>NC_090937.1:803477714-805977714 GCF_040938575.1 Ambystoma mexicanum
ATTGGGAAGGGAAAGGCACTGTATGTATTCTTATTTTTTTTCTTCATTTGTTTCCCTATCGATGTGGAAAGTAGAAACATACTGATTTCCATCCTGATTAAAACACTGTGTTTACAGCTGTGAATCAATCAAGTTTATCATGCGCGCAAATATTCATTTTTATGTTTACAAATATTTGCAGGTAACAGACCATTTGTAAAACAACTCACATTTTTAGAGGGAAAGTTTGAAATGTAGTAGAACACCTCTTCATGGGCATTCACCTTGTGCATACCTATTTCTTTGTGTGTGTTTTAACACAACACATCAGTGTAGATTTCAGGCATAAACGTTCTTTAGCAACATGTGTTGTACATTGATATCGTTATAGGCAGAGTAGACAGGCTTGGACTATAGTGTTACATTTGAACATCTGCAGGCACCTTAGATCTGGCATGCTCTTTTATGCATTAAATGACATCATTTCTACAGCAGGACATATCCATTTCCACGTTATACCAAACATTTCCTAATTTATCCTTTGTTCATGTATCCAATTTACATGGGTCCATTGATGTGTATGCCTTACCCTTTGTTGCAATGTGCCATACATATTCCTATTAGTTTCCAACTATGTCACAACGGCATAACATGTTAATTACTGCATAATACCATGTGCAGTGTGCCATCCAATTTCCTCCAGTTTACTATATAATTTGATAAAGTACTATGATATAGTCAGCTGCATGCTTCTATGCACAGCACCGACATTGTTTCTATTCTGTGCCATATAATATAAACTAATATTCTAACTTCATTGCAAGATTTTGGCACATACTTTCCAAAGGTATTCACCATGCTCTGATACCGTATAACGTTATCTTTTCAAAAGCCAATGAATCCCTTGGTTGTTGTGATTCAATGGGTGTTCGTGATGCACTTTCATGATAAATTGACATGGCCCACAGCTAATTATGTAATTTATAACACAACAGAAATATCCAATATGTATGGCAATGTCACAGAGTACAAGGTGTGTCATGCTCACTTACATTAACATTTGTATCCAGCGTTTTCATTCAGTGTTGTTGGTTTTAGTTTGTGGGGAAATTAAGGGGTGGAACATAGTAAGCACTTGTAATTCTTAAAATGATCTTAATTGTTAATTATTATAATGCCTTGTTTTTTCTCTTTCTTCTTGCTGAAGATGACATTAGGTGATGCTCTGAGGAACAAAGCAAGGCTTTCAATTACAGGAAGTACTGGAGAAAATGGACATGTTATGACTCCAGAATTTCCAAAAGCAGTGCATGCAGTACCTTACGTGAGTCCTGGCATGGGAATGAATGTCAGTGTGACTGATCTCTCGTGATTGATAAGAACCTTTTGAGTGCCTTACACAATGGTTTTTCTTGTGCGTTCATTGTCAAAGTGGTGGCAGAGAGGCGTCCACTATCCCGAAGACTCTGCTTTTAAGCGAGACTTCTTATAATCCTGGAGTTACCATGAATCGCAAAATGGATGCTTGATCAAAACTAAGTAAAAACACCATTTTCTACACGAGTTGAAGAGGAAGTTTGACTGACATGCACAGCTCAAGTTGGAAGTACTGTAATCTAACGGAAGTTGTTGTACAGGCAACGCACCAGTTTCTGCAGCCACTGTTGTGACTCCCTTGATCCGTACTGACTTAAGCACACTTGACATCAACTGCATCAAGATGTGACATATTTTATAAGAAAAGAAAACGTTTAAAATATATAAAAAATATTTTTAGGTATTTTCACAAAGGAAAAAAAGGCTTTTAAACAAATTTGCTTCCATACGACACAGCTGAATATGAGAAAAGATTCAGCTGATGTGAAGAAAGAAAATGGCTTTAGGCATCAACTCCATATTTTTCAAAGCCAAATATGTATATGCTGGGGAAGAGAGAAATACAAGTAAAGGTTACAAATCTTACAATTTATTATTGTTAATATAACTATACTGTATAACCTATACTTTAACATTTGGTGTTAATATCAAAATACTTGGCAATGCTTGATATTTGAATAAACATTTTCCTATGGTTTTATTTTCAAATGGTCCGGTTACTTCAGCCAGAAACACTTTGGGCAGGAGTGAATTACTTTACTTTTAGACACATAGGTTTCTTTTGTCCTGAAAATCTGGTGACACATGCAAAAGTCATAAGAATATTTACTATTCGTTGTTTTCTGTCATAAATCTCAAAATGTACTGCAACTGTGCATATGACCATAGATTTGATAAAGTGTAATGCAAATAATTTTAAATTCACTGATCATAGATGCACATTTAAATGACAACACCACAGCCCCATCTACTACCATCAGACAACTGTGTTGGTCATCAGGCCCTTTTGAAATCAATATTTTTCCTTCAGCACTAAAGTTAACTGTAGTGAATGATGCATTTCCTTGCATCTCTCATGGAACCCAACAGCTGCTAGCAGAGAATGATATAATTTAGAAATACCTTTCATATCACCAATAATGTCTGCCTCACTTGAAACACTATCTGCAAGGACCTTTATCTCATTCAAGTTCTACTCGTTTCTTGAGCACCACTTGGATTGGAGAATATTCACTGCCACTGTGGCAGAATCTGGAATATCAACCATACATACTTTATGCCCATAACCTTGCCACACCTCAAGAAGAATTAAAGCCACAATCGAAGGAGAGTAATCTCAACCCAAAACAGTTGACTGTTTCCGAGTGCATGTTGCCACTGTACTACGTGGAGGACTCCAATATTTTGAAGAAATGCATGTCCTAAACCAGGAAGACTGGGTGTGATCGAGTTCTTTCTGCTGAAGTCAGTTAACATTTAGTTTCCAACAATTCAAAACAATTAAGAATGTGGACAGAACATTTTAAGTTGGTTCTTTTGTTAACAGCAACACTTGAATTTGCTAGGATGACCAAATTGCAGTGTCAATGTATGGTATTTGAATATGAAAGAAACCAGAATCATATGACATACACAAATGTTGAAGAAATATACACTGTTTAACAGTCGACTTTACAGAACCTTTGGGCCCAATGAGTAAAAATTACATTTTGGGAGTAATTTCCTATCATACTGAAAAGAAACCTTGTGTAAATATAACTTTGAAATGAAAATGTAAAGTAATATTTTATTGTTTTTATAGTAATGATATAACAAGAATATTGTACATAATGTAAGAGTATATACATTGCAGGTTACGCTGACTGGTTAATGCACATCTTTCTTAACTACAAGCAGTATTCATAGTTTGATATTCATGTTTCGATACGTTAATGCAGTATTCAATATATAAAAGATGTCTGTGTGTATTTAAGGTGAAAATACTCGCAAGTGCTGCCAGCAGTGCAAGGGTTTCCATTCGTTTTATATCAAAACTGTTTTAAAAAAGGCATAACTGGTTATGAATTATTCTTGTGTACATTTGAAATTGTCTTTCTAGCTTTTCCGCTTATTTACAATATGTTAATTTACTGTATGCAGTGTGATGTGGTTAATAACACAGAGCTGAACTCAGACTAACTGTTGTGGAGATGCTGTAACTCACTGCCAACTTTGTTTTTGGGATCTCTATATACTGATACAATTAGCTATTTTGGAAATCTGGGAGCAGACAACCTTTCTGGACAGTTGTGCCAAATGTCATAGTACAGTACATGCAAAAATGCTTGGATGTAAAGTTATTGGAATATATTGGAATGGTCTCCTCAAATTCGACATCATGGAAGAATGTAGCCCTTGCTTTTATTTGGAAAGGCCCCTGAAAATACAGGCCTCTCAGCAGACAAATAGTAGATGGTAATAAGATGCATTTTGTTAATTCTTTAATGATAACATGTTACACATAAAAAAGATAAACACAAGTATGATGCATTATGTTAACATTTAATATTAATATATTACACATAATTTACATGCACAGCACTGTACCCTTATTACATAGAATGCTTGCAACAATTGTCTAAACATGTTTTTCCATTGTTAACTTGATTCATTCTACAAGGGATACAGAGGAGTACAACTTCAACACAATGTGTTGGATGTTGACTGTGTTAGGTGCTAAACATAGGAATGTAGCATAATGCAAACATATGCCAACTTGAACACTATGAAACAATTGTGGTAATATCACAAAACGTACCAGCTAAAGAAAAATATTAACAACATTAATGAGATGTACATTATATTTCACAATGTGATATGTTAGACAGTGAGGAGCCTAAACACATACACACATTCTCTTTTAAAATAAAATCAATGGACAGCTGTATGGTGATAGTTGGGCATTTGAATAATTGTGTTTAACAATGAAAACACAACAATGAAATAATTGTTGCATCAAGGAATAATTTAGTGAATAAGACAGAAAAAGAATGAGTAAGGAAAATAATGTATGAAATTTGTGAACGCTGCAATATTCATGTTCAGCTCTGTAATTTTGTTTTTTTTGTGATCGAAGTGCCTTTGAAAAGTGTACTTTGAAAAAATTTAATAAAAAGATCATTTTAAAAAATCAAAAAAAAATCAGAAAATGTTGACCATCACCATTGTAAAGGAACATTTATGAATGGCATTTCAACTCATCTAGACATCTTTAAGCAATGCACTCTTCAGTAACAGTGCTCAATCGGAATGGGATTAATGATACTGCACTCATCTCCGAAAAGCCAAGACTGTAAAACCATCTAGGAATAGAACTTGAAGAATCTGTGTAAGGGCTGATCAGCGTTTTTTTTCCATTTGGTAAGTTGGTAAGCCTGACAAAATGAATAATTAATTTGACACTTAAGTGAGTACCGCCAAACGGAAAACTGCACAAAACATGTTCATATTTCATCAACTATGAATGACGTATTGGAAAAAAGTACACTTCAAACCCACACAGAGGGCCTGATTTAAAAAGTGTTTTTCAAACACCATTGAAAAACACTTTGTAAATCAGGCCTAGGATGTGTAAATATATTAAATATATTATAACTATATAAGGTCAATTAGAGTTTATTTGATTTTGATGCGCTGTTAGCAAATTTGAGAAATATTGTACATATCTTCAACTTATACACTGTATGCAAGTAACATCATTTTTTTTCCAAACAAACCACATACTTGTTTCAAGTAAAATTACATATGTTATGAAAATACTTGCATATTATTTCTACGTCAAATGATATTTAGATCTACTATTACTCTGCATGAAAAACTTTGCATAAACAAATGGCGGATTTGACTTTCAGGTACACTTTTCTTCAATCTTCTCTAATTTACCTTTACTCAACATCCTGTCCCCTCCATCTGTTATTTCCCTTTTTTTGTTCTTATGTTCTTCATATTTCATTCATCTCGACATTTTCACTTCACTTAATCTACTAAATGACCTGTCAGTCAGTCAATGCCCCCCAACATCAGGGCTTATTGTTTAATTTAAAAAGAATGAAACATTTCTCTCACTTGAAAATTGTCTATAAACAGCATCTTAAAACGCAATTTATATATCAAACATGCTAACTACAATAGAAATCAAATGGGTTGACCTAAAATGCATTTATTGCAAAAAAAAAGAGTGGGGGAAAGGGATACAAAACAGATAGACATTCAATCTCAGTCCTGATATTCACAGACAGTAAATTTCCTGCATCCATGCCTTGCAAATATAAGTAAAGATGGTGAAGACACAATTGGACTTGCATTGAAATAAGCCCAAACAAGAGTCTCTTGCAGACAGGCAATGCTTGCCACAACCAGGATGGGCCTTAGAATACTACGCATCAACTAGCTGCAATGCCCACATAGGAAAATCACAAATACTTAATAAGCACATATACTCATGGGGGGTAAAGCCTTGCCAATAGTCCAGTAATCATTTTCAAAAAGGGAATGTCAAAACACAACCTAATGTACAATAAGTAATTCTGGAAGCAATATATATACCAAATATGACTTAATTCCCGAAAGCGTTTCATGCCAATGTTAAAACCTAACCTATTTTTAGACCAATTTGACTCGAATTTGGAAAAGGAATTGGGGGATTCGCATAAATGTGTCACACTCAAACCTCATAACATATGCATGGTGCACCTAAAAAAAAGAAAAGATGTGGTACCTCTCAGAGTTAGCACTTCCTGCTGGTGGACATTGTATTCTGTGTCGCCCTCAGCGGTCCACATTTTCTTGCCCACGATATAGCTGGCCCATCACCACCTCTATGCACACCAGGTTCTCCCCTAATTCCTTTTGTAACAGATCAGTAGTGGAACACAAAGGGCTTTCTCATAGTGCATTTTAAAGGCCATTTACAGATAATATACCTTTAAATTGAACACAATTCACTAGTATGTAGGGCACCTTCAATTGTCATAAATGTATACCTCGATGGGCGAAGGTCCCAGCAGACCAATGATCATAGCACCTAAGCATGTTATGGTGCAATTTGAGCCATCTCGCAGCCTGCTAATTAACAGACTGAGGAAGGTAAAATGGGTGACTTCCAATCTAGAATTTTATACTGCCCTTTCACTTAACCTTAACTTCTTGCCTTCCATAAGCTTTAGCAGGTTAAGGTAATGTCTGAGTTTCCAGACTACCCCATTCCCTCATTTGCCAACTCACAGATTCTGGTTTTGTTTCTCAAGGGGTACAATGTATACATTGTAAGAGAGAGAAAGAGAGAGGGAAAGAGAGACAGAGAGAGAGAGAGAGAGAGAGAGAGAGAGAGAGAGAGAGAGAGAGAAAGGGAGTTATGATATGATATGATATGTCATTTATACGACGAGGCCTGGGAGGGAGAACAAAGGGAAGGCAGAGACAACGATCTTACTGGGCCAGATGACATTGAGATGGCGCAAATGCTGGGAGGTGGGAGAGGAAAAGTGCAAGGGGAAAGGTGAGGGTAGTACATGGAATCAAACAGTAAAACTATTTAAAAAAAGGGTGGCCAACTGGTGGCGAGCGCAAAGGGCAAGTGTCCAAGTGCTGGTAGGGGGACTGTAGGGATACAGAAAACAGACCCCAAGTGCAAGGGTGGCAGGGGGCAGTGCAGGTGTGCAACTGGCCAGGAGGGCACCTGGGCCCGATATCAGAGGGTAGCCAGGTGACCAGTGCAGTTTCAGTTTCATCCAGGAGTTCAGCAAGGGAGAGGAAGAGAGAACAGCAGAAGCAGAGAGGAAAGTCTTGAGGTGCTTCCGGAACCGGAGATGGTTCTCCTCAAGTTTCAGAGAAGCAGGGAGGCTGTTCCAGAGGGAGACCCCAGCCAAATAATGAGATCTGCCACCAACTGGTTGCTTGGAGAAGCAACTGATCCTGAGGGAGTTGGAGGTGGAAGAGCGAAGAGCTTGAGAGAGAGTTGGAGGTATTGAGGCCCCAGGCCCCTGAAGGCTTTGTGACCATGCAGAGGGTTTCAAATCTAATTCTCATAGCCACTGTTAGCCAGTGCAGAGATTTCAGTGCTGGAGAGATAGGATCCCTGGGCTTGAGACCAAGGACAAGTCTTGCAGTCCTGTTTTGGATGAGTTGCAGAGGGCAGAGAGTAGAAGTAGGCCGATATAGAAAGAGGCTGTTGCAGTGGTGCAGCCTAGAGGGAACCAGAGCTCTGGAGACAGTGAGCTTCTGGGGGAAGGAAAGGAAAGGAAGAATACCTCTGAGGAGATGCAGTTAGTAGTGTGACTTCTTAGAGACATCAGAGATGTGAGGAGAGAAGCGGAGTATGCAGTCGAACATGACCCCGAGGTGTTTAGACTCACAGGTGGGAGCAGGAAGCCAGAGAGAAAAATAAATAAAGTGGGAGAGAGAGAGAGAGATTGCATTGGGTTCTAGATAGAAGGAACCTGTCAGCAAATGGCAAATGGCCAGAGGAAGGAATACAGTGTTACAGATTGTTTTGCCTTGTAAGCCATACTTCCGCCTTCCCCAACTAACTGACTCCCCTCTAACATATCCTACCACCTTACACTGCACACACCAAGCCCCACAGAAAGCCACCACAGGTCTATCCATTAGCACATCAACAATATTCGAGCCATGACTTAGCTCTCACCTTTAGCCCTGTCAAACTCTTGCTCATCAGTGGCTAACAAGAAGGATAACCAGAATGAACGCACTGCAGTCTATCAGATATTTGGCTCTGTCCTATTGCTAGCATACTCCCATGTTTCATTGCCATAGAACCCATAGAAAGCAGTTTGACACCCACGAACCTGCAACCTGCACCCATCAACACCATAGGTTTTGCATCTGCCTTTCCCACTGTCTCTCAAATAAATTCCACCTCCTGTTTTCTTACAGAGCCAAGTGCAGTGAGGCTAGCAATAGTGGCATACGGGCACTATACAAGTCAACTTACATTATATTACATCACATAGGCCCTAACTGGAGGTGATCGAGAATCCCCCAAAAACTTGAAATAAAAGGCAACTCCCTCTGTCCATTTGTTTCAGTGATAACTCTTTTCTAATTGATGCTTCCAGGAGAAAAATTTAATAACTGAACAATCATATCACTGTCCTACTTCCAGCGTTGCCCCTCCCCATGAACATTTTGTTTAGTGGAGCAGGTTTAATTCCAAAGGCTTTCATTTTGGTGTTGAAGTTGTGAATCTTAAGCCCCGTTGCTACAAAAGATTGTGAAGTAATTGCTTCTCTGTAGATTGAGACAATTTTCTGTTTGTGTCAGAAGGACAACCTCATATAAAAACTGGAGGACAGGGGATGTAATGTCGATCATTCATGGGAAGTCAGCACCTGCCCTCTACAGCCTTGTGCCTAAATGGTTGATTAACAGATTAACTAAGGGGGGGGGGGCATACTCTTTTCTGTCATCCTTGAAAATTTGGGAACTCACCTGTAACCTCTCTGCCAAGACTTTGTTTTACAGGACCATTGTTATTTCATGCAAGGCCGTGATGACTTGCATATAAGCTCAGCCCATCTTTTCTCTCAACAAGGTTAAGATATCCCAGGTTTACAATGTCAAAGACAGCCCTAAAGTTGACAAATACCAAATTAAGTAAACACTTACAGAGCTTAATATAGGTGGGCATAAGGAGAATAAGTCTTAGTCTCTGTTCAACTATTCTCAAACCCTTTCCCGATCTCACTCTGAACCATGCAGAGAACATGAACAACTTCCACACATCTTAGTATCCTAGAGAGCATCACTGTTAGGTGTGTTTGAATTTAGGTGTACATTGTACATAGGCTTCAACCTCTCAATATAGTTAAGTGCAGCATTCTGTAAGTACAGCATCTTGAACAGGCTGCATGCTCCAGGACAATGGTAACATGTATATCCAGTTAACCAGGCAGACTGTTAATTGACTAAGGATCAGATTATACGATCAACAGAGAAATGTGGCAGGAAGTCTTTTGTCAAACAAGCCTGATGCCAACAATTATTATGGTGTGTGCATATGGGGACGCCCATATTGGCATCATTGGATGTTATTAGCTGTGCCAGAGTGGCGAGACAGACAGACTAAAGGAAAGGTCTATGTGTCGGAAAAAGGAGGGTACCTACTCAGCTGGTATCAGCAATCGGACATGAACATAGTGAAGGATCCTAAGGTTCTAAGAAGCATAGCAACTGTAATGGACAGGAGTAGTGAGAAGCTTGAGGATAGATTTTGTGAAGTTTTCAATGAGTGTCTTGGCTGTGTAAAAGGCTATGTGCAAAAGATAAAGTTGAAGGAAGGGACAAACCTTGTGATGTCGAAGAGCAGATGTGTTTTGTTAGCATTGAGCAATGAAGTTTCAAAGGAAATCAAAAGACTGGTAGGTGATGATATAATTGACCCTGTGGTATCCTCTGAGTAGTGTGCCCCACAATGGTGGTAAGAAAAGGAAGTGGAGCGGTTTGATTGTGTGTCGACCTTAGAGCCCTTAAGAAATGTGTGGTTGTGGATCGATTTCCTCTACTAAATATTGGGGAATTTCTGGGAGTAATAGCTGGAGCAAATATGTTATCCATCCTTGACCTTGCCTCCGTTTATCACAAGATAATAGTACACCCTGAGTCACGTGATCTTACTACTTTCATCACACATGATGGAACTCTAGATTTGGCCTAGTGTCTGCTGTGGCGTTCTTTCAGTGAGTTATGAATTCCATTTTGGAAGGAATAAAAGGCATTGCGTTTTATCAAGATTACATTTTATTCATGGCTATTGATGAGGTAGCAATTGAAAAGTGGAGTGATGCACTAAATAATTTGTTATAGAATTTGAAATTCAATCAATTCAATAAAAATGTAAGGTGCTAAATCTCACCTTGGTTAAAGGGGTAGAATCCACTGAAGCTAGAACCAATTATGTGTTGTCTGAAATGAACCTCAGACACATGGCAGTGTACACTAAGCGGGGAAATTATATTCCCTCGGTGCAATTACAAAAACAACTTTCAGAAAGACAATTAGATATGACCACAAGGAATTAAGTAAATAAATCATGCAAAAATTCAAAAATGTATAAAAAATCACTCTTTAAATGCAGTCTGATTTATGAGATAATAAATGTATTTGAATCATTTATGAACATAGTACATCCATAGTTCATGAAATAACATTCATAGTGACATATATACATAAATCATTACAAATTTTGACCAATTATGTTCTCATCACATAATTTGTCATATGTCCTTGAGGTTCCAATAGTCTAAAGTAATTACACAGATAGAATTGAGTCAAACTTAAACTGATGTGCTTCCAACGAATTCTAAACAATGTGGGTACCACTGGAAGGTCTGCTGAAACTACGTGTTTTGAGTATTCACCCTTCTTCAGGTGTATCTGACTTGAAGGATAATCTAAGCATAAGAGAATATTCTATTTAGTTTTAATTTGAGCTAAGCTAAGGAGCTAACAAGAACAAAAAAGTATTCAAACTAACTTTGTCGAGCTATTATTTTAGGAGAAAATTACTGACCTTTCAGTTTTCTAATCAGAGTGTTGTAGTCGTTTTAATCTCAACATACTCTAATGACCATCCCTGGGCCATAAGGTCCATCATTGAAGTGCGTGTCTAGAGTAAAATATTGCAAATGTCAGCATGTATCAAGTTTACACGCCTGTCATCTCGTAGTCAAATATCAGCATGTTATCTGTACATAACTTCACTTACTTCTGAACTAGGCAAGTTCCCAAAAATGTCTGTTGTGTACCAATATGTAGTGCTGGCTCGTGTCCCTGTAGAGTTAAAAGAAGAAATTCACTCACAGACTTCTACATTCGAAATGAATGCTCTCGTGAATCTAACAGGATCCCATCACTCACCTCAATGTTTTTGTCCAATTTAGTATAGTCTGGCGAATCGCAATGAATTAGATCATGATAACAAGTTAAACATTGTGTTGAGGAGGTTGTAACAAGCAGGTTTAACATTGCAAGATGCCAAATGTAAATTCAGGGTATTGGAAATATATTATTTGGGACATAAACTTGAGAAGGGTAAAGTCCCGAAGAGAGCTTGGTCAAAGCAATTCAACGGGCTGTAGCCCCCAAAGATAAGCAAGTAGTGCTTACCTTCCTTGGCATTGTGGAGAATTATGCGAAGTTCTTGCTGACTTTTTCTGATTGTTGTGGTAACATCAGGGCTCTATGCAAGAAGGATGTGGCATTTGAGTGGACAGAGATTAGTGAAAAGGAGTTTAAATACATCAAAGATTTCAAAGACACCCAAGCTGGCATGTTTTGACACTGGAAAGGAAGTGTTGATTATGGCAGATGCCAGTGCCACAGGGTTAGGTGGTCTATTGTTACAGAGAGATAGAGGTATTGAGAGGGTTGTGGCTTTTTTGTCAAGGTTTTGAGAGGAGCAGAACCCTGCTACTCGGTTTTTGAGAAAGAGGAATTAAGTGAACTCTGAGCGATAAAGAACTTCAAAGGTTTCATGTGGTGCAGAACATTTGTGGTCTTAAGTTATCACAAACCACTAGTTTCGGTATTCACCTCTAAGGGACTAGATGGCATATCCAAAAGGATAGCATCATTGTTTACATCCTTCAAAGGCCATGAATTTGAAGTGCAGTATGTACCAGACAAGGAGAATATTATTGCACATTATTTGTCCAGAAGCGGTGTGAACACCACTGTGCCAGGAACAGAGGAGGAGGTTGAGTTCTCATGAATTATTTGTGGTGTTTGAAGGGGCTATAATTAGAGAGGAGTGGGAAACAGCACATAGAGTGGATGAAGAGTTACAGAAAGTGAGGGGCTTCATTGAATCTAACGGGGTTGACTGGAATAAAGAGGTTGGTTTAGAAGTGTTTTATCGTGTCAGAGATGATTTAATAGCAGAAGGTGAATTTTTATTGCGTGCAGGACGGATTGTCCCACCTTCTGGTTTTAGGAAGCAATTGTTGTAAGAAACACATTGTGGACATCTGGGTATTGTAAAAACCAAGGGATGGCTCAGATCAGACTACTGGTGGCCCAATTTTGGATTGTGAGGTAAGCGTATGATTACAAACTGTACTGAATGTATGGCCACAGACAAGGTACTCAAGATGCAAGCGCAGTCTCTGAGGGCTCTGGAGTTTCCCACTATACCATGGGAGTTTGTGGCATGGGACATATTAGGCCCTGTGTCAAGGAAAGATGTTAAGACTTTCTTTTTTGTTTTGGTGGACTTATATTAGAAGTGGGTTGAGGTGAAGACAGTGCAAGTAGCAGATTCAAGGACTGCTGTTGAATTGTTGTATGAGGTGTTTCAGCGTGAGGAGTTTCCAAGTAAAATATTGATGTACAAAGACGTTCGGTTTACTTCAAGAATCATTAACAAATTCTGAAAACATTGGTGTTGAGCATCACAGACACTTGTTGTTCCACCCATCCACGAATGGGGTAGTTGAGAGGTTTAACAGGATGTTAATGCAGAGCATTTGAATGGCTGTGCGAGGGGGAAATGATTGGGAGTATAACATAAGGAGGATGGTGTATGCGTACAGGATGTCACCACACTCCACACCAGGGTTTATATCTTTTGAAGTGTTAAGAAGGAGAAAGGCCTCTACATCTGTGTGTCCCCATGGTTAGGACGGATGACATTTGTTACATGGGATGAACAGTTTTTGAGAGAGCGATGGTTGGTGAGAATGAGAAAATGAACTAGAGGTATGATCTTGAAAATAAAGCACGCCTAACTACAGTGGAAGATGGTGAAAGAGTATGGGTTTGTAGGCCCTGTGGCGTGTTGAAAGGAGAGAGTAAATGTAAGGGGCCATTGGAGGTGAGGAGAGTGTTCAGGGATGCTATTCAGCTAGAAGAAGGCAAGGTGTGGAATGAGAGCATGATTGCCAGAAGGATTGTCAGACTGTGAGGAGAGTGGTGCAGAACATTTGCTGTTACACAGCAACGTTATATTAAAGAAGGGAGGTGTGTTAGATGTGTTTTAACTTTAATGTACATTTTATATATGCTTGAACATCTGTACATGGTTAAGTGCAGCATCTTTTAAGTACAGCATCATCAACAGGCTGCTTGCGCCAGGTCATGGTACGGGTTTAGGTAGATTTTACCACAAACAAATGGTTGTAATGACCAAAAGTTCTATAAAATGCTACCACCAAAGGTTCGAACACTAAAAGTTCGTACCTTTGGTGGTAGCATTTCAGGTAAGTATAATATTTTTTTTTTAAAAAAGGCTGCAGGGGCTGCGTGGGTGTCCCCTGCAACACCCCACTCACTATACTGTGTGGTATAGTGAGCGGGGCGTTGCGAGGGACACCCCCGCAGCACACCCGTAACAAAACAAAAAACGGGGTCTGCCCCCACCACACCCTGTTCACTATACTTCACAGTATAGTGAGCGGAGGTTGCGGGGGACATCCCCTGCAGCCCTCGTAGTATGTGTGTTCCCATGAGAAAGGTGCAAACTTCTGGTAGTTTGCACCTTTCTCATGCGAACGTTCCGACTGCGGCCAAATCAGCCACGGTCGGATCACTCGGATTCATGGTAAGATCTGTATCTAGTTACCCAGGCAGCCTGGAATGTTATTATGGTTGCTTGGGTGATGGGATCCAGACCCGGAGTTCTATCTAAGGATATAAAGGATTGAACACATGGAGCTTAGGCAAGTTGCCAGTATCTCTATTGCAGGATGTCTTCATGATATGTGTGACTTTAATAATGTGTTGGAACTCTTACCTTCCTGGCCTCCTTTGGATTAACGATCACCTTGCTGAACAGTTTACTCATTGCAAGTATTGAGATGGTTAAATAATTTCTGGGATGCTTCTTTCCCTTTTTTTTCAAATACTGGAACTACTTCAACTATTTTCCACCCACGTTGCAGTACTAGCAGTGCAATGTATATTAGCATAGAACAGGTCCCAAGTTCTAATTTCAGATGACTGACAGCCAGGTTAGGACATAACCTTGCCTGGCCTTTGAGAGTTCAAATACAAGGTTATTTGTTTGACTTAAATTAATGGCAATTTGAAAAACTCTGCCTGTCCCAATTTCTTGGCTATCCCAAAAATAGAGGATTGCACATCACAAAGTTTCCATTAACAGACTCCATTGGAATATACAGGCACATAAAGTAGGCCACCAACACTGTGGCTGGCATATAACTACTGTGAGGGCTGCACTCTTTATTCCGTAGGGTGACTAGTGGCTAAATGATTTTTGAGGCCTTGCACGTCACTGCATCTCCTTCCACATCCCTGAATCGTGCTTCAACATTCTTACTTTCCATCAAAGCATGGTATTGATAACATCCTTTTTTGATTTTCTCAACACAGAACCTGCCCACCTCCTTCTGATGGGTTTTCCCCCATCTGCATTACCTATCAAACCATGAATATCTAGTTGAAATTATGGCTTGATTTGAAATTCAGCAAGGGCAGATTTTGGACAGCTGTATGGTGCAGGAACTTGTCAACATTTTATTAACATTCATTCTTCCTTTGAGCAAATTGAGCCCATGCCAGTAGACACTCTGGGTCAAAATGTCGTTATATAAAGCAGGAGTGATAGATGTGTCATCTGTCCTTGACCATTTAATAGTTCTTCCATTCACAGCAGCAGTCACACATTTTACTACTTTACTGCCTCTGTTTCTGGACAGAGGAAGGACCAATGAAATGCAAGGCATACAGCTATATGTCTGACAATGAAGGCCACGCATGTTATAAAAGAATGCCTACAGCCTCCAGTACAGACCTTTTGATTGCTTTTGCAGTGAGGGAAGAACATGGAGGAATACACCTAGATGAAACATCACAGACGACAAGTCAATCATCAAACTCACCTACCATAATCTCAATAATATCCCCCACAACCAGAAAGGGAACTAGCCTGGTCCCAGCTCTGTCAATAGTTTAAGCCAGAGTAGTCAGAGCCATGAATAAGCCATCCATCCTAGGTAACTCATTATGCATGCTAAAAACCACAAATAACAGTCTTTCAATGAATTTTAATGTTGAGCACATTACCATGTGCGAGGCCAGGGTCCCCATATTGACCCATTCGATGCACACTGCCAGCTTTACAGAAAGACAAACTAGCAGCCATCTCTCGGTGTGGCCTTTTTTGGAGGAACATTCAGGAACATGGACAGTAAAAGCTTACTCCTTATAAAGTGTGACAAAAGACGCTTTGGCCAGTCATCATTATGAGTTTGGCAGTAAGTCAGCAGTACATTTTCCAGAATCTATGTCTGTTACTGCTGTTCTGTCCCATGGATTTACCAAGTGTTTACAAGTTGTGGCGAGGTGGTGTTAGTCCCCAGCTTTTTGCTGGAGGTCCATCCTCCATCTCATCACCAAAACTCATACAGTGGTGTGGCAAAGTAGCGATAAAGGGGCAGTACAGGAAATACTGCCACTTTTTTCTGTGCTGCCATGTTCGTAGTGAGGCCCAATGTTTATTAGATGGAGATGATAGCAGCCCTCTCAGAACAACTCTGTGAATCAGAATCCCCCAATGCTGGAGGCTATCTCGACACTATTCCAGCTGAGTATGGTTAGGGAAATACAGTCCCTGCTAAATCGTACCCTAACCTCTGATGTGTCTTCCAGTAAACAGTCTAGCTGGAGATCCATCAGTCAATTGAGGTCATCTAAGCCCACACACCACACTGGTTACTGGGGGCCCTCACCCATCCCTGAAGCCATTGTCACCCTCCACCAAACACAGGTGTTCTCTTTGTGAGCAGATTTATACATAACCCACAAAGTATGCCTGGTTATGGATTGGGGGGAGATAAAAGTAACTTGGGGGCACAACAAAATGATGTTACCCCTAAGGTGGGGTAGATAAGAGTTACAACAAAACGGTCACTTTGGAAATCTTTAAGTCACTTCCCTATGTATAAGATTTATAAAGTGTGAACCTCCCAGGCAAGCAACAAAGCTCTTGTCAAATGGTGTGTACCTAGGGGGCTGCAAGTAGGGCGACGGTGCAGACAAGGAGATGGGATTAGTAGGAGGAGCAGTAAAATCCAGATGGGGGAGAAATAGGGTTGGTGGAACGATCAGAGATTGGCCAGATGTTTGTTGAAGAGTAGGGTCCACAGGTCCCTTTTGAAGTACAAGTTTGAGGGAGCAGCTCAAATCTACTACACATCAGGAATTCTAGATTAGGCTCTAGATTTGCCCGTACAACACGTCACTCATTCAATTTCATCACTTCACCTAAATACCCACTTACACCTTGTACCTCACATCACAACATCACCCCAACAGATCTGCACACCATCACGCATGAGCCCATACCCAATTCCTACACAAGAACTCCTGTTGGTCAAACTTCCTATCTCAGACAAACAAACTTCTACGCTGTATCTCATCTATAGGCCACCTGGACCTGTCACCACCTTTGCAGATGATATCACATCTATTCTAGCAGATTAAACTAAGCTCAACACACAAATAATATTATTAGGTGATTTCAACCTGGGTTTCCAAGACCCTAATGACTCTAAAGCTTTAGACATTGCTAGCTCACTTACTGCCCTAGGCTTTACCCATTGTATCCTTGAACCTACCCACGACAAGGGAAGAATCCTGACTGGTTGGTCGACCTAAACTGTTCCATCAACTCAGTAGCTAACTCATCATGCGCGTGGTTGGATCATCACACTATCACCTTTAACATCACAGCCAACTACCAATGTTCCAGACCAGACACTGCACCTCCAATCCGTGCCAGAAACAAAAGAGAAATAACTAGAGATAATCTACTCACCCACATCCTACCCACTCTGAATACGGAATTATTATCCTGCTCAGACCCCATAGTCCTAGTAGATGCATACAATTACACCATTCTTAAAGCAATTGACTCCATTGCCCCTGTTAAATCCAGGAAAGCCAAAACATGTGCACACTTCAATTAGTGGTTCACATCACACTTGAGGGTATTACGCAAAGAAAAAAGAAACACTGAAGCCCGCTGGAAAGGTCACGCTTCCGATGCCAACAAGAATAGCCTTACCATAGCCTCACTCAACTATAAAGAGGCAATCTTCCTAGCCAAACAAGATACCTACAATAAGGATAAACAAGATAATACCAAAGAGCTCTTCAAGAGCCTCAAAGAACTTGAAACTCCCTCCACACCACCTGATACATGTAGCGAAGACAGCACATGGTGTTCGAACATACAAAAAACGCTTCTTGACAAAATCTCAACACTTCAGGCCAAAATCAATGCTAAAAAGAGTCGTCTCCAGTCTAACTCTCTGATCAACTCCCCTTTGAACATAACCAATCATACCCCACACATTCATAAACCTTTCAGCTTTTCACATTTAGCCATTCCATAGGTAGAAAACATCATCAGCAAATGCAAACCGTCCAACTGCCAGGGTGTCACAAATGCCCAGCCCCATCATTAAGGAGGCCTCCCACAAACTAGCTCCTTTCATTACGGCGCTAATAAAAATGTCATTCAGCACAGGCACTGTACCAGATAATCTGAAGGATGCTTGGGTCATCCTCCTCCTGAAAAAACTTTCTTTAGACCCAAATATACGTTTACGCTCACCTGGTCTCTGCAGGGGCGTTGGGGCACGGTTGGAGCCCTCCCTTGACTTGACTCCTCAGAATCGCATTCCCCTCCAGATAGTGGTTGGACCTGCAGCTCGGGAGATGAGTGTTACCCCTGAATGAAGAAGAGAGGCAATGAAAATGGAGTGGGGATATCGAGACTTCCCCCAGCCCTTTTGTGCCAAAATACTGTGTGCAAGGGCTTTCCCATATAAGATCAACTGTAGTTCTGTAATGTTGAGCTATCCATCCTGCTTATCCTAGCAGGGACGCGTGGAATGAACCAAGTTCCAGACCAGCTGCGACCAATCCACTTTGAAGGTAAGTCTTTTGTTATAAATATTGTTCGATTAGACTGTCTGTATTTCGTCTAATAATTATTTTTGCAATGTCTCATTCCATTTCCATAGGTACAGAGAAGTAAATCGGGACCGAAGAGATTCCGGAAGACCTTAGAGGGTGATGGAGTTTCAACAGTGACAGGTAAGTTGGTCTTTACAAGTCTTTTATATGATGTGGCCATGCGTTCGATATGCATATGAGTTATAACCTGTTATAACCTGTTGTGTTCTTATTTCCTCGTAGGTGCAGATGAAGAATGGCATCTGGATTCTCGATGAAGATTGGCGGTTTCAGGATGAAGACTCCGACTTTGACCGTGATGGAATGCTGGTGAGAAAGAAGACCTTGGCTCCGACCGTGATGGAATGCAGGTAAGAGGAAGAGTCTGACTCCGGCCGCGATGAGATGCAGGTAAGAAGCGCTCTCAGCGATGTAGCGGTTCACAGCAGGTAAGATGCGCACTTAGCGATGTAGCAGCTGACAGCAGGTAAGATGCATGCCCAGTGATGTAGCGGCTGGCAGCAGGTAAAATGCACGCCCAGTGATGTAGTGGCTGGCAACAGGTAAGGAGCGCCCTCAGTGATGGAGTAGGTTGGGAGGAAGGCGTGCACGGGGTTGTAGCAGTAGACTGCAGGTAAGAAGCGCTCTCAGGAATATCTTCAGGATGGGGCTGCAGGAATACAGTGATGCGCAGGTAAGCACAGCAGAGAGCGTTAAGCTGCTGAAAGCAGAATAACGCAAAGCAAAGGCATGTGGATGGGCTGGCCTTATATAGGCTGGCCCAGGCCCCTCCCTTTAGCCCCATCTACTGGTTCCACCTTGCCCTTCTTTGGGACTGTAGCACGTGCCTTCCAGTTCTGTTCTATGGCCACACCCGGCCCATCTGCGCATGCTCTTGGCATAGAGTGTGCAGAGCACACTTTTATATGAGCCTGGCGCCATAGGTGCCAGGATTGGGTCCAATGGGACCCTGGGGATAAGGAAGGACTGGCCCATTGACTAGTGGCCGTGACATATACCCACTAATGATAGGCCTATCACAACTGTGCCGTTCCTGCTGAAAATTCTAGACTAAGCAGCTTACTTACAGATTCAGGACTACCTGGAATATAATAATCTCCTTGGCCGCAGACAATCAATCCCGAGCATGGAACGGAAACTGCCCTCATAGATTTAAAAACACAAATTGAGGACTTGAACGATAATGGCAAGATCGCCCTCCTTCTACTTCTGGACTTATTGGCCGCCTTCGATTTGGTGAACCACCAAATCTTATGTAGACATCTCACAGTGGCAGTCCACTTCTCAGATAAAGCCACCACCTGGATCAGATCTTTCCTGGCCTGCAGATCTTTGTGTTCCACTTGGCAATATAATGACTACTCGTGGAGCACTAGCCTCCAGAGTAGTGAGTTACTTTGCCACATAATGTGGTGTTTTGCTTGTGAATACTTTCATGGGGATGCTGGTAGTTTTGAACGTGATGCTTGCATTAAAGGGGAAGTTCTTTTAGGATGGCAGTGATGTCACATTGTGGAATCTTTTCGGTAGGTCATTGCCACCGGCAAGTTGGGAGATGGCCAGAATTTGGACAACTGTATTAATAATAATAATAATTTAGCGCTACGAACCCTCAGGTATCTGTGCGCTGCTGATTATTACCCACGGTGTGTGGTGCTCATTTATCGACCTCGGAAGGATGAAAGGTTGAGTTTGGCCTTGCCGGGATTCGAACCCACATCTGCAGGCTCTGCACAGATGTCAAAGCAAGAGCTCTACTCGTTGTGCTATCGGACCAGTATTGAAACTCAGGGCAGGGATAAAAGGCTTGATTGTGTGGAGAAGTGTGAGCTGGTAGCTGCTTGAGCATCTTGGCAATATGTGAGGTCACAGTTGATAGCAATGTTCAGAGATTTTGCATTTGGTGAGAGTTGAGGTGTGAATCTGTTGTCCTACATGCCAGCCAGTCAATTCTGCTTTTGGGCATTGATGAGGGACAGACAGTGCTTGAATCAATTGATGTCATTGATGCAACTGCTCTTTCGGTAAAGCTGTCTATCATGAGCATATTGGAATTTATTGATAAAAGTGTTGTTTAGTGTTCTTTAGGTGTTCTCCCCACCAATTATACCCTAGTTTTAATCAGTAAGCCTTGTGGATTCAAGGAGCCTGTAGTTTGATGTTTATTCATTGGGTGGACTTGTTGATCAATGAATGAATATTCTTGGTAAAGTTTCCTCTTGGTAAGGTTTACTCTTGTCCATAACAAGCACCAGGGAACAGTCTCCAGTTGAAGATTAAATATAATCCCTCCCTGTTCTGCAGGAGTATGTATTGCCCCAAAACAAGCTTGACAGTAGTAACTCTTGTCATCTGATCTTAGTGATGGAAAAAAGAGCCTACCCTGATTTGTTTGGATTTGATTTGATTTTACTGATTTGTAACATGCATTTCAAAAGACCAAGCAGAATTATCGAATGTGGGTGCAGAATGTTGGTCTAGAATAGCCTTGGGTGAAATTAATGGAAGTGCAAAGTTTTCAATACTATGCGAAAGCTTAACCAAATAATTAGGTGAGTCTTGACTGTAAAAAAGGAGACCATTCATCTGGCATGATCCTCTAACTGCAACATTTCTGTTTTCTCTTGGTGATCCTGGTTTTAGGGACATTAAGATGGAGCAAAATTAGCAGAGCAGAATGTACTGTGGGGTAAAAGAAAGAGATCTTTCTGCAATATATGAAGGAGCTAACCCATGTAGACATTTGAAGGTATGACACAGAATCTTACAGTAACTCTCTCTTTAACAGGACACCAATGTAATGTGTGTCATGCAGAAGAAACAATTGAGTTTAGAAAGATGATGAATAAGATGGACTCCTGCATTTTTAATTAGTTGCATACAATTTAATAGATTCTGGTAAACCAAGGAACAGTGAGTTAGCATAATTGAGTTTGAAACTAATAAGGGCACCACTATCAATGGCCAAATCAGATTTAGATAGAAAGTGCTAGAGTTGTGCAATTGCACAACCTAAAACATAAGGTCTTGGCAATCTCAGAAATGTATCTGTTGAAGCTCATGTCGTCCTGCCCGATGACCCCGTAGTTTTTCATTGAATCAGAAAAAACAAAGTACATTTTTGAAATGTCAAGCAAAGATGGAAGTTTGGTTCGGTCATTCAGAGTATGTTTAGGACCAAAGAGAATGAATTGGATTTTGACAGGATTCAAAAGCAGATAATTATTTAACAACCTATGTAGAATTCAAAGAAGACCATTTGTTGGAATAAACATGTTTTTTGAAAAGGAGAAAATATATTTACATATAGCTAAGTATTGAAAGCTAGGGGTGAAACTCAAGGCCTCACTCTTTAAAAGTGCAAAGATGGGCCCAAAATAAGTATAAACATGGAGGGAAAAAGAGGGGATCCTTGGAAAACTCAACAGAAAACGGTACATAAATCAAAAGAAAAATTCCCCATAGTAACACACTGGGTTCATTTCGATATGAAACAGTGGAACCAAACAATAGCATTCTTTAATATACAACTGAGAGACACCATAGCAGGATGCAATGATTGATGGTATCAAAGGCTGCTGAAGGGTCCAGCATAACCATAAAGGTTAGTAGGGTTTTATTTGAATTTGATAGAATTTCATGCCACATTGATACAAGAGTGGACTCAGCCCCATGAAGGGGGACATGGATTGAAGAGGATCCATCATTTGGTGAGATTCCACATGGAAATGGAGTTGACAGGCAATAACCTTTTCTAGAATATTGAAAAGACAAGGGAGCTGGTAATAGGGTGAAGGTTCATGAGAATGGAAGAGGTTATGTATTTTAAAAGAGAGGTAACACATCAGGGACTAACCATGTATGTCGGTGTAACAAAGCTGTATGGACCCAGGAAAATATGCCCCACACTTCTAAAACCATTAGCAGTTAGTCAGGGACACATGGGCAACAATGGTAGGAAAATATGCACCCTATGTGTTGTAAGGTATCCAGATATATGGAATGAGAAGGGAGGGCATTAGTGGACTTAACTACACACCTTACGTCTGGCCCCTGGAAGATCCACCTTGAGTGAAGTAACAAAATACAATTTTTGGCAAGAGACTCCTTAAGTAGGTCCATCATTGATCTCATAATAGACAGCTACTTGGCACACAAATCGCTGGTTCAGAAGCATCTATAGTGTTTGCCTTTTGTTAAGTTCAACACTTCAGGGGTCACATCCTCAGAGCAAGTCAGTATCTTCCCTGCTTGGGGAACTTTAATCTATCCCCTTTTCAGGATCATTGAATTGAAGGAAAATAAAGTGGTTTGGGCTAGGGTTCAGAGGCCTGAGGGATAAAGCTGAAGTGGTACCCCCAGCTGGAACCTTGGGGTTGCTGGGTGTATTCCACTCCTGGAGAAAGTTCAGCTTCCGCTGCCTAAGGTAACCAGCCCTGGTGTTACTAGCTGTGATGTCCCCCTCTCCTTATAACTTCCCTTTTAGTGGCCCCTTAAGGCTTCCAGTTTGCCAGTCATGGCTGAATAGAATGGCTGCCAGAGAATGAGAGGGGCAAGAACACATTAGGATCAACACACACAATAGTGGAGGGATTTATATGATTGCTCCCAAGATCACAAATTCCAAGGATACCATTAGAACAAAACAAATGGTATAACCATTTTATATTACTCTAATAATAGGCCTATAAGAGGGTTGTATAAATACTAGTCCAAAAGATTCTATGGTGGGCACTTCACTCTACTCTAAAAACTAAAAACTGTTATTCTTAAAATGTATATGGCTTCTGCATCCTCCACTTTAACACTTGGTATCATGCTTACTCTAATCACTAATTTGCAGATTGCAATGGGTTTTCCACATTTAAGAAGTTTAAAAGCCTTTTTGTTGTTTAAAATAAGTGATGCCGTGCAGACAGGTTACTGCTCTCCTGTTTAAAAATCCAGCACTCGACAAATACAACTGATTTATGATTGGGTCCTTATGAAGGAAAGATGTGAAGTGTCACAGAAAGATATTTTAGGAGAAATTAATTTTAAAAGTTAGTCATCTGTTTAATTAAGTGATCCAGTGACAGCTGGACTCCTGCTCTGTGCTGGTAAAGTCCCAACTGAACTGTAATATGTCTTTATGGTTCATTTTCTTATTACTGGTAGCTTGTGATGTCACTAGTATTACATACTAGGACATTATTTGCAGTCAGGCTGCCATGCATACGTGGATGTATTGCACTGAGGGGTTCTGAATGACATCTAATAAACAACAAGTTGTCTTTGATTTCACTTTGAATCCAAGGTGGAATACAAGTTGTAGTTGAAACATATCAGTCTAAAATATATCTGGAGTAGGGCACATGTGTATCCACATTCCACACTCTGCACATTCACCATGGACCAGTTGTGCAGAGTTTGGAGAGGGAAGACGTGCGGGAACTATAAAAAAACATAACAAATACCAGGTTTCCTCCAACCTCAGACAACAGCAACCCAAAAATGAATAACCCCGGCTGGAATGTTTTAAACTTATTATGGATGTTCCTGCATTGAGCCATATTCGATTTATATCATGAAAGCAAACTTGTTGACAATATAATTATAATCAAACAATTACATGTAACAGATGTTTAAAATTCCATGAATAAAATAAAATGCATTATAGAAAACTATTTAGCATGGAATATAAAAAATGAAACATTGATAAGAAAAAAGCCAGCCATATATACCTAACAATGTACACCTTCAAGTGTCATCATCGTCAAGTTCATATAATAACAATAGAGACTAGTGGTTATTACACACCTACATGTGGTATGTTCTTATTTACCACACAATTGCTACGTGTGAACGGAGTGGTGTTAAACAATGCTTTCGGAGTTCAACCAAAAGGGGACATAAAAGCAGGAAGTGCTAACTTTTCAACTTGAGATTTACAGTAATTTTATATAATGTGCTTTAGTGCAAAATAACTATTTCACATCTCTGTCGAAATAAAATAACACCATTTCAGCTACATCTATGCAATATATCATAATGAAATATAAAACATAATTAGTACAATTTGATCATTTGATACCTGTTTACATTAATCAATAAAATTCAAATTCACATTTCAAACAATTACAATTTCTCTAATATTTCCTGCACAGCCTTCGATACATTATATAGCACAATCATTAAGCTGAAATTACCTGAATTAATATAATATTTCCAAAAAGGGGCCACTCTGATCTTATTGTGGATGAATGGTCCCAATAGTCGCAGATGTATGCCCTGTAACGTTCTGCACCATGTTAGTATATGCCGTGCACTTTCTAATACCAATGGTTCTTGACATATTCTGCAGTTCTGCAAGGCACGAGGAATACGCCTTCCAGGACCTAATGTTGTTAATGTAGGCGAGTGATCAATCCTCAATAGCGAGTAAAATCTATGTACATTTATTTCCAGGTATTTCTTTAAATAAGGTTGAGAGTCCAAATATTTATATTGCATTGAATTATGCTTAGGGTATCTTCTCATAGTTTCCATATGGGTATAATTGGTAACCCAGTCCCAGTCTTTCAGTTTCTCTCCAAATTCATCTTTTAATTTGTAGAAATCCAGGGACCAGTCTGTCTTCCAATCAATTCTGACGAATAGCTCAGTAGAGAGACTAGCCCATGTGCACAGTCCATCTCTCTTTTCAGTTTTTATCATAGCATTAGCTATATCATTTAGTAGCATGCTCTTTGATTATTTCTGTACCTTGATGTACAACAATCCTCTATTCTTTAACACTAGTGAGGTAAGTGACATTAGTACAAACCCAAACCGTATAAGTTCAACTGGAACAGACTTTGCCAAGCCAAGTACTGATCTCCAAAACTGCCCTTCTATTGTTTTTAGCCACATAAGGTTATTCATGTCCAATGCCTCTAGATCAGTAATAACAGTTTGTAGATACAGTTGTGCCCCATCTGAAGGCAAAGGCAAATTGGTAAGAATTCATGTCCTTAGTTTTACCATCAAATAACAATTCTTTGGCTACAGCATATCAGATAGACTTCAAAACTGGGAAAGCTCTTAGACTCCAAATGCTGTCTTGACAGACTTGCCCGGTGCCCTATTGACAGACATTCTAGTAAGAATTAGTACTTGAAGACAGCCCGAATCTTTCATTTAGTTTGTATGTCCTACTTACCGGGATAGGTCAATAGTTCATACAGGCCAAGTATGTTAGCATTTGTTTCACATATGGCAACCCAAGTAAGTCCCCTCCTCCTGGAGAGGTTAACACATCTGCCATAGTCTCATGGTAATCAGAAAGATGTTCACAATTCCAAATGTTTGCCTTGTACAAAAGGTGCTTTACTTTTGTCACACATGTTATTCTGCACCAGCCAAATTCCATTTTTGTTGGTAAAGAGGGCACAGAACTAGGTTCCTAGCTATTGCTTTCAATTGTATTTTCTCTTTGCTCAAGAGCCTTAATTGGGCAAAATCACCAAACATCAGAATCATGTAGCAGCAAGAGCCTGGCACCTGTGAAGCTACAAAGCACACAATCGGGGTAATTGATAGCCTTCAGCGCAGAGGCAGCGCATGCAAGCAGCGCAGAGAGGGAGTGTGCACCAGCGTGCGCCAGCCGTGTGCGCTAAACAGCATTCTGGCGCACCGTGTATTAATGGAATTGGCAAGCCATTTTGAGCGCTGGCGCAGAGAACATCTGCAGCGCCAGTTACGCCCCCAAGAACGCCCCTTGCACAAGGAAAAACCATGGAAATCCCCAATGCAGCGCAAAGGGCCGCGCTAACCCTGGACCAGCTAACAGGGCCGCTACACTGCAATCGCGCGAGCGGGGAACGAGTATTCCTGGGATGCGTGGGTACTTTTACACGCAATTCCGCTTGCAGAGCGGGGTACGTGTATCCAGTGGGGTGCGCGGGGAGTCTCACACGCGGTAGGCCTTGGGCGAGCGGGGTACGTGTATTTCTGGGGTGGGTGGGGAGTTTCACACGCGATTCCGCTTGCAGAGCTGGGTACTTGTATCCAGTGGGGTGCGTGGGGAGTCTCACACACGATAGGCCTTGGGCGAGCGGGGTACGTGTATTCCTGGGGTGTGCGGGTACTTTCACATGCGATTTCGCTTTCAGAGCGGGGTACGTGTATCCAGTGAGGTGCGTGGGGAGTCTCACACGCAATAGGCCTTGGGCGAGCAGGGTACGTGTATTCCTGGGGTGCGTGGGGAGTTTCACATGAGATTCTGCTTGCAGAGTGGGGTAGGTGTATTCTGAGGGGTGCGCGGGTACTTTCACATGCAATTTCGCTTGCAGAGCGGGTACGTGTATCCAGTGGGGTGCGCGGGGAGTCTCACATGCGATAGGCCTTGGACGAGCGGGGTACGTGTATTTCTGGGGCGCGCGGGTACTTTCACATGCGATTTCACTTGCAGAGCGGGGTACATGTATCCAGTGGGGTGCGCGGGGAGTCTCACACGCGATACGCCTTGGGAGAGCGGGGTACGTGTATTGCTGGGGTGCGCGGGTACATTCACACGCGATTTTGCTTGCAGAGTGGGGTATGTGAATTCAGTGGGGTGCGCAGGGTGTTTCACACGTGAATTGGTAGTGTGGGTCCTCCCAGGTGTGCCCTCTACCCCCTCCACAGCCCCTGCAGGCAGCCACACTACAGAGGACTACCCTGCCCCCCTGGTCATTTGCCGCAGGCAGCCCATCCACCATGGGCATGCCCCCCAGCCAGGCCACATGTCACCTTGCACTAGTGATCACCAACTCATGTCCCCCTGCCCTCCCACCCACTCAGCATTGAGGGGCACCTGCCAGCAGGTCCCAACTCATGTCCCCCTGCACCCCCACCCACCCAGCATTGACGGGCACCAGCCAGCAGGCCCCGATTCATGTCCCCCTGCACCTCCACCCACCCAGCATTGAGGGGCACTTGCCAGCAGGCCCCGACTCATGTCCCCCTGCACCCCCACCCACCCAGCATTGACGGGCACCTGCCAGCAGGCCCCGACTCATGTCCCCCTGCACCCCCTCCCACCCAGCATTGACGGGCACCTGCCAGCAGGCCCCGACTCATGTCCCCCTGCACCCCCACCCACCCAGCATTGACGGGCACCTGCCAGCAGGCCCTGACTCATGTCCCCCCCAAACAGGTCATAAAGATGCCCAATCATGGGCCTCATGTCTACCAAAATCCCACAGCATGCCACCCCAGTCTTGAGACGCAATGAATTTCCCAATCCACCCCACACTGACATGCCTATCTCATGACACAAACCAAAAGTCTACTATGTACATCAAAACATGTCTGTCACACACACACACTGGGTGCCATTGAATGTGTAAACCCACATTTTGACATGCATGACCCAATGAGCGAATCCCACACATGGAAGTAAAATATCTAAATGTATTATGAACAAAATTAATGTAATGAAATGAAAGCATAAAAAAATGTCAAACATGAAATGAAATGCATGTCCAAAACATAATAAAATGAAATGTAGAACCAATCCAAAGAAATCCAAAAGAAAAATCGTCCAAACTCTCTGTTCACCAAAGCAAATCCAAAGGAAACGTAAAATGTAAAATCCATTGATCCATGGTGATCTCCCAAAAAAAAGTTCTCAAAAATCCAATGTTCAACTATGTACAAAGAATTTCAAAGGGTCGTTGAACCCAACGAAAGAAATGAAACCTATCAAAGAAACTACCTAACAAATAACTATATACAAAAGTGTGGGGCATAGTCCAATCACCCCAAAATAAAGCAAAACGAAAATGAAACCTAACACTAAAAACTATATACAGTGGCAGTGGGCTAGTCCGACGGCTCACTTTCCGATTTCCCTGGCCAGGGCATCATCGAACTCCTGCTCTATGTCCTGAAGGCGGTCCTCTTCCATGGCCCCGATGGTTCGCAGGGACGATGCCATGTTCAACTCCAACTCCCTGCGAATTGCCTCAAGGCACTCGGCCCACCTCAGTGCCGTCCGCATGGAGTTCTCCGCCCTGACCATTGTGAGTCGTGCCTCTTCTGCCCGCCGCTGCTCCGCACCTATGGCCTGGCCCAACCGCTGCCACATTGAAGACACTCCCAATCCTGGGTCCTCCTGCCCCCTGGCCAATGCCTGCCCCTTGGATGTTGATGGCCCGAGCCATCATCGCTCCCACCTTGTTGCTGCTGCTGCTGTGCCTGTGCCCTGGCTCTTGCTGCCTGCACGTCCTCCTCCAGCTGGGGTGTAGTTGTTGTGGTGGCCACCCCTGCTGGACGTCTGACTCCCGACTGTGGCAGGGAGGTGTCCTCCACCAGCCTGGCCGCTGGGTCAGAGGCAGCTCCGCAGGGTACCCAGGTGATACATGGGTGGGAAGATGGCATGGAGGACTTATGGCGCATAGGGGGTTCAGGTGAGGAGGGGGTCGGAAGAAGGTCCAGCACATTGAGGAATCCAGCACTGGTGACCCATCCCAGTAGGTCAACGCGGGGAAAGAGGCATCCGAGATGACGTGCAGTGTCTTCACGAAAACACTGCAGGTCACCTTGCATGTCCCGTTGACGCAACGCTATCCCAGCCAGGACAGGCTCAACCCGGTCCCAGATTGCCACGTCCCCAGGGAGAGGAAGGCCAGTTGTTGTGCGCTCATCCCTTCCCTGAAAACGGGTTTGGACGTAGGCATCCCTGCTGGTGTAGGATGATGCATTCACAGGATCGGGGACAGGATTACACACAGGCACCTCCGCGGCGGCCTGTGCTGCCTCCTGTCCCTGCCCCTGCACTGCACCACTAGCACCAGTGGAATCCCCACCTCCAGACCCCGTGTGTGTCCCTTCCACGGCCTCCTCCTCCACCAAACCCCCACCAACCTGGATGACTCTGTGCCATCTTCCTCCGTCTCTGCTGCCGAGCAGTCCACCTCCGACCTCCGCCTCTTGGACCTACCCTCGGCAGCTGCGGCCTGGGACGTGGCACCAGACTCTTCACTCCCCGACGAGATGACAACCTGGGATGGGAGCCGGGCCTTGCGTCTCCGGCTGGCGGTGATATCCCTGCCGCTTTGCTCCACAGCACCCTCTCTGCCCTCTTCATCAGTTGACGCTGCAGACAGGGAGAGCTAGAAAACAGGCATCAGGGCACTGTACAATGGACTGATAAACACATGACAGTTGTACATGAGTGGCAGTGTCAAACTTCAGACATGGCATCACACTCCCCAAAACACATGTCATTTCAACTCACACACATAAGCAAATCAACAGGAATATTGCACCAGGCAGTACCATCCATACACAAACAACAGCACGAGCATCCGAAGGTGAGCCTGACGTCACATGCAACACGGGGAGTGCAGAACACATGCACACACGCCACCTGACTTACATGCATCTGTACATCTCCACCACCTGTCGCAGTGATGTCATCGCCATCCATGTCACATCTAGCATTCAGCCTTCTACATGTCAGTGTCACATGCATCCATGTTGCATCACAGTTGCACACTTGTCAAATACACACAAATGCACATGTTCATAGTGCAGATATATGCAGCAGTAACCAGCATCCATGTGTGACACCACAACCATGCCACAGTACATACATATAACTTTTACATGTGTGCACCCACACATGCATTTGGCCATCATGCTTGCCAACACATACACCATCGATGTGTCTCACACATGAGAGGAATCACATGTGGCAGGTACACGTCCCTGTACTTACGCATCCATACATGGCCCTACAAAAACATATGTGCAACCTGCACACTCCTGGCATACCACAACACGCACAGCATCAAATCAGTACCCATTTACACTTAGCGCTCGACTCCAGACGGGTCTGCCTCTCAAGGACCTGGACGTGGAGCGCTGGGTGCATACTTTCCAGTACCCTCATTTGGTTGTGGTTAGGTGGACCCGGCACTCCTCGGCATCCGCTGTCTTCAAGAGGCGTCGGGCCTTGTTGAGGGCCCTGGACCTGATGTCCTCCCAGCGCTTCCGGACGTGTAGAATGTCGCAGACTTTCACCCTCTCCTGATGGCAGTCACGATGTCCATCCAGATCCTCTTTCGTCCTTCATTGTCGGCGCGCAAACTTCCAAAGAGGGCATCATACTGCCCCAGGACTTACTCCACCAGGATACCAACTTCACTGGCACTGAAGCTGGTAGCCCTCTGCCTCTCTGGCTGGGGGTTGCTAGTGGTTCCAGATGGTGTTGTGTCCAACATGGCAACCCCAGAGGCAGGTGTTGGTGGGCAACTGGGTCCTAGGGCTGGGCTGTGGAGCGATGGTATCCCAGTCGTGAGTCTTCTGTTCCAGCAGGGATGGTCACAGCAACTGCACCCCTGCAGATGGCTGATGTGCAGGCACCAAATAGCAGGGCACGTGGGCAGCAGGCAGGCAGGCAGGAGCAGATGGCAGGTGGGAGCGTGCTCTGGGGGACAGGAAAATGGCCTTTTGGGCAGGAGCGTGGTCTTACGTTTGTTGTCGCGTGGCCAGCTTGATACAGAGTGATTTGGCACGTGAAAAAAGTGCATGTCAGTGTGTAAATCGTGGAAAGGACCTAAACGCATAAGCGCGTCTGTGACGTTACGTGCGCGGGCGTTTCCCACAACACGGGTGCATGTTTATTGTACATGTGAAAAAAGTGCACGTCCTGGTGTCACTGCGTGTGATTGGAGGAAAGGCCCTTAGCATGTTAGCGCCTAAGTGATGTCGCACATGTGGGCTGGCTTAAAAGGTACATGTAAGACGCCATTTTCTTATACGTGCTTTTTGTGGAGAGGGAGCGGGTGATATTTGTACTTCTTGTCGGTTCACACGCGATTACTTCACAACGGTTCCAGTTCGTACTCCCTGTTTCCTCAGACTGCATTCTTTTCTTCTTTTGACGGGGGTGTTGCCAACTTACACACGCGCTTCTTTTTCACGTTCTTATTCCAGGCAAACAGTGAGTCGTGCACGTATTTACCAACTGTGGTTGCCCCTGTGTGTCGCGTACCCCTTCAGAGGTAATTGTAGGCTGCGTGTAACATTTGTACGCTTATTTTTGTGTTTCTGGGTGCCACAGAGTAGTGCAAGTTCATTTTTCCATGCACGTGGTCTACCAGGGGTTGCGTGCACGTTTACTTTTGTTTTTGGGGTGTCTGTGCATTGCGTGACCCGTCATCTTCCCCCAGGGGTCACAGACAGCCTTTCTAGAGCACTAGGGTACGAATTCCATCTAGTACCCTACCCCTTTCACCCCAATTGCCCAGGACAATTGTTTACTGCAACTCCCATACGCACAACAACATCAGTGCCATGGTTGGGAGGCGACCAAGCAGTAAGGGAGGCAAAGGTGGCCGACCTCCAAAAGGTGGGCGCGGTAGGGGACGTGGCCAGGATGTGCAGGGTGCCCCAAGAGGCCAGTGTGTGGAGGACCAATCGGGGCCACCTATGCCCCCCCAATGGTTGTGGGAAATGTAGCTGACACCATCCCAGCTCAGCCCTTGTTAAACCGGACCATTTTGTCAACTGAACCGGCACAGGATGACTCCCAGGCTGACTTCCAGGTCACCAAGTCTAAGCCACATGTAGAGGTGAAAGTTGCTGTCACCAGGCCATGTGGATCTGGGGCAGCAATGTCATCTGCTGCCCCAAGTAGCCAGGGTGAGGAGGCTGCAGGGGCAGCTGCAGCTCAATCCACCCCAGCTCCGAGTCTCCCAGCCGGGACAGTGTCGGTCCAAGTCCATCACACCGACGTTGGTCAGGCCAACATCCCCCTGCAACCAATGCCTGCACCGAGACCTTTGGTCATTGTGCCTTTGCAAACTTCAAGTACCCAGTCTACCTGTGCTTCTGCCCCTACCAACCAGAGCGGCGTAAGCCACTCAGGATCCGCACCACCTTTCAAGAAGAAGAAGGGTGCTCTTGCACTACAGGCTGGGACCCCAGACACGGCTACACACTCCGGCACGTCAAGGAAGCCTAGCTTCAATGACACCAAACTAGTTGCACTTGTGGCCTATGTATTGGCACATAGCCGCGAAATGGTGGTGACTGTAGGGTGCAAGACTACGCCTACTCAACGTAGGGCCCACTGGCAGACCATTTTGGACCACATTAGTGCCCTTGGATTTGTGAGGCGCACAGCTGATGATTGCTACAAGCGGTGGAATGATCTGAAATGCAGAGCAAAGAACAAGCTGTCTTCCAATCATGCCTCTACTCCGGTGACTGGCGGTGGGTCTCCACCAGAGGACAACCAACTCACTGAACATGAGTCTGTCGCTGGAACCTTCATCACAGAAGAACAGATCCAAGGCATGGGAGACCTACCAGATCTTGAAGCATTGTCCGGTGAGTGCCCATGCATGTGTGTGTAATCCATGTGTATGTTGCTTGGGTGATGTGTTCTGATTGAGTGCCAGGTGAGTGTGTGTAGTCATGACTGCTATGGGTCACCCATGTGCTTCCTCCAAAACATTCCCCGGACTTGGGTTTGGGTATGACAGTATCCCTTCTGACCAAAGTAGCCAATTTGCACCAGATTACTGCAGTTGCCCTTCAACTGTCATCTTGCATCAACGTTGTTCATAATGTTTTCCTGTTCATTCAGCCTGATTGTTTCAATCCTTGCCATTTTTACGATGCAGTTTTCTGCCCTACTGCCACATATGTGACATGCTTCTGTCATAGATTACACCCGACAATGGCCTACATTTATTACCTTGTTATGGGAATGGTTTAACCAGTCAGGCTGATTGAGTAATGGCCTGCTCACATTCATTTTTGGGCCCTGTTTGAATGTAGAGCATGACTGTTGTCTTCTGTCATGTTGAAGTGACCAACCATTGATGTATCCATCTGCCGGCCATCACTGTATAATTGAACACTGGATGTGTTGTAGTGTGTGGCACATGCGTATTTTGTCACACTATTTTGCATGTTTCATCTCATCATGTCCATCTCACATGGATGGGTGACAGTACTCATTCACTAACATTTGGCTGTAGTTGTCACATGTACCATGGCTATGCTACGTGACATCTGTGTGATGGCATGTGTCATGCATGTGTATAGGACATGCCACTCACAGGCTAATGTGTGCTGCCAGTGCAATCCAGCATGCTGCACATGTGTTGCCTTTCCATCTTGGAGTCCTCAGTGTGTGCGTTTTGCCTCCCCTTCCAACTCATTGACAGTGCATGCATGCCAGAGTTATATTCATGTGGAACATGTGCAATTTATGTACTGGGTCTCGTCAGGCCTATGTGTGTGCTATGGTGCTCATGCCTGTTTCCATTTGTTGTCTATTACCACATTAGAAGACTCAGGTTGATCGGTTGTAGGGGATATTGTGATCCAAGGTTTAATTTGGATTTAAATTCGCCCTCTTGTGAGGTACTTGGGATTGCTTCTTTTTGTTAAAAACTGCTTCATAGATGAAAAAGGAATTTTTTATTACATTTCTCTATCCACAGGATGTAGGAACACATACATATATATGTATTTCTGTCATATACTTGTGTTTGTTTTTCTTTGGAAGAATAGTATCCGGATGTTTCCAAAATCTCTTAAAAATATAAATATTAATCTCCCATGTCATATCTTCTCTTCTGGTATTTATATTATTTTGTATTTATTCTTTTGGATCCAGAGCGAAATATTACTGCTTTCCATCTTTATTCTCGGTGGGAGTCAGTAAAAGGGGGAAGGAAATCCAACGAGTTTCAGAGAAACAAAGCCGGGCTCTTTGTGGCTTTGTTACCAGGAAAAAATCCAGACGAGCAGACATTTTCTCTGAAACTCGTCGGATTTCCTTCCCCCTTTTGGAAACATCCGGATACTATTCTTCCAAAGAAAAACTAACACAAGTATCTGACAGAAATGCATATATATGTATGTGTTCCTACATCCTGTGGATAGAGAAATTTAATAAAAAATTCCTTTTTCATCTATGAAGCAGTTTTTAACAAAAATAAGCAATCCCAAGTACCTCACAAGAGGGCGAATTTAAATCCAAATTAAACCTTGGATCACAATATCCCCTACAACCGATCAACCTGAGTCTTCTAATGTGGTAATATACAAGGGTACACTCAGGCATGAGACCCTCTCCATCTTGTGGGTCCTTTTGTGTCAAATAATCCATTTGTTGTCTGTCATGTTTTTGCAGGTGATGAGGCACTTGATGCTGTTGAGGAGGAGGGGATGGTGCAGACCCAGGAGGGATCTCAGCCACAACCAGGCATCTGTGGAGGATGTGGGGTGGCGGTGGGTGAAAACCCATTCCTCCTGCAGACCATACTGTCCATGGGGGTCTCTGGGTACACCTCCAGAGAACTCTATGAATCAGGTGCTGAATCGGACAGTGAGACATATGTGCCATTGCAGGTGAGTGTTTCTGGCAGGGATGTTGTTCTGTCCAACCCACCTGCACCAGAGGTAGATCCCTCTATGGGGATGTCAGTGTTGGAAAGTTCGCCTGTGGCAGTTACGGATGCAGGGTCACACTCCACAATGTTTGCTCCTGTTCCTGGGCCAGCAGATCAAAGGAGGAATGCAGTCTTGCAGCCTCAGGCAGTGCCATCACAGCAAGGTGCAGATCGCCTTGCCCCAAACAGGTGTGGTGCCCGTCAACACGGTGGCCGTGCACCACCAGGCAATACAGTGGGGGAGAACTCCATGTACAGTATTGCAGCACAACAGGGAGCATCGTGTGAAATGATGCCTCAGGCAATGGATAGGGTGGTCACTTCCATTCTCCCCCCTGAAAGGCAGATGGAGCTCCAGCAGCAGGCATCAGACTCCATTTGCCACTCACACAGGGAGGACATGTTGGCGTCCAACAGGGACAGACGGGCTGGACTGGAGGCTCTGTGCGAAGCCATATCTGTAGAGTCACAGGCGCACAGGGAAGCCCTGAGGTTAGAACACAGGTTCCTCAGAGATACTCTGAGTGAACTTGAGGCTTCCCGGAATTTTAGGTCAGAACATCAGCTGGAGCAGCTCACACGTTCACTCTCAGCTGAGCTCCAGGCAACCCGTGCGGAGATCCGGGCATCACGTGAGGCCATGCATGCAGAAATGCAGGCAACCTGTGAGGTGCTGCATGGGGATCTCCGTACCATTATCCTGCAGAACCAAACCTTCCAGACCCGCATGCTGCCATGGAGGACCATACCAGGGCTTTGCGTGGGCTGCCTCCCATATCACGGCCACCTCCTGATGTAGCAGCAGAGGGTGAAGAGAGCGACGGCAGTTCTCCCACTGTAGCGTAGCCGTGCAGGCCATGAGCCCATGGAGGTATTTTTTTTCCAACATCCATGCATGTGGGTGTTGGGATGCACCGTGTACCTAGTGCCTCCTGGGTGCCCCCCACCCCCGGCCCACACATGGCCATTTTTTCTATATTTTTTTTTAAAGTGTGTTGCTTTGTGTGGTTCCCGTGGGCATCCACTGTGTATTCCAGCTGGGCACATGCAGGCTTGTCCTGTCTTTGGGTTAGATGCTTGGTTTCCTGACACACACCCCTCCTGCTTCCCCTTTCCATGGGCTTGCAAAGGGTGTGACCAAGTGACAGTAACTTACACAGTGACATTGGGCTCCCATGAGTTCTGTGGGCAGTCTGTAGTCAAAACTGTGTGTACATCCCTAGTGGGGATTGTTGTTGGATTCTACAATGCATGGTGTATTGATATGTGCTTGTGCATCCGTGTCTTTCTCCTTATTTACATGTAGGTTCTTCATGTCTTCACAAAGCCGTCTCCTTTGCAGATGTAGTTCATGTTGTATGCAGTACAATGACACATTTGCCTGACAGCAACACTCTGCAGTTTGAAGGGGTTGATGTGCTGCCTTGGTCAGGTTGTGATACTTGCACTACTTTGATTTTTTCCTGTCTTATATTGCCACGCTTTCTGCCTGTACTGATGTTTTGTGTTGCTGGTAAGTATTTGTTCATTTGTGGTGTTTCTTATTGATTACTGAGAGCATATTGTCTGTGGACTGTTTACATTTGGAACGTTGCACTTTGTGACACTTGTGTCATGTGTTGTGCATTCATTTAGTTGCTTTCACATTGCATGCCATGCCATGGTGTGTTGGGTAGCTGAGATGGGGAGGGGTTGGGTGACATGGCAGTATTTTGATGTGGTATTTTGCAAGGGGGTAATCTTTCCTGCTGCATGAATGTGTGTCTTTTTGTGACACAGCACTGGGTGTCTTTGAGTAGGTAGGGATGCACAGAATGTAACACTTCCAGGCGAACAATCTCAGGATGGTATGGTTGTGACAGTTGACTGTCCCTTTTGCCATCATCATTGATTGTCAGCTGGTATGTGCCAGGGCTGTGTGCACTCCGCAGGGCTGTGATTTTAGGTGAAGTAATTTGCCACAAGCTGAGTACGGGCTGCCTCACCAGGTGCCCTTTTACCTCCCATGTGCAGCGGCCGTGCATGTGGTTGGGGATGTGGGGGCACCACCATGTCCTCCGGCACGCCCCGGCATGTTGCAACGTTGTGCAAGACACATGCTGCCACTATGATCCTGCACACTACTGGGGGCACGTATAGCAGCTGCCCACCAGAGCGGTCAAGGGATCGAAAGCGGGAGGATGTAGAGCCACATGGGTGCAATCAATGGCACCTAGCACTTTGGGGAAGTGTGCCGCCCCGTAAAAGTCCTGGACCACGGCTTGCCTTTCTGCAGGTGTTCTGGGCATTTATATGTGCCTGCGGACTGAGGGGCGTGCAGTCATGATGGCCAACACCTGGTGTAGGCAGTGTGACTTTGTGGCCTGTGACACCACCCCCCACTATGGCACTTGTCCGCTGAAATGACCCAGTAGCCAAGAAGTGCAGTACATTGTGCACCTTTTCCAAGGAGCTCAGTGCTTGGGAGCACAGGGTGGGTAATGTGAGGCCATGCTCCCACTCCCTGACCAGTTCTAGGATTATGTGTGGTGGAAACCTGTACCTCCCATACACCTGGTTATCAGGCATCCCAAAAAGGCTGGTCCTGGGTAAAAATAATGCAGGGCCTGGCTATCCTCCTCCTCCTGCGGTGTCCCACGACCACTGCTGCGAGGAACGGTATATTTATCGTAGCGTCTGAGCGTGTTTGTTGTTTGTGCGCACTTTTATGCTGCGTGGGCTCGCTTATGCCTGCTTCCTGCTGGCGTACGTGTTTCGAGATTAGCGTGTCTTTTTTGGCGCACGCCTTTCCCCTGTTCGATTCCATGAATACGTGTTGTTGGCACGCGTGTGGGCATTGCAGGCATTTACCTCCTGTACTTCCCCCGTAACGCCCACATTTTCGCGTGTTGTTCCCCATTCCGTGTGTTACGCCCCGTGTTCCGCCCACTTTTGTTGTGTGCGCTGCGCTATGTGCGCTTTCCCTTTGCGCGTAGCGCATGCCATTTAATGACGTGTGCACCCGCGTGCGCCAATTACGATTTTAGCGAACATCCCAGAATTTACATGCGCACTTAATTCCATGGATCGATGTGCGCGGTTTTGGCATGCGTGCGCTGAGATTTTCACGTTTGCGCTCCGATTTCCCCGCTGCTTTCCCCTTTTCGGCGCACATTTATTCCATGAATCAGCCCGAATATTGTCCTGCCTACTAAGCATTTTGAGATATTTACAACTGCCTACACTTTGTAGGCTATAGATGCGCCATCCAAGTGGAGTTTTCCAGGTAATTGTTCTGTCAATGCAAATGCCCAGACAAACAAATGAGTCTACCATGCTCATATCTTTTATCAAAAGCTTGGGTTATTTGATCCACTTAACTTTTGGCAGTTGGGAAACCTTACATTTATTTTTCACAGTGTTTGTCTTTAGGACCTTTTCTTTCACTAGTGTAGAAAAACTAGGCACGTATCGCTGTGAACCTGCTGATGTTTTAGATATTAGTACTTTGTCACTTGTGTATAGATAACGGCTAACCTATGCCCCCCAGCTTCGGTGCGCAGTGTCTAAATCATTTAGGCTATCTACTTTTCAATGTATGTACAAAGAAAACAGCATGGGAGCTGGAACGCACCCCTCTTTCCATTCATCCAATACATTTTGGTTGGGTGTGAAACCCATTCATGGGTTATAGGACAGACCAAAAACATGATTGCATTTGTACAGGTATTTGTTTAGGGCACAGAGTGTTCATAGTATGATTCATCCCACCACATCATCATTCAAAGTTTCCATATTTGTATAGTCACAAGACATTATTAGTTATAAATGAGTTTGGACAGAGTGGGCACAAGGGAGAAAGGAGGGAAGAGAAAAGAATGTAGAGTGAGTGTTAGTTGTTTGGTTAGCAACTTGTTAACATAACTATTTTGGTGAAAGGTTGTTTCTGCCATAAATATTGGTTGCAAGTTTCACCTGGATGGGTTAGATGTGTTGCAGCACTGGTGTGTTGGCTGGAGACCTCATGGCTGAGCCATTGTAAAGAATATCAAGTTCTCTCTGGTTCGGTGTATCTATCATGTAGATAAAGGAGAATGGGTTAGGGTTTGGGTGCTGGGTTGGTTCATGCAGTGTTTAACATGGATGGGCCAGTGATTGTGCTACCTGCTGCCTGCAATTCTGGGCGTGTCCTATTGTGCAATTAATTTTGGGCAACCTAATTCTGTGGAAACTGTCATTTAAGGGTGACCCAGTTTATCCACATCTTCCTGCTGGTATTAGGTGTTTCTAGTGCAGATCATTGGTCCATACATGCAGCTGGCGTCAGCATTGCGTGGTTCATGATTCTAGGGGGAAGCCTGTATAGGGAGGGTGCTTGTGCCCGGGTTAATCCGGAGTGCCTGAGTTGTGCAATATAATGCGAGCACAGGTTACTCAGAAGTGCAGTTTAAGGCTTACAAATGTGAAGCGTATTGCTAACACACGTGATTTCTAGTAGAGAATCAATGGATCAAAAGTGATGTTAGAACTGTTGATCGAGCATGCCGAAAGGGAACATAACAGACTAACTACAGCAATAGACACATTGAAAGAAGAAATAGAAGGAAGTAATGCACCAACAAGCACAAAAGACAAGAACTACAAAATAATGTATGAAATACTTAAAACCCACCAGGACGAATTTAAAATACATAATTGCCAGAAATTCTCAAGGGTTGAAAGGGACTATCGAGATGAAAGAGTCTTCACATTTCAGCCCAAATATGACAACTACTTCAAAACTGCATCCAGCGAGAGTACCCCTAATAACTCCCCACAGATCTCAGACGTGGATAGTGAACCGGAAAACAATTATCAAGAACAACCCAAAACAGGCGACACCACGGAAGAGGGAGTAAATGAACCAGAGGCAATGTCAGACACTTATGACCTCTTTACTATCCTCAGGAAGCTGGAATCCCCTTCTGCCCCCAACCCCTCTCAACTTCAATAAGGACGCGGCCTGGTGTATCAATATCCAGAAAGCTTTCCTAGATAAAATATTCACTCTTCATAAAAACGGTCCAACACAAAAAGCCCCCATCAGCACCAACATACAGCCCCCACTCATCAACCCTCCAATACCACCCTCCAATACCTTCTGCCATTTCGCTTCAACCCTGTCTCTGAAGTGGAAGTCCCTTCCACACTGAATGGCCTGAAACCGCCTAGGTGCAAAGGCAATGCCTGCCCTGCCTCAGTCATCAAGGACTACTTGGAAGCCCTAACTCCATTTAGCACTACATTCATTAATGCATCCTTCTCTTCAGGCCTAGTTTCCACCACCCTCAAGGAAGCTTGGGTTCTCCCACTGCTGAAAAAACCATCCCTGGATCCAAAGTTCCCACTAACTACTGTCTCATCTCTACAGTCCCTTGCCTCCTAAAAATCCTGGAACTTGCAACTTACCTTCAAATACAGCAATACTAAAAGAGGTTAGCTGTGTCCTAGGAACCTGCCAATCAGGTGTACGCCCTGGTCATGGTACGGAATCAGCCTTCTAGACCTAAAAACCAGCTAGATGACATCAAAGATGGAGGAAAACCTGTTCTCCTATTACTCCTAGATCTTTCAGCAGTGTTTGATCTGGTAGACCACAAGATCCTTTGCCGGCACCTCAACTCTGCAGCAAATATTTTGCTTGAAGCTACTAGTTGGATTGCCTCCTTCCTAGCCAAAAGAACTATCAAATTATTTGCAAAAAATGCAAGTGCCCCTCCCTCGCCAATTTCCTGTGGTGTCCCACAAGGGACTTGTGTCTCCCCAGCCTTGATAACATTTTCACAAACCACTATTTGACCACTTAGACAATCAGGGCATCTCCTACACAAACTAGGCTGATGATACGGAAATTCTCCTCCCATTATAAGGATTATAAGGTGACTATTTAGATGACTCCTCTACACTACATGCAGTTTACCACACCATCCAGGCTTGGATGGCCTCCCACTTACTTTGTCCCAATGATGGAAAAACTGAAATTCTTCTTGTGGGATCACCTGCTGTGCTAAAAAACGTCCCCAATCTTTATTGCTCCTTCACCATCGACTGCATCTCAATCCCAGTCTCCCCAAAAAGGAAGATTCTGGGAGTTCACCTTAATACCTCCCTCTCACTAACATGTCATACCAATACTATCACGTCCTCTGCCGCCCACACCACCAAAATCATTGATGCCTGCAGGCTCTGCTTATCTGCTGACAGCTACTTTACCATCACCTGAGTAGTCATCGGCTCTATACTTGACTACTTGACTATTGCAATGCTCTCTTTGCAGGCACCTCTATTCGGAATATTCATAAAACGCAAGTTGTCCAGAACAAAGCACTCATCGCTGTCCTCAACATTCCAAAGCAAGAACATATCTCAGAGGTCTGAAGAGCCACCCATTAGCTCCCAATAAATAACTCATTACTTGCAAATCACTTTCTATCAACCATAAATGCCTCTCAAATTCCACCCATCCTTACCTTGCACAGAAACTCACAAAAGCCCAGTCACTGAGACCAACCAGAGCTGCTTACGCTCACTGCCTCATCATGCCAAGATTCAGACGAGCCAGAGCATCTGGCTCCAGCTTCTCAGTCATTGCACCGAAGTTGCAAAACACACTACCACCAGCAATAGGATCTGAGCAATCCTACTGATCCTTCCACAAACTCTTGAAAACCAGGCTCTTCAACTAGAAATCCCCAAAACATCAACCACAGATTATTTACATTCTCTGACTTTTTGTTGTTGAATGTTGTCTCATTCTCTGCAACATGTAATACAACTAGGACCTTGATGCCCTCATGTTTGGAGCGCTTTACAAATGTATAATTAATTAAATAAATAAATAAATAACTATGATTATCTGTAGTCGGAAAGGTTAGACCAAGTGGCATCTTTTAAAGTATTGGTGCATGAAGATATGGTTTCTCATTACAGACTTGTGCCTGCACTACAGGAGAGGAGGAAATGGGCAAAATTGATAGGTGTCAGAGGCAATGGTATCTGGAAACCAGATGGAGGAAGGAACCTGTATTCAATACTGAGAAGACACCCCACCAGATCTTCACATATCAAGACAATTCTGATTAGGTCCCATTTTGAGTATGTTTTATTCTTTCCACTTTCCATATGTCTGATCCTATTATCCAGAGACAATCCTTCTTGTGCCTCATGTAAACATTTGTTCTGAAGTGAACTTAGATGTTAGTAAAAGTTTTGGACCTGCAGATATACTATTTGTCTTTGTTTTTATCTCTGCAGAACCGAATATTCATTGTTTCTCCGCCGTTGGGCCTTCTCCCACTGACATTAAACTTTAGTATTCTCTACATTAATCCCCACCTCCTCTGAAGTGTTCTGATACCTCTGACTCACCAGGCTCCATGGACCCAGACATTGTCCACCTCTTCTTTTTGGAATTCATAATCCTCTGCATTAATATCAGAACAGAGGATAAAACTATAAGAAATGGAAATAGGTGCTAATTTACCTCAGCAACTATTTCACTTACAATACAAGCTACATAGTTATTAACCTAGGTACTAACAACAATATTGAGAGGCCACAAGGCCCTCCAATTACCCTTGACCTTTAACATATCAGTATGTCCTCTGCTGTCACTAAGACTCTGGGTAAGTCTCTCGTAACCAGGACTAATGTCTGGCAGAGGGACTCCCAGGACCCCCCTTGTTAATTTGCATATTTAAGTAACTTTGGGTCTCACCCTAAGTTACTAGAGGAATCCAGACGTGGACCCCTTGCTCACTATTCTTAGAGAGGCACAGATCCACCCTATTGATGAGGTCCAACCAGACTGAAACATGTGTCTGGGGTTTCTGTTGGTACTCTTGTTCAGAGGAGAATTGCCTAGCATTTCGGTGCTGGACTGCCCCAGGGCAGGACAACGACTGATATGTTTGGGATATGTTATTTTCTGTGAAAGATAGTGAGCTAAAGACTCTTGGTAAGTCTCTCGTAACCAGGACTAATGTCTGACAGAGGGACTCCCAGGACCCCCCTTGTTAATTTACTATGCATACGTGGGCCATACTGCCTAATATGTGTTGACACTTAAATCGCAAATTGTTGTACATTCTGCCAAAATGTGATATGTATTTTGTGAGCTTAGGTATCCCCTCTAGCTGAGGAGTGAATCCATTAATTGCTGGTCTTGCTTAGGTATGTTTCCCCATAGCATGATACCATCACATATAATTTACACAGACCACCTCAAGGAGAGAACCACAATGCAAAGAATGCCCACCAACCAAGAGGTGGGGAAGTTTTTGTGCCTTCTAAGGCTTTTGATGGTGAATTATAGGGTGCCACAAATGCTTAGTGGCCTCTGTTTCAGTTATTGTTTCTGTAGTCACAGGTGGAGTGGTTGATTCCTACAAAATTCAAGACGTGTTGGTAGAGACCTGCTGTGATACAGACACGCTTGTCTAAACCTTTGCAAGAAGTCTTGAGACCCTGCACACAACAATCCTGGCTGAATTGACGGAAGACAGACAAAACCATTTTATGCTCCTAAGTCGAGCAACAAATTACTGTAAGAAGACTCCCAAAATAGGGTCAAAATAGGGTCAACCAGGGTCAGCCTTCAACCACTCGATTTATAAGCAATATGCTTGTCCCTCACTGAAGTCATGTTCCGAGCAGAGTTCCAGTCTGCCCCAGAATCTTGCTGTGAGAGGACGTGCTTCTGCTCCAGTGCTCCACTTTTGCTGCGATACATCGCATCGCGTTTCACCTTTAAGGGAAAGGAAAAAAAAAAAAACCAGCCCAACCTACCTTCAAAAACCCCGTGGCCGCGCGGAGCGCGCGCGGAGTTCCGAGCAGAGTTCCAGTCTGCCCCAGAATCTTGCTGTGAGAGGACGTGCTTCTGCTCCAGTGCTCCACTTTTGCTGCGATACATCGCATCGCGTTTCACCTTTAAGGGAAAGGAAAAAAAAAAAAACCAGCCCAACCTACCTTCAAAAACCCCGTGGCCGCGCGGAGCGCGCGCGGAGTTCCGAGCAGAGTTCCAGTCTGCCCCAGAATCTTGCTGTGAGAGGACGTGCTTCTGCTCCAGTGCTCCACTTTTGCTGCGATACATCGCATCGCGTTTCACCTTTAAGGGAAAGGAAAAAAAAAAAACCAGCCCAACCTACCTTCAAAAACCCCGTGGCCGCGCGGAGCGCGCGCGGAGTTCCGAGCAGAGTTCCAGTCTGCCCCAGAATCTTGCTGTGAGAGGACGTGCTTCTGCTCCAGTGCTCCACTTTTGCTGCGATACATCGCATCGCGTTTCACCTTTAAGGGAAAGGAAAAAAAAAAAAACCAGCCCAACCTACCTTCAAAAACCCCGTGGCCGCGCGGAGCGCGCGCGGAGTTCCGAGCAGAGTTCCAGTCTGCCCCAGTCCGCCCCGGGACCAGCGGGAGTAGCGGGCTGGCGGGCTGGCAGCTGGACGCTCTCCAAGGACTCCAAGGACTCACGACCTGAGGAACTGACGTGCTGCAGTGCTACAAGGATAAAGAGGTAGGATCCCTCCTGTTTTCTTGTGTCTGTTGGCGCTGGCTCCGACCCCACGAACCCTAAGCGGCTTAAGCTCAACGCCCGGCTGCCTCCCAAGAGTTACCGCTACCGCCGGTTCATAATTGGCGGCAAGCTACTGACTTGGTCCCTCCATCCCCCCCACCCATCCATTTTCTCTTTTCACCCTTCCCCTCCCCCCCTTTTTCTCCTGTCCGTCTCTCGCTCCCTCTCTGTCCTTATCCCTCCCCTATCTCTGGCAAGTTTCTTTTGCCCCCCCTGCCTCCTCCTCTTCCGCCCTTCTCTCTTCCCCCTTTTTTTCCCCACTGTCGCTCCTCTTCCCTCTCTTCCCCTCCCCTTTCCCCCCTTGCCCCTTCCCCTCTCTTACCCGTGATGGAGGAAGACCCGGACCAGCGTCTCCTAAGGAGCCGCACAAAGAAAACCCTAACGTTAGCGCCCAGCAGCGCCGCAGGCTCTGTCCCGTCTCTGCATTCGTCAAGAGCGTTAGCGGCCAGCAACCCGCTTTCGCTAGAAAACCTGGATCACGCTCACCCTGGGTCCACCAAAGAACTTTCTCTCCCTGGTAGAGACAACGAGCACGGACTGAACCCACCCTTCCATATGGTGGGACCAAGCAACGCATCTGCATTACCTACACTTTGCCCGCCTTTTGAACCACGATCCTCTCTGTCTTCTCAGGTTCACAAAGACAGAGCACTTGGAGGCCGCTTGGGCCAGCGGCAGTCATGGGACTTCGAACCCTTTACGGCCCCCCCCCGCACCGCTTTGGCGAGAGACCACCCCTGTGCGGGGACCGGAGGGCCCCTGTCAGGGGGTCTGGGGGTGGGCCCAGTTTTAAGTGAAGCGACATGCGAAACACAACTTCCTCTAAATCCGCCTGCTCGGCTGGCCACCAACCTCCAAGAAAGTTCAAGTGTTTCCGACTCGTCTCAACAGCCTCAAGACGCCCAGCGGTCACTCCACTTGACCACCAACCTTCCCGCTCAGGACCTGCTCTTCATTTCACATGTCATTCCGGCTGCTCAAACTACCACCACGGCCCTAATTCATCCTGCCACACCGGGCAGCCGGGTCCCTTCCTACTGCGGCGGTGGAGGACGTCTAGAGAATCCAACGGCCTCTCCCACCCCAGCTAAGATAGCCCAGCACCCCGCATCGGATGCGTTTAAACCACCAGAGACGGGCATAGCGCCAGCCTCGCCCGGCAACATCCCCGGCACCGGGGCATCAAGGACGTCTGATATTCTGTCCCCAGTTTTGCATAACCTCCCAACTTCCTCGAATCCCCTTTCGGAGGATCCTAGTGAGGCAGACTCCGATCCCTGTTCTGAAACTTCAGAAAGGGGCAGCCGTAAACTGACAACCCATCAAAAGAAAAAAAGACCTATCTTCAAAAAAAAAGGCAACACGGCTTCTAAGTCCACCGACCCAATGTTTACAGCCAAACCTGCACTCGCCTCCAGACAGCCTAAAAAGGCTGTTTCGCAACAAGGCCAGAAGAAGAAGCCCCACACAAAAACTACTCTACCTATTCCACTTTTGTCAAATGCTTTGCTGAATTTCTTCCAGACGCAAGGCAAACGGAAACTGTCCAATGACTCAGAACTTTCAGATGCAGAAATCCTTCAAGCCCTGGATGAGACGCCTCAGACGTCTAAGTCAAGGAAAATCTCCACTTTTGCCAATCCCCAGGGCACGTTTCCCGGGCAAGTCCCGGCTCCAACGCCATTATCCTGCAGGCCATTAGAAAAGCCTTTCCCGCAGTCTGATCTAGGATCCGACCATTTGGTCACCCTGACTCAAACCACCTCCGAAGCTGTTCGACCAACTGTACCAGCGCCAGACACGCCAAGATGGCAGGTCTCAGCTTCAAGTCCACCAGAGCTTGGTCAGGCGAAGGCTCCATTACCACCGCTTCCAAACCCGGCGGTCACCACAACAACCGATCCACTATCCAACAAAAGGACCTCCTATCAGCCCCTTTTAGAAATCTTTGACTTACAGCACCCCAAAGGGGGGCCACAAAGAGAAACGTCACCTCAACCCTGGTCAACGAATCACCTGTTCACCGCGCTGCCCGCTGCCAGTCACCAAGACGCCTTGACTCAGATTCCTCAAACAATGGACCTAAATCTGAGGCCTTCTAATACGTCTGACCCTGGAGAGCCCAATACCAGGCGCAGGCACTCACTGGCAAACCCGACGGCTCCAGGACCAAAGGCCTCGTCAGCAAACGGCAGATTTGATCTGTCCTCATCATCGCACAAAGACTCACCCAACACCAGAAAAGATCTGACAACAATAATGTCGGCAATTACCATCTCCATGGCCCCGTTCTGCAAATTATACGAAACGCTAAGTGATGTTTCAAAAGATAACACAGCCATCTTAGCAAGTATACAGTCGAAGCTAACCTTCTTAGAAGGCTACATAACAGCTATTGACTTAAAGTACGAATCCCAGGCCCTAACAAAAGAGGCGATAGCCTCAGATCTGGAGCGGTCCGTGGCATCATCATCAACACACGGCCCTTTGCCTCCAACGTTAAAGCACAAATCTACACAGACGTCCCAGGCAAAATTTTCAAACGAAAATGCTCCAGTGTTCCTACACAAAGCAAAAGTGTCACAAACATCCAACCTGCCTACACTGATCCCAAACCTGGCTTTGGGAACCTGCCTACGTCCGATTCAACCCCTGCCTAAAGGAAAGCACATCCTGAAATTAAGCGGGATCGATATTCCAATCCCACTAGTCGACAAACTAAACGATTGTACCCCCCCACGAGAGGACCTCCCCTCCACCTCAAGAGATCCTGGAAGCACGGCTGTAAACATTACACGTGCAGGCTCCGTGATGGATCTCACCCATTCCCCTAGACCGACAACAGAATGTGTGACCTCAGACATACAACCATCCACGCCGCCTGACAAGGGGCATTCTGCCCCTGCGAACGACCCTATTCCCTGTGAGACTAACCTGAATTGCAGAGCGCCTCACCATTCCAGCCGGAGGGAGACCCCCGAGCTGAACAGAATGACGAAGACCCGACATACTGATGCTCCATCAAGATACTTGTCAGATGCCCAAAGCAGACCCAGGACGAGAACCCACTCAGTCAGATCGTCCCCGCAGAAGCTGCGGACATCCAGAAGTGCAATAGACAACCACACTCTCCGCCCAAGGGACAAGTCTACTCGCGTTTTTAAAATAGAGCAACTCTCTGACAAAGATAAGTACATCATCTTGAATAGAAAAACGGTGCTAAAAATCACATCGAATACACCCTCGCTACGCAAATTAACTTCGGATGATTTCAAAAGGGTGGAGCCTTATCACAGAGGTAATAAAGCGAAAGCCTACCTACACATCTTCTCGTCTGCAACTCAAGATATAGGCCCCCTTGCTAGCGATGAACTCAAAGCACAAGGTCTTCTACTGTCAGAACTAAAGTCTCCTGTCCTCAAGACCATCACACAGGTCCAGCAACCCCCATACGAAAGACCTGATGCCCCTAGTCCTTCCCAACGGCATACCGATCGAAGAGAGACACTGAAGTCGCACTTTTTTTATCCATCAACAACCCGGAAGCCAAGACAAGACTCACCTGAACGCCCCATAAGACCCGCCGGGGGATCTCCGGATCCACCTCTTCGGCCATCACAGCTTTCCAAGCGGTCTATCGACACTCAGGACCAAGCCAGACAACGTCTGCGGCACTCCCCTTACCAGCGACCACGCAGGGCGCAAAGGAAACTAAGCTGGAGAGAGCAATCTCCACGAAGAGCTCGCGCACCCCACAGATCGGGTGGGCAACCCAAACCACCATCGTCGCCAGTTCCAAAAAAGTCTCTCCCCCAGCCTGGCCCGTGGGACTGGATAAAAGGGGCTCTATCATCCTACCGCCTCAGATAGCAATTACCCAAGGAAGCCGATGACCACCTATGCGACAAACTCTTGTCACTGGCCTCCTGGAATTCCAGAGGGCACGTCCACCTGACTGACCCTAACACCTCTGACCTGGGCCATTTTGACATCTTTTGTCTACAAGAAACCTGGCTCCAAGAAACACCCTCCATGGACGGGTATGACATTGTGATTTCGCCGGCGACAAAAGGGCTACTAGGCCGTCCCTCAGCGGGTCTGCTCATCGGTGTACGATCAGACCAAAATCTAAAAATACTCAGGACCACAGCTAGTTCATACGGGATACTGGCAGTCCTAATTGACTGGAACCCTGCTTCGGGACCACCAAATCGCCGGCCAAAGCAACCCTCATCCCCACCACTCGCTGTAATCACTACCTACTGGAACCCGCAAAGAACCACAACGCAACTTTTCTGCCAAAATATGGCAGAGGTCCTGGATGAGATTCTTATTGAATGGAACACTCCCTTCATACTGGTATGCGGTGATCTCAATGCGAAGTGCAGCCAGCAGAAGACAGACCGAAAAAAACCATCCGACGTAACTGAAGCAGAGCATAGAGGACAAGCATGGATGACCCTCATGGCATCCCGGAACCTACACAACGTTGCCTGGATCCGTGAAAGACAGACGCTCCTCCCGACCTGGGAGAGGGGCCGACTGACAGCCACATTGGACTATATTTTTGCGTCTCAAGCCCTGTGTGCTGCAATTCAAGACTTTAAGGTGGTTAAAACGACCGCCAGTGACCATAACATGCTCATCACGTCTTGGAGCTCCCTAGCGAGGAATTCAACTTCCTATTTACCAACGATTGAAACAACTCCCAAACAATCACGCCTGCGATTGACCCGGACCAACATCAGAGCTATCACCGATCAGTACGTGGCTGAATTTGAGATCGACCAACCTTCCGTGCCACCGTCCAGGCCGGACTACTATCCCCTGCTCTTAAAATATACGAGCCACCCGGCAGTGGGCCTAACCACCCCCAAATCTTGTACCCACAAGTATGACCTGGAAACTGCGGGGAAAAAAAATAGCCTGAGAAATCTCAGAAGACGTGCAAAGACCACCAATACCGAAGAGGCATGGGACCGTTGGAGAACTGAAAAAAAAGCCTATAAATCATGGATCAGGGCACGTCGTGCTGTTTTATACCAACAGGACGCAGAAGCTATGATGAAAGTACTACACGCAAAAAAAACGGCAGATTTCTGGGACTTGGTAAACGCCTCGCAAGGATCTACAACCTATAACATGAGCAATTCTGTCCCAGAACAAGTTTGGGCCACGTTCTACACTGATCTTTTTGCCAGCTTAGCGCGAGAGACGAATCCGTCCTTTGCCACCACCGGTGCACCCTGGATCGACCTCTCCCTAACATCAACCATAAGTACTGCCATCCAAAAGTTAAAATCTTCCAGAGCCCCAGGCCCGGACGGCTTGTCGAACATAGATTTAAAAAAGCACCACGTGGAATGGGCTGCCTTTATGAGCATTCTGTTCAACCATTGCAGATCTACCAGACAGATCCCATCATCATGGTGCAAAGCAATCATCATCCCTATTTTCAAACGTGGATCCAGAGAAGCACCGGAAAACTACCGTCCGATTGCCCTATTGGACATAATGGGAAAAATATTTGCCTCCCTTCTTTTAGACCATTTCCACCGCTGGGAGAGAACAGCTCCCTGCAGCGACCCCTACCAACTAGGCTTCAAGAAAAACGGCAGCACCACACTGAACATCTTCATACTTTCACTTCTAAAAGCCAAAATAAAACAAGGTTCTCCTGCGGTGTACGTGGCTTTTATCGACCTCTCTCAGGCGTTCGACAAAGTGGACCGACCTAGACTATGGAGAAAGCTGGCAAACTGGAACTGCCCACCAGCCATATTACACCCTATAATAGCCCTCCACACCAATACTTCTCTTAACGTCCGTCTAAACAAACAGGGGGCCCTGTCTAGAAACATCCAGACGTTCAGAGGTGTCAAACAAGGCTGTCCTCTAGCTCCGGCACTTTTTGTGGCTTTTTTGGGGGACTTCAAAGATTCGGAAGCGTTGGTGCGCTGCTTCCCCCCAAAGTTTGGCAATCTCCCACTGTCTCGCCCCCTATACGCCGACGATATGATCCTGTTTGACCAAACGCCGATCGGCCTCCAAAGGCAGCTGGACAATCTGGCAACCTACATGACCACCAACAATCTTCAAATAAACCAGACCAAAACTAAAATCATGATCTTGTCCTCTTCACGCCACCCGCCTAAAACCACCGGGTTTTGGTCAGTTTGCAAAACCAGAATCGAAGTGGTTCAACAATTCAAATATCTAGGTGTACTCTTAGATGGGTCGCCACATGAAAGCAAAATGCAGCAACACCTCTGGACCAAAACAAGGCAACTGACTTCCCAATTACGAGCACTCGACAGGAAGTTTGGCAAATTTTCACTAATCCCGGCCATCAATTTTTACAAGGGCAAAATGGTACCCTCTCTGACCTACGGCATGGACGCCATGTTCACCATACCGCCCCAACTATGGCGTAAACTAGAGGCCTACATATGGAAGTCCCTTTTAGGTCTGCCAAACGCCATTCCTATAGAAGCAATCAGACGTGATCTGGGCCTTTTGTCTCTAGGCGCCACTGTCAGTGGGGCTGCTCTTGCCCTATTCAGGAAAACTTTAATTAAAGACAGTCTCCCAATTTTCACAACAATTGGGCAGGAACTTGAATCAACCACTACCAAGTCGGTCCAAAAGTGGGTGGATCTTCAAAAAACCAAACTGGAAGGCCTGCAATGTTCACTTAACGACCTGATAACGAACCCACAAAGAGTAAGTGAAAAACTAAAACTACAGGACTGGATCAACACTGTGGACAAAGCAGCTTCCATCAAGTGTCTAAACCACCTTCCTCCAACCTACAATAAACTGAAATCTCCTATTACGTACTGTCTGCGATTTCCAGATAAAAAACTACGCTCAACTTTTCTAAGGGCTCGTTTAAACCTGCTCCACACCCGCGAAACCTTGAGAAGAAGACTGCAGACCACCTCAACTACTTGTAGACTGTGTGAAGACCCTGACTCTGTGGAGAACATTCGCCACCTGCTCCTAATCTGCCCGGCTTTGGACGACATTCGGGCCCCATTTCTGTCTTCGCTTCGGCCAGACTCGGTCTTGATCGAGGAGCACACATGGTGGTGCCGTTTAATATCTGGCGAGAAGTCTCGTTGGGCGGTTGCCACGGCCAAAATATTAGAAGCAGCCTTCTCCAAAATTGGTGGCAAAACTAGTGGCCTGCAGACCGTGGATGCTTAACTGACGGTTTTCTGCTACCTCTAAAATCTACTGTGTAGCTGAGTCACTGGGTCTTAAATTGGCGAACCTTTATTCTTTTGATTTCTTTTGATTTTCATTCACTGCAACTGTCAACTTCTTGTAAAAATCATTTTCTTTGATTACACACAAGTAAAATAAAAAAAAAAAAAAAAAGAAGTCATGTTAAAAACAAGCACTGGAAAAACCAACAATTTTTACTTGTGTATAAGTATTAGGCATTTGTCAGTCACAGCTATTATATGCCCAAGTACTCGCACCATTTTGCAGGTGCTACCATTGATGGCCAGTTATTACCACTACTGCAGTGCCTGGCAAATGCATTTCCCATGCCTATACAAAAGCCAACAACTTTGCCATTGACAATGCTTGTTATGTATAGTGTTTGAAAGTGTCCAAAGTCTCTGCTCCGGAGAGTTCAGTGGTCATCCAACTGTAAGATGCCTTCCATTTGCTTTGTATTCGTATAAAAAGAAATTCCAACTATGTTCTCCTTGTGTTCTAAATCTTTTAAAAACATTTGATTGCTTGTTCTAAAATTGTGGAAGCCATGTCTTTCTCTATAGGCAACGATATTCTCTTTCTATGTTTTGTTTAGCAATACAAAATGATACTTTAACAGTTACCTTTCTTGGCAAGATTTCAAATGTGTAGCTGCATTTTGCTTTTTTCCACCTCTGTCAAATTAAACATATTGCTATATTGTGTACTCTTCATTTAGTTGGAAAAGGTACTTTGGAAAATTACCTTCTGTAAATAAACCATCTTCAGTTCTGGAAACATCTTCAGTTCCGGAAGCACCTCAAGACCTTCTTCTTTGCTTCCACCTTCTCTCTTCCTCTGCCCTGCTGATCTCTTTATCTTCTGCACTGGACATCTGGCTACCCTCTGATTTCAGTCCCAGACCCCAACCTCCCTGCTGCATACCCGCATTGCCTCCTGGCAACCCCTGCACTTTGTGGTCTGTATTTGCACCCCTAGAGCCACCCTACCTGCACTTATTGACACCTGTTGTCTGTGCTTAAATTCTGTCACTTGCCACCTGCTGGCTGCACTACCTATTTTTGGTTCGATCATTTTTTCAGCACTCTCCACTCCTCCCCCGCCCCTTGCACTTTTCTCCTTCCCTCTCCCCTGCACTTGCGCATTCTCAATGTTAATGGGCCTAGTAAGATTGTTGTTTTTGTCCTCCCTTGTACCCCTCCCTTGACTCGTCGCACCTTGAAACACTTGTGTTTAGGTGTAATATAAATAAAATATTATATCATATCATATCAAAACACATATTACATTTTCCAGTCCAAAATCACTCAGTGTGACATAGAGGAAGCTGTCCAATGGTGAGACATATTATATTGTATATTGTCTGATAACTAAATGCATGAAATCACTCAATCACTTAGTCAAGTACTCGCGCATTACTATTACTCACTAGCATTAATCAGGGCAGATGAAATCATATTTGCCAACCATAAAGAAGCAACAATTGCAAGATGTACAATTGCATTACCCCATGTGGTCTTCAGCCTCGCCCGCTCTGCCCACACATGAATTCAGCAGGAAATTCCCATTAGCCAGCTTGTGATCTGCTAGTTCAAATGGTCTTTGCTTTAAAATTACCCCTTAATATCTGCAAAACGATTATTACAATTATAACATTGAAATACTGTACTCGCAAGATTACCGCTTGGTAACCTTGCACATTGCTTGTTGCCTGATGATTTCAAATGCCATTTAAATTGCAAAATATTAGCATACCACAAAATGTGTCCTGCATCTTCATTTGGTGAAAGATGTCACATGCAACAGTCTATCATTGTGAGCAGCCACTGCCCTACACTGGCTAGTGTTGCATAGACATCAAGTGTACACAGGGAGGACATAAACAAATCTATGCACGAAACACATTGAGTAAAACAATGGTGTGCCCTTTCACCTCCCATGTGCAGCGGCCGTGCATGTGGTTGGGGATGTGGGGGCACCACCATGTCCTCCGGCACGCCCGGCATGTTGCAACGTTGTGCAAGACACATGCTGCCACTATGATCCTGCACACTACTGGGGGCACGTATAGCAGCTGCCCACCAGAGCGGTCAAGGGATCGAAAGCGGGAGGACGTAGAGCCACATGGGTGCAATCAATGGCACCTAGCACTTTGGGGAAAACTTAGGAGATCATATTAAAGATCCATTTTCGTCAGGAGCAAGAGTAATAGCATGTCTGACGCTCTCTTACTCTGCAAAAAAAGGGATGGCATAGCGGAAGCTGATGAGGTGGCTAAGCACAGTCACAGAGTGTGGCTAACGAGGAAGATGGGTCTGTATACTTATTTGTAATTTTATCTTCAGAATACCACAATGTGTTTTTAGGAATTGTCTATTCTTTTTACACGTTCCTGGTTCTACCAATAAGCTGATTCCCATTTATTTATTCAGCCTTTTAACCGTGTTTTAAATGTTGTCAGCTTTTAAATGTTTCACACAAAATGTTGCACATGTTTGTATGCTTGGCTAAATGATTTTATATTGAATAAAGGTATATTGACTGACTAAAAGTGCTAAGCAATTGCAAAAAGGCACATTAACCACCTTTGCCTAGCTTTGCATGATTACACTGTGCATGCATACAGTGTATACTATGACATGCAAAACATATGCGCTGAGGGCTTTTCCTCAATTTGGTGCCTCGCGTTGCAGCTGATGCTCCTGTCCCTTACTTGTCCTCCTGTCTTTCCTCATTTGTTGCTTCCTCCTATCTTATCTGCATTTTCTGTGTGAAATCTCCTGCTAGCTGGTAGTCTTTCATTGGTTGGTGGCAAATTGAAATGTCCTGGACTGGCTGTTTGATCACCAAAGCCCTTGCAGGACAAGGCCGCAGTGTTGTGTGATTCAGGTACGCAGGAAACTCTGCCCGACGACACTTATCACGGAAAAGCAACTTCCCCTGCTCCCAAGCGTTTAAGAGCCAATGATTGGACCCTCTGCGGCAAAGCCGTTGAAGGACAAGGCCGCAGTGTTGTGCGATGCAGGGACGCAGGAGATGCTGTCTGACGACACATAGCAAGCAACTCAACTTCCCATGCTCCCGAGCCTTTAAGAACGGAGGATTGAACCCTCTGCGGAAAAGCCCTCATAGGACAAGGCCACAGTGTTGTGCAACGCAGGTATGCAGGAGACGCTGCCCGACAACATGTGGCATGCAACGCAACTTCCCACGCTCCAAGCCTTTAAGAACCGAGGATGGACCCTCTCCAACAAAGCCCTCGCAGGACAAGGACGCTGTGTTGGTCAAAGCAGGGATCCAGCAGATGCTGCCTGATGACAAATAGCACACAACGCAACTTCCCACGCTCCCAAGCCTTTATGAACCGAGGATCGGACCCTCTGCGGCAAAGCCCTCGCAGGACAAGACCAGAGAGTTATGTGACACAGGTAAGCAGGAGACGCGGCCCGATGACACGTAGGATGCAACAAAACTTCCCATGCTACCGAGGCGATGGGGCAGTGGCACAGAATGCGACCATGGACGATTTCTCCCTCCCTCTGCGTCCATAAAGTAAGCAGGTGGGGGAGGGAGAGTAACATTGCTGCACTCCACGCAACTCCGTGACCTTGTGTGTCTGTCCCATTCCCTCTTGCCCCTCATGTGTCTCTCTCAAAACATTCCCCTTTTCCCCTGCCTACGCGTCCATCTCTTCCCATTCCCAATGTGTGCTCCCTTCACAACTTAGGCCAGCTGCCCCTGTCTTGCATGCCACACGTGTCCCCACGCAGCTTGTCCCCTCTCCTCCTGTCCTTGTGTGCCACGTGCATCCCTTTGCAATTTAGGCCCAGCTCCCACGATCTTGCATGCCACATGCACCCCCACCGCACTTGTCCGTGATCCCCCGGCCTAGCACATCCTTCTAGCATTGCACCCCATGGACATGCCCCGATCACCCATCCTAGTGCATGCCTCCCTGCACTGCTGCCCATATAACTAGTCCCTGCTCCCCCAGCCTTGTGCATCCTTTTCAGCATTACTCCCCATGCAACCCAGGCCCGCTTCAATCCTCTACTTCCTCTTCAGGCTCCCCTGTGCCACTACCAGTGTATTGTTCCCTTCTTTTGTCTCTGCATTCCATGCCCTATAGTACTGTGACTATTGTATTGCCAATCTGTTGCATCACTTACATTCTCTCCTTACTTCTAAGTCTCCATGGTTTACTAGTCTTTGCGTATATTTTGTTTTGTAGTGTGACCATTGTATTGTAGATTTGTCTGCATCGTGTGCATTTTCTTCTTCCCCTCTAGGCCCCCTAGGATTACCTGTTTTGTGCATTCTGTATTGTACCTGCATTCACATGCCCTTGAGTATTATTGTAGTGTACATTTGTTGATTGCACTGTTTTCTACACTCACTGCAGAGGGCCCCCCAAGGTTCCAATGTTCTTGTTCTGTGGTGTACTTACTTGTTTCCCCCTCATTTGTGCGTGACCCCTCTTCTTATTCCTCCTTGTTTGCCCCTCTTGTGCCTCCCTCCTTGTTTGACCCTATTGTGTGACCCCCACCCACTCCTGCCTGGGCTGCCCCCCACCCCTTACACTCTGCCCTGCACCCTCTATAGTGCTCCCTGTCTCCACTATCTTCTCTAACTGCAATTCCGCCCACTAGTCTATTCCTCTCACTAGGTCTGGCAGGAATAAGCTCAAAAGGGACTTCCTGGTCTCCAACCCAGGCTTCCCTATCACTGATACCTACATCAGTGCTTCCTCCGGACAGACACTCACTGACATCCTCTTTGTCATTCCCCCTGCAGGCCTATGGACCCCCCATATAGTCTCTGTTCTCTCTCCTTTTTCCTCCCATCAATGGTGGCTCCCGATAGACGCTTCCCACAACTTATCAACTTCCTTCCATCTCCTGCTACTCGTACCTACTCCTCTTTGGTTCCTCTGCCACCTTCCTCCTCTGCTACCTCTCTGGCACCCTCCACTGCTTCTCTGGGCACTCCGCCTTCTTCTTCCTCTGCCACCTTGCCGGCACCCTCTTCTTCGTCTCTGACTACCCTGCGATCTCCTGCTTCCTCCACTGCCCATTCTCGGGCACCTCTAAGACTTCCACAGAGTGTACCTCATGCCTATACCCCTCCATGGAAGTCTTGCACAAGTAGCAAAAGTAGTAATCTGCTCCACGTCGCAATTCTTAACTCTCAGACATCTGCCATCTCCTTGAAGAGCTTGATCTGGATGTACTCGGACTCACCGAGACTGGGTTCACGGCCAGCTCTGTCACAGGTTTTGACACTTTCCTCCCTGATGGCACAAGATCCTCTCCGAACCCAGAACCAACCGTCCTGGAGGTGGAGTAGCCCTGATCGTCCCGGAGTGGATCCCTGCTTCTGTCATTCCTATACAGGCCGACTCCTCCTTTGAATGCCTGGTCTGTGAGCTTTCTATCTCTCCTGGCTTCTCTCTCACTGTGGCCACCATCTACAGGCTGCCTGGCCAGGTCGGCCTCTTCCTCTCTGAGTGGGCTGACTTCTCCTCCTCCCTCATTGCCTCGAGCTCTCAACTTCCCCTACTCAGAGACCTCAACATCTACTTGAATGCTTCTAGCTCCTCCCTGGGGCTCTGTCACGACCCCCATCCAGAAGACCCCCTGGCAAGTCCATGGGCCAGGAAGGGTCTCCAATAAAACCAGATATCCTTGGCCTAGGCCTTCTTGGGGCCAGTCCTGGTTTTTTTGGCGCCAGGCTCATACTTGATAAAGGACTTGTATTGGGAACTACTTTATTTCAGTGTCAATCAACATGGAGGCATCCACATGGCTTGGCTCCTTGGAACCAAGCTATGCGTTATAGTATTTTTGGGTGTGGTACCATAGGAACTATTTTACCTGGACTACTTTCTTGAAGCTATTTAAACCACACCGACTGGAATAACACACTTCGCGTTACTTTGCAATTCTGCAACGTGACGCCCACCGTGTTCAGCTGCACCCGCGAACGACGGAAAAACAGCATCTGTTAAGGAGAAAAAGGACATTGTTAGCAGCGGCAGCTTACCTGTAATTTCATTGTTAGCTGTTCACGGCTCTTGAGATCAGCATCCTGGAACCAGCGCTTCTCCCGAACCGACAGATCTGCAAAAAAGGAAGAAACAAGGCATTAGACATTTTTACAATTTCATGAACGGTGCTGAAAAGCTTACCTCTTAAGCTGCTCCTCGACCAGCATCGCCTCAGGAATTCCATGCACCGGGTGAGCACCGCGACCTGTGGGAGGACAAGACAACAGGTTAGCAAGAGGCAAGGCATTATAGCGCTGCGCTTAGCACCTACTCACTGCATCAAGGCGCTCTAAAAACGCCATTACTTACTGGCGAGACCCAATTCAGTCTATGCCACATATTGGACTTCCGCGCACCTAAGGAAGAGAAAAGACATTAGTTAAACAAAAAAGGCATGCAAAGACAATAATATAGAACAGCAATAAGACCTACCTGAAAGACTCAAAGCGAGCTGGCATCAGTGAAGTAAATCGATCACAAACGGCCACCAATCACAACGTGGCCCTGTCAAGAAGGCAGGACGGAGAACACACCTGCATTAAGAACAAGGTGAGGAGAGGTCCAGTGAGGCCGTGGGTATACGGGGTGGTGGGGGACTGTTTACCCCAGTTGCCCAGTCTTGAACATTGCCCACCTGTATTCCAGGCATAACCCACTGGTCACACCTGGGAACCGCAGAGAAGGATACCTGACTCCCAACTGCTGGGTGGCGTCCCCGTGGAACCAGGTGAGTGTAACAGGCTCTTTCACAACCTCTGCGACTCTCTCTATTCTTACTTCTGCCCCAACTCACTCTGCAAGGCACACCCTGGATGTTCTGATCTCATCAGACCTCCCCTCTCCAACCCTCTCACCACTCCCATCCTTTGGAATGACCACTTTCTTCTCTCCTCTCATGTGTCGCTCTCTGCTCCTCAGGTTAAGCCAACCACAGCACTTCCACCCACCTTCTTGGTTATTCGGTCATGTAGCATGTGTCAGTGGAGGCTTGCACCACTACTTTCTTTCCTCATCCTAAACCTGCAGCTGACTCACACTCTGACACAGCTGTTTCCAACCTTCATCTCTCAATCTCTAATACTCTGGATGTCCTTGCCCCCGTCATGAGGATCCGTTTTAGGACGGCATACAAGTGCAACTCTTGGTACGACTCTGACATTGTCACCCTTAAGCCAAGTGTAGGGTGGCTGAGTGGAAGTGGAGGGCATCACGCTCGTCCTCTGACAAACTGGCCTGCCGCCTGCCCCAAAGGCAATGCAGACTCTCGGTCCTTTCTAAGAAGACAGCCTACATCCAGGCCTGTGTCTCTGTGGCTTCTGACAACTCGGACAAACTTATCAATATCTGCAATCTGCTGGTCAATCCTGCTGTAGTCTCCACCTCTCTTGTTCTCTCCATGGCCCATTGCACAGCTCTGGCATCTCATTTCACCACTAAAACTCAGGACACTCTCTCCTCTTCCTCTACCTCCTCTTTCTCTACCTCTATCACTCTAGGCCCCTCTCCAGCCGTATCGCCTCTGCCTTCCTCCTCCTTCTCCCTGTTCACTCCCGACAATGTTTCTAGACAAGTCTGATCTATGAAAGTCTCATCAAAGCAGGTGCTCCCCTGCTTCTCCAGTACCATTAAGGATCACACAAACACCCTTGCTCCAGCCTTGGCAGATTTCTGCAATTACTATTTTGCCGCTGGAACTTCACCTGCCCCTTAAGCACTCCCTTCTGCATCCCCTCCTTAAGAAGCCCTCTGCTGATCCTTCCTCTCTTGCAAACTACCACCCAATCTCCATCACTCCTTTCCTGTGCAAACTCCCAGAAAAGTGGCCGTCTCCCAGCTTAATCTACATACTGAATCTGTTGGTTGTCTCCATGACCACCAGTCTGGCTTCGGAGCAGCCAGAAGTATCGAAACTGCTCTCCTGAACACCCGTAAAGACTTTCTCTCTAATCTAGACACTAACCTTCGTTCTGTCCTCATTCTCCTCAATCTATCCTCTGCTTTCGACATGGTCAACCACGTCATCCTGCTCCATTGTCTCCATTACAACCTGAGTATCACTGGTCATGCCCTAGCCTGGTTGACCTGCTTTCTCTCTGATCGACCCACCCAGGTCCAACTTGGGTCCTTCCTCTCTTCTGTCTCTATCCCTAAATGTGGTGTTCCCCAGGGGTCTAACCTCTCTCCCTGGCTCTTTAACCACTACCTGGCACCTCTGGCCCACCGCATATCTACCTTCTGTTCTAACTTTCAGTGTTATGCGGATGACACTCAGCGCTTCTTCAGGCTCCTCTCATCCTCTACTGCTCCTTCTCTCATAACCGACTGTCTGTTCACAATTCAGGAATGGTGTGCCTCCAACGATCTCTACTTAATGCCAGTAAGACTGAGATCCTTCTCATTGGGACACTTGCTCCCACCTTCCCCCTCTCACTCTGGTCACCCACCACGGGCCTTCTACCTGCACCTTCCTGTGGGCTAAGAACCTTGGTGTCTTCTTTGACTCTACTCTCTCCTTCTCCCCTCACATCTCTGATGTCTCTAAGAAGTCACACTATCAGCTGCGCCTCCTCAGAGGTATTGTTCCTTTTCTCACTTTTCCCCAGGAGAGCACTGTCTCCAGAGCCCAAGTTCTCTCTGGCAGGACCACTGCAACAGCCTCTTCCTAAACCTGCCTGTCTCTACTCTTCACCTTTACAAATAATCCAGAACAGGACTGCAAGAATTTTCCTTGGCCTCGATCCCAGAGATCATATCTTTCCAGCCCTGAAATCTCTCCACTGGCTCCCTGTGGCTGCAAGGATCAAGGATCAAGATCAAGATCTTCTGCATCGTCCACAAGGGTTTCTGGGGCCGGGGATCACACTACATCCAACTTTCTCTTCCTAAGAATCTTCCTTCTCGAGCCCTTCGCTCATCAACCTCCAACTCTCTGAGCATCAGATGCTTCTCCAGGCAGAAAGTGGGGGGTAAATCTCTGTCCACGACTGGGCCCTCCCTCTGGAACAGTCTCCCTGCCTCTTTCAAACTTGAGCAGGACCAGCTAAGGTTCCGGAAGCAATTCAATGCCCTCCTTTTTGCTTACGCTTTCTCGCTCCCTTGCTGATGCCCTTGTCTGCTGCACAAACGGGTTACATGGCCACCACCGAACTTATGGGACCAGGCTCCTGCACAACCAGTGGCCCTTGCACTGCCTCTGGGCCTCCCAACCACTTAAGGACCTTATCTGCAACCCTACAGTCCACTGACTCCCTGCCCTTATGAGCCACCTCCCTGACAGCACTTACGCATTCCATGGCACCCTCTCCTCCCCGCTGCCACTTCTCCCACTCTACCCCCCCCCCCGCACTTGCATGATCTGAATGACACAAGGCTTAGTAAGATCGTTATTTTGTCCTCCTTCTGTCTTCCCTTCCTTGTCTTGTCATGCCTAGAAACACTTGTGTACAGGTGCGTTATAAATGACTTTTCATATCATATATCATATCATAGCCTGTCACCTCCTGCTGGGGCTCTAACCAGCAAATCTCCATCTACCCCCTCTGACAACCAACCTCAACTGCCTTATCAAGACAACAATGCCTCAACAATATCACAATATCATTACAGCTCCTCTGGGCAGGTACTCTCAGGGCACACTGTCACCACTCGAGCCTCACCTCAGTAATGCCTGCTACATTATCCAGCACCATGAGGTGGTGAAACAGGGGATTGTCAACTTCTCTGCCACTGAATTTGGCATCCTAGGTTACCAGATCCTGAGGTATTATGAGTCCCTCTTCGATGTTGAGAGGTAGCTTGGGCTATATGCCCAATTATGGCTCTGGGCTGGAATCACATCTGCCATCATCACAGAGGGGGGTCACAGTCTGGTGTGTCAAAAACATCAGGAAGTGCTGAGATGACAGGAGTATCCAGAGCCAGAAGGTGGCGAGGGAAGCCATTGGGGCTGGAGCCACGTTGGAGGTGCTTTCTGGTGGCAGCCATTGTGTGACACTAATACAGCGCGTGATCATGGAGACAATCAATCCAGTGCTTTGTGTTGGCTGCAGGCCTGAATCAAAACATTCTGGTAGATACACAAAGGGAAACACTACTGAAATGTTACAATGTCATGGACGAGAATGCATGAAGGGAGTGACAGAGTATGTCTAACACTAACTGGGAGTTATCAAACATCTAACTTACATGGTGGCTCATCGCAATAATGGTAATGGTCAGATAGGCCTAGTGGTCAGTGGTCAAGTTATGGAAGCAATCTCTGGGTGTCATGCAATTGTGATAACACTTCTATGCATGTGTTTTTCTTCTGGTGAATGGTAATGGACAGATAGGGCTAGTGGTCAGTGGTCAAGTTATGGAAGCAATCTCTGGGTGTCATGCAATTGTGATAACACTTCTATGCATGTGTTTTTCTTCTGGTGTATACACATGAGGTGGTGAGGCTAAAAGAGTTGTAATCTTGAAAGACATGTCCTCGCATCCTCTTTTCTCAGTGCACCTATTCCAAAATTGCTTTGTTTTAAAGGAAGTGGTGATACAGGAAGAAAGAGAGATATAGAGAGACAATAAGATGGTGGAATCTTCCTCCAGCTGCACTGAGCTCTATTGTCTACGCTAAGTCCACCCTCTCCTTGTCATTAGCATCAAAGGTCCTTTTGGTATGCAGCATCCTGGTGTGAGGGTAGCCCTTTTGGGATGGGTGTGTGTTAGGTAAGATTTTCATAATTATGATAAACCTTCCTAATCTGTGTCTACGCCAGAACCTTTTTCTTGGACTTGGTAATTATTCTCCCTTGTCCCTAGGTGAGTGGTAATGTTTTCCCCTCTCACCTGGTCTTTTACTCTGTTTATAGGTGATCTTTTTATATCTGTCTATAGTGTATGATTTTATAATTTATAATTGTTCATTTATAACATCCTTAATATCAAACATTGGTTTCTAAGCACGGGATCAGGATTCAAACCTGTGTTGCGCTGTGTTTTCTTGCTTCCAAGACATACATGTTGCCCCTAACCTATCCCCCCTCACCACTTATTGGAGTCATAGTTCCCTATAACTGACTGTAATTTACTATCGCACCAGACAGTATTTTAAATGCAGTGTCTTCATTTTAATTCTCTTATTATTTCTTGGGTGAACTACTGTTCCCAAAAGGTAAAGTAGGATTCACATCCCCTTTCCAATGATTTAAGTGCACCAGCACACCCAACCTTATGTGGAGTGCTGGGGGGATACAACGTATCCCCTTTCTTACTTATCTGGTCACATTTTTGTTGCAATTGCAAGTTTTCTTAAATGGCTGGTGGCAGTTGTTTTACCTTAGTGACTTTTTAGTTGTATTATACGCAGGCTGTTGAATCAGCTTTTGTAATGCACAGAAGGGCCACCATTATGCTAGCTTCTTTTTTCACCATTTCTCATTTGCTTGCTGTTTCTCAGGTCTTTCCCTGCTCCTCTAGGTGGGAACAACCTTTGGTCTTCGATGAAATCCTTTGCATTCCCTACCAATGCTCCAGAGTGTCTGAGAAGGCAGTAAGCGAGGGAGGAGTGCAAAAATCTGCAGCCCTTTGTCGTTCACCTTGCCTGATAGGATAGGAACCCAGTCCCACTAGAGGGCTGGCTGTCCTTTAGACAGCCAGACCACCCCTTTCTGTAAACTGCAGGGAGAGTCTGAAGATGTTGTGCTGTAGTTCCTGAAAAATACTCCAATCCTGGAAGTTGCTGGCAAGTGGACCACTGGAGCTGAATCCAAAGAGGATGTTGAAGAAAATACATCTGTAGTGATTTCCAGCGACCAGAGAGCCTGCTGTGTAACCAGTGCCTGATACAACCCTTCATTCCAATTGACATGTGGGTCCGAATGCGAAGACTCCTACCAAGAGGCTCGTGAGATTCACTAGTCACAAGAAGACCTGCATTTTGACCCATCCCATGACATGCTGTGTACTTGCTGAGCTGCAAACTGCCAATACCCTTGGTCCTCAAGCCTGAGTGCAGTGCATTGTCTTCTGAAGTCTAAATCCATGCAAAACTTTGGTGAACTCCTGCTGGATGACAAGAGACATGATTTTAAACCCTGAAGTCCCCTCACCAGAGTGCAGGACCGACAGAGTGAAGAAAATCCAACCAGCAATATTCGGTCTTAACCTAGCTGCTGTAAAAAGGCTTCAAATCCACAGAGCCACAAGTAAGCATGAAGAGTCCTTTGTTGTAAGCCTCCTGTGATGACTGCTGCTCCAAGTACCCAGCCAATGTCCAGTTCTTTCGTCTCCAGAACATGAATCCCGGGAAGCATCCACTCCGAAACTCTTCTTTTCTCCTAAGGTACTGTGTTGGCTTGGGTAATACTTACTTTAAGTCTTGTGTGAATCCTGTGAGGCTGCATGGCTGATTTGTGTGGTTGGGAGTTTGCCCATAAAATTTGCCCAGGCCTAATGCTGGGACGCATTTAAAGAGCCTTCCCTGAATTCCCTGAAAATGTTTAACTAACTTTGAAACTAACACGTACTTGTTACTTTTACTTTACTTTATAACATTTGTATTGCGCAGCCATAGACCCGTGGGTCTGAGGGCGCGGACAAAAACAAACATAACAAAAAACAGGCAGAGGTATCCTGAGGTCAAGGAGTTGCCGGAGAGAGGCTATCAGATGGATGCTTATTCAAAAAGGAATGTTTTTAGACCCTTTTTGAAATTACTCAGGACTGAGTAATTACTCAGGTGACTAGGCAGGGCATTCCAAAGTGCTGGGGCCGCAAACACAAAGGCACCCAATTGCGCTTTTTTGGTTTTAAATCTTGGCTGGATGACGAGGTTAAGATTGTTAGATCGTAAATTTCTGAGGCAGGGTTTTTTTCTTATATACCTTTGTAAGTAAGGGGACATTGTTCCCTTAAGTCATTTGAAGGTGATAACCAAAAGTCTAAAAGGTATCCGAGACTCCACAGGGAGCCAGTGCAAGGCTCGACGTGCTTCAGAGACATGGGCTCTATATGAGAGTCCCACTACAACTCTCACCGCGCCATTCTGAACCACCTGGAGACGATTGATGGTGGATTTACTGGCGCCTGCTAACAGACTGCAGCAATAATCCAGTTTGGCTCCTACAATCGCTCGGTGGATAGACTCAGCATTCTGTTGAGAAATGAACGGTCTCAAGTGTGCCAACAATTTGATATAGTAGGTGGCAGATGAAACTATACTGGCTACATAGGGTTTCATGTTAAGCGACTGATCCAGGACCACACCCAGGATTTTTACTTTAGGGAGGGTGGGGATTTGATCATCCCCTAACTGGAAATGCTCATAAACTGGATCAAGTTTAGCTAAAATGCCCTCCGATTCTACCACCATAAATTCAGTCTTACCGCAATTGAGCGCAAGGTTATTTAACATCATCCATTGTTCGATAATGGAGAATATGCGATTGAGTTCCTTCTCGTCCCGGTCATGCTGACCCGTGAGAGGGATGACACATTATGTGTCATCAGCATAATTAGAAAATAATATACCCTCTTGAGCAAGATTGGCGAAGAAGGGAGCCATGAATATATTGTAAATACAAGGAGATAGACTAGCTCCTTGTGGAACTCCAAAGAGCACCTGAATGGCCGGTGCCTTTGCCTCATTGGCACACACCATGCTGACTCTGTTTGATAGAAATGAGAGCAGCCATTTGGTGGCGGCCTGGGAGCAGTTGGCAACTGACATAAGCCTGTCTGTCAGAATGGAATGGTCGACAGGGTCAAATGCCGCATATTGGTTCAACGAGATTAACAGCGAAATCTGCTGGTTATCCAGTCTCTGGAGCAATTGAGATTTAAGGCCCAGTAGAGAGGTCTCGGTGTCGAAGACTTGTCTGAAACCTGATTGAAAGGAATTGAGGATAGGGTGTGCATTAACCCCTTAAGTGCCATGGGTATTTCTCCCCAATGCCAGGACCTTTTTTGGTGATTTCGGTATGTGGCCATTCAATGGCTTGTAACTTTTTTGTTACATGAGGTATCTCGGCCAAATTTGGCTCCTTTTTTCCCCACATGTAGGCTGTCGTAACGCCACCCAGGAATCCTAGGTTGCTGTAGGGGGGTGAGAGAAAATAAGCAAAAAGGACAAACATTTTTTTTTTTTTTAAAAATGCCAATAAAATGATGTACATAGAAGCCTGTGGTTTTTTCCTTGTAAGAGCTAGGAACGAATGGTTTGCTATGCTGAATTCCCCAATGTCCTGGCTTTCAAGAACAGGTTGAGCAGAAACGAAAAAAAATTACTTTGATGTGGTTATCAACCGTTTTGTATTTCTGAAAAGTACACAAAATTCAAAGTTTTGGAAGGGGTGATTTGCGTAGGTCAGGCAAGAACTAGGTAGGGGAAACTGCCATAGATTGGGGGAAAAGCGGGAAAATGACTGAAAAAAAGGTATATGTTGGACATGGTTGGCTTGGTACGGCAATGGCTTCTATGAATTTTGAGAAAAGCAATGCTCCGCTACATTCCCCCGACTCTTGCAGTTAGGAGAACACACATTTTTTGTAGTGTTTTACAAAACAAGCAATACCACAGCCAAACACTGAGCCATGGTACACAGGAGTTTTATGCTCACCGCCTGAACCGACGCACTTAGCATGTGTAAATCAGGAAAACCAATGTGGTGAAGAACGGCAAGCATACATTTTTTGAAAGAGCACAGGCAGACCTTTTCAAGGGTAGGTGACTTGTGCAGGTTACAAAAGTGTATGGTGCCTAAAGCAGCGACTAAATGTACGTCACATTTGGGAAATGAAAGGGTTGTGTGACAAAGGCCACCAGCAAATGGGTCAAAACGTTATGAAAACCACACAAACACAACACATGGCCTACTATCCCACGTTTCCACAGGTGTCCCGATGAAAACGGTACCTCATATGTGTGGGTGCACCTACCTGGCCGCCAAGGGGAAAGCCTAAAACACAAGTAACCCCAAGTCTGTTTTCAGACCAGAATTTGAGACGCGCTGCCGACCGGCACAACATCCAGATATGGGCTTCGGGTGTCCAAGCCACCAGGGAAAAAAGGGAACCCCATGCATTTCCAAAAAGAGGACACCTGTGGAAATCCGCAGAGGTATGATATGCCCAAATCGCCCCAGAATTTATTACCCAGACACCCCCGCAAAGTCCGAAATGTGGGAAAAAAATGCATTTTCCGCACATTTCGCTCAGCTCACCCATCGAAACACGCCCCCAACAACACATGGCCTACCCTCCCACGTTCCCACAGGTGTCCCGGTGAAAGCGGTACCTCACATGTGTGGGTGAACCTACCTGGCCGCCAAGGGGAAAGCCTAAAACACAAGTAATCTCAAGTCTGTTTTCAGACCGGAATTTGAGACGCTCTGCCGACCGGCACAACATACAGATATGGGCCTCGGGTGTCCAAGCCACCAGTGAAAGCAGGGAACCCCATCCATTTCCGAAAAGAGGACACCTGTGGGAATTTGCAGAGGTATGATATGCCCAAATCGCCCCAGAATGTATTACCCAGACACCCCCGCAAAGTCCGGAATGTGGGGAAAAAAACACATTTTGCGCACATTTCGCTCGGCTCACCCATCGAAACATGCCCCCAACAACACATGGCCTACCGTCCCACGTTCCCACAGGTGTTCCGATGAAAACGGTACCTCACATGTTTGGGTGCACCTACCTTGCCGCCAAGGGGAAAGCCTAAATCACAAGTAACCCCAAGTCTGTTTTCAGACCGGAATTTGAGACGCTCTGCCGACCGGCACAACATACAGATATGGGGCTCGGGTGTCCAAGCCACCAGGGAAAACAGGGAACCCCATGCATTTCCGAAAAGATGACACCAATGGGAATCTGCAGAGGTATGGTATGCCCAAATCGCCCCAGAATTTATTACCCAGAAACCCCTGCAAAGTCCGAAATGTGGGAAAAAAACGCATTTTCTGCACATTTTGCTTGGCTCACCCATCGAAACACCCCCCCAACAACACATGGCCTACCGTCCCGCGTTCCCACAGGTGTCCCGATGGAAATGGTACCTCACATGTGTGGGTGCACCTACCTGGCCGCCAAGGGGAAAGACTAAAACACAAGTAACCCCAAGTCTGTTTTCAGACCGGAATTTGAGACGCTCTGCCGACCGGCGCAACATACAGATATGGGCCTCGGGTGTCCAAGCCACCAGGGAAACCATGGAACCCCATTAATTTCCGAAAAGTGAACACCCGTGGGAATCCGCAGATGTATGATATGTCCAAATCACCCCAGAATGTATTACCCAGACACCCCCGCAAAGTCGGAAATGTGGGGAAAAAACCGCATTTTCCGCACATTTCGCTCGGCTCACCCATCGAAACACGCCCCCAACAACACATGGCCTACCATCACGCGTTCCCACAGGTGTCCCGATGAAAACGGTACCTCACATGTGTGGGTGCACCTACCTGGCTGCCAAGGGGAAAGCCTAAAACACAAGTAACCCCAAGTCTGTTTTCAGACCGGAAATTGAGACGCTCTGCTGCCGGCACAACATACAGATATGGGCCTCAGGTGTCCAAGCCACCAGGGAAAACAGGGAACCCCATGCATTTACGAAAAGAGGACACCCGTAGGAATCCGCAGAGGTATGATATGCGCAAATCGCCCCAGAAATTATTACCCAGACACCCCGGCAAAGTCCGAAATGTGGGGAAAAAAACACATTTCCGCACATTTCGCTCGGCATCGAAACACGCCCCCAACAACACATGGCCTACTGTGATGCTGGAAATGCATCGGAAGGACAGGGCCTCTGTATCCTTGTCCTTTACTGCTTTTTATCGTGTGTTCTGTCGTGTTTTCCGCGCAGGAGTTCATGTGGGACTCCTGGCGGTGCAGCTCTCTCTCTTTTGGTTTGGTGAACGGACCCGTGGGATGCCCTTATGGCACCCATGGGTGGGGGTACAACCCTGTGCCCCTAGTGTATGTTTTTGGGCACCTGTGGGTGGCCGGCAGAGCAGGGTATGGGCTGGTGGCAGCTCCATGCTGAATTTGACAGGTGCGCGGAGTATCCTCCATTTTGGGATACCCCGGCCCTGCCCTTGTAATCAGTTGATTCCTGATGGAAAACAAAATGGCCCCTGCGGCCTCTTGCTTTCTATTACCTATTACCTTGTTTTCCCAAAGTCTTGGGAAGCCCTGACTCTGTCCCTTCCCCCTGACTGGCTGTTGGGTGGAAGTGCCATATATGGTGTTGTTGTGAAGGCCCGGCCAGACTAGCTGGAGCCTTCCCAGTGATGTATGTTGTGAGTACCTCCTGTGGGTGGGACCGGGGTGAATAGAGTGTGTGAGGAATATGCATTCTGTGTTGTGGATGTCTAGTATCTGGTGGTTGACACAATGACTGAGACAGCCCTGCCCGAAACCGGTATGAATGCAGTTTGGAGTGTTGAATGGCTCGGTACTTGTCCCAATACACATAACTTGTTGTGAGTGTCTGGAGAGAAGTGAATGGTCTGAATACCTCGTGTGCCTTATTGGCTGCCTGCCTGCATGAATGCCCTTAGTCGTGATTGGATGCTTGAGTGTGACCCAGCAGAATGAATGGGAGATCAACAGTATATCTGGGGACCTCTCACTGCTAGGAATCGTGTTCAGAAGCTGAAGTCCACTACGACGAGTAACTGGAGTAACTGAAGGTTGACCTTGAAGCCCTGCTGGACTAGAAGAATTGCTGTTGCTCTCCTTCACAATCTGAAAGCTGCTGTGTCTCCAAGGACTAAATCAGAGAGGACCTGGTAAAGCGCCCTCTTCCCGAGCTACGAGGGACCATCGTGCACAGCTGATCTTTGCCAAAGCTCCCTGGTAGACAGACCTTCGACAGGCTGCCGACCCGAGACGGGGACTGCCGGGGAATCTCAAAGAGAAGCACTCGGACTGTTGTCCGCCACTGTAAACGACCGCCGTCGCCGACCAGAGCCGCCGTGCTCCCGTTTGCCTAAGAACTTCATTTGATCATCGGACGCTCTCGTCTGCATCGTCGCCTGCTTTCTCCCGCTGGAGAAGGCCCGACCGTCGATGCGCCAAGGAGCATCCGCTGGTGGGTTTCCCGCCACCTAAAGACCACAGAGACGCCGACGACTCGACGCTCTTGCTGGGCCACAGTTCTTCATCATCTCTTTGCTGTCCAGAACTATCGTCGCTGAGGTGCCCCGCACGCCTCTTCCTTGCAGGACGCCAATGCTCTTTCATCGACGAGCACCGCTAGGAACGAAGCTGCCACTTCACTGCCATAGTTCAACCTGTTCGCCGTCAGATGTTCGACGACCTGTGACTCCTGCCTTAAAGGGAGGGCACTCAAGAAGGGCCGTCGATTCCCCGACACCGAACGCCGAGTTCCTCAACGCCTCTCGACGATCCGTGGGTGTAAAACCTTAATAGGCGGAAATAAGACTATTGAACAATATATGGACTGGGCTTGTGCTATATATCTTTATTTACAGGTTGCCCAGGTGGGGGGATCTCCACACAGAACTGTGCCTAGGGGTAGGGGTCAGCATTCTGCCTATTGTTTCAACCATCTCACGTTCCTGCCCATCTCTATTGCTGGTGACCTCATTATTGATCTGTGTGACATTTTAACTGTACAGGTAATGCACTTTAATGAGATCCGATAACATTGGTGGTACCACTTTAGAATTGTATATATTTATCATTATTGACTTCCGAGTACAAAGTGCGTTATTGTGATCGTGTACATACCTTTGAATATTAATTATATGAAGACTGTGTTTTCACTAATACAGTGTGTGGCCATTCCTATGTGGTGGTTCGGGGATTACACTGTACTTAAGAACCAGCCTGCATCACCTCCTGAGAAGCTAGACCTTGATTGCTCGTCCATTGCTACCGTAATAGAGAATCTTGGCTGGGGTCTTCTGTGCCTCTCCTCTACCATATAGAGAGCAGAAGTACAGACACCCCCTATCAGTCTTTACACCTACCGTCCCCCATTCCCACAGGTGTCCCGATGAAAACGGTACCTCACATGTGTGGGTGCACCTACCTGGCCGCCAAGGGGAAAGCCTAAAACACAAGTAACCCCAAGTCTGTTTTCAGACCGGAATTTGAGACGCTCTGCCGGCCGGCACAACATACAGATATGGGTCTCGGGTGTCCAAGCCACCAGGGAAAACAGGGAACCCCATGCATTTCTGAAAAGAGCACACCCGTGGGAATCCGCAGAGGTATGATATGCCCAAATCGCCCCAGAATTGAGTACCCAGACACCCCCGCAAAGTCCGAAATGTGGGAAAAAAAATGCATTTTCCACACATTTCGCTCAGCTCACCCATTGAAACACGCCCCCAACAACACATGGCCTACCATCCCGCGTTTCCACAGGTGTCGCAATGAAAACGGTACCTCACATGTGTGGGTGCACCTACCTGGCCGCGAAGGGGAAAGCCTAAAACACAAGTAACCCCAAGTCTGTTTTCAGACCGGAATTTGAGACGCTGTGCCGACCGGCACAACATACAGATATGGGCCTCGGGTGTCCAAGCCACCAGGGAAAACAGGGAACCCCATGCATTTCCAAAAAGAGTACACCCGTGGGAATCCGCTGAGGTATGATATGCCCGAATCGCCCCAGAATTTATTACCCAGACACCCCGCAAATCCGAAATGTGGGAAAAAAAACACATTTTCCGCACATTTTGCTCGGCTCACCCATCGAAACACGCCCCCAACAACACATGGCCTACTGTCCTGCATTCCCACAGGTTTCCCGATGAAAACGGTACCTCACATGTGTGGGTGCACCTACCTGGCCGCCAAGGGGAAAGCCTAAAACACAAGTAACCACAAGTCTGTTTTCAGACCGGAATATGAGACGCTCTGCTGACCGGCACAACATACAGATATGGGCCTCGGGTGTCCAAGCCACCAGGGAAAACAGGGAACCCCATGCATTTCCGAAAAGAGGACACCCGTGGGAATCCGCAGAGGTATGATATGCCCAAATCGCCCCAGAATTCATTACCCAGACACCCCCGCAAAGTCTGAAATGTGGGGAAAAAAAACGCATTTTCCGCACATTTCGCTCGGCTCACCCATCGAAACACGCCCCCAACAACACATGGCCTACCGTCGCACATTCCCACAGGTGTCCCGATGAAAACGGTACCTCACATGTGTGGGTGCACCTACCGGGGGGCGCAAAAGGAAAAGGGTAACCCACTGGTAACCCCAAGCCTTTCGCCACTTCCCATTTTGTTCATGTGGGCAACCTACAGATTTGGGCCTAGGGTGTCGAAGTCAGCAAGGAAAATAGGGAACCCCATGCATTTTCCAAAAGAGGACACCCGTGGGAATCCACAGAGGTCTGCCTTGCACAAATTGCCCCAGTTTTTATTAGCCACAATCCCCAACTAAATGTGATATTTGGTGGGGAAAAAACACAATGTTCACTTTGTCTGGGGTTCTTGGTAATAAATTCTGGGCCGCTTCGCGCAAGTCAGACCTCGGTTCATTACGACGGGTGTCCTCTTTTGGGAAATGCGTGGGGTTCCCTGTTTTCCTTGCTGGCTTCGACACCCTTTGGAACCCACACATGGCCAAATTGGAGGGGAGGCCCATCTCATGTAGCCCTCCCCAGGGGCAGATAATGGGGGGGGCTGTCCTGCACTCCTCCCTGGGCTCAGGCGTCCGTTCCTAGGAGCAGATATCTGGTTCCAGGGAGCGCTGCACGACATGGCACCCACTCCATTGTGGCTGAGGGGGAGGGGTCACTGCCCCATCCCATTAGAAACTTCCCAGACCCTTTGGGGTGCCCCACAGCCCCCCCTAAAAAGCGTTCCACCATTTTCCATTTTTTTCTTTGTTTACAAAACATGCCTTGGTGCAGAGGGGCACATTGGTGTGCCAATCTGGCCCCAGGGTGCTCAAACCTTACTGCCCCACCCACTGGGGGGCCTGTCCCACCATTTTTGGGGGCCCTCAACCCAAATGGGTGGCAGGGGCACCTCATGCAGGCCTCCCTGGGCCTCCTACAAACGGCTGCGTGAGGTACACCACCCCTCCATTTGGGGTGGGGGGAGAGGGACCCCAAAAATGGTGGGACAGGCCCCCAAATGCATGGGGCAGTAGGGTTTGGGCACCCTGGGGGCAGATTGGCACACTAATGTGCCCATCTGCGCCAAGCGAAGTTGGGTAAACAAAGAAAATAATACAAAATCGTAGGCTGCTTTTTAGGGGGGGCCTGAGGGCCACCCTAAATTGGCAGCGAATGTTATACTGCAACTGGGGGTGGCACTCACCCCCCCACCCCAAATGGAGGGCCCCACCTCATGCAACCCTCCCTGGGGGCAGATATCTGCTCATAGGAAGGGGCATCTGACCCCTGGGAGGGATGCATGAGGTGGGCCCCCCCCTCTGACGCCAGGGAGGGATGTAAGAGGTGGGGCCCTCCATTTGGGGTGGGGGTTGGAGAGGGCCATCCCCGTTGCAGTACAACATCAGCTGCCATCAGTAGCGCTCTGCGCTAATCCGTGAACAGCAATGCGTCATATCAGTGGTGTCCTTGGAAAGGGGAGAACCTCCCCTTTCCAGGGACACCACTTTTTGTCATGTCCCTGGTGGTCTAGTGGGCCCCAGGGCCCCAAACCCCCTCCCATCTCCCCCCATCCCTCAATTTTTTTTTCACCCCTGGGGGCAGTGATCATCTGCCCCCAGGGGTCTCTGGCACTGTGGCCCCATGCTTTGGGGCCACGGGGAAGGGGGCCGCTTACCTAGTAAGCAGCCCCTCCTCCCCCCGCATTACAAACGGATCTGTATTGATCTAGGGCGCACGATCCGCGGGCAGCAATGCCACACAATGGGTATTGTTGGAAAGGGGAGGATCTCCCCTTTCCAACGATACCGCCTCGATCTCCGGCTTGAAATACAGCCGGAGATCGAGGCGGAGCAAGAAGGTCTCTTACTTTCTCTCTTCCCCGTAGCAGCCAAAAATGTCAGCTGCAGGGAATTTACTTTCAGTTTCACGCCGACGTGCGTTACGCACGCCGACGTGAAACTGAAGGTAATCCATCTTCCTGGCAGTGAGGGGGGATCTTCCCCTCACATAGCCCGGGGGTTGGATTACAGTTTTGCTCGATCCCTGCATTGCATCGAGCAAAACAGAGTGCCTAAACTGACGAGCCGGCTCGTCGGTGGCAACCTGGAACGCTTGCCACCGACGAGCCGGCTCGTTGGTGGCACTTACATGTTGGGCAATTTGAGCATATGCAACCTGGTCCAATATTTTTAACAGAAAGGGGGTGTTGGTTATCGGCCTATAATTGGTAGGGACCGTCTGATCCAGGTTGGGTTTTTGTTAAAGAAGATATCCTCTGGACCGCTGACTTTCCTGCAACTGAATCCTATGCTTACTTGCCTACAGCTGGCCCTAGACAACTAGGGTCCCTCTTCTGCATATGAGAAACCTCATGCTATAGACTAGGGACGGACTTTGATGATAAGAATTCTGTCTGGAAAGTGTAACATTATAAAAGCACTAGTTTATCAGTTATTGTTGTAACTGTAACAATTGCCAGTGCAAGCCACTACTAAAATTAAACACTATTAAACACTGAAACTGTCATTACTGTCCTTTTCCTGTAACAATTGTGGGTCCGAGCCACTACTATTTAAGCTGCCACATGTAAAAGTATACAAAACTAACTTTGAATGGTGTTTCCCCCCTTCTGAAAAGTAATGTGTTGGTACTGTTTTATTATTCTTAACTGAATCAGTATAAAGGCTTACCAATAGGGTTTACCTAACTTGAAATACATTGGGCCTCATTACGGGTCCGGCAGTAACCCTGCTGGTGCTACAGCGGGTTGCCGCCAGACCCATAAAAATGTACCGCCACCTGACTTCCCGGTGCCACTGGCTCATTACAAGTCAGGCGCCGGTCATTTGTTAAATCCCCATTCCCATAGAGTCCCATTGGACTTTATGGGTGTGGGGACACGGAAACACCTATAGGTGCTTCCGTGACGAGTTTGCTTACAGTGACAACAGCACCCGGCATGGTCAGACCTGTCAGGCACAGTGGCTCCGGCAGCAAACTCATAGTTTGCCAGTCCGGAAATAAGGGTGCCGGGGAGCTTTCCGGCACCGTTGTTTATGGACCGGCAAACTTGTCTTGAAGCCCATTGTGTCTTTCTTAAAGTGTACCAGTGGGTTTTGCTTTCCCTGATCTGCTTTATACATATCTGAAACAGTCTTTGAGTTAATACTTATCTTTGAATTGCTGGTGGCCCCTCTTAAACGCATATAGGTCTCACCTTGAATAGCTGCTGCTCTTCTAAACTTGTATTCCTTGGTTGTGCTTCCCTGAATTGCTTTAGTGCATTCTAAAATAATTTACATAGTTTCATAAATGTCTTACTTAACTTAGACCCTGTGTTCTTAAAGGTATACTGGGAATAACTAGCTATTAGGTAGCAGATAGTTATGTACCAATAGGTTCATTGCTTACCTTCAAATACATAGTGCCTCATTCCGAGGCTGGCGCTATCCATGGAGTAAATAGCACCATGGTAAGCAACCATGGAGCTATTTACTCCGTGGAAATCCGGCATGGTGAATGGAGTAATTACCGGTCCATTCCAAGGTTGGAGGGACCGGTAATTCCCCATTCACCATACCGGTTCCCCATCCCCATTCCTGCCCCCATAGGGCTTAATGGGAATGGGGAAGGAGTAAATTACGGCACCGTAAATTACGGTGCCGTAATTTACTCCAAGGTCCCTTTGCGGGTTGGATTTTTAATGCCTGCTAAAAGCAGGCGTTAAATGCCAACCCGCAAAAGGGAACTCGGAATATGGTGGTAAGTGTTAACGGTCACCGTTGCCATTAACGGTGACCGTTAACCCTTACCGCCAGCCTCGGAATGAGGCCCATAGTGTCTTTCTTAAAGGGTAATTGGGTTATGCTTTCCTTGAATTGCTTAGTGCATTCTAAAAAGGTTATTGAGTGTTCATACTTATTAGTGAGTAGCGTAAGGCCCCTCAAGAAAGTATATGAGTTGATTTGCCAGCTCTCAACGGTGTTCTATAAAAATAATATCTGTTACAGTGTGTATACCTGCTCCTGGGTTTGTTTATTAAGTGATTTCTGTAACTGTGTGTCACTGCATGACTGACAGGGTCTACTACCGTGGAATTACTGAGTGTATTCTAGAGGTATATATAACCTGGTCTTACTCCCCAAGAATAGCTGACAGCCATTCTGAATGTGTTGTAGGTTTGACTCACCTTGACTACTTAGTATATTCTCAATAAGGTTATACTTTGGGTTGTATCCCATAAGTATTGAGTTGGCTTTCATAATTGTGTTTATATGATTTGTTATAGTGCTTATTTCCCCAAGATTTATCTGGGCCTACTTGTATTTAAATAAACCATTTATTTTTACAATACATAGGGCCTCATTACACGGTAGGCGGTGAGCCATGGCGCTATTAGCGCCATGGCTCATGCCGGTAAAATACCGGCACCGCCTTGGCGGAAAGGGGATTTACCGCCCCATTCCAAGGTTGGAGGGGCGGTAAATCCCCCTTCCGCCATTGCCCTTCCCCATTCCCATTTCTGCCCCATAGGGCTCTATGGGAATGGGGAAGGCGCTAATTACGGCACCGCAATTTTGCGGTGCCGTAATTAGCTCCGAGGTCCCTTAGCGGGTTGGTTTTTAACGCCTGCAAAAAGCAGGCGTTAAAGCACCAACCCGCTAAGGGACCTCGTAGTACGGCGGTAAGGGTTAACGGTCACCGTTGCCATTAACGGTGACCGTTAACCCTTACCGCCGTCCGTGTAATGAGGCCCATAGTGTATCAGTGTTTCTTTGGACCATATGTATGCTACAATTTCTTTGTACGAAGCTACAACCCTCTCACCATCCTAAAATATGCCTGGCTACTCTGTCCATGCTACCAACATTCCCAGGTGGTACAGCCTATTCCTAAGAGTGGAGCGAATGTAATGTCTCAGATGTATGGTTTTATGAATCCCTTAGTTGAACTTTATAAAAACGGTCCTAACACTGGAGTGCCCTTAGATTCCTGTTTCTCAGGCTAGATCCTGCTGGGAAGCTGGCTCAATGGAGAGAGGTGTTAACTGGCCTTGCAAATGGTCAAGGGAGAGGCAGAGCAACCCAGTCCCCTTCCCTGTGACTTGGCAGAGTCAGGCTGTCTGACCAGAATGTTCATACCTCTTCCTCAGCTGAGCTCACAGTGCTGACACAGGTATATTAAATTGATGTGGCTGTAATAAGTATGAGAGATGCTAGTCACATCCACCAACTCAGGTATGACTTAATTGATTGATTGATTGATTTGTTATTTATTATGCACCTATACACAAGTGTTTCAACGTGCAACAAGGGAAGGGAGGGGGAACAAAGGGAGGACAGGACAATGATCTTACTAGGCCTCGTGTCATTGAGATTGTGCAAGTGAGCAACAACAAGTGCAGGGGGGAGGGTACAGGAAGAAGTGCACCCCGAGCAGCAGTGCCTTGAGTTAAGTATAAAGAACTCTGGGACTACAGGGGGCAATCCCAGCCCGATAGTGCAAGGTTAGCCAGGTGCTAGGGGGACTGGTCGGGGGATGGGACAAATCACAAAACAACAAATTCATTTTGAATGAACCAAAAACATCTAAAAAGCATTATGCTTTTTTCATTGTTTTTGGGCCCCCCCAAGCCCTCCTTTTGTTTAAATCATACTTTGCCCCACCCCTAAAACTACTATTCCCATTCCCAACTACATATATATAGTTTTTAAAAATGTATTATTTTTTTTGTAGATGTTTTGGGTTTGTTAAAAATTCCATTTGTTGTTTTGTATTCGTTAAAATCACTGCATACCGTGGAGCTGGTGTCCTGTAAGACTCAGAGGACACTGAGCAGCCAGTCAGCAGACAGAGCAGGAGTAAGGGAAGGTGAGCAGAGGAGAGGGAACGGGAAAGAAGACCTGAAATGGGAGGTCTTGAGGAGCTTCCACAACTTAAGGAGAACCTACTTAAGGCATAGAGAGGCAGGGTAGCCATTCCAGAGGGCGGCACATGCAGAGTAGAGAGATCTACCCTCCATTTCCTGCTTGGAGAAGTGACTCACCTGCACAGAGTTAGAAGTATACGAGCCAAGGGCCTTTGGAGAAAGGTACTTAGGAAGAGAGAGTTGAAGGTAGTGAGGGCCATGGCCCCAGAATCCTTGTGGACGATGCAGAGGCTTTTAAACTTGATCCTTGCAGCCACCGGGAGCCAGTGGAGGGAAAGACTGCCCGAAAGACTGCTCAGAATTCATTGACCTTGTTGTTCAACTGGATCATAGGTTGCAGGACCGAAGAGCAGATCGAACCAGACTGGACCCTCGCCCTATGTATGTGCGTTCAAAGGACAATACTGCCCGAACAACGGAAGGTTCAGAAGAACCAATGCAAATTGGAGGGGTCAGATCCCCCTTGAATAAAGCGGTAAGGGATATAAGGAGATAGTAGCAGTTATGTCTGTACTGTGGAAGGTCAGGTAATTTCCTTAATGAGTGCCCTGTGAAGCCACCGAGGAGGACGGTAGGGGCCACGGACAAGGAAGATACCATCAAGGAATCGGAAAACTCCCCAGCCCGGCAAGTGTAGGGGTCCACTTGTCAAGCGAAGAAAGTGAACTACAGACCTCCCATTTTGCACTATCTGTGGTCTTGATCAATCACCAACAACCATCTCGGATGCACGCAGTAAGAGCGTACATAGGGCCTCATTACGACCCAGGCGGTAAGTTACCGCCTGGGCCGTGACTTTACCACCATGGCGTAAACTACGTTTACGCCATGGTGGTTGGCGGACTTACCGCCCCATTCCGACCTTGGCGGGGCGGTAAGTCCCCATTTACCCATTTACCCTTCCCCATTCCCATTTTGCCCCATAGGGCATAATGGGAGTGGGGAAGGCGTTAATTACGCCACCGTAAATTACGGTGGCGTAATTAACTCCATGGTCCCTTAACGCCATGGATTTTAACACCTGCTAAAAGCAGGTGTTAAAACCTCCATGGCGCTAAGGGACCTCGTAATCAGGCGGTAAGGGTCGGCGCTGTTTACGCTGCCGTAAACCCCTTACCGCCTGGGTCGTAATGAGGCCCATAGACAGTGGAGCCTTTGGGAATTACATCGACCAGGATCTTGCGGCAAAGATGGGGCTTCCGTTACGCCCTAAATCAACCACCGACACTGTTACCAATGTCGACGGCACGGAAATGGCTTCTGGTCCAGTATCCCAATGCACTGCAGCTTTAACCCTTCTGTGCCAGGATGGAAACCAAGAATCTATCGTTTTCGACCTCAAACTTAAGTGCCAGGCTATTATTGAAGTCTATGTAAAAAGGACGAGTATACTCGTCCTTGGCACTTAAAGGGTTAAGGCACCACAGTTCCGGTTGATTTTGGGAATGCCATCGTTGGTAGCTCACAATCCTCGAATCAATTGGCGAGCAAAAGAATTAGCCTTTCCCGAGACTTGTGCCCACACATGTTATCGCCAAGAGAAACAACCAATAGACACCAGAACCTCCACGTTTGCGACTGTGGTAATCGGCACCCTACCAAGTGAATACCAGGACTTTCAAGATGTCTTTCAGAAAGAACAGGCTAATACCCTGCCACTGAATAGACCATACAATTGCCAAATCGACCTGATACCCTGCGCACAAATCCCTTGTGGGCGAATTTACACACTCACTGAACCAGAAAACCAGCACCTGAAGGCCTATCTTGACCAATACCTGGCCAACAGGTTCATCCGTCCCTCGAAGTCGCCAGCAGCCAGTCCTCTATTCTTCGTATTGAAAAAGGATGGGGACTTGAGAACGTGCATCGACTATCGCGCACTGAACCAGATTAGAGTAAAAAACCGCTCCCCCCTGCCACTGATCCCTGAATTGCTTGATCAAGTCAAAGATGCCTAAATCTACACAAAACTAGACCTGAGAGGGGCATATAACCTTGTTCGTGTAAAACAGGGGGACGAATGGAAAACCGCTTTTCGCACCAAATACGGCTTGTACGAATATCAAGTAATGCCCTTTGGCCTTTGCAACGCACCTGCTGCATTTCAATACTTCATGAACGATGTCCTACGGGAATTGATTGATGTCTGTGCTCTAGTGTACATCGACGATATCCTAGTATATTCTGCATCAAAGCAGGACCACGTTAAACACATTCGATCCGTATTGGAGAAACTCTGTCAACATCAGCTGTACGCCAAGCTCGAAAAGTGCTCATTCCACGTCTCCGAGGTGGAATTCCTGGGCTTTATTCTCAGACCGAATGGAATCCGAATGGATGTACACAAGGTAGATGCTATCCTGAACTGGCCATCCCCAAATTCATTCAAGGGGGTTCAAAGTATGTTGGGTTTTGCAAACTTCTACCGCTGGTTCATCCCAGGATTTTTCGCAAATCGTGCATCCCATCATGTCATTACTAAGGAAAAGCAACAAAAAGTTCCAGTGGACAACAGAAGCCGAGGAGGCTTTCCAGGAACTCAAAGCAAGATTCACATCTGCGCCAATCTTACGCCACCCTCGCCCTGGTCTCCCATTCCTGGTGGAAACGGACGCCTCAAGCATGGCTATGGGAGCCGTCCTCTCACAAAAGGACCCCGAAACGGGACAGTTACACCTTGTTGCCTTCTGGTCACGTAAATTCACACCCCCTGAACTCAATTACGCTAAAACAAAATTATTGGTGGCCCATGTGGTGTAAAGACATTATCCAATTCATCCTATCTTGTGGAGTGTGTGCTCAAAACAAGTCATCCAAGAAGAAACAGGCTGGGCTATTACAACCATTGGAAATCCCACCAGCACCCTGGCACACGTTGTCCCTTGATTCTATTACTGACTTACCACCCAGTCAAGGGTTTAACACTATTCTTGTGGTCATGGACCTATTTTCAGAAATGGCACATTTCATTCCTCTCAAGGGGCTCCCAAATGCTTCCACTCTGGCAAAGGTATTTCTTGAAGGCATCGTACGGCTCCTTGGGTTTCCTTCAGTTTTGGTCTCAGACCGAGGTACTCAATTCGTATCTAACTTCTGGAGAAAATGCTGCTCTATGGCCCAGATCGACATCCAGCTATCCACCAGTCATCATCCCTAAACGGATGGTCAAACTGAGAGGACAAATCAGACGCTCGAGCAGTATCTGCGTTGCATGTTACACCAAGCTGAAGGAAGCTGGTTCGACCTATTATGGATAGCTGAATATGCTTATAATAATTCCCTACACACCGGCACTGGGCAGAAACCCTTTTATACCATGTATGGCAGGCACCCACGTACTTCTCAGTTGGACGTTCCTACAACCCTGGAAATGCCATCAGTCAAAACCTTGCACACGAACATTTCTCAAACCTTTAAAAGGGCATCTGAACACCTACTTCAAGCTAAGAATAGCCAAAAGGAGTTTGCTGATCAACACCGAGCAAAGGCCCCCAACTATCAAGTGGGAGACAAAGTCTGGCTGGCGTCTAAACATGTGCCCAGGAAAGGAACCCGAACTTTCTGTCCAAGATACCTGGGTCCATTCACCGTCACCTCTGTGATAAATCCTGTGGCGGTCAGACTAGCTTTGCGCAAACATGCAGATTCATCCTGTGTTCCACGTGTCTCTCCTTAAACCTGTTCAACCTGTGACCCGGGTAGCAACACCACCGCAGCCAGTAGTAGTAGCCGGGGAGCCAGAATTCGAAGACAAGGACATCCTAGATTCAAAGTACATCAGATCCAAATTATACTACTTAGTAGACTGGAAAAGGTATGGTCCACAAGACAGGAAATGGGAGCCTTGTGAGTCCATCCATGCACCTCGCTTGCTTAGACAATTTCATCAAAACCATCAAACCAAACCAGGACCCGACAGAAGAGCCACCTTGAGAGGGGCCTTGGGGGGAGTGCTGTCATGATTCCTGCCCCTCATGTCCCCAGCCCTCCAAGATGTCAGGCTGGAGCCAGGCCACGATCACCTACATGGCCCTCAAGGGCCTCTCCATCCCTCCAAAGATCCACTTGGAGTCAGACTTAGCGCTTGTGGCACCAGACTCGCCCATCATTCATCGCTCCTTCTGTTCTGCAGGCATCTTCGGCGGTGTCATTCACATCCCGGCATGCTGCTTCCTAAGGAAAAGGGAAAAGAACAGAAAAAAAGGCTTTAGTAAGCATTCTGCAAATCTTCGCTTATTTTTAAAGACTGTACGAGCTTCAAACGCTTACCTGAATCCCAGCCGCTCTGGGGGAACTCTGTCTCCGGATCTCCTCATCCATCTGCAAGAGGGAAAAGACACTCCAGATTAGCGTGGAAACATCTAGAGGCGCCTCATACCGCACTTACTCACCGCATTTGTTCTTCATAACCGGCATCCACGCTGAAAACCTTGTGGCACCTAAAAGACACAGAAAAAGAACTCAGTTCAATACAAATACGAAAGGGGTGCATCGCGCATCGCGCTCTCACTCACCTTCAGCGCTACTACTCTCAGCAGCATGCCGCCATCCCCAGACACAGGCCATCATCTAAGGAAGTAAAGGAACGACGTTACAGAACTGTTCAAAAGACTCATTATACTTACCTGTCGGACTCTTGATGGTGAAACCATAGTGAATAAAGACCACTCCTGCAGTGATTAGGTGAAGGGGGGGTTGGCGGTAAGGGATGAGGCGGAACACAACTCCTGCCATGATTGGGTGAAAGGGGGGGTGGACTGCTTTTTAAGAGCTGGCATGGCTAAATCGGGAATGTCCCAAATTTCATTTTACTCATCTGCTAAAACAATTGTTTCGGCAAGTGGCTCAAATTGCGTATTTAGCTATCCCATAATCTGTGCAACTGGTCCCCATTGTTTCCTCCAGTTATTAATACAGGATGTTGGCAAGGTCAATGTATGAATCCTTTCATCCCTAAGTGTTCTATAATAAATAATAAATATTTAGAACTAAGATTAACTACCCATTGTAAAAATGTAGGTGTGATTCCTGAAGATCAGGGCAATTTCGGTCGGGGTACGTAACATCAGCATTTATGCCTAAATCTACCGACAGAGATAAACCCCCACTATTTTTTACCCACTCCTGTGGTTGTATATTATGAACCCTTGAAAAGCTGTCGCCGAGATCATCCATATTTCTTGAAAACATATAGGGGATGATTCATGGAATTTGTGCGCTGAAAAACAGCGATTTGTGCGCCATTCTACCCGCAAATCACTGTTTAACAAATGGGGATTTGCGGGCCGAATGGCGCACAAATCGCCGTTTTTCACGCACAAATTCCATGAATCAGCCCCATAATGTTGTGGTGACGGATGAACTGACACCAAGTTTCGTCAAGAAGGTGTTTTCCCATTCCTGCAATATTCCATGACAGAAATTGAAGATAAAGGTGACCTGTGGTAGAGGGAGGTGGTATTGCGGCGGGTGAGCCACCCACCACAACCTGTCAGTCCACCTCATCCAAGTCACATTCAATGGTTTTGTTAGTTATTGGTGTTAATATTGGTTCCTGACTGCACGTAAATATGATTGGGACTAGCTTGACTAACAGGTAAAAGTGTAATTAGCGAGGAACCGTTAGAAAGATTAGGAACATTCCTTTGTTGAATGGGAAGACTCATTCTTTGCTGGATGTTCATGGCCAGTGAGGGGAGTGTCCTATATTCTCTTGCTGAAAGACCATCCACCAAGTGATTATTGGCCAACTCCAGGCAAATGTAATCCACTTTTGGGTTTGTAAGATCCAGCTACCTTTTACACTTTAAAATAGTTTTGTGGATTACATCACAACACCCCATTTTATGGCTTATCCGGTGGATACTTGTGTTTACCAAAGAAACTGCGTACTCCCTTTGGCCTTTCTTTAGTCTGGGTACATTTACCATGCACACAACATTTGAGCTGTGAAGATTTTGGACATGATCCTTGGGATGCCTTTGTTGTGTTAAATAGCATTAGCACTAAACTTCTGCCAGTGTGACCTGGTCTCAGTAAACCCAATGATACAATTTGTGTTAGGATTTTTCTTTGTTCCCCTAGACCATGGTCTGTGGGATGTAACAAGGGTCACATTTGTTACTGGTCACACATTTATTAATTACATTAATAATGTTAGCGGCAAAGTCCCTGGAGTTCTTCAGTGATTTAGCCTTGGTCTGCCTCTCTATTTGCACCATCTCGTGAACCATAGGTTTGAAAACATTTGCAGAAACAGCAATGGACGTTCGACCATCCGTGATGGGGGTTAGGTGGTTGGGTGACTTGCAGCAACAGTGTTTTGATTTTAACAGGTTGAACTCTTTCCCTATTTGAAGCTATGTCGCTTTTCAGATTATCCACTTAATTTAATAGCAGAATAATATTACTGCTCAGCTGTGTGCAGCTAGTGCAGTCATTCCCAACGTGGCCTGAGGGTCATAAGGTTCAACAGGATAAATATTCACTGTATCACCAATTACTTTTTGGGCCAAGCAAGCATTTTCCTTGCCATTTCCTGAGGTGCCAAGAAGAGCGTGTGGATGCTGACTTTCAGGGCTGACACTGACAGCACAATATCCTTTCTATAAATGTGGTGCTTTGTCAGGCACACTTTCTCCTTCCCCAATTGCCCCTTCTTCGGAGTGGGAAGGTCATGATCGGATTTCAAATGTATTCGCCACAAGGACGTTAACCCATTTAGGCATCTTTGTCTGTGTTATCTTGGTCCTGAACTGTTCTGTTCGCTGGCCTGCTGTATTGGCCGGCCCCCTCCTTAGTAGAAATTACAATCTAAACTACATTGTGAAGTACCACAGGAATCTGAAAATTCCTACCCCCTAACTGAGATGAGTCTCTGGAGACTTCAAACTCCACAGGAGAGTCCTCCTGGGCCTTACAGCGATTGCAAGGGAGTTTCCGCGGTTACGAGCTCTGGGTGAGTCTCTTGTTCGTAGTTCTATCAGTCTTGCGCAATGGTTTATGCAAATTGGTAGCAGGCATCCCATTTGGTATGTCGAGTTCTCTGGCTGTATTAGTTAAGTCGCACTCAACTGCACAATTAGAGTGTTTAGGATTCTACACAGGCAAAATATTATCCATTGATTTTGAAAGGTTGTTAATTTCCCCTATTAATAAATTGGCCTCATCAATTGGGCCTGTTAGTGTAACTGTTCTTTTTGCAATATTGGGAGGTATCACATGACTCGTTGCCTTCTGTTTTGTCAATGACCCCCTTAGTGTGGCGGTTTAGATTAAAAGCATCAATGATAAAATGTTTTAAAAAAAGAAAAATGTCAACATTAAAACTTTTTTTAAAACTAGTTCCAGTGCGTTCATATGCTAGCATGTTGTTTTAACTGATTTAAAAGTGAGAATAAGATGCAGGCTCAAGTAACGAGAGAAAGCACACAACGGTTCTCAATGTGAAGGGCATGTGCCAGGAGGAATCTTGTTCTCATTCTTTCCTTAACTAATTGTGATTGGAAATTGCTCAGTCATCTTGCTCTATAGGCACTGCTCACTGATGATGTCACGTATTCCGCTGTAACTTTCACAGATATTAATTACACATTCTGAGACAGTAGGCGCAGCTGAGCTGCAACTTCTGTTAGGGATTTTGTCAGAGGGCTATACCTAATTTGGCTGTATTTTATTATCATGGTAAAATGGTGGTATAGTGTTATTATGGTAATGCCCTATATGGTGTGACAAGATTCTTCTCCATTACCTGTATTCTATTTAGGTTAAACTCTAAATACAGATTATCAGACCTATCACACTTGGAGTCTTGACAGTGCTAACTGTCACTGCATCCACTTATCTATGAGGCTGGACTACTGCCTTTGACAGATTTGTACAACTGTAAGCATGCACAGCCGAACACTGCACTCACACTCTGTCTATCTACAGAACCCACAGTAAATCAAATGACACAACCTGAGAACCATGAAGAATGTATCAAAGCACGTAGTGACTTTTACAGTGTGTATTTATCTTGGAAAAATTAACTTACTGATCATAAACAGCAACATTGAACAGCGATACAAATAATCATGTAAATGTGGGTCAGCAAGAATAAACAGCAAGAAAGAAAATTTCAAAATGAACTCAGTTCAATGACAAAACATTTGTTTCACCCACTTCGACCTTGGTTGTGAATTTTGGCAGGAGCCACGGTTAGTACGCAAAAGAAACCATGTAATTTCCCTGAATATCATTTGAAATGTGCTGAATTCTTTTACATAAACACAAAACCTCTCTGGTTGTCTGAGAATACATTCACTTTTGTGCATGCCTAATTTATCACAAATATACCCACAGTATGGGTGAGATTTCTGCGCTGTTATCACGGGCAGCCGCTCGTTGTTGTCCTGCGACAAAGCAGCATTATTGCGACTCTGTCACACAAGCAATCCAGAAAGAAGCACACAACCTCCCTGCCATGATGTCTGCTGAACTCTGGCTAAAGCCTGTCTTCTCAGTCTGCTGCCTGCCAGAAACCTTGCTCATCTGTCGGCTGAACTCCCCACACTCCTTCCGTCTCCTCAATTTAAATGCTATCCCTGTCAATCTCACTAAAAACCTGCCTATTTCCTGACGTGCACCATCGCCCGATCTGGTTCCGCTGTAAGCATAGCTTTGCAAATATTTTTGCAACAATCATTTCCTCTGCATACCATGGTGCTTTCTTAAGAGTGCATATTTTCCTCACAGTGTGTGCAATGAAATCACAGCCAGCAAACTGTGCCTGCATGTTTTAATTCCATTGCAAAATAGCATTTTACTTTTGACCTTTCATCTGAGTCTGCTTTGCACTGCTTTGCTAAAGACATGTTACCAATTAATGGGAATGGGTGTTAATTGGTTAGTTTATATTAGGGTGTATGCAGTGCAAACCAGACAGATCACCTGTATATGCTGAACTCTTGGTATTTCCCCTTGTCATCATTTACTGCTCATTATCCAGTATCCCTACATATCCCTCCTTTTCTACTGCTGGGATCCCCAGGGATATCACTGATTTAGATCTGTGAAACAAGTTCTTGCTCTACTCTTTTGTTTTTGTACATATTGTTGTGTGTTATGTTTTTCTAAAACCCATGGACCACTAATAGTCCTGGGCAGCACTTACTCATGTATATTGTTATGTCCATTTGTTCACTAGAGAATGTGCACTAATATGGGGAAAATCACCTCAATAATGAAGAGGTTGGTACTCAGATGTACCCCCCATTGCTAAAGTGTAAAACCTGTCCGTTTACTGTCGTTTTGTGAAACAAGTCAAAAAATTCTTTTGAGATTAAATAAATCAATCCAAAAGACCACTGTTTTGATCTCCCATCCTGATTTCTTCTATTATTACTATTTACCCCTCCCCCCCAGGCATATCAGGACATTGCCAGGCACCCTTTATTAGATATTCAATATCTCATCCAAATATAAAGCTGAAATATTGCCTGCTAAACACAAGACTTATAATGATAGGATCAATGAAGCTAGTTCTAGCACACAGGAAATCTTTGCTATCTTCAGAGAAATGGAAGCCCCTATCACACCTGTGGACAATTGTACAGAGGATAAAGTATGGTGCACTAATATCCAAAACGCACCCCCTAACAAAATTACCTTTCTCCAAAACAAAATCGCTGATAAAAGGCTGAAACTTACCAAAATAGGCACCCATCACAGATCCCGTGACCACTCGTCTAAACCCGTTCAGCGGTTTAAATTCTCCCATCTCTACCCTATAGGTGGAAAATATCATTGCCCAGCCCAGATAATTAAAGATGCTGCCAGAGACCTGGCTCCCTTCATCATTAAAATAACCAATGCCTCATTCTGAACGTGCAGTGTCCCCACTAACCTCAAAGATGCATGGTTCTTGCCACTTCTAAAAAAAAAACGTCCATGGACCCAACCACCACAACAAACTACAGGCTGATCAAAACAGTTCCGTTTTCACTCAAGATTATAGATAAAGCAGCTTACCACCAGATTAAAGCGTTCTTGGAGGCTAACAACCTCCTAGGGCTTTGGCAACTTGGTTTTAGACTGCAACATGGCACAGAAACAGCTCTAATAGATCTTAAGATTCAAATTGACAAACTCAAAGACAATAGGAAACTTGCTCACTTACACCTATTAGATTTATCAGCCTCTTTTGATCTGCTGGATCACAAAGTGCTATGTAACCACCCGTCCACTGCTGCTCACTTCTCTCAAGAAGGCACAGCATGGATTCAATCATTTCTGAATAACAGGTCAATGAGAGTTTTCTCTCCCACAGCCTCAGCAGACCCTACACCAATAGCATGTGGAGTACCTCAAAGTTCTTGTGTATCACCCACGATGTACAATATATTCACAATACCACTTTTTGATGTACATGACCATCTGGGTGTCACCTACACAAATTATGCAGATGACACCCAGATCCTCAACCCTTCACTGGTGACTACAAGGTGGACCTGGCCCTAGTGAACAAAATCTATCTAATCATTCAAGTGTGGATGGCATCCCACAGCCTGTGCCTGAATGATGACAAGATGGAGCTCCTGATCCTAGGAGCCCCGGCTAACCTCATCAAACTTAGTAACAAATACACATCCTTCAATAACAACGGTATTGATACCAAATTGGCAAAGGAGGTAAAAACCTTAGGCTTCTACCTAGATTCAGTGCTTAATCTAGGCAGAAAAATCAATGCCAAAGCATCTGCAACAGCTTACACGTGCAAGCTGATTCAGGCCTGTAAATCTTTTCTCTCCACTGAGAGTTGCATCACCTTAGCGAGAGATTTAATTCTCTCAAAACTTAATTATTGTAATGCCCTCTACCCAGGTGCTAGTAAATAAATTGTCAATAAACTTCAAATGCTCCAAAACAATGCACTCAAAACAGCCCTTAGCATTCCCAGAAGAAAACACATCTCGGAGGCTAGACGAAAGAACAATTGGCTTTCAATCTAGGATAGAATCCAATTGAAAACAGTATCCCTCACACACAAATGTCTCAAAAATGCTGCACCGCAATACCTTAGGGATAAAATTGTCAAAAAATCATCAACCTGTCCGACAAGGTCTACTAACTCTTTCTGCCATGTAGTCCCAAGATTTAATCTTCAAAAAGTAGGTGGTAGCAGCTTTCATGTTAATGCCGCCCATGGAATGCCCTCCCCTTGTCTGTGTGATCAAACCAGTCTTTCCACAGCATCAGGAAAAATGCCAAATTCTTAGGATTTCTACGGACCTATCAGTTCAATGCACTGTCGTCTGCTATGTACATTGTTGTCATGCACCTTCTTATATATCTTATCTGCTAAGTCAATTATTGTAATTCACCTTCTTTTGTATCATACATTGTATTATTGTACCTAACTACTGTAACTTTTCTCCATGTAACCTAAATTCTTGAAATTTACTTGCAAAGCGCCCAGATACCTGAGGGTTTGGTGTGCTATATAAACTAATAAACAAACAAACAAACAAAATATGTGCACCGCAGGACATCTTTCCTTTCCCATTGTCATCAGAATCAGAATCAACATTCTCATCTTAATGCTGAGAACAATCAGCCATCCCACAATCAAAACAATTGGAACTGCCAGAATCACCAACCCTCTCTCGACCCAGGTCCCCCTATTGAATGTATTTCCTTCCATCAAACCCAGGCTGCTCACAGTGATATTATCATTTTTTAAATTCATTCTAATGGTATACGCCTTTCTATGATTCAATAAGAATTCTACATTTGGATCAATAGGAAACTCATTTTTCTGAAAAAACTCAATATTTTCTCCCTTACACTCCCAAAGACTATCATCAGCATGAAATAGCATAAATCCCCCTATTGATACCACTGTATCCTTTGCAACAGGTATGTAGAACATGCTATGTTTCAATTGTTTCACAATAAAAGAACCATGTTTAAGATGAGTGACCGTATAATTTTTTAGAGAGGTGCTCACCAACCATTTATCTTTAATCAACTTGGCTTGGGCCAGTTCTTCAATTCTGGGATTACTAATGACCACTTCACATCCCCCAGATACCCCAGGCTCTGATTTCAGCCCACAAATAGCATCTGCCACATCAGGAACAAATGGCTTACCCGGGAACATGTAATTCTGCTCTTTGAATTTTACACAGGTATCCACATTTGGAATCAAATAAATGTGAGGTTCCTGGGATTGAAATGCTATTATCTCGGAGTTTTGATCTTAATATATATACCATTCTGACAAAACCCCTACATTGTGCACCAATTTAGTTATATTAACTCAGGAGTAATGATCCCGTACATAACAAAAACCCTATTTTCATTCTTTCCATATATAGAGGCATGGCACTCCCCATCTCGAAAGCGATCTTCACCTGCACCATTTCCACTTCCCTTTGTGTGATCTGTGCTAATATTTGATGAATGACATCATATGAACAAAGTACAAATGTATATGCCTTTTAATTAATTAAGATATTGCACTTTGAACTTCCCGCAGATATTTCCCCAGCATCCTTTCAATTGGGTTGATCACATTTACAAGATCATTCAGTAATTTATCGTGGTTAACAATGACATTGGTGCTATGTTCCATCACTTTGGCCTGCTCATTTAAGATCTCAATAGTTTAATTTAAATATTTGAGTTGCTCATTTTGTCCACCTCTAATTCCATCTAATGTTTGCTGTATTGTGCTCACATCGTGTGTTATTTCCTGTGCCTTAGCACTTAAAGTACCTACACACACAGCATTGGCTGTCGACATCGTTGTGTCCGCCAAAGCTCCAATAATAGTCATTACAATGGATGCCATGAGAAAACCGGCAACCCGTTTCCCCCTCATTCTCTTTATAACAGAGGAACTTATAAAAGTTTTTTCTAACTGCATGGCAAGCTCCCTGGTTGTTCTCTGAGCCTCATCCTTCCGCACCTTCACCCATTCTCTCACCTGGTCTGATATAATTATTGTTTAATTCGGAAACTTTTCAGTAACATGGTCAGGATTTAAGCTGATATACATATTTTGATATAATAATCTCCTGTTTCCCAGGATGAATCCTGGTGCCTCTTCCACCGTAATTCCGGATGCCGGTCTGGGTTCTATCACACTTTTTGCTTTTGCTTCTGTGATTTTAGCACTTGACACACTCAGTACTAATAGCATGATGAGCGACTAGTCCTCATATCTGGTAATTATCTTGCCACTTCCTGGAGATTTTGCTTTCATACCCTTTCTTTAATCCGCGGGGCTTTCCCAGGGCCTCTGATCACGTGGTATCCTCCATGGGTCCAGCGCTCTAAGGATCCGATGCTGACAGGGCAAGGAATTTTTTTTCTAAAGTAAAAGAAAAAAACAATTAAGTGCCTAGCACAACACAATTTTCATCCCTCTTCTGCTGCAATATCTGAAAATAAAATTGGGTTGTCATTATTATTATGGTGGCTCCATGGATACTGGTCTTCCCACTGAAACAACGGAAAGGTTTATCATTATACAAAACAAAAACATGCATTTCATTTCATGCTACCAAAATAATTAAAAACATACACACCTCCCCACATTATATCTCTTCATACCAGAACCCCATAGCATTTCCCATTTACTTCCCTGAAAGGCAAGGTGTGTTTACCTTGATTTTCCTGTTATCTCAATTTTTACTGTGCACTCATTATTTTCATTCAACTAGCCTCAACTTGCTCAAGTCTTCTCACCTCATGTTTCGGGTGCAAAGGCTTGATTTGATTTACGTGGACAAACTGTACAACTGCCATCTCACCAGCCTTTTTAACTATACTGTACACTACAGTGGAGACCTTGTCTATCATTCTAAAGGGCCCTAGCCATGCTGAAAGAAATTTAGAGTTCTGATGTTTACTCTTCCCAAAGTAAAATTTGTACACTTGATCTCCCACCTGTATTCCCTTACATATGTCTTCCTATCATAATATGTTTTTGCACTATCAGCGGCCTTCTCCATATTCTGCTGCACAAATGCAAATGCATGTTGTAAGTGCTTCCTCAACTCTTCCACATATTTGTGATTTGTGGAGGCGTTTACAAGTGTTTGCTCATGAGTCCTGTACAATAAGTGTTTTGGCAACACCATCTTTCTCCCTGTCAGTATTTCATGCGGACTGAGATTTGTAGACTTAGCGAGAGTCGATCTGATGCCCATCAATACTAAAGGCAACCGAAGGTCCCAACTAGAACTTGCTTCAGCCACAAATTTCTTCAAAATGTCAACAATAGACCCATTGTTTCTTTCCACCCCACCTGAAGAGGATGGCCGATATGAGATGTGTAGTTTCATTATCACCCCCTATATTTGCCAAACTTTGATCATTAATGCACTAGTGAAGTGACTACCTCGGTCTGATTCTATCCTTTGGGGTAACCCAAATCTCAAAAAAATATGATTTACCAGCAGTGTGGCTGATGTTTGTGCACTGCAATCCGGTGTAGGAATGCATCCCACCCACTTGGACATTAGAACAACAACCGTTAATAAATATTTATTTCCTCTGGCTGATATTTTGAAGGCCCGACATAGTCTATTTGCAAATCAGACCATGGAAGTGTCAAACCTCTTTTCAGTAATGGTGCTCTATGCATAGGTGAAGCAGGTTGAAATTGTGCATATACTAGACACCCTCTGGTGTATAATTCAACATCTTGGGACATATGTGGCCAATAGGCATAATCAGTTAATATTTCCAAAGTCTTTTGTGAACCCTGGTGTCCTGCAGTTATTGCATCATGTGCATGATGAAACAGTGCCCGAAATTACAAAGGTACCACCCATTGGATTTGACCTGTCACAGATTCGCTAATCATTAATCCATCTTGTAACCTAATTCTCTTTTTGTTATTCAGCAATACTCTCAATTCTTCTTTTCCTTTACAATCATTTTCAGTCAAAGGATTTTGTTCTGCATCTACCAAGTGATTATAAAATATGCCTTAAATTGGGTCTTATTTTTGCATTTTGATCAGGTCCTGATCTGGGGTATCAGAACTCCATTGCACTACAGGCTGTTCAACTTTGTTTGTATATTTAGAGCGTGTTCTCGCATCAACCTTTACTGCACCAAGTAGGTGTTCAATGGGAAACAACTCTCCCATTACAGCTCCAATTGTGGCTAACTGACCTGCTTTGTCATTTCCCTCCTTGTCCTCACCTGGCGTCTTTAAATGGCCTCAGATTATTCTCCAATGTATTATTAAATCATTTTCTGATACAAGCTTATCAATGGCTTCAATCACCTTCCCATGTTTAAGAGGTTTTTGTTATATGTGAGCATACCTTTTTCCTTCCAACCAAGTAAATATTCTATAAAACTGTTTCACGCATAATTAGAATCAGTCACTAAGACTATCTCTTTGCGTTTATTCTCAACTGCGGTAGCAATTGCCTTGTAAATGGCAGCTAACTCTGCTACTTGACTACTTCTAGACCCAATCCTCATGCTCACTCTTCGGATGTTTTCAAATTTAAACCAGATATTTCCTATTCCTGCTACTAGTTCTTTTTCTGTGTTATTTTCCACATGGTATGCACACCCATCTACATACACAATTGGTAAATCCCTACATGCATTCTCATTAAAAGCTTTGTGGGGAGATTGTTCAAATTATTTCAAATTGGATTCTATTTCTGCTTCATTGAGTGCACATTCAGCTGCACAATCATACAGATCCACTAGCCCTTGAGCAACTGGGCTTTTCTTATTCTTTCCAAATGTCACTTCCATAGGAAACCCCTGCAATGCCAACATACAGGTAGTAATTCTGGACTGTGCCAGGACTGTGCTGAATTCCCTGACCTAATTCTTTTACTTTGCAGAAACTGTAGCGGTTGGTGATTCATTGCAATAATCCCTCTTTCCCCTCGAATGATGGGACAGAAATGCTGCAATGCCCAAACAGTGGTTATGAGTGCTTTTTCACATTCACTGACGTAGTGTCAACCTGAGATAACGCCTTGCCAGCATATGCAATAGTTTTGTTATTCAAATAATGCCTTTGAGATAACACTGCTGACATACACTGATCATTGAACCCTCCCTATTTCTACAAAGGAATCCTGGTTCTTTATGGTATATGCCAAACATGGTGCCTTCATGAGGCATTCTTTTAGCCTGGCCACTGCTTCACACTGCAACTTTTCCCACTTCTAGGGTACACCCTGCTTTAATAATCTGGTTAAAGATTGCGTAATCTCTGCATCATTTTCAATACATTTCCTGTTATAACCTGTCATCCCTAATAAGTTCTTCTATCGTTTCAAGTTAGTAGGATGTTTCAACTTCTGTATTGCCTCCACCTTTTTCTTTTGAGGATTCAACCCATTCTCAGTCACTTCATGATCTAAGAAGTTCACTTTCTTTTTACACCATTGGGCTTTTTGCAAAGGCACCTGGGCTCCTGCCTTTGGTAACTGGCAAAGCACATGTCTAATCTCATTGAAATGACTTTTCAGATTCTCTTTTTTAATTAGCACATCATCTGCATAAACTATTGTCCCACTTACTGCTGCACCTGGGAGCGCCTTCCTCAAAAATATTCTGAATTCACTCCCACTATTGACATATCTGAAAGGTGTCCAGGACCATGCATATTGGGATTTGTCAAATGAAAATGCAAACACATTTTGTATATCTTAAGCTAGTGGCACACACCAGTACCCAGCTGTGAGATCTAATGTGGTAAACACCTTTGACCCGTCGACCTGTGCGAGACTGTGATCAATAAATGGAAGTGGCCACCTGGAAACAGGAACTCTCGTGTTTAGCATTTGCAGGTCTGCACACAAATGCCATTGGCCATTAGGCTTTAACACACCCAAAATGGGAGTGTTTGATGTGCTATGAATAGGCCTAATGAGTCCTCTGGATTCCAAGTTTTTAATTATCTCGGCTAATGATTTCAAACATGCTTGGGGCAACTGATATTGATGCACAAATACTGGTTCCCTAACATTTCCCTCTGGCAATGTAGCAACATGCAGATCGGTTAGGCCGCAATCATATGCGTCTTTGGAAAAAACCTCTTTAAACTCTATAAATATTGTTCTCAACTGATCATTTTCTTCTTCATTGGTGCATGCATCGGCAGCCTGAACCTGCTCTTCTACCATTTTTGAAAATTCTGGGAAGTCCTCTAATAGGGGAACCTCTGTACTCTCCTCTAATCATGCCCATATCTCTTTGGAGAGTTGATGCATTTAAATATTTTGAAATATTGACTTCCATTTCAATATGCTGCTTTTCTGTTTTATTTTCCTTTACATCAACTAGGATGCAATTATCTTGGTGACAGCACACCATCCCACTTGATTCATAAGGATACACAGGCTGAATTTTAAATATTTCTTTAGGTTGAGAATCCAAAGACTCTGGCAACTCATCCTGTGCATTCACATATCTTTCAGGGATATTCCCAATCACTGCATTATTGAAATCTGCAGTATAGTGAGATTTTTTTAGTGCCATTCCTAACACTGAATTCTCCTCTAAAAGAATATCCTGGCACCCCTTGTTCTCCTCTAGGATTTTAATGGGTTCCTCCCCAATCTCTACCCGTGGTGTATGTTCATCCCTTGTTGCCTCATAGATTCATTTAGGCACACAAATACATCGGAATCTTTCATCTGTTGCCCCTTACTGTGTTTTAGCATTATTGTAACCTGTCTGGTAAGTGCGGGATGGTAATGTCCTTTCTCACCTGAAGTTCAATCGCATATGGTACCATCTGTGCACAATGATAAGCTTGTCTCTTGTCTTCAAATTCAGGTGCAGGTCCCCCTAACCTGGACCACACTTTGTAATTAAGGAAGTCTAACGCTCTTTACCTGGGATCCTCCAAGGCCACCACCTATAAACTGCAAACCTTACACAACAACGCTCTTAGAGCAGCTCTAGGCATCTCCAAAAGAGAACATATCACAGGACTTAGCCTACAGAACAACAGGCTCTCCACCAGAGATAGGATTCTCTTAAAAACATCATCCCTCACCCATAAGTCTCTCAATAATGCAGCCCCTACCTACCTTATTCATAGATTCCACAGTCTTCCTCAAGACCTGTTAGAAGCGCCTACAAATACTGCTTATCCATCCCCCAATACAAACGTGCCACCATTGGGGGCAACAGCTTCCCGGTGAAAGCAGCCAAACTCTGGAACTCCCTACCTCCCAATGTCAGAATGGACCTGCCCTTTCAGAGCTTCCGTGCCAAGGTAATCTCATGGCTGAAACAGGATACGCACCAAGACAATTAAATGCCCTGCACTACCTGCACACACTGTAACCACGTGTGCCCTCTTGCTCCATGTATATATCGGCCTGTTGGCCCCACTGCTACTTTGTAAATAATCTTGTTGTATCTCTTTTCTGATTATGTATTATCTATGTGTACTGTAACTAAGCTTCGAAAATTCTTGTAAAGGCTGCGCCCTGATACCTCCGGGTACACTGGAGCATTATAAATAATAAAACAAACAAACAAACAAACCATACACATTCTGTGAATAATGTCATTTCCCAGATAACATTTATTTTATGCCCCACTCACTATCCACACATTGTGGTGAATAGTTTTAGGACCAATTGTGATTCTATTCCCTGACTCCGGATTATCCAACCCGAAAATGTGTTGGTTCTTTATTATGAACTTTGGGATCTCCTCCTTATTATCGGCTGCAGTATTTTCTCATTAATGAAACTCCTTTCCTGCTCAAGCGCTATTGTAGCTTCTATCACTTGAGAATGCCCATTTACCTGGATAGGGATCCTTGACTGTCCATTTTACATGCGTATTTCAGAAAGTGTTGTAATGTGGTTTTCTCTGTTTACCTCTGGATGAACACTTGGCTTGCATCTCTATTTGTTTAAATAAAAGTGCAATGTGTTTTCATCTATTTCTGTTTTCCATTTTTTCTTAGGGTCTAAATAAATCTCCAGAGACTGTTTCTCCTTTTCACCTCGCATTTTACCCCGACACATTAGAATGATAGTGACACTAGGCACACAGCCATTCTGAAGATACACTTCCACTGATCATCTGATTTAGTCACAGTATGGCACTCTTTTACACTGTTGTTTTGTGACACCACTTTCTTAGGCCTCAAGGGTTTTTTGGCTAAGGACCTTGAGACCCCATTTACCCCATCAATTAGGGCCAACACCATCTTCAGACAATTTGTCCCCCCGAGGAAAGGTATTTCACTAAGAGGTGTAATTAATACTTCCTGTCTCATCCTGTGTTTCCCTATCTTTTTGTCAACCTCAGTTGCACCTTTGGCAGGTATTTCCTCTCCATTAAAATTGTGCAACGGGCCTTCCTTCATTTTGTCTCACCTCTATGCAATTTTGTGAGGGATCTCCCTTCATTGATACTTTTCACCAACTCTTTGGGCATGCTCGTGGCCTGTGCACCCATGTCAATCATTGCAAATGCATAGCATTTTTCCTCCACAGTGATAGGAGCATAATACCTGTCCTCAACTTCTTCCAGCACACACAAAAAGTGTGAATTCTTACTAATTTCAGGACTCACTTTTCTTAGCCCCTTTTCACTTCTTGCCAAGCACATGGGCATGTGAAATTATATTTTTCCCTCCTTTTTGCTCATTTCATTTTGGGAATCTTTGTCTATTTTTCCATGTTCAGAACCCATTTGGAGTGTTGCCACTGTCCGCCCCTCTATCCTGGGATTATCAGTGTTTACACTCTAGTGTTTGACTGAACATTCTCACAAAGATCACGTGGTAGCCTGTCATTTTCTGGCTCATAACACCTATTTGCATTTCGCATGGTGTCTGTCTTTTCGGTCTCCTGAAATATGTGTGGCTCAAAATACTCCTCAAGTGACTGGCCTGCACCCTCCTTTTGGGCAACCATTTTTTCTGACAGGCCTTCATCAGTATTCTCACTATCAAGGGAGGATATTTTAAAAACTAACCCTACCTCTTTATTTGGTGTCTTATCTTCACATAAGATGTCCTTTTTTAATCTGTCTCTCTGTTTTTTAGGAGTTTCTTGTTCATTTTCTCCTTTTTGTTTTTCATCTGCACATACTTCAATAGCCTGGTTCAACTCTAAATTGAACCACACTCCCTTTTGTGTGTGTTAGTACCACTTGTTTCACTTTCATTGGTGGGTATTTTCATTTTTGAATCAGTAAGCAATTCCAGACTGTTACGCAAAACTGGTTCATGGGCTTCTGTATTTTTATCATTGCAGGGGCTTTTACATAGTCACTTGTCAGAACGTACAAAATCACTCCTATGACATTCTGTACCTTTACTTGGTTGCTGTTTTTGGACTGGACAGAGTTTTTCTATTTGCTCAGATAACATCTTAACTTGGGCCTCAAGGCACTGAATTATGTCCATGTCCCTGGATTCCTCTCTTTGCCGCCTGGGCTGGTATTGGCAAAATTCACCCTGATTGGGCCTACTTTGGTACCTCTCAGGAGATTGATTTCTATTTGGGTTGATTCTGAACTCATGGGCCATAAGAGGTGGGGAGCGTGGTGTGACCATTCTTTGACTGTGGTTGACTGATGGTGGTGACTGGTTATAATGGAGCGGGACATAATTCATATTTTGTCTTTCATTTGGTGGGATCTGTCCCCTATGCTGATTTCCATTTTCAATGCACCTATCCACATACCGTGGCCTTTCTTCATGTCCATATATCATGTTATTAGAGTCAAAACTGTTTTGCGCCCCCCAGTGTCTGGTATGGGCCATTGTTCCCTTGATTTAGATTTTGATTGTTATTCATGCCTGACATATCGGGCCGGAATTCTACTCTAGGTCTATCACCAAATATCTAGGACTAATATCATTTTCTCTACTGCTGGGGTATTGTGATTGGAACATAGGCTTCTGGGGTGGCATCCTCTGTGGTGGCGCTCCCTTCTGGTTAGGTGTCATGTTCTGCCTGGCCTTTCCTCGAATTACACGCTGACGTGCAGTTTTTTCACATTCCAAATCACTCTGTATCAAGCTGGCCATGCGACAACGCGGAAGACCACACTCCTGCCCAGAAGGCCATTTTCTTGCCCCACAGAGCTCCGAGCATGCTCCCACCTGCCATCTAATGCTGCCTGCCTGCCTGCCTGCTGGCCACATGCTCTGCTATTTGGTGCCTGCATGTCAGCCATCTGCAGGGGTCCAGTTGCTGTGACCACCCCTGCTGGAACAGAAGACTCCCGACTGGTATTCCATCGCTCCACAGCCCAGCCCCAGGACCCAGTTGCCCACCCACACCTACCTTGGGGGTTGCCATGTCCGGCACAGCACCATCTGGCACCAGTGGCAACCCCCCAGCAGAGAGGCAGAGGGCTGCCAGCTTGACTGCCAATGAAGTTGGCATTCTGGTGGAGCAATTCCCGGGGCATTATGATGCCCTCTTTGGAAGTTCACGCGCCGACAATGAATGATGGAAGAGGATCTGGAAGGACATCATGGCTGCCGACAACGTGGAGGGGTGGCAGCCAGAGACATGCAACACGTCCGGAAGCGCTGGGAGGACTTCAGGTCCAGGACCCTCAGCAAGGCCTGGCGCCTCTTGAAGGAAAAGCATGCAGAGGGTTGCCGGGTCCACCTTACCAACATCCAGGTGAGGGTCCTGGAACGCATACACCCAGCGCTTCACCTCCAGGTCCTTCAGAGGCAGACCCGTCCAGATTCGAGCGGTAAGTGTCCATGCGTACTGATTGGATGCAGTGCATGTTGAGGTCTGCCAGGAGTGTGCAGGTTGGACATATGTCTTGAAAGGCCCATGTATGGATGTGTATGTACACGGACATGAGCCTGCCGCATGTGAGTCCAGTCATGTGTGAGGCACATCAATGGTGTATGTGTTCAAATGCATGATGGCCAAATGCATGTATAGGTGCACACATGTATACATTTCTGTGTATGTACTGTGGCATGGTTGTGGAGTGACATATGGATGCTGGTTCCACCTTCATGTATGTGCACAATGTACATGTGCGTGTGTATTTGACATGTGTGCCACTGTGATACACCATGGATGCATGTGACACCGGCTGATTGGCAGACGTTACATGGATGCTGATGATTTCACTGCGACAGGTGGTGGAGATGTATAGATGCATGTATGTCTGGTGGCGTGTGTGCATGTGTTTGGCACTCCCCGTGTTGCATGTGACGTCAGGCTAACCTTCGGTTGCTCATGCTGTTGTATGTGTATGGATGGTCCTGCCTGGTATAACATTCCTGTTAATTTGCACATGTGTGCGGGTTCAAATAATATGTGTGTTGGGGAGTGTGATGCCATGTGTGAAGTTTGACACTGCCACTCATGTGCAACTGTCATGTGTGTATCAGACCATTGTGCAGTTCCCTGATGCCTGTGTTCTGTCTGTCCCCGTCTGCAGCGTCAACTGATGAAGAGGGCGGAGACAGTGCTGTGGAGCACAGCGGCAGGGATCCCACCGCCAACCGGAGACGCAAGGCCCAGCTCCCCTCCCATGTTGTCATCTCATCGGGGAATGAGGAGTCTGGTGCCGCGTCCATGGCCACAGCTGCCGAGGGTAAGTCCAAGAGGTGGAGGTGGACTCCTCGGCAGCAGAAGGGGCAGCTGAGACCCCACAGGGGCATATGGAGGAAGATGGCACAAAGTCATCCAGGTTGTTGCAGGGTTTGTTTGAGGAGGAGGCCGTGGAAGGCCCACGCACAGGGTCTGGAGGGGGGATTCCACTGGTGCTAGTGGTGCAGTCCAGGGGCAGGGACAGGAGGCAGCACAGGCGACCGCGGAGGTGCCTGTGTGTAATCCTGTTCCCGATCCTGTGATGGCATCATCCCGCATCAGCAGGGATGCCTTCGTCCGGACCCGTTTTCAGGGAGGGGATGCACAAACAACAACTTTCCTTCCTCTCCCTGCGGACGTGGCAATCCGGGACCATGTTGAGCCTGTCCTGGTTGTGGTGGCATTGCGTCAACGTGGCATTCGGGAAGACGTGCAGGGTTCCTGTGTGGACAATGCAAATTTTTTCAGATGCCTCATTGACCGTGTCGACCTACTAGGACGGGTCACCAGTTCTGGGTTCCTCCGTGCGCTGGACCTTCTACTGACCCCATCCTCAACTGAACCCCCTATGCGCCAGTCGTCCTCCGTGCCATCTTCCTGGCCATGTATCACATGGCCATCCTGTGGAGCTGCCCCTGACCCAGCGGCCAGGCTGGTGGAGGACACATCCCTGCCACATGAGTCGGGCCTGCTGGCAGGTGCCCGTCACTGGGGGTGGGGTGGAGGGACATGAGTCAGGGCCTGCTGGCAGGTGCCCGTCACTGGGGTTGGGGTGGAGGGACATGAGTCGAGGCCTGCTGGCAGGTGCCCGTCAATGGTGGCTGGGTATATGGGTGGGTGGGGGTACATGAGTCAGGGCCTGATGGCAGGTACCCATCAATGGTGGCTGGGTGGTTGGGTGGGGAACATGAGTCAGGGCTCACAAGTGCACTCACAAGTGCATGGTGCCATGTGGGCTGCTTGCAGGGCATGGTGTGGGTTGTAGGGTAGTCCCCTGTGGTGTGGGCTGCCTGCAGGGCATGGGGAGGGGGTAAACAGCACACTCGGGAGGGCCCACGATGCCAAATCGCGTGTTAAACTTCCCACACACCCCCGAAATACACGTACCCCGCTCGCCCAAGGCCTATCACGTGTGAAACTCCCCACATACCCCCCAAATACACGTACCCCGCTCGCACAAGATCTATCGTGTGCAAAACTCCCAGCGTGCCCCCCCAAATACACGTAACCCGCTCTCGCCTGGAGTATCACGTGTGAAACTTCCCATGCACCCCCCAAATACATGTACCCCACTCGCACAAGGCCTATTGCGTGTGAAACTCCCCGTGTACCCCCAAATACAGGTACCCCGCTCTCGCCTGGAGTATCACATGTGAAATTTCCCACGCACCCCCAAATACACGTACCCCGCTCGCACAAGGCCTATCGCGTGTGAAACTCCCCGCCTGCCCCCCAAATACACATACCCCGCTCTCGCCTGGAGTATCGCGTGTGAAACTTCCCGCGCACCCCAAAATACACCTACCCCGCTCGTCCAAGGCCTATTATGTGTAAAATTTCCCGCGAACCCCCAAAATACACGTTCCCCGCTCGGCCAAGGCCTATCGCATGTGAAACTTCCCACGCACCCCCGAAATACACGCAGGCACCCTGGGCATGCCCCACAGGCAGCCCACTCACCCTCCCCATGCCCAGCAGGCAGCCCATCCACCCTGGACATGCCCCACAGGCAGCCCACGCCACAGGGGGGTGCTTTTTATATGCAATTTACCTGGCGTGAGCAGGGTACGCGTATTGCAAGGGGTGCGCCAGTACATTTTAATGCTTTTGGCTGCCGTGAGCGGGGTACACATACTATTTTCACGCAATTACAGTGTGCCGGCCCTGTAAACTGGTACAAGGTTAGCGCGGCCCTCTGCGCTGCATTGGGGATTTCAATGCCTTTTCCTTGCACAAGGGGCATTCTTGGGGGCGTAACTGGCTCTGCGGGATGTTCTCTGCGCCAGCGCTCAAAATGGCTTGGAAATTCCATGAATACACGGTGCGCCAGAATGCTGTTTAGCACACACGGCTGGCGCACGCTGGCGCACGCCCCCTCTCTGCGCTACTCGCGTGCTCTGCCTCTGCGCTGAAATCCATGAATTACCCCCTGTGTGCGATGCCACACTATCACCTCACAGAATTAGTTCCCTTTTTAAGTTCACCAAATGGCTGTGCCTAATGCACTTGTCACACCCAGTAACTGCTTTAAAGTTCCTTCCCACAGGCTGATGCACCAAAATATGTTAGGGCTTTTGTCAGAGAGCTATACCTAATTTGGCAGCATTTTATTATTGTGGTAAAATGGTGGTATATCATTATTATGGTAATGCCCTGTACGGTGTGACAAGATTCCCCTCCATTACCTGTATCCTATTTAGGGTCAACTCTAAATATAGATTATCGGACCTATCACACTTCGAGTCTTGATAGTGCTAACTGTCACTCCAGCCACTTATCCACAAGGCTGGACTACTGCCTTTGACAGATTTGTTCAACTGTAAGCATGCACAGCTGAACACTGCACTCACACTCTGTCTATCTACAGAACCCACAGTAAATCAAATGAACAACAACATTGAACAGCGATACAATTAATCATATGAATGTGGGTCAGCAAGAATCAACAGCAAGAAAGAAAATTTCAAAAAGAACTCAACTCAATGACAAAACATATGTTTCACCCACTTCGACCTTGGTTGTGAAATTTGGCAGGAGCCATGCTTAGTACACAAGAAAAACATGTAATTTCCCTGAATATCATTTGAAATGTGCTGAATTCTTTTACATAAAAACAAAACCTCTCTGGCTGTCTGAGAATACATACACTTGTGTGTATGCCTCACTTATCACAAATATACTCACTTTAAGTATGAGCAAGATTTCTGCACTGTTATTTGGTAGCCCCTCTTTGTTATGCTGCCATCATGCAGCAGTATTGCGACTCCCGCACACAGGCAATCCTGATAGAAGAACACAACCTCCATGCCAGGGTGTCTGCGGAACTCTGGCTAAAGACTGTCTACTCAGTCTGCTGCCTGCCAAGAGCCTTGTTCATCTGTCGGCTGAACTCCCCACACCACTTCCGTCTCCTCAGTTTAAATGCTATCCCTGTCAATCTCACTAAAAACCTGCCTCTTTCCTGATGTGCACCATCACCTGATCTGGTTCCCCTGGAAGCATAGCTTTGCAAATATTTTTTGCAACAATCATTTCCTCTGCGTTCAATGGTGCTTTCTCAAGAGTTCATATTTTCCTTGCAGTTTGTGCAATGATATCACAGCCTGCAAACTGTCCCTGCACGTTTTAATACCAGTGCAGAAACTTTTGACCTGTCACATGAGTCTGCTTTGCACTGCTTTGTTAAAGACATGTTATCAATTAATGGGAATGGGTGTTAATTGGTTAGTTAAATTATGGTGTATGCAGTGCAAACCAGATAGATGACCTGTTTATACGGAACTCTTGGTATTTTAAACACGTGCGCATTTCCACATGCATTGTGCACTAACCACTTGATTCTCCATCATTTACTGCTCACTATACAGTATCCGTACACTTCACATGGGGATTCCCGCAGTATTTTGTGATGGCTGCATCAGTTCGGGTTTTGCGCGCCGCTGCGCATTAGACTTGGTTTGTTGTTGTTTTGAACATTAGACAGGACACCTACTCTCTGCCCACTGCAAAAGATTTCATTGGAATGCGAGTAGCACTTTCACAGCCTGTGCAGACGTGGAGCGGTTCTAGTATTCGGTGCACAAACACAGTAGTTCTTTGAAATTCACAGGGTGCGCCGACCATTGCAGGATGTGTAAGAGGAAGTCACAGAGAGGCGAGGGGCCACAAAAGGAGAAGGGGCCACGGCCACTGCATAAAAGGGAAAATGGCACAGAAGGACCCATATCCACCAAATGGCACTATGACCAAAACGTGCCAACCTATTGTACAGCCACATTTCCTAGGACAGGCACAGAGTAAGGATAAGGTGCCACTTAGGAAGCAATACTTAAGAGATGAGGAGCTGCAAATCCATAGCTCTCAACTCACCTGCTTTTGGCGGGTGTCACCCGGCTTGCAAGCAGCTGAATCACCCGTCAAGGCCCTCAAACACCCGTTCACTTCTATGGACTCTGACCCGCTTAAAAAGAAAATCGGGTGTTTTCACCCACCTTTGTGACACAAAAGATTGGGAGCTATGGCAAATCCACACTGATTTTGTGCATAAGGGTGAGCTCTATACTTGGGTAGGAAGTGTCCCATCTCTTGCCCAGCACTGGAAATGGTGCCAGGAGATCACTAATCTGATTAATGCCTACATGGTGGAGAAATGCTCTGCTATTTAGGTGCATACATGTCTGGGTTACTTGAAAAGTTGGACTAAGGCCAAGTTGTTCTGAAATCTTAGCTCTGCCCAGGCAACATGTGGAGGCACACACCCAGATATAGGAGCTGACTGAATTTGAAGAAGTGGCCAGTGGGCTCTTTACCAGTGAGCAGGTTGTGGGCGTGGGAGGGTTCAACACCTATGTATCCACATCAGAAGAGTGACACATGTGCAGGATGTTTTGTTTGCTGTCCCTCTATTGAATGTGTGCATATGTGAATGGGTAGTTTTTTGGGGTCCTTTTCGTACGGCCCTCATTCCTCATGTCATGTGAACACATCACGTTCCTTGTAATGAGGTATTGGAAGCATGGTGAAGGCATGATCCAAGGGACAATGTAACATAGCTCTCTTTTCACTCATGACTATTTAGTTGACTCATAAGAGGAGTAACCGGTCCTGTGCTTTTTTAATTCAACACATGCGGTACAGCGGACAATCCTGCTGTCTCATCTGGGGATGGGAATGTGGCCTAACTATAGTAGCCCTTTTGTAGGCCATACTTTACAGGTGTTCCTGTAGGATACTTGTCTTCACTGCCCCATGCGAGTGGGAGGTACAATGTATGTCTCACATGGCAACTGGTGTCTTGTGCAGGGTCAAAATCATGAGATGGCAGCAATGGAATGTCTGTCATCATGCCCTGGCCACATTGTGAATGTGAAGCATGGACTGCGTGATAAAGTACAGTGTCACCATATCATGTCACACATGTTACAGCTGCATCACAGCATGGCTAAAGACACCTATGTATCCATGCACGAAGGAGAAGCTGGTGATGAGAATGTCAGTCCCATATGCATAGTTTGGTAGTAAGCCTTGATGGCAGAGCCTCTGGTGTAGTACTCACTAACTACTCTTGAGGACATATGGCACTTCATTGATGTGTGATACTGCCAGTGCCCATTGTTGCAACTGGCATGAATATGTATGCAGATATTGTGATATCCTCCTCTTAGTGGATCGATTCAAGCCCCCAAGTTTGTGCACTTGAGGATGTTGAGTCGACAGTTCCATGTTCAGTTGTTTGGCACATGCACCCCTTTCATTGAGATGTGCATCACATGATGGCCAGTACATGCACCCATAGTCAGAACAACTTACCTTCCACTGTAGATTTCCATCAATTGACTTTGTGTAAAGTTCGACAAGTCTTTGCTGTTCAACCTACCAGAGTCAAGGATGTTTTGTTCCTGCAGTTCGCACACACATTGGACAGTACTCAGGGTAGCAACAGTTTGAAATGGCTACTGACATGGGTGCATGAGTCCTCACATGCCCTGTCACATGAGGACCTATACTACACAATAGAGACCAAAGGGTCTATTAGCCACCACCTAGAATAATCCCCCTTTCCTTAAATATACTTAAAACACTTGATAATGTTCTGGTGGTCATGTGTCATGATTTAGGGGGTACAACCAATGACATTTGATTATAATTCGTGCACCTACAACATAAGCATAGCCTAAATTACTATTTCCAGACTGACCTATTTCAATTAGCAAAATATTTTATCCTAAAATTAATTTGGTACAATACAAGTCATTGCAGCTGTTTCAATCTGTCACAATTATGTTAATACATTATGTGGACATAGCAATGTATAGTGTACTATTCAGTGTTTTAATAAAAACGCTGTTATACTACATCTAAATTGTTTTCAAGTTCACATACCTGTAGCATCTCTTCTTCAATCTCATTCATTTATCATTCTTTCATATTTCTACTACTACCCAACATGTTTCATTCCTCTCTCACTCCTAATAAAAACAGTTTTCTCTGGAATTTCTTCAGGGGGACACTATTGTGATATCCACAACTTTTGTTTCAAACTAGAGTAACCAAGACTTGGTTTATCTCGAGATAAACCAAGTGTTGGTTACTCTACCTGTCACATGAGGAAGGATGAATGGTCTTGTTGTAATGGGCCTGACAGGGCAATGATCAGGGAATACCACAGCTGGTATACTCATTCAAAGGGGCAATTAGGAAATGTCATGCTAAAGGCAGACTACTGCTGTGATTGCCTCTTGAATTCTGTGTTTGTGCTTGATATGCATTTTCTAGGCCAATACAAAGATTGCATGGTGTGCAGGACATTGGCATTGACAGTTCCTTTCATGTAGCATTTATGTTTGTTAACTAGGCATGTGTTGTGCTGCTATGTATGCAATTTGATAGAGTTGCGGGCAGAAGGCTGTTACAATGCATGTGACGCTGGGTCATTGTGGTTTTTTTTATTTTAATTAGTTACCTATGTGTATGAATGCTGAGGTGTCTCATTTGTTGTTGTCTGCCATTTTGCAGATGATGAAGCACCAGAGGAAAAGGAATATTACAGGCAATTGTCAATACACTCTTCCTCAGCATATGAATATCCCTCTGATGTGGAAGACTTCTTCTGGGTGCACTAGCCCTGATCAGCTTGACTTGCTCCAGGTCCTCAGAGCAACTGAGTTCAGAGGAGGAGAGCCGGAACACCTCAGCTTCACCTGGTGGGAGCACTGCTGCAGCACCTGCATCAGTGTCAGTGTCCTATGTTGTAGTCTGAAGTTCTGCGTACCCATGACATGGGAAGGCAGCGACTGACTGTTGGATCCATGAGAAAGGACATGTAGTTCCCTTCATGCCTGGGTGGACAAAACATGCATAGGGGCTCTTTGTCTGGCAGCCACTTGGAGTAGGAGGATGAGTTGCTGCATGCAAGTGGCAGACAGGCTGAAGTGCTGCAGGACTCATTCAGGGATATTCACCAGATGGCCGATACAGTGATTTCATGCATTGCCGATATTAGGGAGGATATCCAGATTATGAGACAGGAGAAACAACAAGACATGATTAAATGGAGGCTTTCCATTTGGCTGGACATATCATCTGGGCCTGCCCTTCTTGAGAAGATGCCAGCCTTGAGGCAATCATTTAATGACACGATGTTGGCATCAAGAGAGACCCTCCTGCATGTGATGTCAGCCTTGAGGCAAACAATTATACAGCAAATGTTGGCTTCGAGAGGCATCATGCACCAGGACATGGTGGACACTAGTGGCAACACACACCAGGCCATGGTTGCTATTGGGGGAATGATGCATGCCACCATGTCACGTGTTGCAGTAGGTAACGGGGACCAGGCATTACTGCCTGTAGTTTGGCCTTGAGTCTGATTCTTGGACTGAGAACTTTTAGGGAGTATGGGTATGGCAGAGATCCATGCGTAGGTGTGAAAGTCTCATCCTTCCAACCTCCTTGTCACATGACTAGGACACAGTGAAATCAACCTCTTCATCATGTATTTTTCATGTATTGGATTTAATTCTGCCAGCCTTCCACCATCTGTGGCTTATCTTGACCTTTCTGAACAGGATACTCTGTTTTTTTCTCTTTAATTGTATCCACTGTCAGCCTTTCCCAACCAAATACGACCTTGGCTTCTTGGCATGGTTACCTTCAGTTGAGTCTCGATTTTTTTGCTGCAACACTCTCCTCTTGAGACCTTTAGTAACCTTTGTTCAATTCTGCTCATGTGCATAGTGGAATTATATTCATGTATAAAGTGCTTTGAGGTATATTTGTGTACATGTTGGCACTTGCCGCAATCTACTTTACTACTAAGCATATGCAAGCTTACTGTCCATGTTTTCTTAGGTGTCGGTACTTCAATAGGTGCTGTTACTTTAATAGGCACTGGGCAGAGCCCTGCCACTGCTCTTTTTTGGTTTATTTGTTCTTCATTCGTCACATACTTTAGCGTAAAAGTACTGGGTACTACGAAAGGGGGTGGCTGGAGTGTGGATGACACAGGAAACTTCCTCTTTACTCCCCCCTCTGGGAGATTCATCAACCACTCTCACTTCCTTCTTTGTATCCACTTTAATTTCATCTTCTGGATCTAGACATCTAGGTCTGAAGAAATGCTTCTTTGGGGTGCATATCTTTATGACTCCTTCTGCTGTTCTCACGTGTTCATATTTGTTCCATGTCATTAATTGACATTCTCCACTTGGATTAGATTAGATCAATTTTTCCACGTATTTTCTAAGTTTTCTAGGGTACAGGAACTTTGTTCCTTCTGGTGCATAAATGCTGGCCTTCACAAAATCTCTTATTTTTTTGTCAGTCAGGTCCTTTGGCTTCCATCCTGATTCAACATCAATCATGAGTTTAATTCCTATGGCCTTTTTTTGCAATGTTCTGGCACTGAGAAATGAATAGCTTGATTACCCTGAATCCAAGTGATCTCATCACCAACAGGGCTCCTAGGATCCTGAATGCATCTGCCATCCATTGTGGAACCCATGAAAACAGTGTTCCAAACCAACTGTCATCATCAACTTTGTCAATTTCATCTATCATCTGATTCTGTAGTTTTGTCAGCATTCCTATGGCTTCTGTTAAGGTTCCATTCTCGTCGTCATGTGAAGGTGAAAATGTGCAACATGATTCTCCTCTTTTTGCACAAACACCTCCATCCATAGCTGTGATCATGTCTAGGACATATCTGTTCTGGAGCGTCATTAGTCAGATTGCTCTTAACTCTTGTTTGATTGCATTAAATCCCTTTATGGTCGTGTTGATGGTCTGCAGTAACTTCCATCTGGTTATCTGCAACGATTTAGTGTTTACTCCAACCTGAATTTGTGGCATCAGAATTGTCGTGAACACTGATGGAGTTAAGCTGAACAGCCTATGTTCATACGGGATTACATCAAAGGCTTCTATTAATTTGGCAGAGAAGTAGTTTTCTCTCTTCACTCTGCTTAGTAGTTCCACAGATCTCTTCTTCCTTAGGTGAGCATCTGCTTTCGGGAAACTGTCGATATTCAGATCACTTTTTGGAATCACCAATGCTGGAACATGTACATTCACCAATGTACATATACCTCCCCAATTCTATGGCAATCTGATATATGCTTTGGATCCACACGCCCAACAATGATCCATGATCACTGCAGTTCGATGCATCGTTCTGTAGCATCGAAGATTCATTCACAGTTCTGATTCTCTCCCATTTTTCTTGTGGCATTGTTTCTAAAGCATAGTTTGGAACTATCTAAGGGCACTATTTGCAAGGGTCTTCCTCTGTCTTCGACCCATGTCAGAAGTCTTGCAAGCCTCGGCCATAATGGTTTGCGTATCATTTGAGCAATTTCAATTGTTTCTTTATAGTACCCAATGATCATCCATTCTCTGCAGATCACCACTTCTTTCTCCCTTCCTTCTGGAGAAAGCACTGTTCCCCCAATTTGCTTTTGGCTTCTGTCCTTCCATCTTCATGCGTCTTCTGTAGATTTTCCTTTGATGTTAAGTTTTTTGTTCGTTTCTCTTCTGATCTCTGCTCCTTTCACTCCAGATTTCTCATACCTGCTCACAATGTTCTTTGTTTTGCCACTATTTCTCGTCTTTATGTCTTGGACATAATTATCTTCATTTGGATCAGTTACTTCATTTGCCCATTTGAGTGAAGCATCACTTCCCATGAACTGGCCTCTGGTCATGCACATTGCTATATGTGATAAGCAGTGTGCTTTTTTGACATCTATCTCCACTGCTACAAAGATTTTTGACTTCCCCATGCTGTACGGTAGGAGTGCACAAAGAAAGCATTCTCCATCTGAAGTTCACCTTCCAACTTCCTTCATGTGTTGGTATCATATGTTGTTTCCCAGGTGTGCTGTGCTATCCAGGTAATCATTCAGTTAATTGTTATCTTCTTGTGTGCTTCTTCTAATTCTCAAAGTCTTCATGTAGTTTTCTATAACCACATCTCTGAATACATCAGTATAACTTCTTCTGGCTGGTTTGTCTGCAGGAACATCCATCTGGGTTCCTTGAGTATGAAGGGAAGCGCCCCCAATTCAGCACGATCCTCCCCGCAATGAGAGACAATAAGGGACTCTCCCGTAGTGGGAATAAGACCAAGACAGAGTGCGGGTGAGCGTAAGTGGGAGTTTATCCAAGGATAAGGCATGCAAAGAACTCTGCAACCTACGAGAGCGCTCTGTCTGACAATAGCAAAGACAGGCGTATTTCTAATACAGAAAACGTCATCAACACCTAAACACTATAGGGGGCACAAGTTAATTGGGATTGGGTATCGTCGACTAACTATAGGTGTTGCTGCAGCATGGTTGGTCTTGGCAAGACGACGTCACTGGTCAGCCTCGTGGGTTGGGTTGGGCCTGGCAGGCCGGCTTGAGGTCATCCGTGCGGTGTTGGTGCGCTGGGGCAGCCTGTGACACTGATGAATACCTTTCCTGTCTTAGTTGCCCTAGGCCATGCACACTGCAGTTATTCAGAAAATGACATTTACGTTCACTAATAAATTGTTCCGTAGCTTATCTTATAAAATAAACGCAACACATGAGGAATGCACCTCGTGAGAGGTCTGGTGGTTATCGGTTGGGGTGAGATTTACCTGTGTCCTATTGACCGGTACTTTAGGTCGTAGGACGGGGCTCTGGGGCTTGGGCCGAATGATACATGTCTGTCTGCTGCGTTAGAAGTTATTATATAGATGGGTCTCTGTGTCTTGTCTCAATGATGGGGGTCGTCCTTACACGGGGTCAGGATTCTTGGGGGGTTCGTGGGATTTATGAAAGGGTGCTGGTAGATCAGTGGGTTCATCTGTGGGTTTATTACCGTGCTGTAAATAACACAGGTGGCAGGCTATGGCCTTGGTTGCGGCGCCGGGGCCTCTGAAGTAACGCCAGCTTGGTTGGGGGAGGTGAGGGAGCGCGGCACAAGTCTTAGCTTTTTTATCTTGCAGGCTTGGTAGGGTGGGAGAGGGAATGGCCTTGCATATCCACAAAGGTATTTTCCTCGTGCGTTGCTGATCAGTAAATGCAGAAGTTTTATACTGTTCTGCCTTATTTTGACGTTATTTAGACACACATATATATTTCAATTTCATTACACATTTCTTTAAGACAGTCGATTCCAGTACCTTTTCATTGCCTAACATTACATTCATTACATTGTGTGCGTATTGTATGTACATTTAGACGTTATACGAGGGATATCTAGGTTATGGCCTACAGAGATTGATGCTTGCCACTTTGGGTGGTTCAGTAAACATATATGAGTTCCAGTTTCTACATACTATGGAAAAAACACTTTTACAGATAGAGGTTATACGTTTGGTCAACATCTTTCTCCGTGGTTATAGCAGCATTAGTCCAGACCTGGAGGGATATCATATAACGTTACATTTTTATGGCTTATTCACATTTTAAAACAGAGGTAGTTCATTAGTACCAATACTTGAATTGTTTTCTACCTTCTTCAGATAGTGATGCTTCAGCTTTTTTCCTCGCTACCCCGGCCTTGAGGTCCGGGTCATACGGGGTGCAATATCACATTGTTACTAATATAATGTTGCCGTGTTGGCATCTCGGGTTTAGCTCATCTCCGACTTTCTCATGGGAACGCGCTCGCAGCGGATCTGCCAGTGCTGCTGAGGCGACAGAGATGCATGAAAGGCCCTCCAAAGGTGGGGGCCTCGTTACAGTGTGCTAAACTCACGCCGTGTTTGCTAGACAAGATGGCATCTAGGCCTGACTCGATTTTTGGTAAATGCAAAGACGAGGTGCGTGTGGGCAATGTCGTCGGCGGGCGAATCCTCCTCCACCTGGGCCCGGGTGGCATGAGGGGGCGTCCACCGAGTCATGGTCCTCACCTGGGGAGGAAGCTGTAGGTGAGGAGGGCCTCGCGGCCAGTCCTCCCCTACATTTCCCCCCTTTCGTTACTTAAAGTAACGAATTTCTTTAGCTCTTCCAATCTCCTACATTCTTGTTCCTCTAACACTGCACCATCCCATGCAGGGGTTCCTTTTATAGGCATCCATGCTCTGCACACCCCCCTTAAACTCTCACCTCTCCTAGCATACTCATCTGGTGTACATGTTAAATATATACAGTCGCCAGTTTCTTCCAGATCTACCCAGACCTCCTCATACCATTCCAGTTCTACGTCTCGTGGTTCTTTGATAGTGGTGTGCCATAGTTTATCTACTATGTACTTATCACGGCACATAGGCACTAACTGGTACTTGGGGGTGTTGTCTGCTCCTGTCTGCACATGTACTTCTTGTGTTGTTTTAATTGTACCACCAGAGTTGCCCATTGTCACCATCATCATTGCACCGTTAGGAACTGCATTAGCACAACATCGGAGGCCCACCTGGCACAGGCAAAATATCACAAGGATGATCACCACTATTGGTATCAGGAACTTTATTGTCACTCCAAGCCATGAGGGAACCCACGAGAAGATATTGTCGAACCACGAGCTATCTTCAGCTCCACCTTCCATTTTCATCTTCTCGCCCAGGTTATGTACTGCTTCAATAACGTGGGACAGGGACCCATTTTCTGCGTCTTCAGAAGGTACGAACGTGCAGCACGCACTTCCTATTTTTCGGCAAACACCTCCATCGATAGCTGTTAACAGGTCTAGAACATACCTGTTCTGCATGGTCATTAGTCGCAGAGCTCGTAGTTCCACCTTTATTATGTTGAACCCTTCTTCAGTGTCATTGGCCAACTGGATCAGTTCCCACCGTGTGATCTGGAGCCATTTTGCATTTGCTCTTGCTTGGACACTGGACACTAGCGAAGCAAAGAATGTTTCCACGGAGCTGAACAGGCGATACTTGTCTGGAATCTGTGCCAATAAGTCAGATGATGCTTGTGATATGTAGTTCGATACTCGCTTGTTTCTTGAGAGCTCTTCTTCCTTCCCCCCGGAGGACAGGACATAAAGGTGCGCTTGTGTAGTTGGAGAAGCTGCATTCTGGTTCAAGCCTCCTTTCATCATGTTACTTCTGTCAATATGGCTTTCTGGAATCACCATTAGTGTCGAGTGCAAGGTGGCCATTGAGCAGCTACCACTCCATGATTGGGGAAGGTGCAGGTACGCCTGGTTTCCGCATACCCAGTAGGTGTCCATTAATGCTGCTGTCCCTTTTTTCATATCTGGGATGGTGAGAGTTTTGTTACAGTTCGTGTTCGTTCCCATTGCCATTTTTCCTTCTCCCTTGAAACATAGTTCGTTTTGTATTTCACTTTGTAGCTTGAAGGGTTTCTCCATCGCTGTTACCCATGTTAGTTTAGGGATGTGTCCTTTCCATATTGGCAAGCACGTTCTTTCCATCCACCGCAACTTGTCCGGTTGGACACCTTTCAGCGCTTCTGCCTTGCACAGCACTTCTTCGTCTTTCCATTTGTTTTCGGAAAACAGTGTCCCTTGTATTGCAAAGAAAGGTTCTTTAAGACAGATCACTCCAGACGCCTGCGAATAGCACGTTTTGTTGTTCTGTAGCATTCTGAAAGAGACATCGTGTGCTTGGAAAGTGTTCTTTATTCTACACAGCGTGAGATGAAGGAGACATTGGGCATCCACAATGGGCAATTCTCGTGGCAACAATACTTTAGGTGTGCCTGATGCATGGGGGATAAGTGAGCAGACATAACAGCTCTCATTGGTTGTTTGTTTGGCTGTTGTGCTCATATCTGCATACCATTTATTTGCTTGGTGTGGGTGTCGTGGGTCTTCCATTTTGTCTAGCCCTAGTCCATAATACTCATCATACCCTTTTCCACCAGTCTCTCTTTTCCGCCTACTTTTCTCCCTTCTTCTGTACCTTCTCGTTATAGTAGGTGAAGAACCAGGCCCCTCTTCCTCCCCCCCACCCCCCTTTTCTAATTCTTCATATAGGGACTTGTGTTCTGTCATCATAATCACTTTTCCATCCTCCTTGATAAACAAGAGATCGTTGTTTGAAATTGGGGCGGGAGGGATTGTGTGGTTGTTGTATGTTCCAGGTTGGGACATTGTGTCATTATTTACATTTTTGGTTCTCAATTGTGAGAGGACAGCAGTGGGTGGTGTAGTATAGTATCCCCACACAAAGTGTGATCCATCCCAGATCAAGAAATCACCTTCTTTGATACCTACAGTCGGACTTGTTTTCGTTCCAGGGGCAAGGGTGGTGTTGCTCCCCCCTCCCCCCTCGTTCATCTCGGTAGAGATGAACGCTATAATCCATTGTAATACCAGACAAAACATTGAGATGAAGAACACGATAGCACACATTGACAAACCACATTCAAATGAATACGTTAATTTAGCCACTAACATTTCTCTAAATCTAACATATCTATTAGTTGCAGGCTGCCCATTCGATGCCATGATAAATCCTGTTTGAGACACAAAGGTTCATTAAATACAAACATGTAAGCATTTCCACGTTGTAACGTTTCGATGATAAAATATAGGGTTGGGTGAGGGAGGGGGTGTGTTGACAGACAAGGTAGCTTTTCAATCATCATTATTCGTACCTTTATATATATATATATAAATAATAAGAAACATGTCATTATAAGAACAAAAATAATAAAAACATCTTAGAGAGCACCGTGGGGAAAAAAAAAAGAACCCCACGCAAAATTTTCAAAAACTGTAATAAAAAGAAATTTTACACATACATATGTACATGTTTTAGTCCAGGACATTTGTCGCGCGCTAATTGTGCTCACCGTTCATCTCATAAAGCACAAAAATTCCAATCATTCGTTCCGCACAACTTCATCGTCCGCTGTTGCCTGTGCCTCGTCTTGCACCTCACTTTCCGCAGCGCTGTAAGCTTTACGTACGTCTGTCAAATGCACCCAATATCGCAGGCCCTTCACCTTTACTGCTGTAGGTGTGCAAAACACTACCTCATAAGGGCCATGGAAACGTGGTGCATTCCACCTCCGCACAAAGCTTCTGACATATATAAGGTCACCAGGCATGAGTTGTAGCGGTTTTTCAGGCAATTTGTCTGGTTCAGTTGCGTTCCCCTCCTCTCTTGTCGAGGGGGGGGCTAGTTGTTTTGCAATTACGCGCGCTGCCCGTGTCAATTTTCGCAGATATTCTGTGAACTCCTCCCCCAATATAGCTGCGCTTCTGTGTGCATCAGAACGCTCACGGAGAGGCGAATGCGCTGTATGCATTCTTCTTCCCGTGACGATCTCGTGCGGGGACAAACGGTGATCCTTACTTGGCTGGTTTCGCAGTTCAAACAAGGCCAAAGGCAGGCAGTACATCCAAGTCTTTTTGAGGGAAAAACAAAGTTTTGATAATCTGCTTTTTAACAGGCCATTTATCTTTTCCACTACGCCATTACTTTGAGGATGATAAATCGAACATAATTTGTGCTTTATTCCCAATAATGTAGTCACTTCTTTAAATAATTCATTAACAAAATGCGTCCCGTTATCTGAGCGAATAATGTCGCAAATTCCCCAGCGCGGAAACACTTCCCGCACTAGGAACTTCGCGGCGCCCTTCGCGTCAGGGCGGGCACATGGGCCTGCCTCCACCCACCTCGAAAATGGACATACAACCACAATCATGTACCGAGCCCCATTACACCTTTCCCCCATGTCTACATAATCAATGTGGAGCTCTCTGAATGGGCCATTTGGTTTTGGTATCGTACCCCTTAGTGTACGCCAGGTCATACCTGAGTTGTAAATTTGACAGGTCGTACATTCTAGGGCTAACCTTGTGACGTGTTCCTGGAGGCAAGGTGCAAACCAATCTTCTTGTATCTCTGCCATTATGTGTTTCTTCGTGTTGTGTGCGGGAAAGTGTAGTTGTTGAAATGCTATTTCTAACAGCGTAATTGGCATTACCACTTTTCCTGAACTCTCTTGTCGCCACAATAAATCAGTCGATGATTTGCTGCAACCTCTCTTAGTCCACCGCAATTTTTCCTCTGCACTAGCTCCCTCTTGCAGCTCTATTATCTCCTGTGTGGACATCATGTTGTATCCTGTGGGGACCTCTTGGCTTGCTGTGTGGTGCAACATGTACTCTCCTATTTCACCTTTTTGTAGATATGAAGCTGCTTTGGCAGCGGCGTCTGCTGCCGCGTTCCCCAAAGATACAAGATCTGTATTGGTGGTATGAGCTTGACATTTTACGATGGCCACTGCCGTGGGGTCTTGCAGGGCCTCAATCAGTTCTTTCAATAGTTCTGCATGCTGGACTGGTGTTCCGTCTGCTCGTCGGAACCCTCTCCGCCCCCACCGGGCCAACCCACCGTGAACTGTTGTTGTCATGTATGCTGAGTCTGTGTATATGGTCACTGCGCATCCCTTGGCGGCATGCAATGCTTCTATTAGCGCTATTAGTTCTGCTGCTTGCGCTGAATAGTGTGATGGGAGGCGGTGTTGTACTAGTATCTCATATTCATCTTCCTCTAATCGTACCACTGCCATACCCACATGCTTTTCTCCTGTCTCCATGTCTATTGATGCTGACCCGTCCACAAAATACACCTCACCCTCGGTCAGGGCATTTTCAAAAATCACTGCATCCTTACCTTCGTCACCTGTGTACGTGGCGCAGTTATGGTTTTGCATGTCCTCTACAGTGCATGCCTCTGTGATGAATGTGGCTGGGTTCACTGTTTTACATCTCACTATATGGATGTTAGCGCTGGACAGTATTATCTCATATGCTGTGGCGCGTTGTGTTTTCAATGTGCTCTTTGTTCGCTCTAATATTGCAAAAAGTGAGTGTTCCACAAACAGTGTCACCGGGCAGCCCATCACTATCGTGGCACTTTTTTCAATTGCGAACGCGGCTGCAGCTAGGGATTGCTCGCACGCGAAGTGACCTTGCATTACTGCATCTAGGGTGCCGCTATAGTAAGCGAGTGGTTTGTGCCCTAAAGATGTTTTCTGCGTCAATACTGCTGTCATCAGTGTTCCTTTGCAATGTGAAAATAAGAAAAATTCGCGCCCATAATCTGGATTTGCTAGTACTGGAGCGCTTGATATCAGCTCTTTTAGTGAGTTAAATGCTGTGTTCATCTCCTCTGTCCATTCTATGTGTTTGTGTTCTTGTTGTTCTTCTTTCAGTGCCTGTAACAAGGGCCTTGTGTACGCCGCATAGTCCAAGATCCATGCTCGGCAATAGTTACACATACCCAGAAATTTCTGCATCTCTTTTACTGTTTTGGGCTCTCCAATTGTTCTAATCGCCTGTGCCCTGTCTGGTATAATTCGCTTGCCATCCTTTGATATCAACTGACCCAAGTATAGGACCTCTGTCAGACAGTACTGTAACTTCCCTTTGTCCACCTTGTACCCCTTGTTGGCCAATAATGTCAGGAGTGTTATTGAGTCCTTTCTGCACTCTTCCTCAGCCTGTGCACAAACCAATAAATCATCAACGTACTGAATCACTGTGCTTTCTACAGACAAATTCCCCAGATCTTCATGTAGTACCCTGTTAAATATGCTTGGGCTCTCGCAATATCCTTGTGGTAATCTGCAATGTTCGAACCTCCTTCCTCCCAATGTGAATGCTGTCAAGTACCTGCTCTCTTCTGCTAAGGGAATCGAGAAAAATGCATTTTTTAAGTCAATTACTGTGAAGTGTGATGCTACTTTTGGAATGTTGCACAGTATTGTCGCCGGGTTCGGGACTAGAGGGAACTCCTTCATTACCACATCGTTCAGTGGGCGTAAATCTTGTATCATCCTCCATGAACCCCCCTTTGCTTTTTTGATTGGGTAAATGCATGTGTTGCATGGGGAGTTTGAGGGCACGATTATACCCTGTGCTAGCAGTGCTTCTATTGTCTCTCTGATCCCTTCTTCTGCTTCTCGCGACAGTGGATATTGTTTCACCCGGGGTAGTATTGCTCCCTGTTTTACTTTTATCACCACAGGCTGAACTTCATGCAGCAACCCTACATCGTGGGGGCCATTAGTCCATAAGTCAGTGGGTACTGAACTCATGTCCTCATCAAAAAATGTGTGCGGTGCTCCTATTACCGCCATTAGTTCAACCTTAGTTTGTCTGGCTGTAACTACAATGTCGCAGGGCATTGCCAGTTCCATCACTATTTCACCATCTCCCTCAGTGTCAGAAAATAGCTCCTCGTCAGAGAGCTCTCTCAGCGGGATATTTGCATTTGTACACAATACTGTCCGCCACTCACACCCTTCCATGTCCATACCAATCACACATATTCTGTTTGTTGATACATGTATTGCATGCAAATCCAACGATATCACTGACCCGAGAGCAGTGTCGGGGCTTGCTATGGGGCGAAAAAGGAATTCTGCTGGGATCCTCCACTCCACCCTTTTTAGTTCTGGTACTATGAGAGCCAATGTTCTCATGCCTTCGACAAACATCTCCTCATTTCTTGGTACCCCTCTGATCTCTTTCATGATTGTGTGGCCGTGTATTACTGCTAATATGCGGAGGGGGCATATGCCTGGCGTTGAGCATACGATACCGCTCCCTGTGAATGATATTGTCATGTTTAGTTTGCTCAAGAGATCTCTCCCCAGTAAGTTGATGGGAGAGTTTTCATAGTACAGTAAGGGTGCTTTCACTGTTTTACCCCCCACTGTCACATCCAATACCTCTGTGTAAGGAACTTCAATTACAGCCCCAGAGAACCCCTGCGTCTCTAACGTTCTATTAGATAACGGGAACCGGCCCTCTCTAATGCATGATTTCTCCGCTCCCGAATCCACCATGAAAATGAATTGCTTGTCTCCTATCTGCGCTCCTATCAATGGTTCCTCTGATGCATTGTGGGTCGTAGACAGTACTGGACACGCAAGTGCTCTCTGTGGGCTGTCCTATGCGGGGTGTCTCATTGCCCCCCCTTGATCGAAAATGTTCCCCGAAACCACTGACACTCCACTGTAAGGTGCGGGGGCGGGTGCTCCATTAGCTACTGTTGCGAAAGTGTTACCAGGCGTGTAGTGCACATTGTCATTATTCTGTGGGCTGGTTTGTGTTCGGTACTGATGTCCATGCAGTTGTGCGTTACTCCTTTGTGCTACATTTTCTGGTTGCTGGTATTGTCCCATGGGGAGGCCGTAGGGGCTTCCCGGGTGGGGGTGTCCGTATTGTTCTATCTCTTGGAACCCGTTGTTTTGTCTACCCCTGTGGACCTCTGGGACCCTGCCACCCATTTCCTCCCATACCTCCATACCCTTGTCCTCCTCTTCGACCCCTGTACCCACCTCTTCCTCCTCTTGGGGCCCACTCTTGCCACGTTGGACCTCCGTTCTGCTCCTGCTCTGTCCACTGTCGTTGCCCTTGTCCTGCCCAATTCGCTGCTATTCTTCCTTGTATTGCTATTTGCCCCTCCTCTCCTTCCTCTCCCTCCCGTGTGAGTGGGAGTCCCGCTACCGCGGCTGCGACCTTCACCAATTTTGATTGCACCAACTTCGCCTCGTCCGCCAACCTTTTCTGTGCTACTTCCCTCTCTCTTTCTTTGATCCGTTTACAATGGTGTACTATTATGCTTTGGATCTCTGGCCAGCCTTTTGCCTCAACGCCTGCTATTTTATCTAGTGCCTTTTGCACTTCCTTTGGGAGCCCTCTCTTAATGATGAAATAGAATAGGGATGTGGATTGGTGCCAGGGCGTACCCGTTTCCGCTCTCCACATCTCCTGCACCCGGAGAATGTAATCCATAGCGTCCTCCCCGTCATTCATGGTACATTGCATTACTGACTGCAAATCAGGGGTATCCGGGAAGGTTTCCCGTAGTGCGTCCCACACCCTTGCTCGCACAGTGTTAAAAGAAGCCCCATCATGGCGATCACACTCTAAAGTTACAGCTGGAAAACCCGCCTTAGCCCATACTCTGTCTGCCTGATCCCCTACTGCGGACACTAGTAGGCTTTTCACATCACCTACTGCCAGCGGTATACCAGCGGTATGTTTCTCAAATGCATATATCCACTTGCTTGCCCCTCCCGACAGCTGTGGTAGTAATTTCATTAAATTAGCCTTGTCCATCTGAGCCCACGGTATATAGTTTGGCCTCCCACCTCCTCTGTGCAGTAATGGGAGTTGTAATTTCCCTTTTGCCGTTGCAGCTTCCTTTTCCTTAGTCACTGCTGACTCTAATGACGCCATCTTCCCCACTCTATTTCTTAGTCGTCCCATCCATTCATCTTCTATAGTTTCCAGTGAACAGGCACCATCTAGCTCCTCGCCTTCTCCTCCTATTGCCATGCTCAATCTATCGCTCTCATCCACCCCTCCTCTGACATCACATAACAACTCCTCTCTGATCCCTCTTTCTCGTGATACATCTCCAATGCTTCCTTCTGCTGTCCCCACTTCTATTATTCTTGTCGGTTCTTCCTCAATTCTGAACAGTATTTCCCCCTTTTTCCATCCCTCCTCAATTTGTCTAGTTTCGCTTGACGCTCTAGACGTGCGTCCAGATTGTGTAGGGGCGCATGCTGTGCGTTCACATATGTCTTTTATTCTTGAGAGTTCATCTCTTGCCACTGTAAGCCTCGACTCTAAGTCACTCGTTAACTTCTCTATATCCACTCTCTGTGGGCCTCCCTGGGCGCGCTCTCTGGTGTTTTCGTATGGTGGGGGTGCAGTTGGCCTCTGTGGTGTGCTGGTTGACGGGGGAGGCACATAAATAGGGTCGCTATATCCTGTTGCAGGGGCTGGTTTGGGTAGCATTGGGTACAACATAACCACCTCCGCAGGTTGTTCTATGCTTACCTGTTCCTTTTCCTCTCGTGGAATCATTAGTGGATTGTCTGTGGTGGAGGGTAAATCAATATTTGGTGCTGGGGCTTTGGGTGGGGGTACTTCCTCAAACAATCTCCAGAGATCTAATATCTCCTTCCTAGTCTGCCATTTTTTCCCCTTATACTTGAGGCGAATACAGGTACATACCATATCGAGAACGCTTTTGTCAAAAGACCCTCCTTCTGGCCAAATCTGGGGCAACCCCTCCCCTTTCAATTCTGTTAACCATTGATCATGATATTTATTTATGCGTTCAGCATATCCCGGCAAGCTCTTACAAATGTGTGACAAGGGAGTTTCAGCCCCCATCCTCTAAATCGTCAGCACTACCGCGTTCGCCTTCGTAACTTTTAAATAGGTGTAAATATGCGTACGTATACTTTTATGGCACAGACAAGAGCGGACCTCTCAAAATTGTCACCCACTGTAATTCAGTGCACAAATCTCTTCTCACTCACCATATCTCATCTCTTTCTCATTCTCAGGCACACTTATGTGATCTCACTGGCAATCGATCTAGTACTGGTTATGTCCACACTCTTTGGCACCACCTCACGGCCACCTGTTCGTCTCTAACACTCGTACGGTGCGCGCACCCTTCACAATACTTCCCACTCACACTTTTGTCTTTTTCCTCCCTTTCCTCCCTAGCCAGCTGTCCCTGTTTCCCTACTAAGGTTACTGTGTTCACGTCTGTACGTGCCACTACTGAGTCCCCACTTTTTAAGATGTTCTAACTACTTCATACCCTTCTCATTTTCACCCCCTACCCCGTGGAAATGGAAAAAAAAGAAATAGAGAGAGAGAGAGAGCACAATCACTAAAAAATATTCCCGGTGTCTCCTTTTGCTAGACACCAATAACTTATTTCTCACTTCTTCATATATTCCCAGTACTAATTTAGATAGTACTATGCGGCGCCGCCTTCCACCCCCTTTCGGAGCTAGGTTTCCGTCACTTCTACCACGTCACTTATTTCTTACTCCTAATGGCCATATGCGAAAGAAAGAATAAAGAAAGTTTCAAGACCCGTCTTTAGTAGACCCCCGCAATTCTCCTTCTCTACCTTTCCCCGTTCCTCTATTCCCACTTCCCCTTCTTCTCCCCTTGTCGATCACTCGCACTCGGTACTCACGTGCCCGTCTTGAACCGATACTCTCCGAAACTGGGTCCGTCCAGGCGGCGTTACCGGTAACTCAACGGTCAGCCCCTGGCTCCGGCGAGCGGCACTCAAAGGGGATTTTTTTCCAATCGGGATCCCGTACCCTTTCTCATTGAGTGCGCACTTCTTATTGTGCCGGTCGCCGTTGGCGGGCGGCCTCCCGGAGGCGGTTCACCGTGCGTATCCCTTCTCAACCGGAGATTCTCGTGCCACAAGGGGGTCGTTAAAGAAGGAGTTAGGAAAAATAATTTGGAGATATCACGCTATCGGGGTCACCACTGAAGGGAAGCGCCCCCAATTCAGCACGATCCTCCCCGCAATGAGAGACAATAAGGGACTCTCCCGTAGTGGGAATAAGACCAAGACAGAGTGCGGGTGAGCGTAAGTGGGAGTTTATCCAAGGATAAGGCATGCAAAGAACTCTGCAACCTACGAGAGCGCTCTGTCTGACAATAGCAAAGACAGGCGTATTTCTAATACAGAAAACGTCATCAACACCTAAACACTATAGGGGGCACAAGTTAATTGGGATTGGGTATCGTCGACTAACTATAGGTGTTGCTGCAGCATGGTTGGTCTTGGCAAGACGACGTCACTGGTCAGCCTCGTGGGTTGGGTTGGGCCTGGCAGGCCGGCTTGAGGTCATCCGTGCGGTGTTGGTGCGCTGGGGCAGCCTGTGACACTGATGAATACCTTTCCTGTCTTAGTTGCCCTAGGCCATGCACACTGCAGTTATTCAGAAAATGACATTTACGTTCACTAATAAATTGTTCCGTAGCTTATCTTATAAAATAAACGCAACACATGAGGAATGCACCTCGTGAGAGGTCTGGTGGTTATCGGTTGGGGTGAGATTTACCTGTGTCCTATTGACCGGTACTTTAGGTCGTAGGACGGGGCTCTGGGGCTTGGGCCGAATGATACATGTCTGTCTGCTGCGTTAGAAGTTATTATATAGATGGGTCTCTGTGTCTTGTCTCAATGATGGGGGTCGTCCTTACACGGGGTCAGGATTCTTGGGGGGTTCGTGGGATTTATGAAAGGGTGCTGGTAGATCAGTGGGTTCATCTGTGGGTTTATTACCGTGCTGTAAATAACACAGGTGGCAGGCTATGGCCTTGGTTGCGGCGCCGGGGCCTCTGAAGTAACGCCAGCTTGGTTGGGGGAGGTGAGGGAGCGCGGCACAAGTCTTAGCTTTTTTATCTTGCAGGCTTGGTAGGGTGGGAGAGGGAATGGCCTTGCATATCCACAAAGGTATTTTCCTCGTGCGTTGCTGATCAGTAAATGCAGAAGTTTTATACTGTTCTGCCTTATTTTGACGTTATTTAGACACACATATATATTTCAATTTCATTACACATTTCTTTAAGACAGTCGATTCCAGTACCTTTTCATTGCCTAACATTACATTCATTACATTGTGTGCGTATTGTATGTACATTTAGACGTTATACGAGGGATATCTAGGTTATGGCCTACAGAGATTGATGCTTGCCACTTTGGGTGGTTCAGTAAACATATATGAGTTCCAGTTTCTACATACTATGGAAAAAACACTTTTACAGATAGAGGTTATACGTTTGGTCAACATCTTTCTCCGTGGTTATAGCAGCATTAGTCCAGACCTGGAGGGATATCATATAACGTTACATTTTTATGGCTTATTCACATTTTAAAACAGAGGTAGTTCATTAGTACCAATACTTGAATTGTTTTCTACCTTCTTCAGATAGTGATGCTTCAGCTTTTTTCCTCGCTACCCCGGCCTTGCGGTCCGGGTCATACGGGGTGCAATATCACATTGTTACTAATATAATGTTGCCGTGTTGGCATCTCGGGTTTAGCTCATCTCCGACTTTCTCATGGGAACGCGCTCGCAGCGGATCTGCCAGTGCTGCTGAGGCGACAGAGATGCATGAAAGGCCCTCCAAAGGTGGGGGCCTCGTTACAGTGTGCTAAACTCACGCCGTGTTTGCTAGACAAGATGGCATCTAGGCCTGACTCGATTTTTGGTAAATGCAAAGACGAGGTGCGTGTGGGCAATGTCGTCGGCGGGCGAATCCTCCTCCACCTGGGCCCGGGTGGCATGAGGGGGCGTCCACCGAGTCATGGTCCTCACCTGGGGAGGAAGCTGTAGGTGAGGAGGGCCTCGCGGCCAGTCCTCCCCTACAAGTATTAGAATGTTCAGCAAGTCTTTCTCTATCCCTCTGGTTCTTTCTGGCTCTGTTTATAAACGGCCATATAGATTCTGCTATCATCTCTGCACATGATTTTTCTGTGGGACTTGTGCTTGACCCTTTCATCACTGGATCAGTTGTGCTCGTAAATGCTGTCTCCGTCTGTGTATTCTCTAAAGTTTTTCGTCTCCTTAAAAGTTCAGCTTCCTCCATCTGTCTCTCATTTCCTTTTGGTGTAAAACTTCTCATCGTTTTTTGGCCATACTTTCCCCATTCTCTGGAATATGATTCTGAAGTCATTGACACTAGAAAAGGTGTGTATGTGCCCATTATCTGTGTATGTATATTTTACATCAATCCCTGATCTGATGTACTTTGCCGACCCTGGCTTCGGCGTTTCAATTAATTTGTTAACTCAAGTGCTGTGCATGTGTTGTTGTTTACCACATCCATCTGAAGCTTAGTCACTCTATCATTCTTTCTAGGAGCTGGAATGACTATGTAAGGTCTGGGCACCTTTGTAGGGTTCATGCGTACATCATTAGGTGGGTGCACGGGTATCTGACCGCTTTGTGCACCGATAAAGAATGCAGTTTTAATCGTTGATGACAACAGTATGATAATGAATACAATGCATGTGTAAATTATACACCTGTAAGTAATTTTACAGCATTTGTTCCTGGGCCAATATGAATGTCTCTCCTCATGGGGGAGGACTATGCTGCTGCTCTGATTTCCCATCTTGATCATCTAAGGAGGCAAAACCAATTCCTTTAATACATGATAAACAGTGTCAATATATCTGGACTCTGCTGCTTGTAGGTCACGAGTCCTGGACCAATTATCCTCTTGGTTCAAATAATAGATTGCCTCTTTGGTCTGGAAACAGTTCTTTTTCCATTAACGAAAGTTCCAACTGAGGCAATAAATTCAGTAAGTCTTAAATTGCATTTTCCATATAGACCAATTCCCAGTCTATGCCTCTAATCTGCTTTACTCCAGACGATATGTTGTTTTCTTGTCAGCATACACAAAAGTGAAGTCCTTGGCAACACCTTCATGATGTGTCCCTGGAAGGAACATTTCTACACTTTTCTGTGATTTTGATGATGAATGGAAAGTTCAACCTGTATCACAATACTATGCAGGAGAATACTTGTAGCGTTTGCTGGATCTCTGATGAAAGTGAGGACGTTCATATTTTCAAGTCTCCCCATAAGTTCTGGAAAGTCTTCAATTAAGCAAAAAAATACAGCATTTGCTAGTCTGTTATTTTCTTGTGACTGAGACATTTGTCTTGTTCTTGCTGTACTCCCGAAGTAAATGAAACTGTTCTGCTATCACTGCGAGCAGCCTCCTTATTGTCTTTTTGTTTTCAGGATCTTGAAGAAACTCTGTTATGTTTGTGACTCTTCCCATCAACGATGGGTAGGACCTCAATACTAACTCGAAATAGATCAGAATGTCTTTGGTGAGGTCCCTATTGCATGATACCATAAGTGAGTCCAAATAAGGATTCTGTGGCGAAGTACTAAGGATACTGTATTCTCTTCCAGTTTATAGGTCCTCGATCAAAATTTGGCAAAGTTTTTCTTATCAAGGCTTCAGTGTGCCTCAGTTCAAAGTTCAAAATCAACCAGCTATTGTGTGGCTTATAAATGCAATTCCCTTCCTTCAATCTGCAATTAGGATGCACAGATCATTCGTTTTTTGTTTCCTTCTTTCCTTATTATGCTTAAAGGAAATGTCCAGAACTAAGCCACAACTTTGCACAAAAGTTTCTTTTCTCTTGCTCGACTGGTCATGCGTCCTTCTTCCTCATCATGGATCTTGTCTGCACGTGCTGTGGTTCTTCCCCATTGTCTGTAGTCTCTTTGCGGTGGGGTGGAGGCAGAGGGATTTCTCCGATGTATGGCTTGATATCGCCCAGGAAGATCCAAGCTCTTCTTCCCTGTAACTTTACTGCAGAGGGTGTGATGTTCTCTACAATGAATGGGCCGTGGAAACGTGGCTCGTCCCACTTTTTCCTTGTGTGATTCCTTACTAGGACAGTGTCCTCAGGGAATAATTGAGGTACACATAATTCTGAAACTTTATCTGTTGTAGCATCTCCTTCTGTGTTCTGTACTGCCCTACACCCTTCTTGTCGTTGCTGCAGCTGTCCTGAAATTACAGAAAAACAAGATGTCATACAATTCAAGTCTTTTTGCATTTCCAATCCTAACACTTCTCCTATAGGCTGAGCATCACATCTAGCTCTAGTTCGAGGTGTTAATGGCGTTCACATCCTTCTGCCCGTCAGAATTCTGTGCAGCGCGAGATGGTGATCAGAACCAGGTTGGTTTCTGAGTGCATACAGCGCCAGTAGAAGACAGTGTAACCATCCCTTCTTCAAAGTAAGCTTCAACTTGGCTATCCTTTCCTTTAACAAGCCGTTGAGCTTCTCACTTATCCCATTCCCTTGAGGATGATACACTGATGAAAACCTATGCTTTATACCAAGCAACACGCTGATCTGTTCAAATACTGCATTTACAAAATGAGGACCATTATCTGACCTCATAACTTTGCACACTCCCCATCTGGGAAACACCTCCCTCACCAGGAATTTGGCTGCACAGGTAGAGTCTGGGCGTGAACATGGACCTGCTTCTATCCATCTAGAGAATGAACACACCACAACAATTAAATACCTGTACCTTGAATCATATCGACATAATCAATATGCAAGTGCTGAAAAGGCCCATCAGGCCTTGGGATGACTCCTCTTATCACACGTAGTGTATGCCCAGCCGTGAACTTCTGACAGGGTCTGGTATACGAACTGTAATCAAAAACCCATGCTCTGACGTAATTGCAAAGCCCTAGAAAACTCTGCATTTGCTTTATCGTGTGTGGTTTAGCTGTTTTTGAAATGGCTTCAGCTCTTTCCGGAGTAACTCTTTTCCCTTCATGTGAGATCAGCTGGCCTATGTACAGCACTTCTTGTTGACAATATTGTAGCTTTGCTTTGTCAACTTTATATCCTTTCTCAGCAAGTATAGTCAATAGCTGAATGGAATCGCGTCTGCACTCTTCCTCAGTTGTGCTGCAAATTAGGATGTCATCCATGTATTGCAAGACAACACTCTCTAATGCAATATTGCTTAGTTCCATCTGCAGCACTCTATTGAAAATAGAAGGAGACTCAAAATACCCTTGAGGCAGCCTTGTATTTTCAGATGAACTTTTCTGAGCGTAAATGACGTCAATTCCTGCCAATCTTTGTGCAATGGGATTGAGAAAAATACATTTTCCTAGTAAATCACTGTGAAATATTGTGCTTCAAAAAGTATATTACATAGAATCGTGGAAGAGTTCGGGACTAGAGGGAACTTGGCCTCGACTATCTGGTTTATTGGGGGAAGATCTTGTATTAAACGGCAAGACCCTCCCTTTGATTTTTTAATTTGATAAACCAAAGTATTGCATGATGATTCTGATGTCACTAGGATGCCCCGCTCCATCATCGCAAAAATTGTCTTAAAAATCCCTTCATCTGCTTCCCTGGGCATGGGATACTGTCATGCTTTTGGTAAAATTGCTCCTGGTTTCAATTTAATCTTCATTTCTCCGACTCCTTTTCAGTAAGCCTATGACATAAGGGCCTACAGTCCATACTGAGACAGGCACCTTTGTCATGTCGTCATCAAAATATTCAGGACGTTTTTGTGCCAACATCATTCTCTGAGGCACATCTCTTTTAATCATTTCCACCCGATAAATGAGATTTACCTCAACTGTCATCTCATCTTCACCTATTTGCTCTTCAAATAGATCATCATCAGTGATGTCAGTCAATCTGTAACCTTCCCCAATGGCGATTATTGAGCACCATTGTCTGCCTTCATCATCACAACCATCAAGCAAAGCCATCTCTCCTCGCACTATGGCTGCTTGTATTGTTAAGGGAAACACTCGTCCCTTTTCCTCATGCATAGGTATTCTTGGTCTAAACAGAAACTCATCTGGGGTTCTCATTGTTTTGTCTGCAAGGCCAGGTAGCCATGACACTCTATATGCAAATATCTCTGGTTACAATGGAATAGCTCTCATAGTCATTTGTCCTGCGTATGCTCTAATCATATCACACACGTTAAAAAAATGCATTCCTGGAGTTGAACATACTATGCCCTTCTCCGTGAACGAGATTGATGTTTAGCTTTGTCATTAAGTCTGGTCCCAATATACTTACAAGAATCTGCCTCGAGTACAGAAGTGTCACTTTCATGTCACATTCTCCTATGGAAACTGGAAGTTCTTTTGTAAAAGTCCCTGAGTATTTATGGCATCGCCAGACATGACTTCCCTTCACATATACACGAGCGCGTTGCACCTGTGTCAACTATGAAAGAATTTTCCTTATCCCCTATAAAGACATCTACCTTTGGTCCCTTGTGAGGGTTCGGTGTCACTGATAGGATAGAACACATCAGGTCTCCCAGTGAGCTCTCCTAGTCCATATATAATCTTGTCCCACACTGAGTGAATGGATGTCCTTCATCACAAGTGGCATCTCCTCTTCCGGAATTCAGTACCTGTCCTGTACCTGTTGTTTGTGACAGTTGCATCGGAGACTGTTGAGGCTGGCCCTGTGGAAAATGTGTCACCTTCTGCTGTGGTAGCAAATGTTGCTGTACTCCTGGCGCTTGCTACTACACAATGTGATTCTGCTCAACTCCAGTTCCACCCTGCTGCAAGAACGCAGGTGGATTCACAATCCCTCCTCTTGTGAATTGGTCATTTTGCACCATTCCTAGACTTCTGCACATACGTGCTAGATGCCCTGTCATCCCACACGTCCAACATGTTACAGTGGTCTGATTACTTGCCCATTTTGCATATCCTGGTTTACGCTTTGCATATTTTGAAAACCTCCCTGATTACTCTGAAAATCTCCCTGATTACTCTGACATCCTCTTCCTCGAAAGCCTCTAACGCTTGGGTAAAACCCATTATTGCTTTGATCGAACTGCCTTTGGTTATTCACCTGCTGCGTTTTTGATGCATCTGTACTAGTTATTATTGCCCCCTCAATGGCAAATTTTGATAATTTTTTCTGCACCAATTTAGCCTCTTCGCCCTTTCGTGCAGCATCCTTTTTGCAATGTTTTTCTTACCGCAGCCTGCAATAATGCGCGATGGTCAGTTGTATTTCAGACCATGACTTAGCCTCAATCCCTACCAATTTCTTGAGCTGCTTCTGTACATGTTCTGGCAACCCTTGGTCTAATATGTGGTAAAACAAGGGTATAGATATCCACCAAGGTTCTCGAGTTTCCAAAACCCAGGCGTCTTAGAAATTGTGAATGTAAAGCAATGGATCATCTGACTCCTTCATCTTGCGTGTCATTATAGCTCCCATTTCAGAAGTGTCTGGGTATAGCACTTGAATCGCTTTCCATACCGTGGTTCTGCACTTGTTAAACAGCGCTCCGTCATGCGCGGTATTAACTATAGTCACCCCAGTGTAACCTGCACGTTTCCACACAACATCAGCTCTATCACCAAGTATGGCGATTAAAAGATCCTTAATATGCCCTATGGCTAAAGTGTGTCCTCCCGTCATTTTTTCCAACTCATGTATCCATTTTCTGGCTCCAGATGTCAACATTGGGGGCTTATTCTTCAGATTTTCTCTATCCATCTGCGGCCAAGGTATATATTGTTGTCTCGTTCCTTATTTTTCTAATAAGGGGAACTGTGACACATTAAACTCCTTTTCCTCTCTCATCATTTTTCTGTCTAACGCAGGGGTAATATTCCCACATCACCATCTACATGGCAATGTTCTTAACCTGCTTACATACGGTGGTGGAGACACCCCCACTGACCATGTGACACTCCTTCATGCTGATTTGATTGTGTGGCTAACTCCAGTGTCTTATTCCCTTTCCCCTAGAGTAGCGTCTTTCACGACTCCTCTTGTTTTCTCTTTTTTCACATTCTTCTCTTTCTGCATCTGATATTGTCTGTGCCCAACTCGTGCAACTTCTCTCATCCTCCTCATGTTTATTTTTTGTCAACCTACCTAAGGATAGTTCTCTTTGTCTACTACTTCGAGAGGCATCCCCAGTATCATACAACTGAGCACTCTCAAGACGCTCATCCTCTCCGTTCCCTTGGTGTATCTTTTCTAGCCCCATATCATCATATATTCTATCGATTGTCTCTCCGACACTTCTGGTGTCGAAGTCATCTTCTAGATTTACTCTAGACGTGACTGGTACTGAATTATACTCAGGGAAGAATTCTTCTATATCTTCCCATTCTACTACTGGATCGGGTTTTTTAACCTCTCTTTCCAGATATTCGAGATCCCGTGCTCTCTGTCTTCGCTTCCCTTCTATGTCGTCAACAAAATCTCTACGCTTCCTTGCTTCCTCTCTGACCCTATCTTCTTCTTGTTTCCTCGCATCTCTTCGTTCATGTGCCCTTTGCATTTCCTCATCTCTTCGTCTTTTTATTATCTTCTTCTGTATTTTTTGTTCTTCTTCTATTCTCTTTTGTTCTATTCTATCTTGATCATCAGCTGTTCTCTGCTTATGATCATGTTTTTTTTGTTCTTCCGCCTTTCCCTATTTTCTGACCTGTTTGTCCTGATATAACTGCTCTCGTTTCTGCCTATCTCTTTTCCTAACCCCCTCATCTCTTATTCAGTTTTCATCTTCCTTCTCCTTTCCTTCTAATTCGTCCGTTTCTCCCCTTTGTCTCATATCCTCAATGCCTTTACCATCGAGTTTCAATAAAATCTGACCTCCCATCCATTCATTCTGTGTGAATGCTATCTCATCAGTCCTATCCTCATTTCCTTTCCATCTCTTTACCTCTCTTCCGGTACATAGAGATGTACTTGCTTGCTCCCAATCTCCTTTTTCCTTTTTGCTTCTCTCTTTGTCCTTCGGGATTTTGGAGGTTTTATCTCTTTCTCTGTTCTTTTCTGGGCTTTCATCACCACTTTGCTTAGGTGACTCATATGATGGGTTGCTATATCCCTTGGCTGCTTTAAGTTCCTTTAATGGGTACAATCCTTTTCTTTTACTAGTTTTGCTTTTTGTTTCAGATGGGGCGGGTGGCGCAGAATGCATATATTCAGTATCCAGTCTAACAGTGGCTCCTACTCCTTTTCTTCTTGGTACGTCTTCCAAAGTTCTAAACTAGCCAGGTGTTTGTCTAACTTTTTCCTCATGTACATGGCATGTAAACATGTCATCATGTGCTGCAGGGCCGTTTTAGATAGCGATCCGCCTTGGGGTCATGGCATAAACATTTCGTCTGCGGTCCCTTTAACCCATTCACCACTGTACTGTTTAAGCTTAGGTGCATGCTTTGGCAAATGTTTGCACAAGTGTATCAATGAGGTAATGTCTTCTATGCTTAACCTATTTATTCTCTCTTATATAACACTTTATTATACTTTACGTTTCACAAACAATATCAACAGTATATGAGCGAGCACCAATTGTCACAAGCTCCAATCGCGTTTTTTTTCAGCGATAATTTTACTTTTCACCTTTGTGAACAACAGCCATCAATCCATGTCATGCAACATTTTTCTTCATAATCGCAATTTTCTTGCTATTTCAAAAAAGTTTTTTACCTTATGATGTCATACATTAACAAAAACACATAAAACAAACAGACAGACTCTGGCCGGCCACACAAATATCATGCCAACTGCTTCCTCAGATGCATCCTGACCCTATTTGTATTCCAATATAGAGTGTAAACCCATCTCTTTCAGATCGTCTTTAATCAATCTGGTCTCCTATGTCATCCTATCAATCAGGACTTTCGACGAAGGCTTTTGCTAGCACTCTTCAAAACCTAGGCACTGGCCGTACTCTTATCGTGGCTATACTCACGATATCTCCTTATTTTGCTCGGCCACACTCGAGTCAATGTTTTCCCTTTATATATACATTTACATTATACTCTTACTCTGATGTTATATTTGTCCCACCTCCCTCCGTTACTTTCCCTTTACTTGTTTTTTAATGCATGCAAGCTTTTGCCAAAGTATTAAGTGTTTCTTACTCACCGTTTGCATGTTTTTCCTCTCCGGACGCTCAGGATCACCGCCTTCGTTACTGCCTTTCCGTGCCGCTTGTTCGATCAGCTGCTCGTAGAAGTGGGAAGGGTTTTTTGGAAGAAAGCAAGGGTCCCTTCACACCTAAGCTGCAGGGTTTTTCAATTAAACTAACCACTATCTACGGGAGCTTCTCATTCTATCAGGCAAAGGACTTGTGATATTGCCGAGGACCCGAAGTTACTCATGTCGAAGGCTGATGGGTATCTTATCTAATCTAACCATCTAATCTCTGCTACCAAGTGAACTGGATGGTCTCCAGCCAGCCCTCTGACTGGGGCTCTCCAAACAGCCCTTTAAGATGAGTAGCAGTACCCTTGAAATAGATGGGGATGCAGATTCATACTCATTCATCAAATAACTGACAACTCAATAGTTTGGCAAAGGGAGTCCATTTAATGACAAATTTATAAAACGGGGAGTACACCGAACATCAGCAATCGCTTGATCGTTTCTCTCTTTTCCAACTTCAACTTAATTTTAGAAAAAACACAGTATTTATAGCAAAAACATGTCATCATTGACAATCTAAAAGACCTAACATGAAAAGTGATTGGTTATAGGAAGGTATCATAGGTACTATATCTGTATGTGGTAATGGGGAGAGGGGATAGGACAATCAATGTCAGGTGGGGCAATTAAGTCCTCCCTTCAAAATGGCCACTATGAACGTCACTAAAAGTACAAGGTCCTATTGGTTCTACTCTCTATAGGACCTTAGATTACTCGGTCCACTATGAATGGGTTGGCATCAACCCCACTCATACTTGTACACTCATGTCTTAGTAGCATGCAGAACAATCAGCCAGGTGCAGGGAGCTCGCCTGCACCCCAGCTTCCCTCCAATTATGTTACAATCAATCATCACTACAGTGGTCATGTGTCAATTACTGCATTGTGGTTTGGCCTCAAGTCTGCTTCTTGGACTGAGAACTTTTAGGGAGTATGGGTATGGCGGAGATCCATGCGTAGGTGTGAAAGTCTCATCCTTCCAACTTTCCTTGTCACGTGAATCAACCTCTTCTTCATGTATTTTCGTGTATTTGATTTAATTCTGCCAGCCTTCTACCATCTGTGGCTTATATTGACCTTTCTGAACAGGATACTCTGTTCGTTTCTCTTTAATTGTATCCACTGTCAGCCTTTCCCAACCAAATACGACCTTGGCTTCTTGGCATGGTTACCTTCAGCTGAGTTTCACTCCTTCTTAATTCTCGATTTGTTTGCTGCAACACTCTCCTCTTGAGACCTTTAGTAACCTTTGTTCAATTCTGCTCATGTGCGTAGTGGAATTATACTCATGTATAAAGTGCTTTTGAGGTAGATTTATGTACATGTTGGCGATTGCCGCAATCTACTTTACTACTAAGCATATGCAAGCTTCACAATTTCTTTGCTTCTTGTAGTTGCTTGCATCTGTACATGTTTAAACTAATTGAATATCTTCATCGTGTATGTGGCATAAATTTCTTCAACTTGGGTTCATGATGTCATTTTCATCCTTAGCATCGTCTTTTTGACTTTGTTTTCCATCAGCATTCTCTGGTCTTATATCATATGTGTATGTGTCTGTCCAATGTCTTATGATGTCACCATTTGTCTTCCTTTATTATCTTCTTGGCTTCTTCAGGTATTCCATTCTGACAACCGTCATTTTGTATTGACTGTAGATATGGTTTTCTCAATGGGTACCTTACTGTCCATGTTTTCTTTGGTGTCGGTACTTCAATAGGTGCTGTTACTTTAATAGGCACTGGGCAGAGCCCTGCCGCTGCTCTTTGCTGGTTTATTTGTTCTTCATACGTCACATACTTTGGCGTAAAAGTACCGGGTACTACAAAGGGGGTGGCTAGAGTGTGCATGACACCTGGCACCTCCTTTTCACCCTCAAGAAAGAACAGGGCAATAAGGCATTTTCAGGCGTTCAGCAGGTGGACAGGGCAGGGTGCTGAATCCCTGTTTAATCCTCTTACCAGTCTCCCCTGCTGTCTCCCAGAAGCCCCAACAGACGCATTTCCCAGGCCAAAATAACATTCCTTCTGACCATAACAACTAGTTCTCGCCATCGTTAGAGGAGGCTGAAGGACTTCTGATTCAGGGTGCTGCTGCATGCCTCTGGGCGGGGGGTCTTCATAATGAAAGGAGGAGCAGTGTAGATGGAAGATAGAGTGCAGAATCTTCAGAATGTCTACACCATGCCCTATGGGGGTGGTGCAGATGCAGAAATGAGAAGAGGAGCACGCTGGCAGTGACTGGAAGTGTGGTTTGCCAGGGTCGGGGCATAGCGGACAATCCACAGACAATGGAATCTGGATTTTGAGTTTCATGTGCCTTGCTAGGTAAGGGTGTCTGGACAATGTCCTGATTACGTTTTACCACACCAATGACAGATGGGGGCAGGACAATAACAACAGTGGGTTTCTGAAGCAGATATTATGGGTTGGCTTTCCCTAGGGAGGGGCTGTGAGCATTTGGCATATGCACATGGTGTGAAGCTCTACACTCAGAAGGTATCCTGCAGCCGGAAGGTATTACCTCAGCCATGCAGTGCTACTTGCTGAAACAAAGATAGGAAGAATCAGAAAGGCTGCCTTTACTTGGGTCGGTCTGAAGTCAGAGGAGGAAATTTCTCCAATGGTGGTTGTATTGGATTTCCAATGCCACCTTACCTTTGACCACATGTAGTTGCAAAGTTGATGCTGCAGGTAGTCCATATGTTGTTTGTGGTTAGTGATGTGAGGCATGAGCAATGGTCGTCATGTGGGTGTTGGTTTCTGTTTGCTGCACAATGATTGAGATGGGCTTAGTGTTTCTTTGTGTGTTTTGGTTCACACACTCATTGCCACTCTGAGACAGGCATTCTCAGGGTGTTATGCATAGGCAAACAGGACTTGCATTTTTCATCATTGAAACTGTTACACTCACCTGGTCTCTGCGGAGGCGTTGGGGCATGGTTGCAGCCCTACCTGAACTTGAATCACCCCTTCAGGCCTCTCCCTCCCCCTCAGTAGAAAAGCTGTGAGCGATGGTACGTGGTGATACTGCTCCTGCGTGGAGAGAAGAGTGTGTGAGTGCACCTTCACTGATCCCTGATAAGGATTAGGCCAGTCCAGCTGCGACTATGCTTCTCCTTATGATTGACAAGTCTTTCTTGAGCTCTTGTGATGCTGTTCGTTCTGTTTAATGTCTTTATATGTTGCTCCTATTTATGCCCGCAATATTGTCTCTCTTCAGTTTTCTTCCCTTAAATGGAAATGCGTGCTCAATGCAGCTGTGAGACGAGAGACATGGCCGGATGGAAGATGGATGCTACCGCAATGATCGACAGCAGGTAAGTGATGGTTTAAGGAAAAGCGTGAAGTATGGTGAAGCGCAACCTTAAACTGACTGTTTTTTTGATGTCTAACCTTCTCTTCTGTTTTTCCTTGCAGGCGCTGCTGTCGACGATGGAGCGTGTGGTGCTGCGGTGCCAAGTTGAAGATTCCGGCGTTCCGGAAAGTGTAAAAATGAATACTTGGTTTGCCGAAGACATGTACAGGTAAGAACAGCTTCCCCCAGTTGGTAAGTATGCTGGTAGGAAGCAGGATGTCCAGGAAGCAGGATCTTCAAAGGTCTGTCTTGAGGATCGGGGCAGCTTATTTAGCTGAGATCGTGGGCATGCCCATTAGGGCCGGCTTACCAGCCACACCCTGCCACTCCTAGAGAGTGAGCACGTGCAAAGTCAATCCATTAGCAGCCACATCCAAGAGTACACTTGGGGCTGCTTAATGGATGGAATCTTCAAGGTTAATGCATCCTACTTAATGGATGGAATGTTCAAGGTTAATGCATCTGAAGTGCTATGTCCATAATAAAAGCTTTTTAGTGTTAAATTGATGTTCTTGTTTACTTTTGTTCATGAGCCTGGTGCCACAGGAGCCAGGACAGTGTCCACCTACATCTCCTGTGCATGCAACCCCGGCATGCCTGTGCCCCTGACTTCATGACCATGACAGAAACCCATCACTCGGTTGCGGTGTCTTGTCCCTCCAACCATTGCCCCATTAGGGGTATTGGAGGGGACGGTGGATTGGGGCCAAAGCCTCCTGCACCACCATGGGCATGCCACATTGTGGCAATGTTATGGATGGCAACAGTCCAGTATGATTTTACATACAACTGGTGGTGTATGTAGCAATACCCCACCAGAGTGTTCAGGGATGCAGATCCATGACTTGAGCACTCCAAATGTGTGCTCAACTATGCCCCTAGTGGCAAGGTGCAATGCACTGTTGCAGGACTCATCTGGGTTGGCAGGAATCCTGATGGCTGTCGAGAGGAATGCTGATAGCAGGTGGGCACTGACCCCTGCAACTGAGTAAATGGTACATATAGTTAATCGTATATCATGTGGTAGATGTATGTTTTGCATGTGGCTGTTTGGGTGTGCATTTGGATGTGCGTGATGGGTGATACTCAGCAAGGAGCCACATGTTGACACAACTTCCAGTGGATAGAGCGTGATGGATAAGGGAATGACATTGTATGTAGCTGTAATGCTTGCATCCAGGGAAAATGGTATTCACATGCATTATGTGGCCCGTGGCATCGCAGATGACCTGCACAGTATAGGAATGCCAATGTTTCTTTTTCCAGTATTTGTGCTCTGTCTCCTTCAGGGGTTGCAATGCAGCATGGGTGCAGCCAATGGCTCTGAGTACTTTGTGACAGCATAGATCTCCGGGACCACACTTTGCCTTACTTACTGAGTGCAGCACATGTCTGGTGGAGGCACCGTGATTGTGTGGGCTCTGAAAGGCCCTCAATGATGGCAGTGGTCTGGTGGAGTGACCCAGAGGCCAGGAGGTGAAGGCACATAGCTCTTTCAAATTTGGTGGTACTGCACGTTGGCACATAGTGCTTATGTATTTAAACATACCTAGCTTTTAAATAACCATTATGCTTTTTGCAGATTTGTCACACTTAGGATGATTTCACAGATATTTTTATAGAGCAGTAGTCACAAGTTTATTTCCTTTAAGAACATAGGGTAAGCACACATATAGATGAAATCTCTTTTAATATCGAAGTTATGGAAAGGTTTATTCTATAATAAGACATTTTCAGAATACAAAATTGACAGTGGTTTGACATCTATTCTTACGATTTTTACATGAACTCTCTGTTAACTGTGCCATTTTTTGTCTCTAAATATGAGGAGGTTATTGGTCTTATCTAATTTCCTTATCAATCATTTTCTAATCATTAGATCTCTTTTCATAATCTCAGTGGGACTGATATAGTGTTTTATACATGTTACTTCAGACATGGATGGGATCAAAACCCTTGGATGAAGTAAGGAAATAAAGTGTATAGGATATGCTCTTGAAAAGGACCTTTTTCCAAAACTCTTAGAGATTATAAAACATCATCAAATACTATGAACGTCCAAAAACTGTATAGCCTGTCTCTTATCAATACTTTGATGTGGGAATTGTGATTGATTGAAATTAGTATGGTAAAAAAGTATATGACTTTTGAATATGTTTCTGTGCAACATTAACAGAAACAATAGTTTTCTTTCAGATATGACATTTGATACTTAATGTTTCATTAAGTGATATATAATATGACAAGATGTATTCAAAATGTTCTTTTTAAATGTAGTGATTTGTACTTATGAACATTATTTTCTAGATAAAAATTAAATTTGACATGTGTATTATAATTAAATTATTGTAAGAGTTAATCCTCGATTAGAGTGCTGGGGACACAGCGGGATATCTCACCTTGATTAACATAATTTGTATTTATACTGCCCAAGCTAGAGAGTAGTTTTGGCCCAATGCACCAGAAATAAATCAAAGTTTTCTTGAATGTTTAAGAAATATAGAGTACATATTGTAATGTAAGGTAATTCTCCCACTATCTGACCAGGCCCAGCATTTCATGTGGGGGAAATCGGTATGTGCCATAGGGCTCCTCATCTAGCATCTGAAATATGTTGGTGGGTTTGTGGAATATTCTGGCCCTCCTCCTCCATTCTTCTCGTAGCACAACTGCAAGCAATGCGTGGTCATCCATTCTTTCTGGTTTGTTTTAGGGTTGCGCAACATGATTCTAGTTCGTCCCTGCTCAGAGGAACCTTCCTGGCCCTTTTATGTTCCTTTGACAGGACTATCTGTTCTGTTTATTTGGTTTGGTTTGGTTTGGTTTGGAATTGGATTGGCACGTTTGGGGGTTTGCACAGTGACTCCCTCCCCACACACATATCATTCTCCATTTTCTTGTTTTATTGAGGCCTTTTGAATATTCCTCCCACCTTCTCACACTTTGCGCTGGCCTCCACTTTGCAGTATTGTGTGAAGTTAGCTCAGTTGAGCATAATGCACTCAGGCAGGGAGAAAAGTTCGAGGGACCTGTGCTAAGTGCAGTCCGGTCTTCCGCAAATATTTTAGATTATTTCATATGTTCACTGGCATCAAAAGTGAAAGTAGAAACATTTTGGGAATTAAGTTGCTTTCTTTAATTTTGGTGTGTGCGAAATCGGGCACCCTGGCAGTGCAGAAGTAGGACAAATGCATGGTTTCTTAATTGTTCTTTCAAGCTTTAGCCTCGGATTAAAGCCCCACTATAATAACGATGATCTCTTTTTCATTTATTAGCAATGGTGATCTTGGGCACTTTGAGTGGATTTTAAAATGGGTGTAGTTTTCAGCTTTCTTGGCTATTGATTGGTCTTGTTTGTCTTTAAATGCATCTTATGGCTGTAACATGAGCTGCTGAACACACTTACAGACTCATTTTAAATGGGGTGGCACATTAAATGGAGGCACACAAGTGAGCTGTAATGCTTTTACGCTTCCATCTAACATGCCACCTCATTTTGGAGCAGTGACGAGGCGAGGAAAGGCATGGGGCAAAGATAAGTCCTCTACCGTGCAGTACGGCTCTGTGTCATTGCTGTATATCGTTGTATGCCTGTATGAGATGTCCATGCAGACATACAATTAATTCATGTGTATGTTATCCGCCTCCGTTCTACACTTGGTTAAGGCGAGGCAGCATCCATCGGAATACATTAGTAAATGCCGCCTCCAAAGCACATTTGCAGGCAGTGTTTACTTTTGCATGGGACTGAGTAGAAAAAAAGAGGAGTTAAAGGGAGTTTGCTTCACTGTCCCTCTTTGTCTGCACACTCTGCCTTGGGTACCTTGAATAATGCATGCATGGGTGCTGACGTTGTTGGTCCCTTACAGGCAATTTAGATATATTTTTTTTAAATGACCCTCTTAACGTCTTTGTCTACCAGGTAACCTGCTTTCTTAGGTTTCAGTATGGCCACGCCGATGATACAATAATTATTTGCTCTGCAGTTTCTGTATTTAAGCATACAACAACTGAGGCTTACATCAATATTGAATTAAAGGGGTAGAGTGTCCATATAATAACAATTGGTAAATATATGGGCCAGAAAACATCTATGTCTATTTATTTTGTAACCTAAGACCTACATTCATAATTGATAATTAAACATTCTTGGCATTATGCCTCTATATTGAATAGACATTACGTTTTGCAATCCACGTCTTCATATACAATGAGTGCAAGATTTCTTCCAAGATCACCAAGATAAAACCCACCTCGATTCACAGAGGCATTCGGTGCTACTCATCCTTGTGATTTATGGCTTTTACGGAGATGCAATTATATAAAAAATCTACTGGAAAGAAAAACAAATCTTTCAGAAAGATCTTTTATAATTACAGTTCCTGACAAAGCTACTGTTTTCAGGACAGCCTCATAGTATCGCGTTGTACAGGGTACAGACTGTCAGAAATACTGTACACTGTGAGAGTAAATACGCAGTACATGTCTACAGCTATGCACCCTGACAGCTCAAACGCAGCCTCCCAGCATGTCCTGCTGTGAGTCGCGATTCTACATTTCACATAACAAAGACGATTTTCTGTTTGCATGAAGAGATTCACTGAGTCACGGGGAGCCGTGCTGAGAGGAGACTAAGATCCTGTCCGTTGCAATTACAGACCAGGTGTGGCTTTGCAAACGTGGCAGTCAGTGGCTTCTCCTACGCAGTTGAAAAACGTTAACATATTGTTTAGGTTTGGTTGAAGACCGGTTGGATATTTCATTTGCACGAAAGAATTTAAAGCATTTTTGAAAAAAGTATCTTGCATGCCAAAACTGTAGGCACATGATGCCAGCAGAAGCTGAACTCGTTTTTAATGTTCTTTTAGTGTGCTATAAACTGGCAGAAGGAGAGCAACCAATCCTCACCCCAGTGGCTCGCCATGGTCCTCCTGAAATAATCAGCTCTTCTGTGATCATCCGACCCACACCCCTAACAACGAGCATCTGAGCAGGTGGGTTTATGGACTCTTTTATCTGCGATTCACCAAAAGTAGTCATGTGTCTCCGAAAGTGTATCTTTGTCCAACATAGGAGAAAATAGTTTTGCGCTTTGAGACTGGAAAGTCAGGGTTCTTTGTGCCAAGAATCATGTGCCATTTGTCATGTTCACAATAAAAACACTACATCCCACTCAATGTTCTATTCTGGTCCAATGGCGAGAATTGCCCCAGAATCCGTATTGCGCAACCCTACATCTCTTGCAGAGCACTGTGTAGGTCAAATGTAACACCTCAAACTGGATTATGCACTTTTCAGCCCTGTATTAACCCCAGTATATGGTGCTGTTAATCTGGAAGACCTGGAACCCACACATGCACCTTTCAGCAGTACTTAGACCACATTACACTCAGCCTGTCTGGTGGTAGACTCTCCAACACTACCCCCTGCTTTCTGTATTTAAGATCCTTCATCATCAACTGCTTCCTCCCTTAGGTTATTTCATTGTTTAAAATGCGCACCTATAGCCGGCATTTGGGCTAGCATCGTTTAACAGTAACGCAGTACTGTCAGGTCTGTGCATCGGTATATGCATCCATTGGAGTTAGTCCATGCTCAGGTGTTGTTGAAAGAGCCATGTTTTGCGAGATCCGGTATGGAGTGGAAGACAATATAGTTTGTGTAGGATGAGGGTAATTCGGTCAAATTTCCATGCTGCCATAATAAGACATGCTGCGGCATGGTGGACTGCTTTTAGGGGAGCCAAGTGAGCAGCTGGGAGCCCTGTCAAGAGAGCATTTCCTCCATCGATGTGCACAACAAGAAAGGCCTGCACTAGTGTTCAGAAGTCCTGCAGCGGGATGAAGGGTTTTATTTTTCAAAGGGGAGAGATTCGAAGGCAGGTTATTTGGGCCTTCTTGGCTATGTGTTTTTGAAAGGACAGATTGCTGTCAACAGTGAAGTCTAAGGATTTTGCTAAGTCTGAGAGCTGTGGATCAAATCCTTCTAGGTGCATATCATTGAGCCATTATTGGACATGTTGTTTATTAGTGGGCGGACTGATGAGGACAAATTCAGTCTTTGGTGGGTTAAGTTTGAGGTAGGCAGTCGACACCCTGTACTGGATGATGGCTAGGTAATCGTGGACACGAATGATGTCCTGCGTGCTATTCACTCTCATGTGCACCTGAGTATTCTCTGCATATTGGAGGATGGCTACATTGGGATCTTTGTGGAGAGTGATGATAGTTTGTTGCTGCAAAGATCTTATAAGGAACTTTGGCCCAGCAAGGACGTAGAGTCATCAGTGTCTCTGCGGTCTTCGGGTAGTGGGAAACCCACCGGTGGATGCTCCTTGGCCCATCAGTGGTCTCGATTTTCTCCAGCGGGACAAAGCGCTCAGCGGTGCTGGCGAGAGTGTCCTTGAATTCAAAGCATCTTAATCAATGGAGCGCTGTGGCTCGGTCGTTAGCGGCTCGGTGTCAAGCAGATCCCGCTTCTGGGCAACACGGCCTCGATGGGACTCCAGCGGTTAAAGCGATCCTGCGAACCCTGGTCAATGACAGTGACTTCCAGGGCACTTCGGGGAAGGTTAGCGGTGCACGATGGTCTCTCGTAGCTCGGGAAGAGGTCTCCTAACCAGGTCCTCTCTTGGATCAGTTTCGACGGCACAGCAGTTTTCAGATTGCAGTGAAGGTAACAGCAGTCAACCTTCTTCTTTGGGCTCTGCTTCGAGATTAAACATCAGTTTCGACTTCAGCTTCTGAACGATTTCCATCAGTGAGAGGTCCCCAGATATACTGTTTGGTCTCTCCTTCACTCTGCTGGGTCACATTCAGGCAACCAATCATTCAGAAGGCCATTGGAGCAGGCAGGCAGCAAATAAGTCTCACAGTGCATTCAGGCCATTCCTCTCCCTCCAGACACTCACAACAAGGAATATGTATTGAGACAATTACCCAGCCAATCAGCACTCCACCACATTGCATTCATACCAGTTTAGGGCAGGGCTGTCTCAGTCTTTGTGTCACATACCAGGAACCAGACACCCGTAACAAGAAGTGCATATTGGTCACACATTCCATTCACCCGGGTCCCACCCCAAGTGGGTACCAACAACAAACAGTCACTGGGAAGGCTCCAGCCAGTCTGGCCTGAACTTCCTCACAATACCATATATGGAACTTCCACCCGACAGCAAGTCAGGAGGAAGGGACAGAGTCAGGGCTTCCCAGAACTTTGGGAAAACAAGGTAACAGACAATAGAAACCAAGAGGCCACAGGGGCCATCTTGTCTCCTATCAGGAATCAACTGATTCCAATGGCAGGGCCTGGGTATCCCAAATGGCAGATACTCATACCACCTGTCAAATTCAGCATGGAGCTGCCACCAGCACATAACCTGCTCTGTGGGCCAGACACAGGAGTCCAAAATCATACACTAGGGGTACAGGGGTGTACCCCCACCCATGGGTGACATAAGGGTATCCAAAGCGTCTGTACACCAAACCAAAAAAGAGGAAGAGCTGCACTGCCAGGAGTCCTGCATGGACTACTGTGCAGAAAATAACACAGAACACACATGATAAAGGACTACAGGACAAGGAAAGGGAGGCCCTGTCCCTCCAATGCATTTCCAGCATCACAGTAACATTTATTTGCGAAGGAAGAGCTGAAGGTGGGACCTCTTGGCAATGTCCTGAGTGTGAGTGAGGAAAGAGAGAGGGGGGTCGAAGATGACTCAATGTTTCCGGCTTCAGTTGAAGGCACAGGGGAAGAGCCCAAGGAGTAAGGTCAGAGTGAGGGCAAGAAGGAGGGAGCAGGGGTCCCGATGGGAAGGATCTCAGTTTTACAGGTGTTGAAGCAGAGATCGTTGGAGGCGCACCAAGACTGGGTGGCAGATAGGCAATCAGGGATGATTGAGGATGCAAGAGGGTCAGCAGGGAGTGTAAAAAATTGCTGTGTGTTGCCTGCATAACACTGGAAGGTGGAGGAGAAAGAGGAGATGAGGCGTGCAATGAGAGCAAGCTAGATGTTAAAGAGCGAGGGGTAAGCGTATAGAGCCCTGGGGGAAACCACAGGTGGAGAGGGAAGTAGGAGAGGAGAAGGAGCCCAGGATGACCCCAGAAAAGCGGTTAGTGAGGAAAGAGGTAAGCCAGTCCAGTGCCAGTTCCGATATACCAGGTGTATCGTGGAGCTTTTGTATGAGGATGGAATGGTTGACTGTGTCAAAGGCAGAGGAGAAATCGAGAAGGACAAGGACAACTGGGGAGTTGGAGTGCAGAGATGCGAGCAGTTCTTCACAGGTGTTCAGAAGAGAAGTTTCCATGCCTCTGGATGCTCGGAATCCATCCAGATTGATGGTTGTGGAGACCACCAACAAGTTCAGTGTGTGAGTTGAGTTGGAGCAAGGTCAGCTTCTCAGGCAGCTTCCCCAGGAAGGGGGTGATGGAAACAGGGCGGTAGCTGGCAGGGCAAGTAGGATCAGAGGATGTTTTGTTCAGGAGTGAGCACACAAGGGAGTGCTTAAGGGGGGAGGAGAGGAAAGATCCAGTGACAAAAGAGTGTTTGCAGAAATCAGCGAGAACAGGGGCCTGTAAGGGATTTCAATCAGGCACAGGTCTCACCTAGCATGTAGTGCGCAATGAAACCATTATTTATTTTTGTCTATAAATTCAATATTCTGAATGATATACCACTCATATCACACCTGTCTCAAAATACCCGCTAGGTCACACTGAACCAAGAATCAGGCTAGTTTGTAAAGGTAAATATTTATTCATTTATTTACTATTCAAATCACACATAACTTTAATATATATATGGGACATCAATCACCTACCGGTGACAATACAATTCAGAAAATAAGCAAAGCAATTGAATTCACTTATAATGATGCAGAGTAGAAAACACTGGAAAAAGCACAGTTTTGATTTGTGAACAGATAGCGTTTAGGTTAATATTTCCCCTGCAAAATTTGGTTTAAATACAAATGAGCAATCCTACACAAATGTGAGTAATCAGCAGGTATTCAGGAATGAAAGACAATGGGCCTCATCACGACTTTGGCGGTAACCCTTAAATCCGCCGGTAGCGCTATTAACGCCGGATTTAAGGGTCCACCAGATGAGGACTTTGGCGGATTTCACCCCAGCTCTGAGCTGGGGGGAAACCCGCTGAAAATTCGCGCTCATACCGCCGGCAGGAAATCCGCCAGCGGTATTAGCGCAAAATTCCCCCATTGAGCCCAATGGGGAATGGGGCATCCCCGAATGGGGAATGGGGAATTACATTACCGCCGAACTCGTGATCCGGCGCTATTAGCGCCTTGGGGTTCAGCGGTAGGGCAGATAGCGCCGGCGCTAATAGCCCCGGCGTTACCGCCCAAGTCGTGATGAGGCCCAATGTCTAGAGTTAGATGCAATCTTCCCTCCCCAACAAGAGAGAAAACCGTTTTGGCAAATGACACTTTTAAACTGACAGCTGACAATCGCTTTGTAAAATAATGCAAAATGGTGCAAAAATGCTTAAATGGAGAAAAGTTTTAAGGAAAGCAACACTAAACAGGTTCTAACACACATGAGCTATAAAATAAACAACAGTACACATTTTAGATTGAAATGGGACAAAGACACATGTAAACTTTTGAACTTTGCAAATTTGCGGCAAACTTTTACTATGCAATATTGGAGAAAAACGGGTCAAATACACTGTTCCGGATGTAGCTAAGGGTCTTAGGTATCAGTGAGAGTTGAAATTTCGTTTCAACCTTTAAAATTGAAGAAGTTATGGAGGTTTTAGTGAGAGGAGTTTTTGCAAAATAGGTACGAAAATGAAAACAGAAATTCGATTTTAAAAATGACAGATAGGTTTTCTTATACTATATTAAGGACTATGAAAAAGAGAATGCCACACAGGAATCAGTTATTCACGGCCGCTCATAACTCTTCATGTTTGATACTCTAGTTTCCGTTCTGTATGGGAATTACTTTAATTAATCAAAATCACTAAGGAGTTATGGTTTTGTAACACAGATGAGAGAAAATTCAGCGCAAGAAGGATTCTAACGATACTGGGGTTCTGAATTTAGACATGGGATGCGTTGAGATTGGGATGATACAATGCAGATATACTATGGGTCACTGTTCTTCCTATTCATACTTCAGTCCTTTGTAATGAAATTGGACCGTCGGCTCTGGTCATTGGATTGGATCAGGTCTACCCGCAGTAGGGCACCTCTGGAGGGATTGGGTCCGCAGAGCGGTTCTGGTCAATTTTGGACTGCGGCCCAGGCTGGATTAGGATGGACCCTTCTGGTCGCTGGACACAGGAGATTACAGGATGCAAGTTTCAGCAGGCAAGCCTTAATGGTAGCAAACCAAGCTGAATCAGAGATATTCTTTCAAGTTTTGGAGGTTTGCAATTGGGTCAAGCTAGCAAGAGTTCAGCAATGCTAATTCTGGATTCTGCAAAGAAATCTGGATCTTTAAAGAATTCTGGAGTCAGCTACAAGATGAAGAATTCTGGACCAAGGTGCTGCGCGGGAATCCGGATGTGTTTTTGGAAGCAGTGTCTACTATGTGTTGTGAAGTTCTTATATTTATACTGTCAAATGCCATCCCCAGTTTATGGTGTGGGCAGAATTTCAAAAGCACACCCACACGGCTGTGAGATGCTGCAGGCACATGCTTTGTCCTGGTTGGCGGTCTGACCAGAGCTGTCATCTTTATGATGCGATTTAGGAACTCCCACATTGATTTTTACCAAAACATAACTTTTGCACACATGTACATTTCTACAATCATGCACCTTAATACAATTGGACACATACATTTCATATTTGATTGTCTAAATTCCCATTCAATCCCCATCTTTGTGCGAGCTGTCTGTCTCATTCTACGGATTTTTATCAATTTTAACCATGGCAGTTAGGCTTAATGATGTCTAACTCGGTACATCTCTGGGCACTTATCAGTGGACCATGTACATTCAATCTTGGGTTTGCAACATTAATCGTTATGCTATAATGAGACTTTTTTCGTAACTTTGGTTCCTTAAATGGTACAAGTTTCATGCCTAGTTTCAGATTTATGCCTCTTGAGGTTGTTCAATTAAAGAGTTTTAACATCAAAATTCTCCTTTGTAACCTCCCCTTCTCAGGCAGCAGCTGTCGAGTCCTTTGATCATGAGGTGTGTCCCTTTCCTGGAGGGAAGTTCCCCTGTGGAGATCAGTTGGGCAGCTTGCCATTGTCCTTGGCTCAGCCCCAGACGAATGTCTACTGAGGTCCCATTGTGCTGCTTGTTGTCATTATGCGGGAACCCTTAGGCTTCCTGTTTTCAAGGGAGTTTCAAGCTGAGATGTCTACTTTCCCAGGCCATGCACTGCCCAATCAGAATTTAGCAGTTACTTCCAGTGGGTTACTGTAAGATTCACCTACAATCTTTTATTTAAATGATATAAAATGAACAGAGTTTATAATGGTTTTGACATTTTAAAGGAATTAAACCCTTCACAGAAAAATGCTTTAAACAGGCGGATTTTCACAAAATAATACACAAAAATAAAACACATTTAAACTGAATTTGGCAGCTAATTTCCTTAAGCAGATGTCAGGTATTGATGCCTGGATTCCTCTGACTGCCTGGAGAATCTTTGATTTCAGCACAATTTTCCTTCCAATAAATCACTGGAAAGATGCAGAATTTATCGCCAAACCAGCACTTTGAAGGTTGCCATTGATTAGAGAGCTGTATTTAAGGGCACTTTCGGATTTTTTCCCTTCTGTGGCCTTGTGACAGGTGATAGGTGACTCCTGTTTTTACACCAACTTTGCCTGTGTGGCAGGGTGTGCAGCTCTTTTGTGGTTTATGGACCATAGGCAGTCTTGCAGATTTGGTGTGCACTGGGTTACTGCCTCCATTTACAGCAGTTTTCTTTCCCCATTGGCAAAGGGATGTAGTAGGATGCATTGGCATGGGTTGAAATATCCCACAGGCCAGAGAGACAATGTTATCCTTGATAGTCCTGGATGAGCAAGGAGAGACCTTCATAGAAGAGACCTTCATGGAGCGGGCAACTCTGCTAACTTCTTCAAGTGTGACAGTGTTTATGGTCTTTCCATCGAAAGGGTTTCCATCGGAACCCTTTCCAACAAACATTTTGCATCAATTTCTTTTGCATCAAATGCATTTTTGTTGGATTGTTTTGGGGGGGTCCCCTCCCCACCACCCTGTTTTTTGCCTTTAGGACCCCACCCCCAATGAAAAATAACCCTTTACCCCATCCATATATGCATTAAATGCAAAAAAAGGCATTTGATGCAAAATTATTCAATGCAAATTTTTTGTTGGAAAGGGTTTTGATGGAATCCCTTTTGATGGAAAGACCAGCTACCGTGGGACAGGGAGAAGGAAGAGAAGGAGGAAGGAGGAGGGAGGGGGGAGTGGACGTGAGGGGTTGTGGGATGGGTTGTGAGGGAGTGTAGAAAAGGTGGTCAGGATTTCCTGAGTTTTGGTGGCAAAGTGTGAGGCCAGTGTATTGCAGAGGGCCTGGGAAGGGGAGGAGGAGACTGCAGAAGGGTTGGCTAGTTCTCTGCAGATCTTAAAAAGTTCAGTCATGTTATTGGATGCACCAGAGTCCTGTTCCTGTATGTGGGCTCTTTTCTTTGCATGGATGGCGAGTCTGTATTGACTTTGGAGCAGGCAGCAAGCCAGTTTGTCACAGGTTAGCCACTTCTGTTCTGCTGCCCTGCACTTTCAGTTCAGGACTGCAAGTTCAGTGTCATACCAGGTGTTAAGCTTAGAGGCAGGTTTCAGACGGATCCTTGTGACTGATATTGATATTGATATTTTATTTCTATCGCGCTCATACACAAGTGTTTCAGAGCGCGACAAGGCGAGGGAAGGGGAACAGGGGAGAAACAAAAACAACGATCTTACTAGGCCCAGTGAGATTGAGAACGCGCAAGTGCATGGTAGAGGGGGAGAGGGAGAAGTGCATAGAAGGAGGAACAAAAGGAGAGTGCGGAGCAAGGAGGAAAAAAACATAAATAATAATAAATTAATAAATAAAAAAGGTAACAAAGAGAGGGAGTGCAGCCAGCAAGTGGCAAGTGCTGGGTTTAAGGCAAGAAGCTGGATAGGTCTGATAAGTGAAGGAAGAAAAGAAAAAGGGGGGGCTGTATGGGTACAGATACAGACCCCAGTGCAAGGGGTGGCCCGGAGGCAGTGCGTGCGGGTGGCAAGAGGAGCAGGTACCTGCGCCCCAGGAAACAGGGTGGCCAGGTGCATGGTGCCAAGGGAGAGTAGAAGCAGCAGGGAGAGGGGGGCGAAGGCAGAAGCAAAAAGGAAGGTCTTGAGGTGCTTCCGGAACCGGAGATGGTTCTCCTCAAGTTTTAGAGTGGCAGGGAGGCTGTTCCAGAGGGAGGCCCCAGCCAAAGACAGAGATCTACCCCCAGCTCGTTTCTTTGAGAAATGACGGACCCTGAAGGAGTTAGAGGTAGAGGAGCGGAGTCCTCGAGATGGGAGGTATTTGCGGAGGGATAGCTGAATGTATGTTGGACCCACACCCCAGAAAGCCTTGTGGACAATGCAGAGGGTTTTGTATGTAATCCTTGCATCCACTGGGAGCCAATGGAGAGATTTCAGAGCTGGAGATATACGATCCCAGGGCTTGAAGCCAAGGACAAGTCTCGCAGTCCTGTTCTGGATAAGTTGCAAAGGGCGGAGAGTAGTGGTAGGTAGATTAAGAAAGAGGCTTTTGCAATAGTCCAACTTAGAGAGAACCGGAGCTTGGGAGACAGTGAGCTTCTGGGGGAATGAGAGGAAAGGAAGAGTACCTCTAAGGAGGTGCAGTAGGAAGTTTTACTTTTTTGATACATCAGTGATGTGGGCGGAGAAGGAGAGTGTGGAATCAAAGGTGACACCAAGGTTCTTGGCCTCACAGGTGGGGATAGGAGGAGGGCCAAGGGAGGCCGGGCACAGAGTGAGGGGAAAGGAAGGTGATGGTGTGCCGATGAGAAGGATCTCAGTCTTGCTGGCATTCAGACAAAGATCGTTGGCGGCACACCAATCTTGATTGGCAGTTAGGCAATCAGTGATGAGAGAATTGAAGGAAATGGGGCAAGAATGTCAAGAGTATTGGTCATGGAAAGACGGAGGTTGCTGAAAGCAGAGTCAGAGGTAGTCGGTTCGTGGGGGTGAAGGTGAAGGCGAAGGCAGCTGCAGTCACTCGTTTTATCTGGCAGATGTATATAATGATTCTAAATAAGATCAATCCCCAGTGATTGAAAATAAAATAGATCTATTGAAATTGCAAAAATATAGTGAATAGGAGAATGAATACTAGGGGTACAACCAAATAAGAACACAATTTGTACCTGGCGTGGAACCCAACCCTGTAACCCTCCTAAATTCATTTTCATGCTGGGCAGACAAAACATTTAGGGTAGGGTTTCCTGGCAATGACTAAACCAACCATAGTTAAAGAAATTATCGCTGATGATTTAGCGTATGCCTGCAACAAACTCGTTCTAAACAATGTCTGAAAGAATGTGGGCTTAAATATCTAATAGGTTTCAATTAACCATATTACAGACGCATATAAAATGTAGATTCAAGGTGACGTCTGGGTGATCCAAGGCCCTCACATGGTTCTTTGTGGATCATTTATAAGTTACAGAAATATACTAAATGTAGCTTTAATTTGAATGTAACAATTCGGTATTTAGTAAGAAATAGCCTTGGACAAATGGGCTCAGTTTGTAAACTTCAGTATTTTTGTGTCTTCAACCTTGGCAGGATCGGTTTATCTCTACCTAGGAGCTCTCTACTCCATCTTGCCAAGCCTGTGCTGCCGTCAAGGTGTTTGAAAGTAGCAAGTGTGGTCCCCTAGACACAGAGTTTTACTCGCTATTCACTTTGACAGGTCAGCCGGATCAAATGTTTGAGGATGTCACAGATTAGCCAAACCTAGTGGACGCAGAAAGAGACTTTTAGGAACCCTGGTGGACCGTAGATTTTTCCACTACAATAATCTGTTGATGCATTTTTCAAACCTGCAGAAGACCCCCTTAGGAAACAAAAAACAGCTACAAAAATATGATGCACATCTAGCCACCCATAAACCGATACAAGCAGAGTCAGAAATTTAAAAAGCATGATGTTTGAGGCGACTTTTGCCACAGATTAAAAGATACATGTTTCCATCTTGCAAGCCATAGTATTTAACCACACAGTTTAAAACTATTCTGCTAAATATGTATATGGCAAATTATTTATTTATTGACGGAAATCAGTGGCGTTGTGTAAACATATTTTATTAACAGGTGTGGTGCTAGGACATGAAATAGCGGGGTTACTTGTCCTTTTCATTGTCGCTGAAAATATTGTCCTGTCAAGACCTTTCTGAAGCAAAACCCACTTGTTGAACCACATCAAATTAAAAATAATAATAATAATAATACCACAGATAATGCTTTTGAATGGAGAAATGCAATATGAACGTGTGACTGCATGCTTTATTCAACTTTAAGGGCCTCATTGCGAGTCTGTCAGTATGCTAATGCTGCCTAAATTGCTTACCTGTAAGCATGACTTAAATGGAGGGGGGCACATGATGTAGGGTTATACAGACCCTGGAGTCTCGTTGGATTCCATTAGGAATATGTTGCACTACTTTTTTGTGGAGAACGTTTGTTCCAAACAAAAGCATGCAGCGCTGAAGCGGTTCAATTATAACATTCATAATTTGTCAGAGAAGAATTCCACGATTTGCTTTTTCTGCCAAAATTGCAATGAGGCCCTATGTAGCTCATTTAAAAAAAATATATATATAAATCGGCCAGAGGTGGCTGCTTACTTGTACTCTGTTGAAATCAGGTGCACCCTGGGCTATTGGTGGCATCTGCACTGCAGAGTGCAAAAATGAGGTCTAAAATTGTGTTGGCTCCTCCCTTTTACACTCTGCAGTGCAAAATAAGTTAACACTGCTTGATGTTTATGCATGGCAGGTAGATCTTAAAATGGAGTCCTATGGAATCCTCCTGCTTTTTGCTGCGGTAAAAAGCAGGCGGATTCCATGGGAATCCATTGGTTTTATGCCAGTATGAAAATATTATGCTGGCGTAAAACCAAATGTTTTTTTAACACAGAGTGGAAAAGGTGGCAGAAACATAACTCCCATTCGCCTCACTCCACCTTTAAAAACCACAAAAATGCAAAAGTGTGAATAGATGCACCTTTGCGCCTGACTTTGCCACCTTCATTTGTACTTCGCAACTTGGAAAATGAGCCCCAGTCGACCAATTTAGAGGTTGATTGTGATCCTGTCTAGTCATTAGTTAGCAGTACTGCAGGGCTTCCCTTAACAGGTAGGCATTGAAGAATTGCCCCCTTTATCCCACTCATCAGGAAGGACCTAACGATCCTACTCTTCATAGAACATCTCACCAATCATTGAATCCTCCACTCAACCATACTTTTTTCCCTCCAGAACTTCGTTACTGCTGTTATTCTCCCATTCCCTATATCTATTCCAGATACCTCTGATTCCCCTACACCCTATCGGGAAATCCCTGGTGTCATGTTCGAATTGAAGAATTTATCAATTGTCAGGTGAGGAAGGCACCCAGGAATCCTGACATTGGGATAAAATTGTGATGACGAAGGATTGGTGGATACGCCTCCTTCATCCAAATGGCAACACTGCTCAAGTAAGACCTGAATAAGGCAGTTATAAAGATGGGGAGTGTTCCAGTGGTGGCTTGTGAATTTTTTTATTTGAACCCCGTAAATATTTGCCACAAACATGCGTGAACCTCTGTTCATAGCCAGGGAGCCCGAACAAACCATGGGGTGCGTGGGAAGGTGCTCCACCAGAGCAATTATTTATAATAATGGGTTAAAATGGTGCATTAAATAGCACCCTTTCTGTGAAAAATTGGGTAATAAGCAAAATAGTTTGGAATTGGTTTTGTGGGGTAACTCATGAAAAAATCTAATCGATGCAAGTCACCAACAGTGCACAGGAGCATTTCCCAACGCATTTTCAAGATGCCTTTCCCCATAATATATGCCAGTATAAGATGCTGCCTGTGCCCATACATTTCCATGCTGGCTGCACCCATATATGCCAATATTCTCACCTAAGAACATACTCATGTTTGCTTTGAGCATAATTCCAGTAATGCTAAAATAAAAAAAAACATGTCCAAGCTGGCTCTGCCAATATAAGCCAGTAGCAGCACATAAGAATATACCCCTGTTGGCTTTTTCGTTACAAATGCCATGCCAAAAAAACAAAACATGTCCAAACTGGCTGCTCCAATGCAGGCCAGTCAAGACATCTAATACTACTTATCATGCTTGCTTTATCATAAATAGATAACCATCAAACATGGCATGCCACAGTACAATATTATATCGAGACTGGCTGCACCAAAATGCCAGACTAGCAACATAATAACACTTATCATGCTTGTTTTCTCACAGATGCCTAGGAAACAATCATGCCACAGTAAGAAATGGCTAGACTGTCTGTGCCAAAATACCAGTGTAGCCATGTAATAACACATCATGCTTGCTTTATCATAGGTAGATGACCAGTCAAAGAAATGTCATGTCACAGTAAGAAATGGCTAGATTGGATGTACAAAACTACCAGTATAGCCATGTAATAACATTTATCAACGGGGTAAGTGCCACCCGCTTTCCCCTTGCTGAATACACCATTGGGGGCTTTATTTGGACATTTTTCGACAATCTGCGCGCTCCTAGGCGCTTGCATCCCTCGCTTCCTGGTCCTTCTGAACCCATAGGCCATTTAAGCGAGGTAACAATTTATTGGATGGATGGGGATGCAGAATTGACTCTACATCAATAATAAAACAGACTCAGGAAGTTGGCAAAACTTACCTGTTTTATTTACAATTGTCTAAAATAGGGAGTACAACGGACATCCACGGACGTTCGCTCAAGTCTCTCAACATGTTACATGAAAAAACACACATTTATAGTAAAAACACGTCATCATTGATGTCATACTAAGTGGCAAAGTAAGAACACTTAAGTTGGAGTGTGGTTGGTCTACGGGGAACATCTAGATATACATTCTATGGGGGATAGGATTATGATTGGTTCTCTGTGATCAGTTGGACAACTATGCCCACCCCTAGTGCAAGTCAACTTCATTGTCATCAAACAAATGACATTTCATTGGCTTTCAAACTATATGGCTCTTCACTATGTGGCCCTATATAATTGGTTGGCACGCTTGTACCCCCCTGGAATATTCCACTTGCTAGCAGCACGCAAGCTGGTACCCCAGGTGCTTGTGGGTGGAATTGACCATGCCTTCCCACCCAATTAATCATCAATCATCACTCCTGCTGTCTGCCATTCGAATTGTCTTTGAATTCGCCCTTGCAAATTGTCACTGCGCCTGAGAAAAGAAGGGAGTGTGAGCACGTTCTTATATTCAGTCTCGATGTAGCTTGCCAAAAGTCTATTTTCATCTACACCATGTGACAGGAGACCGTGTTTTAGCTCCTTTTTTGTATTTGGATTAAGGCGCTATATAAATAACACATCATTATTATTATTTAATACTATTAAAGGAATACATTTTGGCACTCGTAGTGTTTTTCCATTGCACCTCAACAGGAGCTCGCCTCGCTTCTCACGTTCATTGTATCTTCTCGAATAGATAACCAGTTTCTTGGCTGCCTCAACCCTTGACACTGGGCCAGACAAGCCTTCTCGATCCTTCCTCCATCTTCAGCCGTCTTTCTTTGCTACGCCATACTTTCAGCACTTTTTGCTCAGGGGGTCCTAGTTTGCTAAAATGCGACATGGAACATCCAAATTATATATATATATATATATATATATATATATATATATATATATATATATATATATATATATATATATGTTGGCGCCACCACCTGTAGTCTATATACTACATATAGCAAGCCTTCATGATTACTTAGTCTACTTGCAGCATCAGTACAATTATAAAGCGATTTGCATTTTCTGCACGTACAATCTTCATTCCGCACATGAAATGTTACACAATTCTTTACTTCGTCATCAGATTCTATAATGTCTATATACTTTCTTCCTTGGCATGTCTTCTTGGTGCAATACCTCTGCTTCATGTGACATCACCAATCTCTTGCCTTTGTCACTTCACACTTCTTCAGGGACCTCTTTTAAGAGACTATAATTTCTCCGTGGGCACATCATGTAGGGCTTTCTCAATGGATACCTTGTTTTGAGGATTCTTCCTGGGATAGGTACCATTATCAACGTCATGCATGTCACAACTTCTGGCTTCCAGCATATAGGCAAACTAGGGGTGGGACTTCAGGTAGAGGCATTTGGCTCCTCCGTTACAATTCCCATGGTCCCTCCCACACATCTCCTGATTGGGCTATCAGCCCAGTGTATCCCAAGCAGGCTCTAGCCCACTCTGATCATGGCGGCAGCCACTTGACTGCAATTTCCCAATGGGGTAAGTGCCACCCGCTTTCCCCCAGCTGAATCCTCCATTGGGCACTTTATTTGGGGAATATTTCGACCGTCTGTTCACCAAAATGCCAGACTAGCCACGAAATAACACTTATCATGCTTGTTTTTCACAGATGCCTAGTAAACAATCATGCCATTGTAAGAAATGGCTAGGCTGGCTGTGCCAAAATACCAGTGTAGCCATGTAATAACACTTATCATGCTTGCTTTATCATAGGTTGATGACCAGTGAAAGAAGTGTCATGACACAGTAAGAAATGGCTAGATTGAATGTACAAAACTGCCAGTCTAGCCATGTAATAACACTTATCAACATGGTAAGTGCCACCTGCATTCCCCTTGCTGAATCCTCCATTTGGGGCTTTATTTGGACATTTTTCGATCGCCTGTGCACTCCTCAGCACTTGCATCCCCTGCTTCCTGGACCTTCCCATTGTCCCTCCCACACCGCTCCTGATTGGGCCTTCAGTCCAGTGTATCCCAAGCAGGCTTTAGCCCGCTCTGATCATCTTGGCAGCTACTTCACTGCAATATTCCAAAGGGGTAAGTGTCATCCGCTTTACTCTTGCCAAATGCTCCACTGGAGGCTTTATTTGGGCATTTTTTCTGACAGTGTGCTCCTCAGCTCTTGCACCCCCCACTTCCTGGTCCTCCCATTGTCCCTCCCACAGTGCTCCTGATTGGGACTTCATCCCATTGTATCCAAAGCAGGTTCTAGACCGATCCGATCATCGCAGCAGCCACTTGATTAAAATTTCCCAATAGGGTAAGTGTCATCCGCTTTCCCCTTGCTGAATCCTCCATTAGGGCTTTATTTGGGAATTTTTCGACCCTGTGTGCGCTTCTCAGCGCTTGCATCCCCAGCTTCCTGGTACTTCTCACTGTCCCTCCCACACTGCTCCAGATTGGGCATTCAACCCACTGTATCCCAAATAGGCACTGGCCCACTCTGATTATCGCAGCAGGCACTTAACTGCAATTTCCCAATGTGGTAAGTGCCATCTGCTTTCCCCTTGCTGAATCCTCCATTGGGGGCTTTATTTGGGCATTTTTCGACCGTATGTCAACTCTTTGGCGCTTGCATCCCTGCTTCCTGGTCCTTCTCATTGTCCCTCCCACACCCCTCCTAATTGGGCCTTCAGCCCAGTGTATCCCAGGCAGGCTCGAGCCCGCTAAGATCATTGCACCAGACCCTTGAGTTCATTTTCCCAATGGGGTAAGTGCCATCCGCTTTCCCCTTGCTGAATCCTCCACTGGGGGCTTTATTTGGGCATTGTTTGACCGTCCGTGCATTCCTCTGCTCTTGCATCCCCCATTTCCTGGTACTTCCCATTGTCACTCCCATACCACTCATGATTGGGCCTTCAGCCCCTCTTAGGACCTCCACAGTGGGCAACCCTCCTGCCCAGGCAGCCCCATCAGCTAAGGGCCCCAAGGCAAAGGGCAACCCCTAAACGCAGCCACGGGAGGTGTCTGCAGGTGTCAGCAGGGGAAGCAGGCTGCCACCGACTGAAAAATATAATCACCAATCACTGTCACCTAACCTCAAATCCCATCCACATGTTCTATATGAAAACTCACTGTGCCCCCTGCCCCCTCTGCTCAGACCCCACCCTACACTGAGCGCAAGCAACAGGTAAAGCAGTGCTCGCCACCTTATATCCGGCTGCAGAGGCAAGCCCCGCCTATTCCCCAAGAAGCTGCCAACACTCCCCCTTGCTCCCACCTCGACTCATCTGGGTGGTTGCCAAGACATAATTCCACTTGGCCATGCTCCTGCTGTTAGACCTCTCGGCCGCATTTGATCTTGTTGATCATCATATCCTCACAGATCACCTGACTACAGCAGATGCCTTCTCCAGTAACGCTTCCAATTGGATCCAGTCATTTCTCTCCAATCGTATTACCAGGGTCTTTGCACCCTCAGCCTCAACTGACCCAATCTCCATCCAGTGCGGCGTCCTGCAAGGCACTTATGTCTCGCCGACATTTTACAATATCTTCACTAAGCTCCTCTTCGACCATCTTGACGACTTGGGTGTCACCTACACGAATTACGCTGATAATACCCAATGTCTCATCACACTGTCAGGGTGCTATGAAGACGACTCTAAACTGATCAACGGCATATACTTGGAGATTCAGACGTGGATGGCAGACCATAGCCTCTGTCTCAATGACGAGAAGACGGAGCTCCTGATTGTCGGATCTCAAATACGGCTAAACAAACTAGACCCCTCGATACTCATCCTTCGACATCGATGGAAACTCAATTAAGGTTTCTAAGGAAATCAAAATGTTGGGAGTCTACTTAGACTCAACCCTCTCGCTCAAGAAACAAGTGAGCGCCACCGCCTCAACTACTGCCTACACTAACAAGCTCATTAATGCTGGCAAATCATTTCTATCTCCTAACAGCTGCATGACGCTAGCCAGGGCCCTAGTACTATCCAAGATCGATTATTATAACACCTTGTTCCTCGGCTCCTCAGAACGAAACCTCAACAGGCTTCAGGTCTTAAAAAATAATGCCCTAAGATCTGCTCTGAACATCCCAAGATCCGACCATATCACCAGTTTTAGACAGGATGCCCACTGGCTCCCAGTGCACGCCAGAATCTCTCTCTGCACGCTAGTCATTACCCACAAATGTCTGTCAAACTCGGCCCCCAAGTACTTGTCAGATAAATTATCCAAACACCAATCAACCAGACCTACCAGAACTCTGTACTCACACTGCCTCACTATTCCGAGGTTCAACCTGAAAAGAGCTGGAGGAGCTAGTTTCCTGTACTGGCTGCTAAATCTTCGAACTCCCTCCCTCTCACCATCAGAACGAAACTATCCTTCTGGAGCTTCAGAGCCAAAGTAAAAAAGTTGGCTCTTTGATAAGAAACACTAACAGACTAAACACTTATGCGCCTTGTTTAATTTATTCTGTATTACCTTTGTAACACTGTCTGCGTGGTACTGTTGCATGAACTGCAACCTCTGGTGTCACTCCCACAAGCTCACTTGTACTTATTTTGCATTTTCGACTAGCCTGTAACCAACAGTCGACTTGCACGTCTCTATCTTAATCCTCTTGTATGTCTGTAACCTTCTATTAAGTACTAGCACCAAGTTACGCCAGGATTCGGTGCCCATTACAAATAAATAAACTAAACTAAAACTAAACTAAACTGCTTTCAATCTGGGATGATCTAAAGGCTAATGCAAACTTAGACAAAAGCACAGTTCTAATACTTCTGCATTTCTCTACAGCATTTGACACAGTCAACCATAACATCCTCATTGTGTGATTGGAAGAAATAGGAATCGCCAGCGTAGTCATACTATTGATTAAATCCTTCCTAACAAACAGAACAGAAACCATGTAGATCAAACCTTTCAAATTCACTCCAAGGGAATCCACCTGTGGAGTACCACAAGGATCCTCTTTATCCCCATTGCTTTCCATCATATACCTGACTCCACAAATCAAGCTAATTAAAAGACACAGCCTCACATGCTATAACTACGCTGACGACACACAGATCGTCTACAAAGTACAAGATACACAGGAAGAAAACACAACGCTGCCTACAAGAACTCCATGGCTGGATGAACACTAACAGCCTCAAACTCAATCCGGAAAAACAGAAATAATGATCAGCGGGGAAAACAATCCCTACATCCCAAGGCCGAGGGAACTATGAACATCACTGAGCGATAGTAAAGAAGTAAAGAACCTGGGAGTATTGATGGACAAGAAACTAACACTTGAGCCACAAGTAAATGCTATAATCAAGAAATGTTTCTTCCTCCTATTCGCAGTAAAAAGGATCCTACCATTGCTCTCTTTCAACCACAAAGCACTGACCATAATTGCACTCATCATATCCAGAGTAGACTACGCCAACAGCCTATACCTAAGAATGCCAGAACGACTACTAAAGAAACTTCAGCGCATCCAAAACGCGGCAGCCATAATGCTGCTCAAACTACTATGAAGCGAGCACATTACCCAAATGCTGAAAATGCTACACTGGCTACCAATAAAACAGTGAATGAAGTTCAAAACAATGTGCATAACACACAGAGCAATCCACGGCCAAGGAGCAAAGTTCCTAAATGAGAAAATAACCGTCTACCATCTGCCAAAATCATTTAGATCAAGTAACGACATTCGCCTAGAACCAAAGCCATATAATAAAAGAAAACATACGCAACACAAGGAATCATCTGCAATTCAGAAAACTACTCAAAACTTGGTCCTTTGCTCCAGAACCAGAAGGAAATGACAAGGAAACATAGACCCAGTGGGAAACAAGAATCTCAGGGAGGAACCCATGATCCCTAACTTAATCTCCCCTAACAGGAGGGTGTAGGAGGACGCCCGACCACCCATGTCCACATACCGCTAGTCCACAGAGGAAACCTAGGTAGGTCAGGACCCCACACAGGATGGACATAGAGGGACCAGAATCATCTAACCTAAACATTGGCAAACTCAGGGTGGGGAAACATGCCTGCATCAGCCAGGTACACATAGCACTAAAGTACTACATAGGAAAACTCCCACTCCTCAATGTGCCTGCCAACTAGGCGGGCAAACTACAATACTAAACACATAGGATAATCATAGATGTTGAGTGCATAAACGCAAAGATAAGTAAAGAAAACCTGCTAACCTCAACTTTCTGCATACAGAAAATCACACAACCACTTCTCTGCATAGCAATCCTCACATACTTTACCACATTTGAACAACAGACAAACAACACATAACCCAGCACACAGCACATGGGAATTCGCATCAACCCAGAAACTGCACTTAAGTGCAGCGAATGGTGCAAACCGAACCAAGGCTGCCAACTTTCCTATTCCCACTACACCCTACTAACCCACCACCCTACACCCTACTAACCCACCCACCACCTTTTTTTCACACATTCCTTTTCAGATCCGCCCGAGTGCCTGGGCACCACTCCGGCGGTGACAGTGTGTAGTCCAAATACCTTTAACATTAATAATAACATAGATGCTATAAAAAATATCTCCTCCCAAAGCATGCACATTCACTTGCTCTTTCAAACACACATTCCAGCTACGCACAGCCAATCACCTATACATCATACACTCACTGACGCACACACATACACATACACGAATAACAACATTTATACATATCATACATCTAAAACTCTTCATCTACTTTCAACAGCGGTCCAGATGTGAATCCTGCTGAGATGTCACCACCCTTGACAAGGGACCTCTGGCTTCCTTGCACAAGAATCAAAACCTGGAAGCACAGACCACTTCCTGGTTCCTGTATATGCATACAGGACCCAGATCACCATATTGTCAGTGCCCTGAATCACTTGAATGTGTGGGGAGGTACATCAACACCCCCTCTCACATTCAGATGTGCAGTTCCACAGCCTACATCCCCAATGTGCCTTTCAATGCAGGGGAAGTAAAACGCTGTAGCCGTGCATGGTCCATTCAGCATGCATGCTTGGGAACATAAACTGCCAAAGAGAAATCATTTTTCCCTTTGACAGTTTAAACCAGACTGCTCCATAATGGGTGAGGACATGGACGGGTCAGTGCCCCCTTGCCCATTATGGTTGAGCCGTCCCTTGAGTGTTCCCATCTGCATTTGCCTCTTCTTTAATATTTTTGTGTTAGTGCATAGGCAGAGACAAGGGCCTGACTATGGTTGAATGATGCTTGCTCAGTCGTGGCATCCACTGGAAGGGATATTTTTGCTAGTGGAATCAACTTATATGTTCTGGGTGGTGTGTCAGGAATCTCTACAATTTGTGACACTCTCACAGCCCTCCTCTTCCACTCCCCAACCCTTCTTCTGTCCACCACCTTTACCCCTACCTCTTTTATGCTTGACTAACTCTCCCCTACCTCTCCTAATGAATTAGCACCCGTCCTTTGGTGTGCCAACACATCTTGTGCTTCTGTTGACCCTTTTGTTCACCCAATGGTCAAAGACTTAATCTCAATCATTTGCCTGTATCTCTCTGAGCTGTCTAACATCTCTTTGCTGGACTGTCTCCTACCACCTTCAAATCTTCAACTCTCTTATCCTCCCAGTTTCTATCCTTCCACATTATTCAAAAGTCCTTGAGTGGGTGGTCTTCGACCGGATCATGGAGTACCTTGAGGATAATGACCTTGGAGATCCACTGCAATCTGTCCTCCGTAGGAAACACTTCACCAAGACTGCACTCATGCTTATCTCCAATGTTCTCTCTCATGCTCTCCACTAGAACCACTTTTCTCTACTGATCCTTTTGGACCTGTGTGCCATTTCTGACACTGTTGACCACTCCTTTCTCCTTCTCACTCTCCAGGACCTTGGCTTTCACAAATCTGCACTTGATTGGATCTCTTCCTAACTGAAAAGTTGATCTTTTAAACTCACTTAGAACATGCAAACTTCTGTTCTGATTACTCTCCGAGTCAATGTCCCCAAGGATTAGTCCTTGGACCTCTGCTCTTCACTCTATATAGCTCTGCCTAATGATGACTCATCTCATCCTTTGGCATTCACTAACACTATTTTGCAAATGACACTCACATTTTTATCTCCAATCCTTCTTTCACCTCAGGGATCTTGGAAGAGATTATGAACTGTCTCACTGCAATTCGTCAATGGATGGTTCTCCGCTCCCTCATGCTGAACTCTTCAAGAAATGGAAAAACAGAAAACGGAAGTCCTCTTTATCCCATCTTCCAATGACATCTCTGACCACCCTTCTCCCATCTTCTTCCCGCCTGACCTTCTTGCTCCCTCCCCCACGAGTCACAATCTTGGGATCTTCTTTGATAACGACCTACAACTGCAACCATTCATCACTACCACTACCTCTGCTGCTTGTACTAACCTCCTCAATGTTAGGAAAATATGTTCTATTCTTACTAACCACTGTACAAAGCTCTAATCTCCACCATTGTTCTCAGCAAACTGGACTACTGATCAAGGCTTCAGCTTGACCTTCCTCTCTACTCCTTCCATCCCCCATGACAAAGTCCTCAACTTTGCGACCCATACTCTCTACAAGATACCCAAATCTTCCTTCACCTCTACCTACTAACAACATGCTGGTAGGCTTTCCATGCACAACCGCTCTCTTTTCAAGTTCCTTCTTCTAGTCTACAAAGCTATCAATGGTTTTGTTTGTTTATTTGTTTGTTTGTTTGTTTGTTTATGTGGTTATGTGCACCAAACCCTCAGGTAGCTGGGCACAGCAGTACAAGAATATTTAAAGCTTAGGTACAACATGAAAAGTACAATCAATAGGCATGGCAGACAGGTTACATAATATTAATTTACAGTCAGAAAAAAAGTATGGTACAAAAGAAGCAGGCAGATAACCCTAGTGTCAAGGAAAGGTGGGAGGAATGGTAGAGTCGTTTCTCAGATGTCCTTGGTTCGGAACCAGCTCACCAAGGTACATCTAAATCTAGAGTATAGCTGTTCCGTTCTTAATGTAGTCGGGAGTGCATTCCAGGAAAGGGCAGCTTTGACTGGAAAGCTACCTCTGCCGGCTTTAGATAGTCTGAATCTAGGAAATTCTAAGCAGAAGTGGTTTGATGATCTAGTGTGGTGGGTGGACCATTTTCTGGTCAGTCTGGCAGATAGATAGGGAGGTGCAGCATTGTTAAGGCATTTGAGGGATAACGTTTTGAGCAGTATTCTATCACTGATTTTGAGCCAGCGCTGGTCTCTTCTGGTGTTGGAGATGTGCTCTCTGCGGGGTATATTCAGAGCTGCTCTCAGGGCATTATTTTGTAGTATTTGCATTTTGTTCAGAATATTTTTGTTAGCCCCTATATAGAGGGCATTACAATAATCTAGCTTGGACAATATTAATACATTGGCGAGCGTAAAGCAGCTAGCTTTAGATAAGAAGGGTCTACAAACTCTAATCAGTTTACATGTATAAGCTGTAGATGAGGCCATGGAACTGACTTGTTTTTTTAGTGATAGTGTAGAATTGAGGTAAAAGCCTAGTGTTTTTACCTCGGTTACTACTTTGATTACGTTGCCATCGATGTTGAACGCATCGTAGCTAGAGCCTAGTTTTTTTAGGTTAGAGTGAGAACCCAGAATCAAGATCTCAGTTTTGTCGTCAATTAGGCAGAGGCCATGTGTGGCCATCCATGCCTGAATGAGGAGGTATATCCTGTTTACCAAAGCTGTGTGTTCGGCGAAAATTTCCTGATAGGGGTATGAGGATCTGGGTGTCATCAGCATAATTAGTGTATGTGACACCAAGCCTGTGAAGTTTGTCAAAGTGTGGCATGGTAAAGATGTTATACATTGTCAGTGAGACACATGAACCTTGTGGGACTCCACAGGTAATTTGGATTGGGTCTGCTGAGGCTGAAGGGGAGAACACTCTTATTCTACGGTTAGCTAGGAAGGATTGTACCCAGGCTATGACATCACTCGAGAAATGTGCAGCTGACACTAGGTGTTCGCATAACACTGCGTGATCCTCCAGGTCGAATGCTGCCGATAGATCGAGGAGGAGTAGCATAGCTGTTTTACCTTTGTCCTTCAACTTGTCGATTTGTGTCTTTAAGTCAATTAGAGCCGTTTCAGTCCTGTGTTGAGATCGGAATCCGGATTGGCGCAATCCTAGTAGAAGGTTGGCCTTGAGGTAGTTTTGGATTTGGAGGTATGCTACTCTATCAATGATCTTGAGGAGGAATGGGTCCGTTGTGTTGGGTCGGTAATTGGTAGGGATGGCCGGATCTAGGGTCTTTTTTCTTAAAGAGGGGTAGTACCCATGATTCTTTACGGTTGATGGGGACAGTACATGACTTAAATGAGGCGTTGATTAGTTTGGATATGAAGGGTGCTAAGTCCCTAGCTGCATCTCTGATTATTTGTGCTGGGCAACTATCACTCTGACAATTGGAGGTTTTTAGTGATAGTATAACCATTTTCTGTTTCCAATATGGAAATATTGGTGAAACTGAATGGGGTAGCAATGTTGGGGGTAACCGAGGGTGGGCTGGGGTGTGCAAGGATGCTTTTTTATTGACTATTTTGGTCTGCAGAGTAGCTATTTTGTTGGTTAAAGCATTTTGGTCACTGGTACACCATTGTTTATCTTTTGGGGTATTATCCGTTGGTGGAATAGGGTTTTCCATTTCACGCAAGATGGTAAAAAGCTCCTTGCTATTGGAATTAGCCTTAGCAATTCTTTGATTGAATGTGTTCTTTTTGGTGAGGTTTATTTCTTTCTTATACATATTGCGAAATGGGCAAGAAGGGTTTTGTTCTCGACCGTGGGTGAGTGTGGCCAGATAGCTTGGAGTTTCCTGTTTTGTAATTGTAGTTCTTTAAGCTCAGGGGTGAACCAAGTATTAAGATGGGATTTTTGTTTGCCTTTGCGTAATGTGATAGGCACAATCGTGGTAAGGACCTTGGTCATAGTTTCACTAAAGGTCTGTACTAATGCATTTGGGTCGGAGTTGTTAGTGATTGAAAAGAGGGTAGGTAGGATGAGGGGAAGTAGCTTTTCAATAGTAATGTCTTTTTTGCTTCTGGTCGGGAGTGGCAGTGCTGTTTCAATGTTCCTTTTCTTTAGGGGTTCCATAGAGGAAGAGAAACTGATAAGGTGGTGGTCTGTCCAATGTTGAGGGGTTATTTTGGTGATTGTGATAGAACAGTTCAGGCTGGCTAGCCAGTCTAGTATTCCCCCTTTTTAGTGAGTAGGAGCAAGGACCTTTTGGGTCAAGCCGTGTTCAGTCAGGATGGTTTCAATCGATGGAGCATGTTTATCCTCCGGATCGCTAAAGCCCAGGTTGAAGTCTCCTAGCAAGATGAGTTGTGAGGTGTCTTTAATGTTATTGGTGAGGAGGCTGGAGAGGTCTTCCTCAAAGGTGCCTATGGGACCAGGAGGTCTATATACTAGAAGGATGGTTAATGTGCTATTATTAGAGATTGGGAGTTTAGCTGAGAGTAGTTCACAGGATTTGATTTGGGGGGGGGGGTAGTTAGTCTTAATGCTAGTTTGGTTTTGGCATTGACAGCGAGGCTGCCACCTCTGGTGTTGGGCCAGTCAACCATGAATATTTGATAGTCATCTGGTATGGCTAACATGATGGCTGAGCCTGCTGCGTCATGTAACCATGATTCAGTGATGGCCAAGAAGTCTAAATTGTTAGAGGAGAGCAAGTCAGCGATTTCAGTGGTGTGTGCCATAAGCGATTTTGTGTTGATGAGGGCTCCTGATATAGTAGTCATTTTATTCTACTTTTGGAGAGGTGGTGGTCGTTGTTTTGTGTGGTTAATTCTAGTGTGATTCCAGGGAGAGTGGGCAGTGATGTAGGTTTGAGTTTCTAAGGTGGGTGTGAGTGGAATGTAATCATTGACGAAGGTATTAAGGCTGACACGGGAGTCTGTGGGCCTAATTATATTAGTTTTGGGATCATAGATCCGGGGAGGTCTTGCTTGGAGTCTCGAGTTTCTCTCCTGGGGTGTACAGGGCCTGAGATTGATACAGGCCATTATATTACGGGCACAGAGGAGTACCAGTTGTATGTTGGACAATTGAATCTTTATGGTGTGCATTATTCTGTTAAATTAAAAGTCTCAGTGCTCAGGGCTCTAGGAGGCAGGTGGTATCCTGACGGTAGAAGTACCTACAGGTCTGGTGGGCTCATTCTGTAACGCTCACCTGGTATCCACAGGGACGTCACTCAGCCTGTTCTGACCTCTTACGACCTCGAACCCTTCCCTGGAGGCTATTCGACTGGAGACTGGGCCTGAAACACAGGATTGGTAGAGTTTAACTCCCTATTGTCTCTGTGTGCTTGAACCCCTTCTTCCCCGGGGTCCAGCCCTTCCCTTTGATCCACAGCTCACCTTGCTTTCTTGGATAGTGTGCTCTCCGTCCTGCTTTTAGCGCAGGGGCGCATTGATTGATGCAGGCTCGTTGCTGCCCAGTTACTTCGCTGCCAAGAGTCCGACAGGTAAGTATAATGAGTCTTTTGAACAGTTCTCTAACTTCGTTCCTTTCCTTCCTTAGATGATGGCCGGCATCCGGGGATGGCGGCGTGCTGCTGAGATGAGTAGCGCTGAAGGTGAGTGAGAGCGTGATGCGCAATGCACCCCTTTCGAATTTGTATTGAACTGAGTTATTTTTCTGTGTCTTTTAGGTGCTGCGATGTTTTCAGCGTGGATGGCGGTTATGAAGAACAAATGCGGTTAGTAAGCGCGGTATGCGGTGCCTCTAGATGTTTCCACACTAACCTGGAGTGTCTTTTCCCTCTTTCAGATGGATGAGAAGTTCCGGAGACAGAGTTCCCCCAGAGCGGCTGGGATTCAGGTAAGCGTTTGAAGCTCGAACAGTATTTAAAAATAAGCGAAGATTTGCAGAATGCTTACTAATGCCTTTTTTCTGTTCTTTTCCCTTTTCCTTAGGAAGCGGCGTGCTGGGATGGGAATGACACCGCCGAAGATGCCCGCAGAACAGAAGGAGCGATGAATGATGGGTAGAAGCGCTGCAAGATAAGGCTGTTCCTAACGGTGTTCTTGTTCTTGCAGGAGCTGAGCGCAGAAGAAAGATGCAGGTCTGCTGGAAACAGATTCGAACACAGTGAGTGTCACACTGCAGATGCAGAAAACGCAAAGCATGTTTCTCAGCCTGGGCGTGGCTTAAATAGTCTCTCGGTATCCCAGGTGTCTCTGGGCTGAACCACACCCAAAAGACTCGACTGAACATGCAGTTCTGGGAACCAAAATATGTGGGGGTATCCATCATGTCCCCATCAATGTACTACAAGTCCAATCCCCAATGTTATCCTATGGGAGTGAGTGAGTCTGGTGCCACAAGCGCCAAGTCTGACTCCAAGTGGGTCTTTGGAGGGATGGAGAGGCCCTTGAAGGCCATGTAGGTGATCGTGGCCTGGCTCCAGCCTGACATCTTGGAGGGCTGGGGACATGAGGGGTAGGAATCATGACACATTCCAGGGTTAGCGTAATAATGTAAGGGCAGATAGGTACATTTAGAGCAGGTAGCTGAGTCACGCATTAGCCAGATAGTAATGTGGTGTGGAATAGGCTAGTTGCAGTGGCTCAATATTCCTGCGAGTAGGCTAGTCCCAATTATAGCAAGGTATTTAGCAGGGCTAGTGGGCAAATATCACAGTGGCACAATATTCATGCGAGTAGTCTAGTCCCAATTATAGCAAGGTATTTAACAGGGCTAGTTGGCAAATATCACAGTGGCTCAATATTCATGCGAGTAGTCTAGTCCCAATTATAGCAAGGTATTTAGCAGGGCTAGTGGGCAAATATCACAGTGGCACAATATTCATGCGAGTAGGCTAGTCCCAATTATAGCAAGGTATTTAGCAGGGCTAGTGGGCAAATATCACAGTGGCACAATACTTATGCGAGTAGGCTAGTCCCAATTATAGCAAGGTATTTAGCAGGGCTAGTGGGCAAATATCACAGTGGCACAATATTCATGCGAGTAGTCTAGTCTCAATTATAGCAAGGTATTTAGCAGGGCTAGTGGACAAATATCACAGTGGCAAAATATTCATGCGAATAGGCTAGTCCCAATTATAGCAATGTATTTAGCAGTGTTAGTGGGCAAATATCACAATGGCACAATATTCATGCGAGTAGTCTAGTCCCAATTATAGCAAGGTATTTAGCAGGGCTAGTTGGCAAATATCACAGTGACTCAATATTCATGCGAGTAGTCTAGTCTCAATTATAGCAAGGTATTTAGCAGGGCTAGTGGACAAATATCACAGTGGCAAAATATTCATGCGAATAGGCTAGTCCCAATTATAGCAATGTATTTAGCAGTGTTAGTGGGCAAATATCACAATGGCACAATATTCATGCGAGTAGTCTAGTCCCAATTATAGCAAGGTATTTAGCAGGGCTAGTTGGCAAATATCACAGTGGCACAATATTCATGCGAGTAGTCTAGTCTCAATTATAGCAAGGTATTTAGCAGGGCTAGTGGACAAATATCACAGTGGCAAAATATTCATGCGAATAGGCTAGTCCCAATTATAGCAATGTATTTAGCAGTGTTAGTGGGCAAATATCACAATGGCACAATATTCATGCGAGTAGTCTAGTCCCAATTATAGCAAGGTATTTAGCAGGGCTAGTTGGCAAATATCACAGTGACTCAATATTCATGCGAGTAGTCTAGTCCCAATTATAGCAAGGTATTTAGCAGGGCTAGTGGGCAAATATCACAGTGGCACAATATTCATGCGAGTAGGCTAGTCCCAATTATTGCAAGGTATTTAGCAGGGCTAGTGGGCAAATATCACAGTGGCACAATACTTATGCGAGTAGGCTAGTCCCAATTATTGCAAGGTATTTAGCAGGGCTAGTGGGCAAATATCACAGTGGCACAATATTCATGCGAGTAGTCTAGTCTCAATTATAGCAAGGTATTTAGCAGGGCTAGTGGACAAATATCACAGTGGCAAAATATTCATGCGAATAGGCTAGTCCCAATTATAGCAAGGTATTTAGCAGTGTTAGTGGGCAAATATCACAATGGCACAATATTCATGCGAGTAGTCTAGTCCCAATTATAGCAAGGTATTTAGCAGGGCTAGTTGGCAAATATCACAGTGGCACAATATTCATGCGAGTAGTCTAGTCTCAATTATAGCAAGGTATTTAGCAGGGCTAGTGGACAAATATCACAGTGGCAAAATATTCATGCGAATAGGCTAGTCCCAATTATAGCAATGTATTTAGCAGTGTTAGTGGGCAAATATCACAATGGCACAATATTCATGCGAGTAGTCTAGTCCCAATTATAGCAAGGTATTTAGCAGGGCTAGTTGGCAAATATCACAGTGACTCAATATTCATGCGAGTAGTCTAGTCCCAATTATAGCAAGGTATTTAGCAGGGCTAGTGGGCAAATATCACAGTGGCACAATATTCATGCGAGTAGGCTAGTCCCAATTATTGCAAGGTGTTTAGCAGGGCTAGTGGGCAAATATCACAGTGGCACAATACTTATGCGAGTAGGCTAGTCCCAATTATTGCAAGGTATTTAGCAGGGCTAGTGGGCAAATATCACAGTGGCACAATATTCATGCGAGTAGTCTAGTCTCAATTATAGCAAGGTATTTAGCAGGGCTAGTGGACAAATATCACAGTGGCACAATATTCATGCGAGTAGTCTAGTCTCAATTATAGCAAGGTATTTAGCAGGGCTAGTGGACAAATATCACAGTGGCAAAATATTCATGCGAATAGGCTAGTCCCAATTATAGCAAGGTATTTAGCAGTGTTAGTGGGCAAATATCACAATGGCACAATATTCATGCGAGTAGTCTAGTCCCAATTATAGCAAGGTATTTAGCAGGGCTAGTTGGCAAATATCACAGTGGCACAATATTCATGCGAGTAGTCTAGTCTCAATTATAGCAAGGTATTTAGCAGGGCTAGTGGACAAATATCACAGTGGCAAAATATTCATGCGAATAGGCTAGTCCCAATTATAGCAATGTATTTAGCAGTGTTAGTGGGCAAATATCACAATGGCACAATATTCATGCGAGTAGTCTAGTCCCAATTATAGCAAGGTATTTAGCAGGGCTAGTTGGCAAATATCACAGTGACTCAATATTCATGCGAGTAGTCTAGTCCCAATTATAGCAAGGTATTTAGCAGGGCTAGTGGGCAAATATCACAGTGGCACAATATTCATGCGAGTAGGCTAGTCCCAATTATTGCAAGGTATTTAGCAGGGCTAGTGGGCAAATATCACAGTGGCACAATACTTATGCGAGTAGGCTAGTCCCAATTATTGCAAGGTATTTAGCAGGGCTAGTGGGCAAATATCACAGTGGCACAATATTCATGCGAGTAGTCTAGTCTCAATTATAGCAAGGTATTTAGCAGGGCTAGTGGACAAATATCACAGTGGCAAAATATTCATGCGAATAGGCTAGTCCCAATTATAGCAAGGTATTTAGCAGGGCTAGTTGGCAAATATCACAGTGGCACAATATTCATGCGAGTAGTCTAGTCCCAATTATAGCAAGGTATTTAGCAGGGCTAGTGGGCAAATATCACAGTGGCACAATATTCATGCGAGTAGGCTAGTCCCAATTATATCAAGGTATTTAGTAGGTATTTAGCAGGTATTAGCAAGGTATTTAGCAGGGCTAGTGGGCAAATATCACAAAGGATATCACTTGCTCCCCATTACCTGTCTGATTGTATCTCAGTATACTCACCACCTTATTCTCTCTCATCCTCCTTTGCACTCAACCTCACCGTCCCATACCCTCTGTGTTTCTCCTCTTGCTTCCAATCTTTCTCCCTACTCACCCCGCTCCACTAGAACCTACTGGCCATGAAAATCAGAGCCAGCCCTACTGTGGATTGCTTCAAAGCTCAGCCTAATCTTCACTTACTTGCTAAAGAGGGAGCACCCCCTGTCTTCTCCCCCATCCCCCCTACCTGACCCCACCACTACCTGAAATGCCACTAATAATGTAATTGTGCACATTTCATTAGTATTACTCTTTAGTTTGAAGCACTTGTAAGGTTAATGTTACCTTTGTAAATCACCTGTTGTCTCATATTCATTTTGTTTCTGTTTGTTTTGCTGTGTCCCAGGTATATGTCCTAATATGTTCACACCATCATTATCTGGCTCAATACTTGTTCTCATCTTTATGCTATCAAACCCTTCTTGTGAATGTGCTACTGTAAGTCATTGCTGTTGCAAATTGACATCCCTGTTCTTCAAATAAATGCAACTACAAATATGTTGATCCTGGCTGGTTTTTAATCAGCAGCCCTGAGGGCATCATTAAAAAGATATGTATGGAAGTCTTGGGCCCTTTTTCCTACACCTCAGGAGGAACCCTAGTCTTCTGACTCGACTGCTCCGCGTAACCCTACGTCTCCCACTGGGAATCTCCACCCAACCCATCCCTCATTCCAGCCACATCTGCCATCACCGCACACTAACTGCAACACCCTGGTTGCATCCCGTAAGTACAGCACTGAGTTGTCTGAGGTAGGTTTGTTCTTTATAATAAATAGCACATCTATGCACATAAATACAATGCTGGGGGAGGATCTTGAATTCTGTGCCTTTTTAACTCAGTCACACTGAAAAGGAGATTGTGGGGCATCACTGTGACGTGCATACAGAACACTTCTGGTCTAAAAAATGGTTTATTAAAATGTGCATCACGGTGTCAGTTTCCGTGATCAGCTGTGGGGCGTGCATCGTGCATATACGATTGAGGGTCATAGAGGAAGCCTAATAATGCCCTTGTGTGTTGTACCACTAATTCATCAATCGACGTGATCTTTATTGTCTGTTGCCTAAATAGTTGTTTATGTGTCCATTAAGCCGTGCGTACAGACATGAAATGGCATGGAGAATGTTTGCATTATTCTACATAATTCAAAAGGGCACACGCGGAATTATAATGTTATGTTATAAACACGGCATTCTTTTGGTTGCGTAGGAGGTATGGGGGCTGGATTGAATGAGCCACTTGTACATGGGTGGGTGACGGGTACACGATTCTTAGAAGCAGAATAATAACAGCTCCATCACTGAGTGCAGCAGTAACCAGAAATAGAAACATCGCATAAAAAGAGCCGGGCGCATGCAGAGTTGGGACGCTGAAGCTACCACACCAATTAGCGTGTGCCAAAAGACTATAGCAAGCTTCCCCTCCCCCAATTCAATGTGGCGACCCAGTTTGCATATACTTGCTAATGGAACGTTCTTATGCCTTCCTCACTGCATGTAGGCGGAATTGCATGTCAGTTCCACGGAATTCATCCTACTGCTGAACATGTTGCTATGGAAACAGACTATTGTGACATACGATCTTTTCTTTTTTTTTTCACTAACACTGTGCCATCCTGGACATAAACGCTTCACCGTAAAGCTGTTGTTTGTTCTTTTACAAAAGTGACTTTATACTTCGAAGTTCAGAATACACATTCGATTTGAAAGAAGTCTTGTGCCTACATCGGTTTAGCTGAAAAATCTGATTTTAAGCATAACGGTCACGTGTCTATGTGTAACAATTTGGATTTTTTACTGACTCCTCACTGGAAACGTGGAGGTGGCTATTTATTCACAACTAAGTCAGGAAAAGCAGCCAATCATCTGATCGGCAGTAAAAAGGTGGATTGTGTGTAACAGTTACTGGGGCACATGCATGTACTGGTCAGTTTCGGGTCACTTATGCATTTTCATGGATATACACCACTGCAATGTTCCTTGCTACAGCACAGAATCCAATCCTGGTAACCTCTCACCCCTTCATTAAATGAATCAAATGCTCTGAACTCTAATCTGGGCCTTTAATTCAATGGGTCTAATTGAGGTAAGAGCGCATGTTATCGTGAGTCACTGTACTACTTTCAGTAACTATGGGTGCAATTTCGTTTAAAGTGCATGTTATTGGACATTTTCAGTTTTGGCTGAGAGTTGGTAAAGACAACTGGCCAAAATATTCCTGGATAGTGTGACATTGTTGTAGGGATACAGTATAATGTAGTCTATTTTTCATTGCTGGTGTTCATACATCCAATCTTAGTGTGTGCATCACAACCTGCTCTTTCTCTTTACTTTCTGGTGTGTGTGTGTCCTAATCAGCTACGTGTGTTTGGCTGCTTAGAGTATGCACCCTAAATTGCTGCATGCATCGTAGTTTGCTGTTTATTTTGGTATGCCTTCTGCCTTCATTGAAAGCAATTTTAGTCTATGCTGATGTGCAGGGGCTGGTTGTGTCAGATTTCAGAAATCAGTGCTCTGCTTTTGCTGAGCCTTCAATACAGCACCACAGTGGAATCCAGAACACCAAATTACAGAGCCACGCTGTCAAATGAGTTTCCAATCAGCAAAAGATTGTACACTTGGCACCAGAATACTTTAAGAGGCTTAAGGAATGTGCTGGGGATGCCAGAGCAGAGTGTGTTGCCCCTTTCAAAGTGTGAGAATACCAGGTATCATGTTGGTACTGGCGGCGTGTTAGCCTCATTATATGGGAGGGGCCAGTCAGGTTGCGGGTTGGAGAAAGGAAGTGATGGTGAGCCAGGGGGGCGTGGTCAGTTGTTCAGAATAAAGAAGAGTGATAAGCCGCTTTACATCCTTCTCCATTATTGAAGGGCCGACCCGTAGCACACACGGAGGGCTGGCCTCCCCGTTACATTGGCGTGGAGGCTGGCACGAACTCCTGCATTCACCAGGCGAGGTGTGCCGGCGAGGACCAAGCCCATGACATGCCCCTGCAACACACCCAAGTGACGGCGGCGCTACCCGTGGGCAGGCCAGCTTGCTGAGGCCGCGGGACGGAGGCACCCCTCGACTGCGGCAGTGATTTGCCAGAGATGGCACAACGTGCCCGGCAGGAGGGCACAGTGCCAGCCCCACCTCCCACGCAGTCCGTGTGGGGGAACAAGCAGCGTGGAGATGCAACTCTGCTCGACAGCACTCTGCAGGAACATCACACAGGAGCTACACCCTCTTATAACACAGAGACAGTAGGGTAGACCCACAAGAAGGCCACCAGTGAGCTCAAGGAGGGTGGTTAGCCCCAGGCCTGCTCAGTGAAGAGAGGTAGGGGTGAAGGGACACTGCCCAAAAGCTCCTCAAGTACCACACAGAGACAATACCAGCAGATAGGGACCCCATCAAGGGTTGAGACAGGGGAGCTGCATAGTCATGTTGATGGAACACATCCCAGCACCTGTAGAAGCACGTCCATCAGAGACCTTTCACATGGCGCAGACCAAGACCATCCCGCAAGTGCCAGTTGCATTTGACCTTAGGGACACAAGTAATCTGGGCCCAAGGTGGGTGAGGTGGTCAAAAGTCATTACAGTCTATGTAGGGGCTATGGGATACGTAGATGATGACAGAAAGAAGAATCTGCTGACCCTTGTCGTAGGTGCGGCAGTGTGCAACATTTTATATGAACTAGTGGATGAAGAGAAAGTGACGTTTCAAGAAATCCATATTTTTCACCACACACAAATGTCGATTATGTGCAACACATCTTCCATACAACAATGCAGAAACTGGGGGGGACCCTAGACAATTCCGTAATGAGGCTTTGCATCTGCATGATAGCATTGCGCTTTCCACCCTTACTCCAACGAGGAAGCGCTCAGGTGATATCAGGGTGCGAATCATCAGACTTTTGCAAAAGGTTCCTACAGAAACAGTGATCGCTAGACGAAATCCTAGATAAATCCTTAATCCTAGCTATGGCCAGGCCAGACTCCTCTATTTCCCTACAAGTTCACAACATGGGGTAACTGAAGATTTTCTCTTCAACCAAAGACTGTGAGTCTGTCCAAAAACTGTTGCCTACACAAAGGGAAGGTACCGGAAAACCCGGCATGTCATACTATCGGTTAGGCTATGAATACCCACATGATGGAATGTGCCCAAACTTAGACCAGAAATGTGCAGCTTGCGAGGTAGAACACCCTTTTTGAGCCATATGCGAGAATGCACCACCTCATAATTCCTGGCCAGCGAGTAGCAGGTGACACACAAAGTACCACAGGGAGGAGTGCAGGAGCAAACGAGACCCCAGAAGATGAAAAACAGTGGACGGCGACCGTGACAAATAATACAAAAGGAGGTTGCACAGGTCCTCAGATAGAAAGACTTCACGTCACCAACAGCAAAATCTTCGGTATGTGGTGGCAGGCTCCCAGTAATAGAGCAACTCAACATAACACTGCATAACACCACGGCCAAAGAACACAGACCCTTACCCAAGCTCTCAATACACCCACAGACTTCCTCATCAACAAGGGGGTGAACGTAAATGTCATGGGCGAAGAGACATATAACTAACTCCCACGAATGCCCAAACTGAAGCCATCACAGCTGGACAACTATCCCTATGGATCGGACACCCTGCTCCCTTGCAAGGGAGTATTCACCACTGTGTGCACATACAAATCACACACAGCACGTATACAATTGCATGTATTGTCCATGGCAGCCAATAATGGGTGCATATTGAGATTTAAAACAGCAATAGGCATGGGCCAGGTCCACATTGCGCATAGGTACATCGCGCCGGATGAAGATGTGTGTAAAATGTTCCCGAATCTCTTCAAAGCTTTGGGGAAACTGAGGAACTGTAAAGTCAAATTGCGCATCTATCCCACCATCAAACCAGTCACACAACACTATAGGGGAATCCCTATTAATAACTAGAAGCAGATGGAAGAGGAACTCCATCGCCTACTAGACCTCAACATCATTGAGCGTGCGAATGGCCCGACACTGTGGGTTTCTCCAATAGTACCTTTGCCCAAGAAATCAGCTGAGGGATCCACTTGTTTATGTTCGACATGCGCATGCCTGTGGGATGTTTTAACCCATGCATCCAAGCCCTGCAACATCATTGTGCATTGCTGGCAGCAGAAACATCAGAATGGCCACTGGAAAGCATGCTGCTTGCCAGAGATCACCAGAAAATGCAGAGTGAAAACCAGAAAAATAGGCTGCCACCCACTTTTGCCTATATTAGTGAGCACAGGAGGTCACTGCCTAAAACCACCATTGGGCTACACAAACAGTAGCCTGAAAGCACTTGGAAATAGCAATACTGATTACCAAAACAATCCAGAGCTGTTTGGGAATTCATTTTCTTGATTGTCAAAATGTGCTAAAATCATGGCTCACAAATCACCAAAAAGATCCAACCTTCTGGTTGTGTGTTCCACATGACTCTACCCCAAGAGTTCACATCAGTACAATGTCAGCAAGAATCATATGCTATCAAGCTAAATCCCCTTTTAAAGATAGACAGCTGTCAAAATGGGTGTAGTACCGTTACTCACCTCTGTCAGGTGCTGGCGATTTAAAATTCTGACAGGAGAGCTGTGTTGCAGAAGCTAAATATGCCAAAGAAGAGAATACCACCAAAATGCTATATAAAGTGCCACACAGTGATTCCATTCGGAAAAAGACTTGATTTAAAGATATATTGCTCATTTTAAGTTCATAAATGTATGTTTTTCTTCACAAGGAACGCTGTGCAATTGATCAGAAAGTAACCTGATGCAGCTAAGACTTCAAAAGACTTGCTTCCCTGAGAAACCTTCACACCCGGGCCTTCTCACCAACAGGAGAGGAGGTCGCATGGACATGTTAATCGGAGGGAGGAGATTTTCCCTGCAGCCCGGAAGAAGGAACAATGGGGTCTTTGGGGATGAATAGGAATATGCTGATTTGGGTGTAACTGGTCAAACAACTGCTGTGGGAGAGACAGGCCATGTGACACCTGACTCACCCAGTTCTGGGGTGGCGGACCAGACTGAGATGTGATTTCAATTGAGAGCAAATGTATGTTTTATAAAATTGCTCATAACAAATTTTACCGAGCTGACAAATAAAACTTTGGGATTCTTAAAATGACAAATTCACTCACGGTTCAAGACTAAGCTGGACGCCGTACGATGTTCTGAGACTAAACTCTGGGATTTATTAATATTGTAGATACGTTGTTTATGCTAGAAACATAAAAACTTACAGTAATATGCTCAGAGAGGGTGTGTATGTCTGTTTAAAATGTGGTGCAGAACCAATATTGGGAAATTCACCAAAAACGAAAATGAGTCGTCATTTCTGAACCCAAGCTCGTAGGAACATGGGGCTTGAACAGAGACCTGCCTTAATTCATCTGTGAGGTGTATATGTATTCTCAATAACTTGTGTATCTGGGAAATATGTTTTTGGGAAAAATTGATTTTCTAAATAAAAGCAAAGGGGAGTTTCTTCACTAGATTGTAAAACACAGCATCACTCTGACTCATTCTGACATGCTAATCCTTTCTCCAGTCAGGTCACAGGGAATCCTCTAACCTATCAAATCCTTAGGGGGTTGGGTATGTAGAATCAGCCTTGCCACCCACTTTGAAAACATATAAAAAGAGACTGCTTAGGACAGGCAAGGACACACTAATTTGTCCACTTCAACTGATTCCTGTGCAGCACCCTGCCGGAAGACTCCAGATCCAGATAATATCCAGACAGAGACTCCAGATAGATCCAGAGACCAGACTCTAGAACCAAGCTCTAGAACCTGAAAGAGAGGCCTAATCCACAAGCTGAATCCTCTTCAGCAAGCCTTCGGGATCTTTTGCAAACCTGATTCTAACCCCTAAACTCCCCAGGGGCTCTCATATTCAACAGCTGGGCTGAGCTGTTCTATTCTAGCTAAGAACCCTGTGCTAGAACCCAGATCCGGACCCAGAAAGCAGTGCTGTAATCCAAGACCCGTCAGATCCAGTTCCAGAGGCCGCAGACCACCGTGCAGTGCTGAAAGCAGACCCAGAGGGCCTGAGACCTGTCTGGTGGTGAGTGAAGTTAAACCCTTGACCAGATCTTTGACAAGGTGCATTCCATTCCAAAAAACTAGGAGTGAGTATCTAGTCTAGAACTGCGCATAGTCATCTCTAGTCTAAAGTAATCTTATCCCATCCATTTCAACCTGTCCAGAACTGCATTTAGAATTTTGTGTCCATCCTGTGATTCCAAATCTGTAAAGGGCATCTGTCATTTCTGAAATCTTGACTTTATTTCTGAAAATCTACCTTCACAAAAACCTTCACGTATCTTTTGAACCACATGTTCTAGAAGCAAAATTTAACTGTCATTTTAAAGCTAAGATCCTCAGCTTTCCAACAAATTTAAAACGACATTCCTTATCGTTTTTTCGTAATCGTGATTTACGCACGCGGAAAAAGTCCCACGAATTGCAATTTAGCTCAATTTCACCGCATGTTAAAAATAGCTGCTTCTTGCTTTCCACTGCTGAATTTTGTTTTCAATCTGATAATCACTCATGAATCATTGCTAGTGTTGACCTGAACTAATCCAAAGTAACTCTCACTTATCCTGAATATCCCTTAGTGAATTAAAAGCATTTTAGTATATTTTCCCATCCTTCGCAATTACTGTGTTTTAAAATCATACCTGTTCTCTCTAAGCTTGCTGGGGGGAACTGGAATTGAACTGCATTATTGATTGTATTCTTGAAACCTGTGTACCCTTCTTCCCATCTCTTCATACTGCATAGTGGGGGCAGTGTGTAGTCACATGGGAAAAAGTGATTATATTATCTTCTGATTGAATTCATATCAAGTTTATTTCTGTGCTGCATTCTTTCCCATCATGCATTTCCTTGAACCATAAAAGTATTCTCTGCTAACTTATCCTTCCTCTTCCGACTCCTTTCAGATTAAAGAGATTGTGCTATTGTAATATTACCCATTGTTGATCCCTGTTATATTCATAAGTGTGCTATCAAATATTATTTTATCCATAAAAGTGTGATATATATATATTGTTTAATTCTTCAAATAAACCTTTTTAATTTGCAAAACAAACCTACTTCTTGGCTCAGTGAGGTCAGGGGGATTCAAAGAGAGGGGCGTTATATAAGGGTCCATCATCCAGATTTAAAGAACTTTTGACATAAAAATATATAAATAAATGCTTCCATTGGGAATCCCATCCTAAGCATTGACTTAGTTGGATTGCTGGATTGAAGTCACTTACAGGCCGAATGAAGCTATCCAAAGAGAAAAAAACCAGGCATTGAGGATCAGCCACATGATCCACCACTTAAACAGCACCATCATTTTTTCCAAGCTCAGTCGTAATAAGGGCTACCACCAACTGGAACTGCCACCCAAAGTCCGCTATATCACAACCTTCATCACCCACATGGGTTTATTCCGTTACAAGAGACTCAATTTTGCTATACTGTCAGCGGTGGAAATTTTCCAGGATGAGATACATCAGATCATAAAACACATACCAAATTGTTTAAGTTACAGCTACGATATCCTTGTCTTTGGGAGATCCCTGGGTGAACATGGTGACAGCCTACACTGGATGATTTGTATGGATCTGGAAGCCAAAAGTATCACTAAATAAGAACAAGTGTGAATTTCGGAAACGCACACTGAAGTTTTTCGGACACTTATTTTCAGATCAGGGGATGCACCAAGACTCTGAGAAAGTGGCAGCCTAACTGAGACTCTCAAGCCAACCACCATCTTAGTCTCAGATCATTCCTACGCCTGGCCAGCTACTTGGAAAACTATGCCATCATCAGTGCGCCACTCCGGGAGCTCACAAGGGAGGATCAGGAATTGATCTGGTCACTGTAGTGTCAGGCCAGCTTTGAGAACATTTGTACAAAAATTGCATTAGCAGCTGACGTGGTCTACTTCAGCTCTGCAAAAGACACAGAAGTAACGATGAAGCCAGTCCTCTGGGACTCAGTGCCATCCTGTCACAGTTCAACCCAAAGAAATCGCACGTCAAACAAGTTGCCCGCTATGCCAGTCACAGCCTCACAGACACGGAGCAGAGATACTCCCAAGCCACGAAGGAGAGCTTGGTGGTAGTCTGGGCATGCAAATACGTCCATTTCTTCTTGTACGGCAAGGCCTTTACCATCATCATAGACCACCAGGGCCTCCTCCCGATCTATGGCAGCGCGAAGGCACGGATGCCACTGTGCATCGCTAGGTGGGGCCTTCGACTACAATACTATTAATTCATGATCCAATATAGGCCAGGGAAGGACAAAAACCAGACAGACTATCTGTCGTGCCATCCAAGGGGAGCTGCATGACAGGAACATGCGATAGCAGAAGAATACATGAATTACATCATCCACAAAATAAAACCGTTCCTGATCACCTTGACAACGCTCCAACAAGAATCGGAAGCCGACCAAGCAATCAATACTGTGGCCCAATGCCTTCACTCAGTAAGGATCAGACATGCAAAGGATATGGTCAAACATCTGGACCAACCCATTCAAGACAATGTATAGAGCCTGTGCCTGGTTCAAGAAGAACTTACCATCACAGAAGACATCTTTCTAAAAGGCTGCAAGATTGTACTGCCCGAATACTATGCCAGAGAGTCATTGACCTTGCCCATCAGGGTCATCGGGGAACCACATCAACAAAGAAACTACTTCTCCAGAAAGGCTGATTTCCGCAACTTGACAGATGGGTAGAAAGTATGCTGCAGAACTGTACCATCTGCAGGGTGGGGCCCCCTGACCGAAACCGCCCCCATTACAGATGTCATGCCTGCCAGATGGGGTATGGGAAAAACTAGCAATCGATTTTTTAAGCCCACCTGATCTCATGTTTGGACGACGGATCAGAGCATGGCTCCTACATAACCCTGAAGATGGTATGGACCCCCACAAAGACTGCGATGTAAGATCACGAGATGTAGCTGCCAAGCAGACTATGAAAGAAGCGACAGATGCTAGGAGAGGCACCAAAGAGACCGTGTTTGACATTGGAGATTAGGTCCTAGTGAAGCAATTGAGACAAAGAAAGGAAGCCTCCACATTCGCTCCCAAGACCCTCACCATGTCACACTGGAATGGCACCATGATCACAGCGAGTTATGGTGGCCGGGTGGACCATCACAAGAAATGTGTCTCATTTCAAGAAGGGAAGGGAGGAAACCCTCAGAGAAAGTGACACGGATGGGGAGACACAGGGAGAATCAGACAAGTCCTATCTGGGGGACAGTGAGGCATCCGAAGAAAAATAGGACGCAAGGGAGGACTCAAGGCATCCCATGCAGAGGGCAGGCCCAGAGTGCCAGCCAGCGGGGCATCCTGTGAGGGTCAAGATAAAGCCCATGAAACTGATAGAGGAAATGGAGTGACCCCTCTTCATGTTCAAGAAGGGGTAGTTGTCATGTAGGTCCCAGAGGCCTTTTAGTCTCATTAGGTGGGAGGATTCTGTCAGGGTGCGGGGTGGCGATAGGAAGTGTTAGGGACACAGGGGGAAGTGGTTGGTTGTTAAGAATAAAGGTGAGTGATAATCCGCTTTGCATCCTGCTCCATTATTCAAGGACCGACTACAGCACGGACGGTGAGCCGGTCTCACTGTTGCACCAGGGATTTCACAAATATCCTGAGAGAAAAACTGGAGGGGTGTATGTGTACTACTGCCCTCTTTATGGTAGAGTAGAAGCACAGAGCACCCCAGCCAAGGTTCTCTATTTGGCAGCTTGGATGATCAACCAAGTTTTAAGCTCTCAGGAGGTGATGTAGGCTGGTTCATAAGTACAGTTTAGTCCCCAAACCCCCCACAAAGGAATGTCCACACACTATGTTATGTGCTAACACAGTTCTTTATATAAAAATAAGGTTCAAGATATATACATCAATTAATAACACACGTTGCACTTTGGCAAATCTAATATGGCAAATATATACAATGTTTATGTGGTACCACACTTAACTATTGACTCTTTTAAAATGCACCAACTGCTGACAGTTCTAGTGGCATACAAAAAAACAGTAATGTGTATCAGCATAGGACATAGGAAGGAAGACAAGTTAGTTTAAAAAATGGCTGAATAGTACTTTAGCTACTAAGACAAAGCTCTGTGTGAGGATCCCCCCACCTGTGCAACCTGTGATGAAGTGTATTAACAAGCCCAGTCCATTAATGTTTAAATAGCTTGTTTCCTGGTCAAAATGTTCCACCACCCCAATCTACCTGAGTTTAGCAGAGTGTCTTTGATGGTTCATTGATGGATTCCTCGTAAGTGGACTCCGTTTAAATCAGGAGCCACAGGTCATTGAGATTCCTCCGAAGAAATGTGAACACTGTCGTCAAGACAGCAGCTTCGACCTTTGTGGTGCTCGTCGACTATTGATCGTTGACGTCCTGCGAAGATGAGGCGTGCAGTGCACCTCGATGTAAAGAGTTTGTTGCTGCATGGAAGACTCAGTGAAGGGCATCGAGTGCCTGCATCGACGATCAGGACACAATCACGGCTGGATTTTGGACCTTCACTCGTTGGCGTCTTTGTGGACTTCAGGTGGTGGGAAACCCACTGGCAGATTCTCCTCGGTCATCGACACAACTTTCTCGGGCGGGAAAAAGCAGTCGACGGCTATGGCAAGGGAGCCCTTCATTTAAGTGTTCTTAGGTGGATAGTTGCGGCTCTGGTCGTCGAGCAACACAGCGTCAAGCTGTCCCCACTTCTGGGCAAAATGACTCGAGTGGCTTCCAGTGGTCATGGAAACCCTCCAAAACCTAGTCGATGGTAATGGACTTTGATGGCCTAGATGTCCTGGTGCTTTACTTCAAGATTTCTCAGTGGACCCTGCCTCTGGTCGACAGCCTTTCGGTATTGGCTTCCAGGGTGACCTGATGAAGATCAGCTTCTGCATGATGTTCCCTTGCAGCTCGGGTAGAGGTCTCCTAGCCAGTCTCTCTCTTGGATCAGTCCTTGACAGACTCAATAGCTTTCAGATTTTGTTGACAGAAAGCAGCAGCAAACCTTCTTGTACCGGCTGGGCTTCAAGGATAAGAAACTTCAAGTTTTAACTTCAGCTTCTGAACAAATTGGTAAGTGAGAGGTCCCCAGATATACACATTGGTCCCTCATTCACACTGTTGATCACAGCTCAGTCAGCCAATCAGTCAGATGGGCATTCATGCAGGAAGGCAGCCAATCAGGCTCACAGTGCATTCAGGCCATTCACTTCCACCCAGACTCCCATAACAAGGAATGTGGATTGGGGCATGCACCCAGCATTTCAGCACACCACACTGCATTCATGTCAGTCTCAGGCAGGGCTGTCTAATTCATTGTTTCACACACACAGATACCAGACACCCATAACATGGAATGCATATTGGTCACACACTCCATTCACATGGGTCCCACCCCAAGGATGCACCCACAACATACAGTCACTGGGAAGGCTCCAGCCAGTCTGGCCTGGACTTCCCCACAATACCATATATGGTTCTTCCACCCATCAGCCAGTCAAGGGAAGGGACAGAGTGAGGGCTTTCTATGACTTTGGGAAAATAAGGTAACAGGTAATAGAAACCAAGAGGCCAAGAGGCCACAGGGGACATCTTGTCTCCTATGAGGAATCCTCTGATTCTTATGGCAGGGGAAACTCAGAGTGCCTGTCAAATTCAGCATGGAGCTGCCACCAGCACATACCCCTGCTTTTGGGCACACACAGGTGCCCAAAAACATACACTAGGAGTAGAGGGTTGTAAGCCTACACATGGGTGCCATAAGGGTATCCCAAGGGTCTCTGTTCACCACAACCACAAAGAGGAACATCTGCACTGCCAGGAGTCCCACATGGACTCCTTTGCAGACAACAACAGAGAACACACATGATAAGGGAGTACAGGACAAGGGCATGGCGGCCATGTCCTCCTTTGCATTTCCAGCATCACAGTCCCCCAAGGTTTTTGTGTGTCCCCTACTCTCTTCAACATATTCACCTGCCCCTCTTCAATCTACTTGACTCCATTGACATATCCTACACAAATTATGCCGACGATGTGCAAATCCTCCATCCCCTATCTGGCAAGTATATTGAAGACCCTCACGCACTAAACAGGGTGTATGCCATAATACATAACTGGATAGCCCCCATCTCCTCTGTCCTAATGATGATAAGACAGAGCTCCTCCTGGTGACACCATCGGCCACTATAAAAAAAATCCTGATGCCCAAAACACTTCATTCTGCATTGACGGCACACAGATCCCTGTTTCAACTTCAGTCAAAACTGTTGGAGTGCACCTTGATGCCACACTATCCCTCACAAGGCAAGTGAATGCTATTGCCTCATCTTCAGCACACACCACAAAACGAATTAATGCCGCCAGACCTTTTCTCTCTCAAGACAGTTGTCTCACGATTGCCTGTGCAATTATAGGATCCAGGTGGAACTACTGTAATGCCTTATTTGTGGGTACCTCTGAACGGAATATTGCAAAATTACAGGTGTTCCAAAACAATGCAGTTCAAGCTGCCTTGAATATCCCAAGACATGAACATATCTCTGAGGCCTGGAAGAATGTCCATTGGCTACCTAAAAAAAAAGATCATCTTTAAAACACTTTTCATCACCCACAGATGTTTGTCCAATTCTGCCCCAATACACCTGGCACAGAAAATCATCAGGGATCAATCAAGCATACCCTGCAGAGCAGCCCACTGTAATAAACTATTGCAGCCAAAATTCAAACATACCAAAGCTGGTGGTGCCAGCTTGCCAACCTTTGCAGCTAAACAGTGGAACTCCCTCCCCCATTCCTGAGTGTGGAAACATCCTACTGTGTATTCAGGAGAACACTAAAAACCTGGCTATTTGCATAACTACACAATGGGCCTCATTATGTGCATGGAGGTAATGAAAAAAGGAAGGCGGAATGTTAATACTGGCATCGAGTACCGGTCTGGCCATTACGAGCCTTAAAACCCAGCATTACCGCCACTGCCTGTACCGTGCCCTTTCTTACCGGCATGCGCGCGTCCATGCGCCCTTGGTGGCGGCAATACCGGGATGCCGCTAACAGGAGGACATCACAAGTAAGGCGGGCATGCACCTACCGGCATCCCGAAGATGGTAAATAAGGTCTGGCGGATGGCACTACTACAGGCATCGCGGATCACCCAAAAATAGTAACATGCTATTTACCCAACTGCCACAGGTGCACATAATCTCCACAAGTGTAGACAATGGAGCCTCAGCACACAAGGAGCACACCCACACACCACACCCCTTTCTACACCAAAATGATCCCACTTGCTGTTGCAATCCTGGGGCTGGAGGACATTCCTGTACTGCTACACCAGCAACAACAACTACATCTACAACAACAACAACAGGCAGCACAGAGGAGACGCAGGAGGAGAAAGAGGGTGAGACAGGCTCAGCAAGTACCACCAGTGCAGCCAGTGGTACCACGTAGGCAGCCACCAATCCCTCGCATCAGAGCCAGTTGATTGAACCTAACCCCTGTGCAGATCCACACCCTGTACCGGTTGGACCGGGACACCATCACCGCCATAGTGAACATGATACACGACGACATTGTCCGCCTGATAGAAATCCGCATTGCTATCCACCCTCTACTGAAGGTAGTGTCTGTGCTCCACTTCCTGGCAACAGGCACCTACCAGCACACAGTGGGGAAGCTGCATGGCATATCACAACCTCTCTTTTCACGCATTCTGACCCAAGTGCTGGATGCCCTCTTGAAGCACGCAAGCATCCACATATACCTTCCAGGGACTGGCCAGGAGCTCGCTGACACTGAAGTTGACTTCCACGCACTGGCAGGCATGCCCAATTGCGTCAGTGCCCTCAACTGCACCCATGTAGATTTGGTGGTCCCTCATGCCATAGAGGTGGTGTACCGCAATCGTAAGCAATACCACTCCATCAATGTGCAGATGGTATGTGACTCCAGCAAGATCATCACACATTGTTGCGCCCGATATCGCGGATCCACACATGATGCCATGGTGCTTTCGTAACTCCTCGCTACCCTGCTATATAGAGTGACATGCTGGACGGCGTGCCTGGCTGCTCGTTAAGTTGCCTGACAGGCCCATGGCAGTGCAGTGGGGAGTTAGATTGGGGGGATGCATACTCCACCTGGGTGAGATTGGGGGGGATGCACACTCCACCTGGGTGAGATTGGAGGGATGCACACTCCACCTGGGTGAGATTGGGGGGATGCATACTCCACCAGGGTGGGATTGGGGGGGGCACACTCCACCTGGGTGAGATTGGGGGGGATGCACACTCCAACTGGGTGAGATTGGGGGGATACATACTCCACCTGGGTGAGATTTGGTGGTGAGTGGACAATGCATATACAGCTAAACACTGTTGCCCTGAACATCCCAACCTGAATATGACACATCAATGCCATACATAAGACCAATGCTGCACTGTAATGACAATATACCAGACATACAAGCAGGCCACCATGGGAATGTCAAGCGATGGATGACAAAATATGATTACACCTGTGGCAATGCCGCTAGTGGCAATACATACAGAGTAATATACATCACCAATATGGGTGGAAAAACATTGTTCCTCATCCACAGTACATGTGCATCAGCATGCAAGGCCAATGCTGGACTGCCTTCTGATGGGGACAACAGATGGGGACTCCCCAGTACTACGGCATGTACTTGCATGGGGCTGACTGGTGTGCCCTGTGTGGAGTGCAGGGGGGTTGGCTGGGGGCTCAGGGTATGTAGACATACCACATGGAGGTTGTTGTCCATGTCTAAATATTCCTCGGCTTGACCCTCCTCATCGCTGAGGGGGGCTGAGGCAGCTACCTCTCCAATCGAACTGGTGGCAGTAGACTGCGTGCCATCACCCTTTGCCTCTGCAACAGTTGACAACTCCTTTGTGGCAGTGGCATCGGATGATGCCTCACATGTACTTTCCATCTCAGCTGGCCTGCCCTCTACTGCTGATGCTGGCCTGTGTTGCAATCTGGCCGTCGGTGTTGCCCTGGAGGTTGAAGGTCCTGTGCCTGCTTGACTGGCTCTGGATCCCTTGGAGGATGTGCTGGCCTTTGGGGCAGGCTCCTGGCCTTCACTTTCTGCATCTGTGCCTGTGGGGGAACAAGAGATGCAGGGCATCAGTGACGGTGGTACATGCAAGATGCATGATTTGGTTCTGTTCAGTAGTTCACGTTTCATGCATTGCCTGCTTGTAGGTGTGATGCACACTGTACTTGCAATGGTTGGGCCATATTGGCATATGTCGTGGACTCTCCTTTCTGGACTGATGTGTACTAGGTGGCATACCGTTGTATTGCGGTTTGCTTGATGTGTGGCATGTGATTTCTCCCTGTGTGTTGGGTGTCTGTTGGTAATGGGATTGGCACGCAGCATGCATATCATTGTGCCAGGGTTTGGGCCGCCACCTGGACATGGATCTGTATATGTGTGTATGATGGGTCATGCATTGGCTTGGTTCACTTTCACATCTGTTGTGCTACGTCATGGTTTGGTTCTCTGGGGTTTGTGGGGACACTCACCTCCATCTGCCGATGACGGCACACCCGTCTCCATGTCTCCGATGCCCTCCATCGATTCCACATTGATTGTGGTGCTACATGTCTCCTCCCATCTCGACAATTTGGTGGGTGAGTGGTCCCCACCGCCTGTGCCATGGCCTCCCTGTGGTTGGCTGAAAGTATGTTGCGTACCCGGAGACATAGATTGTCCCACCTTTTTTGCATTCCTTCACCGTGCGGGTGGTAGTGCCAACCGCAGTCACCTTCTGTGCCACCTCCTCCCATATTTCTTTTTTGCGCAGTTGGGCTGCGCGCTTTAGGTCATTGGCAAAGACCTTATCAGCATGGGCTACCAGCGTGTCCACTAGCATATTCAGTTCCTCGCCCGAGAAGCGGTTCTTGCACATGCGGGGGGGGGTGGACTTCCGAGTAGCCTTGGACATTATAGATTCATTGGGCCTGCTCTCCACTCTGTACCAGTGCTGTGTTAAGAGGATTGCAATGGATTGTGTTTTTTAAGATGGCCACCGGCGCATTTCTCATTCTGGCGCAATGACATCACTTCTGGGTCCGTTATTACGAACCCGGTATTTACATGATGGTATTGCCGGGTCCATTATTAAGGTGTTGCTCCTGGGCAGAGGCAAACACATTACTTTTGTAAAGAGGCACAACCTAATCACAGGAGAGTAAAATACCTTCACATGTACTTTCTATTAGACTGGCAAAACAGTGGCTAAGGAAGAAAAGATGCTAATCATACTTTTAAGAATAGTGCATCACACATTCAAGATCAGTAAAAACATTTGTAACTGTTCACTCTTAGAATTACAGTTACCAACCAGCTCTTTACAAATAAGTAAAACACTTGATTTCTTTTCTAGGCAAAAATCCCAATCCCTTCAAAGTCTTGAGTGGTCTCAGTGGCAGAAGGGGGCTCACTAGGACTAGTGACCAACAGGCAGTGTTAGAATAAGTTCTTTAGTAGCAAAAGTCAGAGTTCCTTAGGAAAACTGGGCAAACAGGTGAGTACTTTACTTCCAGGGTTAGAAGGGGGTCCAGGGGCTTCACAGAAGACACCCCAGCAGGATTCTAGCAGTGGGACTGGGTGCACTGGACGAGGGACCTCCCAATCACTGAAAACCCCCGAAGGCTACACAGAAATCCCAACAGGCTTAAGATAAGTATATACCCAAGCCAACACAGTACCTCAGCAAGGAATAAGAGATTGCAGCAGGAGAACTTCAGGGTCGGCAGCCAAATACCCAGTTAGTGGATTCCTTGTCCTGGAGACTGAACACAAGACCTCAGAAGGGACTTTGCAGCAGGGATCAATGAAGAAGGCTCTAGCCTTCTCTTGCGGCTGAATGTGGTTCTGCGGATTTGGCACCTTTTCAAGGAGCACAGAAGAAGACAAAAAATTGCGGTTGAATTCTCGTCGTTTAAAAGGTCCAATACTCTTATGAGGGGACTTTTCAAACTCAATTCGTGTCTCTGGAGATACACCAGGATGCCCACAAAGTTTCAGTGAGATTTGGAATTTGGAAAATCATGCACCGCATGATGGCTGGAGGTCCCAGGGTATTGGAGTATTGCAAGAACGTAAGGTCGCAGCAACCCGTGGGATGGATCAAAATGCAGGACTTCTTGAGTTCAGTGGGTCTCACCAGGCTCTGGGTTCGGGTCGTCATTTTCGGAGACCCCAGGTCCATTGGAAGGAAGGGCTGCAGCAGGCTCCGGTTACACAGCAGGCTCTCTGGTCGGTTTTATGTTCCAGTGGTTGACATGACTTCAGCTTCCAGGTTTCCAGTATTTATAAGGAACGACAGCACAACCTCTGCATTCTCTCCCTGCATTTTACAAGAAAGGGGCATCTGGTTGTCCAATCAGGTCAGCCAGCCCCCGACTGGGATTTGTCCCAGTTGAAGCAAGGCATAAGACAAAGGACGGGGAGGTTTTGGACTCCTCCCCCACTTCCTGAGCTTACAGACTGACTGGAGCCTGGGCGGGGCGTCCAGGGGACACCTGCCATAGACAAAAATCACACAAAGGAAATTCCCACCCTGGATGTCAGGGGAAGGAACAAGAAACGACAAGAAACACTAAAATGGCAGAAAAAAGAAGACAGGGGCCATTTTGGTAAAATGAGCACGCTTAGGTGCCTTTACTGCAGCTGTGATCACAGCCCGCGGTAAAGGTGCACCAAATTAGTAAAAGGTATCACTGCCACCAGGCATTAAAGGTAAGCTTGTCACTATAAAAGAATTGTTACAGTTTTAATGTGAAAGGGATACATTGTATCTACTCAGCACTCCACATAAGGTGGGGTGTGGTGGTTTCACAGAATAAAATGTAAAAGGGATCCAAAGATCCGTTCTACCCTTGAGAACTGTAGTTCACTTAAGGTTAGCACAAGATAGTTAAATGGGCAGACCCTAGGGCAACCCAGCAACAACAGGCACTTATTGCCAATAAGTTGTTAGACATGATGGGGGTCATTACGAGTTTTGAGGTAACCATGGCGCTATTAGCACCATGGCTGCCTCCAATCCCATACCGATTCCGCCCTGGTGAAGGGAGGTATTACCGCCCCATTCCAGGGTTGGTGGGGGCGGTAATTCCCCATTCACCAGGGCCCTTCCCCATTCCCATTTGAGCCCCCATAGGGCTCAATGGGAATAGGGAAGGCAGTAATAATGGTACCGCAAATTGCGGTACCATTATTACCTCCAAAGTCCCTTTGCGGGTCCCTTCCTTAACGCCTGGTAAAACCAGGCGTTAAGGGAGGACTCGCAAAGGGACCTCGTAATAGGGCGGTAAGGTATTACCGGTAGCGGTGCCCTATACCGGATCCGGTAATCCCTTACCCCCAAGGTCGTAATGACCCCCGATAACTTTAAAAAGACACTATGGAGAGTCTTAAAAAAGACACCCATAAAAACAGTTAAAGATTAGGTGAGTGTGGAAAAAGGTTCCCACTCACTGAGGTATTAATGAAAATATCCCACTAGAAAAGCAAAACGTTCTGGGGTTGAACCAGGAAAGGAAGATTTACCAGCTCTGAGGAAATCTTACCTAACATCGTGTAACTTACCTTGGTGTCCAGAATACATCTTCCTTACACTATGCAACAAAAACTACCCTCGAAATACAAGATATGGCTGGTTTTTCATGTTTCTCTTCTCAAACCTGTGACCATTTCCAGATTTCATCCCAGATCATCCCGAGTGGGGTCTACTGGCTCTCAAACCTCAAGACGAGTACGAAGTACGTTCCATAGTGGACTCCCATCTCTTTAGGAGTTGATCAAGTCTCTGCTCCAAGATTTCAGGACAAGTCCCATAGATTGTATCCTGAGAACCCTGGTTTGCTGCCTCCTGTGCATCACAGAGAGTTCATTTTGGAAGGGGGCATGCTGTTAGGATCTTGCCAAAACTATGCATGCCTCACTGTTTTTGGACATTCCTTACAGCATATCAGACACCATGGAGACTGCCCTCCCACCACCGCGTGGGTTCACAGAGCCAGGCAAACCACAAGGATGCCGTCCTTGGAACAGGATGCTGCACAGAGAAACACGATCAGCTGACATCACCTCAGTTTCATGTTTTCGCATAGGTCCTTTCCTCTAATCAGGACGCATCGCTGTGAGCTGTTCCGTGACCTTATTAAAAAGCAGCCACGTCATGACAGCACGTTCTAGAAACAGTGTTCTACCAGCTCAGAGCCACACCTGCAGCAGTTTTCAGGTATTTAGTTAGCTGATTAGTTTCATGCTCTGATTCTTTACAAAGACGTTGGATTCTTATCAGTTCCAGCGTCCAAGACCAATACTCATGGTGAGCCTCTTTATATCTGTTTATTGGTTATTTTGTACATGCACAAAGACCTATTTTATGTTATAAGATGTCCACTAATCCTCACCCTTTTTCCCATCCAGCTCCTGACTTGATACCTACACACAGGATGTGTGTCCAGTAACACTCTCGCATGGGGGAAGAATTTCCTTGTGTAGTATAGGTTGCCAAGGGGTTTTTCTTTGAGGTTGGAGGGTATATTCATGCAGAGCCCCTGAGATTTCTGCATCTCGTCCTGCTTCTCCTCAACAAATTGGCAGACCTGACACAATATTAGCATATTATTTGTTGTAAACATGCATATTTTTCGGATCTAATGGGCAGGCTAATTGAATGCAAGACAAAATACTTTTTCTATGAAATATATCATGTTATATCATTTCCATGCAGATGTAATTGACATTGACAGACATTGATATATTCATTTTGAATATCGAGTAGGCAATTTTCAACCCTTGTTGTATTGTAAGCAATGAATGATATTTACTTAGGTGAATGTAATTAAAAACAATCCTTTCTAAATTGGTAAAACTTACTTTAGATCCAAAAGAAGCTGGTGTGGCTAGCTCATTTTTCAGACCTATGATGCCAATTGCAATCTTTCTTCATAACTTACAAAAGCTTGTTTAAATACAAAAGTATCTGCTTAAGGTATCCGCTTACCACTTTAAACAATACAATTTGAGTATTGAAGCTATCGGATGAAATTACATTGGGGATGATACCACCAGTCCATACAAATTGTTTTTTTTAATGAAGGGAGTGTTAATTAACATTGTTTATATTAAAAGCTAATGTTTATTTCTGAATAATATGTGTAAAATGAAGTAAAAGCATGCTTAATATGTTTTTCAAACCTTACGTGCCACAACAGTTAACATGCCAGCGTTATTAGACAGGAATGAAAATGATGTGTATGTAATGTATAAGAACCTCTCTATGTATAAAAGATTCATGCCTGAAATTCGACGACGTGGAATCTTTAAAAACGGACATAACTAAATGTGTCTAAGTGAAGGTTCTAGATCTGGTCAATGATTAGTAAAATCAAAATAGAATTTTGTCCATTGACTTTGTGGAGATTCAACTGTCACATATTAAGGGCTGCCCCTAAATCTGCTGTTCTTCTCATGCCAAGAGAGGGACTTTTTAAATTTCTGTGGACTAGCTGAACTAAGTTTGTTCGATTTCGTTTTAGATAAATATTCCCACTAAAGCCATTTACAAATCCTCATTATATCCCAGGAGCAACACCATTGAAGAAACATCCTTTTTTATCTAAACGGTCAAACAATCAAGTGCCTAAAAGAACCCTGATGGTGATACTTTTGCTGCATACAATTTATACTGGAGCAATTATACGGGACACAAGATGGTGCAATGGAAGGTATCTGCAAGGGAACTTGGAGCAGCAAAGGAAGAATAACTGGGATTGGCCGAAATACACCAGCCAAACACAAGGATTCGAGAAAGAAGGGAATTGACATGGTTGCCATTCAAAAATGCATCATACAAAAATCAGAACAAATACAGGAGCCAATTGAGGCAACTGTCATAAATTCCCAAGTAACATATGGAAAGAAATAACTGTGATTTAGAAAACAGTGGAAAGACGAGTAGTCCGAACATGAGGGTAACAAATAAGATTTTATTTGGTGAGGACTGTGTGACTGGAACGCAAAAGAAGAAAGAATATAGGGGATCAGATAGATTGGGGCAGAACAGTATAAAGTGATTATAACGAAATACAAATAACCAAAAACATTAATAACCAAAAATAAATAACGAAAACATTTCGATTTTTCAGTGAAAAGAAAGTATATATGAGGTTGGGTTAAGGGTGATAAAAAAAAGGGTGGGGTGCTTGGGGTGGGGTAATAAAGATAGGGAAATGTGGGGTATGGAGGGATGGCCCCCCAAATTAAAATACGGAACAAAATCGACCAAATTGGACACACTCTAACAACTGACAAACACCCTTTATGTATTGTCTTATTCTTTCATATGCACTGGCAAGAGAACTGGCAATTAGACCAAAACAATAGGTAGCATATTAGTAGACAAAGATTAAAATAGTGTGATACACTGGCGTATAATGCTATTGAAATTTGTATAAAAATACCTATGCAAGAATTTTGCCCAAAAAACCTTTAACAATACCTGTCCTCTTTGATAGACACAGACCAATTAAGAGACATAAAATACAGATAGACATGAAACAATAAAAAAAACCTTGCTCATTATCAAAAAAGCAAAAGGATTAAAGAAACAACAATACCTATTGAGGAAGTTTCATTTTCACTAACGCTGAGGGACTAATTCTGGTCATGGTAGCCAACCTGGTAGCCAACATGCAAAAGAGGGGATTGACATTCCCTATGCGCTCTGGGTGTCTGCTCTTTGTTCAACGTCACTAGAGCTGCAGATTCACCACATTTGCAGAATTCTTGCATGTGCGCATCCACACACACACTCAATTGACACCTGTGCACTAATTCCAACCTTGGAGGACCTGGTATTTCCCCATTCAGGGAACGCATCCCCATTCCCATTCGAGCCCCTATAGGGCTCAATGGGAATGGGGACCATGCTAACAACGGGCCTGTTAATAACGGGCCCGTGGTTAGCATGCTGGTCCTTTAGCGGCTCCCACTAAGGGCGCCTGGGAAAACCCGACCTGCTAAAGGACCTCGGAATGCGGCGGTAAGGGGTTAACGGCACCAGGCCGTTAACCCCTTACCTCCAACCTCGTAATGACCCCCAATGTCTAGTTTCATTACACCTACAAAAACACTCACATTCAGTCATTCTCAGTGGCAGGATTTCAGCAGCCATATTCGCAATGGCTGCCACCAGCGCCCAAATAGTCCTCACCATTTCTGATGTCTTTTATGCCCAGGTGCACTTTGGGGAAATCACCTGGAGTTTGATGCATGCAGGGAGTGAGGTCTATGGGAACCAGGGCAGATCACGAGTTTCCATGCTCTTCAGCACATACATGCGGTGATTCATTGATCCTTCTTCACTGTATGTTGAGACAGATCACAATCGAGAGAAAGGGCCTCATTATGAGTTTGGAGATAGCCATGGAGCTATTAGCAATGGCTGCCTCCAAACCAGGCTCCATTACCGGGTTCCTGCAATGAGGACTAACCGGGTCATTCCGACATAGGAGGACCCGGTAATTCCTCCTTGCAGGAACCATTCCCCACTCCCATTTGAGCCCCCAGAGGGCTCAATGGGAATGGAGATGGAGGTAACAACGGGCACATTACAAGTGTTCCGTTGTTACCTCCCTCTTCCCCTCGCGGGATCCAGAAAATGCGTCTGGTTTTACCAGACATCTGATCTGGGTCACGCAAACAGAACCTCATAATTGGCCCTGACGGAATGAAGGGGGCCGGTCCCGTACCGGCCACCTTCATTCCGTCAGCACCAGGGTCGGAATGAGGCCCAAAGTGTTTGACTGATCATGGTCTCTGTCAGTCAGCTCGGAAAGTAATGAGCTAATTTGTCATCCTTTTCTGATTGATACATGAAGACCTTTCTTGTGTGCCCGTCAAACGAATCCTGTTATGCCAATTCACTTATGCAAATCCGGAATATTTATTTGCAGGGCTCTAATTTACGATTTGTGGACTGGTTACCTTTGTTCCATAATTCCTTGCGACACATCTATTAGATTGCACAGGTGCTGATCATTTGGAGCTTTTAGTATTCACCAAATTCATATTAAGTGCCTAGCAAACAATACCCACAAATATTACTTTTAACATTTGAATTTTGTAGTTGCATATATTACGCTGAATTTTTGTCCAGCAATGCAATTGCAGAAAATGAACGTCATGTTAGAAAAGCAATTTATGTAAACTCAAGCCCTTTATTGATGTGCTTGCCGTGTTTACTCCATATGTTCACTTATTCTTCTAAGTCAAAAAATGCTTGATGAATGTCTAAAATACTTTCCCAGATTTTAAATTGAGATCAATTCTTGACTCTCTCCACACTAAATATTCTCTTTTGGGAATCTGTTCCCTGAACTACATATTATTTTCCCTGAAGCAACTACCTTTCGGTTGATAATTATAACCATGATAAAATATCAATGTGATGCTCTGGGCCGGATTTAAACATGAAAGTATTTTTTGTCTTTTGAACGAATGCAGCTTCATTGTTTGAAGTGAGACGTGTCTTTTGCTGTTCCTCGTTTGACATGCATAGATTTCTTTTCATCACTGGGGAACTGGAACTGGGGACATTTTTACATGTGAAAGGGTTTGAATAATTAGGACTCCAAAATAGGGAATCGTCCATAGAAATCATGTTCATTAGGAATGCTAAGCAAGCAAGCACAGCGTTTGCAAATTCATTTGCAATGTGCTTTTTAAATGGGAAGTATTTGTAATACCTCATGCTCGGTTCTGCTTGATTCTCAGGGTTATGTGGCACTGAGAAGAAGCTGAGATTACAGTTCAGAGGCAGCTTCTTTCTCTATGAAGTGATATTTCCTATTCCTTTTAACAGGACTATATGGTTTCCTCCTTTAGGGTGTGAGAAAGTGTTAATTTCACAGAGGCCCAGCTACATTTTTTCTTTTTTTTCTTTTCCTGTTTTGCCTTTCTGCCTGTCCCTGCTCTCTTCTGCTCCTGTCCTCTCTGCCCCTTTAGTCTTTTTTCCTGCTGTCTGTTTTTTCTTGTTTCTACCTTCTGTGGGAATCATGTTTCAGGGCCAGCGGAACAACCAACATTTTGAAAAAAGTGGCCGTATGCTTTTACTGTCATTTTTTACCGATCTGCAGGATTTCCCACACTTTGTCAGGAGGACTTTACATATCCACCCGCTCCATCAGCTGCACCTGAAAAATGTGCTGACATTACGGCTGACATGCATTTCTATGTTGGCGGTAATGCAATGGATCTGACGTGCATTTTTATGCTGGCGGTAATGCAATGGATTCCAACACAATCTGCCTGAAATGACCATCTGGTAAAAGCAGGTGGATTTTAAATGGTTCCAGTAATCATTGATATTAGGAGGCATCTACACTTCTCTGCAAAAGTAGAAAAGGGAAGAGCAATGTCTCCTTTGTTTTCCTCTTAACACTTCCACTAAGTGATGGAAAAGAAATAAGTTGAAAAGATAAAAATTGCACGGGGAACCCCATTGAACAAAAGTAAAAACAAAGCCAGCCAGCTTCGTGTAATCAACACTTTGAGGAACACATCACCAGTGAAAGAACACACCCATTGCAAAGGAAAGATAGAGATGGAGTGGATTGCCAATCAAAGAGAAAGAATGAACATGTGGAGGAGAAAGACAGAGTGAAGGCAAACATGTGTAGACAATAAAAAGACAATGGGCCTCATTACACGGTAGGCGGTAGCCATGGCGCTATTAGCGCCATGGCTACCCCCTTACCGCATTCCGGGTCCGTGTTCCTGGAATGGGGACTTACCAGGTCATTCCGACCTTGGTGGGACCGGTAAGTCCCCATTCCGGGAACCATTCCCCATTCCCATTGAGCCCATATAGGGCTCAATGGGAATGGGGAAGGAGCTAATAATGGGCCCGGTATTATCTCTGAAGTCCCTCAACGGGTCCCTTCTTAATGCCTGGTAAAACCAGGCGTTAAGGAAGTGACCCGCTAAGGGACCTCGTAGTAGGGCGGTAAGGGATTACCGGCACCAGTGCCCTGACCGGTGCCGGTAATCCCTTACGCATACCGTGTAATGAGGCCCAATGAAACATAAAGAGCAAGACACACAGTTAAGTGTATTTAGAATAATTGCACACTGCTAAGAATATATGGAGAAGCTCCTCTACGTTTGTGGCTGACATGTCACTGTATGCATAGCAATATATGCAAGTGCGTTGTAGAATAAAAGTGGTAATGAAATATATCTTGATCATTTTATTTTATTATTTAATTCTTTTACCTTTGTATAGCGCACAAACATCCCATGGGCATCGTGGCGCTGTTACTTGCAGGGAACTTAGATACAGGGAGGTACAAAATACACATTTTACATATTTTACATTAGTAGCACATTAATACAGTAAGTTAGTTGCAGGTACATTTTCAGGTTTATCGGAAGATGTGACGAGAAGTCCTATAGGGACTGTGGTGTTGATCAGGCGAACAGTGTGGTTTTCATGGCTTTGCGGAAGGCAATGAGTGAGACTTCAGCACAAAGCGTCATAGGAAGGACATTCCAGTGTAGGGAGGCAAGGTAGGGGAAACTAGCGCCTCCTTCCCTTGCTCTTTTTATCCTGGGCACAGTGAGCATATTTGCGTAGGGTGATCTGGTTGGCCCTGCAGATGTGGCAGGGTGGATTCTTCTTGAAAGGTAAGCTGGTGCTGAGAGGTGGATGCATGTATGGGTAACGGTAAGGCACTTAAATTACATTTTATGTTGACTTTTGTTAATATAATGTGTTGACAATGATGCCATGTCTCATTTAATTGGATTCTTGATGCTAAGTAATATGTTATGATATCTTATTTTAGTGGGGTTTATAAAACACACCACTGCCAATTGCATGGTCTCCAGGTGTTTTGGCAGAACTGAAAATAAGAGAGAGATTAGTATGTTAGTGCCAGGAAAGGGAGAACACACTATTTATTTTGCTAATGTGTTGGTAGTTTAAGTTTGGAAGTACCGGTCACTGTGTATGGGTTTGCATCTTTGTTGTCTGGGTTGGTGGGCATGAAAGTCAAAATAATTGGAAAGATTTAAACCCGCAAGATGAGCTACTAACAGAGCAGAATAGGTATTGAGACTCCATTCTCATGGTGGTCGAAGTGTAGGATGGGTTAGAAGGGCCAGCAGAAAAAAGTAAAATATGTAATTGAATTATCTAGTTCATTACAAAGAGTTTGGAAGAAAAAATCAAATAAAACATTTGTACGATTCATATTATAGACAGGCGAAAATAACCTAACGAAGACATGTGTAGGTGTAGTAAAATAATATGTTAAATACTTTTTTTAAAATGAACAAAAACGTTATCAACCAACTCTTCATCAGCAACAAAGGAATGAGTCCCCCCAGTGAGAAAAGAATGTGAATACCATATCCAAACAAATACACCAACATTGAAGCATACCTCAAAGCTAATAAGACTCAAGTACCTATTCCACAAATGTGTGCAAAGTCTGTTTAATTATGGGCAGCTGCAACATAAGTCATGTAAGGGGAATTCTGAATAGGATTTATAAAATTGCCCAAGCCGACATTATGAAAGCCACTAGAAATAAGGCAGGCAATGGGCTATAGCAGAGCTCCAAACCCTAGCATGTTGGCTAGCTTGAACACATGAAGGGGCCGATTCATGGAACAAACGTGCGCCGAAAATCCCAGCGCAAGCAGGCGCAAGGAGGCGCAAGCGCACGCGCATGCGTGCGATTCAAGGAAGGCGCTGCGCTACTTTCCCACTGGTTGTGCGCCAAATCCGTGCATGGCGCACGCGGGCACACACGTCATCAAACGGCGTGTGCTATGCGCACAGCAAAACCGCACATAGCGCAGCGCACACAAAAAAAGTGGGCGTAACAGTGGGCGTAACATGCGGAATGGGGAACAACACGTGAAAAAGAAGGCGTAACTGGGTACTGCAGGGAACTACATGGAACGCCCACACGCACGCGAACAACCCGTATTGATGGATTCGAATAAGGGAAACCCGCGCACGGCAAAAGAGGCACACAGGCGTCTACGCGTCCGCCACACGAAGGCAGGCGGAAGCGTCCCCGTGCACAGCATAAAAGTGCGCGCAAACAACAAACACATATATATAGCTACGATGAATGCCCCATTTGTCACAGCACTGATCGTGGGACACCGCAGGAGGAGGAGAATAGCCAGGGCATGCATTTTTTCACCACGGACAAGCCTTTTTGGGATGCCTGATGACCAGGTCTATGGCAGGTATAGGTTTCTACCCCATATCATCCTAGACCTGGTCAGGGAATGGGAAGATGACCTAACATCCCCCACCCTCTGCTCCCAAGCATTGAGCCCTTTGGAGAAGGTGCTCAATGTCCTGCATTTTTTGGCCACTGGGTCTTTTCAGCGGACTACTGCCATAGTGGGTGGGGTCTCACAGGCCACGCAGTCACGCTGCCTATACCAGGTATTGGTAATCATGACAGCGCGCCCCTCAGTCCGCAGGCACATATACATGCCCAGAACCCCCGCAGAAAGGCAGGCCGTTGTCCAGGACTTTTACAGGGTGGCACACTTCCCCAAAGTGCTGGTGCCATAGATTTCACCCATGTGGCCCTACGTCCACCTAGGGCCACTGAGCACATCTACTGAAACCGCAAGCACTGGCATTCCATCAACGTACAGGTGGTATGCGATGCAAAGGGAATCATCACCTCTGTCTATGCAAACTACCCTGGCTCGACCCATGACAGTTTCATATACAGAATGTCCACCCTGAGCCGGGCCCTGGAAGCTGGGCAGCATGGCGACACATGGCTCCTAGGTTAGTACAAATGCCTGTGCACATGCATGCATGTCACACACACACACAAAATACACAAACCCCAATAATCACAACCATTATCACCTCTCCAGGGGACAGTGCCTACCCTTCTGAGCAACCACAAGATGACGCCAATCCGGAACCCCACCACCCCAGGTAAGATACAACGCGGCCCATATTGCAACCAGGGCCATAGTGGAGCGCACATTCGAGTGCTCAAGTCACGCTACCGCTCCCTTGACCGCCTGGCGGACAGCTACTCTATGCACCCCCAGTAGTGTGCAGGATCATTGTGGCAGCATGTGTCCTGCACAATGTTGCAACACGGCAGGGCGTACCGGTGGACATGGTGGTGCCCCCACATCCCCAACCACAGGCACAGGCGCTGCCCATGGGAGGGGATAGGGCACGTGGCGAGGAAGCCCATTCCCGGCTTGTGGCCAGATTCTTCACCTAAACTCCCAACCCTGCGGAGTGCACACAGGCCTGGCACATCCAGGTGACAATCGATGATGACAAATAGACAGTCAACTGTCACAACCTTACCACCCTGAGATTGTTGCCATGGAATTGCCACATTGTGTGCATCCCTAGCTACTTAAACACAAGCAATCCTGTGTGACCAAAAGGCACACATGCAAGGTGTGAATCACACAGACCTGCAAAACAGGCCATGACTATCACTAGTATGTCACTCAAACCCTCCCAAACCACAACATGACATGGCACGCAATAGCCATACACCAACACAGTACCAATAAGGTACACATTGCCATGTGAAAAATGTAAATGGGCATCAGACAATGATGCCTGACAAGGAATCAGATGAAATGACTGATCAACAACCTCCCACCCAAAATGAGTCATACCCAAATGCATTCCAAAAGTCGGATTTGAAACATAACAATGAATGGCTGTCCACATGCACAATGTGCATTGCATAATCAACACTGCAGCTACTGTGTGCCATGTCCATCTCCTGCAACACACTGCTCAGTGCACAGCACAGTGAACAGCCACTGTGTGTGATGCCCACCCAGAGCATCACATCTAAGCAACACACTACATAAAATAACAAAATTAGGCATGTACAGGATCCACAAATAGTCTTTGAACATTCGCTGCAGGGACACAATGGGCACCAGAAGGCAAACAGAGTGTACACGTGGACATGTAAGGGTGGTTGTACATGTAGTGGATCATAGTGCGAGTGTGTGGGTCAGTAGGGACATGCACTCAACATATGCATGTGAAATCAAGTGACCATCACTGTCCTCTACACATCACATGTGAACATTCACCATGTGTATACCCCAGTATGTCAAACCACCACTATCCCGTCACACCTGAAAGGTAAACACAACACATGAACAGGCATTGATGAGCAGAATACATCATGTACATAGTAAAGCACAATTACAATTTCAGGGTGCCCATCACACTGCAGGGCAAGGCAACTATCAACAACAAAACACACCCCCTCCCTCACAAATCACCATCACCCACTGAGCAACTGCATCTGGGTTATTCATCCGACATCCTTGAATTCCACCTGGCCACAGGATCACCCTTCCCCTTTGTCACCATCTCCCACCTTGTGTGTAAAAAGTTGCCAGCACCCTCAGAGTCCACCTAGATTTGCAAAAGCACAAAATCCAAGAGAACTCAAAGCAGTACAACACAGAAGCCAAGCAAATACCCTGCAGCCAGTAAAACAAACCAGAACAGCCTCCAGTAGATGACTTCAAGTAGCAGTACGCCACAAAGGCCAGGTACTACCACAATGAGGTTCTCAACCAAGGTAGCACAGTAAAACAATGTCACAACAGGATCTGAACCATGTGTGGTACATAACATAGAATGATGCAACACGAACGGATGTCTACTGCCACAGCTCCCGTGTACAGGTGCAGGAGTGGCACAAAACAACCACCCCGACCGTGGTCTGGGTGCCTGCAAGGTCTAACTCACACAGGCCTCTGAGACCCTGGTGGGGAAGGAGGGTCAGGGATATGCAGTCGGCACAGGCATTGGCATACTGGATAACCGTAATGAGGGGCAGGAGAGGGGAGTAGGATTGACACGGGAAAGTAGGGAATGCACCAAAATGTAGTACACACATTAACACTTACACAAATAGACCAAACTTGTTCACATGCATATAGCAGCAAATTACTCAAATGGAAGTCAAAGAGAAACTTATCTCTGGGGTGAGTGCTGGCCTCCTGCCTGTACACTCTCCGGTCCGGTAACAGGAGCAGTTCAATGCTGCAAAGAGAGCCACAGTTAATAATCTGTGCATGCCCAAAACACACCACCAAATATCCCCCAAAGTAACAAAACACTCTACAAACAGACAATCTTGTGTGGATGCTTCATACCCCTACGTAACATTACCCCTGTGATGGTTCATACACAGTCAATGCATTAAGTCAGGCACCGGTGGGTGTGTGGCAAATGGAACACCAATGTGTCACGATTCACACAACATGCAATGTCCCCTGGGTAAGCAGACAGACACATATAGCAAGGTCTGACTTCAGAACAAGTCCTGTACCACCATGACCAAAATAAAGTAGCCAGTGCATGTATCAAATTCTACTTGGAAATGAAATGCACTGCACCAGAGTCTGTCCCTCGCTGTCTGTCCCTGTGAGCTGCTTCATTCCATGACTTGCAACGCTACATGGCTAATACAAGTGCCTCAATGGACCATGGTGGAACGGAGGGTTTGTGCCACTGCCCATGCAGGTGCCCCAGACAACTTTACCATCAACTAGCCATCAGTCCACCAACACATCTGAGCTGTATTGTGCGCTTCAACACCAATATTTGTCCAAGCTCACCATCAGTGCTGCTACTAAGCATGCATGTTCAACTGGCCAGGTGGAAGGTTTGCTGTGTTGTGACCTCCCTGTGCTGCTCACCTTGCCTGGAGTCCCTTGAAACACGTCATCGTTTATTGGATATATGATCGCAATACCTGTGCCTCTGCTTGCGCACACTTGCGCATGTCGGCACCACCAAACGTGTCCAGATTCCAGACGTCCAATGGCCCATGTCTGCTGGTAAAGGTGGTCTTGAGGCTCATCCCCCTGCAGAAAGTCCATGAAACACATGATTAATGCTTAATATTCATCTGTGTGAGTGGACCATGTCAGAGACGTACATCAGAAATCACACCATCAGTCCGTCTTTCACAGCAACAGTGCGAACACACTATCTACGGCATGATTTTCAACAAGCACATGTTCATTAAAGATAAGAAACATACTACACAATGCATAGCAATGAATGTACACATGAATCATTAAACACCCCATCTAGCAAAAGAAGAACAGTGGTCAATTACACCCCAATCATCCCCACTAGGGGTGTTAACACAAGTTCCACAGCAGCAGACGTGCCACAAATATGACAGTCCATTGCCCTTGTGTAATAGGCTGTTACACCGAACCATCCTTGCGAGCCCATGGATAAGGGAAGCAGGAGTGGCATATGTGAGTCAAGGACCCCAAGCAGCAAACACATACACAAGACAAGCTTGAAGGGCCCAGCTGGAACAGACAGTGGATGCTTTCAAAAGCCACAAAGCACCACACCATCACATGAAAGCACAATAGACTAGCAATTTTAAACAATATTAACTAATTACACTAACTTTGAAAAACCTACTTTACCTATTTAAACTAACTATCAAACAGAAACTTAACTAACTAAACTAAAAGAAAAAGAAAAATGGCCACATATGACCCGGGGGGGGCAGCCAGGAGGGGGGAGGTACAGGGTGCTGCTCAACACCCACATGCGATGATGCAGAGGAAAAAAAACTCCATGTGCTCAATGCCTGCACAACCTGACCTATGTGGGAGATAGATTATCGTCCGAGTCTGGCTCTTACTGGAAAGGAGGACGTGGCACAGGAGCATGACCACGCCTAGCTGCAGCTTGCTCCTCGTTGGCAGCAGGTCTGCCTGGTTCTGTGTGGTGATGACATGTAGGTCTGCATGCAGAACCTCCCGTGATACACGTGCTTCCTCTTGCAAGGTAGCACGTGTAACACAGAGTTCCTCCTGCAAGGCCTGCCTGGACAACCGCTGCACCTCCCGGCAAGCATGTAGCTCAGCCAAGATGGTACTCTCAAGCTGTGCAAACCTCTCCTCTGCCCGCTCCCTCTGGGACATCAGAAGGACACCCAGAGTGGATCTGAGGGAAGCATGCTCCTCCCTCAGGGCCTTCATGTGTGCCTCTGCGTGAGCCGCAATTGCTTGATGCAGAGATGACATTTCAGCCTGGCGTGCCCTGTCTGAGGCCGCCATGCCCAGCCTGAGCGATCGGGCCGTGGACCGTGCCGCCTGCTGCTGGAGAAGCACCTGCTTAGCAGGGGGGAGCACAGATTGGGCCACACGCTCCATGCTGTCAGCAATGTTCTCCATTGCTGCCCCCTGCCGTTCAGAATTGGCAGTCATGTCTTGCTCCCACTCAGTATACTGTGGTTGCGTGCGGCGACCACGTTGGTGGGCTTGACCCCTGCGGGACCCAGGGACTGTGTGTCCTCGTTGTGTTGGCACCACCCACGGCTGCACGACTAAATGCCCCCGTCGACGTGATGTCCCAGGCACATCAGTGACTGGTGTGGAGGGTGACTCTGCGTCCTGATCCACCATGGGCGGAGATTCCAAGACTGTCTGACCCCTCAGTGCAGGTGTCGCGGACAGAGGAGTGTCCATATCAGAATCACTCACCCCTGACATATGGACCTGATGCTCATCCAACTCGACATGGTTGTCAGAGTGTTCTTCAGGGCTGGACTCATAGGCAGCCAGCGACAAGATGGACTTTAGCACTTGGGGGTTTTCGTGGCCTACCACCCCACCACACCCACTTGTGCTGGGTCGATGTAGTGATAACAACCCTGTGCCTGGCATGACAACACCATCCTCCGGCTCCATTGCGTCATCATCTGAAAAATAGAGAGAAAAAAGGTCACTACACATGTTCGAAGCACACAACACACACACACACTGACAACAAACACATCAGGCAGACATGTGACACACAAAATAGAACCTGGCATGCATGCTGGGTCAACTTGGAATTGCTTCTGTGATCAGATCTGTTGAAAGGTGGCAGTCTGCATTGAAGTGGGTCTATGCAGTGCAGCAAATATGTATGTTACTCACTACCTACATGTACAAGGACTCCATGGTGTGTGTCAGAAAATGTGAAGGCAGTGCAAGGTCAACTTCAGGCATCACGTGCCATGTGCATTCAATGGGTAGCATATCTACAAGCAAAGCACCCCTCCACCCAAGTGCAAAAGCAGGGATGCCTAGCATGTTATCAAACGGCTGACCATAGACCTGTGTATTGACAGACAGTGTTGACTAGCATCAACAGCTTCATGTGAGTCAAGTGACAACACTGCAAATTATGATGGGACAGTAAGCAGGACACATGATGAAACCTCTGGAGTCCACCCACGTGTGAAGAAGACACCACACCAGTTGGACAGAGTCATTGGCCATTAAACAGGCTGAGGCCTGTGACCCTCACATATTGTCAGACCCTAAACATGTGTGCAATGCAGTACTGAGCCACAGTTGACACGGGAAGGCAGATGAAATGCCATGCAATTTGGGTCATCATGGACTTGTGTAACAGTGATCATCCAGTCATGGACACATATGGGCATGCGTGGAATGCACATGGAGCATGAATGGGCACTCATATCCCTGCGGGGCATCTGACTTCTGCACAGTCCAATTGAGACACCCTGCATCAAGTGCTAAGGATGTACCACAATGGATATGTTTGGCAGATTGGCGGATGTTAGAATGTACACAGGAGGCATGACCAGGGAAGTAACCAACGGCAATATTGTAGCAGACCAGTGCTGAGATGGAATTGGGGTGCAGAGCAGGGGGTTGAGGGGCAAGGGAGCATGCCTACATTGGCTACCCCCTTGCAGGCAGAGGACACATGCACGTCAGTCATGCTATGCATAGTTCCTGGGCTGAGAGGAAGCTCACCCCACACTACATGCAGAAGTGCCAGTGAGCTGTAACATGGACCGGAGGGGCATACTGGTAACCAGCATGTGACTATGGTGCAAAAGTGGTGATGTGGACAGTCCCTGTCTGCTCCACATGTCCGCCATCCAGCAGAGTAGACATGCATCAGGGAAGCATTGCATTACTCACACATCATAGCCATGTACACGTGACATGTAGTGGCAGTCATGCACAACACATCACACAAGTAAAACACACACGTCCTCGACAAAAACGCATCAACACTCACCGGACTGGGCATCAAAGTCCGGCATCTCTCCCACTCCTTCGACCAATTCAGATGGTATGAACTCTGCAACGAGTGACTCATGCGGAGTGAGGTCTTCCTCCTCCGGTGCAGGCCCACCGCCAGTCACCAGAGTCAAGTTGTAATTTGAGGCACGCTTAGCCTTAGCACTGCGTTTGAGGTCATTCCAACACTTTTTGCACGCTTGCGCCGTGCGCACCTCATGGCCGAATGCACTCACATGTTCCGCAACCTGCTTCCAGTGGGTATCACGGTGGGCAATCTTAGTCTGACAATTAGCACCCACTAGCATGTCACGGCTGTGTTTCTGCACATAGCCCACGATGAAGTCCAGTTCCTGGTTGCAGAAAGGCTTCTTCCTCGACGTGCAGGAGGTCGTGGCTGTGTGTGGGGTCCCAGCCTGTGCTGCAGGTGCAACCTTCCTCCTCTTGGATTGTGGCGCAGACCCTGGCTGGCTGATGCCGCCCTGATCAGTATGGCCAGTGGGACTGGTGGATTGATCCAAGGGAGTGGCAGGTGGAGGGACGACCAAAGGGCTGACTTGTGTCAGTGGCAGCTGGGTGCCCTCTAATGGACCCTGCGCATCAACATCCGCTGTGGCAGGGTCATTGACCACAACTGTCCTGGTTGGCAGACTCACAACTGGGGTGTTGTTAGCTGCATCTGCCCCTGCACTTGCCAACACCCGGCTGTTCGGGGCAGCAGATGACATTACTGCCCCAGGGACACGTGTCTTGGTCAGGGCAGCCCTGCGTGCCCCTACGGTTTCCCTCCGGTCCTGTTGGAAATCTTCCAAGGGCTCTTCAATCACCAACGCAGCCTGCGCTGGCAGACCCTGAGCCTGGGTGGTGGTGTCCACAGCTGCACCTGCAGCTACCACTACCCTTGGGCCCGTGGCAGTCGATGAAATGGACTGCCGGGTCACACGGGTGCCAGTGCCAGATGCAGAAGCTGCATCTCCCGGAACCACAGGAGGTGGTGGCATGACTGCACCGACACATGGCACAACATCATGTTCAAGTGGCGCACCCCTGCCTCTTCCCCCTCTGCGGCCACCCTGGACACCCTGGCGTCCCCCGACTCCCTGGTCACCCCGGCCACATCCCTGACCACGCCCGCCATGCGGCGTACGCCCAGCTGAGTCGCCCCTCACCTTTGGTGGCCCCCCAACCATGGCACAGATGGAGTAGTGCTGGCACAGATAGAGTAGTGCCAATGGGAGGTGTACACCACAATTGACCTGGGCAATTGGGGTGAAGGGGGTGGGATGCAAGATGTTAATAGCCCCCCTGCACCTGCAAGGCAGTATGTGACCCTGGTGATGTAGTGACGGGTCACGCTACGCTCAGGCAACCCACAACTGCAGTAAAACCATGCACGCAACCCTGCATCCTACGTGCGTGGAATCAACCTCCTGCAGTACGCAGTAACACAAAAAACACGTACGCGTGGGACACGCAGGCTACTATGACCTCGAAAATGGGTGCAATACACAGGGGCACCCGCAGTAGGAAAAATAGCATGCGCGACTCACCGTCTGACTAACGTGATAATGAAAAACACGCGTAGCCAATACCCCCGCCAAAACACGAGATACGTCCTTGATCGCTGTGAAGATGTGATGGCGCGCAAAACAGCACGAAGCAGCTACACACGTCGGTCTCCACGAAAGGCACGTACAGCGAACTGCTGGCCCCGCTCACCTTTAACCCATGCTGAGGGAAACGCCCGCGCACGTCACTTACGCGTGTAGGCCCTTTCCTCGGATTACATGCATTCACACGCGGACGTGCAGTTTTTTCAACGTCAGAGAAGCGCTTATTCGCTAAGGGCCTTTGGTCCAATGAAAATGCGTACATGTGCTGACGCGCTTACGTGCTAATGGCCTTTCCTCCAATTACACGCTGACGTGCAATTTTTTCATGTGCCAAATCACTCCGTATCAGAAGGCCGAATTACTGCCCCCCAGAGCCCCGAGCACGCTCCCACCTGCAATCTGCTGCTGCCTGACTGCCTGCTGCCCACGTGCCCTGCCATTTGCTGCCTGCACATCAGCCAGGGGTTCAGTTGCTGTGACCACCCCTGCTGGAACCGAAGACTCCCGACTGGGATTCCATCGCTCCACAGCCCAGCCCCAGGACCCAGTTGCCCACCCACTCCTGCCTCTGGGTTGCCATGTCCAGCATAACACCATCTGGCAGCACTGGCAACCCCCAGCCAGAGAGGCAGAGGGCCACCAGCTTCAGTGCCAGGGAAGTTGGTGTCCTGGTGGAGCAAGTCCTAGGGCAGTATGATGCCCTCTTTGCAAGTTCGCGCGCCGACAATGAAGGACGGACCAGGATCTGGATGGACATCGTGAATGCCATCAATGTCGAGGGGGTGGCAGTCCGCGACTTACATCATGTCAAGAAGCGCTGGAAGGACTTTATGTCCAGGACCCTCAACAAGGCCCGGCGCCAGATGTCGGACCACCAAATGAGGGTCCAGGAACGCGTATGCCCAGCGCTCTATGTCCAGATCCTTGAGAGGCAGACCCGTCTGGAGTCGAGCGGTAAGTGTACATGCAGGGTGATTGTGCGTGTCGTGGTGTGCCAGTGGTGTGCAGGTTACACATGTGTTTTTGTAGGGCCATGGAGGGATGTGTATGAACATGGGCGTGAGGCTGCCACATGTGTGTCTTCTCAGGTGTGAGACACATTGATGGTATATGTGTTGGTAAGCATGCTGGACAAATGCAGGTGTGGGAGCACAAATGTTTGAATTTCTGTGTATTTACATTGGCATGGTTGTGGCATGGATGGTGGTTCCTAATGCATGTATCTGCACTGTGTACATGTGCATGTGTGTGTATTTGACAAGTGTGCAACTGTGATGCAACATGGATGCATGTGACACTGATATGTAGAAGTCTGAATGGCAGATCTGACATGTATTGCCATCTCATCACTGCAACAGTTGGAGGAGATGTAGACATGCATGTAAGTGTGATGGCGTGTGTGCATGTCTACTGCACTCCCTGTGTTTCATGTGATGTCTGGCTCACCTTTGGATGCTCATGCTGTTGTATGTGTATGGATGGTGCTGGCTGTTGTGATATGGCTGTGGAATTTCTCATGTGTGTGAGTTGAAATGACATGTGTGTTGGGGATTGTGATGCCATGTCTGAAGTTTGACACTGCCACTCATGTGCAACTGTCATGTGTGTATCAGTCCATTGTACAGTGCCCTGATGCCTGTGTCCTATCTCTCCCTGTCTGCAGCATCAACTGATGAAGAGGGCGGGACTGTGCTGTAGAGCACAGCGGCAGGGATCGCACCTCCAGCCGGAGATGCAAGGCCCGGCTCCCCTCCCAGGTTGTCATCTCGTCAGGGAGTGAGGAGTCCAGTGCCGCGTTCCAGGCCGCAGCAGCCGAGGGTAGGTTCAAGAGGCGGAGGTCGGAGTTGGACTCCTCGGCAGCAGAAGGGGCAGCTGAGACCCCACAGGGTCCAACGGAGGAAGATGGCATGGAGTCATCCAGGTTGGTGGGGGGTTTGGTGGAGGAGGAGGCCGTGCAAGGGTCAGACACAGGGTCTGGAGGTGGGGATTCCACTGGTGCTAGTGGTGCAGTGCAGGGGCAGGGACAGGAGGCAGCACAGGCCACCTCGGAGGTGCCTGTGTGTAATCCTGTCCCTGATCCTGTGACTGCATCATCTTGCACAGGCAGGGATGCCTACGTCCAGACCCGTTTTCAGGGAGGGGATCCGCTTACACCAACTGGCCTTCCTCTCCCTGCGGACGTGGCTATCCTGGACCGGGTTGAGCCTGTCCTGAGTGGGATGGCGTTGCGTCAATGGGGCATGCAAGTTGACCTGCAGTGTTTTCGTGAGGACACTGCACGTCATCTCGAATGCCTCGTTGACCGCGTTGACCTACTGGGACGGGTCACCAGGGCTGGGTTCCTCCGTTTGCTGGACCTTGTTCCGACCCCCTCCTCACCTGAACTCCCTATGCACCAGTCGTCCTCCATGCCATCTTTCCACCCATGTATCACCTGGGTACCATGTGGAGCTGCCTCTGACCCTACGGCCAGGCAGGTGGAGGACACATCCCTGCCACAGTCGGGAGTCGGACGTCCAGCAGGGGTGGCCACCTCAACAACTGCACCCCAGCCGCAGGAAGATGTGCAGGCAGCAAGATCCAGGGCACAGGCAGAGGCACAACAGCAGCAGCAACACAGTGGGAGCATGATGGCTCGGGGCCTTCAACATCAGAGGGGCAGGCATCGGCCAGAGGGCAGGAGGACCCAGGACTGGAAATGTCTTCCGTGTGGCAGCAGTTAGGCCATGCTATAGATGCGGAGCGGCAGCGGGCAGAAGAGGCACGGCTCACAATGGTCAGGGCGGAGAACTCCATGTGTAGGGCTCTGAGGCGGGCTGAGTGCCTCGAGGCAATTCGCAGGGACCTGGAGGTCCACATGTCATCGTCCCTGCGAACCCTTGGGGCCATGGAAGAGAACCGCCACCGGGTCATCGAGCAGGAGTTCGATGATGCCCTGGCCCAGGAATCGGGAAGTGAGCCATCGGACTAGCCCGCTGACATTGTAAATAGTTTTTAGATTTAGGTTTCCTTTTCCTTTTCCTTTTATTTGTGGTCAATGGACAATGCCACACACATTTGTATATAGTTTTATTTTTTTGTAGTTTCTTAGGTAGGTTTCATTTGTTTGGTTGGGCTCATGGACCCTTTACATAGTTGGACAATGGATTGATTTGATTTATTTTTTGGATTTTGCATATGGATTCATGGATTTTTCTTTTGGACAATTGATTGTGAATAGTTTGATCATGGATTAATTAGAATTTTTTTTTCATTATGAACATGAAGCAATTTATTTTTTTTTTAGCTTTCCTTTGGATTTGCGTTGGTGGAGGTAGAGTTTGGACTGTTTTTCTTTCAAATATTTTTGGATTGGTTATAATTTTCATTCACTCATCTTTTGCACATGCTTTTCATTTCATGTTTGCTATTTTTGTATGATTTCATTTCATTTATTTATTTTTGTACGTGATACATATTCATATTTTATTTCCATGTGTGGGATTCGCTCATTGGGTTGATGCATTTGAAAATGTGTGTTTACACAATCAATGCCAACCAGTGTATCTGTGTGACGGACATAGTTGACTTTTGGTTTGTTTCTTGAGATAGGCATGTCAGTGTGGGGTGGATTGGGAAATCATTGCTTCTCAAGAATGGGGTGGCGTGATGTGTTTTTTTGCTGCAGAAGTGGCCCATGATTGTGCTTCTTTATTTTGTGTAGGGGGGACATGAGTGGGGGCCTGCTGGCAGGTGCCCCTCACTGCTGGGGGGTGGGGGTGCAGGGGGACATGAGTGGGGGCCTGCTGGCAGGTGCCCCTCACTGCTGGGGGTGGGGGTGCAGGGGGACATGAGTGGGACATGAGTGGGGCCTGCTGGCAGGTGCCCCTCACTGCTGGGGGGGGTGGGGGTGCAGGGGGAAATGAGTGGGACATGAGTGGGGGCCTGCTGGCAGGTGCCCCTCACTCGTGGGGGTTGCGGGTGCAGGGGGACATGAGTGGGGGGCCTGCTGGCAGGTGCCCCTCACTGCTGGGGGGTGGGGGTACAGGGGAACATGAGTGGGGGCCTGCTGGCAGGTGCCCCTCACTACTGGGGGGTGGGGGTGCACGGGGACATGAGTGGGACATGAGTGGAGGTCTGCTGGCAGGTGCCCCTCACTGCTGGGGGGTGGGGGTGCAGGGGGACATGAGTTGGTGATCACTAGTGGAAGGTGACATGTGTGCTGTCTGGGGGGCATGCCCAAGGGTGCAGGGTAGTCCCCTGTGTTGTGGGTTGCCTGCAGGGGCCATGGATGGGGTGGAGGGCACACCTGGGAGGACCCACACTGCCAATTCACGTGTGGGACTCCCCGTGCACCCCACGATACACGTACCAGCTCTGACAGCGAAATCACGTGTGAAACTTCCCGCAAACCCCAGTAATACACGTACCCCACTCGCACAAGGCCGATTGCGTGTAAAACTTCCTGCGAACCCCAGTAATACACGTACCCCACTCGCACAGGCCCTTTCACGTGTGAAACTTCCCGCGAATCCCAGTAATACACGTACCCCACTCGCACAGGCCCTTTCGCGTGTGAAACTTCCCGTGAACCCCAGTAATACACGTACCCCACTCGCACAGGCCCTTTCGCGTGTGAAACTTCCCGTGAACCCCAGTAATACACGTACCCCACTCGCACAAGGCCAATCACGTGTGAAACTTCCCGCAAACCCCAGTAATACATGTACCCCACTCGCACACGGCCAATCGTGTGTGAAACTTCCCGTGAACCCCAGTAATACACGTACCCCACTCGCACAGGCCCTTTTGTGGGTGAAACTTCCCGCGAATCCCAGTAATACACGTACCCCACTCGCACAGGGCCTAGCGCGTGTGAAACTTCCTGTGAACCCCAGTAATACACATACCCCACTCGCACAGGCCCTTTTGCGTGTGAAACTTCCCGTGAACCCCAGTAATACACGTACCCCACTCGCACAGGGCCAATCGCATGTGAAACTTCCCGCAAACCCCAGTAATACACGTACCCCACTCGCACAGGCCCTTTTGTGTGTGAAAATTCCCGTGAACCCCAGTAATACATGTACCCCACTCACACAGGGCCTATCGTGTGTGAAACTTCCCGCAAACCCCAGTAATACACGGGCCCCACTCGCACAGGCCCTTTCGCGTGTGAAACTTCCCGCGAACCCCAGTAATACACATACCCCACTCGCACAGGGCCTATCGCGTGTCAAACTTCCCGCAAACCCTAGTAATACACGTACCCCACTCGCACAGGGCCAATCGCGTGTGAAACTTCCCACGAACCCCAGTAATACATGTACCCCACTCGCACAGGGCCAATCGCGTGTAAAACTTCCCGCGAACCCCAGTAATACACGTACCCCACTCGCACAGGTCCAATCGCGTGTGAAACCTCCTGCGAACCCCAGTTATACATGTACCCCACTCGCACAGGCCCTTTTGCGTGTGAAACTTCCCGCGAATCCCAGTAATACATGTACCCCACTCGCACAGGGCCTATCGCGTGTGAAATTTCCCGCGAACCCCAGTAATACACATACCCCATTCGCACAGGCCCTTTGCCTGTGAAACTTCCTGTGAACCCCAGTAATACACGTACCCCACTACAGGGTCAATCGCGCGTGAAACTTCCCGCGAACCCCAGTAATACACGTACCCCACTCGCACAGGGCCAATCGCGTGTGAAACTTCCCGCGAACCCCAGTAATACACGTACCCCACTCGCACAGTGCCAATTGCATGTGAAACTTTCCGCGCACCCCAGTAATACACGTTCCCCGCTTGCCGTGTGCTGTGTGGCGGCCATGTATACTGGTACAGGGTTAGCACAGCCCTTTGCGCTGGATCAGGGATTTTGATGGCTTTTCCCTGCGCGAGGGGCGTTCTTGGGGGCGTAACTGGCGCTGCTGCAGGGTCGCTGCATCACTGTGCGCCACGGCTGGTTTTGGTAGCTAAAATCTGCATCACTGTGCGCGGAAATAGATTTTAGCGCACGCGGCTGGCGCAGAAATTCGCACGTGCACACTGTGCACCAGCCACGTGCCCCACTTGTGCGCTAAATTCTTTGAATTACCCCCTTAGTGACAATACTCAGATCCCATTGATGGACAATCAATCATTCGATCTTAGGTCAAGTCAGTGCATCTTTCATCAAAGGTGTGCCATTTTTTAAATGATATTTTACTTAAGAGGAGGGGATAAGTATGTTTCAGTGGAAATCCAACACTCAGAAAACACAATTGATCATCTACAGACGTGGCTTACTATTAAGTAAAAGGGGTCAATTTCATCTGATATCTAGCAAAAAATTGTCATTGCACTTCAAAAGATAACTTCTAAGGTATACCGGCATCAGAGCATCTAATGTTAAATAATACAATCTCTAGATGCCTTTATCAGTTTGTCACTCAGCTTCTCTCTATTGTGTAATAGATAAATATTAAAAAAATAGAAAATATAACAAAAAATATAATAAGCAACATAATGTATATCCCCCTCTCCTCATTTCCTCTTTTTCGCCTACTCTATCAGCTCCCCTCTATTGTGTGATACTATAGGGCAGCGGTCAGCGCCCTATAGTTAAAGGCATGGTCTGGTAAAAAATTGTATTTAAAAAATAGATAGGCAACATAAAAAAAAAATACTAGCATTCTCTTTTTTAAAACTTCCTATGTAAAATTTGGAGCTATTCAAGCTCAAAATTCGCAAAAGCAAGCACATGGGCGCATCCATTTTGTGAAATGGATGCCCTCCTGTGCTGGCTTTTGCTTTTGCGGCACTAATGAAGGAAAAGCCAGCCAGCTGTAGTAAACAAAAGCTACCGCTGGGTGGCTTTCCCTTCATTAGTGCTGTACGCGGAGGACGGGGACCGGAGACCAGAGCAGGAAAGCTGCAGCTGAAGTGACCGCAAACATAAATACAACGTTATTGTGATGGAAAACGCTGCGGTTTTTCTTTCCAAGTTTCTCAGGCTCCTCCGGCTCGGAGGAGCCTGAGAAACTCGGAAAGAAAAACCGCAGCGTTTTCCAACACAACCGCGTTGTGTTTCTGCCTGAATCTGCTTTCCCATTTGGGGCTCTCGGGCTCCCCACGGGGAACCCGAGAGCCCCAAATGGGAAAGCAGATTCAGGCAGAAACAACGCGGCATTGCGGAAAACAAACGCGTTGTTTCTGCCTGAATCTGCTTTCCAATTTGGGGCTCTCGGGCTCCCCACAGGGAGACCGAGAGCCCCAAATGGGAAAGCAGATTCAGGCAGAAACAATGCAGCATTGCGGAAAACAACCGCGTTGTTTCTGCCTGAATCTGCTTTCCCATTTGGGGCTCTCGGGCTCCCGGGGAGACCGAGAGCTCCAAATGGGAAAGCAGATTCAGGCAGAAACAACGCAGCATTGCGGAAAACAACTACGTTTCCCACGGGGAGCCCGAGATCCCCAAACGGGAAAGCAGATTTAGGCAGAAACAACGCAGCATTTAGCATTTCCCATTTGGGGCTCTCCGAGAGCCCCAAATGGGAAATCAGCTGTAGGCAGAAACACTACGCGGCATGTAAACACAACCGCGTTGTGTTTCTGCCTGCTGTGGCTTTCACTTTCGGTCTCCGGTGCTCCACGGTTGTGTTGGAAAATGCTGCGGTTTTTCTTTCCGAGTTTCTCAGGCTCTTCCGAGCGGGAGGAGCGCTTCAAAAGCGACCGCAAACATTTAAAAAAAAATAAATAGCACTTACCGAGATTCAGCTGCAGCTTTCCTGCTCTGGTCTCCGGTCCCCGTCCTCCGCGTACAGCACTAATGAAGGGAAAGCCAAAGCCAGCACAGGAGGGCATCCATTTCACAAAATGGATGCGCCCATGTGCTTGCTTTTGCGAATTTTGAGCTTGAATAGCTCAAAATTTTACATAGGAAGTTTTAAAAAAGAGAATGCTAGTATTTTTTTTTTTTATGTTGCCTAACTATTTTTTTAATAAAATGTTTAACTAGACCATGCCTTTAAGGTGTGTCGTATCATATGTGTGGGAGGAGAGGGTCTTGGAAACCCCCATCCATTCTTACACTTCCTGGGTAGGCCCAGTTGCGGCTGCTTTGGGTTAAGGGCCCCGGCCCTGGAGCACCCATGCAGGAACACCCCTAGGAACTGTGCCCCCTCCCTTAAGACAGCATACGACCAGAGTTCAACGAGATTCCATTTTGTGGGCCACAGACTCCATTTTGTTATTTCATCATGGCAGGCCAGTTGTGAAATTAGAACGCATGCCTGCAGCTCTCCCAGCTGGGCACACACAGCAGGCAAGCTACTCCCCCCGCCTCCTCCCCTTTGCCATCTCTGCAGTGTTCTTTTCTCATGGGAGACTAGCCGCGAGAATGCAGCAAACTTTACACTGTATCTTCTGTCTTTCATCTTAACTCATTGACCCCAGCAACAGAAGTCGTTCATCTCTATAAACCTGCCCCCCACCCAACAGACCTAGGCCATAAATAGTACCATCCCCATATTCTTTAAAACATGGTCAAACAGCTAGAAGCGACCCTCAAGTATGTTTGATTGTTCGCGCCTTAATAGAAGAAAACCAAAGTGTCTTTCTGCATGCGATCCGAGTAAGCTTCTCATTTCATGCAGAATAATGCAAGAATTGTTGTAGAATATTAGCACACTGTATAATATATGTGTATTCAAAAGCCATAACGTTAGAATCCAGTTATAAGAGTGTGATGTGTGTTAACGTGTAGTAAGACGTCGTTTAATAGAAATGGATTGCAATAACAAAATGCATAACAGAACATAACACTGTACTTGCCAGCACAAAGCTACCTCGATTTTAAGTTAAATATATGCATGATATCATGTAGAACTGTTAGGCTGAATCCAGGGCAGTTCCCTTAGGGAGCACTACCCCAGATTAGGACTACAGGTGAGAGCAATACATCCCCTTTGGTATCAGTCTGTACCACAAAGATTTAGTTGGTAGCTGTGGCTGAGCAGTCAGACATATCTCAAGAGGGAGATGAGCAGTATTCAGGGTTGACACAATAGGTAGTACAGTATTATGGAGCAAGGAAACACTGAACAAAGTTTTGTATTAAAAAGCGAATATATATTTATTTTATACACTTCTAAGTCAACACATAGATCACAGTTAATAAAGTAAGTTAAGTTTAGTCAAAAGAAAAGCATATACAACTATATTCACTTGTAGACAAGTTTGTGGTAGAGTGAAAACTGAGCAAAATGCCACAGTGAAAACCAACTACAAATGGCACTCTAACAATTTAACCAACGGGAGGGAAAGCACAAGTTAAACCGAAATATCTTTAGACACCCCCTAGCAACACTTCCCTGAAGTTTTGTGAACAAGTAATGCACAGTAACACTTTAGCCAAAAGATAAGTGAATGAAAACTGAGCAAAATGGCACTCCACAAGTTAAAACAGTAGGAAGGAAGAGGGGTTTAGAAGATTTAGGTGCATCCACACATTTCTCATTGAAAACTAATCTAGTGAGAGCAGATCTAACAAATCAGCCAGAGTCAATAGGTCTGAGCCAGAGTCAGTGGTACAGAGCCAAGGCTTAGGAGCAAAAATGATCTTGTAGCTGCAGTCAAGTCTTTAGTAGAAAAATATTGAAGAGGTAGATGCGAGGCGAAAGACAATTTTAAGAGAGAGGGCGGCCAACCCCACAAGTAGTCAAAGGATTTAAAACACCTTTAGGGCTACCACGGAAAAAGGGCAGCCTGGCGGAACAATGTACCTTAAACGTGAAGAAGTGGCTCCTGCGGTGGCGGTTGTTCCTGGTAGTTCTGCAGGTCGAGGGATCCAACAGAGGAAGAGAGGCTCTTGTCGTGGAGGAAGGTTCGAGTCGCTGCACTACCCAGGGATGAAACCAGCCACGGTGCTGCAAAACGAAGTTTAAAAGGTACGCTGCTTTTAATCGCGGTCTGGGTCGATAGCTGCCTGGCTATCCGGTCTCCAAAAGCTGGGCACTGTCGATTCGACCAAGGCAGGTCCGAGGAAGCGATAGGTAAATTGGTTGACCCCACCAGCTCAAGGGAAGGAGGCTCTTTCACTGAAGATCTCCTCTCGTCATATGGAAGAAAAGTGGTGAGACGATGCGGCAGTGCTTCACCGGTGGTGTAGATGCTGAAGATGTCTCTGGCTTCTCTTCCCTTCGGTTCCATAGTTCCATTGGCGACGTCTTGCTCATCCAGTCCTCAGGACCCTACTTTTATGCAGAAAGAGACCCATTCATACAGCCTAGCTGTCACTCACACAGTGGAGTGGTCATCTTGGCGGGAGACCCTCCAGCCTATAAGGTTTAGTACGACCTGAGTTGCTGTGGCAACTCAGTCCAGGGGTTCTACTCCCACTCCCAAACAACAGACCCACCCCAGACTCAGAGGTGCCGAAAGGAGGGCTTCTGGGCAGAAGTCTGCCAAAAGAGCGAACAAAGGATCCCCAACCTGGGTTAGGAATATAGAGTAAGACTCGAGAAAGAAGTTATATCAAAGTTCTGGCAAATAAAACCTACCGGAGTAAAGTTAATAATAAAATAAACAGGCGGTATGTTAGAGGCTGTCAGTAAAAGTATTAGCCTCGAACAATGGGAAAATCCCATAGGAAAATATTTGCGGTCGAATATAAAAGGTAGTAACCACTGCCACCAGCCAGAAACTTTGTAGAGGGGGACTTTAAGGTACCCTCTCGAAAATGAACATAGGGGAAAAACTATTAACCCCTTCCAGTACTTCCATATTAAGATGGGGTGTACTGGTTTAGTTCGTAGAGATTGACTAGAAAAGTCAATGGGGACTTTACATGCCCTGGGAGACAGTAGTAAGTCCCAGGGAATGGAGTCTATGTTTGGGGGTCGCTACGACACCCCGTGTCACTGCACGGAGGGTGCTTTGTTACAGATGTGCATAAAGATGGTTCCTATGGGTCAGAGAAAAGATCCCATAGGCATTAAACACAAAAATAGCCTAAAAAACACATAGCAAAGTGTGGGATTTAGAGTCGCACTCTTAGCAGGTAAAAAGAAATAAACCCTTCAAATCCAGCAAAGCTGCTGGGGGACTCTATAGGTAAGGGAAATTAGCCATAAGTGAGAATTCTCCCTGACAAGAACTAATACAGCAGCCAATTGCCCTAACCAGTATGATCTTATTATGACAATTTGTGTTAAGACCTGTGTGTGCAGAATCTGATCATGAACTGTTCAACTTAGAATGGACAATAACCTAAGTGTATGCATATTTTCATCATGAGTCTTGTAACAATGAGAATATTCAGCCAGGTAGAAAAAAATAACATCCTTTAGACGAATACAACCAGAATGGAATAGGTCACGTGTAAAAAGCCCTTATATAAAACCTATTCCTGAAGGCCCTGTTTTCCTGAGCAATGCAAAAACTACACCGCAAAGGTGTTTCGATTCCCCTCCACCCTTCATAGTGTCAAAGCAGATCAGCAGAGATTTGATGATGTTTAAACAACCGGTCTTTAACCCCCAAAATAAGACTTATGACCGTTGTGGTGTGTGCCTCTTTGTGACCTAGCCTTTTAATGTGTAATTCTGGCATTAGATTTAGAGTCCTCTTTGTTGTTCATCAGATAGACATTCCAGATCACACAGTGGCCTCGAAAGTCTCACCTCTTTAGCCAATATATTTTGTATTGTATCAACACATGGTTAAGTCTGCCTATTAATGGATCAAACACTGCATTTAATAGCTGTATTTTGACCTATGCCCAACGATAAATTAACCTGTATTTGAGAAACGTCTTTTCCTTAGTATCTAAGCTTACAGAGCATGCGGGACAGAGCAGATTACAGTATTGGATGAATGGGAATGTGTGGCCACAAGGGCAAATGTCAAATGGTTATTTTATGTAACATGACGACAGTTGCTGATCCCGCATACCAATTGGATGAGCCCAGCTGACCGATTGACCCGAGAAGCATCAACACAACACCACATGCTCCTGAGCCAACCACAGCCCTCCAACCCTATGGCACCTATAGGTGTTCACCCCTAGTGACCAATCTCAACTGTTCATGTGCCCCTTAGGTGTTCCCTCTGTTCGATGATGATAAAGCTGTATAAAAGTAATTTGTAACATGATTTCTGCAGAGCATTCTCTGAGCGAGCAGAGTAGATTCTGCTTGCCCTATTTAGATAAAGTCTTTTGATATAACCAGCACTTGGTCTAGGTCTCATTCCCTCCTGGGGAATTTCCTGATTGACTTCATTGGTAGAATTAACTGCATTTTTGGGGGCCTCTCACTTTCATTGGTGACCCCGACGTGATAGCATTCTTGTTCGTCCTTCTGGCACGAGACGTCCCCCTGTTATGACCCAGAACGTGCTCCCTCAAGAGCTATCCCGCCAACCGCAACCAGTACACCTAGACGTGCGCACGCAATAGGGCGAAAGGGTACAGGATCCCCCTTTACAAAACCCACCGTACCACTTGCCGGAGCCGGGTGTGATCTTTGAGCGAGGGGCGGCGCACTAACAGATCGGGTCCAGAGGGTCTCGGATCAAGACGGACACGTGAGTATCAAGTGCGGGTGATATTAAAAGGAGGGTGGGAGTCAGCTTAGAAGGTTTTTGGAAATACAGCACAAGTATGGTTGAACAGGTGTAGAGACTTGTAGCACAGGGGGCAACCTGGGGGTCTTGGTCTCTTCTATATTGTATTCTACTCTCCTTCTATCACATATGGCCATTAGAACGGTGACAGAAAACAAGGTGAAAAGAGGTTAAAGGGATTCTATCTCCGTTGGGGGGTGGAAGTTGGTGCCGCATAGTGCTATCTCGACTAGTACAGGATATATGGATATGGGAAAACTGAGGTAAAGAAAAAACGTAGGAGTTCTCAAAGGAAGACCCAGAGTAGTATTTAGAAATGCTTTTTTCCTACTTTTCCTCACCTATCTTCCTCCCTCTCAGGTGCATTTAGATAGGGTAAAGGGAGAGAATTATTCAAAAGGATTGTAGAATAAGGGAAAGACATCAAGGAGGGGTAGAAAGGGGGTACTAGGGAAAGTGAGGTAGACTTTATGTTGTCTATGTTATTCGTTGTACGTGGCATGTGTTAAATTGTCAGTCTTTTGTGAAAGCATTGTTTCTTGTTGATGAACATCAATGAAAATTATTTAAAATTGTGTTGAAGAAAAATGTGCTCAAATTGACGTGGTTTATAATTGATGAAAAGTGAGTAAACAGTCCTTTCCTTTTAAGAAGGCTTGCATAACATACCGAGTTGGCCATACAAGAAGTGTAAGAGTATAGAGGAGGACTGTTAGTCGAATAACGCCTTCAGCTGGGTAAAATGGGTGCAGAGATGCCCCTAGCCCACATCTGTAAAACTCTGCCAGGGTATGCGGAGAAAATCAACAAATACCATAACCAATGGGTCACAGAGTTGAAGGGAGAAGTATTGCCCCAAGTTTGGCCCCAGGGAGGGTCCTTTGATAAGGCTGTGCTAGACATGGTTGCCACATGTCTGTTAATTAAATATAAAGGGAAACAGTTGCAGAACAGGAAGAAAATGTTGGATCTGTGGCGGCTGTTTGAAGAAGTCCTCCCAGGGTAAAAGTGGCAAGTATAATGCACCTCACCTGACAACAACTGGCAGTGAAGGGCCGATTACACAGAATAAGAATAAGATAGAGTTCACACGCGTATATCCCTCATTGATGAAACCAGTGCCCGCAGAAGGATATAGTGACCCTGTATACGTAGCACAATCCACATTACCATCCATACCTAAGCCATCTGCCACAGCACCACCCCCGTATGAGAGCCAAGGAATAACAGGACAGGTGAGTACCCCCACTATCGATATTGGGAAACTCACGCAGGATCTAGATTCACGGCTAACGATGGCTCGAACCGAGCTATCCGACCTTAGGGCCATGGGAGAACAGGGAGGGTCACTCACCCCCAGAGTAGAATAAAATGCGATGTCTCGGCTGAGTGAAGGGGCGGCAGAAGAAGGATGGAAAAAGGGAGAGATACTATTTTGAATAAATGACACCCCCACACGTATCATAGAAATAAACACAGCTGGCAGTGAACGTGAGTTAGAAGAGGGAGTGGTGGCATCGGACAGGGAGGAAGAATATTGGTGTGACTTAGAGGAGCAGGATGAAGAAGAAGGGAGGTTAGGAGCTTCCAAAGGTGGGGCTTCATTTTGGGATTGATTGTCCCCCATGGAAGAGTGGGGAGGTAGGCTAAGGAACAGAGCAGGACGCATGGCGGTAATAGGAAAGAAAGGGAAAAAGGTGAGCACCAGCAAGGGGGGGGGATCTACAGCTGGCATTAATACACAGGGGGTGTGAAGGCCAAACTACATACCATGGGCCCCAATGGACATGGCCAACTTGCTCAAACAGTTACCCCCACTGTCCGGAGGCACCAGTAAGTGGATATACACATTTGAGAAACACACAGCAGGAGTGCCCTTGGCAGTGGGGGATGTTAAAAGCCTGCTGGTATCTGCAGCAGGATACCAGGCAAACCAGGTCTGGGCGAAGGCAGGGTTCCCCGGAATAACATTACATTGTGAGTGCCATGATGGGGCCTCATTCAACACAGTACGAGCACGAGTGTGGGATGCCCTGAGAGAAAAATTTCCAGACACACTAGATTTACAGTCAGTTATGCAGTGTACAATGGGAGATGAGGAAGATGCAATGTCTTTCATTCCCCGGGTGCAGGACATGTGGAGAGCGGAAACAGGCACGGCCTGGGACCAATCAACTTCCCTATTTTATTTTATTATAAAAAGGGGGCTCCCAAAGGAAGTACAGAAGGCCCTTGATAAAATAGCTGCTATAGAAGGCAAGGGATGGCCTGAAATTCAAAGCATAATAGTACACCATTGTAAGAGGATCAAAGAGAAGGAAAAGGAGATATCTCAGTAGCGGTTGGAAGACGAGACTAAATTAGTACAAAGTAACCTATTGAAGGTTAGTGCGGTAGAAGCAACCAGCACGGCAGGAATGGAGCGGGAGGAGGACGACGGACAGATAGGAATACCGGTGCAAATGGCGGCAAACTGGACAGGTAATAGCCAGGACTCATGGTCAGGGGAAAATCAGTACGAGGGACTGCAATGGCCGTTGAGAGGCGGCTGGGGCAATAGAGGCGGATTCAGAGGGTCAAGAAGAGGGGGTGTCGGGTACGGAGGGCCCTGAGGAGGAGGGCAAGGACAGTGTTGGAATTTTGGGAGGTGGGGGCATTTCATGAGAGAATGTTGGAGCAGGCCCACTAATTTGTACTCAACCGAGCAACAGAATGGACACCCCCTCCCAGGGACCCCCTCTGGGTTATCGATGGGTGGAAATATAAGGGAGAGCCAGCCCAACCCCAGTAACATGAATGAGCATCTGACGTCCCCACAAAACACATATCAACACCCACAGTTTCATGAACATACCGCCCCCCACTTGCGGTAGCCCTAATGCTACAACTACAAATGGAGCACCTATACCTTGTAGAGGGACGGCAATGGTAACAGGAAATGTTTTTGACACTGATGAACTCCCATGTCATTCAGCATAGGACAGCCCACAGGGAACACTTGCGTGTCCAGTACTGTCGACGACCCTTAATGCAGCAGAGGAACCACTGGTAGGGGCAGCAATAGGAAACAAACAATTCGTTTTTATGGTGGATTCGGGAGTGGAAAAATCATGCCTTAAGGAGGGCAGATTCCCGCTTTCTAATCAGACTTTGCAAACGCAAGGATTCTCTGGGGCGGTGGTCGAGGTTCCATATACTGAAGAGCTAGATATAACGGTGGGGGGAAAAACTGTACGGGCCCCCCTGCTATACTGCGAATAGTCGTCCATTAATTTGCTGGGAAGGGACCTTCTCAGCAAACTCAACATGAACAAATCCTTCACTGACAGAGGAATAGTGTTCTCTACACCAGGCATGTGTGCGGTTCGCGCCATGCTAACGATACACACTCAAGCAAACTTCCTGCAAATACGTGGCATACCTGTAGATCCAGATATGTTCATACAAGGGTTGAGGATACTGGCGAGAGTGGTTCCAGAGTTGAAAAGTGAAAAATGTAGAGTGCCTTCCGAATTCTTTTTCCGCCCAATCACAGACCCAGAGATAGTGCCAGGCTCAATATTGTCCTTAGATATACATGCAGTACAGGTGTTGTCACAAAGAATAGCATTAATTACAATGGACATGTAGGGATGCCAGTGGAGAACAGTACTGTGCATCGACGCCAACACGGCCCTACTGGATTTGACAGATGAAGAGCTCTTTAGTGACACAGAAGATGATGGGGAAATAGTAATGGAGATTGCAATCCCCTGTGATGTAATGATCCAAAGAAGAGATGTGCCACTACCCCTCATGGCGATCATTAAAGCACCACCAGCATACTTTGAGGAAGCCATGTCCCAAGTACCGCAGCAGTTGTGGACCACGGGCCCACACGATGTAGGGCTGCTGCATGAAGTGACACCTGTAAAGATAAAGCTCAAGCCCGGAGCTATTTTACCCCGGGTAAAACAATACCCCCTATCTAGGGAAGCAGAAGAGGGAATAAAAGACACAATATGTGCATTGATTATACAGGGGATAATAGGGCCATCCAATTCGCCCTGCAACACTTGCATTTGCCCAATCAAGAAAGTGAAGGGAGGGGCATGGAGGATGATCCAGGACCTACACCCCCTCAATGACATAGTACAGAAGGAGTTCCCCCTTGTCCCAAATCCTGCTTCAATATTATGCAGCATCCCAACACAAGCCACCCATTTCACAGTGGTGGATCTGAAAAATGCATACTTTTCAATTCCCCTCGACCCAGGTTCCTGGTACCTAGCAGCATTTACACTAGGGGGGAAAAGTTATGAGCACTGCAGATTGCCTCAAGGGTACTGCGAAAGTCCCAGTATTTTTAACAGAATATTGCACGAAGATCTTGGAAACATACACACAACGAGTTCAATAATTCAGTACGTGGACGATTTGTTGGTCTATGGTAAAGACGAAAAGGAGTGCAGAGAGGATTCCATCACCCTGTTAACACATCTAGCACAGAAAGGGTACAAGGTGGACAGAGAACAACTGCAGTATTGTTTGACAGAAGTCCTATATCTAGGTCGGCTGATATCCAAAGATGGTAAGAGAATAATACCCGACAGAGCAGCAGTGATGAAAACAGTAAAAGAGCCTAACACATTAAAAGAGATGCATAAGTTCCTTGGCATGTGTAATTACTGCCGAGCCTGGATACCGGACAATCATGGTGCTATTAGCACCATGGTCGATGCATTATGCAGCATACACAAAACCCCTATTACAGGCACTCAAGGAAGCGCAACGAGAAAACACTAAATTACGGTAGACACAAGAAATGCACACAGCTTTTGACACACTCAAAGAATTGATATCAACTGCCCCAGTTCTATCAACCCCCAATTATGAGCGTGAATTGTATCCGTTCTCACACGGCAATTGCATACTCATGACAGCTGTATTAACACAGAAAACATCCCTAGGTCACAAGCCCCTGGCATTCTACAGTGGAACACTAGATGCAGTAATGCAAAGACATTTCGCTTGCGAACAGGCTCTCACAGCCGCCGCATTCACAATAAAAAACGTTCTACAATCATGATGGGATGCTCTGTCACTTTATGTGAAGAACACTCTCTTTTTGGAAAGATCAAAAAGCACACTAACTACCCAAAGGGCAACAGCGTATGAGTTGATCATATCCAGCGTGAACATTCATATCGTGCAGTGCAAAAGTGTAAACCCTGCCACATTTCTCACAGAAGCATGCACAGTGGAAGACATGCAGCAGCATGACTGTGCCACATACACAGGTGATGATGGTAACACACTTACAGCACACGAAAATGCACTGCCAGAAGGAGAAATGTATTTCGTTGATGGGTCTGCCTCTATAGATTGTGAAACAGGAGAAAAACATGTAGGAGCAGCATTAGTTTGGGTGGAGGATGGGGAATTTGAAGTGATTGTACAAAAAAGATTACCACCACACTTCTCAACCCAAGCAGCAGAACTAGTAGCACTCATACAAGCATTGCACACAGCAAAAGGGTGCACAGTCACCATCTACACAGACTCTGCCTACATGGCAACAACAGTACATGGAGGGTTAGCAAGATGGGGTTGTAGAGGATTCCAAAGGGCAGACGGGTCCCCAGTCCAGCAGGAAACATTACTAGGGGAATTAAGTGACACACTGAAGGAGCCTACACTTGTAGTAGTCGTGAAATGTCAGGCCCACACACAATGTGATAATGTAATCTCATTGGGGAACATGGAAGCAGATGCTGCCGCCAAGGAAGCCTCATATTTACAAAAGGGCTCAACAGGTGAGTACATACTGCAGAAGGTAGTAGAGGAAGAGCAGCCAGAAGGATTCAACTCATTACCAATTCCTCAAATTATTGAGCTTCAGCAAGACACACTCAGTGAGGAAAAAGAGACATGGGTGAAAAGAGGGTGTAGCCAGTCACCCACCGACCTTTTATGGAGACAGATTAACACTGTTAAGGTAGTGATGCCTGCAAAATGACTGGGGGTAGCATTCCAGCAAGTGCACTTCCCCACCCACAATGCAAAGCAACACATTATCGTAGATATACGGGAAGATTGGTTTGCCCCGGGACTACAGGAGCAATTCACGAAGTTAATAACAGAACGTATTACATGCCAAACATACAACTCAGAGGAACATTGCCAAAACCTGAAGGCCCATTCAAAGAGCTGCATATAGATTATGCAGACATGGGAGAGTGGTGTAATGGAGCCCGATATTTAATTGTTGTTGTAGGTCCCTTTCCCCGGTGGGTGGAAGCAGGCCCCTGCGCTCATCCAGATGCACAGTGTGCCACCAAGTTCTTGGTCAGGGAAGTGTTTCCCTGCTGGGGCATTTGTGAAGTTATATGTTCCGACAACGGGACGCACTTTGTGAATGACATGTTCAAGCATATAACTGCAATGCTAGGTATAACTCACAAGCTCTGTATGATTTATCATCTGCAATCGAACAGGGTTGGTGAAAAAATGAACAGATTGCTCAAGAGCAGATTGTCAAAATGATGCCAAACATTCAAAAAGAACTGGGTATATTGTTTACTCTTAGCACTTTTTGAGATGAGGAATCAGCCCAATAAGGACCACCACCTGTCACCCCATGAGATTGTGACAGGTAGGTGGATGCACACAGCCCACTCACACCTGCGCAGACAGTCAGATGAACATCAGAGTGCCACAGTACTAGGAGAAGAGTTCCATGAGTATCTTAGAAATCTTACAAGAGCAGTGTAAGCCATAGCAAAACAAATAGCACCACTATTTACACAGGAAATTGCCACAGACACAACCACTCCAGCCACAGATAGTCCAGACTGCCATTTGATGACAGGTGACGTGGTATATGTTAGAAGTTTTGTGCGAATATGAAACAGATCAAGGTTTCATGGTCCTTACAAGGTAATATACTGCACGCCTACGGCAGTTAAGGTGCAGGGCTTAAGATATTGGGTGCACTTGACAGATGTTCGCAAGGCTAATGGGAGTACAGACTGCACAGACTATGAAGATGGCAGAAAGGAACAGAGCGCACAAACATAGAGGATGAGAAAGCAAGAGTGCAGAATTAGATAGCAGGCACTGAATCAAAGAGTAAAGGAGAGCATTTAAAAGGATGCATAACCTCGATGAGTAATGATAATAAGTGTGGTATGCAAATATGAAAAAAAGACTTCTGTTGAAATGCAAAATATTTGATTAAAGATGAGGATAAACGACCTTCACGCTCTCTCTCTCTCTCTCTCTCTCTCTCTCTCTCTCTCTCTCTCTCTCTCTCTCTCTCTATCTCCCTCTCTTTCTCTCTCTCTCTCTCTCTCTCTCTCTCTCTCTCTCTCTCTCTCTCTCTCTCTCTCTCTCTTTTTATGATTAATTACTCTTCATTGTTGGTTTCAAGTTGTCAATGAATTGTCTCCCTCGGTTCCTCTTCCCCAAACTCGAGGTGTGGGGAGGAAGAAAGGAAGGATGCAAAAATATTTGCTTGTAGAGAAAAACAAAAAACAAGTGCAGGAAACTTGAAAAATGTAAGTGTTTTACAAGTAAACAGTGTAAATAATGAAAGTTTAATATGCATGCTTAACAAATGCTTATATCTCATTTATTAGGAGCTACAATGGGCATGGAAGAGACCCCAGCGGCAACGAATGATAGTGTAGATAGGAATAGAAGAAGAAGTGTTTATCCTAACTATTCATATGAGTGTGTGTTCTTTGTGTGTGCAGTGGTGTTCTTTTAAATGTTATTTTGCCTGGTACTCTATTGGGCAATAGCTTTTATTTCAATTGATCTGAGCCAGGGGGGTGTGGGCATAAAATCAATTAAAGAAGGAACGCTTTCAATTTGGGATGGCGTTAAGTTAATATAGGCCCACGGGAGTCACTTCAACAAAAACAATATTACTACAAATGGTACAATGGTGCAGTCCACTCAAAAGCCCCAACATTTGAATGAATCTGATTTTAGTGTTTATACAATGAATGACTGAACAGCTTCAGAACTCACGTGGGTACAAAATCACCCATACCCAACCACAATACCAGTTACAGAAACTACATCATTAGGTGGCGCAACCACCAGCAAAGGGAACAGTGATAACAAACACATGGCCTCTAGCTACTCCAACTTATACACATAGTGGGAGGGAAAAGGGAACGGCAAGGAGGACCAGGGGAGGGAGGAATGAGGGGGATGGACTTAGGAGGAAAAAGAGGGGAATGAAATAGGAAAAATGGAAAGAGCATTATAAATTCGGCCTACATACAGTTGATGATCCTCAGCACCCACACCAAACAAATAAATGGTATGCTGATATGAGCAACATGGCAAAGCAGACAACAAATGAAAGTTGTTACGTTTGCTTGCTTATACCCCATGCCTCAGGCACCCCCAAGGTATTGCTGCCACAAGAAATTCCCTTTGCAGAGACACAGTGTCTCTTACATCTTGCGCTGTGTAGAATCAAAAATACTTTTCAAGCACACATGGTCTCATTTGAGTTATTGCAAAACGAGCTGACATGTTACTCCCGGCCACAAGGAGTAATTTGTGTAATGGATCCTTTTCTGGTGATAAAGGGGACGTTGCACTCAGACAATAAGTGGCAGAACAAAGAAATATTGTGCACGGCAGAAGCACTGCGAGGGCTGTCTGAAGAAAAACTTTCATGGGTACAGAGAACATGCGCTCCTATATGGACTGAACATATAATGCAACTCACTTGGGTTACTGCCATTGAAAAACCCTTCAAACTGCAAAAAGACATTTCTTACAAAGTCTGCTTCCGTGGGGAAGGTAAAATGAACATGGGGGAACACAAAAATTGCAGCAAAACTCTTATAATACCTAACATGAAAAAAGGAACGGCTGCAATGATGGACACATATTGGGTTTGCGGCAACCTGGCGTACCTGCACCTCCTGCAATCATGGAGGGGCACGTGCTCTCTGGCAATGCTGCATTCTGCACTGATGGTGATTCCAGAAAGCCACATCCAAGGAAAAAGCGCATAAGTGGCCGTGCCAAGCGAACTGTCCCCAACAATGCCTGAAGAGGTTCCCGTGTATGCCATGGCTGAAGAAAGTTTACAGAGGACAATGCGGAGGAAGAAATGATCATCAAACTATATCTCAGCCAGATCATCAGAACTCCTGATGCAGATCCCCGATCGTTTCCGGTTATACAGATCCATCGAGACATTTTTTGCGTCCCTCGTTTCCATCATCCAGGCGAGAGAGAATGCAAAATGGATTCAGATAACGAGGTGGGAACTCACCTAGCTGGCCAATGACACAGAAGTAGGGTTCAATGTCATTAAAGTGGAACTCAGAGCATTGTGACTAATTACAATGCAGAACAGGTATGTGCTAGACCTGCTAACAGCAATGAATGGAGGTTTTTGGCGAAAAATCGGGAGCGCATGTTGCACTTTCGTACCTTCTGCAGATGTGGACAACGTTTCGCTTTCTCAATTCATAGCAGCAGTGCACAACCTTGGAGAGCGTATGAAAGATGAAGCAGGAGCCCAGCCCAGCACCTGGTTCGACAATCTTTTTTCCTGGGTAGCATTGTGGCTCAGAATGACAGTGAAACTCCTCATACCACTCATAGTATTTTTGCTCCTCATTTTTTGTGTGTGGCAATTAGGACTCAGATGCTGCGCCAATGCAGTTCCTAATGTTGCACTGATGATGGTAACAATGGGCCGTGCAAATGGAATGGCGCAAATAAAACACGAAGCAGAAGTGCAAACAGGAGATAGTTCAGAGCCAAAATACAGAATGACTGCTATATACAATACAGGGCATAGAGTGGATAATTTATATCACACAACCAAAATCGAGCCCAGAGAGTTACAATGGTACAAGGAAGGACCTGGAGCGTGAGGGAGGGTGCATTTATACGACCTGCACCCAGATGAATATGCTAGGAGGGGGTAATGTCTCAGGGCAGTATGCAGAGCATGGATGCCAATAAAAGGAACACCGGCATCGGATGAAGCATTGGGTGAGGAAGAAGAGCGTAAGAGGTTGGGACAGTTACAATATTTGTTACTTAAGTAACGAAAGGGGGGAATGTGTGGGAGGAGAGGGTCTTGGAACCCCCCTCCATTCTTACACTTCCTGGGTAGGCCCAGTTGCGGCTGCTTTGGATTCAGGGCCCGGCCCCAGAGCACCTGCACAGGAACACCCCTAGGAACTGTAACCCCCCTTAAGACAGCATAAGACCAGGGTTGAACGAGATTCCATTTTGTGGGCCACCGACTCCATTTTGTTATTTCATAATGGCAGGCCAGTTGTGAACTTAGAACGCAGGCTTGCAGCTCTCCCAGCCAGGCACACACAGCAGGCAAGCTACTCCCCCCACCTCCTCCCCTTTGCCATCTCTGCAATGTTTGGTTCTCATGGGAGACTAGCCGCGAGAATGCAACAAACTTTACACTGTATCTGCTGTCTTCCGTCTTACCTCATTGACCCCACCACGGCCCAGCACAGGGACCAGCAACAGAAGTCGTTCATCTCTATAAACCTGCCCCCCACCCAACAGACCCAGGCCATAAAGAATACCATCCACATTTCTTTAAAACATGGTCAAACAGCAAGAAGCGACCCTCAAGTATGTTTGATTGTTGCGCCTTAATAGAAGAAAACCAAAGTGTCTTTCTGCGTGCGATCTGCGTAAACTGCTCATTTCATGCAGAATAATGCAAGAATTGTAGTAGAATATAAGCACACTGTATAATATATGTGTACTCAAAAGCCTTAACATTAGAATCCAGTTATAAAAGTGTGATGTGTGTTAACGTGTAGTATGACGTTGTTTAATAGAAATGGATTGCAATAACAAAATGCATAACAGAACATAACACTGTACATGTCAGCACAAAGCTACCTCATTTTTAAGTTCAATATATGCATGATATCATGTACAACCAATACAGCAGCCAATCGCCCTAACCAGTATGATTGTATTATGATAATTTGTGTTAAGACGTGTGTGTGCAGAATCTGATCATGGACTGTTCAACGTAGTATGGACAATAACCTAAGTGTATGCATATTTTCATCATGAGTCTTGTAACAATGAGAATATTCAGCCAGGTAGAAAAAGATAACATACTTTAGATGACTATAACCAGAATGTAATAGGTCACGTGTAAAAAGCCCTTATATAAAAACAATTCCTGAAGGCCCTGTTTTCCTGAGCAATGCAAAAACTACACCGCAAAGGTGTTTTGATTCCCCTCCACCCTTCATAGTGTCAATGCAGATCAGCAGATATTTAATGATGTTTAAATAACCAGTCTTTAACCCCCACAATGATACTTATGACCATTGTGGCATGTGCCTCTTTGTGACCTAGCCTTTCAATGTGTAATTCAGGCCTTAGATTTAAGGTCCTCTTTGTTGTTTATCAGATAGACATTCCAGACCACAGAGTGACCTCGAAAGTCTCACCTCTTTAGCCAATATATTTTGTATTGTATCAACACATGGTTAAGCCTGCCTATCAATGGATCAACACTGCATTTAGTAGCTGTATTTTGACCTATGCCCAATGATAAATTAACCTGTATTTGAGAAATGTCTTTTCCTTAGTGTCTAAGCTTACAGGCCTCAGAGCATGCGGGAGAGAGCAGATTATAGTATTGGATGAATGGGAATGTGTGGCCACAAGGGCAAATGTCATATAGGTATTTTACGGAACATCACGACAGTTGCCGATCCCGCATACCAATTTGATGAGCCCAGCTGACCGATTGACCCAAGAAGCATCATCACAACACCACGTGCTCCTGAGCCAACCACAGCCCCCCAACTCTATGGCACCTATAGGTGTTCACCCCTAGTGACCAATCCCAACTGTTCATGTGCCCCTTAGGCCTTCCCTCTGTTCAATGACGATAAAGCTCATTTGTAACATGTTTTCTTCAGAGCGCTCTCGGCGTGAGCAGAGTAGATTCTGCTTGCCCTATTTTAGATAAAGCCTTTTGATATAACCAGCACTTGGTCTTGGTCTCATTCCCTCCTGGGGATATTCCTGATTGACTTCATTGGGAGACTTAACTGCATTTTTGGGGGCCTCTCACTTTCAATAGTAAAGCGGAAAAAGTTTTCAGAAAGATTATAGACACAACCTTCAATGTTTTTGCAAATTCTGAATGGATTTTGCCAAGTGGGGGCTAGGTTATATAACAATTATTTGTATGCACATTTTGACACTTTTCAAAAAATAAAACATGGACAGATTTGCAGAAAATCTGTGCAAGGAGCATTGGAAAGGACCTGAACGCAGGGTTTTGCAAATATGCTTTGTTTAATTTTTTGTAGTGTCAGAATGTAGGTACAAAAAAAAAACGTGATATAACTTTGGGGACTGAGGTATAGCCTGTGGGGTTAAATGGGCATGGCCACTACGGACCGGCTATGTGTTAAAGTTTTGTGGTACAGTTTTTTTCGAAATCGGGATAGGTTTGAATGGGAAAACAAATTCTGCTCATGGCTACAGCCCAAAGTGCTGGACTGGATTGCAGCAAACATTTGTGAGGAGAATCAGCAAGGACCTCAAAGCATGGTTTTTCAAATTTGTCCTGTGTTTTCTTTTTTCTAAAGTTTCAAAATGTAAATACAAAATATTTTGATATAACTTTGGTGCCTGGGCAATGGACCTGGCCCTGAGCAAGGACAAGTGTGTACTCTGATTTGGTTATTGGGGCATGTGGCATGGCCAACGCCCTAGACTTGAATGGTAGGAAACATTCTGCTTGTGGCTACAGCCTGAAGTGCTGGTCTGGTTTACAAAAAGCCTGCGTGAGGATCATCAGCAAGAACCTGAAAGCATGTTTTTGCTAATCTATCTTGTTTTATTTTTCCAAAGTGTCAAAGTGTAAGTACAAAAAATAGTGATATAACTTTGGTGCATGACAATGGGCCTGGGCCTCTGCAAAGATGAATGCCTACTCTGATTTACTTATTGGGGCATGCGGCATGGCCAAAGCCCTAGGTTTAAATGGGGAAAACAATTCTACTTGCAGCTGCAGCCCAATGTGCTGGGCGGGATTGCAGCAAACTTGCGCGAGGAGCATCCACAAAGACCTGTCAGCATGCTTTTGCAAATCTGTCCTGTGTCTTACTTTTTTGAAAGTGTCAAAAAGTAAGTACACAAAATAGTGATATCACTTTGCTGCCTTGCCTTTGCCAAGGACAAATATCTACTCTGATTTGCCCATTGGGGAATGCAGCATTACCCCTGACATCTTGTTACCAATATTATAAACACAACCCCTTGCAGGGACTTTTCATGTCCTGTGTGTTAGTTTTAGCAATGCATGGTGGTGGTGCGAGTTATGTTTGCTTAGCTTACCATTACTGGCAAATTTGTATTTTACGGTTTTACTTGTAACCAGAACATTCCATTAACAATATTATTTTGGGGGGTCCCACATATTTTTTTCCCCGTAGACTGAATGGGTGAAAACTTTGTGCACGGCTACAGGATGAACGGCTGGATGGATTTGCACCAAATTTGCGGCAGGAGTGGGGGCTTGGGCCAGAAAGCGTGCTTTGGTGGCAATCAGACCAGTACTTTTGTTGCAAAGAACTCAAATATATGTCTAAAAAAATGAATGATATCTGGCTCCGCTTCACTGACCGATTTCCCTGTTCGCTCCATGGACAGAGGGCTCATTGACTTGCAGTACGCTGTGCTGGCAACGAACTTCAGACGCGGCTGGGGGTTGGCTGGAGAGAGGTGTGCTGTGCGTCAACATTTTTGGGGAACGCTGCCATGGTGTATCGGAGGACAGTGCGCCGGCGAAAGGGACTGACAAACATAATGTACAGCATGTGGTGGTGGGAAGAGGGGATGGCTAGGGTGGGGGGGAGAGAGAAGTGGTTCATCACAGATATGTGAATATTAGGTGGACGAAGAAGGTGGTGTGCCTGCAGTGTCCGTGCATATTGCGCCATACTGCGCCAATTTGCCTGTCCCTGCACAGGCCCCATTCATGTGTGGTAAATGCAGGCAGCCATCGTTATGGGTGATAGCTCATGCCGTAACTTCTTACAGTGCTGCCTGGTGGTACCTGAATAGCAGACGGGGAGTGCATTGCAAAACATATTTCACGCCATGTGGTGGTGGGATGAAGGGATGGAACGGGTGGGGGAGTGAGAAGTGAATCATCTGAAATATGTCAATAGGTGGATGAAGACGTTGATGTGCCTGCAGTGTCCTTGTGTACAGCACCAATTTGCGGATCTCTGCACAGCCACCTCCCATATGTGCTGCCTGCAGGCAGCCTTCATGACGGCACAATAGCTCCTGCTGCAACCTCTCACCATGCTGACTGGTGGCAGCTCAATTGCAGAAGGAGAGTGCATTGCAAAACTTATAATATGCCATGGGGTGCTGGGAAGAAGGGATGGAAAGGGTGGGGGAGTGAGAAGTGGTTCATTTCATATATGTCAATAGGTGGAAGAAGATGGTCGTGCGCCTGTAGTATCTGTGCGTATTGTGCCAAATCGGGGGTGCCTCCAAAGGCAACTACATTTTGATGGGAACTGCATTTAGCCTGCGTTACGGCACGATAGCTGGTGCAGCGACCTCTTCCCGTGGTCAGTGATGGTAGAGCAATGGCAGAAAGGGAGTACAATGAAGACCACATGAAACTTGAAACGTACAGTGCACTATGGTGTGTTGCGTGTGCTAAGCCCGTAGCCCCTTCGATGCATGGGTGGGCACCTTGCATCGACAAGTATGTGCCCTGGGGTGAAGTAGCTTTCACATTGTTAGCGTCGGTGTGTGGATTGTGCTCATTTCAATACAATGTTGGTTTAATGGTTTTGGGGATTGGTTGCACATCATATAGTATTTAGTCCATGCCTGGACCTGATGGAGTGACAAGTCCTCTAGTTTTATCCCCTGGGTGCAGTGGTGAAATACTGGATGCTTAGAAGTGGCTAGGGGTGAAGTGCATGTACCTGGCCACTTGTTCACCTGCATGACTCTGCTATGTTGTGCTGGGTGTGGCCAAGGGCTACACTGTTGGGTACATGGTGAAAGGCCATAGGCTGTAGGCCAGGCACCGAAGAGCCTTGGCCTGCACCATAGCCACGGCACCATAATGCAGGCATCAATTTTTACGTATGCTTATCTCCGAGGGTGGTGACGTTCAAAGAATGGTTCTGCAGGACATTGTAGACGTAGTAGAACAGCACAAGTGACCTGATAGGCGTACATTACCATATGGTGTAGATTAATGCCCGTCTTGCACATTAGGGAGCCACATGTTGGCATTTGTGTTTGGCATGGGTTGGCTTTTATACAACCCATCCTATGTTACGTTTGTGGATTGAGGCACGTGGCCAATGTTCCCATTCATGACGCCATTATGTTGTGCTGGGTGGGGGTGAGGCCTAGACTATTGGGTACATGGCCAACGGTGATAGGCCGCTGGCCATGCACCCAAGAGCCTAGCCCTTGACGATAGCCAGCACAACATAATACAGCCATGCAGGATTAACTCTGCATCTCTCAGAGGATGGTGAACCTTTGAAGAATGGGTGTGGAGGCCATGTTACATTAGTGCAACAACCAAAGCGAGGTGATATGCGTTCAGTAGCTCATGGTATAGGTTATTGCACGCGTTGCACATTAGGGAGCCATATGGTACCATTTCCATTTGCTATGGGATGCCCTTTTCAAGACACTTGCTTGAAGAAGTGTTTTAACATTTTGCACCATGAAAGGAAGTCATCAGCATCACAAAGTTGCAATATGGACAATGTACACAGCCACTCACATATTGTTCAGGACAGCCAACACAACGTCATGGAGCCATGCATGCAAATATGTGGCTAGGGTGAAAGTTGGCAGGCCCAATTGCAGATGGGGAGTGCATTACACATGACATGAGCAGTTAATCATGGGGTGTACTAGGGTGTGCTGTGTGTGGTGAGGTCCTTGCGTCTTGGATGCATGGCTGGAGGCCTTAAACAGACAGTTGTGTGGGTTGCTTGCAACTACTCTTCAGATTGTTGCATTCCGTGTGTAGTTTGTGAGTTGTGGATGCATTGTTGACTCCATGGGTGTGTTCATTGTTAGCACATGATACATTTTCCAGTGTATGGCAGGAGCTTATGGAGTGAACAGTTCTGCAGTGTGTCTACTGAGTGCTGTCGTGAGAAACTGTGTGTATACCAGTGCATGGGGTTCAACTGCATGGTGTATGTTCTTGGCTAGTGTGCATTGCGCATATTACTATCTACTGTACTGCACTTTCAAGTATTGCATCATTGCAGTTGGTGCAGTGCTGGGTGAATAAAAAATATTGCTACCTGCAGTTAGTGGTTTTGGGTGAGATGAGTGAATGCTTAATGTAGCCATAGCGATTTATGTACGTCATTGAATAGTATATCCAGAGGTGAGGCTTTGAGAGTTTTTAGATGTAGATGGAGATGACTCTGAGAGAGAGAGATGTTTGGTTGGCATGAGATCGAGAGGCGAATGAAAGGAAGGTGCCATTGAGAGAGAGGCGTTTGGTGTGGCATTGATGGAGGCATTGGCATGGAGCCTTGGCAGACCAGCTTGGGACAGACTGATGAACTTTGCAGGCTTGAGGGAGGCAGTTCGAGTGACCAGACTGGCAAAGGGAGCTGGAAAGGAGAAAGGGGCCCGGTGCTTGAGATCAGCCCAATGCAGATCGGTGGGGGCAGCCTGCAGCACATGGCAGAAGGGGATTATTGCTGATATGAGGCCTAATTGATCTGAATAAAACACGTCCATAGGGATTTAGGGCAGACACTCACACAGAGCTTTTGGGTTTGATAGAAGGGGAAATCAGACAGGGATTGTCTAAGATAGAGAGTGTGAAGTGTGGTGTGGATTGGAGAGGAATGCTGAATGCTGACCCTTGCAAATTGTTATTAGGCTGCGTTTCTTGTTATTTGGCTGCATTCACATTATAGATCCAACTAATTAGATGGCTTGCATTAGAAGCCTGTAAGGCTTACATGTATTGCATTGCATTGTAGATTTGTACCCAGAGCATAAAAGGTGAAAATTCAAGATTTGCATTATAGTAGTGCTTGTAGCATGCCTGCTGTGCATGAATAAAAGGGTTTTTATTGTTGAATCGATTCATGTGTTTTCATTGTGTCTTATGTTTGTGTGTCCATAGCATAGTAACTTATGGGTAACACAGTGCACAATCACCCTGAGATACAAGAGCAGGGGGGCATAATGATCCACACCCCGAGGTAGATTTAGAGACTAGTAAGTGGTCACCCATAAGGAGCTAGGCCAAAGGTAAGTTTGTTTTTAGAACTAACACGTCAGGCCCAGGGGCTCTAGACGCATTCATTTTATTAATGACTTCCAACATGTCTATAAAGCGAAAAGGAAATGCTAATTTATTTTTGTCCCATAGCTTTATATTAATCCCACTGACCCTATGTTCCACATAATACAAAAAGTCTACGTATTCTATTTATGTCTCTGCCGGTATCACATTGATATCCTTACTGTCAAACTCTATTAGATGTTGTCTGTACGAATACCAACAGTTTTTGGAATCATTGGTTTTGCATAGTATGAACATTTTCCTCCAATTAGCATTTTTAATATCATGTTTGTGGCCCTTAAGCCAGTTCTTGAATTTCATACGTATAGAGGCACCCTTTTTCCAGTTAAGATCCCAGTCCATACCCATATCTTGTTTTATTTCCCTAATTTCCTGTTTTATTCTTTTTTTCTCATTTTGTATCAAACTATAATACCGATTGGCATTTTTCTTCCCAGCATGTTGATTCACACTCATTCTGCGTTTAGTCATTTGGATCATTCCAAGCATATCACTCAACACTCCTGGCCTGAAAGCTGCAATCTCCTCACCATCTATAGGTAGTAGGTTAAACATGTGATCAAATTTCTCCAGGATTTCTTCACTCCATAGTATTCTATTTCGTCCTGCTGAGCTCTGTATATTCATTCTAATACCTGAATGGCAAGACCTTTATTATATGTTATGTGAAATTTACATTTAAGCACTGTGTGGTCACTAAGGGGTGTGGGAATATGTTCAAATTGATCCACTTGCGTACGTATAACATTGCTAACAAACATATAGGGCCTCATTACACGGTAGGTGCTAAGGGATTACCGGCACTGGTAAGGTCACCGGTGCCGGTAATCCCTTAGAGCCCTACTACGCGGTCCCTCAGAGGGTCCCGTCCTTAACGCCTGGTCTGACCAGGTGTTAAGGACGGGATCCGCTAAGGGACTTCAGAGCTAATAACGGTACCACAAATTGCGGTACCGTTATTAGCTCCATCCCCATTCCCATTGAGCCCTATGGGGGCTTGAATGGGAATGGGGAATGGTATTTGCCATGGGGACTTACCGGGTACTCCAGGGTCGGAATGACCCAGTAAGTCCCCATAACGCCTACCCGGAACCGGTATGCGGTAAAGGAGTAGCCATGCTGCTAATAGTGGCATGGTTATCTCCTACCGTGTAATGAGGCCCATAGTCAATTTGATAGCCCACTTTTCCATTTGTCCATGTTACTTTCTGGCACCCCATGTTGGCTTGGTACAAATAAGATAATCCCCAATTTTGGAACATTTTAACCCATTTAATTCCATTGATTATTTGTAAGGGGGAGTTGTAGCCTTTTACCCTTTTCCCCAGTTCCCTACCTCAAATTCACCACATAGATCTTTCCAGTCATTGAAAATGTGGTTGGCTTCATCACAATGGGCCTCATTACAAGGCTGCCAGTAAGCGAAAAAAAATGCTGGTAAAAGATTACAGGCATCGCTTACCGCTCCAGTGTATACTGACCTGACAACCCACTATTAGCGGCACCCTAAATAACGGTGCCTCTAATAGCGGCATGGGCGCGTACATGCGCCCCTTCGGGGAGCAAATACCGGCATGCCGGTAGTAGGAGGACATCCCAACCCACGCGGACATGCAAATACCGGCATCGCGAAGCTGGTAATCACAGGCTGCACAATGCCGGCCATACAGGCATTGTGGACCACCCACAAACAGCAATCAGGAAACAAGCCAACTGCCACAGGTGCACACAATCCCCACAGGTGGAGTCAATGGAGGCTGGGTCAGTATAAAATGAGCACACCCACACACCACACCACTTCCAACACCAAAATGCTACCACTAGCTGTTGCAATCATGGTGCTGGAGGGCATGCCAATACTACTACAACTACAGCAACAACACCAAATACAACAACTACAGCAGCAACAACAGGCAGCACAGAGGAGACGCAGGAGGAGAAGGAGGGTGAGACAGGCCCAGCAATTACCACCAGCGCAGCCAGCAGTACCTCATAGGCAGCCACCAATCCCTTGCTCCAGACCCAGCACATTCAACCTAACCCCTGAGCAGATCCACACCCTGTACCGGTTGGACCGGGACACTATCACCACCATAGTGGACATGATACACAACGACATTACCAGCCTCATATAAATACGCACTGCCATGTCTCTGCTACTAAAGGTGGTGTCTGTGCTCCACTTCCTGGCCACAGCCACCTATCAACCGACAGTGGGCCAGCTGCATGGCATTTCACAGCCACTATTTTCACACATGTTGAACCAAGTGCCGGATGCCCTTCTGAAGCATGCAAGCACCCACATATCCCTACCACGGACTCCTCTGGAGATAGCTGACACCAAAGTAGGCTTCCATGCGCTGGCAGGCATGCCCAGTTGTGTTGGAGCCCTCGACTGCACCCATGTGGAATTGGTAGTCCCCCATGCCATAGAGGTGGTGTACCGCAATCGCAAGCAATACAACTCCATCAATGTGCAAATGGTATGTGACTCCAGCAAGATCATCACACATTGTTGCGCCCGATTTCCCGGATCAACACATGATGCCATGGTATTGCGCAACTCCACGTTACCCCGTCACATGGAGCGACATGCTGGACCACGTGCCTGGCTGCTTGGTGAGTTGCACAACTGACCCATGACAGTGCTTTGGGGGTACTGATGTGTAGGGATGCATACACCACCTGGTTGGGAAAGGGGGGGATGCATACTCCACCTGGTTGGGAAAGGGGGGGTTGCATACTCCACCTGGTTGGGAAAGGGGGGGTGCATACTCCACCTGGTTGGGAAAGGGGGGGATGCATACTCCACCTGGGTGGCAATTGTCGGTGATTGGAGAATGCATGCAGAGCTAAACACTCCAGACCTGAACCTCCCAAACGGAACATGACACATCACTGGCACAAATTAAATAAATAATACATATCGATGACAACAAGTAAGAGGCACAACCAGGCCACCATGGTGATGGCAAGCAATGCATGACTGTACAGGAGGGCAACTGTGGCAATGTGGCTAGTGTGACCATGCATAGTGTAGAATTAACTGCTTGAATGGGAGGCTAAACATTGTCGTACTATCACAGTACATCCGCCTCAGCATTCATGATTACACCCTGCATCCTCTATTGAACGCCATCCAGACTACCACACCTCTTAACAGTATAGAATGCATCTATGTGACAATTTTGCATACGTACAGAGACATGTGCATGTCCACACCAAATAGCTGCCGCCATGACTGTGCTTCCTGAAGGTGGCAGCTCAGAGTGACACACACCTATTTGTATTTGCTTGCAGGTGATGGAGGATATCCCTGGAGGCCGGGGCTACTTACCCCTGTGCAGAACCCGCAGAACGGCCATGAAGAGGAGTACAATCGTGTGCACACCCGCACCCGTGTTGTGATTGAGCAGACCTTTGGCCTGTTGGTGGCGTGTTTCCGCTGCCTAAGCAGGTCTGGTGGGGCACTCCTATATAGGCCTGAGAAGGTGGCAAAGATCACCATGGCCTGTGTCATGCTGCACAACATGTGCGTCCGGAGAAATGTACCACTGCCACCTGACATTGACATGCATGCCCCGGGTGAGGATAATGAAGAAGGAGACGGAGGTGAAGTAGCCCCCTGCCAGTACGTGAAGCACGGGATGGCCATGCTGTACACCAAGCACTTAATCATGAATACTTCTGAACCACATGATAGACATGTGTCAGTGGACATGCACACTTGGATTGTTGGGAGTTGGCCACTGAACTCCATCAGACATTAAATGGATATGCACAAAATTAACAATGTCCAGGCATTGATTTTTTTGGCACACAACGGGTGTATTTTTTCAAACAGGGAAAAATGTGCACACCCCTCCAACCCCCAGTGAACTCCCTAACCCACCCTACAAACCCCAAAAACCCCCAGTGAACTCCCCAACCCACCCTACAAACCCCAAATGTCCCCAAATGTACTCCAAGAAATGGTTCCCTTCACCCACAACCATGTGTCCCACTCCCATTGTCTGGGCACTCTACTTCCTGGCCTTTTTGTTGTCCGGGGGTGGCTTCTCCGAGTGCCGTGAACTCCTCTGGGTCATCCGCACAGGGCTTGCGGGGACAGAGGATGCAGGTGTTGTAGCAGTGGATGTGTCTGAGGCAGGTTCCACGCCTGCTCCAAGGCGTGGCCGCTGCATATGGAGCAGGATGGAAGTTAGGACTTGGGTGACTGCCCCCAGACAGTCCCTCATGAGGACAGCCAACGCATTCACGGCAGCAGTGTTCGCAGCAATGGCCGCTGTGGTCTCCCCAATGGCAGTTGTGGTCCCCACAATGGCAGTAGCAATGACCCTCCTAGTGTCCTCCCCATCGGCAATATACTGCTGCATGAGTTCGAGCATTGACTCCTGTCATGCCTCCACCCTCGACAGGTGTGCCTCCAAGGTGTTGGTGGTAGCTGGAGTGGTGGTAGCTGGAGTGGTGGTAGCTGGAGTGGTGGATGGTGCATGCACGGGGCCTACATCCTGGGTGCTGTCCTCTTCGAAGGGGCACACGTCCGAATCCTTGAGGTCGGAGTCATGGAGTAAGGGATCGTCACTGCTGTAGGCCTCCATATGGGGGGGGTGGGCAGGGGGCTTGGGATGGGTGTAGTAGACACAACTGTGACACACTCGGGATCCACATTGGCATCCACAACATCCGCAGTGGTTGGTGGCGCAGGAAGGGACACCCCCCCATCTGTTGTGGGTGTGTGCTGCTGGTCCTGATGTGTCTGGGCCACACTGGCAGCAGGTGTTGTTTGCTGGCTTTCCACCCGGTCAGGCACACTGCCTGTGGGTCTGGCATGTTTATCTGGCTGGGGGATGGTGGTGGCGGTGGCCCTTGTCCTATGGCGTGATGTAGATGCCTTTGCGCTCCGCTCCTGACTGGCATCTTCCTCATCGGTGCCTGGGGGTTAGAAGAGATGCAGGTCATCAGTGATGGTGTCACATGCCAGCGACATACAATTGCGCTGTTCAATATTCATACATTCATGAATCCATGTCATACAGGTGTGTGGTACTTGGTGTTCTTAGGGGGCATACTGGCAATCAATGCATGGCAGGTGGCATGCTGTTGATATGGGGTTTGTGTGTTGGGTTACATGGGCACGGTCCTGGTATGTGGCCCGTGTGTTGGTTATGGGATTGGCACTCAGCATGCATTTCTGTGTGGCAGGGTTTGGGCCGCAATCTTGACTTGGATATGTTGATGTGGGTGCAGGGACATGCATTGCCTTGCCTAGTCTCACTTCCACGTCATTTGTGCTACGGCATGGTTCCCCCTACAGGGATGTGCAGGGTCACTCACCTCTTTCTGGGGATGATGCCGCACTCATCTCCATCTCTCCAAATCCCTCTATTGACTCAGTATTGATAAATGTGCTGGCAGTCTCCTCCCAGGGCATCAGCTTAGCAGATGAGTGGGGACCCCCACCTGTCGCCATGGCCGCCCTCCTGTTGGCTGACAGGATGTTTTTCACCCTCAAGCAGAGGTCATCCCACCTCTTGCGGCAGTCACGCACAGTACGTGGGGTGGTCCCCACGGCCGACTCCTTCCGGGCTACCTCCTGTCCGATTTCCTTTCTCCTCATCTGGGCTTCACGCTTCATGTCATTGCCTTTCTTTATGTCTGCATGTGCAGCCAGAGTGTCCACAAGCATATTGAGCTAAGCGTCAGAGAAACGCTGTTTCCGCTGCCGGGGAGTCCTCTTCCGGGTGGCCTTAGAAATCCTCAGGGTTTTCCAACACAGCACAACACGAAAAGACTGGTGGTTAGGGAGGATGGCAATGGATTGTGTTTTTAAAGATGGCCGCCAGCCCATTTCCCGTTCCTGCGCGATAACGTTATTTCCGGGTCTGGTTTTGCGAAACCGGTATTAGCATGGTGGTATTACCGAGCCGGTATTTAGGGGTTGCTCCTAGGCGGTGCCGGTATCGGCGGGTCCCGTGATGCCGCTATCGGGGGGTTGGAGGGCCCTTAGCGGCATGCCGGTATTGCCATTACCGGCATGGGGGTTCGCGCATGCTCACGCACTCGTAATCACCTGCTATTAGCGGGTTCATACGAGCACAGACCCGCTCTTACCGGCATGCCGGTATTGAACCCGTTTTTACTGGGCTACTCGTAATGAGGCCCAATAGGCGTTAAAATCTCCCACTACCATAATTTCAGATTTGGCGGATTCCAGCATTGCAACCTTTAATGGTGTCGAAAATCACTTTGGTTACTGACTCTACATGTACCCCCCCGGGTGTGAGTAAACATTTATCAACAGTAATTCATTGTGCATTCCCAGATTGCTTACAATCACACATAAAACAAAAGGTGAGCAGTCAAATGTATCATACTCTCAGACTGTTACCAGGCATTTAGCTCCTATACACAGACCCCCAACGGTCATCCCATACCACTACTAAGTGCAGGCTTTACCAATATGTTAAATCTGTCAATCAGAATAGTTCCACTTACCCATGTCTCCTGAAAAGCAAATAAATCACAATTTTCCATACAACTCTTTCCATCTTTATGTAAAAAGGACCAGAATCATCTGGTATTCCAAGAGATAACTACTGGCTCTTGGCCAGTCTCCATTTTTCAATTTTCACCAAAGTAATCCCTCTCAGGGATCCACATTTCTCTGCTCCTTTTTACTTGTTTAATCTGATAGTTGTTTGAAATATGCCCACTTAGATTTTCATTTATAGTTCTGCTGTTCATAATTTTATTAAATATTACAATTTTAAAGCCTTTTTCCCCATAGTACCTCTGAGTGTTTACTAATGAGTTCCACTATGACAGGCGTCAAAATGGGGCAATTGCCCAATTTTCCAACTACCATATTCAGGCAGTGTCACAGTTTCAATATCTTTTGTTGGAATGTAATTGTGGGACCATATGTAGGCATTCAAGGATCCAGGTTTGAATTAAAATTTAAATAGGGGCTATCCTCAGAGGTCTTTATCTCTATAATCTTAATACACTTGCCAGGATTTAAGAACATGCCTTCGCCATTATCTAAGTTTAGAGGACCCAGCTCGATATGGTCCTTATTGGTGTTGTGCATGGCTAATCTCTCCATTTCACCCATATAAATATCCTTTTCCCTAGTAGTGAGCCAACCTATCATCTTATTTATAGGTAGATTCAGATACCTCACATTCTTTCTGGTTGTGGTCTCCTTACTTATTTTACCAATTGTTCCCTTTTTCTTCCCCCCTTTTTATTATTATGTTACGGCGAGTGCATCTTTTACTCTCACATGTATTACATAATTCACCCTCTGAATTAGTATCCAAGTTCTCAATATTCTCACCAATAATTTGTTCAGTTCAATTTCATTTGTTTCCACTTCCTCCTCAACACCACATTCATCTTCTGCAATCACTAGGCAGAACTCACTCAGGTTATCTATGCATTCCCCCACTGATCTCTCATTTTCTATAGCACACTCCTATAGCCTTTCATTTTTACTTTGAATGCTCTCAGTGAGTTGTATCACTATTTCCTTTAATTCTTCGTGCTCTTCCATGAGACTAGAGCAGATACCAAATACAACGTCCAATGTTGTTGCAATTGCCTTCAGTTTACTTGCGGTATTCAACGTATCTTCATGTGTCCCATGAATAGTTCTCATCATCAATAATAGAGTCCTCCTGGGCCAACTTTTCCAAATCTGGAGTTGCAGACAGATTTGACCCAATGACATTATCCATGTTTTCCATTAATTCAATACTTTCCCCTAACACTATAGGCCCTGGTGCCATTATAATACCCATTGAGTGCCTCCTAAAATCATGGCATAAATTCAAAAGGGAGTTGTTGTCAACCATTGAGCTGTTATCCGGCAATATTATACCTTCCTCATTTAATACTTCTTTTTCCACATCTCTTTTTTGAGGCATTGTCAAGAAAGTTGAGATTTTGGGTCGATCCATTGTAGGTTTTTCATTTATCTGGGTCTTAATCATTTTTACCCCTGCTCCTTTTTTCTTCTTTTAGGTGTTATTTGGGTGTATTGGGGAGCTATGCAGTGGCACGCTCCAATCCCGTTTATTTTTTTTAATGTTTTGTGAACGTAGTTTAGTTCCCATTATATTATTTCAAGCTAAACGCTCTTCAAGCAATTGAAGGGTTTAGAATTGAGAACAGGAACAAACCAGAGGGGGTTGGGGGGGGAAGTTACCAGGTTTAAACAAATCTAACCTGGTCAGAGTTAGGGCAAGCCAGAAAAGTGGTGGGGGTAGTTTACTGTATTGGCAAACGCTAAACCCTAAACTCTAAAGACCCAGCAAAGTGCTAACAGCACTTGTCAGTGCACTCAACTGGATGCACTCAGACAGATGCGCGTGCATGCTAATTTTATGGTGTATTCTGGGCAAAGGGGCGTGGCCTTGTGATAGCTACATGGAAATAAAGAAATAGAGGCAGTTTATTAGTTTGCCAAAGCTATATTGGGGTCTCACTAGTTCTCCAGCTTTATCCAAGTTCATTAAGCTTATACCTTTGTTGATTTTCAACATACTCATATTAACACTGTAGCAAAGCTTCAACGCTCCAACAATCCTGCAATGGAAACGGGTCAGCTAACAGCATTCGTCGGTGCACTCAGCTGGATCATTTTGCGCAGATGCGCATGCATGCAAATGTTATGGTGTAGTCTGGGAAAAGGGGCGTGACCTCACGGGAGTATGCTTTCTCCACTGACACTCACCTGCAGATGCTGTGAGCTGTTTAAGCTGAGTTGCCGTCTGTCCAGGTATGGTGCCACTTCCGCAAGGTAGAGCAGGTTCCTGGAATGCCTCAGTTGTGTTTGTGCCAATCCTCAGGTGAGCATGTTTATGTGTCGTAGTAATATATATATTTATATATATATATTTTTATATATATATATATATATTTGTGAAAGAGTTGAAGAAAACATTTTTTAAATATGAGCATACCTGTACTATGTTTTGTTAGATGCAGATCTTGTTGAATCTGGAAATAGAAATCTTTGGACAGTTGCATAGTAGTTTCTGATGCAGATGCCTTTCATTAGCAGGAGATATGTACTCTGAGAGTTGAAGTGTACATCAAAAGTGTTGAAGTGAGATGACAGGGTTAGGTGTAGAGTTTCTAAAGGACTCTTTAAAAGCAGCCTATGGGGGAGTGTTGAGAACATGAAAGTGGAAAGGGTAGAAGGGCTTCCCATGTGTTACGGAGTCTGTGGACACCCCGGTAGTCCACGGACAGCACATGCCACATCTGGGTCTTTTATTGATGCTTGGCATGGAAAGGGGACTGTGGGTATTAGCCAATCAGGTTTGCTGGCCGTGGTGTACAGGAGGAGAGGGTTGCAGGAGTTTTGTTTGCAGGAGTTGTGAGAGCACTGACAATGGCTATGGCTATGTTTTTGAGAAGGCAGACTGTGTGGATTCTGGGCCCTCTTCAATTCAGTCATTGAAGGTGTATGCTGAAAATCAAATGCATCCTTAGAAATGTTGAATTGGCAGAAGTGGAATTTTTGTGGCATGCAGTTTGTGGCTTAAACTGGGCAAGCTTGTTTTCATTCTGTGAGAGTATGGCATGCTTTAAATGTCCAGAAATTGTGATTGTGCATTGTGGAGGGGACAGTGTGGGGTTTGTGAAACCAATCTCTTTGCAGGTTTCCCTGGAGGATTTCTTTTAATAGCCTAATGCAACTGTCTCCGCTGCTAAGATTATTTGTTCTGAAATAAATAAGAGGCAAACATGGAGATGTCCAACACAAACTTTCAGTCCACAAATTGAAGAATCAAGGCAGCTTGTCAATAAAGCTGTATCTGCTTTTTTATAGGAAAGGGGGAATGTCATCTTTGAGAATGACAATAGACATTCTGATGGTGTGAATGTTTCTTGTCTAGATGGAGTTCAATTTACAGATGTTGCAAATGAAATGTTCCTTTACAATGTTAGGAATGTACTGGAAAAGTTCCTGTAAGAAAATTGTCAAAGAACATGTAGATTGTACAGTACTACTATACATAAAAGCAGGAAAAGTAAGTTAAAAAGGGGTTTGTTAACAAACCCCCCCAAAAAAGAAAATAGGCTCTTTTCAGAGCCACCACTAAAGATTAAATAAGTTAAATTGTGTTTAGTTTTTCCCCAAACCCCTTTGAGTGGCCTTGGCATCTGCAGACACTGTAGTAGTCCGCGGACGACACATGCCAACTCCAGGTTTTTAAAGGTTGCCTGGCATGGAAAGGTGACTGCAGAAACCATGGAGAGTCGTGGGTGTCCACAGACATTGGAGGATCAGCAAATCAAGTTTCCTGGGTGTGGTGTACAAGAAGAGAGGGTAGCAGGAGCGTTGTTAGTAGGAGTTGTGAGAGGATTGAACATTGCCATAGCAATGACTATCAGCAGGCAGAGTGTTTGGATTGTGGGGGACTCCTGGGTTCATTGGTTGAAGGTGTATGCCAAGCATTGTGGAAGAGCCAAACATCTTGTAATCCCTGAAATGGACGTGTTCTCGTATGGAGTGCGAAACAGGAAGTGGGTGGACTTGCTCCCATTTTGTACAAATTTGTTTGATTGGAAACCTCCAGATATTATTATTGTTCATTGCAGAGGGAACAGTTTGGGGAACATGATTGGAATTTCATTGCAGTTTGCAATGAAGGAGACATTGGGATTGTTGCAGGAAATGCTCTCTAATTCGATAATAATTTATTCACGCATTACTCAGAGACAGATGTGCATGCCTTACAGTTAATTTGGTCCGCAAATGGAAAAATCGAGGCTCAACATCAATAAAGCTGTGTGTGCTTTTGTTTGAGATGTTGGCATGACATTGTTTCATAATAAGAACATTAAATTTGATTGGGCCAAACATTTTTGGCGAGATGGAGCTCATATGACTGATGTGGGTAATTAGATTTTTGTGGAAAACATTCAAAATCCTTTGAAGCAGTTGTCATGAAAGTGAAAAGAAATAATTCAATTCATTGAAATGTTTTCTTAGTTCAGTTTGTAGAACCAATCATTTAAAAAAAAAAATAAAAGGCAAAAACACAAAAAATTGTTTTTTTAAGATCCACCCTTTTTGATCACAAAACAATTAAAATGATTTCAATTGTCCCCCGCCTTGAATTTTTTAGAAGGAAGATGCAGGCTGCGCAGGGGCTTGTGACTTTTTTCTCGCTTCTATTTTTTAACTGTGAAAGGTGGCTTCTAAAGGAACCATTTTTTGTGTGTTTTCAATTTGTTATTTTGTTCAGCCTCAAAAGCACTCTGGAAACTGCTCCTCCCTACAGACCGGTGCTTCACAGTACATGCATAGCACCATGACCCTCAAAATGTGAGGGTCATCCTTTGTGGTGACGGGTGCAGATGAAGATGACGGTGTGGAGAAAATCAACCTGTTCTTACCTGAGAAAGGTATCGCCTTTCTCAGAGCAGTTGCGTGGCTATGTTTGGTGTGGCGCCTCATGGAAGTAGTCCTATGGGAAAACAAGCCAGGTTTCCCATGACTTGAAAACTCATTTACACTCATTGCATTCAACCTTGCTTGCATAAGCCTTTAGGACATTTCCAACGGTCTTGAAAAATTGCTTGTTCACGGCCACGGACATCATTTGCGGACAACACCCTCACAGCACAGGGGTGCGGTCACATGATTACATCCGCAGATGTCCACAGCTCTGACGGTCATCCGCAGACAATGTTTAAGTGGGAATCACAGTGCGCATACGCTGGTTGTCCGTAGAACAGGCGCGGTGTCCACAGACTAATTAAAAGTGCATCACACGAAAACTGATATGTCCGGACATCACACCTGTCCCTGGGCACCTCCATTTTGAGTGCGGACACGACAGAGAGTCGGGGTGTCTGCAGACTCTTAATGGAAGTTTTAAAAAAAATTGGAAATATCACACAACAATAAACAAAACATTTATAGTAAAAAAAAATTCAAGGAAGGGATGGGGTATTGGAATGGGAAACATAAATGGGTGAATCCGGAACTTTTGTACAATAATTATGAGGGGAAAAAGGGAGTAAGTTTTCATCAAAGCACCTTTCATTAAAATGTTCAGAATTTGCTGGGGATGATTGCCAGAGACAAGGGGGACAGGTGCAAGAAGGACAGTGATAGGGAACATTTGTAATCACATGATTTTTCACAGACTGTAAAAGTTCTTTCAAATCATTACTAAGTTCCTCTAATTAGTTGGACAAGTTCATGATTGATTATTTACAGTTGGGGATAGGGCTTCTGTTTGTGATTCTGGGCATTGAGTTTAATTAAACTGCAATGTTGTTTCTTCATGAAAACTATGTACTGTAAGAAAAATTGAAATTATTATTTAAGTAAGGTGTGTACAAAATACATTATTTGTTTATATTAAAATATCTATTGTATACCATTGGAGATGTTATCGTCGCTCATTTCTTCTTTTGGGAAGTTCTCCTCTAACCACTCAAGTGTGATTGCCATTTCTGTGAGAAAAAAGGACTTCTGTCTTATAACACATGTTTATATAAGGAAAGCTAATACTAGAGAAATAAACACAATGCACTTACTATTTAGTGCAAATGTTTGTTGTCCAATAAGTGCCTGGTGTTTTTCAATCTGTATGCAGAGTTGTAATGAGGAGATTATATGAAGTGTACAGTTATGGTGTGTGTTTGGTGCATTCCATTGTAATGTGTGCTAAATAAAATAATAATTAGTATTTTTTAACTTAAGTGTGTGTACAAAAAGGTATATTTGCATGTTGTTAACTTTAGTTATGATTTTATGTACATCTGTTTGTTGGTTAATGGGTACATCTTTTTTGGGTGTCCCCTGTGATTCTGAGCCTTGTAAATGCCGCCTGGTGTCCGCAGACTACCAAGAGACTTCATATCTGACATATTGGGAGGGTGTATATTATAAGGAACTTGTAGCAGGGGAACTAGTAAAAACCCATGAATTTCACTGAAAAAACATTGTTAAAGGGACGTTAAGGGTAAGTTGCACTAACAAAAACCCCTGAAGTTCAGTGAAAACACTTTTTTAAAGGAACGTTATGGTTACAAGTAAAACTGAAAAACCCTGGAAATTCGCCAGTTATGGTACACTAAGCAACCATAACTCGCGCAACCTCCGTGCACTGCTAAGACTAACACCCAGGTGTCACGATGCGACCCTGGAAGCTGTGGGCAAGATGGAGGGTTGGCATTAGAACACCTTCAACCCCTCGTTAACGGACTAGATGTCCGTGGTCTGGCCGTACAAATAATAGCCATGCCCCCTGCTCGTAGCATTGCAACTTTGCAGTTACCGACGCTCGAGTTGTTTCCCGCTGGTTCGTGTGCCTCCGTTCCGGTTCCACTTGTGCCTTTACCCGTTCCCCACTCTTTGCTCTCTTTGCCTTCCGTGACTCCCACCTGTCCTTACACACTCTTGTGCCCTGGCCGCAGCCGGCTCTGTCTTTGGTTCACTTTCATTTTCAGAGCCGACTTGCGATCCCTCCTTCTGGCATCTCCCTTCGGGGAGGATACATTGTATCCAAGGCTTTCCCTATGACAGCTCCTTTCTACAAGCTGTTTGGAGGCTGCATTTCTTTCTGCGGGGAACTTACAGACATTCCTTGGTTTCTTTTCTAGCTTTATTATTTTCTTCCCCTCACATTATCTCTCTTTCTCTCTCTTCCTTTTTCTTTATTTTCTCCCTTATTCGCTCACTCTCTCTTTTTCCCTCCTATTTCCCTTGCCGGTCCAGCAGTCCTGCTCATTTACACGAGCATTACTCTAATGTCCGGTTTGCCTCTACCCTGCATCTCTGATTTATCCACTGCTCCCTCTTTTATTCTGGACCTTGTATACTGCATTTCCCCTACGAACTCCGCTCAGAACCAAGGCTCTGCTTGGTTCCACCGCCTCTATCTAACTTCAAGTTTACTGCTGGCGGTACGGCGTCCAACAAGACAGCGGAACAGGGTTTTTTCTGCCTATTTCAGCTTTTTCCCTGTTAGGGGGCTGGCTCCTCTGGATACCCCTTTGAACATGTGCCTTGGCGGTCACAATGGCGTCCAGGGGGCTCGTCCCTATCTACACGACAAGAAAGGAGAGAGGAGAACTAAGAAGAAGGAGGAAGAGAAGGAGGAAGACTCTTCAAGAACAAGGAGAAAGAAGAAGGCCGAGCCTACAGGCAGAGCATCAGTGACTACAGGTGAGGAGAGTCGGTGGGAGGACTCCTCTGCCTGTGACAGCTTGCAACGCCAAGAACTCGACATGGCTTCGCTGGAGCAATATCAGGAGATTGTCACAGCTCTTCAAGGACTCTAGGTGGACATTCAGACTCTTCGTGCAGAGAACATATCCCTAAAACAACAGGCTACTGTGCGAGGGGGGAATCGAGGCGACCTTCCTCCTCTCGCTTTCCCTTTTGGAAAATATGTTGGGAACCCAAAGACTCTCAAGGAATTTTTGGATGCATGTATGGTGTATTTTGCGTTTATACCCAAGACCTACGAATTGGATAGAGCCAAGGTTCGGTTTCTTGTGTCCAATCTGGTGCCCTAGCGTGAGCTACTCCCCTCATCATGATGGCTGATCCCGTGATAAATGACTACTCTCTCTTTACCCAACGATTCAAGGCCTGATTCGACCGTCCTGAGGTTCAATATTCATCGTACGAGGCTCTTCTTGACCTTCGCCAAGGAAATCAAGATGTACAAACCTATGCCTCCACTTTCATGAAGCTGGCAGTCGACGCAGACTGGCCAGATTCCGCACAACAAACTTTGTTCCCTAGGGGGTTACATGATGACCTTAAGGACGAGCTGGCAAGGGTAGCTCGCCCTGTATCTTTTCAAGAACTAGTGACTCTCACCCTTCAAATTGAATACCGACTGTCAGAGAGAAAGCAGGAAAAGAGAAGAAACCGGTTCCCTCCTTCAATCGGACCCTCACCAGCTGTCCAGCCCAATCGTGTCTCGACGGATGAACCAATGCAAATTGGAGCAGCAAGAGGTCCATTATCACCGGAAGAACGCAAGAGACGCAAGGAGCAAGGGCTCCTCATGTACTGCAGATCTTCTAAACATCTGTCCCGAAGTACCGCCCAGGTGCTCGGGAAACGCCACCTCCTGGACTTAAGCAGGGAAAGTTCCCGGGAAGAAACAGTGAATCCCTGCAATGTTACTCAGTTAGAAAGGGATAATGTGGACAACAGACTTATGGTGTTTTCGGTCAAATTGACCTTCCAGGCTTTGCCTTCCTTGGAAGCGTTGGCAATGCTAGATTGTGGAGCAGCAGGCAACTTCCTGGACGTGCAGTGGGCCCGCAAACAACATATTCCATTGAGTAACTAAAGCAATCCTCTTCCGGTAGAAGGGGTTGATGGATCACCATTAGTATCTGGGCCCATAGTTTCAGGAATCTTGTGCCGCAGAATTAACTCTGTTTCAGCATCGGGAGCAGATCACCTTTGATGTCATTCGGGCAGCCCACTTCCCGATCATTTTAGGTATGCCTTGGCTCCGAAGATTGGAAGGCCAACACAATCTGTTTTCGCTCTGAATACTGTGACCTACACTGCCTACAACAACCTACTCCAGAAACCGGCGATGGTACTGCTGTCTCCGTGTCCACTAAGATCATACAGACTATTCCTCCATGTTACCAGCAGTTCTCAGATATCTTCGAAGACAAACTTCCTCATGTCTTACCACCCCATCACCCCGAGGATTGTGCGATTGAACTGGTACCTGGAGCATCGCTACCATTTGGTCGTATGTACCCTATGTCTTTTCCTGAAAGAAGGGCTCTCAATGAATACCTCGAAGCCAACCTGCAAAATGGACTCATTCAGGAGTCTCGGTCGTCTGCAGGGGCCTCCATGTTTTTCATACCGAAGAAAGGAACAACCGCGTTGCGCCCTTGTATCGACTATTGTGGTTTGAACAGTTTGACGGTGAGAGATCGCTACCCTGTGCCCCTGAGTAAGGACGTGCTTGAGGCTGTACAAGGGTCAAGTGTGTTCACTAAGCTCGATTTAAGGGGGGGCTTATCATCTGCTCAGAATCAGGAGGGGTGACGAATGGAAGACGGCATTTAGAACACCACTGGGGCACTACGAGTATCGAGTAATGCCCTTTGGCCTGGTGAACGCTCCCGCTGTCTTCCAACGCTTTGTGGACAAGGTGTTCTCTGACCTATTGTTTTCTCCGGTAGTGGTATATCTCAATGATATTTTGATCTTCTCCTCTTTACTAATGGAACATCAACAACATGTCACAGAAATCTTGCAAAGGCTAAGGGACAATCAACTCAAACCGGAGAAATGTACCTTTGAGGCTCCTTCTGTATCTTATCTGGGATTTATCCTCTCAAAGGATGGAATCCAGATGGATCCTGATAAAGTCAAGGCTGTGTTACAGTGGCCCACTCCTAAGTCTCCTAAGGATGTGCAGAGGTTTCTTGGCCTATCTAATTTCTATTGCAGGTTTATCCTGGGGTGGTCAGACAACGTCTTACCCATACCCAACCTCCTCAAGAAGGGAAGAAAGTTTGAGTGGGGCGAAAGAACCGAAGAAGCTTTTCAACATCTCAAGACGGCCTTCACCACTGCCCCTATACTGGTTCAACCTAATCAATCTCTACCATTCGTGGTAGAGACTGATGCCTCTGGCGGAGCCATAAGGGCTTTGCTACAGAAGGGGGAAGACAGCAAGGAGCATCAAGTGGCCTATTGTTCACGGACTTTAACCTCCTGTGAATGCAATTATTCAGTGATTGAAAGGGAACTGCTAGCTACCAACCAAGTTAGACCTAGTTACCAGACATTTCTGGTGGCCGACAATGGTTAAGGACACCAAGAGGTATGTGAAGTCATGTCCTATATGTGCCATGAACAAGCCCTCTACCCAACACCCGGTAGGTCTACTCCAGCAAGAACCAATACCCTTGCAACCTTGGGAACACATCTCTACCGACTTTATAGTTGATCTCCCACAGTCCCAAGGATGTACGGCCATTATGGTTACAGTGGATTCTCTTAGTAAGATGGCACATTTCTCCCCCCTTCCGTGTGTACCAAGTGCACCTGAGGCTGCGTCAGTGTTTTTGAAAGACGTGGTTCGCCTACATGGTCTCCCCCACAACATCCTGTCGTATAGAGGATCCCAATTTACATCTAGTTTTTGTTACACCCTGTGCAGACAGCTCGGTATCAGACGGGTGCTTTCATCTGGATATCATCCACAAAGCAAAGGGCAGACCGAACATCTCAATGCCACCCTAGAACAATACATCTGTTGCTTCTGTAATCAGGAACAAGAGAAATGGACACACTTTCTGCACACTTTCTGCCCCTGGCTGAATTCACAAAGGAGGAAGACTCTAAAAGAACAAGGAGAAAGAAGAAGGCCGAGCCTCCAGGCAGAGCGTCAGTGACTACAGGTGAGGAGAGTCGGTGGGAGGACTCCTCTGCCTGTGACACCAGGACATCAAAGATGACTTCACAAATGTCATTCATGACATCACTGATGGCATCACATATCTGGGTCACTTCATTTTGTTCACTGGCATATGTAGGCCACGTGATTCTTTTCACTGATGGAGACAATTTTGCAAATTACAAGGTATTACATATGTACACATTAACCTTTTTGTATGTTTTTAAGGCAATTCCCTCAGTTCATAGGAGACAAACATGGCAAAATAAGCAAGCCTCAAACACACAAATCATGTGTCTACTTCATGATTAGGTCTAATGCTACTGTCAACTTTTGGTGGTGTTGTTTCTTTCCTCCTTACTTAAGTTTCCATTTACGTGCCTCAGAATTGAATGCATTGTAGGTCTTGATGTGTATTGTTTGTACTAACACAAGTATGTAGTATGTCTTCAATTATTAGGTATTAGCTAATAGCTATTTATTCTATGCTCATCAATCCTGAAAACTCTGATAAGGTACCATTTATTATTTTACTATCCAAAATTACCAGATTGCAAATAGCGTACTTCTATAGTGCATGCTGTAGGCATTGCCTATGTGTATGTATGATTAGGTTCCCGTATTAACAAGAACACTCCAGTATTATGTTTTGTTGAGGTGAGTACATTCTTTAATACATTAAGTAGTCCATAATAGATCTCCCAATCACCCCTGACATCTTGTTACTAGCATTAAAAACACAACCCCTTTGAGAGACTTTTGACCACAATTAATTTCATATGTGATGTGATAGGTGATGTGATCAATGACTTTTGAGATGCCATCTTTGATGTCCTCCCGGGTTAGACATTGCAACCTGTGTTGCAATTTCAACCAATACCTGGCAACTCTCGCCCACTGAATTGCCACTTTCTGCTCAAATTTCCAGTGCTACGCTGACAACACTCAACTCATTTTCAGACTGCCCTTGGCCATCTCCTCTCCCTCTCTCGTCTCTGATTGCCTAACTACCATTCAAGATTGGTGTGCCACCAATGATCTTTGTCTGAAAGCCAGCAAGACAGAGATCCTCCTCATCGGCACACTTTCACCATCCTTTCACCTCACTCTCTGGCCGGCCTCCCTTGGCCCTCCTCCTAGCCAAGCCCTGGGATTGTATCTCTCCAGCTCTGAAATCTCTCCATTGGCTCCCAGTGGATGCAAGAAATACGTACAAAACCCTCTGCATTGTCCACCAGGCTTTCTGGGGCCTGGGTCACAAAATACCTTCAGCTATCCCTCTGCAAATACCTCCCCTCTCGAATTCTTTGCTCCTCTACCTCTAACTCCCTCAGGGTCAGTCGTTTTTCAAAGAAATGAGCTGGGGGAAGATCTCTATCTTTGACTGGGGCCTCCCTCTGGAACAGCCTCCCTGCCACTCTAAAACCTGAGGAGAACCATCTCCAGTTCTGGAAGCACCTCGAGACCGTCCTCTTTGCTTCTGCCTTCGTCCCCCCTCTACCCTGCTGATCTGTTCTCTCGTGGCACCGTGCACCTGCCCACCCTCTGTCCTCCGGGCCCAGGTACTTGCTCACCCTGCCACCCTCCTGCACTGCCTCCAGGCTACCCCTTGCACTGGGGTCTGTATCTGTACCCATACAGCCCCCCCCATTTTTCTTCCTGCACTTAACAGACCTACCCTGTCTTCTTTCTTAAACCCAGCACTTGCCACTTGCTTGCTGCACTACCACTGTTTGTTGCCTTTATTATTTATTTATGTATTATTATTTCTCTGTTTCTCCTTTGCTCTTCACTTTCCACTTCTCCCCCCTCCATGCAGTTTTCCCCTCCCCCTCTCCCATGCACTTGCACGTTCTCAATGTCACTGGGCCTAGTAAGATCGTTGTTTTGTTCTCCCCTGTTCCCCTCCCTTGACTTGTCGCGCTCTGAAACACTTGTGTACGAGCCCGATAGAAATAAAATATCAATATCAATGTGTGACCATGACAGTAGGAGCAGTGAGGATGACATCATCATTTGGTTCAACAATACTTCACCACCAGAGAAGAAGCACACATGCATGAAGAAAACTGCAGACAGTTGGAGCTTCCTTAAAGTGAAGGAACACTTCACTCTCTCCCAATCTCCACATCTCTCCCAATGCCCCAAAAAACTCAATGCATCTATGATGCTACTCGACCCAAAATGTCGGATAGCCATGGCTACCACACGTCCACAAACACACAACATGACATTTTTCACAATATAGCCACAGCTGCACAGGGTACCACATCTACCCATAGGACCCAAACCTGCACTCTGAGTGGCTGTTGGATATCCGCAAGTATAATTACACCAGTACCATCAACCAATGACACCTCGAAAACACACACATCATACACACCCTGCTCATACAAACTACTAGAAATTCAAGCTAGGAATCATGTATCTGGAAACAGAGAAAGACTGCAGATATCATGGCTGGTTTGAAAACTGTGTAAATGATCAGAGACAAATGGTTGTTTTGGTTACTGTCTTTTTTAATACATAATAAATCAGTCTTAGAAGGGACTCTGTTGGGTACAAACAGTGTACATTTTTGCACATTGAGATCTACAGCTGCGGCTATGGTCCAACGAACCTGCGGCTACGACCCTCCCCAGTCATTGCTGCGATCAACCGTGCCTCCAATATTAAACAGCCCATTGGGCTACATCACACCCACAGTTATTCATCTATGTTTCAAAAGTAATAATATCCTTCTATCTGACAAACTGAAAACATAATCAGAAAACACACACACTTTAAGAAATACAATTTAATACACACGTTTTTATGACCCTCATATCTTGTATGAAGTGTATCACATGCACTATATAAGATACAACAACTGTGCATACAACACTATTGTTCTCTTTCCACATACTAATCATTGGGTCATTGGGGAAAAAAAAATCCAAATTGGATTAAAAAAAGCTAGGTGTGAGCAGTGTGGGTACATAATCAAACTCCACACATTAAAGGTGCTACCACCAACAACCAGAGACTTGAAACACCTGCAGCACTCCATTTCAATAATCATCAGAAATGCTAGACAGGTTCAAAAACAAGGCTTTTCATAAACTGTCCACAAATATGCTGCTCCCATCTTCAGCAGTACCACTATGTTTTGAATATAAGTTGACCTTTTACAGAAGGTAACTGCCCAACATCTGGTGCAAAACCACTGGGATGATGGGAACAATACAGCTAAAACACAATACAAAAATTGAAAATGACTAAACAAACTTACAAAACACCATCAATTGTACTATCTCACAGAAAACTAAAAAGACCTAAGAGTACTGCGTAGCTGAAACTGTATTAAAATTACAACAAATAAATCAAAAAAACCTTCAACCACACTAACATTAATACAACAACTAAATGCCTACATAGAAATGCCATTGATTGACAAATCTAATTCTGTAGGTCCATGTTAGTGAAAGTTAAATAATACATAAAAAATACTTGCCACACAATGAGAGCAGATGAAAAAAAGGATAATGAACACCATCTGAAAGCAGTAATTAATATATCTAACACATACAACACTGCAAATAAACCTTCAAACATGTCAATATTTATTAACATTTACTTTCACATCAGCAACACGCGTGCCATGTGCATAGTGAGAGATCTGGAATCAAAAGGATACAACAGCAGAAAATGTTGGCTTTTATACATCTACTAAAATGGATAAAACATATTTACTACAACCAATCACAAAGAGCTACACAAATAGAGCAGCAACAACAACCAATAACAAACAATGAAACTCACAGAAATCAATGTTTCCCCACCCAGCCACAACTACTTGGTGTGGATGCAGACTTTGCTTTGAATCTGTGGCTACACGTACATTTTTCTGCAAGCCCAAACTCAACCTTAAATTGTCCTTCAAACCTTCAAATCAGAAAAGTGAACAACTAAGTACATAAAATAACATAACCAAATAAATTGCTGTACTGTATCATCCCCACAGAAATGTTTTATTGAACAGAAAATGGATGTTTATAGATTTGGCTTTAAATATACCTGCGATTCCAGAAACAACTAATAAAACGTGGAATAGTATCGACAAGCCTAGACACATGCTTTTTCAATAGATGCAGCTACAAATGCAGGTGTCCCATTTGCCATAATATAGCCACAGCAGCAAAACGAAGTCACATTTACCGCAGGTAAATTCTATGCATTTTCGGTCCAACCCCCATGCATTCTAGTAGCTTTCCCAATGACCTCCATTCTAATGTATCACATTTTTTCTCCATTTCAGTATATAGAGTTGCAAGGTGCTAATGTTCGGTATTCTCCAGCTTCATAATATTTCCATCACTCTTGTGTGGCCAGCTATCAGCCATTGTCTGACAAAACCAACTTGATGTGGTTTTAGTTTGTAACACCAGGCCTGGTAACACCTCCATTGATTCTCTGAGCAAGCACTGTGGCAAACATCTGACTCTTGTGATACGTTAATGAAACGGGTCTTACATTTATCTGGATGATCGATCCCTATTTGGTTTTGGGAACACTATAAAAGAGGCTTCCAAGGAAGTCCCACCCAAGTGTCTTCCTTCCACTGTATGGTTAAAATATTCAATCAGAGTATCAGCATCTGAGTGAAAGTGTAATAGAATGACATGGTGCCTTGCCCTTTGCCAATGGTTTAATTTCCTGTAGACTCTCTTCCAGAGGCTTTCCATTTGTAATTGGGGACTATATAGAATGTTTTTGTTTTTCAGGGCGTTTTACAGGAGGAGAAATGGTTTTCAAAACGGCATAATATGTATGTCTGCAGGGGACAACTTAGTCTGTTTATATTCTTTGCAAAGAAATGGCTAACAAAGTTGCAAGCTGGCAGTCCTCTGTTATGATTTTATCAGGCATAATATATCGATGGTACTCAAACTTTGTTCTGTCTAGCCATTTGATGCCGTGCAAATACAAAATGTTATTTGAGACTTTTGTTTAATATTGACATACTTGCATATCTTGTATTTTTAGGATTATTATTGCACTAATTTCAGCACCACCACTGACTTCAATAGAGGTAGCGTGCACCATTTTAAAAATTATGCTAATGTTCAGGTGAAGATCCGGCCCGCCTCCTAAGGCACACCTTCCAAGGCTTCAGTGCCTGTCCGGAGTCTCACAGCACAACCATCGTTGTAGCTGAGGGAGCAGGAACTCCTACACACTGCAGGAGCAGTGGCACAACCGCGGATGGCCCCCCTGTACTTCGGTAAGCCCCTGGGCTTTATCCCAATATTTTAGCGCTCAAAGCGCTTCCCTGGCAATAACTCATTTTTTGCCTCCACTTTGCTCTTTATACGGCATAACTTCTGCTGCTTCAACCGGGGTCATTAATTTGAATGCCCCAGCCATGTAGATGCATTTCCTAATGACTACAGATGCCATAGTCCACGAGGTTGTCCCCTCCAAAATGGCAGCTGCCCAATGCTAAGGTGCCCCTCATCCTTGTCCACAAGCACCCTGAGCACGCTCACCGAGGATTGGCTGGAGCCTTCCTCTTACTGCGTACCGATTCGCTGGCAGGCAAGAAGCCGGCCGGCCGTCTAAGGCACACCTTCCACGGCTTCAGTGCCTGTCCGGAGCCTGTCTGAGACCTGATTGAGGCCAGGGCCAGAACCCCTGCCACCTCGAGTCCACTTCTGCCTTGCCACATCGACTACAAAGCTGAACAGTTGGTAAGCCGTTCCCTGATGTTTGACTATGACCATGAACTTTATCAACCACTCCTCATCGATAAGAGTGCACCAGTCCTCCACCGGCTGTTAATCTAAAGCCTGCCCCCTTTTTCGACCCACTGCTGACAACATCAATGCCGGATCTTAATTCCACCACTTGTATGCATCCTATTATTTCTAATACAGCGGTGTATGCCAGCTACTAAGTGTCTGTCACTTATGGCCGCATCTCGCTTCACACGCACTGCCTCATACTTAACGATACTACATGGACATTTTCCATTGTTTAGTATAACTGTGCATACTAGCTACTGAACGCTTCTCCACGGCACCTCTTGAATCAAAACAACTCTAACCTACCATCCACTGGTATACGCTTAGGGCTACTAGCTTACGCCACTACAATGTGAACCTTGCATATAACACCTTAAACTGTATGATATTACGCAACCTAGAGGGTCACACCTCTAAAACTCTGTCATAACTAAACAGTGTCTATTGTGCATTATATTTAAAAATTGAAACCAGTCTACTGTGCCTCAACTGCCTTATATTCTATTACTTACTGTGCATTATATTCAAAACTCATATCTAGCCTACTGTGCCTCAACTGCATTGTACTGTACCATTCACTGTGCATTATCTCTAGAAATCGAAACTAGCCTACAGTGCCTAGTTGCTCTATACTCTCTGATCACTGTGCATTACTTTGAAACATTGAAACTAGCCTACTGTGCCTCAACTGCCTATACTCTACTGCATACTGTGCACTACGTTTAGAAATTGAAACTTGCCTACTGTGCCTAGCTGCTTTATACTCCCTGCTCAATGTGCATTACTTTGAAAATCACATCTAGCCTACTGTTCCTCAACTGCATTATACTGTACTACTCATTGTGCATTATCCCTAGAAATCGAAACTAGCCTACAATGCCTCAACTGCATTATAATCTAATGCTCATTGTCAGTTAAAAATCGAATCTAGCCTATTGTGCCTCTCACTGCAGTATATCTCTCCTGTTTATTGTACCGTATCTCTCTAAACTTGATTCTAGCCTACTGTGCCTTACTGCAAATATGACTATGACAAACAATGTTCAAATCTCTCTAGCAATTACTATGATAATAAGCATCCATCAAACTACCCCCACCAATTGCCTCACAGCAGGCCCCCTACCTGTGACCATGGCCAGCATCAGATCCTCACCATGCCCAATTGTAGAACGGAACAATACACTTTGAGCCAGGTTACCTTGCCTCCACGAACCGCGAATGAGCATCCCACATAATCATGACCACTATGCCAACAATAACCATTACAAAGCCAAATTACCCCACTATCCTGAAAATTCAGCCCCAACTACAATGCAGAAACTAGCCAAAACTAAATCTGGCCTACCTAATCTACAAACACCCGTACCCTTGACAACACCGCCAACATTAACACGGCCCTAATAAATGCCAGATCTATGCTGACCTAATCACCATAAATAACCTTGACCTCTTAGCAGTCACTGAGTCATGGCTACATGACGCAGCAGGCCCAGCCCTTGCTCTAGTGGTCCTGGAAAAACTACCAAATCCTCAGAGGGGACAGAACCAACGCTGGAGGAGGAGGTATCGCCATCATTGCCAGAACACAACTAGCAATTAGGCTAATACAATCACCTCCAATTACATCCTGTGAAATTCTCACAGCTAAAATACCAATATCTAACTCTAAGACACTAACAATCTATCTAGTGTACATGCCTCCAGGACCCATTGGATCCTTTGAGGATGACATCTCAAGTATCCTCTATAACAATACAAAAGAAGCCTCTCATGTACTCCTACTGGGCGACTTTAACCTTGGTTTCAATGACCACACAGCAGGGGAGTTGCTAGGTCTGGAAAAGACCCGGGGCTAAACTGATGTCGTTACAGTTGGGACTGGGGGCTAGCTAGTCTTTTGGCTGTAGCTCCTGAGATTCTATCCGAGGCTACAACCAAAAGATCAGGGGCTATAGCCCCCTTAGCCCCCCCCCTAGCAACGCCCCTGCCACACAGACAGAGACACCAAGGCTATCGCCAATATGCTTCTAGAACAAGGACTTAAACAAAAAAGTGAATCAACCAACACACACAAAAGGCAGAACCCTTGATTGGGTGGCTGACCTAAATTGTAACCTATCCATCAACTCAACCTCTCCACTAACTTGTACAGATCAACATCTGATTGCCTTTACTATGGCAATAGATAAACAGCCACAAACGAATACGATCATAGCCCCTCCCCAACCTCCAAGGAACAAAAAAGATATTACATTGGACAGGCTACTGCCACACATCCTGCCCTCACTGAATCTACTATCGTCATCCTCTGACCCTAACATACTAGTTGATACCTATAACACAACTATGTCCAAAGCCTTGGACTCCATCGCACCTCTCAAAATACACAAAAGCAAACAACAAGCACCTCTAAATGCTTGGTTCACCCAAAAACTTAAATGCACTTAGGCAAAAAAAAAGAAAATTGGAAGACATATGGCGCCACACCCCGTCAGTAGAAAATAAAATGAACCTGACCAAATTTTCTGAACACTACAAAAAATAAATAATCAGCAGAAAGAAAGACCTTTACAATGATAGGATTGCTAAAGCCAGCTCCAACACAAAGGAGCTAGTTACCATACTACGCGAAATGGAGGCCCCTATCCCCCCAGCTGACAACATAACTGAAGACAAAACCTGGTGTACCAACATACAGAATGCTTTAGCCAATAAAATTGTACTCCTCCAAGGAAAGATTGCCAACAAGAAATCTTCTCTTGCCAAACAAGATGCTCACACTCTGGCTCCTAAAATACCAACTAACAAACCAGATCAATTTAAATTTTTGAAAGTCTCTATCCATGAAGTGGAGAAAATCATCTCCTCCCTGAAACCATCTAGATGCCAGAACGACAACTGCCCAGCACAATTAATCAAAGACGCAGCCAGAGACATGTCACCATTTATCTCCAAACTCATTAATGCATCATTTTCAACTAATACTGTCCCAGGCAATCTGAAAGAATCTTGGGTCCTACCGTTATTGAAAAAACAAACATTAGATTCAGCCATTCCAACCAGCTACAGGGGCATTAGGACGTTGTCTTTTCTTCTGAAGATACTTGACAGAGTAGCATATCTTCAGATACAACAATATCTGGAAACAAATCATCTCCTCGGCACCCGCCAATCAGGTTTCAGGCCACAACACGGCACTGAAACTGCACTGATTGACTTAAAACCACAAATTGAGGAACTCACAGATAAAGGGAAAACTGTCCTGCTACTCCTCCTTGACCTGTCAGCCGCCTTTGACTTGGTGGACCACAAAGTCCTTTGTAAACACCTTGCCTCAGCGGCTCACTTCTCTAAGGACGTAGTAGCATGCGTACAATCATTCCGTAACAACAGACCACGCAAGTCTTCTCCTTCCAAGACTCAGCAGACCCAATCCCCATAACATGCAGCGTTCCATAAGGCTCATGCGTCTCGCCTACCATGTACAACATCTTCACGAAGCCGCTGTTTGACAAATTGGACAATCTGGGTGTCACCTACACTAACTATGCAGATGACACCCAGATCCTCATACCCCTTTCGGGCAATTACATCACCGACACGGCTCTTGTGAACAAAATGTACCTCCTCATTCAGGCATGGATGGCTGCCATGGCCTCTGCCTGAATGACGACAAGACTGAACTTCTAATACTAGGAACCACTGCCAACCTCAACAAACTTAATAACGATTACTCCTCTTTTAACATCTATGGTAACTCCATAAAGGTTTTAAAGGAAGTAAAACCTCTTGGATTCTACCTTGACTCCACACTAACAATGAGCAAACAAGTCAACTCCTTAGTGTCCACATCAGCATATACATGCAAATTAATCAGGGCCTGCAGACCCTACCTATCCTCAGCCAGCTGTGTCACCCTAGCAAACACCCTCATACTTTCAAGACTGGATTATTGCAATGCCCTCTACTTGGGAGCCAACAAGTACATCTTAAACAATATCCAAACGCTACAAGATAATGCCCTAAGAACGGCACTAAACATCCCAAACAAAGATCACATACCTGAGCTTAGAAGACAAAACCACTGGCTGAGAATCAAGGACAGAATCTTGCTTAAAACAACTTCCCTGACCCATAAATGCATGAATAACGCTGCACCACGGTACCTCTCCATCCTGATAGTCAAGAAAACAAGTACTTGCCTGATTAGGTCTACCAATTCATGCTGCCTCAGTGTACCACGATTCAATTTATCCAAATCTGGCAGTAGAAGCTTCCCAGTTATGGCAGCCCAAACATGGAACTCACTCCCCCACTCACTCCAGGTTGATCAAACCTACCCTAGCGTCAGACGCAACATACAGAAATGGATCAGAACCAATGACACTCACCCTAGGACCTAATGTTAAATAACATACTAAGTCAAGTACCTGCTATCATTAAACCTTGCAACTGTAATTACATCCTATATTGCTCCCTGTAATATAATTGTATATATCTTTAATGCTTACCTGCAATATGTGAACTGCAAATATCTCCATCATTGTACCTGTAATATTATGATTGAAACTCTATGTATCCTAAGCCTAAAGCCTCCATGTACTGCTTACGCCCAGTTACCTTCAGGTTTGGTGCGCCATACAAATAATAAACAAATACAAAAATAAAAAATACAAATGTGTTAGGTGTGACTTAGCACTGATGTGAGGCACTGAGGGTAAACTAAAGAGGGGGTTATTTGTGATTTAGCATAGCATAGTTTAGTGTAGGGTGCTAATGATCTTAACACAACTAGATACTAACACTACTAATGATACTAATCTTAACAATACTGATACTAGTAATTAGACTAGGATGAGAGTGGTTTGCTTAGGCCATAGACCTGCTGCAGGCTGCGGGTGCATGACTTCACGCTACAATATTGGCCTAGGACATAAAGGCAAATATGTAAAACTGTACGGCAGTGCGCTTTGCGGACATTAGATTCAGAACACAATGGGGCATCAGAATGTGTTTTGCAAAAACAGTTCCTTTATTCAAACAGGAAAGCCAGAAAGGATGTCGGGATGCCATGTTGCACATTTCATCCAAGCTTGAGAAAAGTGCTGTACAAAGGTCACTGTGGAAAAGCAGAAAGCGTTTGGAACATTACTGGGGGAATTGGCTAAAGGGGGAGGTGATGATTGCCTGATAACATCACAGTGGTATCTGAGAATAGGAGCAGAAAGAGGTAAAGAATCCGTACGAAAATGTAGGCAGAGGGGAGAGCTTAAAAGCTTGAGGGAGGGGAGAGAAAGGGGGCTGGCCACAGAAGGAGTGAGGGCAGACAGAATAGAGGAAGGAGAAAAACGAAAAGAAAATACATCGGATCAAGTGCTGTCTGGCGAGCTAGAAGTTGAGTCAGGCTGCACAGAGGAGGGAGAGGGGTGCTAGGAAACCTTGCTGTACTCCTGCAGTGAGTGTGGTTGAGAGAGGGAGTGAGTCCCCATAAAATGAAGGGGATCCAGCCGTGCATGCAGAATTGGCATTTCACCACTGGTGAGTATAAGTTTAAAAAAGAGAAAAAGAAACAATTAATTAGGGTTACCCCTGGTTCAGTCTGTTTATGTCACGAAAGTGCAAGACCATTTATTCTTCAGTCGCCCGTGCGCAATCAATAACTTGTTGGAAAGGGGGAGTTCTGTAGGAGTGCTCAAAGTTGGTCAGTTTTACTCCCAAGGCTACAGAAAAAGAATGCACAGCTTCTGTCAAGTTTACTAATGGGTAAATAGTTTTGCTTGAAGAATAGAGAGATTTCTGTAGTGGGTTGGGGTTTATCAGGGGAGTTCAAATGTGTGTTAATACAGCACAAATATAAATATTAAGATAAATAACAAAAGCTGTGCATTTGCAAGTTGCATAGTCTCACTCTCTCCTGTTCATAACATGCATGGTTGGGTCTGTTGATTTATTGTAAGATGAGCTGAGGGCAAAAGGGGGCAATAGCAAGTGGGGCTACTTCTGAAGTGCACTTGTCTTACTGAATTGTATGTGTAGGTGTATTCCAATTTTACCATCATTCCACTAAAATTATACGAGGGAGAGATGGTAAATGGCAAATGAGGCTGCGCTGATCCGCAAAATGTAAATTTGTTTTCTTTCCCAATGCAAAGTGGATGGTAAAATGCGAAATTGCATGTTACGTTTTTCTTCCTATTACAAAAGACACATCATGGTTGATGCCTTGCTAATGTTTTTGTCATACCCTCTGTATGTAAATGCCTCATGGTGTTGCTGGAGTTTTCAAGTGAAAGGTGCAGAATTATGAAAGCCTGTGTGGTAGTCTGTTTTTAGTGTGGCCTAGACAATCTTTCATTTGCAGTGTTGAAGTCGGGTGCACCTGGTACTCTCAGTGGGAAAATCTAGTGTGCTTAGCTCAGCATTAAGTGAGACCATTGTAAGTCACTAGCCAGGGATTACGGAATAAAATCATAACAGTAAACAGGTGGTCAATTAACTAATTCCCACGTTTTAGTAACAAGCTTATTCAAGTGTTTGCAGAGAAACTCATATTCCTGCACATGGTGAAAGTGGCCTAGATACATATCCCTACAGTATGCATTGTGTTAAAGCCAATTTGTGTGTTTCCCTGTTCAGAGAATCTAAGGATCACCATATTCAGATTCTATTTACACCACTTGATAGAGGTTTCTAGTGTTCTAGTTTCTTTCTGATCAATTGTATTGATGTAATGTGCTCCAAAGATCAGGAGACCCCTGTGAAAGGAATTGTATGCATCCCGGTTATTAATAAGTGAGGTCACCCCTGGAGAATTCATACTATGATTACAATGCCATGAACAAGGGTAGTCTTAAATACAGATTGTGGGGGTCTTTTGGGGGTAATCTGAGATGAAAGACAGTACTGATTGGAACATGGAGATCACACCCAAATCGAATTGCCCCAGTCAAGGCAGGGTTTCTTGCTCACCAATATGTAATCAATCTTATACAAGGACCGGTGTGAATTGGAGAATAAGAATGCATCCAGGCCCTTTGGAAGCAAGGATGTCCAAGGTTCCCCTAAACCTAGCACTTCCACTGAGCTGGTTAATACTTTGTGGCTTTTAAATTTAGAAAATCTGGTTTAGGACTTTGTATCTAAATGTGGGTCAAGTGGGAGATTTACATCGGCATCTAAAAATGATGGTTCGGCAGAATATCTTGCCTACCTCGCACACATTTTATTATCGAACACCTGATCATCGTGAGGCCATAAATATTGCTAAGAGCAACTATGCATGATTGGAGGTGGACATTTGCTATTACCCACCTATCATCAGTGCCTACTTCTAGCTGTGCAATTTTGGCATGCAGTTTTTTGGTGCAGAAGGTTTGCCATCCATTCTACCCAATGTCGTTGGAGCATTTCATATTATGTAGGGTTAAGATGGGTTTATTGTATAAATGCTGTGTCACATGTATCTCTTTTTAAGGTCATTTAAGGGGTTTTACAGCAACTGGACATTCCAGGATATTACTTTCCATGGGCCTCATACTAAAGATGTGCACTTCTGGTCTGGGGCAGCGTGTTTATAGTGGGTGACAGGGAACTGATCCACCAGTACTGTTGCCCATTATGTAGGAGCCACACCAGCCCAGTATAAACAACCAAAAATCCATCAGCTTCTTGCTGCAGCCGAGGAAGCACTCCTGGACTGCCTTAAACTATTAACGGAAAACAACGTTTCCCCTTGAAAATGTCCATTGCCCAGCATGCATGTCCAATGGATTATGCAAGGCAAGGACATTTTTCTTCCCAAGCCTTGGATGGCACATTGGGAATCTGCATGCAAACTGCACCTTTGAAAATGCATCAGGGGTGCTACTACACATTCTCATACATGAGGGCCTGGAGTGGTGCCTTTGGAGCTCTCTGGATCCTGTGTGTTTGTGCAGGGAGCGCTGTTTGCTTCCTGGTTCCTGTTTGTGCTGTGAGGGAGCCCGTGGACATGTTCTGCAGGCACCAGAAGTAAGGAGCAGAGGCTGGACCAGGCATGCTAGTAGGATTAACTTACTTTAATGTATAATATGTCTGTAGGTATGAATGTGAGAATGAATGAGTGTACGATGTATAGTTGGCTGGGTGCAAGTGTGTATGAGCAAGTGAATGCTGTGTGTGAAGGAGAGAGGGAATTTTGTGTGAATGTGTGTCAGCTGTGTGTGTGCTTTTAACTGTGCTAGGCCAGAGCACAGCTTTTGTTTGGGGGAGAGGGGAGGTGGGGTAAGAGATAGGATGTGCAGGTTGCAGATACTATGGCATGGCATTTTTAATATGCATCTACCATAAAGTAAGCATGATATGTGCTATTACATGGCTAGACTGGCATTTTGGTGCAATCAGCTAAAAATAGAAACAGCTGCTGTTCAGTCCTTGTAATGAGCAAACCTCTCAACTCACATGCTTTTGGCAGGTGGCATCTGTCCAGGAGTTAGTTAATTCACCCGGCAAGCCAGTAATCAGATCATTCAATTCAATACCCTCTCGCCAGCCTAAAATAAGCTCTTGTGTTTTCACCCACACTGGGGTTTGAAGAGGATGAAAGGTATAAATGAGACCTGTGGTTCACTATGACCATATGGTTGTACTTTCTGAATCTATGGGTGGGGTTGGAGCATATATCTCCTCCCTCTGCCCATTCTTTCAATTCAACCCTTTCCTTTTTTCTCTGCCAGGCTAGATTACATGAACTATTGACCCAACCATCTACTAAGACAGACTTTTTCAAAGTTGAAACATGATCTTCCCGGCACAAACATTTTGAGGGGACATCTTCGCCTTTCATATGTGCGTATGACAGTGACAGAAGGTGAATTGTTTAATTGGAGATATGCAAATATTTCCCACGAATATGCCAGAGCGACCGGCATAATGAGGGAGCCCAAACTTACAAAGGTTGATTTGGTGGAAGAGGATGTTCCGCCGAGAACATTTTCGAATAATGGGTTCAAATGTTCATTATATAGCACACTTTTTGTGAAATACTGTATACAAAGCCAGACAGTTTGCAATTGGTGCCACAATCAGAAAACATGTCCACACTGGCTGCACCAATGTAGTGCAGTATAGACACATCATAACAGTTATCATGTTTGCTTTACCCTTGATGCCCTGTAATAAATGCCATGTCACACAAAAAATATAGCCAGACTAGCTGCACTGAAATATATCAGCCATGTAGCAACACTAATGTTTGCTTTATCATAGCTGCCCATTAAAATATGGTATTCCACAGTACACATTTAGAGCCAGAATAGCTGCACCATAGTATGCCAGTTTAGCCACTTACAATGTATGAAAACAATGGTTTACACCTCTTGCATAATGTTCAAACTATTGCAAAATAGATTTACAACGGTTTACAGCCATGATGTAAAACATATAGAAACCTGATGTTTATTTTGTGTGTATACTACATGTTGATGAGTGTACCATGACTGCAAGGTTCTTCTGTTTTGTAAACCAGGTAAACCTAATGTTCACAACATTCTGCACATTTGTAAACCAACATGCAAAGAAAGGTTTTACAAAATAGTTTGTTATGCATGTAAACCATTGCAAGCAGATTGTTTGCATTGGTTTACATGAATTGTACAAAATTGGTAAACTGAATTTCATTCATTGGTAAAAACACGTACTATATATTTTTTGTAAAGATGCCTAGTAAAAAATACCATTCCGCAGTAATACTTTATAATAAGACTGGCTGCACCAAAATGCCAGTCTAACAATTTAATAGAACATATGATGCTTGCTTTATCATAGATGAGCAGTAAAAAATGCAATGCCACAGTAATAAATAGCTTGACTGGCTGCACCAAAATGCTAGTCTAGCCACGTAATAACACATTTCATGCTTACTTTATCATAGATAGTGGGCCTCATTACACGGTAGGAGGTAACCATGCCGCTATTAGCGGCATGGCTACTCCCTTACTGCATACCGGGTCCGGGTAGATGGTATGAAGACTTACCGTGTCATTCCGATCCTGGAGGACCCGGTAAGTCCCCATTCCAAATACCATTCCTCATTCCCATTTGAGCCCCCATTGGGCTCAATGGGAATGGGGAAGGAGCTAATAACGGTACCGCAATTTGCGGTACCGTTATTAGCTCTGAAGTCCCTCAGAGGGTCACGTCCTTAACGCCTGGTCAGACCAGACGTTAAGGACGGGACCCGCTGAGGGACCTCGTAGTAGGGCGCTAAGGGATGACCGGTGACCTTACCGGTGCCGGTAATCCCTTAGCGCCTACCTTGTAATGAGGCCCACTGAGTTAAAAATGCCTTTCCAAAATAAGAAGTAGTTAGACTGGGTGCACCAAAAGCCTAGCCATTTAATAACACATGCCGCAGTAAGAAATGGTATGGCATGTCTTTTAGTACTAATATGGGCACCCTAAAGACATCTTACACATTATGTCTGGGGCATCTCCTTGTTTTGTGATAAGATGGCTGCTGCCTCAGAAACGTATGGTGTGTTAAAAGGGCCATTGTGTTTGTCAGTACCTGTGGCCTTCCAATGGAGGGAGAAACCGAGAAATAGCAATACAGTTTATGTGCACATGGTGCATCCCTCTCAACTCATCTTTTTTTTTAACTCCACACTCTCTTTGTAGCACTTCCCAATCGCCTGTTCTCATTCATAACTCTCACCCTTTTCTTGCAGATGGGTGAAAGCTCATTGCATTGAACGGACAGATTACTGGCTTGATGGATGAGTGAACTAATTCCTAGGTGCCTGACACCCGCCAAAAGAGTTGAGACGTTTGCTCATTACATGGAATGAACAGCAACAGGCTCCTTTTTCCCCATTGCATTTTGACATTGCCACTGCTGTATTAAGTTAGAGAACTGCAGTCCCAAATGCTTTGGTGAGCTGCTTTTGAGTACTATTGATAGCCAAATAATTAGAGCCCAGGCATAGTTTCTGATAACTTTTCAATCGTGAATTAAGCCAGATAACAAAGGGCTGTCCGGAACCCAGACTGAACAATGGATCAACACTTCTATTTAGACCCTATGTTTCAAGAAACTTTTGAACAAGCATTGGTTGCCCTCCGTTTGGGCTTTTCTATAGGCAGAGATATTTCTCCTTTCATATACATTTTACATTTTCAACTTTTATATATAACACTTTTCTGCAAAGCATCACTCAGAAGGGTATAGATATCCAAGATATGGGAGTGGGCGTCTTGTTATCTTCAATATGGATTTAGAAGGTTTAGGCTTCAGTCACTTGTCTCATTCCACTTCACCAATGTGCAGATACTGTTTCGGGGGGATTCAAGGTTGGGCATGCCATGTGAAGCATACATGTGTAACCTCCCTTTCATCATACTGTAGCCATCTAAACACCCATCTGAAGCCTTAGACTCTTTATAATGTGGCTTCTGTGTAGAAGAACATGAAAAACTTGATAAGGGCTACACAGACTGTATGCACTGCCATTCCTTTATCTGTATATTTCCCAAGATGGATATCACATCCAAAGTAGATGCCCCTGGTATGATTTTAAGCCAGTGAGTCTATGCTGCCATGGATTCTAAATGAGCAAATACAAGGGTATCGTGCAGAAGCATGAACACGTGGAGTGGACTGAACAAACAAATGTGTTAAAAGAAGATATAATTAGAGCATATATGGAGACAAAGAATGAGGGATGATAGAGTGGAGACAGAGTGAGAGTATAGGTGGTGAGATAGAATGAAAGATTAGCTGGGAGACAGAATGATTGGTTAGAGTGGGGACTGAATGACAGGGTATATGGGGGAATCAAGTAAACGCATGCATGGAAATGCATAGTATCAGGGTGGGGGAGATAGATTGCAGTGGTAGGGGACCAGCTTTATTGAGCATAGGGAGGAGACATAGTGAGAGGGTATACTGAAAACACAATGAGAGGGTGAGACAGAAAGTTAGAGGGGGTCATTACGAGGTCGGAGGTAAGAAACAGTCCTTACCGGCATGGAGCAAATACTGTGTCCGTGTAGTAAAGAGCCCGCTAATAGTGGGCTATTACGAGTTTGCGTGCACGAGCTTAGCGGCATGCTGGTAACAGCATTACTGTCATGCTGCTAAAGTTCCAAAAATGCCCCTTAGTGGCATCATGGAAAGCACAGACAGTACTACCGCCGCTGTCCTCCTCCAAATAATGTGACCGGCATCAATGGATGTGACATTAGCGGGCACCGCTATTAGCGGCCACCGGTGCCACCGCTATTAGCGGTGACCGCTAATAGCAGTGCCCGTTAATAAGCGGAACCAGAAGTAGCGTCATCGCACAGGAACGGGAAAGAGCACGACGGCCATCTTGAAAAACACAATCCATTGCCATCGTCACCACACAGGACCTGAAGCCCATTTCCAAAGACAGATATCAAACTTCAACATCAGCATCATGCCCAAGGCTGTAAAAAAAGGCGAATCCCGGCAGCGCAAAGAGCAATGCAGACAATGCAGAGGTAGTTTTTGCCAACAGCCTCAAGAGAGAGGCACAGATTAAGAAGAAAGAGATCTGGCAACTTGTTGCCCAAAAAGTCATTGCCGTAGACAACACCCCCCACACATTCAAGGATGTTCACAAGCGATGGGACGACCTGCGCCTGAGAGTCCGGAACATTCTGTCGGCAAACCGGAGCCAGGCCATGGCTACTGGTGGTGGTCCTAGCTCACCCATCAAGCTAAGCCAGTGGGAGGAAATCTGCGCCAGCACGATTGGCATTGAGGCCATAGAAGGTGTGGGTGAGATGGAAGTGAGTGTCCTAAGAAAACACTGTAATGCAAAGTATGAAGATAGTCCACCAATTTGTCCATCTAAAGAGGCAATGCATGGCCCAATACATAAACATTGACACATCCCTGCCTCGATGCGGTCCGCAGCACAGACACATGCACATACATGCAGCATGGCAATGCCATACCTGACACACACCACACAAATATGAAAATGGCATAAATCACACTGCACACAGTCTACAACAGAAATGCATGTGACATAGCATACGCCATCTCCAACATGATTGACCCTGACGGATGCCTGCATGCTCCACCCATATAGCAAGCAACGTAATCATCAAAACCCCACTGCTTAATCCCCTCTAAAGTGTAGAAGAGCAATAATAACAATGTATGCATGATGCTTGTCAAACCATCACTGATGCCGTCCCTCACTTGGTCCCCCACAGGCTCAGATCCTGACAGTGAGGCCCGGGACTCCCCCCCACAGGCAACAACTCCCCGGAAGAGGGCCATGGAAGAAGGCAACAGGCCTTCCACATCGAAAGACCCAGCCAAGCCACCACAGGCACAGAAGGGACAAACATCACAGGATGCCACGGCACTGGTGCCGCTAAGGCCCATTGCTACAGTCCCCACAACACCTGTGTCACCTGCACAGGAGACAGTGGGAGATGGGGCACATTCAGCAGAGAACAGCTCTGTTGGGGAGGCGGCAGCTACGGCACCTGAGACAGACGATGATGCACAGGGCCAAGCGTGTGTTCCTGTCGAGGATGACTCCTCAGACCTTCCTGCAACACCCAGTCCCGCACATCACCCCAGCTCACACCTGTGTACTCCTACCATGACACAACACCGGAGCAGTCTTGAGGGGAGGCCGTTCAAGGGAGCATGAGTCCCACAGAGGAGCCACATGGATTTGGGGATGTTACACATGCACCCTCCACCTCCACTGGTGTACAGGCAGGGGTGCAGCATATGGGACATACAGTGCAGTGCCAGGAGTAGCTCACAGCCCCAGTGAGGCAGTTTGTTGCAGACGGTGCCCAGGCAAGGCAGGAGGGGTGCAACAACACTGCGTCCCTGAGGCAGGCCATTGAGGCAAGCACTACAAGAATATGCGAGGAGGTGTCTGCTCTGAGGCAGGTCCTCTCCCGCATTGCGGATTCTCTGGAGGCTGAGCGTCTGGCCCCCAGACGGGAGCAAGCGGCCACCCCTTCTTCATCCAGCTCCACTCAAACCAGCCCCCTACGCAGGTCAGCGCGCACCTTGTGCTGATCGGACATGCCACCACCAGGTGCAGGAAGTGGAAGGATGTAGATGGGGCAGACTGATTAAGGCAATAGACGCAGACACATAAAGCATTTGCTTGGACACCATGTGTGGGGGAGTTGTTGGTGGTGGGTGAGGGGGGAGAGGGTGTGTGGGGGAGTTGTGGGGGAGGGGGAGGAGGGAGAGAGTGTGTGAGGTGGAGGGTTTGAGCACTTAATACTATTGGACAGTTCAATACACCTGTTGTGTAAAAGAAATAACTTGAGTGGACATTCCTTATTGCGTATGCGTCATTTATTGCTATACAGTGCATAGTGTCCATGTACTCCCACACCCAGTGCCCTCTGTCCCACTTTCATGCCACCCTCTGCACCCAATCACAGACTGGCGCACAGCAAGTCCCTCCTGTGCATCGGCACCGCGATGATGTGTGCCCACATCTTCTTCCCCTTCATCATCACCTGGTGGTTGCAGTTCAATGTCAGGGGGCAGGGGCACGTTCTATCGGATGCACATGTTGTGAAGCATGACACATGCCATGATGATCTTGCCCACCTTCTCATGGCTGTAGAGGAGTGCCCCACCCGACCGGCTAAGGCAGCGAAAACGTGCCTTCAACAGGCCAAAGGTCTGCTCGATGACCACACAGGTACGGGTATGGGAACGATTGTAGTCCTCCTTGTGCCTGTTCTGCGGGTTTCGGACAGGGGTGAAGAGCCACGGCTTCAAAGGATAGCCACTATCACCTGCATGTGAGAAAAAGATATGTGTTAGTCAATTCTTGATGGACAGCTGTGCTCATCACACATGCCTGCAGATATTTGTTGGTCACATGCACATGTCCTTGGTTGTATGCAGTCATTTTTCATTCCCTCAATGTGTGCTGTGCCATGCTCTTATGGTGTGGATTGCATCTTCAAGATGATACATGGTGCGCATTGCCTTGATGTTGCTCATGCATAGTAGACACATACCGCTGTGTTTGTGAAATATATGTGATGTGTAGTGTTCTGCATGCTTTTCTACCTGGCAGCGTTGGCAGTAGTCTTAGCATTTTTTTCTTTCACGGCTGATTATTCACATGGTGGCATGCTGCACTTATGTGGTGGTGGTCCTGTGACAAGCAGTGTATTCCTTTGGTGGCTTTCTTTAGTGCACTCTCATGGATGCTTGTCCTGTGTGGTGATTTGCTGCAGACATATACATAGTGCATAATCACAGCATGTTGCTGGATTGTGTTACGGAGGGTGAGGTACGATGATGGGTAGTGCACGTGTTGTGGGATGTGGGGTGGTTTTAAGTTTGGCAATTTGTGATAGTTGTGCAGCTTACTTCATTGCTATAGGAATTGGTTGTCATGTTCAGTTTGGGATGCTTTGAGGCACAGTGTTTTGGTATGTGCACATCGTGCTGTCACCCCAACAATGACACCATGGTGATGTGTGCATCTATCCCCCCATTTCACTGCCATGTGCCTGTCATGCAATTTACCAAGCAGCCAGGCACGTTGTCCTGCATGTCGCTCCATGTAGCGTGGTAGCGTGGAGTTCCACGGGACCATTGAATCATGAGTTGATCCAGGAAATCGGGCACAACAATGTGTGGATAAGAGAAAAATCGAAAAAGAAAAACAAATGTGAAGGCACACTGAGATGTCAGTGGAACAGACAGAATGAGAGTTTGGACAGGAGACTCAATGAGAATGTAAAGAGGGCACAGAATGAAAAGGCACAGGGAAAGACAAACTGAGTAGGAGGAGTGACGGCTGAATGAGAGTATAGTTGTGGGGGCCGAATGACAGGGTAGAGTGGTATATGAAGGAGAGGATAGAATAAAGGCAGACTCAGGGGCCAAATAAAGCAGCAGAGTGAGATGGTAGAAAGATGAAACAAGATAATATGCTGGGGCAGATAAAAGGAGAGGCTAGACTAGGGTGTTAATATGATTTTCATGCCCAGGCGGAAGGGTGTACATGGTCGGCAATAGCCCACCAGCCAGAGCCATGATAGGCCCGAGCAAAGCAAGGGCTTCGGCTTGGGCTGTGAGCTGTTACCAGCCATGCCCGCTCTCCCACTGAGGAATGAAAGCCAGTCACACCCTAGGGTTCATCCGGGGTGCGAATGGCTTTGTTTTCTTTTTCCTCACATAGAATGATGCTACAAGTGATGCCAATCTCTAAAGGGAAAAAAGAAACTAAGATGGCTGCCACCATAGGGAAAAGAGACTAAGTCCCTTTTTCATTTCTCTGGCAGCCAGAGCAGGAGGTGCAGAGGACTGGAGCTCAAAGCTCCGATCCTGCTGGTAAGTGGGAAGGCTGGGAGGGGTTGGCACAGAGGTTGTGTTTGGTTGGTGGATGTGGGGGTGGGGAGGCAACATGGAGAGGCTTGCAGTTGCCTCTCCACATTAAAAAAATGTTATGCCACCCAGGGTAGGGCCTCGGGTGGCCGGAACAGCGGGCAGAGCCACTAATCCAACCACCTGATTGGTCAATGACTGTTCACCGGGTGTGAATGCAGAATAGACAGAAGAGGGATAAATAACAAGAGTGACGTACAAAGAATGAGATCATGAAGATTGTAGAGTACTAGAATATGAAAGTAGGGAAGATAGAATGTGAGGATGGAGTATGAGACTAAATCGGAGGATTGAAGTTGAGACTGATTATTAGGGTGTTGATGAAGAGAGAAGGAAGTGGGACAGATAAAAGAATAGATATTGGTAGCCAAAATGAGAGGAGAAAGGGGGAGACTGACTATGGACCTAGAGTAGAAGAGAACACAATTGTAAAATATAAAATATATAAGTAGAGGGTAGACAGAAACAGGGTAGGCACATCAGAGGAAGAACCTCACTCACGAGTGCATTGTGATTACTATCCCACTTGGTGGCCTCCCTGAAAAGCCAAAGCACAGATAAGACTGAAGCTACTACTGTTTCAGCATAGACATTCCCCATTCTAGAGGTCTTGTGTGAGTGTTACAATAATCTGTGATGGCCTTGCACTGCTCATGAAGTCACTCCAACAAGTGCAAAGTAGAGATACAAGTGGTGGCCAGTGATAAGTTGGTCGGAAGACAAGTTATTTAAAAGAGTAGAGAAGGACAAGTCCTCGGATTGGCGAAAGATTTCAAACACTTTCACTGCGGACGGACGGAATGAACAACTGGGTTAAAACAGTACCTTAAATGGAGAAGAAGGCTGTAGCTGAGGCAGAAGTTCCTGGCAGGTCCTGCAGGCTCATGGTTCCTGAAGCGACTGTCAGACTGACACGAAGTAGGAAGACTGGAGGGTCCTGTACTGCCCAGGGAAGAAACCAGCAGCATAGCAAAGCAACAAATAAAAGGTGCGCGCCTTAAAACCCAAACAGGGTCCGAGTCTCCTGGCTATCCGGTTCACTGCAGAAATGTACAGCAAATTCGACCAGGGGGAGGAAGCCTTGCTTGGTGTTTGGCGAACTGGTTGGTCCCACCAGTTCAAGGGAAGAAGATTCCTTGCAGATGGTGGGAGCGGTTCCCATGGGGGTGGGAGCGGTTCTTTTATTGGACCTTTCTGCCGTCTTTGATACGGTAGATCATTCCTTTTGGCGTGGCTGTCCGATGCAGGAATCTCTGGTCAGATTTTTGACTGATTCCAAGCCTTCCTGACCGACCGGTCCCAGTCAGTGTTTTTTCCTCCTTTCCGCTCCCCTCTGGGATTGCTCCTCTGTGGCGTCCCGCAAGGATCGGCTCTCTCCCCTATCCTCTTCAATAGGTATATCCATCCTCTCCTACTTCTCCTACTGTCGCATGGCTTCAGATATTATTCGTATGCCATCATACGCAGATCCTGGTTCGTCTTGATCTTACCAGGGCTGAAACTGCGTTTCAGCTACAAAACTGCCTGGAAGATCTTGGCACCTGGATGGTGACCAATTGGCTTAAGCTCAATGGCTCTAAAACTGAGGTACTGGTAGTGGGCACCTTCAATCCCCACGCCCTTTGGACCCCTGATTTTTGGTGTGCCTCATTAGGTACATGCCCCACACCCGCTACCTCAGTTAAGAATTTCTGTGTCTGACTTTCCTCCTCTCGTTCTATGGCACCCCGAGTAATGAAAATCTGGGCATTTTAAACTGAGGATTTTGCGTAAAGTGCTCCCTTTCATTGGTATCAAACAGTGGGCTCCTGTGGTGGCTGCCCTGGTCCTGAGCACCACGGACTATTGTAACTTTCTTTAATTAGGTCAGCCGAGTCACCTTACTAGATGCCTTCAACTGCTCCAAAACTCTGTGGCTCGAGCAGTGTTTCGTCCCCCTCCTCGGGCCCATATGACCCTGTTGCTCAGACAATTACATTGGTTGCCGATTGAGAAGCACATCCTTTTAAAATCTCTGTGCCTGGTACATTGCAACTTCTACAATCAAGGTGCTGAATACATACGTGAAAAATTGTCCCGCTATGTGCTGTCTCTGCCCTTGCGCTCTCAGCCGGCTCTTCTCATTGCTCTTCCTCGTATTAGACTGTCCCGGATGGGCGGTTGTGCTTTCTCCGTGAGGGCCGTTATAACCTGGAACAGCCTCCCCCTTCAGCTTTGTGTCTGCGAAAATCACCTGGCTTTCCATCGTGATTTCAAGACCTATCTGTTTTAATCCCTGCTGCTGCACCTTTCCGTCTACCCCAGAGCAAAGATACCTCCGGGCCAACGTGCTTCAACATAACATAACAGATCTTCTCTGTCGTCAAAGTTTGAGGATTCGGACCCGCAGCAGGCCTTCACCGGGAGGTCAGTCGTGGTAGTGGTCCTCTTCTTTTGGCTTCTCTTCAGTTCTCTCGATCCAGTGGCAACTAAGCCTTCCAAACCCCAGAGACCTGCTTTTTATGCAGTTTTCCCCCATTCACACAGCCTGGCTATCAATCACGCAGCAGGGTGGCTGTCCTGGCGACACAGTCACCACTGCCAATCACGGGAAGTACATAGGAAGTGCCCTGGCTGTTTGGCTGCTCTTGCTGCTCCTTGCTCCCCATACGTGCCTCTGATTGCTGTTGACTGCGCTGTATGCTGTATGCGTGAGAAGAAGCTGTGTTCCTTGAACAGGCGAAACACGTCGCATTTTTGCAAAAGTAACTCTCCTCAGACATTGTGCTTTGTGCATTTAGCAATCCCCTAGCCTGTGCTAATGCGGTCCTTTTTTTGTTTCTAGGCTCCTCTGTCCCAAGCCCCCCCTACCTGCTCCCAGCAGCCACTATAAGAGCCCAAGGCTTGCGCACATGTGCGCGTACACGAGAAGTGCGCAGGAAGTGCCCTGGCTGTTTGGCTGTTCGGCAAAGAGACGATGGGTATGGGATGGGAGTACATTCATATTAAATAAAGTACGTTAAGCATCTGCTTTGACGCAAGAAAAAATCTTACATTATATTGCACTCAAGAAAACCTTGGTCAAACTGTAATTAGAGCTGCAGTGTATCCGCACGGGTATGCAAGTCCCCGTACCCCTGCTTTGCTTATCTGGTTCTCCTGTCTCCAACGGCCATACTAGTCTATTGATCCAAGTATTTTGAATTGTGATTCACTGTTTTGGTGTTGGGTAGAGTGATTACATCTCTTTGATATTGGATTGAAGTGGTGAGACCCGATAGTTTGTCCTGTGTAAAGAAGGCATAATAACTTTAGAATTTTCAGAAAAAGCAGTAACTAGTGTTACACGTGATAATAGCGCTAACCTGCTTTTCTGAAAAAGAGAATGGTGGGCAGTTTGCGCAGTGGCAAAAGCCTGATAGCTGCCAATCAGCATATAGGGCTAAACATAACCACCCCCCTACAATTGCATGATTCTAGTGCAGAGTTTGTTGGATCCACTCTGCACGTTTCTGTGTATGGTGAATGTGTATTGCAAGCTGACACAGTCCCTTATAGCCAACAATCTCTGGCAATTGAACCTAATGATGTGGGGACCTCACATATCCCAGTTTCAAAACTGACAACAAAACCTCTGCAGTTACCCTCTGATAGAAATCAATCCTCTGATCCAACTGTTGCTTTTGATGTACTGTCCGAGGGGGAGGTCAGGCATCAAGTCCACACAAGAGAGACGGACATTTTTGATGGTATGAACGATGTCTCTATCTTGGCCCCGACATTAATTAATTAATGGGAGAAACGTTGTCGAATCTCACTTGCACCTTCCTCGCCAGTGGTCTTTCTACCTTCGGAGGTGGAGAGACTTTTCTTATACAATCCACATGGGGTTACATTCATTGAGCTGGGTTTGTTTCATGACACAAATCTCAAGAAAAGGACAACGCGGTCTTCAACAAGCTCTCCAACAAGTTTGACTCCAGGGATAAGGTCCTGGGTGTAAATCCAATAAAAAGCCGTGACTCTGACTATTCCGATTTTGAGATAAGTGATCTCAATGCCAATAGCATGTGCAATAAAACAGTTGAATTGTCAGATGAAAATCTGCTACCGTCAGCACTGGGCAATGAGACAAATATGAAATGTCCTACAGTGGCCTCATTGTTGAATTTACTAGATAAAGACCACGAGCTGACTCACGTACATCTAAATTCCATAAAAGACATGATGATAGGAATGTCTGAAAAAATACATAAGCTAGAGGGTTTTATGTTGGCTTTCAGAGATGCAGAAGGAAGGCAATGTATTACATGAGGTTGACACTATCTTCTATTCACGTAAAATGAAGCGTGTGCATGCCAAGGCAATGAAAAAAAAAACAACTAAAAAAACAAGAAAAGGAGTGCATTGCAACTCGGGCTGATAAAAAACAAAAAAGAAAGGGGAAAAACATACCAGAAAATTATTTGACTAAACAACATGTCAAAAATGGCAATGTGTCAGGAAATGAAATAGTAATTGACCTGATGCAATTAAATGAAGAACCTAAAGCGGTCCTCAATCTTGTACTCCCAAATCAGCCTGTAAACAAAAAAATACAAAATTGATACGGAAGGTGACCGATACATCTTGCTCTGGTCCGGGAGATCCAGAAGTAGTTGGAACACAAAAGCAGGGGCGCCTTTCAGCCTTCTATCCTATGGTTGCAAATAAGATAACGGCGGCGTCTAAAGTGACCACTAGGGTTACGGATGAATTGATAGTCCCTCCACAAACTGGGCAATCTGAGGTAGTGACAGACCATAATGTTATGAATTTAATAACTGATCACTTCCCCTCTGGGAAGAAGGTAAATGTAGCAAAGGTGGCAAAAGCAGTCCAACTTCGGGAACAGTCGATTTTGCTTCCATCTGATAGGAAGTCTATACCCGATTCAGTTAGAAAAGACAAACCACATGACCAAGAGATTTTGGTAGTCAGAAACAAAGATAATGGTCACTCGCCCAGTAATGATGGCACGCATGCGTTAAGAAGAGACTCTGAACCAGTTAAAGAAGACTGTTTCATCTCGAGGGATGTGAGATATTTCTTGGGGTGGTGTAGCGATCCTAAAATAAATTGGCAACAGAGGCTGAATCGTTCTTTCTTGTTCAATGTGTTTAAAGGCAGTCCACAGTTAAGAACACTGCATTCAGATGACATAGATTGGATACGATTTGCCAATCATAACAATTTACATATGATATGTGCACCCCATTCGGTCATCATACTAAAATTGCTTTGGGACCAAAGGGAGGACTTTGAATTATGGGATCTGACCTTAGAATTATTTAGATCACTTGAGGAGGCGGCTCAGTTTGTGGATGAACAGCTACAACACCCTGAGGTGAACCCACCAATGGATCCGACTAACCAAGAGATGCCAGTGCAGACTTCGGACTTTATCAATCAGATCTCAGCCCTAGTGGGGCTGCATCAAACATCACTTGGCTGACCCCACTGATGACCATGATATTAGAGCTCCAATCAAAAAATAAACACCCCTAGCCAGAGGTTTGCTCTTTGATATCATGGATTTCCTGTGGCATAAAACATTTTACAGGGTGGTTTGCATGTATTGAGAGATCTAGAAGTATTGTAATATATTTGTTACAGGAGTGTATGACTAATGTGGTAATAGAAGGTTACTCAAGCTATTGTGTGCCTGCAGTGCAGGGATCAGCGGGTCGACCGGCTGGTGGGCTTGTTACCTTAAGAAGTAATGCCCACTGGCATGAGTTACACATAATTCGAGCATCAACTGGTCTCCTGATTGTTGAATACAAGCCTGAAAGCTCTTTGTCTTTTTCTTAGGTGCTGGTAAATGTTTATTTTAATCCTGCTGAGTTTACTCTTGATCTAATCTTTGACCAATTGGATGTGATCTTGGAAGATACTGCGTTAATTAACCCCGATAATGTATTTATTATAGGGGGTGATTTTAACTCGCTCTGTATGGACCAAAGAGATGTAATCAATAGAACTGGCAAAACGAACCAAGACCTATGTCAGAGGTGGCAAATGGAATGCTTATCTTAACAACTGGTGCATCCAACGTGTGGAATTTAAAGATGGCAAGCATGCCGGTACATGGGCAAGAGGTAATGCCACCTCGTATATTGATTATTTTTTTGTTTCAGTGAGCCTATTGGAAAAATGGATATGGTGGTTCTCTTGGAGACCCCTTTTAGTGATCATGCACCTATTCAGATGATCCTATGACATAAGATTGAGCCCCTTTGTGTTAATTCCTTTCTAACACTCATAGAAGTGGATTGCATGTGCATCTCTATTAGATGGCATCCGAGGCTATGTAGAGAGTTGACTTATCTGGTGCATAGAGATGTGCACCGAGTAAACGTGGGTAGCACAAATGGACTAGAGGCAAATCAGAGGGAGGATTCGAACTCCATGATAATAAGGCAACACATTCTCACAATTTTAAAACATTCATTACCACGAGACAACTTAAAGATGACCATGTTAAACTCAAAAATTGCCAATATTAAATGCGAAAGAAATTGTGCTTCGAGAGCCTTGGTGCGTCTAAAGCTTTCCGATGTTGAGTACGCGAATATGAAATCTCAGATGCATTTGAAATTTAGAAACTTGCTGAAATCTACTCGCAACAGCTATAACCTGATGGAAAATCAAAGGATGATAGGTCTAATAATTAAAAGAAACACTTGCAGCATATGGTCGTTAGTAAACCATAGGTCTTTCATATAATCTCAGAGTTTGGCTAAATCAATCTCTGTGGAAGTATATATCCTTGCCTTGTGTTGCGATGATAACATGTCCTTTTCCTTGGAAGATATTATTCAAGCAATCCAGGTACTTAAACCAACAAGAGCTGCCGGACCGGATGGGCTCCCAGCATGTATTCTAAAGGATGACCCTAAGTTTTGGGCTGTAATTCTATTGAAAAAATTTGAGAATATATTATCTACTAATAAGATACTGAAATCATGGCTAAATGCTATAATCATCCCCATATTCAAAAAAGGGGATGCTAGTAATAAGGCCAACTATTGGCCAATAGCTTTAATGGATTCCTCAGCAAAGGTGTTTGCGATATTATTATTAAAACACATACAAGCATTGTCATATACTGATGGAGACTTCTGATGCAAGCATACGAAGCCCCTTGAAAGTCGGGACGCTTAATGTCAAAGGCCTTAACTCACCTACTAAAAGGTTGTTGGTCCTACGGGAATTCCGAGGGCTAACATTGATATCCTACTCTTACAAGAAACAAAGTAAATGAAGGGGGAGAAGAGGTGTATTCTGGGGAAACGTTTCGGCATAGAGTTTTGGGGCTCGGGAGCATTGCGAAGAGGGGGAGTGGGAATCCTTATCAGAAAGGGACTTGATTTCCATGTCTCCAAAACCTGGTCAGATGCGGAAGGGCGAGCTTTGCTAGTTGTGGGGACTATTGGGAGGGTGGACGTAACGATTGCCACAATCTACTCTCCCAATGTAGGACAGCTCTCATTCCTCTCTAAAACTGTCCCCAAAATAATGTTGGAAGCCAACGGCCATATTATACTAGGCGGAGACTTCAACCTATGGGCAGATCACGATTTAGACCGAAAAGCGGGACGCCCATACGTCGATGTCTCTGTGAGAGGAGAACGCAGTGATTTTGCAAACATGATGCAGGTCTATGCCCTAGTAGACGCATGAAGGATGATGCATCCTCATGAAAGAGGGTATACATTTTATTCACCTCCACACAGTACTTTCACCCAAATAGATTACATCTATTTTTCACGAGAACTGAACAATACCACCTCACACTCAGGGATTACCCCGATAACGTGGTCTGACCACGACATGGTCACAGTCGATATACAGTGGGAACATCTACCAGTTAAGGGCAGGAAGTGGAGATGTAATGAGGCCCTATGAAGAGACCCCATCTTCAAAGAGGAACTCGAAACAGAGGTCAGAGAGTACTTTAAAGCCAACGATACCGGGGAGGTCTCTAAACAGGGTGTATGCGAGGTGGCCAAGGCAACCTGGAGAGGGATCCTCATACGGGAGGGGGCTCGGAAGAAAAGGGAAAGAACCCTTATTGAGAATATGCTCCGGAGTGAAATATGTCATCCAGATAGAGAAGCTAGGGTGGGGGACACCACAGACTCTGATAAGATCCAAGGGGCCAGGAAAAATGTGAAGAACTCTGCCAACTAGAACATGGTCAGATAGCATGGAGGCTACACCTACTGAAGCAGAAATTTTATGAAAAGGGAGATAAGGCTGATGCGCTGCTAGCGGATAGACTCAGGATGCAGCGGGCAGAACATAGGGTGAAAGAGATTACATACCCAACCCCTGACCAGGCACAACCAAATTGTTCACAAATTTCTACGAGTCCCTATACACTTCAGAAGTAAACCCACACTCACAAGAGATAGACAACTACCTCGCTAGCATTGCTCTTCTGAAAATTGCAAGCGCAGACTCGGCCCATCTTGAATCCCCCATAACTGAAGACGAACTACACAAGGCGATCAAACAATTTACACTGGGGAAATCCCCTGGTGAAGACGGATTCACTGCCGGCTTCTATAAAACCTTTTGTACCCTCCTGGCTCCATTCCTGACCACTCTATTTAATGACATCCTTGACACAGGGATTGTCCCTGACTCATTCGCCCGAGCACTCATATCAGTCATTCCTAAGGAAGGCAGAGACCCCAAATGTTGCGGATCATACCGCCCCATATCCTTGCTCAACCTTGATGCCAAACTTTACACAAGAGTCCTGGCAGCCAGGCTAGAGGTCCACATCTCCCATCTTGTCCATCCCGACCAGGTAGGGTTCATAATTGGACGACAGGGTGCAGACACCATGAGAAAGACTCTCCATTTGGTCGAAGCCTCCCAAACTATGTGCAACGATCCCGCCTTACTCTCCATTGTTAGGGAGAATTCTCTGTTTAGGCTGAATTTCCTAACCTAGTGAGTCCCCCAGCAGCTTTGCTGGATTTCTGGAGTTCGTTTTTTTCCATCCTGCCAAGAGTGAGACTCTTTTTCTCCCACTCTTGGACATGAATGTGTGTAATTCCTGTAAATGTCAATGTGTTATATGGGCTATGGGGTCTTTTACTCCATAGGGTCTCATATGTTTTTCTATGTGTGTTACACTGCGCCCTATGTGCCCTAGCACTGGGGCGTCCTAGCGGACCTCCATCATAGACTCCATACCCGGGGACTGACTACTGTCTCCCCGGGCATGTAAAGTCACCATTGGCTTTACTAGACCTAAATTTACTAACAGAACTAGTACAAACCATCCTATTGTGGAAGTACTAGTAGGGGTAATTCGATTACTCCTGGGTCTGTTATTCGAGGGGGTACTGTCCCGTCCCCCCTCGTCGAGTTTTGGCCAGTGGCAGTGGAAACTACTTGTTATATTCGACCCCGAATATAACCCTATGGGATTCTTCCCATTGTTGGAGATTGATACTTTTTCTCGTTAATCTCTAACATACCACCGGTCTACTTATCTTAAATAAGTCTATCGGATGGTATTTTCTGCCAGAACTCGGTTTTTAAAATGGCGTCTGTGTTCGTCTCTGTGACTCCTAAACCAAAGGTTGAGCCCTTTGTTCCACTTTTGGCGGGCTTCTGTACAGAGACCCTCCAAAGTGGTGCCATTCTGTCTGGGTTACCACAGGGGTGTGGGAGGGGGTTTAGGCACCCTGGACCGAGTTGCCTTGCCAACTCCGGTCGCACTCTGGTGTGATTGGCCCAAGTGGTGAGCCTCCCCGCTCACCACTTAGCGTGTTTTGATTGACAGCTAGGCTCAATGAATGGGGGTTTTCTGCATAAAAGCAGGGCTTTTGGGACTGGATCTTCAGAAGTCGCCACAGGACCTAAGAATCCGACGAGGGTAAAGCTGAGCCGACCTGCAACGACGACACCTCCGGTGGAGCCCTGCAGAACCGACTCACCACTTCCCGATGACAGAGGAGATCTCCCTGCCGTAGAGTCTCTTCCCCTGACTGGTGGGAACAACCAGTCACCTTTGCTTTTTCTTCGCTCCAGGACGCAGTGGTCGAATTGCCTGTGCAGAGCACCTCGGCAACCAGATAGCCACTACCCCTGTACCACAACCAAAAGGTGGTGCCTTGTGATGGAGCACTCCGCGGCTAGTCTCTTCCCTGGTGGTGCACCGGACTTCACTTTTCTTCGACGACAAGATCATCTCTACTCTTGGCAAAGACCCAATGTGCATCCACCACCAGGAACAACTGCCCCCGCCGGAGTTGACTCTCCACAAACATGGTACCGTACCCGCCTGGCTTCCCTTTCTGCCGGATAGAGTGAGGTGTCTTAATCCTCGCCTTTCCATTGGGTCGCCTCCAAGCGTTCTTTAACTTTCTGTTCTGAACTGGTCCAACCTTTCCATAACAATTTGCGATAAAGACTCGAAGCGCATTTCCACTGAGACACTTTTGGGACATATCGACTTGCCTCTCTCCGAGTGGGCCTGGCCTCTGAACTTTGTGATCTGCAGTAGACCCTGCCTTACTTGCCTTGCATTTGTCCGTAAAGTATTGGTACCGAGTTGATTTCATAACCTGCCTTATTTTTCTCTCCCGTCCTAACGAATGCTAGAGTGCCATCTAGGTTAACGCATACACCTCTGTCTGCAAATAAGTGATGCCGGTGAACCTAGACTTGTCGAACTATTGTTAGGGGGATTGATCTTTTTCTTCGGATAGTAATTGTGATTGAAGTTGTTTGCCGTATTAGTGCCAGAGTGTTTTCTATAGATGTGTTGTTATAAATAAATACCCTTATATCTTTACACCGAAGCCTTGTTCCGTGTTTGCTTGTTCTACTGTGTAGATTGCCCGATATTGTATACTTCACATACTGCCTAACTCTTCTTGAGGGAAGTCTGACTGCTCAGCCACAGCTACCAAGTGAATCTGTGTGGTACAGACTGCTACCAAGTGGGTTTACTGCCAAACACCTGTAGTCCTAAATCTTTTGCAGTGGTCCCAGAGGGAACTGCACAGGTTTCCACCTAACACCCATTGATGCTGAAAAAGCCTTCGATCGAGTGGAATGGGGCTTCCTTCCCGCAGTCCTCCGTGCTGTGGGAATAGGGCCGAAATTTAGAAGGGGGATAAAAGCAGTCTACACCGCTCCAAAAGCTTCAGTGTCTGTCAATGGGGAATACTCGAGATGGTTCGAGCTGAAACGTGGTACCCGGCAGGGATGCCCCCTAACGGCCATCCTCTTCGCCCTCTCCGTAGAACACCTGGCCCAAAAAATGTGACAGGATACTCAAGTAACAGCCATGCGTCTAGGGGACGAGGAATACAAAGTAGCGCTATATGCAGATGACCTACTCCTTCATGTGACGAACCCTTAAACGAATACGGCCAAGTATCCGGGTTCAAGGTTAATAAATCTAAGTCCATCCTTTTCCCCTTACAGGGATCAATGGATACAAACACGGAAAGATACCAGTCCCTGGACCTTATGATTGAACACGAAAAAATGAAGTACTTAGGCATACATGTCACAGGATCACTAAAAGATTTATATGAAGCCAATTTCCCTGCACTCCTCCAAAAATTTCACGCAGACCTTGCCCGATGGGATAACCTAAGGATATCCTGGTTGGGGCGTTTAAATGCAATAAAAATGACCTGTGTACCGAGATTTTTATACCCCTTTCAAATGCTCCCCATTCAGATGCCACGTCAATTCTTTGCAGAAGTCAAGAAGGCGATATTAAAATTCCTAAGGCAAGGGAAAAAGCCCAGAATTGCATACTCCAATTTGACATTACCAAAAGACAAGGCTGGAGTAGGTCTCCCAGACATCCAAAAATATTACGAGGCAGCCCAATTACGTATTCTTATTCCCCATCTTCGTAACCAAAAAACGCCCCGGTGTATTGCTATGGACAATCATTACCTGTTCCCGGCAAAAATCTCTGAATGGCTATGGTCCCCTAGGAAGAGGGCACTGAAAAATCTAAGACATACCCGATGTTTGTAACCATATGGGATATATGGCGAGAGTAGGGATATGGAAAAGATTACCACATGGCCATCACCATTAAGTCACCTCTGGTCACCGGGCATGAATGACCAGAACCCCAATGTGGAAAGGTTTCAAGCTTGGTATGAGGCAGGCCTGGAGAGGGTGGGAGGACTCCTTCATTGCACTCCCTGAACTAGAGGAGGCACTTGGAATAGGCACACTGTCTGCATTCCACTTTCTGCAGATGAACGGTGTATTGTCAAAACCAGAATGGAGGGAAAAGCTGAGCAGAGAACTTACCCCGTTTGAAACCATACTCGACTCCAGGACGGAAACGAAAGGGTTAACATCTGCCTTGTATATAACACTACTGGAAGCGGGAAAGGGCTCAACAGAACCGCTTAGGTTAAAATGGGAAAGGGACATGGGCGAAGACATCGACCCAGAGATATGGGATAAGATATGTAGGACAGCACCCAAGGCCTCGATACCATGCCAATATAAGTTGCACTCGATTAAATTATTGAATAGGTGGCAATATGACCCGCACAGGCTCTCCAAGATGTATCAGTCATCTAGTCCAATGTGTTGGTGGGGATGTGGGTCTGCGGAAGATTACTTGCACACGTGGTGGGGTTGTCCTCAGGTCAAAATATACTGGAATGAAGTCCTAGGTTGGATTAAGGATCTAGACGGGATCCAGCGAACAGCGGACCCCTATTTGATCTTATTTGGTCTCGAGAGGATCGAGGATGAATAGAGAAGGGTCACAGACATAGCTGCACAACTGTGACTAGCCGCGAGAGCTCTATTGACCTCGAAATGGTAATCCCATGTAACCCCCACAGAAAAAGAATGGGTTAATGTGACCTCCAATATGTGTATTATGGAAAGAATCACAGCATCTATACACGGGAAAGCCACGCAATGCGACATCTTATGGTTAGAGTTTGTCAACAAATATATGCCCGGAACAGCCCACTAACGCCTAGCGAATGACCAATGCCATGAGTAGTGAAACATCATGATAACCTCCCGAACAAGGTAGGCCTCAAGGTCTGACAAACCTATCAACCAATCCGCCAAACGCTAGACAATACATCCCATGGCGGCAGCTTATAAAGTCTTGTGGGGTGGAGGGAGGGAGGGGGGGGAAATGGGAGAAGAGCGACCAATGCTTATTGACATTGTAAAGGGGAGTTAACTGTTGATGGAACGAAATGCAAGAATTTTGCTGATATATGAAACTAAATCTGAACCGCGCTTTTCATTTGACTGTAATACCTGCTTTCTTGTTATGATTGTTAACTTTGGTTGTATAAGCTGTAATCTGTTTGATATAAACTCCAATAAAAATAAGTTTAAAAAAAAACACATACAAGAATACATTCAGGAACAGGAAATCTTCTCAAAATATCAAACAGGTTTTCGTAGATATATGGGGACTTCATTTAATGCTATCATTATAACGCATATTTCTGGTAAATATAGAATGCACATCAGCGGCCCTATATATGTTGTAGCGCTAGACTTAACTAGCGCGTTCGATTCCATAATTAGAGAAGTGTTATGGATGAAAATGTTAATCTAGGATTTCCTGCAAGAGTTGTGCAACTGCTTGCGCTGCTGCTTCTTGACACCACCTTTCAGGTAAGAGTCACCAAAGCAGGGGCTCTCACATCTCCAATTTCCACATCGACAGGGGTGAAGCAAGGGTGCAATCTTTCTGCAACCCTATTCAATCTATATTTGTGTGACATGGAGTGAATATGGGATGGATCCAAAATGTACCCTGCAAAATTGCCCGGCCTAAAAATACATGGGCTATGCTTTGCGGATGATATTGTCCTGTTTGATAGAACCCCCTACGGGTTGCAAAATAAACTAAATGCTTTTTTTGATTATGCGAAGGAGCATAATTTGGTGGCTAATTCTTTGAAGTCCCAGATTATTATATTTCACAAAAATAAACAGCTGAAATCTTACAGCTGGAACATTGCAGGTGATAAAGTAGAGCGTGCTGGTACCATTCGCTACCTTGGTTACCATCTAGCAGAGGTAAATACCTTGGAATCCTGGGAAATGTGTATAAACACTAAAGTAAGAACTCTATCATCAATGATGAAGATAATTCTAAGGAAATATTGCAAATTCTCATTGTTACCGCTTATAGAGTTTTATACATTTAAGGTGGAACCAATAGTGTTGTATGGGTTGGACATTTGTCTGTTAGATGTGAATACTATATTGAACAGGGTGCAGAGAATCCTTTGGAAGAAGACCCTAGGCTTGGCTATGTCAGTGCCCAACTCAATAGTACGCCAAGAAATAGGCATGCCTTCCTTGTCTGCGAGATGGACATGGCGAAAGTTGGCGAGGTGTGCGAAAATTATGTCACCACCACGCAACTCACTCTATTCTGACCTATATTTAATTCTCATGGAGCGTTCTTTACCTTCCATGGTGAAATTTACAGATCAGATGGATAAAATCTTAAATGATATCAACTCCTCGATTGAAGATCTGCAGTTGGGGTTACCTAAAGTTAAGCTCAACTTGTATGATTTGGATTGGTCTAATACGCTGGACACTAATAAAACTTATATATCTTACGCTGATTATGCTTTAATTATGAGAAAGAGGGAGTCGCATGCACAATGTATAACCCTATGTCCGTGTAATAAAATAAGAGCTATTTACATGCGTTTTAAGTTAAATCAGTTTAAAACCTTGGAACGCATTTGCAGCTGGCCACAGGGTTCTGGGCGTTTGGGCAGTATGAAATGTCATTTTTGTGTAAATATCATGCAACAAGAAACCCTAAAACATCTAGTGCTCTACTGTCCTAGTCTTGAGAAAAAATGATCCAAGCTACTTGAAATGTATTATCCACAGGCATCTGAAATTGCTAGAACTTGGTTTTGGGAAAGATGTCTAATTGGTAATAGTATACCCTTTAGAATGGCTTTATCACGCGTACTACGTAGTACTGAACAAACTTTAATGGAAAAAAATACTAATGTAGCTTACAGGATAAAACAATGAGACAAATGGACAGAATAACACAACATCACTGGTGACTAGTGTTTACATCAAACTCTGAATTGAAGTGTGTCCTTAGTCTAACTGAAAAACCACAGTCAAGGCGGCACAATCATTGTTATAATTTGAATTTCCCTATATGAACCACACCCATCGACAATATTGGAATGAGTTACAACATGAAAAGTTGTTTTATAACTGAGAATATCTGTATTTTACAGATGCTTATGTATATATGTTAATTCTGTGATATGAACGTGATTGACACCTTGCTAGTGTGTTCCTTCATAGTCATAACAAAATGATCACATTTTGTATGTCTGTGTTTCTTTTAATGATGTGTTTGTGGGGTAAAAGCTTGACAAGTTATTATTGTAAAAGTTTGACAATTTATTTTTTGATATTTTGTATAAACTAAAAACTACTTTTTTAATTAAAAAAAACAGCCAATCATAGAGTTGGGACACGGGTCCCCAAGGAGACCCTGTGCAGGGAGTCTCAAACCCCTCCCACACATCCTGTCCCCATCAGACATTCAGGCACCTAAGGAGGGCTTCTTTGCAGAAGTCCGCCAAAGTACGGCAAACAAAGGAACCAAACCTGGTTTGGCGTGCAGAGTAAAACACGAGAAAGACCTTTACAAAAAGAAATGGCGAATAAGCCCAGCTGGAACCAAATAAAAGTAAATGGGATCCAGCGGATTTAAGTTCGAGGCTACTGACTTAGCCTAAAACAGTACCAAGGCTATTTAAATAAACCGCGGTAGGTAAAATATGGTAGATACCACTGCCACCAGCCAAATCTTAAAGAAAAGGGAACGAAATAATGTTCCATGAGACACAGACAAAAAGGGATAACTATTAACCCTTGCCAGTACTCTATGTAAGATAGGTTGTACTGGGTCTGTGATTTTAAAAAGACTAATAAAGTCAATGGCAACTTTACATGTTCTGAGAGACAGTAGTAAGTCCCAGAATATGGAGTTTAAAGTGGTAAGTCTGAAAAAGACAACCCTGTGTCACTGCACTAAAGGTACTGTGTAACACACAGTAAAAAGATGATGCCTATGCAGTAGGTGAAGCTCCACAGTCAACGAAAACAAAAATGTTAAACACACACAGAAAAACACATGTAAGAGTGGGAAAAAAGGCTCACACTCTTACCATGTGAAAAAAGAAATCGTAGAAATCCAGCAAAGCTGCTGAGGGACTCAGTACGTAAGGGAAATTAGCCATTCTGGAGAATTCTCCCTAACACAGGGGAAGGCAGATGCTTCCTGATCGCAACCCTGTGGGTGGTGTACTGTGGGAAGATCACATGGGAGGAGAAAGGGCCCAGGGTGGTGAGGAGATTCTGTGGGATGAGAAACAGTAGTTTTCCTCTGACAGGAATACTCTTCCCAATGTACCAAAATAGGCAATGGCTTATTGTCATGTTAATGTCCCCAAACCTCACATTAGATCTAGGATTGTGAACCCTAAGATTATAAAGTCTGAGCAAAATTTACTAAAGAACACATCTTTTTGGGTATCTCAAACTAAACACTTTCCTCAATCCGAAGGGTGCAATGTAAAGAAAAATGGACATGTTGTCTTCAGTAAATGATATGAAATGAAATTATAAGTCATTTATAACGTGCCTGTACACAAGTGTTCTAGGTGTCACGATCCATGCCCCTGACCCCCTCAGGTATAACAGCCCCCTGGCACCAGTGGGGCTAAAGCCCTTCACACCAGCCCCAAGGGCCTTAAAACTCCATCAGAAACAAACATGGAGTCAGTCCTGGCGCCTTTGGTGCCAGGCTCATTATCAGGAGTGAAGCAATACCAGTTTTGGACCTAATCCAACACGGAGGCCTATTACACAGCTCAGTTTTTTAGAACCAAGCCATGCGGTCTAGTGTTTTGCGTGGAGCTGGGCCTGGAACTACTTGGCCTGGAACTACTTTATCTAGGCTACTTAAACTACACTCAAACAGCAGAACACGCTTCGCGTTATTCTGCACCCCTGCAGCGTAACGCTCACCGTGTCCAGCTCCTGCTCATCTGCTTCTCCGGTGGCCCGATCCTGAAGCCCTAGATCCAGATTCCATTAATAACCTGGAAGAACAAGAACAGCATTAGCGATCAAGAACACTTACCTGTGAAGTAACCAGCCTTGAATCCATCCTGCGCTTTGCTTACCTCGCCCATCTCCGGAGTTCGCCGCAACCTGCAAAGGTAAAGAAACAAGGCCAGCATTAATAACAATTCTTACCTGGGCAAGCAGCGAGTCCAAGCAGCACCCTGCGCTTCTCTTACGTCGCCCATCTCCAGGTTTCACAGCAACCTGCAAGGGAGAAGGAACAAGGTCAGCATTAACAAAGCACTTACCTGGGCAAGCAGCGCTTCGATTGCTCATCACTCCAGAACAGCACCCCAACTTGTACAAAGAAGAGAAGAGAACACAGGTGAGCAATTAACACCAATAAACAGCGCAGAGCTCTGCGCATCAATAACTCACTGTGGTCTTCGCCATTGGCGCGGCAACTCCGAGATCGCAACCATCCCTGTGAAAACAAAAAGAGACATTTATAAGGAACAGCATAGTGGAGCAAGACGCTGAGAAGACAGAGAAAAAGGTGGGAAAGAAAGAGACAGAATAAAGACGGAAAAGACATTATAACTCCCCTGAAAGACAGCAATCAAAGTCAGAGTCACAGCCGGTCTGGACCCGACATAAGGGCACATGGACCAGTGAAGCAACTAGGACCACGGAACGCCCGCACCAACCATGCACCCCTGCACAGAGACTTGGGACGGAGAGTTCAACGCACAAAAACCTAAGGTGAGCAATAACCCCACGGGAGGGGATTTGGACCAGAGGGAGGTGGTAGTCCACCCATCACAGAACCAGTATCTTAACCCACCATTCTCCTGTTATAGGGGCTACCCAACGTCTGGCACATAACCAAGTAGAGAGGGGTCCGGGATGGCGCTTAGACTTCCACCCAGTATCGTGAGGCACCCCCGTGGATACCAGGTGAGCTTAACAGAACGCAAAGCCTCAATTAAAACATCCACCCGGGCGTCATGGAAACATCAGAGACTGACCAACTAGCCCAGTTACTGGGAGAATTACAAGCCGAGGTGCACTCCGCCCGGCAAGAAACCAACACCCTTAAGGAGGGAGTTGATTGTCATCAAGGACTGCAGTGATGAATTAGCCAGACAATTGCTCCAAACACAGACTGGGCAGGGTCCGTTGCCAGGAAGTATTCCGTCGGTTCCAGCCACATCTGTCAATCCAGTGCAGGTGGTCCTCCCTGGGGCAGTTCCTTTGGCCCCACTGGATCGTTTTACGGGGGACCCAAGAAAAGATGCAGTATTCATGAACCAGTGCCGCCTCCATTTTCTTTGTAGACCCAGAGCCTTTCCTAACGATCAGTCGCGGGTTGCCTTCATTCTGTCATATCTGAGTGGCAGTGCCGCGGATTGGTCCATACCGTTAGTAAGCCAGGATGACCCACTCCTGTGGGATTTCAGGGGGTTTCAACAGGAGATGGAGAAGCTGTTTGACCGACGAACCCAGGGCCAAGCTCTGGATAACAAAGTTCTGTCCCTCCGCCAAGGCAGCCAAGATTTGTTAACATATATCACCACTTTTAACAGACTTGCCGTTGAAACTGGATGGCCTGAGGAGAAACAAACAATGTTATTCCATCAAGGATTACGGGGGGAATTGAAAGACGTCCTAGCTCAGGTGGTAAACCCGCCCAAAGACTGTGCAGAGTTCGTTAACCTAGTGGTGCAGCTAGATGATAGGCTGCAAGATAGAAGGACAGATCGAGCCAGAACGGAGAATTGGACTGTGTATGTACGCTCCAAGGAGAACAGTCCGCGTTCATCAGAAAACACTTCGGAACCCATCCAAATTGCGGGGGTATGGAGCCCATTAACCAAGGCTGAAAGAGACAAAAGGAGACAACAGCAATTATGCCTGTACTGCGGGAAACCAGGTCACTTCCTCAGAGAATGTCCTGTAAAACCCTCTAAGAGAACAGTTGGAGCTACAGAGAAAGAAGGAGGAGAACAAGAGTTGGAAAAATTCTTGGCCCGGCAAGCGTAGAGGTCCATTTGTCGAGCAAAGGAAAAGAGCCACAGACCTCACACCTTGCCCTGCCTGTGATTTTGATCAGTCACCAACAACCATCTCAGATGCATGCTGTGGAGGTATACAAAGACAGCTGAGCCATTGGTAACTACAAAGACCAAAGCCTGGCAACAAGGATGGGGCTTCCCCTCTGTCAGAAAATGACAACTGAGAAGGTCACCACTGTTGACGGCACAGAGATAGCTTCTGGTCCTGTAACTCTACGCTGTTAGGGGGAATTCTCTGTTTAGGCTGAATTTCCTAACCTAGTGAGTCCCCCAGCAGCTTTGCTGGATTTCTGGAGTTTGTTTTTTCCATCCTGCCAAGAGTGAGACTCTTTTTCTCCCACTCTTGGACATGAATGTGTGTAATTCCTTTGGATGTCAATGTATTCTATGGGCTATGGGGTCTTTTACTCCATAGGGTCTCATATGTTTTTCTATGTGTGTTACACCGCACCCCACATGCCGTAACACTGGGGCGTCCTAGCGGACCTCCATCATAGACTCCATACCCGGGGACTGACTACTGTCTCCCCGGGCATGTAAAGTCACCATTGGCTTTACTAGACCTAAATTTACTAACAGAACTAGTACAAACCATCCTATTGTGGGCGTGCTAGTAGGGGTAATTCGATTACTCCTGTGTCTGTTATTCGAGGGGGCACTGTCCCGTCCCCCCTCGTCGAGTTTTGGCTGGTGGCAGTGGAAACTACTTGTTTTATTCGACCCCGAATATAACCCTATGGGATTCTTCCCATTGTTGGAGATTAATACCTTTTTCCCGTTAATCTCTAACATACCACCGGTCTACTTATCTTAAATAAGTCTATCGGATGGTATTTTCTGCCAGAACTCGGTTTTTAAAATGGCGTCTGTGTTCGTCTCTGTGACTCCTAAACCAAAGGTTGAGCCCTTTGTTCCACTTTTGGCGGGCTTCTGTACAGAGACCCTCCAAAGTGGTGCCATTCTGTCTGGGTTACCACAGGGGTGTGGGAGGGGGTTTAGGCACCCTGGACTGAGTTGCCTTGCCAACTCCGGTCGCACTCTGGTGTGATTGGCCCAAGTGGTGAGCCTCCCCGCTCACCACTTAGCGTGTTTTGATTGACAGCTAGGCTGAATGAATGGGGGTTTTCTGCATAAAAGCAGGGCTTTTGGGACTGGATCTTCAGAAATCACCACAGGACCTAAGAATCCGACGAGGGTAAAGCTGAGCCGACCTGCAACGACGACACCTCCGGTGGAGCCCTGCTGAACCGACTCACCACTTCCCGACGCCAGAGGAGATCTCCCTGCCGGAGAGTCTCTTCCCCTGACTGGTGGGAACAACCAGTCACCTTTGCTTTTTCTTCGCTCCAGGACGCAGAGCACCTCGGCAACCGGATAGCCACTACCCCTGTACCGTGACCAAAAAGTGGTACCTTGTGATGGAGCACTCCGCGGCTGGTCTCTTCCCTGGTGGTGCAACGATCTTCAACTTTCCTTCGACGATGAGATCATCTCTTCTTTTGGCAAAGACCCGACGTGCATCCACCACCAGGAACAACTGCCCCCGCCGGAGCTGTCTCTCCACAAACAAGGTACCGTGTCTGCCTGGCTTCCCTTTCTGCCGGATAGAGTGAGGTGTCTTAATCCTCGCCTTTCCATTGGGTCGCCTTCAAGCATTCTTTAAATTTCTGTTCTGAACTGGTCCAAACTTTCCATAACAATTTGTGATAAAGACTCGAAGCGCATTTCCACTGAGACACTTTTTGGGACATATCGCCTTGCCTCTCTCCGAGTGGGCCTGGCCTCTGAACTTTGTGATCTGCAGTAGACCCTGCCTTACTTGCCTTGCATTTGTCCGTAAAGTATTGGTCCCGAGTTGATTTCATAACCTGCCTTATTTTTCTCTCCCGACCGAACGAATACTAGAGTGCCATCTAGGTTAAAGCATACACCTCTGTCTGCCAATAAGTGACGCCGGTGAACCTAGACTTGTCGAACTATTGTTAGGGGGATCGATCTTTTTCTTCGTATAGTAATTGTGATTGAAGTTGTTTGCCGTATTAGTGCCAGAGTGTTTTCTATAGATGTGTTGTTAGAAATAAATACCTTTGTGTCTTTACACCGAAGCCTTGTTCTGTGTTTGTTTGTTCTACTGTGTAAATTGCCCTCTATTGTATGCTCCACATACTGCCTAACTCTTCTTGAGGGAAGTCTGACTGCTCAGCCACAGCTACCAAGTGAATCTGTGTGGTACAGACTGCTACCAAGTGGGTTTACTGCCAAGCACCTGTAGTCCTAAATCTTTTGCAGTGGTCCCAGAGGGAACTGCACAGGTTTCTGCCTAACATACACACAGCAGAATTGACCCTTCTATGCCAAGACGGACATCAGGAGGCCATTGCCTTTGACCTTATCAAGGCCCCTCAGTTCTGGGTGATTCTAGGGATGCCGTGGTTGGTGGCTCACAATCCTAACATCGACTGGCGAGCCAAGAAATTAGCCTTCTCCAATCAGTGTGCTCAAGCATGCTACCAAATGGAAATGCCATCGTCTGACCCAGAGACACCTGTCCAAGATAAAGAGGCATTGGTATTAGGTGTAACAAGTACATTACCAAGTGAATATCACGATTTCCAAGATGTTTTCCAAAAAGAACAGGCTAATACCTTACCCCTTCACAGGCATATGACTGTCAGATCGACCTCGTACCTGGTGCACAAATCCCATGTAGTCGATTTTATGCACTCACCGAACCTGAAAATCTCCACTTGAAATCATATCTGGACCAATACCTGGCCAACAGTTTTATCCCCCCGTCCAAATCCCCGGCAGCCTCGCCCCTATTCTTCGTACCCAAGAAGGAGGGGGACTTGAGAACGTGCATCGACTACCGTACACTAAACCAGGTAACAGTTAATAACCGTTCTCCTCTACCCCTTATCCCAGAACTGCTCGACCAAGTCAAGGATGCCCAAATGTACACCAAATTGGACCTCAGTGGGGCATACCATCTTGTGCGTGTAAAGAAAGGAGACAAATGGAAGACCGCCTTTCGTACTAAGTATGGGCTGTACGAATATCAGGTGATTCCTTTTGGGCTTTGCAACGCTCCCGCCGCATTCCAGTACTTCATGAACCATGTACTACAGGAATTGATTGACGATGTGCCCCAGTTTACATTGACGACATCTTGGTGTACTCTTCTTCTAAACAGGACCATGTCAGGCACATTCAATCCGTCCTTGCAAAACTCTGACAGCACCAGCTATACGCCAAACTTGAAAAATGCTCCTTCCATGTCACCGAAGTCGAGTTCCTTGGTTTTGTCCTCACTCCCAGGGGCTTCCGGATAGATATGCACAAAGTAGATGCCATCCTTAGCTGGTGATCACCGTCTTCAGTCAAAGGTGTCCAAAGTATGTTCGGCCTTGCAAACTTTTATCGCCAATTCCTCACGGGTTTCTCCCAGATTGTGCCCCCGATCATTTCTTTATTAAGAAAAAACAACAAACTGTTCCAATGGACAGAAGAGGCGGAGAAGGCCTTCCAGGAACTCAAGAAAAGATTTACCTCAGCCCCGGTGCAAAGACACCCCCCGCCCAGATCTCCCATATGTAGTGGAAACAGATGCCTCCAGCATGACAATGGGGGCTGTTCTTTCCCAAAGGGATCCCGAAACAGGCCAGTTACATCCCGTGGCCTTTTGGTAACGTAAATTTACTACACCTGAACTTAACCATGCAATAACAGACAAGGAACTCCTAGCGATCAAGGCAGCCTTTAAGGCTTCGCAGCATTACCTCCTAGGTGCCAGACATACCATGACAGTAATCACCGTCCCTCGCACCATACAATACCTCAAGACGGCAAAGGCTCAATAATCCCATCAACTCTGATGGGCTTTAATCTTCGCAGAATATGATTACATAATCACCTACCGACCTGGAGTCCAGAACGGAAAAGCCGAGGCCCTATCCCGCATGGGTATTAATGAGAACGCATAGTCAACCCCAAACCCGGTGGCCATTATTCCAGGTGACAAACTACTAGAATTTACAACAACGTTATCTCTGGACGAACTCCAAAAGGAAATTCGGCTCCTAATGAACACCGTGGCTCTGCAAGATTGGACCACTCAAGGTGAACATTACACAACAAAGAACCAACTCCCGTATTTCAGAGGGCGTGTATATCTACAGAATAAGGCACTACAAGAACAAGTCATTTCTGGTTATCATGACCCCCTGATAGAAGGACATCCAGGAATTGCCAAGACCCTAGCCAAGGTGAAAAGAAATTAATGGTGGCCGACCTGGCGAAAGGACATTACGCAGTTTATTCTGTCATGTGGCATTTGATGCACAGAATAAATCCCAGAAACAAAGACCTGCAGGCCTTCTTCAACCCCTGGAAATTCCACCTGCACCTTGGCACACACTCTCCCTCGATTTCATCACAGATTTGCCTCCCTGTCAAGGGTTCAACACTATCCTAGTGGTTGTTTACCTATTTTCTAAAATGGCCCATTTAATTCCGCTTAAGGGTCTACCAAACGCATCCAGTCTGGCAAAGGTGTTTTTAGAGCAAATCATAGGATTACATGGTTTCCCCTCCGTCCTGATTTCTGACCGAGGGAGTCAGTTTGTGTCTAACTTCTGGAGGAAGATTTGTGCAATTGCCCAAATCGATATTCATCTGTCCACTAGTCACCATCCCCAAACTGATGCCCAAATGGAGCGGACGAATCAGACACTAGAGCAATACCTATGGTGCATGTTACATCAAGTGGAAGAAAGCTGGAAGGATGTGCTGTGGATAGCCGAATATGCCTACAACAACTCGCTATACACCAGTACTGGACAGAGTCCAAACTATACTGTATATGGAAGACACCCACGTACTTCTGAATTAGATACCCCCATGGCCTTGGAAATGCCTGTGGTGAAGATTTTACATACGACCATCATTGAAGCCTTCAAAAAGGCAGCAGAGCACTTGATCCAAGCCAAAGAAAGACAGAAAAGATTTTCTGATCAACACCGAAGAAAAGCAACAGACTACCAAGTCAGAGATGAAGTCGGGTTGGCGTCTCGGCACGTGCCCATAAGACGAACTCAAACATTTTATCCCAGAGATCTATGGCCCTATACCATCAAGGTTATTATAAATCCTGTGGCAGCAAAACTAGCTTTACCACCAAATATGCAGATCCATCCCGTATTCCACGTGTCACTCTTAAACCTGTTCAGCCTGGAACTCGGGTCAAAACACCACCAAATCCGGTACTTGTTAACAGAGAACCCGAATTTGAAGTCAAGGACATCCTAGATTCTAAACTCACCAGGTCCAAATTATATTACTTAGTGGACTGGAAGGGATGCGTGGTAAGACAATTTCATCGGAACCATATGGCCAAAACAGGGCCAGATGGAGGAAATACCTTCAGAGGGGCCTTAGGGGGGAGTGCTGTCATGATCCATGCCCCTGACCCCCTCAGGTATAAAAGCCCCCTGGCAGCAGTGGGGCTAAAGCCCTTCACACTGGCCCCAAGGGCCTTAAAACTCCTTCAGAACCATACTTGTAGTCAGTCCTGGCGGCTTTGGCGCTAGGCTCATTATCAGGAATAAAGCAATACTAGTTTTGGACCTTAATCCAACATGGAGGCCTATTACACAGCCCAGTTCTTTAGAACCAAGCCATGCGGTCTAGTGTTTTGGGTGTGGCTGGGCCTGGAACTACTTGGCCTGGAACTACTTTACCTAAGCTATTTAAACCACACCCAAACAGCAGAACACGCTTTGCGTTATTCTGCACTCCTGCAGTGTAACACTCACTGTGTCCAGCTCCTGCTCATCTTCTTCTCCACTAGCCCGATCCTGAAGCCATAGGTCCAGATTCCATTAATAACCTGGGAGCACAAGAACAGCATTAGCGAGCAAGAACACTTACCTGTGAAGTAACCAGCCTTGAATCCATCCTGCGCGTTGCTTACCTCACCCATCTCCGGAGTTCGCTGCAACCTGCAAAGGTAAAGAAACAAGGACAGCATTAATAACAATTCTTACCTGGGCAAGCACCAAGTCCTGGCAGCACCCTGCGCTTCTCTTACCTCGCCCATATCCGGTTTTCACAACAACCTGCAAGGGAGAAGGAACAAGGTCAGCATTAACAAAGCACTTACCTGGGCAAGCAGCGCTTCAATCACTCATCACTCCGGAACATCACTGCAACCTGTACAAAGAAGAGAAGAGAACACAGGTGAGCAATTGACACCAATAAACAGTGCAGCGCTCCGCACATCAATAACTCACCATGGTCTTCACCATCGGCACAGCAACTCCGAGATCACAACCATCCCTGTGAAAACAAAAAGAGACATTGTTAGGGAACAGTGTAGTGGAGCAAGACGCTGAGAAGACAGAGAAAAAGGTGGGAAAGAAAGAGACAGAATAAAGACAGAAAAGACATTATAACTCACATGGAAGACAGCAAGCAGAGTCGGAGTCACAGCCGGTCTGGACCCGACATAAGGCCACACGGACCAGTGAAGCAACTAGGTCCATGGAACGCCCGCACCAACCATGCGCCGCTGCACAGAGACGCAGGACGGAGAGTTCAACGCACAAAAACCTAAGGTGAGCAATAACCTCAAGGGAGGGGATTTGGACCAGAGGCAGGTGGTAGTCCACCCATCACAGAACCAGTACCTTAACCCTCCATTCTCCTGTTACAGGCGCTACCCAACTTCTGGCACATAACCAAGCAGAGAGGGGTCTGGGATAGCGCTTAGACTTCCATCCAGTATATTGTGGCGCCCCTGTGAATACCAGGTGAGCGTAACATTAGGCTCGACAAGACAAGAAGGGGGAAACAGAGGAGGACAAAACTATGATCTTACTAGGCCTTGTGTCATTCAGATCGTGCAAGTGCAGGGAGGAGGAAGGGAAGAAGGGCCAGGGGTGAGAGGAAGGGAGAAGTGCAGGTAACTAAATAAGTGCTGCCAGAGGGTTGCTCATAAGTGCAGAGAGAAGGGACTGTAGGGTTGCAGATACAGACCCGTAAGTACTGGAGGAACCAGAGGCAGTGCAAGGGCATCGGGACATGCAGAAGCCTGGGCCCGAGTTCAGAGAAGGGCCAGATGATTAGTGCACTGAGCAGTCAGGGACATCAGTAGGGGAGAGGAAGCAGAAACGAAAAGGAAGGTCTTGAGTTGCTTCTAGAACCAGAGATGGATCTGATCAAGTTTGAGAGAGGCAGGGAGGCTGTTCCAGAGGGAGACCCCAGCTGAGTAGAGAGATCTGCCCTCCACTCTCTGCTTGGAGAAGCATCTGACCCTCAGAGAGTTGGAGGTGGATGAGCAGAGAACCTGAGAATGAAGATGTTTAGGAAGAGAAAGTTAGGGGTAGTGTGGTCCCAGGTCCCAGAAAACCTTGTGGACGATGCAAAGGGTCTTGAACTTGATCCTTGCAGCCACGGGGAGCCAGAGCAGAGATTTCAAAGCTGATGAGATACAATCCCTTGGCTTGAGGCCAAGGACAAGTCCTGCAGTCCTGTTCTGGATAAATTGTAAAGGTCGAAGAGTAGAGACAGTCATTTATAGAAAGAGGCTGTTGCAGTAGTCCAGCCTAGAGAGAACAAGGGCTCTGGAGACAGTGAGCTTCTGGGGGAAGTGAGAAAAGAAAGAATAACTCTGAGTAGGTGCAGCTGATAGTGTGACAGCTTAGAGACGTCGGAGATGTGAGGAGAGAAGGAGAGGGTGGAGTTGAAGATGTTCTTTGCCTCACAGGAAAGAGCAAGAAGAAGGCCCAGGGTGGGCATCCAGAGCGAGACAGAGGAAAGGAGGGAGCCAGTGTCCCAATGAGGAGGATCTCAGCCTTACTGGCATTAAGGCAGAGATCATAGGTGGCACACCATTCCTGAATTGCGGCAAGACCATCTGGTATGAAAGAAGGAGCAGGGGTGGTTGAGGGGAGCCTGAAAGAAGGCTGGGTGTCATCTGCATAATATTGAAAATTGGAGCAGAAAGTAGCAATGTGGTTGGCATGAGGTGCCAGGTAGTGGTTGAAAAGCCAGGCAGAAGGTTTAGACCCCTGGGAAACACCACAAGTAGAGAGAGAAATGAAAGAGAGGAAAGACCCCAGTTGGACCTGTGAAGGTAAATAGGTAAGAAAGGAGGTCAACCAGGCCTGGGCCTGATCATTGATAGCCAGGTTGTCACAGAGGCGAATGAGCAGGATGGCATGGTTGACCGTGTCAAAGGCAGAGGATATATCAAGGACAATTAAGACAGAAGGAAGATTAGAGTTAAGATTAGAGAGCAGGTCTTGACGGGTGTTCAGGAGAGCAGTTTCTGTGCTTCTGGCAGCTCTGAAGCCAGACTGGTGGTCGTGGAAACAACCACCATATTCGGTATGCAGATTAAGATGGGAGATGGCCAGACTTTCCAGGAGTTTGCCCAGGAAAGGAGTGATGGAGATCGGGCGATAGTTAGCCAGAGAGGAAGGGTCAGCATAGGGCTTCTTTAGAAGGGGGTGCACAAGGTAGTGCTTAAGGGGAGAAGGGAAGGTTCCAGTGGCAAAGGAATTATTGCAGAAAATGGTCAACGCTGGAGCAAGGGTGTCAATGTGGTCCTTGATGGTTCTGAATGAGCGGGGAGAACCTACTTTGACAAGATTTCCATAGATCAGACTTGTCTAGAAACATTGTCTGGGTGAATAGGGGAAAGGAGGAGAAAAGAGAAGGAGAACCGTCTAAAGACGCGCCAGGGGTGGTAGAGGAGGAGGAAGAGGAGGCAGAAGAAGAGAGAGTGGACAGAATGTTATGAGATTTGGTGGTGAAATGAGATGCTAAAACCATGCAGAGGGCCTAGGAGGGAAAAGGAGAGATAGAGACTGCAACAGGATTGGCCAGCTCCGTGCAGATTTTGAAAGGTTTGTCCAAGTTGTTAGATGATGCAGAGACACGGGCTTCGATGTAGACTCTCTTCTTAGAGAGGACAGAGAGCCTGTACAGCCTTTGGAGCAGGTGGCAGGCCAGTATGTGAGAGGGTGCCCCTGCTGCCCTTCACTTCCTCTCAAACACCCGACATGTGCGTTTGAGGATGGCAAGGTCGGAATCATGGCAAGAGTTGCACTTGAATGTGGGCTTCAAACTGATCCTCATGACAAGGGGAAGGACATTCAGAGTGTTAGAGATAGAGAGATGAAGGTTAGAGAGGGTTGTGTCACTGTGTGATCCAGCCAAAGGTGTAGGAGGAGGAGACATAGTAGCAGGAAAAGCCTCAAATGACACACGCTTCATGGGTCAGATGACCGAGGTGAGTGGCAGTGCTGGAGTTGGCTTGACCTAAGGGATAGGGAGAGAGTTGTGTGAGGAAAGGAGAAAGTGGTAATTCCAAAAGAGAGGAGTGTTGAGATGGCTAGAGAGGGGAAGGTCTGATGAGTTCACTACACCGAGGGTCTGCCCTGCAGAGTAAGTCGGGCCAGATGGAAGAATAGATAGAGAGAGATTCAAAGAGGTTGGAAAGGGTCCCATCCAGGTGGATGTTCATGTATCAGAGGAGGAGAAGTTGAGAGGTAGAGGCAAGAAGTTAGGAGGAGAGGTCATTCCACTCAGAGAGGAAGAGGGTGCCTGACCAGGCGACCTGTAGATAGTGGCCACAGTGAGAGACCGGCCAGCAGAGATAGAGAGCCTGCAGATCAGGGCTTCAAAGGAGGAGTAGTCCTGCATTGGAATGACAGAATCAGGGATACACTATGGGAAAATCAAGGCTACAACCGCGCCAGGATGGTTGGTTTTTGGTTTTGGAGAGAGCTGTATGTGAGCCAAGTGTCCCTGAGACTGAGTACATCCAAATCAAGCTCTTCCAGGAGATGTCAGATTTCAGAGGCATGTTTGACAGCAGAGCACGAGTTGAAAGTAGCGATGTGGAACATGTTGCCACACTTAAAGGACTTCTGTGGAGCGGTACAGGCCAGAGGTACACCCTGCGGAAGTGTTGGAGGTGTCCGAGCATGGACAGAGGGGGAAGGAAGAGAAGGCATGGTAATCAGAGCGTAAGAAGAGAATGTGAGAGAGGTGGCAGAGGAAGGAGGCAACTGGAATGGACTGAGAAGAAGAGGGTGCCAGAGAGGTGGCAGAGGAGCCAGAGGGGTAAGTAGAGACAGCAGGAGAAGAAAGGAAGTTGATAAGGTCAGGGAGCATTTATCAGAAAGGAGGAGATTGGCCTGAGGGCCCTGGACCAAGAAGGTGCCATTTAAGTAGACATTCATGATGGTCTTAGAGGAGTGGAAGGGGCCAGGAGGGAGATTCCACAGGGTGCCACCATTAATGGGCAAAGAGGAAAAAGGAGAGAGAATTGAGACCATATTGGGGTTCGTAGGGCTGGAGAGGTAATGACAAAAAGGATGTCGGTACGGGTCTGTCTGGAGGAAGCACTGGTGTAGGTATCAGCGAATGGGAGGCCTGGGGTAGAGTCCAGGATGTCCCTTTTGAGCTTCTTCCTGCCAAACTTAGTGAGAAGGATAGGATAGTCGATAGAAAAGCAGTTAGAGAAGATAGGTGAGACAGAGAGCACCATAAATGGTGCGGGGGCAGAGAGAGCATGAGGAAGAGGGGCACATAAGTATGGGGAGGAGGGTAGTGCTGGGGGCAGACAGGAGGGAGGCAAAAGTGGGAGACATGAAAGGGAGGGGAGCACTACAAAGAAAAAGAACAAGAACACCAGACTTGTGAAATCTGATGCAATACAGAAGCATCAACAAAGCAAAATTCACAACAAGGAACCTAGAAGTAAAAAGTGCGGGCAATGTAATGAAAAATCAAAACCATAGAGAACAACACAATGTCAAAACCATAGAGAACAACACATTGTCAGTACCATCAACAAGGCACAATACAAAACAAGGAACCTAGAAGTAGAGAACGCAGGCATTGCAATGTAATACCAAAACCGTAGAGCACAACACAATGTCAATACAGTACAAACAATAGGTCAGAGAAGGGAAGGGTCTAAGATGCGAGAAGAAGGTAGGGAATGCTGAGGGGGGAACTTGGACAGGATGCGGGGACCTACGATGCGAAGGAGTACACGCAGCCTAAGTAGCGAGGGACCACACGCAGCCTAAGTTGTGGAATGGACTGATGCGAGGGAGTGTACGTGGCTTGAGAAGCAGGGGGCACACTCAGCCTAAGTTGCAAGGTAGTGCACATGGCCTGAGTTGCGAGGGAGCACACATATGCAGAGGAGAAGCGAATGCGTGGGGAGGTATGAGGACTGGTTCTTCATCTTCCTCTGTAGCAACTAATTTTCATAGCCCGTCCCTTAAGAACTTTAAGGGAATTAAATATACCTGTGTAAGTATTTCAAATATTGAAATAACTAACCTTACTGAAAGGGACTACAAGTCCCAGAATTCCAAAATGTCTGAGATGAAGAGGGCTGAAGAGGCATGCTGATGTAACAGTCAGGCAATTATGCCTAGTATCCATTGCAGTAGTCAGGCAATTGAGGCTAATAGCCCACACCTGAAGTCTATTACTGATCCTGGGAGACCTAAAAGGCCTCCTCAGGTAGACAAAGAAGGAAGAAGTGGAAGTAGCTGGAGCATGAGCAGGATTGCAGACTGTAGCAGTAGAAGCTGAAAGAAGGCACAAGGCTGACAAACCACGCAGAAGTGGAAGAACAAGAGTGACACCGGAACGTGGAAACAGCAGATTTCACCTGCAAGTTCTGAAAGAGTCCTGTTCCCAAAAAATCTGAAGTGCAGAGGCTGCACAGCGGAAGACAGGTTTCCTCATGGGAGCCTGTTTGCCATGGTCACCAAGCTGTGGACGTGCAGGAGACTAAGGCAAGAACCAAGTGGCAAGCCAAGGGTCTCGGGAGGAAAAGGAACTCCCAAAACATATGGCCGGCCTGGAGGCACCTGTTCGGGAGAAGGGAGTGGGTCCACAGAAAGTCAGAAGCAGTAGAAGTTGTTGTGAAAGTCAGGAAAGCAGTGCAACCCACAGAGCATGTGTATAAGAAGCCAGTGAGGGAAGCATGATGTTCTGACATATTGTGCGAGCCTTGCCGGTAACAGTATTCAGCTCCTTGTTAACTCGCATATGGCCTTATGCGAGTAGAAGTGTTGGTTGCATCTAAAATACTGTGGACAATGGAATTGTAACACTCGCTTATAAGGTGAAAGACCTATTACCCATATGAGAAGCTAACACTACTGAAACCAATTGTTCAATTATAAAAGACTGTCGCTGTATAAAGGAGTGGATATGTGTCCCTAATTAAGTAGAGAGAACACTTCTAGGACATTTACCGAATACTTAACCTTCACAATACACAAGTTATAATCTATAAAGTTGAAAACTACGTGAAAGAATGATCACGTGTACCTAATTGTGATTCCCAAATTAGACCTGAACTCTATCCTCTATCTCTACACAGGAATACAATTATGTATCCATCTTGAACCCTTGAAATCTACTTTAAAGAGCCTGTGTTTTCTACAGAAAGACTGAATTGTATACTGTATCTAGAGTGGCATACCTTTAATTCTTAAGAAGCAGAGTATAAACTATGAAGAGAAGAACAAACATTACCCCATACAAGAGGCACCCCTTATTAATAGTGAAACCAACCTTTCTAAGTGTTAAAGAGCCATCCAGCTGCACTGTGAAGTTATTGACAATCGAGTGGCTTAAGATCCATGTGTACCAGTGTTACCTGAAGCTAATAGCGTGACACCAAGGCTTCTGGGTAATTACTTTGGCTGAAAACTGGTAGAAAGTTGTGAGTAAAGCTGGGGAAGGAGAGCTGGTTGGATGCAAGGAATATTCCAAAGTAACCACATTCTGTAGGGCCAAAGATTGTGGAAGCCAGAGAGAAGTGAGTCTTAAAGGCCGATACAGGTTGTAATTGTGGCAGATGGACAAGAGAGGCAAAGAGGCTGCCCCTTTAGAAGAATGGTATTCAAAGGAAGAGTGTCTTGCCTACCTGAGGAGGTTAACATTCATAGAATATATCGTGTTGAAGCCTGTCTAACAATTCAAAGTAATGAAGCTGTTGTAGTAGTCTAAAGTACTGAATCTGTGGTGGTATATTTGGTTGTCAGTGGATGCAAAATTGCAGTAGACTGAACCAAGTAAAGTACTGTGGGACACAAGTGGACATTCTCATAGTAAAACACAGTAGAAGTGGGGTTGCTGAAGTGGAAGCAACAACATTAAGAAGTCCTCCTGACAAATATAGCAATGTGAATATGACAACTGTAACTAAATAAGTCCTAAAAGTTGATCAGGAACAGTGCATTATTGACAGTGGGTATATTACATTTTCTGTTGAACTGTGGCAAACTTTCTGGAAGAAGAAACCTATTATCATGACCAGGATTACCATTGTTGCTAATTTTCTTCTGAAAGTTGAAAGTGAATCTTTCATCCAGGAACACAGATTTGTTACCAGTGGAACTGTGTTTGATGACCTTTTACTTTGGACTTTGAACTAGCAAGAGCTGTTAGAGCTGTTTCCAAAACCTTTGTTTTCTTTGCTGAACATTCTTTGGTTGACTTTGAGTCCTTGGGAACGGACAATGCCCAGGACTGGAGAAGGTCATTCAGACATTGTGCTAATATTATTTGTTAGATTGTATTGCCATACATTTTCTTTATGTGTTTGTTGTTTAGTTTGAGGCCCAGTTAGCCTTTGTTAGCGAAAGTTCCCTTAGTTTTAGTTAGGAAAGGAATTCCTCATCAGAGTAGGGATAGTGAGGCTTTTTTTAATATGTTGGATCTCATTACGGGTCCGGAGGAAACCGCGCTGGTAAACCCGGCAGGTAGCCACTGAACTGTAATGATTTACCACCGCCTGACTTGCCAGAAACAGAGGAGGATTACAGCACCGGTGTTCCAGAAAGTCAGGCACTGGTAAATTGTAAGTCCCCATTCCCATGGAGTCCCATAGAACTACATGGGAGTGGGGACTATGGAAGCACCAGCACCATTAATAACGGTGCTGGTGCTTCCGTGAAAATCTGAGAGCAGGTGCCATTCCTCCCACCAGGTTTGACCCTGCCGGGCACTACAGCCCCCGCCCGAAAACTTGTAGTTTGCCGGTCCGGAAACACCGGTGCTGGTAAGCTTACCGGCACTATTGCTTCCAGACCGGCAAACTTGTACTGAGGGCCATTGTCTTTAATAAAATGGCATATTTTGATAAGTTAGCAAGCAGTTGTCCGCCTGGCATTACTGACTCCTCATTGCTATTTATTTAGGAGATGTTGAACACAAGGATAATAAATCACTGGAAGGTGGTTACAAAGAATGGCTTGTGCAAATAAGTAAACAAGACTTTCCTGTACAGGAAATCATTGTTTTTCTAATGTGGCTTTTCCAATTCCGATTTTCCAGGGAACCTGACAATAAGATGAACTCTTGTTTAACCAACAATGTGCAATGTTACTGAGGGTGCTTCTAAGGCCCCGGGGATTAGCTTTGTCATCAGGATAAAACTGATCAGTATAGTTAAAACAATTACATTATCTGTACAATGCTCACCCAAATGGAATTCAATATGGGCTTCAGACTGATACTATCTCAAATGAATTCACATGGTAGGTGCTTGGCATTTCCAGACCTATCTTCAAAGAGCCGAAATGCTCTTAGTATGTCAGCACTTGACATCAGCTAGGTAAGAAAAGTCCACCATGCCAGATAATGCATTATCAGAGAAATAGTTCTGTTCACAATGCTAATGATGCTAGCAGGAGGTTTAGCAATTCAAGAAAATGAAACTCATTTGGAATTAGCTCCATAAATGCAATAAAATGATTAGTGACATACCTTCTCAACCATATGACCTAGAATTAAAAGAAACATGCTCTCACACCAGGGGGGTTTCTGCTAAAGAATGGGACGTACTATTTATTAATGCTGGTTACAATTATAAATATAAATTAATGCGTGATATTGTATTTCATACATTTATGCTGCATGCCCCTGCAATGATGAGGGTCAGGAAAATCCAGCATACATATTTCATTAATGTGTCAAGTTGCTAAGATGAAACATGGAAGACATATGATTTTGAGTAAATAAATTGTCCAGAGTGTGTCGTCACCACCATCTCATGTCTGCAGCAATACAATCAACCTGTTAAAATTAAGTTGTGTATTTCCTGGGTGTGCCTGATTCTTAAGCAAGCCAGTGGAACTTCTCGACCAGTGAAAATGTGTCTGGTCACAATGGCATACTGTGGGAATACCCATTATATAAGTAGAACCACACAGGGAATGGAAAAAGGAGATAGCATTTTGAAAGGCTTCAGAGAAAGGGAACTCCTGTTCCAAATGGATGAGTGCTGCTAATCTTGAATGTTATTTGGATATGAAAGTGGCCTTATCCTAGAAGCCTAAAGCTGATTTCCCTGAGGGTGAAATGGTTTCCTAGAGGAGGGCAAAATAGACCAGAAGGGGCCAGCTGACTCGGAATTCCTGGAAAAACTTGAGGGTCCTTGCTGGCTCTGTGGCCTGAATAATTATTCAAAAGTGAGTATGTAAATTCCCCAATGAAATTCAATATATGCCCTCTAGAACCATTTGTCTGCTAAGTCCCTGGAGTGGGCTGGCTGGGGAGATAATTGCCACTAAGTGTTGGGGGCTTAATTCAGATGGATGGCTTTAATATTCTAGTGTGAAATACAAAAGTGTTTTTCCATTGTATTTAAAGCCAAGTGAAATCTTACTTATCATAGAGCACAGAGCATTTCTTGTACAAAACTAAAGGTACTACTGACAGAATGATAACAGGATATTGTAACTTATGAGTATGAATTATTGCATGCTTTCACTTTATTTAAACCTAAGTGAGAATACATTGAAATAAAAACAAATAGCAATTTTGCCTTTGTATATGGTGTGTGCATTGTAAAAGAGAAAGATTTTCACAGCTCCTAGAGTACAGCATTTGTAAATGACAGATAAATAAACTGAATCCAGGGCATTGTCATGGGTGTAGTCAACACGTTAGACTGTGTATTGGTGGCCACACTCGATGTCCTAACAGAGAATGTAAATATGAACACCTGTGAAAACCATACACATTTAAAAGACAAATTGTGATGAGAGAGGGTGTAGTATTTCCGTTTCCATAGAAACGATGCACTTCCAAATTAACTGCAACATTTCATTAATGATCTTGTATTAAAGTGAGAGAACACCAAACCTGGTAAACCCAAATCACTTATTAAAATTGGGGGGAATAATTGTTGTCCTTTCAGAAAGTCAGAATCTTGGGTGGATACATAGATTAGAAAAATCACCTTTCTGTGTGTTCCAAATTGATTGCACAGCTCACTATAACTAGTATTTCATGTACATGCATAGGCTAGAAATAAATCACAGCACATTGTATTTTTGGGACATATGACTGGTGGGAATTTTCTGTGTGACATTTCACTGATACTAACATTTATTTGGAGATTGATGAAGCAAACTGTTAAATGAGTTAATAGAACTTTTAATTATTATTATTATTGTATTTCTTGAGTGCAGAACTAACTTCTGGACGCAATGGCACAATTTACAGTTATTGGGGGAAATATGAAGTACATACAGCAGTGATACATGGGAGCAGGGAGCTAACAACAGGGAGGGGCAGTGCAGGCAATTTGTCAGCAAGGGATCTACAATGAGGGGTGGACACAGGGTGCGAGTAGCAGATCACCCCCAGTCTCAGGCTAGGTGGGATTGAAGGTTGGGTGGGAAAGGTAGTATTACATATACTAATAGTCATGTTATAAACAATCTTGGTATTCATTGCCTTAAAACATGTGCAGTTCAAATATGACCTGTACGCTTCATTAAGTGGTATGTAAGGAAATGTGAATATCATTAATTGATCTTGTTTTAAAAAAAATGTATTGTTGCATTACTAGTAAACAAGTTACGGTATACAACATTTGATAAACATTCATTTAAAAAAGCAATCGAAAAAATTACATTCTTTAAAAATACATTAGTTCATTATCAAATACATCAGTAATACTTAAACCATATCTAAAATTACATTTAGGAAAATACCACCTTGTTGTATCTCTAATTAAGTATCAAATCCATCAATACGATACACATACATTAACTAATACAATATTAACTTCTTACAATAATTTATAAATCTCTTAAGACGGTTCTAAAATTTCATTTTTTTTACGTTTTCACCTTGCTTTATCACATTGGATAATTTATCAAAAATGAACAACAGAAATGTTACCACGACTAAGATCCACAATACTTGAGTGCCACCAGCTGGCCCTTTTATTTATTATTTATTATTTTATTACGCTACTTACCTTGTACTGCACTTCCCCCCCACCTCCTCCCCCTGCACTTTCTCCTTTTCCCCTTACCTCTGCACTTGCGCGATCTGAATGACACCTGGCCTAGTAGGATCGTTTGTCTGTCTTCCCCTTGTTTCCCTCCCTCCCTGCCTCGTCGCGCCTTGAAACACTTGTGTATAGGCGCGTTACAAATACCATATCATATCATATCATATCATACCTAACATCATGCCAGAGACTAGTTGCAATGACCTCAAAGGTAGAATGTACATATGGAGAAAAACATTTAATTCATTCTTTCAAGTGTTCAGTACAGTCCATTACTAGATGGTAAAGTGACTCAAGATGTTGTTGACCACACGATCTACAATTTCTTAAGTATTTTGGTATTTGTAGTTTCGGACCAAGGACCTCTAAGGCAGGGTGACACTTTAGTCTACATTTCGGGTAATAGCATCTAAAAGTTGACCATGGACATTTTCTCAGATATGGTCTAGATTGTATACAGGGAAGATGACATAAACTTACTCTACTATACCTGGATAGCCTCTGTAAGTCATTCACATCCCCTATTCTGTCCCATCTTTTTATAGCTTTTCTCAGAGCCTATTCTGAGATTGATCATACACTTTATAAAATTAACACATCTTTGTTCAAAATCTTTTAAGAAATTGTTCTTCATGTTCTTTTTCATATTTAGCAGATTTGCAAATATTCTAAAACTCACACTCTTCAAAATGTTCAGGTGGAGAATTAAACTTTGGAAATGTACTGTGACCACCATGACTGTATACCCAACTCTAGTCTGATAATACTAATTGGGACAAACTTTGGCAGGGACAGGACTTCCCTCAAATTCTGCCCTTCTAATCTATCTACAAACATTCTATTCATTACAACATTAAGTTCAATTCCATACAATAAAATTGGTGAAACCCAACCTTAAAGTTTTCAATGAGAGTAGTCAGGTAGTAGGCAGATAAGCATCTCTTACACATCAATACTATAAGAGATACCAGGGACTTTTGTTCACACAGCACTCAGGTTACCCCTACACACCAGACCTTAAAAAAACATTTGAAAACTGGGTGAACTGCTACAGATATGATATGATAGCCATTTCTTTTAGTGCATATATATTTATTAATGTATCCAACAATTAATTCAAATATTACAAACACATAACAGTATGTTAAGGTGTGTCAAAGTAGCAGTATGAAAAATGTTTTAAACCAATCATAAAATCGAAACTCAATCCTAAAAACACTGCTAAATGTGCAATGTACTACACTGGACAGTTATACTTTACTGTTCTATTCTCATACATCTGTTAAACAAATAGTCATTAAATAGGTATACCACACTAACCCCCCACAGTGTTTGGTGTGTCTATTCAAACCACAACTTTCCCAACATGTTTCATTATCTTAACGTTGGCGTATGTCCATAGAACGTCCTCAGGGGCTACTGTTCTTTCAACATCCTAACATCCAATCTATGTTTTTTTTTACCACAATTAGTGTGGTACTTACTAGGCTGCTAGGAGCCTTACAATCTTGTGCGGTTCCCTTTCTAGCAACCCTTCTGAATGGCTAACACTCTTTTTTTCTCTGTTTAGAGTCTAATAAATCACCCCCCATTTTCATGCACACTAGAAAGACAGTCCTCATTGGGATGGTACTCGTATTCCTTTTTGGGGCTCTGTGGATAAGTCCAACAACCTCAGGTGATGCCTCGTACTCCATTTCATGGCCCCCTTATTTCAATGTGGGAACAATATATATACAGTTATGGTAAGCTAAGCAACCATAACTCGCGCCACCACCATGCACTGCTAAGACTAACACCCAGGACATCAAAGATGGCATCACACATGTCATTGATGACATCACTGATGACATCACATGTTTATGTACTTTTCATGAAATATGTGTACAAGGGATTCTTTTTATAATGTTGCGAAACAAGTGTCAAGGATCATTGCAATAAATATCATACCCTAATTAGTGCATTGAACGATGCATTGATATACATAGCATTCTATTATGGGGTTCTATCTAGTGTACTAAGCTACTCATACAGAAACATAACATTGTGTGCAGCGTACAAGATAAAGGTATAATATTCGTAATGTTAATATGTTGAATAATGAAATGATAATTGCTTTCTTAATAGCTTTTTGTGTACTGTGAAATATGTAATAAGGAGCTAATAAAACGCATGTATTTCATAATTCCATTTCTATAGACAAAACACAAAGACACAAGAACACATACCAATATGGGTATATACAGGGAAAGTGAAGTTAGCAAAAAAGCACAAGTAGTAGCAGAAACAATTCATAACTTAACTGATTATTTTCATGCAAATAAATGATTGCTCTGTTTCAAAGCTGCTATTTACCCTATGTATATGTATCACTTGATGTGATTGGACCCTAAGGAAATTAGTGTGAGTACAATGTATACAAATATGAATATATACAGGGAAAGTACAGCCATAAGAAAACAACAGAACTATCAGAAAGTTCTCATAAGTCTATTGATTATCTTTATGCACAAAAAGGATTGCTGTCTTTCAAGCTTGTGTCTTCCCATATGTATGTGTTTCATATGATGTGACTGGACTCTAAGGGAATTACTGTAAGAACCTACTTGAAGGATATGTCTACAAATAAAATAAAATTTGTAGTTTCTGACTGTTACTGAAGAAAACCAGTGGCCTAGATATGTCAGCAAAAGAAAAAATAGTGAGCCAGACATGTGATGTCATCAGTGATGTCATCAATGACATCTGTGATGTCATCTTTGATGTCCTGGGTGTTAGTCTTAGCAGTGCACGGTGGTGGCGCGAGTTATGGTTGCTTACCTTACCATAACTGGCGAATTTCAAGGGTTTTTCAGTTTTACTTGGAACCATAACGTCCCTTTGACAAAGTTTTTTCACTGAATTTCATAGGTTTTTAGTAGCGCAACTTAACCATAACGTCCCTGTAACAAAGCTTTTTCACTGAATTTCATAGGTTTTTAGTAGCGCAACTTAACCATAACGTCCCTTTAACAACGTTTTTTCATTGAATTTCATAGGTTTTTATTAGTGCAACCTAACCGTAGCGTCCCTGTAACACTTTTTTTTTTACTGAATTTTATAGGTTTTTATTAGTGCAACGTCACCATAACATCCTTTTCAATAGATGAAGACCACTAGCATCTTAGGTCCTCAAAGTGGGAACCCCAGGCGTCCAGGTGTAGGAAGGAAAATCTTTTACCAAGATGGCCACCATGGAACCGTGTCTTGGTTGGAAGGGAGAGACATGGGGTATGAGCAGCGGGTGGAGGGGAACAGGGGAGACACGGGGCATGAGCGGGGGGTGGGGAGAACAGGGGAGACACAGGGCATGAACGGAACGGGGGGTGGGGGAAACAGGGCACACACGGGGCATGAGCGGGGGGTGGGGGGAACAGGGCACACACAGGGCATGAGCAGGGGGGAATAGGGCACATTCGGGGCATGAGCGGGGGTGGGGGGATGGGGCATGAGCAGGGGGTGGGGGAATAGGGCACACACAGGGCATGAGCGGGGGTGGGGGGAAAGGAGAGAGACAAGGGGCATGAGCGGGGGGTGGGGGGAACACGAGGGAGACAGGGGGCATGAGCAAGGGGGTGGGAGGTAACACGAGGGAAACACGGGGAATGAGCGGGGGGTTGGGGGAACACGGGGCATGAGCGGGGGGTGGGGGCAACAGGAGAAAGAAGGGGCATGAACGGGAGGTGAGGGGGTACACGATGGAGACCCAGGGCATGAGCAGGGGTTGGGGGAACATGAGGGAGACACGGGGCATGAGCGGGGGTGGGGGCAACAGGAGACACACGGGGCATGAGCAGGGGTGAGGGGGTACATGAGGGAGACACGGGGCATGAGCGGGGGTGGGGGGAACAGGGCACATGGGGCATGAGCAGGGGTGGGGGGAACAGGGCGCACATGGGGCATGAGCGGGGGTGGGGGAACAGAGCACAAACACGGGGCATGAGCGGGGGTGGGGGGAAAGGAGAGAGACACGGGGCATGAGCAGGTGGTGGGGGGAACACGAGGGGGAGACGGGGCATGAGCGGGAGGGGGTGAGGGTAACACTAGGGAAACACGAGGCATGAGCAGGGGTGGGGGGAACACGAGGGAGACACGGGGCATGAGCAGGGGGTGGGGGTAACAGGAGACATAGGGCATGAGCAGGGTGTGGGGGGAACACAAGGGAGACACGGGGCATGAGCGGGGGTGTGGGGTAACATGAGGGAGACACGGGGCATGAGCGGGGTGGGGGGTAACATGAGGGAGACATGGGGCATGAGCGGGGGGGTGCGGTGAACACGGGGCATGAGCGGGGGTGGGGGTACCAGAGGGAAACACGGGGCATGAGCGGGGGTGAGGGTACAGGAGGGAGACACGGGACATTACTGGAGGGTGGGGGGCAACAGAGACACGGGGCATGAGCGGGGGGTACACGAGGGAAACACGGGGCATGAGCGGGGGGTCGGGGGAACAGGGGAGACACGGGGCATGAGCGGAGAGCGGGGGTGGGAGGAATAGGAGAAAGACATGGGGCATGAGCGGAGGTGGGGGAACAGGAGAGACACGGGGCATGAGCGGGGGGTGGGGGTAACACAAGAGAGACATGGGGCATGAGCAGGGGGTGGGGGGTAACAGGGGAGACAGGGCATGAGCGGGGGGTGGGGGGATGACACAAGGGAGACACGGGGCATGAGGGGGGTGGGGATAACACGAGGGAGACACATGGCATGAGCAGTGGGGGGGTAACACAAGGGAGACACGGGGCATGAGCGGGGTTGGGGGGTAACACAAGGGAGACACGGGGCATGAGCTGGGGGTAGGGGGTAACACAAGGGAGACACGGGGCATGAGCTGGGGGTGGGGGTAACACAAGGAAGACACGGGGCATGAGCGGGGGGTGGGGGGAACAGGGCACACGGTGCATGAGCGGGGGTGGGGGGATCACAAGGGAGACACGGGGCATGAGAGGGGGTGGGAGGAATTGGAGAAAGACACGGGGCATGAGCGGAGGTGGGGGAACAGGAGAGACATGGGGCATGAGCAGGGGTCTGGGGGGTAACACAAGGGAGACATGGGGCATGAGCGGGGGGTAACAGGGGAGGCAGGGCATGAGCGGGGGGTGGGGGGATAACATAAGGGAGACACGGGGCATGAGCGGGGGTGGGGATAACACAAGGGAGACATGTGGCATGAGCAGTGGGTGGGGGTAACACAAGGGAGACACGGGGCATGAGCGAGGGTGGGGGGTAACACAAGGGAGACATAGGGCATGAGCGGGGGTGGGGGGTAACACAAGGGAGACACGGGGCATGAGCTGGGGGTAGGGGGTAACACAAGGGAGACACGGGGCATGAGCTGGGGGTGGGGGTAACACAAGGAAGACACGGGGCATGAGCGGGGGGTGGGGGGAACAGGGCACACGGTGCATGAGCGGGGGTGGGGGGATCACAAGGGAGACACGGGGCATGAGAGGGGGTGGGAGGAATTGGAGAAAGACACGGGGCATGAGCGGAGGTGGGGGAACAGGAGAGACATGGGGCATGAGCAGGGGTCTGGGGGGTAACACAAGGGAGACATGGGGCATGAGCGGGGGGTAACAGGGGAGGCAGGGCATGAGCGGGGGGTGGGGGGATAACATAAGGGAGACACGGGGCATGAGCGGGGGTGGGGGTAACACGAGGGAGACATGTGGCATGAGCAGTGGGTGGGGGTAACACAAGGGAGACACGGGGCATGAGCGAGGGTGGGGGGTAACACAAGGGAGACATAGGGCATGAGTGGGGGTGGGGGGTAACACAAGGGAGACACGGGGCATGAGCTGGGGGTAGGGGGTAACACAAGGGAGACACGGGGCATGAGCTGGGGGTGGGGCGCAACACAAGGGAGACACAGGGCATGAGCGGGGGCTGGGGGAAACGGGAGAGACACACAGGGCTTGAGTGGGGGGTTGGGGGAAGGGGAGAGAGACACGGGGCATGAGTGAGGGGTGGGGGGGAACGGGAGAGAGACACGGGGCATGATCAGGGGGGTGGGGGGAACAGTAGGGAGACACGGGGCATGAGCGGGGGGTGGGGGAAAGAGAAGAGACACACGGGGAATATGAGCGGGGGTGGAGGGGAAGGGGAGAGACACACGGGGCATGAGCGGGGGGTGGAGGGAAGGGGAGAGACACACGGGGCATGTGCGGGGGGTGGGGGGAAGGTGAGAGAAACACGTGGCATGAGCGGGGGGAAGGGAGAGACATGGGGCATGAGCAGGTGGTGGGGGGAAGGGGAGAGACACACGGGGCTTGACCGGGGGGTGGGGGGAAGGAGAGAAAGACACGGGGCATGAGCAGGGGGTGGGGGTACCAGAGGGAAACACGGGGCATGAGCGAGGGGGTGGGGGTACAGGAGGGAGACACGGGACATTACTGGAGGGTGGGGGGCAACAGGAGACACGGGGCATGAGCGGGGGGTACACGAGGGAAACACGGGGCATGAGCGGGGGGTCGGGGGGAACAGGGGAGACACGGGGCATGAGCGGAGAGCGGGGGTGGGAGGAATAGGAGAAAGACATGGGGCATGAGCGGAGGTGCGGGAACAGGAGAGACACGGGGCATGAGCGGGGGGTGGGGGGTAACACAAGGGAGACATGGGGCATGAGCAGGGGGTGGGGGGTAACAGGGGAGAGAGGGCATGAGCGGGGGGTGGGGGGGTGACACAAGGGAGACACGGGGCATGAGCGGGGGTGGGGATAACACGAGGGAGACACATGGCATGAGCAGTGGGGGGTAACACAAGGGAGACACGGGGCATGAGCGGGGTTGGGGGGGTAACACAAGGGAGACACGGGGCATGAGCTGGGGGTAGGGGGTAACACAAGGGAGACACGGGGCATGAGCTGGGGGTGGGGGTAACACAAGGAAGACACGGGGCATGAGCGGGGGGTGGGGGGAACAGGGCACACGGTGCATGAGCGGGGGTGGGGGGATCACAAGGGAGACACGGGGCATGAGAGGGGGTGGGAGGAATTGGAGAAAGACACGGGGCATGAGCGGAGGTGGGGGAACAGGAGAGACATGGGGCATGAGCAGGGGTCTGGGGGGTAACACAAGGGAGACATGGGGCATGAGCGGGGGGTAACAGGGGAGGCAGGGCATGAGCGGGGGGTGGGGGGATAACATAAGGGAGACACGGGGCATGAGCGGGGGTGGGGGTAACACGAGGGAGACATGTGGCATGAGCAGTGGGTGGGGGTAACACAAGGGAGACACGGGGCATGAGCGAGGGTGGGGGGTAACACAAGGGAGACATAGGGCATGAGCGGGGGTGGGGGGTAACACAAGGGAGACACGGGGCATGAGCTGGGGGTAGGGGGTAACACAAGGGAGACACGGGGCATGAGCTGGGGGTGGGGGTAACACAAGGAAGACACGGGGCATGAGCGGGGGGTGGGGGGAACAGGGCACACGGTGCATGAGCGGGGGTGGGGGGATCACAAGGGAGACACGGGGCATGAGAGGGGGTGGGAGGAATTGGAGAAAGACACGGGGCATGAGCGGAGGTGGGGGAACAGGAGAGACATGGGGCATGAGCAGGGGTCTGGGGGGTAACACAAGGGAGACATGGGGCATGAGCGGGGGGTAACAGGGGAGGCAGGGCATGAGCGGGGGGTGGGGGGATAACATAAGGGAGACACGGGGCATGAGCGGGGGTGGGGGTAACACGAGGGAGACATGTGGCATGAGCAGTGGGTGGGGGTAACACAAGGGAGACACGGGGCATGAGCGAGGGTGGGGGGTAACACAAGGGAGACATAGGGCATGAGCGGGGGTGGGGGGTAACACAAGGGAGACACGGGGCATGAGCTGGGGGTAGGGGGTAACACAAGGGAGACACGGGGCATGAGCTGGGGGTGGGGCGCAACACAAGGGAGACACAGGGCATGAGCGGGGGCTGGGGGAAACGGGAGAGACACACAGGGCTTGAGTGGGGGGTTGGGGGAAGGGGAGAGAGACACGGGGCATGAGTGAGGGGTGGGGGGGAACGGGAGAAAGACACGGGGCATGATCAGGGGGGTGGGGGGAACAGTAGGGAGACACGGGGCATGAGCGGGGGGTGGGGGAAAGAGAAGAGACACACGGGGAATATGAGCGGGGGTGGAGGGGAAGGGGAGAGACACACGGGGCATGAGCGGGGGGTGGAGGGAAGGGGAGAGACACACGGGGCATGTGCGGGGGGTGGGGGGAAGGGGAGAGAAACACGTGGCATGAGCGGGGGGAAGGGAGAGACATGGGGCATGAGCGGGTGGTGGGGGGAAGGGGAGAGACACACGGGGCTTGACCGGGGGGTGGGGGGAAGGAGAGAAAGACACGGGGCATGAGCAGGGGGTGGGGGTACCAGAGGGAAACACGGGGCATGAGCGAGGGGGTGGGGGTACAGGAGGGAGACACGGGACATTACTGGAGGGTGGGGGGCAACAGGAGACACGGGGCATGAGCGGGGGGTACACGAGGGAAACACGGGGCATGAGCGGGGGGTCGGGGGGAACAGGGGAGACACGGGGCATGAGCGGAGAGCGGGGGTGGGAGGAATAGGAGAAAGACATGGGGCATGAGCGGAGGTGCGGGAACAGGAGAGACACGGGGCATGAGCGGGGGGTGGGGGGTAACACAAGGGAGACATGGGGCATGAGCAGGGGGTGGGGGGTAACAGGGGAGAGAGGGCATGAGCGGGGGGTGGGGGGGTGACACAAGGGAGACACATGGCATGAGCAGTGGGGGGGTAACACAAGGGAGACACGGGGCATGAGCGGGGGTGGGGGGGTAACACAAGGGAGACACGGGGCATGAGCTGGGGGTAGGGGGTAACACAAGGGAGACACGGGGCATGAGCTGGGGGTGGGGGGTAACACAAGGAAGACACGGGGCATGAGCGGGGGGTGGGGGGAACAGGGCACACGGTGCATGAGCGGGGGTGGGGGGATCACAAGGGAGACACGGGGCATGAGAGGGGGTGGGAGGAATAGGAGAAAGACACGGGGCATGAGCGGAGGTGGGGGAACAGGAGAGACATGGGGCATGAGCACGGGTCTGGGGGGTAACACAAGGGAGACATGGGGCATGAGCGGGGGGTAACAGGGGAGGCAGGGCATGAGCGGGGGGTGGGGGGATAACATAAGGAAGACACGGGGCATGAGCGGGGGTGGGGGTAACACGAGGGAGACATGTGGCATGAGCAGTGGGTGGGGGTAACACAAGGGAGACACGGGGCATGAGCGAGGGTGGGGGGTAACACAAGGGAGACATAGGGCATGAGCGGGGGTGGGGGGTAACACAAGGGAGACACGGGGCATGAGCTGGGGGTAGGGGGTAACACAAGGGAGACACGGGGCATGAGCTGGGGGTGGGGCACAACACAAGGGAGTCACAGGGCATGAGCGGGGGGTGGGGGAAAGGGGAGAGACACACAGGGCTTGAGTGGGGGGTTGGGGGAAGTGGAGAGAGACACGGGGCATGAGTGAGGGGTGGGGGGAACGGGAGAGAGACACGGGGCATGATCAGGGGGGTGGGGGGAACAGTAGGGAGACACGGGGCATGAGCGGGGGTGGGGGAAAGAGAAGAGACACACGGGGAATATGAGCGGGGGTGGAGGGGAAGGGGAGAGACACACGGGGCATGAGCGGGGGGTGGGGGGAAGGGGAGAGACACACGGGGCATGTGCGGGGGGTGGGGGGAAGGGGAGAGAAACACGTGGCATGAGCGGGGGGAAGGGAGAGACATGGGGCATGAGCGGGTGGTGGGGGGGAATGGGAGAGACACACGGGGCTTGACCGGGGGGGTGGGGGAAGGAGAGAAAGACACGGGGCATGAGCAGGGGGTGGGGGGAAGGGGAGAGAGAGACACGGGGCATGAGCGGGGGGTGGGGGGAAGGGGAGAGAGACACGGGCATCAGTGGGGGTGGGGGTTGGGGGGAAGGGGAGAGACACACGGGGCATGAGTGGGGGGTCGGGGGAAGGGGAGAGAGACACGGGGCATGAGCGGGGGTTGGGGGGAAGGGGAGAGACACAGGGCATGAGCGGGGGGTGGGGGGAGACGAGAGACACGGGTCATGAGCGGGGGGTGGGGGGAGAGGGAGAGACACGGGGCATGAGCAGGGGGTGGGGGGAAGGGGAGAGACACGGGGCATGAGTGGGGGTGGGGGGTAACACAAGGGAGACACTGGGCATGAGCGGGGGGTGGGGGTAACAGGGAAGAAAGGGCATGGGTGGGGGGTAACACAAGGGAGACACAGGGCATGAGCGGGGGCTGGGGGGGTAACACGAGGGAGACACGGGGCATGAGCGGGGGATGGGGGTAACAGGGGAGACACGGGTCATGAGTGGGGGGTGGGGGGAACAGGAGAGACACGGGGCATGAGGGGGGTGCGGGGGAAGGGGTGAGACACAGGGCATGAGCGGGGGAAGGGGTGAGACACGGGGCATGAGCGAGGGGTGGGGGGGAAGGGGAGAGAGACACGGGGCATGAGCAGGGGGTGGGGGGGAGGGGAGAGACATGGGGCATGAGCGGGGGGTGGGGGTAACACAAGGGAGACATGGGGCATGAGCAGGTGTTGGGGGGTAACAGGGGAGACAGGGCATGAGCGGGGGGTGGGGGGTAACACAAGGGAGACACGGGGCGTGAGCGGGGGTGGGGGTAACACGAGGGAGACACGTGGCATGAGCAGTGGGTGGGGGGTAACACAAGGGAGACACGGGGCATGAGCGAGGGTGGGGGGTAACACAAGGGAGACACGGGGCATGAGCTGGGGGTAGGGGGTAACACAAGGGAGACACGGGGCATGAGCTGGGGGTGGGGGGTAACACAAGGGAGACACAGGGCATGAGCGGGGGGTGGGGGGAACAGGGCACACGGTGCATAAGCGGCGGTGGGGGATCACAAGGGAGACATGGGGCATGAGCGGGGGTGGGAGGAATAGGAGAAAGACACGGGGCATGAGTGGAGGTGGGGGAACAGGAGAGACATGGGGCATGAGCAGGGGTGTGGGGGGTAACACAAGGGAGACATGGGGCATGAGCGGGGGGTAACAGGGGAGGCAGGGCATGAGCGGGAGGAGGATGGGTTACCCAAGGGAGACACGGTGCATGAGAGGGGGCTGGGGGGAACACGAGGGAGACACGGGGCATGAGCAGGGGGTGGGGGCAACAGGAGACATAGGGCATGAGCAGGGTGTGGGGGGAACACAAGGGAGACACGGGGCATGAGCGGGGGTGGGGGGTAACATGAGGGAGACACGGGGCATGAGCGGGGTGGGGGGTAACATGAGGCATGAGGGAGACATGGGGCATGAGCGGGGGGGTGCGGTGAACACGGGGCATGAGCGGGGGTGGGGGTACCGGAGGGAAACACGGGGCATGAGCAGGGGGGTGGGGGTACAGGAGGGAGACACAGGACATTACTGGAGGGTGGGGGGGCAACAGGAGACACGGGGCATGAGCGGGGGGTACACGAGGGAAACACAGGGCATGAGCGGGGGGAACAGGGGAGACACGGGGCATGAGCGGAGAGCGGGGGTGGGAGGAAAAGGAGAAAGACACGGGGCATGAGCGGAGGTGGGGGAACAGGAGAGACACGGGGCATGAGCGGGGGGTGGGGGGTAACACAAGGGAGACATGGGGCATGAGCAGGGGGTGGGGGGTAACAGGGGAGACAGGGCATGAGCAGGGGGTGGGGGGTAACACAAGGGAGACACGGGGCATGAGCGGGGGTGGGGGTAACACGAGGGAGACACGTGGCATGAGCAGTGGGTGGGGGTAACACAAGGGAGACACGGGGCATGAGCGGGGGTGGGGGGTAACACAAGGGAGACACGGGGCATGCGCTGGGGGTAGGGGGTAACACAAGGGAGACACGGGGCATGAGCTGGGGGTGGGGGTAACACAAGGGAGACACGGGGCATGAGCGGGGGGTGGGGGGAACAGGGCACACGGTGCATGAGCAGGGGTGGGGGGATCACAAGGGAGACACGGCGCATGCGCGGGGGTGGGAGGAATAGGAGAAAGACACGGGGCATGAGCGGAGGTGGGGGAACAGGAGAGACATGGGGCATGAGTGGGGGTGTGGGAGGTAACACAAGGGAGACATGGGGCATGAGCGGGGGGTAACAGGGGAGGCAGGGCATGAGCGGGGGGTGGGGGGGTAACACAAGGGAGACACGGGGCATGAGCAGGGGGTGGGGGTAACACAAGGGAGACACGAGGCATGAGCGGGGGGGTGGGGGTAACACGAGGGAGACACGTGGCATGAGCAGTGGGTGGGGGGTAACACAAGGGAGACACGGGGCATGAGCGGGGGTGGGGGGTAACACAAGGGAGACACGGGGCATGAGCTGGGGGTAGGGGGTAACACAAGGGAGACACGGGGTATGAGCTGGGGGTGGGGCGCAACACAAGGGAGACACAGGGCATGAGCGGGGGGTGGGGGAAAGGGAGAGACAAACAGGGCTTGAGGGGGGGGTTGGGGGAAGGGGAGAGAGACACAGGGCATGAGTGAGGGGTGGGGGGGAATGGGAGAGACACACGGGGCATGATCAGGGGGGTGGGGGGAATAGTACAGAGACACGGGGCATGAGCGGGGCGTGGGTTAAAGAGAAGAGACACACGGGGCATATGAGCGGTGGTGGAGGGGAAGGGGAGAGACACACGGGTCATGAGCGGGGGCTGTGGGGAAGGGGAGAGACACACGGGGCATGTGCAGGGGGTTGGGGGAAGGGGAGAGAAACACGGGGCATGAGCGGGGAGAAGGGAGAGACATGGGGCATGAGCAGGTGGTGGGGGGGAAGGGGAGTGACACACGGGGCTTGACCGGGGGGGTGGGGAGAAGGAGAGAGAGACACGGGGCATGAGCAGGGGGTGGGGGGCAAGGGGAGAGAGAGACACGGGGCATGAGCGGGGGGTGGGGGGAAGGGGAGAGAGACCCGGGCATGAGCAGGGGTGGGGGTTGGGGGGAAGGGGAGAGACACACGGGGCATGAGTGGGGGGTCGGGGGAAGGGGAGAGAGACACGGGGCATGAGCTGGGGGTGGGGGGAAGGGGAGGGACACAGGGCATGAGTGGGGAGTGGGGGGGAGCCGAGAGACACGGGGCATGAACGGGGGGTGGGGGGAGAGGGAGAGACATGGGGCATGAGCAGGGGGTGGGGGGAAGGGGAGAGACACGGGGCATGAGTGGGGGTGGGGGGTAACACAAGGGAGACACTGGGCATGAGCGGGGGTTGGGGGGTAACAGGGAAGAAAGGGCATGGGTGGGGGGGTAACACAAGGGAGACACAGAGCATGAGCGGGGGGTGGGGGGTAACAGGGGAGACACGGGTCATGAGCGGGGGGTGGGGGGAACAGGAGAGACACGGGGCATGAGTGGGGGGTGCGGGGGAAGGGGTGAGACACGGGGCATGATCGGGGGAAGGGTGAGACACGGGGCATGAGCAGGGGGTGGGGGGAAGGGGAGAGAGACACGGGGCATGAGCAGAGGGTGGGGGGGAGGGGAGAGACACACGGGGCATGAGCGGGGGGTTGGGGGGAAAGTAGGGAGACACGGGGCATGAGCAGGGGGTGGGGGTAGGGGAGAGACAGGGGACATTAGCGGGGGGTGGGGGGAGGGGAGAGACACACGGGGCAAGAGCGGGGGGTGGGGGGGAAAGGAGGGAGACACGGGGCATGAGCGGCGGGTGGGGGGAAGGGGAGAGACACACGGGGCATGAGGGGGGAAGGGGAGAGAGACACGGGGCATGAGCGGGGGGTGGGGGGTAACACAAGGGAGACACGGGGCATGAGCGGGGGTGGGGGTAACACGAGGGAGACACGTGGCATGAGCAGTGGGTGGGGGGTAACACAAGGGAGACACGGGGCATGAGCGGGGGTGGGGGGTAACACAAGGGAGACACGGGGCATGCGCTGGGGGTAGGGGGTAACACAAGGGAGACACGGGGCATGAGCTGGGGGTGGGGGTAACACAAGGGAGACACGGGGCATGAGCGGGGGGTGGGGGGAACAGGGCACACGGTGCATGAGCAGGGGTGGGGGGATCACAAGGGAGACACGGCGCATGCGCGGGGGTGGGAGGAATAGGAGAAAGACACGGGGCATGAGCGGAGGTGGGGGAACAGGAGAGACATGGGGCATGAGTGGGGGTGTGGGAGGTAACACAAGGGAGACATGGGGCATGAGCGGGGGGTAACAGGGGAGGCAGGGCATGAGCGGGGGGTGGGGGGGTAACACAAGGGAGACACGGGGCATGAGCAGGGGGTGGGGGTAACACAAGGGAGACACGAGGCATGAGCGGGGGGGTGGGGGTAACACGAGGGAGACACGTGGCATGAGCAGTGGGTGGGGGGTAACACAAGGGAGACACGGGGCATGAGCGGGGGTGGGGGGTAACACAAGGGAGACACGGGGCATGAGCTGGGGGTAGGGGGTAACACAAGGGAGACACGGGGTATGAGCTGGGGGTGGGGCGCAACACAAGGGAGACACAGGGCATGAGCGGGGGGTGGGGGAAAGGGAGAGACAAACAGGGCTTGAGGGGGGGGTTGGGGGAAGGGGAGAGAGACACAGGGCATGAGTGAGGGGTGGGGGGGAATGGGAGAGACACACGGGGCATGATCAGGGGGGTGGGGGGAATAGTACAGAGACACGGGGCATGAGCGGGGCGTGGGTTAAAGAGAAGAGACACACGGGGCATATGAGCGGTGGTGGAGGGGAAGGGGAGAGACACACGGGGCATGAGCGGGGGCTGTGGGGAAGGGGAGAGACACACGGGGCATGTGCAGGGGGTTGGGGGAAGGGGAGAGAAACACGGGGCATGAGCGGGGAGAAGGGAGAGACATGGGGCATGAGCAGGTGGTGGGGGGGAAGGGGAGTGACACACGGGGCTTGACCGGGGGGGTGGGGAGAAGGAGAGAGAGACACGGGGCATGAGCAGGGGGTGGGGGGCAAGGGGAGAGAGAGACACGGGGCATGAGCGGGGGGTGGGGGGAAGGGGAGAGAGACCCGGGCATGAGCAGGGGTGGGGGTTGGGGGGAAGGGGAGAGACACACGGGGCATGAGTGGGGGGTCGGGGGAAGGGGAGAGAGACACGGGGCATGAGCTGGGGGTGGGGGGAAGGGGAGGGACACAGGGCATGAGCGGGGAGTGGGGGGGAGCCGAGAGACACGGGGCATGAACGGGGGGTGGGGGGAGAGGGAGAGACATGGGGCATGAGCAGGGGGTGGGGGGGAAGGGGAGAGACACGGGGCATGAGTGGGGGTGGGGGGTAACACAAGGGAGACACTGGGCATGAGCGGGGGTTGGGGGGTAACAGGGAAGAAAGGGCATGGGTGGGGGGGTAACACAAGGGAGACACAGAGCATGAGCGGGGGGTGGGGGGTAACAGGGGAGACACGGGTCATGAGCGGGGGGTGGGGGGAACAGGAGAGACACGGGGCATGAGTGGGGGGTGCGGGGGAAGGGGTGAGACACGGGGCATGATCGGGGGAAGGGTGAGACACGGGGCATGAGCAGGGGGTGGGGGGAAGGGGAGAGAGACACGGGGCATGAGCAGAGGGTGGGGGGGAGGGGAGAGACACACGGGGCATGAGCGGGGGGTTGGGGGGAAAGTAGGGAGACACGGGGCATGAGCAGGGGGTGGGGGTAGGGGAGAGACAGGGGACATTAGCGGGGGGTGGGGGGAGGGGAGAGACACACGGGGCAAGAGCGGGGGGTGGGGGGGAAAGGAGGGAGACACGGGGCATGAGCGGGGGGTGGGGGGAAGGGGAGAGACACACGGGGCATGAGGGGGGAAGGGGAGAGAGACACGGGGCATGAGCGGGGGGGTGGTGGGGAAGTGGAGAGAGACATGGGGCATGAGCAGGGGGTGGGGAGGAAGGGGAGAGAGACACGGGCATGAGTGGGGGGTGGGGGAAGGGTAGGGACACACGGGGCATGAGCGGGGGTGGGGGGAAGTGGAGAGACACACGGGGCATGAGTGGGGGTTGGGGGGGAAGCGGAGAGAGACACGGGGCATGAGCGGGGGGTGGGGGAAGGGGAGAGAGACACAGGGCATGAGCGGGGGGGGAAGGGGAGAGAGACACAGGCATGAGCGGGGGGTGGGGGGAAGGGGAGAGACACACGGGGCATGAGCAGGGGGTGGGGGGGAGAGACACACGGGGCATGAGCAGGGGGTGGGGGGAGGGGAAAGACACACGGGGCATGAGTGGGGGGTGGGGGGAAGGGGAGAGACACGGGGCATGAGCGGGGGGTGGGGGGTAACACAAGGGAGACACGGGGCATGACCGGGGTGGGGGGTAACAGGGGAGACAGGGCATGGGTGGGGTGTAACACAAGGGAGACACGGGGCATGAGCGGGGGGTGGGGGGTAACACGAGGGAGACACGGGGCATGAGCGGGGGTGAGGGTGTAGGGGAGAGAGACATGGGGCATGAGCGGGGGGTGGGGGAAGGGGAGAGACACACGGGGCATGAGCGGGGGGTGGGGGGAAGGGGAGAGAGACACAGGGCATGAGTGTGGGGTTGGGGGAAGGGGAGAGAGACACGGGGCATGAGCGGAGGGTGGGGGAAGGGGAGAGAGACACGGGGCATGAGCGGGGGGTGGGGGGAAGGGGAGAGAGACACAGGGCATGAGCGGGGGTGGGGGGGAAGGGGAGAGAGACACAGGCATGAGCGGGGGGTGGGGGGAAGAAGAGAGACACACGGGGCATGAGCGGGGGGTGGGGGGAGAGACACACGGGGCATGAGCAGGGGGTGGGGGAGGGGAAAGACACACGGGGCATGAGCGGGGGGGGGAGGGGAGAGACACACAGGGCATGAGTGGGGGGTGGGGGGAAGGGGAGAGACACGGGGCATGAGCGGGGTGTGGGGGTAACACAAGGGAGACACGGGGCATGACCGGGGTGGGGGGTAACAGGGGAGACAGGGCATGGGTGGGGGGTAACACAAGGGAGACACGGGGCATGAGCGGGGGGTGGGGGGTAACACGAGGGAGACACGGGGCATGAGCGGGGGTGAGGGGGTAACACAAGGGAGACACGCGGCACGACCGGGGTGGGGGGTAACAGGGGAGACAGGGCATGGGTGGGGGGTAACACAAGGGAGACACGGGGCATGAGCAGGGGGTGGGGGGTAACACGAGGGAGACACGGGGCATGAGCGGGGGTGAGGGGGTAACACAAGGGAGACACGCGGCATGAGCTGGGGGTGGGGGGTAACACAAGGGAGACACGGGGCATGAGCGGGGGGTGCGGGGTAACAGGGGAGACAGGTCATGAGGGGGGCGGTGGGGGGAAGTGGAGAGAGACACAGGGCATGAACGTGGGGTGGGGGGAACAGTAGGGAGACACGGGGCATGAGCGGGGGGTGGGGGAGAGGGGAGAGACACACGGGGCATGAGCGGGGGGTGGGGGAAAGGAGGGAGACACGGGGCATGAGCGGGGGTGAGGGGAAGGGGAGAGACACACAGGGCATGAGCAGGGGGGTGGGGGGAAGGGGAGAGAGACACGGGGCATGAGCGGGGGTGGGGGGAAGGGGATAGACACACAGGGCATGAGCAGGGGGTGGGGGGAAGGGGAGAGACACACGGGGCATGAGCGGGGGGTGGGTGGGAGGGATACAGACACACGGGGCATGAGCGGGGGTGGGTGGGAGGGATAGAGACACACGGGGCATGAGCAGGGTGTGGGTGGGAGGGATAGAGACACACGGGGCATGAGAGGGGGGTGGGTGGGAGGGCTAGAGACACACGGGGCCTGAGCGGGGGGTGAGTGGGAGGGAGAGACACAAACGGGGCATGAGCGGGGGGTGGGTGGGAGGCTAGAGACACACACGGGGCATGAGCGGGGGTGGGGGGAGGGAGGGGGAGGGAGAGAAACACACTGGGCATGAGCAGGGGTGGGGGGAGGGAGAGAGAAACACAAGGCATGAGCAGGCGGTGGGCAGGAGGGAGAGAGACACACGAGGCATGAGCGGGGGGTGGGCGGGAGGGAGAGAGAGAGACACATGAGGCATGAGCGGGGGTGGGGGGGAGGGAGAGAGAAACACGGGGCATGAGCGGGGGATGGAGGGAGGAAGAGAGACACACGGGGCATGAGTGGGGGGTGTGGGGGAAGGGGAGAGAGACACGGGGCATGTGCGGGGGGAGGGGGGGAAGGGGAGAGAGACACCGGGCATGAGCGGGGGTGGAGGGGAGGGAGAGAGACACACGGGCCATGAGCGGGGGGGTGGGCGGGAGGGGGAGAGACACACGGGGCATGAGCGGGGGTGGGGGGAGGGGGAGAGACACACGGGGCATGAGCGGGGGTGGGGGGAGGTAGAGAGACACATGGGGCATGAGCGGGGGTTGGGAGAGAGGGGGAGAGACACACGGGGCATGAGCGGGGGGTGGGCGGGAGGGAGAGAGACACACAAGGCATGAGCGGGGGTGGGGGGGAGGGAGAGTGACACACGGGGCATGACCGGGGGGTGGGGGGGAGGGAGAGAGACACACGGGGCATGAGCGGGGGGTGGAGGGGAAGGGGAGAGAGACACGGGGCATGTGCAGGGGGTGGGGGGAAGGGGAGCGACACACGGGGCATGAGCGGGGGGTGGGGGGAGACGAGAGACACGGGGCATGAGCAGGGGGTGGGGGGAAAGGGAGAGACACGGGGCATGAGCAGGGGGTGGGGGGAAGGGGAGAGACACGGGGCATGAGTGGGGTTGGGGGTAACACAAGGGAGACACTGGGCATGAGCGGGGGTGGGGGTAACAGGGAAGAAAGGGCATGGGTGGGGGGTAACACAAGGGAGACACAGGGCATGAGCAGGGGGTGGGGGGGTAACACGAGGGAGACACGGGGCATGAGCTGGGGGTGGGGGGTAACAGGGGAGACACGGGTCATGAGCGGGGGTGCGGGGGAAGGGGTGAGACACGGGGCATGAGCGGGGGGTGGGGGGAAGGGGAGAGAGACACGGGGCATGAGCAGGGGGTGGGGGGGAGGGGAGAGACACACGGGGCATGAGCAGAGTGGTGGGGGGAAAGTAGGGAGACACGGGGCATGACATGAGCAGAGGGTGGGGGAAGGGGAGAGACAGGGGACATTAGCATGGGGTGGGGGGAGGGGAGAGACACACGGGGCATGAGCGGGGGGTGGGGGAAGGGGAGAGACACATGAGGCATGATGGGGGAAGGGGAGAGAGACACGGGGCATGAGCGTGTGGGGTGAGGGGGAAGGGGAGAGAGACACGGGGCATGAGCGGGGGTGGGGGGGAAGGGGAGAGAGACACGGGCATGAGCGGGGGGTGGGGGTGGAGGGAAGGGGAGAGACACACGGGGCATGAGCGGGGGTTGGGAGGGAGAGACACGGGGCATGAGCAGGGGGTGGGGGGAGGGGAGAGACACACGGGGCTTGAGCAGGGGGGTCGGGAGAAAGTAGGGAGACACGGGGCATGAGCAGGGGGTGGGGGGGAGGGGAGAGACACACAGGGCTTGAGCAGGGGGGTCGGGAGAAAGTAGGGAGACACGGGGCATGAGCAGGGGTGGGGGAAGGGGAGAGACAGGGGACATTAGCGGGGGGTGGGGGGGAGAGACACACGGGGCATGAGCAGGGGTGGGGGAAGGGGAGAGACACACAGGGCATGATGGGGGAAGGGGAGAGAGACACGGGGCATGAGCGGAGGAGTGGGGGGGAAGGGGAGAGAGACACGGGGCATGAGCGGGGGGTGGGGGGGAAGGGGAGAGAGACATGGCCATGAGCGGGGGGTGGGGGGAAGGGTAGAGACACACCGGGCATGAGCGGGGGTGGGGGGAAGGGGAGAGACACACGGGGCATGAGCGGGGGGTGGGGGAAAGGGGAGAGAGACACTGGGCATGAGTGGGGGGTGGGGGGGTAGGGGAGAGAGACACGGGGCATGAGCGGGGGTTTGGGGGTAGGGGAGAGACACACGGGGCATGAGCGGGGGGTGGGGGAAAGGGAGAGACACACGGGGCATGAGTGGGGGGTGGGGGGGAAGGGGAGAGAGAAACGGGGCATGAGCGGGGTTTGGGGGAAGGGGGAGAGACACGGGGCATGAGCAGGGGGTGGGGGAAGGGGAGAGAGACACAGGGCATGAGCGGGGGTGGGGGGGAAGGGGAGAGAGGCACAGGCATGAGCGGGGGTGGGGGTGGGGGGAAGGGGAGAGACACACGGGGCATGAGCGGGGGGTGGGGGGAGAGACACACGGGGCATGAGCAGGGGGTGGGGGGAGTGGACAGACACACAGGGCATGAGCGGGGGGTGGGGGTAGGGGAGAGACACACGGGGTATGAGCGGGGGGTGGGGGGAAGGGGAGAGACACGGGGCATGAGCGGGGGGTGGGGGTAACACAAGGGAGACACAGGGCATGAGTGGGGGTGAGGGGGTAACACAAGGGAGACACGGGGCATGAGCGGGGGGTGGGGGTAACACAAGGGAGACACAGGGCATGAGTGGGGGTGAGGGGGTAACACAAGGGAGACATGCGGCATGAGCTGGGGGTGGGGGGTAACACAAGGGTGACACGGGGCCTGAGCGGGGGGTGGGGGGTAACACAAGGGAGACACAGGGCATGAGTGGGGGTGAGGGGGTAACACAAGGGAGACATGCGGCATGAGCTGGGGGTGGGGGGTAACACAAGGGTGACACGGGGCCTGAGCGGGGGGTGGGGGTAACACAAGGGAGACACAGGGCATGAGTGGGGGTGAGGGGGTAACACAAGGGAGACATGCGGCATGAGCTGGGGGTGGGGGGTAACACAAGGGTGACACGGGGCCTGAGCGGGGGGTGGGGGGTAACAGGGGAGACAAGTCATGAGCGGGTGGGTGGGGGGGAAGTGGAAAGACACATGGGGCATGAGTGGGGGGTGGGGGAGAGGGGGAGAGACATACAGGGCATGAGCGGGGGTGGGGGGAGGGAGAGAGACACACGGGGCATGAGCGGGGGTGGGGGGAGGGGAGAGACACATGGGGCATGAGCGGGGTGTGGGGGGAAAGGAGGGAGACACGGGCATGAGCGGGGGTGAAGGGGAAGGGGAGAGAGACACGGGGCATGAGCTGGGGTGGAGGGGAGGGAGAGAGACACACAGGGCATGAGCGGGGGTGGGCGGGAGGGGGAGAGACACACGGGGCATGAGCAGGGGTGGTGGGGAGGGGGAGAGACACACGGGGCATGAGCGGGGGTGAGGGGGAGGGAGAGAGACACACGGGGCATGAGCGGGGGGTGGGGGGAAGGGGAGAGACACACGGGGCATGTGCGGGGGGTGGGGGGAAGGGGAGAGAAACACGGGGCATGAGCGGGGGGAAGGGGAGACATGGGGCATGAGCGGGTGGTGGGGGGGAAGGGGAGAGACACACAGGGCTTGACCAGAGGGGTGGGGGGAAGGAGAGAGAGACACGGGGCATGAGCAGGGGGTGGGGGGAAGGGGAGAGAGAGACACGGGGCATGAGCGGGGGGTGGGGGGAAGGGGAGAGAGACACGGGCATGACCGGGGGTAGGGGTTGGGGGGAAGGGGAGAGACACACGGGGCATGAGTGGGGGGTGGGGGGAAGGGGAGAGAGACACGGGGCATGAGCGGGGGGTGGGGGGAAGGGGAGAGACATAGGGCATGAGCGGGGGGTGGGGGGAGACAAGAGACACGGGCATGAGCGGGGGGTGGGGGGAAGGAGAGAGACACGGGGCATGAGTGGGGGTGGGGGGGTAACACAAGGGAGACACTGGGCATGAGCGGGGGGTGGGGGGTAACAGGGAAGAAAGGGCATGGGTGGGGGGTAACACAAGGGAGACACAGGGCATGAGCAGGGGGTGGGGGGTACCACGAGGGAGACATGGGGCATGAGCGGGGGGTGGGGGTAACAGGGGAGACACGGGTCATGAGCGGGGGGTGGGGGGAACAGGAGAGACACAGGGCATGAGCGAGGGGCGCGGGGGAAGGGGTGAGACACGGGGCATGAGCGGGGGAAGGGGTGAGACACGGGGCATGAGCGGGGGTGGGGGGAAAGGAGGGAGACACGGGGCATGAGCGGGGGTGGGGGGAAGGGGAGAGACACACGGGGTATGAGGGGGGAAGGGGAGAGAGACACGGGGCATGAGCGGGGGGGTGGGGGGAAGGGGAGAGAGACACGGGGCATGAGCAGGGGGTGGGGGGAAGGGGAGAGATTCACGGGCATGAGTGGGGGGTGGGGGAAGGGTAGAGACACACGGGGCATGAGCGGGGGTGGGGGAAGGGGAGAGACACACGGGGCCTGAGCGGAGGGTGGGGGGGAAGGGGAGAGAGACACTGGGCATGAGCGGGGGTGGGAGGGTAGGGGAGAGAGACACGGGGCATGAGCGGGGGGTGGGGGAAGGGGAGAGACACACGGGGCATGAGCGGGGGGTGGGGGGAAGGGGAGAGAAACACAGGGCATGAGCGGGGAGTTGGGGGAAGGGGAGAGAGACACGGGGCATGAGCGGAGGGTGGGGGTAAGGGGAGAGAGACACGGGGCATGAGCGGGGCGTGGGGGGAAGGGGAGAGAGACACAGGGCATGAGCGGGGGTGGGGGGAAATGGGAGAGAGACACAGGCATGAGCGGGGGATGGGTGGAAGGGGAGAGACACACGGGGCATGAGCAGGGGGTGGGGGAGAGAGACACACGGGGCATGAGCGGGGGGTGGGGGGAGGGGAAAGACACACGGGGCATGAGCGGGGGGTGGGGGGAGGGGAGAGACACACGGGGCATGAGCGGGGGGGTAGGGGAAGGGGAGGGACACGGGGCATGAGCAGGGGGTGGGGGGTAACACAAGGCAGACACGGGGCATGAGTGGGGGGTAACAGGGGAGACAGGGCATGGGTGGGGGGTAACACAAGGGAGCACGGGGCATGAGCGGGGGGTGGGGGTAACACGAGGGAGACACGGGGCATGAGCGGGGGTGAGGGGGTAAGACAAGGGAGACATGCCCCATGAGCTGGGGGTGGGGGGTAACACAAGGGAGACACGGGGCATGAGCGGGGAGTGGGGGTAACAGGGGAGACAGGTCATGAGCGGGGGAGTGGGGGGAAGTGGAGAGAGACACGGGGCATGAGCGGGGTGGGGGGAGAGACACACGGGGCATGAGCAGGGGGGTGGGGGGAGGGGAAAGACACACGGGGCATGAGCAGGGGGTGGGGGGAGGGGAGAGACACACGGGGCATGAGCGGGGTGTGGGGGGTAACACAAGGCAGACACGGGGCATGAGTGGGGGGTAACAGGGGAGACAGGGCATGGGTGGGGGGTAACACAAGGGAGACACAGGGCATGAGCGGGGGTGAGGGGGTAACACAAGGGAGACATGCGGCATGAGCTGGGGGTGGGGGGTAACACAAGGGAGAAACGGGGCATGAGCGGGGGGTGGTGGGTAACAGGGGAGACAGGTCATGAGCGGGGGAGTGGGGGGAAGTGGAGAGAGACACGGGGCATGAGCGGGGGTGGGGGGAACAGTAGGGAGACACGGGACATGAGCGGGGGGTGGGGGGAAGGGGAGAGACACACGAGGCATGAGCGGGTGCTGGGGGGAACAGTAGGGAGACACAGGGCATGAGCAGGGGGTGGGGGGGAGGGGAGAGACACACGGGGCATGAGCGGGGGGTGGGGGGAAAGGAGGGAGACACGGGGCATGAGCGGGGGTGAGGGGAAGGGCAGAGACACACGGCATGAGCAGGGGGGTGGGGGGGGAAGGGGAGAGAGACACGGGGCATGAGCGGGGGTGGTTGGAAGGGGATAGACACACAGGGCATGAGCGGGGGGTGGGGGAAGGGGAGAGACACACAGGGCATGAGCGGGGGGTGGTCGGGAGGGATAGAGACACACGGGGCATGAGCGGGGGTGGGTGGGAGGGATAGAGACACACGGGGCATGAGCGGGGTGTGGGTTGGAGGGATAGAGACACACGGGGCATGTGCGGGGGGTGGGTGGGAGGGCTAGAGACACACGGGGCATGAGCGGGGAGTGAGTGGGAGGGAGAGACACACACGGGGCATGAGCGGGGGGTGGGTGGGAGGGAGAGACACACACGGGGCATGAGCGGGGATGGGGGAGAGGGGGAGACAGGGCATGGGTGGGGGGGTAACACAAGGGAGGCACGGGGCATGAGCGGGGGGTGGGGGGTAACACAAAGGAGACACAGGGCATGAGCGGGGGTGAGGGGGTAACACAAGGGAGACACGGGGCATGAGCGGGGGGTGGGGGTAACAGGGGAGACAGGTCATGAGCGGGGGGTGGGGGGAACAGTAGGGAGACACGGCACATGAGTGGGGGGTGGGGGGAAGGGGAGAGACACACGAGGCATGAGCGGGGGGCGGGGGGAACAGTAGGGAGACACCGGGCATGAGCTGGGGGTGGGTGGGAGGGGAGAGACACACGGGGCATGATCGGGGGGTGGGGGAAAGGAGGGAGACACGGGGCATGAGCGGGGGTGAGGGGAAGGGGAGAGACACACGGGGCATGAGCAGGGGATTGGGGGAAGGGGAGAGAGACACGAGGCATGAGCGGGGTGGGGGGAAGGGATAGACACACGGGGCATGAGTGGGGGGTGGGGGGAAGGGGAGGGACACACGGGGCATGAGCGGGGGTGGGGAAAGGGGAAAGACACACGGGGAATGAGCAGGGGGTGGGGAAGGGGAGAGATACACGGGGCATGAGCGGGGGGTAGGGGGAAGGGGAGAGAGACACGGGGCATGAGCGGGGGGTGGGGGAAGGGGAAAGACACACATGGCATGTGTGCCCCATGAGTGGGGGGTGGGGGAAGGGAAGAGATACACGGGGCATGAGCAGGGGGTGGGGAAGGGGAGAGACACACGGGGCATGAGTGGGGGGGTGCGGGGAAAGGAGGGAGACAAGGGGCATGTGTGGGGGGGTAAGGGTAGAGACACATGGGGTATGAGCGGGGGGTGAGGGGGAAGGGGAGAGAGACACGGGGCATGAGCGGGTGTGAGGGGGTAACACTAGGGAGACATGCGGCATGAGCTGGGGGTGGGGGGTAACACAAGGTAGAAATGGGCCATGAGGGGGGGGTGGGGGGTAACAGGGGAGACAGGTCATGAGCGGGGGAGTGGGGGGAAGTGGATAGAGACACGGGGCATGAGCGGGGGTGGGGGAACAGTAGGGAGACACGGGACATGAGCTGGGGGTGGGGGGGAAGGGGAGAGACACACGAGGCATGAGCGGGTGGTGGGGGGAACCAGTAGGGAGACATGGGGCATGAGCAGGGGTGGGAGGGAGGTGAGAGACACACGGGGCATGAGCGGGGGGTGGGGGGAAAGGAGGGAGACACGGGGCATGAGCAGGGGTGAGGGGAAGGGCAGAGACACACGGCATGAGCAGGGGGGTGGGGGGGAAGGGGAGAGAGACACGGGCATGAGCGGGGGTGGTTGGAAGGGGATAGACACACAGGGCATGAGCAGGGGGTGGGGGAAGGGGAGAGACACACGGGGCATGAGCGGGGGTGGGTGATTGGGATAGAGACACACGGGGCATGAGCGGGGGTGGTGGGAGGGATAGAGACACACGGGGCATGAGCGGGGTGTGGGTGGGAGGGATAGAGACACACGGGGCATGTGCGGGGGGTGGGTGGGAGGGCTAGAGACACACGGGGTATGAGCGGGGGTGGGGGAGAGGGGGAGACAGGGCATGGGTGGGCGGGTAACACAAGGGAGGCACGGGGCATGAGCAGCGGGTGGGGGGTAACACAAGGGAGACACAGGGCATGAGTGGGGGTGAGGGGGTAACACAAGGGAGACACGCAGCATGAGCTGGGTGTGGGAGGTAACACGAGGGAGAGACGGGGCATGAGAGGGGGTGGGGGGAACAGTAGGGAGACACGGGACATGAGTGGGGGGTGGGGGGAAGGGAAGAGACACACGAGGCATGAGCGGGGGGGCGGGGGGAACAGTAGGGAGTCACCGGGCATGAGCTGGGAGTGGGTGGGAGGGGAGAGACACACGGGGCATGATCGGGGGGGTGGGGGAAAGGAGGGAGACACGGGGCATGAGCAGGGGGTAACAGGGGAGACAGGGCATGGGTGGGGGGTAACACAAGGGAGACACGGGGCATGAGCGGGGGTGAGGGGGTAACACAAGGGAGACATGCGGCATGAGCTGGGGGTGGGGGGTAACACAAGGAGAAACGGGGCATGAGCGAGGGGTGGTGGGTAACAGGGGAGACAGGTCATGAGCGGGGGAGTGGGGGGAAGTGGAGAGAGACACGGGGCATGAGCGGGGGTGGGGGGAACAGTAGGGAGACACAGGACATGAGCGGGGGGTGGAGGGAAGGGGAGAGACACACGAGGCATGAGCGGGTGCTGGGGGAACAGTAGGAGACACGGGGCATGAGCAGGGGGTGGGGGGGAGGGGAGAGACACACGGGGCATGAGCGGGGGGTGGGGGGAAAGGAGGGAGACACGGGGCATGAGCGGGGGTGAGGGAAAGGGCAGAGACACACGGCATGAGCAGGGGGTGGGGGGGAAGGGGAGAGAGACACGGGGCATGAGCGGGGGTGGTTGGAAGGGGATAGACACACAGGGCATGAGCGGGGGTGGGGAAGGGGAGAGACACACAGGGCATGAGCGGGGGGTGGTCGGGAGGGATAGAGACACACGGGGCATGAGCGGGGGTGGGTGGGAGGGATAGAGACACACGGGGCATGAGCGGGGTGTGGGTGGGAGGGATAGAGACACACGGGGCATGTGCGGGGGGTGGGTGGGAGGGCTAGAGACACACGGGGCATGAGCGGGGAGTGAGTGGGAGGGAGAGACACACACGGGGCATGAGCGGGGGGTGGGTGGGAGGGAGAGACACACACGGGGCATGAGCGGGGGTGGGGGAGAGGGGGAGACAGGGGCATGGGTGGGGGTAACACAAGGGAGGCACGGGGCATGAGCGGGGGGTGGGGGGTAACACAAGGGAGACACAGGGCATGAGCGGGGGTGAGGGGGTAACACAAGGGAGACACGCAGCATGAGCTGGGGGTGGGAGGTAACACAAGGGAGACACGGGGCATGAGCAGGGGGTGGGGGTAACAGGGGAGACAGGTCATGAGCGGGGGGTGGGGGGAACAGTAGGGAGACATGGCACATGAGTGGGGGGTGGGGGGAAGGGTAGAGACACACGAGGCATGAGCGGGGGGCGGGGGGAACAGTAGGGAGACACCGGACATGAGCTGGGGGTGGGTGGGAGGGGAGAGACACACGGGGCATGATCGGGGGGTGGGGGAAAGGAGGGAGACACGGGGCATGAGCGGGGGTGAGGGGAAGGGGAGAGACACACGGGGCATGAGCAGGGGGTTGGGGGAAGGGGAGAGAGACACGAGGCATGAGCGGGGGTGGGGGAAGGGATAGACACACGGGGCATGAGCGGGGGGTGGGGGGAAGGGGAGAGACACACGGGGCATGAGCGGGGGGTGGGGGAAGGGGAAAGACACACGGGGAATGAGCAGGGGGTGGGGAAGGGGAGAGATACACGGGGCATGAGCGGGGGTAGGGGGAAGGGAAGAGATACACGGGGCATGAGCAGGGGGTGGGGGAAGGGGAGAGACACACGGGCATGAGTGGGGGGGTGCAGGGAAAGGAGGGAGACAAGGGGCATGTGTGGGGGGGTAAGGGTAGAGACACATGGGGTATTAGCGGGGGGTGAGGGGGAAGGGGAGAGAGACACGGGGCATGAGCGGGGGTGAGGGGGTAACACTAGGGAGACATGCGGCATGAGCTGGGGGTGGGGGGTAACACAAGGGAGAAATGGGGCATGAGCGGGGGTGGGGGTAACAGGGGAGACAGGTCATGAGCGGGGGAGTGGGGGGAAGTGGAGAGAGACACGGGGCATGAGCGGGGGTGGGGGGAACAGTAGGGAGACACGGGACATGAGCGGGGGGTGGGGGAAGGGGAGAGACACACGAGGCATGAGCGGGTGGTGGGGGGAACAGTAGGGAGACACGGCATGAGCAGGGGGTGGGGGGGAGGGGAGAGACACATGGGGCATGAGCGGGGGGTGGGGAAAGGAGGGAGACACGGGGCATGAGCGGGGGTGAGGGGAAGGGCAGAGACACACGGCATGAGCAGGGGGGTGGGGGGGAAGGGGATAGACACACAGGGGCATGAACAGGGGGTGGGGGAAGGGGAGAGACACACGGGGCATGAGCGGGGGGTGGGTGGGAGGGATAGAGACACACGGGGCATGAGCGGGGGTGGGTGGGAGGGATAGAGACACACAGGGCATGAGCGGTGTGTGGGTGGGAGGGATAGAGACACACGGGGCATGTGCGGGGGGTGGGTGGGAGGGCTAGAGACACACGGGGCATGAGCGGGGGTGGGGAGAGGGGAGACAGGGCATGGGTGGGGGGGTAACACAAGGGAGGCACGGGGCATGAGCGGGGGGTGGGGGGTAACACAAGGGAGACACAGGGCATGAGCGGGGGTGAGGGGGTAACACAAGGGAGACACGCAGCATGAGCTGGGTGTGGGAGGTAACACAAGGGAGACACGGGGCATGAGAGGGGGGTGGGGGGAACAGTAGGGAGACACGGGACATGAGTGGGGGGTGGGGGGAAGGGGAGAGACACACGAGGCATGAGCGGGGGGCGGGGGGAACAGTAGGGAGACACCGGGCATGAGCTGGGAGTGGGTGGGAGGGGAGAGACACACGGGGCATGATCGGGGGGTGGGGAAAGGAGGGAGACACGGGGCATGAGCGGGGGTGAGGGGAAGGGGAGAGACACACGGGGCATGAGCAGGGGTTGGGGGGAAGGGGAGAGAGACACGAGGCATGAGCGGGGGTGGGGGGAAGGGATAGACACACGGGGTTTGAGCGGGGGGTGGGGGGAAGGGGAGAGACACACGGGGCATGAGCGGGGGTGGGGGAAGGGGAAAGACGCACGGGGAATGAGCAGGGGGTGGGGGAAGGGAGAGATACACGGGGCATGAGCGGGGGTAGGGGGAAGGGGAGAGAGACACGGGGCATGTGCGGGGGGTGGGGGAAGGGAAAGACACACATGGCATGTGTGCCCCATGAGTGGGGGGTGGGGGAAGGGAAGAGATACACGGGGCATGAGCAGGGTGTGGGGGAAGGGGAGAGACACACGGGTCATGAGTGGGGGGGTGCGGGGAAAGGAGGGAGACAAGGGGCATGTGTGGGGGGTAAGGGTAGAGACACATGGGGTATGAGCGGGGGGTGGGGGGGAAGGGGAGAGAGACACGGGGCATAAACGGGTGGTGGGGGAAGGGAAAGACACACAGGGTATGTGTGCCCCATGAGTGGGGAGTGGGTGAAAGGGAAGGGTTACACGGGCTTGAGCAGGGGGTGGGGGGAAGGGGAGAGACACACGGGGCATGAGCGGGGGGTGGGGGGAAAGGAGGGAGACACGGGGCATGAGCGGGGTGAGGGGAAGGGCAGAGACACACGGCATGAGCAGGGGGGTGGGGGGGAAGGGGAGAGAGACACGGGGCATGAGCGGGGGTGGGGGAAGGGAGAGACACACGGGGCATGAGCGGGGGTGGGTGGGAGGGATAGAGACACACGGGGCATGAGCGGGGGTGGGTGGGAGGGATAGAGACACACGGGGCATGAGCGGGGGTGGGTGGGAGGGATAGAGACACACGGGGCATGAGCGGGGTGTGGGTGGGAGGGATAGAGACACACGGGGCATGTGCGGGGGGTGGGTGGGAGGGCTAGAGACACACGGGGCATGAGCGGGGAGTGAGTGGGAGGGAGAGACACACACGGGGCATGAGCGGGGGGTGGGTGGGAGGGAGAGGGAGAGACACACACGGGGCATGAGCGGGGTTGGGGGAGAGGGGGAGACAGGGCATGGGTGGGGGGGTAACACAATGGAGGCACGGGGCATGAGCGGGGGGTGGGGGGTAACACAAGGGAGACACAGGGCATGAGCGGGGGTGAGGAGGTAACACAAGGGAGACACGCAGCATGAGCTGGGGGTGGGAGGTAACACAAGGGAGACACGGGGCATGAGCGGGGGGTGGGGGTAACAGGGGAGACAGGTCATGAGCGGGGGGTGGGGGGATGTGGAGAGAGACACGGGGCATGAGCGGGGGGTGGGGGGAACAGTAGGGAGACACAGGACATGAGTGGGGGGTGGGGGGAAGGGGAGAGACACACGAGGCATGAGCGGGGGGCGGGGGGAACAGTAGGGAGACACCGGGCATGAGCTGGGGGTGGGAGTGGGAGTATAGAGACACACGGGGCATGATCGGGGGGTTGGGAGAAAGGAGGGAGACAAGGGGCATGTGTGGGGGGGTAAGGGTAGAGACACATGGGGTATGAGCGGGGGGTGGGGGGGAAGGGGAGAGAGACACGGGGCATAAGCGGGTGGTGGGGGGAAGGGGAAAGACACACAGGGCATGTGTGCCCCATGAGTGGGGAGTGGGTGAAAGGGAAGGGTTACACGGGGCTTGAGCAGGGGGTGGGGGGAAGGGGAGAGACACACGGGGCATGAGCGGGGGGTGGGGAGAAAGGAGGGAGACACGGGCCATGAGCAGGGGTGAGGGGAAGGGCAGAGACACACGGCATGAGCAGGGGGGTGGGGGGAAGGGGAGAGAGACACGGGGCATGAGCGGGGGTGGGGGAATGGGAGAGACACACGGGGCATGAGCGGGGGTGGGTGGGAGGGATAGAGACACACGGGGCATGAGCGGGGGTGGGTGGGAGGGATAGAGACACACGGGGCATGAGCGGGGGTGGGTGGGAGGGATAGAGACACACGGGGCATGAGCGGGGTGTGGGTGGGAGGGATAGAGACACATGGGGCATGTGCGGGGGGTGGGTGGGAGGGCTAGAGACACACGGGGCATGAGCGGGGAGTGAGTGGGAGGGAGAGACACACACGGGGCATGAGCGGGGGGTGGGTGGGAGGGAGAGACACACACGGGGCATGAGCGGGGGTGGGGGAGAGGGGGAGACAGGGCATGGGTGGGGGGTAACACAAGGGAGGCACGGGGCATGAGCGGGGGGTGGGGGGTAACACAAGGGAGACACAGGGCATGAGCGGGGGTGAGGGGGTAACACAAGGGAGACACGCAGCATGAGCTGGGGGTGGGAGGTAACACAAGGGAGACACGGGGCATGAGCGGGGGTGGGGGTAACAGGGGAGACAGGTCATGAGCGGGGGGGTGGGGGGATGTGGAGAGAGACACGGGGCATGAGCGGGGGGTGGGGGGAACAGTAGGGAGACACGGGACATGAGTGGGGGGTGGGGGGAAGGGGAGAGACACACAAGGCATGAGCGGGGGGCGGGGGGAACAGTAGGGAGACACCGGGCATGAGCTGGGGGTGGGAGTGGGAGTATAGAGACACACGGGGCATGATCGGGGGGTTGGGAGAAAGGAGGGAGACACGGGGCATGAGCGGGGGTGAGGGGAAGGGGAGAGACACATGGGGCATGAGCAGGGGATGGGGGGAAGGGGAGAGACACACAGGGCATGAGTGGGGGGGTGCGGGGAAAGGAGGGAGACAAGGGGCATGAGTGGGGGGGTAAGGGTAGAGATACACGGGGTATGAGCCGGGGATGGGGGGAAGGGGAGAGAGACACGGGGCATGAGCGGGGGGTGGGGGGAAGGGGATAGACACACGGGGCATGAGCGGGGGGTGGGGGGAAGGGGAGAGACACACGGGCGTGAGCAGGGGTGGGGGGAAGGGGAGAGACATGGGGCATGAGCGGGGGGTGGGGGGGAAGGGGAGAGACATGGGGCATTACCGGGGGTGTGGGAGGGGAGAGACACACGGGGCATGAGTGGGGGGTGGGGGGAAAGGAGGGAGACACACAGGGCATGAGCAGTGGAGTGGGGGAAGGGGAGAGACACACGGGGCATGAGCGGGGGGTGGGGGAAGGGGAGAGAGACATGGGGCATGAGCGGGGGGTGGGGGGGAAGAGGGGAGACACACGGGGCATGAGCGGGTGGTGGGGGGAACAGTAGGGAGACACGGGTATGAGTGGGGGGTGGGGGGGAAGGGGAGAGACACACGGGGCATGAGCGGGGGGGTGGGGGCGAGACAAACGTGGCATGAGCGGGGGGTGGGGGGAAGGGGAGAGACACACAGGGCAGGAGCGGGGGGTGGGGGGGAACAGTAAGGAGACACAGGGTATCAGCGGGGAGTGGGGCAGAAGGGGAGAGACACACGGGGCATGAGTGGGGGTGGGGGGTAACACAAGGGAGACACGGGGCATGAGCCGGGGGTGGGGGGTAACATGAGGGAGACACGGGGCATGAGCGGGGGTGAGGGGGTAACACAAGGGAGACACGCGGCATGAGCTGGGGGTGGGGGGTAACACAAGGGAGACACGGGGCATGAGCATGGGGTGGGGTGTAACAGGGGAGACAGGTCATGAGCGGGGCAGTGGGGGGAAGTGGAGAGAGACACGGGGCATGAGCGGGGGGTGGGGGGAACAGTAGGGAGACACAGGGTATGAGCAGGGGGTGGGGGAAAGGGGAGAGACACACGGGGCATGAGCAGAGGGTGGGGAAGGGGTGAGACAAACGGGGCATGAGCGGTTGGTGGGGGAAGGGGTGAGACACACAGGGCATGAGCAGGGGGTGGGGGGAAGGGGAGAGACACATGGGGCATGAGCGGGGGCATGGGGGGGAACAGTAGGGAGACACGGGGTATGATGCTGGGGGTGGGGGGGGAAGGGGAGAGACACACGGGGCATGAGTGGGGGTGGGAGGGAAGGGGTGAGACACACAGGGCATTAGGGGGGTGTGGGGGGGAAGGGGAGAGAGACACGGGGCATGAGCGGGGTGTGAGGGGAACAGTAGGGAGACACGGGGTATGAGCGGGGGGTGGGGGGAGGGGAGAGACACACGGGGCATGAGCGGGGGTGGGGGGAAAAGAGGGAGACACACGGGCATGAGCGGGGGGTGGGGGAAGGGGAGAGAGACACGGGGCATGAGCGGGGGTGGGGTGAAGGGGAGAGACACACGGGGCATGAGTGGGGGGAACGGGAAAGAGAAACGGAGCATGAGCGGGGGGTGGGAGGAACACGCGGAGAATCAGCAAGGGGGGAACATGGGAGACACGGGCCATGAGCAGGGGGTGGGGGGAACAAGAGAGAGACACGAGGGCCTGTGCCTCACCACCTTTTCGTGGCCGATGCAGCCCACATCTACACTGTGCAGGCAGCAGATCCCGCTCCGATAAACAAAGATGGCGGGCATCTCTGAAAATAGATGCACTGCACGCTTCACGGCAGCCAATAGAAAAGCACGTCAGATGTCCGCGGACATCACGCAAGCTGCTTGCCCAATCACTGTCCTGTCCACGGAGCGAACAGGGAAGTGTGTCCACGAAGCGAACACAGATATCACAAATTTTTTCTGACCTAATTTTTGGTCATTTAAAAAATAAACTACTGGACGGATTTTCACCAAATTGGCAAAAGCACGCTTTCGGGACCAAGCCGCTGCTCCTGGTCCAAATTTGGTGAAAATCCGTTCAGCGGTTTGGGCTGTAGGCACGAGCAAAACAATGTTCCCATTCAGTCTATGGGAAAATAAAAGTTTTGGGACCCCCCCTATAACTTTGCCTCCCTGGACGAATCCTGACCAAACTTTGCAAAATAATTCAGAGTGGGCCATATACTTTTTTTGCAAAGTTTGGTGAGGATTCGTCCAGAGGGAGCGATTACTCCAGCACACAAGACCTAGCTATTTAGAATATCATATTTATTATTGCTTAATACAGCACATTACAAAACACAGAGGTGAAATCATTTGCCTCTGTGACAGTCATAAGGTTGAACAAAACACTCACCCCACGGGTGGAAGATGGTCACGCGTTCCGCCTGAATGCTCAGGCTTCCTCAGACCTTTAAAATCCAAATGCGGCATGCACATCATAGAATTTAAAAAGAAAAGCAGTTACAGAGCGTCCCCATTCGTGTCACACTGCGTGCAAAAATGGTCATGTGACCGCTACAAGGAAACAATAGTGAAATCTATCACATACGATGACCTCCATATTGGAATGGTCAAAGTCCTATAAATAAGGTATATACGATGGAAAATTGCATAAAAGTTACGTGTAAGGAAGTCACTTAACACCTATATTAGCTACCGTAATGTGAACTGCACCATGGAGACGCTCTAAACTACTTATTTAAAATATTGTTGTCAAATTACAATTGATGTGAAACAAATGAGCACAAGTGTGCCTGTTTATAATCAAATGACTGAAACCAGCTATGATAGCCGCTCTCAGACATATGCCCCGACATAGGGTCAGTGTTTGCAAGCCAAGGATTATGCACACAATGGCCGCAGCCAAATCGTCAATAGGCAAGTGCCCTATTATTCAAGAGTATACCTACAATAGGCATTGTTCATACAGGCAGGTGCCCTGTTGCTTAATAAATGCACGGGTGGACCCAAAGTCTGGTAAGAGAGTAAAATTGTTTCATCATATAGCTCCTCCCAATGTGCAAATAGCAGTTCCTAAATCAATGATGTAATCCAAAAAGTAGCAGCCTGCTACAATAAATACCAAGAAATAGGATCCATTACACCACTGAAATGTCCATTGTGCAAATAGCAATTCCTATGTCAATGTTAAAGTGCAAGAAAAAAGCAGCCTTATTAGATAAGTCAATCAACAGCTCAATACATAGCAGTGTGGAGATGTGTTACTCACACTACTCCCAATGTGCAAATAGCAATTCCTATGTCAATAATACAGTACAGTTCAAACTAATATATAGTGATGGCCTAAGGGTCATCTCGTATTTCAAATGTCCAACTATTACTCCCTTGTGCAAATCGCAGTTCCTATGTCAATGATAAAGTGCAAAAGGATAGCAGCTTCATTAAATCTGTCATTCAGCTTATCGATACATAGCCGTATGGAGATGTCTAACTCTCACTCCTCCCAATGTGCAAATAGCAATTTTGATGTCAATAATACTGTGCAATTCATACAGATATAAATATAACGTGATTGCCTAAGGGTCATCCTATATTTCAAATTACCCCTAACCATGTGTGCAAATGGCAAATTTAGAACTCTTAATGAATATAGACAAATGCTTCAATAATGCCCTTATGATGATAGTATGCAGGGATCTCCACACATATCTTAAATCAAGGTTGTTGCAACACTCATACTTTTGAAAAGCTCAGGTTTGCAAGAACACATAAAGTTCTGCATCTATGTTCAATCCTTTCGGTCTCAAGGTGTCAAACTTACAAATGAGCGTTGCTTCTAATTGCCTCAATTTCAATTCTCGGTTGCCTAATCATTTACTGAGTGGTATGTAGGCCAGCCCCGTAAAGGATAGAGATTTCACATCGCCATTATGCTTTTCTTGAAAGTGGCTAGTGAGAGGGTATGTTAAATCGCAATTTTTGATGGCTCTGTAGTGTTGGAGAATCCGCATCTTTAAAGGACCTATTGTCGAGACTATATAATGAAGGCCACAAGTACATGTGATCAGATAGACCACATATTTCGTGGTACAAGAAATTCTGAGTTTATATTTCCAACGAAGGATATTCACACTCTGAAAGGGAACCTTAGGCACATGATTGCACAATTTGCAGTGAGCACATTTGTAGAAACCAGTTCTTCCACTCTGAATAATTCCTGTATTTTCAGCTGGTTTGGTTATTACCATGCTGGGGGACAGCATGGTTTTGAGCGTGGGAGCCTTGCGATAAGCGACCTGAGGGAAGTCATCAAGCACTGGCTTGAGATGAGGGTCAGTGAGCAAAACTTTCCAATGTTTATTCATTATCATTTTGATTTCTTTAGCTTGATGGATAATTAAATCCTGTGATTAGCCTGATTTTTTTGTCTTTCGCTTTCACTTTTCTAGACAACAAGGATTCTCTAGTGGGTATTTTTGCTTTCATAAAACTTTTGGAGATAACATCCTTTTCATATCCTCGTTTAATGAATCTCTGACCGATTTTTTTGGCTTCACTCATATAATCATCGCTATTACTGCAGGCCCTTTTCGCTCTCAAAAATTCCCCATAGGGTATGGAGTCTATTAGGACTCTTGGGTGATGACTTTTGGCGTGGAGAGTTGAATTGGAACTGGTGGGTTTCCTGTATAATTTGGAGGTCAGCCTTATGGGTGACAGAACACAGAATAATATCTTTAATACATTATGAATCAAGTAATGAGCACCAAAAACATATGCAGCACAGAAAAGCATATTTTGTGTTGGTTCAGATCAGATAGCACTATGGTTAGAGGTTCCCCCTGCAACACCCCTCAGCCCCCAAAAGGCAATGCAAAGGGATGGAAGGAGAGAGCAGGTATTCAGGAATAGCACAAATCAAACAGAATATCAGTCCCACTTTCCCCCTTCAAACACAAGAGAAAAACGGAATTGACCGGCCACCTGTCAGGATGGCTTTTCCAATTGTCTTTAGAATTGACTGGGAAAACACCAAATGTGGTCTAAAATACTTAAATTATTCTAAATTCTTGTAGGAGCCAATTTGAACAGTTGCACACAAGCACAAGCAATGATTTAGTCCAAAGAAAACATTAGAAATCTTAAAGTCCAAGTTGGCAGCAGTTTAGAGCTATTTTACACGTGCAAAACTTTCAGATTTTTAAAATTGCGGCAAACTTTTCATTGCGCGATATTCACAATAACGGTTTTGGATTCTATGGATAGCTATGGATGTTAGGTACAAGTAGGAGTTGAAAGTTCGTTTCTAGCAGAAAAACTGAGGGAGTCTTAGAGGTTTTAGAGGTTTTAGTAGAGGTTGTATTTGCGAGAAAGGGGCGAGAATGGAAAACAGAAATGCACTTTTAAAAATGACAAATGGGCTGCTTAGACAAGAGGATGACTATGAAAAAGCGAATACCACACAGGGATCTTACAGTCACTTGATCAGGGTGACCCGCCTGCTAAGGAAACTCGACTTCTTCAGATGAGAAAAGTGTCAGCGCAAAGATGTTTCTAACAATACTGGTTCTGAATGACAGAGGATGAGTTTAAAATGGGGATAAGACAATGCAGAGATACTCCTAACAATGCTGGTTCTGAATAAAAGATGGGATGGGTTGGAAATGGGGATAAGACAAAGGGCCTCATTCTGAGTTTGGAGCCAGCCATGGCGCTAATAGGGTCCAGTTGAATGGGGATTTATGGGGACATTCCTACCTGTGTGGACCCAGTAAGTCCCCATTCAACCAACCATTCCCCATTCACATTTGAGCCGCCATAGGGCCCGTTATTAGCGCCCTGGTCCCTTAGCGGGACCCGCAAAGGACGTGTGGTCAGACCACACGTCCTTTGCGGGTCCCGCTAAGGGAACTCCGAATTGGGCGGTAAGAGTTTACTGGCACCGGGTTCCTTACCGGTGACCGTTAACCCTTACCGCCCAACTCGGAATGAGGCCCAAAGTAAATATACTATGGGCCACAGTTCCTCCTATTAATACTCACAAGATAAGTTTTTAAATGGGACCGTCAGTTCTGGTCATGGATTGGGTCTGGTCTAGGAAAGACAGCACATCAGGCACGGGACTGGATCATCTAGGCTGGTTCCCGGTTTGGCACAGAATCTGCTCTCCTAGTCTGTGGGTATTTGAATCAGCTGGATGGTGAGTTCCTCAGGCAAGCCTAGTGGTGACAAGCCAGAGAATTTCAGGATACTGGTTCAAAAGGCCTTCTCACAACACCCAATGCTTTACTGGGTAGAGAGAATACATTTGAGGATTTGGGCCTTGCTGGAAATCAATAGCTCTCCAGTGCTGGCAAGAGTTTTGGCATCTGGATCTGGAAGAATATTTAAATGGATGTAGGATGCTGGATCAGAGTGCTTTGCCGGAATCAGGAAAGCGGCTGGGTCAGTAAGTCCCTATGTGTTGTCAGCTGTCTCTATTCTTTAAAATGACATCACAAAGGGGGTGTATGGGCCGGATTAGCCAAGCTTGACCCTGTGAGCTGGGATCGGATCATACTTCATCTCCGCCTTGCAATTTGAGTGATTGGATCAAGGCCGGGTGATGTCACATTTTATGATTTGCTTTACAATCCTCTGAGACCTCTCTTTAGCCACTGGTCTCAAAATCTGATTTTATATTAAATATACATTTCTACATTGGTCACCTTTATACAAATCACACACAAATATGCCATATTTTATGTAGCATCTGTTGCTCAAAATCCTGTAGCTGTGGGACCTTGTTTCAACTTTCTACAGAGTTTTGCCCTTTTTTGCTAGGAACACAATTTCCAAACTTTATGCAACTTTCCACAAATGTGTGTGTTTAACATAGGGATATGCGGGTACATTTTCACAATTCTAACATTTATACATTTCGCATAAAACCACATATATTGCCAATCCTGTTCAGAATAAGCTACACGGTTGTACTTAGTTTTCAAAGGTAGTGCTAGTGCTAAAAATTAGGTTAATTAATCTGCCATTTTCAGATTTTGCACCCTTTCTAATAATAAGTTATACACCTTCTAAACATGTCCATTACATATCCTGTTAACACTAAATGGTCAGTATTTGTCACTCCTTGAAGCATGTGGTGGCCCCCTCCTTTGGAATGTTCTTCTGTCAGCCAGGAGTTTCTTGGGCTGCAGCAGTTTTATGACCCTTCACACCTTCAATATCCTGGGTTGGAGGATGTTCATTGTTTAGTCCTGGGCTAACCAGCAATTAGCACCTCCCAGTGAGTTTCTGCTTAGAGGAAGGCCCTCCTTCTGGGAAAAAACCTGCTTTTCCAGTTCTTGTAGCTCAGCCATGTTAATTTATTTTTAATTAAAATCCAGCAAAACCAAACATATTGCATCAACTATAAATACATTACTTTCTTAGCCTTAAAATCTGCGGGATAAAAAGCAACCAAGATCTATATTCTTTTTAGCAAACACCCCTTTTTATGTTTGCTAATCCAGCAGACTTTTTAGTTTTAGATCCCTTTAAAGTTTTATCAGTAACTCATCTGACAGCTGTCATTCAGGTAGCCCCAGGTACTTCACCCAGATTTTGGCATGGGCTGTCAGTTCACAGACTTTGTATGTTTCACAATACTTCATTAGATACATTAATTTTAGCACCAGGCAAGATTGTGAATGTTGAAGAGTGTCGTGTATAGGCATTTAGGAGTTTTTAGCAACAGAGCAAATATCCTTTGTCGGCATATTTGGGGGATTTCTTTTGCAAAGTGCTGCTTCTCCCTCTGCACTCTATTTGCTGGTATAGGGGCACACTGGCACATTTCTGCAGGGTGTGCTCTATTCCACCACACATGCACCATGGGTGGCAGGTTTTGCATCCTTCTTTTTGTGTGCTGGAGCACACAGTTTTTGTAGGTTTTTGGCGCGCACAAGCGTTTTGCTGCCATTGTTGCAGTTTCTTTCACGATAACTGGCAGTGTGATGCCGCATTGCATAGCGGAGTGGGTCAATACATCCCACAGTGCCATTGAGGGTTAGGCAACCTAATCGTATGCAAGGTGACTAGGCGATTGTGAACAGACAGTAGTGATAGTATGATTTTTAGTGGCAGAATATTTCACAAGAATGCAAGAATAACATACCGCCATATAGTTAGCTGTGCTGTCGGCATTGTTCTGATGACTCTGCTTTGCATCAAGATCAGTTGTTAGGTCGGAACAAGAGTGTTCAAAGTATGGTGCGTAGATGGTGGAGTACCGGGCAGGCGTGACAGCGTGTAAAGCGCACTCCAGCGTGCTAACAGGTGCAAACAGGGCCTTATCTGTGGAGGGCCTTGCCTCGAGAGAGCCGGCTTCTGCCTGCCAGTGGAAATGCTCTGAAATATAAGGAGCTTGTTACCTAGCAATGCTAACAACAACAGAAGCGGTGGCCATCTTATGGAGGTTGCACGGTGCGGTTTAATGAATGAGCACCTAAATATCAGAAGGTCGAGGAGAGGATTGCCCACGAGGCAGCAGGGTTCTTGTAGGGCGCATCCAGTGCACGGATGCCTATTATGGCCACGGTGTGCTCCTCTGCGTAGATGCTGTGGGTCATCAGCTGATTTGTTCGGAGTTCCTGGAGTTCGGAATCAGTGAGGTCTTTTGGCACAAACAGGGCCTTATCTCTCGAGGGCCTTGCCTCGAGAGAGCCGGCGTCCGCCTGCTGGTGGAAATGCTCCAAAATATAAGGAGCTTGTTACTTAGCAATGGTAACACAACAGGAGTGGAGGCCACCTTATGGAGGTCCACATACAAGTTGGCTACACCAGGTGCTACTGTTGCAGCCATTGCGGTGCCGTGGATTTCTTTATAAAAATGTATCCTAAGTAGTTTTCTGTCAGTGTCATTTCCACATACAACAAAGTAAATGAATTAGGAGTGATGTTTGGAGTTGGTTTTCCATGTAAAACCTCTTCTAGCATCAATGTAGCTCTGTCTTACGGTATCATGGTGTAAAGAAACACAATATCCAAACTGATCAGTGTATCTATAGTAGAGTCAAACTTCATCCCTTCTACCAATTTGATAACTGCAGAGGTATCTTGTATATTTGATTTTATACATTTCACTAAAGGTCTTATGTAAATGTCTGCAAATTTCGATAGGGGTTCCAACACCGAATTTATCCTCGATACTATTGGTCTACCTGGAGAGATAGTAAGGTTTGTATGTGTCTAGGGTAAAGTATAAAACAAAGGCACTCTTGGGTTTTCAGCGGTCAAAAATCATGCTTCTTGTTTGAAAATCCACCCCCTTTCCAGGGCCTTTTCTACTTTTATTCTAATTGTACTTTGTACTGTTGTCCTGGGGTCTATGTCCAATTTAACATAACACCTTTAATTTTCCACATTTCGGAGGACAGCTTTACCAATTAAGACACTCGTCCCATAAGTCAGCCAAATATAGATTGAATATATTGAATAAAGTGGCAGCCAAGATGCAGCCCTGATGAACACCTCTAATTGTAACATACTGAGCAGAACTTGATGGATGCTCCACTTTGTTAATTTTTTCCACAGAGTGGCACAATCTACATTGTCGAATGGAGAGTTCTATAAACGCTACATAAAGTTCTCAATCAGATCCCTTCCCTGCTTGTGCAAGACAAGACAGTAGAGTAAAACTACTAGCAATCATACTCCTACCCTTTCTGTACCCCATCTGAAAGGGGGAAAGAATCTGTGCCTCTTCTGCCAATTTGGTCAGATCGTTTATGACTAAAATTAGCTAATATGTTTGACGGGATGTCAATCAACGATTTAGGTCTATAATTTAAACGTTACTCTCTTACACTTTTTTTAAAGATGGGTATTATGATGGCTTTTTTACAAGACTGTGGAAAGTTTCTTTCATTGACTACTAATTAGCTGAAATGAAGTGGCTGCCCATAATGAAAAGTTAGCTTTCAATACCTCATTCCTGACCCCATCGGGGCCTGACACTCTGGAAGATGTTAACCTTTGACTTAAAAATTCTATTTGTTCTCTGTCAAAGGTATACTGCCATTTAGGGATAGTTTGTGGAATTATACATTGACACTCATTCTCACACTCACAAATATCATCCCAATATTTCTCTTGGAAGTATTCTACCCAAACTTGCCTGATAAACCCATTGATTGTTTCTTCAGTTGAGTAGCATCTTTACAATTCAATTGACCCCACAATGATCTTGCATTAGTATGTAAAATATCATCTAGTATCATTTGGTTGTTTTTGATGTTCTTTTGCAGCCTATAGTTTTTGAAACAAGACTTGAAGACCGGTTTAGTCAATTGAATGTTGGCTTTTTTACAGCCTTTCCTTATTATTGATGTATTTACTTGCTTTATTTTAGATCTTAATGCACGCTTCTTAATACTAATTTCTCTATAATATAGGTATTTTTCATCGTCTATGAACATCTGCTTCTTTAGTCAGGGTTTTAGCATTTTGGATTTTAGCATTGTCAATGCTCTTAGAAATTCTTCAGGAGAGCATATATGATGTTTTGTCTCATCATCAATTGAAGTCTACCACTTTCATTTACCTTTATACAGTTGCCACCAAAGTAGGACACTACATTACCAGCCTCAGTGATTATTAAATTAACACACTTGAGTTCTAGATTTTTATATGGGTAAGGTTTAGTTATAGACACCATTATATTGCATGTTCACTTCTTTGTGTTTTAAAAGAGCTAATGCTAGATGTGTCAATATTTGCCACATATACATAATCATGGGTGGATTCTGCCGAGACACCAAACCATGTGGGATGAGTTTTACTACCTTGATCAAACACGGCATTGACTTTGCAGAAGCCCCATCTTGCTAAAAAATTGGCCCATATCATGCCGTCCCTTTGTTTTCTTATTTTGACAGGACTATGTATGGACTATGTATATCAATTGAGAGACTTGAGGTTTCATCTTTTTTTAACCCCTCTACATCAATCAGTGGACACATACAATTAAAGTTGTCTGCTAAAATAGTCAGAGAGTTTTCCTCTCTGAAAGAGCTTCCTATCAGCGTAGCATTGATTTCTCCTATTACCTCTTCTAGAATGGCCTTTATGGGATTAAAGTAGATGTTTATTAGAATGATGGCAGAAGTCGTACCTGTTCTACTATCCTCGACCTTGATAGCAAATACAATATTTGATTTTGTTTGGATGTACTTAATAGAGCATTCGTCCGGAGCTGTACTACCCAACACAGCACACGGACCCTCTGGAGACGAGCAGCAGCCCTATTACAGGTACGCTTGACCTGTGAGCCCTGTTTGCCGATTTGTGCTTCTACCACCCTTGACGTCCATCGGCCTCCTCCCTCCCACATTGGACTTTGGCCCAGAGAATTTTACTCGATCTTGTTCAGCAGAATTCTGAACATTGGCAACCCAGCCTGTATCTAAAATCAACGGTCCTGACGAAGATGGCACAAATCCCTATCGCCATTGAAACCGGTCAACCCTTTTTGGTCATGAGGGCTCTCATGACCCACTTCTGATCTCTTGCACACCGACAGAGAGATTTTCTTCCTTAAATTACGTGTTGTAGCACGCCCGACACCATCGACTGAGCTCAACACTTTTACAAGAGCCTTTGTTTTAGCCCTCCAGCCTTTCCCTGGCTGTGTTTTACCTCTCCATCCACCAGTGGTCTCTCCAGACGAATTGTTTTTCATCCCAACCTTAGTGACCCACGGGCACCAGTAAAGTTATACACACCTTGTTGAACATTGCACAACCGTCTGGAGAATACCATTTTTTAATTCTTCGTTCTCTCTCCCCTTTTTTGGACAACATGTGTCTGTCACTGGACACAGCCATCAGTATAGAAGGTTGAGGGACAGCTTCCTCCTCTATATCTATTTAGTAGGCGATACACCACGTGCTACCCAGGGATAGACACCCCCGCCAGGGCTAGGGTGTTCTTCCTTAGGGATAGGTACGCCGAGTTGGGTGGCCCCCCCTTCTTCTCTGAGTTTGAGTGTGAGCACTCCATTTGACCAATGTGTTAGCATACTTATGATGCACCTAAAATATCTACCTTCCTAGTATAACCGTTTTTGTTGTGTTACCTTCATAGTGCAACCCACATAATTTGTACAGCAGTTAAAATACCACCATAAGTCACCCTCCAGGACCCTTCTTACCTTTTTTTTCAGCTATCATACAGCCAAGTCTCTGGTAACATTAATATGTTGGCATTTGGTAGTTCTTCAAACATTTATCCACCCAGAAAACTATTATGGTCACATTTATTACATTATAATAATGTCAGCTCGTTTCTGTCATGGTCAGACTTAGTTTGGGAGGTATGCCTTTGAGGAGGGAAGCCAGCAAAAACTAGCTTGATTGTTCCAGCTTGATAGTGACTTTCCTTTCTCCATGTTCATCTTCCATACACTGCACCTGGAATGTATCTGATGTGTTGTTTGAATTCTTAACTCCTTCTTCATCAGAACTATTAATTATTTAGTAAAAACAGTCATACAATCTCTTCAATAGCTTGGGTTCACTGTTTAAGGCAATGTTTTTAACAGGTGGAGAATGGAAAATAACCTCACTTTAACCAATCTTTTTACAGTCACATATTTTTATAGCTCTGATATCTTTTGAGGAGATCATTTTTAATTCTGGTACGATGGACAGAAGTGATAACATTTTTATCCTATTTAATGGAATAGGTTCTTCCACTTTGAGAACTGATTCCATTATAATACAAAGGGATTCAGTGTATATTCTTCTTAATCTCTTATTCTATTACAAGATTAATCTTGCGAGCGTACACCGATACTGGCTTCCACAGAATCTCTTTCTTATCTTGCTGGTCGAAGTACTTCTTGTCGTCCCTTCTTTGCCACTTCATTTATTCTTCTCACCATAGCTTTACCATGCTCTGATTCATTACTTTCTACAATGAACATTTCTTTTTTGTTTTGGTCAACCATCATCTTTGTACTCTCTTTCTCAATTTCGTTTAATGTAGTACAAAACCATCTTCTGTGTATATTTTTCCTTTGATGTCTTTTCTTCATGCAGTCAATTTCTTTTAACATTAATCTCTATGCATGATTGTGTCAGAGATGTATTCATCGGCAAAGTATCTTCTTTATTTTTAGATGCATCCTTCTTTCTTACTGTGTTGCCTTCTGACAATTTATAATTTATCACAATCACATTGATATCTTGATCTTTGTGCAGAGCTATCGCTTATGTTCACTGAATTCCATATCCCTTGGAGAAAACTCCTACAGCTTCTTTTTTTATTTGGGATTTGGGATTCTTCATGTTCTTAGTTTTTTGTTTGCACTGTTAGATTTCTTTTTGGGGCAAACGACATTCACAATGACATTATGGCTAATCATCTCTAAAGCAATATCTGCACTTCTGCTATTCTCTGCAATTGAGCACATGACCTCATCTTTATTATTACGTTCTCTCTTCTGCTTTTTTGTATTTGTTTTACGGGTATTTGATAACAGCAACAATCTTAATTCGTTTATGATGGTAGTGTTGTTACGCACTTCGAGTGCCATGGTGTCATAGAGCCTAATAAAGGACTGCAGCACTCTGTTGATGTATCAAGCGGGCTATCAATGTCACTGCTTATATATTCTTTTGGTGAGTTAACAGATTGGGAGAGTAGACTTGTTCTGTATCCTCGTTGCAAATATGTAGCTGATGAGGTGTCATCTAGTATTGATGTTGCATCACTGACTGAGCTAGATCTTGAATCATCTAACTCTCCAGTGACCTCAGCTTGAGTGTCAAACATACGGGGTGAAATGCTTAATCTGGCAGCTGGAAAGTCGGATTCTCGTAGTTCCTGTTCTAAACTTGTGCAGACATCCATGATAGAAATACTAGCATGCCTTTCTGCATCTAATAACACTGGACCGGAAATTTGAAATCATTAATTAGTGGAATTTCCGACATTTGAAAAAGGCGCCTGTATGTTAGCTTTTGTTGTTTGGACTGCTTGACTATAAGACGTATTTTGCACTTGAGGAAAAAAAGATGTGATTTTTTCTTGTGAGATCTTAGTTCCCACAGCACACATATTCCATCTTCCTTTGTTTTCCATTGTTGTTTCATCACTTCTCAAATGATATCTCTTTTTACCGCGCAGTTCAAATTCACACTCAGTGAGTCTTTCCCTTCTCTTTCAAGAATGCGTGCGATAGCCATTAATTAAGTTCGCAGGATAAGGGGAATTTTGTATTACACACAAACAGTTAGAGTTCTCAGATCTACGTCAGGTATCTAGTACCTTTGCTCTAGGCAGCGAAGCTACACACTGTGACACAAAACGAGTATTTAGACTTAGTTTCACCACAGATTGCCCTCCTCTCTTCGCCCACAAACAATTTTGTTATCAATCGTTCAAAGAATGAATGTCTTATCATGAGGTCTACTGGCAGGACTCTGGCAGCATCACATAGAAACATCAATTAGTAAATCTGCTTCTGTTGCAGATCTAATCTCCTGCTTTGTCTGCAACCAAGGATATCAATCATCAGCTTAGTGGACAATATCTAGCGCCCTGATGCATGCAGGCTGCGGCGCTCTATAAATATATAAATAATAAATAAAAAAAAATGGAGAATGCTACTTTTCATCATTCCCAGCAGCAGCTTTAGAATACCACAACAGTTGTAGGTGAATACTTGAAAAAGCACAAATATCCCAAGTGTCCTGGTAAATTGGAAGATCATCCCTGCAGATGAACAGCTGTGCACCTTAAGGAGAAATGTACATCTCCAACATGCAATGCTCTGTTCCCAAAATATTCAGTGCTGAGCCAAACAAACATTGGCAATACCCATGGGTTCTGATTGCCATGTGGGAAGTGGACTCTCAAATGCTCCCATAGGGTCATCATAAGCATGTATAGTCATCATATCTAAGATTACCTTTATAATGACATGTTCGATAGATTTGCTATTTTCTGTTTACTAATGAAAGACTAACTAAGTAGATACCAGAGGTTAATTATAGAAAAGCTGTCATCAGGCTGCAAGTCATCTTCTACTAAATACAATTGGGAACATTGAATTTTGAGAGATCACTCTATAACAGTGGAATTCACTTGATACAATAAAATCACTCCTTGAACTTCCTTGAAAGCAGTTCAGACGATGCACAAAACGTGTGTTCAGTAAATTCTTTTAGAAGTGATTTGTACTGTATCCTGTTGCTGACTGCCATGTAGGCTTGTATTTAATAATCAAATACCAAATACAAATGGCAGAACATGAATAGGAGCTCTTTTTGTGCACATCTCAAATTAACATGGCACAATATATAGCATTCATGCTTTCTTCAGTAAACATTGAGCACACATGTCATACCGCTAAAAACACTTTCACGCAGAGCTGTTTTTGCTGCTAAAGTTAAGAAAAAATAAACATGATTCCATATGGCTGAAAAATGTACTGCCTGAACGACAGAACATTTTAGCTAAGTTTACTGCTTTTGATTGATCATGCATGTTAAAAAGTAAAGCTAAATAGTAGACCTAATTAAATAGCGTTTAGTAAAAAAGAAAGCCTTTGACGCTGTCTGCTCACGTCATACCTCATTTAGCTTGCCAAATAAACATGCAAGTAAAAGTATAAAGACACATGGTAATCTGTTAATTAACACAAATAATGCAGTTTTCTGAAACAGGAAAAGAATCGGCACCTCAGTGATTCACCACCGTATTGTTCGCTATATGCATATTTTAGGTTTTTCAAACACTGGCCCAGACGCTAAATGAAAAACAGCCCTAAAACCATCAAAAAGGGTAATAATGTTAGGCGCCCACAGCAAAACAATACAAATGCTGATGTATTACTTCTCGGAGCTGTTTCATGACCCGGCAAAGTGCTGGACAGAAACCAATTTAGACAAATGTCAGATACTGAGTCTGAGATTCCTTCAACTGAAGACAACATCAAAGACTAAAGGATAGCTACTGGCATTTCCTGTTGTGATGAGGGCCACCAATGCCTAGATAGCATGCACATGAGAGCTCGGGGACATGGCGAAAACACTGGCACATTCATTTTAATTTTAGAATGTCATCTTCCCCTCTTCACACAAACACATAATGCTAACCTTTAGCTACACTGGTTTTACTATAAGTCAAATCCTGAATGGAAATGTGAGGGTAAACTCACACAGGGCACCTTCTGGGCCTTTCGATGGGCAACCACACATTATTGTATTATATTATGGTATTTTTTTCTAATTTTATGTTGGAAACAGGCAAGTATGCATATATTGCAAAATACGTTTATTCCCAGCAAGTGCATCATTATGCAATAGTTAGTGCACAATAATACAGCAGTCTAGTGTTTTTTTCCATGAGTTGCACCTCATCAGGTCAGAAACGAACCGTTCTTGCTCCTAGATTCCGGTGGGTTATACTGGGAGTGAGAAGGAACAACACAGAAGATTTTCCACATATTGGGATGGTGTTACCCAAATCGATTGTTTACAAATGAAACGATCGTATGATAAATCTGTCCGGATTGGTCCAGTACCATGCAATCGTGTGTAAACGATCAATTTGGGTAATCACTGCCAAAAATGCGATCCAGGGGTTACAAGGGTATCCCCTGCTCCCCATGTTTGGTAGTGATGGCTTTTGGGGTTAGCAGGGGTGTCCCTCACTTCCGGGGATTTGTAGCCAGGGGTAGAAAAAAAAAAAGAAAGCGGCCACTTTCGCATCGGATCCAACCCACGTGGGAGGGACACTTCCGACTCTGCAGGGTTACAAGATGTGCGGACGGCAAAAAGGTAAGTAGGGGGTGGAGGTTTAATTTGGGTGGATTTGGCAGCTGCAAAATTGGCTTTGTGGTCGAATTGACCACAGTCAATTCGGCCGCAAACAATTGTGCCACGGCCAAACTGTATACATCCATTGCAATCAGAAAAACAAGAAGCCTTCCAACTATTCAGGCCCGTTGTAGTCCCATCCACTGGTCCCAATATCAAATTTGAAAAAAGCAAACTTATAATTCAGCAGTTTCTTTCCTAGCCGAACCAAAACCACGGAAGTTGCCCATCTTCACTTTTGAATAGACTGTTGTCCCACCTTTCTATTCACACCCTACCCCTACAGATAGATTGTCTGTTAGCCACAGTGCATGGAGCAAACTAAAAACTGAAATAAGGGAGACTCACTATTTGCAAGCACAGCGGCCTATAGCATATTACGCACTTGAAATACCCCTTAAGATATTAAGACAGCAATGCCATTTCCGCTGAACAGCCTCCACCCTGATCCATTGCACACTACTGTGCAATTTCTACTTGAAGCCTGGACATGGAGATGAAGCTGACTTAAAGATGAATAATCAGAATAAGAACCACACAGACCATGAAGTATAATGTTTCCTTTTAACTGACAAACAACTAAGTCTCAAAATTTGGGACTCAATTCAAAATGTGTTGAAGAAAATATCAGCATGAACTTTAGACACCATCCACTGTGCCACATTTTTCACACACACCACATGTCCAGTGTACGTATGATAACATCTGCAAGAACCCATACATCAAAACTCCACACATGGACGGTGTGTTATTGCTGAGTGACGAAAGACTGGAAACTATACTTTCACAACATCAACAAAGAACCTGACTGCTAGAGTCTGGTACATGGTTGCACCGGTGTGAGCGATTTGAATCTCCCTCATTCATATTTGCAAATCCCTTCATATATTGCACTTCATGAAATTATCATTTAATCTACAAAAGCTCTGAGGTTGTTTCTGACATTCTCAGCCTACCCTTCTCCTCTTTTGACTTGATTTACCCTTCTGATTAAATGTATGTACCCCGTGCTGTCTTATTTTTTTTTTATAAACCAACAGGTTTTTAGTACCTTAGTAATATCTTTCGAAAAGGTCTGGCAATGGCTACATGTGTACATATATATATATAAAACATTCAAGTGAATCTTCCTTGCTCCTGTATCTAAAAAACAAAAGATCTTTGCTTTTAAGGTGAGATGAAACTTTTCTTTCAGCAACAGAGTCCTGCCCTTTGTCTGACCTTGGCTAACATATTGGAAATGAGGAATGTTTCAGCAGAGAGGCTGAATATCCCGCTCCCTGTGGGTAAGTTCGGTAATGAAGCATCTCTCCCAGCATAGCACCAAGGAGATTTAACTTGCATTAGATGATGCCTGCAGGCTCTTCATGCATAAAAAAGACACTCACAAGCCACACTGCATATTGGAGTCAAGTCATAGAAACGTACATGTGCAATGGGGAATCATGTCAAATCAATTTACGAGAACTACACTCTTATAAGTAAACTTTCAAGCAAAAGTTAATGCCCAACTGCTGTAAATCGTTAAACAATGTTGTTCTGTATTATTTATAAAGCGGAAGAGATTTTTTAGCTCGTTTACATCTGAATGACACTTATTACCACATTTGGGCTGAGTTACAAAATCATAGAACCAAGAAAACACACTCCAGTCAGTAAGAGAGGATACGATTTTGGAGAAAAAGGAGGAATGCTTTGCTTTCCTCGGGCCACATCATAGCGACTTTTGTTGTAAAGTAGATTCTTGAGGCAGCAGTATGTCTTTAGGAATGTATTATGTTACAAGATGAATCCAGGTTCTTCAGTATTAAGTATAGATAATCAAAGGAGCAACGATCTTATGAGGAGAGGCCCCTGGCTCCCAGCACCCAGGCTACCTGTCCATCAACTGCATAGGTGAGAATTCTCAGGCAAACATAAGCATTCTTCCCACACAACATTCCGCACTGACATCATCACACTATGCAGACATCCATGCAAGTGAAGGAAGCAAGATACATCGTGCAAGTGCAATTAACATATGTGAAGAAAAATCCCTGGTGCTAAAACATGTACTTTCAATGCATTTTTGCACCAGTGCAGTGGGTGCCTTAGTCCAATAATTTGGTTGTAATTTTGTTTCTGATTGGTTTATCATCAATGTTCGTCATGTGCACTTGCTCACCAGGGAGATGGGTAGGGAGTCAACCATCATATAGGGTCCATGCATTTTGCTTAATTACCTGCAGCAAGAATGTGAGGGTTTAGTATCCTCCTCTACTTACCTTCATAAAGCCTGCTGGTGCATGCTGACCAAGGGATGAATTACAGTTTAACAGGCATCAGATAAAGCTATGGATTACTCTGTATGTATCCCCCATCTTTGGTGGTGAGGTGGGGATGCAGGGAACCCAGAACATGTGCTCGTTTTCATGTCACACATTCAAGTTGTGAAATTAAAGTCAAATGATCTCCACTTGTTGTTAGGCAGAATTATATGCAGTACCCTTTGGGAACACCACAGACAATTAAGACTACATGTGACAGTACAAATTCACCTTTGGTACAAGCCTGTACTACACAGTAAAGTGGTAGCGATGGTTGAGAAGACAGACTTATCTCGAGAGTAAAGTGAGTAGTTTCAATAGTTACACAAAGGACAGCAATTACTATGGTTCAAGCAAACACTGACTCAAGGTTTCTGAGTAAAAGAATATACAGTTATTTACACATCAGTTGTAAAACAATTCACTAAAGTAAAGGAGTAGAAAAATCACACTCTCAATATACTACACACCGCCCAATAGATTCTGGACAAGTTAAGCTCGAAATGAAGTGTGAGCAAAATGGCACTCCAGCAATTTAAAAGGGACAAAGTTAGAAAAAAGTTGAGCAGCATCAACAAGTACGTAAGCAGGGCAATCTAGAAAAGGCAACTACAGTGAGGAAATCAAATCAAGACGCCAGAGCCAAAGTCAATGGACCAGAGTCTTTGCAGAGGATCTCACAGTTCAGAGTAGTTTACTGTTAAGTCTTTGCCAAGAATTTGGAACAAAGTTGGTTGGAACAAAATTTACTTTAAAGAATAGAGAAGGACAAGCCCTTGGACTGGCGAAAGATTTCAAACACTTTCACCGTGGTCGGACGGAACGAACAACCGGATTTGAACAGTACCTTAAATGAAGAAGGCTGTAGCTGAGGCAGAAGTTCCTGGCAGGTCCTGCGGGCTCATGGTCCCTGAAGCGACTGTCGGACTGACACGAAGTAGGAAGACTGGAGGGCCCTGCACTTCCCAGGGAAGAAACCAGCAGCAGAGCAAAGCAACCAATAAAAGGTGCGCTCCTTAAAACCCAAGCAGGGTCCGGTCCTTCTGGCTATCTGGTTCACTGTAGCTGTGCAAATTTTACCAGAGGAGGGAGGCCTGGCTTGCAGTTTGTCAAACTGGTTGGTCCCACCAGCTCAAGGGGAGAAGATTCCTTGCAGATCTTCCCTGTCATTGAAGTTTGGAGATTCGGAACCGCAGCAGGGCTTCACCGAGAGGTTCAGTCGTGGTAGAGGTCCTCTTCTGTCAGCTTCTCTTCAGTTCTCTCGATCCAGGGCGACTCTGCCTTCTCAGTCCCAGAGACCTGCTTTTTATGCAGTTTTCTCCTATTCAATACGCCAAGCTTTCATTCACGCAGCAGGGTGGCTGTCCCGGTGGGACAGTCACCACAGCCAATCATACAGAGTGCAACATGGGTCTCCAAGAAGACCCTGTGCAGGGAGTCTCAAACCCCTCCCTCACATTCTGTCCCCCTCAGACATTCAGGCGCCTAAGGAGGGCTTCTGTGCAGAAGCCCGCCAAAGGACGGTGAACAAAGGAGCCAAACTTGGTTTAGCGCACATAGTAAAACATGAGAAAGACCTTTACAAAAAGATATGGTGAATAAACCCAGCTGGAACCAAATGAAAGTAAATGGGGTCCAGCGGATTTAAGTTCGAGGCTACTAACTTAATCTAAAACAGTACCAAGGCTATTTAAATAGACTGCGGTAGGAAAAATAGGGTAGATGCCACTGCCACCAGCCAAATCTTAAAGAAAGGGGAACAAAATAATGTTCCATGAGAAACAGACAAAAGGGGATAACTATTAACCCTTTCCAGAACTCTATGTAAGATAGTTTGTACTGGGTCTGTGAATTTAAAAAGACTAATAAAGTCAATAGCAACAGTAGTCAGTCCCAGAAAATGGAGTTTAAAGTGGGAAGTCAGAAAAAGACATCCCTGTGTCACTGCACTAAAGGTGCTGTGTAACATACAGTAAAAAGATGATGCCTATTGAGTAGGTCTATGAACACAAAATGTTGACATACAGCAAAAACATATGTAAAAGTGGGAGAAAAAGGCTCACACTCTTACCAGGTGAAAAAATAAATCCTAGAAATCCAGCAAAGGTGCTGAGGGACTCAGTACGTAAGGGTAATTTAGCCATTCTGGAGAATTCCCCCTAACACTTGTATATAAGGGAGTGAAAATGGAGACTGCACCTCCTTTCTCTGTGCTCAGTGATTTTTCCTGCTTATATGGTCACCGCTTTATTTGCTGTTTGTCTTCTACATTTATTTCAGTTGTAAATTCCATAAAAAATCACAATAAACTGCACACATAGAAATGTAATAGACACATAAAATATAGAGTATAGACTATATTAACACTTATGCATAACAGCACTGATCATCTAGATAAATAAAGTGCAAGGTGACATATTACCAAACACACCAGCTCTGAAGCTAAAGGTATATTACACAATCATTGGGGTTTCTGCATTGACATTAATTCTTATTCGAAATCTAGGTTTATACAAATTGGAAACAATGATGTGATCTATCTCAGACTGAACTGATATTCCAACAATAATATACACCTACTCTCTGTCAAATATATAAAATAGCCCTGTCAGAAGCCTACCATTAGTTGGCACCTCTAGCATTCGCATGTCCTCCCTTGCTGATGTACTTCCAATCAATATCCAAAAATGTTGACCCTTCGCAGGATACAAATTGCACATCAGTTGATTTACATGATACAACGGATCCAGCTAAAGTGAGACCTGGGAAATTACACACAATGGACCTCAACTAGACCTTTTTGTGCGGTTTCATCCTCTTCAACAATCAAGCAGAAGGAACATATAGAACTGGCCTGCATGTGCCATCATGCAGTGGACCGAGATAACTGCAACGTGATCCAGCAAAACTTCTACATCTCACTACCACATTTGGCCTACTCGTTTATGACTTTGGGATTGCCCCAAAGGTGTGTTAGTTCCATATTCAAGACCAAGGGTCTCACCAATATGACTCATGTTTCACGTTTGGACCCTGGTTTAGACTATCATTGCCCCACAGCAACCAAGAAGATCAGACTATCACATAATACAAGAACATTTTGCGCTTCACAAGATATGTACAACTTGGTATGTCAGTTCTATCAAAAGGGGATAAATTGGTGAGAGCGGGCACACAAAATCAGCTCTTTAGGAACTTGAGTTCTTCCAATGCTAACTTGGCAGAGTTACTTGCTCCTCTGATTTCGGAACCATATGTTGCCACAGCAACAACCTTAGCACTATAAACAAAACTGGCTGATTTAATTGATCTTCAACCAAAGTACATTTCAGTGCGCTTCCCGGTGCCCCCTGTCTTGTTACCATTCGTGAAATGGTGTAATCTGACAGATATTGCGCAATTTGATGAAGAGAGCAAGTTATTTCCAAGGCTACCAACATTCCTTCTGAGCTGAAGGAAAATGTGTCTCTCTGCTTAGTGTGCTTAATCAGACATTTTGTCTTGCTCAAAGTTATATGAGATCTTTAGTTTGGCAAATATTATGGAAGCAATACAGCTGTTCTGTGTTTAAGGAATCTTTGAAATTAAAATGCTGTAATCTGAAAAATATTGCACAATTTGATGAAGAGAGCAAGTTATTTCCAAGGCTCACAAATTGGTGTGCAAGGCAAATTAGTAAAAATATCTCTTAGTTAAAAAAGGTGAAGAGTATGATGTTTGTGTTCTATCTTTTGTTACGCCACACTAAATTACATCAATGATTTGATATGTTATTTATAACATGCTTAATACCCAGAGCAGACCCTGCGAACGAACCTGCGTTGCTCCGTGTCTCTTGTTTCCAAGGCAAGCACGTTGCCTCTGAGCTATCTTCCCGAGACTATCCGCCCTAGACTATAATGCAGCTATTTGTGAGGGCTACCGATTGTAGGTGTGTCAAGTTTTGCTGTCAGCAGCAGCTCTATCACTTGAAGCAGGGGTGGTCACTCAGATCAATCCTGCTACACATTTCATGGACCTCAGAAGAATGAAATGCAGACTCTTTGAGACCGTTGAAGTACGCAGATCTTTGCAAGAGGGAACATTAAAACACTTGGAAAATATTGACTAGCTGACAACCAGCACAGAGCTCAGAAAAAATGGCAATTTAATGAAATTGTACATTTCTAATGCTGACAAAATGCACAGGAGTAGAATGTACCAAACGTGTGTGCAGGTGTATGTATCAATTACAGCTTAGCTAGGCTGTCATAATATATTTTTAAGGAGTTCTACTGCCTACTTTTGAATGGTTGTGCTATCATCCAATATTTTTAATTGCTGTCAACCTTGTCCTGAGTCGTATTCCATTTAAATTCAGGTCCCACTAGTACTTTCTAACAACATGCTTTGGACTGAGTACATATTGTAAATGGTCACAAGAGGAAAGTTGCTGAATGCTCCTCTTCACAGTTGGGAGTAGGGGGTTGTAAAGACAGTAAACATCTGCAGTACTGGGCCTGTCTCATGTCCCAGCGAAAGAGCTGACATGCGAGTGTAGTGTCACCTGGGAAACTGACATCTGTCAATGCTGCAACCTTAAAACAAATAATGACATGGTTAAACAGAACGATATGCATAAAAAAGTAAACATTGTTGGATTCTCCTCTCTGCAGCCTGATTCCTCCGTCTGGTGACAAAAGGAAGGACTCTGAATGAGATGTCTCAGCAGCAGTGTCGAGACAGGAACCTTGGCACAGCTTTCTCCGGTGTCCTTGGTCGGTCTGCGGTTTCGGCACTGTTTTATTTTTCATTTTAAAAAAAATATTTATTAGCATTTGGTTTTACAATTGAAAACCATGAGCTTTAATCAAAATCTCACATAAAAGATTAGATTTGAAACATTAAAACGTTTAAACAATAAGTCCAAAAAAAGCTGAAGAAGTGTAGTTGAAGAAAAAAAGAACAATAAAAAGAATATGTAAGAAGAAAAAAGGAAACATAAAGAAAAGATAAAATTAGATAATTCACAATATGGAAGCAAGATAAATGTGAATAGAATAAAAAAAAAACAATCGAAGCCTTAGGTTGTTCATTATTACGGAGTAATAATAGTAGCAATAATACTAGTACTAACAACCACCTTTACAATTAACTTACTGGGACCTCTGGGTATTTTATCATTATCCTGACTACAAGACCTACTTAACGTGACTGAAGCGAGGTTTGTATAGCTATAGTGCATCTCTCTGTTTCGATATAACCATTCTTCTCAGGTTCTCCAAGTCATAGTCCAGACTGCAGCATAGAATGTTTCATCAACTTTCAGGGAAAATCATCCATTAATGCAGTCCCCACCTCTCTATCAGCCTGGTAGGTTGGGCATTCCTCTTGAGTCTGGTCCACTTCCAACCCACCCCTCCCCATCCTTGCACTTAGACGGTGGTCCGCCCCCGGCATCCCCAGGCACTTAACTACCCCAACACTTGCCTAGCACATGGGTCCTTTTTTTCTCCTTCTCCCCCTGCATTTTATGCCCCCTCCCCTGGTCATCATTTACCACCTCCTCCCCCTGCCAATATCCCCCCGCTCCCTTGCACTTCTTGTTACTGCACTTGCACGATTGGAAAGTCACAAAGCCTAGCAGGACCATTACTGTTGTTTATCACTCTTGCCCCCCACCCCCTTTTTTTGTCTTGTGGTGCCTGGAATGGCCTTTTTGCTGTATAGTGTGCTTTATAAATATTCAATTAATCAAATCAAATATGCAAGAAGGGGTGGACGATAAAAGGATCTTCATTGTATTGCTTTCACTGAGGCCTACAAGCAAGGAAGTAAGGTGAATTGTTTTAAGCGGCAGGGATGAAGGCTAAACATCCTACACCTCCTTAAACATAACTTTTGCATTGCTGTGCTCTGCATATTGTTCTGCTCACTGGGACCTGTCCGAACTATCTGCTTGACGTACTGTCACTCCATTTCACATTCTGTGCATCTCTCGCTCTGCATTTGCTTCCAATATTGTTTTGGGCATGCTTACACCATAAAGATGCCCTTTGAAAATAAAAAGACAATGCCAAAAACTCATGACCAGATCATTGATCAAGATGACACATGTCATTTCTGCTACTGAATGCTTAACTGTCTCTATGATTGAATAATAATGACCCTAAATATGCATAAAAGACATTGAAATAATCCTATAGAGCACATTTGTGCTGGCCAGTACCAAGCTCCACCTTTTCCTGAGAACTAGTCACCTGGGATCTGCGAGAAAATGAATTCCTAATTGTAGCTCTGAAAACTTCTCAAGGACGAGAAAGGTGTCCATCAAAAGGAACAGTTTGGTGAAGCTATGTTTTGACTCCACAATAGTTCGAGGTGTCACTAAATGGAATGATCCTATTTCCTGGAGGAAGAGCATTTTTGTTCCAATATTTAAAAGAGGTTCCACGGCATCCTCTTGGCACTTATCATCTTGTTGCGTGTGTAGACAACAAAGGAACATTATATTTAACAAAACTTGGGCTAGGAGAACATACATTTTCCTTCTATGCAAACAGGATTCGAGGATGGCTAGTAGAGCTAAGTAAACACTCTAGTAATCACTCTTCTTGCCAATTTATCCCTGACAAGGTAATCAAGTTTGCTTTATGTTACATGTGTTTACTTTGCAATTGTTTCTGACCTGGTTAATCAATCGTTGCTATGGAACAAGTTGCACAAGTGGGGACTCACTCCTAGTTTATTAAAAATGATAATAACTCTATATCATGAGCTCTGAATGCCATTCATATTGAGTCTAAGGGCACGTTGCCAAGGTGAATGTCAGCCGTAGACAGGAATGTGTCCTTGCCCTATCACATTGAATGTATATATTGTAGACAAACCGACTACTTTCATCACTGTACGTGCTTTTTCATCCCAAGTGAAGTCTGGATCACTTAGTTACTCAATTATGCACAGCTTGTTTTGAATGCTAATCCTGCTGTGCTGAACACACTCCATTGTGTCTTCTCCTCCTCTCCACTCGTCCCCTTCCATCTCACTCATACCGTCCCTATTAACAATGGACATAGTAAATGCACCATGTCGTCATACCGCTCTCTTTTAATAATTTCCCCATGAAGTCTATAGAACACTATCTTGCAACCCTGAACTCCATTTGCCCAATCATACAATTGAAATGTAACTACCCCATGACAAAATTGGTAGAGGTATACAACCCCATGAAGCACCAGTACTAAACTTGCTGCCCCATGGCATAGTCAGGAATGAACTGATAATTGTGTATTCAGAACACGAGAAAAAAGGTGATGTAAAATACACAGGGACCTGCTCACCTTAAACATCTTTTGTGCACAAGGAAGGTGTTAGGGGAGTTTCCTAAAGTCAACTTTAGGTAGAATTCATAGAACTATCCCTTGACATACAGGTCCCCAACTCTTAGTATAAGTCTGTACTACCCACAGGATCTTGGTAAGATAGCAGCACAGTCAGGCTTATCATAAGAGGAAGATGTGTGTTGTAGGTAAGTACACTGAACCCAGTAAACACAATAGTCCAAAGAAGCTCTTATACAGTAAATGTTATATTAAAAATATACATCTATTCTTATTTCACTAACAAACACACATAGGAATTCTTAATAATACTTTTCAAAGGTAATTACTTCAATACTAGTTGCTCGTAATTACAATTGTAACATAGTTTGATACTAATGACAGTTCTACCATATTATCGGTGCTACCACTCACTTACTTTACTTTACAGATAAACGGTAATTGTATTTAGTTAGCAAAATCATATCAGTCTTTTGGAAGGAAAACAGTTGGTTATACATACAGCAGTTTAATGCACTACAGACACTATTCCTAGCTTCTAACGCTTTTAAAGTCCAATCACTAACTATACGAAAAAGTCAGTGTAGGAGTGGAGCCAAAGGTTTATGAAGTAGGATAATAGCAAAGTTCCTCAGGATACTTTCAGTGTCTAGGAAAAAGATGCTTAGCAATAGAACACAAGTTAGGGGGACCCTGCGAAAGGAGGCCTTAAAGGCACACAGGCTGGCAAGCTTGGGTCAGAGGTGGGGTGGACACCCTGGACACCTCTTTATGCACTCAACTCACACTGGAGCGACTCTTTGGCTTAAGGTACGCTATACCTTTTACCCCACTAGGTTAGAGAAAGTAAACGTTGTTGGATTCTCCTCTCTGCAGCCTGATTCCTCGGTCTGGTGACAAAAGGAAGGACTTTGAATGAGATGTCTCAGCAGCAGTGTCGAGACAGCAACCTTGGCACAGCTTTCTCTGGTGTCCTTGGTCGGTCTGCGGTTTTGGAGCTGTTTTATTTTTCATTTAAAAAAAATGTTTATTAGCATTTGGTTTTACAATTGAAAACCATGAGCTTTAATCAAAATCTCACATAAATATTTGAAACATTAAAACGTTTAAACAATAAGTCCAAAAAAAAGCTGAAGACGTATAGTTGAAGAAAATAATAACAATAAAAAGAATATGTAAGAAGAAAAACAAAGGAAACAGAAAGAAAAGACAAAATTAGATAATTCACAATATGGAAGCAAGATAAATGTGATTAGAATTAAAAAAAAACAATTGAAGCCTTAGGTACTTTCTGGACGTCAATCCCAAAGAATTGAAGAATTATTTTCCCACTGACCCATCCTGATAAATTATTGCACATTGATTCAGTCTTATCCAAATGTACCAGCCTTTTCCTGTATATTTAAAAACGCTTCTTTCAAATAAGCCAAAAGGGCAAGTGTTAATGAAATACTTTCCCCTTGAAGTATCACTGACCACCATTCCTCAATTGATCTCGTTGTGAACTGCCCAAAGAACTTTCCTAGCCATCTACTTCTATCTTGTTCTAGGATGTGACATAGCAGAGTCAGGTGGTGCAAAGTCTCCCTCTGCCCTTTACAAAGTCTACAAGCATAATCTCTTAGGATTGTGGCTTTCCTTGCTTCCAGAAGTTCTTTAGTGGGCATCAAGTTCGTCCGGAATCTCATGAAGTCCAATCTACTTCGATAGCATGGAAATCTTTTCAAATATTGCTGCGGGTTCCCTCTTGCTCTAAGAGCAAGATCTTTCTGACCTTAGAGATTTAAGCTTCTAACCTTCTCTCTTGTGGTAGTCCAATCTTGATCAAGAAGCTTTCTTTTTGTCTTGGCAGGGTTGATCGTTAACGTTGCCTCTGTCGTACTAAATTCATCAAGAATACTCAGGCAAGACATTCTCTAGGTTTTTATCACTTGGTCTGAGTCATCTTGCAGTGCTTGCTTCAGCACATTAAAACCTCCTTCCAGATTGTCCAGGAGGCATTTACGAAAGAAGGCTAACGATTTCCATTGGACAACTGCATAGAGTGACGTCAGACCCAGCTCTTCTCATATCAATTCAATGGGAATAGCTGAGGGGAGGGCCAGCACATGTCTCCAGTAAGCCCCTTCCAACTTCGCCCAGAGGTCCTTAGGAATGAGAGTTGTAGTTTCTGATCCATATGTGATTATTGGTACAACCTTCATTTTTTAAAAGTCAATTACAGGCTGCAATGTAAATTTGCAATATTTCTTTACAATTATTCTCCCCTGCGAGGTCAGGCTTCTGATTTTCGTTCTTAACCTAGTTTCTTGGGGGGCATCCACTATGCTGCTGTTGATGCATACTCCCAAATACACCAAGCTGGTCACTTCCAAAATGTTTTCTCCTTTCAGGTACCAGGCTTGTTTTGTGGACAGTTTATGTGCATTGTTCCTGCCTATTGACACGTTTGATTTTGACAGATTGGCTTTCAATCCGTTCGCATCCAGGTATTTCACTGTTTCATCGAGCTGCCTTTGCAGGCCGACTATTGTCTGTTCTAGCAGGATACCACTATGCCTGCCAGTCTGGGGGGGAAGATTCTGATGTTATGAAAAGTGCTTGGTATTTCCGAGATGAACAGGTTAAACATCTTAGGATCCAATGTGCACCCTTGTTTAAAGCCTATTGTTGTTCTAATTGTATCTGTTTTTTAATCTTATCTCACCTTTATTCTGGTATTCAAGTGCAGAACCATAAGCACCTCTCTCAAGTCATTGGGACAGTCTCAAATCTTTAAGTTTTCGAACAATTTAGGTCTCTCAATCAGGTCGAAGGCTTGGGCACGGTCAATTGATGCTAAATATACCCTTCTCCCTGGCTTGGCTTTTATAGTGACCTGAGCTCTTTCTCCAGATGTTAAATACTTTGAGGATTAATGCTCCAGAAATCTTACTCATTACGTCAAGAAGAGCGACCGGTCTTTAGTTGGCAGGTACCAACCTATCGCCCTTCTTAACGATGGGCACAATAATTGAGGAAGTCCATGTTACTGGAATCTTCTTCGTTTTTTTCATTTCCTTAAACAAGTCAAACATTACGTTAGCCCAACCATCTGGGTCCTCTTTCAATCTGCAGTTGGTCAAGCTGTCAGGCCCTGGTGCCCTTGAGTTGATTGCTGACAATATCAGAGATTTGATTTCTTCTCTCTCTGTCGGGAAGGTCCACTCAATGTTGGATAATTGTGCTTATTTTCCTGTCACCTGATTTGATTTAAACAGTATTTCAAAGTGCTTCCTCCAGTGTTAGGGAGAATTCTCATGAATGTGCTTATCCCCTTCACCTTAGAGACCCCCAGCAACTTTGCTGGATTTTGAGGACTTGTTTTCTTTTCTCTGGAGAGAGTGTGAGCCTATTTTCCCACTCTCACATGTATTTTGATATATGTTTTACTCTTGTGTTCTTTGATTATGGAGTTTTAGGTGTGTCCATAAGCATCATCTTTTCATTGTTGTGTCAAACAGCACCTTTAGTGCAGTGACACAAGTTTAATACCTTCTCTGGGATTAACTACTACAAAATGTTTGTTTGTTTGCTTGTTTATTGATTTTGTATGGTGCGCCAAACCCAAAGGTAACAGGGCGCAACAGAGAACAGGAAAATATGAGTACTTTAAAGCTTAGTTACAGGGTAAGGCACAATATAAATATAATCAAGGATAGGCATCCCCAGCCACGTAGACCCATGGGACTAACAGAAGAATTAGCCTTGAAAGAGAGGGGGGTCACATGAATCATACCACTGAAAGAATCAAGCGGGATAAGTTGCTCTCAATGTAGGAGCTCAATGAGGGGATAGGCCAGGTCAAGGATAGTATAAAATCAATCAATCTTTATTAAACACATATCTAATAACATTAAACATAGTGCTGAAATCATGATAAAACAGCATAAAAACAGACAATCAATGTTTGATATCTCCAGTTAAAGTGCAAGTCAATATAAAGTGCTTATTGATCTAGTGAGCATCCTATAATATAAGGTGGACACTAGGTGCATAATGCAATTATAATTCAGAGACATATTACACAAAACCAAATTCCAATCTCAAGAATAATACAAAATATATATTCAGAACAAAATTATACAACTGAGAAAAAGCAAAAGGAAAAAGGGACAAAAGAACAAAAAGTAGGAGACACAACCCAACAGGGGTAAAAACAATTAGCATTTCCTGTAAAGTTAAGTTGTTGTCCCCAATTGCAAATTAAATTTACAATAATCTGACAAGTTGAAAGTGCATCAGTGAAAAACAAAATTAAATTAAATTAAATGCACTGCTTGTCACCAATCCGACCTAAGTACACTAATTAGGTCGGATTGGTGACAAGCAGTGCATTTAAATTAAATTAATCTGAAAAGCTTGTTTGAAGTTTGTCTGTGATGTATTTATTGGCTCCCAAATACAAGGAATTGCAATAGTCAAGTTTGGGGAGTATTAGTGCGTTAGCGATAATGATGCAGCTAGCTTGGGTGAGGAAGACTCTGCTTGCCCTGATAAGCTTGCACGTGTAGGCGGTAGAGGATGCTAATGAGTTCACTTGTTTCTTTAGTGTCAAGGCTGAATCAAGGTGAAAGCCTAGTATTTTCACTGTTTTGGCTACTGTAATAATTTTGCCATCAATATTGAATGCCGAGTAGTTGGAGTTGAGTTTTTTTAGGTCGGAACCGAGGAGCAGGATTTCGGTTTTATCATCATTCAGGCATAGGCCATGCGTGGTCATCCATGCCTGAATGATGAGATATATTTTGTTCACCAAGGCCATATCAGAGTTGAAATTGCCCGAAAGGGGTATGAGGATCTGAGTGTCATCAGCGTAGTTAGTGTATGTGAAACCCAGTCTAGTCTTTTTAAATTCTTAGACCCAGCAGACACTATCTTCCTATAGAGTGCTGGAGGGGTTACTTAGTATCCCTTATGTCTAAACACTCTTGTAGCGGTCAAAAGCTACCCTTTCCTATTGAAATGGCTGGTGGCAGTGGTTTTGTAACAAACTACCATAATTTTTGCCAACCGCGAACACCGGTAGCTAAAAATCGGGGCTGCCATGTTTTTCAATATGACGCACAAGACCCCTCTGTAAAAACAGACTCCGGTAATCTTTTTTTCGCCGTTTCTTTGTGGTCCGTCTTGTGTTTAACTCTGTGCTCCAAATCAGGTTTGGTCCCTTTGTTCGTGAGCCTTTGGCGGGCTTCAGGACTGAAGTCCGCCTGTGGCGTCTGGGTGTCTGGGGTGGGCAGGAAGTGAGGGAGGTACCCGAAACACCCTGTGCTTGGTCTCCTCGGAGACCCAAGTGCACTCTGGCGTGTTTGGCTGGTTGACTGTCCGGCAAGGACAGCCACCCTGCTGGGTGAGTGACGGCTAGGCTGAAATGAATGAGAGAAAACTGTTTGAAAGGCAAGTCTCCCAGACTGGAAGGCAGAGTCGACTACTCGAACGAAAGAACCGAAGACGAGCTGGAAGAGGATGGCTGCTGCAACCACTGGAACATTGGTTTGCCCGGTGAAGCACTGCTGCACATCCGAATCACCATATCTCCCTTCGACAGAAAAGCTCCTTCAAGGACAGCTTCTCCCTTTGAGTTGGTGGGACAATCAGCTCAGAAGACACCTGGATACCATTCTCAATGCTGGTTAAGGTTTATCCAGGGAGAGGGAAACCAGTTTGAGTCTTGAAGCAACGGCTACTGAACCAAAGTGACTTCATTTTGTTTGCTTCGAAGAAGATCCTGCGCAGTGCAGGAGTCCCCCAACGTTCTCCCTCTTGTCCCCATGACTGAAGCTCAGGAACAACGAGATCTGCAGGAACTGCCAAGAACCAACATCTTCAGCCGCATATTTTTGCATCACTTTAAGGTACTGTGCCATCCGGTTGAGAGATCCTAACTCACGCGGTGAAAGTCTGTGAAACTTTCCCAACTTGCAGGCCTAATCAGCGTGTGACCCAGAATATCATTTCTTTTCATCTAAACTACTTTTAAAAACTTTTACAAAGACTTCTTCATTTGTACCAGAACTGTGCTGTCCTATCCAAGAACACTAGACTATTGACTTTGGCCTGGCCTATTGAATTGAACTGACCCTCCTGGTACACTGAACCTTTGCATTGCCTAACAGAAGTGTTTTCTAATCCATTGTACAAACATATGTCTTTCTATTCCTATTGAAAGTAATTGAAGTGCTATTTGGCTCCTTTTTCAGGGGAGCTCAAACTGTCTCTACAACTTAGAGTTTGTGACTGTAGTGTATTAGTGTTTAATATTGAGTTGATTTCTACCAGCAAATGTTTTCTAAATGATTGTGTAAATAAATGTCTAAGTATTTTTTACGAAGAAACCTTGAGTGTAAGTGTCTACTTGAACCACTGTGATTCTGATACTTCTGTGTAACTCCCTTTACTGCTCACATTCTGTCTTGAGATAAGCCTGGCTGCTCAGCTCGCTACCAAAAAGTGTGTGGTACAGACTTATACCAAAGGTTGGATTTTGCTTACACCGGTAGTCCTAATTGTGTGTGGTGTTCCAAGAGGGTACTGCATGCAATTACTGCCTAACATCCAGCATTCAACTGACACTCCATTTGTTACTAGGGAATTCTGTGGTGCTTTTAAGGCGTTTATGATTTTCCAAATTCTCATAGTATTTTTAGTTGAAACCAGCCATAGCATCTTTTCAGCATCACATTGATAAAGAAGCCATTTGTGACTTTTTATCCAGTTTTTATACTGTTGTTTTAATGTTTTAATAATCAGGTGTCCCTGAGGTTCTTTCTTAGCTTCGAGTAACTCACTTCTCAAGATCTTCTTTTTTCTCATTATCTCGGTGTCAAAGACGTGATTTTTCTTGAAGCCACCCTTTGAGCTTCCGGTGGCCATTGCCCTAAAGATCTCTAGCTTTTGGCCCGTCTGGACCTTCTCTTTGCCTCCATGGTTAATTTGAACTCTATTTCGCCCTTGCTCAGCAGATAGATCAATGATTTCTTCATTCAGGTTACCATAAAACTGATTACAAATACACACAGTCAGCATTTCATGGCCACTCTCATCCGATTCTTTGATCTTAAGATCAATTAAGTACCCAAATAGGTTTTCTGAGGCGAATAGAAGGGTTTGTTGATCCTCCCCTCTTCTCCAGGTGACTTTAGCTGGAACGTCAACCTGTATGTGTCCATTTCCCATGTTGACATTTCTCTCTTCCATCTCCTCTCTCCAAAAGAGCCCTCTCAGGCCTTGTGGAGTTGAGTTTATATGACGATTTGTTATTACGCTGGCTTCATCATCGAAGCAGAGGATGTTTCAAGAACTCTGAATCTGGTCTTAACTCAATTGCGTCATCCATAGTTCTGAATACAAGTTTTACGAAAATCTCCTCTGTTTTTTCTAAAGGATTCCAGTAGAGGTTAATGAGTAAAAGATTCTTCATCTGGTTAAGGTCTTTTGTATTTATTTCTATGAATAGGGCTTGGATTAAGGGCGACAAACAATATTCTTTGAGCACCTGGCTTTTGATAGTCTTTTTTAAGGCTGTTGGTAGGTCCGCCAGAGGGCACCCCTTCACCCCCTTTATTGCAGGATTGATATACACATCGTAGACCTCCAGTAAAGGTCGTTCTCACAGCCAAGTCTCCCGGAAACATATTATTTCAAAGTTCTCAAATTGTGAATCACAAGGGCAAAAAAGATTAGCAAAGCCTTGCGTGTTCCATAAGGCTAAAGAAATGGTCTCCTAAGCAGTGTGTCCTGTGCTACCTGTGGAGGAGGACTTGCTTTGCCATTCTTGGATTAACTTTCCCCTTTGCTATGTTTCTAATGGAGAAGTGGCATTGATTTCTGGCAGTCCACTTTCTATTTTCTTGAAAAACACTTCTTCTCCCATATACGCACTGCACATGCACGGAGCACTGTGCAGTGTGCTAAACAGTGTGTCCTGTGGTACCTGTGGAAGAGGACTTGCCTTGCCATTCTTGGATTAACTTTCCCCTTTGCTACATTTATACTGGAGAAGCGGCATTCATGTATGGCAGTCCACTTTCTATTTTCTTGAAAAACACTTCTCCCATATAAGCACCACACAAGCGTGCAGCCCTGCACGGTGTGCTAAGCAGTGTGTCATGTGGTACCTGTGGAGGAAGACTTGCTTTGCCAATCTTGGATTAACTTTGCCCCATGCTATGTTTCTACTGGAGAAGCGGCGTAGATTTCTGGCAGTTCACTTTCTATTTTCTTGAAAAACACTTCTTCTGCCATATAAGCCAAGCGCATGCGCAATGTGCTAAGCAGTGTGTGTACCTGTGGAGGAGGACTTGCTTTGCCATTCTTGGATTAACTTTCCCCTTTTCTACGTTTCAGCTGGAGAAGCAGTGTAGATTTCTGGTAGTCCACTTTATATTTTTTTCGAAAGACACTTCTTCTCCCATCTAAGCCAAGCGCATGCACGCAGCGCTTCACAGTGTGCTAAGCAGTGTGTCCTGGGTCAGGTGGAGGGTGCCTGGTGCCTGCATAATTTCTTATACACTAATGCCATGTGCTCATTTTACAATCATAGAACTTGAACTGGAGCGACTAATACCATTCTGACCAGCTGTGACTGAGAAGCTCATTGCCTATTGCCGTCCCTCAATCGTGTCACGTTTTTGAAACCACTTCCATAAAGCCAATTGCAAGTAACATATTCTTGGCGGCGGAAGACACGATTCATAAGTATCGAGCTGATTTGTGGTTACTGCGGCCTTAAAGCACTTTCACCTTCGAGTAACTTGGCATGTGATGTCCTTCTAAATGAACAGCTGAGAAATGATACAGTGAACAATTCTGGATATCTAATCGCGGTAACTGTTGAGCTGGTGTTGCTATTTGAGCCGCGAAAATGCTAGGAAGTTGTACTGACGCAAGTGACTCTGCAGGGTGCATTTAAATATTGAGCTGCTGAACCTGTTCTGTGGCGGTGCCCTATTTATCTAAACACTGCAGTGACTGCTGAGAGTCTCTCTCTTTGATCCGCAAAGGGGTAAGCATGCTGAACTCTGCCTGTTACTGTCTTGTTGCCCAAGAGAACGTGCTTTTTAAACACGGTGACTGCAGAGCTTTTTGTGCTCTTTCAGTCGTGTTCATTTTGATTAGTATCTTTTATAACCACTGTTGGCGTCTAAACATTGTGGTGACTGTCGAGAGTTTTTTCTCTTTGAGCCGCAATTGGAGAAGAGTTTTTTGATCTCTATTTATTACTGTTCTGTTTGATCAAGTGTATGTAGTTATTTAGCACAGTGACTGTGGAGCGAGTGTGCCCTTTGAGCCGTGTTAATTATTGTTATTTTTTTTTATATAACTACCTCTGTGTCAGCAAATTATTATTTGAAGCAGAGCAAGTTATGATATATGACCGTACTCATTAAAATCAGGCATGCCTAGCACGCGAAAAATATCTTCTACAACACTGGTTTTAAAATCGACACCTATGAAACCTTCCCCAGCAAATGCTCTCAAGCGAAAATTGCTTGGGCCATCTGATTTAACCTTGGAGAAAAAAAAAATGTGTGTGCCAGAGATATTCAAGACGTTTGCCAGCCTTGCATGAATTGTTTTGCTGGAGTCATCTGATAGTGGAAAAACTGTTCACACCAACACCTCTGAATGTAAGCTTACTAAAAAAGATGTTGTAGTGAATGCTCTTGATTCTTCTATATCTGACACCCAGATTTTGATTGTTGATGCCCCCACTACACCTCTGGCTGAGTCTAATAAATCTGTAATAGAGCCTAATGATCACCATCAAACTATTACAGAAAAGTAATCTGGTACTTTAGTGCCAGCTTTATGTGACCCAATCATAGATGATCTAGACAAATCCGTCCATAAGATTCCAATCCGTCCATAAGATTCCTCCGGCCCTTGAACAGTCTGTTGGCAACATACCAATAATAGCTTCTTCGTCACTGATTGAATCTGAAGTTAACAGCTTAGACCAATCACCAAGCTTGTTTGATAATTCCAACATTGCCTCCTCATTGATCACAACACTGGATCAAACTCATCCGACTAGACAAGCGTCGGTGTCCACAATTCCTGGGGCGCTCACACGTGCTTGCAATCTGTGTTACTGGAGATCACTCTAAATTCTATTCACATGACCATTGTATCTCTAACAAAGTTGTTTGAGACGCGTGATACCAAAATTACACAACAGACAATTCAAATAGGACGGATTGAACTTTGGATGAATGATTTGGTGAAATAGAAAGAAGTGTTTGTGCAAAGTGTCAAGAATGATACTACCTTAAAGAAGGGGTCTAAGATTTTAGAGGCGAGTCTTCTGGAAGTGTCAAATCACAGAGCCAAGTCTAGTGTGCTACCGATGTTCACTGGGATCATCATTCCAGTGGACAATAACATAAGTGCCTTGCCACTTCCTCAGGCCAGTCCAGTTGTGATTGTACCTGACAAGAGCCAGATCGATGGTTCTTCTCAGATCAATTATAACTTGTTTAACAAAAATGCCAAAAGGAAAAAACGGGTTATGCCTAATGTTACAGAAAAAAAAACTAAAAATCTAAAGGGTTTATCCTGTCACTCTCGAGCCAATGCAAAACAATTTATTAGACATCTATCTGGGAAGAATCTCACCTCAAACACTACTAATGCCTTGCTTTCAACCATCAAAGCCATCGATGATAATCAAAAAAATATGACACATTTCCAATCAAAAGAAGTCAGTGATTATCCACCCGCTTCCCAAAAATCTAACTATCACAGGGAAGATTCAACAGACAATACACAAACCTATATTGGCTGACAATAAAATGCAGATTGACAATTCTATTGAAAAATACATAAAATTACAACAAGCAAACATGTTGGCAGTGAGAGACCCACAGTGCCTGTCTAAAATTGCTATCAAGTCAAACGAACAGAGGTTGACTGTCACAACTGAGGTGACCAATCAGGACAACTTGAGATTGGGCTTGAGCACGCATTTGGAAAAGGGAAAGGTAATACCTCTTGATGGCACTGTTCCAAAAACTGTCAGACTGTCTCGCTCTAACAATAAGGATGATTTAGACTCTTATATTCAGGAAGTGCATAATATAAGAGTTGAAATCGATACTCATACTCAGAAGCCTATGGTAGATAACGCTACATCTTTAGTGGGCAGTAATGAGAAAAAAAAGAAAAAGAGAAAAATGATGGGCAATTATGTCCATCAGAAGAACGAAATGTCTTGAGCTCAACTCAACATCATAGAAATCAAACATATAGGCAAGTTGTGCCAAGCAATTTGCAGAGTCAAATTGCTAGAGCAGTGGAGGACTACATTACATCTACTAGAATAGAAGGCTTGAATGGGGAGAGACCGAATCAGCGTGGTCCACCTGTCTCGCCACAACAGGTTAAATCTGATCTTCCAGCATGGTCGCCCACTCATCCTAATAGTGTGAATGGTGATATTCCAAGACAGAGGAATGAACCAGCTTCTGTGTCTTTGCCTTTTTATTCTTTCAAAACACAATCAAAGTTCACCAAGTTTCATCGTCTGATCATTAAATGTCGCTCTGCTCCATATGCGATGTACGATCTGAACAGAATGAGTGTGTTAGCAATTCTTGGAGACGTGGCCAGCCTACAAGACATATCCATTACTGATTTTTATCAGGTTGAGTTCCTCAATGATAATGATCTTCTGTGGTGCGATTGTTGCTCACATACAATGTTGTTAGAAATGTACTCTGGCAAGCTCGTATGGAGCTATTTGCAATGGGTTTCGTGCTTGCGATCGATCCCACAACAATTGACATTAAAGAGGATTCAAATAATATATCTCAATCTAATCCCTATAAGATAAATAATTTAAAGCTAATAACATTGAGAATGGTTTTGAGAAGCATCGATCGCAATCATAATCATCCCAGTTGGATGGCAACCGTGACATCTCTATGATTAGTTGGAATACGTGTGGGTTCTCTCACCTGCTGAACTCAAGTGCTGACGTCCTCAACACTTTTGACATATTTGTGATGCAGGAGACCTGGTTGACTGCCAAACCGGCTTGGGACAATCATAGCATATTATTGCATCCTGCTAGGGCCTCTTTGCGAGGAAGACCAATGTCAGGTCTGATGGTGGCCATCAAAAACGACAAAAATGTACAAATTTCTGCCTATGAAGCACCGAACCGGTACTTGCAGATGGTAAAAATATCGTACCAACGGGGAGCCATTGCATTAATTAACATATACTGCAATCCCCTAGGTCTAGCAGATTAAAAATTCTTTGATGATTTAGAATATTTGCTAAATCTTTAGTCTCAAGCCATAGACATCACAAATGTTATTTTAGTTTGTGATTTGAACATGCACTTGTTAGTCTCTCAGAAACAAACTTTGAATCAGGCAAATCTAAAATCGATACATTTTATGAAAAAGAGAACTTTCTAATGTGTAATGGGTCCATTACGGTAGACATTCCACCTCATCATACGTGGCAGCAAAGATGTAAAAATTCTATAATTTATTATGTATTTGTAGACAGAAACACCTTCCACTGTGCCACTGAATTTAAAGTGGTTAAATGCGTCCATAGAGATCATGACGCCCTGTCTCTTCATTTATCCATTGGTTGTGACTCTGCAAGTACGAGGAATCAGAAGTACTCACAAATACTGACTATAATAATACACAAACACGGTTCAGATGGAATGAGCAAACATGAAAATCTTTAAATGCTAACATTGAGGAGACCCAGATTACAAAGATGTGGACTATAGAACCTTACACAGCCTATCTGCATTTGAATCAAACACAGTCCTTAAATGCGACTTGTACAGCATTTAAACCCAGATATGAGTTTGATCAGGAGGTGCAAGCGAGGAAAGCAATACTACGGTATGAAAAAAGAACTATCCTTGCTTCGTCTGCTCTGGAAAAATCTAAGGTAATTCATAGATCTAAGTTCAGATATAGGAACTGGTTAAGGTCTCATGAATTTCATCTCCATCAATCTGATGGTGAAGCGATGTTACGCACAATTGGCAATAAAAATATGGCCCAGATTTGGGACTTAATTAACAAAGCAATGTATTTAAAACAAAGACCAGTCCAAGTGAATGGGGTCAGTGATGCCGATTGGATACAATATTACACAAAATTATACGCCTCTTTATCATCAAGTTTGTGTAATCTGGTCAGTGGTCCCTCGTGTTACCATGGTTTGCAAATTCTTGAGGAAGATATTCTGCATTATATTAATAAAGCCAGAAGTTCTAGAGCGCCAGACCCTGATGGGCTAAACAAAGCTCATCCAACATCATGGGCCAGGATTTTGTGTAACATTTTTAATCAAGTCATATTATCAAATACTATACCTGATTCATGGCACCAATCAATCGTAGTACCAATATTTAAGAGAGGCGATCGGTCCTGTACTATGAATTATAGGCTGATGCCCTCTTAGATACACCAGGTAAAATCTTTTCAAGGTTCATCTTGCGCGACTTTAACAAATGGACAGCTAGCCACACTCAATGTGATCAGTATCAAGCGGGTTTTATACCCGGCCTGGGCACCTCCATTAATTTGCTGACACTTAACTCAATTCCAACTCATCATATGAGCATAAAGCAGCCACTGAATATGGATTTTGTTGATTTAAAAGCTGCCTTTGACTCCGTCTTGAGAGAACTTCTAATCGAGAAATTGATCCCTCAGCTTTGTCCAGCATACTTAACGTCACTGATCACAGACATACACACTGGAAATACTATTCAAGTGAGACTTTCACTTGATGGAAAGTTAACATGTCCAATCAATACATATAGAGGTTTACGTGAAGGTTGTACCCTTGCCTCTGTACTATTTATTTTTTTATATCAGATGTGGGCAAAACATTACAGAACATTATCACTGATTCACCCAAATTATCGAATAAGGTTGTCACATACTTATTATACGCTGATGATTTGATTATGATGTCTAAGACACCATAAGGGCTTTAAAGGTTGTTGAATGCTTTAGCAATGTAGGTCCAAGAGAATCATTTGGCCATATATTTAGATAAAACTAAGATCATGCAGTGTAACATGGGTAAAAAGAATAACATCAAAATTGTTAAATGGCATCTATATGAACAAATGTTAGAATGTGTATCTGATTATACTTACTTGGGTGTGAATGTGGCCTATTCCCTTGATGAGAGACATTTCATTGACATGCTAAAAAATAAGCTAGTCACTGGAACCTCTCAGGCCAGAATCATCCAGACCAAGTATGGGAAGTTTTCCATCACTCCAGCCCTAACATATTTCCTGCAAAAACTTTCTCCTATACTTCTGTATGTGGCAGAGACTAAATCTATAATTTCTAAAAAGATATGGTCAGCCTTTGAGGGGAAAAATCTTGTTGTATGCTCGTTATGTATGGCAGATTATTGCCTTATTTAGAAAATGCCTGCTAGCTTTGCAGTCTCCTTTGGTTTTTGGCACGCTAGCCAACTACATCTTCATGTCCAAGGATAAATGTATATCTAAATGGCGCAAACTATACCATGTCTAACATAGAAGTAACTTTATTAACTTTAATTCAGAATCCTGTTAGGGTAAAGACCAAACTTTTCCAATGGGATTGGTGCCAAACAATAGCGAAATGCAACAAACATCATGATTTTTCTACAAATCCGTTTCAACCCAAGAGATATGGTATAGCGGAAGCCTACACGCAGAGATATCCTGGTGTTAGACACCGAATAGAATTCATGCAAATTCGTTTTAATTTTTGGCCAACGAAAGACATTTTTGCCAAATGTAAAATAATTGAGCAGTCTGAAAATGAATGCAGATTCTGTCAACTTGCTACTCAAAAAGAGACGTTAAAACATTTATTGGTGGAGTGTGTTAATTTACTTGATTTGAGGACAAATCATTTGAAACATTCTGTGGAAGCCTATAGAAATGTAGACCTTGACTATTTATGGCTCTTGATTGACTGTGGCTTCCTCACTCGAGTGAGAATTGGAGCCATTGGGTTCCATCATGCCATGAAACTAGAAGATTCGTGAATAAGCAACATTAAGTTTTGAATCAAAATTGTAACAGCATAATTATTATGAGTTGAATGCATAGAAGTAATTTACGTTTATCCTTTGTGCAAGATAATGTATTCCTGATTTATTAACTCACTGCAATTTTTTGTTTTTTAATTAATTCTTCTTCTTCTTGTCAATTTTATTAATTGCTTCATTTTATTCTGTGTGTTCTTTTTTTGTACAAATTGTATAAAGTTGATAAAATATAGCTAAAACAATTAAAAAATATATTCTCTTGCTCTGCATCGAACAACGACCATCTTCCTTAGATACTACGGGCTATGAGGTTGATTTTTCGCCAGCTAGTGCTCCAGACAACCACGACCAATTTTCTTCTGATTCCATTTTTTCCCTTGAATTATCTTTCCTGTTGAAATGCTACTTTTTGTCTTATTTTTCACTGTTATTTGCAGGTTTCTATCCTCGGTTTCATGGTCTCTGTCACTTGTTTCTTTGTCCTCCTGGTAGTTTTTAACCACTGGTGTGTAGTGTTTACTACTTCCCGGTGATCTGAAATTCTGCCTTTTATTTAATTTCTCCTCTGATGGCTCCTTATTATCATATGCACATATTCTGAAGCCCAGGGATAGTAGTTTTCCCGCTGTTTTCATAATCTGGTTCCTTTTTCCCTCGGAGGTGACATCAATAATTACTTTCTCCAGTCTTTCATCCTCTGGAAATTCAATTAGATGAAAATCACTCGTATCGATATTTCTCAATGAGGGAATGTAATGCATCAAGCGCAGGCTGTTGGCACGTTTTAACACCAAGTCATCTTTTCTCCAAAGCACTCTCTCTAGCAAGAGATGATAGGTACTGCTATCTTTATGTCCCGAGCCAGAGTGCCGTCCTTCCCGGACCGGACCTTCGTCTTGATAAGAGGATTTATCGTCTTTTCTACTTACCTGGAAAGGTTTATGTATGTTCTCTCTTTTTTCATTAATTGTTTAAAATGCATTCACACTTGTTTTGTGCAACTTTTTAATTTCAAAGGTACACATTTAGAAGGCAGTTCGTCATCATCCGTGTCAGACTCAATATGTGCTTGTTTCCTTTTATCAGTGTACCTCTGCAAGTGGTTATTCTGCTGACTTGTTTTCAACACCTTTAATGGACTGAATGTCACCATTTTCTCCACAAAAGATGCTTCACTTTGTTCCTCCTCTAAGATTTCTGAGTTCTCGATCTCACTATGTGGCACTGTTTACCACTCTGGCGGGTTTACTCAGTTCTACCATGGATATCTGTCTTTGGGAGGAGGTTCGTGTCGAAAGGCTCTCCTTATCTGAGTTCCCGTTACAGTCTGTTGTGCCTTTATGTTGAATGGTTCTGCCTAAATTAGGTCTGCCTCTCCTTTCCATGTCAGTATTAGAATCTTCACGTTCCGAAATTGTATACGTTGATAGATTCATGAGTATTTCTCTTTGATTTTCCTCATTAACTTCATTTTGTATGTACTTTTTATTACAAGGGGCATCCACCAGTTGATTACCAATGCAGATCTTCACTAGCAGATACATCAGGTAATAATGGCCCACATTCCGCATTCTTTGATGTAATCTCGCTTCCCACTTATCCAGAGCTTTTAGCAAAGTGTAAGCCTTTCTGATTTCTCTTAAACCTATTCAGTGAGTCAGATATAGCAGCTTGACTTATTAGCTGTTTGTTTTCTTTCAACAGACTTGCTTTTAAAAGTTCTCTTGTAGTATTTGGGGATTTTAATTTTTGCTTCACCTCCTTTAATTTCACGAAGGTACCATGCTTTCATTTGCTTGGAGGACTGTTGTCTGAATCATCGACATCCCCCACCGGATGTTCACATTTCCTCTTAGTACTGATTATCGCTGGTTGTCCTTTAATCAGGTTAAGTTCTTCCCTTCACGTATCATCTTGATTCAAAGGCCCATGGGGCAATGGCCCACGTTCAGCTGTTGTATCGTTAGCCCCTTCTAGAGAGTCCTTATCTAGACTGATATTTATTTGATTTGGTTTCATGGTTTCAGCTCTCTGTTTGTTTCTTTCCTGTACAATAGGGTCTATATACTATGCAGGATATTCATAATTTGTGCAGTGTTCTTCTCAAGATTTGACTGGATAGCTGTCACAAAGCCTTCAATGAATATCAGTTTAGAATGAAGCATAGCTATTAGAGTTGATTGATCCCTTATTTGATCATTGAGCGACTCATGCAGCTTCATATATAGTGTTAAAGTTAATGTTAGTGCAGCAATTAACTCAGGGTCTACAGACACATTTTTTGGGGGAAATTTGTCGATGTTAGTCGTTTCCATTGCTACTAATATGTCCTTGTCTGTAGGAGACAAACCTTCTGCTTGCTTCCTACTCCTAAGCCGCTCTTGTTTCTTTTGGGAGTCAGCCGCCTGCTTATTGTTGCAGGGATGCCCTTCTGTACTAGATTTGGGTCGCATCATGTTCATCTCAGCACTCTCCTTGCATTTGGTGATTGTATGCATAGAATCTGCAGAATTTTCCAAATCTTTCGGTGACCTAGAATTAGGCAATTTTACTTTACTTGATGGAACATTTAGCACCTCATCCCGATCTTGTTCCATGCTGGTATTTTTCACATGCTCGGGTCTCTGAAAGAAAAATCTTTGCCTGAAGACTAGCATTTCTAGCATTTCTGAAGTTGATGAAGCAGGTTTCCAGGGCACTCTGCCTTTAGATGCGGCTAGGGTCTTTACTGGTGTGCAGGTGATGTTGTTTCTCCTTCCAAATTTGTACACTTTCGGGGATGAAGCCCCTGAAAATGTCAGCCCTATCTAAGGGTGTAGAAGGAGGTTCCATAATTCTGTTAGGGTGTGTGTTCATTTGATGTGAGCTAATGCCACTTAGGTTTGTTTCTTTTCTGGGACTCACCCAGAGTCTCTTATTAGGAGAGCCTGAACCTGAGTCCATTTGTAAGGTGTTCTCCGGCGAGATCGTCGTAGCACTGATCGCTACCCGGATATCAATCGGGCATGGATTTGTCTGGCGGTTGGACCCAGATCCACACCTATCTCTCCTATCTCTCCTATCCCTCTGGGCATATTTTTACTTAATTCAAGCTCTGCCGCCCCCAACAATTGGCGTCATTTGTGGCTTGATCCTCATCTTCTATGTGTTGATCAATTAGCTCCACATCATCCTGCGCGTCTTCCATTACTTATAACACCACCAGAGTTGGTTTCAGTCACTTTCAGTAGCACTGTACTCTGAACACATCAAACTGTTAAAGACAATTGAATCCGGGAACCGCTTGCCAAGTTTACATTGCAAAGACACTCATAGATTAGTGTAGCAGTGGAGCACCTCCTTTTGGCCACTGCTTATCTGTTCGCTTGTCAGTTGGCTTGTGTTTTTTCATCTTTCCATTTATCGGGCTTATGCTGCTCCGTGGCTCATGGTAGCTCAACCAAGACACTGTCTCTCCGAATCGAGGAGCAGAGACTGAAACAGAGTCTGTCAAGTTGTTCCTCTTTCCCTGAGCTGGCTCACGTACAACAGACGAGCCGGATAGGAGGGAAAACCTTCCTTGTTGCTAACCTATGGCCGAACTCTCAGCCAAACACTCGAACAAAGGACGGTATTCACCTGGTCGATCTTCTTCAATTCGGATGTCCTGCACTCTCGTGAAGGGACTTAGATGAGTGAGATCATGCCTCGGCTCTGGAGGTCCAACTGGAGCTCACCAAAGTTCTGGACAGATTCGGCTCGCAAAGATGTTGCAGTGTAAATGGGACGTATTTATGATCTGCAGCTCTGGAAAGGAACAGCACCTCAGAGATGGTTCCATTTGTAGTTTGTCTCTGGGCTGGTTGGTCCCACCAGCCAAAGGTAAGGAGTCATCCTCTTCAGAGCTCCTCTGTTGATGAGATGACAGGGTCAGGACAGCAGTGGTCTCTTCATGGTTACTGGAAGGGTCTGCACACGTCTCTGGTTGACTTCAGATTCGGATCTTCTATTCCATTGGTCAACTTGCCTTTCACCTGAGGAACCTCACCTTTATTCAGTTTTCCCACACACTCCTCTGCAAACTCTCTCAGCATTTTACAGAAAGGGGCAGGTAGTTGTCCAATCAGCTGGCTGGCAGACACAGAGCAGGAGAGTGAATAACCCATCTGCCACTTCCTGCCTGCCCAGACATGCTGGAGCCTACACGGGGACACCCAAGGGTTTCTGCCAACGGCAAAACACACACACAGAGCTCCCCCTCCCTGAATGGTAGTAGAAGGACTTACAAAGAACTATCACTATAGAAATGGCGAAAAACATAAGGAGCCACAATGTGAGAACATAGGTGATGCTATTGTGCATAACAGAGACTGTGAATACAGTCTGCGGTAGACAATAGCGCAATAGTTGGTAAAACAAATCCACTGCCACCAGCGATAACTATAGGGTTGCCTATGTGACAAAAAAGCCACAGGAGCAGAGAGAAGGGGGATACTAGGTATCCCCTTAGCACTCCACATATGGCGGCGTGTGCTAATCTCTCAGAGTATGATGTTTTAGGAGGGACACAAAGTATCCCGCTATCCTAGAGAACTGTAGTTCTCAAGGATAGTGACAGAATCTCAAATGAGAACCCAAAGGGTTCCCAGCAACACTGCACATTGGGTGCTGTGTGCTGCAAAAGTTAAACACACGTGCCTAAAAGAGGTGTGTTATTACAAGAGCAAATATTGGCATGCTGGGACATCACACGTGCACTCATACAGTGCCATGACTGACATTATTGGGCGAAGGCAAGATGGGCGTGTACCTAATAGCAGCAGTATAGGCCTTATTGCCCAAATCCATGCTGGGTGTGCTCTTACAGTTGCACAACAGCCATTTTTCGGCAACGCCAACATTCATGTTTTCTTACATTGGTAATACTGCCCGTAGAGTGAAAAAGCCAAGATGAGTGTGTACTTACAGATTGTAAATTGCATGTCTTTTACACAATTTTTCACAGACCATCCACTGAAAATGCACCATTTTAACACATTGCTTTAAAATAAATATTTCTCGTGGGGAACGCCGCTTTTGTCTGTTTGTGTTCGGTCACTCGTGCTCATTATTGGAAAATATATATTCCCGGCTCATTGCAAATAATCACCAGTCGCGACTGCTGCAGATTGCTGTACGACAGGCTCCTTTTTCACAATCCTAAATCCGCCACTCAACCAGACACAATCTATTGGAGTCAAATCCTTCCAGTGGGCTCAGAATACTAATCCATAGCAGTAGGAATATTTCCCGTGCAGGTTTGGGAATCCCACACTGTGGCAGAGCTTGGGGACCCCGCCACTGGGAGAGTAATTCTCATGGCAGACAGCAGAAATCGAAAGGGACAGCTATTGATCAAAAACATTGCAATGGTTTTTTCTCTTCATCTTCTCTCAGGCACACTTTGTACGAGGCTCTCAGTATAGCCCGTCCGTGTCTCTATTGTATCCAATAAAGAGCTGAACATTGGACTCTGAACCTTAATAACATTGTGTGTCAATGGCCATCGGCTGGAGAAAACACGAAGTTACCATTTATTTCCTGGAGTTTGCTTTTTGTTGTGCTGTACCTCATGTTGTCACATAATCATTCTATACTGAGCAACACATATCTCCACTTTCCGTAATGGCATGCACAAAACGATGAAAATAGCAGAACAGCATTCTTATTCGTTTTGTCTCCCGGGAAGGATTCACTATACATGGTTGCCATGGAGATGGAGCCGCTTTTAACAGAATCCTGATTGTCCGTCCTCCCCTTCCCCTAAACAAGACTCCAGCAGTGACGCATCCACTTTCCTGTTGGCACTTCACATAGCAGTTATACACAAATAGGCAAATCATAACGTTCGAGAAAAAAAAAACAAGAAACTATACGACATTCGCTGCGGCTTGCTTCATCTATTTCCTTAAGTGAGCATTTAACATAATCATCCACCCTTTTTATAATGTTTGCAGTACCTATCAGAATATATAGTAGGTGTGCTTCCAGCACAGTTTTCATGGGCCATCAGTGTGCCATGTTGTGCACGCTACACAAATGCCTGTTAAAACCCAGACGACCACTAAAAGCTGGAGCGTGACAAGGCCTCCCCCTCCACGTGCATAGTACAATCTTCTTTGAAGTTATAATAGAAATAGGTGGGTTCATCTTTATCTGAGGTTTGCTTCTATGGTTCAACTAATACGGACACTGGGCCTCATGACAAGTTTGGCGGTAAGGCAACAACAGCGCCGGTATCGCTCCCGGCACCATTGCTACAGTACCACCATACTAGGAGTTCTGCTTGGAGGTTGCCCTTGCAGCCAACAGGTCTGACCTGGTGGCTGTACCGACACCCACAAGCAGAACATGATGGTAGCATCAGTACCGTTATCAACGGTACCGATGCTACCACCCTCCCCATTACTATTGAGACCTTTGGGGCTCAAATGGGGATGTACCGGGCCTGGCACCCACAAAAGAGCAATTACTGGGTCCGGCTGGGCCGGAATAGCCTGGTAATTGCCCATTTGCGGGTACCAGACCCGGATGCGAGTTTGGAGGTAGCCTTGCAAGCAGCAAGGCTACCTCCAACCTCGTAATGAGGCCCACTAACAGGAGATAGCTCCAGTCAGCGAGATTCGGATCCCTTATCTGAAACAAGCATTTGGCATGTGCTCTTCATTGATCAGTGATTGGTTTGATCAGTGATTGATTAGTGGTGGTGTTTGCCAGTGCTCAGTCCCAGCACATATTTCTAAACACCCACACTGATTTCTCAGACTCAGTTTTATTATGAGGTGGTCTTATTGTCAACATATTTTACCTGTCAGCTAGTCATTGTCACACAACAAGCAACAACAATGTGCAGTGGCCTGCGTCTCTGCATCCTGAGCTGGCTCATTGATATTTATGAACCCGATGATCCAGGTGGATAGCACAGTGCTAGTTACCAATTTGTTAGGATAACAATGAGTCGCGCTGACAATTCCCACACACTCCTCCAGTTAGCCTGCATGAGGTTGGTGCAGCTATGCTATTGCAACAACCAGCAGCACTACCACTCATTGTGGGTTGATAATATGACAGCCCCAGCCAGCAGCATCAACACATGTGCAAGGCCAGGGACAAGCATTAGGCCTCTGCCGAAGAGGAGTTCCGGTCGTGAGTGCCAGTCTATTCAAGATCTTGCTGCAGTGTTTGACAGGCAAGTTGACCATTTCCTGAAATTAAGCAAAAATCACAAATGCCAAAAATACACAACTTGAGTATTCATGACTTTGTTATGGATCAGAGAAATCTAGTCATCACTAACATTCAGAAAAGTGAAGGAAAAGAGTCAAGAGAAGCCTTACGCAATAAGGTTCTTGCCTTGTTACGGCAGAGAACAGGATTGGGTGTGGTTAGACTCTCGGACTTAAAGATTCTTCGTAGGATGGACCTAAGTGATTGGTGCTCACAACCAAATATTGATTGTGTCTTAGTAGTTGTGGGGTTAGCACTCTACCTGCATTTCTAAGACGGTGTAAATACCTTCCCAGAGGGTCCTCAAACTGTAATTTGATCCTCTCAGATGTACCTTATTAAGGATTACTTTTTCCGGCCTTTCTTTTTCTTTTTTAACTGTAAATTGCTGTTATTAGTCATTTGTCATCTGCATTCGATGAGGGCTCCACTATATACCCTTGTTAATTTTTTTGTTATATGTTACTATGTTGGTATTTATGTTTGTTTGCATGTATGCGCTGTATGCGCCCTGACGCCTCCGGGCTTCTGGTGCGCAATATAAGTACAATAAAGTAAAGTAAAGCTCTGTAATTATTTTTCCTGCATTTGGCCATCAGTTAACATTGGAGGAAATCATGTTTCCTCTTCTTTCTCTGGATTGATGGTCAACATGTGCCACTTGCCACCTATGTTATAGAAGCAAAATGTTAACGAAGATGATGTGTTTAAAGAAACATCTAAACGCTTCTCTTATTTTAAGAAACATCTAGTATGTTATGTTATTTTTTGTTATGTTGATGGGTATCTATTAATTGCACATTTGACATTGGTAGTAGATCCACCACCCTCAATGCACTGTTTGGAGTTGCAGCGTAGGTCCCAAATGTGAAGCAACTGTGAGGAGCAGCTCTGGGTGTTGTCAAGAGTGAGTGGGCAGCCCCCTGCCACCATGTTTCAGAGGTGTACTAGAAAATATTCGGGCATGGCACTTATTTATTTTAAAATTAAGCTCTGATATTGATAATGCTTGAAGCAAACTGGCCAGATTTTTAGATCTTTTTAAAGTTAACTCAAGTGGTGGGTGCTGCATTTTATCATAGGCCACAGGTTCAAATCTGGACAGGGCAGACTCAGTCTTTCATGCTTCTGATCTTGGGTTCTGTTAAGAGACACTCTTCAGTCTGCTTTGGATTCAGAACAGAGTATTTATTTAAGCAATATGACCCGAGCGGCGGGGGCATTACTGACTCAGGTAATGCCCCGGGGCCCATAGTTATAGTTATATAACGAAGGCCCTGGGGCATTACCTGAGTCGGTAATGCCACCGCTGCAGGGGTCCTATTGCTATTAGTACCCCGGCCCGCATTATATGCGTGACCGGGGCACTAAAAGCATTTTTTTCTGTCCTGAAAAGCCGCAGCATTTCGGGACAGAAAAAAGAAGAAAAAAAAGACCAAGAAAATGGCCGCCAGGAAAGGGAAAACAGGAGTCCGTTTTCTCTTTCCATGGCAGCCTTCAGGAGCGGACACGCTGGGAACACAAGTGTTGCCAGCGCCTCCGCTCCCGAAAAAAAAAAGAAGCTGAAGGTAAGTGGGGTTGGGAGGGCGGATGCGAGGGGAAAGGGGGAGAAAAAAAATTAAAATACGTACCTTCGTCCCTGCCAGGGGACGATGGAAGCCTCCAGCTGTGTGGAGGCGCGGAGTCTCCACACTGCTGGAGGCTGCTATCGTCCCCCACCAGGGACGCAGGAGCAAGAAGGTAAGTGGGGTGGGGTAGGGAGGAGGTAGGGAAGGGAAAAAAAAAAGCTTACCCGAGGCCCCAGCAGTGGGCCGAGACAGCCTCTCAGCCGTGGGGAGGCTCGGAGCCGGGATGGCCCCGCTTCCAGCCTCCTCATTGGCTGAGGGGCTGCCACGCCCCCCCGACGAGGACAAGGCAGCTGGAGTCCCTGCCGAGAATCGAAGGATTCTCTGCCGGGTAAGGACCCGGCGAGAGCCAATTAGAATGTGTGTTGCATTCTGCTTGACTCTCGCCGGGTACTAATAAGTATTACAGTATAAATAAGGACCTCCAGCTGCGATGCTGCTTCCGTGTAAATCTCCATCCAATAATGAACAAACTTGGGATCTTATACGAACATAAACAGGTACATCACAATCTCTCAGAACGTTGCTTCTTCAGGTAGCATGTGTGACTTCACTATCTGCCTAAACTACTGTGCTCTGCACCTATGACATACCTATATCAATGCACTGACAATCCATAGGTGCAGAGCACAGTAGCTTAGTCAGATAGTGAAGTCACACATGCTACCTGAAGAAGCAACGTTCTGAGAGATTGTGATGTACCTGTTTATGTTCGTATAAGATTCCAAGTTTGTTCGTTGGTGGAAACATTGGGGTGGAATGTTTGGAATGTGTCAATTGGTGTGGGGCAAGCTGCTGGATGGATGTTAAGAAACCTAAGTTGAACTCATCAGCCAGGCATCAGGAAGAAAAAGCCATCCACCGTCCGCCAGCTCCTAGGAAAAGGCCCTATTTGTTGTACCACAGGGCGCCAACTCAGCAGACACACCACAACGAGCAAGATGCCGGTGGCGTTTAGCTGGGACCAGGATTACTGAACATTGGTGTGCTCCGAGTAGGGCACAGAGCCTTCACAAAAGTCATTTTCTGCCGCACGCACCCACAGTCTGTGTCATTGGACCAGCCATATTGGAAGTAGACTAAAACATATGGCATGGTTTGCTGATTCACTGCTAGTTGCCTGACAACACCCCAACACGTGTCCCACACCCTAAAATGAGACTGCAGCTAACCTTAGCTAAATTAAAATATAACAGCCTCCCTCTTCTTTTATTCCTGGTAAAAGGCCAAATTCGTTAACCCCTTCACAAGTATGATATGTTTAATCATTCCTGCTACCAGAAAGCCCCCTAAAGCCCACTCGTTCTAGCTGAACCGCCTTCCCCCTCAGTATCCAAGTTATGTTGCAGGATGGCCTATTTCATGGTTGCCGAAAACCTCTCATCATCAATGGTAACTAGATAAAGATGTGTATCTAGTGGCCATAGGTGGTGTCGTAGCATGCAGTCACCAGACCTGATAAGCAAACAAAAAAACAAACAAATACATAACTAATCGGGCAGCTGGAAAAGCGATGTGGGGGTTTCAATTTCAGAAATAACTTCCATATGGACTATTCTGCACTCTTTCTCCTATGATATCAAACCCTGCCCCATTCCCTGGAATTCATTAATTTTCTTTTAGCAGACTTTTATTAGGTAAAACCCTTTCTCCTGTTGCCTATGTCCTATTTAAAGTGGACGGTGCGTGTGCGCCAAAACTGCTATGAGTCTTTTCACCATCCGGGGTTACTAGAGTAAGCTCAATGGAGTAAGTCCAGCGCATCACACCTTCACAGGCCAGATTAAACAATGAGTCATACTGTAGGGCTGGAGTGGTCATGGGAGCTGATGCCCTACACCCCTCGACTGACGAGGCAAGGCTGGAAGTCTATCAAAGCAGCCATTATGAACTAGAAGCATTATTATAGTACATGCTTTTACACCATACATTGTGAAGTAGGATTAACCTTTTCATTAATGCACCCTTTGTTTATCAGAGCAAACGGCCATTGTAAATCATTGTGTGACATGTCTGGAGCATCAGAAAAGGACTCTTGAGAATAAACTGATGGCAGAACTTACAGGGACAGGTGAACAATTCTGGTCAAAGGTACATCATCCAAAGCACGTTGAACAACAAGGACAGCAAGGAAATCAGAGACAGCAAGATATATACGGACAGTTTGGGTATGAGAGACCATCTGGAGGTAGCGTGCAACTACTGTAAGCAGATTGGTCATGGGAAGAATGAGTGCCCTTCTAGACCTGAGTATAGCTGGAATTCCTAACGTCCCGGTAGTGCACCCCATCACATAACCGCTCACATTAACAGTAGTTCCAATAACTGATACACATGCCTTTCTTCTCAGTGCCTCAGCTCCTGTTAACCTGTTGGGAAGTGATATACTGTGTAAGCTTTGTTACACTACATATTGCACCTGGACGGGAGGTCCATGAGCGTTGCCCAAAACAACACAGAGGTTGTTCTAGCATCCTCGCTGATTGTCTCAGAGGAAGAGTTGTCAGGAGATGGAGAGTGGGCAGGGGATCTGACATATTTATACATTTCATAGCGGCTTCTTTGTGGTCAACGCATGATAATGAAGTAGGCTACCTTCACACTATTGAACTTGTTAAGATAACTGTTGACCTGTTTAGGAAACTACCTAGTATTCCCGCATACCCTCAGAAACCTGAAGCAGAGCAAGGGATTACATTGACTCACTCCTCAAACAAAGCCTAATTGCTAGTCGTCCTTGTAGCACTTCAATATTTCCTGTCAAAATGCCATGGAAGGATACATTTTCTTTTGTTCAAGATCTGAGCCATTTTAATGTAGGGAGGATCCCATCCTTCCTGGTTGTGCCAAACCCTGATATCATACTGTCTGGTAGTTCCCAAAATGCCACACATTTCTTATAAGCTCAGCTTTCTTCTATGCTCCTGTACATCAGGACCTTCAGTATCTATTTGCATTTTCGCACAGAGGAATTCAATACACCTAGACTAGGTTGCCCCAGATGTACACTGAGTCCCCTACCCTATTTTATCAGCAGCTGAAGAAATATTTAGATCATATTGAGTTCCCCGGACAGTTAGTGCTAGTTCAGTATGTAGATGACGTACTAATTCTTTACCTACCTATGAAGCATACAAGCTTGAGAGTCAGGTACTACTGACAGTCCTAGCCAATAAAATTCATAAGGCATCCAAACAGAACTGCAATTCTGTAGAGAGATAGTACATTATTTGGGGTTTGACCTTACAATAAGACATCAAATATTAGTGTCCTCCCGTTAAGTGGTGGTGTACATATTTCGAAAACCCCAGACCATTACCCCGATAAGAGCATTTTTGAGCATGGTGGGGTACTGCTGATAGTGGATTCTAGGTTATGACAACATTGTTAATTCCTTACAAAACTACACCAGAGTCAACAATGCAGAGTCATTAGAATGGGCTCACTGAAGCAGAAGAGTCATTAACAAGTATAAAGAAAAGATTGGTAGAGGAGTCAACCCTGGGTTTCCCTGACTACAAAAGGGGATCATGCTGTACTGTTATGAAAACAATGGATTTGCCCTATCTATCTTAACACAGAAGCATGATTGTCATCATAAACCCATGGCCTATTAAAGCAAAAATCTAGATCCAGTTGCTCTGGGGGTGCTGCCTTGCTTGTGGTCAGTTCCCCCTGACACACTTGCAGTTCAGAATGTGAAAACAGAAGTCCTGGGATCCCCTCTGAAAGTAGCCATCCAGTATTCAGCTGTCTCTTTATGGTTGAAAACTAATGTACAGCAAATGTCTGTATCCCAAGCCAGTAACTCTAACATATTAATTAGAAACTCTTCCACTGTTACTTTGACGAGATGCCCAGTGTTGAATCTCTGCTCCTCGCTCCCCAGGATGACAAACTGCATGATGCTGATCCCCATAACTGTGTTGCTATTACTGATCTCTTATTAACTCCCAGAAGTGACTTAACTGACATCCCTCTATCTGAGACTGTTTCGACTTGTTCAGAGATGGGCTGCATTACTGGCACCAAAATGGGAAATTAGTATTGGGGTATGCGGTATGTGCTGCTGTGGAAGTGGCTGAGAGCAGTAGGCTGCCTCAAGTTACCTCTACACTGGTCTTTGAGCTGGTAGCACTCTCTCAAACATGTGTGCTCTCTCTCACCATGTCTGGATCTATCATGGACAAGCCCATGAAGGAAAGCAGGTAATGATAATGACTCTGAATAAATATTGGTTCGACCCAGAGTGCTCTAGGATGGCACAAGAATCTTGCAGACGTTGTGCTATTAGCCTCCATAATAATGACTACAGGCAGTTCCCACCAACCAGGGAGCACTTCCATCTTTTTAAGGTCCATTTGTTACATTTGTAATCTCCAAATTGATTTCCTGCAGCTTCTACATTGCAATAATTGACAATGTCTTCTGGTGGTATTGAATGTATTGGACTCTTTACCTACTTTTCCAATTCTAGCTCTCCAAGAAACGTGGTTGGTTGAACAGCCCATTTGGGTTGGATATGATGTTATACTAAATCCTGCTAAATGCAACAGTAGAGGAAGAGTGTCCTCGGGCCTTATGATAGCTGTAGCTAATAATCAAGGATTGCAGATACTTCCTGGGTTGCACCTACTCATTTTCTCGAAATGGTAAAAATTACATTCCATCAAAATATAATTGCATTGATAAATATTTACCGCAATCCTAATTCAAATAGTATCGCAAACCCCAGAAATAACCAACATATTTGTGGTTGGTATTTGAACCTCCAATGCCTTTCTTCCAATTCTGTAATCAGCAATCCGTCTGTGATAAGGTGGTTGGCGTTAATGTCGGACCATCAACTAACCAGGCTGAATGGAGCTTTTCCAAGCGATAATCCTCCAAGAAGTACCTGGAAGCGTGGTATTAGTGAATCTGTAATTGATTATATTTTTACTGATAGGTCCACATTTAACTGCATAACAGACTTTAAAATTGTTCCTCAAAACCTCAGCAATCATGAATTGCTGGGAGTAAAATGGACAATGAATAATTTTGAGAAGACTAATCAAGAGAAGTACTGTTTGCAGTTAACTGCTAATAATAGGTGAACACGCTTTCGCTGGAATAAATATATGTTGCATTCATTTAATAACTCTATATGGAAGGGTGAACAGTATACTACAATGCTACAATCATTTCAGTAGCAATACAATGGAACAAGTAGACACGATTTCAGACCAATACATGTGTATGATCTCGAGGTCCAGACCCGAAAAAGTGAATATCGTAGGTATAAGAAACAAATTTTAGTGTTACCATTGTCTTTTTTCGAAATGCTGCTTTAAGGGCATTGCAGTGTCACTGTAAAAACTGGTTACGATCCCATAAAACCTATTTGCTCCAAAAAGATGGAGAGGTAATGCTGCAAGCAATTTTCTCAAAGAATACTGCAGAAGTGTGGTCCCTGATAAATAAGGTGACACATTCAGGACAGCTTGCGGTACAAATTAATTGTGTTACACAATTCCAATGGATTACACATTTCTGTAAATTATGTAAACAACCGAAGAATGAAGTTGAATCTGAATATCTTCCTCCGGTGAAGTATGGTAACCTTCAAATCTCAGAGGAGGATATTTTGTCATATATAACAAAATCCAGTAATTCCAGAGCCCCCGGTCCCTGATGGGCTGAGGAACCAAATGTTGAAAGCTTATCCTCAAATCTGGTCCCAATTTTTTTTTTATGAATGCCTAAATTCAAACTTTCTCCCAGACACATGGCAACGCTCAATTGTTGTTCCCATATTCAAGAAGGGCGATCGGTCTGATCCGACTAACTATAGGCCAATCGCCCTTCTTGATGTCTCCGGGAAATATTTTGCCAGATTTATATTGCATGATTTCAATAAATAGACAGTTGAACAAGCACAACAGGATCCATTTCAAACTGGATTCATTCCTGGAATGGGAACAGTTATAAATCTCCTGACTTTGAAGGCTATATTATCACATTATATTCCTATGAAGCAAGCTGTATATATGGTCTTTGTTGACCTGAGAGCGGCATTCGATTCTGTATCTAGAGAAAGGTTATTTGTAAAATGTACTTCCTCAAGATGTCCAACATACTTGGTGGACTTAATCGAAGCTCTACATTCTAATACTTCAATACAGATTAGATTGAACCTAGAAGGCTCGCTGATGTCCTGAATTGACACTAGGAGAGGACTAAGGAAAGGCTGCATACCTGCGGCGGCCCTCTTCAGTTTTTTTGTTGCGGACATACGGCAGGCTTTTGAGGGCATAATCGGAGATGCGCCCAGGTTGGCTTCTAAAAAGATATCCGCTATTCTACATGCCTACGACATGGTATTATTGTCCAAGTCCCCTCAGGGACTGCAGCGGTTGTTAAACACTTTGGCTACATATACTTAGAATAACTTGCTAACTGTAAACTTGGAGAAGAAAAAGCTTATGATTTCTAATGGCTGAAATAAACGCATGGGAAAAAAGAACAAATGGTCTCTTCAGGGAAAAGAACTTTGTCAAGTGCGGCATTATACGTACTTGGGGGTTGTGCTCTCTGATTATGCGGATGGCCAAGTTCAACACTAAATTAAAAAGATTAATTGCCTCATCAAGAACAATTCAAAATAAATAAGGAAAATGTACAATAATATCGGCCTACAAATTTTGTATGCAAAAAGTAACCCCAATTCTCTTATATGGATCATAATCTAAAACTCCAATTCACGTACAAAAGTGGGATGATTTGGAATCTAAATATTGGAAGCAAATATTAAAACTCCATAACTGTGTACCGATTGTATTAATCCGTAGAGAACCAGATCTCATTTCTCTCTCTGCAAGATACATGTGGCAGATTATATCATTGTTCAGAAAATGTTTACTAAAGTCACCCTCAAATTTGCTCATAAATATTTTGTCAAGCCATATGCTTACATCACAAGATTATTTTGTGCATGTTTGGAGATTGGCAGCATTACAAGATCTTCTGGATGCAGATATCACTTTAGAAATACTAATGCAAGACCCGACAAGAGCAAAAAATAAATTGTTCGAGCACGATTGGATTTTAACTAGAACTAAATGTCTTACGTATAAGGATTTAAAAAATTGTCCGTTCAACCATAAGAAAGTAAGTGTGCTTGAGAAATACCTGTGCCAATCTCCTTCCACACAACATTGTGCTGATTTTATGCGAGTAAGATTAAACCTATGGAATACCAAATCTTTTGTAAGAACTTGAATGCCAAAGAAAATTTACAGCATCTTTTAATGGAGTGTGATGCTGTTTTATAAATGAGAACGCAATATTTAAAACAAGCAGTGGATCAATATTGTATTTTAACTTCAGATGTATTGCGGTCCCTCATATTCAGTGGTCAACAAGTGGCCCTCAGAATAGGTACGCTGAGAATGCTATATGCCCTAAAACTGGATGAGACAGTAACTAGTGGTTGATAAATAATCAAAGTTTAAATATCTGGACTCAATCACTTTATATTAATGAAATTATGATGATTAACTTTTCTTTTTTCTTTTCTGTCACCTTCTTGGATTGATTTATCAAATTATGTAAATGATGTTATCTTAAACATAATTGTTTATTTATGAATTATATGTATATTGTAAGGTTGATTAATTCAGCCAAACCAATAAAAATGTTTTGGCTTGATTGAGGACTGCCCTTAAAGAAAAGAGCTCATGCAATTACAATTGTCTAGTTTGGATAAAATGCATTTTTACAGATATCAATGTACAGCACAATCTACACTGTCTTCTCCATCTACAGTCAGCAGGAGACATAGAGAGGGAAAAACGAGTGATTTAGAACAATCTAGATAAACTGTGCCAGGAAACAGGGTTGAAGTGGCCAGATTCCCTTCCCTTGTGCTACTCAGTAGTGAAAGCATCTATCAAAACAGGACTTAGATCACATGAAGTTTTATACAGGCACTTATGAGGCTCTCGTCAACCCCACAAATGTATCTGTTGATACTAATCTGCACCTCAATCTTGAAAAATGTCTTGATTATGTAAGGTCTGTGAGATACATGAGGTTTAAATTATAGATTATATGCTATGTGGGCATCTCCAATACAATACACTCCATTGATATAGCGCCAACCCACAATTACAGGTAGGGAACATGTTGTGATTAAAGAAAGAATCAAATCAAATCCATACAAAGGTGGTCTCCAGCTTTATGCAGGGGAAGCCACCACAATGTTGCACTAACACAAACAGTTGGTTTACATATGTGACATAAGGAATATGACAACATGGTAGAAATTCTGGAATCATTCATTTAAGTTTCATAGCGTTGAAATAAACGTTCTTGTCATGAACTGAGTCTTTTTGCTGGTAATGGTATTGCAAATGCTTGGGCCTTGATATAACAATGTTCCAATTTCAACAGAGACAGTTCGTGTGGTCACAGTGCAGTCTTTCAATGAAGCATATGGTGGATAGGAATGCATTTTTATTTAACACGACATGCTCCTTCAGCACCTGTAGCATTTTCATTGAGGCACTATCAAAGTCTTCATGTTAGGTGCAGTGCATTACAGAGTATTTTACCAGGTAGTGGAATGATATGTGCCACATGAAAAAGAAGCAGCACAGCATTTCCAGTATATGTTTGCTTTAAGGAGAAAGTACATTGTATCCCTATGGAGCACCTCACAATTCCCCGGGGCATAATGTTACCAGGCGGAAGGACATTTATACAGAGGTAATTTTGTCTTGGAAATAATGCCCCACAAAGAGGATATGCCAACTAGCATTGGCTTCTCCACATCGAGGTGTGGGTTGTATCTATTTAATCATGAAAGAATCCTCAGATCCTCATCCATTTTCCTTATTATTCAAAAAATGTTACCCTAAAAAAAAGAATAGTCAAACATTGTCACACAAGAGCACACTATATCAACAGAGAAGACCTATTGGAGACTCGTGCTGATAATAATAAACATTTTGACCGTTTGACATGTCATTACTTTTTGCCAATTTAGAAATGCCATCAGAGGAGCGAAAAAATATGCACCTTTTATGTAGCTCCAACCCTACTCTTCAAAAAGCCTTTGTTTACATTCCACAAACGAAAAAGTCTTAAGCCAAAATTTGTTAAGGCCTCTATGTGGAGCATGTGGAATATGCTCTTTTTAGGTCACGCTCCTTGCGTGACCTAAAAAGAGCATGGCATTTACGTACTTTCAAAACCGCCAATAGCAAGAATGTAATGTATGCCTTTGTTGGTCCATGTACAAACATTTATTTGGGAAACACACCATGTGCAGTCCAATTACGAATTACTGAACACCGTTCTAAAACACATGCGGGTGCTGTTAATTCCCCGCCAATGACACATTCTTTACAACTGGGCCACAAAGTGGATGGTATGTCTTCATTTTGTATTGAAAAAGTGAGTGCAGCCAATAATTAATTGCGTGCTAAAACCCTTCATATAAAGAACAAACCTTGATTTCAATCTTAAAACAATAGAAGATGAGTTCAATCAATTGGAAGAATGGGCATCATGTGTGTAGGGCAACACATCCGTGCACATTGATAGCACAGCTAATCAAATCAGTATGGCCCTGTTTGTGGCAACTTCTTTAAGTTAGATCTGTGCAGCCCTTTTCTATTTCTATGCTATTCTCTGTGTGTGCGGTTACATGGTTCTCGCTTTCGGCCCATGCACATCAAAGTTCACTCCGGCTCCCCAGGCTCCCCAGACTCTATGTTATGATTTTTTTACTTAAACATTAGGATTCTTTACGTGAACATCAAGATTGGAACCTAGCAGGCACTCCCAATGTTGTCTATTAGACACACTGGGTTGCAGTGTTTAAAAGATAATAATATACTGGAGCACTGTGTTTTGAGCAGTGTTCAGTGGATCTAGGTCAGCAGTTCTTTGCCTTTGCCTCTATGCTTTGTGTTCAATTTTCCCACTCCATTTCCAGGTCAGCACTTAACTAGTTGGCTCTGAAGGACAATGAGTATGAAAACGATTAAATATTTGCAATATGAGACAGTTAGTGCAGACTCTATTCTAAGTCAAGTTCCCCTTTTCTATAGCTGTGTTGCACCATGACAAAGACTTGCTTTTAATGAAGTGTGCATGTCAAAACAAGTCAGTTTCCCTGTGATATTATTGAGGACATATTGGTTTCTAAATAGATGTCCCTTGCATCTCTCTTGGAGAGATAGCTCATCATCTACCTGTAATGTATGGATAATCTTCTTTACACTTTATGATGTAAAAAGCTTGAATCTGTTTTTGTTTATTTCAGGGAGTCGACTAATTTATTTTCTCAGTGTTTATTCTGTTGCATTATGTATTTGCTTGTTTGTGCTTGTTTGTGTTCATCTATATGTAAATACAATTTGTATCATATTTATATATTTATTATCATTAAAACAGTTTTTCTTGAAGTGTGTACTTTCTATTGTCCCAGTTTATACTTGGGTATTCCCGAGTGGCCTGTGGGTGACAGGTAACCTCCCTTTCTGGTTGTGACTTAGTATATCATAATCACAGGATTTTACATATTATGCTCTCTTCAATTCCCTATTGTACCCTACTGTTTGCAGAATGCTACAATCATTATTTATAATTGTATTAACTTTAGAAAACATTATACAACCATTCATCCTTTCCATAAAATCATTCATACTCACCTCTTTACGCAGATTCCTGTTCTTAGAGTTCGTCTGATCGGGAGAAGGAAATTATTCCTCAATCGATGAATGGCATTCCAGGGATTCCAGGTTTTCAGATGGTTCATGCAGACCCAGCATTCCTCCATCTGTTCTCCATTTGGAATGTTGATCTTGTAAGCAACAGGAGGAATCTTGACTGTGATCTCGTACGCCCCTCTCCAGCTGGGATAGAACTCATGTTTTTTGCTTAGTTCTATTGGATAACACCTACTTCATCCTCCGTCATAGAAAGTATTTGTGCTTTGCACATATTTCTTCAAATTCCTCCATGTGTAGACAAAAGCATGTTGCTTCCTTACATTTTCCACTTATTCACGAGAGGTAGAGCCATTGTCCAATGTCTGTTCCTGTTTCTGGTATAACAGATCCTTTGGCAAGACTATTTTCCTTCTGGTCATGAGTTCAAAAGGGGACAGAAGTAGGCATAGATCTAAGAGCCATCAGGACTAGTGTTAATTGTAAGTCCAAACTGGGTCCAGAATCTTCCACAAACCTCTTAAATATTCTTATAATTGTTTTGTTGTATTGCTCCACCCCCCACTGGATGCCAAGTGGGAGACAACATGAAGCTCATCCATCGCTCCTAAAATGTCTAAATCTTAGTCATTACCTCACTGGTGAAATTACTACCCAGGACTCAAACTTTTGGGGGAGGTCAAAACGAGATAAGATTAGATTCATCAACAACATAGCTACACTCTCTGCCTTGCTATTTGGAACAGGAGACAATCCACTTTGGTGAATAGACATGTAACAGTCAACATCTATTTGTTGCCACATGCTGAACGAGTCATTCGACCAATAAAAATAATCTTAAAATTAGACCATAGCAATGTCACTCCACTCTTTTGTAATGGAATCTGGTGAGTGGGAGAGCTCAGTTGGAATGCATCATGCTCCAGACACCCCTGTAAATAGATATTTAGGTTCCAACCCGATGTGTGAACAATAATCACCCTCACTTAGGATCTCCATTTTCTTTTGAAAATGTTGATAAGCAGCTGTTGCTTCGTAATGGGCAAGATTAAAAATGATGCTTCAGAATGGTGTAGGTACCACCCACTAATCGCAAACAGAATGAGGCTCCTAACCAAAAGTCCCTCTTTGGAATTTCATTAATACTTGAAGATAATCCTTTTTGGTTCAAGCTATGGTCATTCCAAAATAGGTATTTTCATCATAATCTTTATAAGGAGAAGCTATGTATGCCTACATATTATTGGTTGTTTTGAGTCCTTCATTCTCTAGACAATTGTCTTGATCACAATTATGTAGATCGGCTAATCCTTCTGACATAGGACTCTTTATTTTGTCCATCTGGTTTCTACATGATACCCTGCATTGAAAGAATCCAGGGAATAATCATTGAGTAAGAGACATTCCCCGTTTTTATCTGATCACTTTGCAAGTCTTGTAGAGGCTAGTGTGAAGTCTCAACTATCATATGTTCCACATGAATCAGCAGGCAGTAAATCTTCAATGACCATACAATTTCCAGGAGTTATTGCCTTCATTCATTACATTTGATATCAATGGGTCATAATGAGGGTCATGACGAGGTTGGAGGTAGCTGCCTCCAAAATCGGTCCGACTCCAGTCTGGTGGATGGAGCAATTACCGTCCATTCCGAGGTCGGCACGACCGTTAATTCCCCATTCACCAGATCCATTCCCATTCCCATTTGAGCCCCTATAGGGCTCAATGCGAAGGGGGAAGGCAGCAATAATGGTACTGCAAATTGCGGTACCGTTATTGACCCCGATATCCCTTTGCGGGTCCTGTCCTTAACGCCTGGTAAAACCAGGCGTTAAGGAAAGACCCACAAAGGGAACTCATAGTAGGGCAGTAAGGGATTACCGGCACTGGTGCCTTTACCGGTGCCGGCAATCCCTTACCGCCCACTTCGTAATGACCCCCAATGTTTTGCTTGTATAAGAAATCACGTTGTTAACCTGGTCATGCTTCTGATGTAAGACCACAGTTAAATTGGCATCCAGGAACAATTCCTTGTTTTTGATGGAATGAGCCAAGCATGGAGATTGGGATAAAAGTATTTTCAGTTGTCTCACAGCCCCTCTCTGAGAGTCCCCTCATTCCCACTGGGTGCCGGCCGTCAAAAGATAGTTCAAGGATTGGATGATGTCTGCATAGTCCTCTATAAATTTACAACTGTATTTAGTCAATAGTAACAGACTTTGAAGTTCACATTTCTGGGGTTCTTCAATTTTAATAGATCCTCAATCTTCTTTTTCTGGGGATTAAGAACCTTGGCTTTGATTTTATGGCTTTAGACGGATAACTTTGCACCTGCACTTCTTAGCTGATTCAACACATGGCAGACCTTCCCCAGGTGTTCTCAACAGTTTTACTTTTAACTAGCTCGGTTACCCGGCATTGCCCGTGTCCTGATTGAGTGCTGTCTCATGTGCCCTGGAGGATGTTGCTCTTGACCTCTTGTGGACAAGTCTTGCTTCAGTTTGCTCTGGTTTTTCATGTGCCTTGGAGGATGTTGCTCTTGTACTCATGTCAGCAAGTCTTGCTTCAGTTTTCTCTAACATCTCATTTGCCCTGGACATAGTTGCTCATGTCCTCTGGTAGGCAAGTCATGCTGCTGTTTGTTGTTGTGTTTCAGAAGCTCTTGATATAGATTTTCGTTTTGCATCAGATGGAGCTTTTCCAAGTGATACTCATTTTTTGTCTTGCGTGTTTCAGTCACTCAATGGCTTTAGTACATTTGAGAAAATGTCCTTGAAAGATTGATTGATTGTGCTCTCTTTTTGTATATGAAATTAAGTAAACTGTAACCTTGCCATTTCCCATATTTGGAGTTGCGTGATAACATTTTTTTTAATTCCCTTAAAAAATGCTTTATTAAGCACTTTCAAGCTGTATACAGTAGTGATACATTTCAAAGGAATAACCAACACATCGAACATTTTGCTTCAGACACTTTTCCAAATATTGCCTCCTTCTAGTACCTACTGTAATGAATAGGGTTGAGCATCGATAAATGAGGGTGTCCACATAGTGAATTGTTTGCCTCCAAACAGACAAACATCTTGCCCCAGACAAATGAGGAATCCATGCAAAAATGTTTGGCAGTGGGTTCAACGGTGTGGATTTCTATAGCCGGACAAATATACAGACACACATCCCACACATCCCAAACATTTTATGCATATAATATTTTTGAATCCAAACGTAGACCATGATCTTGCCCCAGACAAAAGAGGAATCCATGCAAAATTTGGTTGACATGGGTTCAATGGTGTGGATTTCTATAGCCGGCCAAACATACACAGATACATACATTCAGCTTTATATTTTATATATAAAGATTAATAGGTCATCTTTATAGGCCAATGTCCCGTTTTGTAAAAGGTCAGGCATGGTTTTATGTAGGAATATATTTAACTCATTGTCCCTATTAATATACCCAAAGGGTTTTACAGATTCTCTTTTCTGCATGTTTCCTTCAATCTTTATGGAACCCCTAAACATTTTGCTTTCATTTTTGAATCTGACCTGTACTTTTTGCAGTGCTTTGAAGCCTTAAACCTCACTACACTGGCCTTTCCTCATATGTTATGGGGATACTGATATGTCCTTCAGGATTTCAGTATTGGGAAACCTTGTTTCCCTTAGTTGTGTTAAAATGTTACTACCTTTGGTTACTTTTTATCACTTGTGGTGACTTTTTATCATTGTGCAAAGCAGCTTACACTGCAGTACAATGGGGTGCATTTATTGTTTTGCCCTAGACTAACACTCAGAGGATTTTTTGGTTACTCTAGGTGTGCTAAAAGGATAGGCTGGTGGTAGCAGTGACTTTTCCCCACTTTCTGGGGAATTACGTTTAAGCTTTACCATGTTTACCGTGTTCGGCTACTAACTGTGTCTACTGGTCAAACATGGCTATGCCATGAGATTTTTCGTTTGTTCTTTTGCCATCTTGTTCTTTAGCCTTCTTCCTGGCCTCAGACCAAGAACAATCCTTATAAGAACTTCGAGGCCCCGGAAAGCAGGAGCTTTTGGCGGGCTACTGGTGGGCTGTGTGTGTTTCCTTGCATGATGTGGACTGGGTCAGTCTAACTCCAATCCACAGACTGGTTTCAGAGTGTCTGCGTGGTATGCATGAATGTTCCCACCAGTGGTCATGATTGGATCACTGCTGTGCTGTGTGTGTGGGCTAGTGCTTCCATTGGCTAGTGGGAGTTTCAGCACTTACCTGGCTTTTAGGATAAGAAGAGGACCCATGCACCTATTCTTCAGAGATCCTGGAGAAACCTGAAGGAGCCAAGTAACCTATCCAGCTGTGAGACCCACGAAGAGACCTGAGACCCAACTGAAGGAGGCCTGTCAACCAACTTCTGCTGCTGTCCTGGAGGAGCCCTGTCTTGCTCTTGATCTTTAGTAGTTCTGCAAAGGAGCTATGACCCTTGGAGTGGAGGGACTATCCATTCACAATGTCTGCTTGGTGCCCTGAAAAAAGAATCCTTCGGAAGTGCCCTGGAACCATCCTGTGACTGACCAGCTCCGTTTTTGAGCTACTGTGCTGCTGGTGTGCCGTACCGAATTCTGGCCTGAAACTTGGCAGATTCTCAGCTGGACTACCTCCTGTGATATTTTGGCATCCTAGCACAAAGGGGACACGAGATAGAATGGAAAGTCTGACCACGGCTACTGAATCTGTTTGCATCGCTGTGCGTGATGTGCACTATCCGAAAACTGCTTAACTGTCCTGAGTCCAGTCCTGAGAGGGGTGCTGCATCAAGGTTTTCTGCATTCTTCGACCGAGAGTCATTGCACCAGCAAAAGACACCAACCAGATTTCAGCTCGAACCTGCAACCCCTGGGAATAGAGGACTGCAGATTTCAGTGGGAAAAGCAACGTAGGACATCCTTCCTTTGTTCTGCCAAATCTGGGGAAGATTCGGAGTAAGGGGAGTAAGTTGCAGAGTTTCTAACCTACCCCTACACTGCCATTATAAGTAAATGGGTTTAGAATAAAACTTAATTCTAACATTTTTGGCTTTGCCATTGCTTGCTAAAGTCTGTGGAACTATAGGGCATAAGGCCCCACGCAACTTAGGGCTGGACAATTTTAGCTAGGGATCATCTTTGTGGACCTTTTTGTTCATAATACTTGTCTAAACTTTCCTTTGCAGGAGTATCTGATTTGTGTTATGCCTTATAACCAAGTGAATGTATACATGTATTTAGTTTGATTTGTGTAGTCATTTTACTGTAGTGTGCTTTGGCCATAATTAAATAAATGTATTTGTATACATCCTGTCTAAGTGTAATCTGTGATTGCCATTGTGTGACCTCATTTTGGACCCTTTACAAGCTCAACCCCTCTGAAGAACTTAGCCTAGACCACCTATCGCTGCTACCATAACTGGTTTGGCTACAGCTTCCCAGAGTTGTCCCAGTCGCAATATAGGTTGGCCTTCTATATATCTGGCCACTAGGCCAGAGTACAGAAAATCAATCATAGGAATGCATATTTCCCCTCCCCAATGAAAAGGCAAGTTTATTTGGATGTTTACGGAGTACCAAAATGATCCAATACCCATCAGTCAAGTTGCGGGCAGTATATACTTTAGAAGTCTGAATCCGTGTAAGGCTATGATCAATATGAGGAAGAGGCCATCTTGATATGTGTACACACTTGTTCAGTTCTAGTGGGTCTGTACAGAGTCTCCATTGTCCACTGGGTTTCAATATTTTAAATACTGGATTGTTAAAAGTATTGTGGATTGGTTGAATAATCCTGTGGGGTTCCACATTTTATCTCCATGAGTGATTCCGTGGACTCTAGAGGTAATCACAATTGTCTCATCCATACTGGCTCCATATTCAAGTCCATAGGTATGGTTGTATAATGAAGAGACACGTGTCCACAATCGTATTAATTAATAAAAGAACATTTTCTGTAAATGTTAGAATAACTGTCTTAACTTTTGGCTTTTGCTCTTCTGTCTCACAGGCAACATAATTATAATGACGTTGGATGTGCAGACAGGGCCTGTTGCTGAAGAATATTATTTAAATTGATAAAAGCTTCTTCATTAAACATTGTCTGTCCTTTTCTGAACTTTACTGGCAATAATTATTGCTGCATGTTTCCTGTAATAGTGATTTCTTTAATTTGAACTTCGCAGCTTAAAGCAATTATCTGGCTGACCTAAATGCTTTTTCTAGATCATTGAAGTCTTTTGGGTTTTCCTCGATTCTGGACCAGACTGTCTTACTACTAAGATACAAATTAATTGCAAAGCAATCTAGTATGGCATTGTTGCTCTACAAATCAGAGATGACATCTTTCACAACCTAACAATTATGATTTACCTTTTTATTTCCTGTTTGGATCTTCAGCATGCACCTGCTGCTGCCTGTTTCTGGGGATGAGGGCACATCTAATAGCAATGTTGTGGTGGCTAGTACTGGGTTGCCAGCATTTTCAGAGGAGGCCCGGGTCCAAGCTGAGGTAGAAGGCACTACTTTTCGATGATTCAAGGAATTAACTACTTGTGGATGGCCTAGTATATGTACTTTAGAGAGAAAGTGGTGGCCCTGATATGAGGTAATGGATGAACTGTGTGTTATTGATGGCAAATTAAAAAGAGGAAGCAGAAATCATTCCTCGCTCAGGGTTGTGTGAGACTATCATGCTCCTAGCACATGAGGGGCATTTATGCTATGACCTTACTAAGAGGAGTCTTCGCCAGACATGTTGGTGACTGGGCATGGATGCGGTCACCAACAGACTTCTTGGATCAAGTCATGACTGAGCTGTTAGCAATAAAAGGAAAATCAATATGGAGCTTCCCCTCTGGCCAGTCCTGGCACCTTCCGAACCCTGGATCAAGGTGGCCTTTGACGTCATGGGACCTGTCCAGGGATTGTTTTCTAACATTGAGGAACTTTTTTGAGATATCATAGGCCTGTACCTTCGCGACCAAATCGGGGTTACTTGGTGATTATTAGCCTTTTTAGGGTTTTTGTCTTTTGTGGTTGGTTCTTTGTCGCATGAGTGTAGGTCACTACGGAGACACTGAGTTCCTCTACTCCGTTAGTAAACTGTAGGAAAAGTTGCAACTGTGCCTGCACTTATTTGCGCCAAGATAAATTACTGGTGTATTTCCTTTTGCTATGAATGACAAATCCAAAAGTTCAGTTGTATTTGATAAAGTTTTTTATTTTGAATTTTCAGCCCCTCTTGGATGACACGTGTTTCGGCGTACAACCTGCGCCTTTTTCAAATCCGGGCCTTTAATGTGTCATTACGGTTCATACAAAGAATAATGTTCTTGTTGTAAATGAAGCACTTTTAGTCTTGGGCTCAATCCCACCTGAAAATTCTGATGCTCGCGCTACAACGACGATTTTCTTTGTATGAACCGTAATGACACATTAAAGGCCCGGATCTGAAAAAGGCGCAGGTTGGACGCCGAAACACGTGTCATCCAAGAGGGGCTGAAAATTCAAAATAAAAAACTTTATCAAATACAACAGAACTTTTGGATTTGTCATTCATAGCAAAAGGAAATACACCAGTAATTTATCTTGGCGCAAATAAGTGCAGGCACAGTTGCAACTCTTCCTACTGTCCAGGGATTGGGTTGGGCTACCAAATGTATTTTTGGCCTTGTAGATTATCACTTCAAATAGATTGAATTGAAGGCAGTCAGGGGAATCCATCACCTATAAAAGGATTTACATTCCGATATGGTGTTTTTAACAGGGCAAGCTTTCCCCAAGAGATGGTTACTGACAATTGGGTGCAGTTCACCTCAGAAGGAGTGATGGTATTTCTTAGAAGGTAAGTCATTATTCATTCCAGAATGGCCTTATATCATCCCTGAGCTAACAGGCTGGTTGAAAGTGCAAAGTGGTTTCTCAGAGGAGGTATGCAATTGGTGCTGAAGGCTAATTGCCATGGAAGGATGTGTTTAGACAAATTGCCTTGGCGTATTTCATCAAACCTCACTCAGTCACCAAGGCACCATACGTTTTCCCTTGAGGGTAATGCTGAAGGCACTACTCTCTATGCCAACTGGGTAGGTTTACCCAGCTCAGTGTACCTAGGTAGGCAGGACATAATGGAAGTGGTGCAAGCTGCCCAGAGTTCTTACAAGGAAAGCTTTGCCAGGGACAACAAAGTGAAAGACTAGGGCAGAAAGGTAGGTGACTGGCTGCTTGGGAATCCCAGATTTAGCTCTAAGTGGGGCCATTTCTGGGTTAAAAGAAATGGTGCTATACAGTTGGCCAAGAGGACAAGGGTAGCCTCTTCAGGAAGATTATGTTGAGGAGGAAACGGTGCCTATACACGTTCCTCCAATTTCAAAGGCGAACCAGGAGTCCGGTGGCTACAATTATCCAGTAGGCATTGTTCCCACAGTGCCACTCGCTCTAATTGACTGTCTGTGACACCTAGATTGGGATGTTGGGTGTCTAGTGGCAAGAACATTGGGATGGAATGTTCAGAATGTGTCTGTTGATGTGGGGAGTGATTCCGGGTGCACACTAATAAATCTGAACTGGACCTAAGTGACTGGCTAGGATCTTCCTTTCTGCCTCACCAGAACATAGAACTAATGGTTTCCAGTGCCTTGGAAATAAAACCATATCAAAAGCAGATGCTTTGCAGAGCGAGTTACTATTATTAACATAATGGTTATTACGAATAGTTAAGGAGTTTCCTTCCAATCTTGTACTTTGGTTAAAAAAACACCCTTTAACCACATTGCGGCAAACTTTATAGAAGGACTTGCAACCAGCCACAAGCAGCGCGTGATTTTGACAATAGTACTTGTGTCGATGTATGAAGTGTTTGTCTTTCACCTCCAGTCATCTTCTTCTTTCTCCAGTCTGTCAATGCACTTAGCGGATCTCACTTGCATAAAAGCCCCCGACCAACATTGTGAATATAAAAAATAGTCCTTGTGATGCTTAAGCCCAAATATATAACGCCTAAAAAAGAAATGTAGTGTCAGGCTTATGAGAAGCATCGGTGCTATCTTCCACGGACTGTCAATGGCTTGACATTGATTTGAAATGCAAATGCCAGAATAAACTGGTCACAAATCAGGCATCACGTCTGCCATACGTCACCTGGGATCACTGAGAGGCTGATCCTTGAAGCCATGGGTGCAGTAGGTCAAGGGCAGGCAGGGTCTTCATGGACAACATCAATGAGCTTAACATTCTGTGGGGAAACATATTCTCTGGTGACACTATTCATTTTACATTTCGTCGAAGATGTGCGCTACTTGGTGTTATTTATTCGTGCCTGCCCTACAGCTTTGATATAGTGCCACTAATAACAGAAGGCGTCTGGTCTATATTTGAATACCTGGATAGCTTACAAGGCCATGGGAGAGCAAAACGAAATTGTGAAAACAAATATGGCAGGATCAGATGCATTGCTTCAACGCTGAGCCAGTGTCACCGTTTTCAGGCAATTGTGCACGCACATGTGCACCATGGCTGTCTTGTGGAAAATGCCACACTTGCACTCATTAGCCAGTGTGAATGTTATTTTTGCAGAGATGTATCCGTGCAAATGTGTGTACAAACCTGCCTGACAAGGTTGTAAAATTGCTTAAAATATGCTGTTCATAGAGAGGTATGTACTAAGGTTAATATGATTTCTTAAATAACCTCAGTGGATTTTCTGTTGCATTAGATCCACGTTTTCAAACACAGTCATTGTTTCAGTGCTCGATTCAGGTATCCAATAGAATAGGCATTGGCAAGGCCAACACTTTTGGCATTTGTGTGGGAATGGGTTAGGTATTTGCCAGGAAATGCCATAACGACATTACCTCCGAAGAAGATGGACACAGCTGGAAAATAGTATGCATGCCTGGTCGTATGATAGCAGTGCCTGGCAAATGACTATCTGACACATATACACATGTAGCAATAGGAATTTAGTCATTTGGGCTTACTACACAAAACACCCAGAGTCGCTTGTAGTGGAAAAGGTCGCTTTAATGTGACAGGCCAAAGGTCACAAATAAACGCTAACCTGGCCCCTGGCCTTACAGACTAAAAAATCTGTTTTTAACAACTCGCCAAACAAATTAATAATTAAACATTTCAATTCCCCAACAATTAAATAAATAAGCCAGTTTAAATTCCTCCCTACCTATCCCTTGCTCCCTACCGTCTCCTTACCATCTTCTCCAGCCTTCCTTCCCGCTTTCTCCCATCTTCTCCCCGGAGCCATGCCCCTCCCTCTTCAATAACTGTTCCCCCTCTTTGCACCCCCGGGGTAGTCCGTTCGTGCAAACAGCACCACCCTATCCGTTCCCACGCTATTCCCCCATTGTGCTTCCCTCCCCCCTCATCCAAAGGGGCCATGTCCCTGGCACCAGAAAAACACTCCCCTGAGGTTTTCTTTCTGCCCCACCTTCCCTAACTTACCTCTACTTCAAATTTGTATTATATCTTGGACCGCCCACGTCGCTCCTTACTTCACTAACTATTCCCATAAACCGATAGTTGCCCTCCCTCCTCTTAAAATGCAATCCTCCCAGAGCTGTGTCCCTGAGCACCAGCGCTCGTGCCCCCCTGCCCCAACAACATCCCCAACTACCCGTAAAACTTCAACCAGATCTACCCGCTACCCCTTAAAATACCACCCCCCTGCAACCTTCCTTGGTAACAACTTTGTCCAACCACCTTACCTTGAGCCCCACTCCTGAAAACCAGCTAGGTCCCCAGTTATTTCTATAGCAAAGCTACTCCTCATTAATTTACTAAGCCATACCTCCTGCGTGTACTATAAATTCCTCCGAAAACCCCATGACACTCCCTTCCCACTGCCAACATGGGCAAAAATAGACCCCTCTAGGCCCCTTATCTCCCTAAAACACAGTTATGACTGCGTCCTCAGTTGCGTCCAAACAATCCTATTTCTCGCCCGACATACCCCGCCCCAATAACCATTCGCTGGCTGCAATTCCACATCTACAGCAACTCACCTCTCCTTCAAGCCCCCACCTGCAAAAGAAAATAGTTATGCGTCTCTCTTCTCCATTGCCAAACCACCCCCTTTGTTCCTACCCTCGTTCCCAATCTGCCCCCAATTCCTGGAAATCTCTACTTATATCCCCTGAACTTCCCTTATCCCGTGCCCCCCATTGTTCCCCCTTCCTCTGCTAGTCCCCCTCCAACTACCTTCCCATGCCTTGCACCAACCTCCTTCAGGCAACATTCCCACCTCCGCTCACTCCCCCACTGCCTCAAAAACCCTCCTTGTGACCCCCTTATACATTTGCTGCCAGCGCTGCAGACCCAAACCTAACTCCTACAAAACCACCCTTCATTTACCCCCATCTGTCTCCCCCAAGACAATACATCCTCACCTGGCCAACTCCTTACTCCCACTACGGAAACACCCCCGGCCCTTTCACCCTTTCCTCCTTGCCGTCCTATAATTCGCACCTTTAACATCCATCTTCTAAACAATGCGCCCTACCCCCACTTAGACCCCCTTCCTCCTCTATCCTATTACCCTCCTGTTCACACTTGCCCCCACCCTACATCACCTTCCTACTATTGCACCGTGTTACCCACCCTGCACCGGGGGCCCACGTGCACTCCTGCCCATACAGGCCCAATTCCTCAATATTCCTCTATGCCACTGTACCAGGGGTCAAACCTGCGCCCAGTCCATGCAGTCCAATCCCATAACTTGCTCTTCCAGCACCTTGCGTCATTGCACCTTGTTTCCCACCTGCACCTGGGGCCCTTGTGCACCCCTGTCCATGCAGTCACCTCTCATCACTTGCCCCCACTGCACCAGGGGTGCTCCTGCACCCCCTTCCATGCAGTCAACTCTCCTCATTCCCCCCACTGCACCAAGGGCCAAACAAGCCAAGTTCCTCCCGCGCTGTGCGTACTGAATTCCCGCCCTAGCGCGTGCCTTGTCTCCTGCCCCTTATACGGAGCGGGGCTACTACAGTACACTCAAAGTTGAGATATCCTCTTAACCTCTGTGACTCTCTCCGTATTTACACTGTGCCGCTATAACCCTCTCACGTCCCCCTCTGTCATACGGCAAGCATGAGGGCTTCGCCACTGTCTTCCACACCCTCCCAATGACAGCCACCACCCCTATCAGTTTTCCAGTTACATCCCCCCTGCCACCCTTCCCTCACCCTACCTTAACGTCTTCCTCCTCACCCACCTCCTACTCCTTGGGATCGCCCCCAAACCTTTCCCCAACCTGTGCGCCCCCCCACCCTTTCCGATAAACTGAGGCCCCAAGTACAGAAACCCCCACTTTAATTGGCATACAGTCCTTCCTCACCACCTCCTTGCCCCACTCCTCGCCCTTTCCCTCTGTCCTCTGCCTGAAAACAATGTGTAATCGGATGACGACCCGTGCATCTGCTGCACTCATGTTTAAATTTGCACATCATCCTTATGCAGTCTTCTTTATTGAAAGCCCAACATGAAAGCCTTCCTAATCACATCCATATATTTAAACAGAGCCACACACCTCTCCGGGAATTTCTCACAATAGACACTTGCATAGATGATAAAAGCTGACGTCCAATTCTCGATCGTCAACGGCACCTTTGGATGCAAGGCCAACTCCCTCTCCTCGTCCTTAGAACCCTCCTTGGCTCTGACCTCCCTATGTAATAGCTTGAACACATCCACACATTCCCCAGCCCATATCTTATCCTTTGTTGAAGTCATCAAGTGTGCTTCCAATGGTTTCGTAATGCCCATGTATGGCAACTTCTTCTCCTTTCCCTCTGTGTCCTTCTCCTTCGGCACCTGTACCTCTGTTGCCAAGGGCTCAATCACCCTGTCTGTCTGCACCTCCAACGAAGAAACCATCTTCTCCCCAACCAAGGCACCAATAGCCTATAAGCCAATCCCTTCTCCCGCCGCCTGCGCCCTTGCCCCTTCCCTTCTTACCCCAACCTCATTTCCCCCCTCTGCCATGCCACTGACCAGTCCCCTTCCAGCTCACCTCTTTATGCCCTGCCATCGCCCATCTGCAACCTGGCCTTCACTCCAACGCTCCTCATCTCCTTCCTCACAGGGCACCTGCTGCGGGAACAAAACATGTCAACCGTGTCACCCAACCAATTTCCCCTCCATCCCCTTGCACCCCCGCCCCCATGCTCCAGGATTTCATTTTCCCACCTTAACTCTCTCCTCACCCTGTCCCCTCTCCTTGTCACACTGTACCCCTCATGCTCCCATTGCCCCACATACACTTCCACCCCTTCTTCATCCCCAATGCAATACCATGGCTGTTGGGAGCACATGCTCGGGCCGGGCAGCTCCTCTTGCGGTGAACCCAGGGTGTCCACCCCGCCGCTCTGTTGCTGCCTTCTCGGCAGACAAGAGTTTGAGGAAAGAGAGGACGTTGAAAATAAAGAAAGTGAAGATACAATGTTCGAGGATGAAGAGGAAGAGGGCAGCAAAGAGCAAGCCGCAAGGTCCCCATCCATGAGTATGGAAATAGGGAGAGAGAAAGCATGGCTAGATTTGAAAGAACTTGCAAGGAGGCCAGAACCTTTTGAATATCCAAACCACCTAAAGCTGCACTCAAACAGTTTAGCGGAAAGAAAGCTGTATGTGAATAGACTGAGGAATTTGCCAGGACAAAAGAAAGTTAGCATGACAGACACAGCGACAACGACAAAGAGTGTGGCTGCATTGGGATGCCTAACATAATTCCCCTTATTGGAGAAAGGGGGAGGATTACCACAATATATATCCTGTGGCCATAAATAGGCAAAAAACATATAATTTGTAAATTGCTATCACTCACAGGGGCCGGCACATGAATTTATGATTTAGAGAGAATGACGGCTGGATTGACCTTAGCAGTAGGTGACATAAAATTCCTGCTTGCTGCTATATTTGGAGAGCATGCAGAAGATATTTGGAAATGGTCAGAGTATCCTGGGGTGATGGCACAGAATACTAACCATGATGGGGCAACTTTAACAATTGGCGAGCTGACCTATAGAGAGCACTTACACTTAGGCTACAATACCCAGACTCGTCTGACATGAGCACATGTATGACACTTACAATGAGAGCAGATCATGATCCGATTGCTTATATACAGGACATACAAGAAAAATGGCAGCTAGAGACAAGAGAACCATGGGACAAAAACATAACTATTTTTGTATCATTTTGTATTTCAGGGACTTCCCAAAGAAGTGCAAAGACACTTGAGAAAGATTGTGGGAATGTAAGCAAAGCCATGGGCGTAGATACAATTGACTTTTGTTCACCATTGTTCATTAAAACAACAGAAAGACACAAAGAACGTTGAGGATAGAAAGATTTAGGAGACAAACTTGGTTCAGAAGAAACTGTTGAAATGGTTAGTGGAAACAGTAGTATTGACACATGGGGGAGAAAGCTACCATGTACAGGCAGGTGCAGCCAGGGATGAATGGACGTTTAAGGAAGAGGTGAGTATAATTGTTTTCCCTGTCAATAAGGGTTTGCACCCTGAGGCAGAGAGTTTTGGTTTCAAGATCTGCAAGGAGGAGGGTTTAATGGAGAGCAACCAATATTCAGAGGACCGCCACAACAGTGTTGGATGTGTGGTAAAATGGGACACATTTCACAGGTATGCAGAACCGGGGGAGAGATGCAACAGAACTGGCAAGCAACAAGCCCAATAGGGGGCACAGCATACCCCAACCCTATATTGCAGAACCACCAAAATAGTATGCCCAAGATCACACACAATATCAGACACCAGCACCACAAATACAGCAAATGCAACAGGGGAGGCAAGTCCATATGCAGCAAGCAGGCATAGGCACCTGTACAAAAGAATGGAACACAAACGTAGTACAACAGACACCCAAACCTAGAACAGGGTGTATGACAGCAGTGGGAGGGAATCCTTTCACTGGCACAGGACTGGATAAGTACCCACAATAGGACAATACACTATTGGACTTGAGGTTCAAAGGCCTATTTGCAACTTCCCCCAAATTGGGTAGGCCTGTGCTCCCTGGTGGTAATGAGTACAACGCCTTTGGTTGTACCCCAGAGTGAGGTGCAGATTAGTGATTTCCCCAAGATGAACACACATATAACAAACACAAGGTCCCTTACCATTAAGCGTGCAATAAGGGATAACTATATCTTGGCAAAGATGGCAAAGGCATATGACAACATAGCATAGCATACATTGTTTAGAAGAACAGAGGTGTTCCTTTACATCTGTCTTTACTCCAGGGTTGGGGGCCAATATGAATGCCAAATGGTTGCAAATAACCTGATGGGAGCTGTTGCCGACCATAAATATGCCTATAAAAGGCTTTAATGCTATAAGGGAATGGTTGAGAGAAATAAACTCCTGAACATTCGAAACAAGTATGTTCTTCATCTGATAACAGCCATGGAGGGGGCATGTATGCTGCACATACAAACCCACCCACAATGAGGAAAATGGGACTCTCACAGTAGAAATAGCAAGCTTGACAGAAATCCAAACACGAATGGTAGAGGAGGTGGAAGACATTGCAAGTGATGAATGGTTCAACCACCTATTCGCATGGATACCCACCTGGTTGGCTAACACCTTCAAAAGACTAGTAGCCATATTGGTACTGCTACTACTAGCTTTCTATTTTTTAAGAATAGCAATGAGCCACTGCTAAAGGACAGCACTAAGGAGGCAGAAGGAATGAAAATAGTGATCTATTTGGATATTCACATGCACTAATATATTCAAACAAATGACTTTCCCCATACCCACGCACTGAAAAGTCCTATCGGCCATCCAGGGTCAAAATGTAAATGTCCTCAGGACCCTCACAATTATACTGAGCACTACATATATTTTGATTCCAATGGTGTATGCTGTAATTTGACTTGGACTTTGGATGACCATTTGAAACATGCAGGCTGCTTGAGGAGGTTGATTAAAATATGGATATCTAAAGAGCCCGAGGTAGTGGAGAGCAGATTAGAGAGTGTGGTGGAGGACATGACCAGAGGGGGGAATTTTGGGAGGCAGATAAATACGTCATCCATAGCAACTGCCCCTCCCCAGCCCACTGCTGCACAGGTGAGAAATGTTCCTCAATAAGACAACTGTACCACCCTTATCCTAGGCATGTACAGCAGGATATGGAAACAACCTAAGCTGAAGACGGCAAAAGTAGTCAAACTATCATTGTAACAATATATGTGCATGCATTTAGACACAAAGCAAATGTGCACTCAAAATGAAGAACATGTACACTAGATAATATATGTATAAATGAAGAACATTAACATAGCATCCACCACACATGAAGAACACTAACATAACAAAGGTATCATCTGAATACAACATAAGAGACATGCGCATACTGCCCACTAACATAGAAAAACAAGTATAAAGAGGCAGCCATATTCTCCAAAATGGAAGCTGTGGCATGCTTTTAAATAAACAAAAGCTCCATAACGTCTATAGAATTCAAAATGCTGAATTCACAGACATACAGATCTGTGCAGAGCTCAGACAGCAGCTAACAACCTGAGCCAAGGTTACAGTGAAATATGGGAGGATATGAATGGCAGAGAAAATGTATGAGATAGCAATTCCCAGGATGGAAGCAGTATACTCCCAGATTAATTATGAGCATAGCCAGTCTTTGTTAGCCAGGAGAAGTTACACTATAAGCCAAAAGACTCCATAAAGAGTAACTCAAGAGTGTCTCTAGTGGCAACAGAAAACACGACACTTACATTCATATTAGCTAAATTCTCAAAAATACAGGATACATCTATTCCCAACACAGCACCATCACACGTGACCCATATATGGAGAACACTGTCTATTCATTGGCAGTGTTTACTGATAGGACACCTGCCGTACTCTCTACACTTACACATAGACATGAGACATCACACAAGGCCAAGTATGAAAAGATCATGCCGGCTCATGGCCTATAAATAAAGGATGATAACTTTTTATATTGGAAAAAAATCAATCCCTGGACCTGTATTCCCCTCCTTCCTGTCTGGCTCATGTCTTGGTTGATTAAAATATGGATATCTAAAGATCCCGAGGTTGATTAGCAGAAAGCCAGCCCATCAGAGTCCCTTCTGTTATACCACCCATCACTTTATGTGCCAACCAAACCAACCCCCTTGTCATAGAAATTATATAGTTGGATCTTTGTCAATATTTCTATTTATTTGTATTTATTTATTATTTGATATAGTTGCTTTACAACTTTTCAAATAGTTAAAATACAACTTTGAGGTGACTAAACTGTAATTGGTTATATCATTTACAAGTTCTAAAATTTCTGAGACCGCGCGTTTTGGAATACTTGCATAGTTAATACACATATGATCACAGATCATTTGCAGGTTATAATAAAAGAGAATGGTCATAATTACAACTGCTAACATTAACACTATTCACACTTGTGGCATTTTGTTTAAACTGTGTAGGGATCCTATATGCAAACAGAAAAAGATGAGACACATATTCACTGCACAAATGATCACAGAACAATATTTGTCATATGAGACAGAACATTCTGGAAGGTGGGTGTTAAAATAAGTGTTTATACTTATGCAAATCCTGTTAAGACCAGGAGACATCAGTTGGGGATCCTATGTGCCATCATTGACAAAAGATTCTAAAAGTTAGTTGATAAAATCAGTGTTCCCACCTGTGTCATTTCTGCTAAGACCGCAAGACATCAGTTTGGGGATCCTATGTGTCATCATTGGCTATTAGCAATTACAGAGTTCTAAGGATGGTACGAAATTCAATACAGCAAAGGTTACTGAGTTACATGCCCCATCAAACATGCTTCCCCACAGCATATCTGGTGTGGTGCATTGAAAGTCTTCATAGTGCTCTTCCAGATAATGTGCTGTTAGTAGATAAGGGCATATTGTGATGAGGTGTCTCAGTGTTTCTACTTGACAAGGATTTTTACAGAATCTACACGTTCTTGAGGTATATGGTAGTTTTAACTTTCTTCCAGTGATTTCTCGGGAGGGCAAAATGTTAAGTCTTAAATGCATGAACATGGTCCTATACCTCGGACTACGACATTTTAATAGATTTGCTTCAGGATTATTCAAGCTCTTTATTTCAAAGATATTTTCTTTGAACAGTTTATATTGCATGAATTGTTGCCTAGTGCATATCCAGTCATAGATCCAGAGTTTCTTTTTTGAACAATTTGCGTTGTGTGTTAATAACTCAAGCATTATGTCAGATGCAGCCATGGTATTATGATGTGATTTTTCCATATAACTATACTCTTGACCATAGATTTGTCTATGTTTTCTGCCAGAATACCCAATAGGGATCCATGGGTTTGACTCATCATGCATTTTTTGTATATCTTGAACATTTTCCATGTGCACATTGCATGTAGAGAAGTTAGGGAGAGCAAGAACTCTTTTCCAGAAGTAACCCTCCAATCTAGTCCAATACGCCACCGGTTGGTGAGCCCTCGTTTCTGCTCCATACTTAAGTACTGGAACAGCCTTTTGTTTATAAAATTGGATTACGGGTTGAAGTGTAACTTTCCCATATTTCTGGTGTATGATCGTGGCTTCTTACGGCCTTTTTCAATTTAGGCAAGGTTGCCATGGCTTTTATTTGTACTTAGACCAAGGTAGGTATATTCGTCTATTACTTCTATTTTTTTGGCAATTATATCTTTTTTTTTAATTCTGCTGTGGATGTGCAGATTAAGATTTTAGTTTTTTCTAGATTTATGGTTAATGTATTTAGATTGATGTACTATTCAAGGGCCGATATAAGATTCTGCAGCCCCATAGGTGTTTTAGAGAGCAAGACGAGATTGTCTGCATACAAAAGCCACGGTAATGCATATTGTCCTAGCTTGGGTGGATCCAAGGTTACTGCTTTGAGATGTAGAGCAATGTCTGTTAAACAAGGATGATGCTAAAATACATCCCTGTTTTAATCCACGAAAGGTCGGGATACCCTTTGATAAGCTACCATTGGGAGATAGTCGAATTTGAACTGTTGTATCTGTATGAAACTGAGAAATTAGGGCCCGAATATGATGGGGGCATTGAACGATTGTGAGTTTATCGATAAGTTTGCTTCTTGGTATGGAGTTAAAAGCAGCACAAAGGTCTACAAAGGCCATGTATAAGGGTTCTTTGGTATGCATGCTCTGACTTTTAAGGAACCATAATGTAAGGAGATTAACTCAGTGAGGTTCTCTTCCCCGGGATAAATCCTGTTTGATATTTATCAAAGAGCTTGGTTTCTTTGACCCATATTGCGACATCTCTCAATATTAGTCTCCCAAATATTTTCCCCGGTATATCCAACAAAACAATTGGGTGATAATTTCTGGGGCACTCACAATCTCCTTTCATAAAAATAGGCACAATGATGGATCTCTTACAGGTAGGGGGGATTAGTCTTTGACGAATTACTCTCGAGAAGATGGTATGTAAAACCTGAGCTCATTCATTCAGATGAGCTTTGAACATCTGATTAAATAGACCATCAGGGCCCGGAGCACGTGAAGTACTAAGCTTTTTAATTTGTTGGAATATGTCATCTTGCCAAATTGTAGATTTTCATGAGTAGTCCAGCAAGTTGTAGTGCAAGCTAGCTCCTGATCACAATTAGCATAAAGATCTTGGTAGTGTTGAATCCAGGTCTTCTCTGAAGCAGAGTTGATCTGGTATTTTATTTGACCTGCTTGACATGCTGTATTGAGTAATTTCCAGATTTGGGCACTGTTTTTAAATGCCAAGACCATGATGATTTGCTCAGACTGTTTCTGATAAATGTGTATCTGTTGTGCTTTGGCCAAATTCTTGAATTTAGTTTTCAGTGCTTGGAAGACATTTTCCCTAATAACGGGTGGTAAGAGTTTCAGTTGTCTTTGTTCTCTACGGAATTCATTTTCTTTTTTTAATTTTTCATATGTAGTTTAAAAGGATATATGATGATAGGTTAACCTTTGATTCAATGAAGGTTGTATTTTGAATATGCACATGGCCGCAACATATTGGCCCTCTTCTTTTATTAATGCTGAGCTCAGATGGTACGGGGCCTGATGAAGGCATAGTTCAAGATCTGCCGGTAGGGATGCTGACCATTGAAATCTATTTTGCCCATTATTGATTTCAAGTTTGGGGGTATAGATCTCCACAAGGTGAGGAGGGTTAGTACGCCTCCACTGCATGGTCAAAAGATTATGATCACTGTGTATCTGAGTCAGGGCTTGAAAGTCTGCTATGATGTTCAACATAATACGGGAGACAAATATGCAGTCAATGATGGCAGACTGTCTTCCACGGTTCCAAGTGGGTTTTGGCAGGATATTATTTTTAAGGGAGCCATTTAACATTACAAATTGTCTGTCCTCCTTCATTTCTAGCCATAGACAGTTGTGTTTGGTTATGATAGGTGAGCCATGATGAAAACAATGTATATTCAGCTCACCAGCTATTATGGTGTAGTGGATTGTTGCATCATGCAAGATTAATTTCAGCATTTGATCTAAATCAAGAAAAAGTGAATCTTATATGCCATTGTGATTCCAGTAAAGATTGACAATTGCTATGCAGCTAAATGGCGATGTTATTCTTACTAGTTGCATGTAAGCATTCAGGGATTCCCAGGGTTCTACAGTAAAGTTAGATTTCATGCTGACCATAGCCATCAGACCAGCTGAGAGCCTGCCGCAAGCATGAGTTAAAGCAGGTATTAAGGACAAGGAGTGGCCATGCCACACGGGTAGCCCGCTAAGTTTTTTGTAAGAGTATAATGTTATAATCATCGAGAGCATTGTGTACGCCAGCAAGAAGATGTTTAAATCCTCTTGTGTTCCACAAAGCTAGAGATATCAAGGACAATACATGTTGTGGATTGTGTTGAGCATTAAAAGGTTACGTGGTCACTTCTCACGTGTGTGAAAGGCACCTTTAACGCATGTCATTTTTTTGCATCGATTTAGTGAGAGCCTGTGTATTATTATCTTGGTTTGAAAAGGTTTTATCTTTACGATGATGGTCTTACAACAAATGGAAACCCATGTGGAACAATGTTATTTTTGCTCACCACACGTTGTTTAACACTATACCTGATGGAATCCTTATTCTAACTTGAGTTAAATCAGATCCTGTAAAAATTCAATTAGTGAAATATCTGAGGAGCAGAGATCATATAAGGATGCAATATCGCTAAAAATAGCCAAGATGCTTGATCTATTTAATGTGAACATAGGAAACTCCCCTCCTTGGCACTGCAAGATTAAATAATGATCATTCAGACCAGACAAATGTGGACGTTTCTGGCTATTGCCATTCTTGGTTTTAATTATTTCAGAGTTAGTGTTTGATATCGGTTGCATAGCATCATTATTGCTTGTACGTTTTTTCGATTGCTGATCTTTAATTGGTTGCTTTATACTAGTGCCTACAATAGGTATGAGTCTAGAGTCAGTGGAAATCAAATTAGGAAATATCACATTCACTAGATCATTCCCTTTTTGCTCTAGCGTGAAAAATATATAATCCGCTAACAATGGAGGACAAATTAATTAATTATTATCAGCGTCTTCAAGAATTAGTGGGAGTAGTGAGGCAAATTTTGACGTAACTCATTTTTACGGGCAACTCCTGGTATTATTCATATGCTCCTCCTCTAATACTAAATCATTGAGAGATTTGTAATTCAGGGCTGAGATAGCCGCACAAGCAGTGGGATGATTACAATTGTCTATTTCTGCTATTTTACGGGCAGTTGCCATTTTAGCATAGTTTGGGGAATTAGGTTGGATGTTTTTTGTGTGTTTTTTGGCATTGTGAGAGATTGCATAAATGTTCATGAGTTTGCTTGCTTCGATTTAGGCAAGGCTTTTTGATTTTTAGGCTTTTTATTTGTCAGTCAGACTGGGTGTTTGGTAGTCTTAGTGACTGTAAAGATGTTGTAATGCAAAGACGAGGGCACAGCTGTCTTCGTATTTGCTTCAAGCACAGTTATATGCAAATCGATGCATGCCTGTTGAGGCATCTTAAATGCGTTATCATCATTGTTACGCATGGAGAGTCCCCCTGGATGCCGATTAGAGATTTGATTTGTTGTAGGGTCATCAGCAGGAACAAATGTCTACAATTGCCAGTATATCTGGAACTGAGACGTTTGGAAGGACTTCTAATTGGTCAACAGGGTCAATGAGTAGGACACTCTGTTGTGGCAAATTGTAGTTGATTTTGTTTTGACTCTGAACTTTCCCTTGAGTGTATTCAGTCGCAAGATTATTGCGGGAATCTGCATTGACTAATGTGACTAGCAAGTCATGGTTTTTAATGATTTGTTGTTGTAGAGTTTCATAAAGTTTTGTCAATGAGGTTAGGGCAGTATTCATTGCCCCGAAAGTTACCTCAAGGAGGGGATGAGCAGTGTTTTGAGGGAAGGAAAGACGATGGGAGTCGAGTTAGCAAAGGAGAGGGGTGAAGGTGAGGATGATGAGGAGGACGAGTTAAACATGATTGGTGACTGCAAAAGGCCTAATGTAATGGTGCATATTGGGGTATGCATTCAGGAGTATCCGAATAATGAACCAGAGAAAAGGGAGATTGTGTGTGATGGATTGCGTTATTGGAGACACCATTACTATTCACTTGCCTATGCGTAGCTGTTGTAAGAGGAGGGGTTAAGTCCCGCGCATCTATAGCAAGCGAGCAAGCTACGTCATCAGATTGCTTCATGTTCGTGTCTGTCAAATTGATGAGGTCAATCGTTACGCTGGGACTGCCTTCTGTTTGATCTAGGTTAATTGCGGGTTGTTGTCCATTGGGGGGTTTAAGAATAGACATTTGCATTTGGTGAGGTGTAAATGCGCAGTTGTATTTGAACCTCGATGAGGAGTGGATTGTCTAGGTTATTGGTGTTGATAGGTCTCATTAAGTATGCGGCCTGGATGGAGCTAGCAGTCGGCACAGCTGCTTCATGAACATGTAAGAGTTCTGGGACTGGCGTGGGAAGTCGAGGTAAGCTTCATAGTGAAATCCGTATCCTGGACAGATTTGAAAAAGGAGTCACATGCCGGGCTCAATGATGTATCTCAAGCCTTTGGCTGAAAGCCTACGGAGGCATCTATTGTTATCAAGTCGGAGTACTCTGAAAAGGTTGTCAGGAATGTCAACCGTAGGTAGTTTCTCAGGCAATACCTTTCCACCTAATATTTCTGCATGCAGGAGTATCTCAGTGTTCACAGTGACTTTGCAGAAGTTTGTAATGTCTGCAATTTTAGGGTTTGGTTGTTTGGATATGGGAACGATTTTTCAGGGGACTAGGGACTTCGCGCCACCATTCGGTAGCAATCTTTTGTCAATTTCTGACTTTCCAACATTCTTCTTAACAGATTTCGGAATACGCATGTTCAAAGTGTACAAATGGGTCATGATTAGCTCAAAGAACACTCAGAGCACAAAAGATATTACAGAATTCAAATAAAAAAAGCGGTTTGGGAAGATTATAGGCTCAACTCGCCAACTCACCACCTAAACAACTCAACAGCCAACTGCACTCAAAGGCACTCAAGCAAATCCCTGCGCGCAAATGCCCTTGATCTGTGCCTTTTGTAGTGAGGTCAGAGGGGGTGTGGCTTGGCAGCTGTTACATGTAAAAATAGAAATGATACTCCAAGGTGAGTTCAAAAATGATGCTTTGGAAAGATACAAAGTACACAGTAAAATAATGAATGCAATCCACAGTAGAATCCAGTTGAAATGTTGATCCAAACACTGTAATAACAGAGTTAGCAGCATTAGTTAGGACGTTTACAATCTGGCTTCGTAGTCAACGGTAAAAGTGTAGCACGTGATCCAATGTACCGTTTAGTTCACGAAGCCTCTACTGCTGACAACTACACTCAAAGGCACGTGAGCAAATGCGCGCATGCAAATGAGGGCATTCTGTGCCTTTTGTAGTGAGGTCAGAGAGGGCGTGGCTCGGCAGCCAGTATGGGTAAAAACTAAACATAATACTCCAAGGTGAGTTAAAAAACGATGCTTTGGAAAGCTGTAAAATCAACAGTAAAATCCCGAATAAAATCCACAGTAGAATCCAGTAAAAATGTTGATCCAAGCATGTTTAGTTCACGTAGCTTCTCCTGCTGCCAACTGCACTCAAAGGCACTTGAGAAAATGCACCCCCATATCAATATAGGGGGGCTCTAAGGAGGAGCCATCAGACAAGAGTAACCTAATTAGATGTAGCCACCACCTCTAACCAATCCTTATTCCCTGTAGGACTTTGTCAACTGATCAAATTAAAGACTTCATTTATGACAAAGTTCTACAACTGAAATCGTTGTTTTTTAATGGATGCACCGAGAGTGGCAAGATTTGTATGCCTGTATGCTGTCCCAGTATTATTTGACTGATAATAAAACTGGATTTTGCCTCGCACTTCATCTACTTCGTCTTTGAGTCAGGCTTGGATTGACTCCAGGTCCTCTGTCTTATTAGGAACATGTTTGGGCCATCTTAACACTATGGAAGATAGTTATACTGGCAGCATACATAATTTGATGTACATTTGTTGTCAACCTGCTTTCTCATGATTCATTCAAAGGTCAGATTCTCTTGCATCATTGTCTAGGGATTAGATTCATCCAAAAAGAGACAGGTGGGGTCGATCCATTGAAACTTGCTTTGTTCTATGCTGAGAAAGTTTGTCACCTTCCTGAGAAAGCAAGTTAGCTATGCTCCAGGTTCTAAGCAGTGGTCCTGTGCTTTAAAGGACAACACTTGCAGCACAAAGGGGAAGTCACACCAGGCTGGTAATTACTGGAGTCTCTTTGATGTAAGGCAGCCAGGAGGGATGAGTTAGAGTATCTAATGAGCAAAGTTCAAGCCATTAGAGCGGGCCACATAATCTTGGAATTTCTATACACACTCAGATTTCCTTTGCCACTTCCAAACGTACTATTACAAAACATTCTTGTCACAGCAGCCAAGGTTTAAAAGGGACCAATCCACTGTGGCAAAATAACTATATAAGGGGAAGAGATCCCGAAGCCCCCACCTAAATCGAATCATCTTTGTATCACGAGAAGAAGAAGGTTTCCCCAGAGATTGTATTAGTGTATACTCTGGCTAAAGTACTCTGCCATGGTGAACATAAAGACTTCCAAGGGAGAGCAAGACCCTTCCTTTATCCACTTCAGAGAACCATTTCAAATGACCTCCTGCTTGAACAAGGCTTCCCTGGGGCCTATACACTCATACCTATTGTAAGGAGCAGCCTCTGCAAGTGCTCTATGCCAACCTTATCCTTTAAGACTCTGGACAGGCTCCCTCAGAATCCCAGCATTGGGGTTTGTTTTCTGCCTCTGCCTACTTTTGAGATGACTCAAATACCTTCAGGTGATTTTCAAATCACTGCAAGACCCACAGAGCTTGCCTTTGACAGGCAACACATCTGAGACATCATGGCGCCGACTTGACCACTGCCTGTTTCTCAAGCTTTCTTATACTGATCATCACTACAGGGCCTGATTACATCATTAGACTGTGTCAAACCAACTCCACTGCCATGAGCAACTGACTTGACCATTGCCTGCTCTTTAGTCAATTAGGGCCGATCACCACTGAAAAAATGGATTGTGTTACTTGACCTTATGAAACATACTCAACGCTAACTTGATGCATTGTATGCACCTACTTGATGCAATAGAAATTGGCAAGAAGCAGGCGGGTCCATAAGTAGAAGAGGAAAAATGGTATTCACAGTGGTTCTATCTACCTTGTCTGGTTTTAAGAGCCTTTGTGACCATTTAAAACCTGATTACATCATATTTTGAAAACATACTATGAACTTTCTAGGTCAAAATACCTTTTTAAAAACAATTTAAAAAAAGATCAATTTAGAAAGTCCGCTCTTTGACCGCACTGAGCGGTCTTTCTAAATCGAACTGTCAACCCCTGCGACGCACAAGAGTAAGCGGTGTGTGTGTGTGTGTGTATATGTGTGTGTGGTGTGTGTGTGTGTGTGTGTGTGTGTGTGAGGGAGAGGTGGGGATCACCTTGTCAGGGACGGGTGGCGGGGGTCACAGAAAGTGATATTGGTGCATTTTAAAGCTGACACAAAAACAGCAGAAAAAAATGTCTTTTTGTGTCATTTTTAAAAATGTGCTAATAACTCTAAGAACCATCCTTAAACTTGAACATTGCTGTAGAGATGATTGCCTCCCTATCCCAGTATTCTACCCCAAAGTGCTCCTTTCAACCAAAAGTCTGCATATTCTGTGTATTCTTTTGCAATTGTGGTCATTAGTGATTTGATAAGTGTGTTTGTATTTGTAGTTTAATTGAAGGCTCCTGTTTTCATAGAACCGTAATTGGACATTTCTTTTATTTTGGTTCCTAGTGTAGGAATGCTGTTTGGATGCTTCTTTGCTAGCTCACAGACCTCTTGAAGAATATAGCCAGCTCTTAGCTCATGCTGTCTGAAAGAGTAGAAAGAGGTGTCTGAATCAGGTTTTTCCGGTGTCACCATTATGGCTGGGATCACTGCTGGTCTAATAGTAGTGTGGCGCTGAGTAGCAGTTTAGGAAAGGCTACTCATCCTGTATTCCTGCAGAGCAGTAGTATGTCACATGAACCTCCTCAAATATATTGAGGTATGCCAAAGAGTGCAGTTCTACACGCTAAGTGGTTCCTCTTCCCACTGCACGCACACATATTTTGAGGATAGTGTTGGCTAGCCGTCTACTCTAGTGATAATAGTGATACCAATGAAATAAACCCCCAACAATAGTTAGGGTTGAGAAGGCCAACTGCCCCAACTTAAAGCTTGCCCACCTATACTCTGAACTATTGTCATTATTCATTTGGGCTAACTATATGTGCTGCTACAATATAACGTATACATTATTAACAACTCAAAACGTTCTCCTTTTTCAAGTGAATATACAATGTATAACGTTCTGTGCCTAGAAATGAAATCCCTGGTATGCATTTGATCCCAGGATTAAAATATAGAGCACCCTTCAATGAGAATCAGTATTCACATTATTAAACCAGGACCTGAAGAAGAACACATATTAGGTGATAATAAATCTGACTAGCGCGGAACACATCTAGGCCAGAATTCTAAAGCTTTTTAGATCAGTTGAATGCAATGCAACCCTGGGATTCAATGTAATGTAAAGTGCACACCAGTGCCATTTTGGCAACCATCTTGCATGTGGCTTTGCAAGGACAGAGGAGAGTTTGGGTTGTTAGAGGTTTGGTTGCTCACTATCCAGGATTCATTTGTGTATTTTATGGAATTTTGTGTTTTACATTTTTGTGCAATGTATTGTATTGAATAATGCTTTTTTAGAGTGTATTTGTATAAAAATGTCTTGTTTTTATGATATATTGAAATGTCACTGTCTGATTTTATTATTATGTTTTACGTGATGTTTATATTATTGGTCTGTTTTAGGTAAGATTTTGTGAAGTCCAACTGGTGTGGGACTTTACAGGACATATCTGCTTGGTATTGGTGACACAACTTTTAACATAGGCCTGCACTACACAAGTCGATAGAGTGGCTGACCAGCCAGGCTCATCTTAGAAGGGGTACTGTGAGCTGTAGAGCTGTACAATGAAATCACTGAATACAAGAATTCAAGTAAACACTTACACACTAAAATTTCATATTAAAGTGTTTATTTATATATATACACAAAGCAAATGAACCACACTAAATGTGCATCAACTAATCGTAACATTCAATAGAATTCCAGAATCAAGTTAATCAAGCACCAATAATGCCAGTGAGTAATTTCTCTGGTTGTGCTTAAACATTTCCAGCAAATGGAGTGACATCAATCAAGGTCAGTAGTAGCACTTATGGTTCACCATACAATATCGAGTTTGGAGGGGAAAGTGTTAAAGTCAAATAGAACACTGTAGCACTGTAACAATAATGTTTTCTCCCCGAGGGATGCAGGAAATCTTTTCCCAGCAGTAGGATAGTAAAACAATTCAAACCTTTATAGGTAACACACACTGCCAAAGCCAATAGGGAAGTTCTAGTTCTGATGCAATCTTCTTAAAAAAAGTTATTTGAACAATCAGTAGTTCATTGAAGAAAAATCTAGGAGCTCAAGAGAGCTACCTGATGTGTACACACAAACTGTTAGGCCTGCACAAGTGAATTAAAGTAATTCAAAGGGATAGAAAGAAGCATTCCCCAAGCTAGGAAGTACTAGGTTTGGCTAAATGTGGTTAAACCCAAAGCCCCACAGTACCTTAGAATTGAAGCAAATTTTCCAGCGGACTTGCCTCTTGAGGTAGTGATGCAGACCCTTGTTCCTGGACCTTGGTCATGGTGGTGAAAGGAAGGATGTCTGGTGGGCTTGTGCAGCGGCACTCTCGATAGGGACTCTGTAGCAATGGATTCCACTTGGTTCAGTGGCTCTTGGTGGTTTTGTCAACTTTATCTCTGTGCCAAAGAGGAATTAATATCCCTGGATGGAATGTCCTCTGTCCCTTGGTCCTGAACTATGGTGAGGGGATGCTGGACAACAAATTCACTCTTTCAGCTGGATTCGTCCTTCGGAAGACATTGCACTCATCGATGGTCTAGGTACCACAAGTATTGAGAAATTGCAGCCTTAGAAGGGTGCATCGACACAGGAGTTGGCCCAGAACAAAGCAGGTCTTGAGGTTAGTTGGTCCCATCAGCCTAATGGAGGAAGTCGTCCTTGGCGGAGAATGCCTGTTGATGGGAAAATGGGGGCAGCACAGCTGCAAGGCTTCACCAGTGCATTTGTGGTTCTGGAAGGTGCTGCTGGCTCCTCTCTGTGCATTCTTCTTCGGATTTGATGTTCCAGTGGATGACTCTGCCTGTAGTCCCAAAACCCTTGCCTTGTATGCCAAATCCCATTCATTCACAGCATTAAGCTGTCAATCACATGGGGGTGCCCTATAGGATTGCCTCCTGCCCAGTTTGGTCAGGAATGCCTACTAACAAAGGACAGTGATGTTTCAGGCTCTTTTCTCACATCCTGCCTTCCCAGACACATTGGAGCATGGGCGACCTTCAAGGATGAAGCCCGCCAAAGTTAAAACACACAATGGACTCAAACCTAATCTAAAAAACAAAGTAAAAACACAGAAGGAACTAACAAAGAAAGAAATGCTGAAAAAAGAAGACGGGCCATTCTGGTAAAATGGTCACCCTCAGGTGCTGTACTGCAAGTGAGAAATCAGCCTGCAGATACAATGCACAAAAGGTAGTACAAAGAAACCTCTGCCACCAGCCATTGAAGTTGGAGAGTGTAACAAAACCTTACATGAGAAGTGGGATAAGGAGTTACTACTTAACCCCCCAGCACTCCACATAAGGTGGTGTGTTCTGGACCCAAAAAGGAAAAAGGTATACGTTGTCCTGCTATTCTTGGGAACTGTAGTTCACACAAGAAAATATATTTAAACATTTAGAGGAGTCCAAGGGACTGTACAAAGGGTACTGTGTGTCACTATAGAAAAAGCAGATGCCTATGGAGTTTACCAGACTCCATTAAAACATAAGGAACAGGACATCTTAGTCAGAAGGAAAAGGCATGAGTGGGTGGAAAAAAGGAGGTTAAAATCAAAAAGGTCCCAGATTCCAGCAAAAGCCTGGGGGTCTCTAAGGTTAAAGGGAGTGAGCACACACACTGATGAACCAGATACACTTTAATACAAAATAAAACTAAAAACGTTTTGGGGGTAGATGGGGAGGGAGGTGCATAATCTGAAGTGTGGATGAGTGCAGGCGAGGAGTGCCATGGTCTTGAACCTGCTATGGTTCTATGTTCCTTGTTGCTGTGATACTTGGGTATATGGTTTATCCAGAAAACAGAACCGAAGACTCATTGGATGACAGTGCTGAAATACTGTGGTGGTCACTGCCTTGTTGGTTGGTTGTAGCAGTGCTAATGATGTGAGCTTCGTCAGTGCCGTGTCTAACTAATGTGGTAATAGTAGCCATACAGATGCCTCTTCTGTGGTGATATATGTGTGTAGTGTAAAGGTGATAGGAGATTATGGTCTGAGTCAGTTAGGTGAGGGAAGGAGAGGGGCTCTTTTGGGATCAACGAAGATTCCTGTTATTGAAGTTTAACGCTAGAGTGTACCCTTTGAGTCCCAGTCTACTCATGACCTGGGAGCAGAGTTTATTTCCTGTTGTTGTCCATTGGGATGCCGATTTCTTACCCTTTAGGAACATTTGTTTACTTCTGTGATTCATACTAATCACTAGAAAGCACCACAAAGAACAACCGCCATAGCAGGCAAATTGAGCATTCAATACTTTGTTATGTTATTGGGCATTTGTGTAGCGCCTTTTACCATTGGTCATATGGCCATACGATTTACAAAACAGGCATGGTTCTCTATATCCTGTCTGACTGACAAAGTAGGAATACGCGGATTAATATAGAGATTTCTTGGATGCTTTGGCACCTGCAGAGCAGCTTCAGTAAATGACCACCCCCGCAGAGGCTTTCATCTGTTCTTAGAAACGTATGGCTGACAAAGAAAAACACGCTTCGTGGGCGGCTCTGCAGAGAAGACCATGTAAAGGATAGATTGACTCATCCCCAGCTGAAGCTTCGCTATCTTCTTTTGAAACAGATGATTGTGATCGAACACCAGGTAGTGTCAAACATGAGCTACATGGAAGCACTGAAAAGGAACAGAGTCCACTTACTGTCCATACATCTTTTAATGGCGTATTCCTAAAAATGTATTGTAAGCCTTGAAAAAGCACTTAGCAGCATGGAGCACAGTCCGCGTGTGATTACATTTAAGGAATTGAAGAAACACCTACAACTCACACTGATTGTGTGCAACATACAGTTCACCTTGTTCTACCCTTTCGCTAGTAGTTCACCAATATATAATTTTCCTTCTCCATATACATGGCATGTTTTGCGATTAGTTTTCATTGGATGTTAACTACATTGCAGAGTGCCATATTTATTACTGGTCTCTCCTTTCCAATGAAGAAACACATAGGGCCTGATTCACAGAGCATTTTCCTATGGGATTGTGCCATTACAAAACGCTTCTGTGAATTTGGCCCAAATCGTGTTATAGTAGCCAGATCAAAGAAAACTTTGCTTCTTTAATCATCTACAATTTTTTTTCTCGCTAAAGCGATCCTCACAAATATTGACCTTGATCTAAAAGAGAAACACATTAATTGTACATTTCAGATTATGAACACGAGTATATGGTAACAAAACGTTTTGTACTAGTAAGTCTTGTGCTTAGAACACGTTTACCTGTGCAAATTTGTGCCACAGCTTGCAGGGCCTGGAATAAGGGCAAGAGTGATGTGTGTTTTTGGCTTTTGAAAACCCGCTCTAGGACCCCAATCTATATGAGATGTCACTTTGCCTTTTTCTGTCAATGTTCATCAATTGCTGTTCCTGTGCACAGTGGAGTGACTGTATGGCTGACGTTCCTTTCTATATTTGGGTAAACACAACAGCACGTGCCGCACATTTTAGAAGCCTTCATAATCTTGTCACCTACTTTGCTTGTGTTTTAGCCACTCAGGTAGCCCATTGTACCTTGAGTACAAATGTATGCCCTCAGGTTGCTCAGTGTATATTGAGTTCCATTTCATAAATTGTATTGTATTGTAGTTATCATTTATATGACATCATTTACCATTACTATGGTCTCAAGGTGGTAGCGTAAATATTGTATTTTTTGTTTTTATTTATTGTGCATCTGTAAAACTCTGCATTTCTTGCAGGGCAAAGGGGAGGGAACATGGGAACAAAGGCAAATATAATAAGCTGATTAACAGGAAAGGGGCGGTCCTATTAGGCCATGAGCATTCCGAATGTCCAAGTGCAGGGAGAGAGAGAAGGCACAGGGAAGGGGTAAGTGCCTGAAGTTCCACAGAGCGAAGTGCTAAGGGGTCAGTTGTGTGCAACAGTAAGTGCCTGGCAGATATCGCTTGGTACAGAGTGATCACCTGCGAATAATAAGTGCAGGCCTGTGAGAACACAAGCCAGTGGGTGCCCGAAGGCAGGTGCTAGAATGGTGCAGAAGGGTGAGGGCGATGGGGCAGAATGCCAGGGCCCAGAAGGACACATGAGGTCCCAGGCCACCAATCTGAGCGACTGTGGGGTATTAGCACGTGAGAGGGGGAAGGAGGTGGTGAATAGGAAAATCTTGAGGAGCTACTGAAATTTCAGGCGATCCGGCTCAAGGTGGAGAAGAAGGAGAAGGCTGTTCCAGAGGAGGGAGCCAGCCGAGGAGATCGATCTGACACCAGATCGCTGCTTAGAAAAGGGCAAGACACGCAGAGAGTTGGAGTGTAAAGATCTGGAAGGAAAGCATTTGGTGAGAGCAAGTTGCAGATAGATAGGTCCTCAGCCCCTGACAGCCTTATGGATAATGCAGAGGGATTTGAATTTGATCCTTGAAGCAACCGGGAACCAGTGGAGGGATTTTAGGGCTGGGGAGATACAGTTCCTGGGCTTGTGGCCAAGGGTAAGTCTTGCAGCCCTATTCTGGACAAGCGGAAGGGGGTGGAGAGAGGAAGAGGGGAGATTAAGAAAGAGACTGTTGCAATAGTCCAGCCTAGAGCTTACCAGAGCTCTGGAGACATTGCGCTTCTGGGGAAAAGTGATGAAAGGAAGGATACCTCGGAGGAGGTGGAGTTGAAAATGGGCCTTCTTGGCAAGGTCTAAGATGTGAGGGAGGAAAAAGAGAGAGGAGTTGAAGAGTACTCCAAGTTTTCTGGCTTCAGATGCAGGAGAAGGGGGAGAGCCCATAGATGGTGGCCAGAGTGAAGGGAGGAAAGAGGTAGTGGGAGTCCCAATAGTAAGGATCTCAGTCTTGCTGGTATTGAGGCAGAGATCAATGGAGGCACACCAAGACTGGATAGCAGATAGGCAGTCAGAAATGGTAGAGGAAGTAGGGAGTGCATCACAGGGGAGTTTGAAGAAGAGTTGGGTGTCATCTGCATAACACTGGAAGTGAGGGGAGAAAGTTGAAATAAGGTGACCAAGCAGAATGAGATAGTCGTTAAAGAGTCAGGGAGAGAGGTTAGAGCCCTAGGGAATGCCACAGATGGCGATAGAGGTAGGAGAGGAGAAAGAGCAAGGATGACCTGGGAGGGATGGTCAATGAGGAAGGAGGTCAGCCAGTACAGCGTCCGCTCCAAGATACCAAGTGTATCTTGGAGCCGTTTTATGAGGATGGATTGGTTGACTGTATAAAAAGCAGAGGAAAGATCAAGTAGGATGAGAACAGCAGGAGAGTTAGTGCCAAGAGATGCAAGCAGTTCTTCACTGGTGAGAGAAGAGCAGGTTCTGTGCCTCTGGATGCTCAGAATACAGATTGATGGTTGTGTAGTCAACCACCAAGCTCAGTATGCTGGGACAGTTGGGGGAAGACCAGCTTCTCCAGGAGTTACCCAAGGAAGTGCGTGATAGAGAAGGGGCAGTAGTAAGCCGGACACAAGGGGTCAGTAGATGGCTTTTTCAGGAAGGGGCCCACAAGAGTGTGCTTGAGGGAAGGGGTAAAGACCCATTAGCAAGGGAGTTATTGCAGAAATCGGCAAGTGCAGCGGTAAGGGAGCCAATGTTGTTCTTACTAATTCTGGAAGAACAGGTGGAGACCTGTTTGGAGGAGACCTTCATAGAGCGGACAACCCTAGTGACCTTGTCTGATGTGATAGAAGAGAAGGATTAGAAAAAGGCTATTGGAGGATGGGAGGTCAGGGGTGGCAGGGGGATCAGAGAAGGGGGAGAAGGGGAGGAGGAAAGAGTGCTCAGGATTTTCTGAGTTTTTGTAGTGAAGTTGGTGGCCAGTGCAGTGCAGAGGGAGGAGGTGAGGTGGAGACTGCAGAAGGATTGGCTGGTTCCTTGCCGATTTTAAAGAGTTCAGTCATGTTGTTAGATCTTTCAGAGACACAGGCCTGGATGTAGGCCCTCTTCTAAGAACGGTTACAGCGAGGCTTAGAGATGATCCTGTAGCCATCAGCGAGAAGGGTGTAAAAAGCAATGGCTGATCTGGCATTGAACCACATCTCGGTAAGAGCGAGGATATCGATGTCAATGTCTTCAAGGAGGAGGAAGAAATCAGCAGAGTTTTTGATATTCAGAGGGACCATTACGTGTGGTTAGGTGAAGCAGGTCTTTGCCTTTGAAGGTTTTCCAAGGGGTACAAGGGCGTGCTACACCAGTCGGTGGAGGGGGCAGAGGGACAGAGTGAGAGGAGGAAGGAGTACTAGGTGCAGGAAGGAAGTTGATGAGGAACCGCAGGTGTCGGTTGAAGAGAAGGAGTTTGGGTTGAGGACCCTGAGCCATGATGGTGCCATTTCGATAGACATTAATGATACACCTGGATGATGAGAAGCCAGCCAAGAGTACTTCACATCTAGAGCCACCATTAATGGGTGAGGATAGTTAAGGAGAAACAGTAGAGATACAATTAGGGGTCAAGAGATCTGGAGAGGGGACAGAAAATATCAATATCAATGACAATCCGTCTGGAAGTTGAGCTGACGTAGGTGTCTACAATGGGTAGACCAGGGTTGGTGGTCAGGAAGCCTTTTTAAAAATGTTCTTTTCAGACTTAGGGAGAGAAGGAGGTTAGTAAAGCAGTGAGAATAGATAGGCAAGATAGTGAGTGCCATGGGGTGGAAGAGAGATAAGGATGGAGGATAGAAGGAAAGACTGCACAGCACAAGTACAAACTCACCATGGGGCCTAGTAGGCGAAAGAGTGCAGATGCGGTAGAACACTTGGGTACAAAATTGGGGGTGTACATTTGGAAAACACACCTAGATTTGAAATATTACAAAGGCACACAGTTCAATGCAAAATGGGGTGTAAAGTTGGAAAACACACCTAGATTCGAAATATTTCAAAGGCACACAATGCAATGCAAAATGGGGGTGTAAAGGTGGAAAACACACCTAGATTCGAAATATTCAAAAGGCAAACAATGCAATTCAAAATGGGGGTGTAAAGTTGGAAAACACACCTAGATTCAAAATATTGAAAAGGCACACAATTCAATGCAATGCAAAATGGGGCTATAAAGTTGGAAAACACACCTAGATTCAAAATATTCCAAATGCACGGAAATGCAGTGAAGAGGAAAGATGGAGAGAAGTGAGACATAGGAAGAAACAGCAGAGGTTGAATTAAGGCTCAGCTGAGTCCAACATTAGTCGTTATTTGGATAGGAATCACATAGTTCAGAGCGTAACTCAAAGCTAGTCAGGAAGAAAAACATTGCAGTGAAGCACAAGTTCATGAAGTCGCTGGCTGCAGGTTGGTGAACAGTTCCATGATGGTGGGAGAGGAAGTAAGCAGGTGATGATGCGGGCGGGGGTGGTTGACCCGACACGGCCAGACAGGAGTTTTTGTGAGGGCCTTTTCTGGGGGCTGGCTTTCCCACCTGCAGGCTCCCGGGTGGCCTATTAACCAGCAGTGTAGCGAATCAGAGCACTTGCATGCACACCATCACCATGGAAACCAGTGCAGCCCTCGGAGGCGCTACGGTGCCAAGGATGAGAGCACCCATTGTGCAAAAGCAAAAAAGGCTGCAATGGAGGAGTGGCGGGCGCTACCCACACGTGTAGACCTCACCTTTCTTTGAGGCAGTCCGCACAGGCTGGACGAACGATATCCCAAAGCGTATGTTTGACAGCATATAGCAGTAGGCTGGCAGCCTTTGCGTGAACCTGCAGTCTAAAAGCTTTGTATGGTAATTGTAGGATCTCGTGTTGATGTACATGTTATGGGTAAGGTCCCCATTTCAAACAGAGGATTTGGTGGCAGTTTATTCTATACAAGTAAAATATGTAAAGAGGAATAGAAGATGTACCTCTCTCTGAAATGTCTGTGAAAAATACAGACAGATGCAAATACATATGATTAATATGCCGAAGGAGAAACCTTTTATTTGAGCTGAGTGTAGGATGGACATCTTGCCTCTCTCTGCAGATTCACATTACTTGACCCTGTTAAATTGAGATGTTGACAACTCAGACTTACTTCCACTGTTCTGATTGTAACCATAATCTTTCTTCTGATGTTTCCCAAAAGTCAACTGGTCCCTTCCATTATACACTCAAGACAACGGGAGATAAAGGGCCAGCGCATGTCCCTATGTTAGCTGGAGGGAACCAGGAGCAATCCTCCAGGGCTCCAGGGGCAATAGAAATTACTTCCGATAGCTAGACTGGGAGGAAGTACCTCAGCAAACTATTTGAATAGGAGTAGAAAATGCAGCACAAAAATAATTACAGGTGTAATCACAAATTCCAGCATTCCAGATGAAAGATGTTTCATTATGGAAAGTTTTCTGCAAAAGTTAAGATACATGCAAAATGCAGTTGTTTATCAACATTAATTATGTTATGTTAAAAGCATTTTTAATGTGCATGGTCATCCGAGGGCATCATGGCGTGAGTATCAGGGCCACCGGGGGGCCTTAAAAAGCCAAGTTTTTAGAAGATGACGAAAGGTGAGATGGTTCTCAATCCGTCTAAGGGGAGCCGGCAGACCATACCAGAGTTTTGCCATGGAGACGGAAAAAGCACGCCCCCAGTTCGCAGATGACAAAACCTAGGAATGGCCACGGGGAGAGCATCACCTGATCGCAGCGTGCACCCTGGCACATAGGCCTTGAATTTGTCCTGAAAGTAATCAGCTCCTTGATGATAATAGGCTTTGTGCACATTGAACAAGGGATTAAACTCAATTCTTTTTGCCACTGAAATCCAGTGTAGGGCACAGGGTACCGTACTACTATGGGCCCTGTAAGGAGTGGAGGTGGATACCCCAGCAGCCAAGTTCTGGAGACGATACAACCAAAGGATCACACCCAAATGCTGGGCCAGGAACAAAGCGTTGCAGTACTCAATACGACTGATGACAACTGCAGCGACGACCCGCGGGTAAATATGCATAGGGAGATGGGGTAATGCCCCAGAGAGTACGCACAGCAGGAAATGGCCTGACTTACTTACTGCGTTAACCTGAGTTGTCATGGATAGTGATGAAGTTCTTCATCACCGTTACAAAAGTACATAAGACCCTGAATTCAGTAGGCTAGAAGGAAGAGGACAGAGGGAAGAATCAGGAGAAGGACCCACCACCAGTATCTCTGTCTTGTCCCCATTAATATCAGACAATTGATGCCCATCCACCCCCTCACAGCCACCAGGCACTCACACATCCGAGAAGACATCCCAGCCTGGTCAAGATCTAAGTGGACCATGGGTATCTTCGAAGTAGGAGTAGCGGTGGAAGCCGTGAGAGCAGATGAGGCGAATCAGTGGCTGAATGTAGATGTTAAATATCATTGGGGACAAGGCTGAGCCCTGGGGACACCACAGGAAAGTGAACAGACATAAGATAAGAATGGAGGTAGAGAGAGGACTTGACTCCTTTCAGATAAAAAAGATGAGAACCATGCTAGGACGGGGCCAGATAGGCCTGTTGATGCCATTTGTGACACAAGGATGGAGTGGACAACAGTGTTGAAAAGCCGCTGATATATCTAACAGTATTAGCAAGCCCACTCCACCCTGGTCAACCAGCATAGTAAGATTGTCAACTACCGAAACCAGGACACTGGAGCGTTTCTTTCTTTGCATACTTTTTTTTGCACAGATTTCCACATCAGTGAGGAGTAGCTTGGGTCTCTAGGCCCCGCAGGCACTGGACCCATATCTGGGAATGCCCATCCCACTAGGGGTGACTAAAGCAAAACAAAAGTGATGGCTGGGAGGTTTTGAATTAATCGTAACCTCTGGCATTGCTGTGGGCAACCCTCAAAGACCATCGTTCTTTTCCTGCCAAGCCATTACAAAATGCAAAAGACCATATGCAAATCAGGCTTGGTCCCACCTCAAAAGGGGCAGTCCAACCAGAACTGCTAGGTCACACGCCTTCTGCATGAGACCACAAGCATCCCCAAACAGGTTTCGGCCTTGTTGGGCCTCATCAGTGAGAAGTAGCTTGGTACTCTAGCTTGGGCAAATTCTAAACCTGCATTTTAACTAGGAACTGTTTTAAATCAAGGATCAATTCTATTGCAATATTGTGCCTGAAAGCTGTTGAGTAGAATGTTTTAATCGGGCGACATTTAAACTGGTGGAATTTTCCATACCCCCAAAATCAGGAATGCGCAATTTTCATTTCTTTAATAAAGTTCTTCTTAGGAACATGGGACCGCACATTTTACAATATTGATTTCCTATAACCACCTCCCCCTTTCCGGATAAGAACCACGCAGGGTTTCACAGAAAGCCTAGTTATTAATAAAGATACAAATACGTAAATCAGTTTAAACATAAATAAATAATGCATGCATGACATTCCAACTTCAATGAAGAATGATCAATACACTGGCCGCATCATTTTTCGAAACTACCTTCACTTGAATAGACTTCCATAAACACACACATCACCTTCTAAACATTTGGTTTACCCTGAGTGCCCATCCTCTATGGATTGAACAGTGTATGAGGACTTGGGATAACATTGGGCCTCATTACACGGAAGGCGGTAAGGGTTAACGGTCACCGGTAATGCTACCGGTGACCATTAACCCTTACCGCCTTAATACGAGTTCCCTTTGCGGGACCCGACTTTAACGGCTGGTTTTACCAGCCGTTAAAGTAGGGTGCCGCAAAGGGACCTTGGTGCTAATTACGGTACCGCAATTTGCGGTACCGTAATTAGCGCCTTCCCCATTCCCATTATGCCCTATGGGGGCAAAAATGGGGAAGGGCCTTGGTGAATAGGGAATTACCGCCCGCTCACCTTGGAGTAGGGCGGTAATTCCTCCATCCACCAAGGCGGACATGTTAAAATACAGGCGGCAACCAAGGCGCTAATAGCGCCATGGTAACTGCCTACCGTGTAATGAGGCCCATTGTAACTTTATAGGGAACCAAATTAAATCATAACATCCCTGTCTTTCCAAACCTCTCTACTTCTTATTCCTTACAAATAAACATTCCCCACTCCAACTCAATTGACATGTCAGAACCTCAAACAGCGTTCTAGAAAACTCAATTGCAAGACAAGCTACTTAACATTCCCACCTGTGAATTATTCAGAAAAGCAAAGTATATGTGCTAGATTTACTTCAGTGGCATTCATATTGCGTTAAGGTGTTTAAGTGCACATTTCTTATTTTCATTGGGCAACTTAAAGGCAGGGAAATGGGAAGTGAATAATCACCCTTTGCCCTTTTTTATGAATGATTTATCGCTGGTAACAGGACTCTGTTTGGTGATTTAACCATGAAATGACTCCAATTTACATTGTTCTTCTCGGCATGTACATAGTGAGATATCCTTTTACTCCCAGAATACTTCTTCTGTGCTTGATCCTTAAACAGAGAAGGAGGCAGTGAATCTCCCAGAATACACACCACAGGCCCTCTTCTATCAAATCTATAATTCCAGAAGCACATACACTTCTGAAATATTCCCTAACTTCTCAGGATGTACTGCCAATGTATCTACTCTGCCCCCTCAGTACTTGCACTAATAGAAAGGGCTGCCAATTAACCTTGTCAGGGGGAAATTCTCCCGGGGTCAGCTGGGCCATCTGCGGACCCCCGGGCAGAGAGGCCCCAACTCCTCCCGCGTATCCCAAAAATGAGTATGAGACACACACAAGAAGCAAGGTGGTTCTGCTGTTTATTAAACAACGGCAGGGATGGGTCTAGGATCGTACGCGTCCGTCCTGACTCTCGAAATTCGTGGGGCTCGCAGGCCCTTTTTGCCTCAGTATGACGCGCTACTTGCGTCACCTGGGAAATTAGTAAAAAACCTATCGCCTCTCTGGATTGGTTCCTCGAGTGGTAGGGTTAGTATAGCACACGTATAGAGGAGATTGTTAGTGGTTAAGGGTCAGTCAGGTGGTATACTTGGGTTGTCCCTTCTATTAGATACATGAAAATTGTTACACGAAGACCCCTGATGATTGGCCAATGTTATTGGCGTCAGTGATGAGTGCCCCATGTTCTGATTTGTCCACTCGCGAGCCCCCCAGCCTGGGACCATCGTTGTTCCCAGCTCGCGGTGTACCTGTCATTTGCAACAATATGTAACTATGTGTTTGTGTAGACAATACGTGGATTTGCTCATATGCTTGAGAGCAGACTATTCCCACCGCTGTAGGTGTCCATTGGGTCATTTCATTGTTGCAGCCTGTGTCTCAAAACGTGGGACCCAGGCGACTTCTCCCTCCTGGGTCTGGCACCCTGTCAGTTTCGGCTTGGTCACGTGAGGAGAGACCGTGGTTGAGGCAGAATTCTGCACATTTAAAATTGTATTTGCCTCTGTGTGTCTGGCTTAGTTTGTAGGTATGACCTTGGCTTCGGCTTGTGGCATGCGAGTTGCAACATTGCCCCCTTGGCTGTCAGTTCTCGCTGGGCTCATTCTGCAGGGTCAGCAATTGTACTCTTGCTCGTTCAATGTTCGTGGAGGCTCTTGCTTGTGGCCTACTTGGGCCTGGTGCATAGGTGGGGATGTTTAATGCACGGCACTTTAAGTTACGGTATCATATTGCTTCGTATCCCGTATCATGTCTTCGTTGCATTTTTCACCACAATGCATGGGTTAGGAGAAGCGTCAGCAAGCATTTTAGATGAGTGCTTTGTGCGTCTTGCGTTTCTGCATTTTGAAAACCCTATGTGAAAAATAATAAAGATGCGCATCAGTGGATGTGTCTGTCACCTACGTCATAGCACTGAATATGTTCTTCGTGTGGATTGGTGTGGGAGTGTCCAGTGTGCATGGTTGCACGGGTGTTCTGACCGTTGGCAAGGTCGTCATGGCATCTCTAACAATGTGTTTATTTACTGTTGAATGGTTCAGTCGAGTTCATCCATGCCGCAGGTGTCGGCTTGGGCAGGGCAGGCTGGTGGGCAGGCTGGTGGGCACATCCGTATGTTCCTGTACCAGGGTATTTGGTCGTCTGGTAGATAGGCAAATTCTTCTCGTGGCGGGTGTCTGGGCCGCGATCCTCTAGGCCAGGGGCGTGAGGGGATTGGGGGGAGTCTTTTGTCCCATTCTCCCACTTCAGTCCCCCCTCTGGTCGACTTGTCGACCACAAACATATCCTTTTCCTTATCTCCTCTTACTCTCCATATCTTAGTTACTCCTCCCAGGTGTCCATAGTGATTGACATGGTCTTCAAATGACCAATACATATACACATATCTTCCTCCAGGTGTGCAGTATACCCATTTCCCTATGTAGCTCCTTGGGTTTCTTGGGTTTTCGAGCTTCACAGATGGTGGGTCCAGGTGGTTGGTGATGATCTGTTTGCGCAGTTTTTCTCTTTCTTTTATTATTGTGTCTGTGTGCTGGCCATCATCCGTCGGCATCAAGGGCTGCATACCAACCATTTCAATCATTTCGTCTGTAGTGCGTGCCTTCCGGGCCTTCCAAAACCTTATTATGATCAGTGCAGCTCCAGCCAGTATTATGCATCCAACTATAATCTTCAGTCCGTCCGACAGCCATGATGGCATCCATGACCATAACATTGAAAACCAGCTGTCATCCTTCTTCACTCCTTTACTTTCTTCCATCATTTTGGAGTGCATTTGAGCCAGTTGTGATACTGCTTCTGTCAGTGTACCATTGTCAGCATCGTTAGCAGGAATAAATGTGCAGCATGATTGTCCTATCTTTGCGCAAACTCCTCCTTCCATTGCCGTAAGGAGATCCAATACATATCTGTTCTGTAGTGCTACCATCCTTACTGCTCGCAGTTCCTCTTTTATTGCGTTGAATCCATTTACTGTAGAATTTATTGTCATCATTAGCTCCCATCGGGTTATCTGGAGCCATTTTGCGTTTGCGTAAGCTTGTAGTCCCGGATGTATTATTGACGAGAAGAACATTGCTGCTCTGCGGAATAGTCTGTGTTCTGGTGGGATTGAAGTCAGTGCTGTTTCCGACCTTCCCCATAGGTAATTTCCTGTCAGAGGTTCTCCTTGTCTCTTCTTTCTATTCAGAACATTGTTGTTGTTGTTGTTTTCGTTCCCTGGCCCCTTCTGAGGTTGTACAGATCTCTGCTTCCTCTTGTTTCCTTCATCCATTTTAGGGAAGTTTGCCATGTTCACACGTTTCTGGGGCACCACTAGTGATGGTACGTTAATGTGTACCATAGTGCATATACCATTCCACAGAGGGGGCATTGTGTGGTATGCCTTGTTTCCACAGGCCCAGTAATGGTCCATTAATACTGCTGTTCCTGCTCCCCCCTCAGGTAACTCTATCACGCTTGCACAGTTGGTGTTGTATCCCAAGTCCACTTCTCCTCTATGCTGGTAGCATATCTTAGGTGCAGACAGCGGCAGTATGCTCATTGGGTCTTCATCCTTCTCCATCCACGTCAGCATGGGTACGTACTTGCCCCAAATTGTCCAACATCTCTTATTGTGTTCATCAATAGTTGTGATATTTTCTCTTGTTACCATGTTGCTGCCAATCACTCCTATGTCCCATTTGTTGTCCATGTACACATTCCCTGTTATTGTTACCAGTGGTCTTTCCCAACATCCTTGTGTACCAGGAACTTCAGTGGCGTACCAGTCACATGGCAGGTATTGTAGTGTTACCTTCTTCGTTTCTCCCTTTTCAGGACCACTTGTCATGTATCTGAATGCTTCAGCATGCAAACTGCTCTTGTGGTAACTCAAATAAGTCTTGAGGAAGTTGTTTTCGTATGGATATGTGTCTCGCGGTTTCCACGCCAGTCTCACCACCGTCCCTTGAAATCGCCCTCTCGTTTGGAATAGTGCCAGGTATATTACACATCGTGCTGTCTTTTCATCTATTTCTGTGGCAACGAATGTTCGAGAAGCGCTCATGGCGTATGGGATCAATGAGCAGACGTAGCAGCTGTCTTCTGTTGTCTGCTTACCTATTTGGGTCATGTGTTGGTACCACATGTTGTTCGAGACGTGTGCTGAATCTGTTATGTAATTATCAATGCCTTTATTATCTGAGTATGTGCTGCGTTTAACTCTATTTCCCTTATGTGGAGGCTTGCTAGTACCACCTGACGTAACACCTGTTGCAGCCGTGGGTGGGGGTACATTAGGTTTGGGTACAGCCAAAATATTGATAGCATAACTTTTCTGCCATACAGAGGCAGCCAAAAACCCAGTGATCATCAAAATCCCTATCATCTTTATTACAGAAGCTAGTCTCACTGGCATTTTGCTCTTACCTTGCTGCAGTCCAGCAGCTTATTCTTGCGACGTTAAAGTTGCCCGCCTGAAAATTCTCAATAAGCTTGTTATTAGTGTTAGTTGTTGTTTTCAAGCTCTCCCTATCAAGTAGTCGTTCAGTGCCCAGGCGAAGAGCTGTTCCCACGCCAATCTAAGCAATCTGTCTCTTAGGGCAGGCAAGTGTTGGTGAAGATGGGGCATTGATTGTTCTATGGCCAAGATAAATGCTGTGTAGTAGACACATACCCTCCTTCTTTTTAGGTACTTTGGCCTTTTTATGTGATAGACAAATTGGTGTGATAGGGCTTCAGGGTAATTATCGTCTGAGGGTAGTATCTACTCCTGGGCAATGGACGCTGTTAGTTATCTGTTTTCTCAGCAATACAATAATACGCGGTACCTGCATGTGCGAGAAAGAAAAAGAAAACATACAAGTGTTTACGTGTGTATATGTGCAAGACAATGTCCTTCAATTGGGTGGTGACTGTAGTGGGTAGGAGGTCGGTGGGCAGAGGGTTTGGGGCTCAACTGGCGGAAGTCTCTTTACTCTTTGATCGTGTGACCATGGGGTGGGCGGTATGGGAATTACCAGTTTCTATTTCAGTAGCTGTCTCTGGGGAATCTGGGGGGTGGCAGGGTATGGAGACACTTAGGTCGTCAGCTGTGGTAGAAGTCTCTTTCTCCGTGGGTGACGCTGTTGCTGTTCTTCCAATGGCCCTGTCGGTGACGCTAGGGCGGGTCTGGAGTTTGCAGATCTTCACGTCGTGTAGGTGATTCCAAGCACGCTTATCCTGCAACTTTACTGCTCTCGTAGATACCTCCTCTACAAGGTGGGGACCAGTGAAGCGTGGGCTGTTCCACTTTCTATTGAAATTGCGGAGTAGCACGTGGTCACCTTTAGCAATTTTGCACAGTTTTTCCTCTTCCAATCCTTTGTCCTCGTCTTCTTGTTGATAACTCTTAGACCCGCCCCGCGTGCGCTCGAGCTGTTGAGACACAAACACTACACTAGTAATCAAAGAAGCCACATATTGGTACATTTCATCACCAAGAACAGTTGCAGTGTTTTCATAGTCTGTGAATGCCCTTGATGTTGGCATTAGAGGAAGGCGCATTTGACGTCCGGTCACCACCTCGTGAGGAGTGAGGTGGTGGTCGGAGCCTGGTCTATTCCTTAGTTCAAATAGAGCTAGCGGAAGGCAATACAGCCAACTCTTCTTTGTTGTATGCTGTATCTTTGCAATTGCCTCCTTCAGTAAGCCATTCAGGCGTTCGCATACACCGTTGGCCTGCGGGTGATATGCACATGCAAATTTATTCTTGATGTTCAGTAAGGATGTGATGTGCTGGAACATTTCATTAGCGAAATGCGGGCCGTTATCCGACCGCAGTACCTCGCACACTCCCCACCTGGGGAAAACCTCCCTCACTAGAAATTTAGCTGCTCTGAATGCATCTGGATGTGAGCAGGGTCCTGCCTCAATCCACCTGGAAAATGGGCATACCACTACAATCATATACCTATTTCCTTGACATACGTTGATCATATCAACGTAATCAATATGGACGTGCAGGAATGGTCCCTCTGGCCGGGGTATAGTACCTTTTATCACTTGCAGCGTGTGACCGCCGTAAACTGTTGACATGTGAGACAGTTGCTGATAAAATTTGTCACATGGGAATTTAACTCGGGGCAGAACCAATCTTCCCTAATTCGTGCTGCAATAACTTCCTTGCCTGTATGAGCTGGGTGGTGGAGTTGGCTCAGGGCGGTGTTCAATAGTGCCAATGGCATTACCATCTTTCCAGTGTTACCCTGACGCCATAGTGCGTCAGTTGGTGACATTGTACATCCTCTTTTTACCCATATTTCTTTTTCTGCCATTGGTGCAGCCGCTTGTAACTCCATTATCTGTGTAGCTGGGAGATGGGTGTACCCTTCTCTCATCAACATCTCTTTAGCTATCCCCCTCCCTCTCCCTCTCTCTGACTCTGGGGGGTTCCATATCTCACCAAAATATGCGGCATACTTCGCATGTGCGTCTGCTGCTGCATTTCCTTTTGAGATATGATCTTCTCTGTTAGTGTGTGCAAGACATTTGACCAAAGCTAGTTCTTGGGGATCATTTATTACTTCAATTAATTCAGCTAACAAGAGAGCATGTTGCACTGGGGTGCCGTCAGCTCTCCTAAACCCTCTTCTCCTCCATTTGGACAATCCTGAGTGGACAGTAGACGTGACATATGCGCTGTCAGAATATATAGTTACTCTTTTGTCAAAGCTTTCCATCAAAGCCAAGATCAGTGCAACCAATTCTGCTGCTTGAGCAGAGTAATGTTGTGGTAATTGTACACATTTCACCGCCACACACACCAATTCCTCTGTCATTTTTACCACTGCTTCCCCAGTTCTCCTTATCCCATCACTCTGGTCTATTGTTGATGACCCATCAATGAACAAGAGCTCTCCTCCATTTAGCGCGTCCTCTTCAACTTTTCTAGTACATGAGTACATTTCGGTAGTCTGCGTACAATCATGTGCATAGTCACCTTCCTCAATAACTTCCGCTATAAACCTTGCAGGATTAACTGTGCTGCATCTAACAATTGATAATTCTGGTCTAGATAAGATGATCTCATAACCTGACGCCCTCTGCGTGGTTAGTGTGGACTTAGGCTTGTTCAATATTGCAAATAGTGCATGTTCCACAAATAGGGTGGTTGGGCACCCCATTGTAATTGATGATGCTTTCTCTACCGCGAAGGCAGCTGCGCCGAGACCTTGTTCGCAAGGGAAATGTCCTAACATTACAGGATCCAAGTGACCGCTGTAAAATGCTAATGGTTTGTATCCCATGCTTGTTTTTTGAGCCAACACTGCTTTCATTACTGCTGAGTCGCAATGTGAAAATATAAAGAATTGTCGTTCATAATCTGGGGTGGCCAGCACCGGAGCAGTTGATATTGCGTCTTTCAGTTCATCAAAGGCCTCTTTCATTTCCCTTGTCCACCCCAATTTTTTCTCCCCTTTGTTAGCCTCTCTTAATGCTTCAAGTAAGGGTCCTATGTATGAGCTGTAATCAAATACCCATGCTCTACAGTAGTTGCACAATCCCAGGAACTGCTGCAGTTCCCTCACTGTTTGTGGCAATGGCGTTTTTGATATAGCCTGTGCTCTTTGTGGTGCAATCTTTCTTCTGTGTTGGGATATCAGCTGACCAATGTACAGTACCTGTTCCTGACAATACTGTAATTTTTCTTTGTCTACCTTGTAACCCTTTTCAGCCAATATTGTCAGCATCTTCAATGAGTCCTCCCTGCATTTTTTTTCACTTGTGCTGCAAATTATTATATCGTCAACATACTGCAACACTGTGCTTTCCAATTCAATGTTTCCCAGGTCCATCTTTATTACTCTGTTGAAAATTGAGGGTGACTCACAGTACCCTTGTGGCAATCTGGTGTGTTTCCATTCCCCTTTAGAATATCACTCCCCTCAGGATTATTTCCCCATACTATTATAGTTACATAGGAATTTCTTTTTGGTTGTCTCTCAGACAGGGGGCACCCTCTTAAGGACTGGTCCAATTCTACCCCTCTGGTAACAAGTGGACATCAGTCAGCAAGATGGGGCAGCTTTCCTCCACAGTCTGGTTCACTTCTTTCTGTATTTGGGCCTGTCTGCTTTCTTTCCCTCAAAGAAGTCCTGGGACTTTAACTCCAGTTAAACCTCACTTACAGTGCTCTGTTTTCAATCCAAAATGGTCCAAAGGAAAGCAATCTATTTCATTCCCCTTCCTGTTGTTATGAATTCTCCTTTCTCTCCTTCTGTCAGTTAACCAGTCAGTGACTGGGCGAATGAGGGAGTGTGCCTCTGCTAGGAACATGCAATGGACATTTCAAGATGAGAAACCACTCTTTTTAGAGGTCTGTATAACTTCTCAAATCTGATTGGTCAATGTATGTGATTAGACAGTGTTCAAAAAGTGACATCACCACAAACGATACCCACCTATGCCCAGTCGGCATATTAATGAACAGGGAAGCTTAATGACATCTAAAACCAGTTTTCTTCCCACTTGATGTGATGTCATCTTGGAGATTTTGACATTAAGCAATTGTAGTGTACTGGAACAGTATGTTCCTCACATGTGATCAAGTTACTAATAGGTTCATCAGATTATTCTCACTTAGCAAACCAAATAATGTGTTTGTTTTTTTTATCTCTGCATGACATATGATAGATAAGTTACAGATTTTTCTTTTTTTTTAATTTATTTATTTATAAGATTTACACAAAGAAAAACAAGCAAATCAATTAATATAATTAAAACAAAGCAATTAAGTACACACAGAATATAATATGCAAATAACCATCAAAGAACTAATACAAACTTATAAAATCATCCCAGATCTTTTCATGTAATCTCAACCTCCCTTGTCGCTTATAAATCACCCTCTCCATGGTTGCAAGCCCAGACATTGCCTCAATCCAGTCTTCCACAATAGGTGCAATCCGTGTTTTCCAGCCCCTCAGAACTAGTTTCTTGCCCAAACCAGCACCACGGAGCAGACATTTTTTCCTTGAAACAGAGAGATCTTCTAGCAATTCACCTCCCCCCAAAATCATCGTCATGAAATCCAACTCAACATCCAAATTCAAAACACGCAAGCAAATACAACAAACATCATGCCAAAATCCCCGCACACGCACACACTCCCAAAGCAGATGTTCCAAGCTTCCCAATCCATTTCCACAACACCAGCAATCATCCGAATCAATCATCCCTCTCTTGAACATTCGTTCTGGAGACCAAAACACTCTATTGAGTATCTTTACTTGTCTCGACCGTTCCCCCAAATTAATAGCACAAAGCCTAACGTTCGCACACATTTCAGACCACATCTCAGGCGAAATCTCACATTCCAATCTCCTCCCCCACTCATCCCTCAATCCAGAGTTCTCCTCATAAGAAGACACAATATTATTGTAAATCCTGCTAGCAATTGAACAACCACCTGGCTCCCTCTCTTTAAGAAAGAGATTCACCATTGCACCCCCTTGTTCTACCACATCACCTATACATCTCTTCAATTTTCTGAAATCAGTAGTTCGAAAATTGTCAATGTTAAATCTCGTCTGTAATTCTCTTTCACCTATCCACTCACCGTCCACAACGACATCGTCAATCCAGTAAATCCCACTCAAAAACCAATCCGGCCAGAATAAAGACCTACCTCCAACAGAAATCAACGGATTCAACCAGATGGATGCATGAGTGGTCTTCATAGCAACAGATCCAAGCAATTCATGTATATGTCTCCATGTTTCTCTCAGAAAAACTGTCAAAGGCGATTTCTTACACAATGTGTTCGTAGCTGTGAGAATTGCCCTAGGAGGAAGCGGGCCCAGCAAACTCGCCTCAGCAATTGCCCATTTATCGGGTGCGTCAACCAAAAAGGGTACAATGAAGTGACTGGAAAACGCTAAGTGATATGCCTTAAAGTTCGGAACTCCCAGCCCTCCTTTTTCCACAGGTAATTGAAGTTTCCACAACTTGAGCCGTGGCGGTTTGTTATCCCACAAAAAGGACTGCAATAAACCATCAATTTTCCTCCAATAGTGTTGACCAATTTTAACCGGGAGCATACCCAAAATGTAATTAATTTTCGGAGCCGCATTCATCTTAAGAGCGTTCACCTTGCCCCAAAGAGACAAACGAAGTAACGACCATCGCAAAAGGCTCATTTTCAAGTCGCTACACACCTCACTCATGTTCACCACAACCATCTCATCTACCAGCGGTGTCAGCCATATACCCAGATATTTTAGTTTCCTTTCACACCACTGAAACCCAAATCCAGTAATCAAATTCTTATCACAGTATCCCGAAATCGGCAACACCTCGGATTTGGACCAATTGACCTTAAATCCTGCCACCGCATAAAATCTATCCAAAACACCTAATAAGGCCGGAAGGGACACTGTCAAATTCCGCAATAATAATAGCAGATCATCTGCATAAAACCACAATTTCTGATCGGCACCATGAAAGTTCAATCCCTGTATTTGCACATCACACCTCAAGGTTATCGCCAATGGTTCCATTGCCAAAACAAAGATCAGAGGGGACAAAGGGCATCCCTGTCTCGTACCCCTCTGTAGAATAAAAGAATCTGATGATTGTCCATTAGTCCTGACAGTGGCCGTTGGACAAGCATAAAGCAGGGCAACCCATGAAATAAATTCTTCCCCCAGATTCATAGCACGCAATACCGAAAAAAGATACTTCCAATCCACACGATCAAACGCCTTCTCCGCATCTAAAGAAAAAATGGCCACATCATCATCCAAATCCTGTGCATTCGTCATCAGCAGTAACAAGTTTCTAATATTACTAGATGTCCTTCGACCAAGAACGAAACCTGATTGGTCAGTGTGCACCAGTTTCACAAGCAAAGTCTGCAAACGCACAGCCAACAATTTCGCCAATATCTTGTTGTCCGTATTAATTAAACTGATCGGACGATAATTTGAAGGCAAACTGCCATCTTTATCCTTCTTAAGAAAAACCGAAATGGTGGCGTGGTTGGTAGAAGCGGGAAGCTGACCCCCCACCCTAGACTCCACATACATATCCCGTAAAAGTTCCACCGCTGAATCTGGCAAGATTTTATAAAACTCAGCAGGCAGACCATCGGGACCAGGAGACTTGCCTGAGTTCAGTTTTCCGATAGCCAACCTCATCTCATCCACAGTCACATTCTCACCCAAGATGCCCTTCTCCAAATCATTCACTCTAGGTATATCCAAACCATCTAAAAAGGACTCATCCACACCACTGACACCCAATTCATTCTGATACAATTTCTCATAATAATCCTTAAACGTCTCATTAATCTGTTTTGGATCAGATGTCACCATACCACCTGCCGTTACAATGGAACTGATTGCACCTTCCGACTGCCGTTGCCTTAATCTGTACGCAAGCCAGCGGTCACATTTTTCACCATATTCATAATAGGAACATTTCAACCTGAATAGATCTTTCTCAGATCGTACTCTCAAAATCTCATTCAACTCTCTCTGCATATTCCTCAGTGACCTCTTAATTTCCAGATTTGCAGGATCATTCATCAAAGCATTTGAGAATTGTTTAATACGTTGTTCCAAATCTAAACTTTTCTTCTCCTGTTACTGGACAAACCCAGGATCAGACCCCGCTTTGATTAAGTTACAGATTTTTCAATTTTTCCTTCTGACACTTTTATATAAAAATAATATTTCCATCTCACGATAAAAGGCTCACTGATACAGATGGTAGGATATATAAATCACTGGTGAATGCTGTTTTTCTGTGATGATAACCAAACTTGCCTAATTTATATAATGAACATAATTTTACAAAATAGATTTTTACATTCAGCTGACAGAGCATTAGATGCTTAACAGTTTTTTAAAACATTAACAGGGTAATTCATGGAATTTTGCACAAAAGTGGCGCACGCGGCTGGCGCACAGTGTCCCCGTGCGATACACTGCGCCAGCCGCGTGCGAAAAAATCAATTTCATCGCACAGCGTATTCATGGATTTTAGCCTACAAAACCAGCCGTGGCGCAGAGTGGCGCAGCGACCCTGCAGCAGCGCCAGTTACGCCCCCAAGAACGCCCTCGCGCAAAGAAAAGCCATCAAAATTCCCAATTCATTGCAAAAGTCTGCGCTAACCCTGGACCAGTTCACAGGGCTGCCAAACAGCAAACACCAAGCGGGGAACGTGTATTTCAGTGGTTCGCGGGATGTTTCACACGCGATTGTCCTGGGTACGTGTACATCAGGGGTGCGTGTGAAGTAATACACGCAAATCCATCAGGGCACGTGTATTCCAGGGGTGCGCGGGAAGTATCACACGCAAATTCAGCAGGGTACATGTATTTCCGGGGTGCGTGGGAAGTATCACACGCGATTCCATCAGGGCACGTGCATTTCAGGGGTGCGCGGGGAGTACTACACGTGAATTGGCCGCGTGGGTCCTCCCAGGTGTTCCCTCTACACCCTCCACGGCCCCTGCAGGCAGCCCACACCACAGGGGACTATCCTGCACCCCTGCTCATGTCCCGCAGGCAGCCCATCCACCATGGGCATGCCCCCCAGCCAACCCACATGTCACCTTGCACCACTGATCAACAACGCATGTCTCCCAGCACCCTCACCCCCCAGCACTGTGGGGCACCTGCCAGCAGGCCCCCACACATGTCCAACTCATGTCCCCCTGCACCCCCACCCCCCAGCACTGTGGTGCACCCTCCACCAGGCCCCCACTCATGTCTCCCAGCACCCCCACCCCCCGCAGTGCAGGACACCCTCCACCAGGCCCCACTCATGTCCAACTCATGTCCCCCTGCACCCCCATCCCCCTGCATCCAGGGCCACCCTCCACCAGGCCCCCACACATGTCCAACTCATGTCCCCCTGCACCCCCACCCCCCAGCATCCAGGGGCACCCTCCACCAGGCCCCCACTCCTGTCTCCCTGCACCCCCACCCCCCAGCATCCAGGGGCACCCTCCACCAGGCCCCCACTCCTGTCTATCACCCCCCCGCACCCCCCAGCAGTGCGATTCGCCTGGGTACGTGTATTTCAGGGGTGCGCGTGTAGTCTGACACGCAAATTCATCAGGGTACGTGTATTATGGGTCCGCGGGAAGTTCCACATGCGATTGCCCTGGGTACGTGTGTTTCGGGGTGCGTGGGAAGTTCCACATGCGATTGCCCTGGGTATGTGTATTTCGGGGTGCGCGGGAAGTTCCACACGCGATTTCAGCAGGGTACGTGTATTCCAATGTGCACGGGACGTTCCACACGCGATTGTCCGTGGTGCGTGTATTTCTGGTTGCGTGAAGTTTCACACGCGATTTCAGCAGGGTACGTGTATTCCAAGGTGCGCAGGAAGTTCCACACGCGATTGTCCGTGGTGCGTGTATTTCTGGTTGCGTGAAGTTTCACACGCGATTTCAGCAGGGTACGTGTATTCCAAGGTGCGCAGGAAATTCTACACGTGAATCCAGCAGCCTATGTGTATTCCGGGGGTGCCGGGGAGTCCTACACGTGAATCGGCCGTGTGGGTCCTCCCAGCTGTTCACTCTACACCCTCCATGGCCCCTGCAGGCGGCCCACACCACAGGGGACTACCCTGGACATGTCCCGCAGGCAGCCCATCCACCATGGCCATGCCCCCCAGCCAACCCACATGTCACCTTGCACCACTGGCCACCAACGCATGTCTCCCAGCACCCCCACCCCCCAGCACTGTGGGGCACCCTCCACCAGGCCCCCACTCATGTCCAACTCATGTCCCCCTGCACCCCCACCCCCCAGCACTGTGGGGCACCCTCCACCAGGCCCCCACTCATGTCCAACTCATGTCTCCCAGCACCCACACCCCCCACCAGTCAGGGGCACCTGCCAGCAGGCCCCCACTCATGTCTCCCAGCACCCCCACACCCCAGCAGTGCAGGGCACCCTCCACCAGGCCCCCACTCCTGTCTCCCTGCACCCCCATCCCCCTGCATCCAGGGGTACCCTCCACCAGGCCCCCACACATGTCTCCCAGCACCCCCACCCCCCAGCAGTGCAGGGCACCTGCCAGCAGGCCCCACACATGTCCCCCAGCCAACACGTCATCACAATCTAGATCCCTGGCCCTTATGGGCAGCCTCTACATGCCTAACACCCACCCAAGTATTGCATCCACCCACTTAGAAATACCAATTACATGATACAACCCCAATGGCAAGTATATAAATGAAGCCATGTCCCACAGATACACTCAATGGTTGTCATTGAATGTCAAAACCCATATCATGACATGCATGAAACCAATGAGATGATACTACACATTGAAGTATGATGAAAAAATATGTATTAAAAGCAACATAAATGGAATCAAAAATAAACAAACGAAAATGGGAATTAAAAACAAAAAGCAGCAATGGTTTTTGATTTTAATTTTCCATTGGATTTACTTTTGTGAACTGTGACTTTGGACACCTTTCCTTTGGATTATGATTTGTGGTGTTGCCAACGCGCACACGCGCATATTTTTCACGTGATATTTCCTGGCAGACAGAGAGTCGCGCACGTATTTGACATCTGTGCTTGCCCCGTGTGTTGCCTACCCCTTCAGAGGTCAGTCTAGGCTGCGTGTGACACGCATACGTTCATTTTTGTGTTTCTGGGTGCCACAGCGTAGTGCAGGTTTATTTTTCCACGCACGTGGTCTAGGAGGGGTTGCGTGCACATTATCTCCCTTTTTTGGGGTGCCTGTGCGTTGCGTGACCCGTCATCTTCCCCCAGGGGTCACATACAGCCTTGCTAGAGCACTAGGGTACGGATTCCATCTAGTACCCTACCCCTTTGACCCCCAATTGCCCAGGACAATAGTTTACTGCAACTCCCATACGCACAACAACATCAGTGCCATGGTTGGGAGGCGAGCACGCGGTAAGGGTGGCAAAGGTGGGCGAGCCACAAGAGGTGGCCGTGGTGGATACGGTAGGGGACGTGGCCGGGACTTGCAGGGTGCCCCTAGCCCCCCATGTGTGGGTGACCAGTCAGGGACACCCATGCCCCCCCCGGTTGAGGGTAACGTGGCTGACACCATCCCTGCTCAGCCCTTGTTGGACCAGCCCATTGTGGCACCAGACCTGGCACAGGGTGACTCCATGGCTGACTTCCAGGTCAGCAGGTCTAGGCCACATGTGGCGGTGCACGTTTGTGTCACCAGCCCACGTGGATTAGGGGCAGCTTTGTCATCTGCTGCCCATGTAGGCAGGGTGGGGAGGCTGCAGGGGCAGCTGCGGATCCATCCACCCCAGCTCTGAGTCTCCCAGCCAGGACAGTGTTGGTCCTAGTCCATCCTGCTGACGTTCCCCCTGACTACATCACACTTCAGCTAATGCCTGCACCAAGTCCCATGGTAAGTGTTCATTCCCACACACCTAGTCCACAGTCCACCGGGGCTCCTTCCCCTAGTGTCCAGAGCGGCGTAGGACACTCAGTATCACCACCACCTTCCAAACGGAAGAGGAAGAGTGCTCGTCCAGTACAGGCTGATGCCCCAGACACGGCTACACAGTCCGGCACACCAAGGAAGCCCAGCTTCAATCAGGCCGAACTTGATGCACTTGTGGAGTATGTGTCCGCACATGACAGCAAAATGGTGATTACTGCAGGATGCAAGACCACACCTGCACAACGTCAGGCACACTGGCAGACCATCGCGGAACTCATAAGTGGCCTTGGATTCGTGAGGCGCACAGCTAATGATTGCTACAAGCGCTGGAATGACCTGAAGTGCAGGGCAAAGAAAAAGCTGGCCTCAAGTCATGCCGCAACTCTAGTGACTGGAGGTGGGTCTCCAGCAGAGGACATAGAACTCACTCCAATGAGTATGTTGCTGGGACCTACGTCACGGAGGAACAGATCCAAGGCGTGGGAGACCTGCCAGATTACGAGGCATTGTCCGGTGAGTGCACATGCATGTGTGTGTCATCCATGTGCATGGTGTGTGTGTAAGTGCTTCTGATTGAGTGCCAGGTGAGGGGGTGTGTGCCTGAGTGGTTTGGGTCACCCATGTGCTTCATCCAATACATTCTGCGCACCAGGATTTGGGTGTTGCAGTATCTCTTCTGGCAACAGTAGACATTCAGCCCAACCTCACGCCAGTTGCCCTTTAAGTGTCATCTTGCCACAACATAGTTGCATATTATTCTGTGTTCATTCAGGCTGATTGTCTGCATTCCACCACTTTCACTAGGCATTTCTCAGTCCTATTGTCACATGTGTGACATGGCTAGGGTACATGCCATCTGTGTGATGGCATGTGTCATATATGTGTATTGGACATGCCAATCGCAGGCCAATGTGTGATGGCACTGCTAGCCAGCATGCATCAAATGTTTTGGTCTTCCATCTTGGTGTCATCAATGTGTGCCATTTGCCTCCCCTTCATACGCAGTGACAGTGCATGCATGGGAGGGTTATAGTCATGTGGGACATGTGTCAGTGAAGTACTGTTTCTGTTGCTTCTCAAACCTTAATTGTGTGCCATGGTGCTAATGCCTGTTCCCATTTCTTTTCTTTCATGTCTTTGCAGGGGATGACGCACTTGATACTGCTGGGGTTGTGGAGATGGTGCAGACCCAGGAGGGGTCTCAGGCCCGACCGGGCACAAGTGAGGGACATGGTGTGGTGATGGGTGAGAACCCACACTTGCTGCAGATCATCATCTCAAGGGGTGTCTCTGGGTGCACCTCCCCCGAGCTCTTTTCAGGTGTCGATTCGGATGATGAGACCTATGTGCCGTCGCAGGTAAGTGTTTCTGAGAGGGATTCTGTACTGTCCAACCCACCTGCACAAGGGGTAGAACCCTCAATGTGGATGTCAGTGTTGGTAAATCCGCCTTTGGTGGTTACGGATGCAGGGTCACACTCCGCTACATCTGATCCTGTTCCTGGGCCAGCAGATCAGAGGGGGAATGCAGTCCTGCAGCCTCAGGCAGTGCCAGCACAGCAAGGCGCAGTTCGCCTTGCCCCAGACTGGTGTGGTGCCCGCCGACGCGGTGGCCATACGCCACCTGGCAATACCCCATGGGAGCAATCCATATATGGTATGGCAAACCAACAGGCAGCATCAACTGAGATGATGGCTCAGGCCATGAATAGGGTGGCCACTCCCATTGTCCCCCAAGTAAGGCTTATTGAACAACTACAGCAGACAACAGACTCCATTAGCCCATCACACAGGGAGGACATGTTGGCATCCAACAGGGTCAGGTGGGCGGCACTGGAGTCTCTGCGGGAAGCCATTTCTATTGAGTCCCAGGGCCACAGGGAAGCCCTGATGGTGGAACTCCGTCAGCTCAGGGTAACTCTGGTTGAGCTTGAGGCTTCAGCTAACACGAGGACAGAACAGCAGCTGGAGCAGCTCACATGTAAGCTCTCAGCTGAGATGCAGGCAACTAGGGAGGAGGTCCAGGCATCCCGTGAGTTGTTGCATGGGGACCTCTGCACGATTATCCTTCAGAACCAGACCTTCCACACCCGCATGCTTGCTGCCATGGAGGACCAGACTAGGGCTTTGCGTGGGCTGCCTCACATAGTGCCACCACCTCCTGATGCAGCTGCAGAGGGTGAGGAGAGCGACAGCAGCGATTCTCCCACAATAGGGGTGCCGTGCAGGCCATCAGCCCATGGAGGTGTTTTTTTTCCGCAAGATCCACACAGGTGGGTTTTGGTGTGCAACCTGTCCTCAGAACTCCTGGGTGGCCTCCCCCACCCCCCGGGCCCATTCATGGCCATTTTTGATTTTTGATTTTTGTTATTTGATTTTTGATTTTTGATTTTTGATTTTTGGACAGTGTGTTACCTTGTGTGGCTCCAGTGGGCATACGCTGTATTGTGGCTCGGCACATGCAGGCTTGTCCTGAATTTGGGTCAGATGCTTGGGTTTGTGTGACACACACCCCTCCTGCTTCCCGTTTCCATGGGCTTGCAAAGGGTGTGCCCAAGTGACATTGACTTACACGGTGAGGTTGGACTCCCATTTGATGTGTGGGCAGTCTGTAGTCAATACTATGTATACATTCCTAGTGCATATTGTTGTTGTATTGTACACTGCATGGTGTATTGATATGTGCCTCTGCATCCATCTCATCCTCCTAATTTGCAGGTCCATTTGTCATGTCTTCACAAGGCGGTCTACTTTGGAAATGGAGTCCATGTTGTAAGCAGTGCACCTACACTTTTGCATGGCGCTAACACTGTAAAGTTGGAAGTGTTCGAAGTGCTGGCATTATCAGGTAGTGAGGCTACCAATTTTTTAAGTCTGTACTGCCATGTTTATGGTAGGTTGGAGGTTGTGTAGGTGATTAGTATTATCGGTAAGTATTTGGCAATGTGTGTTGTTGGTCCTGCATTACTGTGAGCATTTCATGTGTGTCCAGTTTCCATTAGGGACACTGTAGTTTGTGACACTTGAGTCACGTTGTGGGGATTAATTTGTTTGCTCTCGCAGGGGGACAGGAGTGGGGGTCTGGTGGAAGGTGCCCTACAGTGCTGGGGGGTGTGGGTGCTGGGAGACAGGAGTGGGGGCCTGGTGGAGGGTGCCCCTGGATGCAGGGGGGTGGGGGTGCAGGGGGACAGGAGTGGGGGCCTGCTGGAGGGTGCCCTGCACTGCTGGGGGGTGGGGGTGCTGGGAAACATGCGTTGGTGGGCAGTAGTGCAAGGTGACATGTGGGTTGGCTGGGGGGCATGCCCATGGTGGATGGGCTGCCTGCGGGACATGTGCAGGGGTGCAGGTTAGTCCCCTGTGTTGTGGGCCGCCTGCAGGGGCCATGGAGGGTGTAGAGGGAACAGCTGGGAGGACCCACATGGCCAATTCATGTGTGGGACACCCCGGCACCCCCGAAATACACGTAGGCTGCTGGATTTGTGTGTGGAATTTCCCGCGCACCCGGAGTACACGTACCCTGCTGGAATTGCCTGTAGAACTTCACGCGCACACCGAAATACACGTACCCTGCAAATTCACGTGTGAAACTTCCCGCGCACCCCGGAATACACGTGCCCAGGCCAATCGCGTGTGGAACTTCACACGAACCCCGTAATACACACACATGCTATTTTTCACACAGCTGGTGTCCGTGTTTGTCGGTACCCCTTTGCACCTCATTTGTCCTAGAGGGCCACAGTATGGATCATTCAACATAGCTGTATATGGGTGATTTTTGTTAGCGCACATTTTGGCGCACATTTATTTCAGGTGCAGGGATGCTACCGCCTGCTTTCTTGTGGCGTACTTGTTTGGCCCTGTGCACGTCTTTGACCGTGCGCTGGTTTACCCTATTCGATTCCATGAATACGAGTTGTAGGCGAGCGTGTGGGCATTCCGCGCACTTGCCTCCTGTACTTCCCCCGTGATGGCCATATTTTCACGCGTTGTTCCCCATTCCGAGTGTTACGCCCCGTGTTCTGCCTACTTTTGTAATGTGCGCCGCGCTATGTGCGATTTCACAGCGGCCGTGGCGCACGCCGTTGGATGACCTGTGCGCCGGCGTGCGCCGCGCACTTTTTCAGCGCACATCCAATAGTTTTCTCACGCACGGACTTCCATGAATGGATGTGCGCTGGTTTCCCTGCGATTTTCGCAGTTGCACTGCGATTTTCTCACTTTTACTGCGAATCGCACGTTTTGGCACCTCTGCGCCGGAATTTTCAGCGCACATTAATTCCATGAATCGGCCAGTTAATATGTAGGACCTTCAAATCAATAATTACAAGGAAAAACATGATTTCATATGCACATTTTACATAGTGCATTATTTTCTTGCATAACACATTCTGAAATGGCATACCAGTTCCTGGTTGGTACAGACACATGGTGTCAGTTCCTTTAAGCTCTGAACAGAAAGCATTTATGAATCCTGAGAAACCTGGTCATCATGGTAAAAGTTCATTGAATTCCAGAGCTGGCAGGGCCATTTACGCTCCAGTCATACACCCTTTGAATGGTTCCAAGACCTTTCTATCACTTGAGGCAGACTCCCAGTCTCCAAAAGTATCAAGTGTTTCCTTCTGGAATGGCCTAGCTAATTTTCAGATCAGATTATTTGAGAGGGGACTGCTGCTCACCTCTTCCCTGAGCAAATTAATTGTATTTTTAAAGGTCTTTCATTGTGAGTATTCTAAAAAAGTTTGTGGCAGATTCTTGGCCGTTGGGACATCCGATTACCGCTTGTCTGTCACAGGTTTCCCACCTTCTCACCTGTCTGTGTTGCCTGGTGTCTTCTTTAGGCGGAGTCTTCTTTCGTATGGTTCGGGACTTAAATAAGCCCGCTCGGCCGTCCTCGGCTTCCAGATTACATTCAGCTTCAATGTCCAGGATCAAAGGAAAACTCTGGGAATATTCAGGAAGGAGTAGGGGGGCACGCGGAAGCGACACAGGGATTCCGGGAAGATTGGATAAGAAGGAAGAAGTCGGTAGAAGGGAATCCAGGGGACAGGGGATAGCAAGTAGCACAAGAGAAGGTACAGAGCACACGTCCGATCACAGCTAGTAGCAGTGTTGAGCCGCACAGAGCCACGGGGTGTGGTTTCTTTATAGAGGACAATGCGTAGAACGTGAAGACTGGTGAGCAGCGTTCTGAGCTTGCCGCCATGTTGGTAGTATTATGGAGTGCAAGGCCCGACGTGTAAGGGACCAGGAGGACCAGAAGGGGCGAGTTTGATGGTTCATGACATTGTCCTGATGGCCATCAGATCTACACCATCTTTTGTGATCAAAATGTCTCCATTTGAGCTAATGACTGGACAAAGGACGGTGCTACCTCAGCATCTGCTCTATAGAACACAAGAGCAGACACTCAGCGGAATCTGGAGAAATCAGCAGAGTGGATGAACTCTCAATATGATTTAAAAACAACCAAAAAGGAATACCAAGTAGGAGACAATTTTCAGAGGAACCAGACTAAGGAGCGGAAAGGTATCCCTTCCTGGCACAGTCTCTTTGAAATTGTGGATAAAATGTCACCTGTCGCCTCCAGAATCCACATCGCCAAAGGAGAATTGTCAGAAGAGAAATGGGTCCACATTAATCAGTTAAAAAGTTGTCACCGCAGACACACTTGTCAGCAAGCAAAGGAAAGTCAAATAGAGGAGAAATCTGGAGAATGAGAAAAAAGAAAAAGAAAAAGCAGAAGGGAATAAGTAGGTCCATAGGTATATCTATCTAACAGGGAGTACTTTTCTTCAGTTTTATTAAAAAAATATGAAATGAAACCATGGTGTAAAAGTTCAATCATGTCTTTGCATTGTTAAGTAATTTGTTTTCTGATATTGTTTAAAGACTCCTGATCATTATACATGTATGCCTTGTTCCACTGTTGTCAACCTTCCGGGAAGACAGTCAGTGAACGATTCTAAAACCTGTTTTTATCGATCTCCTATTAGAGTACTAATTCCATTCCCTCTTCGACTGATGAGGACCTCCCTCGGGACCTGGAAAGGGAAGGAAGGAAAGGGGTTGTTGCTCCACACTCTCAACGAAAGACTAAGGGAAGATCTTGGCGTTCTACTCCCCGATGAAAGAAGAACTTCACCCGATGACCGCCACTTTGCCCTGCTCTCTCTCAACAAGAAGTCCTGCGAAAGAAGGGGGGATTCTGTGGGGTACATTTATCATCCCAGCAGATCTTCCCTGCACCACCAAACTGTATTTTCAGCAGTTACAAGAATAATGGCTGCACTGGCTCCTCTGCTGAGCACATATTCCCCTGCATCACCAAAACTGTGTTTTAGCAGTTGCAAAAGTAATGGCTGCACTGGCTCTGCAGAGCACATATGGTGTGAGATGGAACATAGAACACCCCGAAAAGGGCTGCAGTTATTTTCTACATGTGCACCAAAAAGAAGAATTCAAAAGCAGCTTGGCTCAGAGCTGCAATTCTGCCAGCTGAAGACTTTCAACTGAAAGAGAAAATGTTATGTGCTAAAAAATGGCTTTGCACTGCTGCTGTTTCCATCTTTTCAACATTACACAGTTTGATTCTAGTAAAATATATCCATGCCCAGCTATCTTCAGGAGGAACACAATCAAAGGAGGGTTATTCCTCCCAGAAAGGCATTGTGTGTCAAGTAAAAACTGTGAAAGAACAGAAAAATTATTTCAGGCCGTACGGCAAGCGTTTACTCTTGCAACAAAGTCACACAGGCAAAAGTCTTCACAAGAAGCTCTCTCTCTCCCTTTGCCTATGTCAGTTTCAAAGAACCCTTGTTTTAAACAGATTCCTGTGTATTAGAAATTAACCAGTGCTATGAAAATGTTCAGAATAAAGATGTGAGGAAAATCGCATTTGTAAATGACCTGGGAAAGTAAAATGAACCTGTGTTGCATTGCTCTGCAAAGCAGTGAGTTGATATTGTGCAAAATCAATGGAAATAACAGTGTAATAGGCCCGGAAACACAACTATACCTCTTAGGAAGAAGAGCTGCAAAAATATAGGTTTATTTAACTCTGCATTTTATTTTCTTCAACAAAAAAACTTCAACAGCCTGACTAAAGAGGCAATCCTTTTGGACCAGTTTTAGTTTAAAGGCCGCATTTCACACTTTCCTGTTCTTTGGAATGCCAAGTGTCATAATTACAGGGTTAGAGATGCTCTCAAGAACAAAGAGGTACCCCAACCCATGTGTTTCCCTCAGAAATGTGAAAATCCTCTGCATTCAAACTAAAGACTTCAAAGGAGAAGCCATGGCAACGTCTGTGTCAGCTGACTAACGAAAGACATTTTGCTGGGGAGTTTAAAGGACTGCCCACTTTTGGGAACAAAGCCGGCACATATGATTGAAAAGACTTTTCATTTCAGTAATCTAAAGAAGCAGTAACGTCAAATTTTGACAGCTGAATGTAATTTTTGCACCATGAAAATAAGACAATGTGGATATTCCTAGCATGTGGGGGACGCAAATGCCAGTAAAATGGCATTTCTGGCAAAATCATGCATGGTACAGTTATGAAACTTGTTGCAAATATGTCCGCTATTGATAAGCTTCAGTGTACCCATCTGTAGATTTTTAGGGGAAATATTTGCCATAGATATTGCGAAAGATTGCCAGAAGGACTAAACAGCATCGTACCAACTTGGGGTTTGGAATGGTATGCTCCATGCAAAATCTGGTATTTCTAATATTTTATAAGGGTGACATTGATAAATATGAGTGTTTTGTTTCTTAACTGATTTTGGAAAAAAGTAAATATGGTCTAACAAAGCACTTCGTAAAACACACACACACTAAAACTGAGTCACTTCCTCCAGTCCAATCTGCTTACAGGGAGGCAGCAACATTCACAGGTTGACCTGCCCCATCTCAGAGGTATGTCCAGCTTAGATCTGCCCGCATAGTAAAAATCCTAAGAAAATTGAGCATTCAAAATCCAACCTGCAGCATCCAGAGATCCAGACATTCCACATTCACCCTGCAAGATTCTTGATTCCAGTGCCAGGCCGGGGGTAGCTGATCCTGATCCATGCAGTACCTTCTATCTAGGCAGAACTACTATCCAGAATTAAAACCTACAAAAATCCCAATAATTCAGGGAGAAAGGGGAAAAGGCTTCTGAGCCCTTTTGGGATTATCCATCAAGTGACCAGACCTGCTTTGCCCAGCTGATGCACCCCGCTGTCCACTGAGACCAGACCCCAGTTGCCTTGCTGTGTCCCTAGAGGAGAGCCACCTCTGCGCAGTGACCAGACCCTGTCTAGCTGTCCAAAGACCCGGCTGGCTGTCCAAACTATTCCATTCAAGTGTTTTTGTGAGTATCACCCTTCCCCAGTAACCAACCAGCTGCATCCATTGCTCTGTTTCCTTGCAATTTGTCCAACCCCATAAGAAACCTTATAGGAAATCCTATAAGTATCCTACTAACTTCTTAAACTTTTCAGAATCCTCTGTATATCCTGTCCTTAGGAAAATCTGCGTTAATCTCCATGTGTTAGCACAATTCTTTCCAATTCATTTCAGTCCGTTGTATAAATCCTTAGTACTATTTGGAATACATTATTTAATTACCATATAAAGAGGCACACAGCGTGAATGGGTTAACATTGCAAATTAACCTTGTTGCGGGCAGTGTCTCTCTTTTCTAACCCAGCCACCAAAAAAATAAAAATAGACTCAGTAGAAGCTGTAATTTTCCTTGTAAAACCGATTATGTCTCTGTAACTGCTTTCAATTTAAATCTGAGTTTTCCCTTCCTACAAAGAATCCCATACTGCCACCCATCCAGAGTCACCCTTTCACTTTCATATCATACCTGTTATGTGCTATTGTATTTTAGCATTAAAACTGATTTCCGATTATGTCTGTTTAGCTCATTTTCCAAGCCGTTTTGCTATTTTAAACCCGTGAAACAAAGCAATTTCAATTTTGCCACGTCTATTTCTTGCTGCATGTCTTTTCCTTCCAAAGTCACTTTCCTAACCTGTGTGCCCATTGTTAGTACATTGCCTTGTAGCTTGTAAGTTTTCTTGCCTCGTTAGTACAGCCACTCACATTCTTGCCTTTTCCGTTCAACCGCACATCTAAAATAACTATTTTGTAATTCCGAGTGCCAATTTGCTCATTTTTCAAGGGAGCTTAATCCTCCCATTCAGGGGTGGTAGGTCGGATTTGCATTCAGATTTTTGGCTAGTATACTAGCCTCCTTGCTACTCCACTCCACCCACACACAATTTGGTTAACAAGAGTTTAAGGGGGTGTTGCAGGGGAATGCCTCACTGTGGTGCTATCTGAAAATACTACCCGGAAAGTAATCTTGCTTTCATTCATTTGTGCATTGTGTGTCTTATGTTAGAAGGTTAAACTAAGTGTATCCTATCATTTTATTGTGTATTTATCACCACACTGGTGATTGCGGCCCTACATTGAATGTGTTTGGATTTTATTAAAAATTAAAATAAAAAAAATATTCATTATTACACACCGGCCTGGTTCATGGTCCATTGCGACACGGGGTGTATATTAAGGGGGTGTGAGATGGGTTGGCTGCCTTCTCAAAAATTGAATCTGAATATAATGAACTTGAAAGCATTTTTAATTGTGTGCTGCATCCCTGGTCAGTAGAAAGAGTCCTGGTCTGGAGTGTCTTTAAAATCCTTAACAGAGCGCACACTCCCTGTGCGGATAGTCACATTCCTCACATGCCCCCCAGCCTCAACATATGAACGACCACCCTACTGAGTGTCTGGTTCGCCATCAATGCAAAGATACTGACTGAGGCCATCTGCATTCCCATGCTGGAAGCAGGCTTGTGCTGGATGTCCACATCTAATCCCTGTAGGGATAAGGCCAGGCACAAATGCTTAGGGTTCTCAACTTGCAGGAAAATTAACCATTGCAGAGGCTGGTGGTCTGTCTGGATCATAAAGTTCTACCCAAAGATGTAGGGTTTCAGTTTATTTACGGCCCACACAACCGCGTATGCCTCTTTTTCTATGACAGCCCAGTTCCTTTCCATTTTTGTCAACCAGCTGGTAATGGAGGCGACAGGTTACTCTACCCATTCAGAGTTCAGCTGCACCAACAATGATTCAATCCCAAAATCACAGGCGTCTGTCTAGATAATGAACTCCTGACCTTTGTCTGGCACTTTCAAAACTGGGGTCCTGCACAATCCATCCTTTAAATCCTGAAAGGAGGTTTGACAGGCGGGGGTCCAAGTTACCTTTTTCAGCATCTTCTTGGAAGTTACATCATTCAAGGGGAATGGCAATGGTCCCATACCATCTGATGAACAACAGGTAGTACCCAGTGAGACCTAGAAAGGCTCTCACCTGTGTCTGTGTGGTGGGGATGTGCCAATCCTTCGCAGCCTATAGCTTTGCTTCGAGAGGTTGTTTCTTACCTTCACCGACCAAGTGGCCTAGGTTAGTGACGGTAACCTATGCCATATGGCACTTCATCGGCTTGATAGTCAGACCTGTATTCTGCAGAGCCTCAACCACTAGTTTCAGGTGGGATAAGTGATCCTCCCTGGTCTGGCTGAACACAGCAATGTTGTCTAAATAGGCGACACACAAAGTTTTCCAGACCAGACAAAACATGGTTAACCATCCGTTGAAAAGTGGCAGGGGCATTCTTCAATCCGAAGGGCATCACAGTGGTTCCATGTGATTTCATCGCCTGCTGTTTCATCGTGGGTTTTTTTACCGTGGATTTATTTTCTAAAAAACATCATTGCATTTTTTGTTTTGGGGGTTACCCCCCAGACCCCCATCCACTTTAATTATTTTTATATCCCCGTACACCCACACCCAATTTATATAATTTTTTTAACCCCCCCAAAAAATTCGATGATTTTTTCGAAAAAAATCTGTGGCAAAAAACCCAGCGAAAAAACATCCGGCGATGAAATGAGGTCGTACCATGACAGTGTACTAATAATGTCCTACAGGGTTTGAGAATGCTGACCTCTTTTTCACTCCATCTGTCAAGCTTACCTGCCAATACCCCGCTGTGAGGTTAAAGATACTCATGTGCTTGGCATTGCCAAACTTGTCGATGAGCTCATCTGCCCGAGGAATGGGGTGAGCATCTGTCTTCATGACAGAATGGAAGCCTGTTTAGTCCACACAAAAGCAAACTTCATTCTTCCCACCAATGGTCTGTTTATGGAGCAGTGCCACTGGGCTAGCCCAGGGCTGTGGGATGGTTCTATAACTCTGAGGGCCAACATCTTGGAAACGTCCTTCCTGATGGTGTCTCTGACCTTATCAGCATCCTGTGAATCCTACTCTTCAACGGCTTACTGTCTCTAGTGTCCACATCCTGGTTGCACCAATCTGCATGACCTGGAGTGATAGAAAATAGACCTGCAAACTGTCCCAGTAAATGGTGACAGTCTGTCAGGAGCTGTTCTGACAGTTCAGTTGCACGGTTGACACCTTCAACTGACCCATCTTTGACTTCAGTGTGCAAGATTTCTGGGAGGGGATCAGTCTCCTACTTATTCTTTCCATCAGTCACTAATGCCATGACCAAGCATAGATGTCCAGCACTCTCGCTCCTCACTGTGTCGGCTGGTACACACTGCAAGGTGTTGGGAGCCACATAGCTATTTGTTTTGCTTTGTAAACTGTACAGTAATAAAAGATGCTTGTATCTTTTCAGTCCGTGATTGGTGTATTTCTTTCGTAGTACTCACCCTCGATATTTCTTTGTTCTTTCAGATGGTGCCCGAATAGGGATCTTCAAGATTGATGCCACCTCGTTGAAGAGAAGACGCAGCTATCAGACCAGGATCGGACAGTGAGAAAAAGGAGGCCCCTTTTGGATGAGACACGATACCTCAACAGTACTGCACAATCCAATCCCTGGATGGTGAGCATGCGGTCCGAGATGGCATCTTGACGAGGGTCCACATATCGAGGCGGGCAGTTTTGCGGAAATCACCATCCACGAGGGTTCTTTGTTCGTTGTAATCCAATCAGACCTCCTTAGTCCTTTGAAATCAGGTGAGTCGTGCCCCGATTCCTAAGTATCCTGATATTTGGTTGCAGATTTGTACTTGCAAGCACAAACGACGCAAGGTAACACCAGCAATCTGACATCCCTGGGAAATTGTCTGCTTGTTTCAGGGGATTATTCCTCAGAGACAGACAATCTTTGGAATTTGGCTGACCGGCACCACAGGAGGGGTCGCCGGCATGTACTATGTACGGTAAGTATGGCATTGGTAGTATAGTATTCAATGATATTTGGAACAGACAAACTAGCATGCTTTCGACTTTCAGTGGCCAGTCAATGGTAGCTTTGAGATTGCCCGAATAGAGTACTTAGAGTCCATATTATTAAAGAAAAAAGCTAGACCTGCAGCATTTGATGTAATTCAAAATTGGAAAAAAGAAGCTGTGCAACAACTTAAGAGTAAAGAGAAGCATGCACACCGTCATATGTCACATTTAGAAAAGGCATTATTGTATGATCAACAAAAACAGTCTGTTAGAAACATGGATAGGGCTTTTCAACTTGGTGTACAGAAAATATATCTGTCTAAAGATTTTCATGTCTCAGATGAACTCATTGATAAACTCTTAAATGAACATAGGCCTGGTGCCACTGCTCCAATTCCTTATGTACCTATTCCTGTTGTTTTACCTCTTCCTTCCAGCTGTCGCACCTCTTCCCGTAGCAATTCCTGTTCTTCCCATTGCCCCTCCGCCGCCCAGCTGTTGCTCCACTTCCTATTGTTGTTTCTCCACCTTCACCGAGTATTCCCAAACAGAATATCTTTATTGAGGGGATGGGAATACATTTGGCTGTAATGTGGAATAATTTGACAGACATGGATGTCCCACAAGGATTGAGGGATTTGAATGTTTTAGCCTATTCAAGGGATACTGTGGAGAAAGTAAAAGAGCATTTTGAGAAGGTTTTTGGGTTAAGAAGGGAGTTAGAATGGTTACAGAATGATGAAACAGATGGTGTTAGCCTGGACGCTTTGTATGTACAAAAATGGTTCCTTCCTCCTTGTAAATCAACGAGTGAAGAGACGCAAATTTGCACAAAGGATGCGCTTAGATGGATTTCGGATGTGTCGATATCTCCCATAGAAGTATATGATACGTATAGTCAGTATACTCCAGAAATGCAGAAGAAAGTGTTACAGATAATGGTAGAATACCTGCAGGATGAGTGTATAAAGAAAAAGATTTGTTGTCCCACAGAACCGATGATTATTTATAAGAGAACTTTTGCACCTGATACTGCTCCCACCACTTTAGCGCTTGATCTGGCTTTATTGCTTAACAAACGTTCGGAGTTGCCTACTTCTCAGTTGCCTATGAGAGATGTTCCTCCGACATGTGTTCCTAAGGTTGAGATTCCATCTAATTTCGCAGCAGGTACAGCAGCCACTACTATTGAAGCTCACTATGTATCACAATTTTTTCATGTCACATTCTCCAAACAGGAAGTGAATAGTATTAGACAGTCAATCCAACAGGGGTTTACAAAGAAATGGAATCTATCTTGCATTCGTCAGTTTTCACTCTGGGTGATATACACTTGTTGTTTCCTGTGATCCTACCTGCTGATTTATGGAAACAGATTAGGACTGTAGATTATCAAGCGGAGCTGGGTGACACATGGGATAAATTGGTGAGGATAGACGGAGAAAGGAAAGCTGGTGAGAGACTAACGCAAGTGATACCGACTTTGCCAGACAGAATAGTAACGAAATTAAAAACTTTAGTTCCCGAGAGAAGGATTGTTTGGGACAAACTCACTGTTTGTACCCAAGGAAAATTTTAAGGTGCTACCAAATTCTTTAATCGGTTTGAACAAGTATTTTCAGATTTTAGCGGACAGGATTTAAGCACCAAGTGTGCGTGGATTGTTGCCTGATATCCAGTCACAAATCATGACTTCCGAGAGTGCTTGGCAAGCTAAATCGCAGTCTGAAGTATTGCATATGGCTCAGTACTACGAAAATAGAGTTAATAATGAAAAAGAGAGGATTGAAAAGAAAAGGGGAGACCTGAAAACCAAAGTATTATTGCAACAGATATTTAGAGGACCTAGAGGTGGGAGTACACAGTTTCGAGGTCAATTTGTTCCACAAAGTAATGTGCAGTTGGGTCCAGTACACATGAGCCAATGTGCTTATTGCAGACAAGAGGGTCATTGGAGAGCACAATGCCCGATCCTTCAGCAAAGATCGAATAACACATATGGTTTCATGGGTAGACGATCCAGAGGCCGCCCTGGGGTAAGGGGTCCTGGTAGAAGCCAGTTTGCTCAAAACCCACAGTCATTCTCGCAAGATAATAAGCAACCTAGTATAGATAGCAGAAATATTTTTGATAATCCTTCAACTGCCTATCTTTCTGAAGATCTTGTCTTCAACGATACATTGTTTAGTTAGGACAGCCCGAAGCAGGGTCTGGAACCAACGCCTATTCCCGTCAATCAGAAAGGGCACTACGTTGAGATGGCGGTGGGAAATAGGAAGCATCTATTTTTGATAGATACAGGAGCACAGAAGTGTTCCATTGATCATTCACGGGTTCCAGACATCCCACTGTCAGGGCAGAATAACGTTTCTGTAGGGTTTTCTAGCACGCCAGTGGTTAGTCCGGTTTCTCGGCCGGTACCGATTTCACTAGGGCCATTCCCGGATCAATGTCCATTTCTTCTGACAATAAACTGTGGAGAGAATTTGTTGGGGTTGAATCTGTTGAAGGAATTAAATGCGGTAATTCATTGTTCTTCGGATCGAGTACATTTGACTATTTCACCACAGCAATCTTCTGCCTCACAGTTTTTGACTAGACCATTGCCGCCTGAATTTAGTGAAGTTCCGGCGTGTTTATGGGTGTTTGACGACAATGATGTTGGTATTTTGCAAATTGAACCTGTTAAAATTGTCTTTAAACCAGGAGCTAAGTTGCCACGTATTTCACAATATAAGATTTCAGTTGATGGTGAGCAAGCTTTGAAGAGTATAGTTTTTGATTTTGTACATCATGGAGTAATTGAATAAATTGCAGGAAGTTTGTGCTAATGCCTGATTTTACTGGTGTACAAGAAAGGGAATAATGCAAGTCCTTTTAGTTTCATTATCGATTTGCGCGCTATCAATATGATTGTTGCTCCACAATTTCCAATTGTGCTTGATGTAACTACGATATTAACAATGATTCCAGCTTCTGCTACTCATTTTAGTGTGGTGGATTTTAAGAATGCCTTCTTTAGCATTCCCATACACGTGGAGAGCAGATATTTGTTTGCGTTCACCCTAGGGGGACGCTCGTTTACATTCACCCGTGCACCACAAGGGTACACGGAGAGTCTTAGCATTTATAGTAGGGCTTTGAAAGAGCAGCTCGATACACTTGAGATGCCTTCCACTTGTACATTGTTGCAATACGTTGACAACCTTCTCTTAGCTACAGACTCAGCAAGTGATTCCAAGGAAGGTACTGTGTTGTTGCTTATTCATCTAGCAGAGCATGGGCATACAGCTTCATTAAAAAATGTTCAGTATTGTTGACAGCAGGTCACCTATTTAGGCTACCTCCTGTCAAAGGAGGGAAGAAGATTGACACCTGAACGGATAAAAAAGCATTTCTAGCATGTCTGTCCGAAATACACAGAAGGAAGTCAGAGCCTTGATAGGAATGGCTTCTTACTATAATAATAGTAATAATAGACAGTGAATCCCGAACTTTTCACTAGTGATAAAACCAATGTTGGCATTGACAAAGAACACCAGAAAGCTTTTGATCTGCTCAAGACTGCACTGTGTTCAGCACCAGTTTTGGGCACACCAAATTATGAGAAGTCCTTTGTGTTGTATGTGCATGAATGTGATGGATGTGCTTTGGCTGTGTTAACGCAGGAACATGGGGGAAGAATAGACTGTGCAGTTATTTTTCCTCCACACTTGATCCTGTTGCATGCGATTTGCCGAGATGCGTCTGTAAAACAAAGTGAGGGTATGGTTTTAGGTCACACTTTAACCGTGATGGTACCCCACTCTGTAGATGTTCGATTAAACAGAACGCAAACGCAACACCTTACTTCCACACGATTAACAAGATACAAACTGATCCTATTTGCCCCGCATATCCAAATTAAGAGGTGCTGCGTATTGAATCCAGCTGAATTGTTACCTCTTCCACAATAAATTGCTTGCAGTGACGAAGTGTCACATGGCTGCTTCTATACCACAGAACAAGAAAGTAAAGGCAGGATTGATTTAAATAATACACCTCTGAATGATCCAGAATGGGAGCTGTTTTGCGATGGCTCCAAATTCAAACTTCCGGATGGTATATCGACTGCTGCTTATGCTATCACTACACTAAGCATGATTGTGGAAACCAAGAGAATTCCGCATAACTCTGCGCAGGCCGCAGAGATTATCGCACTGACTCAAGCCTCTGAACTTTCCAAAGGGCTTAGAGTAAATATATTTACAGATAGCCAGTATGTCTTTGGGGTGGTTCAGAACTTCGGTAGACTATGGGCAGAATGAGGTTTCTTGACCTCCCACGGAATAAAAATCCAACATGGCACCTTGATAGTTCAGCTACTCTCAGCACTCGCGCTTCCTACTCAACTATCAATCATGAAGTGCGCCGCACATCAAAAGGTAGTAGATGATGTAGGGAGAGGAAACTCTTTTGCTGACAGGATAGCTAAACAGACGCCTACTGATTTATGTTCAGAAATATATGTAACGAAAGAAACTACAAATACCTGTACAGTAGATGAAAGAATTGACTCAATAAAAAATATTTAAGCTGATGCCACTCCAAAAGAACTTAAACACTGTGCTGAGGGTTTAGCGAGTTTGGATGAGGAAGGTTGTTGGGTAGATAACAATAGAAAAAGATGGATGCTACCCAATGCATATGTCACTGCCATGGTTACAATGGCTCATGGTCCCACTCACACATGTGCTAGAAAAATCTGTAAATTACTAGAACCTTTCTGGGTAAATGTAAACATCTCAAAAACTGCTGAGCGTTTTGTCCAAAACTGTATGGTGTGCTTACAGCATAATGTGGGGAAGGGTACGACGACACCGAGGGGTAGTTTTGGTCCCCCCTCTGTGCCTTTTGAAGTGATTCATTTTGACTTCATCGAGATGGAGTGCTGCTATGACTACAAATATGTCTTGGTAGTCATTTGTGCCTTTAGCAAGTGGGTTGAAGCTTGAAAGATGCCACAGCAATGACAACAGCAAAAACCATGCTTAAGGAATATTTTCCCAGGTTTGTTTTGCAAGGGTCATCTGGTCGGATAATGTTTTTTTTTAAAAACTTTTATTTATGGCGGCAACGGTTACATGGTACACACATCAAGGTAATAAGCAGAAGTGAGAAACATTAAGTGGAGCAATGCATAAGCTGTTATACATAATCATAGTAATGTCAGACAATGATCACACAATACACATATGCATATAAGTTTATGTTGTAGTGTTGGACACTGAGGGGGTGGGGGATGAGCCAGAGCCGGGTGTGTCTTCACTACGACTGTTAAGGTAGGAATTGAATTCTACCCAGATGTTCTTGGGTCGAGAAGTGACGGGGAGCATGGATATAAATTCCTCCTCATAGTTCCGTGACCAAGTAAGCATATGGAGCCATTTCTGGTGGGCCGGGGGGAGGGGACTTTTCCAGTTTTGAAGTATGCATTTTTTGGCTATCATGCACCCAATATTAAGAAACGTAGCCAGGCGTCTGGTGTCATCCATTTTCCAGGCTCCAAAGAGGACTGCTAAAGGGTCAGGGTAAATCACTGTGTCAGTAATAGCCGTGAAGGTTACTAGAATGCTTCCCCAGAACCCCAGCAATTTGTCACAGGACCAGAACATGTGTAAATGGTCAGCTCCCGTCGCTCCGCAGCGGGGGCAGAGTAGTGGCGTGGCCCGGGTGAACCTCGAAGTCCTGTGTGGAGTGTAGTAAAGTCTATTTAAAGGTTTGTACTGCATGGCACGAAAGCGGAAATTGAGGGAGACTTTCTGAGTGTGTAGGCACATATCTCCCCAAAACCTGTCCGATATTTCTAAATCTAATTCGCCAGCCTATTCATCACGTGCCCTGAGAGTGGGAGTAGGGGTAGCCTCCTGTAGGATCTTGTAAAGTGATGAGACTACTCCATGGGCACCTCCAGAATTGGCAATATATGCAATGGCTAAGTTGTCTGGGGGCTCATCAGGGAATGTGGGCCATTTGGTGCGAAACGCAGTTTGCGGTCTGTAGTATTGGAGGGTCTCCAAAGCGGACCCGGTGTGCCCCGGTTTCCAAGTTTGGGGGTCGATGAACCTGCCCTCGGGGTAGAAGTCCGTCAGTGCTTGGTAGCCCAGCGTCCCCCAGTGTCGGGCCAATGATGCATCATGGGTGGGTTCTAAGCCGGGGAAGGCCCACACAGGAAGCCACTTGTAGTACGGAGAGGCTTCAGATGTCTGAAACAGCAAGCGAGCCCAGGCTTGAAGGGTTGTGCTGATTGGGTCAATGGGAGAGTCAGGTATGTAGTGCCGATGTAGTATGAGGGACATTAGGTTGACACTAGCAGCTGCCAGTCGTTCCAGTTTGATATGGGGACGCATCGGAGTGCCAGGGTACCAGTGAGTGGCATGTTGGGCCTGGGCCGCGGACCAATAAAGTGACAGGTCTGGAGCCGTGAGTCCCCCTTGTCTATATGGGAGTGCCATGTCCGTCCATTTTTTGTGTACTGCGCCAGAGTACCAGAGGAACTGTGGACATAGTGCGTGCAGTCTAGTAAAGTATTGCCTCCCGGGCCACACGGGGACGTTGCTAAACGTGTATAGAAGTTTGGGGAGTAGGATCATTTTAATGAGGGAGAGCCGTCCAGCAATGGATAGTGGGAGGGCACGCCACCGTAGGAGTTTAGTCTCAGCTATTTGTGATATCGCGGAATAGTTATCGGCGATGAGGGTGGATTTGTCTAGCGATATTTGCACACCCAGGTATCTAACACCATTCGGTGACCAGCAGAGGGGGTATAAAGTGGTGGGTTGCTGGGTGGAAGTAGTGAGCGGGAAGATGTCTGATTTGGAATAGTTAATAGTGAAACCGGAGTGGGTGCCAATGTGGGTGATGTCCCTCAGTATGGGGTCAAGGTGTGTTGCAGGGTCTCTGATGTACAGCAGAACATCATCCGCATAGAGAGAAAATATTTCAGGACTGTCTTTCAGTCTTATTCCCTTGCGGGCGTGATGGGCACGGACATAGTCTGCCATCAACTCTATTACTAGGGCAAATAGAATAGGGGAAAAGGGGCATCCCTGTCGGGTGCCCCTAAAGAGTGTGAAGAGGTCAGAAGTCAGTGTATTGGTTCTAACCCGCGCCACAGGAGAAGTGTACAACAATTTGATGAACCTAATCATGTTTGGGCCTATGCCCATGGTCTCCAGCACTAGCCATGTGTATTTCCAGGAGACCATATCGAAGGCCTTCTGGGTATCAAGTGTGACCTCCACAGCTTGTTCATTTTGATCAATGCGGGACATCACGTTGAACAATCTCCTGATATTGTGAGAGGTAGATCTTCCAGGTACAAAGCCGGCCTGGTCTTCATGAACTAAATACGTCATAATGGGCAGGAATCGGTTAGCTATAATTTTTGCGAAAATCTTTGTGTCAAGATTCATAAGGGAGAGGGGTCTGTAGGAACCACATTCATTGTCAGGTTTGCCAGGCTTGAGCAGCACGGTAATGGCTGCTTCGCGCATGCAGAGGGGGAGGATAGAGGCTCGGAGCGACTCGTCCCAGACCTCAAGCAGCCTGGGGGCGATTATGCCAACGTGCTCTTGGTAGAAATCGGCGGTTAGGCCGTCAGGTCCCGGGGCCTTGCCTTTGGGCAAGTCAGAGATGGCTGTTACAATTTCATCTAGTGTGATTGGGGAGTCCAGTTCGCCACGAGTAACGGAGGAGATCTCTGTGGGGGGGATCTGGTCGAGGAGCTCACGCATATGTTGTTCTGTGTTTTCAGTGGGTTGAGAATAGAGGGATCTGTAGAACTCAGCGAACGTGTCTAGAATTTGTTGGTCAGCCCATTGTGCGTTGCCATGTTTATCTTTAATAGAGGTGATCTGCGTCCTGCCAGATTCTCATTTTAATAACGTCGCTAATGTTTTCCCAGGCCTGTCTCCCTCTCCATACTTCCTGGCTGCCTGCGGGCGGGTAAAGTATTGTGTTTCACTGACGGCTAGCTTGTTGTATGCCTGGAGTTCATCGGAGACCTGAGCAAGTATGGCGGGGTCTGCCCCAGTGGCACATTGTAGTTCCAATTGCTTCAATTTAGTTTCAGATCGACCCAATGCGGCTCTGATTGATTTCAACACCCCAGCCTCCCGGGAGATAGACATACCCCTAATATACACTTTGAAGGCGCCCCACCTAATTGCAGCCGAGGTGTCCAAAAGAGTGTTGCGTTCAAAGAAAGATTGAATGTCCGCAAGTATTTCAGCCCTAAATACAACATCCCTAAGGGCCTCGGATTTGAAACGCCAGGTGGTGAACGTCGGGACAGGTATCCCCAGCCTTGCCGAGAGTGTAATCGCGGCGTGATCAGACAGTGTGCGAGGTAGAATCTGGGCTTCCACCACCCCACCCATGACTCCTTTTGATACCAGAAATAGGTCTATCCTAGAGGAGCTATCGTGGACTGATGAGTAGTAGGTGTAGTCTCTCCGTTGGGGGTATAGCTTCCTCCAAGCGTCGCAGATGTCAAGTGTCATAATGTGGTCTTGCAGTCTGCGTGCAGCACCGGACAAGGAGCGATGAGCAGTTCTGGTTCTGTCCAGGACCGTGTCAAAGATAAGATTAAAATCCCCATCCCACAGGATAGTTACGCCCACATATCCCAGCAATATGGTGGTGATATTGTCGAAAAATTCAGGGGAATCCACTTTGGGGCAGTAGGTATTAACAAGTAGATATTCTTAGTTAGCCAGAGTGCAGTGCAGTATTACATACCGTCCCTCGGGGTCGGTGTAGCTTTTGTGCAGTGTAAACTTAATGGACTTGTGGATCATCGTTAGAACACCCCTGGATTGAGTGGAATAGGAGGTGAAGAATCTCGCCGGTCCCCATGCAGGGGCCATAGTTCTTGGTATGGGGCCATTGGAGTGCGTCTCCTGTAGGAGCAGTAACTTGCAGTTGTGTCTGTTAGCATAAGCTATGATTTTACGGGCCTTGGTGTGATTGCTTAGCCCACGGACATTCCAGGACATTATGACGGTAGACATTGCAGCAGTAGATATCCCATCATACTGCACACATTTTTAGTGGACATCCCAGACCCAACAGTAGTGTTTGCCCCAACATTTGAAGTCAAACAGACATTCATGGACCTTTAAGGCTCGCACCATGCAACCTCGTGTGCCTTTTTTAGATAACCCCCAGGCCCCACCCACAACCCTCACCACGAACCCAACTTTAGTAGTGTAGACGCCAACCCACCCAACCTGTGCACCGCCGGGTCGACCCCAACCGGATCCAGCTAGTGCAGGAGGCCAACAGGGGCTAACCCATAACGCAAGTATAAAAAACAGTGCAATCGCAATGGGGTGCGCTATTGCCATGCGCTAGCACGCTTAGAGCCCAAGGGATCCGTGAGAAAACAAGCAGTGTTTGCGGTATAGAAGTGCATGTCGCTGCATCTATCAGTGGCCGTGCCGGGCCCGGGTGTGGATCAGAGGAACGTTACGCTCAACAACATTAGGAAGTCAACATGGTCAAGATGAGTAGTACAACACTATGGTAATTTGACAGTGCGTTTCTAAGAGATTAGGTGCTTTGAGCACAGCCAGGGCTACATAGGAAATGTGAATAGAACAACCAGATACTGGTGTAGCCATCTGGATGGCTGGCCATAGGACGATCAGAGGGAGCAAGCCTCGGATGGAGTTCAGTCATTCTGCATCATATCCTCAGCAGGTGGATGAGGGGGAATGTGTGCCTCTATGAATTTCACTGTCTCCGCAGGCACCGTGAAGAAGTAAAGTTTGTTGTTAAATGTGAACTTCAGACGTGCAGGGAATAGGATGGCATAGGGAATGTTTCTCTCCCTGAGCAGTTTCTTGACTCCAAGGAATTGGCGACGTTCCTGCTGGACTCCAGTCGAGAAGTCAGGGAAAATACGGATCACCTGTGAGTCCATTCTGAGCTCGCCCTTCTCACGTGCGAGACGGAGGATCTGGTCGCGATCTTTAAAGCTCAGGATTTTTGCAATAATGGGTCTTGGAAAGTCTCCAGGACTGGGACGCGGGGCCAGTGCCCTGTGAGCCCTCTCGATCGTGAAGAAGGGGGACATATCCGGGTTGGCCAATAGGTCCTTCAAGAGGTTCTCGACAGCCAGTTCGAGTCGGCCTTTCAGCGCGTTTTACGGGACCCCAATAATACGTATGTTATTCCTCCTCGATCTGGATTCGAGGTCATCGCACTTAGCCTTCACTGATTTCATGTCCGTGACAAGGGTGGCCACTGTACTATAGGTGGCTATAGTGTCCTCGCTGGCACCAATTCTTTTTTCGGCCTCAGTGATTCGAGTCCCGTGTTGATCCAACTTGGCTTTAAGAGATGCCACTTTTGCATTGATGTCATCCAGCTTTTCATGAAATGCAGCGAAGTTTCTGGCCATAGTTTCCATCATGACCGCCAGGTCTGCCTGAGGCCCCTCCGCAGGGAGCTGCGTGTCGGTCTGGTCGCATGAAGAATGGGCTGATTCAGATCTCGGGTTGGCTTTTGCAAATTTATCCATAGCTCCAGTCTTGCTGGTATTCCTGGATCTGTTGGACATTATGTGGTATGAGGACTTAGACACTATATATGAGCTGGGCTATGCAGAGTAAAAGTCAAATGGAGGAAACCGCTGAGGGCGTAGCAGTAACTCACAGGATCGTCCGGAGCGTATTATCAGGGCCGACAGTGTCAGGGGAGATGCCCATGTAGTGTGCCTAAATAGGTAACAGGAGACCGGGCCGGTGTCGCTAGGCCCTAGGGGCGTGTAGCACAGGTGAGGGCGAGTGGGCCGCAAGTGGAGCGGAGATTACAGGGACGCCCTCCCGCACGCAGCAGTCACCCCGACTCCTCACCTCAAGGCTGTGCTAAATCCAGATGGCAGGATCCCCAGCGATTCCACTCGTGTCACATGCGTCTGGCGGCACAGCAGTGCACCGCGACGTTTCCTCGTCTCAGGCCCCGCACGTAGCCGTCTTCGGGGGCCTCACGGAGACACAGGAAGGGAGCCAGGCACCGACGCCTCGAGAGCGCTAAGCGGCGGACGGCCACAGGAGATCTCAGGCGGCGAATTCCGATGCGGGATCCACCCACGCGTAGCAGGGCAGTAAAGACGGCCCCACTGCTCTAGAACAGCCTCAGTCCCCAGGCAACGGCAGGCCAGCGACTGAGCGAGGGAGGCGGCAGGAGGATCACGTGAGCCGCAGGGCCGCAGGGCCGCAGGCAGCGGCGGGCCCCAACCTCGTCTACTGCTCGGCAGCAGCACAGCGGCCTAGTCGGCCCAGTACGGGGGGCAGCGCCGTCGGTCAAACCCAGGCTCGGAGGGTCCTGATCGGGTCAGAATTTCACAGGCAGGTAGCTCCAGGTGTCTGGAAGGCAGGAGTCGGTTTTGAAGGTGGGGCAAGATGTCAAACCGCAGATGGAGACAGATATAAAGCAACAGCACAGGGAGCTAGAAAGCTAAGCAGCCATTTTGTCGGCTGCTCAACATCGCCCCCCTGGTCGGATAATGGTCCACATTTTATCACTGCTGTTATCCTGGAAGTATGCGCGGGATTGCAGTTCAATAAACGGTTCGATTCGGTTATACACGCTCCGAGTGCTGGACGCGTAGAAAGCCATAATGTTATCCTAAAGAATAAACTTTCAAAAGTCTGTGCTAGCAGTTATTTGAAATGGCCAGACGCCTTACCTATAGCTCTACTGTCCGTGCGGTCGACCCCACAGACTAGAAATGGACTCTCCCCATATGAAATAGTATAGGGGAGGCCAGCTAACATTTGGAACCTGCCTAAACCCAAAGTATTGAAAGATGTGGAGCATTTGCTTCTTGCTGAATACTGTGTCCCGTTAACTCAAAACTTGTATTTGATTTATTAACAGGTGCGAGAAGCCCTCCCAGTTAAATAAGAGGGGCCAGGCCACCGAACTCGACCAGGCGACTGGGTGCTTACGAATGCATTTGAAAGACCATCCTGTCTCGCACCGCACTGGTGAGAACCCTTCCAGGTCCTGTTGGCCACACAGACTGCCGTACGAGTAGCTGGCAGGAGACACTGGATCCACGTGACACACATCAAAAAAATACCTTTTCCTTTGCAACTCGACGAAGAAAAAATGAAGGAAACTATTTGCTCTGCTTCTGGTGATCAATCTGTCTTGAACAACATCAAGGGTGTTTTGGAGATTCTTCCTGAACCCGTGGAGCCTGGGGAGATTGCTGCTTTGTCTTTGAATTCTTCTTCAGATCTTACTGCATCCTTGAGCAATCTTGCCTCTGTTTCACCACTTCCATCATGTTCGCAGATCACGCCGTGCCTGGAATCTTGAGGTACGATCTGCATCCACGGCACTAGACTTACAGCACAGCACGGCTGTGCCCACAGGAAACGACTGTTGAACTAGTCCTTTGCCACTCTCTCACTGAAACATAAGTAAGTGGCTGGGTCCGGCAAAGCTATCTTCAATCAAGATAAATCACATGGTCAGGAGATCACCAACAAACTAACTTAAGGAGTCTGTCATAGAGACTTTCCGGAACAAACTTTGAGGAACAATGCCTGTCGCTAATGCTACTCATACGAAGCAACCAATCGATTGTGTGGCTAACAAAGACATTGGACATAAAAATTCATGGTCCATGAGGACTTACTGTTTTCTTGTTATTATGTTAACTGGTCTAACAGTAGTAATCGCTCTTGGGTTTGGTATATTGAAGGGGTGCGTCCACTTGAAACTTTGATATCCACTGAGAGTGTTCCCACTACGTTTTCTCCTTTTGTGCATCTGCACACTATATCTTCTAGGGATTCCCAACACAGACAGAGTTACCACAACAATACACTTTTGTTATTCATGAATGCGACCCATGCGATTTTGAATAGAACTAATTGCTGGATATGTTCGCATTTGCCACAACACGGGGAAAAAGGGTTGGGCTGGTATATTCATCCACTTCCTTTGACCAATGCATGCTATGCCTCTCTAAGGGCACTATTTTTTGGTTGTTGGAATGACAGCATCTCTGGGAACTTCCATGGGACTAATTTGAATGAGTTCGAAAGACAAGTCCTGACGCCTCTGGGAGGTTCCTTTATTGCAAATAGGAGCAAGCTCAATATTGCTTCTATTAGGCCTTCCGATAGACTTTCTAGACCCTTCCAATCGCTAATCTCTTTCAAAATGGCTCCCGTAGGCAACCGGGATGCCATGCCTCCTTCTTACACTATTAATCACAGCCCCAACTCTGTTTCCTTCTGCATATAAAGGGATAGTTCTCAGTCAATTGGTACTTTTGAGGGTTGTACCAACATTGCAAATTTGACTAGTGAGGACAGACCTTTGTATGTAGGTGATCCCGTTTATTTTGTTTGTGGCAATGAAGCTTATCCTTGGCTACCTAGAGATTGGCAGGGTACTTGTTATTTGGGTATCTTGCTACCAGGGGTATTTGTAGACAGCACCTCTGAGGTCTCTAGAGCTCGTCCAAGGCGGGATGAGAACGGTGATACTCCTACACAGGTCATGGGTGATGTAGCGAAATCCTTTGTGCCATTTTGGGGACAGATCATGGATTCCCAGGATATTAGGAGTCTGGCAAGAGTATTGGAGAAAACCATCAACCGCACCACCGATTTACTCTACAATTTGACATTAGAACAGAAAGCAATTATATTAGTGGCTCTACAGAACTGGATGGCGTAAGACGTCATCCTGGCTGAGCGTGGTGGAGAATGTAAATTGGTGGGATCTGCTTGTTGTGTTTTCGTACCTGACTCCTTCCCTTCCATATTTAAGGCAATACAAAATCTGCACGTCCTAAGTACAGACGTACATGTTCCTGAGGGAAATTGGGATCTTAGTGCTTGGTTCTGGGACTTTTTACGGTATTGGGGATGGAAACTCTTTTCAGCCTTAGTCGTAATTCTTGGTATTCTATGGTTCTGTTGTTGTTGCATATAATGTATTCCTGCCATTAGGGGTGTCACGGTATTCGTTTTATGACGGTACAATAACCTTCTTGCCAAATGACGGTATATCATGGTTATCGTGGTATGGCAGGTGGAGTTAACTGATCTTAACAAATATTTTCTAAAAGGTCATAAATTGACAGATGTATCATCACAAACAAAACCAGGCACCCAGGGCCAGAAATGGGCTTTTCAACATACTTTCCACTGAAATGCCTTGCTTCCACCAAACACAAACACACGTGTGGAGAGGAGGGGGTGGGGTGGAGGCCTGCTGCAACTGGCAAAGCAAACTGAATAGCTTTTCTTAAGTGTTCATTTAGGCTTTTTGCTTCCCCACTGGCTACTGGTGAAGATGAACATGTTGCCATCTTGATAACCTGCATGCCACAGATCAATGGAGGCTGATGTAGTATACGCTTGTGCACATACACACACACAAACACACACACACTCGCACTTTCTCTTTATGTTACAGCCTTTAGTTTACTTGTGGGCCAAAAGGTGTTCAGTAATCACTGACATGTTACCCTTTGGTATGGCAGCAGGGAATACCCACAGAGATGAGTGAATTTTGCAGTGTGACTTATTATATGTAAATTCAATGATAGAACCAGCGAAATACCCCATTGCCATATGTTTAGAGAATATTATCCATTATGAATATATAAACCCCAAAGCCGCCACCCCAAAGTAAACCCTATTCCTTCTTGGCACTGTATCTATTCTTCCTATTGCTAACATATTGATTTTGTGTAAGGCACGTGTGGTTTATGGAATGGCATTAAAAACTGCTCCAACTGAAACTACTTGGTAGACGGCACATCCAACAGTGCAAAACCAAGACTGCACAGCAATTGCTTACTGCAGCCTTTCCAAATCAGATTGAAAAGCACACTTAACGGTATGAACGGTATAACGGTATAAACAATGTGACGGTTATTATTGTTCAATTAAGTGGTTCACGGTATCTTTAACGAAAACTGTAGGTATATTGGGAAGATGACTAAAGTTTTTGTGATGAAGGATATTACTGTCAAGGATCTAATGTTGATCGATATATCTGATGATTGTGATTCAGGATGTACGGACATTGAAACGTGGAGTTTCGAGTAAAGCGAATATTTTTAGTAAAGCTCTTGGCTTAGGCCAAAAGGAAGGTTTGTTAAACCGTAATTATATAGTGCCTCCTTATTATGAATATTGGCCTAAGCCCGTTCGTGCTACATGGGAAAACCGTGTTGCAAAGTTCCGATTCTGGGTCAACTTCCCCGACATTTTAAGATTTATCGGCCATTTTGATTTTCACTCATGTAACATATTCTAAAATGGTGGACTGTGTTTTCAACTTGAAGTCGAGCCTTATGACCTTTGAGTTCTGTTAATGTTTAGATTGTCTGAGAGCTGACTGTTTAAACTGGGCAAAGAAAACTTGTGCTTCATATGAACTGTTTCAAAGAAGGTAGCAGGCGCACCTCTCCAGAAAGAACATGGCATGATAACCTGTTCTTAGATGAGAGTTTGCAGCACACACTTTTTGCTCACTGTACCTTTCACAGATGGGAAATATCCATTTGCATACCAGTCTTTGTCCCGCCCACATGGGCATTCCAGCACCAAAATGCTAGGCAATTCCTCTCTGAACAAGAGTACCAAAAGCAACCCCATACACTTGTTTCAGCCTTGTTAGGCATCATCAGTGAGGTGAAGCTTTGTCTCTCTGAGCACAGAGTTTATTAATTGAATTCAAAGACGCCATGGCTTTAAAACCCTCATTAGATGACATCCTGTCACAGCCAGAATGTTAAATTATATAAGAAATAAGTCCCACAGATGCTTGGAAAATTCAAGGTTTAAAGGGATTTTATGGTTAGTTTCCATTGCCAGTAACAGCTAGGTTTAACCACAATTTGGATTGTTATGAGCAATGCCATATTATCCATTAGGCCAAGTAGGCACTGGCCTATGGTCCCCACTGCTTTTAGGGACCTCATGACAATGCATCAAAATAAAGAGGTGCAGAAAAATAAAAACGTATTAGGAGATCATTTGTGAGGGGGAGCCAAAAGATTCCGACTGCCTAGGGGCTTCAACAGGGTTTAATCTGGCACTGGTCATGAGCAGTGCATGATTTTGAATGAATATGCCTGCTTTAGGATGCAGTGCCAGAGTTATTTATTTTTGTCTTGATTCTCTATCTCTGTCTCTTTCTCTCGCTATAGTAATTCTGCTGGTAACGTAGTTGTGATACAAATATTCTGTTTCTCTCTGTCATCACATTTCTGCTCTAGAGCAGTTATTTATGTACCAGTTCTTCAATAGTCATAGAATGTGTGCATTTGCTACCTTTGTGGCTGCTAATACTATTATTCTTGTTATTATCTTCTCTTCTTGTTGAGGTGCCTGCTATATTTGATATATATTGAAATGTAAATAGTGTTTTGCCAAATTGCAATTAAATAGGTAATGATATGAGATAAATCATCAATCAGTGATCGAAAAACAGACTGTCAGTTATTTAAGAGGGCAGACAATAAATACATTTTCAGCTGTGTAAGAAAATTAAGTAGAGAAGTATTGGAGCGAACAGATAGAGGAAGAGTGTTCCAGTGATTTGGAGCTAGTAAGGAGAATGTGCGAAAGGGAGATGAGGCACAGGAAAGTGTTGGAACTGAAAGTGGTCTAATAATTGAGAGTGAAGAGTGCGAGAGGGAGTGTATAAAGTAATAAGGGAAAAGAGATACGATGAAGTGAGGCCATGGATACATTTATAAACGATACCAAGGAATTGGAAAAGAAGGCAGGAGTCAAATGAGAGAAATGAAAAGGTTCAAAGAGCAGAAGTAATGGAAGAGCAAAATGGTAAAGAGAACATAAGGTGAATAGCTGAGTTATAAACCGACCGAAGTGGGGGGATAAGATGAGAAGCAGGGAGACCAACCAGAGAGTTGACCAGTAATAAAGATCATCCCAATGCCGTATTGGGGGACAGCAACAAGGGTTGTGTACACAGAAACTATAAATCCTCCAGAATGAATGATACAATTCTAGTTGCAAAGAATCTACCACGCAGTTCCCATATTTCAGAATTACGAAAATAGCTGCACTAGTTACCAGTTTCAGTGCCAATACAGTTCAAGCTACTCATTTTGGGCATAAGTGTGTGTATGGCTCAGCACCTTGTTACCTTCCAGAGAGACTGACTGGGCTACTTAAAGGTATTAAAGCCAAACGTAAATTGGGAAATGAAAGTTCCTTCAGTACGCTGGCACCTAAATCGTGGAATACCCTGCCGTAAACTCTTAGACTGGAAAGTAATCTATTATGTGTTCGTAAGCAACTGAAAACATTCTTGTTCTCATAGATCTTGTAGTTAAATCCTCTCCCACTCATTGGTCCTGTGTTTCACGTTCTATCGTCTATGTTTTTGTGAACACCTGATGCCCACGGCGCTATATAAACAAATAAAATAATTAATATACACATGGCGAAGTTTACTTGCCACACCTTCAAGGGATTGAACAGACTAATAACAAAAATGTCTGCAAATCAAGAAAAAAACCACGCAAAGAAATAAATAAATAAATACATAAACATGCTTGTCTCTGTAACAGATTTTCATCTGCTGGAGAAACCGTCTGGGTTATTTCACGATTTCAGAAGCACAAGTAAATTGCTTCTGTCGGAGTCGATCTGCCAAACAGCCTTAATTACACAAAGTGCTGTGCCTTAAAAAGTGGTGTTAGCATTTAAAAACAGATAGGCTTTCCAGCCCAAGGATTCATGATTGAAATAACTGGCATCCTTTTATAAGACTCCACATGTATACTAGATATTGAGCATCCGTTGTTTGGTATGATAGTAGCTGTTAGACCACATGGTACATAACATTGAAGTATATTCTGCAGATGGAATGTTCACATGAAAGCTTACAACAACCCTAATGTAAATAAGCTTGGGTGAATCTCCCCAAACATGTCTTCAAACATTCAGGTGATTCTGCTAGAGCATGTCGAAGAATTGTGTCATCTGAATTCATCTCACAGGTTCAGACAAGATCGGTAGGCCGGCACTCAGATTCAGAAATCACCTAACTATTTGGCAGAGATGATCATGGTGACGTCAGATTCAGGTATTTTCACGTGGGAGTCAGGCGAGTTCTTAGGCAGCAAACAAGCACACAAACCCATGTAAAGATACAGAAAATATCTGTTTCCTTTTAGGGGATGAGTTTGGCTCAAGATGGTAAGATAGTGCTGATCCACGCCAGGAGTTGAAGAAAGGGAAACATTTTTTATAAGAAGGATTTCTTTAGTTTTTGGGGATTGCAAATTATATTTGTGACTTGAAAACGTATTGTTTTTAGCAGGGAAACCTTTAATAATAATTTTAACAATAATTTCACATTGATATAGCGCTACGAACCCTCAGGTATCTGAGTGCTGCTTATTATTACCCACGGTGTGTGGTGCTCATTTATCGACCTCAGAAGGATGAAAGGCTGAGTTTGGCCCTGCCGGGATTTGAACCTGCTCTGCTCTACTCGCTGTGCCATTTGACCGGTTATTTACCTTTATTTTTGTTTTCTTACTGTGTGAGCCTGAGACACAGTCATTAAATTTGGGAAACCATTTCTTTGTTAGATAATCCATTTATTTTATTTTCTTTTGAACTTTCAGCTCTTTCTCTCCAATCTCACACCAGGATTTCCTCTTGCTTGAAGAACAAAGCCACCCATCAGGCTCCCCTGAGCACCCCTGCCTGCTCACCCTCTGCAAAAACATCCTAGCCTCAACCTGAGCAGGCAGTATCACACACTCAATCTTCAACCACTCCCTAAAATCTCAAACCTTCCCGGAAGCCCTAAAAACCTCCTATGTCAAACCCCTCCTCAAAATACCTACTCTCGACCCTCTCCTCCCCCAGAACTACCAGCAATCTCCAACACCCACGTAATTTCCAAATTCCTGTACTGCACAGAATACAAGCAGCTTGGCCTTTTCCCTGAAGCCAACAACCTCCTGGACCCTGCACACTCTGGCTTCAGTCCACTCTGAGGAACAGAATCCTTCCTAGTGTCCATCTGGGACAACCTACAAAGAACAGCTGATGCAGAAGGCTGCACTTTACTCATCCTTCTTGACCCCTCTGCCGCCTTCAATACCTTCGATCACACTATCCTCCTAGTCATGCTACACTCATTAGGAATCAAAGATACTGCCCTCTCTTGGATCTCCTCTTTCATCTCTAATCACTCACAAATCATGCCCCTCCACCCGTTCACCTCCACCTCATGACCAGTAACAAAAGGGGTCCCAAAAGGAGCATTCCTATCTCCCCTGCTCTTAAACATCTATCTATACCCTCTGCCTGCACTCATCCACTTCCACAATCTTACCTGCTACATCTATGCAGACGAGACCCAGATCAACCGTAAAATCCCAAAATCGCCATATTGATTGCTGGATGATGACCAACCACCTCATCTTCAAACCAGGGAAAACTGAAATACTAGTCTGCGGGAAAACAGCGCTCCCCCCCAAACTTTTTCCTGGCCGCAATCCATAGGCCCCGCACCAGCAACTCCCTCCTCAGTAAAAAATCTCAGATGCACACTGGACATGGATTCACAGCCCTACTCTAAGAGTCCTCGAGTGGCTCCCTATTGGTTGACGCACTACCTTTAAAGCAATGTGCATCAGCCAACGGGCCATCCACAACACCGGCCCAGAATTCCTTCAAGATACCACCCCTCAAGGACTTGCAGATCTCACACAGCATCTCTCCTGGTTGTCCCACATTACAACTCCACCAAACTGGGCGGATCCTCTTTCTCCATCCATGTGCCGATCCAAGTGCTGATCATCTGGATCTCCCTACCGCTGCGCATTCGCAATGTTGATAGTCACCTGGCATTTTGAAAGGCCCTCAAAACCTGGCTTTTCCCTCCCTCCTCTTACAACCTCTCACACTGTACATTCTCGACAGGTGCACAGAAACGCTGACCCAAGCACAACACTCCTCTCCACCAATACACCACAGATGCCGGCTGCGTTTGCAGTGGCACACTGTGAAAAATGATCGTCCTCCCAAACAAACAATACTCTTACCCAGCAATACCCCACAGATTCCAGCAGCGTTTGCAGAGGCACACTGTGGCAAACCATTGTCCTTCCCCATCCCCATGGGCCCTGATACCATTGCCTATACTTTCATTCCATGGAGACCACGAATAGGCAGACCAGTCAATTGCATTGGACAAAGAAAAAGAAAGAACACTGCAGTGGACTCCATCCAAGAATGCAGTACGTATACTTTACACCACATTTGTGGACACAGGCATGGCAGCCCATCCATGCAACCTATAACGCAGCTATGGATATGCTATTCCGGTCTAGCAGCACACATAGCCATCCATACTGAAACCCCTGAAGTGCCTCAACACATCTGCCATTAGTATACAGAGACAACAAACAAATAAACTTGGGTCTAGCTGGGCACAAATCGAATCTTCAGCAGTGGCACTCTATCCTAAACCACCAACAGCACCCACCCACATGCCTGACCTCGGGGCTGCTTACTGGAGCCTAGCCAGCTCCCATAAATCCTGACCCAGCATAAATGAACGCATGAATCTTTTAATTTAAACTCTTAGAAACTCCTACCCATGGACTCTGGCCACCAAGGGCGTTCCAAACCCAAAGCTCATTGAGGCCATACCAATGGGGAAAGGGCGCTATATAAATGACAAATACAATACAATTTGAATTTTAAACACTGTTACTTATTTTGTGGAAACCTATATTTATTCTAACTTGTGAAGCTAGATTGTTTGGGAAGTAAGTATTTTTCTTTACAGGGAAACATTTGATATTTTAGTTGAACAACATTTCATTTTTTTCTTTTTTTAGAGGAATGAGTATGCAGACAGGGGAGTCATACAAATTCATGCTGTGCCCCTACTTCTGTAAGACAGGAGTGACATAAAAAAACAGGAGAAAAATATAGCCTAAGCCCTCCCATCTGCAAGAGAGAAGAGACAAACAAATTGAGGATGTGCTCACACCCCAGTGAGACAATAGAGATGTTAAAGTGCAAGATGTTCCCCTACTCTTGCAAGAGAGGAGATACATGAAAAATGAGTATGTGCCCTCACCCCTAAAGACAGGAGCGACAACAAAATTCAGTGTGTGCCCTCACCACTGCAATACAGGGGAGTCATACAAATTTAGTTTTTGCCCTCACCATTGCGAATAAAGGAGAGATGAAAAAATGTAGGCTGTGCCCAACACCTGCGGCAGAGGAGATATGCAAACATTCAGAATGTCAAAGGCACTTTTCAATCATTGGAACATCGTTAATAGACTACACCTATGTACTGCTCTGATAGTAGACACAGCATATGCAACATACTTGGTATTTCGCACTCTGGGTGGGTGTGTCATCAAAACTGGTCTTCATAATCACCTTGGTCACCACCATTCATCATTACCACAGTGCAATCTCCAGAGCCTTAGCTAATAGTGTCCACGTAAACCACAGTATCCACCACTCCTATCCCATTTCTTGCCTGTCCCCGGGTACACAGGTCATCCTCTACCTTAACTGTGATCTTGTGCTGACTTTGAGGATCCTGTTGATGTACATGCAAAGACAATTGGAACTTGTCATAGTGTACTGGCATATGGTGTCCATTCATTTTAGCCGACCTGAGTACTACACTAAGGGCCTCATTACAACCTTGGCGGAGGACCATGGTGCTATTAGCACCATGGTCCATGCCGCTAAGGTTGCAATTCCGCCATGGTGTATGGCGGAATTACCGCCCCATTCCAAGGTGAGTGGGGCGGTAATTCCCCATTCACCAGTGGCCCCTTCCCCATTCCCATTTTTGCCCCATAGGGCATAATGGGAATGGGGAAAGGCGATAATTACGGCACTGTAAATTACAGTGCCGTAATTATCGCCAAGGTCCCTTTGCGGCATGGATTTTAACGCCTGCAAAAAGCAGGCGTTAAACAGCCATCCCGCAAAGGGAACCTTGTAATCAGGCGTTAAGGGTCGGCGCAGTTTACGGTGCCGTAAACCCCTTAACGCCTGAGTCGGAATGAGGCCCTAAGAATATAACTGGCAAAATGTGTCACCATAAGGTGGAAAACATCTGCAAAGTGTGGCACATGCATTGTGATCTCCAACCTTACTGCAGCAATGCCATTGGAGTCCTTTTCTTCTGCCAGAAAACCGAAGGTTAGTTTTGAGAAGTTAGCCACTCTGCTACCACGTGTTCCTTTTTATCTCAAATGTCTGCTCCTGTGTTGCTCCTACCGTCAAAGCATTGGGTACACAAAGTGGCTTGTTGGTGAATGGCATGCAGACTTCTCTTGCTCATCACTAGAGTGAAAGGTGACCCAATGCACTGCTGCAGCCATGTAATCAGTGCTTTGACTGTCCACATATCCATTGGGAAGTGGACGTTCTCACCTTCTGGCCTATCCAAGGTCTTTCTCACTGCAGAACTACTGCATTATACAACACAGTTAAAGCCATGAATGAAAAGTAACTGCGGATGGGAATTTGATAGTGGGCATCACCTCAACAAAGGTATATGGCTGGGGGTCCACCTCTAGCATTTTCCTCATGTTAGTATTGAGCAGTTGTCCTGGTGAATGATTATTATGATATTTCTCACTGAGCTCAAAAAGCTCGCTGAAGTAGGGCTGGTGCATAGACATTGTTGATCAACTGCTACCATGTATTTTGGCACTGCTGATGCCACTGACAGACACACTACTTTGCTGCGGGACTGAAGCAACTTCCAGTTCTGTGTTTACTGTGCGGTGCAGTATTAGCATACTGCTGACTGCTGTCTATTTTTGGGATGTTTACGGCTGCTCTGATGCTGTTATTTTGGATGACTTGAAGTTTGTGGATGTTACCAGAGGAGGTGCCTATGAATAGAGTATTACAGTAATCAATCCTGGATCCAATGACTGCTCGGGCAACATATAGGCAACTATTTTTGGAGAGGAAAGGTCTGGCTGCATTTAGGACCTTGGTGGCGTGGGCTGCTGAGGAGGCAATGGTGCTCACTTGTCGGGACATGGTGAGTGATGCGTCGAGGTAAACCCCTAGAGTTTTTACAGTAACTGAGATGGGGATAAAGCCGGGGATAAAGCAGTTGTCAATCTGGAAGGCAGTGTATTGGTTGTTAAGATTTTTTAGCACTCTAAGTGGCCTGATAATTAGGATTTCAGTTTTGTCGCTATTTAGGCATAGGTGATTAGCTGCCATCCAGGCCTGTATTGTGGAATCGATGACATTGAGGGTGTTTGAGTCATCTGCATAATTAGCTGTAAGTGGGATCAGGATTTGGGTGTCATCAGCATAGTTGATGTAGATTATGCCAAGTGAGTCCAGAATTTTGAAGAGGGGCCTGGTGAAGATCTTGTATAGAGTCCCGAGAATACCCTCATGACTCTTCCTTCCAAGAAGGATGCAATCCAGGCAGTGGCGATTGGGGAGAAGTTGGTAGAGGTGGTAAGGTGGTAGCAAAGTATTTGGTGGTCAACCATGTCAAATCCATCAGATAGATTTAATAAGAGGAGAAGAGCTGAGTGTTCTTCATCCCTAATATTGTCTAGCTGATTTTCTAGATTGAGAAAGGCTGATTCGGTGCCATGCCGGGGCGCAATCCGGATTGCTGCATTCCTTGGACTTGGTTAACCTCAAGGAACTGCTGGACATGCAAGTAGGCTGCCCGATCCAGGATTTATAATAAGAACGGGACAGTTGTGATTGGCCTGTAGTTAGAGGGACTAGGCTGGTCTAAAAAGGTTTTTTTAGGAGTGGGAGGACCCAAGCTTCTTTCAGGCTGGCTGGAACTGTGTAGGTGTTGTTTATGATAATGAACGTTCCTCTGTGCAGCAATGGCTTTTTACACTATTGCTGCTGCAGATAGGATTTTACTGACTCCTGTTGATTTCCCTTCCATGGTTCATTCAATGCAAATTATAGCCCCCCCTAACATTTTTGCAATAGACATTAGCATAGAGGTTGTAAGGTCAAGTGATTTTGAAACTGTAGCTTTGGGCGGTAAATCATCTTTCGTTTGTTGTATGAGTAGACTTGTATGATTGACTGATGGTGGTGCTAGCTCTGCACGCCTGCCTCATTACGAAAGCTGTCATAGTGATTATTTAGGGCACCATATCCAGGGCTTGAGTCCAAAATAAAAAGTTAGAGGACTTCGACACCAACGTGGGGAAGTGACGTGTCATGACGTGGACATATTAGACTTTTGGCCGCCTTTTGCAGCTGACTTCTCTGGGCTCCCAGCAACATTTCTTGCCTTTCAACCACATCCTTTGTTCGAGAAGCTACAGTGGAACTGCACACTTCAAGTGTGTGATGGAGACATATGCGTTTGTTAATTCCTTAAAAACAAAGGGGGCACAGGTCCACTGCCCACCTGCATGGTCCCTCGACTTGTGACCTGTGACCTGAATCGGATAAGTGTTCTAAACTTGACTTGTTTTGTATGTTTTGTATGCGCAGTACTCGTGGGGTTATGGTGGTGGTAACTAGAGCTTATTTCATTAATCTGATCCATTTTATCTTTGTTTTTAAGTACATCTACATTCCCCCATTTATTGACTAAATCAGCATTCCCAGAGTGCTGCGATATACATTTACCGTTTTTGCCACTGCAGTGAGTTGGCTTTTATTTTTATTAGGGTTATCTCTAACTATTATGTCCATTCGATCCTCACCTGTTATGCCGACCAACTCACCACTAAGCGCATAAGAAATAGTGCCCATCATCTTTCTATTTTCTGAGACTTCCTTACATATAGTTCAATCTCATCTCTGGCACTATTTTGCATGCACGCCTGTTGCTAAGCAATTGCCAATGGTCGACGAAAGTGGGGTGTCTTTGTTTATGACATCCGTTGCTATGATTGTTAGGGTGTCTTTACTGTTATCCTGATCCTGACCCTGTTGGGCCCCTCTTTAAACTGGTATAGACTACCAACACACAGGTTCTGCAGAAAACTGTGCCTCCTGCTAGGTGAATCTACACCCAAAAGTAAAATAGGGGATACAAATAGGTCTGTTAACCTCAATTTTAGTGGCACAACACATTTCTGAACCCCACCGCCACTATTCAGCATTTAGAATTTTTAAGCTAAGCATAATTATATTTGTAAATTGGAAATTAAATCATGCTTCATTCACTTAAACTGTTATGACTGATACCAGTGCAGGCTTCCTGCCCCTCCCTTCACCCTGGAATGGTCCAGTACAACACCACCCCCCCAGATCGGGAGAAGAGCTGTAAATGATTAGCCAGAAGAAAGAAGGCAATGAGAAGACCAGGTGGGACAAGGAAGCACAGAGTGTTGAGCAAGGTGTGAAAGGGCTGAAAGGGCGTTTCCTCCCAATGTTCTGGGGCGGGAATGGGAAAGATGTCATCCCCACAACCACATATACTACGTGCCATCAACAAAAAGGAAAAGGGTGAGGTATACATTATATAGTTCCTTTGCTCCAACTCCAGTTTGAAGCTTTCTAAAAGCTGCAGGTGGAAACAAGCCCATGAACTGAAGGTGGTCTACGAAAAAGGACAACACGATAGAGAAGGACTTCTACAGATTGAGTACATTCTGGTGTGAAAGATCCCAAGCTGAGCCAGCGGGTTTAGAGCTCACTGTACCCGGGGATACCCGTCCTATGCTAGGCTCAGCATTGATGGTGATATTTCTGTGACAGCGAGGAATCGTCTTTGAAGGCACCATGTGCTGCTTGTGTTGTGGAATGATTCTATTCCCATATTTTCTGGATAATATTAGTATTCTTACAACATAATAATTTGACGAAATTACATTTATTTTTGCCATTTTAACTGTAAAGAATTTTTTTTGTTTTTGTTTCCATACGCAATATGTTAATTATCATGTGCAGTGTCAGCTGCCAGCTTCTTACATTGCCCTGCAGCTCCTCAAACTAACTTGATCATCACCATCATCATCATCATGGTTTATGACATAAGACGCATCTTCATTTTTGTCTGACTCTTACTCAATGGATGGGATGGAGTTCAGGAGACAGTGGCCTGGAACTTTCCACTTTAACCTGCAGTTTAAGTGCATTGTTTGTTAGTCTGTTCTGATCTTCGTCAGATTACATGTGCTCCTCACCTGCTGTAATTGTAGATGGATTTGAGTGTGGAACCTCTGAACGTCTGGATGCACAATCATTGTGGTGCAGTGTCTGTGCATGTATGTGTACTGCATGATCCTCAAAATAAATGAGGGGATCGGACAGAGAGAGGTTGGTGCTTAAAGAGAAAGCACTTATGGCTGCTGATACTGGGACACCTGGGAGGGGCTCTGGATTATGGTCAAAATAGACATGTGTATGGAGGAGGACATACATGATGTATAGAGATGAGGGTGGTGGGGTGGTGGGGGTTGTGGTGGCCTGATGAACCACATCTTTGTTTTGTGTTGCTGTTGAAAACAATAAAAAGATGTACAAAAAAACTGACTTCAGGAGTGACAGTGGAATGTTGGGATGTGCTAACTTTCAGGTGGCCTTGATATTCTTTCATCACCAGTGCACAAATCAAGAGGTCACACGCAGTACATCTCCCCCTGCCTGTGGATCTTTTCTGTCCTCCAGACATATAATCCTCACCTGGAAAGATTACTCAATTCAGAATATGGACTTCACTGATAGTTATCTCCTGCCTCACTGGATTTGTGTAACTTCCTCCCACCCCAAGTGTAATGTCATTATATAATGAACCACAACAGTGCCAGCTGTGCAAAGGGATTTTCTGAGTGCCACCCACGGGCACCTGCACAGTTCACTCAATTCAAGAAATGGATGGTCAGTGATAGTTGACTCCTGCCTCCCAAGATGTCCACAACTTTCTCCCACCCCAAGTTTAACATCACTGTCTCTACGAACACAATAGCATAATTGCACAATCTGCGCTAAGGGATTCTCTGAGTGTCACCCAATGACATGTGAGCATATCCTTAAAGCTGAAGAGATGAATGTCTACTCTGCACCTTAGTTTCACTAAGGGCCACCTGCACAGTTTACTCAGTTCAAAAGATGGATGGTCAGTGATAGTTATTGCCTGCCTATATATATATATTTTACAGGGCCTGCATTAGCGGCCCATTTGTTATGGTTAGGTTGCTCAACCCATAGGAAGAAAACTTTTTGGGCGGCTTATAAATTCACCCCCCCTTGACGAATCCTCACAAAACCTTGCAAAAAAAGTATATGGCCCTGTCATAAGTATTCTCAGAAGTTTGCTGAGGTTTTGTTAAGGGGGTTGTTATAGGCGGGGTCCCATAATGTCTGGTTTTTCCCACAGATGCAATGGAAAAAAACATGTACTCACGCCTAACCCAAGGATGGATATTCACCAAATTTCTGGCAGGTTAGGTGGCTTGGTCCCAATGGAAATTTGGTGTAAATCCATCCAGTAGTTTTATTTTAAAGCAACCAGAAAGTAGATAAAAACAAATTAGTGATATCTGGGGTTGGTCTGTGGACTCACTTCTCTGTTCAGTCCACAGACGGGCCTCCGATTGGTCTAGAGGCCGGCATAAGGTCCACGGACATTGGAAGCGCCTGCTGATTGGATGGTGAAAAGTGTGCGGTGCGACATATTTTTGGAAACGCCCACCATGTTCAATCTGCGGAGAGCCACCAGTGTCCTTGGATGCCGCTGTGGGGAAACAAGACTGAAAAACAATGTTGGTGAAATGGAATGGATTCAGAATTTGGTATTGGTACATATAGAATTTGTTGATTAGGTATGTGGGCTTTCATTTAGTTCTCTGTAATGAAAATGTTGCTAGAGATTTACATTTCCAATGCTGCCGAGGGTATTGTGGCATAGTTTGTGCCCTAATGTTTTGAAAGTAGGTTGACCTTTCACTGGCGTTAACTGTAGGAGATCTCTGAAAACAATAACATGTTTTCCTCCAAACAAATCTTTGTAGTTGGTTTTCAAGACTTCTTGCATTCTGAGATGAATTAAAGCCAATATTATGTTGAAAACGATGCTTACATCATCTCTCAGGGTCACTTTCAAATGTTTTAGAATTCTGTGTACTTCCTAACATACATACAATGACAGTTCCAAAGTGTTTTCTTTGGATGTGCTTTACTTCTTGAAGCAGATCTTAGATTGTCTGATGTAGGAGAATATTATTTAAATGTTGTAGTTCTAGAGAAGGACATTTTGCATAGTATAGTCTATGCCCAAGATTCTGTATAGCAGAAGGGCATGTTGCTAACATTTTGATACAGTGGCAGGTGCTTTTACAACCAGTTCCTAAAATGCAGGCTAATGAATGTCCCGAAAGTCCAGTGTGGCTGCACGCTGGTCAAGAGTCCATGGTTTGTAAAGTTTTCATTGTACTTTGTCTGTTAGTTTTGCATAGTTATTGAGGAATTGTGGTAAAGAAGAATTGTTTGCGTATGTTACAAATTGAACTTCATGTCCATTTGTACACTGGACAGTTTGTTTGGGTGAAAGGAGTATTTGGTTGATGGTTTGTTGGGGATGTTTTTTCTATAAGGGTTTCTTTTGCCATAATGGTGTCTCCTACCATTTCATACCCTTGACTGTGACTGTCTATGGCAATTGTTTTTTGTTGTTCTTGTTTATAAGTCTAATCTTTGAAATATGTTCTATGCTGCTTTTGTGATCCCATTCACCTTCACAGAAGTTTGAAAAGGCATCTATATTGACATTGTGCATGTTTAGAAGTACTTTCTGTAATTTATTGATTAATTTAGTTAGTGGTTTCATTCAGTTTGAAATTATTATATAACTCTCTTTAGTAGAAATGCACTGCCAATTAGAGCTTCAAGCATTAGTATCCTGTAGTGGACTTTATTGGTAGATCGTACCTGTTCAGCTGTTTTTATATGACTGTGATGAACTCTACGGTGGAAAAATGTTTGTAACATAAATGGTTTGGATTGCTTTACTGTGACTACATTAACACTGGAAGATACAGTGTTAGGTACACTAGTAGGTTTGCTTTTCTTTGCGCATATTCATTTACTTTTAGTTTTTCATTGTGGCTGGTTTACTTTTGTTGAGTAAAGTTACTAGCGCTTTTGTTTTAATGTTTTCTATAAATTGTTTTAGAGGTGGACGGCTATGTAGTTTGCTTTTATTATTTGCTCTATTTAACCTTTCTTTTCTATGGAGTTGCATTTTAGTAGGCATTTTGTTGTGTCTGCTGGGAAAAGAGAAAGTTTGGTTTGGAAGTTGTGGAATGTATATATATCGTGATTGGGTGTATGGGTGTGATTGGAGAGGTTAATACAGTGCTGTGAGATTATGAGGTGGCATACTAGGTGTGATTGGGAAGGATGGGAGGGTAAGAAAGTGTAGAGATGTGATGTGTGGGGTTACTGAGTAAGGTAGGGTTGGTGTGATTGAATCAATAGGGACACTCTGATGTTTTCAGGAAAGCATTGGGTGTTGCAATGGTGGTGTTTAGATGGGAATAGAACGAGTGTGAATGGTGCAAAATAATGAGTTAGAATGAAAGAAATGTTGGATCGGAAAAAGTAGTCTGGGATAGTATATAGTGGAAGTGTACTGTTGCAATTATATAGATTTACATGGTACACTAATGTACTTACTTTGTAGGATGTGAAGGCTATTCATTTTTGGGTACTTGTCTTCGGCAATGTACTTCTTTCCTGTCATTGTAAAAGAAATTTAGTGTGTATATGTGATAATGGTGAAGTACTTTTAGTAAGCAAGGTTGTTACTTATGAAGGTAGGAGGAGTTGTTGGGAGAAAGAGTTAATGAAATTGCTAGATGTTTAAAAATGCTTATTTTTAGAGCATGTTCAAGAAAGTTAAGAAATGCATATGTTCGTTTATAGAAGCACTGTGTGTAATAGTTTGTAAAAGAGGATACAAGTTGATGGAAAAGATGTGTAGTACACTTTTAAATGGCACTTGATTTGTGGAAATGTAATATGTTAGGAGTATATGCATACTTGCCAACATGATGCATTGTAATCTGTAGGTGTTTATGTATTCCTAGATTTTTTGTTTGCATTCTGGAATTTGTAGGTCCACTATTCATATTATAAAAGTTGGCGTACAAGTCCCATATTGTAGAGAAAAAATCAGGACTCGATAGGTACCTACAGATTGGAACGGGTGATGTTGGGATATATGCATGTACTGCCAACATGTTAAACTGGCACACACTAACTGCCAGTTAAACATGGTGTACCAATGTATTCTATTTGCTTTTCCTTTCTTTTATGAAAAAGTGACACAGTGCTACTATAAATGCATGTATGTATTTTTTTACTTTCATCAAAATGTTTTGAAAAATAATCATTTTGAAACGCTCAACCTTTTCGAAATAAATGTCACGCTTTTGAATCTTCAGGCCCAGTCCTGTTTTTTTTGTTGCATTCTGGGACTTGGAGAAGTGGAATTGGAAGTCAAATAATGGAAAGGAAAAAATGAAATATTGATAAGCACCTACAGATTGGAATGGTTGATGTTAGGATGTATACATGTGCTGCCAACATATTAAAGTGGCGCAAACTTAGTGTCACTTAAAAATGGTCTGCAAATCGATTCTATCTGCTTTTACTTTCTTTTATGAAAAAGTGGCACACTGTGCTGCTGTAAATGCACATATGCATTTTTTAATTTTCATGAAATTGCTCATAAAAAGAACCATTTTTAAATACATAGCCTTGTAATTATTATTTGCTTCATGTGAGCTTGTGCTGAATGCTGCAATGCATGGCATTTGCTACAGTGGTTAACAAGAGAATATACTTATTTGGAGGGGCTTATTACAGGATAAGTAGCAGGAACCCTATATATATATATAATATATATATATATATATATATATATATATATATATATATATATATATATATATATATATATTTGTGAAATAGTTGAACATATTTTTTTAAAATATAATTATTCCTGTACTATGTCTTGTTAGATGCAGATCTGGTTGAATCTGGTAAATAAAAATGTTGGACAGTTTTAGAGTAGTTTTTGATGCAGTTGCCTTTTATTAACAGGAGATATGTACTCTCAGAGTTCAAGTGTACATCTGAAGTGTTGAACTGAGATGACAGGGTTAGCTGTAAAGTTTTTGGATGTGATTGGTGATGGATGTGTGACTCTTTGAAAGGAGCCAATGAGGGAGTGTTGAGAACATGAAAGTGGAAAGTGTAGAAGGGCTTCCCTGTGTTACCGGGTCCGTGGATACCGCGGTAGCCCGCAGATGGCATGTGCTGATGGCATGTGCAACATTCTGGTATTTTGTGGATGCCTGGCATGGAAAGGGGACTGTGGGGATTAGCCAATGAGGTTTCCTGGGTGTGGGGTACAGGAAGAGAGGGCTGGAAGAGTTATATTTGTAGTGTAGTGATTATGGCTATAGCTATGGCTTTGAGGAAGCAGAGTGTGTGGAGTTTGGGTGATTCTTCAACTCAATCAGTCTTTGAAGGTGTATGCTGAAAATAATGAAATCTTTGGAACTATTGGATTGGTAGAAGAGGAAGTTTTGTGACATGCAGTTTATGGCTTAAACTGAGCAAGCGTGTTCTCATTCTGTCAGAGTATGGTTCACTTTAAATGTCTATACATTGTAATTGTGCATTGTGGAGGGGACAGATTTCTTGGAAAGCCTAATGGAACTGTTTCCTTCTACAAATATAAGCAAATATTTGGAGATGTCCAAACTAGTTCAGGCCAGAAATTGAAGAATAGAGGCAACTTGTTAATAAAGCTGTATCTGCTTTTTAATATGATGCAGGAATGTCATCTTTTGAGAATGACAATATAAGGTCTGATGGTGTGATTTTTTTGTGAAGATGGAGTTCATTTTTGCAGATTTTGGAAATGTGATTTTTCTTTACAATGTTACAAATGCATTGAAAACATTCCTGCAAGAAAATTGTAAGGGAAAATGTAGAGTGTATAGTACTAGTGTGCATAAAAGCAAAAAAAGGAAAACAAAGATATTTGTTAACAAACCCCCCAAAAAACAAAATAAAAGGTTATTTTCAGAGCCACCACTAAAGAATGAATAACTGAAATTGTGTTTAAATTCTCCCCATCCCTTTGAGTGGCCGCGATGTCTGCGGACACCACAGTAGTCTATGGATGACAGCAAGTGCCATCCCGGTCTTTTAAGGATGCTTGGCATGGAAAGGGGACTGTACGGATTAACCAATCAGGTTTACTGGGTGTGGTGTACAGGAAGAGAGGGTAGCAGGGGTTTTGTTTGCAGGAGTTTTAAGAGCACTGAAAATGCTTATGGCTATGTCTTGGAGGAGGCAGAGTGTATGGATTTTGAGGGTCTCTTAGAGCTCTTGGCTGAAGCACATTGAGTACTGTGGATTGGGTGAAAATCTTGGATTCCATGAATTTGAAGTGACATGGTATGGAGTGTGAGGCATGAAGTGGGCCGACTTGCTCCCGTTTTGTGAGCATATAGTTCACTTAAAACATCCAGACATCATTGTTCTTCATTGTGGATGGAACAGTTTGGGGTACGTTACTGGAATTTCATTGCAGTTTGAAATGAAGGAGACACTTGGAAAGTTGATGGAAATAGTTCTAAATTCCAAAATACTTTTTTTTCGGATTGCTCAGAGAAAAATGCGGATGTGTTTGAATTTATTTTGGCCACATATGGAAAAAGCAAGGCAGAACGAGAATAAAGCTGTGTGTGCTTTTTTGCGAGATGTTGGCATGACATCTTTTCATAATGAAAACATTGAATTTGATAATGTCAACATTATTTGGAGAGATGTAGTGCATCTTACTGATGCGGGCAATCAGATCTTTCTGGAAAATGTTCAAAATGCATTGAAACAGTTTTTGTGAACACATAATAATTACGTTGTGCAGAATTTTTGTTAGTTCAGTATCTAAAACAAAAGACAGAAAAAGCTTCTTTTAAAAGCCACCATTTTTGCATGAAAAACAATTAAAATGATTTCCATTTCCCCACCCCACGTTTGGAATTTTTCATATCTCTGCGGACTACCGTGCTGCTAGCAGACCATTCAGGTGGCAAAGGGGTCTGTTACTTTTTTTCTCACTTCCATTTTTAACTGGGAAAGGTGGCTCCTGTGTTTTTTGTTTTTGTATTTTTTTAGCTTTTGTCTTTTTTTGTGTTTTTTCCGGGAGAGGCAAGGTAAGATGGGGGAGGGAAGTTATGGAAGGGGCACCAACCACAGAAACTAAGGGGCAGGTGGACAGAAGAAGATGTTCAGTGGGCCTTAATCAAGGTAGGTGGCAATGTTTCTCGTGCTCCTTGATTGCGGCCTTAAAGTACTCTGAAACTGCTCCCACCTACAGATCATTGCTTCATAGTACAAACATAGTACTGGTAGAAAGGTAAGGGCCTGTATGGCCTGTGAGGCAGCTACTGGGTTCCTCTGCCCCAAAGGAGTATCCTTTGTGGTAACAGGAGCAGTTGAAGAAGATAGGGTCAACCTACTTTTCCCTGAGAAAGGTACTGCCTTTCTCAGAGCACCCGAGTGGTTGGACTTGGTGTGGTGCTGCATGGATGTGGTCCCATAGGAATACATCCCAAGTTTTCTACAGCTGACTACAACTTTCCACTCAGTGCATCGAACCTCGGCAGCATGAGCCTTTGGCACATTTCCAATGGTGGTGAAAAACCACCACACCCGGGACTCACTCCAGGTGCTGGAGATAGGGACTTGAACTCTCAGAGTGCATATCTTGTGTTAATAAAAGGCATCTGCATCAAAAACTACTATGCAACTGTCCAAGATTTCTATTTCCACATTCAACAAGATCTGCAGGTATGCTTATATTTAACTGAATCTTTTCTTCAACTCTTTCACAAATATATATATATATTTATATAGAGGGTTCCTGCTACTTACCCTATAACAAGCTTCTCATTAAGCATATTCTCCTTTTTAATGACTTACAAATGCCATGCAGTGCAGCATTCATCACCTGCTCAAATGAAGCAGCAAACAATTAGAATACTCTGCGCTTCAACATTTTTCTTTTTACAAGCATTGTGATGAAAGTAAAAAAAAATGCATACGTGTATGTATAGCAGCACTGTGTCACTGTTTCATAAAATACGGGAAAAGCAGATAAAATAGATTGTTAGACCATTTTTAAGTGCCACTTAATGTCTGCCAGTTTAATATGTTTGAAGCACGTGTATACCTTCCAACATCACCCATTCCAATCTATAGGCACATATCAAGTCTTTATTCTTTCTTTTGCATTCCGTCACTTCCAATTGACCATTATAAAACTCAAACTACAAGTCCCAGAATGCAAAGAAAAAACAGGCCAGAACTTCAAGATTCAAAACTGTAACATGTATATCAAATAAACATATAAAATACTGTGCTTTTCAAAATATTTATTTTTGGAAGCATTTTGAAGAAAGTTCAAAAATATCTGCATTTATAGCAGCACTGTGTCACTTTTTCATAAAAGAATGTGAAAGCATATAAAATAGATGTGTACACCATTTGTAATTGGCACTGCATGTGTACCAGTTTCATATATTGACAGTACATGTACACTTCCCATCATAACCCATTCCAACTTTCAGCTGCTTATGCAATCCTACTTTTGTCTCACAATCTGTGACTTGTAATCCAACTTTTAAAACGTGAAATGTGAAACTCCATGCCCCAGACTGCAAACAAAAATCTAGGACTACATAAACACACAGATTACAATGCATCATGTTGACAAGTATGCATGTACTCCTAACATATTAAACTTGCACACACCAACTGCCATTTGAAAGTGCACTAAACATCCTTTCCATCAACTGTTCTTCTCTTTTACAAAACATAACCGAGCTTTAAATGCACATACACATTTTTTAACATTCATGCTAATCCTCCTACGAGCAACATATTTTATCCATCCACCAATTGTATTAACTGTTTTCCTCACCACTCCTCCTTCCTTCAAAAATAACACACTAGCTTACTAAAGGGACTTCACCTTCGCCACATATCCCCTCTAAATATATTTTTAAATTACACAAAACATGCACATTACCTTTGACAACAACCGAAAAAAGAATACCCTTCAGATCCAAAAAAAGTAAGTACATTAATGGACCATCTATATGTATGTAATTACAGCAGTTCCAATATACATTACCCCAGACTACTCTTTTCAAACAACATTTCTTTCACTCTAGCCCATTATATTCCACCATTCACACTCTTATAATTCCCATATACATGCCACCATTGCAACACCCACTTTTTTGCTCAACTACCCTACAGATTCCATCATACCACCACTCCATTAGTCACTAACCCAACACTATCACACTCTTACTCTCACAACCTTCCCAACCACACATAAAATACCAACTCACAATCAAACAGCACTCTACTCATCTCTAAAATCACACCCACAAACCCATGAACCATACATGCATATACATTGCACACCTTTCCAAGGCAAACTTTCACTTTCCCCACAGACACAACAAAATGCCTACTAACAAGCCAACTCCGTAGAAAAGACAGAAAACATAGAGCAGGTAAGAATAAAACGACACCATATAGTCAGCCCATCTCTAGAACAATACAAAAGAGCTAGTAACCTCACTCTACAAATCTAAACCAGACACGACTAAAAATGTTAACGCTCCTCTTGCAAAAAATAAAAGAAAAACATCATGTAAAAACATAAGCAGACCAACTAATGAACATAACCCTCTATCCACCAGTGTTAACGTAGTCACGGTAAAGCAATCCAAAAAATGTATGTTACAGAAAATGTTCCGCCGTAGAGTTCTTCATTACCTTATAAAAACAGCTCAAAAGGCACAATCTACTCTTACAAACTACCGCAGGAGACTCATCCTGCAAGCTCTAATTGACAGTGCTTTTTAACTAATGAGAAGATTGTTTTTATTGATTTTAAACAGAATCAAACCACTTACTAAATTAATCAATACATGACAAAAACGACTTCTAAACATGTGCACTGTCAATATATAAACCATTTCAAACTTCTGTAATGGTAAATGGATTCACACAAGCAGCACCGAACAATATTTCAATGACGAAGCTTATAAACAAGAACAACAAAAACAATTGCCACACACAATAATGGTTGAGGGTATGAAATGGTGGAACACACCATTATGGCAAAAATAACCCTTATAGAAAAAAGTCCCAAACAAACTTTTAACCAAATGCTCTTTTCACCCAAACAAACCATCCAGTGTAGAAATGGACATGCGGCTCAATGTGTAATGTAAACCAACAATCCTTTAAATCTTTACGACAGTTCCTCAATCACTATGTGAAACTAAAAGACAAAAGTAGAATGAAAATTGTACAAACCATAGACTCCTGTCCAGTGCATAACCACACTGATCTGCAAGTACATTCATTAGCCTGCATTTTAGGAAATGCTTGCAAAAGCACTTTCCAACACATCAGAATGTTAGCAACACACCATTCTATTATATGGAATCTTCTGCATCGTCTATACTATGCAAAAAGCCCTGCTCTAGAATTGTACAATTTAAATAACATTCTCCTACATGGAACAGCCTAAGAACTGCTTCAAGAAATAGAGCACATCCAACTAAAATACTTTGGAATTGAAGTTGACTTAGAAAATTCTGGACCTTCAGAAAACATTACCAAAAACCTCCTAAACATTCAACACCCTAATGAAGACATACAAAAAAGACATAGCTACATTCCAAAAGACATCTGCTGAAATACCAGACCAAATATGTGTCTATTGTCACAGAATCTTTTATAAAAAGGGCACAAAAACAATAGCTATACCCTCCAAAATGGAAGACAATGAAGAATCCCATTTGTTAAAATTAGCTTTATATCTAACAGCAGAAACTAAATACAAAATAACTGACCCCTCAACAGTTTGCACATACTGCAACACAAAGCTTGACACTAACAAAATGCCATAACCTACTTCTGAAAGCTCTCCAACAACTTAACTTGTATGATAGCATTATAATCCAAACAGTGCACCCATTACAAGCTATAATATGCCTTCAACCATAATCAACCAAATTACCTCCATTCGAGTTACTAAAGGGCACCCGTGGCAAAATAGTATATTTGCCATTAAATCTTAAAGAAAATGTACACACTCTAGGAGTACAACAACCAATTGATTAATGTTTGATTGTACTAGTTAATGGTGTGCCAACAAAAGACACACACATTTGCAACAACTAGTCGACGTAAACAAAGTTATGCAAGCCCTACAATATCCAAAGGAAAACAATGAATACTACAAAGATATAACATAGAGGAAAAGTTAAGAGAAACCACGCAAATTATGCAAGACTGTTAGGCAGAAACCTGTGCAGTTCCCTTGGGGACAACTGCAAAAGATTTAAGACTACAGGTGTTGGCAGTAAACCCACTTGGTAGCAGTCTGTACCACCGATATTTACCTGGTAGCTGTGGCTGAGCAGTCAGACTTCCCTCAAGAAGAGTTAGGCAGCATGCAAAGTATACACAATAGGCACTCAGATACAATAGCACAAGCAAACACTGACCAGAGCTTTGGTATCAAAGTATATAATTATTTATTTAAAAACACACTTATTGAAACACTCCAGAACTATTATTGTAAATCACTCTAAACACAATTACTATTATTATATATACACTCCTTATTCCTTATCAGACAAGTCTTAGTTAACACCACTTATTTCCAGACAGAGATGAGCGCTTCACTATAGATGGCACTCCAATAAGTTAACGAAAAAGGGAGGGAAAAAGGCAGAAGGTAGGAAAATACACCACACTAATACTTAGGAACTCTTAAGCAAGGCAGGAAAGTCAAAAGTTACTTGTGAGCCAAAGTCCATAGGCCGGGCCCACTCTTGGAGAGAGCAGGGCACAAATGCACCCAAGATCACACAATGACAACAGGCTTAAAACGTCTTGCAGGGAGTTCAGAAAGGTTTTAGTTAGGCTCAGAAAAGTTTAGCCAGGGTGTCCCAGGCTAACCCAGGGTCGAAAGCCGGGGGCTAAATCTACCCCGTACAGTCGGTTGCAAGGGAAGCCAGGTGGAACACGGTACCTTATGTGGAAAGGAATCTCCAGCGGGGGCAGTTGTTCCTGGCAGCGGGTGCAAGTCGCGGCGTCGTCCAGAGGAAGAGAAGGTCACGACGTGGAGGAAAGATGAAGGTCGTTGCACTGCCAGGGAAGAAACCAGCCGTGAAGTTTTCCGGTTAAAGGTACTACCCTTTGATTTGCGGTAGTGGTCAAACGTGGTATCCCGGTTGCTGGGGTGCTTGGCACAGGCAAGGAGGCCACGAGATGTTCCAGGACGAGAAAAGGAAGCAGACTGGTTATCCCCACCAGTCGAAGGAAGAAGACTCTCCGGGCTGGAGATCTCTTCTGTCGTTGGGAAAAGTGGTGAGACGATTCAGCAGGGCTCCACCGGTGGTGTCGTCGTAGCAGGTCGGTTCAGCTTCTCCCTCGTCGAATTCTTAGGTCCTGTGGCGACTTCTGAAGTTCCAGTCCCCAAAAGCCCTGCTTTTATGCAGAAAACCCCCATTCACTCAGCCTAGCTGTCACTCAAACATGCTAAGTGGTGAGCTGGCCGGCTCACCACTTGGGCCAATCAGGACGGAGTGCGACTTGAGTTGCCTAGGCAACTCAGTCCAGGGTGCCTAAATCCCCCTCCACCCCTCCTAAGTACCCCAGACAGAGTGGCACCACTTTGGAGGGCTTCTGTGGAGAAGCCCGCCAAAAAGTGGAACAAAGGGCTCAACTTGGGTTGGAGTCACAGAAGCGAACACAAACGCCATTTTAGAACCGAGTTCTGGCAAAAAATACCAACCGGAGAATTGATATTAAATAAATTACCCGCCGGTATGTTCGAGGCTATAGGAATTAAATAATTAAAGTTGGTAGCCTCGAACAATGGGAAATCCCATAGGGATATATTCGCGGTCGAATATAAAAAGTAGTATCCACTGCCACCAGCCAAAACTCGATGAGGGGGGACGGAGACGTGCCTCCTCGACTAACAGACCCCGGGGCAATCGAATTGCCCCGGCCAGTACATCCACAATATTGTGGTTTGTACTGGTTCTGTTCAGAATTTGAGACTAGTAAAGTCAATGGTGACTTTACATGCCCTGGGAGACAGTAGTCAGTCCCAGGGTATGGAGTCTATACTGGGGGGTCACTATGACACCCCTGTGTTACTGCATTGAGGGTGCTGTGTAACACACATCACAAAAACACATGAAGCCCTATGGAGTAAAAGACCCCATGGCCCATTAAACACATATAGAATCAAAGAGATCCACTCAAATCATGTCCAAGAGTGAGGGTAAAAGAGTCTCACTCTTGGCAGGAGAAAAAAATATACCCCAAAAATCCAGCAAAGCTGCTGGGGGACTCACTAGGTTAGGAAATTCAGCCTAAACAGAGAATTCTCCCTAACACTCGCCCACCCCCAGACTAAGGGACAGGAGGATTTAATCCACTCCTGGATGAAACTCATACCTCTAGTTGATGACATACATCCTAGAGAGTCCATCAGCATTTTGATGGTGTCACCCTGACCTGTGCTCAATGGTGAAATCAAACCCTTGAAGGCAGATTGACCATCTCAATAGTTTTGGATTTTCCCGTTTCATTTGCATCAACCATCTCAAGGGTTGGTGGTCAGTCTGAATGACAAAAGTAGAACCATACAAGTATGGCCTAAACTTCTTCAGTGCCTACACAATAGCAAAGCATTCTCTTTCGATTGTTGCCCACCTTGTCTCAGGATCCTTCATTTTATGGCTGATGAAGCAAATGGGGTGCTCCCTACCCTTCTCATCCAGTTGGCTAAGGATGGCACCTATACCTACATTGGAAGCATCAGTCTGTACAATGAAAGTTTGGTGGTAGTCAGGAGCTCTTAGTACTGGTGCTTGGCACAGAGCTTTCTTCAGGTTTTCAAATGCCTGATTGCACTCCTCATTCCATTTTACCTTTTAGGGAATTTAGGAGAGGAGATTACATTCAGTGGAGAAGCTATGGTCCCATAGTTCTCTATGAAATTCCTGTAATACCCAGTGAGGCCTAGTAAGGCTCTCACTTGGGTTTGAGTAGTAGGTGTTGTCCAATTCTGCACAGCTTCAATCTTGCTGAGCAGAGGCCTTATTTCTCCACCTCCTACCTCATGCCCAAGGTAGACCACTTCACTCTGTCCAATTTGGCATTTACTTGCCTTTATGGTTATATAGGCCTGCTCAAGAGCCTGCAAAACATGTCCCAGGTGGTTCACATGTTCCTCCCAGGAGTGGCTGAAGACTGAAATGTCATCTAAGTATGCTATGCATAAGTCCTCCATCCCAGCTAGAACTTGGTTTACCATCCTTTGAAATGTAGCAGGTGCATTTTTCAGTCCAAAAGGCATAACCTTGAATTGGTAAAAGCCAACTGGGGTAGAAAATGCAGTTTTCTCCTTGGCATGGTCTGTCAGGGTTATTTATTATTTGCTGTGCCAAGCCTATCCACCATCTCATCTGTCCTTGGCAATGGGTGGACATTATTCTTGGTGACTGCATTAAGAGCTCTATAGTCCACACAGAATCTCAACTCTTTGGATCCTGCCTTTGGTACTAACACAACTGGGCTAGACCATGGTCTAGTAGAGGGCTCTATTACCCCGAGATCAAGCATCTTCTTGACCTCACCTTTGATGTGGGTTCTGACATGTTCTGACATTCTGTACCCTCTGCTTTTGTCTGGCAGACAGTCACCAGTGAGAATATCATGCTGGCCCCAAGGGGTAAAGCCTGGTGAAAGTGAGAACAGGGAGGCAAACTGATTTAACATAGATTTGCACTCCTCTTGTTGCTCAGGTGTCAGATCTGAAGAGAGGTTAACTCCTTCAACCTTTTCGTCCAAAGGTAAGCCTCTAAGGAGGTCAGGTAGCGCTTCACTCTCCTCCTCCTCTTCCGATGAAGCTAGAAGCAAGGCTCCTACTTCAGGTCTAGAGACATAGGCTTTGAGGCGGTTTGTGTGGAAGACTCTGGGAGCTTCCCTGGGTTTGCCAAGATCCACCAGATAGTTGACCTCTCCGGGTTTTCCCACAACCTTGAAGGGTCCCATCCATTTGTCTTGCAAGGCCCTCTGCCTTGTTGGGAGCATAACGAGAACTAGCTGGTCTTGAGTGAACTCAACCATGTTAGCCTTCTGATCATGCCAATGCTTGACCAGAGCTTGTCCAGCTTTCAAGTTGTCACTTGCTTCTGCCATTATGTGGGACATTCTCCGTCGGAGACCTATCACATAGTCAGTCACTCTGACTGGCTTGGGGGAAGGAGCACTCTCCAACCCCTCCTTGATCAGGGCCAATGGACCTCTGACCGGATGGCCATAAAGAAGCTCAAAGGGAGAATAACCTACTCCCTCCTGAGGGACTTCTCTATAAGCAAAGAGAAGGCATTGCAGTAGAAGGTCCCACTTTTGTAAAGGGGTTCCTCTAAAGCACCTATCATGCTCTTCATGGTTTTGTTAAACCTTTCTACCAACCAATTTGTCTGAGGGTGGTATGCTGTTGAGAACTTGTAAGTAACTCTGCAGGTTTTCCACATGGCTTTCATGTAGTGGGACACATAATTTGACCCCCTGTCAGAGATTACTTCCTTAGGAAACCCAACCCTGGTAGAAATACGAAGGAGGGCCTTAGCCACAACCGGAGCTGTAACAGTCCTCATAGGAATTGCCTCAGGGTACCTAGTAGCATGGTCTACTACAACAAGGATAAACCTGTTGCCTGAGGAGGTTGGGGGATCAAGGGGACCAACAATGTCAATCCCTACCCTCTCAAATGGGACTCCCACAACTGGGAGAGGAACTAAAGGTGCCACATTCTTGGAACCAACCTTACCAGAAGTCTGGCAGGTATGGCAGCTCTTAAAGTACTTATCTACTTCAGCCCCCATCTTTGGCCAATAAAAGTAGAGAGAGAGCCTTTCCTTGGTCTTCTTGAAACTCAAGTGACCAGCCAAACGTATCTCATGGGCTAGTTGTAAGAACTGTTGTCTGTTTTCTTGAGGTACTACAAGGCGTTTGTAGTCTCCAGGTTCAGACTCAGTTAGTTCACTGTAGAAGAGGCCATCTTCCCAGTGTAACCTGTACTTCCCAGGCTCTTGCCCATCAGCCTGAGTAGTTGCCTGTTGGCGGACACCTTCCAGTGTTGGACATTCTCTTTGGCCCTTACGGAAAGCTAATCTGCTGGGTCCACCTTCTGCCAATAAAGACTGCAGCTCAGGATGGTCAACTGGATCTAAATCTCCAATAAGGTCTTGGCCTCTTACTTGCTCTTCTTCAGAGTCTAGTTCAACCACACAGTGTTCAACCACCCTCTCAGCCTCAGCTGGAGGGGGAGTTACTGGTGTAACTTTGGACATCCTAGGGGAAGTCCTTGTTGGAAGCACTGGAGTGCTTGCTGCTGGCTTTTTCCTTGGAGTCTTGGGTTGCCCCTTGGCTCCTGATCTGGTTGAGACTGCAGTAGTTCGGTCCAGTGGAGGAGGAGTGATATCTTTCTTCATCATCTCCTGAGAAGAACCTCTCAAGGTTTTCTCTCTTGCAGGTTTTAGTAAGCTCCTGTAACCTTTTACCAGGAGGTCTGGGGGTATATGACACAACTCCAAGAGCTTTCAGGTCATTACCCAACAGAACCCTTCCTGGCACCTCGCATTGTACACTGACAGGTATCTTTACAGTCATATCATTGCACTGGATGAGAACTGGTAACTGGGGACACATCTGCACAGGCCCTCCAGCTAACTTGGTGAGGCATTTGGGTGCCTTAGCAACATCCTCTGCCTTGAAAAATGATTCATCCACCACAGTTATGCTGGCCCCAGTGTCCCTAATGGCAGGAGTCTCCTGACCATTCACCTGGACACTGTCCTTATAATACTCTTTAGTATTATCTGGGATAGAATTATATACATCTAAATTCTGTTGTTCCCACAACCCCAGAGAGACTAAAGAAACACTGGCTGAGACTCCCATGGGTTCATCAGCCAGCAGTAGAAAGTTTCCACTTGCCATTTGGACTTCCTCTTCTTGAGCGAAGGCTAAAGAGGAATGCTGGATCCCTGAAGGTTTACCATTACATCTGGGATCTCCTTTCACATGGTCAATGGCCTTACAAACATAACAAGAGCTAAAGGCTCTCTGGAATGGAGGCTTGTTCTGACCTCCTTCTGGTCTGGGACCAGAAGGTACACTAGCCTGATTTGGTTTTCCTTGTGGCTTACCCTTATGGTTTTGTTTGGGGCCCTCTTTGGAATTTGCAGTATTGGAATTCTCTTTGGAGTCCTTTTTAGGCTGTCTCCCCTCATCCTTTTTCTGAGTTACCCCAGAATCCTTGTGAGTGGCCCGGTTGGCAACCCACAAGTCAGCAGCCTTAGCTAGTCTTCTGGAATCTAATTCCTTTGAGTCAGCCAAGTGCTGTCTGAGCTCAGGAGAGCAGGCATCTTAAATTGACTCCAACATAAACACATTTCTCATACCTTCATAAGTGTTCACTTTGTAACCCTTAATCCATCCCTCTAAGTTTTTCAACCCTTCACTCACCCAGGTAGCCCAAGGGGTACCATCATGCTTTTTGAGGGTTCTAAACCTCTTAAAATACTGGGAAGGGATCTTCCCAAATCTAGCTATCAAAGCTAGTTTCACACATTCGTAATCCTTCTTATCCTCCTCCCCCATTTCCATTACCACATCAGTTGCAACAGGGGGAAGCCTAGAGAACAACCAGGTGTGTAAGTCATTTCCTGTGATGTTCTGGAGCCCATGATTATATTCAAACAGAGAAAACCAATCCAACACATCCAACTTAGGCTCATACATACCAATCAATTCCTTAGGCATCAGGGGTCTTTTAGGAATGGAACTTCTAGAGGAGTCAGAGAGATAAGCATTGTCTACAGATAATTTCTTCATTTCTAGCTCATGCTTGAGCTCCATTTCCCTTAGCCTGAGTTCTTGATTCAGTTCCTGGTGTCTTTGTTCAGCCTGAGTATTCAGTCTCTTGAATTCTAATTCAAGTTTCATTTTCTCTAGCTCAAGATATTGAGGAGTAAGTGTGGGACCTGGTAAAGGTCCAGTAGGTACAACTGGCAGAGCAGACCGAGGCCTAGGGGGGACAGTCACAGCAGCCTCACCATCCTCTTCTGACTCTTCCTCAAGATTATCAACATTTTGATCAACATCAATCTCTACACTGTCATCTACTGTTTCTGGCATGGTAGGTTCCTCTGAACCATCATCCAGACTTTGGTTAGCTAACAACCTTTCTATCAATTCCATTTTCTTGCCTCTAGTCAGGAGATTCTTATGCTTACAGAGAACTCTTAAACAATCAGCAAGGGACTCTTGACTATAATTTTCCATAGAAAGATGTTAGAAAGATTACTTTTTCAGTGCTAAGCTTTGTGGTTAGTTGCACTAGGGTCTCTTAAAGCACTCTAAAGTGTATACTCAATACAAATCCCACCACTGTACACCAGTGTTAGGCAGAAACCTGTGCAGTTCCCTTGGGGACCACTGCAAAAGATTTAAGACTACAGGTGTTGGCAGTAAACCCACTTGGTAGCAGTCTTTACCACCCAGATTTACCTGGTAGCTGTGGCTGAGCAGTCAGACTTCCCTCAAGAAGAGTTAGGCAGTATGCAAAGTATACACAATAGCCACTCAGATACAATAGCACAAGCAAACACTGACCAGAGCTTTGGTATCAAAGTATATAATTATTTATTTAAAAACACACTTATTGAAACACTCCAGCACTATTATTGTAAATCACTCTAAACACAATTACTATTATTATATATACACTCCTTATTCCTTATCAGACAAGTCTTAGTTAACACCACTTATTTCCGGACAGAGGTGAGCGCTTAACTATAGATGGCACTCCAATAAGTTAACGAAAAAGGGAGGGAAAAAGGCAGAAGGTAGGAAAATACACCACACTAATACTTAGGAACTTTTAAGCAAGGCAGGAAAGTCAAAAGTTACTTGTGAGCCAAAGTCCATAGGCCGGGCCCACACTTGGAAAGAGCAGGGCACAAATGCACCCAAGATCACACAATGACAACAGGCTTAAAAAGTCTTGCAGGGAGTTCAGAAAGGTTTTAGTTAGGCTCAGAAAAGTTTAGCCAGGATGTCCCAGGCTAACCCAGGATCGAAAGCCGGGGGCTAAATCTACCCCGTACAGTCGTTTGCAAGGGAAGCAAGGCGGAACACGGTACCTTATGTGGAAAGGATCCTCCAGTGGGGGCAGTTGTTCCTGGCAGCGGGTGCAAGTCGCGGTGTCGTCCAGAGGAAGAGAAGGTCTCGAACTGGAGGAAAGATGAAGGCCGTTGCACTGCCAGGGAAGAAACCAGCCGCAGAGTTTTCCGGTTAAAGGTACTACCCTTTGATTCGTGGTAGTGGTAAAACATGGTATCCCGGTTGCCGGGGTGCTTGGCACAGGCAAGGCGGCCACGAGATGTTCCAGGAAGCGAAAAAGGAAGTAGACTGGTTATTCCCACCAGTCGAAGGAAGAAGACTCTTCGGGCTGGAGATCTCCTCTGTCGTTGGGAAAAGTGGTGAGACGGTTCAGCAGGGCTCCACCGGTGGTGTCATCGTAGCAGGTCGGCTCAGCTTCTCCCTCGTCGAATTCTTAGGTCCTGTGGCGACTTCTGAAGTTCCAGTCCCCAAAAGCCCTGCTTTTATGCAGAAAACCCACATTCACTCAGCTAGCTGTCACTCAAACAAGCCGGCCGGCTCACCACTTGGGCCAATCAGGATGGAGTGCGAGGCCTAGGCAACTCAGTCCAGGGTGCCTAAATCCCCCTCCACCCCTCCTAAGTACCCCAGACAGAGTGGCACCACTTTGGAGGGCTTCTGTGGAGAAGCCCGCCAAAAAGTGGAACAAAGGACTCAACTTGGGTTGGAGTCACAGAAGCGAACACAAATGCCATTTTAGAACCGAGTTCTGGCAAAAAATACCAACCGGAGAATTAATATTAAATAAATAAACCGGCGGTATGTTCGAGGCTATAGGAATTAAATAATTAAAGTTGGTAGCCTCGAACAATGGGAAATCTTTGCGGTCGAATTTAAAAAGTAGTATCCACTGCCACCAGCCAAAACTCGATCAGGGGGGACGGAGACGTGCACACATCTTACAGTTCCAAAAACATTAATGTGGAAAATACTGCCAACATAGATATACAAACAAAGGTAAAAACTATACCAAATGTCACTTTGGATTCCCTGGACCAGTTTGCAAAAAGTAAATAGCTTGATGTCTTCTGGTAGACAGAGCATACACGTCAAATCCCCTAAAACACATACAACATTAAAAAGGACGAAGCATGGTATGATATGATATGGCATTTATAACGCACCTGCACACAAGGGTTTCTACCTCAATGATACCTCAATGATTATAATGAAATGGTGTTGTCGTGTGGAATGCAAACATAGACCTACAATACATTGCAGACAGTTCCACTGCAGTTGCAAGATATGTCACAGCGTAGCTCACCAAAGCTGAGAAAACAGAAATAGAAGACCTCATGGAAGATATATCATTTGACAATACACTATCACAAACATTGTACTGCTTCTGTATAAACATTTTATACACAATCTCTCCCATAGAGAATGTGGCTGCTACATAGCTGCAGACCATTGTACCGTACATGTCATCACTGAACACACTGTCTGGCTAAACCTTGGTCCAGCTTCACCCTGAAAAAGAGTACTAAAATCCTACTAAGAGATAGAAACAATAGCCACAAATGATTCGAACAGCCAGGACATTTTAAAAAGAACAATTTAATCAGTACATACTACTAAAACCAAAGTACTTCTTTGGAAAACCTGTTACATAACCCAAAATAACTCCTAAACAATGTCACACCAGATGAGACAACCAGCAAATATTCAGTCTCAACTTGTGAAGGAAGCCTAGTAAAACCTACCAAACCCAGCCTAATGAATCATATTTAGTTATCCTTTAAATCTCCACAACATAGTGAACTGTATTACACGGCCCTTCTACAACTTTTTAAACCTTGGAGAAAAGAAGAAAAATTATTAGGTGACCATGACTCATTTGAAGATGCATTCAAAGCAAATGAAAGCAGTATAACAAATGCCAATTTCAAACAATGCAAAGAAATGTTTCACAATTAACGCCTGCAAGAGAAAGAAATTGAAGCTCAACTAGATAAAACCACTTCTGAGGGCAGTCAGCCTTCCATTAAAGGAAGCCAATAACCAATTGGAGACCTCCTACAGTTAACACCAGTAAAAGCTCAATCTAATTTCAAAACATTCGGACACAAACAATTCCGCAGCACACTTGGTAGCTTTGGAAATGTAAATCTCTGGCAACATTTTCAGTACAGGTAACTCACTCAAAACATCCATCAGTCAGCAGACCTCACCTATGCTAGCATTTAAAAATGCACTAGAATTGGTCTGTTTACAAAAGATGCAAATTCCATTTTAAATACTGGACTAATCCATGAGCTATATGGGCAAAACACATCTGCTCCTGGTCTCATGGAAAACATAACTCAAAATCTAAAATACATGTCCTTAATGCCAACCCTTGCAAGATGTAGTCAATTCAATGAGACGATGTTAAAACAAAGAAATGCAACCCATACTGTATATCAGCTCCACAGACAAACTAGAAGTGCATGACATGACACTGCCTATGTGTCAACACCAACATCACAACTAAATAGCTTAGAAACATATATCTCCAACACAGCTGGATTAGAGAAAATATTAACTTTGCACCTAAACAGCAGAGTAATTCTAAAATGTAACCTTGATGTAGAACGAAGTTTAGTTAATGGAGCAATTGGTATAGTTGTTGGCTTCCAAACATATCCACATGACAACATTCTGTTTGTCAACATACTCTTTGACAAACTTGCAGAAGTTAAATAAATTGGCTGCACAATGGCACGTTTCCTTATTTTAAAAGACATGTACATACGCAGAGAACAATTTTCTCTATCTCTTGCAAATGCTGTCACTAGTCACAAATTGTAAGGTCTATCCCTAGATCATGCATTGATTGACATTGGCAGTAAAGTCTATAAAGAAGGTATGAGTTATGTATCACTTTTATGTCTGCATATCACACAATGGTCTATTCCTAGTTAACGTTGATGCAAACAAAAGTCAATGCTGACATGCCTTGCATCCTGGAATATAACAGGGTTGTACACTGTACACCCCATCTAGATATGTACCCTGAACCTCAAAAATGAAACCTTTAAAAAGAAAACAAATGCAAAAAGAGTCTACAACAGATCTTCCAACAATACTGCTAAAGAAACAACCAACTCCTTCTCCATCAAACAATACAACCACAAAACTGTCTACTAAAAACTCAACTTCATGTCTATCAGAAAAGAAAAAGACAAATATCTCGTCTCCAAAAAAATCTGCAGGCCCATCAAATGATGCAGACACACAACTCTCTGGTCCATTTAAATCCAGCAACACAACTGGAGTAAATTGCTATTCAAATGTAACAATCAATCTACTCTTCCAATATCCAGCAATTGTTTACAACATTTACTTAAACAGCTCTGACCAGTTGTGTCTGCAAATGCTTGTCCATGCATAGCAATGCCACAAATGATCCTGACAGCACTTGCAGTGTCTCAGGTATAAGACAAGAATTGGACTACTGTGCAAGAATCGTAGAATTTACCATAAACACACAAGAAGAACCTCAAGAATTCCTAATTTACATACTACAAGTACTGGAAACCAAAAAACATCCCTATAAAGGTGATTTTCTAGATTTCTCACACGTGGAAACATACATGCACTTTCTGCAACCATGTTTCACAAGAGCACATTCCTAATGAACAATTTGTACATGTATCCATACCAAATTGTGAATCCTTTCCATGTCACCAGCTTCTGCAGAAGGCAAATCATGGCATGGTATGCCCTTATTGCAATTCAGACAATTGTTCCAGCATGCAAATCAACTCACATAGACAATATGTCATACTTATCCTTCTTAGGTACTATGCAGATGGTACCAAAAATAACTGTAAACTTACTAGCTTCACACACGGCCAGGTATCTCTTACCAAGAAAATCTTCACAACAGTAGGTATTATATTCCACACTGGTGCCACAACTAATTCAGGGCACTATACTGCATATGCCATAAAAAGAAGTGATTGGTTTGAATGCAGCGACACCTCCGTTACTCCAAAGCATAGGCTACCAGCAAATCTAACAACGGTCTACTTAATATTCCTTCAACAAAAATTTACTTACTAAACAGTATCACAATTAACAGTTAGAATAAGCCAACAGGTATCTAACTACATCCATAATACTACAATCATACTTTTCAAAGTCAATCTACTTAGAATACACCAACAGGTATCTAACTACTTAAAAAATACCCTTCATTGCAATACACTTGAAATATGCCATCACAATTCTTGTTACTACAAAACTACTTTAAACATTCCCTTAATAACAACACAGTTCAAACAAGCATACTGTGGGATATGTTAACCCACTTGTCCAGCCTCTGCAACATTCCTGTGCTCTGCTTGCATCAGGAACATCAGAATGGCAGCTGCAAAGCATTATGCACGCTAAAATCACCCAGAAGTGTGCAGAAAAACCTGAAAAATAGGCCACCAATCCACTTTTGCCTAGGTCAGTGGTAACACAGGAGACCACTGCCAAAACCCACCATTGGACTACCCATAGAGCAGCCTGAAACTACTTGAAAAAGCAATGCTGATTGCAAAAGAAACACAGAGCTGTTTGGAAATCCATTTTCTTGGTTGTCAAATTTGCAAAAATCATGGTTCATAAACCACACAAAAGATCCAACTTCCTTGTTGGATGTTAAACATCATTTTACCTCAAGAATCCACATAAATATAATGTCAGCAGAAGTACATTTATCAGAAGAAAATCCACATTTAAAGATGCTTGCTTGGGAAAAGATGTTGAAAATAGGCGCAATACCGCTACTCGCCTCTGTCAGAAGCTGGCGATCTCTAAATCTGTCATGTTAAAACTTGTGTCTCAAAATCTAAGGTGGGGAAAGAAGAGACTTCCATCAAATGCAATAGGTTGCCACAACTTAATTTTCATGTTGAAAAAGACTGGAATTGAAAATATGTTTGCTTATTTTAAAATTATAACTTTAATAAAAAAATAAAAGGAACAATGTCACAATTTACTGTAAGGTAACATTATTCAGCTAAAACTTCAAAAAGGTTTTCTCCCACTGAGACCACACCACCCTCTTCCTTCCCACCAAAAGGAGAGGATATCTCATTTGGATCCTAATGAAAAGAGGAGGAGACTTGCTCTGCTGCTCTGGGAAAGAGACAATGGGTTTCTTGAACTGAAAGAAAATGCTAATTCGGGTGTGACTGACTCCAACTGCCCAGGAAGACAAGCCCATGTGACTCTCTGGCCCAGCCAAGACCTTGGAGGCGGAGACAAACCGTTTGTGGATTCAGAAAGCACAGAAACTGTATGTTTGAGAAAATGACTTATAGAAAAGTGTACTGAACTGATAAAACTATGGAATTTAGAGGTTATTAAAAGGAAATGTTTGCTCACAGTTTAAAACTAATTTGGAATCTGTGCGATATTCAGAGACTGAACCACGAGAATGTTCGTATTCTAGCTATTGTGATTATGCTAGGAACATGAAAATTTACAGGGATATGCCCAGCTGTTATATGCATATATGTAAAAAGAAATTGACAGATCCGATAATGGGTAACCCACCAAAAGCACGAAAAACGGTCATTTGTGAACCAAAACTCATAGGAGGATCGACTTCGACAGAAACGTACCTTAGTGAGTCTGTAATGTAAATATGTATTATTAACAAGTTGGGGATATTGGAAATATGTTTTTTATGAAAAATAAGATATACTGTACAGAAACAAAGGGGAGTTTTCTCACTGGGCCATACACATGACACATCATGACACATCATGACACACTGTTCCCTTCTCAAATCAGGGGAGAGGGAATTCTCTGACCTATCAGATCCTTAGAGGGTTGGGCATAATATAATCAGCCTCCCCACCCACTTGGAAAATTCATAAATAGGGACTGTTGAGGACCCAGAAATACACACACATTCCCCCATCACTGATCTACCGGTGAAGCGCTCTGCAGGAAGAACCCATATCTAGACTCCAGAACCTAGATCCAGACTCCAGAACCCTGAAGCAGGGGCCCAACCCAAAAAGCTGAACCATTCTCAGCCGGCCTGTAAAATCTTGCAACTTGATTTAACCCCAAACTTCCACAGGGCCTAACCCATTCAACAGCCTGCGGTGCTGTTTTGGGTGCTTCTGGCTAAGAACCATTGCTAGAAACCAGAGATCCAGATCAGTCCAGCAGAGCTGTACCCAGAACCACCTGTCAGATCCAGTTCAAGAGGCTGTGCAGACCAGAGTGCCTTGTTGAGAGCAAAACTAAGCGCATGAGACCTGTCCGGTAGTGAGCGAATTCCAGCCAAACCTTTGACCAGATCTTTGACGGGCCCATTCCATTCCAAAGACATAGTAGTGAGTATTTAGCATAGAAACTGTCCATAGCAAATCTCTTCATATTGAGTAATCCAATCCAACCCAACCCATTCCAACCAATCCAGACTGCATTATTGAATCTCTTTTGTCTATCCTGAATCCTTCTCTAATCCATATACTTCTGTGATAATTGTAGTGATAAATCATCTTCGCGCAATATATTTTTGAAGAAAGGCAAGCGTCTCTACAGGTCCAACCAACTGGTGGCACCACTGGTCTGGTGGGTGTGCTGTTGTGTAGCTGGCGGCTTCATGGACTCTTAGTGTAAAGAACCTGTTTGTTATTCAAAAGCGTAATCTCCCATTCGTAAAGTCTTGATCCTTTTTGAGAAAAATCACCCTTTACTAAAACCTTTGTAACTTCTAAACCATACATGCTAGGAACGAAATTTAAATGTCATTCTCAAGCTAACATCCCCAGCATTCCAACTGCTTATAGTTTTTCTGTAATCGCGTTTTTGGTGCACTGGAAAGTTTGCTGCGATTTCACATTTGGTTCAATTTCACCACATGTAAAAACAGCTATTTCTTGCTTTCAACTTCTGAATTTCATTTTCTATTTGCTAATCATTCAACAATCATTGCTAGTGTCTACCGGAACCTATCCAAAGCAACTCCCACTAGTTTGGAATCCAATTTAGCTAAATTCATTTTTAGCACTTTCCCATTCATTTCAAATCACATCCAAAAGTATTTGACCTGTTTTAAAATCATTCCTGTTCTCTCTAAGCTTGTTGGGGAATTGGGATTGAACTGCATTGTTGATTGTTATTCCTGAAACCTGCGTGCCCCCATTCCATCTCTTCATATTGCATATTGGGGGGAGTGAGTAGTAACAGGGGGAAAGATTGATTACATTGTCTTTGATTGAATTCATCTCAAGTTTCATTTCTGTGTTGCATTAATTTCATATAATTGCATTTCATTGAACCCATACAAAGTTTTATTCTCTGCTACATTATTCTTCCTATTCCTACTCCTAATTGATTAAAGAGATTGTTGAATATTGTCATACTACCCATTGCTGATCATGTATAGATATTATTAAATGTGTTAGTTAGATATTATTCATATTCATAAAAGTGTGATCTAAATATTGTTCAGGCCATCAAATAAATATTTTAATTTGCAAAACAAACATACTTCTTGGTTCAGTGAGACCGAGGGGATTCAAAGAGAGGGGCGTGATATAAGGGTGCATCATCCAGAAATAAAAGAACTTTTGACATAAAAATATATAAATAAGGGTTTCCATTGGGCATCCCATACTAGGCATTGATTTAGGTGGAGTGCTGGGTTGAAACCACTTACTATACTATCACACTTACACCGACATAACTAATCTTTTTTTATTTTAATCCTCTATGGATTTTTATCTGATAACCCAATGATTATTGAAGTCAATACAACAACAGTGTAGCACACATTTTGTACTGAACATAGTACATAGAATGTACTGTTTATGACGCTCATAAAAGGTAAATGTATGTGTAAAAGTGTATGCTATTAAACCTTTTCAACTATCCTGCTTCACACATTGTACTGTTTTGTTTCACAGAAAATGAATCAGAAATTCCAGCTTTACTATGTTATACAGCTCAGTAACCATACCAACTGTAAACAAATACATGTTCCATTAGCACTATCCTCAATTGTACAGCAATCAAAAACACCACATACTTTATACTTTTTCTACAGTACCTATAATTACTATCCATATATTACTATAATGGTTGTGGCCAGTGGCCACATTTTTGGAGTCATGGCCTATGGCCATGGCCCCATAAATCTGGCCAGTGGCCACAACCACCACAATATAATTAAACCATATAATCAGTACATACAATACACCTGCAAATAACAAAACTTGCCCTGAACCCCAGGCCACTGAATTGTTGTCTGTGGACATCAAAACTGACCGCGGACTCAGCGGCACTTGCAAATCCTGTTTTCACCTATAATAAAGTTCCATATTATCTTCAATCAATTCCAAACCCTTTATATGCCCCTTTTCAGCCATCAAATAACCTCAAATGTGTTTCCCAAGCTGCACGTTCATGGCGCTGTCTGCTCACTTTTTTCCCTTGAAAAAACAGCCCCATATCATCTCTATTGCATTCCTCCACTCTTTTCAGGTCCTCTTTCAGCCATCAAATAACCCAAAATGTGTTTTCAAGACCTTCCCCCGCTACGCTGTCCATGGACACCGGCCGCTGTATGCGTCTCCAACCTGGTGACAGTTTCCAGAAATATGACTCTCCTCATGCTTTTCACCATCCTAACAGCAGGCACATTTTATGTCTGCGGACCTCACACCGGAACCTGATTGGTCCAGGGGGTGTCATTGGAGCAAATAGGGAAGTCAGTCCGTGGACCCAGATATCACTAATTTTGTTTTACCTTCTTTTTGGCCATTAAAAAAAACTACTGGACGGATTTACACGAAATCTACAAAAGCACGCTTTAGGGACCAAGCTGCTGCTCTTGCTTCAACTTTGGTGTACATCCTTAAAGTGGTTTAGGCTGTAGACATGAGCAACATTTTGTTTCCATTGCATCTATGAGTAAAACCACACATTTTGGGACCCCCCCTATTCATCTGGACCCCCCTACCAACATGGACAAAACCTCACCAATCTTTACATAATCAATCTGGGGTCCGAAGGGCATATACTTCCTTTCCAAATTTTGGTGAGGATTCTTCCAGGGGGGACAAAGTTATAAACCACTCAAAAAGTTATTTTCCTATGGGTAGATCAACTTAACCATATCTAGACAGACGCTAGTGCAGGCTGTGTAATATTACCTTATACATAACATAGAACTTCAGAATAAACAATTTTACTCAGACCATTGCATACACAAAAGTACATTCCATAATTAAATGTAACTATAAGGATAGCAATGTATGAAGCACAATAAGAAAATGTGCAAGTGATAAAATGACTGAGATTTTTTGTCCTCTCATGCATTTTAGTCACAATGTCACAGATGCATAATTCCAACATATGCAAACACATTTAAAATAATGCTGGGTTCTCAGCTCATTCAACTCTGAATAGGATGCCACTAGCTGTTTCATCATTTCAGTGGTCACACCATCTTTACAAAGGCTGCAAAACCTGTCATGCCTTCGAATACCTGTGATAGGTCCTAAAACATCAAATGTAAGAACCAAATTGAAATTGAAGCAAATATAGATGTTTCTTTCTTTCTTTACTCGCAGGAAAGAGCAACAAATATTTAGGTAAAGAGCTCCTTTACCGCGACATGGATAACTATTCCCTGAAGAGCGCATGAGAACAAATTTTCGCTGAAGTATTGCTCCATCTGTTATCTCGTTGTGATTCCATAAATGTCTACTCTGCTACCAAGTGTCACCCAGGATGACCTGTGCATTTCACTCAATTCAAGGTATGGATGGTCACTGATAATTATCTCCTGCCTCCCTGAATATCTGTAACTTTCTCCCACCGAAATGTGTGATGTCACAGTCTCAACTAACAAAATAACACACGCTGCTGTAAGGGATTCGTTGCTCTTCCCTGCAAGTGAGTGTCACTTTAAGACACCTGCACAGTTCACTATGCTCCAAAAGATGTTATCTTGAACACAGCAGTGTCAAACTAGGGCATGTGTGTCATGTGCATGTGTTCACTCACGTTTAGACTTCATGGGGGTAATTCATAGAATTCAGAGCACAAGTGGTGCACGCGGCTGGCGCACAGTGTGCGCGTGTGAATCCCTGCGCCAGCTGCGTGCGCTAAAATCCATTTTTCCGCGCACAGCGTATTCATGGATTCCAGCCACCAAAACCAGCCGTGGTGCACAGTGGCGCAGCGACCCTGCAGCAGCGCCAGTTACGCCCCCAAGAACGCCTCTCGCGCAGGGAAAAGCCATCAATATACCCAATCCAGCGCAAAGGGCTGCGCTAACCCTGTACCAGCACGGCAAGCGGGCTACGTGTATCACTGGAGTGCGCGGGAAGTACCTCACGCGATTGGCCCCGTGCGAGCAGGGTACGCGTATTTCAGGGGTGCGCGGGAAGTTCCACACGCGATTTCCGCATGGTACGTGTATTTCAGGGGTGCGCGTGAAGTTCCACACGCGATATCAGCAGGGTACATGTATTTCAGGGTGCGGGGCAAGTTTCACACACGATTTCAGCAGGGTACGTGTATTTCAGGGGTGCGTGGGAATTTCCACACGCGATTGGGCCCGTTCGAGCAGGGTACGCGTATCTCAGAGGTGCGCGGGAAGTGCCACACGCGATTTCAGCAGGGTACGTGTATTTCAGGGGTGCGCGGGAATTTTCACACGCGATTTCATCATGGTACATGTATTTCGGGGTGCGGGGGAAGTTACATACGCGACATCAGCAGGGTACGCGTATCTCAGGGGTGCGCGGGAAGTGCCACATGCGATTTCAGCAGGGTACGTGTATTTCAGGGGTGCGCGGGAATTTCCACATGCGATTTCATCATGGTACGTGTATTTCAGGGTGCGGGGGAAGTTTCACACGCAAAATCAGCAGGGTACATGTATTACAGGGGTGCGCGGGGAGCACCACACGTGAATTGCATGTGTGGGTCCTCCCAGGTGTTCCCTCTACACCCTCCACGGCCCCTGCAGGTGGCTCACACCACAGGGGCCTACCCTGCACATGTACTGCAGGCACCCCATCCACCATGGCCATGCCCCCCAGCCAACCCACATGTCAACCAGGGGCACCCTCCACAGGCCCCCACCCATGTCTCCCACCACCCCCCAGCAGTGCAGGGGCACCCTCGACCAGGCCCCCACCCATGTCTCCCACTACCCCCACCCCCCAGCCACCAGGGGCAGTCTCCACCAGGCCCCCACCCATGTCTCCCAGCACCCCCACCCCCCAGCAGTGCAGGGGCACCCTCCACCTGGCCCCACCCATGTCTCCCACCACCCCCACCCCCCAGCCACCAGGGGCAGCCTCCACCAGGCCCCCACCCATGTCTCCCACCACCCCCACCCCCCAGCACTGTGGGGCACCTGCCAGCAGGTCCCCACCCATGTCCAACTTATGTTCCCCACCCCCCCTCACCCCCCAGCACTGTGGGGCACCTGCCAGCAGGCCCCCACTCATGTCCAACTCATGTACCCCTGCACCCCCACTCCCCAGCACTGTGGGGCACCTGCCAGCAGGCCCCCACCCATGTCCAACTCATATTCCACACCACCCCCACCCCCCAGCACTGTGGGGCACCTGCCAGCAGGCCCCCACCCATGTCCAACTCATGTCTCCCACCACCCCCACCCCCCAGCCACTAGGGGCAGCCTCCACCAGGCCCCCACCCATGTCTCCCACCACCCCCACCCCCAGCACTGTGGGGCACCTGCCAGCAGGCCCCCACCCATGTCCAACTCATGTTCCCCACCCCCCCCACCCCCGAGCACTGTGGGGCACCTGCCAGCAGGCCCCCACCCATGTCCAACTCATATTCCACACCACCCCCACCCCCCAGCACTGTGGGGCACCTGCCAGCAGGCCCCCACCCATGTCCAACTCATGTCTCCCACCACCCCCACCCCCCAGCCACTAGGGGCAGCCTCCACCAGGCCCCCACCCATGTCTCCCACCACCCACACCCCCCAGCAGTGCAGGGGCACCCTCCACCAGGCCCCCACCCATGTCTCCCACCACCCCCACACCCCAGCAGTGCAGGGGCACCCTCCACCAGGCCCCCACCCATGTCTCCCACCAGCCCCACCCCCCAGCACTGTGGGGCACCTGCCAGCAGGCCCCCACCCATGTGCAACTCTGTTCCCCACCACCCCCACCCCCCAGCACTGTGGGGCACCTGCCAGCAGGCCCCCACCCATGTCCAACTCATGTCTCCCACCACCCCCACCACCCAGCCACCAGGGGCAGCCTCCACCAGGCCCCCACCCATGTCTCCCACCACCCCCACCCCCCAGCAGTGCAGGGGCACCCTCCACCAGGCCCCCACCCATGTCTCACACCACCCCCACACCCCAGCACTGTGGGGCACCTGCCAGCAGGCCCCCCCCCATGTCCAACTCATGTTCCCCACCCCCCCACCCCCCAGCACTGTGGGGCACCTGCCAGCAGGCCCCCACCCATGTGCAACTCATGTTCCCCACCCCCCAGCACTGTGGGGCACCTGCCAGCAGGCCCCCACCCATGTCCAACTCATGTCATCAGCCCCCCCACCCCCCAGCACTGTGGGGCACCTGCCAGCAGGCCCCCACCCATGTGCAACTCATGTTCCCCACCCCCCAGCACTGTGGGGCACCAGCCAGCAGGCCCCCACCCATGTCCAACTCATGCCTCCCACCACCCCCACCCCCCAGCCACCAGGGGCAGCCTCCACCAGGCCCCCACCCATGTCTCCTACCACCCCCACCCCCCAGCAGTGCAGGGGCACCCTCCACCAGGCCCCCACCCATGTCTCCCACCACCCCCACCCCCCAGCAGTGCAGGGGCACCCTCCACCAGGCCCCCACCCATGTCTCCCACCACCCACACCCCCCAGCACTGTGGGGCACCTGCCAGCAGGCCCCCACCCATGTGCAACTCATGTTCCCCACCACCCCCACCCCCCAGCACTGTGGGGCACCTTCCAGCAGGCCTCCACTCATGTCCAACCCCAACCACCCAGCCACCAGGGGCAGCCTGCACCAGGCCCCCACCCATGTCACCCACCACCCCCACCCCCAGCACTGTGGGGAACCTGCCAGCAGGCCCACACCCATGTCCAACTCATGTTCCCCACCACCCCCACCCCCCAGCACTGTGGGGCACCTGCCAGCAGGCCCCCACACATGTCTCCCACCACCCCCAACCCCCAGCAGTACAGGTCACCCTCCACCAGGCCCCCACCCATGTCTCCCACCACCCCCACCCCCCAGCAGTGCAGGGGCAGCCTCCACCAGGCCCCCACCCATGTCTCCCACCACCCCCACCCCCTCAGCAGTGCAGGGGCAACCTCCACCAGGCCCCCACCCATGTCTCCCACCACCCCCACCCCCCAGCAGTGCAGGGGCACCCTCCATCAGGCCCCCACCCATGTACAACTCATGTCTCCCACCACCCCCACCCCCCAGCCACCAGGGGCACCCTCCACCAGGCCCCCACACATGTCTCCCACCACCCCCACCCCCCAGCACTGTGGGGCACCTGCCAGCAGGCCCCCACCCATGTCCAACTCATGTTCCCCACCACCCCCACCCCCCAGCACTGTGGGGCACCTGCAAGCAGGCCCCCACCCATGTGCAGCTCATGTTCCCCAGCCAACATGTCACTACAATCTAGATCCCTGGTCCCTATGGTCAGCCTCCAAATGCAAAACACCCACCCGAGTATTGCATCCACCCACTCATAATTTGCAATTACATCACAGAACACCAATTGCAAGTTCCGAAACAAACACATTTCCCTCACATACACCCAATGGGTGTCAGTGAATCTCAAAACCCATATCATGAAATGCATGAAACCAATGAGATACCACACATTGAAGTTCACTAAAAAAAATATGTATTAAAGGAAACATAAATAGAATCAAAAATAAAGAAACAGAAATGTGAATGTACAAAAATTAAAAGAAGCATGTCCGTGAAAAAAGGCAAAACCAAAAATAAAATTCCAAAGTAATGGTGTCCAAAGTCACTGTCCACAAAATAAAATCCAATGGGAAATAAAAAAGAAAGCCATTGCTCCATGGTTAAAATCTGAAAGAAAAATACAATCCAACAGTGAACTAAGTACATGGGAACAAGCCAGGGTCCATTATCCCAACAAAAGAAAGGAAACCTATCTAACTACACTAACTAATAAAATAAACTATATACAAAAATGTGGCCAATGTCCGAAAGGTCCAAATAAAATCAAAAAAAAAATGAAACCTAACACTACCTACATAACTATGTACAAGGGCAGCGGGCTAGTTTGACGGCATCATCGAACTCCTGCTCAATGTCCCGGAGACGTGTCCACCTCCAAACCCCTGCGGATTGCCTCGAGGCACTCGGCCCGCCTCAGGGCCCTCCGCATGGAGTTCTCCGCCCTGACCATTGTGAGCCGTGCCCCTTCCGCCCGCTGCCGCTCCGTATCTATGGCGTGGCCCAACCGCTGCCACACGGAAGACACTCTCTGTCCTGGGTCCTCCTGCCCTCCGGCCGATGCCTACCCCTCCGATGTTGAAGGCCCCGAGCCTTCATGGCTCCCACCACGTTGCTGCTGCTGCTGTGCCTCTGCCCGTGCACTGCCTCCTGCTGCCTGCACATCCTCCGCCGGCTGGGGTGCAGTCATTGATGTGGCCACCCCTGCTGGACGTCCGACTCCCGACTGTGGCAGGGATGCCTCCTCCACCAGCCTGGCTGCACCGTCAGAGGTAGCTCCACAGGGCACCCAGGTGACTGATGGGTGGGAAGATGGCACGGAGGATGACTGGCGCGTAGGGGGTCCAGTTGAGGAGGGGGTCGTAGCAAGCCCCATCAGACGGAGGAATCCGGCCTGGGTGACCTGTCCCAGCAGGCTGACGTGGTCAACGAGCCATTCGAGATGACGTGCAGTCTCCTCATGAAAAGACTGCAGGTCACCTCGCATGGTCCGTTGACGCAACGCCACACCAGTCAGGACAGACTCAACCCGGACCTGGATAGCCACGTCCGCAGGCAGAGGAAGGCCAGTTGACGTGAGCTCATCCCCCACCTGAAAACGGGTCTGGACGTAGGCATCCCTGCTGGTGCAAGATGATGCAGGGACAGAATCAGGGACAGGATTGCACACAGGCACCTCCGCGGCGGCCTGTGCTGCCTCCTGTCCCTGGTCCTGCACTGCACCACTAGCACCAGTGCGATCCCCACCTCCAGACCCCGTCTCTGGTGCTTGCACGGCCTCCTCCTCCTCCAAACCCCCCACCAACCTGGATGACTCCATGCCATCTTCCCCTGTTGGGCCCTGTGTCACGAAACAACCACCCCCACCATGTCCCGGGTGCCTGCAAGGTCAAACTCACACAGGCCCCTGAGACCCTGGTGGGGAAGGAGGTTCAAGGATATGCAGTCGGGACAGGTGTTGACACACTGGATGACAGGAATGAGTGGCAGGAGAGGGGAGGAGGAATGACACATGAAACTAGGGAATGCACGAAAATGTACAACCTGCATGAACACATACACAATCCAAACAAACTTGGACATCATTGTCATGGCCTTCTGTAGTCCAGGCTCAGGAGTGGTACGAACCAACCACCCCCTATAGGGTTTTGGCGCCTGCAAGTTCGGGGCTTACACAGGCATCCGCAACCCCAGAGGGGAAAGAGGGTCAGGGAACGTTGCTTGGATAGGTACGGGAAGCAGGAACACCGGGTAGAGGGTACAGGTTTCAAAATTGCATAGGAACACGGGTGATTAGGGAGAAAAAACATACCAAATTGAACCACACATACATCCATGCATCAGTACACTCCCCAGCAAGCCTATGCAGAGCAGTTCGAAAGAAAAACAACAAGACACTTAGCTCTGGTTTTGAGTGCTGGCCTCCTGCCTGCGCACTCTCAGTCCGGTTACAGGAGCACTGCAATGCTGCAAAGAGAGCCACAGTCAACAACCTGTACGTGCCAATTACACAAAAACACAACACCAAACATGCCCCATAGCAACAAACTACTCTACAAACAGACAATCTGCGGTCGATGCTTCATACTCATATGTAACATCACCCCTGTGACTGGTCATACACAGTCAATTCAGTAAGTCAGCCGCTGGTGGGTGCGTGGCAAATGGAACACAATTCACACAGCATGCAATGTTCCCTGGGTAAGCAGACAGACCCATATAGCAAGCCATAACTACTGAGCAAGGTGCGTACCAACATGCCCGAAACAAAGTTGGCAGTGCATTTATCATAAAGTACATGGAAAAGACATGCACTGCACCTGAGTATGTCCCTTGCTGTATGTCCCTGTGAGCTGCCCCTTTCCATGTCTCGGAAGGCTACATGGTTGATACAAGTGCCTCAATGGACCTTGGTGTACCGGAGGGTATGTGCCACTGCCCCTGCATGTGTCCCAGACAACCATACTATCAACAGCCATCAGTCCACAAACACATCTGAGCTGCATTGTGTGCTTCAACACCAATATTCGTCTAAGCTCACCCTCAGTGCTGTGACTAAGCCTGCATGTGCAACTCGCCTGGTGCAAGCTTTGCTGTGTCGTGGCCCCCCTGTGATGCTCACCTTGCCTGGAGTTCCTTGGAACATGTCAGCAGTTCTAGGATGTGGGTCTGCAATCACTGTGCCTCTGCTTGTGCACACATGTGCATGTGGGCACCAACAAACGGGTCCAGATTTCCGTTGTCCAATGGGCCATGTCTGCTGGCAAAGGTGCTCTGGAGGCCCATCCCCCTGCAGAAAGGGCATGGAACACATGATTAATGTTTCAAAGTCATCTGTGTGTGTCTCATCAGGCATCTCATTACTTGACCATGTCAGAGAGTCACATCACAAATCACACCATCAGTCCGTCTTTCACATCCAAAATGTGGAACACTATCTACAGCATGAATTGCAACAAGCATGTGTACAGGAAAGATATGAAACATACTACACAATGCATAGCAATCAATGTATACATTAATCATGACACACCCCATCTAGCAAACGCTGAACAGTGGACAATAACACCTAAATCATCCCCACTAGGGGTGTCAACACAAGTCACACAGCACCAGACATGCCACAGATATGACAGTCCAAAGCCCTTGTGTAATATTCTGTAACACCAAACCATCCTTGCGAGCCCATGGATAAGGGAGGCAGGAGTGGCATATGTGAGTCAAGGACCCCAAGCAGCAAACACATACACAAGACAACCATGAAGGGCCCAGCTGGAACAGAGAGTGGATGCCTTCAAAAGCCACAAAGCACCGCACCGTCACATGAAAGCACAATAGACTCGCAATTTTAAACTAAATCAACTATTAACTAATTACACTAACAATGGAAAACCTACATTACCTATTTAAACTAACTATCAAACAGAAACTTAACTAACTAAACTAAAAGAAAAATCAAAAATGGCCACATACGACCCGGGAAGGACGGGGGGCACTCAGGAGGGGGGAGGTACAGAGTGCTGCTCAACATCCACATGCGATGATGCTGAGCCAAAAAAAAACCTCCGTGGGCTCAACGCCTGCACAGCCCGACCTATGTGGGAGATAGATGGTCCTCCGAGTCTGGCTCATCCTGCAAAGGAGGACGTGGCACAGTAGCCTGACACGCCTAGCCGCAGCTTGCTCCTCGTCGGCAGCAAGTCTGCCGGACAGGTGAGCCTGGTTCTGTATGGCAATGTGACATAGGTCTGCATGCAGAACCTCACGTGATACACGTGTTTCCTCTTGCAAGGTAGCACGTGTAACAGGGAGTTCCTCCTGCAAGGCCTGGTTGGACAACCGCTGCACCTCCCGGCAAGCCTGTAGCTCAGCCAAGATGGTACGCTCAAGCTGTGCAAACCTCTCCTCTGCCTGCTGCCTCTGGGACATCAAAAGGACACCCAGAGTGGATCTGAGGGAAGCATACTCCTCCCTCAGGGCATCCATGTGCGCCTCTGCGTGAGCAGCAATTGCTTGACGCAGAGACGACATTTCAGCCTGGCGTGCCCTGTCTGAGGCCGCCATGCCCAGCCTGAGCGAGCGGGCCATGGACCGTGCCGCCTGCTGCTGGAGAAGCACCTGCCTAGCAGGGGGGAGCACAGATCGGGCCACACGCTCCATGCTCTCAGCGATGTTCTCCATTGCTGCCCCCTGCCGTTCGGAATTGGCAGTCATGTCTTGCTCCCACTCAGTATACAGCGGTTGCGCGCGGCGACCGCGTTGCCGGGCTTGACCCCTGCGGGACCCAAGGACCGGGGGTCCTCGCTGTGTTGGCACCGCCTGCGGCTGCACGACTACATGCCCCCGTCGGCGTGATGTCCCAGGCACATCAGTGACTGGTGTGGAGGGTGACCCTGCGTCCCGATCCACCACGGGCGGAGGAACCAAGACTGTCTGATCCCTCAGTGCAGGTGTCGCAGACAGAGGAGTGTCCACATCAGAATCACTCACCCCTGACACATGGACTTGATGCTCATCCAACTCAACATGGACGTCAGAGTCGTCATCAAGGCTGGACTCATAGGCAGCCAGAGACAAGATGGACTGCAGCACTTGGGGGTTTTCGTGGCCTACCACCCCATGACCCCCACTAGTGCCGGGTTGATGTGGTGTTACCAACCCTGTGTCTGGCATGACAACACCATCCTCCGCCTCCATTGCATCATCACCTGAAAAATAGAGAGAAAAAAGGTCACTACACATGTCAGAAGCACACGACAAACACACACACCGACAGCAAAGGCATCCGGCAGACATGTGACACACAACATATGACCTGGCATGCATGCTGGGTCTACTTTGAATAGCTTCTGTGATCAGACCTGTTGAAAGGTGGCAGTTTCCATGGAAGTGGGTCTATGCAGTGCAGAAAATGTGTACGCCACTCACTACCTACATGTACAAGCACTCCATGGTGTGTGCCAGGAAATGTGAAGGCAGTGCAATGTCAAATTCACACATCACGTGCATTGTGCATTCAATGTGTACCATGTCTAGAAGCCAAGCACCCCTCCACCCCAGTACCAAAGCAGGGATGCCTAGCATGGTATCAAAAGGCTGACCATACACCTGTGTATTGACAGGCAGTGTTGACTGGCATCAACAGCTTAATGTGATTCAAATGACAACACTGCAAATGATGCTGGGACAGTGGGCAGGACACATGATGAAAACTCCGGAGGCCGCCCACGTGTGAAGAAGACACAACAAGAGTTGGACAGAGTCATTGGCCATTGAACAGGCTGAGGCCTGTGAGCCACACAGATTGTCAGAGCCTAAACATGTGTGCAACGCAGGACTCAGCCACAGTTGACATGGGGAGGCTGATGAGATGACAGGCAATGTATGTAACCAAGGACTCATATTACAGTGATCATCCAGTCAAGGACACATAGGGGCATGCGTGCAATGCACATGGAGCATGAATGGGCACTCATGTCCCTGCGGGACATCTGACCCATGCACAGTACAAGTGAGATACCCTGCATCGAGTACTAAGGCTGTACCACACGGCATATGTCTGGCAGTTTCTAGGCTGGAAGTTAGCATCTACACAGGACACATGAACCAGAAACTACACATTGGCAAGATTGAAGCAGACCAGTGCAAAGGTGGAACTGGGGTGCAGAGTGGCGGAGGAGGGGCAAGGGAGCATGCCCACATGGAGTACCGCATGCAGGCAGAGAAGACATGCATGACGGAAGCATTGCATTACTTACACATCAGAACCATGTACACGTCACATGTAGCAGCAATCATGTACAACACATCCCACAAGTGAAACACACACGTCCTCAACAAACACGCATCAACACTCACTGGACTGGGCATAAAAGTCCAGCATCTCTCCCACTCCTTCGACCAATTCAGGTGGTATGAACTCCGCAACGAGAGCCTCATGCGGAATGAGTTCTTCCTCCTCTGGTGCAGGCCCACCGCCAGTCACCAGAGTCAAGTTGTAATTAGAGGCACGCTTAGCCTTAGTGCTGCGCTTGATGACATTCCAATGCTTTTTGCAATCCTGCGCCGTGCGCACCTCATGGCCGAATGAACTGACATGTTCTGCAACATGCTTCCAGTGGGTGTCACGTTGGGTAGCCGTTGTCTGACTATTGGCACCCACTAGCATGTCACGGCTGTGGCCCCGCACGTAGTCCACGAGGAAGTCCAGTTCCTGCTTACAGAAAGGCTTCTTCCTCGACGTCCAGGAGGTCGTGGCTGTGTGTGGGGTCCTAGCCTGTGCTGCAGGTGCAACCTTCCTCCTCTTGGACTGTGGCGCAGACCCTGGCTGGCTAATGCCGCCCTGACCAGTATGGCCAGTGGGTTCGGTGGATTGAGCCAAGGGAGTGGCAGGTGGAGGGATGACTAAAGGCCTGACTTGTGTCAGTGGCAGCTGGGTGCCCACTAATGGACCCTGCGCAGCAACATCAGCTGTGGCAGGGTCATTGACCGCAACAGTCCTGGTTGGCAGACTCACAACCGGGGTGCTGTTGGGTGCATCTGCCCCTGCACTTGCCAACACCCGGCTGTTCGGGGCAGCAGATGACATGACTGCCCCAGGGACACGTGTCTGGGTCTGAGCAGCCCGGCGTGCCCCTATGGTTTGCCCCCTGGCCTGTTGGAGATCTACCAAGGGCTCTGCGCTGGAAGACCCTGTGCCTGGGTGGCGGTGTCCACAGCTGCACCTGCAGCTACCACTACCCTTGGGCCCGTGGCAGTCGATGGAACGGACTGCCGGGTCGTACGGGTGCCAGTGCCAGATGCAGGAGCTGCATCCCCCGGAACCACAGGGGGTGGTAGCATGGCTGCACCGACACATGGCACAACATTGTGCTCAAGTGGCGCACCCCTGCCTCTTCCCCCTCTGTGGCTGCCCTGGACACCCTGGAGTCCCCCTACTCCCTGGTCACCACGGCCACATCCCCGACCACGCCCGCCACGAGGAGGACGCCCAGCTGAGGCTCCCCTCACCTTTGGTGGCCTCCCAACCATGGCACAGATGTAGTAGTGCTGGCACAGATGGAGTGGTGCCAATGGGAGGTGTACGCCACAATTGACCTGGGCAATTGGGGTGAAGGGGGTGGGAAGCAAGATGTTAACAGCCCCCCTGCACCTGCAAGGCTGTATGTGACCCCGGTGATGTGGTGACGGGTCACGCAACGCTCAGGCACCCCAAAACTGCAGTAAAACCCTGCACGCAACCCTGCAGCCTACGTGCATGGATTCAACCTCCCGCAGTACACGGTGGCACCCAGTAACACGAATAACGCGTACGCGTGGGACACGCAGGCTACTATGACATCGAAAATGGGTGCGATACACAGGGGCACCCGCAGTGGGAAAAAGAGCGTGTGCGACTCACCGTCTGACTAGCGCGATGCAGAAAAACACGCGTAGCCAATACCCCCGCCAAAAGAAGAGATATGTCCTTGATAGCTGTGAAGTTGTGATGGCGCGCGAAACAACAGGAAGCAGCAACACACGTCGGTCTCCACAAAAGGCACGTACAGCGAACTGCTGGGCCCGCTCACCTTTAACCCGTGCTGAGGGAAACGCACGCGCGCGTCACGTCACTTTCGCGCATGGGCCCTTTCCTCATATTACACGCGGACGTGCAGTTTTCCACGCGCGCTTACGCGCATGGGCCCTTTCCTCGTATTAGACGCGGACGTGCAGTTTTTCACGCGCGCTTACGCGCATGGGCCCTTTCCTCGTATTACACGCAGATGTGCAGTTTTCCACGCGCGCTTACGCGCATGGGCCCTTTCCTCGTATTACACGCGGACGTGCAGTTTTTCACGCGCGCTTACGCGCATGGGCCCTTTCCTCGTATTACACGCGGACGTGCAGTTTTTCACGCGCGCTTACGCGCATGGGCCCTTTCCTCGTATTACACGCGGACGTGCAGTTTTTCACGCGCGCTGAAATGCCCATGCATGTCTGTACGCGTCACTTCACAGGGGCGCTTGCGCTTGAGGGGCCTTCTGTCCAATGAAAATGCATATGCGTGCAGACGCGCTTACGCGCTAAGGGCCTTTCCTCGAATTACACACTGACGTGCAGATTTTTCACGTGCCAAATCACTCCGTATCAAGCTGGCCACGCGTAAGCACACGGAAGAACACGCTCCTGCCCAGAAGGCCGAACTACTGCCCCCCAGAGCCCCGAGCACGCTCCCACCTGCCATCTGCTGCTGCCTGACTGCCTGGTGCTCACATGCCCTGCCATTTGCTATCTGAACATCAGCCAGAGGTGTTGTTGCTTTGACCACCCCTCCTGGAACCGAAGACTCCCGACTGGGATTCCATCGCTCCACAGCCCAGCCCCAGGACCCAGTTGCCCACCCACTCCTGCCTCTGGGGTTGTCATGTCGGGGCAAACACCATCTGAGACCACTGACACCCCCGGCCAGAGAGGCAGAGGGGCAACAGCTTCAGTGCCACCGAAGTTGGTGTCCTGGTGGAGCAAGTCCTGGGGCAGTATGATGCCTTCTTCGGAAGTTCACGCGCCGACAAGGAAGGACGGACTTGGATCTGGACTGACATCTTGACCGCCATCAACGCGGAGGGGGTGGCAGTCCGCGACTTCCAACATGTCAAGAAGCGCTGGGAGTACTTCTGGTCCAGGACCCTGAACAAGGCCCGGCACTGCTTGAAGGCAGCGGATGCCAAGGGGCGCCTGGGCCACTTGTCAGAAGAACGGATGAGGGTCCTGGAACGCATATCCCCAGCGCTCCACGTCCAGGTCCTTGAGAGGCAGACCCGTCTGGAGTCGAGCGGTAAGTGTACGTGCATCCTGATTGTGAGCAGTGCGTTTGGTGATTTTTCAGTAGTGTGCAGGTTGCACATCTGTTTGTATGGGGTCGAGTATGGGTGGGGGTGTACAGGGCCGTGGGGCTAACACATGCGAGGGCTGGAATGTGTGGGCTGGACATGGATGGTGCTTGTGTGTGTAGGTTTGCATGCCAAATGCAGTTTTGTGGGCACACATGTTTGGATGAATGTGTATGTAAGTAGACATGTCCGTGATGTCACGCATGTATGTTGTTTTCGGCTGCATGTATCAGCACTGTGTACATGTGCATGTGTGTGTATTTGACAAGGGTGCAACAGTGATGCAACATGGATGCATGTGACAGCGGTATGTGGAAGCCTGATTGGCAGATGTGACATGGATGCCCGTCTGAACACTGCGACACTTGGCAGAGGTGTACACATGCATGCAAGTGTGGTGGTGTGTGTACATGTGTGGTGCACTTCCTGTGTTGCATGTGATGTCTGGCTCACCTTTGCCTGCTCATGCTGTTGTATGTGTATGGATGGTGCTGGCAGTTGCGATATGGCTGTGGTATGGCTCATGTGTGCGAGTTGAAATGACGTGTGTTGGGGATTGTGATGACATGTCTGAGGTTTGCCAATGCCACTCATGTACAACTGTCATGTGTGTATGTGTCCATTGTACAGTGCCCTGATGCCTGTGTTTTGTTTCTCCCTGTCTGCAGCGTCAACTGATGAAGAGGGCGGAGAAGGTGCTGTGGAGCACAGCGGCGGGGATCCCACCGCCAGCCGGAGACGCAAGGCCCGGCTTCCCTCCCATGTTGTCATCTCGTCGGGGAGTGAGGAGTCCGGTGCCGCGTCCCAGGCCGCAGCTGCCGGGGTGAGGCCCAAGAGGCAGAGGTTGGAGTTGGACTCCTCGGCAGCAGAAGGGGCAGCTGGGACCCCACAGGGCCCAACAGGGGAAGATGGCACAGAGTCATCCAGGTTGGTGGGGGGTTTGGTGGAGGAGGAGGCCGTGCAAGCACCAGAGACGGGGTCTGGAGGTGGGGATCCCACTGGTGCTAGTGGTGCAGTGCAGGACCAGGGACAGGAGGCAGCACAGGCCGCCGCAGAGGTGCCTGTGTGCAATCCTGTCCCTGATCCTGTCCCTGCATCATCTTGCACCAGCAGGGATGCCTACGTCCAGACCCGTTTTCAGGCAGGGGATGAGCTCACGTCAACTGGCCTTCCTCTGCCTGCGGACGTGGCTATCTGGGTCCGGGTTGAGCCTGTCCTGACTGGTGTGGCGTTGCGTCAACGGGCCATGCGAGGTGACCTGCAGTCTTTTCATGAAGAGACTGCACGTCATCTCGAATGGCTCGTTGACCACGTCAGCCTGCTGGGACAGGTCACCCAGGCCGGATTCCTCCGTCTGATGGGGCTTGCTACGACCACCTCCTCAACTGGACCCCCTACGCGCCAGTCATCCTCCGTGCCATCTTCCCACCCATCAGTCACCTGGGTGCCCTGTGGAGCTGCCTCTGACGGTACGGCCAGGCTGGTGGAGGAGGCATCCCTGCCACAGTCGGGAGTCGGACGTCCAGCAGGGGTGGCCACATCAACGACTGCACCCCAGCCGGCGGAGGATGTGCAGGCAGCAGGAGGCAGTGCACGGGCAGAGGCACAGCAGCAGCAGCAACGTGGTGGGAGCCATGAAGGCTCAGGGCCTTCAACAACGGGGGGGCAGGCATCGGCCGGAGGGCAGGAGGACCCAGGACAGCGAGTGTCTTCCGTGTGGCAGCGGTTGGGCCACGCCATAGATGCGGAGCGGCAGCGGGCGGAAGAGGCACGGCTCACAATGGTCAGGGCGGAGAACTCCATGCGGAGGGCCCTGTGGCGGGCCGAGTGCCTCGAGGCAATCCGCAGGGGTTTGGAGGTGGACACGTCGACGGCCCTGCGGACCCTCGGGGCCATGGAGGAGGACCGCCTCCGGGACATTGAGCAGGAGTTCGATGATGCCCTGGCCTGGGACATCCACAAGTGAGCCATCAAACTAGCCCGCTGCCCTTGTACATAGTTATGTAGGTAGTGTTAGGTTTCATTTTTTTTGGGATTTTATTTGGACCTTTCGGACATTGGCCACATTTTTGTATATAGTTTATTTTATTAGTTAGTGTAGTTAGATAGGTTTCCTTTCTTTTGTTGGGATAATGGACCCTGGCTTGTTCCCATGTACATAGTTCACTGTTGGATTGTATTTTTCTTTCACATTTTAACCATGGAGCAATGGCTTTCTTTTTTATTTCCCATTGGATTTTGTTTTGTGGACAGTGACTTTGGACACCATTACTTTGGAATTTTATTTTTGGTTTTGCTTTTTTTCACGGACATGCTTCTTTTAATTTTTGTACATTCACATTTCTGTTTCTTTATTTTTGATTCTATTTATGTTTCCTTTAATAAATATTTTTTTTGGTGAACTTCAATGTGTGGTATCTCATTGGTTTCATGCATTTCATGATATGGGTTTTGAGATTCACTGACATCCATTGGGTGTATGTGAGGGAAATGTGTTTGTTTCTGAACATGCAATTGGTGTTCTGTGATGTAATTGCAAATTATGAGTGGGTGGATGCAATACTCGGGTGGGTGTTTTGCATTTGGAGGCTGACCATAGGGACCAGGGATCTAGATTGTGATGACATGTTGGCTGGGGAACATGAGTTGCACATGGGTGTGGGCCTGCTGGCAGGTGCCCCACAGTGCTGGGGGGTGGGGGTGGTGGGGAACATGAGTTGGACATGGGTGGGGGCCTGCTGGCAGGTGCCCCACAGTGTTGGGGGGTGGGGGTGGTGGGGAACATGAGTTGGACATGGGGGGGGCCTGCTGGCAGGTACACCACAGTGCTGGGGGGTGGGGGTGGTGGGAGAAATGTGTGGGAGCCTGGTGGAGGGTGCCCCTGGTGGCTGGGGGGTGGGGGTGGTGGGAGACATGAGTTGGACATGGGTGGGGGCCTGCTGGCAGGTGCCCCACAGTGCTGGGGGGTGGGGGTGGTGGGAGACATGGGTGGGGGCCTGGTGGAGGCTGCCCCTGGTGGCTGGGGGGTGGGGGTGCTGGGAGACATGGGTGGGGGTCTGGTGGAGGCTGCCCCTGCACTGCTGGGGGGTGGGGGTGGTGGGAGTCATGGGTGGGGGCCTGCTGGCAGGTGCCCCACAGTGCTGGGGGGTGGGGGTGGTGGGAGACATGGGTGGGGGCCTGGTGGAGGCTGCCCCTGGTGGCTGGGGGGTGGGGGTGCTGGGAGACATGAGTTGGACATGGGTGGGGGCCTGCTGGCAGGTGCCCCACAGTGCTGGGGGGTGGGGGTGGTGGGAGACATGGGTGGGGACCTGGTGGAGGGTGCCCCTGCACTGCTGGGGGGTGGGGGTGGTGGGAGACATGGGTGGGGGCCTGGTGGAGGGTGCCCCTGCACTGCTGGGGGGTGGGGGTGGTGGGAGTCATGGGTGGGGGCCTGCTGGCAGGTGCCCCACAGTGCTGGGGGGTGGGGGTGATGGGAGACATGGGTGGAGGCCTGGTGGAGGCTGCCCCTGCACTGCTGGGGGGGTGGGGGTGGTGGGAGACATGGCTGGGGGCCTGGTGGAGGCTGCCCCTGCACTGCTGGGGGGGTGGGGGTGGTGGGAGACATGGCTGGGGGCCTGGTGGAGGCTGCCCCTGGTGGCTGGGGGGTGGGGGTGCTGGGAGACATGGGTGGGGGCCTGGTGGAGGGTGACACGCACTGCTGGGGGGTGGGGGTGGTGGGAGACATGTGTGGGGGCCTGGTGAAGGGTGCCCCTGCACTGCTGGTGGGTGGGGGTGGTGGGAGACATGGGTGGGGGCCTGGTGGAGGCTACCCCTGCACTGCTGGGGGGGTGGGAGTGGTGGGAGACATGGGTGGGGGCCTGGTGGAGGCTGCCCCTGGTGGCTGGGGGGTGGGGGTGCTGGGAGACATGGGAGGGGGCCTGGTGGAGGGTGCCCCTGCACTGCTGGGGGGTGGGGGTGGTGGGAGACATGGGTGGGGGCCTGGTGGAGGGTGACCCGCACTGCTGGGGGGTGGGGGTGGTGGGAGAGATGTGTGGGGGCCTGCTGGCAGGTGCCCCACAGTGCTGGGGGGTGGGGGTGGTGGGGAACATGAGTTGGACATGGGTGGGGGCCTGCTGGCAGGTGCCCCACTGTGCTGGGGGGTGGGGGTGGTGGGGAACATGAGTTGGACATGGGTGGGGGCCTGTTGGCAGTTGCCCCACAGTGCTGGGGGTGGGGGTGGTGGGAGACATGGGTGGGGCCCTGGTGGAGGGTGCCCTGGTGGCTGGGGGGTGGGGGTGGTGGGAGACATGGGTGGGGACCTGGTGGAGGGTGCCCCTGCACTGCTAGGGGGTGGGGGTGGAAGGAGACACGGGTGGGGGCCTGGTGGTGGGTGCCCCTGCACTGCTGGGGGGTGGGGGTGGTGGGAGACATGTGTGGGGGCCTGCTGGCAGGTGCCCCACAGTGCTGGGGGGTGGGGGTGGTGGGGAACATGAGTTGGACATGGGTGTGGGCCTGCTGGCAGGTGCCCCACAGTGCTGGGGGGTGGGGGTGGTGGGAGACATGGGTGGGGGCCTGGTGTAGGCTGCCCCTGGTGGCTGGGGGTGGGGGTGCTGTGAGACATGGGTGGGGGCATGGTGGAGGCTGCCCCTGGTGGCTGGGGGGTGGGGGTGCTGGGAGACATGGGTGGGGGCCTGCTGGCAGGTGCCCCACAGTGCTGGGGGGTGGGGGTGGAGGGGAACATGAGTTGGACATGGGTGTGGGCCTGCTGGCAGGTGCCCCACAGTGCTGGGGGATGGGGGTGGTGGGGAACATGAGTTGGACATGGGTGGGGGCCTGCTGGCAGGTGCCCCACAGTGCTGGGGGTGGGGGTGGTGGGGTACATGAGTTGGACATGGGTGGGGGCCTGCTGGCAGGTGCCCCACAGTGCTGGGGGGTGGGGGTGGTGGGAGACATGGGTGGGAGCCTGGTGGAGGCTGCCCCTGGTGGCTGGGGGGTGGGGGTGGTGGGAGACATGAGTTGGACATGGGTGGGGGCCTGCTGGCAGGTGCCCCACAGTGCTCGGGGGTGGGGGTGGTGGGAGACATGGGTGGGGGCCTGGTGGAGGGTGCCCCTGCACTGCTGGGGGGTGGGGGTGGTGGGAGACATGGGTGTGGGCCTGCTGGCAGGTGCCCCACAGTGCTGGGGGGGCGTGGTGGTGGGGAACATGAGTTGGACATGGATGGGGGCCTGCTGGCAGGTGCCCCACAGTGCTGGGGGGTGGGGGTGGTGGGAGACATGGGTGGGGGCCTGGTGGAGGCTGCCCCTGGTGGCTGGGGGGTGGGGGTGGTGGGAGACATGAGTTGGACATGGGTGTGGGCCTGCTGGCAGGTGCCCCACAGTGCTGGGGGGTGGGGGTGGTGGGAAAATTGGGTGGGGGCCTGGTGGAGGGTGCCTCTGCACTGCTGGGGTGTGGGGGTGGTGGGAGACATGGGTGGGGGCCTGCTGGCAGGTGCCCCACAGTGCTGGGGGGTGGGGGTGGTGGGGAACATGAGTTGGACATGGGTGTGGGCCTGCTGGCAGGTGCCCCACAGTGCTGGGGGTGGGGGTGGTGGGGAACATGAGTTGGACATGGGTGGGGGCCTGCTGGCAGGTGCCCCACAGTGCTGGGGGGTGGGGGTGGTGGGGAACATGAGTTGGACATGGGTGGGGGCCTGCTGGCAGGTGCCCCACAGTGCTGGGGGGAGGGGGGGAACATGAGTTGGACATGGGTGGGGGCCTGCTGGCAGGTGCCCCACAGTGCTGGGGGGTGGGGGTGGTGGGAAACATGAGTTGGACATGGGGGGGGCCTGCTGGCAGGTACACCACAGTGCTGGGGGGTGGGGGTGGTGGGAGAAATGGGTGGGAGCCTGGTGGAGGGTGCCCCTGGTGGCTGGGGGGTGGGGGTGGTGGGAGACATGAGTTGGACATGGGTGGGGGCCTGCTGGCAGGTGCCCCACAGTGCTGGGGGGTGGGGGTGGTGGGAGACATGGGTGGGGGCCTGGTGGAGGCTGCCCCTGGTGGCTGGGGGGTGGGGGTGCTGGGAGACATGGGTGGGGGTCTGGTGGAGGCTGCCCCTGCACTGCTGGGGGGTGGGGGTGGTGGGAGTCATGGGTGGGGGCCTGCTGGCAGGTGCCCCACAGTGCTGGGGGGTGGGGGTGGTGGGAGACATGGGTGGGGGCCTGGTGGAGGCTTCCCCTGGTGGCTGGGGGGTGGGGGTGCTGGGAGACATGAGTTGGACATGGGTGGGGGCCTGCTGGCAGGTGCCCCACAGTGCTGGGGGGTGGGGGTGGTGGGAGACATGGGTGGGGACCTGGTGGAGGGTGCCCCTGCACTGCTGGGGGGTGGGGGTGGTGGGAGACATGGGTGGGGGCCTGGTAGAGGGTGCCCCTGCACTGCTGGGGGGTGGGGGTGGTGGGAGTCATGGGTGGGGGCCTGCTGGCAGGTGCCCCACAGTGCTGGGGGGTGGGGGTGATGGGAGACATGGGTGGGGGCCTGGTGGAGGCTGCCCCTGCACTGCTGGGGGGGTGGGGGTGGTGGGAGACATGGCTGGGGGCCTGGTGGAGGCTGCCCCTGCACTGCTGGGGGGGTGGGGGTGGTGGGAGACATGGCTGGGGGCCTGGTGGAGGCTGCCCCTGGTGGCTGGGGGGTGGGGGTGCTGGGAGACATGGGTGGGGGCCTGGTGGAGGGTGACACGCACTGCTGGGGGGTGGGGGTGGTGGGAGACATGTGTGGGACCTGGTGAAGGGTGCCCCTGCACTGCTGGTGGGTGGGGGTGGTGGGAGACATGGGTGGGGGCCTGGTGGAGGCTGCCCCTGCACTGCTGGGGGGGTGGGAGTGGTGGGAGACATGGGTGGGGGCCTGGTGGAGGGTGACCCGCACTGCTGGTGGGTGGGGGTGGTGGGAGAGATGTGTGGGGGCCTGCTGGCAGGTGCCCCACAGTGCTGGGGGGTGGGGGTGGTGGGGAACATGAGTTGGACATGGGTGGGGGCCTGCTGGCAGGTGCCCCACTGTGCGGGGGGGTGGGGGTGGTGGGGAACATGAGTTGGACATGGGTGGGGGCCTGTTGGCAGTTGCCCCACAGTGCTGGGGGGTGGGGGTGGTGGGAGACATGGGTGGGGCCCTGGTGGAGGGTGCCCTGGTGGCTGGGGGGTGGGGGTGGTGGGAGACATGGGTGGGGACCTGGTGGAGGGTGCCCCTGCACTGCTAGGGGGTGGGGGTGGAAGGAGACACGGGTGGGGGCCTGGTGGTGGGTGCCCCTGCACTGCTGGGGGGTGGGGGTGGTGGGAGACATGTGTGGGGGCCTGCTGGCAGGTGCCCCACAGTGCTGGGGGGTGGGGGTGGTGGGGAACATGAGTTGGACATGGGTGTGGGCCTGCTGGCAGGTGCCCCACAGTGCTGGGGGGTGGGGGTGGTGGGAGACATGGGTGGGGGCCTGGTGTAGGCTGCCCCTGGTGGCTGGGGGTGGGGGTGCTGTGAGACATGGGTGGGGGCATGGTGGAGGCTGCCCCTGGTGGCTGGGGGGTGGGGGTGCTGGGAGACATGGGTGGGGGCCTGCTGGCAGGTGCCCCACAGTGCTGGGGGGTGGGGGTGGAGGGGAACATGAGTTGGACATGGGTGTGGGCCTGCTGGCAGGTGCCCCACAGTGCTGGGGGATGGGGGTGGTGGGGAACATGAGTTGAACATGGGTGGGGGCCTGCTGGCAGGTGCCCCACAGTGCTGGGGGTGGGGGTGGTGGGGTACATGAGTTGGACATGGGTGGGGGCCTGCTGGCAGGTGCCCCACAGTGCTGGGGGGTGGGGGTGGTGGGAGACATGGGTGGGAGCCTGGTGGAGGCTGCCCCTGGTGGCTGGGGGGTGGGGGTGGTGGGAGACATGAGTTGGACATGGGTGGGGGCCTGCTGGCAGGTGCCCCACAGTGCTCGGGGGTGGGGGTGGTGGGTGACATGGGTGGGGGCCTGGTGGAGGGTGCCCCTGCACTGCTGGGGGGTGGGGGTGGTGGGAGACATGGGTGTGGGCCTGCTGGCAGGTGCCCCACAGTGCTGGGGGGTGGGGGTGGTGGGGAACATGAGTTGGACATGGGTGTGGGCCTGCTGGCAGGTGCCCCACAGTGCTGGGGGGGCGGGGTGGTGGGGAACATGAGTTGGACGTGGGTGGGGGCCTGCTGGCAGGTGCCCCACAGTGCTGGGGGGTGGGGGTGGTGGGAGACATGGGTGGGGGCCTGGTGGAGGCTGCCCCTGGTGGCTGGGGGGTGGGGGTGGTGGGAGACATCAGTTGGACATGGGTGTGGGCCTGCTGGCAGGTGCCCCACAGTGCTGGGGGGTGGGGGTGGTGGGGAAATTGGGTGGGGGCCTGGTGGAGGGTGCCTCTGCACTGCTGGGGTGTGGGGGTGGTGGGAGACATGGGTGGGGGCCTGCTGGCAGGTGCCCCACAGTGCTGGGGGGTGGGGGTGGTGGGGAACATGAGTTGGACATGGGTGTGGGCCTGCTGGCAGGTGCCCCACAGTGCTGGGGGGTGGGGGTGGTGGGGAACATGAGTTGGACATGGGTGGGGGCCTGCTGGCAGGTGCCCCACAGTGCTGGGGGGTGGGGGTGGTGGGGAACATGAGTTGGACATGGGTGGGGGCCTGCTGGCAGGTGCCCCACAGTGCTGGGGGGAGGGGGGGAACATGAGTTGGACATGGGTGGGGGCCTGCTGGCAGGTGCCCCACAGTGCTGGGGGGTGGGGGTGGTGGGGAACATGAGTTGGACATGGGTGGGGTCCTGCTGGCAGGTGCCCCACAGTGCTGGGGGTGGGGGTGATGGTGGGAGACATGGGTGGGGGCCTGGTGGAGGGTGCCCCTGGTGGCTGGGGGGTGGGGGTGGTGGGAGACATGGGTGGGGGCCTGGTGGAGGGTGCCCCTGCACTGCTGGGGGGTGGGGGTGGTGGGAGACATGGGTAGGGGCCTGGTGGTGGGTGCCCCTGCACTGCTGGGGGTGGGGGTGTTGGGAGTCATGGGTAGGGGCCTGCTGGCAGGTGCCCCACAGTGCTGGGGGGTGGGGGTGGTGGGAGACATGGGTGGGGGCCTGGTGGAGGCTGCCCCTGGTGGCTGGGGGGTGGGGGTGGTGGGAGACATGAGTTGGACATGGGTGTGGGCCTGCTGGCAGGTGCCCCACAGTGCTGGGGGGTGGGGGTGGTGGGAAAATTGGGTGGGGGCCTGGTGGAGGGTGCCTCTGCACTGCTGGGGTGTGGGGGTGGTGGGAGACATGGGTGGGGGCCTGCTGGCAGGTGCCCCACAGTGCTGGGGGGTGGGGGTGCTGGGAGACATGAGTTGGACATGGGTGGGGGCCTGCTGGCAGGTGCCCCACAGTGCTGGGGGGTGGGGGTGGTGGGAGACATGGGTGGGGACCTGGTGGAGGGTGCCCCTGCACTGCTGGGGGGTGGGGGTGGTGGGAGACATGGGTGGGGGCCTGGTGGAGGGTGCCCCTGCACTGCTGGGGGGTGGGGGTGGTGGGAGTCATGGGTGGGGGCCTGCTGGCAGGTGCCCCACAGTGCTGGGGGGTGGGGGTGATGGGAGACATGGGTGGGGGCCTGGTGGAGGCTGCCCCTGCACTGCTGGGGGGGTGGGGGTGGTGGGAGACATGGCTGGGGGCCTGGTGGAGGCTGCCCCTGCACTGCTGGGGGGGTGGGGGTGGTGGGAGACATGGCTGGGGGCCTGGTGGAGGCTGCCCCTGGTGGCTGGGGGGTGGGGGTGCTGGGAGACATGGGTGGGGGCCTGGTGGAGGGTGACACGCACTGCTGGGGGGTGGGGGTGGTGGGAGACATGTGTGGGGGCCTGGTGAAGGGTGCCCCTGCACTGCTGGTGGGTGGGGGTGGTGGGAGACATGGGTGGGGGCCTGGTGGAGGCTGCCCCTGCACTGCTGGGGGGGTGGGAGTGGTGGGAGACATGGGTGGGGGCCTGGTGGAGGGTGACCCGCACTGCTGGTGGGTGGGGGTGGTGGGAGAGATGTGTGGGGGCCTGCTGGCAGGTGCCCCACAGTGCTGGGGGGTGGGGGTGGTGGGGAACATGAGTTGGACATGGGTGGGGGCCTGCTGGCAGGTGCCCCACTGTGCGGGGGGGTGGGGGTGGTGGGGAACATGAGTTGGACATGGGTGGGGGCCTGTTGGCAGTTGCCCCACAGTGCTGGGGGGTGGGGGTGGTGGGAGACATGGGTGGGGCCCTGGTGGAGGGTGCCCTGGTGGCTGGGGGGTGGGGGTGGTGGGAGACATGGGTGGGGACCTGGTGGAGGGTGCCCCTGCACTGCTAGGGGGTGGGGGTGGAAGGAGACACGGGTGGGGGCCTGGTGGTGGGTGCCCCTGCACTGCTGGGGGGTGGGGGTGGTGGGAGACATGTGTGGGGGCCTGCTGGCAGGTGCCCCACAGTGCTGGGGGGTGGGGGTGGTGGGGAACATGAGTTGGACATGGGTGTGGGCCTGCTGGCAGGTGCCCCACAGTGCTGGGGGGTGGGGGTGGTGGGAGACATGGGTGGGGGCCTGGTGTAGGCTGCCCCTGGTGGCTGGGGGTGGGGGTGCTGTGAGACATGGGTGGGGGCATGGTGGAGGCTGCCCCTGGTGGCTGGGGGGTGGGGGTGCTGGGAGACATGGGTGGGGGCCTGCTGGCAGGTGCCCCACAGTGCTGGGGGGTGGGGGTGGAGGGGAACATGAGTTGGACATGGGTGTGGGCCTGCTGGCAGGTGCCCCACAGTGCTGGGGGATGGGGGTGGTGGGGAACATGAGTTGGACATGGGTGGGGGCCTGCTGGCAGGTGCCCCACAGTGCTGGGGGTGGGGGTGGTGGGGTACATGAGTTGGACATGGGTGGGGGCCTGCTGGCAGGTGCCCCACAGTGCTGGGGGGTGGGGGTGGTGGGAGACATGGGTGGGAGCCTGGTGGAGGCTGCCCCTGGTGGCTGGGGGGTGGGGGTGGTGGGAGACATGAGTTGGACATGGGTGGGGGCCTGCTGGCAGGTGCCCCACAGTGCTCGGGGGTGGGGGTGGTGGGTGACATGGGTGGGGGCCTGGTGGAGGGTGCCCCTGCACTGCTGGGGGGTGGGGGTGGTGGGAGACATGGGTGTGGGCCTGCTGGCAGGTGCCCCACAGTGCTGGGGGGTGGGGGTGGTGGGGAACATGAGTTGGACATGGGTGTGGGCCTGCTGGCAGGTGCCCCACAGTGCTGGGGGGGCGGGGTGGTGGGGAACATGAGTTGGACGTGGGTGGGGGCCTGCTGGCAGGTGCCCCACAGTGCTGGGGGGTGGGGGTGGTGGGAGACATGGGTGGGGGCCTGGTGGAGGCTGCCCCTGGTGGCTGGGGGGTGGGGGTGGTGGGAGACATCAGTTGGACATGGGTGTGGGCCTGCTGGCAGGTGCCCCACAGTGCTGGGGGGTGGGGGTGGTGGGGAAATTGGGTGGGGGCCTGGTGGAGGGTGCCTCTGCACTGCTGGGGTGTGGGGGTGGTGGGAGACATGGGTGGGGGCCTGCTGGCAGGTGCCCCACAGTGCTGGGGGGTGGGGGTGGTGGGGAACATGAGTTGGACATGGGTGTGGGCCTGCTGGCAGGTGCCCCACAGTGCTGGGGGGTGGGGGTGGTGGGGAACATGAGTTGGACATGGGTGGGGGCCTGCTGGCAGGTGCCCCACAGTGCTGGGGGGTGGGGGTGGTGGGGAACATGAGTTGGACATGGGTGGGGGCCTGCTGGCAGGTGCCCCACAGTGCTGGGGGGAGGGGGGGAACATGAGTTGGACATGGGTGGGGGCCTGCTGGCAGGTGCCCCACAGTGCTGGGGGGTGGGGGTGGTGGGGAACATGAGTTGGACATGGGTGGGGTCCTGCTGGCAGGTGCCCCACAGTGCTGGGGGTGGGGGTGATGGTGGGAGACATGGGTGGGGGCCTGGTGGAGGGTGCCCCTGGTGGCTGGGGGGTGGGGGTGGTGGGAGACATGGGTGGGGGCCTGGTGGAGGGTGCCCCTGCACTGCTGGGGGGTGGGGGTGGTGGGAGACATGGGTAGGGGCCTGGTGGTGGGTGCCCCTGCACTGCTGGGGGTGGGGGTGTTGGGAGTCATGGGTAGGGGCCTGCTGGCAGGTGCCCCACAGTGCTGGGGGGTGGGGGTGGTGGGAGACATGGGTGGGGGCCTGGTGGAGGCTGCCCCTGGTGGCTGGGGGGTGGGGGTGGTGGGAGACATGAGTTGGACATGGGTGTGGGCCTGCTGGCAGGTGCCCCACAGTGCTGGGGGGTGGGGGTGGTGGGAAAATTGGGTGGGGGCCTGGTGGAGGGTGCCTCTGCACTGCTGGGGTGTGGGGGTGGTGGGAGACATGGGTGGGGGCCTGCTGGCAGGTGCCCCACAGTGCTGGGGGGTGGGGGTGGTGGGGAACATGAGTTGGACATGGGTGTGGGCCTGCTGGCAGGTGCCCCACAGTGCTGGGGGGTGGGGGTGGTGGGGAACATGAGTTGGACATGGGTGGGGGCCTGCTGGCAGGTGCCCCACAGTGCTGGGGGGTGGGGGTGGTGGGGAACATGAGTTGGACATGGGTGGGGGCCTGCTGGCAGGTGCCCCACAGTGCTGGGGGGAGGGGGGGAACATGAGTTGGACATGGGTGGGGGCCTGCTGGCAGGTGCCCCACAGTGCTGGGGGGTGGGGGTGGTGGGGAACATGAGTTGGACATGGGGGGGGCCTGCTGGCAGGTACACCACAGTGCTGGGGGGTGGGGGTGGTGGGAGAAATGGGTGGGAGCCTGGTGGAGGGTGCCCCTGGTGGCTGGGGGGTGGGGGTGGTGGGAGACATGAGTTGGACATGGGTGGGGGCCTGCTGGCAGGTGCCCCACAGTGCTGGGGGGTGGGGGTGGTGGGAGACATGGGTGGGGGCCTGGTGGAGGCTGCCCCTGGTGGCTGGGGGGTGGGGGTGCTGGGAGACATGGGTGGGGGTCTGGTGGAGGCTGCCCCTGCACTGCTGGGGGGTGGGGGGGGTGGGAGTCATGGGTGGGGGCCTGCTGGCAGGTGCCCCACAGTGCTGGGGGGTGGGGGTGGTGGGAGACATGGGTGGGGGCCTGGTGGAGGCTTCCCCTGGTGGCTGGGGGGTGGGGGTGCTGGGAGACATGAGTTGGACATGGGTGGGGGCCTGCTGGCAGGTGCCCCACAGTGCTGGGGGGTGGGGGTGGTGGGAGACATGGGTGGGGACCTGGTGGAGGGTGCCCCTGCACTGCTGGGGGGTGGGGGTGGTGGGAGACATGGGTGGGGGCCTGGTGGAGGGTGCCCCTGCACTGCTGGGGGGTGGGGGTGGTGGGAGTCATGGGTGGGGGCCTGCTGGCAGGTGCCCCACAGTGCTGGGGGGTGGGGGTGATGGGAGACATGGGTGGGGGCCTGGTGGAGGCTGCCCCTGCACTGCTGGGGGGGTGGGGGTGGTGGGAGACATGGCTGGGGGCCTGGTGGAGGCTGCCCCTGCACTGCTGGGGGGGTGGGGGTGGTGGGAGACATGGCTGGGGGCCTGGTGGAGGCTGCCCCTGGTGGCTGGGGGGTGGGGGTGCTGGGAGACATGGGTGGGGGCCTGGTGGAGGGTGACACGCACTGCTGGGGGGTGGGGGTGGTGGGAGACATGTGTGGGGGCCTGGTGAAGGGTGCCCCTGCACTGCTGGTGGGTGGGGGTGGTGGGAGACATGGGTGGGGGCCTGGTGGAGGCTGCCCCTGCACTGCTGGGGGGGTGGGAGTGGTGGGAGACATGGGTGGGGGCCTGGTGGAGGGTGACCCGCACTGCTGGGGGGTGGGGGTGGTGGGAGAGATGTGTGGGGGCCTGCTGGCAGGTGCCCCACAGTGCTGGGGGGTGGGGGTGGTGGGGAACATGAGTTGGACATGGGTGGGGGCCTGCTGGCAGGTGCCCCACTGTGCGGGGGGGTGGGGGTGGTGGGGAACATGAGTTGGACATGGGTGGGGGCCTGTTGGCAGTTGCCCCACAGTGCTGGGGGGTGGGGGTGGTGGGAGACATGGGTGGGGCCCTGGTGGAGGGTGCCCTGGTGGCTGGGGGGTGGGGGTGGTGGGAGACATGGGTGGGGACCTGGTGGAGGGTGCCCCTGCACTGCTAGGGGGTGGGGGTGGAAGGAGACACAGGTGGGGGCCTGGTGGTGGGTGCCCCTGCACTGCTGGGGGGTGGGGGTGGTGGGAGACATGTGTGGGGGCCTGCTGGCAGGTGCCCCACAGTGCTGGGGGGTGGGGGTGGTGGGGAACATGAGTTGGACATGGGTGTGGGCCTGCTGGCAGGTGCCCCACAGTGCTGGGGGGTGGGGGTGGTGGGAGACATGGGTGGGGGCCTGGTGTAGGCTGCCCCTGGTGGCTGGGGGTGGGGGTGCTGTGAGACATGGGTGGGGGCATGGTGGAGGCTGCCCCTGGTGGCTGGGGGGTGGGGGTGCTGGGAGACATGGGTGGGGGCCTGCTGGCAGGTGCCCCACAGTGCTGGGGGGTGGGGGTGGAGGGGAACATGAGTTGGACATGGGTGTGGGCCTGCTGGCAGGTGCCCCACAGTGCTGGGGGATGGGGGTGGTGGGGAACATGAGTTGGACATGGGTGGGGGCCTGCTGGCAGGTGCCCCACAGTGCTGGGGGTGGGGGTGGTGGGGTACATGAGTTGGACATGGGTGGGGGCCTGCTGGCAGGTGCCCCACAGTGCTGGGGGGTGGGGGTGGTGGGAGACATGGGTGGGAGCCTGGTGGAGGCTGCCCCTGGTGGCTGGGGGGTGGGGGTGGTGGGAGACATGAGTTGGACATGGGTGGGGGCCTGCTGGCAGGTGCCCCACAGTGCTCGGGGGTGGGGGTGGTGGGTGACATGGGTGGGGGCCTGGTGGAGGGTGCCCCTGCACTGCTGGGGGGTGGGGGTGGTGGGAGACATGGGTGTGGGCCTGCTGGCAGGTGCCCCACAGTGCTGGGGGGTGGGGGTGGTGGGGAACATGAGTTGGACATGGGTGTGGGCCTGCTGGCAGGTGCCCCACAGTGCTGGGGGGGCGGGGTGGTGGGGAACATGAGTTGGACATGGGTGGGGGCCTGCTGGCAGGTGCCCCACAGTGCTGGGGGGTGGGGGTGGTGGGAGACATGGGTGGGGGCCTGGTGGAGGCTGCCCCTGGTGGCTGGGGGGTGGGGGTGGTGGGAGACATGAGTTGGACATGGGTGTGGGCCTGCTGGCAGGTGCCCCACAGTGCTGGGGGGTGGGGGTGGTGGGGAAATTGGGTGGGGGCCTGGTGGAGGGTGCCTCTGCACTGCTGGGGTGTGGGGGTGGTGGGAGACATGGGTGGGGGCCTGCTGGCAGGTGCCCCACAGTGCTGGGGGGTGGGGGTGGTGGGGAACATGAGTTGGACATGGGTGTGGGCCTGCTGGCAGGTGCCCCACAGTGCTGGGGGGTGGGGGTGATGGGGAACATGAGTTGGACATGGGTGGGGGCCTGCTGGCAGGTGCCCCACAGTGCTGGGGGGTGGGGGTGGTGGGGAACATGAGTTGGACATGGGTGGGGGCCTGCTGGCAGGTGCCCCACAGTGCTGGGGGGAGGGGGGGAACATGAGTTGGACATGGGTGGGGGCCTGCTGGCAGGTGCCCCACAGTGCTGGGGGTGGGGGTGGTGGGGAACATGAGTTGGACATGGGTGGGGTCCTGCTGGCAGGTGCCCCACAGTGCTGGGGGTGGGGGTGATGGTGGGAGACATGGGTGGGGGCCTGGTGGAGGGTGCCCCTGGTGGCTGGGGGGTGGGGGTGGTGGGAGACATGGGTGGGGGCCTGGTGGAGGGTGCCCCTGCACTGCTGGGGGGTGGGGGTGGTGGGAGACATGGGTAGGGGCCTGGTGGTGGGTGCCCCTGCACTGCTGGGGGTGGGGGTGTTGGGAGTCATGGGTAGGGGCCTGCTGGCAGGTGCCCCACAGTGCTGGGGGGTGGGGCTTGTGGGAGACATGGGTGGGGGCCTGGTGGAGGCTGCCCCTGGTGGCTGGGGGGTGGGGGTTCTGGGAGACATGGGTGGGGGCCTGGTGGAGGCTGCCCCTGCACTGCTGGGGAGGTGGGGGTGGTGGGAAACATGGGTGGGGGCCTGGTGGAGGCTGCCCCTGGTGGCTGGGGGGTGGGGGTGCTGGGAGACATGGGTGGGGGCCTGGTGGTGGGTGCCCCTGCACTGCTGGGGGGTGGGGGTGGTGGGAGACATGTGTGGGGGCCTGCTGGCCGGTGCCCCACAGTGCTGGGGGGTGGGGGTGGTGGGGAACATGAGTTGGACATGTGTGTGGGCCTGCTGGCAGGTGCCCCACAGTGCTGGGGGGTGGGGGTGGTGGGAGACATGGGTGGGGGCCTGGTGGAGGCTGCCCCTGGTGGCTGGGGGGTGGGGGCGCTGGGAGACATGGGTGGGGGTCTGGTGGAGGCTGCCCCTGCACTGCTGGGGGGTGGGGGTGGTGGGAGTCATGGGTGGGGGCCTGCTGGCAGGTGCCCCACAGTGCTGGGGGGTGGGGGTGGTGCGAGACATGGGTGGGGGCCTGGTGGAGGCTGCCCCTGGTGGCTGGGGGGTGGGGGTGCTGGGAGACATGAGTTGGACATGGGTGGGGGACTGCTGGCAGGTGCCCCACAGTGCTGGGGGGTGGGAGTGGTGGGAGACATGGGTGGGGACCTGGTGGAGGGTGCCCCTGCACTGCTGGGGGGTGGTGGGAGACATGGGTGGGGGCCTGGTGGAGGGTGCCCCTGCACTGCTGGGGGGTGGGGGTGGTGGGAGTCATGGGTGGGGGCCTGCTGGCAGGTGCCCCACAGTGCTGGGGGGTGGGGGTGGTGGGAGACATGGGTGGGGGCCTGGTGGAGGCTGCCCCTGGTGGCTGGGGGGTGGGGGTGCTGGGAGACATGAGTTGGACATGGGTGGGGGCCTGCTGGCAGGTGCCCCACAGTGCTGGGGGGTGGGGGTGGTGGGAGACATGGGTGGGGGCCTGGTGGAGGGTGCCCCTGCACTGCTGGGGGGTGGGGGTGGTGGGAGACATGGGTGGGGGCCTGGTGGAGGGTGCCCCTGCACTGCTGAGGGGGTGGGAGACATGGGTGGGGGCCTGGTGGAGGGTGCCCCTGCACTGCTGGGGGGTGGGGGTGGTGGGAGACATGGGCGGGGTCCTGGTGGAGGGTGCCCCTGCACTGCTGGGGGGGGTGGGAGACATGGGTTGGGGGCCTGGTGGAGGGTGCCCCTGGTGGCTGGGGGTGCAGGGGGACATGCGTTGGTGGGCAGTAGTGCAAGTTGACATGTGGGTTGGCTGGGGGAAAGGCCATGGTGGATGGGGTACCTGCAGGACATGTGCAGGGTAGGCCCCTGTGGTGTGAGCCACCTGCAGGGGCCGTGGAGGGTGTAGAAGGAACACCTGCGAGGACCCACACGTGCAATTCACGTGTGGTGCTCCCCGCGCACCCCTGTAATACACGTACCCTGATGAGATCGCGTGTGGAACTTCCCGCGCACCCCTGTAATACACGTACCCTGATGGAATTGCGTGTGGAACTTCCCGCGCACCCCTGGAATACACGTACCCTGCTGATGTTGCGTGTGATGCTTCCCCCGCACTCCGAAATACACGTACCCTGATGAGACCGCGTGTGTAACTTCCCGCAAACCCCCGAAATACACGTACCCTGATGAGATTGCGTGTGTAACTTCCCGCGCACCCCCGAAATACACGTACCCTGATGTGATCGCGTGTGTAACTACCCGCGCACCCCCGAAATACACTTACCCCGTTCAATCGCATGTGTAACTTCCCGCGCACCCCCGAAATACACGTACCCCGCTCAATCGTGTGTGTAACTTCCCGCGCACCCCCGAAATACACGTACCCTGATGTGATCGCGTGTGTAACTTCCCGCGCACCCCCGAAATACACGTACCCCGTTCAATCGCGCGTGTAACTTCCCGCGCACCCCCGAAATACACGTACCCCACTCAATCGCGTGTGTAACTTCCCGCGCACCCCCGAAATACACGTACCCTGATGTGATCGCGTGTGTAACTTCCCGCGCACCCCCGAAATACACGTACCCCGCTCAATCGCGTGTGTAACTTCCCGCGCACCCCCGAAATACACATACCCCGCTCAATCGCGTGTGTAACTTCCCGCGCACCCCCGAAATACACGTACCCCGCTCAATCGCGTGTGCAACTTCCCGCACGCCCCCGAAATACACGTACCCCACTCAATCGCGTGTGTAACTTCCCGCGCGCCCCCGAAATACACGTACCCCGCTCAATCGCGTGTGTTACTTCCCGCGCACCCCTGCAATACACGTGCCCCGCTCGCACAGGCCCAATTGCTGTATGTTGCCACTTTTGTGATGCGCTGGGACTCTACCGCCTGCCTTCGTGTGGCGGACGTGTTTCAGCTTGTGTGTGTCTTTGGCTGTGCGTGGCTTTGCCCTATTCGATTCCATGAATACGTGTGGTTCGAGTGCATGTGGACGTTCCGTCTGCTTCCCTGCAGTACATCCCCAGTTACGCCCTTATTTTCGCCCGTTGTTCCCCATTCCGCGCGTTACGCCCCGTGTCCCGCCCACTTTCTGGTGTATGCGCCGAGGTTGTGCGCTTTCACTGTGCGCGTCGCGCACGCCTTTCGGGATGTTGCAGTGACTTGTGCGCCATGCACGGGTTTGGCGCACATCCCGAGGTAAACACGCGCAGGGACTTCAATGAATCGCACGCACACGTGCGCCTGTTTTTTTGCGCTTGCGCCTGCTTGCGCATAGATTTTCGGCGCACGTTTGTTCCATGAATCAGCCCCTCAGTGTCATCTCCCTCGTCATGTCAACAATAGACTATGCAAACAGCGTCCATCTCAGAATGCAGGACCACCTCACCAAAAAACGACAACAAATCCTGAATGCACAAGCAAGACTACTGCTCAGACTCACAAAGAGAGAACACACCACACCAGCACTTACAACCCTACACTGTCTACTGCTCAAAAAAAGAATCTTCTTCAAAACACTCTGCATAGCCCATAGAACAATACACAGCCAAGGAGTGGAATTCATACAGGAAAATAATCTCACTTTACAAACCAAATCGAAGACTGAGATCCAGCAATGAAATTGGCCTTGAACCAAGACAATACTCGAAACGGACATTTGAAGATCAGCATTCTCCTGCCTCGGGGCCAAACTTTGGAACTTGACATGCATCAGGTATTTTGTTTCGTTAAAGTTGTTGCTATTGCATTTCGCATTGCCATTCCATTTACAACTGCACACATTGTAAAAATGCAATTTACCTTAACTCTCCTGTCTCAGAATCATTTGATCTATATTTTCACAAACGTAACTGTCCCTACGAGTCTACATGAATAGACTTAGGAGGTCATTTTGCAATCCCCTCATAGGAAAAAAGGTGGAAAGACAGCCTTTGCATATTAATATCTTTCTTCACAACTGTTTGTCAGATATGGGGGATAAATGCCTCCATAATGCTTTCCTGTTCATACTTAAAACAACATGTGAGTTAACAGCAGCATGTATTTTTAATGCTGGCATTTAACCACTGGATTGCTATGGACATCCATTGTAAATGTGTTGACAGGTAAACCCCCTGTTTATTTTAAAAAGTCAGTAGAATATTGTTAAGTACAGCCTCATAAGGTAAGTATATTGTTATCAAGTACTATCATGTTTCCTGTTTCTATTACATATGTCCTGTGTTGCTGTTTGCCCAGATTGACATTTCCAGTAGAAACCTTACATTAGAAATTCTTGCTTCCTGCTAAATCGCTCGGCTTAAACACTTGAAAACACATCCAAGCCACTCTCTAATTTTGCCAAGGACACGTCTATTATTAAACCGAGCGAGATGTGCATTGTTGTTTTGCTTCCTACTGTACCTACATCATTTGGATAATTTCCTTCCATTTCTGTTCGCTCACGATTTAATGAGGCTCTACTTATTCCTGCCCATTAGCTAGACTGATTACATTACTATTTTGAGGAAGCAGGAAAATTAAAATGATCTTGTTTTAGATCTTGTTTTTTCAGCTCAACTCATTGATTTTTGTAATCTGAAGATCTGTTTCTTGATGTTGAAAAGAACATTAAATGACCACAAGTTATCAAGTAAACAATGGAAAAGTGTGACTTGATGCACATATGACTAGCCTTCTCAATTCTATTCTACATGAAGGATCTGAAGGTCATACTCTTTAAAAACATTTTGCCACCCACTGATTGCTATACTCAACCATGTCTTTTCCTCTAGAGATGCCCCCTGCCATGTTCCCTGTACCCATCTCAGCTTCCTGTTCCCTCTGCACCCTACCTAAAACCAATGGGTAAGTCCCCTTTGTACAACACTACCTTGCTTCCGAGCCAGGTTTATACTTTATAAATCCCATAGGTAGATATATATATATACACAACTAGATGGGGTACCCGGCGTTGCTCATGTCCTGATCGAGTGGTGTCTCATGTGCCCTGGAGGATGTTGCTCTTGTCCTCTTGTCGGCAAGTCTTGCTTCAGTTTGCTCTGGCATCTCATTCGCCCTGGAAAAAGTTGCTCTTGTCCTCTGGTCGGTAAGTCGTGTTGCTGTTTGTTGCTGTGTTTCAGAAGCTCTTGATATTGATTTTTGCTTTGCATCAGATGGAGCTTTTCCAAGTGATGTTCATTTTTTGTGCAGCATGTTTCAGTCTTTTTTGTTATTCCCTTTAAAACTGCGTTAATAAACAATTTCCAACTGTATGCAGTAGTAATACATTTTAAAGGAATAACCAAAATGTTGAACATTTTGCTTCAGACACTTTTCCAAATTTTACCTCCTTCTAGTGCCTACTATAGTGAATAGGGGTGAGCATCAGAAAAATTAGGGTGTCTACAGAGTATGTTGTTTAAAATTTGGTAGCAGTTGGTTCAACGGTGTGGATGAGTATAGCCGGACAAACATACACACATACAACTTTTTTTTGCATACACGATTTGTGCATCAAAACATAGACTATGATCTTATATGATGATAGGTTATTTATAACGCGTTTAATACCCAGAGGTTTCTAAGCGCGGACCCAGAGATCGAACCTGTGTTGCTACGTGTCATCTTGTTTCCAAGTCGAGCACGCTGCCACTGAGCTATCCTCCTGGGACAAAATCTTGCCCAGACAAAAGAGGAATCCATGCAAAATTTGGTAGATGTGGGTTCAAACGTGTGGATTTGTATATCCAGACAGACATACACACATAGATACATTCAGCTTTATATCTTAACATCAGTGAGGCTGCCTGGTTCATAGATCTTGTGAGACTTGCCGCATTTTACATTGGGGATCAGTAGAGGCTGGTGAATTCTTTAATTGGAGGGGCGTACAGACTTTCCACAAATATGCAAAAGTGACTGAGCATAGCAAGAGAGCCCAAACCAACCAAGGTGACTTTTGAGGGATTCTCCCCTTGAAGACATCTTTTGAATGATGGTTAAAAGGGTGCATTATACAGCAAACATTCTGAAAAATGCGGTACAAAAACCAACAGTTTGCATTAAGGTTAGTAGCATAACTCATGAAAGTATTGAATACATGTAAGTCGCCAATAGTGCACAGGTGCATTTCACAACACATTTTGATGATGCCTTTCCCCACAATATAAGCCAGTATAAAAAACATGTTCACGCTAGCTGTCCCCATACATTTCAATGCTAGCTGCACCAACATATGCCAGTATTCCCATATAAGAGAATATTTATGTTTGCGTTGTGGATAATGCCAGTAAGGATACCATAAGAAAACATGTCCAAGTTGGCTCTGCATATATATGTCAGTATCCCAACATAACAGCATACTCATATTGTCTTTGCCATTAAAAATGCCATGCAACAATGTGAAAACATGTCCAAACTGATTGCAGCAAGGTATGCCAGTCTAGACATGCAATAACACATATCATGTTTGCTTTATGATGGATATGCAGTAAAATGCTATGCCACCATGAGATATTATAGCTAGACCACTGTACCAAAATGCCAGTCTACTAATGTAATAACACTTATCACGCTCGCTTTATCATAGGTGCCCAGCTAAAAATGTCATGCCACAGTAGGAAATGGCTAGATTGACTGAACCAAAATGGTGAGTGTCGGAAGCGGCCTCAGGAGAGACGTGACGAGACGAGTTTGAGGTGCGGCTTGACACGGTACGAGCCGACAGTGCGTGATCAGTAAGCGCCGGCAGGTCCTTTCCTCTAGCACGGGACCCGAAAGAGCTAGAGGCGAGCGGAGCTAGCGGCAGCAGGGCCCGCGAGTGCGAGGTGCTGTCCGGTGTTAACCGGATACCGGATCCCCCCCTGGTGTGACACAGAGGTGCCCTGGGAAGGCGAGACAGCAGTGCACGGAAAGCTGTGCTTCCCCCCATTATTTATTACATCTGCGGCGTGCGTGTCTGTGCTGTGACCGCCTCCGTGTGCACCAGAGAAGCCGGAGGGGCTAGGACGGCAGCTCCAAGGCGGCTCCTCGACTGTGGACAAGTAAGTGGAGGGGCCAAGGGGGCCACGGGTTCTGGCTGTGCCCTAGGGTCTCGCCAAGGTTGGCCTGGGATTAATTCCAGTGTCTGACTTGCCCAGGGTGCTTGTTGACTTTCTGTGTCTGTGTGGCCCGGGGTACCTTGTCTGCTTACAGACTGTGGGCTCAACGGAGTAGGTTAAGTGATTGGAAGGAGCCCTTAAACCCTACCTAGCTTAGTAAGGCGGCAGCAGTGTAGAGATGCAGCGGGGGAAGAGAGCCCCACACTCTATATACAACCTGAGGAACAACAAGCCGCAAGCTTCGAAAGAGCAAAAGGAGCAAAAGGAGTCCAACAGAAAGAGGATTAAACGTAGGAAAAACGCCAAACACGTTCTTCCCGTAGTACAAGGTGCCATTACCAAGTTCTTTCCGGTGAACCCTCCTCCCGAGATTAACTCCACCATAATCGATGAAGGGTCAGAAGGGTCAGTACAAGTGCCCAGGGATTGTCAATCCATCACTTCTTCCAACTATGAGGACATCGATAACAACTCCCTTCTGGACCTGTGTCTGTCAATAAAGAGAGGAATGCAGCCGTATACCTTACAACCCACTGTAAGTGGTCTACCGATCCAGAAAGACAACAACCTGAATGATGTAGTGGAGGAGCACATTGCGGCAGGATACCGCGATCGGCTCTCTGCATCTCCAAATCTGGTAATGGTTTCGATGGAGGACGAGCCGGAACATGAGATTAACGGGGGCACGGGATCAGTAGCTAGCTCCACTCAATTGGCAGAGTTACAAACATCTGTCGGAGCTCTACAATTTGCTTTAAAAATATTGCTACAGATGACAGGGCGTATTCTGGCAAATTCCAATGCCATTGCACTAGCACTGGATATGAAGAACACACTGCAAGAGGAGACGGAAGAAAATTTATCAGATGCCCTCCTAATTGCCAAAGAGATGGAAGATAAGACAGCCGAGAGGGAGGAGAGCGGGGCCCAAGAGGCACGGGAGACTAACATCTCGATCCTAGAGGCTCCCATTGAGGAAGTAGACCTGGAGTTGAACCTCAGCCCTCGGAGCCCCTGCACACGGAAACAGAGGAGACGGGCGAAAAAGGCCCTTAAAAATATGCCTCCAAAAACGGGCCCCATACCGTCCTCTATAGGAAGTGGCCCCGCTATTGAAACCCGTTCAAAAAAAGCCCGGAAAAGGATGATGAGAGCAGCAGCCCGGGCGGCAGGAAAAAAAGGCCCTCTTACAGGATGGCTGATGCCCAAAGAAAAGGAAAGCGAGGTGGACCTGGACTCCAATAAGGGGGAGGTTTCGGAATCAGAGGGTGAATTAAGCCTGCTTATCCCGGCAGAGCCTGTATATGAGGGACACCCATTGAGTGAACTTTCGGAGCCGCTATTACCAGAGAAAACGATGGATGCACAGGAAAATCATACTAACCGCATCTGCTTCATAAAGAACCTATATACTAGGGATAACCATTCCTGGCTGGCACGCTCAGAGCTATTGACCAGGCTCTATCATATCCCGCAACTCCGAGTGCTAAAATCAGATGACTTTCTGTTTCTTGAGCCACTATCGGGGCCTAACCCGAATGTATCTGCGTTACACTGTGTGTTTTTGAACACAGCACAATTACTAAGAGACCATAAAGAAGAGCTGAGAGCAGTGGATATCGCCATTGATGTGGATTTGCAAGAAATTGACCTCTCAACAATCCCCGAGGCCCCAGAGATTACACCGAACTTGGAAATTGAAAACAAGTCAGTTTTAGGGGAGAATCCCTTACTGTGTGAAGTGCAACAGGCAATCAAATCCCTACTGGAGGCCCTTCCCCAGTTGATACAGAAGCATTGAAGCTTATCATTATTATCCTGGAATTGCAGAGGCTTCTCCCATCTTCTGAGAGAGGAGGGCTCGGCTGATCTTCTATTCCAGCAGAACTGTATCTGTCTACAAGAGACTTGGGCATTGGACCCTCTTTTTATGGATGGCTATGTTGTACACCAGTCTCCGGCACGACGTGGACCCAAAGGACGCCCATTTGGCGGCCTTCTTACGGGGATCGTCAATTCCTTGATGTCGCGTAAAATTCAATGTGGAGCTGAGGACCTACTACTGGCAGTAGAAGTTGCTTACCCCCAAGATCAGGGAAGTACTAAGTTTCTTCTTATTAACCTATATAACCCCCCCGGAGCAATTGCAAGAGACTCTCTCCAAGAGGCTTTACAGAATTTATTGTCTTCCTGGTCATTGGGATCTAGTAATACTGCAGCTGTGGTTGTTGGAGATTTTAACTGTCACATGACCGACGAAACTTCTATTTCCTCCAATCCGGGCCTCAGCACCAGTTGTATGATGACACATAAAAAGAGAGAGAAGGAAGGGCTGGGGTGGCTGCAACTGTTTGAATCTTGGGACTTGGCAATGATCAACGGCCGCACCCTGGGTGATAGGCCGGGGAAGCATACCTGGTCCAATGGATCGTCTCGGAGCACACTGGACTATATATTCATGTGCCCCTTGATGCGAACTAGAGTGGAGGACCTGTGGGTTAAGCCTAACAGTTGGAGTGACCATGCGGCAGTAATATGCTCACTCCTGACCTTAATTCCTGACATTCCGAAGTTGAATATTGGAAATATTTCAACTAATTGCCCAGGAACTAGAATAGTTTGGTCGGAGAAGAATGTTAGAGCTGCCGCAGAAGCTCTTAAACTGGTCACAGAAGAGGGCGGTAATGATTTTCTGGCTATGACTGCTAATGAAATAGAAGAATGGATACTGGGATTCTCAGGTCACCATGCAGCTATCAAAAAGGGATATCTCATAAAAGAAGGAACCGCCCCTCCTCGATATAACGGGCAAATCCGGGATGCCAAGAGAGGACTTAGAAAAGGGATACGCAGCCTAAAATACCAGAATTTCACAGGAGCTTTATATCTTGAGAAATTAAGAACGATTAAAAGTCGTTATAGAGCAGAGGTGAAGAGTATCAGGAGAACTGAGAAGAACAATTGTTACCAGCGACTTGTCAAAACTATCTGCTCTAAAAACTCGCGTAGCATTTGGGTACTCTTAAATGAGAATAGAACCAAGGGCAAAGGCACTATTGTCAATCCTATCAATGAGAAAATCTGGGAACTATTCCTCCTAAATCGCAATATGGAAGAGGATGGATCTACAAGCTGTCCCATGGGGAAGCCCCCTATTTTACAACCTTTTGATGTTTCCCCGGGGGCTATTCTCAACAAAATTGTTATCCTTAAGTCGTCGAGAGCCCCAGGCCCCAATGGGCTAGCTAATGTGGTGATAAAAAGCAACCCGCCCTTCTGGGCAGAGTTACTTTCCATACTGTTCAATAAGGTCTTTGCATCGGGGGAAATTCCTCGAACTTGGCAAACTGCTATTTTGATCCCGGTGTTTAAAAAAGGCAATCGCACAGATCCAAATAATTACAGACTCCTATCCATGTTGGACGTCACTGGGAAACTCTTTGCCTCACTTCTGCTAAGTGAAATGCAAAAATGGGTGAATGATAAGCAAATACTCAGTACATTCCAGTGCGGTTTTAGGCGGGATTTCTCAACAACGCATAATCTCCTTGTAATGGACGTACTGCGTACGAGGGCACTTAGTAGGGATCAGCCCCCTCTATATGCACTATTTATTGACTTTAAGGCCGCATTTGACTCGATCCCAAGAGCAAGGCTTTGGAACAAGCTTGAAGCATTGGGGTGCCCCCCTGGTTTGCTGTATTACCTCAGACTTTTGCACTGTGATACCTCAGTGCGCCTTCGTCTTAATCAGGAGGGCCAATCGACTCAAAATGTACCACAAAATAGAGGGGTAAAGCAGGGCTGCGTTACAGCGCCTCTCATCTATAACCTGTATGTACACGACATCCCGACGACTCTAGCGGAGGTTAACAACTGTCCACCAAAAATAGGGGATATGTTATGTGCGGTCTTGGCGTATGCAGACGACCTAGTAGTCCTCGATAACACCATCGGTGGCCTCAGGCGTTCTGCCCATGCCCTCTGGGAATATGCAAAGACCAATGGCCTGACCATTAACCTAGAGAAAACTAATGTCCTGCGATTCACTAGGAAAAGGGTGACCCGTGTGAATCTAACAGTACTCAAACACATAATTATGTATGTTCCGTCCTATCGCTACCTAGGAGTGGAAATAGAGCCCCTAGGTGATTATGAACTATGTAAACAGGGCCGTACCACCAGGGCCCTCCAAGTGACCTCACTTATTGCATCTTTCACCAGCAAACAAGGGGGTTTCACTCTGTGGGGAACACGTCACCTCTACATGCAAGTCTTTGCACCAATGGTCATCTATGGACTAGAATCTCTGCTGACGATGAACCTGGCTTGGCTCCAAGTGCTAGAGGGAAAGTTCTGGCGACGCATTTTGGGGCTTCCCCCAGGGGTGCCGATGGCCCTGATAAGATTAGAATTGGGCCTGCCATCATTGAAGGCCATGGTATTGAAAAGAAGAACTGGGCTCTATCTGAAAATGACAAGTGGATCGGCCAATCCCCTCTTAGCAGTCTTACATCAGGAATTTAGTAAAAAACTTACTTCCTCATCTCTGTATAAAGACATGGGAAAACTCCTCAACGAAATTGGCTGGATACACAAAGGGTCTACGGTGACCAAGGAAATGTTAAATGCCCTAGGGAAAAAGGTGGACCTATGGGATTGGCTGGAGAACTTCGCCCATCTGGATACTCTTAAATCTTATCGTTTTGTGAACTATAGAATATTCAAGTTCATGAAACCGCAGGACTACCTTTTTCTCTGTCCCACCAGCAGACTCCGCCGATTCATTATTCTGTTCCGTCTAGGCCAACTACCTACCTTGTCGATCACAGGAGCTAGGGAAAACATTCCTACTGCAGAGCGAACCTGCCGCATGTGTAAATCTCCCTTGTGCCCTGAAACAGCCAGACACGTTCTAACTCAATGCACTGCACTTAAGACGATTATTGTTAAGTTTTTGGCTGAATTCGTGCATGATCCTTGTACTATATCTAAATTTTCATTTTGGCTGTATTGTACTAATACATCCAATATGCACCTATTCATAGCCCTCTATAACGTCTGGCAACAGATAGAACTTGGATTGGGAATTTTAGCTCACCCCACTATTAATTAGCATAAAGTGGCGTAGGTTCATTTGCTAACTTGTGAAAGCAGTTGTAAATATTAGTAAAGAAGGAAGTTAGTTTCGTCGAATTTAGATTGTGTATTTTGTATTAGATGCTATTTTAGTGACTAATGCTTGTTGATCTTATGAGTTTTTATTTTTATGTATGATTTTATATGTATAACTTTTTGGTTTTTTGATATATGTGTAAAGTTTGAATTTATTTTCATACTATATCACATTAAAGAATTATTATTATTAAAATGGCAGTCTAGCCAGCCAATAACACACCATACATTCTTTATGATAGTAAAAAATATGCCATGCCACAGTTACAAATGGCTAGAATTGCTGCACAAAAATGGCAGTCTAGTAGCACATATCATTCTTGCTGTTTCATAGACATCCCATTTAAAAGGTTAGCCACAATAAGAAATGGCTAGACTGGCTGCACCAAAAACCCAGAATACCAATGTAATAAACATTATGATGCTTGCCTTACCATAGCTGGCCAGCAACAAAAAAAATTGTCATGCCATAATAAGCACTGGCTAGATGGCTGCACCGGAATGCCAATCTAGCCATATAATAGCACTTATCATGCATGCTTCATTATAGATGCCCACTAAAAAATGCTGCTCCCTTCCTCCCCAGTCCGCCAAAATCTGTACCCCTGATCAGCAAACACAAGCACACATGCACACAAATACACATACATATTCACTCATTCACTCCATCATTCACATGCACATCCATACACCATGCATTTGCTCTTTCACTTGCACACTTATCATCATACACTCTCTCATTACACAACCTACATACACACATACTATGCATAAACTTTAAATGTAATCTTACCTTCTGCCCCTGTGCAGAGGCTCCTCACCACTGACACATCCTTAAAAACCATCTGGTTTATACAGCACAATCAGGAACCAAAGTGTGCTATAACTTGTGCAAGATATTAGTTGTGTTGGATTCCTTCTGTGAGCCAATCAAAACTGCCAAAGGTCCCATGACCTTTATCAGGCCAATCACAGCCTTCAAATCTCTCCAGAGGTAAAGTGGACTTGTGAATTCCTAGTGGACCATGCACCTTGATGTAGGGAATCTCATTGGCATGGGTCAGTGGTGGGTCCCCCTCCACCACATCAGTTACATCTTCAGTCACCCGGGCATCGTGGAACCGTTCTTTGTTGGCTGGCTGCACCCTCTTGCACCTCGAGTTGCCCAAAGCCTCTTGCTTAAGTTTCTCCATCTTCCTGGTGCCCTCTTCATCTCTGCTGGTCTTTCTGCATGGTGGGTCTTTCTCATGGGTAGTTGGATTATTCTTTGTTTCATCCACCTGGGTGGTTGCTGCTCCAGGGTTCAAGTCCATGGATCCTTCGCCCAGCCCTGAACATGATGTTCTGTACTTAGCTGGTGTTCCTGTCATTTCTGAACTTAATCAGCAGTCACTGAAACAGTGTGAACTTGCCCCAGGGTCTTTGGGTCCTGATGCATTCCTTGGAATCATGTTCAGGGGTCCCCTAAGCTCAAGGGTAGTTAAGATTTGCAGACCACCCTCTAGCATGATTTTCCATTAACTTACATTAGTCCAAATCTGGTTTGTTATTAATCCGTCTCTGGTTGGCTGGATATTAAACATGGAGCTGGAGCTCTTTGAAGGGGTCTCCTCTGGTGTTCCTCAGGGTTGGTTGCTTCTTTGGTTGCACCTGTGGTGTAGAACCAGTACTTACGTAGCTTTAACTTATAATTGCATCTTATATTTGAATCTTTCCAGTCCCGAATTTCACACCAACTTAACTTTTAGCTGGCACCTGAAATGTATGCTGAACCTTTGCAGTATGTTACTTTACAGTAAATATACTAAGCTTAACTATACTCTAATATTAGATGTCCCTTTGGGCATTGATTACATTGTTTACATGTTACTCCCTCTGTGTACTACACATATGTATAGGATGTACCGCTGGGTCATCTGTTCTATGGTGTGCTAGATGTTGTGATACTGTGTCAGTTTATGTATTAGCATTGTGGATTCTGAGCATCTATATTTAATGCCTATCACTTATGCCTAGAAATCCTTTTCCATCCAACCCTTTGCATTATAATGTATAGAGTTTGATGTCAGGTATAGGCCTTAGATTTAGCTTTTGTAATCAGAAGGCTCTATAGTAAGGCTCTTTTACCACTTTTATATCTACACTGTGTTTAGATGTTTTTACTGCATGGTGCGTCTAAACCTGATTTTATAGTTGCCTAATGTTTATTTCTGTAGTTCAGACTGTATCATGTTCAGTATACTGGTGTAGTGTCATTTCTTGGGATGACTATTGGGACTAACTGCAACTATGCACTAGCTGTCTCCCCTCCCATGAGTGAAGCAATGATTTCTCAACTATGTCTATCAATAGAGACATTTACCCTGTTTTACACTTATGGTAATTGGTTTTAGAACCCTCACGATAGGGCTGTGGAAAGATGTCCTTAACAGTATGCTTACTAAATGTTGGCCACTTATGCACATTGTCCCTTGAGGGATGCATGCAATCAGGTCACTTTTGTACACTTACATGTTGCAGGCATGTTGGAGGTTTTGGAATGGAGTGAATATTAATGTAGTATTCATGGATTCCAATTACACCTCTGACTTGTGTCAGTCCTTATGTGAAGTTTGGGTTTTCCTGTTGGTTTTATGATTCTTCATCTCCTGTGTGCTTAATTTTCTACGGTGATTGAGACATGGAAGCATGTATATATTGCAATATTGAATGGTTTTTGAGTGGGTGTTTGAAGGTTTTGTGTTGTGCGTGCTCAACATTTAAATGTGTACTTAATATGTTTGAAATGTGCAGGAGGTTCTTTGCTAGCTCATTATAGACAAGTCACATAGCCTTGACCTCTGGACTATGCCTTGGAATGCTTGTGCAGGGCAAGCGTGTACACATAGGTTACGTGTGATTAGGTATGGGTTTGCTGCTACCTTGCTCTTTACTGCCTCATTTGCTTGTGTTTGGTGTGTGTAGTAATAATTTGCTTGTGAGTGTGTAGTGATGGCTACGTGACTATTATGTTTCGCCTGCAGATAGTGCACATTGTAATGCACACTGGGCAGTAAAACAAGTAACATAAAAACATAATTTTAAAAACTGACCTTTACCGTTGAGATTATACTAACATGAGCATAGCCCACGATTGACTGACCTTCAAGTGCAGTGTTGTTTTCCCACGACTCAAAGCTCTGAAATTCAACTCACAATACAGGACCTCTTGTCAAAATCGCCGTTTTCAGGTATGTTAGCGCGGGCAAAGTGTCTCCACATAGTACATTGTAACGAAAAATCTAAATTCATTTACAGAGCCAACCTCGTTTGAAATCATCAAACAGGCTTGGTCTGTATCATATACGAGAGAAAACATTGACCTTAATGGGTTTGCTTTTCTCAGCTGTTAGATTTTGGTTTTATCCAGGTTATAGATGCCCACTTTGAAACCAATTGTAGTATCTTTTTCCCACAGGTAAAACGCTCTGAAATTCAACACACAATGTCGATTTCACTTGTTCACAACAAGATAGCGCAGGCGCAATGCTATTGTACTATGCCGTGTTACGAGAAGCTTTATTCACTTACACCGAAAAAGCCTTGCTCGGGACGCCAGATTCTGCCCTCGATTATCGAAGTTCCGTGGTCATTGGCGGAAGCCTCACAGAAGCCTCCTGCTCAGTGCCCAGCCTGGTAAAAATATTCATCTGTTTAACTCGCAATGTTGGTGGATGAATATTGCTATTACTTTGTTACATATTCGTGGTTGTTTGGCTGTTGGTGTTGGAGTATAACATGTGCTTTTGAATGTTGGATTGCATGTGTTTGTGCATGCGTCATCCGCCAATGTATAAATGCCATTTCGGCATGCAATGTGTATTAAGATTGCCATGTCAGTGCAGTGCGGTAAAGGTGTGTTTGTGTGGAGGGCATGCATTATCTGCAACTGCATGTTCGGTGAGTGTCCGTGCATGCATTATTCACATAGGCACACATGTATGTGATATTTACAACGTGTCTCTGGCATGCAACATTGACCAATCCATGTGTCAATAGTGATACTGGGTTATGTGCATATCATTGTTTCTGTGACCATATATCTAGGTGACAGCGTGAGTGGGGGAGGAGGGGGGCAAATAAATCATCTGTAAAATGCATGTCGGATTACGTATGTTGCACGTATTTCATTTGCTAACAGGGTATGTATGTGTGCATGCATTACATGCATAGTTATGTAATAGTCGATTATCCTATAGTACTGTGCATATACATAAGTAGATTATTGCACTTTTGTTCTCAAGTGAATATCTCAATTTTCGTAGGTCTGATTCTTTTTTTAATGTTTTTTTTCAGCATACACCATTTCATTGTAAGGCTTAGGGGTGGTCTCTCCAAATGCAAGTGGGCATGAAAGTGTACAGTTATGATCTAGTTATCATGAGTGTTTTCGCCAAATCTTCTGCTTGCCAAAATGCATAATTTTCATGGCCAAAATAAAAAATGAAAGGATCATTTCGATATGTAAGGCCTCATCATGTAAATGCTTTTCCTATGGGGGTCCAAAACATCAGACTTCAGTCTGCGGGGCACAGGGTCAACAGAGCACATGAGTCAGAAAGGACATTGCAGACATGTATTAACATAACGATTATTGACTTCTGGATGGACGCACATACTGTATAAAGGTTCTATTACCCCAAATTATAAACTATAGGGATTACAGTTCTGAAAGTGCAGGGTTTAGATAATGTGTACTCACATTATTTTTTTTGTTTTATGGGGGCAACATATTTGCTCTATTCTTTGCTTGGGGAGTGAATAGATCTCTGGCCACTTCCAAACCAATGAAACACCCCACAACATTAATACCTCCATTGTAACGATAGTGGGGGCTCCAATTCCTAAACATAATTTCATATTCTTAAAAGCACACTGAGTATGTAATATTGATAAAGCATGAAATGATCTAAAAAGATATCATTAGGAGTTGGCACTTCTACACAAGGCATCTTGGTTGCCACTTGTGTCCAATGGTGCATTTTTGAAGCGCTCCGTCTAGTAAAATTTACAATATCCAAACATTCAAATTTCACAACATAGGGGTTTGGGACTTCTCCCACAAGGAATCATTCTGAATAATAAACTGTGTCAAACTATAAAGTACTTTGAGCCAGTAACGCTGAACACAGACATGACAGGACTTTAAATAAAAAGATACAAACAAATGTTTTCGCTGGGACTTTTTGAGGCAAATTGTACTACGGTCCTACACACGAGGAATTACTTGCACATTTAAGGCTCTGCTTGCCATATGATGGCAACGCATACATGTTGTACACAACCCTAGACATTGTAACTATTTGTGCTGTCTGGGTGGATAGGCCAGAAGGAAAGTTCTCAGCTCACAAATGGGGGCAGCCTGTCCTTTATAAGATCGAGTCCTGCAGCAGGGCTGACTTAGCTTTTCATGTTTTCAAGGTTGATAACTTGAACTCCATAAAATGGTGCAATGAAAACTCCTGCCATGGCATATACATCCTTTTGAGGTTAACGCATTGAGTACCATGAATGTGCATACTATTCATTCCTGTTTTTACAGTGCTTAGAAGTAGAAGGAGTCTGGAATTTAAAAACATAACTTTATCATATGAGACATTACCTGGAACTGGATGGTATTACTAAGGCGTGTGTGGCTGCATTTGGTATATGATGCCAGCACCTGGACATCTGTGAGTTTCACCTTACATATGGTGACATTGCTATGCTCAAGATATGTACTGGTATTATTATGGCACCTGAGCAGTGTATGGCCTATGATGACATTAACCAGTCATGCGAGGCTGCACATCACAGGTGGTGACTAAATAAGACATGTGAGATATTAATTAGCATTGAAATACCTTACTGGGGCACTATGAGGCACAACATGAGAAGTGCATTCCAGCGGGAGTGTTAAGGTTGTTATCTGATTGCAGAGGCATTAGAAACCATAGCTGGCATGTGTTGTCTTGTTATAAACGATAACAACCCTTTAAAAACATGTATTCTCTGAATAGTTAATAATATATACATTACAGGATTGGTATTAGCTAGCTTGTTTTTTTAATTATCGTCATATGGTTTTACATTAAAACCTTTCACAATCAAAATCACAATTTAAATTCATAAAATCCAGCCATTTTAGTCATCTAAAGCACCCTATCAAATTCACCCTTATTAGATGCTCATAAAAGAAAAGGCTTCAGAGGCCAATTTCTTAAATAAGACCTATGACGTATATCACTTTTGAAGACTCAATAGAATTATAGTTAGACTCCTCTATGGAACACCACTTTTTGGAACCATTCAACAAATCTCCAGAAAACGTTCCAAAACATCCTAATTTCCACACTGTATTTTTAAAGATAATATTGTGAGGTTCCATCAACGGGGACAGTGAAACGAGGGTGTCAACATTTCCTCATGACCAACAGACTATTCCTTGGGACAGGTATGGCCAAACCTTTGAAAGGAGCATCCACCTGGCCTCGAAATCATGTATGTGCACATTTGGTAAAACCTATGTAGTCATGTGTTTAAACTCTGGCCTAAACTGTCCAAAATCTTCCTGCCGAAAAACATAAGAATTAGCTGGGAGTTTATTGGCCTAGATAGGTCCACTGACAGTAGGAGGTCTGGGATAACAGTAAGGGGCCAACAGATTGGCTACTTAAACATAGTGAATGTGGTTTGTTAAGGGGGTTGAACAGTTTTACCTGCAGAGTGTTTGTGGCCTGCTAAAAGTTTGCAGGGCTCGTGTTTACTTGTGCTGTGAAAAGCGTTCAAAACATCACATGGTAATCCAGTGGGCCACCCCATGAACCTGAAGACGGTTGGGGGGTGGGGTACAATATGGTCCTTAAAAGGGCATTACAAGGCCCTTTGGAATGTAGTGTCCACCGGCCACTATGCAGACCATATCACAATAGTATTGGTTGGGGCACCAGAAAGGGGTCATCTTTGGACCTCTACCTGTCTCCCAACCCTCTGGATGGAAATAATCTCCCAGAATTTGGAAACATTGGCTACATGGGTTCTACAAGATACCTGCAGGATTCCTAGGCATGAGGTGAGGCTTGGACACAGCATTAGGATTGCTAACATGGAATAGTAGAATCTGTACATTCATTCTGAGCATGCAGAAGTGTATGTAATGTACATGTGTAATGTACATACTCTGCATATCCATGTACATTTAGATAACATGTGTACATTCATCCTAATTTTGATGTGCCCTTTGAATACATATAAGAGGTGTATGTAACTTTTACAGTTTGTACTTTAGCTAATGTTTTGCGAACTGTTCAGAGATGCCCATGAGTTTTGCAGTTTGTATATTGCACCATTTAAATCTAAACATTGACATGTCAGCCCTCAGTTTCATGTGAGTTTTCAAGAGATTAGAATTGTGTTATGTGAAAACTGTAAAACTCCTATGCCTCTTTTTACAGTTTTTGCACATTGATTGAATCCGAAGCTGACATCAAAGTTAGCCCTGAATTTCATGTGAGTTTTAAACAAATGCAATGGTATAATTTATGAACTGCGAAACTATACTTTCTGAGCACAGCTTGCATGAAAGATGCACATTCATTCTCGGAATGCACCAAATACATAAAGGAACACACATCATAGGACTGTGTGGTAAAAGGGTGTGTTGTAAAAGTGCATGTTATAGAAGCACATGTCACAGGAGCACTTCTTATAGATGTGTTTGTCGTAGGTGCATAGGTTTCAGGTGCACTTGTCATACGAGCAAGTCTCATAGGAGCATGTCTCGTAGGAACAAGTGTCATCGGATCATAAGTTTTCAGATTACTTTTATGTAGGACCATGTGTCATAGGAGGGTGTCATAGGAGGGTGTGTCATAGGAGCACATGTTGTAGGTGCACATGTAGAAAGAGCATGTCTCATGCGAGTGTGCCACAGTATCGTGTGTCATAGGAGCTTGTGTGTTAGGATTTCATATGGTAGGAGCGCCTGTCATAGGTATGCATGCCGTGGGAGCACATTTCATAGGTGCAATTTTCATAGGAACCTATCTTGTAAGAGAGTGTGTCTGTCATAGGAGCTTGTGTAGGAGTGTGTGCCATATCAGTGTGTGTCATAGGACCAATTATTATAGAACCACATGTAGGAGCCTGTGTTGCAGGAGGGTGTCGTAGGAGCATGTGTCATAGGAGTGTGCTTAGAAGGCGGTGTTCCATAGGAGCTCATGTCGTAGGAGCACATGTTGCAGGAGCATGTGCCGTAGGTGCCTATGTAATAGGAGTGTGGGGTAAGAGATTATCATAAGAGTGTTTGTTATAGGAGCACATCATAGCATATGTTGTTGGAGTGCGGGTCATAGGAGCTTTTGTGCTAAGCTTGTCGTAAGTGTGTTATAAGAGTGTGTATGATAGGAGCTTGTGCTGCAGGAGTGTGTGGTAAGAGGGTGTGTTGTAGGAGCATGTGTTGTAGGAGCACAGAGCACATGTTGCAAGATCAGTTTCGTGAGAGTTTGACGTAGCAGAGTGTGTCGTAGGAGCTTGTCTCGTAAGAGAGTGTGCTGTAGGAGCATGTGACCTAGGATGCAACGTTGTTGAATATGAACTGTGAAACTCACATGTTCTTGGCACAGTTTGTATGCAAAATGCCAGTTCTTTCTTGGCATGCACAATAAATAGATATATGTAAAACGTTAATAACTCAAAATTGGACAAATTGGACAAGTTGATTTCCCTTTTTTTCAGTGCACCAATTCCTGATGAAATCTAGTCACATGGCACAAATTGCACAAATTGCTAAAATCTATGGGAAAACACCATGTTAAAAGCTGTTCAAAACACGATCAAAGTAAACATTTAAAATATGAAGCTTCATTTTTGCATTCACAGGTGGCCACCTCAAAATATCACTGACAAATATATATTTTTACATGCAATGTTTCTAATGTTATTCAGTTATTTTCTGACAATCCATAGAGACTTTCAGGGTAATTCATAGAATTTCAAACAAAAGTGGCGCACGCGGCGGGCGCACAGTGTCCCCGTGCGATACACTGTGCCAGCCGCGTGCGATAAAATCCATTTAATCGCACAGCGTATTCATGGATTTTAGCCCCAAAACCAGCCGTGGCGCAGAGTGGCGCAGCAACCCTGCAGCAGCGCCAGTTACGCCCCCAAGAACGCCCTCGCGCAAGTAAAATCCATCAAAATCCCCAAATCATCACAAATGTCTGCGCTAACCCTGGACCAGTTTACAGGGCTGCCAAACAGCAAACGCCAAGCGGGGTCCGTGTATTACTGGGCTGCGCGGGAAGTTTCACACGCGATTGGCCCTGTGCGAGCGGGGTATGTGTATAACTGGGGAGCACGGGAAGTTCCACACGCGACTTCAGCAGGTTACGTGTATTACTGGGGTGCGCGGGAAGTTTCACACGCGATTCCAGCATGGTACATGTATTACTGTGGTGCGCGGGAAGTTTTACACGCGATTGGCCCTGTGCGAGCGGGGTACGTGTATTATTGGGGTGCGCGGGAATTTTCACACGCGATTGGCCCTTGTGTGAGCGGGGTACGTGTAATACTGGGGTGCGCGGGAAGTTTCACATGCGATTGGCCCTGTGCGAGCAGGGCACGTGCAATACTGGTGTGCGCGTGAAGTTTCACACGCGATTGGCCCTTGTGCGAGCGGGGTACGTGTATTACTGGGGTGCGCGGGAAGTTTCACACGCAATTGGGCCTGTGCAAGCGGGGCACGTGTATTACTGGGGTGCGTGGGAAGTCTCACACGCGATTGGCCCTGTGCGAGCGGGGTACGTGTATTACTGGGGTGCGTGGGAAGTTTCACACGCAAATCCAGCAGGCTACATGTCTTTCAGGGGTGCGCGGGAAGTCTCACACATGATTGTCCTGGGTACGTGTGTTCCAGGGGTGCGCGGGAAGTCTCACACACGAATTCAGCAGGGTACGTGTATTTCAGGGGTGCGCGGGGAGTACTACACGTGATTTGACCATGTGGGTCCTCCCAGGTGTTCCCTCTACACCCTCCACGGCCCCTGCAGGCAGCCCACACCACAGGGGACTACCCTGCACCCCTGCTCATGTCCCGCAGGCAGCCCATCCACCATGGGCATGCCCCCCTGCCAAGCCACATGTCACCTTGCACTACTGATCAACAACACACGTCTCCCAGCACCCCCACCCCCCAGTACTGTGGGGCACCTGCCAGCAGGCCTCCACTCATGTCCAACTAATGTCCCCCTACACCCCCACCCCCCCAGCAGTCAGGGGCACCATCTACCAGGCCCCACTCATGTCCAACTCATGTCTCCCAGCACCCCCACCCCCCAGCAGTGCAGGGCACCCTCCACCATGCCCCCACACATGTCTCCCAGCACCCCCACCCCCCAGCACTGTGGGGCCCTTGCCAGCAGGCCCCCACTCATGTCCAGCTCATGTCCCCCTGCGCCCCCACCCCCCAGCATCCAGGGGCACCCTCCACCAGGCCCCCACTCATGTCTCCAGCACCCCCACCCCCCAGCATCCAGGGGCACCCTCCGCCAGGCCCCCCCTCATGTCTCCCAGCACCCCCACCCCCCAGCATCCAGGTGCACCCTCCACCAGGCCCCCACTCATGTCAAACTCATGTCTCCCAGCACCCACACTGCCAGCAGTTCAGGGCACCCTCCACCATGCCCCCACACATGTCTCCCAGCACCCCCACCCCCCAGCACTGTGGGGCACCTGCCAGCAGGCCCCCACTCATGTCCAACTCATGTCCCCCTGCACCCCCACCCCCCAGCAGTGCAGGGCACCCTCCACCAGGCCCCCACTCATGTCTCCCACCCCCAGCAGTGCAGGGCACCCTCCACCATGCCCCCACACATGTCTCCCAGCACCCCCACCCCCACCACTGTGGGGGACCCCCCACCAGGCCCCCACTCATGTCTCCCACACCCCAGCAGTGCAGGGCACCCTCCACCATGCTCCCACACATGTCTCCCAGCACCCATACCCCCCAGCATCCAGGGGCACCCCCCACCAGGCCCCCACTCATGACTCCCACCCCACAGCAGTGCAGGGCACCCTCCACCATGCCTCCACACATGTCTCCCAGCACCCCCACCCCCCAGCATCCAGGGGCACCCTCCACCAGGCCCCCACTCATGTCCGACTCATGTCCCCCTGCACCCCCACCCCCCAGCATCCAGGGGCACCCCCCACCAGGCCCCCACTCATGTCTCCCACCCCCCAGCAGTGCAGGGCACCCTCCACCATGCCCCCACACATGTCTCCCAGCACCCCCACCCCCCAGCATCCAGGGGCACCCTCCACCAGGCCCCCACTCATGTCAAACTCATGTCTCCCAGCACCCCCACCCCCCAGCAGTGCAGGGCACCCTCCACCATGCCCCCACACATGTCTCCCAGCACCCCCACCCCCCAGCACTGTGGGGCACCTGCCAGCATGCCCCCACTCATGTCCAACTCATGTCCCCCTGAACCCCCACCCCCCAGCAGTCAGGGGCACCATTCACCAGGCCCCACTCATGTCCAACTCATGTCCCCCTGCACCTCCACACCCCAGCATCCAGAGGCACCCTCCACCAGGCCCCCACTCATGTCCCGCACCCCCCAGCAGTGCAGGGCACCCTCCACCATGCCCCCACACATGTCTTCCAGCACCCCCACCCCCCAGCATCCAGGGGCACCCTCCACCCGGCCCCCACTCATGTCCAACTCATGTCCCCCTGCACCCCACCCCTCAGCACTGTGGGGCACCCCCCACCAGGCCCCCACTCATGTCTCCCTCCCCCAAGCAGTGCAGGGCAGCCTCCACCATGCCCCCACACATGTCTCCCAGCACCCCCACCCCCCAGCACTGTGGGGCACCTGCCAGCAGGCCCCCACTCATGTCCAACTCATGTCCCCCTGAACCCCCACCCCCCAGCAGTCAGGGGCACCATTCACCAGGCCCCACTCATGTCCAACTCATGTCCCCCTGCACCTCCACACCCCAGCATCCAGAGGCACCCTCCACCAGGCCCCCACTCATGTCCCGCACCCCCCAGCAGTGCAGGGCACCCTCCACCATGCCCCCACACATGTCTTCCAGCACCCCCACCCCCCAGCATCCAGGGGCACCCTCCACCCGGCCCCCACTCATGTCCAACTCATGTCCCCCTGCACCCCACCCCTCAGCACTGTGGGGCACCCCCCACCAGGCCCCCACTCATGTCTCCCTCCCCCAAGCAGTGCAGGGCAGCCTCCACCATGCCCCCACACATGTCTCCCAGCACCCCCACCCCCCAGCACTGTGGGGCACCTGCCAGCAGGCCCCCACTCATGTCCAACTCATGTCCCCCTGAACCCCCACCCCCCAGCAGTCAGGGGCACCATTCACCAGGCCCCACTCATGTCCAACTCATGTCCCCCTGCACCTCCACACCCCAGCATCCAGAGGCACCCTCCACCAGGCCCCCACTCATGTCCCGCACCCCCCAGCAGTGCAGGGCACCCTCCACCATGCCCCCACACATGTCTCCCAGCACCCCCACCCCCCAGCATCCAGGGGCACCCTCCACCCGGCCCCCACTCATGTCCAACTCATGTCCCCCTGCACCCCCACCCCTCAGCACTGTGGGGCACCCCCACCAATGCCCCCACTCATGTCTCCCACCCCCCAGCAGTGCAGGGCACCCTCCACCATGCCCCCACACATGTCTCCCAGCACCCCCACCCCTCAGCATCCAGGGGCACCCTCCACCAGGCCCCCACTCATGTCAAACTCATGTCTCCCTGCACCCCCAACCCCCAGCAGTGCAGGGCACCCTCCACCATGCCCACACACATGTCTCCCACCCCCCAGCAGTGCAGGGCACCCTCCACCATGCCCCCACACATATCTGCCAGCACCCCCACCCCCCAACATCCAGGGGCACCCTCCACCAGACCCCCACTCATGTCAAACTCATGTCTCCCAGCACCCCCACCCCCCAGCACTGCAGGGCACCCTCCACCATGCCCCCACACATGTCTCCCAGCACCCCCACCCCCCAGCACTGTGGGGCACCTGTCAGCAGGCCCCCACTCATGTCAAACTCATGTCTCCCAGCACCCCCACCCCTCAGCAGTGCAGGGCACCCTCCACCATGCCCCCACACATGTCTTCTGGCACCCACACCCCCCAGCACAGTGGGGCATCTGCCAGCAGGCCCCCACTCATGTCCAACGCATGTCCCCCTGCACCCCCACCCCCAGCAGTCAGGGGCACCATCCACCAGGCCCCACTCATGTCCAACGCATGTCCCCCTGTACCCCCACCCCCCAGCATGCAGGGGCACCCTCCACCAGGCCCCCACTGATGTCTCCAGCACCCCCACCCCCCAGCATCCAGGGGCACCCTCCACCAGGCCCCCACTCATGCCCCCCACACCCCAGCAGTGCAGGGCACCCTCCACCATGCCCCCACACATGTCTCCAGGCACCCCCACCCCCCAGTATCCAGGGGCACCCTCCACCAGGCCCCCACTCATGTCCAACTCATGTCCCCCTGCACCCCCACCCCCCAGCATGCAGGGGCACCCTCCACCAGGCCCCCACTCATGTCTCTAGCAACCCCACCCCCCAGCATTCAGGGGCACCCTCCACCAGGCCCCCACTCATGTCGCCCACACCCCAGCAGTGCAGGGCACCCTCCACCATGCCCCCACACATGTCTCCCAGCACCCCCACCCCCCAGCATCCAGGGGCACCCTCCACCAGGCCCCCACTCATGTCCAACTAATGTCCCCCTGCACCCCCACCCCCCAGCATCCAGGGGCACACCCCACCAGGCTCCCACTCATGTCTCCCACCCCCCAGCAGTGCAGGGCACCCTCCACCATGCCCACACACATGTCTCCCAGCACCCCCACCCCCCAGCACTGTGGGGCACCTGCCAGCAGGCCCCCACTCATGTCCAACTCATGTCCCCCTGCACCCCCACCCCCCAGCATCCAGGAGCACCCTCCACCAGGCCCCCACTCATGTCTCCAGCACCCCCACCCCCCAGCATCCAGGGGCACCCTCCACCAGGCCCCCACTCATGTCTCCCACCCCCCTAGCAGTGCAGGGCACCCTCCACCATGCCCCCACACATGTCTCCCAGCACCCCCACCCCCCAGCATCCAGGGGCACCCTCCACCAGGCCCCCATTCATGTCAAACTCATGTCTCCCAGCACCCCCACACCCCAGCAGTGCAGGGCACCCTCCACCATGCCCCCACACATGTCTCCCAGCACCCCCACCCCCCGGCACTGTGGGCACTTGCCAGCAGGTCCCCACTCATGTCCAAATCATGTCCCCCTGCACCCCCACCCCCCAGCATCCAGGGGCACCCTCCACCATGCCCCCACACATGTCTCCCAGCACCCCCACCCCCCAGCATCCAGGGGCACCCTCCACCAGGCCCCCACTCATGTCAAACTCATGTCTCCCAGCACCCCCATCCCCCAGCAGCGCAGGGCGCCCTCCACCATGCCCCCACACATGTCTCCCAGCACCCTCACCCCCCAGCACTGTGGGGCACCTGCCAGCAGGCCCCCACTCATGTCCAACTCATGTCCCCTGCACCCCCACCCCCCAGCAGTCAGGGGCACCCTCCACCATGCCCACACACATGTCTCCCAGCACCCCCACCCCCCAGCACTGTGGGGCACCTGCCAGCAGGCCCCCACTCATGTCCAACTCATGTCCCCCTGCACCCCCACCCCCCAGCATCCAGGAGCACCCTCCACCAGGCCCCCACTCATGTCTCCAGCACCCCCACCCCCCAGCATCCAGGGGCACCCTCCACCAGGCCCCCACTCATGTCTCCCACCCCCCCAGCAGTGCAGGGCACCCTCCACCATGCCCCCACACATGTCTCCCAGCACCCCCACCCCCCAGCATCCAGGGGCACCCTCCACCAGGCCCCCATTCATGTCAAACTCATGTCTCCCAGCACCCCCACACCCCAGCAGTGCAGGGCACCCTCCACCATGCCCCCACACATGTCTCCCAGCACCCCCACCCCCCGGCACTGTGGGCACTTGCCAGCAGGTCCCCACTCATGTCCAAATCATGTCCCCCTGCACCTCCACCCCCCAGCATCCAGGGGCACCCTCCACCATGCCCCCACACATGTCTCCCAGCACCCCCACCCCCCAGCATCCAGGGGCACCCTCCACCAGGCCCCCACTCATGTCAAACTCATGTCTCCCAGCACCCCCATCCCCCAGCAGCGCAGGGCGCCCTCCACCATGCCCCCACACATGTCTCCCAGCACCCTCACCCCCCAGCACTGTGGGGCACCTGCCAGCAGGCCCCCACTCATGTCCAACTCATGTCCCCTGCACCCCCACCCCCCAGCAGTCAGGGGCACCATCCACCAGGCCCCACTCATGTCCAACTCATGTCCCCCTGCACCCCGACCCCCCAGCATCCAGGGACACCCTCCACCAGGCCCCCACTCATGTCTCCAGCACCCCCACCCCCCAGCATCCAGGGGCACCCTCCACCAGGCCCCCACTCATGTCTCCCACCCCCCCAGCAGTGCAGGGCACCCTCCACCATGCTCCCACACATGTCTCCCAGCACCCCCACCCCCCAGCATCCAGGGGCACCCTCCACCAGGCCCCCACTCATGTCAAACTCATGTCTCCCAGCACCCACCCCCCAGCAGTGCAGGGCACCCTCCACCATGCCCCCACACATGTCTCCCAGCACCCCCACCCCCCGGCACTGTGGGGCACCTGCCAGCAGGCCCCCACTCATGTCCAAATCATGTCCCACTGCACCCACACCCCCCAGCATCCAGGGGCACCCTCCACCATGCCCCCACACATGTCTCCCAGCACCCCCACCCCCCAGCATCCAGGGGTACCCTCCACCAGGCCCCCACTGATGTCAAACTCATGTCTCCCAGCACCCCCACCCCCCAGCAGTGCAGGGCACCCTCCACCATGCCCCCACACATGTCTTCCAGCACCCCCACCCCCCAGCACTGTGGGGCACCTGCCAGCAGGCCCCCACTCATGTCCAACTCATGTCCCCCTGCACCCCCACCCCCCAGCAGTCAGGGGCATCATCCACCAGGCCCCACTCATGTCCAACTCATTTCCCCCTGCACCCTCACCCCCCAGCATCCAGGGGCACCGTCCACCAGGCCCCCACTCATGTCTCCAGCACCCCCACCCCCCAGCATCCAGGGACACCCTCCACCAGGCCCCCACTCATGTCAAACTCATGTCTCCCAGCACCCCCAACCCCCAGCAGTGCAGGGCACCCTCCACCATGCCCCCACACATGTCTCCCAGCACCCCCACCCCCCAGCACTGTGGGGCACCATCCACCAGGCCCCACTCATGTCCAACACATGTCCCCCTGCACCCCCACCCCCCAGCAATCAGGGGCACCATCCACCAGGCCCCACTCATGTCCAACTCATGTCCCCTGCACCCCCACCCCCCAGCATCCAGGGGCACCCTCCACCAGGCCCCGACTCATGTGCCCCAGCCAACACGTCATCACAATCTAGATCCCTGGCCCTTATGGGCTGCCTCCACATGCCAAACACCCACCCAAGTATTGCATCCACCCACTTAGAAATGGCAATTACATGATACAACCCCAATGGCAAGTATGTAAATGAACACATGTCTCTCACATAGACACAATGGGTGTCAGTGACTGTCAAAACAAATATCATGATATGCATGAAACCAATGAGATGATACTACACATTGAAGTTTGATGAAGAAAATGTATTAAAAGCAACATAAATGGAATAAAAAATAAACAAACGACAATGGGAATTAAAAACCAAAAGCAGCATGTCTGTAAAATAAATTAAAACCACAAATCGTAATCCAAAGGAAAGGTGTCCAAAGTCACAGTTCAAAGAAGTAAATCCAATGTAAAATCCAAACCGAAAACCATTGCTCCATGGGTAAATTCAAAATAAAGAAATAAAATTCCACACTCAACTATATACAGATAAACAATCCAGGGTCCATGATCCCAACAGAAGAAATGAAAACTACCTAATAACACTACCTAATAAAAAAACGATATACAAAAATGCGGTCCATTGTCCAAAAGGTCCCAAAAAAAATAAAAAGCAAAGGAAACCTACCAACAACTACATAACTATTTACAAGGGCAACGGGCTAGTCCGACGGCTCACTGGTTGTTGTCATGGGCCAGGGCATCATCGAACTCCTGTTCAATGGCTTGGAGGCGGGCATGTTCCCTGGCCCCGAGGTCTCGCAGGGATAATGCAGTGTCCAGCTCCAACTCCCTGCGAATACCCTCGAGGCACTCCGCATGGAGTTCTCCGCCCTGACCATTGTGAGCCGTTCCTCCTCTGCCCGCTGCCGCTCCGCACCTATCTGCTGGCCCAACCGCTCCCACACGGAAGACACTCCCATTCCAGGGTTCTCCTGCCCTCCGGCCGATGCCTGCACCCCTGATGTTTATGGCCCCGAGCCATGATGCTTCTCACGCTGAGCCTGCCGCTGCCTCCGACGCAACTGCCTGTGCCAGCACGACGGCATCCAGGCTGATGGAATCCACCGACGCCGTCGTGCACGTGCCCTGCCCGATTATGCCGTCACATCCTCCATCTGCTTGGGTCCAGTTGCTGGTGTGTCCACCCCTGCTGGACCTCCGACTCCCGACTGTGGCAAGGATGGGATCCCCACCGAGTTGGCTGCGTTGGTCGGGGCAGGTCCACAGGGGGCCCTGGTGGCATCTGGGCCAGAAGACGGCATGGAGAACGACTGGCGCATAGCCTCCACAGAGGAGGAGAGGGTCGCCAGAGTGCCGACACATGTATGAAACCCCCGACCATGGCCACTCCCAACTGGGCCATGTTGGCATGGTGTTCTTCGTGATGACGTGCGTGCTCCCCCTGGGAAGCAGGCACCTCATCACGAATGACACCCGTGCGCAACGCGACACCAATCAGGACCTTCTCCATACGGCCAGGGGTCCCCTCGTCCACAGGTGGAGGGGAGTCAAATGACATGGACATCCCCCCTACCTGTGGACGGGCCTGGGACGGGGCATCCCTGGTGGTGCATGGTGGTGCAGTCACAGTGTTAGGGACAGTAACATGCACAGGCACCTCCACGGTGACCTGTGCTGCCTCCTGCCCCTGGCCCTGGACTGCATCACTTGCACCAGCAGGGATGCCCCCACCAGGCCCCATGTGCGGCTCAGTAGCAGCCTCCTCCTCCTCTGTGGAAACCACCAACCTGGATGGCTCCACCCCATCTTCCGCCGTTGCAAGCCCCTGTGGGGGCTCACCCACCCCTTCGGCTGCAGCTGCGGGGGCATCCCCGCCGCTTTGCTCCACAGCGCCGTCTCCGCCCTCTTCTTCACTTTGCCCTGTGTAGAGGGAGACATAGAACACAAGCATCAGGGTACTGTACAATGGTCCCCTAGTCAGGAAGCAATAGCAGATGAGTGGCACTGTCAAAGATCCCTTCCATCATGTCCCTCCACAACACATAGGTCAGTGCAGGGAAAACACATGCAGTAACAGGCATGGCGCATGCAATGGACATTAGCAAACATGTCCAAGGGACTCTTGAAACATACAATGTTGTTTATGAACCCACATGCATCATGGGTCATGCCTATCACATGCACACACTTCACCGTACTTTCATTCATCTGGACTCGTACACCCCAGACACAGTGGATGCAAGGATAACTAGGCTGCATCAGTGATTCTGAACATTGTCACAGACATGTGTCAAGCATCCATGGCAATCACAAGTCACAGACACGGAGGTCAGACAAACACAGACATGGACACCATACAAGCACATGGCATCAGCACCCATCCCTCACTCCCACCCATGTCCAGGAACAGAGACTGGCATGCTCTCATGTGTCCATTCCGCATAGGGCTTCCCATGTTGCATTTAAACACATACACCAACCGTGTGCTTCACACATTAGTGTTCTCAAATGCATGACCATGATGTCCCTGCACACACACACACGTACATGGCCTATGTCACAAATACAGGCAAGTATCAGACAACCAGCACACTCCAACATGCCCTTTCTCACACAGCAATGCTTGGTCACTTACCGCTCGACTCCAGACGGGTCTGCCTCTCAAGGACCTGGACGTGGAGCGCTGGGGATATGCGTTCCAGGACCCTCATCTGATCTTCCGACAAGTGGCCCCGGCGCCCCTTAGCATCCGCTGCCTTCAAGAGGCGCCGGGCCTTGTTGAGGGTCCTGGACCTGAAGTCCTCCCAGCGCTTCTTGACATGATGGAATAGTCAGACTGCCACCCCCTCCGCGTTGATGGCAGTCACGATGTCCTTCCAGATCTGAGTCCATCCTTCCTTGTCGGCGCGTGATGATCCGAAGAGGGCATCATAATGCCCCAGGACAAGCTCCACCAGGACACCAACTTCCTTCTGACTGAAGCTGGTGCCCCTCTGCCCCTCTGGCTGGGGGTCGCCAGTGGTCTCGGATGGTGTTTGCCCCGACATGGCGACCCCCGAGGCAGACGTGGGTGGGCAACTCGGTCATGGGGCCGGGCTGTGGAGCGATGGTATCCCAGTCGGGAGTATTCAGTTCCAGCAGGGGTGGACACAGCAACTGGACCCCTGCAGATGGCTGATGTGCAGCACCAAATGGCAGGGCACGGTGGCAGCAGGCAGGCAGGCAGGCAGCAGCAGATGGCTCGTGGGAGGCTGCTTGGGCATCTGGGGGGCAGTAATCCGGCCTTTTGGGCAGGAGCGTGGTCTTCCATGTGCTTACGCATGGCCAGCTTGATACGGAGTGATTTGGCACGTGAAAATTCTGCACGTCAGCGTGTAATTCAAGGAAAGGCCCTTATCGTGTAAGCGCTTCAGCATGCATACGCGATTCCATTGGACCAAAGGCCCTTAGCGCATAAGCGCGTCTGTGATGTATCGCCCATGGGCGTTGCCCTGGCAGGGCTTGAAGATCCCACGTGGATTTCCATAGCTCAGTACGTGCCTTTCGTGGGGTGCAGTGCGTGTGTTATGCAGGCGTAGGGGTTCATACGCCATTACTTCACAGCGGGTGGGTGTTGGCTACGCATTCTCCTACACGCAAGGCAGACGGTGAGTGGTACCCTGCTCCCCCAGGCCCGATCGCGTGTTAAACAACCCGCGAGCCCCTGAAATACACGTACCACTCTCCCCCATGCCCGATCGCATGTTAAACAACCCGCGAGCCCCTGAAATACACGTACCACGCTCCCCCATGCCCGATCACGTGTTAAACTTCCCGCGCACCCACGAAATACACGCACATGCTATTATCCACACAGCGGGTGTCCGTGTTTGTCACGTACCCCTTTGCACGTCATTTAGGGGTGCGTGGGAAGTTTCACAAGCAAATTCAGAAGGGTACTTGTCTTTCAGGGATGCGCGGGAAGTTCCACACGCGATTGTCCTGGGTACGTGTATTACAGGGGTGCGCGGGAAGTACCACACGCTAATTCAGCAGGGCACGTGTCTTTCAGGGGTGCGCGGGAAGTTCCACATGCGATTGTCCTGGGTACATGTATTACAGGGGTGCGCAGGAAGTACCACACGCAAATTCAGCAGGGTACATGTCTTTCAGGGGTGCGCGGGAAGTTCCACACGCGATTGTCCTGGGTACGTGTATTACAGGGGTGCGCAGGAAGTACCACACGCGAATTCAGCAGGGTACGTGTCTTTCAGGGGTGCGCAGGAAGGTTCACGCGCAAATTCAGCAGGGTACACGTATTGCAGGGGTGCGCATGAAGTTTCACACGCGAATTCAGCAGGGTACGTGTCTTTCAGGGGTGCGCGGGAAGTTCCACACGCGATTGTCCTGGGTACGTGCATTACAGGGGTGCGCGGGAAGTACCACACGCAAATTCAGCAGGGTACGTGTCTTTCAGGGGTGCGCGGGAAGTTTCACATGCAAATTCAGCAGGGTACGTGTATTTCAGGGGTGCGCGGGGAGTACTACACGTGATTTGGCCGTGTGGGTCCTCCCAGGTGTTCCCTCTACACCCTCCACGGCCCCTTCAGGCAGCCCACACCACAGGGGACTACCCTGCACCCCTGCTCATGTCCCACAGGCAGCCCATCCACCATGGGAATGCCCCCCAGCCAAGCCACATGTCACCCTGCACTACTGATCAACAACGCATGTCTCCCAGCACCCCCACACCCCACCAATGTGGGACACCTGCGAGCAGGCCCCCACTTATGTCTCCCTGCACCATCCCCACCCCCCAGCAGTCAGGGGCACCCTCCACCATGCCCCCACTCATGTCTCCCAGCACCCCCACCCCCCAGCAGTGCAGGGCACCTGCCTGCAGGCCCCCACTCATGTCTCCCAGTACCCCCACCCCCCAGCACTGTGGGGCAGCCTCCACCAGGCCCCCATACATGTCCCCCCAACACCTCATGACGATCCATAATCATGGCCTCCATGCCCACTCAATACACTGCCTACGCCACCCCAGTCCGAACACACCACCAGGTATGACATCCACCCGACAAAGAAATCACCAGCACATGAAGCATCCCAAATGTCTAGCCTGCACATCAACACATATCCGTCAAACCCACACAATGACAGCATGTGAATGATACAACACCCATTGTGACATGCATGAAACCAAAGAGAGAATACCACACATTGAAGTACAAAATAATAATGTATTAAACAGAAAAGCAAGGCAATGAAATGGAACAGAGGAAAATGGAAATAATAAATGAAATCAAGAATGTCCAATAAATGAAAAAGATGCATGAAATCCAAATGAAAGGCAATCCCAAAGCAAGTCTCCAAAGTGTCAGTGTGAGAAAAAAAATCCAATGTTCCAAAATAAGAAAAAACCATTGATCCATGTGAAAAAAATAAAAAATAAAATTCCAAATCCATTGTCAAACTATGTACAAGGTGAACATCCAGGGTCCATGTGCCCAATCGTTTAAATGAAACCTATAAAATAAAATACTAACTAATGAAGAACTATATACAAGAAGTTGGGGCATTGTCCAAGCGCCCCAAAACAAAACAAAACCAAAAGGAAACTTAACACTAAAGAACTATTTACAAGGGCAGAGGGCTAGTCCGACGGCTCACTTCTGGATGTTCCAGGCCAGGGCATCATCGAACTCCTGCTCAATGTCCCGGAGGCGGTCCTCCTCCATGGCCCCGAGGGTCCGCAGGGCCGACAATATGTTCTCCTCCAACTCCCTGCGGATTGCCTCGAGGCACTCGGCCCGCCTCAGGGCCCTCCGCATGGAGTTCTCCGCCCTGACCATCGTGAGCCGTGCCTCTTCCGCCCGCTGCCGCTCCGCATCTATGGCTTCCGATGTTGAAGGCCCCGAGCCATCATGGCTCCCACCTCGTTGCTGCTGCTGCTGTGCCTGTGCCTGTGCCCTGACTCCTGCTGCCTGCACATCCTCCACCGGCCGGGGTGCAGTCGTTGATGTGGCCACCCCTGCTGGACGTCCGACTCCCGATTGTGACAGGGATGTGTCCTCCCCCAGCCTGGCCGCACCGTCAGAGGCAGCTCCACAGGGCACCCAGGTGACAAATGGGTGGAAAGATGGCACGGAGGACGACTGGCGCATAGGGTGTTCAGTTGAGGAGGGGGTCGGAACAAGCTCCAGCAAATGGAGGAATCCGGCCTGGGTGACCTGTCCCAGTAGGCCGACGCGGTCAATGAGCCATTCGAGATGACGTGCGGTCTCCTCATGAAAAGACTGCAGGTAACCTCGCATGGCCTGTTGACACAACGCCACACCAGTCAGGACAGGCTCAATCCGTACCTGGATAGCCATGTCCGCAGGCAGAGGAAGGAAAGTTGTTGTAAGCTCATCCCCTGCCTGAAAACGGGTCTGGATGTAGGCATCCTTGCTGGTGCAAGATGATGCAGTGACAGGATCAGGGACAGGATTGCACACAGGCACCTCCACGGCCCCCTGTGCTGCCTCCTGTCCCTGGTCCTGCACTGCACCACTAGCACCAGTGGAATCCCCACCTCCAGACCCCGTCTCTGCCGCTTGCACGGCCTCCTCCTCCACCAAACACCCCACCAACCTGGATGACTCTGTGCCATCTTCTCCCGTTGGGCCCTGTGGGGTCTCAGCTGCCCCTTCTGCTGCCGAGGAGTCCAACTCCGACCTCCGCCTCTTGGACCTCCCCCCGGCAGCTGCGGCCTGGGACTCGGCACCGGACTCCTCACTCCCCGACGAGATGACAACCTGGGAGGGGAGCCAGGCCTTGCGTCTCCGGCTGGCGGTGCAATCCCTGCCGCTGTGTTCCACAGCACCTTCTCCACCCTCTTCATCAGTTGACGCTGCAAACAGGGAGAAATAAAACACAGGCATCAGGGCACAGTAAAATGGACATATACACACATGACAGTTGTACATGAGTGGCATTTGGAAACCTCAGACATGCCATCACATTCGCCAACACACATGTCATTTCAACTTGCACACATGAGCCATACACAGCCATTTTGCAACAGCCAGCACCATCCAGACACATACAACAGCATGAACAGGCAAAGGTGAGCCAGACATCACATGCAACACAGGGAGCGCACTACACATGCACACACACCACCACACTTGCATGCATGTGTACGCCTCTGCCAACTGTTGCAGTGTTCAGATTGGCATCCATGTCACATCTGCCAATCAGGCTTCCACATCCCGCTGTCACATGCATCCATGTTGCATCACTGTTGCCCCCTTGTCAAATACACACACATGCACATGTACACAGTGCTGATACATGCAGCTGAAACCAACATCCAGGTGTGACATCACGAACATGCCTACTTACATACACATTCATCCAAACATGTGTGCCCACACATCTGCATTTGGCATGCAAGCCTACACACACAAGCACCATTCATGTCTCACACATGAGAACCCTCACATGTGTTAGCCTCACGGCCCTGTACACCCCCCCATACTTGGCCCCATAAAAACACATGTGCAACCTGCACACTTCTGGCACACCACTACACGCACAGCTTACAATCATGATGCATGTACACTTACCGCTCGACTCCAGACGGGTCTGCCTCTCAAGGACCTGGACGTGGAGCGCTGGAGATATGCGTTCCAGGACCCTCATCTGATCGTCCGACAAGTGGCCCCAGCGCCCCTTAGCATCCGCTGCCTTCAAGAGGCGCCGGGCCTTGCTGAGGGTCCTGGACCTGAAGTCCTCCCAGCGCTTCTTGACATGATGGAATAGTCGGACTGCCACCCCCTCCACGTTGATGGCAGTCACAATGTCCGTCCAGATCCGAGTCCGTCCTTCCTTGTCGGTGCGCAAACTTCCGAAGAGGGCATCATACTGCCCCAGGACTTGCTCCACCAGGACACCAACTTCGGTGGCAGTGAAGCTGGTGGCCCTCTGCCTCTCTGGCTGGGGGTTGCCAGTGGTGTCAGATGTTGCAGTGGCCGACATGACAACCCCAGAGGCAGGAGTGGGTGGGCAACTGGGTCCTGGGGCAGGTCTGTGGAGCGATGGAATCCCAGTCGGGAGTCTTCGGTTCCAGCAGGGGTGGTCACAGCAACAGCACCCCTGGCTGATGTGCAGGCAACAAATTGCAGGGCACATGGGCAGTAGGCAATCAGGCAGCAGCAGATGGCAGGTGGGAGCGTGCTCAGGGGTCTGGGGGGCAGTAATTCTGCCTTCTGGGCAGGAGCGTGGTCTTCCGTGTGCTTACGCGTGGCCAGCTTGATACGGAGTGATTTGGCACGTGAAAATGAAGCATGTCTGCCTGTAAATCGAGGAAAGGGCCTTAGCGCGTAAGCGCGTCAGCATACGTACGCGAATTCATTGGCCCAAAGGCCCCCAGCGTGTAGCCGCATCTATGACGTTACGCGCACGCGTTTTCCATGGCGCGTAGAAAAAATAAGCACGTCAGAGTGTCATAGCGTGCAATTGGTGGAAAGGGCCTCAGCGCGTATGCGCATCTGTGACGTGCGTGCGCGGGCGTTTCCCTATGACTGCACGTCAGAGTGTCAGCTCGTGTGATTGGAGGATAGGGCCTTAGCGTACACACGTAAGTGACGCTGGACGTGTGGGCATGTTTAAAAGGTACGTGCAGAACGCCATTTCCTTGTACGTGCTTTTCGTGGAGAGCGAGTGGGTGAAATCTGTACTTCTTGTCGGTTCACACGCGATTTACTTCACAGCGTTCCAAGTTCGTACTCCCTGTTACCTCTGACAGCTTTTTCTCTTTTTGTCTTTTTCCTTGGCCTGTTTCCTCAAACAGCGTTCACTTCTCCTGTTGTCTTGTCTCCTCAGACAGCGTACAATTCTTCTTTTGGTGGGGGTGTTGCCAACGCGCACACGCGCATATTTTTCACGTGATTTTTCCTGGCAGACGGTGAGTCACGCACGTATTTAACATCTGTGCTTGCCCCGTGTGTTGCCTACCCCTTCAGAGGTCAGTGTAGGCTGCGTGTTACACGCATACGTTCATTTTTGTGTTTCTGGGTGCCACAGCGTAGTGCAGGTTTATTTTTCCACGCACGTGGTCTAGGAGGGGTTGCGTGCACATTATCTTCCTTTTTTGGGGTGCCTGTGCGTTGCATGACCTGTCATCTTCCCCCAGGGGTCACATACAGCCTTGCTAGAGCACTAGGGTACGAATTCCATGTAGTACCCTACCCCTTTCACCCCCAATTGCCCAGGACAATAGTTTACTGCAACTCCCATACGCACAGCAACATCAGTGCCATGGTTGAGAGGTGATCACGCGGTAAGGGTGGCAAAGGTGGCTGAGCCACAAGAGGTGGCTGTGGTGGATACGGTAGGGGACGTGGCCGGGACTTGCAGGGTGCCCCTAGCCCCCCATGTGTGGGTGACCAGTCAGGGACACCCATTCCCCCCCCCCTGGTTGCGGGTAATGTGGCTGACACCATCCCTGCTCAGCCCTTGTTGGACCAGCCCATTGTGGCACCAGACCTGGCACAGGATGACTCCATGGCTGACTTCCAGGTCAGCAGGTCTAGGCCATGTGTGGCGGTGCACGTTGGTGTCACCAGGCCACGTGGATCAGGGGCAGCTATGTCATCTGCTGCCCCAAGTAGGCAGGGTGGGGAGGCTGCAGGGGCAGCTGCGGCTCCATCTACCCCAGCTCTGAGTCTCCCAGCCAGGACACTGTCGGTCCCAGTCCATCAGTCCATCCTGCTGACGTTCCCCCTGACTACATCACACTTCAGCTAATGCCTGTACCAAGTCCCATGGTGAGCGTTCATTCCCACACTCCTAGTCCACAGTCCACCGGGGCTCCTGCCCCTAGTGTCCAGAGCGGCGTAGGACACTCAGGATCCCCACCACCTTCCAAGCGGAAGAGGAAGAGTGCTCGTCCAGTACAGGCTGATGCCCCAGACACGGCTACATAGTCCGGCCCACCAAGGAAGCCTAGCTTCAATCAGGCCGAACTTGATGCACTTGTTGAGTATGTGTCCGCACATGACAGCGAAATGGTGATTACTGCAGGATGCAAGACCACACCTGCAAAACGTCAGGCACACTGGCAGACCATCGCAGACCTCATAAGTGCCCTTGGATTCGTGAGGCGCACAGCTAATGATTGCTACAAGCGCTGGAATGACCTGAAGCGCAGGGCAAAGAAAAAGCTGGCCTCAAGTCATGCCGCAACTCTAGTGACTGGAGGTGGGTCTCCAGCAGAGGACATAGAACTCACTCCACATGAGTATGTTGCTGGGACCTACGTCACAGAGGAACAGATCGAAGGCGTGGGAGACCTGCCAGATTACGAGGCATTGTCCGGTGAGTGCACATGCATGTGTGTGTCATCCATGTGCATGGTGTGTGTGTGAGGGCTTCTGATTGAGTGCCAGGTGAGGGTGTGTGTGCCTGAGTGGTTTGGGTCACCCATGTGCTTAATCCAATAGATTCTGGGCACCAGGATTTGGGTATTGCAGTATCCCTTCTGGCAACAGTAGACATTCAGCCCAACCTCACACCAGTTACCCTTGAAGTGTCTTCTTGCCACAACATAGTTGCGTATTATTCTGTGTTCATTCAGGCTGATTGTCTGCATTCCACCACTTTCACTAGGCATTTCTCTGTCCTATTGTCACATGTGTGACATGGCTATGGTACATGCCATCTGTGTGATGGCATGTGTCATGTATTTGTATTGGACATGCCAATCACAGGCCAATGTGTGATGGCACTGCTAGCCAGCACGCAGCAAATGTGTTGGTCTTCCATCTTGGTGTCAACAATGTGTGCCATTTGCCTCCCCTTCATACGCAGTGACGGTGCATGGGAGGGTTATAGTCATGTGGGACATGTGTCAATGAAGTACTGTTTCTGTTGCTTCTCAGCCTTAATTCTGTGCCATGGCGCTAATGCCTGTTCCCATTTCTTTTCTTTCATGTCTCTGCAGGGGATGACGCACTTGATACTGCTGGGGTTGTGGAGATGGTGCAGACCCAGGAGGGGTCTCAGGCCCGACCGGGCACCAGTGAGGGACGTGGTGTGGTGGTGGGTGAGAACCCACACTTGCTGCAGACCATCATCTCAATGGGTGTCCCTGGGTGCACCTCCCCCGAGCTCTATTCAGGTGTCGATTCGGATGATGAGACCTATGTGCCGTCGCAGGTAAGTGTTTCTGGGAGGGATTCTGTACTGTCCAACCCACCTGCACCAGGGGTAGAACCCTCAATGGGGATGTCAGTGTTGGTAGGTCCGCCTTTGGTGGTTACGGATGCAGGGTCACACTCCACTACATCTGATCCTGTTCCTGGGCCAGAAGATCAGAGGGGGAATGCAGTCCTGCAGCCTCAGGCAGTGCCGGCACAGCAAGGCGCAGTTCGCCTTGCCCCAGACAGGTGTGGTGCCCGTAAGCCACCTGGCAATACCGCATGGGAGCAATCCATATACGGTATGGCAAACCAACAGGCAGCATCATCTGAGATGATGGCTCAGGCCACGGATAGGGTGGCCACTTCCATTGTCCCCCAAGAAAGGCTGATTGAACAACTACAGCAGGCAACAGACTCCATTAGCCAGTCACACAGGGAGGACATGTTGGCGTCCAACAGGGACAGGCGGGCGGCACTGGAGACTTTGCGGGAAGCCATTTCTATTGAGTCCCAGGGCCACAGAGAAGCCCTGAGGGTGGAACTCTGTCAGCTCAGGGTAACTCTTGTTGAGCTTGAGGCTTCAACTAACACAAGGACAGAACAGCAGCTGGAGCGGCTCACACGTACGCTTTCAGCTGAGATGCAGGCAACTAGGGAGGAGGTCCGGGCATCCCGTGAGTTGTTGCATGGGGACTTCCGCACGATTATCCTCCAGAACCAGACCTCCCACACCCGCATGCTTGCTGCCATGGAGGACCAGATTAGGGCATTGCGTGGGCTGCCTCCCATAGTGCCACCACCTCCTGATGCAGCTGCAGAGGGTGAGGAGAGCGAAAGCAGCAAATCTCTCACAATCGGGTAGCCGTGCAGGCCATGAGCCCATGGAGGTGTTTTTTTTTTTGCAAGATCTACACAGGTGGGTTTTGGTGTGCACCCTGTCCTCGGACCTCCTGGGTGGCCTCCCCCACCCTCCCTGGCCCATTCATGGCCATTTTTGATTTTTGTATTTTGATTTTTGAATTTTGAATTTTGAATTTTGAATTTTGAATTTTGATTTTTGATTTTTGATTTTTGATTTTTGATTTTTTGGACAGTGTGTTGCCTTGTGTGGCTCCCTTGGGCATACGCTGTATTGTGGCTGGGCACATGCAGGCTTGTCCTGAATTTGGGTCAGATGCTTGGGTTTGTGTGACACACACCCCTCCTGCTTCCCGTTTCCATGGGCTTGCAAAGGGTGTGCCCAAGTGACATTGACTTACACGGTGACGTTGGACTCCCATTTGATGTGTGGGCAGTCTGTAGTCAATACTGTGTATACATTCCTAGTGCATATTGTTGTTGTATTGTACACTGCATGGTGTATTGATATGTGCCTCTGCATCCATCTCATCCTCCTAATTTGCAGGTCCATTTGTCATGTCTTCACAAGGCGGTCTACTTTGGAAATGGAGTCCATGTTGTAAGCAGTGCACCTACACTTTTGCGTGGCGCTAACACTGTACAGTTGGAAGTGTTCGAAGTGATGGCATTATCAGGTAGTGAGGCTACCAATTTTTTAAGTCTGTACTGTCATGTTTATGGTAGGTTGGAGGTTGTGTAGGTGATTAGTATTATTGGTAAGTATTTGGTAATGTGTGTTGTTGGTCCTACATTACTGTGAGCATTTCATGTGTGTCCAGTTTCCATTAGGGACACTGGGCCTCATTACGACCCTGGCGGAGAGGGTATTACGCCAGCGTAGTGCATGGCGTACCTCTCCGCCATACTACGAGATTCCGTGGCGCCATGGCGATTTTTACGCCTGGTTTTTCCGGGCGGAAAAATCCATGGCGCTACGGGACCTGTTGTTAATTACGCCACCGTAATTTACGGTGGCGTAATTAACGCCTTCCCCACTCCCATTATACCCTATGGGGCAAAAATGGGAATGGGGAAGGGTAAATGGGGATTGGGGAATTACTGCTCCGCCAAGGTCGGAATGGGGCGGTAAGTCCACCAACCCCCATGGCGGAGTTGGCAGCTCTGCGCCATGGACCATGGTGCAAATTGCACCATGGTCCTCCGCCAGGGTCGTAATGAGGGCCACTGTAATTTGTGACACTTGGGTCATGTTGTGGGGATTAATTTGTTTGCTCTCACATAGCATGACATGCCATGGTGTGTTGTGTGGCCGTGCCGGGGAGGGGTTGTGTGACATGGCACTGTTCCCATGTTGTATTTTGCAAGTGGGTATTCATTTTTGCTGCATGGAAGTGTGTCTTTTGATGACACTGCATTGGTGGTGTTTGTGTAGGTAGGGATGCACACATTGTGACACTTCCAGATGAACAATCTCAGGCTGCTATGGTTCTGACAGTTGACTGTCCCTTGATTCATCATAATTGTCAGATTGAGTCATCATTGATTGTCAGGTGGTATGTGCCAGGGCTGTGTGCACTCCACAGGGGTGTGATTTCTATGTGAAGTAATTAGCCACCAGCTGCGTACGGGCTGCCTCACCCCGTGCCCTTTCCCCTCCCATGCGCAGCAGGCATGCATGTGGTTGGGGATGTGGGGGCACCACCATGTCCACAGCCAGGCCCCGGCGTGTTGCAACATTGTGCAGGACACATGCTGCCACTATGATCCTGCACACTACTGGGGGAACGTATAACAGCTGCCCGCCAGAACGGTCAAGGGAGCGAAAGCGTGACTTGAGCACTCCGAATGTGCGCTCCACTATGCCCCGTGTTGCAATATGGGCTGTGTTGTATCTTACCTCGGGAGGCGTGATGGGGTTCCGAATTGGCGCCATCATGTGGGTGCTCAGAGGGTAGGCACTGTCCCCTGGGGAGGTGGTGATGGGGATCATTAGTGGGGTATTGACATTACTCTGTATCTGTCATGCATGCGTGTGCTGTGGCATTTATACTCACCAAGCAGCCATGCATCGCCATGCCGCCCAGCTTCCATGTCCCGGTTTAGGGTTGACATCCTGTAGATGAAGCTGTCGTGGGTGGACCCTGGATAGTTGGCATTTACTGAGGTGATGATTCCCTTGGCATCACATACTACCTGGACGTTGATGGAATGCCAGTGCTTGCGGGTTCTATAGATGTGCTCAGATGCCCTGAGGGGACGTAGAGCCACATGGGTGCAATCAATGGCACCTAGCACTTTGGGGAATTGTGCCACCCTGTAGAAATTCTGGCTGACAGCCTGCCTTTCTGCAGGTGTTCTGGGCAGGTATATGTGCCTGCAGACTGATGGGCATGCAGTGATGATGGCCAACACCTGGTGTAGGCACCGTGACTGTGTGGCCTGTGACACACCCCCACTATGGCACTTGTCCGCTGAAATGATCCGGTAGCCAAGAAGTGCAGTACATTGAGGACCTTCTCCAGGGGGCTGAGTGCTTGGGAGCACAGGGTGGGTGATGTGAGGTCATCCTGCCACTCACTGACCATTTCGAGTATTATGTGTGGTGGAAACCTGTACCTCCCATACACCTGGTCATCAGGCATACCAAATAGGCTGGTTCTGGGTGTGAAGATTCTGGCCCTGACTATCCTTCTCCTCCTCCTGCGGTATCCCACAGCCACAGCTGCCAGGAACGTATATTCATCCTGGCATCTGAGCTTGTTTGTTGTTTACGCACTCTTTTATGCTGCGCGGGACGTGCGCCTGCTTCATGCTGGCATACGTGTTTCCGGATTGGACCTTTTTTTGCGCGTTGTAGGCGACCGTGTAAATCTTCCCGCCCACCCCAGCAATACACGTAACACGCTCTCCCAGGCCCAGTCGCGAGTAAATATTCCCGCCCACCCCTGGAATACACGTACCCCACTCTCACAGGCCCAGTCGCGCGTGGAACTTCATTCGCACACCGAAATACATGTACCCTGAAAATTTGCGTGTGAAACTTCCCACGCACCCCGAAATACACGTACCCAGGGAAATCGCGTGTGGAACTTCCCGCGAACCCCGTAATACACGTACCCTGCTGATATCGTGTGTGGACGTTCAGGCGGACCCATAATACACGTACCCTGATGAAATTGCGTGTAAGACTACCCGCGCACCCCTGAAATACATGTACCCAGGCAAATCGCGCTGCTGGGGGGTGGGAGGGAGACATGAGTGGGGGCCTGGTGGAGGGTGCCCCACAGTGCTGGAGGTGGGGGTGCAGGGGAACAGGTGTGGGGGCCTGATGGAGGGTGCCCCTGGATGCAGGGGTGTGGGGGTGCAGGGGGACATGAGTTGGACATGAGTGGGGGCCTGGTGGAGGGTGCCCCTGACTGCTGGTGGGTGGGGGTGCAGGGGGACAGGAGTGGGGGCCTGGTGGAGGGTGCCCTAAAGTGCTGGGGGTGGGGGTGCAGGGGGACATGAGTTGGACATGAGTGGGGGCCTGGTGGATGGTGTCCTGCACTGCTGGGGGGTGGGGGTGCTGGGGGACATGTGTGGGGGCCTGGTGGAGGGTGCCCCTGGATGCTGGGGGGTGTGGGTGCTGGGAGACAGGAGTGGGGGCCTGGTGGAGGGTGCCCCTGACTGCTGGTGGGTGGGGGTGCAGGGGGACAGGAGTGGGGGCATGGTGGAGGGTGCCCTACAGTGCTGGGGGGTGGGGGTGCTGGGAGACAGGAGTTGGGGCCTGGTGGAGGGTGCTCCTGACTGCTGGTGGGTGGGGGTGCAGGGAGACAGGAGTGGGGGCCTGGTGGAGGGTGCCCCTGTATGCAGGGGGGTGGCAGTGCAGGGGGACAGGAGTGGAGGCCTGGTGGAGGGTGCCCTACAGTGCTGGGGGTGTGGGTGCTGGGAGACAGGAGTGGGGGCCTGGTGGAGGGTGCCCCTGGATGCAGGGGGTGGGGGTGCAGGGGGACATGAGTGGGAGCCTGGTGGAGGGTGCCCCTGACTGCTGGTGGGTGGGGGTGCAGGGGGACAGGAGTGGGGGCCTGGTGGAGGGTGCCCTGCACTGCTGGGGGGTGGGGGTGCTGGGAGACATGTGTGGGGGCATGGTGGAGGGTGCCCTGCACTGCTGGGGGGTGGGGGTGCTGGGAGACATGTGTGGGGGCATGGTGGAGGGTGCCCTGCACTACTGGGGGGTGGGGGTGCTGGGAGACATGTGTGGGGGCCTGGTGGAGGGTGCCCCGGACTGCTGGTGGGTGGGGGTGCAGGGGGACAGGAGTGGGGGTCTGGTGGAGGGTGCCTTACAGTGCTGGGGGGTGGGGGTGCAGGGGGACATGAGTTGGACATGATTGGGGGCCTGGTGGAGGGTGCCCCTGGATGCAGGGGGGTGGGGGTACAGGGGGACATGAGTTGGACATGAGTGGGGCCTGGTGGAGGGTGCCCCTGACTGCTGGTGGGTGAGGGTGCAGGGGGACAGGAGTGGGGGCCTGGTGGAGGGTGCCCTACAGTGCTGGGGGTTGGGGGTGCAGGGGGACATGCGTGGGGGCCTGGTGGAGGGTGCCCTACAGTGCTGGTGGGTGGGCGTGCAGGGGGACATGAGTTGGACATGAGTGGGGGCCTAGTGGAGGGTGCCCCTGGATGCTGGGGGGTGGGGGTGCTGGGAGACATGTGTGGGGGCCTGGTGGAGGGTGCCCTGCACTGCTGGGGGTGGGGGTGCTGGGGGACATGAGTTGGGGCCTGGTGGAGAGTGCCCCTGGATGCTGGGGGGTGTGGGCGCTGGGAGACAGGAGTGGGGGCCTGGTGGAGGGTGCCCTACAGTGCTGGGGGGTGGGGGTGCAGGGAGACAGGAGTGGGGGCCTGGTGGAGGGTGCCCCTGACTGCTGGTGGGTGGGGGTGCAGGGGGACAGGAGTGGGGGCCTGGTGGAGGGTGCCCTGCACTGCTGGGGGGTGGGGGTGCTGGGAGACATGCGTTGGTGGGCAGTAGTGCAAGGTGACATGTGGGTTGGCTGGGGGGCATGGCCATGGTGGATGGGCTGCCTGCGGGACATGTGCAGGGGTGCAGGGTAGCCCCTGTGGTGTGGGCCACCTGCAGGGGCCGTGGAGGGTGTAGAGGGTGTAGAGGGAACAGCTGGGAGGACCCACACGGCCAATTCATGTGTGGGACTCCCTGGCATCCCCGAAATACACGTAGGCTGCTGGATTCGCGTGTGGAATTTCCCACACACCCGGAGTACACGTACCCTGCTGAAATTGTGTGTGGACCTTCACGTGCACACTGAAATACACGTACCCTGCAAATTTGCGTGTGGAACTTCCCGCGCACCCCAGAATACACGTGCCCAGGCCAATCGCGTGTGGAACTTCCCGCGAACCCCATAATACACGCACATGATATTTTTCACACAGCGGGCGTCCGTGTTTGTCGGTACCCCTTTGCACCTCATTTGTCCTAGAGGGCCACAGTATGGATCATTCATCATAGCTGTATATGGGTGCTTTTTGTTAGCGCACATTTTGGCGCACATTTATTTCAGGCGCAGGGACGCTACCGCCTGCTTTCTTGTGGCGTACTTGTTTGGCCCTGTGCGTGTCTTTGACCGTGCGCTGGTTTGCCCTATTCGATTCCATGAATACGAGTTCTAGGCGAGCGTGTGGGCGTTCCGTGCACTTACCTTCTGTACTTCCCCCGTGACGCTCATATTTTCATGCGTTGTTCCCCATTCCGAGTGTTACGCCCCGTGTTACGCCTACTTTTGTAATGTGCGCCACGCTATGTGCGATTTCGCAGCGGCCGTGGCGCACGCCGTTGGATGGCCTGTGCGCCGGTGTGCGCTGCGCACTTTTTCAGCGCACATCCAATATTTTTCTTGCGCATGGACTTCCATGAATCGATGTGCGCTGGTTTCCCTGCGATTTTCGCACTTTTACTGCGAATCGCACGTTTTGGCACCTCTGCGCCGGAATTTTCGGCGCACATTAATTCCATGAATCGGCCTATCTGTCTTAACCTTAAGTAGGCATTGTGCTAGTGCGAAGGCATGATATCCGTTTCCACCTGATACATCAATACAAAATCTTTCTAAGCACGACAGTAAAGCTATGCATGTTTGAAGCTAATGTTTAAAGCTCCATTAATGCATGTAGGCACTATAGTGAAGTACCTGTTTGCAGTGAATGCCTAACCGCCATTAACCTACCATCTAAGCATTATTATTATTATTAGGTTATTTATTGAAGATGGACCTAGCTTCGGGAAGTAATCGAGCGCTTTACAATAATAGGGGGAGGAACAAGGTTAGTGAGCAGAGATACAAGGGAGAAGGGATCTAACAAGAGGGGAAGAAGGGCAATTATCAGAAATAGATCTTCAAGTAACCAGGAGAGGAAACAGTGAGGAGCAGATCACCCAGTCTCAGGTATAGTGGGGAGTGGGTGGTGTATGGACGTAGGTGCTAGGGAGCCAATCCTTGAAGAGGATGGCCTCGCGCTCCTTCCTGAACTGTGTGAGGGGGCGAGTCACGTGTTGATAGGGAGAAGATTCCAGAGTCCTGGGCATAAACAAAGACATGTTTTTTATTTATTTGATTTATTTCTGCATTTATAGCAGCCTGCAAAGCCTATGGGCATATAGGTGCTAGTTACAGAGAGACAGACATAGATCAGTTCAGGTAATGTAGGGGGGAAGGAATGTTAATTGAAGAGCGGGGTTTTGGTATGATTTCTGAAGACATTGTAGGAAGGTTTGCCTCTCAAGCTTGTCCCGTAGAGAGGGTTCCTGGACTGGGAAGTTGGATCACTCAGATTTTTAGCACTTGAACCTTTGGTTAACAATGCCGAGACTGTAGGCGGATTTTGTAGTTCTTTCAGAGGCAGGTTTTTTTAGTTTATATGCTAGGTAGCGCAGAGCGTCGTTCGAGAGATATCGGTGGGAGACAACATTTTGTGGATGATTCTGTCCTGTCCAGTGAGCTGCTTTCCTGGCAGCCAATGTATGGTCCTGTTTGCCAATGTCAAGAGCAGCTCTGAGTGCATTGTTCTGGGTTGTCATTAGTTTTCAGAGGTTTTTTTCAGAGGTGCCGCAGATTAAGGAGTTACACTAGTCTAGTTTCTAACCTACTAGTGCCCTTGCAACTTCCAGACAGTTTGTGATTGTGAGGAAAGGTTTACTGGTGTTCATCAATTTGAACGCATATTCCAATGTCGATGCAATATGGTTGACATGGTGAGTCATGGTTAGAGAAGAGTCGAGGTAGACCCCAAGGGTCTTGGGGCAAATTGCAGTACCGTAATTAGCACCAAAGTCCCTTTGCGGGTCCCAACTTTAACGGCTGGTCTACACCAGCCGTTAAGGTCGGGTCCCGCAAAGGGACCTCGTAGTAAGGCGGTAAGGGGTAACGGTCACCGGTACCCTTATCGGTGACCGTTAACCCTTACCGCCTTCCATGTAATGAGGCCCAATGACATTTATGATGTCATCTTTGATGTCCTGGGTGTTAGCCTTAGCAGTGCACCGTGGTGGCGCAAGTTATGGTTGTTTAGCTTACCATAACCAGCGAATTTCTGGGGGTTTTCGATTTTACTTGAAACCATAACATCCCTTTAACAAAGTTTTTTCTTTGAATTTCATAGGTTTTTATTAGTCCAACATAACCATAACGTCCCTTTAACAAAGTTTTTTCAGTGAATTTCAAAGGTTTTTATTAGTGCAACTTAACCATAACGCCCCTTTAACAAAGTTTGTTCAGTGAATTTCATAGGTTTTTACCAGTGGATGCTATTTTCCTACAATTTACTAATATCCTACTTACCCAATATAGCAAAATTTGTGTCCAATTTTCAAAGTGTCACCTTAAAACTCTGCCATTTCCCACCTTCTGGAATAATTTTTATCACTTCCATAGACTTTCTGCAACTATTTCAACTAGTTTTGCATCCGTAGATGTCTACGAACATCTGACTTCATAGCGGACCTTCCGGACAGTGCCACATGACCATAAGCTGGCGCGCGGCATGATGATGTGTCCGAGAACCCATCCGCACTTCACGATAAGATCTCTGCTTCACGGACAGTTCAGAACTGCATTTTCTACTGATGTAGAAACTTTCAACTTCAAAATTTCCCTTGCACCGCTCCAACTCCTATTCCTACTCATTATCCATTAACAATCTAGTACACAGTACATATTTTTAGCAAAACTGCTATTTATCTTAAAATGGCATCGGCTAATGCCATCCCTCCTCCCCAAGAGCCACCACCACTGCTGTAATCAAGGAGCATGGGAAACACTGCCCCCCTACCTTAGAAATAACACACGTGCAACATTTTCCCTTGTCCACCTACCCCTCCATATTAGTGTTTCGTTCCTCTTCCCTCATTTCCCTCCCCACCTTTCGTCTCAGCTCTCCTGCTAAAAAAATACATCCAAAACCAAAACAACAGAAGACATATTCCTTTAGGAACCACCTTTCACAGTTAAAAAATAGAACTAAAAATAAAATGTATGGACTCATCTACTTTATATTTCTCAGTAAAGTACATAGACTCAATATGATTTTCCAGCATTTCCATTTGCATTTTGTGTTATGCTAATGAGAACATTGTGGCCTTCATCCTACGTTCCAGGGACTGCAACGGTGGATACCGGCCTGGCAGCCCAAGTTATCAGCCAAAGCGAAGCCATGGTGGATAGAGAAGTCACTGGACCATTATCCCCCCATTCCAGCCCCTGTAATGGGGGATGAAGGCGATTAGCACCAGAAGCGGGAACCCAGGGTGCTGGATTTTTTCTATTAAGTGGCGTCAAAGTTATAAGTCATTCAAGAACTGCATTTCACCAACCCTGTAATGATGAGGTGTTCGCGAACTTCACAGGCCTGTTCGTAAACATCCGAACTGTTCGTGGCAAAAAGCACCCGTTTTTTTGCTTCTTGCAGCCATATCCCATCCCATCCTCATCACCCCTCACCTCCCCAGAGATTATTTGATAAGTTTGATAAGTGCAATGTTGTGTTTTTTAATATGTTTTTACTGCGATGTCCGCGGACACCGGCCGATGTCCGCGAATCCAAGATGGCGGGTGTTTCCAAAAATCTGATGTACCTCACGCTTCACGCCAACCAATCAGCGAACACGTTGGGTGCCCGCGGACATGACTCAATTCAATTAGCTAATCGGTGTCCTGTCCGCAGAGCAAACATGGAAGTGAGTCCGCGGAGCGGACATAGATATCACTCATTTTTTTGCTTTACGTTTTGGTCATTTTCAAAACAACTACTGGACGGATTTACACCAGATTAACAAAATCACGGTTTTGTGAAAATCCGTCCAGCGGTTTGGGCTGTAGGCGTGAACAAAGTTTTTTACCACTATGTCTATGTGAAAAAAAGACATTTTGGGGCCCCCCCTATAACTTTGCCCCCCCGGACCAAACCTCACCAAACTTTGCACGGTAGTGGCCGTGTACTTATGGTTAAGTTGCTGTTTCCATAGGAAGAGCACTTTTTGGGCGGCCTATAACTCTGCTCCCCCTGGACTAATCCTCACCAAACTTTGCAAAAAAAGTATATGGGCCACTGATTTTTTTTTGCAAAGTTTGGTGATGTTTGGTCCGGGGGGGGGAAATATTATAGGGGGGGTTCCAAAACGTCTTTTTTTCCCATAGCCTGAATGGGGGAAAATTTTGTGCACGGCTACAGGGCAAACCGCTGGACAGATTTGCACCAAATTTACGCCAGTGGCAGGGGCTTGGGTGCAAAAGCATGCTTTTGTAAATTTCGTGACAATCCATTCAGTGGTTCCCTGAAAAACCAACAAAAAATATGTCTGTAAAAATTAGTGATATCTATGTCCGCTCCGCGGGCACACTTCCCTGTTCGCTCCGTGGACAAGATTGCAATTGGTTATTCCATGGCGTGCTGCCCGCGACCATGTTGCGCTTTCACCGATTGGTTGTGGCACAGCGTGAAGTGCGTCATAATCTTTCGATACGGCCGCCATGTTTATTTTGTTTTCTGTTCAACGCAAACATTGGCGCTAACAAACCTAACCGAAGAAGACACCAATGCACTTGTTGCACTTATGTAACACTGTTTGGTAAGGTGAGCATTAAAGAGACATGGTAGTAGAAAAACAAACATGGAAGAATTATTGATAGCACTGTCATACGGTAAGGTGCGCCTTATTACTCATTGTACGAAATGAACTTACTGCATTCATTGTTCATTGTACAACACATACACATCATTACTGCAGTCAAGCTGCCATCCTACTGTTTGAAATCTGAGACTGCCACCTGCACTATTTCGTACACACAGCCCTTCTGCACGTGCAGAAGATTAGACGTTCTCATGAATAGCCGCTGATATGTTGTTGCAAAACTGAAAATGTATTTCCATTCAGAGTGAAGGTGACTGCATTTTCTGTTTTCGATACGCGGTACGGCTGCATATTTGTCGGTACCCATAAGGGTCCCTTGTTTTTTAACATTGACGTACAGGGAAAGAGTAGAAAGAATGTAGGGAGTAACAGTTTGAAAAACATATCATTTGATAAGGTTATCCTTCAAAAACATTTGTTCTGACCATGCAAAATTTGTTCCCGAAGAGCCACTAATCCCCATACACTACTGTCGGTCTGCAGCGCACGCAATGGAGGCCGTCCAAATTATGTAAGTGTATTTTTGCTGACTATATACTACTTTGACGTTATTTCATCACTTTGCCCACATTAAAAAAAAAAAATCCCTAATGTTTTACAAGATTAATGCTCAGGTGCCATTTTTTTGCCCATTATGGACATTGCTCATTGTTGCTGTTTGTACGATACCACTACATTTTCCCAAATTATAATAATATTTAATAAAAAAAGTATGTGTTAAAATTTTGTTTTGTAGAAAGGTTGCGTGGCGATACATGTTTTGTTTGCCATTCCACTGCGCTGCTACCTCCAAACAATAATTTTATTATTAAGGACATTCCAGCTTTCAGTGCCTTTCCATTTTCTAACCCAAATATGGACATTGCACATTGTCACCTTCCATAGGTTCCCACTCCATTTCGTCCTATTGAATTACATTTTCAATAAAAATGTTATGTGTCATGACTTCATACATCTTTTTTTCCCATTTTCCCCGTCAGATATTTTCTCCCCTATTGTCATTGTCACGGATTACAGCTACCGAGTGACGGATTTTGCAACCGTCAACTCCAATTCTTTATCTCCGGATGTCTGAGCGTCATAATTCACTGGGATGATCGTGTCGGCCCTCTGTGTATGTACACTTCTTTCGTCATAAGAAGTAACATTCCATCCTTTCCGCTGGTGTAGATCAGAATGGTTGATGTTGTCTTGCACATCAATGTGGGAGGAAAACGACTACTTTGACAGCACTGCTTACTTTCTGTGTGTGACAAAACAACGTGGCCTTTCAAATTTTCATTGTCACCCAAAGAGACAACCTTTCCACTTCTATGGAAATGTGAATAGGGCGATTATTTCGCACAGGTCATTGTGCAACCAAACAACTTTACTAATTGCATAGGGCGATGATTTCACTCAGTGTATTGTGACATAAAACTTATGTACTAATTCTTATATGTTCCTGTTTTCTTTACAAATGTACTCTCTGTTTTTACAATGTAGCATGCTACGTTGCAGGATGTAATGTGTTCTTTTACAGTTGCTACATCATGACACATACATCCCCATGGACGCATTTGTTTAAGCAGCCAAGGAACATTATTGAGAAACGTACTGCGCACCACTAGCATTGGGTGCGGGAGGGTCAGGCCCATCTCATATGCTTTAGTGCCGTCCGGCCATTTTCTGTGACCATCAGGCCAATTTCTGTCACGCAGATGCCCTATGGCCAGAAATGTTTGAGAAATAATACATGGTTACCCCCTCCAAACACACATATCTGCACACCTTTCGACTTGTTGCACTTACGAAATTATATGTGGAAAGGTGAGTGGTAATGGTGTTGCTGCCAGTATTTCTGACGTCATTATGCTTCACATCACACAGTTTCTTTGGGATTTTATGTTAACTTAAGTACAATACTCCTTTGCGCTTTTTACACTCCTTTTTATAGAAAAATAATTACTATATGTACAACACATGTCTGTAAAGGTCATTGACAACAACCGAAAAGCTTCGTGTTGTGCATGTGATTGTGTTCTCCTTTTTAACATGTGTCATCATGTACATAACAAATCAACATTACAGCTTCCGTCTCTGAGGGGGAGCCTCTATGTATGGTTAATGGCCACAATGTCGGGGATGTGGCTACTGGTCTTTACTGGAAGGGACAAAACATGGCATTCAGGTCGCCATGTCCACCAGGCACTGTCTTTGTGCTAAAGATCTTGATGTCATCAATGATATTTGCGATGTCATGTTTGATGTCCTGGGTGTTAGTCTTAGCAATGCACATAGATAGTAGGAGTTATGGTTGCTACGCTTAACATAATGGGTGAATTTGCAGCGTTGGTTGGTGTCACTGTGAAGTATAACATCCCTTTAACAAAGTTTTTTACGGAATGTACATAATTATATATGACAGGGAACAAAAACAAAGGGGCTAAACATGTAAAGCCGTCAGTGATGTCATCAGTGACATTTGAGATGACATCTTTCATGTTCTGGGTGTTACAGTTAGTAGTGCACAGTGGTGTTGGCAAGTAAGGAGGCTCAGTCTGCCATAACTGGCGAATTTCAGGGGTTTTTCGTTTTTAATGTGAAGCATAAAGGGGAGGGTGAACTTTTTTTGTAGTGAAGTGCACAGGTTTTTGGTACGGCAACTTAACCATAACGTCCACTCAACAAAGATTTTTTTGTAGTGAATATATATATATATATATATTTCTATATATATATATATATATAATTGGTTATTTATAACATGCTTAATAACCAAAGGTTTCTAAGCACAGACCTGGGGGATCGAACCTGTGTTGCAGCATTCAGCGCGTTGCCCCTTAGCTATCCTCTTGAGACTATATAGCATCTAGAGATGAGCACATCAGTGGTATATGTCCACTGCCTTCAATAGATGTTGATTCTTAAGCTCGAGCCAGGTGCATAACTTTATTCTGTTGAATTGCACTTGCACGGTTCCCAAAACCATAGTTGCATGTCTAGTAGAAGTGGAACCCATCACAGGGTTGCTGACAGGTTAATTCCTCTACAACAGTGCACTATATGTCAGTTCTGTACTAGAGAGTAGAGCTTACACAGTACCACCTATAGCTTCTCGAGATTCCCATGAAACTGAAACACATTTTTGACATGTAAAGAAAGAAACCTATCTTCAAAGTATTCACACCAGAATATCAGTGCACACCTGCTAACAAGGTAAAATAGATCAAGATGTTTGTGTAGTGCTCAAACTATCTGATCTTACTTTGCACTCAAAACTGTCATTTCAAACATTGGAGACCACAACAGTGCTTAAACCACACAATTTGCACACTGTTTGTGCCTTGGTCTCATCAGTGCATTCCATCAGTTGGTATTTTAATTTTGATTGTATTCTACTGAGCAGTCTCAGTCCAGTTATGTCAACAACGCATCTGCTCTTGTTGATGGTCTACCGGCTTTCAGTAACATGTTGCATACTTTTGGCAAGATCTGAGAACAAGTTGGGGTTGAAATTCTGGTCTCTCATTTGAAGTTGTCGTTACTCAGGTCTCAGAAGGTAGAAACCAAACAGCAGCCATGGTGTATTGCATAGTCGAACAGTGCTGCAAATTGGTATTCCTTAAGTTAAAATATTGATGGAGCAGTTATTACATGATTCTTATCAACCCTGATAGATTGACACCTTGTAACCACAGACAGCATCCTTGATCCCTTGATTGGTTTCCTCAAAAAAAGACAATCTTTCTGCCTGATGGCAGGCTAGACACTGATAGAGAGTACATTTCCTTAAGCCTCTTGGTTCCCAAGGTTGCTGATAATGTTCCAAAACACCACATTGTTCTGTGGAATAGTTGTGCATACTATTGTAGTTCCATTCATAGAGGGTGTGTGCAAACTCTCAGAATCAAAGGTGTGACCCCCAATTTGAAGTTGTTTCTAAAATGTAATTGATTCTCAGATCCTCCAGAAATGTCTCACTTGTGCCATGTTGACATTTTGAGGCTCTTGAGGTGTGCAAATTTCATGATAGGGATGCCCAGGTCTGCTTCAGGGCCTGTTAACTTGCACTGGTTTAGCAAGAACTGGTGGTTGATAAGTGAGTCCATAGTACTTGTCCACCTAGCTTGTCCACCTAGCTGATGGTGATCAGGCTGGGAATTTCCAAAGTCACACCACCTTATGTCGCAATTGCATGGGTGATGAGGAAGCAATTGGGCAGCAGAGAAAAGCTTTTTGGATAACGTTTTACAGCATGTGCCACTGATCATACAAGGGTTAATATCACATTACATTTTTTTCACCCCAGAGGATTTTAATATTTGTTTAATTTTTCTTTGTACTACAATCAAAAAGAAGAAAATGAAGCCACCTTTTTTATGATATCTGGTCCTGTAATATACTGGATAAGACTTCCTGTACGTTCCCTAGACACTCCTTTGCAGAATTGGAAACCTCTGAGTGTTATTTGGAAATATGGTGTATCCCTGCACAAAAATGGCCAATCATTGGGTATTCCGAGGAAACATGATGTCGTATTTCAATCATATGCCAATGACACCCAGATCTTTGAGGATTCCCTCCATAGAGTAGGGCAGTTTTTGGACGAAGTAGGACTCTGGATGTCCCAGAATTGGCTTTAAAATACAAAAGACAAACCCAGATTAATGTTTTTAAATCACATCGATTGTTATGCTGGTTCTTATATACTTCTCTTGATGATGGAGAGAATGAAGCTATAATAATTCCCATTTTGCATAACATCCTGTTAAGCGATATTCAATCAACACTACAGCTAAGTCAATGCCTAGTCTGGGATGCTGAGGAAAACCCTTATTGATGTATTTTTATGGCCAGTTCAGTACTCTGGATGACAACCCTTGTATAACACCCCCCTTTTAGAATCCCCTGACCCCACTGAGCCAAGAAGTAGGTTTGTTTTGCAAATTAAAAGGTTTATTTGAAAATGTAAACAATATATATATATATATATATCACACTTCCATAAATAAATTGATAATGGATATTACACTTGTGAATATGAGCAGTAATCAGCAAGAGGTAACTCTACGGTAGCACAGTTCTTTACAATCAATGAGGAGTTAGTAGAGGATGGATAAGGTAGCAAAAATACTTTTATGGTTTCAAGGGAAAAGCAATGAGGAATAAAATGCAGTACAGAAATACTTGATATGATTTTAGCAAAAGATAAGATAATCACTTTTTCTCTGGCAATTCACCCCCCCTATGCAATGTAAGAAATGGAAGGAGAAGGAAAGAGGAGCACACAGTTCTCAGGAAAGCAATCAAATACAATACGAAATTCAGATCCCCCCCAGCAAGTTTAGAGGAAACAGGTAGAAGTTTGAAACACAGGCCCAAAATGCTTTTAAATGTGATGCCAATGGATGGGAAAATGTGCTAACTGATTTTAATTCCCTCTAGAGATTCAGGGTGAGTGAGAGATGCTTGTTGGTATTAGTTCAGGCTCACTTTAGCAATGCTCTATGAGTTATTACCAGGATGCAAACGGATTTTAACAAAGAAAAGAATGGAGCTGCTATTTTGACAAGTGGAGAAATTGAGCCAAATCGCAAATCGCGGTAAATTTTGCGACAGCGTAAATCGCGATTGCAGAAAAAGTGTAGGGAATAGGAAGTCACTTCTAGGTCTGTTGGAAAGCCTAGAATCACAGCTTTAAAATGAAAGTTAAATTTCGTTCCCAGCCCAAACGGTTCAAGAGATACGGACAATTTAATAAAGGTAGATTTTCGGATTTAAAGTAAAACTCAAAATGACAGATGACAGTTTTCAGTTTAAAAGATGACAGAATGACACGATTCTAGGAGGCAGTTCTAATAGGCTAAAATAGTTTGGATTAGATCATTTTAAACTAAGAGATTGGTTTTGGCACAATGAGTACTCACACTATATTTTTTAAATGAATGGGCCTCGTCACGGATCAGGTCAACACATCCTGCGGCGGTTCTCTCTGCTCGGCGGGTCAATCAGGCACCGGTTCTGCTCACAGCGATCCAATCTCTGGTTCTGCTCACAGCGGTCTGGGTCAGCTCTCTGGATGCAGCGGCCTGTGGTTCTCTGGATCTCTGGTCTGGTCTCTGGCAATTGTTCTTGGCAAAGAATTCAAACAGCTTGTCCGGCTGTTGAATAGTTTGGTTAGGTTTGCTGGATTCTGAAGGCCTGCTGTGAATACTTTTGCTTGCAGTGGGCCTTCTAGGTTCAAAGTTCTGTAGTCTATGGGTGCCTGGTTCTGGTCTCTGTCTGGATGGGATGTCGGCCGTCAAAATGCTCCGCAGAAATGGAAAATGAATCTCTCTACCTGTCCCAGCAGTCTCTTTTTATGTGTTTTAAAAAGTGGGTGGAGAGGCTAGCATCACTAAGCTTGATTTGATAGGTCAATAGATTCTTTGGTCCCTGATTTGGGAAGGGATAGTGTGTCAGAGTGATGTCATTTTTATGACCTGCAGAAATGACACTCCCCTGGTCAATGTGCACACAAATCTATTCCTGATCCAAATACATATTTCCCAGGTACACAGTTGTTTGACATCACATACACACATCATATATTACTAAAGATAGTCCCTGTCCCGACTCTGGCGTTTCTAGGAGCTTGCATTCAAAAATGGCAACTTATTTTCGATTTTAGTGGGTTTTGCAACATTGGTTTTTCATCAAAAATTATACAAAGGTACATTTCCCTTCCACATATTTCCCAGCAACTTTCCATGTCTCTAGCTTAAATACAGTGTCTACAATAATCATAATTAGCAGGGTTTCGCCCCAGAACATGGTACAAATCGGAGTTTGGACTCAAATCGTGAGGGCATTGTCCATACTAAAACTCTCAAAGTTGTACATTCCTGTCATTTGGTTACAATAAGTTATCACTATTTCTATAAAATATATGTTTGTTGCAATTCAACTTCCCCAAAGTGTTTGGGTCCGCCTCCAGAAGTCTGGGTGGGTCAGTGATCACATGTCTCTCCTTGCTGGCAGGGCTGTTGACAGGAAACACTCAAAATTAACACACCCCATTCAACTGAAAGAGCCTTTTGTGTGGGCTCCAGCAGGCTGCCTGGAAGTCTCTCCTCAATCAATCAACAGGGTCATGTGATATCCTGCCTCCTGGTGTGGGAATCTCTGAGGTGTTAAGGTTTCCCAGCCTCTTGGCCTCTGGGAACAGCAGGTGGCTAAGATTTTCAATTAACCAACATGCTTTGAAGTCCCTGTTGACTCAGGTCCCTTTGTCAGCCAGTTCTCCTGTCAGAGTTTAGACCGCTAGCGCCGCCTTGGGGAATTTGTCGGTACTGCATCCATTTTTGAGTTGTCTTGAATTTGACAGGAGATTTTTGCTATTGTCCTGATCGGCATCCTGACATTAGAGTGGTTATGTGGAACCCCCCCACAAGAAGATTGAATCTTTAGAGTGGTCTTGTGCCAACTGCGCAGTTCTCCTGGATTCTGGCGTGAATGTCAGCGGCGATAGCTCATCCCCACAACCACCCAGTCTATTGATTTAGTTTGTTCTGGGATAGAATAATGGCCGGCGACAGCTCATCCCCACATCTACCCAGTCTATTGATTTAGTTTGTTCTTGGATAGAATAATGGGCGGTGACAGCTCATCCCCACATCTACCCAGTCTATTGATTCAACATGGGTCAAAACTCTTGACAATCCTTCTATAATATTTTGTTTAAAAACAGTCACGTTTAGTAATGTGATTTGTGTACTTTCCAAGTCCCTTTCATTTTTATAAACATGAGATTGTTTTAGTACATGGTAAGAACTGGAAAAGAAAGTGTTCAAATGCAGAAATGGCAGAGTTGGCAAAGATCCTGGCTCCACCCTTCACCCCTTAACCAATGTGTGATCCTGGGCATCTTATTTAATCTTGTATTGCCGAAACCTCTCAATATTGTAAGTCCCTAAACCTTTCAAAATTGTTAGCCCTTCCGAGTGATTTCCTTCTCATTGTATGATAGTCATAAAAGCCTTATTCATGGTTTCACTGTGTTAATAGTGAGCATATTTATATCTCAAACCACAGACATTTGTTCCTTTGATATCTAATGGCAACACTATTTGAAAACCATATCCCATTTCTAATCTCAGTCTGTCTGGATAAAGTCACCTTCCTGGTAGCTCCTAATCTGCCTCCACTATTCATGCATCGCTATGTGTAGCGTTCTCCTTCCTTCCAATTGGTGGTCTCTATGCATGCATGAGCACATTTGCATTCTGTGAAGCAGCTAGTGTGAGTTCTCTGTCTTTTATGGGTTACATGTACCTTTTACACACAGTCCTGCATTAATACTACATCTACCTTCCTGGATGTTATTGATAAAAAGTATCCTGTATGTACCAGAACAGTAACCCCTTTGTAGACTGCTAATGTTGGTCTTCAAATGCTACTTGTTTATCATTCTGATTAGAGCAAGAATGAAGAGGTCAAGGGGGCTTAAAGGGAGTAAACGTGCTTATTATGCTGCGATACAGCATATCAATCAATAGGTTGTGAGCACGAAGGGCAGGGGGAGGGGCGGCCCGATCAGTATTCGTGATCCCTTAATTCCTATGGTTTTGTAAAGGGGGGCCCCAAAGATGTCTGTACCCAGGGCTTCAAAAGTGCTTAAAATGGCCCTGTGTGTACCTAACATCCGCAGGATATGATCTGGTACCTTAGGGTAGGATGGCATGAAATTGGAATGCTCTGAGTGGTATTTGGAATTATGGTGCATCCCTGCACTTTGTGCTGTAAGCAATTAATACAAAAATAAACAATAATTGGGTAGAGAATAATTGTTTTTAAACATGACTCAAACATTTTATCCGCATTTTATGAATGGTTATTATCTTCAATATTCGTGTGTGTCAGGCATCACTGTTCGCCTTGAAATGAAATTGAGCATTTTGTTAGGTCTTAGAGAAAACACTCTTACGTTTTACAATGCGTTTATGGCAGCATTGTACTGAAAGCGCTGTACTTTTGTATTTTCCCTTCTGTGCAATACATGAAAAGTGCTGATTTTTCTGCTGAGAGTGAGGTTTTTATCTGTGTATAAAGTTGAATGGTTTGGTCCTTAATGCAACCTTCATCTGTATGCATGTGTGCAGCACTTAAGCTGGTTTGTGGGGATATAGTATTCACAAATGAACTTAACACAACTTATTTTCTCGATATGAAATAACCTGTACGTTTATGCAGTGCACATTAATTATTTATTTGTTGGATCTAATTCGAAGTTCTCACTATTTTCAGGATTCACGATTTGCTGTGTGTCTGTTCCAAATGTTTTTGGGCCATATGTTTATTTATTAGCTATCTGTTCATTATAGATTGCTTGAACACAATTTAATTAATCGGAATTGGTACTGTTGCAAATATTCTGTGAGGTACATGTTTCAAACCTATCATCTGGAGCTGGTTATTCACATTATTCTGCATTTTCAGAACTTATAATAGTGAATTATTTATTTAATATGCCTTTCCTTTCGGCTGCAAACAGTTGTTTTCTTGTTTGGATAGCCAGAACCACTTTCCGTCGCATTGTGTTCAAACATGTGTGGTCTGTGTTCTGCTTAACAAACGCAGATTTATTCTTGTTGTTTGCACAGCGTAAAGACATTTGTGTTGAATTCTAATTATAATGTCTTACCCATCCACATTTTGTATTAATGTACCCCCCCCCCCCAACCCCCCACATATATACATCCGTTCAAATTGGGGATTCAGTCTTTTTGGCCTCAATCTTTGAATTTGGATTTGAAAAAGGATCTGATAGCTCCCTACTAGTGTAACAGTAATGCCCTGCCTTGCATATGGGTCATACCTAGCTAGGGTATCTGGAAAATGCAGAGACCCAGTTAATCACTTCTGTACAACTGAGTGTTAATATTGGGAATTCTTCTGAATTAAACATAGTTTGCTTTAAATCTCCTCTGAGTATTTTTTCAAAACTATGATCATGTTTTTCTTTCTGTGTTTTCAAATATGTGAATAATGTTTCACTAGAAAGAGCACATTAATTAAAATATGTCATTGCCAAAGTAAAATTATGATCGCTGCCAAAATGTATTGTACAGGTATAGTGATTGCACTATGCTGAGCAGCCATTTTGTAGCTAGTGTTTGCATTCTAGTTATATACATCTGAATCAGTGGTAGAATGGTGTAGTCTCTTTAACCTTTATGAGTTTAGTTTCTGCACTGTGTTGAGAAGCTAGTTGTACCTAGTGATTGTATTTTACATCTATATACACCTGAATATAGCATAGACCGGTGTGGTCTGTCTTACCATTAAGGATATATTGTTTGCACTGAGAAAGTAGCTTTATGTAGTGATTCTGTTCTAGATATACGCACCTGTATCTATTGTAGAACAGCGTCATCTAACTTGCCTTACTTGTTTTTAGCCTCTCTTATTCCCTTCAATGAGACAGTCTTTTCATCTCAACGGTGAGTGTCTTCTATATCCAGAGGGAGTGAGCTTTGGCTGAAGAGAGAGTTTTGTTAGAGAGTGTCTTATGTACCTTCGAAGTAGACTTCTTCAATTGCCACGGAAAGGAGACCATTATTTGAGGAAGTACACTATGCTATAGTCCATAGGGTCACAATTAATCAACAACTAGGGTGTCATTGGTTAACTGATACAGCCTTATCAATCAATTCCATAGGGCCCTGTTTGAATTTAATGACACCCTAGTGAGTCAACTAGAACAAGGGACACCGTGCCATGCATTAACTGGTCCTTTGGAACTCTTAGCCTAAATAAAGAAGCTTTCCTTAGAGAGAAGGTTGTAGAAATTCTTTGTGTTAGCAGGGGGCTTTTCTATTTATGTATTCACCCTGTCTGACTCATATGAAAGCCTTGCTAAGAGAAATGTCCATCAAGGCTTGAAAGTTAAATGTTGCTAATGCAACTGTCAAAAATAGAATATTTATGTTCATGAATCAGTGATGTAATTGTGATCTTTTACATCATTGTCATGCTACTAAGCCTTTACTTTTGTGAATAGGAAGAGTTTTTTTCTAAAACAGCCAATTCATGAATACTATACATGTGCACATCTATTGATAACAAAGAATGTCCATTTAAGTTCACTTCACACACGGTGTTTCCTAAAAGATTGCAAAGATATCAAGTTATTGTATATTTTCAATGTATGCATTATAAACAGTTTTGCCTGATCGTCAACCTTCACAATAAAACGTTTCCATGATGCATCTATTCAACAAAGATCTCAACCTTTAAACATCTATTCTTTACTTTAAAAATATCATGCATCATGCGTTAGCATTTTCAATTGCCCTAATAATTACTTCAATTCATTATAAAACAATTCTGCATGTTCCACATAATCTGATTTAGTGTGTGGTTACTAAAATCTGTGTTGCTGTGCTGCTAAATGCTTTCAACTGAACAAATCACTTCTTAAAAAATCAGTTCTTAACACAATATTCAGAAATAATTCAACCAAATGACAAAAGAAAAAAACAGATATTTGATGCTTGTAAAAACCCTTTCAACTTAATTGTTAGCTGTAACTCAGTTTACAGGATCATCACATTATTGCAGGCCTCTTCTTGTGCCACTGCATTAATTTACTTTATGAGACATCCAAACAAAGTGCTAAATGCTTCTTTGGTCTCTGCACTATCTCAGTTTACATATGATTAAATACATGCAGAATGCTTCCTTACCTCATGGAACAAATTTAAAATCTCAGTGCTCTAATGTTATGGCTTTTAATGGCCATTTCATTGTAGCTGGAATACATTAATATGCCTGGTATACCATCATCTCTACTCTTTCATTATCTGTCTGGCACTGAGCGCCCTGCTCCCATCTTCTGCACACCTTTGTCTGCCAATAGACCATGTTATTGTGTGCATTGCCTGAGCCTTCTCCATTCCAGATTTTATGTTGATTTATACACATTTCAGGCCGGATATTTATCTAGTCTTAAAGTGTAAATTGCTCCATTTTGTCAAAAAATATGAGCTCACCGGAAGTCACTTTACTAGTGTGTGTTCCATGCCACTGATTTCTGCTGCCTCTTGTGTTCATTTTGTTTTAGCACCTTATCTATTAGACCACAGTACTGTATTCTTCAATGCAACAAGTATGGAGTGGATCACAGTGCTTGAAACAGTAGGGGAATGCAGACGTACAGGCAGTTTTACATTCACTGGCCCTCATTATGAACCTGGTGGTAAGTACCGGCCATTACCGGCATGGCGCAAATAACGTGTCCGTGCTGGCCAGAGACCGCTAAAAGCGGCACATTACGAGTTCTCGGGAACGAGCATTGCGCCATGCCGGTAATGCAATCACTGCCATGCCGCTAAAGGGCATAAAATCCCACTTACCGGCATCGTATGCCATGCAAATAGCACCTCCGCCACCTAGCCTTCTACATCAGCGGACACCGCTGATATCGGTAACCGCAATTAGCGGGAACCGCTATTAGCGGTGACCGTAAATAAGCGGATCCGGAAGTAGCGTCACAGCACAGGAACGGGAAAGAGCACGGCGGCCATCTTTAAAAACACAATCCATTGCCATCCTCTGTTACCAGTAGATACCTGACCCCCACAACTTCCACAAACCTCTTACACCACCCCTTTGACATCACGATGCCTAAAGTTTTGAAAAAGAGCGGAAATCGGCTGCGCCAGGAGCGCTTTTCAAGGGAGGAGCTAACAATGTTGGCCGAAACACTCCAAGAGCATGCTGATGTTGTGTTCTCCACGGAGATGACCAGACCGGTGCTGCAGAGAAAAAAGGCAATATGGGCCCTGGTCGCCCAGAGGGTCAGTGCCGTTGGCACAACTCCCCGCACTGCCAAACAGTGCCGCAAGCGGTGGGACGATCTATGACTCCGCGTCAGAAGCATACTGGCGGCAAATCGGAATCTCGGCATGGTGACTAGTGGAGGTGCTGTGTTGCCCCTAAAACTACAGCCGTGGGAGGAGATATGTGCCGCCACCATAGGCACGGAGAGCATTGAGGGAGTTGGGGACATGGAGAGAGGAGCCCCGACATCAGGCGATGCAGGTAGGTGCCTCAAGTCCAACTATGACAATCTCACCACAATGATGTCCAGATGATTGGGAAGTGCAATGATGCATACCAGGGTCCACCGGACACATTAGCACAAGACTGCCTGCAGGCAGTGCTGACCTCCACCTTGTACACATGCATAATGCTCCCCGTTTCTGTAGCTACCCACATGCCTCCATGCATCAACCACCTAAGAGTGAGACTACCTGTATGTCACTGCCTCCAATGTGAACCATCCAGCAATCAAAATGAATGCAGCCATCACAATGCCTGCTCAATGCCCGTAGACCCATCACTAACCCTCTCCCTCCTTTGGTCCACCACAGGCTCACATTCGGACAGCACCGATGATGACACAGGTGCAACCACTGCTAAGAAGGCTCGGGCCGAAGAGGCACAACACCGTCCCTCCACCTCAGTGGGAACAGGGAAACCCCAACAACAGGAAATGTCCCACCGAACAGCACAGGCCACGGCACCGATGTCCACCAAGTCCACCACTTCGGCACCACCGACATCCACCATCTGCCCAGTGTTGTCCGCCAAAGGGACAGGATCCGTGGATCCGCAGAAAGCAGCACCATCAGTGAAACTGCTTCCACCGCAGCGATCTCCGACAACGAGGAAGGGGATGTTGATAATGGTGTGAGTCCCCCCACTAGCCTCCTGCATTCCCCCTACCTGTCCCCGTGCAGCCAGCATGACAACATCATACAGGGGCTATCTCCTGGAAACTCTTTGCCGGTTACTCCCAGGACAACCGCACATGTGCAGGAGGGCAGCAGCATAATGGACACGCCACAACCATCAGCCACAGACCACAACACCCAAGAGGCAATCCAGGAAATCATTATGCGCCAACAGCAACTTACAGCCCTGTTGACACAGCATGTTACAGAATGCACCAGCACTAGGGAAGAAATGCGTGATTGTGCTGCTACTCTTAGGTCTGCTATCGAGTCCAGTTCTAAGGACATATGTGCTGAACTGGCCGCGGTGCGGCACATACTTTCTGAGTTAGTACAAGCAATGCGGGACATGCGTCCAAGTGAGCAACCCAGTTCTTCCTCGGCTGCCAGTTCAACCAGAACCAGCCCCATGCGCAGATCGGACAGCAACCTGTGGCGTTCCGACAGGGGTGCACCGGGTGCTGGGAGCGGGGGATGCCAATAGGCACAGTCTTGTGAACTGGTGCCACATGATGCACTTGTGCACAGTCATCCACACCATGTTTTGGGGAGTAGAGGTGGCAGGGGGGAGTGGGTGTGTTGGGGAGTACAGGGGGGAGGGGGGAGTGGGTGTGTTGGGGAGTAGAGGAGGGAGGGGGGAGTGGGTGTGTTCGGGAGTAGAGGGGGGAGGGGGGATTGGGTGTGTGGGGTGGTGGATGTGTTCACATAGATTTACCTTTTCAATGCACTTTTTGGTTATGCAGAAATCACATGTGTGGACATTGCTTATTGCGTACGTGTGCTTTATTGGTTAACAGTCTACAGTGTCCATGTCCCTGACACACCCAGTGCCCCAAGTGCCATCTCCATGTGACACCCCCCATCCATGTGTGCTAGAAGATTTGGTTGATCAGAGTCCGACGCATGTCACGTGCATCGCTTCCTCCCTGAGGTGATGCCCCATCCCCACCCTCCTCATGCTCTTCGTCAGGTGGTTGCTGTTCTGCGTCAGGGGGCAGGGGCACATTCCGTCTGATGCACATATTGTGTAGCATGACACATGCCATGAGAATCTTTGCCACCTTCTCATGGCGGTACATGAGTGCCCCACCAGACCTGCTGAGGCAGCGAAACCGTGCCTTCAAGAGGCCAAATGTCTGCTCAATCACCACACAGGTTCGTGTATGGGCACGATTATAGTCCTCCTCATGCCTGTTCTGTGGGTTCCGGACTGGGGTAAGGAGCCACCGCTTCAAGGGATACCCTGCCTCACCTGCATGTGGACAACAATGTATGTGCAAGTCAACTCATCATGTTTGTCCTCATTAAGTGACAACATGGCATGCATTTATTTCGTCATCTCAACCCCATTTCCATGCATGAATGGAGTCACACGATGTGACTGCTATGTGTGTATTCCTCTTATGGACTGTTTTGCATGTCATCGATTAGTGTGCGCTGAGGGGTCCAGTGCCTTGTGGATGCACATGCACTGTGTCAGTCCACGACCGTTGTTTCTGTGATCTTGCAGATGTCCAGTTATTTGTATGCTTTCATTCTGGCAACGTTGATGTCAGCCTCATGATGCTCTCACTACGCACAACAAATGGTGTCATGCAATTTCGTTGGGCCTCTGTGTCCGTGTGGTGGTGTATTGATGTATTTGACCCTCATGTGACTCCTTTGTATGCAGGAATGGGGGACTGGCCTTTCAGTTCATGGTGTTTTGTGCTGTGTATTGGCCATAGTCGTTGCTTGTAGCTGCATTTTGTTGAGGGGGATGCAGTCTGATTTGGTACAGTGCACATACAGATGTCTGTGGGATGGTTGGGACACCGCTTCATTCGCATGGTAGGGCTGCTTACATCTTGCATTATGTGGTCAGGTGTCAGGTCCAGTCTGGGCTGCTTTTGGGGTATGAGCTTGCTCCATTCCCTCTGGCACTCGCAGCTACGTTATGTATGCATCTCCCCCACCCATCTCAGCCAGGTGAAGTATGCATCTCCCCCCATCTCAGCCAGGTGAAGTATGCATCTCCCCCCATCTCAGCCAGGTGAAGTATGCATCTCTCCCCCCATCATCTCAGCCAGGTGAAGTATGCATCTCCCCCCCCCATCTCAGCCAGGTGAAGTATGCACCCCCCCATCTCAGCCAGGTGAAATATGCATCTCCCCCCCATCTCAGCCAGGTGAAGTATGCATCTCTCCCCCCATCTAAGCCAGGTGAAGTATGCATCTCCACCCCCCCCATCTCAGCCAGGTGAAGTATGCATCTCCCCCCCCATCTCAGCCAGGCAAAGTATGCATCTATGCCTCAATCAACTACCCACATCACATTTCCATGAGCCTAACATGCGACTCACCGAGAAGCCAGGATCTCTGCCCTGCATGTCGCTCCATGTAACGTGGAATCGTGGAGTTCCGCAGGACCATTGAATCATGGGTTGATCCGGGGTATCGAGCATAACAATGTGTGATGATCTTGTTTGAGTCACATACCATTTGCACATTGATTGAGTGGTGTAGCTTACGGTTGTGGTATGCTACCTCCATGGCATGTGGGACCACCAATTCCACATGGGTGCAGTCGATGGCGCCAATGCAACCAGGTATGCCGGCCAGTGAATGGAAACCCACTTTGGTGTTTGAGATCTCCTGGGCAGACCGTGGTAAGGAAATGTGTTCGTCTGTGTGCTTGAGGAGGACATCAAGCACTTGGTTCAACGTACGTGAGAATAATGGTTGTGAAATGCCATGCAGTTGCCCCACTGTGTGTTGGTAGGTGCCTGTGGCCAGGAAGTGGAGCACAGATACTACCTTCAGTAGGGGTGGGATGGCGGTGCGTGTTTCAATGAGGCTGACAATGTCGTCATGTATCATGTCCACAATGGTGGTGATGGTGTCCCTATCCAGGCGGTACAGGGTGTGGATCTGCTCAGCAGTTAGGTTGAATGGACTGGCTCTGATGCGTGGGATTGGGGGCTGCCTGCGTGGTGGCACTGGCTGTGCTGATGGGGCATGCTTGGCCTGCCTTGCCCTCCTTCTCCTCCTGCGTCTCCTCTGTGCTGCCTGTTGTTGTTCTTCTTGTAGTTGTTGTTGTAGCACTTCCACTGTAATCAGGTCCTCCAGCCCCAGCATTGCTAGTAGTATTGCATTCATTGTGGAGTGTGACTGGGTGTGGGAAGGGATGGGGTGGGGTGTGCTCCTTTTGTGCTTGCCCAGTCTGTATTGCCTCCACCTGTGCTGATTGAGAGCACCTCTGGCAGCTGGGACCGCTGCACATGGCCATTTACGGTTGGTTCGCGATGGCGGTATTAGCACCATGGCGGTAAGGTACTTTACGGCCTTCACAAAGGCGTTATTTGCATGTCCGCGTGACTCGTAATGTTCCACACTTATTGCCCTGGTGGTATTTATGGCATGGGGGTCGCGTGCCCGCGCCCTTGGCGCTTTTACCGGCACCGTTGATTACGGTGCCACTAATAGCGCTATCTCAGGTCATAATCGGCCGTAGCGGTAAGCGATGCCGGTAATCCTTTACCGGCATCGTTTTTAACTTACCGCCAGGGTCGTAATGAGGGCAACTGTGTAGTCCTGTCAGAATGAGGGTTAGGTATTTCGGTGAAACATGTTGTGTCGCCATGTTGCCCAGTGGCTTCCATTGACCTTCTCTGACAAGATTTCCAAGTAAAGCCATAGGGCCTACCATATGTCTTCAGGCTGCTAACATGGCAGTGTTACTATTTAGAAGTTGAACTCCATGCCGCAGCTCCAGATGAGGTCTTTCGATCAATGGTGGGGATTTATGTGTCCAGGAAATAAGAATGTAATGCTTAGCCAATAGAATACCAATTACCAACAGCTTTATAGAAGTCTTGGAAAGTCCTCATGATCCCCCAATCAGGCAGATTAGAGGCTTGAGCCGGATGTTCTGACCAAATTCTAGCAGCAAAGGTTTCAAGCCAAAGTGTTTGAATTGGTAGGCACATTAAGTGTAAAAAGGAATCTGCATTGTCTGTTCCATATTTTGGGCATGCTCCACTATGCAACAAGTCAAATTCAACCTGTCTAGCTGGATTGATGTACATTTGATGTAACAATTTCAACTGGATTCATTTATATCTGGCATTCAAGGACACTTTGCAAGTATGGGAGTTCCATGAGACCTTGTCTAATACTACCCCCACACAGTTTTCCCAATTTGGATTTAAGCGAGTGGCCTTGTGCCATCTTGTAGAGTGTGGAGACTATAATAGGACCTCATTGCGTGTTGGTCGGTCTGAAAATAAGGTGCCAGTAACAACATTTACCGGCACCTTTCCGTACCAGCCAACACCAAGTCTGCTGGTAGGGTCTCTTATCTACCGTCAAGCCTGATCTGCCATTAGACCAGACCCCTACTGGCAGATACATTTCTGAATCACTGGCACCATAGCTAATGGTGTAAGTGTATCGGGGAACCCGATCCCATGGAGTCTTCTAGGACTCCACGAAATGGAGGGTTACTGACGTCACCACCACCTGTAATATGCCAGCAACATTGGGATATCGGGTGGCATAGACGGTATGGTAGTTCCCCAGTATCCCACCAGAATTACTAGTGGGATACCAGGGAACTTTTAATGAGCCCCATGTTTACAGCCTGCAGATACTAAAATAAATATCAACAGTGGAGACGCCATGCGCTCAGAGCGGAAATCGGGACCCAGTCGTATGCAGCGATTTTTAAAAAAAGGTAAGCAGGATTCCCACCAATTTTGGCTTTAAAGCAGTCTCTCTTGACAAAGAAACCACTTGGAACATGTCACTGAACTGCACTATGCCCAACGTAGCTCATGATTTTGTAATCACCTTATCGCATGTCGTGCCTGGGTGTGGATCCCCCACAAGCCAAACTCAGAGGTAAAGGGGAATGGTATATGCATGAAATATATCCCAGGCATCAACCGTGCAGCTGACTGGGCTGAATTTCCATTAGTCCTGCCCTCTCTGGGAAATTAATAGTGACTTCAGAGGGTGTGGGTGCATGGAGATGGTGGCCGTCTCCTCTTTGGGGTGTAGGTGTGGTAAATTGCTAGGCATCCAGTAAGATGAGAATTGGGCCTGTGCTGGAAGGTTATAGAGTTATGTTATATTATATTATGTTATGGTATTGTGACTTATGCTGCACATTGATACCACTTTTTGTGGTCTCCAGGCACCCTGGCAGATCTGAAAAGGAAGGAGGGTTGGGAGAACTTAGTGGGATTGAGAGAGAAAAGCTCAAGAGAGCGTTCTCATGCCTTTGGTAGCTTCAGTTTGGAAAAACCGGTCACTCTGTGCTGATTTGTTTTTAGTCGGTAGCCGTTTTGTGGTGTTTGGTGTTTGAGTGTGTGTATGTGGAGATGTGTGTGTGGGTGGTTTGGTTTCTTGTTTGGTGTTGCATAATGTGTGCTGTTTGTGGTGGTTTATGCTTCGCTGCAGCAGGCATATGGTGTGTTTAGTTCTGCGTTTTAGGGTGAGTAATCACGATATTGGAGCTTTATTAGTGAGTCGGTGGACAGTTGCATCACGTTCTGCTAAGTTTGAGTCATAGGCTATCCTCAACATTCTTCTATGTACAACACATTGGTTACCATCACAATTCTTCCAGGTGCAATAAAACGGTGAAGCTTCACAATTCTTCTAAGTACAACACATAGTTTACCTTCATTATTCATTATTTATTTATTTATTTATTTATTTATTCGCATTTGTTAAGCGCACATACAGCCCATAGGGCATCGTGGCGCTTGTTACAGAGATGACTTGTTATACATACAAAGAAGTCATTACTTAGTTACAAGAGAGGAGTAAGGAGAAGATAGGAAAGGAAGAGGAGATGATGTTGTACGACGAGCTAGTTGAACAAGGTGGTTTTCAGTTTTTTTCGGAAGGCAAAGAGAGATGTTTCTGCTCTGAGTGTGCTAGGAAGTGCGTTCCATAGCTTCGGTGCAATGTAAGGGAAGCTTATTCCACCTGCTCTGGCTCGTTTGATGCGTGGGACCCTAAGCTGGTTGGTGTGGCATTGTCTGGTTGGTCTAGTGGAGTGCGATCTGACTAGCGTATCAGACAGGTAGGAAGGTGCAGATAGGTGAATACATTTATGTGCAGTGGTAAGTATTTTGAATGTGATGCGCTCTTTGACAGGTAGCCAGTGTGCTGCCTTTCTGGCTTGCGCGATATGGTCCCGTTTAGGTATATTGAGGACTGCTCTTAGTGCATTATTTTGTGTTGTTTGGAGTTTATTGAGATTAGTGATGGAAGTACCAGCCAGTAGTGCATTACAATAATCTATCTTGGCTCCTATGGTGGCTCTTGCAATAGATAAGCAATTATCTTTGGTTAGGAATGGTTTAATGGCATTAATGAGCTTAGTGCTCAGAGCGGAGGCAGAGACAATGGAGTTGACTTGCTTGTCCATGGATAGTGATGCGTCAATGTGGACTCCTAGTGTTTTTACAGAAGGTAGAACTGGGATGACACAATTGTCTATGCAGAAGTTTGTGTAGAGAGGGTCGAGATTCTTGAGAGTGGATTTTTGGCCAAGGATGAGAATTTCGGTCTTGTCCCGTTAAGACATAGGCCATTCGTGGCCATCCATGCTTGGATGGTGGCGTATATATTCTGGAGGGTGGTTGCGTCCTGGAGGTAGTGTCCTGTGAGCGGGAGGAGTACTTGGGTATCGTCAGCGTAGTTGGTGTATGCGATCCCAAGTGCGTCCAATTTGTCAAAGAGAGGTTTGGTGAAAAGATTATAGAGAGTGGGAGCTGTATATGAACCCTGAGGGACTCCATACCTGATGGTGGTAGGCTCTGCGTTGGCTATATTGGAGAACACTTTCATCACTCTGCCTTTGAGGAAAGAGGTAATCCAATTTGTGGCTTGTTTGGAGAAATGAGCGGCCTGAGTTAGGTGGTTCGTGAGAATGGCATGATCGACTAAATCAAAAGCCGCTGAAAGGTCTAGGAGGAGCAGGAGGGCCGGCTTACCTTTATCTAGGATTAGGGTGATTTGATTCTTCAGATCTAGTAACGCAGTTTCAGTTCCATGACCTTTACGGAATCCGGACTGCCTTTTGCCTAGGACAGAGTTGTTTTCCAGGTCGGCCTGTATCTGCATATGTGCAGCTTTATCTAGGATTTTTAAGAGAAATGGAACCGTTGTAATGGGCCGGTAATTGTTAGGTTGGGCGGGGTCCAAGGTTGGTTTCTTTAAGAGCGGGCGTACCCACGCCTCTTTAAGGCTGTCCGGGACTTTACCCGTCTTGAATGAGGCATTAATGAAAGCTGTGATGATCGGTGCGAGGGGTGCAGCACACTCTTTGATTATGTTGGGGGGGCAGATGTCGCCTTTGCATTGAGATGGTTTGAGCTGTTTAAGGATGTGGAGAGTGTCCGACTCGGTGATTGGCGAAAAATTGAATTTTGAGGTGTGCTTATCTTTGGCGGTATTGACGGAGAGGGTCTGTTGGGGGTGTAGAGCCCTATAGTGTTCTGCTATTTTAGTTTGGAGGTCTATTTTATTTAACATCGCTGTTTGGATGCTATTGCACCAGGCTTCATCCTTAACGATCTCATCTGTGCAGATAGGGGGGATAGTGAGCTCTTTAAAGATGGTGAAGAGCTCTTTTGAGTGGGAGTTGGCTTCCAGGATACGTTTATTGTAGGTTTTTGACTTTGCCTTGAATATGGCATTTTTGTATTTTTTAGAGATACAAAGGAAGTCTACTTTGGTGGCCTCACAGGGATTTGCCTGCCATGTTTTGAGGGCTTGGCGCTTACGTTGGCGCAGATTTAGTAAGTCATCCGTGAACCATGAGTTAGAATGAAACGATTTTTTTTCTTTTTTGTTTTCAAGAGGGGCTGCGGTATTGATGGCCAGGGTGAGCGTGTTTTTGAAGATCTCTGCTAGAGTGTTGGGGTTGGAGGAAAACGGGGGTGCTAGGCATGGGGTGTTAAGGAAGGGACGTATATTGTCTGCTGTGAGTTTTTTGGCACTTCTGGTTAGCGTGGCCGGTGCAGGTTTTAGAGGTTTGGAGTAAGATGATATGGGGATGCAGAATTGGAGGCAGTTGTGATCAGACCATGGGAGGGCTGTGTTAGAGTTGAGAGTGGATCCACAGTTGTGATCTGCCACCCAGTCTAAGATGCGGCCTTTATTATGGGTCGGGGCAGTGATTATTTGTGTGAATCCTAAATCTGTGAGGTTTCTTGCGAGGGTGGCAGCTTCTTTGTCGAGTTTATCATTAAATCCAAGATTGAGGTCTCCTAGAAACAGTGTTTTGGAAGTTTGTTTGAGGTTTTTTCCAAGAAGATGGTTGACTATGCTTTTGAAGTTATTAGCCGGGCCTGGGGGTCTATATATGACGTGAATGTTTACCGTATTTTTGGGAGAGAGGGTAAGTTTGGCTGAGAGGATGTCAGTGGTGTCTTCCTCGGGGGTGGGAGTCTGTCTTAAGGCTAAGGTGTCTTTAAAAATCAGTGCAACTCCGCCTCCTATTTTAGTTAATCTATCCTGTTTTAGGATCGAATATCCTGATGGTACAGCTAAGCTGATGGTCGGTCCAGCGACAGAGTGCAGCCAAGTTTCTGTTATGGCTAACATATCTAGGTCCTGATTGGTAATAATGTCATTAACTTCTATAGCGTGGGCGTTGAGTGAGCGAACATTTAATAACGCACATCTGAGGTGTTGGATCTTTTTTGGTTGTGGTGGCTTGAGGAGTGTGCTAGTGATGGACTTTTTGGTAATGTGTGTAGGCTTGCTAGTCAAGTGGTGTCCGACTTTACACTGGTCATGTGGGGTTTGATCGAACGTTGGAGCACTGTTAGGGCGTTGGGTCGCTGTGCTGGTGTGTGGTGGCCAGGTCTTGGTGTGGGTGCGAGAGCTTATGCGTAAGTTCCTGTCTGTTGCCTGCATTGGTGTAGAGGGGAGTGCTAAAGGGAATGTCCGTGTTCTGAGTCTGTACTGTCTGAGTATGATATCGGAGGGAGTAGCATGCGTGGTGGTGTGTCTAGGTTCCATGATATGGTTGTCGGGTTGCCCTGCGGGCATAGAGAAGTCAGTACTACTGGTCAGTAAGGTGTGGACTAGGCCTATGAGGAGGTACAGTGTATGTGTGGCGTACATATTGAGGTGGGTAAGCGAGAGTGGGATAGAATTATCAGTTGGGCAGAACAGTATCCCCGTAGTCTCTGGTGACCATGGGGCACAACACTATGTCACAGTGGTCTCTAAGCGACCATAAGGCACAACACAATGTCACAGTGGTCTCTAAGCGACCATAAGGCACAACACAATGTCACAGTGGTCTCTAGGTGACCATAAGGCATAGCACGCTGTCACAGTGGTCTCTAAGCGACCATAAGGCATAGCACACTGTCACAGTGGTCTCTAAGCGACCATAAGGCACAACACAATGTCACAGTGGTCTCTAAGCGACCATAAGGCATAGCACACTGTCACAGTGGTCTCTAAGCGACCATAAGGCACAACATAATGTCACAGTGGTCTCTAAGCCACCATAAGGCACAACACAGTGTAATAGTAGTCTATGTTAGACCGTACTGCAAAAACAGTTGTCAGGGGCAGCATACGGTAGGGCATGGCAAAAGCAGAATGCAGGTGATGCTACATGTAACTAGTATGAAGCCGGGGAGGCTTGGATCAAAATGCTAATGCAGTGCTAAAACGATTACTAATGGCTACACAGGACTGTTGGTCTGTAATTGGTTGAGTGTGTACAAGTAGGGCAGAGAAGCATTTTGTGGCAGTTCAAGTGCACCATTGTGATGAGGTGACCTTGGAGGTAGCAATGATGAGAGGTTCTTGTATACTGGGTCAGCGAAGACTTGAAGCAGATCAGGTCGCTGGGTAATGCAGTGGGAAAAAGGTTGCTGTAAAGGGCAATATGCTAACCCCAGAGGAGGTGGGCAGGGGTTCTAGCCCTATGCTCGACGGCGTAGACAGGCTAGAGACAGGCACAGTGCCTTCGTGGTGGGCCGGCTCGAAGCCTGCTGGCTTGTGGTTGGCTCCCAGGTAGAGGAGAGGGGCCAATCACGATGTTTGCAGGGCTGCGGGGCCGAGTGGAGGGCTGAAGATGCGACGGTCGGCCATTTTAGAATGGTGCAGACCTCGTGGGTTCAAATGGTGGCTGGATGCAATCTGAGTGCAATAAGGGGGCAAATCCTGGCTGGAAAAGGCCACTGGGCAACGCTGGAGCGGCGCGGATATTATTAAATAATCCGCCGCGTGTTGTCTCAAAAACGCACGCTCGTGCTGCAAGCTTCCAATATGCAGCTAAGGGCTCATGACATACCTGGAGTCAGGCAGGGCTCGGGGGCGTCGATGCAGGGCTGGCTACTGCTCCTGCAGTAGATGGAAGGAGCTCCTGCTCCTCCTGGCTCTGGAGCGGTAGGGGCAGAGTTCCTGGTCCCTGGCTCCTATGGCTCCGAACAGGCACCCAACAGGCCTTAGTGTGGCCTTTGTGAGGGCCGGCGTATCCGCCTGCCGGCGGATGCTTGTCCGAAGAAAGAGGCGGTCTCAGCCTCGTTTTGGCGCCGCGCTGCGCCCGGCATGAAGAGGTCAGGCAGGCCTCGAAGACCTAATCAGGCAGGTCTCTAGGGACCTCGTCGATGCTGCTGGCGGCTTCAGGGAGGGGCAGAGGGCTCCTGCCCTCTTCCCTGGGCAGATGATGAGAGTGTAATATTGGCTAACCTTCAGAATTCATCTAAGTGTAATACATTTTCTACCCTTGAAGATACTTCTAAGTGCAATGCATTGGCTAGCTTCACAACATATCTATCTGAGTGCAACATGTTGACTACCTTCACAATTCATCTCAGTGAAATACGTTGGTTATCCCCAAAATGTCCTCTAAGTGCACCACATAGCTACTTTCACAATGTGTCTAAGTGCAACACATAGGTTAACTTCACAATTCTTCTCAGTGCAACACATAGGTTACCTTCACAATTTGTCTAACTTTAATACATTGGCTACCCTTGAAGACTCTTCTAAGTGCAATACATTGGTAAATCTTCACAATTCTTACAAGTGCAATACATTGGCTAACCTTCACAATTCTTCACAATGCATTGGCTAACCTTCACAATTCTTCCAAGTGTAATGCATTGCCTAACCTTCACAAACCTTCTGAGTGCAGTGCATTGGCTAACCATCACAATTCACAGTTCAACCCAGTGGCTAACTAGAGGTCAAAATGAAGTTCAATACTGTGGTAAAGAGCTATTGGTAGTAATGTAGGAGTAGCAGGGTTTTACTAGAGAACAATGATGGTTGTACTCCTCTCCCGTATCACCTTACCTGGTTGCAGCTGTAGGATGTCCTGTCAGGCATCCAGTGTGAACAAGGCTAACAGGGGATGGAAGCTGCCCTAGGAAGCTGCCATTTCCCTCTGACCCTTTGCGGGCTGCCTGTGTAGGGCTGCCCTGGGACTCCCTGGTAAGAGGGGGACTTCTTCGTAGCATGAGCCAATCACGGGCGGTGGGCGGGTGGGGAGAGGTGAGGAGGGAGCTTGCGAAGGGCATGGGAAAAAGTGGAAGCTGAGGTGGAGAGATGAGAACAAAAATGAATATGGCTTCATTTATGGGCAGTGGGTTACTCACCCCATGGAGGTATCCACTATTTGGCTGGAGCATAGCATCCACTTTCGTCGGTTCACTGCAGTGGAAAGAAGTGCCTGCAGAGCAGCTCTCCATGTTACTAGAACTTCCTTGAAACATGAGCCAATCACGGAGGGGTGGCTGGCAGTTGGGTGGGAAGAGGGAGGGAGGAGGAAGCTTTGGAAAAGGCACAGGGAAACGTGGAGGCCCAGGGAGAAAAATGAGAAAGAACAATAATATGTCTGCATAGATGGGGCAGAGAGCCACTCAGCCCATCCACCGTCTGGCTATAGACCAGTATCCACTTGTGTGGGTTTGCTGCAGTGTAAAGGTGTCCAAACTGTATGACCCCAGGAGCCAAGCTGCTAAGTTGAATGTGAGGATGTGGATGGATGGTTGTTTCCTCATGTTCAGATAGCATGTTGAAAGGGCATGGTAGTTTGATTGGTGGAGAGATCGACATTTTGTGTAGATGTGGGAACCAGGTTTCGCGCACCCACATTGGAGCTATTAAGATCATTGTGAGATATTCTTGAAACATCTTGTGGATATTTTTGTTCAGCAATGGTGTTGGGGGAAAGGCATATGCAAATGTCGCTGACCAACCCATCCACAGTGCATTCCCCTTGGACTCTGTCTGGGGAAACCAGGATGCATAAGCGTGGCATTTTGCATTCTCTTGTGTTGCAAAGAGAACAATGTCTGGTTGGCCCCATAGTTTGAAGATGTTGTATATAATCTATGTGTGCAATTCCCACGCATGTTATAAGGAGGTTCTGCATTCTGCTTAGCACATCCGTGAGACAGTTGTGTTCCCCTGGAAAGTGCTGTGACAGGAGGAAAATGTTCCTGTGTAGAGACTACCTCCAGATCTTCTGTGCTAGTTTAGACAGACTCAGTGAGTACCTCTCATTATGTTTTTTGATGTAATACATGGTGGTTGTGTTGGAAAGCTTGTAAAGCATTGAATATTGGCAGTAATTCTAGTATGTTGATATGTTTGTTCGAAACAGACTGTGACCACATGCTGTGCACTATTTAGTGAAGAAAATGAGCACCCATATTCTTAAAGTGATGCGTCTGTTGTTATACTGGCCTCCGCACCAGGGGCGTGAAAGGGATTGTCCTTTCACATGTTCTCTTTTTTCCACCACTGCAGTGCCTGTACTACAGTTTTCAAAACAACCACTAGATCATCCCAGTGAAGTTCTGCTTGAGACCATAATTACACCAGCCACTCTTGAACTGGACACTTGTGCAATCTTGTGTGTGGCACTTAAGAGTTGCACAAAGCCATCATCCCAAGAAGGCTCATGACCTTTTGAACAGTTATCTAATGACAGACTGTGTAACAGGGGACATGAAGCAGCATGTTTTGTACCCCCTCTCGTTGGAAGGAAACACAAGTGCTTCTTTTGACTGAATTACTGAGCCTAAGATTGATTTGTTTTGGTTTGGAACAAGACTGGATGTTTCTCATTGATTGAGAAGCTCAACTGAAAAAACGAGTTTGAGTGGATCCTGTGTGTGTTTCTGACACCTTTTTGCGGTGTCTCCTGTTATTAGCCAGTCATCCAGATAAGGGTACACTGGAATGGATTGCATACGTACGTGGGCTGGCACTTTTGTGCCAGAACATTTGTGCACACAAGGGGCGTATGAGATTCCAAAGGGTAACACCTTGAACTGATGTAGGTGGGACTACTTTGAACCTGAGGTACATTCGAAGAGATGGCAAAATTTAAATATGAAAGTAAACATCTTTCATATCCAATGTTGCCATGTAATCCCCTTTTCTAGGAGAGGGATTACTTCCTGTAAAGTTGTCATTTTGAATTTCTGTGGTTTGACATACATGTTTGATGGACGCAGGTCTAACAGGGCACATAGTTAGGTCTTATTTTGGAGCAAGCAAGTACACTGAATAAATACCCTTGTTTACCTCGTTTAGTGGAGCCAGTTCTATTGCTTCCTTCTCCAGAAGTGACTGTATTTCTGCCTGGAGAATCAGCTGGTGTCCTGCAGACTTTCTTCTGGACTTGGGTGGATGATCGCTTGGTAGCTGCAGAAACTCTATGAAGTAGCCTTTTTAAACTGTTGATAGCACCCACCTGTTTGTGGTGAAACCCTCCCATGCGTGGGTAAATAGTGAAATGTGACCCCCCTATCAGGGTATCATGAGAGGGAACTTGAATGTGTGTGCCATTGCTTAGCAGGGGAGGAAGTGCTTCTGGTGGCTTGACTTCTAACCCAACCCTGTCCTTGTTTAAACCTTCTTTGGAAAGAGGACTAAAAGGATGAAGGTTGTGTTTCTGTGGAGTACTATGGAGAGGTGAAAGCCCCCTGTGAGAAAGGTGGCTGCAATGCTATTGAATATAAAGTGTGACAGGCATTGAAGGTACCACAGTGCATCATTTCACATTTTTCATTTGTCCGAGTGATTTAAGAGTCTCATGTTCCTTTTTTGCAGTTTTGAATGCATTGTCATCAGCTTTTCCAAATGAAATGTCATTCTCATGTAGAAAGGAGGACACTTTATCTATGATATGATATGATAGTTTATTTATATGGCGCCTATATACAATGTGTTTCAAAGTGCTTCAAGACAAGGGAGGGATCAAGGGAAAATACAATGACATTCTTACAGGCTATGAACAGTAAGGATGTGAAATTAACTATCGTACTCAGCCTGATGACATTTCAGATAGTGCAAGAGGTAAGACATAGATAAGGAACGGAGGGGGAGAGTGGGAAGGAAATGGAAACAGGTGACTACCGTACTAGGCCTGATGACATTTCTGGTAGAGCCGGAGAAAAACAAGAGGTGAGGGAGAGGGGTACAGACAGGTGGGGGAAGAACAAAACAAGCGACTATCATACCAGGCCTGAGGACATTTCAGATAGTGCTGGAGGGGGGGAGAAAACAAGTAAGGGGAGGAAAAAGATGAGGTTGCTATCATACTATGTCCAGGGACAATTCTAACACATTGTTGTTTCAAAATGTTCTCTGGTACAAGTGCCTGTAGCCAGGGCTTCCTGTAACGAGAACACTATTTGTTCCAGATTGACTGTATGAGATTCCTTATGTAACGCTTGTGACAATGTGGACGTAGCCTTGGTGCATTCAGAACTCTAAGAAATAGATTTAATCATTTTGCGCAGTTGTTTCAATACTAATGTAGTTATACGTGTAGTAGTCGCCAACTTTTTATGTGTTCGGCGTAGTCGTCTGAGAAGACAAAATCACGAAAAGATTTACTTGCAGCAGCAACTGCACTCTGGTGAAAGCTAGTTTTAGAGTTGTGTGTCAAAACTAAGGTTGTAGATGCAGAGGACATTCGATGCACTGAGCTACTTACAGTACCAGTGCTCTTAGGTACCAACAGGAGTTACATGTAATTAACTTGTTCATTCTCCAGCATTGGATTTTTCATGGATTCACCTGCTTTTGAATAGGATTATACAGCAATGCATATACACAACCAAAGAAAGGGCATACATATAGCTCAACAGACGTTTTTAACTCACCTCTGGACTACTCACCTCATGTGAGTAGGTTGCAAATCACTGTCTGGCCAACTCGGGACTCCTCCCTGGAATTCCTATTGAGGCAGTAGAACCTTGTAAAGGCATAAACAGACCCCCACGTGGCTGCCCTGTAGATGTCGATCAGGGAGACACCGGACAGGAATGGCATAGTAGAAGCAACGTCTCTAGTTGAGTGTGCTCTTGGTCTTCCCTCAAAGGGGCCTGTTGGCCAGATGATGGCAGTGGGAAATGCACGCTGACAGCCGCCTCGTAATGGAAGATTTTAAAAGGGCATTGCACTTGCTAACAGGTCCGAGGGCAACAAACTGTTGTGACTGAACTCCTTTGTATGAGCAACATAGAACTTGAGGTAGGGCGACATCTAGAGAGTGTAGGGATCGCTCCGCTAGAGATGAAGGAGAGAGCCAGGGAATACTGGTAAAATCAAGGGTTCATTAAGGTGGAAAGTAGAAGGAACCTTCGGCATGAAGCAAGGGTTTGTGCAAAGGACCACCTTAGATTGGTGAAAACTCAAGTAGGGAGGTTTGCAGGAGAGGCCTTGCAGCTCGCCTACCCACCTGGCTGAAGTAATGCAATGAGGATTGCTATTTTCCTGCCGAGAAGCTTCAGGGAGGCTCTGTGTAGAGGTTCAAAGAGAGGGCCCATTAGCTTTGAGAAGACCACATTGATTCCCAAGTCGAAGCACGAGCTCGGATGTGGGAAAGATGCACATCAGCCCCTTAAGGAAATATTTAAACAACTTCTGCGGCTAGATGAAAGGCGCTTGTGTGTTAGGGTTGACATGAATTGAGGATGTTCAATATTGGGATCTAGATATTCACCAATGTGATTTTATCCCCCAAAATAGTACAGCTGAGTAATATGCATCTCCCCTCTGGGTAGGCCTCTCATGAATCAGATCTGAAAGATGCTGATTTATGGATCACTATTATGACTCCCCTCAAGTTAAAGGAATAGGTTGTGCAGAAAGGAAAGGAACCCCACGACCTGGTGTATGAAATAGGCTTGGCCCCTTTTAGTGAAATTCCTGAATCTAACTTATCTTTGTGCACTGTTGCTCACAAGAGGGCTGTACCTATCTGGTTTTAACCACGTTATTGAGACCATGCACATTCCAGGTAATTACAGTACATAACTTCCATCACTAATGTATAAATACACAAAAGCATAGCAAGGGGAGAAAAAATTGAAAGTCTGTTTACCGGTTTATAGTCATAGCATCGAATGCCAAATTATCAAATGCCTTACCATCTAAAAAAAACAGTGAAAATAAAAAGCATCTTTGGCATCTAACATCTACTGGATGGATTAAAATCAAATGTGCAAAAGCATGCTTTATAACTTTGCCTCCCGTAAGTAAAACTACACTAAACATTTCAAAGTCATTCAGCGTTTGATCTATATTTGTTTTTAAAGGTTTCATGTTGATTCATCAACTGACACTGTTAGAGAATTTATGAGATAAAGAGGCTCATTAAGAGCTTGCAGATGAAACGCTGGTCATTCTGGTGTTTCGGTATTACTGTCTGCGGCAGGGCGACCGCTGGATATACCTGCACATTACAAGTCCAAGGGCACGTGCACACACCCCTTCCGGAAATGGTAATACCAGCGTGACAGCAGTACCGGCATCAGCATCAATCTGCTGGTATTATCGGCAGAAATGCACCAGTAATACTGATACCTGCACCCAAACTAATGGAATTACTGGTTCTGTATTACCGGCGCTGTAATTAGCATCACTGCCGGAATAGGAAGTTTGCCAGTAGCCATCTTTAAAACGTAATCTACTTTGAATCCCCCACTTCCAACAGTCATCCACTGCTACAGGAGGTGCAAACATGTCTGAGAGCAAAAAGGCAAGAGTCCCTGAAGTCCGCCTGTGGAAACCAAAGCTCTCAGAGGCAGAGCTGACTGCACTGTCCGGCACTGTGGTGCAGTCTGCCGAGACACTCTTTAGGGAACAGGAAGACGGAAATCTGGCAGGAAGTGTCAGAAAGTGTCACAACCATGGGGACTGTCCACACACGCAGAGGGACTGCCATAGGCAGTGGGATGACCTGCACCCGAGGGTCGGCAACCGCATTGCAATACACAGGAGGGAATCTTCTGCCACAGGAGGAGGGACGGTGGCACCGCGAAACCTGATGTGCTGCGAGGAGAGTTGCAGCTTCATCATGCACATGGAGGGAATAGAGGGAGTCGGGACAGCAGGGGCAGGAGCTGGGACCAAAGGTGATGGTGGTAAGTACAACAAACCTCATGTAACCGCAAATGTTGAGTCCATATACTTACATCCCCAGGCAGAGAAACACAAAATGGGCAAGGGAACAGGTCCAACATGTGTCAGTCACAGCAAATGGCCAGATTGCATATCCCATGGGATGTGGGTAAATGTAGCGATGTGTGTTTGGGGAAGTTGGGAGGGTCTTCGTTGGGGAGGGAAGGAAGGGGGTGTAGCGTTTGTGTATATTCATGTTGTTAATAAATACATAGTTTTCACCTGAAGCACTGACAGAACAGCACTGACAGAACATCCCTTTTTTCAACAAAAAAATGTACTGTGATGGTGCATGATGACTACAAAGGTGCACAGGGTGTACAGAGTGGAGGAGAAACTCAAAACAAACTTCAAGCAGTTCTTGGAGGACCATGCACCCATCCCTGGCCTGCACGTGCATGGGCCCGGCTGGTGCTGCATCATCATCTTCATCTAGGGGAGGAATAACCAGATCTGGGGGCAGGGGTATGTTGCACCTGATGCAGATGTTGTACAATATTGCAGAGGCCAGGACTATATGCCCCACCTTCCCTGGCCTGTACATGATCACACCCCCAGAGCAGTATAGGCATCTGAAAAATGCCTTCAAGAGCCTGAAGTCCCGCTTGATAGCTACCCTGGACCTCACATGGGCCCTGTTGTATGCCACTTCCTGGGGCATCTGGGGATTCCTGAGAGGGATCATCAGCCTCTGAATCAACGGGTACCCATAGTCACCTCCAAGGGGTAATGAGATACAGGTGTGAGTAATGATGCTCGGCAGTGGTGTTGCCTGTGACAGCGGCATCTCAATGGTCTGTGTGTGCATGCATGTCCCATGTCTCATTGTGTCATGCTATTTCATGTTCCAGTCCTTGCATACGTATTGCACTGCTGGGGGTGGGGGGCTGAAGAGGTAACACCTGCACACAGCTCACAGACAAACAGGCAATGCTCATTGCAATTTGGTATCTGATTGTGAGGGCAGTATGCCATTGGGGGTGGTCTTTGCCTGTACATTGACACCATGCATACTACCTGACAGGAGCCTAGGTTGCATGTGCAGATGATCTGTGTGCCATCCATCATGGTGTTGGTAGGGTATTGTCCCCCAGTAGTTGTTTGGGAGTCTCTCATCATATGCATGGGGGTGGGTTTGGGTGCCTCATTTAACATCAACCTCATGGGCAACATAGTTGTTTGTGGGTGGGCCCTGCAGCTTGCCTTTGCCAGAGTCTCAGGGCTTACGCAAAGTGTGTGTGGGCCCGGGCATCCTGTTCCGGGTTATGGGCATGTCATTGGATAGGAATGGCTAATTGTGTGTGGGATTCTTTATGTGCCTCATAAAATGAATACAATGAAATTATCATATTGCAGAACTAAGTCTAGCAATGCATAGCTGAAAGTCCAGAAGAAAATAGTAAGATTGTCAAAGTGGAAGTCATAAGCCGCAGAAAAAAGAGTTCTTCCTACAAAAAAGCCAACGTAACCATATCTACAAGGTCACTAGTGGCGAACCTATGAAATATATACATACCCCAATGTGAGCCAGATATCCAGACGTTAGCAGAGGGCACTTTAAACCAAAGTAGGCTCTTACCAAATTAGCATATTAAAGCGTCAAATTACAATGATGCTCTCGGACCGGGAGACACCAGTAAATACAATGGATCCATGTTTAAAAAGAACCGCAGTTTCACTGCAACCTGTAGCTTAAACATGGTTCGAATGGAAATTAAAAAAAACAAAAAAACATTATAAAAGGATCCGTGGCTAATGTGTTTGCACTACATTCCCAATAGTTCCAAAGTAAATCTGTAGCCCATCGTAAACACAATAAACATAACGTGTACAGTGCAGATTATGCTAAAGAAAGAAGAACTATAAAGTGCAATAGAGCAAGAAAGGTAAAAATATGAAGGTGCACAAAAAGAAATTAATAAAATCCGAATGCAACCAGTCATGAGTGAGAAAGAAGGTCATGATTGAAGAAATTAAGTACTTGAGCCTCTACGGTATTCAATCTCACGAAGGCATAACACCAGGTGAATTCTGAGCAAAAGCGGTCATTTCAAGTAGGTTGACTGGAAAATGAAAGAATAAAAGCAAAGCATAATGCTTTTACACGTCCATATTTCTGCTCCTGCTCATCTTTTATGGTTTTCCAAGTCATAGGAAGGCAGCAAAGTGTAGTTTGCATCTCTGCTTTGCTTTCCTCCTCCATCTTGGAAAAGTACTGGTTTTACACATGCATGACATCTTAATGCAGGAATGAAACCAAAGGATTCCTCTGCAATGCACTTTGCTTTAACACCTGCTAAGGTCCGGGTGGATTCCTTAGGAATCCATTATAAATTTGCGGCAGTGTTTTAGTTCTCATAAATCAGAAAGAAAAAGTGAAGATTTCATGCAATTTCACCTTTATTTACTTTTCACAATTGCACTCCGCTTTGTTAAGGTTGAACATTGCAACACTTCAGTGCAAGCGTTAGCGGTCCCCTGCATGCAATTAGCATATACTGTAAAGAGACCCCCTCTGCGGCTTTGGCAATGAGTGATTGAATGATTAAATGCTTGAGTTCCTATTTTCATGAGCTTCACTGTAAATCTGCTAGATCAAATGCTAAATGCCAAATGTCCACAATTTCTCTTCAACATTCGGTGGGTGTGCAAAGCTGACACTCCACACATTGAAGACTTGCAGTTTATTTGGTGAGATGGATGCCAGGATATTAAGGGAATTAGTTCTCATAGATGGGAATTTCATTGCTCAGAGTTATAACAACAATGCAATGAAGGAAAAGATTATCAAAACTTTTCATTCTCTGTTGTCCAATTTCACAAAAGAAAACCTCGGTAACTCACTGCGGCGCTCCGTAATGATGCGCTGAGGCTGCTCAAAGGGTCCCAAATTAAATTTTGCAAGTGAGCGCTCTATCCATCAAAAGGAACCTATCACGGCCAACTCCTGAGACCAACTGCGGCAATAAACTTCGTTCAAAATCCCAACCTCTCAGAGTGAAATATTGCTTGCGCCAAAACAAGGCCCTGAGAGTAGCTGCAACTGCTCAGCGGGCCCTTATTTTTGCACAATAGGTAAGCATGGTTTGGAGCATTAGGGAACTCATCTGACATTTATTGTGAAAAGCACATTGCAAAACATTCCAAAAAATGATTTGCATTGCTTGATGCTGTATTGAGGGGCAGTGGTGTGGGCTTTGCGAGAGAGGGTGGTGACATATCATGCATGTTAATATTTCTTAGCAGGCTGATGCACTTTGTTTACAAATAAGCTATGGCTTTGTTGCACTCTGCTGTTGTTTCTTTTGTTTCAAAGCATCACCCACTGTAAGAAAAACATTTCGTTGAACACAAACCTACTTAGGCAATATCCTACTTCACCGTGGATCCCCAAAAGAACACACCCAACCACAGTCTGATGACTATAGAAGGGGGAAGGAAGTACAGATGTATTTATTTTATTTATTCATGTATTACGTGCCATAGCCAGCAGGCATCATGGCACACAGAAAACAGACACAAGGTACATCAAGACAGACAAAGCTAATTAGCATTTCAATTAAACAATATGGTTTTCATTTGCGTGTGGAAAATTAGCACATTTTCTTCCCTACGTAGGTCACCTGGCAACTTCTCCCAGGCTAAGACTATGGAGGATAGCTCATGGGCAACGCTCTTGTCTTGGACCCGAAGCAACACAGGTTCAATCCCCAGGCCCGTGCATAAAAACCTCTGGGTCTTAGAAACCTCTGGGTATTAACCAAAAAGACTGTACCACATCGTAGCGGGTAATCTGCAGCCATTTGGCATTGGCAGCAGCTTGTACCCTGAGAAGTAGTATGGATTCGAAGAAAACAGATGCTTTGTTGAAAAGTCTTAAATGATGTGGGATAGAGTCTGGGCAGATTTGGTAGATATATGATTGCTTCTTCTTTTCTTTCTCGCCACTCACCCTTGCTTGTCTCCCACCTCTTTCTGCTCTTTATCCTTATTCCTCTGCCAAGATGGAAAAAGTTCATTAAGAGGTAACAGGTTCACCTGGGGAACGACCAATGAACGGTTGTGGAGGGTCCCAAATGCACATACCCCATTGCAGCTGGGCATAAGCTTTGGATGTGCATGCCCACAAGAAGTCCATCATTGCCACTGTCCCTTTCTGCTACGTTAGGATGCTCATCGTCCTGTGGCAGACAGTGTTCAGCCAGTGTTCATCCCCAGTCCTTTGTCCCTGTTGCTCTGAACCATAAAAATTTTTGTGTGAGTGTCTTTATGTACACTGGACAGTGTTTCTCATCTATCCATGTCAAGGCATGAGTGTTCATATTTCATATTCCCCTGCATTCATTATTTATTTTCTTTACCACTATCTCTTCATACCCCACCAGCCCTTCTGCATGGCAAAGAATCATCCTCCATTCCCCATCATGAAAAACCAAACCCCCTATTTGCATCAGGGGTCTGGTATGGCACCCTGATGAGGTTTAGCAATATTTTCTGCTGTGGGCAGTAGCAAATTGCTCCCCCTATGCTCCGCATCTACATTATACTCCATTGCACTGTGGCAGGAATTGTTTTAGTGTCCCTGTAACATGCAGGATTAGCGAGCTGACATAGCAACTGCCATTAGTGCTCTCTTGCCCCACCCTTTTCATCTAGACATACCACATATTCCAGATGCCACATCTCCCCCTCCTCAACGGAGTCATAGAACTTCACAGTGCTAAATATGCTTCTGTTATTGTGTGTCCCCTTTCCATTGTCGGTGGGCACACTCCTACTTCCTTTATGCAGTAGGAACCAGAAGTGGAAGAAAAGAGAAACAAGAGACAAAGCAATCCTATCCTTAAACTTTTCACATCACATTTACACTTTCTTCCATTCCTCCATTTGTGTACTGTCCGCCTTTTTCTCCTCATATGGGCTTTCTGTAAAATCTTACAGCTGTAAATTCCACTGATAATTGGCTAATACTTCCCATAAAGTTGCATTTCTCTCTTCTCCTTCCATGGTGCTGCTGTTTACCCTGCAGATGTCGGAAGTATGTATCTATGCCCTTCTTTCTTTAATATTCACAGCTGTGGGTGCTGCATATACTACTTCATGAGGGCCAGTGGACCTTGGTTCCCACCACCTTCGTACAATGTTACGGATGAGTACTCTGTCCCCGGGTAGTAGAGGTGTGCTTGTGGGAATTCTTCATCTCTGTGTGCATCAGCTTTTTCCTCAACATTGGCCGGTCTACTTGTTGAACGTTGAACCTGGCGGGAAATGTATTTGAGGGTAGGTGTCATTTCAGTGAAGTATGTTTGTAGCTCTTCTCCCAGAACCTGTGCTGTGTTATTAGCATCCAAAATTGAATGTGCAGGAGGGACAGGTGCATGCATCCTCCTGCCAGTTACAATTTTGTGCAGAGTGAAATGATGATCCGCATCTGGTGAATTGTGAAGGGCAAAATGCACTAATGGGAGGCAATGCAGACAGTTTTTGCACAATACCATTGCTAGCTTTGCTAAGCATTCTTTATGAAAGCAGTATAATCTCTCAACAATCTTGTTCGCTTGCCAGCAATACACTGTGCACAGCCTGTGTTTTATTCCTAGAAAGTGTGTTATTTCCTTACAAAGGTAATTGGCAAAATGTTGCCCATTATTAGACCTTATCTCATCACATACCCTCACCTTGAGAATACCTCTCGTACTAGGAAATTTGCGTCATTTTTAGCACAGGGCCCCTCCTCAATCCAATGGGAAAATGGACAGACAACCACAAGCAAGTACCAATAAGAGTTACATCTGTATTTCTTGTCGACATTGTTGATATGCAAGTGTCGGAAGGGCCCTTCCAGTCACCGCAATGTTCAATTTCCAGTTTTCAAAGCATGGCCGGACAAACACTTCTGATGCACCACACAATTCCCTGTACACTCTGCCACATGCTAATGTAGATTTGGAACATACCATCCTTCGTTTACTTCTGCTGCTATGTGTTCTTTGGACACATGGGCGGGAAAGTGCAGCTATTCTAGTGCTACACTTAACAAACTCTTTGGCATCTCTGGATTTATTGTGCTGTTCTGCCTACATATTAAGTCAGTGGGTGAGAGGTAGCAACCTCTTTGTATCCACACATCTATTTCTTCCTGTGGGGCCTTGCATCTCTATGATCTGTACAATTGGTATTGTGTAAAGTGTTCTCCCTTTTCTTGCTCCTGATCTGTTTTCCTCTCTGCCGCCGTTATTTTCATTCTTTCCTTTGACCCTGGATATAGTCGCCTGGTTCCCTTGTGTAAATAGGCAGCTTGTTTTGCTGCTCTATCGGCCATCTTGTTCCCTAAAGATATCAAGTCCTGCTCAGCTGTATGGGTGGCACATTTCATTATGGCCGCCTCCACTAGTAGCTTTAAAGCTTCAGTCAGTCGCCTGAGCAACTCGGTGACCCATCACTTCTCCTAAACCCCCTTCTCTCCCACTATGCTAATCCTGAATGTATTATGGATGTCACGTAAACTGAATCTGAAAATATGTTAGTTGCATGCCCTTGAATGCACTTATCATGGCCACTAACTCTACTACCTGTGCCAAATACTGTTATGGTAACCTCTGCTGGGAGGCTATTACATAGTCCCCATTCTTGTAGCCCACTATCACAGCCCCAGTATGTCTCCCGCCCATATTGCGGTCTATATTCAAAGACCCATAAAAGAAGACCATGCCTGCCCCTTCTATTTCTTCTTCCTATACTCGTATGTTCCCTTCCATTGCATCCATATGTGCTGTACAGTTGTGCATGTAAACTCCTTCGGTGGGCTCTGCTATGAATGTTGCCGGGTTTACAACGTGACACCCCACTACCTCAATGGCTGAGTATGTCAATATTATTTAGTACCCCAAGGCCCTCTCTGTCATTAGTGTACTTTTCAATTTTTCAAAAATGGCAAATAGTGAATGCTCCATGTAAAGTCCCGATGGGCACCCAATTGTAATCATTGCTGCCTTTTCTATAGCAAATGCAGCTGCAGTCACTTGTTCGCAGGGGAAATGCCCCTGCCTAACTGGGTCTAGAACACCACTATAGTAAGCCAATTTTTTTATGTGCCTACAAATTAATTTGCTTGAGGACTGCCATCATCACCGAGACATCTGAGTGGGAGAACAAGTACAACTTCTCTTTGCAGTTAGGGGTAGCCAACACTGGTGCATGGGCCAATGCTTCTTTCAATTCCGTGAAATTCTCATCCATTCTTGATGTCACTTTATTTCCCTCTTCTGCTTCTGTGCCTCTTTAAAGGGCTGCAGTAATGGTTTGGCAAATGTAAAGTAGTCAAAGACCCATGCCCTGCAGTAATTACATAACCCGAGGAACTTCTGCATCTTGTTTACCGTGCGTGGACGTGCAGTCAGGTAGATTGCCTTACCCTCTCCTGTGTTATCTTGCATCCTTCAATGGATGTTATTTGCCCTAAGTACACAACCTGCTCCTGGCACTATTATAGTTTTGCCTCATCCATCTTGTACCCTTTGTCTGTTAGTAGTGTTAAGAGGTGCACCAAATCAACCCTACACTGTTTCTCACTTTCACTGCACACTAACAAGTCGTTGACATATTGTATCACTGTGCTTGACATTTGCAGGTTGTTCAGGTCCATTTGTATCTCTCTGTTGAAAAAGCTAGGTGTTTCACAATACCCCTGGGACAACCTAGTGCATTCAAATCAGATGCCCCGATACATAAAGGCTGTCAAATATCTAGAATATGGGTGTAGTGGAATGGAAAAGTAGGCATTCTTCAGGTCGATGACCATGAAGTACTTTCCCTTTGCTGAAATGTTAAACAATATAGTTGCTGGGTTCGGTACAATGAGAAACTCTGCTTCATCTACATCATTAAGAAGGTGTAAATCATGTATAAATCTCTACAACCCACCCATTGATTTCTTTATCGGGTACATAACCATGTTGCATGGGGCCTGGTGTGGGCAAGATGGTGGTCACAGCCGTGGTTATGCAGTGAGGTGGAGGAGGGGCCAAGACCAGCGAAGTGGCAAGCCAGGCAAGAGGAAACGGAGAGAGAGGGAGGCTGCTCACATGTTGATGCAGGCTGTCTGCACACACGTCTAAGTGTGGACGACCTCCGACGCTGCACTGCTGCCTGGCCGCAGCGATCAACAGAGCCCTACTACCTTGGATGCTTCAGACGAGTTCAGGCGAGGTGGACCGTGGAGCGCAACCGGTGAAGCTTCCACAGAAACTGTACACGAGACGGTGAGGGACCTGTACTGCTGACTGCACCCTGCAGATACGCAGACACAACAAGTCGCCAGGTTGTGCCTCCAGGGAATCTCATGTGCACGCAGCACACAGAACCCCACATTGTGGTGGGTGGCGGTGAACTCAGCAGCCAACTATTAGGGGTGGGAGCCCCGATAGTGGAGAGCACGGACCCCCTGCTGGGTGGTCCGGAGCATGGGAGCAGGAGGAGGCACCGCGTGGTACCGAAGAGCCGGGGAAATCAGTCCTTCATGGTTAAAGAGCAGAGAGGGAGCATGGTGGCCATTGCAGAACCCCACCGGACCATTGCTGTGGACAGCGGGCCACGCACTGCTGCAGACTAAGGGGTGGCAGGAGCCAAGCCACGGGATCATTGACAGGGTAAGGTGCCGGGGAGAGAAAGCCCTTGCCTTCCTCGGCTGAGGGAACCAACCAGCACCGCACAGTGTGACTGGAGACACGGCTGGGTGATGTGCGCCACACGGGAGTGATGCCTCCAACCACCAATCAACACCTCAGACACATGCTGAGGCCGTGTGGTAGGCCCGGCAGAAGCGAGACTGCAAGGTGCTCGCAAAGTAACGTTCAAGGTGCCCAGGCACCCTATACAGAGGATGCCGGACGGAACTGGAGTTCCAGTGCACCAACGAAATGGAGGTAGGCCCCTACATTTGACAGCACCCGCTGGATTATCAGGTAGCTAAATCATAACGCGGACGTGCAGACAATTTTGGGGCAGAGTGTCATTAGTGAACGCTACAAGAGGAGGTGAATGGGATGCAGGAGGCTGCAATGAGGCAGTGGATTACTGGCGGGAGCATTGAGAGTCAGCCCCAACACAAAGCAGGAAGCATTTCACTGCACAATTAGCCTGGGGGTCAGGAGTCACCCGAGCAAGAAAAACCGAAAGGAAAGTTTGTAGGGCTAGTGGAAGCCTGTTACTTGAGTGCGCGGCAGGGCGTTGTGCAGGGCGCCAAGAAGCAACACACAGCTGTACGCCGGCCTTGCTGGCCCTATTGGTATAATCTGCAGGCAACGAGCAGTAACTAGTGACACCACCAAGGTATAGCAGGTACCCTGTCGGCTTGAAGTGCGGGCAGGGAAAACTGCTGATGCTGAGTAGTGAGGAGGCCCCCATAGTACAGCTGAGACAGCGCTGAGAAACCACAGCGGGGAAGTCTGATACCCTGGCAAAGGTGCGGTCCAACTAGAACTGTGCATCACAGAATCACTGCATAAACTAAATAGTGCCAACTGGGAAGGCCACCTCATGAGTAGACCCTTGGGCCCCACACAGAGGTCACAGGGGTGGCTTCCTGGAGACGGGCGAAGGCCCCCCCCCCTGGAGAAGGCATGCAACAATGGCATCTGGCAAACTGAAGGACACTCTGACCTAGAGGATAAGAGGACTGCAACACAGAGGCACTGCTATACCGAGGGCAGGGTAACAGGCCCCTGTCATGGTCATGAAGTCAGGGGCACAGGCATGCAGGGGTCACATGCACAGGAGACCTGGGTGAACAATGTCCTGGCACCATGCTCATGAACAAAAGTAAACAAGAACATCCATTTAACACCAAAAAGCTTTTATTATGGACATAGCACTTCAGTTGCATCAACCTTGAACATTCCATCCATTAAGCAAGATGTATTAACCTTGAACATTCCATCCAATAAGCAGCCCCAAGTGTATTCTTGGGTGAGGCTGCTAATGGATTGCCTTTGCACGTGCACACTCTCTAGGAGTGGCAGGGTGTGGATGGTAAGCCGGCCCTAATGGGCGTGCCCACGATCTCAGCTATATAAGTTGCCCGATCCTCAAGACAGACGCTTCACGTTATTCTGCACTTGCCAGAAGCGTAACGCTCACCGTCGCCTGAGGTCAGACTTTCCTTTGAAGATCCTGCTTCCTGGATATCCTGCATCCTGACAGCATACTTACCAACAAGGAGAAACAGAAGACAAGGTAAAACATCGAAAAAACAGTCAGTTTAAGGTTGCGCTTCGCCATACTTCGCGCTTTTCCTTAAACTATCACTTACCTGCTGTCGAACATTGCGGTAGCATCCATCTTCCATCCAGCCGCGTCTCGCATCTCACAGCTGCATTGAGTCCGCATTTCCATCTAAGGGAAGAAAACAGAAGAGAGACATTATTGCGGGCATAAATAGGAGCAACATATAAAGACATCAAACAGTACGAACAGCATCACAAGAGCTCAAGAAAGACTTACCAATCTTAAGTAGAAGCACAGTTGCAGCTGAGCGGACTAATCCTTTTCAGGGATTAGTGAAGGAACTAGATCCCATTTGACGTGCCCCTGCCAGAAGTAGCAGGATGGAGAGCTTATCTTCCATAATTCACAGGTGAGCTTTATGGGTCGGCGTATGCACACAGAATCTGTACTTTGGGGTGAAGGGTTCGAGAGGTACAACTATCACAGATTGGTGCACTCCCACACTGTTATCTCCATGCAGGAGCAGTATCACCACGTACCATCGCTCACAGCTTTTCTACTGAGAGAGAGGCCTGAAGGGGTGATTCAAATTCAGGGAGGGCTGCAACCATGCCCCAATGTCTCTGCAGAGACCAGGTGAGCGTAACAGCTCCACAACCAGTTAACCAAGTGACGCCTCACAGCGGCTACGAGTGCAGTCTCACAACTGGCAAACATGAGCACTGCTGGAACTGGGGGTGCCAACAGGCAACTTGCTTAGACATAGGCAGACAATTAAACATTGCCAGAGGAGGCAAGCACTCCATCGTGGATACGCACCTGCCTGGGGGTAGACGACCAAGAGTATGTCCCCACGCAAGGGGAAAAAGAGAGGCACAATAATGGAATAATTCACCACAGCCAGACCCTGGGAATCATCAAAGAGCAGCACTGTGATGCAGAAAGAAGCCTGGATTCAAGCCACTGGCACCAGAGACGATCAAGTACTGGAAGCGATAGCGGTACTGAGGACATTCATAGACACAAAAATTGAAGAGGTCAAGGTGGATATGCAACTGATAGGCAAGACATGCGCAACTTAATGGAGAGAGTAACGGCCATAGAAACTGAGCTAAAGGAAGGAGAGCACTGGCACTACGAAAGACCTAGAAGTAAGGCTGAAAGAACTAGTGAGGAGAAACACAGTGCTGGAATCACGCTTGAAGATGCAGAGGGGCGTGTGTCTTCTGGGGGTCCCAGAGAGGATGGAAGGCCTGAACCCCACGGGATTTGTGGAGACCTTGCTGCTGCAAGAGATTGGAGGCTGGAAACCTCTCACAAGGATTTGTGGTGAAGAGGGCCCATAGATCCTTGCAGAAACGGCCTCATCTGGGATCTCACCCCCGGCTGATGATTGCAAAGATCTTCAACTTTCAGGACCGGGAAGTTATACTAAAGCACTCCAGGGAAGGAGGAGAGATAAGGGAGGACAATGCAAAGATAGCCATATATCCTGACTACACACCCACAGTCCAAACAGCCAGGAACTCCTGTGTGCCAATTAAAGCCAGACTCCGACAATTGAATCTAAAATATATGCCGATGTACCCGTCCAGACTTAAATTGATATACAAAGGCCGAGCTGTTTTCCTTGAGACTCCGGCGGTGGCTGCTATGTGGTTGGAACCCAACAACCTTGACCGAGGAGAAGAAGCTGTCACTTGAGTAATGCTCTGCCCTGAGCGGGAGGTGGGAGTGGGGAAACAAAGCAGTTCTTTGATTTGGTTACTACTGCCGGCTAAAAAAAAATGGGTTCACGCTATCGCCAAGTAAACTGTAACTTAAACTCGACAGGGGTGATGCCTGTCCACCCACCTTGGGCCTATGGGTCTAACCCGTGAACCGTTTGATGTCGGCCTGTTGCCGACACATTACAGCCCGCACCAAATGACCTGGATAGGTCACGGTGATGAGGGGGTGCCTGAGCACTGCGTTAAGGAAGTGGCAGCTGGGCGAGAATGTTTAGTCCTGTTTGTTGTTCTGGATGTTGTAGGTACTTCACTTGACGGGGCAAATGCAGAAGCAAGATACACTTGCACGGCAGGAGGAGGGGGGGACCAATGTTTATGGTGGCTGGGAACACACTATACTGGAGGGCGGATGGGGCTGGGGAACAAGGGGAAGCAAATCTGGGAATCTATGGCTGCAAAAATTAAGGTTCTGACATGGAACATTCGGGGTATAGGCAGATTCCTGCGTAGGAACCGCGTGAAATCATTCCTTAGCAGGAAGAAGGTGTCCATAGCACTATTGCAGGAGACCCACCTCACTGACAGCAAAATGATGAAGGTGAAAGATTGATGGGAGGAACAGGGCTACGGGGTGGCATATTCTAAATATGTGAGTGGTGTCTTTACATGGATAAACGCTGCTGTGCCCTGTCGACTACTGGGGATGGAGGCTGGGGCAGATGGAAGATACCTGCTATTGAGGGGTTTCATAGAACAAGTTGAAGTGTGTATTGTTAATTCTTACTTCCCCAACCATGGGATCCCGGAACACCTAAATATGGTTCGTGCTATGATAACACTGTACTGGGATTGCTTCTTCATCTGCGGGGGAGACTTTAACTGTGTAAGAGACATAGACTTGGATAGGTCCTTCCCACCAGTGAACAGATCAGAGGTAGCTTCCATGGTACTGAATACACTTCTGAGGCGCCTGGACCTGGCAGACGTATGGAGAGCATTAAACCCCACTGATAAAGGCTACTCCTACTTCTCTCGGCCACATGGCCTCCACACCAGGATAGACTTCCTATTTGTGGCCAAGACCCATCTAGCAGAGATTGAATCAGCCCAGTGCTTGGGCAGGTCTGTATCAGACCACTCACCCCTATTTCTGGGATGTACTAACTGACCAGGCTTTCGGAGTGGAACTCGGAACCAAACTAGGGGAATACATGGAAAGGAACGTGGGTAGCGTCACAGAGTGGAGCACAGTCTGGGAGGCAATGAAATAATAGTGAGGGGGACGTATTCGCAGAATGCTGAAGGTGGAACTGGAAAAGTGGGAGGAAGACATCCAGAACAGGGAAACTCAGACCCTGGGGAGCTGGGAGTAGGAGCTCAGCTTAGCGGAGGCCAGGAGTAATTGCAATGAGGCCTGGGACGAGACTGTCAAAGTTTGACTACTCTTTGAAAAACTGCTAGGGCGCACGCAGAGGGAGCTAAGCCTAGTAAGTTATTGTTGTGGCTATGTAAGAGGGAGCCCCCGAGACACTTAACCACAAAACTTTCTGACGACAAAGGCAATGTACACATGACACAAGCAATCAAGAACGGAATTCTACTCCCACCTGTATAGGCACGAGGAACTGGTACCCAAAAAGATATACTAGGTACACTCAAAGAAATAGGGTTGCCTCGGTTGGGTGCCCCGCAACTCGAGTGGTTAGAACAAGATATTTCTGCTGAAGAAATAGGCAAAGCAATCAGGTCACTAGCCACTAGCAAGACTCCCGGAAGCGATGGACTCCCTTTGGAGTTTTATAAGGCTTACACGTCGGTCTTGACCCCGGTAATGCTAGAAGTGTTGAAAGAGGCCTACGAAAAGAGGACATTACCGAAGAGTATGAGAGAAACGCTGGTGATCCCGATCCCCAAGTCAGGGAAGGCCACAGACAAATGCGACTCCTAGCGATGTTAAATTATGACATAAAGATACTGACAATTATTCTAGCTAAATGACTCTCCAGGGTGATTGGCGACCTGATACACAGAGATCAACATGGCTTCTTTCCAGGCCGCAGCACGACAATGAATCTGTGCCGATTGCAGCATGTTATAGCTGAAACGGCCGACTCACAGGAGCAATATGCAATAATCTCACTTGACGCAATAAAAGCATTTGACTCGCTGTACTGGGAATGGCTACATGCTATTCTAAGGGAGTTTCGGTTTGGGGACAATTCAACAAGTGGATAAAAATACTATACACTGCACCAGTGGCAAGGGTTAGGATTTGGAGGGCGGTATCATAGGTCTGGGATATACAACGGGGTACCAGACAAGGGTGCCCACAATCACCCATGTTATTCATGCTTGGGATAGAACCGATTGCAATTTACCTTCGGAAACAGTTCCCGGAAGCGGGTATCTGGGTCGGGGAGTATCACCTGATATCACTCTACGCAGACTACGTTTTGCTGTACCTAAGGGACCCGGAGCACAACATACCAGTGGTACTGGAGGTGTTAGATAACTACTCAAAAGTATCCAGGATATTTTTCAGCAGAGTAAAATCATGTATATTCCCACTGGCTGGCCTGTGGGGAAGGGAGGTGGAAACCTACCGAAGATGGGGCTCCAACGGCAGCTGGAAACTTTCAAATATCTGGGAGTAAATATTAGACACACGTCTGAGCAAATGCATGAGAGCAACACAGCTGCGGTGGTGAAGGGCTTAAGAAAATCAATGACATTCTGGTCCAAGCTGCCTTTGTCACTGATGGGAAGGGGGCCATCACCAAAACGATAATCTTGCCACGCTTCCTTTAATATTTAAGCAATGTGCACTATGTCAAGGTCTCCTTCTTCCGCTTATTGGAGGCCCTACTGCGGGAGTTTCTACGGGGGGTGGCCACACATAAATTGGCACTGACAACATTGTGCCTGCCATACAAGGAAGGAGGGGTGCAACTGCTGGACCTTGAAAAACATTACCTAGCAGCGCAAATCAACTTTGTAGTGAAATGGCTGTCAGACAATGCTACACCAGAAACCAGACTATTGCAGTGCCTGGTTGCCCCGGCGCGCTTGCGGGAAATATTATGGGTACCTCTGGGCTGTTTGGGGTGCCCATGATTGTAACACTAGGGAGGCAGGTGTGGCATAGGGGCACAGTACTACTGACACTGGGGCGCTTTTACTCACCCGAGATTCCCATCGCTGATGATGTTTGCAAAGGTAGAACAGATTTAGCTATGGTGAGACACTGGGAGAGATGGGGTATCTAATCCTGGGGCCACATGTACAAAGGGGGTGTCTTTAGGGAGTTCAGATCCCTATTGGAAAAGGAAGGACTACATAAGGGGCAGTTCTTGTGTTACCAAAGGACTCGTCAGGTGGCAAAGGCAAGGTGGGAGAAATGGCCAGATGAGCTGGAGTCGACCCCCCTGACGGCCCTGCTCTATGCCCTGATGGACATCTGGAAACTGGTTTCCAGGCTGTACGGCTTATTGATAGATAGGCCCAATCCTAAGGGAACAGTGCTGAAAGAATGGTGGAGACATAACCAAAAGGGGATGGGAACGAATACTGCTATAGCCCCGGGAGGTGTCCAGGAACTCCAGATTCAGGATAATCCAAATAAATGTCCTGTACCGCACCTACATGACACTGCGTAGAATAGCCAAATTCAGTAGCAAAACACAACCAGTGTGCCCTTGGTGTGGAACAGAGGAAGCAGGACTGATGTGGGCATGTACAAAGGTTCTGGACATGAATAGAACAGGCCTTTACAAAGGCAGGAATTGTACGGTATGACTGGACCCCAAAAGAGTGTTTGCTGGGTGCATACCCCAGGGTTAGTAAATTCAAGCACGTGGTTACATTTATGGACATGGTGTGCATACTGGCCAAAAGTGCTATTGCAATGGCTTGGAAGTCGGCTGGGGGCCCACAATATGAACAATGGTTTAGAGAATTTGAGTGCTGGACTGAGGCAGAATCCAGAGTCTGGAGGGAGGAGGATCCAAGCAACACATGCAAAGCCTGGAAAACGCTGACTTGGGACATGTTTCCCCCCTCGGACGACAAACTACCATGAGTACACAAGTGCCTGTTGATGCTAAACCCTGATAGAACTCTACAACAATACACAGACAAAGGTTCCCTGAGTGCACTACCCGGATATAGATAAAGGTTATGCCAGATAACACCCCACTCGCCTTCTGAGTAAGACAGTGTAAAGTTTAATGATGTACACTGATTGACAAGTGAAGGAAGTTCTTAGTTTGTTTCTAGTTTGTTGATTTGTTCACCTGTTGTGAAAGAGGGTATGCTCATGTAAAGATGGAAGTATGCTGAAAAATATGTCCTGATTACTGTAAGAGCAACTGTTATTATTTAAATGCCAATAAAAACATTTTAAAATAAATAGCCATGTTGCATGGTGATGTGAATGTCTGTATTATGCCCTTCTGCCACAGTATATGTAGGGTCGAGTATATCCCCTACTTCTCTGGACAACGGGTACTGCTTTGGTCGGGGCAGCAGCACCCCTTCTTTTAGCTTTAACTTCACTTGCCCACCTCCTTTTAATACCCATACATCAAGGTGCCCTTTTGTCCATAGTCTCTCTGGAACCCTTCTGAGATCCTTGTTGGTGTGTCTGTTCCCCCTTTTCTCCAGTTGTGTGAATATCGGTACCAGACTTTATAGTAATTTCACTGGGTAGGATATATGTAGTTGGAATACCATCCCTCCCACCTCCTCCCAATCAGAGAACAGCTGTTCATCTGTTACTCCCATTACGGTCAGTGTGGGGTCGTGCATAGCACTGTACGCCACTCCATGTTATCATTGTCTGTCCCACATAGAATCACCATGGGACTCATTGCACGTGTGCCAATCCAGAAAGAGATGTGCCGGTAAGCTTACCGGCACCCGCTGTTTCCAGACTGGCATATTACATGTCTGCCGGCCGGAACCGCTGCAACCAGCAGGTCTGACCCTGTCGGGCACAGTGGCCACAGTAGGCAGACCCGTCATGGAAGCACCAGCACTGTTAACAATGGTGCAGGTACTTTCTATGTACCCATTCCCTTGGAGTCCTAAGGACTCCACAGGAATGAGGAAGAACATTTCATCAGCACTTAGCTCTCAGGCGGCCGGGATTTGTAATGTCCCAGTGTTACGGGGAAGCTAGGTGCCGGTAACTTTTATGAGTCTGGCGACAACCCGCCTGTAGCACTGGCAGGGTTACCGCCGGATTCGTAATGAGCCCCCATGTATTTGCGTATCACTACCTCTTGTAACTGTATCACTAATGTGGTACCTTTTGTTTCTTCCTTTTGGCACTGTAGCCTGAATAGTAATTCTGACACCAGTCAGAACCCCTACCCTCGTATCCCCAGGACCCATCCAGGCAGTATCTCAACTGCATACAAAACATGTTCAGGTACATGGGTTGGCCGCACAATGTGCTCTGAGCACGGGCTGCTAGAAGGAGTGCAGCCACTCATGTGTAGTAGATGCCTGGCATTGAGCACACTATCCCCTTTTGAGTGAATGATATTGTGGTGTTCCGTTTTCTGAGCAATTCTATCCCCAATATATTAATGGGAGTGTTTTTGTAATACAATAGTGGTGCTATGATGTGTTGCGTCCCTATTGTTAGTGTTAAGTCTTTTTGTTACAGGAACTGTCACCACTACCCATTGAGAAGTCATGCGTATCCATCACGTTGTTCAATAGTGGGACTCCCCCTTCTCTTATACAATATTTGGTGGCTCCTGTATCTATGAGAAATGAGACTTTCCTTGGTCCTATTTTCATTGCTACCTCGGGTTCCACCTCAGAGTCATCAGTTACTGCTAGGACTGGACATGCTCAAGCTTTCTGTGGGCCTCCCTATTGTTGTGGGTGACTCTGGGGGAAAGGGAAAGAATTTCCTCCCACAACGCTGACCCTTGTGTAGTGGGGCACCACGTTCTATCCTGACACCACTGTACCTCCCGCAGCTAGTGCTGGCAGTTGTGTCACATTTTGAGGTGTCATTCCCACATCAGTTGATACCCTTGGACCTGCTGTGGCCCCTGCGGCAGTGGCAGCGGCCCCTGCTGCAAGTGGGCTGGGTGGGGTAGCACCTGTGACCACTGCTGTTGTGCAATGACAAATCCTTGCTGCTGCTTGCATTTGGATCACTTGTGCCTGAGCTTGTTGCCTGAAAGGGCATGTGCATGCAAAATGTCCCATGTTCCTGCATATAAAACACACCACGAAAACCCTATACCCTGCTCCCCTGTATCTTCCTCCTCTCCCTCATTGCAGGTACCCTCTCCCCATCAGAAAGAATCCTCGCTGGATGTAATTTCCTTGCTGGGGGATCCCCTTTGTTGCATGTACTGTGGTTGTATGTAATCCCCCCTGTTATGGTGCATTCCCCAGAGGAAATGTTCCCTGTTGGGCGGGTACCACTGGAGCAGCATCAGATATAAGAATTGCCCCTTCCATTGTATACAGTGACAATTTCTTTTGTACTCATTTGTTTTCTGCCTTTGCAGCATTTTCTGCCACCTACCTCTCGCTGTCCTCCTTCCTTTTACAGTAGTGTACTATTGTTGCCTGTATCTCTGCCCATAACTTTGCTTCTATTCCCACAATCTTGTCTAATGATGCCTGGACATCCGTTGGTAACCCCTTGACCAGTATGTGGAAAAACAAGAGTATGCATTAGTCCTCATGCACCTATTTTATGCATCCTGCTGGGTGCTTGTCAGGCTTCATCTTATCTGCCATTACTGTTCCTAAGTCGTAGCTATCTGGGTACATGCTTCTCAGAACCTCCCATATATGTTTTAGACAGTTGTAGAATGGAGCCCAATCATGTGCGCTAGTGCTTAGTGTTACACCCTTGTACCCTGCCTGCTCCCATATTTTGTCCCCTTGCTCTCTTATTATGGCTGCAAATAAACTTTTCAGATCCCCTATTGCCGGCGTCACACAGGCTGTCTTTTTCTCGACTGCCTGTATCCATTTGCTGGCCCCTGCATATTAGGTTGTCTCAGTCCATTGTCTGCCATGGTACATAATGTGCGTGCCCTTTCCCCTTTTGTAACAGCAGCATATACTTTGCACAGGGCCCTGTTCGCCCTCCCCCTTTTGTGGAATGACCCAGACCTACTTTTACCTTCCCCTTCCTGCTACGAAGGGGGGTGGTCCAGTCCCGCCCTGGTTCCTGTTATCTTCTTTTTGTTTTCTTCCCCTTCTCGTATCTTTTTCTGCAGTCCACTCATCCCCCTCTCAATCACTGCAGTCTCCCCCTGCTCCTTCCTCATCTTAGGTCACACTATTCTCATCCCCTCCTTCCATCTCTTCTTCATCCTCTTCTTGTTCCTCATTGTCCAGTTTAAATGTTATATTTTCTATCAACCATTTTCCCTTGTCCCCTTTCTCTCTATTTTTCCTCTGCACCTTCTCCTCTTATCAACCTCTCTAATTTGCTAAATAATGCATCTATCTGTTTTTGCTTGTTCTTCCCAATATCTGCAAAGTATTTCCTCTCACCGCTCTTGTGTGTCTCATCCTGTCGTGTGTCTCTATCCTTCTTTTTCTCTGTTGTCTCTTTTCCCCCTCCGGGTCTTGCCACTGTGGGTTTGTATACCCCACCGTGGGCAGTATTGTTGGATAAACACCATAGGGCAGAGATGAAGAAGTTGTTCCGTCCTCTGCCCCCTCTCTCTCCTTCATTTGATCCCACTTCTTTTCCTCATAATTTTCAAGAGCCCCAATATATTCAGCCTGCTCTTTGCCTTTGAGCCTTTGTATTTTGTTAATAACTATGAAAACATGTTTTCTATTATTTTACTATCAAACGTTCCCTCCCCGTCTACGCATGGAAACACTGACTGGCAGTCTCCTAGACCCATTGAAAGTTATAATTTAGTATTTTATCGCACTATTGGAGCAACCTTTTACACATATGATCGAGAGGGCTATCTAAATAGGCCATTATCTCCCTTCTTTTTGGATGCTCCTCCCCTATACCCTAATTTACCTAGACACCCCTTCCTTACTTTTCCTTTCCTTCCCTTTTGTTTTCTTTCCCGTCCTCTTTAATTCCCGTCTTCCTGCAACACCCCCCACTCACCCTCAGTCCCTCATCTGACTCCCCTAAATAACACAACTATACAATCACTGGTATAATGAGCAACTCCTTTCTACCGGGGTTCGCCTCTTACTACGCACCCCTCCTGTGATAACACAGTGGTGCCCACACACACACATCCACTCCTTATGGGGTGGCATGCATTAAAATCTTCTACTGCTACTACAGACAATCATGCTCCCACCTTGAGGATGCGTCCTAAACACCATAAATTACAATCCCTCCCCCCTCCGTGGGTATGCAACCATGAAACAGCACTTTCTTGCACAGTCATACTCATGTGTTCTAGAGGTCCTCGAGTCCTCTCGGCACCAAGTCTCCTGTGTGAACTCATTCCTCCCCCTGAGTGCGCACAGTGCTCAAGACCAGGCAGATCTTTGTGAACTCACTGTCTTCAGGGCCTCCTCAGTTTTGCACATAGAACAGGTCTGAGGTCGCCGGACCCACGTCCCTAGGGAGGGTGGCCGGAATACCCCCAGTTAACCGAGAGAACTGAGGATCTCGCTGGTGCCTCCAAAAATGAATTAAGGGTCCGCTAGGGCTCACAATAAATAAGTCACCAGTGGTAGTCCAAAAAAGTGCTTGCACCAGGCAAGAAGCAGCGCTGTTTATTACAGCTGGGCAAGCACAAATTCGATCACAGCAAACAGTACTTTTATATCACTAATACAATGTATACAGTTAGAAACAGTTTCACTTCAAACATCACGTCTTCTTGGTTCTCAGGAAGCTGACTGGTTAAACTATGTCATATTCTTATAATTAGACATACATTAGCTGGACATGATTGTCGCAAACAGACCTACCCTCTCCAGGCTCATTTCCTCCTAGTGTGGCACCACATTGCTTCCAGCTCCTCCCCACAAACAGAATGCAATTAGTAATAACATAATTGTGCTGACCTCCAGATCTTTATTCGTCTGCCATTGCCCAGAACCAGAAAACAAAGGAACATGAGACTCCCTGAACTAGTGGGAAGGGAGACATTCACACAGCACCTGTCGTATTTTAACCTTCGCAAACACTGTTGCAGAACCTTTGTGGGCTTGTTACTTTCCAGGGATATCAAAACTTACCATCTAATTGGCTCTTCTTGGGGAGCCCCTCCAGTCTGCATCTTTGTTCCCATACCCACTGGCCGCGGGGTCATTTGAAAAAGCCTTGGAGCCATGCTGGAGCCTCTCCTGATTTGGTCAGTTGCCCCAACTCCCACAGGTAGTCCTAGGGCTGGCTTGCTGACCTTGATTACATCACCCAGAGCTGTTCCCAATGACTGCAGTTTGCTGGAGACCAGCAGCCTGAATTTTGCTTCCCCCCTCCATCAGCCATGGGGTATGGGACATGTGTTCAAATCTGGCCCATGAAGTGAGGATCGCTTTTGGTGCCCCCATAAAGTGTGCTAACTGCAGTTTTTCCCTTTTTGTGGCAGGCGCCCTGTTGTCCAGAATGTGTGGTATACAGAGTATCACCCTTGCTCCCTCCTAGGGGTGTGTCCCTGCACCCCCACCCTTATTCCCGTAATTCGTAGGTGTACCTCCCTTGTCTGGCACTGATTCAGCACCTTCATTACACTGGTTAGGTCATGATTGCTCCTGTGTTAAAGCCAATATCCTTTTTATGGTAGCACTTTATCTGCCACCCCTGGAATTACACTCAAAGTGCTACTTTCTCAAGCCTGTTGCATCTCCTCTGTTCTTTCCTCTGGGGATGGGTTTTTGTATACAAATCTTTTTTCGTTCTACTTGCCAATGGTGTGTTATATTAAAGTATTTATATTTTTATAGAACCTAGATTAGACATTTTGTTCATTCTGGACTGTGATACTGTGTTGTTTGGGTCACTACTGTTTACCTTCACAACCCTCTTGAGAGTATAACCTTCCGTCAGCCCACATTACCACAAAAGTCAAAGGAGGTATTTCTCTGTTTGTCCCTGGTTTACCTTCATGATTGTGTTGTGTTTTGGTTTGTATAAGTGTGAGGGCTCAGTGGACCATTTTACTCCAACTCATCCCTTTACTCCTGCGAGGCAGAATCCAATTGTTCACAATTTTCATATAACTTGTCTGATGGGGTTGCTCACCTATTGGTATACTGCCAACTCCTCACCATACTTAGCTGGCTAGAAAAGGAGAACAGCGCAGCTACAATGTCACTCTCCACAAACCTATGTGCCTTATACCATAAGCTAATAACGTTACCATATAAATAGTTATACATTGAATGGAAACCTTCAATAATAATGTCTCCAATCCTTTTACCCTGGAGAGACCACCTTGCCATTGTGTTTATCATCATTACCACCTCTTCCAAAATCAACCACAGCCACAATATTAATTAGATCACGTTAAGATCATGTTAAGAGGGCCACCTGGACATCCTTCTGTAAATACTTGTAGCATCCACACCCCAGACAACAATCACATACCATGTCAGGACCCCAAACATCCAACTTAATGGCATGCACAAAGAGATAACCAACACCCTTGATATATTGCCCCTGTGAAGCTTTGCAAATTCTCACAAAATAAACAAGTCACTAAATGGCCTGCTCCAAATTTTCTCAGAACATTCTGTAATGGAAATTATCTTTCAATAGACACACTGGATGAACACTGAAATAGCTGATTCTACAGACTGCAGAGAGAAAACAATCAAAGCAAAATAGGTCCGTTGTATGGTGTGAATAGCATTAGCATAGCATGTTCAGAAAGAAATCTTCAAAATGTATCCACAAATTCAAAAACCCTAAAGCATGTAACACAGCATCAACACCACATCACTAACTTGTGTAACCCCACTATGCCCACTGCACTGACAGCTTTTTGTTCCTTCATCTACCCGGAATTCCATACCATGGTCAATTATTTCTAAGAAGCAGGCTCATTGCAAGGCTCATACCATCTCAATATTTAAAGAAATAAAATCAAGCAACCCCCCAGTACCATCCTCCCTAATCCTTCTCATCGCTTTCATCTAGAGATGAGACATCATCCAGCATACTTTTAAAACAGCCTTTGTCAAGCACATGCTCAAAAGAACAGGGTTGACCGGAACAACCTGGCAAACTAATCTCCAATATACTTTTTAATAACATAATATGTGGAAAATCACAGTCACAACACAGAGTCAGACCGAGTAGTCTAACAGAATGCCCACTATCCTTGATATGAGACATCCTAAAAACAATGTGGAGCCCATCATTTTGGTGCACTCATTAGTGCCAAAACACAAAATGTGGGGGGCCACCCTGCGAGCCATGATGAGCCCCCCATCCAAATCTCGGCAACAAAGTATGGGTTGCACCACACTCCAGGCATGCCTAGACCCCCAATTTATTTATGTATTTTATTTTTATTTATTTATTGTTTGCTTGTTAGGTGCTTATACAATAAGAATATAATATTTCAACGCACCGGAGGGAGGGAGGGTACCTTACAACACAATATTAAGAGCTGAAGGGAAGAGGAAGAGGGACAAACCTACTATGCGTTGTGAGTATTCAGAATGTGCAAGTGCAGAAAGGAAGAAGGAAGAGGGGGTACGTGCTGGGGAGTCTGAGCTCGTGGGAGTGCCATGGAGGAAGTGCTAGGAATGTTGAGTGCTACACAGCCAAAGCAGTGGGAGGTGTAAGGGTGAGTCTCCAAAGGAGAGTCTTATCCTTGATGGTCCTAGATGAGCAAGGGGAGACCTGTTTGGAAGAGACCTTCATGGAGCGAACAACTCTGGTAACTTCCTCTGGAGTGGCAGTCGAGAAAGAAGGAAAGGAGGAAGGAGGGGTGTGGGGGGGGATGTGGAAGGGGTGTGTGGGATGGGATGTGGGGGAGTGTAGAAAGGGAGGTCAGAATATCCTGTGTTTTTTTGTGGCAAAGTGTGAGGCTAAAGCATTTCAGAGGGCCTGTGGAGGAGAGTGGGAGACTGCAGAGGGGTTTGGCTTGTTCCTTGCAGATTTGGAAAAGTTCAGCTGAGTTATTGGATGCCCCGGAGACCCATGCCTGAATGTGGACTCTTTTTTTTCGCATGGATGGCGAGTCTGTATTGCCTTTGGAGCAGGCAGCAGTCCAGTTTGTCCGAGGATCTGCAATGTGCATGTGAAATGTGAATGTGAAATGTGCTTGATTGATGATCATGCTGCATCAGGGAAATGGCACGCGCTGCGCTAGGCTCTATTAATCTTTTACCTAGGGTGGAAAGAAGGGGGCCGCACCTGGTTCCTGAGCCCTGACACCCAAATGTACCATCCAACTATGGGTCTGGCCAGTAATATCATGCACAGTTGTGATACCATGAGAAAACATGTTCTTGCTGATTCTGCCAGTATGTCCATACATGACATTCTCTTATTGGCTTAGCCCTTAAAGTCAGTAAAACTCTCCTGCCACAAGAAGGAAACATGGTGCTTCAAAATTTGCTTGCCCAAACCCGGCACCACCATGTAAGAATACTCATGTTGACTTTGCCTTCAATGCCAGTAAAACATCCACTGCTACATTAAGGAACCCCTCAATGCCAGTAAAACATTCACTGCTACAGGAAGGAACCATTTTGTTGTTTTGCTGCACAAATGCCTCCACTAATATGTCAGAGCACTCACCATGTTGACTTTGTCTTTAACACCAGAAATAAACATGCAATGCCACAGTAAGAAAACATTTACTTGCTGACTGTACAAGTGCCCCTAACCTCCCCATGTAAGAATAGACATCATATTGGCCTTGCCCCTTATATGAGCCATGCCAAAGAAAGAAAATGGCCAGTATGTCTGCCCCATTGTGCTATAAACCCTTACGCCCTCCTCCATGTAATAACATTCATCAAGTTGGCTTTGCCCAAAAATAGCTGTTAAACCTATAAGAAAACATCCATGATATAATGCCCCTTGCCTGGGCCCCAGCCTTGCATGCACACATTCATACCCACCAGCCATTCACTCATTTACAGCTGGTGTTAAGTTAATTGGAGGGGTGTAAACATTACCCACAAATATGCCAGAGCATGCGAGTGTAGCAAGGGAGTACGAACCAACCAAAAGTGGATCAGGGTGGGGAAGGGTCACTCCCTCTCCAAGAAATTTTTTTGAATACTAGTTTAAATTGGTGCGATATATAGCACACTTTCTTTGAAAAACTGATAAAAAGCAAGACAAATTGCAATTGGTTTTAAGCCATAAATCTAACAGGCGAAAATTCACCAAAAATGCATAGAAGCATTTCCATAATGCCTTTGCCCACAATATATGCCAGTATTACAATATGTTCATGCTTTCTGTGCCTATACATGTCCACTTTTGCAGCATCTATGTGTATGCCAGTATTCCCATAAATTTGCCATAAGGCCAGTAATGATACTATAAAATAATGGGCCTCATTATAACTCAGGCGGTCCGGAAATAACGGTGGCGGTAAACCCGTCGCCACTGTTGTTTCTGGACCGCCTGATCCTGACTCCTGCAGGCGGGAGGTGATGTTCCCGCCAGGTCTGACCTGGCAGGTTTAACACCGGCAGCATTACGAGATGCTGCCGGTGTTTCCATGATCCCCATTCCCATCGAGTCCCATAGGACTCAATGGGAATGGGGATTAACACCATTCCGCCTCCGTGATTCCCGGAAAACCGGGGTTGTAATGCCCTGGGGAATCACGGAGGCAGAATGGTAATACGAGTCCGGCGGTAACCAGGCGGTTTTACCGCCGCGGTTACCGCCGGACTCGTAATGAGGCCCAATATGTCCAGGCTGGCTCAGCTAGTATCCCCGCAGAAGACATACTCCTGTGGGCTTTGCCTTTCAAAATGACAATAAGAAAACATGTTGAAACTGGCTGCATAAAAATAAATGCTAATCAAAGAGATAATCTCCTGCAAAGCCCTGTGCATAACGCACAGAGCAATAATTGGCCAGGGAGCATACGTTAGCCAAAAGAAATTCTCCATCTACAAACCAGCTATGACCCTGATATCCTGCAACGCCATCCGCCTTGAACCCAAATGGTACTGGAAGAAAAAACTGGACGTCTCAGCATTCTCCAGCTTAGCCGCAAATCTTTGGAACTCCAATCCTAGGGATATTTGAACCATGGAAGACCATCCAAAAATAAAAAAATTCAGGAAACTGCTGAAACACTGGCTCTTCAACTCCGAACACAACGAAGCCGACTAAAAAACGTCCACACATCTCCCGATTAACTGAGCATGGGAAAAAAGAGAAGTAACTAGGAAAAACAAGATTGAGGGATAGGAGCGGAAAGAGAAGCACCTCATGCTCCCACCCACCTCCAACATAGAGCCCCAGAAAGATAGGGTGATAAGCCAGAAACGCTAGGGCCAGGGAAGTAGGCCAAGGAAAACGAAGGAAATGGAAATGGGAATGGGAGGTTCACCCGCAGGCATGCCACGAGTAAGGGCAACAAGAGGGAACTGAACAAAACACGAACTACACCTTTACTAGAACGTAACACCCCCAAAACCCTCAAGGGAATCCAGTTAAAGAACTCCCCCACCCCGCTGATCACTCTCTGGGTTAGGAACGGGCATGTAATCAGAAATAGGGACTGCACTCAGAATATGGCCAACAAACAGAGTACCAAAGTAGCGCAAGAACCTTTCACCCAGAGGCTGCTTCACTGATACAACTAGAAAGGACACACAGAAGAAGGGAAGATACAACTAATAAACTAGAAAAACTGAAGAAGATCAGTCACGGCCACTAACAACCTAAACTGTTACTAACAATGAACCCTCCGCTTACAGCTCTCACATACTGCACTAAAACACCAGAACTCCTCAGCACAGCACACTGCACACACTTCACAACACATCAACAAGACATAGCACACACAACCTTGCACAACATCACATGATGCCTGTCTCCCGAATCTCGCACCCAAGCTCAGTGAATGGTACATCCAAACTGAAGCTGCCAACAGCACATCATAGCCCCCTTGCTCTTTCTCCCTCTCCTCCAACTAACCTATCCCCCCTTCATTTTCTTTTCACAGAACCGCCAGAGCGCTGAGAGACCATGCAAGTGGCACCTTTAACATTAACATTAACACTCTACTCACGTAATAACGTTTCATGCTTGCTTGATCATGGATGGCTGTCCAGAAAACATGAAATGCCACAGTAAGAAACTGCTAGACTGACTGCACCCAAATTACAGTCTAGCCAAGTAATGCTGTTTATCATGCTTGCTTTATCATACAGGCCCAGTAAAAAATGGCATTTCACAAAAAGAAATGGCTAGACTACCTAGACCCAATTGCCTGAATAGCCATGTAATTTATCATGCTTGAAGCTTGATTTATCATGGATGGAAGCCCAACAATGCACATCCTCCCACACAACCCATCAACTCCTCCCATTCCTACCACCAACTCCTGCCCCTCAGCCCCCCCACCCTCCAAAATCAGCTCCATCAGTAAAATATCACTGACACGCAGGGGATGAATTGGGCTAGAAAAAGATGGCGCTGCGCTCCAGTAAAAATGGATTTGCCAGAACGCCAATTAAAGTAGACCTGACGCCGACCCCCAAAACCCCCAAGCTGAGGAAGCTCTCTGCCCCTGTCTTCCTGACTTCCTTACTTCCACGAGTCTCCTAAATGATATGCGTTTGAAGTCTCAATGCATGCAGTGATATTGCCTTCACAACCTGCATCTGAAAGGTATCCTTTGATCCGAAGGACAGCACAAACACAACAATTTAAATAGTATAAAACTGAATATACATCTGCTTTGTTCACATTTTACTGTGATGACTATTATGACAGATGAAATGTGCATCATAACAAGTGACCAGTGCATGCTCAGAAGGAATGCACATTTTAATTACTATCAATTGGTCGTTATTTTTTAGCATACTTCTATTTTATTATTTATTTGTTTTCCAGTTATAAAGTACGCTCAGTCCTCAGACATGAAGGTGCTGTTACATAGAAGAAAGGTAGTGGCTGTCGCGTTGGAGAAAAAGCCATGTTTTCAGTGCTCTTCTGAAGGCCCATTATGATTGTTTCGAGCGCAGGGAAACATTGTGTGACATTAATGGAGATATAACTTGTTAAGAAAGTTTTTCTGAAGTCCAACTAAGGGCTTAGTAACACCATTCAACTGAGGCAGTAAAAGACTCTTAGTATAAGGCTGTACCACTTGAGTTCATGGTAGTGTAGACAGAGCTGCCAGGCTTATCTTAGGAGGGAGAGGGGGCTGTAGAATCAGTACAAGTGAAATTGTTATACAAATGATCCAAAGAAATACTGAAACAAAGGATTTATTTAAATACAGGTAGGTCCAGATAAATCTAAGGGTAGGTAAGCACTAAAACATTATATGAAATCACAATATAAAAACACAACACTATACTTGAAAGTACACAGACCCAAGTATAGACCTTATTTGGAACACCTAACAGTAGTTCTAGGGAAGTCGAAACCTTTTCATACACATTTAGTATAGGTCAAGCCTATTCTTGGGGAGTAAAAAACAATGGTTACTTTTTACAATTACATTCAGTAATGGAAGGGCAGTAGACCTTTACAGTTGTACAATGATTCTCAGTACAAATAACATAATCAATCAACTGGACAATATACTTTTGGTGAATAGTGAAACACTTATTCTAGGTGCAGTAAAAATCTATAACTACTTTTGTCATAACACACAGTTATATTAGGTGAGTAAAACCTATGGCTGTAACATACAAGTACAGGTGCTTTTGAAATCAGGGAACCCCAGATAGAGATAAGCAATAACTCTTGTAATTTATTTTGAATTGAACAAAGCTACCACAAGGTAAGTAAAACCCACATACTTTGTTTAACCTTACAAAGAAGGGGAAAGTAAAACCCAATGTTACACTTCACTGACTAGCTCAAAGTTATTCTACGCAGGCAACAACCTAATACAGACTTATTCATGCTAGCAGCAAGTCAGGGGAAGCAAGACCCAGTTGGGGGACACTCATACATTTACCCTGCAGGAATAATCTGGGGAAACCAACACTTTACTTTTGGGAAGAGGCACGACCTAATCACAGGAGAGTAAAATACCTTCATATCTACTTTCTATTAGACTGGCAAAACAGTGGCTAAGGAAGAAAATATGTTAACCATACTTTTAAGAATAGTGCATCACACATTCAAGATAAGTAAGAACTTCTATAACTGTTCACTCTTAGAATTACAGTTACCAACCAACTCTTTACAAGTAAGTAACTTGTAAACACTTATTTTCTTTTCTAGGCAGAAGTCCCAATCCCTTCAAAGTCTTTCCCTTATTCTTGGAGCATGAGTGTTATCAGTGGCAGAAGGGGGGTCACTAGGACTAGTGACCAACAGGCAGTGTCAGAATAGGTTCTTTAGTAGCAAAAGTCAGAGTTCCTTAGGAAAACTGGGCAAACAGAAGAGTACTTCACTTTAGAGTTAGAAAAGGGTCCAGGGGCTTTGCAGAAGACACCCTAGCAGGATTCTAGCAGTGGGACTCCGTGTACTGTACGAGGGACCTCCCAATCACAGAAAACACCACATAGCTACACAGAAATCCTAACAGGCTCAAGGTAAGTACATACCCAAGCCAACACAGTAACTCAGCATTGAAGAAGATTTTGCAGCAGGAGAACTTCAGGGTCTGCAGCCAAATACCCGCTCAATGGGTTCCTTGTCATGGAGACTGAAAACAAGACCTCAGAAGGGACTTTGCAGCAGGGATCGATGAAGAAGGCTCTAGCCAAGGTTTCCCTCATGGCTGAATACAGTTCTGCGGATTTGGCGCCTTTGCAAGGAGCACAGAAGAAGACAGAAAATCGCGGTTGAATACTCATTGTTTTAAAAGTCCAGCACTCTTGTGAGGGGACTTTTCAGACTCTATTCATGTCTCAGGAGATCCACCAGGATGCCCACGAAGTTTCAGTGAGATTTGGAATTTTGAAGACTGTGCACCGTGCAATAGCTTGAGGTCCCAGGGTATTGGGGTATTGCAACAGCATAAGGTCGCAGCAAAGCGTGGGATGGCTCAGAATGCAGGTCTTCCTTAGTCTGGTGGGTCTCATAAGCTCTGTGTTGGGGTCGTCATTTTCCGAGTCCCCAGGTTGATTGGAAGGAAGGGCTACAGCAGGCTCTGGTTACACAGCACGCTCTCTGGTTGCTGGAAATTGTCTCAGCCATGTTTCCTTCATGTTCCTCTTCGGATTAAGTTCTAGTGGTCGACATATCTTCAGCTTCCAGGTTCACAGTATTTATCAGGAATTGCAGCACAACCTCTGCATTCTCTCCCCGCATTTTGATATGATATGGTATGATATGATACGATATGGCATTTATAATGCGCCTATACACAAGTGTCCAATCAGGACAGCCAGCCCCCCAATGGGATTTGTCCCCATTCAAGCAAGGCATAAAACGAAGAGCTTGGGAGTTTTGGACTCCTCCCTCACTTCCTGCTCTTATAGACAGACTGGAGCCTGGGCGTCGATTCCAGGGGACTCCCACCGAAGACAAAAATCACACAAAAATGTCCCACCCTGGATGTCAGGGGAAGGAACACGAAATGACAAGAAACACTAAAATGGCAATTAAAAAGAAGACAGGGGCCATTTTTGTAAAAATGGACACTCTTAGGTCCCTTTACTGCAGCTGTGAACACAGCCCGCGGTAAAGGTGCACCAAATTAATACAAGGTATCACTGCCACCAGCCATTGAAGGTAAACGTGTCACTGTAACAGAATTGTTACAGTTTTAGTGTGAAAGGGGATACATTGTATCTCCCCAGCACTCCACATAAGGTGGGGTGTGCTGCTTTCACTTAACAAAATGTAAAAGGGATCCGAAGATCCTTTCTACCCTTGGGAACTGTAGTTCACTCAAGGTTAGCACAAGAAAGTTAAAAGGGGAGCCTCTAGGGCAACCCAGCAATAACAGGCACTTATTGCCAATAAGTTGTTAAACATGATAACTTTAAAGAGACACTATGGAGAGTCTTGAAAATGACACCCATAAAAAGAGTTAAAGATTATGTGAGTGTGGAAAAAGGTTCCCAGTCACTGAGGTATTAATGAAAAATATCCCACTAATAAAGCAAAAAAGTTCTGGGGTTGAACAAGGAAAGGAAGATTTACCAGTTCTGGGCAAATCTTACCTAACATAACTATACCACATTGACCCTGTGTTAGTATACAAACAATATAGCTGGCAAAAGTCCTACTTTTAGTATACCCGGAGGATCACGGTACTTTTTCATTACAAATTATTATGTGCATTAAAATAACAATGTATGAAATAATCGATCAAAGCTCTACTTTGACCCATTCAAGTTTTCAGCTTATTAAATTCAGGTTTAAGACTTTGGAATGTACCATTTTACAGAGTAATGTATTAATATAATTGGGGGCCATTCTCATGTTCCCACAATGCACTTTATTTTTTATGCAAAGCGGCCAGCCAGCATCCTACATACAGGGCACCCACATTATTCGACACCTAGCGCTACCCCTCAGTCCAATTCCACACCACTGATAATCTGCCTCCACCACCTGATCTTCTCCTTGTCCATGTCCAGCACTAAACACGGAGTACATGGTCTCTCACAGCCTGACCCTTGTTCGCACTCTTGCTGGGAATACTGTCCTGGTCAATATGCGTCAGCTGATCCTTCTACCGCCTGATGCACCCATTCTCCTGCATTGTATTGCAGTTTTGCTTCCAAAGCCTCCTCTGTATTAACAAATGCATGCCTACTAACTTTGTGGGGCGCATCATCTGAGGGGTATGCACCCCCTTGCTAGGAGGCTTTACCCCTTTCAAAGGACTGACAGTATGTACCCACACAAACACAGTCAGTGACCATTTTCAGAGAAAACGTGCCACCCATGCATGCCACTCTAGCAAACATGCATACACCTTTTAATAGTGATGCTTCATATGTAATTGGGTAGAAGGCCCACCCCCAGGAGCAACCCAGGGCTTTGACAAACCCGTCCATAGCAGAGCTGGATAGAGTAGGTGATCCAAACCACAGAGCATTTTATTGGCCTGGGGTATGCAGTTTCTCCATGATGGCTGCCTAATTACTGGCCTTTTGCAAGGCTAAATGCCGTCTCCCAACACTTGGGGAACTGTGAAGATGAGGATGCTATTGTACCCATTCCAGTCAGTAACAACAGTTTTGACAGAGGAAGCTCTCCCTCATTCAACATAAGATGGGTTCCAGGAATTTAATCAATTTTTAATGGCTCTAGCTTCATCCACACAATCCACAGACATCTGCAAATATATCTTGCGTGCCTTAAAGAAATGAGCGGGTGGTTGACACCCCACATGGACACCAATTTATACAGCATTCAGTCTCTCATTTACTCCATTCACACGGGCAAGCATACAGCATACACTGGTTCAGTCACAGGAACACACAGCCACTGTTGGGGGCTGCTCCGGATCACCGGGCAGCCCCGTGTTCGGGTCGGGTGGCACCCGACAACATACACGCTTCGGCGGCGCCCATGCCGAATACTCAGGGGTGGGGGTTCTGCCCACCCCGCTCCAGAGCACCGGAGCTCCACAGACGTGGCCAGGTCCACCTGGCCACCACGGCCCCGGCTCTGGGGGCACCCAGGCCGGGGTCGCATCCCCAACCCGCCTCACATGGCTGGGGGACCCACAGGGACGGCGTTGCCCGGCAGGGGCACCGTCCGGACGGCGTTGCCCGGCAGGGGCACTGTCCTTAAGCTGGGCCCCATCCTTGGGCCCAGCACACGTGGCGAGGCACCATCCCGGCACCAACACAACACACACACGCGGAGTCAGTTTCACTCGTGACTGCCAAGCCGGAAGCGGCTCGGACCTTTTATTAGGTAGGTCACATGGGTAACCATGTGACCACACAACGCCGTGGAATGTACCATGGCCCCTCACAAGGGTGCCATGCAACACTCCTCCTTTTTCATAACAAAATACAAAACCCCAAAATCCCACCATAACTACCACTACTACTACTTGAGCCACTCTACTACTTTACACGCCCTTTATTAACCTGGGTGAGTGGCTCTCATGTCCCTGAACAGCACCAGTGAGGGCTACTGGCACCACATAAAGCACTCAGAGTCTACAGGTGCGCACCACACAACATTGCCCACTAACTGGACCATTTTAAGCAAGTCCGTGTCTGCAGGCTCACAGTCTTCCGGGGGAATGGCAATTATAATGTCCACCGTGCGCATGGAGTCGCCGGAAACCAGCTCGCACCCTCACCAGAGTTCGGTCAGGACATTCACAGCAAACAAACCGGCAAAGCTGCACCTGGGTAGGCCCAGGGGCCACATCGGCCAAGTCCACAGTCTTCGGGGGAGGCCCCCTCCGTACGCCTCCTTTCCTCTCCAGGGGCAGGCGGCAGGCAAACACCAGTGGTAGGGTGCCCTATCTGCAGGCCCCTCCCAACACACCCATCACCAGCACCTGCTGCGCCCCCAGTCCTCTCCTTCATGCCTGCCCTTTTTTTTTTTTTTGCCGTTAGGGGGAAGGCAGGCAGCCCCCCTTCGTTGTTGCAGCTGCAGCCGCCACTACTCCCCCCCCAGATGGGAGCGGGGCAGCCGACCCCCCCCATTGCGGCGGATGCCGCTTCATTGCTTGTAGGGGCAGGGCAGGCAGCTCCTCTGCCCGCTCCTCAGAGCGAGCACTCCATCTTTCTTGCGAGGCCCGCTGGTGCTGGGCCCGCCTTTCCTTTGTCGTGGCACAAAGCCGCATCTTCCTCTGCACCGCAGGGCCGGGGAGGTCGCACCAGTCTTGTTTTGTTTGCGGGCCCAGTTGGAGTTGGGCCCGCATCATCTCTTTCCGTACGGCGATGGATGCCGTTATTCACACCGTGACTTGCGGGTTGGGGGATGGGGCAGCGTCTCCTCCTTGCGTCCGACGCCGGTGCACCCTCTCTCCCGACGGGGGAAGAGGCAGCCCCCGCGTTCTTCACTGCGGCACGGGCCGCACACTTCTCCCCCCTCCGTTCCCGCGGCGGGGTACACCGACACACACACGGCCGATGCCGTGGACACTCTCTCTCCCGCAGGGGAAACACCTCATCCCTGCTCCTGATGGTGGGGGAAGATCCTCTCCCTCTTTGGCGGGCCCTGCCGGAGATGGGCCCGCCTCCGTCCATGCGGCACAGCCGCCGACCTGTTCCGTCTCCCTCGGGGGACGGGGCGGGCAGCTTGCCAGCCTTCTTTTGCGCGGGCCCAGCTGGTGTCGGGCCTGCCATCCTATGTTTGCCGCTCCTCCCCTCCGCGGCTTGCGGGTGGGGGAGGGGCAGCACCTCCTCCGTGGCCGACGCCGCAGAAACTTCTCTCCCCCACGGGGATACGGGGGGAAGGTCGTCTCCGCTCCTCCACATCGCGGGCCCAGATGGAGATGGGCCCGCACCATATCTTCTTCGGGGCACGCGGGGCCCCTCGCCTCGTCGCCATTGTTGGGGGCTGCTCCGGATCACCGGGCAGCCCCGTGTTCGGGTCGGGTGGCACCCGACAACATACACGCTTCGGCGGCGCCCATGCCGCATACTCAGGGGTGGGGGTTCTGCCCACCCCGCTCCAGAGCACCGGAGCTCCACACACGTGGCCAGGTCCACCTGGCCACCACAGCCCCGGCTCTGGGGGCACCCAGGCCGGGGTCGCATCCCCAACCCGCCTCACATGGCTGGGGGACCCACAGGGACGGCGTTGCCTGGCAGGGGCACCGTCCGGACGGCGTTGCCCGGCAGGGGCACCGTCCTTAAGCTGGGCCCCATCCTTGGGCCCAGCACACGTGGCGAGGCACCATCCCGGCACCAACACAACACACACACGCGGAGTCAGTTTCACTCGTGACTGCCGAGCCGGAAGCGGCTCGGACCTTTTATTAGGTTGGTCACATGGGTAACCATGTGACCACACAACGCCGTGGAATGTACCATGGCCCCTCACAAGGGTGCCATGCAACACTCCTCCTTTTTCATAACAAAATAGAAAACCCCAAAATCCCACCATAACTACTACTACTACTACTTGAGCCACTCTATTACTTTACACACCCTTTATTAACCTGGGTGAGTGGCTCTCATGTCCCTGAACGGCACCAGTGAGGGCTACTGGCACCACATAAAGCACTCGGAGTCTACAGGTGCGCACCACACAACATTGCCCACTAACTGGACCATTTTAAGCAAGTCCGTGTCTGCAGGCTCACAGTCTTCTGGGGGAATGGCAATTATAATGTCCACCGTGCACATGGAGTCGCCGGAAACCAGCTCGCACCCTCACCAGAGTTCGGTCAGGACATTCACAGCAAACAAACCGGCAAAGCTGCACCTGGGTAGGCCCAGGGGCCACATCGGCCAAGTCCACAGTCTTCGGGGGAGGCCCCCTCCGTACGCCTCCTTTCCTCTCCAGGGGCAGGCGGCAGGCAAACACCAGTGGTAGGGTGCCCTATCTGCAGGCCCCTCCCAACACACCCATCACCAGCACCTGCTGCGCCCCCAGTCCTCTCCTTCATGCCTGCCCTTTTTTTTTTTTTGCCGTTAGGGGGAAGGCAGGCAGCCCCCCTTCGTTGTTGCAGCTGCAGCCGCCACTACTCCCCCCCCCAGATGGGAGCGGGGCAGCCGACCCCCCCCCTCATTGCGGCGGATGCCGCTTCATTGCTTGTAGGGGCAGGGCAGGCAGCTCCTCTGCCCGCTCCTCAGAGCGAGCACTCCATCTTTCTTGCGAGCCCCGCTGGTGCTGGGCCCGCCTTTCCTTTGTCGTGGCACAAAGCCGCATCTTCCTCCGCACTGCAGGGCCGGGGAGGTCGCACCAGTCTTGTTTTGTTTGCGGGCCCAGTTGGAGTTGGGCCCGCATCATCTCTTTCCGTACGGCGATGGATGCCGTTATTCACACCGCGACTTGCGGGTTGGGGGATGGGGCAGCGTCTCCTCCTTGCGGCCGGGGCACCCTCACTCCCGACGGGGGAAGAGGCAGCCCCCGTGTTCTTCACTGCGGCACGGGCCGCACACTTCTCCCCCCTCCGTTCCCGCGGCGGGGTACACCGACACACACACGGCCGATGCCGTGGACACTCCCTCTCCCGCAGGGGAAACACCTCATCCCTGCTCCTGATGGTGGGGGAAGATCCTCTCCCTCTTTGGCGGGCCCTGCCGGAGATGGGCCCGCCTCCGTCCATGCGGCACAGCCGCCGACCTGTTCCGTCTCCCTCGGGGGACGGGGCGGGCAGCTTGCCAGCCTTCTTTTGCGCGGGCCCAGCTGGTGTCGGGCCTGCCATCCTATGTTTGCCGCTCCTCCCCTCCGCGGCTTGCGGGTGGGGGAGGGGCAGCACCTCCTCCGTGGCCGACGCCGCAGAAACTTCTCTCCCCCACGGGGATACGGGGGGAAGGTCGTCTCCGCTCCTCCACATCGCGGGCCCAGATGGAGATGGGCCCGCACCATATCTTCTTCGGGGCACGCGGGGCCCCTCGCCTCGTAGCCATTGTTGGGGGCTGCTCCAGATCACCGGGCAGCCCCAGGTTCGGGTCGGGTGGCACCCGACAACATACACGCTTCGGCGGCGCCCATGCCGCATACTCAGGGGTGGGGGTTCTGCCCACCCCGCTCCAGAGCACCGGAGCTCCACACACGTGGCCAGGTCCACCTGGCCACCACGGCCCCGGCTCTGGGGGCACCCAGGCCGGGGTCGCATCCCCAACCCACCTCACATGGCTGGGGGACCCACAGGGACGGCGTTGCCCGGCAGGGGCACCGTCCGGACGGCGTTGCCCGGCAGGGGCACCATCCTCAAGCTGGGCCCCATCCTTGGGCCCAGCACACGTGGCGAGGCACCATCCCGGCACCAAAACAACACACACACGCGGAGTCAGTTTCACTCGTGACTGCCGAGCCGGAAGCGGCTCGGACCTTTTATTAGGTTGGTCACATGGGTAATCATGTGACCACACAACGCCGTGGAATGTACCATGGCCCCTCACAGGGGTGCCATGCAACAGCCACGAGCATATCCTCACTCAATCAAAACTTCCATCATATACAGGAAAACACTTTTGCTCGCATGCATGCACGCACGCACATACACACTTTAAAAAAAGCATTTGGTTCTTACCGGCTGCTGGCTGGAAGGACCCCGCTCATGGCGTAGCATCCGGCTCCCTGAGCTGCAACACACTGACAGGAAGCAGGAAGCAGGACTCTCCAGTCCCTGCTTCGTTGTTCCATCTTGTCATGCGCAAATGGTCTCCTCAATTAGAAAGACACGTTCCTGTTGCACAGCGGGAATGGATTTTTTGATCCCACAGTGTAACAGGAGCATTTCTTTCGGAAAGAGATAATTTCTTTCAGAAGTCGTCTTCCGACTGCTGACAATACTGACAATAATTATTTCTTTCAGTAATTTTTGGAGGCTGGACCCTCTCCCAGGACATGGTGTGGCGGGGTCCCCCACAGTGCGGGGGCTTCGGGGGCACCCACTACGCCAGTGGCACTCATCCTTGTAGACATTTATGCCGCTTTCAAATAAATCATCCATGAGATTCTTTGTAAAAAGTGTAAAGGGCATCAACTAAAAGGAGCTACGCTATGCTACATCATCACATTTCTGATGAGTGGACAGAAACAACACACATTGCCCATTTCAGGTCACATTTATACCAGCTGACAAGCAGAGTTCCCCAAGGATCCAGTCTCTCACCTCTCCTCTCTTCTTTTCAACATTTACATGACCCTACTCCTGGAGCTTATTAACCAATCAGGCATAATATGGTTCCGCTATGCAGATGTTACCAAAACATCTACAAGGTCACAAACAATTCTTCAATGAAGGTACCAGATCTCAGCACATGGCTTTTACACGTAGAAATGTGTCATGTACCTGCTACACCTTCCAGAGCATGGGCAGAATCCATCCCAAGGAAATCCCTCTATTATTCGAGAATGGTTTGATCCAGAAAGTATGCCTTTGGAATGGTGCCAGACATCGACTGGAGACACCATTGATGATTTTCCTTGTACCTCCCAACGAAAATCTACAACTCTCTTCTGAAACTACTACACAAACAAGAAGACCACTGACCTTCGGGAAACAAGCTTAAAGAATGAATACTCAACTAACACCAACTTGAAACTAATACTGAAAACTTAAAATTCAGATGGCCACCCATGATAACAATAACCTAGGGGAACCTTACCTACTAAGTACATACCACAAACTCCCAAACAACTCATCAGCAAAGGACTATTGGCCAACAAACTCATTTGCATGTAATGCAATGAATACTGCCACAAACATATAACATACTACTGTGATTATGCTCCTGGGTGGTGCCTACCTCACTCCTAGACAGTGCCCATTTTATTTATGTTCCCCAATTCACAAGCCCTGTGTTTTGTCATCTTTGGTCTTCTTCTTAACAATCACCTGTATATTTACTGCCTCCTTACAATACACATATACATTCCCCACATGCTGACCTCTTGCCTATAAGTGCCAAATAAATATCAGTGGAGCTATGCCAAATTCATTTCCTTAGCTCAAACACATACCCCCTCCAAAACCAGTGGCTAACCCAGTCTTGCATTCGCACAATAGAAGACTCAGGTTGATCAGTTCTGTGGGGGATATTGTAGTCAAATATTAAATTTTTAATTTGGGTTCGCCCTCTTGTGAGGTACTTGGGATTGCTTAAAAACTGCTTCATAGATGAAGAAAGATTTTTTTAATTAGGTTTCTCTATCCGCAGGGTATAAAAAGAGAATAAATACATGTGTATTTCTATGGATACTGGTATTCATTTTTCAAAATTTCCTAGAGATTCAGATCTCCCATATTGATTCTTCTGCTCTGGTCTTTTTCATAATTTTTTCAGAGTCCAGATAGGAATATTAGTGTTTCCCATCTTTTTTTGAGGTGGAGTCAAAAATAGGAAGGCCCGACGAGTTTCAAGAAAATAATTTGTCTGTTCGTCTGGGTTTGTTCCTGGTAAAGAAGCCACAAAAAGCCTACCGGTTTCAGTGGCACAGACAAGGTAAAGGCCACATTCATCAGGGCTGGGCGGACACTTAAAGGTTGCTGTGTCGATAGATGGATAATTGGTCGGATAATGCCAGGAGATCCCACCTGCAGATGGATGCAGAGCAGGGGTGGGGGGCAGGGAGATAAATTGAAATCACCATTAGGGTTATTTATCGATAACACAATGGAATATTGCAAAGGTGCTGTCATATATTAAGCTGGGACTAGGTCTTACCTAGTTAGAGGGGTCCCCACGAGTATCCGTATAGTTGGAAAGATTGGGTAATGCACTTCCCAAAAAGGCATGAGGCATTTGTCATGCTCAGAAATCTGAAAAAAGAGGTGATGTTTTAAGACTTTAAACAGAAGGCGCGAACAAAACAAACATTGTTTTTGATAAACAGTTAAACATAGGAAGTGCTAGACTGAAAGGGTCAAATCACATGAAGATGACACCCGGCAAAATGAACTCAAAGGGCTACAAAAATATGGACCGCATGTGATAAATATCTCGGACAGGTATTCAAAAGAGCATAGCATGCCTCTCAGTATTAATGTTCCATCAGAATGTGACATTGTTCCTAAAGGTGTATATGACAGGATCAAGGGGCAGGGATCCTACTGAAGCCCAGATTCATAAGAGTGCACAGAGGGTGCCCGAGAAATACGGGCAAGTGCACTCGCGCCCAGTAATGTGATCAGCGACTCCGGGTGGGGCTTACCTGCAATGCTTGAGTCGGAGATTCACAAAGGGTATGCTAGCCCGCGTGGAGTTGCTTCCAGCTGTACGCATATTGGCGTGCGGCCGTTTATTATGATGTGTACTCAACGCGGCCAAGATACGGTGCCGAGTGTGGCCGGAAAAGCAAAAAGAGAGAAAAAGGACTTATTCATAGTCCGCGCCATCTTACGTGAGTACACGTAGATGCTAGGAACAATAAAATTGAATCATTCCACTTGTTTACGCTCAGGGGCCATATTATCTATGGTGAATGAATGGAACCGTGCCTGACATATTGCCACACGGAACCGAATAAAATAAATCGGATGGATTAGCGTGGAGGGGAAACGCTGTCAAAATTTGCCCCCACACATAGCAGGCCAGGCCACTTGTTCATAAGGTACGAGGAAAGGAAAAAACATGCTGGAGGGCCACCCTGGTGATGGATGGGGTAGTTTGAAAATTACAACGTATGCTAGGTCCTACTGTTGATTATTAAGAAGGCATATTTAGGACTAAAAGGAGTGCCTAGTAAGGCATGCCTATGGGTTTCCTGATGGTTGAGGGACATCAAAACGTATTTGATAGCTAAAAGGGCTGGAAGAGCTAATTGTAGGTTATACACATTATTAACAATGGTGTGAACAACAGTCATATAGGATAATTAATAGAGTACCACACAATTTGTAAACCTACATAAGCATGAACATGGCAAAACAGGTTGAGAATCTGATTGAAAGACTGAAAAACTGATTGAAAAAGCTGAGATTGTCCCTGGTGGTTCTTGTCACAAGGTGGCCAGGGTCTGCCAGCTGGTTAGTTCGTTCAGGCCTGTCTTATCAGTTTTTAAGCGGAAAATCCATAATTGTTCTCTTTTGAAGAGTAAGTCATGAATGTTTCCCCCTCGTTCTGGGACATTGATTTTTTCAATAATTGTCCATTTAAAGTCCATCGCTTCATGTTTGTATTCTACGAAGTGAGTGACCATGGGGGGAGTCAATTTTTTGGTGCGGATGCACAACCGATGTTCGGCCAGTCTGATTTTAATAGACCGAGTGGTCCTGCCCACATATCGCTTACCACAGGGGCAGGTAATCAGATATATAACATTCTTACTGTTACAAAAAATTGATGACATTTTTCTGAAGCCATGGGTAGTGCCATGTCGATGGAAGTAGTTCTAGTAGTTCCAGTGCAGGCACTACAGGAACCACATGGCGCATGTCCCGTGGGTTTTGCCTGATTCCATAGGGTATTTATGATGGGGTCCCTTGGTTCTCTGTAAGTGTGGATGCGAGAATCTCAAAGGTTCTTGCCTCGTTTTATCGCAAATCTTGGTCTCTCTAAATTTGATTCGCCTACATTCAGGAGCGATCACAGTTTGATCACTTATTTCTTAATTTTATTAGTTAATGTTGAAAAATTGAAGATGGCAGTTATTTTCTCTTCTTGTTCTTTTTCTCTCGTGTGTTGTTCTAACGTGGTGTCTCGTGGAATATTTTTTGCTCTTTTTCTAGCTCTTTTTATCGTGCGCTTTGGATAGCCAAGATCCTGAGATTTACAGCAAAGTTCGCCTGATTGTTGCTCATAGGTCTGCAGCGTTGAGCAGTTCCTCCGGTACCTAAGGAATTGTCCAAAGGGTACATTATTTCTCAGGCTGGATGGATGATAACTCGTATATTTCAAAAGAGAATTTCTGTCTGTGGTTTTATTATATACCTTGGTGTTTATTTGGTTGTTTCTTATCTCCAGATCCAGATATAGGAAGTGAACAGATGTCTTACTGTGTGTTTCAGAGAAAGTAAGGAAAGGGTTCTGTTCGTTAAGCCAGGTTATAGAGATAGTAAGTTCTTGTTCATTGCCTTGGAATATCATCAGGACGTCATCAATATATCAATTCCACAGATTTATATGTGTGCCCCGAGGGTTAGTGGTGGGGTAGATCGTTTTCTCTTCAAAATCCGCCACACAAAGGTTCACCAGGCTTAGCGTGAAAGTAGTACCCATTGCTGTGCCCGATATTTGTTCGAAAAAATTAGGTTTCGTACATGAAATAATTTTTCGTCTGGGCGATTTCAGCGAGCTGCATGATAAGATTAATGGGCATTTCGAGGGGTGGAACCGTGTCTCTAAGAATCTTTTCGATGACTTGTAATGTTGCCATTTGCGGGATCTTAGTGTATAATGACTCAATGTCCAAAGTGACGAGTAGTTGACCTTCTGTATCAAAAGGGAGATCCTTGAGTAGCCGGATTTCATTTCGCTCACTTTGGGTCTTAGGAAAAAGTCAACAAATTCTGAAGGTGGTTCCAGAATGGAACCTATACCTGACACTATAGGGCTTCCGGGGATTGGTGTAATACCCTTATGAACTTTAGGTAGGGCATAAAAGGCTGGTCTCCTTGGTGTTTTTGGGGTTAAGAAGTCATACTCTTTTGTACTGATATGACCTTCTGCCAGGGCTTCTTCCAGGATCGGTACAATAGGTTGTTTGATGTCTTCTGTTGGGTCTTTTCCCAATTGCCTGTAGCTTGTTCGTTCTTCTAGCAAGGGTTGTACCATTTGATTGTAGTCCTTTATATCTAGGAGCAATGTGGCTCCACCTTTGTCAGCTGGTTTAATCATTATTTGGTCATTGTCAGACAGTGCTCGTAATGCCAGTCTTTCTTTTTTGGAGATGTTGTTGAATGTTACTGGCTGTTCTTCCTCCAGTTCTTCAATCCTCTTAAGTAACGCTTTTTCAAAGTTTATGGATTCCGGAGTTATTCCATGTGGGGGTGGATAGAAGGTGGATTTCCCCCTAAGATTGGTTGCACTCTTTTCTGATTCTGTGTAGATGATGTTACCAAAGTGTTGTTTCAGTCTGATTTTACGGACTAGTTGTGCTACTTCAATTCGAGTTTGAAATGGATCATGTGTGGTGGTAGGGACAAAGGAAAGCCCTTTTTCCAGAAGGTCATGTGGGTCTTTAGTCAATCTATGATTGGAGAAGTTCATCACTAGGGATTTTTCCCTTGGCTGTTTAGGAGGTCTTAGTTCGTTGCTGTTAGGGTTTGGATCGATACTTGACTGGGATGCACTAATGCTGGATCTCTGTGGTATCTCTTGTCTATCGTATGTTGGATTGATGTGCTCATTGTACCATGTGACTGTCTTTTTCTTAAGTGCACTTTTCAGGGGGCCGTTGACGTCCGTCCTCGTCCCCTGCTGCGTGTCACCCGTGGTGATTGGTTCTGCCAAGGTGCTTGCCACTGTCCTCTTCCTCTGTTTCTGGTCTTTCCTTGTCCCCGATGAAAAAATTGGGGTGCTGAGGGAACATTTTGATTAAGTTGGTTATTAGTAGCACTGCTCGTGCTTGCCATGCTATTATTGCTCCCGTTTGAGCTACCACTAGAGAAGGTCCAGTTCTGTGGCTTGGGGTGATTACTTTGTATCCTTTTCCTATTGAATTGATTGAAAAGTTGGCCTGGCATAGAAAGAGTCTGGCTCTGATCTTCATAGTGAGCATCCGTGATGTAAGGATGTATTCTTTCCTTGGCATTTTTGGGTTTAAGAAGTCAAACTCTTTTGTACTGATATGACCTTCTGCCAGGGCTTCTTCCAGGATCGGTACAATCAGTTGTTTGATGTCTTCTGTTGGGTCTTTTCCCAATTGCCTGTAGCCTAATGGTGATTTCTATTTATCTTCCCTGTCCCCCCCACCTCCCCATCCATCTGCAGGTGGGATCTCCTGGCATTATCCGACCAATTATCCATCTGTCGACACAGCAACCTTTAAGTGTCCGCCCAGCCCTGATGAATGTGGCCTTTACCTTGTCTGTGCCACTGAAACAGGTAGGCTTTTTGTGGCTTCTTTACCAGGAACAAACTCAGACGAACAGACACATTTTTTTCTTGAAACTCATCGGGCCTTCCTATTTTTGACTCCCCTTCAAAAAAAGATGGGAATCACTAATATTCCTATATGGACTCTGAAAAAATTATGAAAAAGACCAGAGCAGAAGAAACAATATGGGAGATCTGAATCTCTAGGAAATTTTGAAAAATGAATACAAGTATCCACTAGAAATACACATATACGTATTCTCTTTTTATACCCTGCGGATAGAGAAACCTAGTTAAAAAAATCTTTTTTCATCTATGAAGCAGTTTTTAAGCAATCCCAAGTACCTCACAAGAGGGCGAACCCAAATTAAAAATTAAATATTTGACTACAATATCCCCCACAGAACTGATCAACCTGAGTCTTCTATTGTGCGAATACATAAGGGTACACTCAGGCATGAGACCCCCCCTTTGGTCCCTTTGTGTTAAGTAACCCAGACTTGCTTCACATACCAAAATATCACTACCAAACCCATAGACGCCAAGCAGCACTGAGGTTTCAGGCACACCTGGACTGCACTCAACAACTGCCCAGGTTTTGCAGCAGTCTCCCCCTTTATCCCACTAACATCCCCTACTCCCCTTTTTTTCAACAGACACGCACGCAATACATTCACCAACCTGGCAGAATGATACTATACAAGACCAATTTACATTACACTTCGCATTCCAACTAACCAGACACAATACATAAAGAAAATGTGTGAACATTCTGCCTCTGTGAACCACTTCACTGTGTTCCAGACCAAAGGGAAAGGTTAGCAACCACGGTTAATAGCATACCATATTTTCACCACCTCTGAACTAGTGAAAATGCCGCCCAAAAAGACCTAAATATGCATAGATCATATAATGATAACATCATTTGGTGGCCTATTCCTTACCATCATATGATGATAACATCATTTGGTGGCCTATTCCTTACCATCATATGATGATAACATAAAGAGGGGGTCTATTCCTTACCGTGCACCGATTTCCTCTGCTAGCAGTTAGATCATTGTTATTTGAGGATGCAAGTCGGGTAGGCTTGCCAGCAGAAAAGTAGAAGCAGCTGAACTAGCCTGGCCAGGGAAAGACTGAATACTGCAGGCATCCATGGGCAGCAAATATTGACAATGTACAGGCTGGGAAAAGACTCCATCAATTCCATGAGGGTGGGCATGCATGGGGATTTTGAGGCAAACCCCATAAAACATACTGTCATACTACGGATGCTGCAATTCTTAAAGGTGCAAAACATTTTGGCCATGGAATGATTATAAAGAAACATTGCTAAAGGGGCTAGGAGCAATACTGGTGACACTTTACATGGATTTCTTAAGGGACGAGCAGACCGATAACCGTATTAAGAGCACATCATCTGCCTTTGCAGGTGTCCCATATTAGGTTCTGCAGTGCATTGCACAAATGAGTTTATTTAGTTATGTATTTTATTGAAATATTTATACAAGCGCACAAAGCCCGTTGGAATCTAGACGCTGGTTACAGAAGAAAAGAAAAAACTGAAAACAGTTGCAAAAGGGAGGGAGGAAGAGTGCAAAGGGTGATTAATTGAGCTTTTTCCTGAATAGTACTGCAGACTGAGCTTCATGCTCATCACAGAGGCTAGCTGGAGTTATTCCAATATGACACATCTTAAAAATGCAAATGATCAAGTTGATACCAACTCGCATTTCACCCATTTATGTGCCAGTGTTCATTGGCTAAAGCATGATTCCATGTTCCTTCAGCTTACCCCGAAGTCAGAGAGAAGATGATTAGGTGCCAGAGGTGACTTCTGGGGAAGTATCCCAGCATAACACACATTATGCTTATGCATGTACTAACAAACCACATGCATGCTCTGTGCATGTCGATTATGTACAGCTATGTACAATGCAGATAACAGCATGACATTGTGGTGCTTGCTAGTTGGAGGCTAGATACAGCTGTTGTAGATGGAGTGCGTCCTATGCTTGGGGGACTCTCAGGGCTGCAATCAACTTCATCATGTTATATGCCTCATTATTTTCAATGCCCCTTAGTAGACCTCCAGTCCTCAGGTGATGAAGGACCTTAGGGGCCACATATATCATTGTTTGCAAGATGCCTTGAGGGGATCTGGGTGGTGGTGAGAGCTACAGGTCAGGAATGAGATACTCGTGAGTGCAGATGATCTTCTTGACCACTTTGAACTGGACTTTGGTCACACACCTCTTCTGTCACTGTGTTCTGCATACGACTTGGAAGAGGAAGCATATTTCACCAGCCAGCTATTACAGGGTACATGCAATTACTGTGTTACTCACAGGGGGTCATTAGTAGTTTGCCTGTGTGGGGAAATTGCCAGTAAAATAGCTGGTAATTTCATGACCGACAATTTTCCTACACCAGCAAACTACAAATAGCTGGAGGAAAATCAGGCCCCCACTGGCAAAAAACATCCTGTATTTCCAGCACCAGACTTACTGGTACTGGAAATACCGGCAATCCCATCCATGAGGCCTCATTATACGTTTGCCGGCCCGGAAACAGCGGTGCCAGTTAGCCTACCGGCACTGTTGTTTCCAGACCGGCAAACTACAAGTCTGCCTGCAGGAGCTGCTGCGACTGACATGTCTGACCCTGCCGGGCGCAGTGGCCACAGTAGGCATAATTGTCATGGGAGCACTGGCACCATTGTTAACAGTGCTGATGCTGCCATGCCCACATTCCCATAGAGGCCCAGGCGACTCTATAGAGTGGGAATTAACGAAATTGACGGTGCCTAACCTTCCAGCCGCTGGACTTGGAATAACCTATTGGACTCCCTTGGAATGGGGATTTACCACCCTTTCATCCACCTGTAATGTCCTGGAAATTCCAGAGGATATCAGGCGGTGGAAACGGTAGGGTCGGTTTGCCAGTATCCCGCTGGAATGACCGGCGGGATACCAGCAAACTTGTAATGACCACCATAAACTTGTGGTATTATCCTGACACAGTGCTGAAGGATACCAAATGTTTTCATTGGAACATGGCATCAAAAACAGTTCATGCAGCAGGTGCAGGTGTTGAGTACGGGCAAGGGAGTTCAATATTTGGAGAATCCAAGTGCAGAAGTAGAGAGTCCCAAATGTCACAGGTAACTGGGGGTGATGATATTGTTAAGGTAGTGACTATTGGACCAGTGCATGGCAACCATCTAGTAGGTCAAGAGCTAGGAGGAGGAGGGCAAAAGTCTAGGATTCTAGTACAGTATGTTATCTGCAGCAACTGTATGGGAATAGGCAGCAAACAGAGGGTGGGACAGCAGCAGAAAGCTCTGCCAGCAACAGGAAGAACTGTCATGAGTAGGACTCATCCATCAGCATGTGCAATTGCCAGAAGCAGAAGCTGCCAGACTGCAACACGCAGCAGGAAGCACTGCTAGCAGCAAGATGAATTGTGAGAACTGCCGTCAAGATCACAGTCAAAAGGAAAATAAGCAATCGTAATCCTTCTGGCACTCTGTGATAAATTCTGAAGATTTGTTTTTTACATGGACCTGGGCCTCATTACGAGGTTGGCAGTAACCCACCGGTGCGACTGTCGAGTTGCCGCCAACCCCGTAACACCAAATCTGGTGCCTGATTTCCCAGTGCCACCAGGTCATTACAAGTCCCAGCGGCGCAGGAACTCAGGCGCAGGATTTTGTAACTCCCCATTCCTACAGAGTCCCAATGGACTCTATGGGAGTGGGGAGACCGAAGCATTGGCAACGTTGCTGGCGGTGCCAGTGCTTCCGTGGAAAGTCTGCCTACCGGGGCCACTGCGTCCGGCAGGTCAGACCTGCCGGTTGCGACGGCCGCAGAAGGCAAACTCGTAGTGTCGCAGTCTGGAACCCAGGGTCGGTTTCCAGACTGCCACACTGGTATGACTTTTCACTGTTCTTCATGGATTTATGTTATGCAGGCCTCTAAAATGTTATGCTAATCAAATGCAGTTTCAGTCAGACATCTTCTTTGCCATATTTTGGCTCTGTTGAAAGGGGGCTTAACAGACCTTTGAACATTGAGCATTTGGATTTATAGAGCAAGATCATTTTTTCAAGAACACTATTGCTTTTACTGAGACCGTGATAAGTTCCTGCTGTCAGCCAACCTTTTTTATGAGCTACATTCACAGAAAACATTATAAGAACAATGCGACTATTCTCCACATTAGCAGCCGCAGACCCTGTGCCCATATTATGCGGTGTACCCCAAGGCTCCTACGTCTTGCCGCCTCTGTAAAATATCTTCACAAAGCCCCTTTTTCGATGATCTAGATGGTCTAGGTATCACCTAGACTAATTACGCGGATGATACACAGATCCTCATCCCGTTGACGGGAGATTATGACAAGGATTTGGCCTTTGTGAACAGAGAGTACCTCATCATCCAGGCATGGATGGCCTCCCACGGTCTATGCCTGAATGATGACAAAACTGAACTCCTCATTTTAGGTACTCCCTCCAACATTATAAAATTGGCTCCCAATTACACCTCCCTCATAATTGACAATAACGCCATTACCGTCGCCAAATTACTCAAAACTCTTGGCTTCCACCTAGACTCCACGCTTACCTTTGGCAAACAAGTAAACGCTCTGGCATCTGCCACATCCTATCCTTGCAAACTTATTAGAGGAGCCAAGCCATTCCTCTCACCAAACAACTGCCCTAGCGAGAGCCCTAATCTTATCCAAAATTAGATTATTGTAACGCACTGTACTTGGGCAGCAACACATTTATCACTTCCAAAATCCAAATCCTCCAAAATAACGCCCTGAGAACCGCTCTAAGTCTCCCCCAAAATGCCCATATATCTGATCTTAGAAGATCCGCCAACTGGCTATCTACAAAAGATAAAATCCTCCTTAAAACTTTGTCCCTTACACACAAATGCCTGAACCATGTGGCCACACAATACCTCACAGACAGATTCATCAGACAAACGGCCTCCCGCCCCCTAAGAAAAGCTACCTCCAACCTGCTACTAGAACCTAAATTTAGGCTTACTAAATCTGGTGGGAGCAGTTTCCCTGTCAAAGCAGCTCAATATTGGAACTCCCTTCCTCCTGCTTTAAGAGAAGAGTTACCCTACACTCAATTTAGATCCAGTCTCATTCACTGGATAAAGGAACATGACGCCTGACATGCCTACCCGACATGCAAACTGACCTACATCCTTCTCAGGATATCCTGTATATACGAGACCCCATTACCCGTGCTATTCCTATGTGTCTCATACCTACTCCTGCTATTTATTGTATATACATACCTGATAAGCCTATTGTCTTTGTACACAGCATTGTAACCTCAGCTGTATTATGCCTTTATGTAACCATGTAACCCAAGCTTAACAACCCTCTTTATGCTTTCGCGCCCGAATACCTCCGGGTCTGGTGCGCAATATAAATAATTCCAAAATTGAGAGATGACTTTGACGAGCGTCTTGCTTTAGAGTTACAATTCCAAATGTACCCCTAATTAGACATTGTTGTGTGAGAGCTACTTAAAGTGATCTCATAACTAAAATATCATGATTTATAGTCCACATTTTCCAACAGACATAAAGATCTCCATATGATATTGGCAAGAAGAATTAATTGAGGTGGACCAGGCTCATCTGTTTTCCTAATCCAGCAAAACAGCAACAGACATTTCAAAACATGTAACTGCCTGCACAGTTCAGAAGGACAAGCAGTTGGGCAAGCTAAACCCCACCCCCTTTGTTTTCATTATTTTTCACAAAACAAAGTCTACCCTTTGGTCCCCTGTTGCTGCTGAGCCACATCCACCAAGGGGGGATCAACCTTCCTACTTCACGTCCTCAACAAAGTGTGTCATATCCTACTTCTAGCAGAATCCTCCAAAACAACCTCATTTCTCACAATGCATCATTGACACACAATGCTTACAATACATCATTGATACACAATGCTTACAATGCATCATTGACACACAATGAAGAAGATTATCACATCATGAGATGGATGTCCATCTGCTAGGGGAAATTGTAGAGGTGTGCTCAAAGTTTAGGAGCTCTACTTGAATGGATTCTGCCTGAAATGTAGGTCGTCCAAACTGTCATTAGATATTGTTTTATGAGATATAGAGTAGATAATATGTGCTTTTAATGTTTTCTAACTGGATACCTGTCTGCCCATGAGATGCATAACTAGATCAGTGGTACCCATGTAGTAGGCCCATATCTATTCCTGAAGTGCACTATCTATTGAAAAACTAGGAAATGTTAGGTGTGATGGCCACCTGTCATACATCAAGTTAGATGTGACAAGAACATTTTCACAGTTTAGCATCTCCCATGTACTTTATTTTCAAAAGTGAACTAATAGCATATAGTTGTCATTTGAAGGTACACCATTCATTCATTGCCGGAGTTTTTGTCACCAAGCTTTTTGCTGCCAATTTTTGGCTGAAAAACCTCATCAAGCAATATTGGGGCTGGGAGGTAAAGGGATATAAGGAGTAGTGGTGTGTGGGAAATAGGTAGTAAAAACTGGGATTTGGATTAAAAAGAAATTTGATGATTTTTTTCAGTCATAAATCGGCAGCAAAAAACTCTCTGAAAACAACATGGTGATGGAATGACATAGAACCCATTTGGTACCACTGATATAATTAGCATTAAAAGCTAACAGAGAAAGTATGATAGTAATCAAGATGACTGCTAGGCCCAAAACCTCTCCTAGAAAGCCTGGGGTATTTTTGATGGGAAGCCCCTTGGTGACACCCGTTGTTATTTTGTTCATTGAGTCATATCTCATATACCTTCACCTTTGAAGCCTGCACACTGAAAACTAGACGGTTACCAGACATTTCGTCAAAAACAAATGGTCGACAGGACATTTGGTCAAAACCATTTGGTCGAAAGACAAATGGTCGAATTATTTTTATTTTTTATTTTCCCTTATTTTTGTTTTTTTTTGGGTGGTGCCCCCCCAACCCCTTTTTTTTCTAAAAAACTCTTTTTTTCCCTAAACTAAAACCTAAAAAATATATATATAAATAAAAAAAGAAATTCGACCATTTGGTTTTTCAACCAAATTCCGTCGACCAAATGTCTTTCGACCAAATGTCTTTCGACGAAATGTCCGGACACCGAACTAGACAGACTTAACTTTAAATCAGCTTTTCTTCCAAGTATTCTGCTCTCGCAAAAGCAAAATGTTATGGCCAATCTCCTGACTGTAATTCTAACTGAACTGGTGATTTACCCTACAGCTTGTGCACGCTGAACTAACACCAGCTAGTTTAGCCACATTCAAAGAGCCTTTTGTTCAACCAGTGACCACTTTTTATACTCTATTCACATGTGAAAGGGCACTTCCATATTCTGGGATGAATCCAAAATAACCACTGGATCTTGGACCTCTGTCAAACAGAAATGTCTTCAAACACTTCTTAAACTGCAGAAGACAAGAAATACTCTTCAAAGAAGACGGCTGCGCGTTCCATAATGATGGAGCCCAAACGTCAAAACGGGTTCCACAATATTTTGTCAGAGAAAACTGAGGTTGATCCAATAAGTTTTCCTTATTGGGCTCTGGGCTTTTTTGGAAAGGTTCCTTCTTGACAAATGTTGAGAGATAACAAGGGGCGTTGCCTGACAAACATTTGTGCACAAGAGTGTTACCCTCTATATGAGTGGCTGACTTGACCTGCTGTAAGGGACATGGCATCAGTATCCATGCTGTTGTCTTCCCACAAGTTAAAATACCCAAACAATAGTACTCAAGAGGAGGATTTCAATTAGGCACCTAATGCTGCAATTCTTGCATTATTGGGTTATAGCAGGGGGCCTATACATTAAAGAAAATGCTCAAAGAGGTGGCTGCATTCATATTCAATGTTACATTTAAGGAGTCCCAATGGTCCAGCTCTAACACAGTAGCAGTATGGATTTTAAGATCGTCTTTAAAAATTCCCCCTCTCCTAGAGCCAGTGCGGTTAGCTCTTAATAGGTTATACCCCTCAGGAGTAGCAATAAGAGAAACATGGGTGGAAGAGTCTTGGAGTCAGGTTTCTCTAATAGTAAGCACATCTACTTGCGATTCCATCAAATAGCTAGTTCCACCACATGACAAACCAATGACTGCGTGTTCGGGAGAGTGACTTTCAAAATGGACCGTTAACATCCAGGCAACGGGGCAGAGGCTGGCAAAACTTTGTCTCGCCCAGTTCAACAGGATATGATATGATATGATATTTTATTTATATTGCGCTCGTACATAGGTGTTTCAGAGCGCGGCCAGGCAAAGGGAAGGGGAACAGGGGAAGAAAACCAAAAAAACAACAATGTTAATAGGCCCAGTGACATTGAGAACGCGCAAGTGCATGGGAAAGGGAAAAAAGGGGATAGTGCATGTGACAGAACAAGATAAAATAATAAGTAAATAAATAAATAAGGTGATCAAGAACAGTGGCAGTGCAGCCTGTGAGTGGCAAAGTGCAAGGTTAGTCAGACGGGGTATCTGATAAGTGCAGAAGAAGAATGGGGGGGCTGTATGGGTACAGATACAGGCCCCAGTGCAAGGAGTGGAAAGGGTGCAGTGCAAGAGGGTGGCAGGGTGAGCAGGTACCTGGGCCCGAAGGACAGAGGGTGGCCATGTGCGACCGTGCCGAGAGAGAAAGCAGATTAACAGGGGAGAAGAGGGGCAGAGGCAAAGAGGAAGGTCTTGAGGAGCTTCCAGAACCATAGATGGTTCTCCTAAAGCTTCAAAGTGGCAGGGAGGCAGTTCCAAAGGGAGGCCCCATCCGAAGACAGAGATCTGCCCCCAGCTCGTATATATCAGATATATGGATCAGACATAGATCAAAGGATTCAAGGGACTGGGACAGAGAGGGTAACTGCTGAATCCCCAATTCCAAATTTTAAGGGGGGATTGCAGGCTTTATAAATCCCTGCTCTATAGAGGACAATGATATCTTCAGAGCTATTGTTTCAGCAAAAGGTATAGCAATAGATGGTGCCAGAAATTGGAGCGATGGGGTAGATAATTGTGTTTTCTGGTCAAGAGTGACAGGGGGACTATCTAACTGGAAGAGAGGCATTAGAAAAAACCTCTGTCTGATCCACTGGTGATTCTATAACATACTGATCGATGTCATGCTGATAAACAGCATGGGACACAGTTTGCAGGCAACAGCATTCATGGGCAATTGTAGGCAGTTATTAATACTGCCGACCAATATTTTCTCCATGTTTGAGCAAGAAGTTGACTTAGCACTAAAATCCATAGAAAAATAACATAATAAAATATCTGCGCGTTTGTGAAGATTTTTTTCAGGAGAGACAGCTACCAGATCCTCCAGATGATGCAAATGGATCACGCTCTGAAACACTTGTGTATGCGCGCGATACAAATAAATTATCATATCATAATAAAATACACAGGCCGATAAGTGAACCAAGATTCTATATAATGGGAAGAATATTAAATTATAACACCAAAGAAGTAAAACAAAACTACCTTTCTAAACTAAACTGCTGAGATGATACACTGTGAACAGTCCGGTACAGAACAGTGCTTCCTAAAAATGCATCGTACACGAACTGGCGCAAACCAGCAACTGGCTTACTCTGGGTAAGCTTGATAATGTCGTTCAAAGGCGCTCCGGAAACAAATAAGTTGGAACACAGCTAAAATAAATTAAGATAGAAGCGCTAGAAATTCAAGTTAGATTAGCAGCGTCTGACTGAAGATTACAAATAGTTAAAGGCCTGTATTAAACACAACAAAATTTAAATCACAAATGAGATAACATTCTTAAAACAAACAGCAGCGTATCACAATGCACAATGCACCAAGATCAATTCTAATTTTACTTTATTTATAAACCAAAAAGTATTGGAATTGGAATGGAAGACTATATAGCAACTGAAGGATGTTGAACAAAGATTACATAACATCCCTGATCCAGCAGCTCACAATAAGCAGTCCCCAATATTAACAACAATGCAGTTGGAAATAGTACTTGGATCCCACTCCTCTACTATTCACTTTCAGGAATCGAAAGCCTATAGCCAATCAACAGATGTGCATAGCCACCAAACATATGACCAACACAACTATACTCGCAGTAGTACTGCCAGGTTTGGTGAGCCACTAGACAGGTGAGGTTTATACCAACCACTGTAATCCTATTAAGTGGAAAAGGCTTAAAAAGTTATCAATGGATCATAACATCTAAGGGCTGCCTGAATACAATCTAAAACCATGAATTAAAAATGCAAATTGAATCAGTTGAAATCCTCCCGCTGGGTACTTGCTTCCATCTAAGGGGGTTAAACACTTGTTGATGTGATCTGTGTTTGTTTTGCAGGTCACAGGTTCAAATTCCGGCAAGGCCAACTCAGCCTTTCATCATTCTGAGGTCGACGAATGAGTACTAATTTCGATTGGGTAATAATTGTAATGTGTGTAAATATGTCCTATGAAAAGTGCTTTAGATTAAAGTGTGCTATAAAAAAAACAAATAATTACAATAAGTATTATTATTATATGTGGGTCAACTAATCACAGATGGGTAAATGCAAGTAAGAGCAGATGTTTTTACATGCACTTCACTCAGTCTTGCCAAACACCAAACTCAGCGTGTATGCATATACCAGAAAACTGTTGGGTGATAAGCTAACAAACATAATTATCATTTCTACTGGTTAACCAAAGCGATAGAAGGAGACATATGTTCTACAAAAGGGCTTTAATAATGATTTAAAGAGGGCAAAGAAAGGCTAAATTCAGCCCCAAGATATAGACATAGGCAAACTAGAAGAATTATTATCAGGACCAGAAAGCAGATTTATCCTACTGTGGTAAATGCACCAGAATAGCAGCCCACTTCTTACCATAGCCAGCCAAGATTCCAGCCGTGTGGTGCCAGTTCTGTTGCTCCACATATCTTCTGCTCAGCAGGAAACCTCAGGAAGCTCTGTTCCTTGCTCTTCCTTGGAACGTTGCATTATAGAGTGAAGCAAGGCTTATCTAAACCCTATCTATTTCTTAGCAGCCAGTGCTGACTTTGGGTTGCCAGTGTCTTCATCTCAGTGTTGGTATTTTGAAACAGCCAGCAAGTCTCTTTGGCAAAGACTTTTTATTGATTTAAAAATAATTAACAGTGAACATCCTAATCTTGGTGATGACATCCGGGCCTGCTCCACAAAACTGTAATCATGGTATCCTCTCAAACATGAGCCAGCCAACAGCAAAACTCAGGCTGACCATCATTAAAGATTAATGGAAATCCAACAAGTCCTAGATTCGTACTTGTGAGTCATTGGCTGTGAGGATGGGTGTTCCGTATGCTCCTGGGGAAGCTTCCCTGCAGGGCTGTTAGCTGATGAGAAAGAGAATATGTTGGCCTAGAACCGAGCGCAGGCCGCTTGGGAAAGCCTGCTCCATCCACTGAACACGAAGAATCGGAAATTATAGTGGTGACGGATGTGTGGGGAATCGGGTGATAAAACCACAACGAGCAAAAAAATGGGGAATAGGATTCCACGGAGAAGCTGAGGTCGTGCTTCTGAGACCAACGCAGTGCCCCAGGCCCACTGATGCTTCCTGGGGGGTCTGGAGGTGCTGCTTAGAACTGTGCTGTGTTGTCAGCAGAGCCGTTTCCTCCTTAAAGGCCGTCAGTGATCAGGAGTCGGCTACCGAGGTGGGGACATCCAGCTGTGAGGCAGGCCTCTGCTCGGGGGAGCCAGTTGCATTTGTGCACCGGAGTGTCTGTGACAATTGGTGCGTGTCGGCAGGTAGCCATGACACCCAGTGTCCCCAGGGAGCTCTGGAGCAGTATCAGTGGTGGAAAATCAGTTCTCCCTGAAATGGGAGATGAAGATTTGTTGGCAGCCACCCCCCTCTACCATATTGATGTGAGACTGCTAGTGCCCTGCTGGGGGTTGGGATTGTAGCCTTCGAAATAGAGAACAATCCACACAATGCACTGTACCTTGGATGTCTCATGTAAGTCATTACTCCAAGGCCCTGCACTGTGGCTCGTGCCTAATTGAGGGGCTGCTACGACATCTGGCAGTGAAGCAGTGAGGGCCTGACTCAACCTCGAGGCACTAGGACTAATGGGGGCTTCCGACCCACTACCATCTGTAGAGGAGCAACTGTATACCTCTGCAGGAGACCCTTCCCGATTCCTCCAATATGTTGATAGCATGAGACCGTGCCGTGTTTGACACCTGCTGTTGTGCCAATAATGCAGTGTGTGTTCGAAAGAAGATGCCCATTGAGACAACCTTATCGAATGTATCCCCGAATTGATGACAACCTAAGGGAGGAGCACACTGAAGGAATATGAAAAAGAGCAATGAAAGAAGCTACTGACGTCAAAAGAGACCTTTACAAAATCCCAAAATACTGGCTGAAGAGGATGCATGTATAAGTCACAATAGAAGCTGGCTATACGTAGTAAATAGAATGCAGGCAAAGCCGCCATTGTATAGAAGGTGGACATCGATATCATGAATTTAGTAAAACAGGACCCACGAAGTGGGAAGGGGAAAAACTATGTTTTAGCAAGAATAAGCAGAATTGTGGAGCTGCATGGCAAGGTTGTCTGGCCTGGAGTCAAGAATGAAGCAGCCAAGGTCAACTATCTGCTCTGAAAAGGAGCGAAAGTGTGAAGGATGAATCATCCCTTGTTAAGGTGCAAAGAAAGAACACCAAGAGTGCCAAGTTTTATTCATTTCGAGCATTTAGAACCTGCAACATGTACAAAATCGTGGTCTCCTGTTATATGGGCCAATGATGATGAAAATAGAGTTCGAACTTGGAGTCCCAGAACACGATACTGAGTGCTCTCACTCCCATGTATTCTAAAGACAACTTTGCAAGGCCAAGTTTAAAGACAATCTTATGGCAGAAGGCATGGGTGATGAGAGATGCTGGGCTAATTAGTAGTAGTCCATATATTGAAGGGTCTTATAGTTTGAAAACCTATGAGAAACTGTGTATCTAATGTTTCTGAAGATTAAATGTTTTAGAGGTAGGCATATGTTGTACACCTGATATCGGACAGCCAGTCACAATCCTAGTTCCTTTAGAAATTATATTTAGATGTTCCCCTTAGTCAATCCTGACCCTTAATAGGTTTTATATTATTTTCCACATAGTATGATGCCACCTCTGACGTATTTTTGATATAAAAGCTGTTATTTGTGTGAAGGGCGCTGAGGGAACCTGAGCGTACGTCTGTTGATGTTCGCTGTAAACTCCCTGTTTTAGATAATTGTTAATAAAACAGCACTTTACCATCTTCCTGCGTTAGTTCAATTATTTGGACTTGGAGTTATTCTGTGTGACCCCATCCATTACATGCACGTTCCTAAAGGGCGCGAAACTCACATCTTTCAGGTAAGCCCTGTAGGGCTTGATTTGCATCTGGCTGCGCAATCCCAATTCCCTACAAGAACGTGTGCCCATAATTGAGTAGCTTCCACGATTTAACATCAGCTGATGTCTCTGTGGCTGTGTGAGTCCTCCAGGCTTTCCTTGATCAGCTGGCCATTGCTTTCCATTTACCTTTGTAAATCTTAAAAATGGCCGCCCTCTTCGCATCCATCTGAGCTTGCTGGGCTTTGTTGTTGGGGCAGATGTGATTTACTGATTTCATCTTTTTCTAGCCAATCCCTGAAGCCGGCAGGGGAACACCGGCCCCAACCAAGGCCCACTTCTAAGGCTCCTGTCTGAGCCTGTGTGTGCCGAGCAGGGCCCGGAGGTCCTCCACGTTTTGTCTCTCCTCCTCAAACTATGATTCGGCCTCCAGACCTACATACTGCTACCCCCCAAACTTGGACCTCTACGCTCCCTGCAGATCTACCAGTGAATGATGGCTGAACTCTCCCATTGCCTCCTCCTATTACATTCTGAACTAATTACTGTGCCTACTCACTATGCCTTCCTTGCTTCACCCAACCTACCTCTTCTCTCATTGCATTTGTGCTCCTGTTTTTGAAATGAAAATTAAGATGTGTGCCTTTTACATCTTTGCAAAGAGGGGGCAGAGAGGTAAAAGCGCACACACCTAAAATCGAATTTCAAAAGCAGTGGCACAAATGCAATGCAAATAATTGCATTTGTGCCACTGCTTTTGAAATCTGATTTTTGGTGTGTGCGCTTTTACATCTCTGCCCCGTCTTTGCACTGCATTTGTGCCTGTTTTTTAAATTAGAATTAAGGTGTGTACGTTTTTACATCCCTGCACCCTCTTTGCATTGCATTTGTGCCACTGCTTTTGAAATTCGAATTAACAGGCCGATTCATGGAATTAATGTGCGCTGAAAATTTCGGCGCAAGTGTGCGAAAACGTGCGATTCGCAGTGAAAGAGTGAAAATCACAGTGCAAGTGCAAATATCGCAGGGAAACCAGCGCACATCTATTTATGGAAGTCAGTGCGCAAGTAAAATCAGGGATGTGCGCTGAAAAAGTGCGCGGCGCACGCCGGTGCACAGGTCATCTAACAGCGTGCGCCACGGCCACAGCGAAATCACATATAGCGCGGCGCACACAACAAAAGTAGACGGAACACGGGGCGTAACACTCGGAATGGGGAACAACTCGTGAAAATGTGGCCGTCACGGGGAAGTACAGGAGGCAAGAGCGCGGAACGCCCACATGCTCGCCTACAACATGTATTCATGGAATCGAATAGGGCAAACCAGTGCACGGGCAAAGAGGCGCACTGACCCAAACCCGTCCGCCACATGAAGGCAGGCGGTAGCGTCCCTGCGCTGGAAAGAAATGTGTGCCAAAATGTGCGCTAACAAAAAGCATGAATATACAGCTCTGATGAATGTCCCATACTGTGGCCCCCTAGGACAAATGACGTGCAAAGGGGTACGCGACAAACTGGGAAACCCGCTGTGTGAAAAATTAGCTTGTGCGTGCATTTCGTGTGTGCGCGGGAAGTTTTACACGCGATCGGGCCTGGGGGAGCGGGGTATGTGCATTTCAGGGGTACGCATGAAGTTCTACATGCGATCGTGCCTGGGGGAGCGGGAAACGTGTATTCCAGGGGTTCGCGGGAAGTTTCAAACGCGATAGGCCCTGTGCGAGTGGGGTGCGTGTATTCCTGGGGTTCACGTGAAGTTGCATACGCAATTGGCCTGGGTACGTGTGAATCTCGGGTTCACGGGAAGTCTCACACACGATAGGCCCTGTGTGAGTGGGGCGCGTGTATTCCTGGGGTTCACACGCGATTGGCCTGGGTACATGTAAATCTGGGGTGCACAGGAAGTTTCACATGCGATTAGCCTTGGTCGAGCAGGGTATGTGTATTTCGGGGGTGCGCGGGAAGTGTCACACGCGACAGGCCCTGTGCGAGTGGGGTACGTGTATATCTGGGGAACAGGGGAGTCCTACACGTGAATTGGCAGTGTGGGTCGTCCCAGGTGTTCCCTCTACACCCTCCACGGCCCCTGCAGGCAGCCCACACCACAGGGGACTTCATGTCCCGCAGGCAGCCCATCCACCATGGGCATGCCCCCCAGGTAAGCCACATGTCAGCTTGCACTACTGATCACCAACGCATGACCCCCTCCACCCCCACCCCCCAGCAGTGCAGGGCACCTGCCAGCAGGCCCCCACTCATGCCCCTTGCACCCCCACCCCCCAGCAGTGCAGGGCACCTGCCAGCAGGCCCCCACTCATGCCCCCTTCAACCCCCACCCCCCAGCAGTGCAGGGCACCTGCCAGCAGGCCCCCACTCATGTCCCACTCATGTCCCCTTGCACCCCCACCCCCCAGCAGTGCAGGGCACCTGCCAGCAGGCCCCCACTCATGTCCCCCAGCACCCCCACCCCCAGCAGTGCAGGGCACCTGCCAGCAGGACCCCACTCATGTCCCCTTGCACCCCCACCCCCAGCAGTGCAGGGCACCTGCCAGCAGGCCCCCACTCATGTCCCCCAGCACCCCACCCACCAGCACTGCATGGCACCTGCCAGCAGGCCCCAACTCATGTCCCCTTGCACCCCCACCCCCAGCAGTGCAGGGCACCTGCCAGCAGGCCCCCACTCATGTCCTCCAGCACCCCCACCCACCAGCAGTGCAGGGCACCTGCCAGCAGGCCCCCACTCACGTCCCCTTGCACACCCACCCCCCAGCAGTGCAGGGCACCTGCCAGCAGGCCCCCACTCATGTCCCACTCATGTCCCCTTGCACCCCCACCCACCAGCAGTGCAGGGCACCTGCCAGCAGGCCCCCACTCATGTCCCCTTGCACCCCCACCCCCAGCAGTGCAGGGCACATGCCAGCAGGCGCCCACTCATGTCCCCTTGCACCCCAACCCCCAGCAGTGCAGGGCACCTGCCAGCAGGCCCCCGTTCATGTCCCCTTGCACCCCCACCCCCAGCAGTGCAGGGCACCTGCCAGCAGGCCCCCACTCATGTCCCCCAGCACCCCTACCCACCAGCAGTGCAGGGCACCTGCCAGCAGGCCCCCACTCATGTCCCCTTGCACCCCTACCCCCCAGCAGTGCAGGGCACCTGCCAGCAGGCCCCCATTCATGTCCCCTTGCACCCCCACCCCCCAGCAATGCAGGGCACCTGCCAGCAGGCCCCCCCTCATGTCCCCTTGCACCCCCACTCCCCAGCAGTGCAGGGCACCTGCCAGCAGGCCCCCACTCATGTCCCCCAGCACCCCCACCCCCCACCAGTGCAGGGCACCTGCCAGCAGGCCCCCACTCATGTCCCCTTGCACCCCCACCCCCAGCAGTGCAGGGCACCTGCCAGCAGGCCCCCACTCATGTCCCCCAGCACCCCCACCCACCAGCAGTGCAGGGCACCTGCCAGCAGGCCCCCACTCATGTCCCCCAGCACCCTCACCCCCCAGCACTGAGGGGTACCTGCCAGCAGGCCCCCACTCATGTTCCCTTCCACCCTCACCCCCAGCAGTGCAGGGCACCTGCCAGCAGGCCCCCACTCATGTCCCACTCATGTCCCCTTGCACCCCCACCCCCCAGCAGTGCAGGGCACCTGCCAGCAGGCCCCCACTCATGTCCCCTTGCACCCCCACCCCCCAGCAGTTCAGGGCACCTGCCAGCAGGCCCCCACTCATTTCCCACTCATGTCCCCCTGCACCCCCACCCCCAAGCACTGCTGGCAGCTGCCAGCAGTAACCCCCACTCATGTCCCCCAGCACCCCCACCCTCCAGCAGTGCAGGGCACCTGCCAGCAGGCCCCCACTCATGTCCCCTTGCACCCCCACCCCCAGCAGTGCAGGGCACCTGCCAGCAGGCCCCCAATCATGTCCCCCCGCACCCCCACCCACCAGCAGTGCAGGGCACCTGCCAGCAGACCCCCATTCATGTCCCCCAGCACCCCCACCCACCAGCACCGAGGGGCACCTGCCAGCAGGCCCCCACTCATGTCCCCTTGCACCCCCACCCCCAGCAGTGCAGGGCACCTGCCAGCAGGCCCCCACTCATGTCCCACTCATCTCCCCTTGCACCCCACCCCCCAGCAGTGCAGGGCACCTGCCAGCAGGCCCCCACTCATGTCCCACTCATGTCCCCTTGCACCCCCACCCCACAGCAGTGAAATGGCGATCCCATGACACAAACCAAAAGTCAACTATGTACATCAACACATGTCTGCCACACGAAGGCAGGCGGTAGCATCCCTGCGCATTAAAAAAATGTGCGCTAACAAAAAGCCGTATATACAGCTCTGATGAATGTCCCATACTGTGGCCCTCTAGGACAAATGACGTGCAAAGGGGTACGTGACAAACACGGACACCCGCTGTGTCAAAAATAGCATGTATTTCGGGGGTGCGCGGGAAGTTTCACACGCGATTGTGCCTGGGCGAGCGGGGTACGTGTACTTCAGGGGCTCGCGGGAAGTTTTTCACGCGATTGGGCCTGGGCAAGCGGGGTACGTGTACTTCAGGGGCTCGCGGGAAGTTTTGCATGTGATTGGGCCTGGGCGAGCAGGGTACGTGTACTTCAGGGGCTCGCGGGAAGTTTTACACACGATTGGGCCTGGGCGAGCGGGGTACGTGTACTTCAGGGGCTCGCGGGAAGTTTTACACGCAATTGGGCCTGGGCGAGCGGGGTACGTGTATTACTGTGGTGGGCGTGGAAGTACAGGAGGCAAATGCGCGGAACGCCCACACGCACACGCCAAAAAAGATGCGCTAATCTGGAAAAACGTATGCCAGCAGGAAGCAGGTGTACGTCGACCCGCGCAGCATAAAAGTGTGCGCAAACAACAAACAAGTTCAGACGCCAGGATGAATAGACCGTTCCTAGCAGCAGTGGCCATGGGATACCGCAGGAGGAGGAGGATGATAATCAGGGCCAGAATTTGTACACCCAGAACCAGCCTTTTTGGGATGCCTGATGACCACGTGTATGGGAGGTACAGGTTTCCACCTCACATAATACTCGACCTGGTCAGTGAGTGGGAGGATAATCTCACATCACCCACCCTCTGCTCCCAAGCACTCAGCCCCCTGGAGAAGGTCTTTAATGGTCTGCACTTCTTGGCCACTGGATCATTTCAGTGGACAAGTGCCATAGTGGAGGGGGGTGTCACAGGCCATGCAGTCATGCTGCCTACACCAGGTCTTGGCCATCATGACTGCACGCCCATCAGTACGCAGGCACATATACCTGCCCAGAACATCAGCAGAAAGGCAGGCTGTCGTCCAGGATTTTTACGGGGTAGCACACTTCCCCAAAGTGCTATGTGCCATTGACTGCACCCATGTGGCTCTATGTCCCCCCCGGGCATTTGAGCACATCTATAGAAACCGCAAGCACTGGCATTACATCAACGTCCAGGTAGTATGTGATGCCAAGGGAATCATCACCTCAGTATATGCCAGCTATCCAGGGTCCACCCACGACAGTTTCATTTACAGAATGTCAACCCTAACCCGGGACCTAAAAGTTGGGCGGCATTCGGAGTGCTCAAGTCACGCTTTCACTCCCTTGACCGTTCTGGCGGGCAGCTGTTATACACTCCCCCAGTAGTGTGCAGGATCATAGTGGCAGCATGTGTCCTGCACAACGTTGCAACACGCCGGGGCCTGCCAGTGGACATGGTGGTACCCCCACATCCCCAGCCACATGCACGCCTGCTGCGCATTGGAGGGGAAAGGGCATGGGGTGAGGCAGCCCGTTCGCAGCTGGTGGCTAATTACGTCACCTAAAATCACACCGCTGTGGAGTGCACACAGCCCTGGCACATACCAGCTGATTATCAATGATGATGAGTCAAGTGACAGTCAATTGTCACAACCATACCACCCTGAGATTGTTCACCTGGAAGTGTTCCATTGTGTGCATCCCTACCTACACAAACACCACCAATGCTGTGTCATCAAAAGACACACTTCTATGCTGCCAAACCATTACCCCCTTGCAAGATACAACATGACAACAGTGCCATGTCACCCAACACCTCCCCAGCACTGCCACCCAACACACCATGGCATGTCATGCTATGTGAGAGCAAACAAAGGAATCCCCAAAACATGACACAAGTGTCACAAAGTACAGTGTCCCGAATGGAAAATGGCCAAACACAATATGCTCCCATTGATGTAGAACTGACAACACACATGACCAAAGACTTACCACAATACAATGCAGCTAGCCAACCCCAAACATAGCATTCACATGACAGTACTAAGTTAAAGGATACGTAGTCTTACAACCTGGTGATGCTAGCACATCGACCACTTCCAACTGTACAGTGTTCGTGCCACGCAAATCTGGGAGTGCACTGCTTACAACATGAACTCCATCTCCAAAATAGACGGCCTTGTGAAGATATGAGGAATTAACCTGCAAATTAGGAGGGAGACATGGATGCACAAGCACACATCAATACACCATGCAGTGTACAATACTACAACAATATGCACTAGGAATGTATACACAGTATTGACTACAGACTGCCCACACATGTCATGGGAGTCCAATGTCACTGTGTAAGTCACTGTCACCTGAGCACACCCTTTGCAAGCCCATGGAAACGGGAAGCAGGAGGGGTGTGTGTCTCACGAACCCAAGCATCTAACCCAAACTCAGGACAAGCCTGCATGTGCCCAGCCAGAATATAGTGGATGTGCACGGGAGCCACACAAAAACTCAAAAATCAAAAACCAAAAATCAAAACTCAAAAATGGCCATGTGGGGGCCAGGGGCCATGGGGGAGGCCACCCAGGAGGTCCGAGGACAGGGTGCACACCAACAGCCACCTGTGGGGATGTTGCGAAAAAAAACACCTCCATGGGCTCATGGCCTGCACGGCTACGCTATCGTGAGAGATTCAGAATCGCTGTGGTCGCTCTCATCACCCTGTGCTGCTGCTGCCACAGGAGGTGGTGGTGCTATTGGAGGCAGCCCACGCAAAGCCCTAGTCTGGTCCTCCATGGCAGCAAGCATGCGGGTGTGGAAGGTCTCGTTCTGGAGGAATATGGTGCGGAGATCCCCATGCACCATCTGACGTGATGCCCAGACCTCCTCCCGAGTTGCCTGCATCTCTGCTGAGAGCGTACGTGTGACCCGCTCCAGCAGCTGTTCTGTCCTCGTGACAGTGGAAGCCTCAAGGTCCACAAGAGTCTGGCTGAGGTGATGGACTTCTACCCTCAGGGCTTCCCTCTGGCCCTGGGACCCTAAAGAAATGGCTTGCCGCAGAGTGTCCAGGGCCGCCCGTCTGTCCCTGTTGGACGCCAACATGTCCTCCCTGAGTGATTGGCAAATGGAGTCTGTTGCCTGCTGTAGTTGCTCCATCTGCCTTTGTGGGGGACGTGGCCACCCTCTCCATAGCTCGAGCCATCATCTCAGATGCTGCTGCCTGTTGGTTTGCCATACCGTATATGGATTTCTCCCATGCGGTATTGCCTGGTGGCGTACGGCCACCGCGTTGGCGGGCACCACACCTGTCTGGGGCAAGGCGAACTGTGCCTTGCTGTGTCGCCACTGCCTGAGGCTGCAGGACTGCATTCCCCCTCTGATCTGCTGGCCCAGGAACAGGATCAGATGTTGCGGAGTGTGGCCCTGTATCCGTAACCACCAAAGGTGGACCTACCAACACTGACATCCCCATAGTGGGCTGTACCCCTGGTGCAGGTGGGTCGGACAGAACAGAATCCCTCCCAGAAACACCTACCTGCAAAGCCACATAGGTCTCATCATCCGAATCAACACCTGAATAGAGGTCTGGGGAGGTGCACCCAGAGACACCCCTGGAGAGAACGGTCTGCAGCAAGAGTGGGTTTTTACCCACCACACCCCGTCCCCCACTGGTGCCCGAGATCCTTCCCAGGTCTGCACCATCTCCTCACCCTCAACAGCATCAAGTGCGTCATCCCCTGCAGAAACATGAAAGACAAAAAATAGAAACAGGTATTAGCACCATGGCACACAATTAGGCCTCACAAGCTACAGAACCAGTACTTGATTGACACCTGTCCCACATGACTATAACCCTCCCATGCATGCTCTGTCACTGAGTTTGAAGGGGAGGAAAATGTCAGACACCGATTACACCAAGATGGAAGAGCAACACATAAGCTGCATGCTGGCTAGCAGAGCCTTCACACATTGACCTGTGAGTGGCATGTCCAATCCACATACATGACACATGCCATCACAAAGATGGCATGTACCATAGGCATGTCACATATCGTTTGACAATAGGGCTGAGAAATGCGTAGTGAAAGTGGGGGGATCGAAACAATCAGCCTGAATGAACAATGAGAAATACGGAACAATGTTGTTGCAAGATGCCACTTCAAGGGCAACTGGCGTGATGTTGCACAAAATGTCTACTGTGGGCAGAAGGGATACTGTAATATCCAAATCCAGGGGCACAGAAGGTTTTGGATGAAGCACATGTTTGACCCAAACCACTCAGGTACACACACCCTCACCTGGCACTCAATCAGAACCCCTCACACACACAACATACACATGGATCACACACACATGCATGTGCACTCACTGGACAATGCCTCGTAATCTGGCAGTTCTCCCACACCTTGGATCTGTTCCTCTGTGACGTAGGTCCCAGCAACAGACTCATGTACAGTGAGTTCAATGTCCTCTTGTGGACACCCACCTCCAGTCACCAGAGTAGCGGCATGACTTGAGGCCAGCTTTTTCTTTGTCCTGCGCTTAAGGTCATTCCAGCGCTTGTAGCACTCACCAGCTGTGCGCCTCACTAATCCAAGGGCACTTATGATGTCCGCGACGTTCTGCCAGTGTGCCTGACGTTAAGCAGGTGTGGTCTTGCACCCTGAAGTGATCAACATTTCGCTGTCATGTGCGGACACATACTGCACAAGTGCATCACGTTCGGCATCATTGAAGCTAGGCTTCCTTTGCGTGCCGGACTGCATAGCCGTGTCTGGGGTATCAGCCTGTAGTGGACGAGCACTCTTCCTCTTTTTTTTGGAAGGTGGTGGGGATCCTGAGTGGCCTACACCGCTCTGGCCACTAAGGGTAGGAGCACCGGTGGACTGGGTAGTTGGAGTGTGGGAATGCACACTGAGCATGGGACTTGGTGCAGGCATTGGCTGAAGTGTTACGTAGTCAGGGGGAACATTAGCAAGATGGACTGGGACCAACAATGCCCTGGCTGGGAGAGTCAGAGCTGGGGTGGATGGAGCTGCAAGTGCCCCTGCAGCCTTCCCACCCTGCCTACTCAGGGCAGCAAATGACATAGCTGCCCCTGATCCACGTGGCCTGGTGACACCAACTTGCACCGCCACACGTGGCCTAGACTTGGCGACCTGGAAGTCAGCCTGGGAGTCACCCTCTGCCAGGTCAGGTGCCACAATGGGCCGGTCCAACTAGGGCTGAGCAGAGAAGGTGTCAGCCACGTTTCCCTCTACTATGGGGTGGGGCATGGGTGTCCCTGACTGGTCCTCCACATATGGGGGGCTAGGGGTACCCTGCAAATCCCAGCTACGTCCCCTACCGCGCCCACCACGGCCACCTCTTGAGGCTCGGCCACCTTTGCCACCCTTACCGCTTGGTCGCCTCCCAACCATGGCACTGATGTTGTTGTGCATATGGGAGTTGCAGTAAACTATTGTCCTGGCCAATTGGGGGTGAAAGGGGTAGGGTACTAGATGGAATTTGTACCCTAGTGCTCTAGCAAGGCTGTATGTGACCCCTGGGGAAAGATGACGGGTCACACAACGCACAGGCACCCCAAAAACAGAAAATAACGTGCACGCATCCCCTCGTAGACCACGCGCACGGAAAAATGAACCCGCACTACGCTGTGGCACCCAGAAACACAAAAATAAACGTACGCATGTTACACGCAGCCTACAATGACCTCTGAATGGGGTACGCGACACACAGGGCAAGCACAGTTGGTAAATACGCGCGCGACTCACCGTCTGCCTGGAATATGAGCGTGAAAAATACGCGCGTGTGCGCGTTGGCAACACCCCCACCAAAAGAAGAATTGTACACTGTCTGAGGAGACAGGACAAAAGAAGAAGTGAACGCTGTTTGAGGAAACAGGCTCAACAGAAAATCAGAAAAAAGCTGTCAGAGGTAACAGGGAGTACGAACTAGAAACGCTGTGAAGTAAATCATGTGTGAACCGACAAGAAGTACAGAATTCACCCGCTCACTCTCCACGAAAACCACATACAAGGAAATGACGTCCTACACGCACCTTTTGAACCGGCCCACACGTCCAACGTCACTTCCGTGTATACATGCTAAGGCCCTAACCTCCAATTACACGAGCTGACACTCGGACGTGCAGTTCTTGGACGTGTAACATGCACCCGGGTTCAGGGAAATGGCCGCGCGCACATGTCACAGACGCGCTTACGCGCTAAGGGCCTTTCGTCCAATGAAATCGCATACACGTGCTGACGAGCTTACGCGCTAAGGGCCTTTCCTCAAATTACACGCTGACGTGCTAGATTTTCACGTGCAAAATCACTCCGTATCAAGCTGGTCACGCGTTCGCACACGGAAGACCACGCTCCTGCCCAGAAGGCCGAATTACTGCCCCCCAGAGCCCCGAGCACGCTCCCACCTGCCATCTGCTGCTGCTTGATTGCCTGCTGCCCACGTGCCCTGTCATTTGCTGCCTGCACGTCAGCCCGGGGTGCTGTTGCTGTGATCACCCCTGCTGGAACAGAAGACTCCCGACTGGGATTCCATCGCTCCACAGCCCAGCCCCAGGACCCAGTTGCCCACCCACTCCTGCCTCTGGGGTTGCCATGTCAGGCACTACACCATCTGGCACCGCTGGCAACCCCCAGCCAGAGAAGCAGAGGGCCACCAGCTTCACTGCCACCGAAGTTGTTGTCCTGGTGGAGCATGTCCTGGGGCATTATGATGCCCTCTTTGGAACATCACGCGCCAACAAGGAAGGACGGCAGAGGATCTGGGACGACGTAGTGGTTGCCATCAATGCAGAGGGGGTGGCAACCCGCGACATCAAGCACGTCAAGAAGCGCTGGGAGGACTTCAGGTCCAGGACCCTCCACAAGGCCCGGCGCCTCGCGGAGGGGGGCCGGCACGCCTGAGTGCCATCCAGATCAGGGTCCTGGAACACATAGGCCCAGCGCTCCACGCCCAGATACTTGGGAGGCAGACCCGTCTGGAGTCGAGCGGTAAGTGGCCAAGCATTGCTCTGTGAGACAGTGCATGTTGCAGTGTGCTGGTAGTCTGATGCTTGCCTGTATGTGTGACATAGGCCATGTATGGATATGTGTGTGTGCAGGGACATCATGGTCATGCATGTGAGACCAGTTATGTGTGAGCCACATGGTTGGTGCATGTGTTTTAAAGCAACATGGGGAGCTCTATGTGGAATGCACACATGAATGCATGGCTGCCTCTATTCCTGGACATGGAGGGGGGGTGAGGAATGGGTGCTGATGTCATGTACATGTATGGTGCACATGTGTGTGTGTGTGTGCCTGAGAAGTGTGTGTGTGACTTTGAAACACCATGGATGCATGTGACTTTGAAGGCAACATCTTGGTTTACAGGGGCCCTTCTACATGGATGTTGATGTTGATTGCAGGCGCCCGGACTGTTTCTGCATGTGTGTTGTGTGCATTCACCCATGTGTTGTGGAATGACAGGATGGAAGTGACATTTGACAGTGCCACTCATGTGTTGTTGCTTCCTGTCTAGGGTATTTTGTACTGTACCCTGATGCTTGTGTTCTATGTCTCCCTCTACGCAGAGTCATGTGAAGAAGAGGGCAGAGACGGTGCTGTGGAGCCAAGCGGCGGGGGTGCCTCCACTGGGCGGCGACGCAAGGCCCAGCCACCCTCCCAGGAATTACCATCATCCGGGAGTGAGGGGGCTGGTGCTGCATCTGCCACAACGGCTGTGGCGGAAGGGCCGGGTGAGCCCCCACAGGAGCTTCCAATGGTGGAAGATGGTGTGGAGACATCCAGGTTGGTGGTCTCCACAGAGGAGGAGGAGCCCGCTACTGAGCCGCACATGGGGCCTGGTGGGGGTAGTAGCACTGGTGCAAGTGGTGCAGTCCAGGGCCAGGGTCAGGAGGCAGCACAGGTCACCGCAGAGGGGCCTGTGCATATCGCTGTCCTTGACCCTGTGACTGCACCATCATGCACCAGCAGGGAGGCCCTGCCCCAGGCCCATGCTCAGGTAGGGGAGAGTGCCATATCACCTGCCTCTCCACTACCTGCGGGCGAGGGGTCCCGCGACCATATGGGATCCGTCCTGGTGGGTGTCGCGTTGCGCAAGCGTGTCATTCGTAATGACGTTCGTTCTTCCTGGGCGGAGAACGCACGCCATCATGAGGAGCAGCATCGAGACGTGGCACTGCTACGAGGGGCCCTGGTCGGTGGGTTCCTACATGTGTTGCGCACTCTGGCGGACCTCTCCTCCTCTGTGGAGGCTGTGCGCCGGTCGTTCTCCACATCGTCTTCCTGCCCAGATTCCACCAGGGCCCCCTGTGGACCTGGCCTGACCAACACATCCAGCTTGGTGGAGATATCCCATCCCTGCCACAGTCAGGAGTTGGCGGTCCAGCAGGGGTGGACACCACAACTGGAGACCAGCAGATGGAGGATGTGCAGGCACCATTGGACAGGGCACATGGACAGCAGCAGCAGGAGCAGGCTGTAGGTGGGAGCCATGATGGCTCGGGGCCATCAACATCGGAGGGGCAGGCATCGGCCGGAGGGCAGGAGGACCCTGGATGGGAAGTGTCTTTCCGTGTGGCAGCGGTTGGGCCATGCGATAGATGCGGAGCGGCAGCGGGCGGAAGAGGCACAGCTCACGATGGTCAGGGCGGAGAACTCCATGCGTAGGGCCCTGAGGCGGGCCGAGTGCCTCGAGGCCATTCGCAGGGACCTGCAGTTCCAGATGTCATCGTCCCTGCGAACACTCGGGGCCATGGAAGAGGACCGCCTCCGGGACATCGAGCAGGAGTTCGATGATGCCCTGGCCCGGAACATCAACATGTGAGCCGTTACACTTGCCCGCTGCCCTTGTAAATAGTTATTTAGTTAGTATTAGGATGCCCACTGGCTCCCCATCAAAGCCCGCATCATTTTCAAAACATTATGCATCACCCACAAATGCATCACTAAAAAAGGACCCATCTACCTCAACAACACTCTGCATCCTAAAACTAATATAAGACTACTGAGATCCAATGACAAACTCCTCCTGGACCCCCCCCGATTCAAAACCGCAAGAGCAGGGGGCAGCAGCTTCACCACTCTAGCCCCCAAACACTGGAACACCCTACCCACCACCATCAAAAAAGCATCCTCCTTCACGATCTTTAAGAAACAGCTAAAAACCTGGCTATTCAACCAATATTAGCACCCAAAGATAGGTCCCCTCCCACCGGATACTGCTGTGAATACTTAGGCCACTGTATATTTTTATGAATATGTTTGTAACCTATATCATGTAAAGCAACTAATGTAATGTATGAATATGACTAATTCCTAAGGCATCTTATTTCCTCGCCGTGACACCTGAGGGTTTGGGCGTGTAACAAATAAATAAATAAATAAATAAATAAATAAATAGGTTTCCTTTAGTTTTTTCTTTATTTTGGACCTTTTGGACAATGGACCACATTTTTGTATATAGTTTTTTTATTAGGTAGGAGTTTTTGATAGGTTTCATTTCTTCAGTTGGGATCATGGACCCTGGATTGTTCATCTGTATATAGTTGACTGTTGGATTCTACTTTTTTGTTTGGATTTCCCCATGGAGCAATGGTTTTCACTTTTGTTTTTCCCTTGGATTTCATTTTTGGAACTGTGACTTTGGACACCTTTCCTTTGGATTATGATTTGTTGTTTTTCATTATTTTACAGACATGCAGCTTTTCTTTTTTAATTTCCATTGTCGTTTGTTTGATTTTAATTCCATTCATGTTGCTTTTAATACATTTTTTTCTTCAAACTTCGATGTGTGGTATTATCGCATTGGTTTCATGCATGTCATGATATGGGTTTTGAGATTCACTTGCACCCATTGTGTGTGTGTGAGGGACATGTCTTCATTTGCATACTTGCCATTGGGGTTCTGTCATGTAATTGGCATTTCTATGTGGGTGGATGCAATACTTGGGTGGGTCTTTGGCATGTGGAGGCTGGCCATAAGGCCAGGGATCTAGATTGTGATGAAGTGTTGGCTGGGGGACATGTGTCAGGGCCTGCTGGCAGGTGGCCCGCACTGCTGAGGGGTGGGGGCGCAAGGGGACAATAGTGGGACATGGGTGGGTGCCTGCTGGCAGGTGCCCCTTACTGCTGGGGGGGTGTGCAAGGGGACATGAGTGGGGGCCTGCTGGCAGGTGCCCCTCAGTGCTGGCGGGTGGGGGTGTAAGGGGACATGGTGGGGGCCTGCTGGCAGGTGTCCTGCACTGCTGGGGAGTGGGGGTGCAAGGGGACATGAGTGAGACATGAGTGCTGGCAGGTGACCCTCAGTGCTGGGGGGGTGGGGGTGCAAGGGGACATGAGTGGGGGCCTGCTGGCATGTGCCTGCACTGCTGGGTGGTGGGGGTGCAAGGGGACATGGGTGGAACATGAGTGGGGGCCTGCTGGCAGGTACCCCACACTGCTGGGGGGTGGGTGTGCAAGGGGACATGAGTGGGACATGAGTGGGGGTCTGCTGGCAGGTGCCCCGCACTCCTGGGGGGTGGGTGTGCAAGGGGACATGAGTGGGGGCCTGCTGGCAGGTGCCCCTCAGTGCTGGGGGTGCAAGGGGACATGAGTGGGGGCCTGTTGGCAGGTGCCCCACACTGCTGGGGGGGTGTGCAAGGGAACATGAGTGGGGGCCTGCTGGCATGTGCCTGCACTGCTGGGTGGTGGGGGTGCAAGGGGACATGGGTGGAACATGAGTGGGGGCCTGCTGGCAGGTACCCCACACTGCTGGGGGGTGGGTGTGCAAGGGGACATGAGTGGGACATGAGTGGGGGTCTGCTGGCAGGTGCCCCGCACTCCTGGGGGGTGGGTGTGCAAGGGGACATGAGTGGGGGCCTGCTGGCAGGTGCCCCTCAGTGCTGGGGGTGCAAGGGGACATGAGTGGGGGCCTGTTGGCAGGTGCCCCACACTGCTGGGGGGGTGTGCAAGGGAACATGAGTGGGGGCCTGCTGGCAGGTTCCCTGCACTGCTGGGGGGTGGGGGTGCAGGCGGACATGAGTGGGACATGAGTAGGGGCCTGCTGGCAGATGCCCTGCACTGCTGGGTGGTGGTGCTGCAAGGGGACATGAGTGGGGGCCTGCTGCCAGGTGCTCCTGACTGCTGGGGAGTGGGGGTGCAAGGGGACATGAGTGGTACATGAGTGGGGGCCTGTTGGCAGGTGCCCTGCACTGCTGGGGGGTGGATGTGCAAGGGGACATTAGTGGGGGCCTGCTGGCAGGTGACCCACACTGCTGGGGGGTGGGTGTGCAAGGGGACATGAGTGGGACATGAGTGGGGGTCTGCTGGCAGGTGCCCCGCACTCCTGGGGGGTGGGTGTGCAAGGGGACATGAGTGGGGGCCTGCTGGCAGGTGCCCCTCAGTGCTGGGGGTGCAAGGGGACATGAGTGGGGGCCTGTTGGCAGGTGCCCCACACTGCTGGGGGGGTGTGCAAGGGAACATGAGTGGGGGCCTGCTGGCATGTGCCTGCACTGCTGGGTGGTGGGGGTGCAAGGGGACATGGGTGGAACATGAGTGGGGGCCTGCTGGCAGGTACCCCACACTGCTGGGGGGTGGGTGTGCAAGGGGACATGAGTGGGACATGAGTGGGGGTCTGCTGGCAGGTGCCCCGCACTCCTGGGGGGTGGGTGTGCAAGGGGACATGAGTGGGGGCCTGCTGGCAGGTGCCCCTCAGTGCTGGGGGTGCAAGGGGACATGAGTGGGGGCCTGTTGGCAGGTGCCCCACACTGCTGGGGGGGTGTGCAAGGGAACATGAGTGGGGGCCTGCTGGCAGGTTCCCTGCACTGCTGGGGGGTGGGGGTGCAGGCGGACATGAGTGGGACATGAGTAGGGGCCTGCTGGCAGATGCCCTGCACTGCTGGGTGGTGGTGCTGCAAGGGGACATGAGTGGGGGCCTGCTGCCAGGTGCTCCTGACTGCTGGGGAGTGGGGGTGCAAGGGGACATGAGTGGTACATGAGTGGGGGCCTGTTGGCAGGTGCCCTGCACTGCTGGGGGGTGGATGTGCAAGGGGACATTAGTGGGGGCCTGCTGGCAGGTGACCCTCAGTGCTGGGGGGTGGGGGTGCAAGGGGACATAAGTGTGTGCCTGCTGGCAGGTGCCCTGCACTGCTGTGTGGTGGGGTGCAAGGGGGTAATGCGTTGGTGATCACTAGTGCAAGGTGACATGTGGCTTGGCTGTGGGGGCATGCCCATGGTGGATGGGCTGCCTGCGGGACATGACCAGGTGTTCAGGGTAGTCCCCTGTGGTGTGGTCTGCCTGCAGGGGCCGTGGAGGGTGCAGACGGAACACCTGGGAGGACCCACACTGCAAATTCACGTGTAGGACTCCCCTGCACCCCAGAAATACACGTACCCCACTCGCACAGGGCCTATCGCGTGTGAAACTTGCCCGCACCCCAGTAATACACGTACCCTGCTGAAATCGCGTGTGGAACTTCCCGTGCACCCCAGTAATACACGCACCCTGCTGAAATCGGGTGTGGAACTTCCCGTGCACCCCAGTAATACACGCACCCTGCTGAAATCGCGTGTGGAACTTCCCGCGCACCCCAGTAATACAGGTACCCTGCTGTGATCGCGTGTTACACTGCCACGCACCCCAGAAATACACGTACCCTGCTGTAATCGCGTGTAGAACTTCCCGCGCACCCCAGTAATACAGGTACCCTGCTGAATTCGCGTGTAAAACTTCCCTGCAACCCAGAAATACACGTACCCTGCTGGAATCGAGTGTGGGACTTCCCGCGCACCCCAGTAATACAGGTACCCTGCTGTGATCACGTGTTACACTTCCACGCACCCCAGAAATACACGTACCCTGCTGTAATCGCATGTGTAACTTCCCCACACCCCAGAAATACACGTACCCTACTGGAATCGCGTGTTGGACTTCCCGCGCACCCCTGTAATACACGTGCCCTGCTGGAATCGCGTGTCAAACTTCCCCGCACCCCAGAAATGCACGTACCCTGCTGAAATCGCGTGGGTAACTTCCCGCGCACACCAGTAAGACAGGTACCCTGCTGAAATCGCGTGTAAAAGTTCCCCGCACCCAAGAAATACACGTACCCTGCTGAAATCGCGTGTGGAACTTTCCGCGCACCCCAGTAATACTGGTACCCTGCTGAAATCGCGTGTAAAAATTCCCTGCACCCCAGAAATACACGTACCCTGCTGGAATCGCGTGTGGGACTTCCCGCGCACCCCTGTAATTCATGTACCATGCTGTAATTGTGTGTTGAACTTCCCAGCACCCCAGAAATACACGTACCCTGCTGAAATTGCGTGTGGAACTTCCCGCACACCCCATTAATACACGTTCCCCGCTCGCCGTTTGCTGTTTGGCAGCCCTGTATACTGGTCCAGGGTTAGCGCAGCCCTTTGCGATGAATTGGGAATTTTGATGGCAGTTCCTTGCGCGAGGGCGTTCTTGGGGGCGTAACTGGCGCAGTTGCCACGGCTGGTTTTGGAGGCTGAAATCCATGAATACACTGTGCGCAGATATCGATTTTAGCGCACGCGGCTGGCGCAGACATTCGCATGCGCACACTGTGCGCCAGCCGCGTGCGCCACTTTTGTGTGAAATTCTATGAATTACCCTGTTAGTTGTGCGTGCTTTTACATCCCTGCGGTCTCTTTGCGTTGCATTGGGGCCCCCGTATTTGAAATTCGAATTAAGGTGTGTGTGCTTTTATATCCCTGCTCCCTCTTTGCATTGCTTTTGTGCCACTGCTTTTGAAATTCGAATGTTGTATGTGCTTTTACATCAATGCACCCTCTTTGCATTGCATTTGTGCCCCTGTTTTTTTAAAATTTGTATTTCCTTTTTGGATTGCATTTGTGCCTTTGTGACTACTATGCCACCTGATGAGTGTACCCTAAATGATGCAGTGGAGCCACTCTTCTTTCATTCTCAACTAACCTCTGCCACCCCCCCCCCCCCCTATGGCATCACCATCGCATCTATCTTCTCCAACTGCTATACTATCACCTATCTTCCCTCTTGCACGAAGTCTGGAAAGAAAAAGTACAAAAAAGACATCCTGTCCATGAAGCCTGTACTACCCTTCGCAGACCCCTATATCAGCACAACTTCCAGACAGGTCTTCACTGATATCCTCTTCTCTGTCACTTCTCCAGATGTATGAACTACTCATCTCGGAGTGAGCTGAGTGTGTTTGCCTCTCTATAACCTCCATTCTCCAGTGGAATTGCTGCCGTGCCTTTGAAGACCCAGACCGGAGTCTGTCTTCATTTTCTTTGAACTTGCCAGGCGAAGCTATAAAACACCCACCCCTCGGCAGAGCCGAGGCGGAGTGAGCTGAGTGTGTTTGCTGCTCTGTAACCTCCATTCTCCAGTGGAATTGCTGCCGTGCCTTTGAAGACCCAGACCGGAGTCTGTCTTCATTTTCTTTGAACTTGCCAGGCGGTGCTATAAAACACCCACCCCTCGGCAGAGCCGAGGCGGAGTGAGCTGAGTGTGTTTGCTGTGTTCGCTGGGGAAGCGTAAAGCAGCACACTATCTGAAATGTGGCAGACTTCTTCCTCTTCCAACATGTGTGCCGCTGCTGAGCATCCTCATGAGACCTTGTGCCCAACACACGTAAGTCAATTTGGGAGTGTGGGAACGCCAACGCCCACTAAATGTAAACAATGTCAGTGTATTTTGGAAAAACATTTAAACTCAGCCGGTCAAGATACGCTGGCGGAGCAAAGTAGTAAGGGTTGTATTGCAACCGAAAATGAACTTCCTATGACTTTTGCATCTATTCCTAAATTATTAAATGCTGATGTGTGTCTTAGTGCATGTGAACCTGGAGACTCGGCTAACAATCTAAGTGGCAAAAATAACACAGATTTTAAAGAAATTGTTAATAGTGCCAATGATAGTCCTGTTGGCAAAATAAGCTCATTGTCCAATTTACCGCAAAAAACACTTATAAACGAGACAAGAAACAAAACTGAGAGCTTAGATCGCGACATGGATCACAAAGTAATCTATCATAATTCTAGCGACCCGGAAATATTGGAAAAACTAAGCAATCATCTGTCTGAGGGGGCGCTGATCTTCGCTCAGGAGGAGGTTTTTGTGGCACATGTACAAACAAAGCAACAGCAACGCTCCGAAGGTCCTTCGTTGCCTACGAAGCTCTTAATTACTAGCCCACATCCGTCTGATGCACAAGCTCAGAATCCGGCCGACTCTACAAAAAACCGTCGTGATTCTCTGAGTGTTGCTGACAAACTGATTGAAGACCTAAGAGTAATGAACCAATCAATGGCAGCCGCTCAAACCAGACAAAAACAAAACATTTCATCTATGTTGGAAAACTTAGAGCCACAATCACGTGAAACCTTGTCTGAAAATCTAGTGGCTACACAACCTGTTATACCGAGTCTTGGTCAGAGGCCCATGATAAACTCATTTCAGCAACTGAAGCGGAGAAGGATGGAGCATAGTTTTCACGGATCAATTCTGTTATCCCAGAAACGGTTATGCTCAGACCGGGAACAGGAAGCGGGTAAATGCCTGCAAACAACTACAAAGAGAGGTTCCCGTCCAAGTTCTCCATCTAGCTCGGAGACAAGTTTGTCAGATTCCGATTCGTCAAATCATACGAATCAAAAAATAAACGGACGGATGTCCCAACTTGATAATGACAAACTTAGTACCAAAGATAAAGGCGACAAAAATAGGCAACAATGTTTTAGTTTCATTGAACAAGTAATAAATGAACTTCGACCTAATTTAACATCGGCCCTGACAATAACAGTTGCACCTTTAATTAAACTTTATGAACAGTTGAATGAGGCATGTCGAGATCAAAATGCGTTGCTAGCTTTACTAAACGCGAAGATGAAAAGCTGTGAAGACGAAATTAAAGGGTTAAAAACCAATTTGAAAAATGATACAAAGACCTGTGGCACATTTATGGAGATAATCCGAGAGCAGCTAAAAACAAACGCGGAAGATAAACGCCTTTTCGCGGAGGTAGCTAGAGAAACAGTATCAATGATGAAAGTTACCAAACACAAAATTTGCCTTTTTGGCATAATAGTGACGAGCAAAGTCAAAAAGTTGGCTCACAAGCACGCTTTGAGTTGAAATCTGACAAAAATCTAAGACAAGAGGCAACAGGCGATGTGATATTTTCTAACAGCACTGACGTTGAAGACATCCTGCAGAGAAGCTGCAATGCTATTACCCGAGAAGTCCAAATGGATATGCCGGTATCAACTGTGGACAAATCTCTTAATAATACAATCGTGCCTAATGATACCAGCCGGATAAATCCGCAATTGGACTCTGGAGAGTCGACGGATTCGTCTTGCGAAAGCTTGCCCTCTATCACTGCCAACCATTTGCGTCCCCCCCAAAAACAACTGCTACTGAGATCCCCCTGGAACCTTGTCTCGATAAAATGATGGAGAAAAGTCAACCTACTTTTCCAATTTTCCAAAAACCTGACCAAGGTAAAAACGAAGGGATGGAGACAGGAAATACAAAAAAAGTCTGTCAAAAACAACAACGGAAATCCAAAAACATAATCAAACGAAAAAATCTCCAAGCACGGGGCTCAAGTAAATTCCTAAGGAACGTGAAGACTTTAAATGCCTTGTTACAGACGAGATTAGAATCTGAGGCTGTACTTCCAATCAATTTAAATTCTGATTTGAAATCAGCCGCCCAACCGAGCACGTCTGGGGAAGCAGCTGCCCACGACACTGATCCCAGAAGAAGATCTCGCAGAAGTTGTTGATATCACGGATCTAATAAACCTTTCCACATACGAAGAGGAGAAGCTAGTGAAGAACAGCCAGCCTCGAACCAGCCCGAGTCTATGGGCGTTAAACTTCTTAAACTGGCGGCGGAACCTCAGGAAAGTGCTCGTCCAACTGGAAGGGATTGTGGGAAAACAGGAAGAAGGTGTCAAATTATTAAGCAGCTCCCAGAATCCAATACTTGCATAACAAATCACAGTAACGAACTGCCTTCAGAACCTATTTATCTGACCCTAAATTAGCATCTAAATATAATAGAAGGCAAAAAAAAGCAGCTCTATATTTGGTAAACACTAATGATTTAGGTCAAGTAAATGAAGACCAGCAAATAAGTGGTATTAAGCTGAGCAAAATTGAACGAGAAATAGATGAAAACTCTTACCCAAAGCAAAGATGGATCTCAAAAACACAAAAAATAAAACAACCAGTAATAAAATCGATAAGGGCAGCAAATTACTGTTTGATTTTAGAGCAGATCCTAAAAGGGAAAGATGAGCTAATCTTAAATCGTAGAACTGTTTTCCAACTGTTTAATCATATACCACAATTGAGATCAATTGCCTCTGAAGATATTAGGGCAGTGGAATTTGTCAACGAAAATCTAATGGATGTAGTAAAACTCCACATACACTCACGAATTGTGAGAGATTTGTTGCTGTCTTAACAGCTCGGACTTGAACTGTTTAGGCTTCGATCTGTCTGAATTTCAAGAGAGAGAAGGAGAGCGATCCTACAGTCCGAATGCGAATTCCAGAAATAATTGGAAAAAATAATCCATTGAACAAGCTCAGACCTCCCGACATCTCGATAATCACCATCAACAGAAGAAATTGTAAACCTCTGATCATGCAATCGTTGCAAACGAAAGACAAATATGTCAGGGAAAAAGCCAGAGATCAGAAGACTGTGACGTAATTCAAATCACGTTCGCAGCTGAAGCGATCCCTGATATGGAAGCTACAAATGCAAAGCAAGTGGGTGTCACAAGGGAGAAAGACTCCTGGGCGTGGTTACCGAGTGTTCTAAATGCCAACTCAGACAAATAATGCCAGAAGGAGCCGCCGGACCAGACCCTAAGGATAGGGTCATGGAGCACCCGAGGATTTGCATATCTTTTTAATACATTCCCAAAGGAACTCAGGCAGTTGGACGTAATCTGTCTTCAGGAAACATGGGTTGTAGAATTCCTTGTTGTGGCAAATTATGAAATTGCCTTTAATCCAGCAGTGAAATTAAAGAAAGGACGACCAAAAGCAGGCTTAATTACACTAACCAAAAGCGGAACTTCGATAACTATGAGAACCTCTAAAATTATTTCGCCATATGTTCAAGTAACTTGGATTGAGGTTGGACCTGCCAAAAATGGCAAAAAAGAACAATTTGCCATCATCAATATCTATTGGCAGCATGATATCAATGACGAATCAGACTTTCTTGACCAGATATGCGATCTAATCGACTCGTTGCAGAGTGACGAAGGGAAACCTCATATAATCTTATGTGGTGACTTGAACATGCCCTCTCTTCATCTAGTGGGTTCTAATCAAATTGCCTCTAACCCAGTTGTGTCCAAAGATGCCTTTAAGATACAAACGGCATGGGTCGAAAAAATGGACGTAAGAAGAATGGCCCTATTGAACGGAAACACAAACGGGGATATACCTTCACAATTTACATGGAACAATGGAAAGTACCATTCAATCTTGGACTACTTTTATGTTGCAAATTCAATCCTTGAACAAGTCTATAGTCTAAACATAGTAGAAATGCCACAAAGTGACCACAATCTGGTGATAGTGACTATAGATGGAATCAAAAGAAAAACGAGGGATCATTGGCAAACCCCGATTACGGTCGAACCAGGGCGAAACAGGATCCGATGGAACGAAAGAAAAATTAACAAAATGTCCTCTATCCTGGAAAATATATACAAAGAAGACTTGGACACAAACGAAGAATATCTGACAATGTTCGAGAAATACTCAGAGACGGTGCGTGGCCCGTTAAAGAACAAACTGACCCATAAGCATATGTATGATCCAAACATAGTGGCAAAGAAGCGAGAATTGAGGAAAACACGAAGACAATTGCAAAAAAAGGAACCCAAGAATGGTGGCTGGAATTTGACAACATCAAAAAAATAAAAATAAAAGATGGCTAAAACTTCACAAATAGAACATGCTACAAGAAGATGCCGAGGCAATGTTAAAACTTATGAACAACAGAAATCTAGCAAAATACTGGGAAGTCATAAACAAAACAGAAGCTCCACAGAAAGCACTCCTTTCAAGTCTAGTCCCAGAGGCTCGTTGGATTAAACATTTCTCAGACCTGTTTGCAAAACAAACGGCTATTGGATATGAACTAACAAATGATAAGAAAGATTGGGTGCTCCAAATCTCCGAACAAGATATACTTAAGAATATATATAAATTGAGTACTTCAAGAGCCCCAGGGCCCGATGGGCTCACAAATCAGCTCTTAAAAGAACATCCTGAGGCCTGGTCAAAGTTTTGCATCAACCTCTTTCGAAACATATCAAAAAAACAAAGAGTCCCAATGTCATGGAAGACAGGCATTATAGTACCAATATTCAAAAAAGGAGATAGAAGCCAGCCGGGAAACTTTAGGCCAATCGCTCTCCTGGATGTCCTCCGGAAAATCTTTGCAAGTCAAATATTATACCATCTGACCAAATGGATAGACGATTCCAACAACTTCGACACCCGGCATACGGGATTCGTGAAAGGAGTTGGCTGTGCCCTGAATCTGTTGATGCTTAATATCCTGAAAATGGAGGCGATTAAAAACAACAAGAAGGTTTATGTGGCATTTGTTGATTTGGCCTGTGCTTTTGACAGTGTAGACCGTCAAATCCTATGGAGAAAACTTGAGCACTACGGCTGCCCAGGAAATTTGTTAACACCAATACACGATCTACATTCAGATACATCAATTCGCATAAGGCTGAACCAGGCGGATTTGCTCTCCTCTCCAATATTAACATCAAGAGGGGTTAAGCAGGGCTGCCCATTGGAGGCAACTCTGTTTAATTTCCTAATCTCAGATGTGGATAAAGACCTGTCGGAAGCCTGCTCCTTCCCTCCGAAGATAAATGAGAGAGCGCTGCACCACATGGCCTATGCAGATGACATGGTCATTTTAGATCAGACTCCAATTGGTCTGCAGAGAAAGCTGATAGCCCTAGAGCTGTATATGGAAAAAAATGGGCTAACAATTGATCCATCTAAAACGGAGATCCTAACTTTTCAGAATCTAAGGACAAAGAAGAGGAAAAAGGAACCGAAATGGTACATCGGAAGCAAGCTAATAGCCCAAGCGACCCAAGTGCAGTACTTGGGAGTAACAATCAGCTCAAACATAAACGATGAGCCAATGATGCAAAGGATCAGACGAAAATGCAGAATGCTAACAGCTCAAGGAGCTGTGATCAACAACAAATATGGGAAGTTCAGTCTGAAACCGGTCATGGACTTTTATCGAGTGAAAGTCATTCCATCGCTAATATTTGGAGTGGAAACGATGCTTGGATGCTCACACACCATCTGGCCTTGGTGTGAAAACAATTTTTGGTCCAATATCTTACGGTTACCAAAAGGAGCTCCGATTGCATGTCTCCGGTACGAACTTGGGTTGATCTCGATAAATGCCCAAATACAATGGAGCACTTTAACCTTATATCGGAAAATTATGGGAGCCGACTGCTACCCGCAGTTCCAAATTTTAAATTCTGATGGGGCGGCCCAACCAACGTCTATACTGACGATGTGGAAAGAATCATGTGCAAAAATTCTAAGTGATCTGGCAACAGATCTACATACACTCATTAACAACCCAAACAATATTAAAAAAAACTATGGGATCAAGATTGGACTGAAACATCGGAACTGAGAAGAGCACATAGTTGCATGAAGAACGCGCCCATAGAAGCTCGACAACCCTTGAAACTTCCTAAATATTTGGAACTCTTCCCTTCTAATCATAAAAGAAGAACTTTTATGCTGTTTCGCCTAAATTTGTAACGCACTAAGGAAAAAACAAACATCTGGAACAAATCAGTAATAACCGATGATGAATGTCGGTTTTGTAAAAAAGACAAAGAAACCCTGAAACATCTCGTCCTGATATGTCCAAAGTTTGACGGACTAAGGCAAGCCATTCTTAAAAAGATAAATGTCTTGGCAACATGCCGAAGCGCAGAAATAGTGTGGAGTCTGCTCCATCAAGGAGACATCAAACAAGTAACTTTTGCACTAACATTCTTTTTAGAGAATTTGGAAAAGTGCCTAAACAACGAAGGGAATTAACATGTGAATCTGGACAAAGGGTGCCATTTCATCTACCGTCTTTGTTCATCCTAAAATTAGCTTCTTGGACCATTTGAAATAGTACGACTTTTCATCTTTCTATTTTAGATTAAGCGGAACAACCACCCGTATTCATTCTTTCTCTAAGTTCGCTTGTCTTCTTTTACTTTCTTTTGTTTTTTATTCCTCTTTCTTTGTCTTTTTTACTGAGGAATTTTTTACTGTGGAATTTTTTTTACTGTGGAATTCCTGTAATTCAAAATCTGTATTTTAAAAGTTTGTAATGAACTAATAAAATAAAAAAAAAAAAACTTTCACATCCTCTCCCATTAATGGTGGCATCAAGTGGGAAGTCCTCTTGGTTGCTTCTCATCATCACGCTGCATCATTAATGTCTACCACACAGGCACTATCTTGGTTTAGGGTCCTCAACCCAACTTCCTCCTCTTTGACCGGCACCTGCCGTCCCTCATAAACTACCTTCCTTCACCTGACTCTCCCCATACCATTCTCGCTGTCCCTCCCCCTCTGACTGGTGTTCCAGGGAGCAGAGACCTCCTTCACCTGGCTACTCTTAACGCCCGCTCAGCCAACAAACACTCTGCCGACATCTGCCTCCTTTTTGAAGACACTGGCCTCAACATTCTCGCTCTTATGAGACATGGTTAAATGCCAGATCAGTCACTGCTTTTGGCTGCCTTCTCCCTGATGGCTTCAAGATCATCTACAAGCCACAACCTCACTGTGCTGACGGTGGGGTTGCCTTAATCTTCCCTGAGTGGGTTCCTTTTTCCTTCATGCCCACAGAGCTCTACTCTTCCTTTGCGAGCATAGTCTGCCATCTGGTCACCTCTCCCTCCTCCTCTCTGACCATTGCTAACATCTGCAGGCCTCCTGGCACTAGGACACTGGTCCTCTCTGAATGGGCTGATTTTCCTCCCTTCTCTCAACTACCTCTAAACTCCTCCTCATAGGCAATTTCAATATCAAATTGGACTCCCCTGTCACAGCATCCACTCTCTTCCTTGAGCTATGCACATCACTATCCCTCTCCATTCTCCCTTCTGGCCCAACCCACTTGTCTGGACACACTCTGAATATCCTCATCCATTCTAACCTCTCTCTATCCCCCCTCTGGTCACTCCACTCTCTTGGTTAGACCATTCTCTCCTCTCATCACACCATGGTCCCCTCTGCCCTGTGACTGCCCATCCAAAAGCCCTGCCAACCTTGTTCACGAACATCTGTCCGATGAAAAGAGTGCCAGCTGCTGCCTTCACATCCACCTTCATCCCCCTTCTCTCCCCACCCCCAGGCTCTACCACTGACTCTTCTCTCAGCAACCTCCATTTGGCTATTACCAACAACCTTGACATTCTTACCCCAATCAAGAGTGTCTGCCTGAAACCCGCCTCCAAACATAACACCTGGTACGACTCTGAACTTGCAGTCATGAAATGCAAGTGCAGAGCTGTGGAACAGAAGTGGCAAATCTCAGGCTCACCCTCTGACAAACTGGCCGACTGTTCCAATGGCAATACAGACTCTCCATCTGTGCCAAGAACAGGGCCCAAATTCAGGCACGGGTATATGGTACATCAAACAACCCGGCTGAAGTTTTTAAAATCAGCAGGGAACTAGCCAACCCTTTCACAGTCTCCTCCTCCCCATTTCCATCCCAGGCCCTCTGCAATGTACTGGCCACACACTTCACCACTAACACTCAGGCCACACACTTCACCACTAAAACTCTGGACATCCTGAGCACACTTGCTACCCTCCCACCCAACCTCTCCCTCACTCCCTTGCCTCCTCCGGTTTCTCATCCTCCTTCTTCCTCGCTCTCCTCCTTTTCCCCTGTCACACCTGAAGAAGTCACCAGAGTTGTCTGCTCCATGAAAGTCTCTTCCAAACAGGTTTCCCCTGGCTCCTCCAAACCATCAAAGACAACATTGGCTCTCTTTCCCCTGTACTGACTGATCTCTGCAACCACTCGTTTGTCACTGGATCTTTCGCAGCCTCCCTCAAGCATTCCCTTGTGCACCCCCTCCTGAAAAAACCATCAGCAGACCCTACCTGTCCAGCCAACTACCACCCTATTTCTATTACCCCCTTCCATGGGAAACTGCTGGAGAAGCTGGCCTTTCCAAAACCTACCTCACACACTGAACTTGTTGGTGGTCTCCCCAACCATCAATCTAGGCTCTGAGCATCCGGAGGCATGGAAACTGTTCTTCTGAGCACCCCTGAAGAACTACTTGCATCTCTGGACTCTAAGTCTCCAGCTATCCTCATCCTACTCAATCTCGCCTATGCCTTTCGATTCGGTTAACCATCCTATCCTCTTAAAATGGCTCCATGATACCCTTAGTATCTCTGAGCAGACACTGGACTGGCTTACCTCCTTCTAAACTGATTGTTTGTCCCAAGTCGTTTTGGGCACCTTCTCCTCACCTACTTCCTTTGCCACCAGTTGTGTCCCCCAAGTCTCAAAGCTATCCCCCTGGCTCTTCAACACTTATCTTGCTTAGCTAGCACTCCTTAATTCCTCCTTCTCCGCCAACTTCAAGTGCTAAGCAGATGACACACAACTCTTTTTCAAACTTCCTGCTGACCCTCCTGCATCTTCTATGATCCCTGACTGCCTATCTGCCATCCAGTCCAGGTAAGCGTCCAACAAACTCTGCCTCAATGCCAGCAAGAATATGATTATTCCCATTGGGACCCCTGCTCCCTCTTTTTTTCTCTCACTCTGGACATCCTCTATGGGCACTCCCCCTGCTCGGTCTTCTGAAGCCAGAAACCTTTGAATCATCTTTGACTCCTCTCTCTCGTTCCTCACCTCACACTCAGGACATTGCCAAGATGTCCCACTTTAAACTCTTCCTTCTCAAAGGAATTGTCCCTTTTCTTACTTTCCCCCAGATGTTCAATGTTACCCAAGCCCTGGTTCTTTCTAGGCTTGACTACTGCAATAGCCTTCTCCTGAATCTACCTTCTTCCACTTTACTACCACACCAGCTAATCCAGAATAGGGAAGTGAGACCTATCCTTGGCCTTAAGCCTAGGGACTGCATCTCTCCTGCCCTAAAAACTCTTCACTGGCTCCCGGTTGAAGCATGAATCAATTAAAATCACTCTTCATCATCCACATGGGTGTCTGGGGCCTGGTATCATGCTATCTGCAACTTCCTCTTACTAAATACTCTCCCTCTATACCTCTGCAGTCCTCTAGCACCAACTCTCTGTCTGTAAAGCGTTTTTCTAAACAGAGGGCCGGAGGCCGATCACTTTCTTCAGCTGGCTCCCTCTTATGGAACAGCCTCCCCCTTCCTCTTTGTCTTGAGCAGGACTTCCTCAAATTTTGGAAGCTCCTCAAGACTTTCCTCTTCACCCCCTCCTTCCCTTCTTCCCTCCTCTGCTATTCTCACAGTCACTGTAATTGGTGGCCAGGGCCCTTATTTATCCTTCGGGGACCTGGCCTCCCATACCCAATCACCCCAGCCTCTGCCTACCTTTCAGCACTTGCCTCAGCACCCACTGGCCTCAATCTTGCAGGCTTGCACTTTCTACCCAATGTGGCTCCATGCCGCATAGCACTTACCATACTATGCACTGCATCTGCTTCTCACCCACGAGCACAGATATTCCCGCACATACCCCACCCCCACTTCCCCTCTCCTCACTGCATTTGCATGTATGGAATACTAACTAGGCATAGTAGGTTTGTCTTTATTTTCCACTGCATTCATTGTTTTCAAGCCCATGTTACTTCCCTGTTGCCCTGTGGGTGCTTTGAAACTGAATTGGCTTAGTGTATAAGCGCCTAACAAATGCACAATAAATAAATACATCTTTTATAATGGAGAATTCCAACTAACTTTAAAATGTGTTCTTTTCATTGTTCAAGAGCATGAAATGGCTACTTTTGGAAATATAAACAATGTATACACGTAAATAATATGCAGCTGAATTATTTCTATTTACAAATAATTTGCATTATAGTACTCATGATTTGACTTGTTTTGTGAACATGGCAGCTAATAATTTAAATGTATTGCTGACAAATACCATCAAGCACTTTTTTAAACAAATAAAAAACATGTAAATATATGTATTACATACATAGGCCGTGATTCACTGTTAGGCGGAAACCTGTGCAGTTCCCTCTGGGACCACTGCAAAAGATTTAGGACTACAGGTGTTGCGATGAACCCACTTGGTAGCAGTCTGTACCACACAGATTCAAAGTGGTAGCTGTGGCTGAGCAGTCAGACTTCTCTCAAGAAAAGTTGGTCAGTATAGGGAGTATACAAGATAGGGCAATTCTTTGCAGCAAAACGAGTAAGCACGCAACCAGGCTTAGTATAAAGATAGTAAGTTATTTATTTATAACAGAACGTCTATAGAAAATACTAAAGCAAATCACGGCAACAAATCAAAATACAATTACTCTGCAGAATGGAATTATCTCAATCCCCCGAAACACAATATCGACAACTCTAGGTTCTATGGCACCACTTATTTTCAGACAGAGGTGTATACCTCAACCCAGATGACACTCGAATATTTAGTGAGGAAGGGAGAGAAGAGATAGGCAGGTAATGAAGTCAACACGGTTCGTACTGAAGCAGGTAAAAATGCAAGGCAGGAAGGCATTAATCACGTTAGATCACAAAGTTCAGCGGCCAGGCCCACTCGGCGAGAGGCAAGGCACGATGTCCTAGAAAGTCTCTACTGATGATGCACTCGAGTCTTGGTTAGCAAATTGTTTAGCGACAGGTTGAACCAGTTCAGAACAAAGAGTGAATAAAGCTTGGAGGCAACCCAACGGAACGGAGAGGAATCAGATACCTCACACGCACCGATCGAAAAGGGAAGCCAGGCGGGTACGGTACCTTGTTGTGGAGGGCAGCTCCGGCGGGGGCAGTTGTTCCTGGTGGTGGATGCACTACGGGTCTTGGCCAAGAGAAGAGATGTTCTCGTCGTCGAAGAGAAGAAGTCCGGTGCACCACCAGGGAAGAAACCAGCCGCGGAGTGCTCCGTCACAAGGCACCACCTTCCGCTCACGGTGCAGGAGTAGTGGCTATCCGGTCGCCGGGTGCTCTGCACGGGCAATTCGACCACTGCGTCCTGGGCGAACGAAAAGCACGAAGAAGACGACTGGTTGTTCCCACCAGTCAGGGAAAGAGACTCTCCGGCAGGGAGATCTCTTCTGTCGTCGGGAGATTGGGAGACGATTCCGCAGGGCTCCACCGGAGGTGTCGTCGTGCAGGTCGGCTCCGCGTTACCCTCGGCGGATTCTTTAGGTCCAGTGGCGACTTCCTGAAGATCCAGTCCCAAAAGCCCTGCTTTTATGCAGACGCCCCCCATTCATTCAGCCTAGCTGTCAATCAACACATGCTAAGTGGTGAGCGGGAAGGCTCACCACCTGGGCCAATCACTCCAGAGTGCGACCTGAGTTGGCAAGGCAACTCGGTCCAGGGTGTCTAAACCCCCTCCCACACCCCTGAGGTAACCCAGACAGAATGGCGCCACTTTGGAGGGTCTCTGTCCAGAGGCCCGCCAAAAGTGGAACAAAGGGCTCGACCTTTGGTTTAGGAGTCACAGAGAAAAACACAGATGCCATTTTACAAACCGAGTTCTGGCAGAAAATACCACTCGATAAACTTATTTAAGATAAGTAGATCGGTGGCACGTTGGAGATTAACAAGAAAACAGGATCAATCTTCAACAATGGGACGAATCCCATAGGGTTATGCTCGGGGTCGAACATAACAAGTAGTTTCCACTGCCACCAGCCAAAATTCGACGAGGGGGGACGGGACAGTGCCCCCTCGAGTAACAGATCCAGGAGTAATCGAATTACCCCTACTAGCACGTCCACAATAAGATGGTTGGTACTAGTTCCGTTAGCAAATTTGGGTCTAGTAAAGCCAATGGTGACTTTACATGCCCGGGGAGACAGTAGTCAGTCCCCGGGTATGGAGTCTATGGTGGGGGTCCTGCTAAGGCGCCCCCGTGTCACGACACGTAGGGTGTAGTGTGACACACATAGAAAAACTTATGAGACCCTATGGAGTAAAAGACCCCATAGCCCATCGAACACATTGACATATCAAAGGAATCACACACATACATGTCCAAGAGTGAGAGTAAAAGGGTCCCACTCTTGGCAGGATGGAAAAAACAAACTCCAGAAATCCAGCAAAGCTGCTGGGGGACTCACTAGGTTAGGAAATTCAGCCTAAACAGAGAATTCTCCCTAACACTCGCCCCCCCCCCAGACTAAGGGACAGGAGGATTTAATCCACTCCTGGATGAATCTCATACCTCTAGTCGATGATATACATCCTAGAGAGACCATCAGCATTTTGGTGGTGACACCCTGACCTGTGCTCAATGGTGAAATCGAACCCTTGCAGGCAGATCGACCATCTCAGTAGTTTCGGGTTTTCACCTTTCATTTGCATTAACCATCTCAAGGGTTGGTGGTCAGTCTGAATAACAAAAGTAGAACCATACAAGTACGGCCTAAACTTCTTCAGAGCCCACACGATAGCAAAGCACTCTCTTTCGATCGTTGCCCACCTTGTTTCAGGATCCTTCAGCTTGCGGCTGATGTAGCAAACGGGGTGCTCCCTACCTTTCCCATCCAGTTGACTGAGTACGGCACCTATCCCTACATTGGAAGCATCTGTCTGCACAATGAAGTGTTGGCGGTAATCAGGAGCTCTGAGTACTGGGGCTTGGCAAAGAGCCTTTTTCAGGTTTTCAAAAGCCTGATTGCACTCCTCGTTCCATTTAACCTTTTTAGGGAATTTGGGCGAGGAGATGACATTCAGTGGAGAAGCTATGGTCCCATAGTTCTCTATGAAATTCCTGTAATACCCGGTGAGGCCTAGGAAGGCTCTCACCCGAGTCTGAGTAGTCGGTGTTGTCCAATTTTGCACAGCTTCAATCTTACTGAGCAAAGGCCTTATTTCTCGACCGCCTACCTCATGCCCAAGGTAGACTACCTTACTCTGTCCAATTTGGCATTTACTCGCCTTTATGGTCAGTTTGGCTCGTCCAAGAGCCTGCAAAACATCTCTCAGGTGGGTTACATGTTCGTCCCAGGAATTGCTGAACACTGCTATGTCATCCAAGTATGCCATGCAGAAGTTCTCCATCCCGGTTAGAACCTGGTTTACCATCCGTTGAAACGTAGCAGGTGCATTCTTTAGTCCGAAAGGCATTACCGTAAACTGGTATAAACCAACGGGGGTAGAAAATGCAGTTTTCTCCTTGGCATGGTTGGTCAGGGCTATTTGCCAATAGCCTGACGTCAAGTCAAATGTGCTGAGGAATTTGGCGGCGCCAAGTTTATCCACCAACTCATCTGTTCTTGGCAAAGGGTGGGCATCAGTCGTGGTGACTGCGTTAAGAGCTCTATAATCCACGCAGAATCTAAGTTCTTTAGATCCGGCCTTTGGTACTAACACAACTGGGCTAGACCATGGACTAGTAGAGGGCTCTATTACCCCGAGATCAAGCATCTTGCTGACCTCACCTTTGATGTGGGTTCTTACGTTTTCTGACATGCGATATCCTCTGCTTTTGACAGGCAGACAGTCACCAGTGAGTATCTCGTGCTGGCCCCAAGGGGTCAAGCCTGGTGAGAGCGAGAACAGAGAGGCAAACTGATTCAACATAGACTTGCACTCTGCTTGTTGCTCGGGTGTCAGATTGGAGGAGAGATTTACTCCTTCAATTTTTTCATCTAAAGGTAAGCCTTGGAGGAGATCCGGAAGAGTTTCGCTCTCTTCTTCTTCCTCGGCTGATGCTAGAAGCAACGCTCCTACATCAGGTCGTGAGACATACGCTTTAAGTCGGTTGGTGTGAAAGACTGTCGGAGCCTCCTTGGGGTTGCCCAAGTCCACCAGATAGTTAACCTCACCGAGCTTACCCACTACTCGGTAGGGTCCCATCCATTTATCTTGCAAGGCCCTCTGCCTTGTGGGGATCATAACAAGAACAAGCTGGTCTTGAGCGAACTCAACCATGTTAGCCTTTTGATCGTGCCAGTGCTTGATCAATGCTTGTCCAGCTTTCAAGTTATCGCTTGCTTCCGTCATCAGGTGCGACATTCTCCTCCGGAGACCTATCACATAGTCAGTCACTCTGACTGGCTTGGGGGAAGGAGCACTCTCCAACCCCTCCTTAATCAGTGCCAATGGACCTCTGACGGGATGACCATAGAGTAGTTCGAAGGGAGAGTAACCTACTCCCTCCTGAGGGACTTCTCTATAAGCAAAAAGAAGGCATGGCAATAGAAAGTCCCACTTACGCTTAAGGGGTTCTTCTAGAGCACCCATCATGCTCTTCATGGTTCGGTTGAACCGTTCTACCAACCTATTGGTTTGTGGGTGGTAAGCCGTTGAGAACTTGTAAGTTACCCCGCAGGTTTTCCACATGGCTTTCATGTAGTGGGACATAAAGTTTGACCCCCTGTCACAGATTACTTCCTTAGGAAATCCGACCCTAGTAAAAATACCAAGGAGGGCCTTAGCCACAGCCGGAGCTGTAACAGTCCTCATAGGAATTGCCTCAGGATACCTAGTAGCATGGTCTACTACAACAAGTATAAACCTGTTGCCTGAGGAGGTTGGAGGATCAAGGGGACCAACGATATCAATCCCTACTCTCTCAAATGGGACTCCCACAACGGGAAGAGGCACTAACGGTGCCACATTCTTGGACCCAACCTTACCAGAGATCTGGCAGGTATGGCAGCTTCTGCAGTGTTTTTCTACTTCGGCCCCCATTTTTGGCCAATAGAAGTAGAGCGAGAGCCTTTCCTTAGTCTTCTTGAAACTCAAGTGACCAGCCAAAGGAATCTCGTGGGCTAACTGCAAGAACTGTGGTCTGTTCTCTTGGGGTACTACAAGGCGTTTGTAGTCTCCAGGTGCAGACTCGGTCGGTTCACTATAGAAGAGGCCATCTTCCCAGTGCAACCTATGTTTCCCAGGCTCTTGCCCTTCAGCCTGAGCTTCTGCCTGATAGCGAAGACCTTGCAGAGTTGGACATTCTCTCTGTCCCTTACTGAAGTCTGCCCTGCTGGGTCCACCTTCTGCCAGTAACGACTGCAGCTCAGGATGGTCAACAGGATCCAGATCTCCAATGAGTTCTTGGCCTTCCATTAGCTCTTCTTCAGAGTCTAATTCTACCATACAGGGTTGTACTTCCCCCTCAGCCGCAGCTGGAGGTGGAGTTACGGGTGTGACGTTGGACAACCGCGGGGAAGTCCGTGTCGGCTGCATTGGAATGTGGGCTGTTGGTTTCGGTTTAGAAGTTTTAGGTTTCCCTTTTGCTTCTGTGTTCCTAGAGACAGCGGCCGCCATTTCCAATGGAGCAGGAGTGATTTCTTTCTTCATCATCTCCCCGAGAGTACCGCGCATGGTCCTCTCTCTTGCAGGTCTGGTTAGCTCCTGTAACCGTTTACTAGGAGGTCTGGGAGTATGCGATACAACTCCGAGAGTTTTCAAATCGTTACCCAACAGTACGCGTCCTGGTACCTCACTCTGTATGCTGACAGGTATCTTTACAGTCATGTCGTTACACTGGATGAGAACTGGTAATTGGGGGAGCATCTGCACAGGCCCTCCAGCTAACTTGGTGAGGCGTTTGGGTGCCTTAGCAACATCCTCCGCCTGAAAAAACGATTTATCCACCACAGTTATGCTGGCCCCAGTGTCCCTAATGGCAGGCGTCTCCTGACCATTCACCTGGACACTGTCCTTATAATACTCTTTAGTATTATCGGGGATAGAATTATAGACATCTAAATTCTGCTGTTCCCACAACCCCAGAGATACTAAAGAAACGCTGGCTGAGACTCCAATGGGTTCGTCAGCTAGCAGTAGAAAGTTTCCACTTGTCATTTGGACTTCCTCCTCTGGAGCGAAGGCTAAGGAGACAAGCTGGACCCCTGAAGGTTTACCCTTACATCTGGGATCTCCTTTCACATGATCAGTCGAGCCTCAAACAAAGCATTTCCCGAATGCTTTCTGGAATGGTGGCTTGTTCTGACCTCCTTCCAGTTTGGCACCAGAAGACACACTATTCTGCTGTGGTTTTCCCGGTGGCTTACCCTTCTGGTTTTGTTTGGGGCCCTCTTTGGAATGTGAGTTATTCGAATTCTCCTTCGAGTCTTTTTTAGGCTGTTTTCCCTCGTCCTTTTTCTGAGTTGCCCCAGAATCCTTGTGAGTAGCCCTGTTGGCAACCCACAAGTCAGCAGCCTTAGCTAGAGCCCTGGAATCTAATTCCTTCGAGTCAGCCAAGTGCTGTCTGAGCTCAGGAGAACAGGCATCATAAATCGACTCCAACATAAAAAGATTTCGCATACCCTCGTAAGTGTCAACTTTGTAACCCTTAATCCATCCCTCTAAGTTTTTCAACCCTTCACTCACCCAGGTAGCCCAAGGGGTACCATCATGCTTTTTGAGGGTTCTAAACCTCTTAAGATACTGGGAAGGGGTCTTCCCGAATCTAGCTATCAAAGCTAGTTTCACACTTTCGTAATCCGTCTTATCCACCTCCCCCAATTCCATTACCACATCAGTCGCAACAGGAGGAAGCCTAGAGAACAACCAGGGGAGCAACGCGTTCCCGGTGATGTCCTGGAGCCCATGATTGTATTCAAACAGTTTCAACCAATCCAACACATCCAATCTCGGTTCGTACATACCCACTAATTCCTTCGGCATCCGGGGTCTTTTGGGACTGGAGCTCCTAGAGGAACCAGAGGAGAGAGAAGCATTTTCCATAGACAACTTTTTCATTTGTAACTCATGATTAAGCTCTATTTCCCTGAGTCTTAACTCAGCTTGTTTCTGCTCAGCCTGGGCATTCATTCGTCTGAACTCGAGCTCTTGGTTTCGTTCAGATTGAGCCAAAAACCGTTTATATTCTAATTCGAGCTTCATTTTTTCAAGTTCAAAATAAGCAGGGTTACTTGTGGGACCTAGTATGGGCCCCGTAGGCACAGTTGGTAAGGCAGGTAGAGGAGCGGGAGAGACAGTTTCATTAGCCTCGCCGTCCTCGTCAGCCTCTTCATCGCTATCATCAGAATTACGATTCAGATCAACACCATTACTGTTATCTACAGTTGCTGGAGAGTTTGGTTCCTCTGAACCAGTACCCAGACTTTGGTTCGCAAGCAATCTCTCTATCAGTTCTAACTTCTTGCCTTTTACAGAAAGATTCTCTTGTCTACAGAGAGCTCGCAGACTCTCAGTATTTTTATCTGACAAAGACTCTTGGCTGTAAATTTCCATCGTAGACATGTTTTTGAAAGTTGCTTTTGCAAAGTTTTGTGGTTAGTCGTCCTACAGCGTCGAAAAGCACTCTAAACTGTATACTCGATACTAATCCCACCGCTGTACACCAGTGTTAGGCGGAAACCTGTGCAGTTCCCTCTGGGACCACTGCAAAAGATTTAGGACTACAGGTGTTGCGATGAACCCACTTGGTAGCAGTCTGTACCACACAGATTCAAAGTGGTAGCTGTGGCTGAGCAGTCAGACTTCTCTCAAGAAAAGTTGGTCAGTATAGGGAGTATACAAGATAGGGCAATTCTTCGCAGCAAAACGAGTAAGCACGCAACCAGGCTTAGTATAAAGATAGTAAGTTATTTATTTATAACAGAACGTCTATAGAAAATACTAAAGCAAATCACGGCAACAAATCAAAATACAATTACTCTGCAGAATGGAATTAGCTCAATCCCCCGAAACACAATATCGACAACTCTAGGTTCTACGGCACCACTTATTTTCAGACAGAGGTGTATACCTCAACCCAGATGACACTCGAATATTTAGTGAGGAAGGGAGAGAAGAGATAGGCAGGTAATGAAGTCCACACGGTTCGTACTGAAGCAGGTAAAAATGCAAGGCAGGAAGGCATTAATCACGTTAGATCACAAAGTTCAGCGGCCAGGCCCACTCGGCGAGAGGCAAGGCACGATGTCCTAGAAAGTCTCTACTGATGATGCACTCGAGTCTTGGTTAGCAAATTGTTGAGCGACAGGTTGAACCAGTTCAGAACAAAGAGTGAATAAAGCTTGGAGGCAACCCAACGGAACGGAGAGGAATCAGATACCTCACATGCACCGATCGAAAAGGGAAGCCAGGTGGGTACGGTACCTTGTTGTGGAGGGCAGCTCCGGCGGGGGCAGTTGTTCCTGGTGGTGGATGCACGACGGGTCTTGGCCAAGAGAAGAGATGTTCTCGTCGTCGAAGAGAAGAAGTCCGGTGCACCACCAGGGAAGAAACCAGCCGCGGAGTGCTCCGTCACAAGGCACCACCTTCCGCTCACGGTGCAGGAGTAGTGGCTATCCGGTCGCCGGGTGCTCTGCACGGGCAATTCGACCACTGCGTCCTGGGCGAACGAAAAGCACGAAGAAGACGACTGGTTGTTCCCACCAGTCAGGGAAAGAGACTCTCCGGCAGGGAGATCTCTTCTGTCGTCGGGAGATTGGGAGACGATTCCGCAGGGCTCCACCGGAGGTGTCGTCGTGCAGGTTGGCTCCGCGTTACCCTCGTCGGATTCTTTAGGTCCAGTGGCGACTTCCTGAAGATCCAGTCCCAAAAGCCCTGCTTTTATGCAGACGCCCCCCATTCATTCAGCCTAGCTGTCAATCAACACATGCTAAGTGGTGAGCAGGAAGGCTCACCACCTGGGCCAATCACTCCAGAGTGCGACCTGAGTTGGCAAGGCAACTCGGTCCAGGGTGTCTAAACCCCCTCCCGCACCCCTGAGGTAACCCAGACAGAATGGCGCCACTTTGGAGGGTCTCTGTCCAGAGGCCTGCCAAAAGTGGAACAAAGGGCTCGACCTTTGGTTTAGGAGTCACAGAGAAAAACACAGACGCCATTTTACAAACCGAGTTCTGGCAGAAAATACCACTCGATAAACTTATTTAAGATAAGTAGATCGGTGGCACGTTGGAGATTAACAAGAAAACAGGATCAATCTTCAACAATGGGACGAATCCCATAGGGTTATGCTCGGGGTCGAACATAACAAGTAGGTTCTACTGCCACCAGCCAAAACTCGACGAGGGGGGACGGGACAGTGCCCCCTCGAGTAACAGATCCAGGAGTAATCGAATTACCCCTACTAGCACGTCCACAATAAAATGGTTGGTACTAGTTCCGTTAGCAAATTTGGGTCTAGTAAAGCCAATGGTGACTTTACATGCCCGGGGAGACAGTAGTCAGTCCCCGGGTATGGAGTCTATGGTGGGGGTCCTGCTAAGGCGCCCCCGTGTCACGACACGTAGGGTGTAGTGTGACACACATAGAAAAACTTATGAGACCCTATGGAGTAAAAGACCCCATAGCCCATCGAACACATTGACATATCAAAGGAATCACACACATACATGTCCAAGAGTGAGAGTAAAAGGGTCCCACTCTTGGCAGGATGGAAAAAACAAACTCCAGAAATCCAGCAAAGCTGCTGGGGGACTCACTAGGTTAGGAAATTCAGCCTAAACAGAGAATTCTCCCTAACATTCACAAAGCGTTTTACAATTGTGTTTCCCCATTGAAGAAATGCTGTGTGAATCAGGCCCTTAGTGTTTTGCACATCACCATTTGAATAAATTAGATTTTAATTGCATTAATACTTCATCTTGAAAATGAAATGCAGATAAAAGTCTCTGAGTGCATTTTCTTTTGGCACATGTTACATAGCAGAGTACTGCTCACCTTATAAAATATAACAGCAGAGAAACATGGAAGTGACACATTCAAATATGCTTGATCTCAGAAGAGCCTGCGAAGAATTAATACATTATGAACAGAGTAGAGCTTCATAGAGCACAGTTGCGTGTGTGTGCATTTGTGCGTCATGTTGAACCAAATATTAAGTAGATTGCATACATTCAGTGAAATAGCTTACTTTAGCTTGTAAAGCCATTCAGAGTTGCTTACATACATGATGTGACATGCAACAGATACATGGAGGGTGAGGCATATGGGAAGTACATTAGTGAAATCCAGGAACTTTTTTCCTAGCCTCAGAGGCCATAATTGCTTACAGGTTTTGTTCAGTTGTCCAAATTAATGATGTCACCCTGGGCTAAAGTGACAGCCTGGTGCTGCAGCTTCACCTATGCTTGGAATCTAGCCTATTTCTTAGTGTGTGATTTTACTGTCCTCGGCTGAGAGTTTGTGCTATCAGAAGAATATCTCTTCCCGGGTCTCTGTGAACAGCAGGGTTTGGCTAGATTTAAAAAAAGGTATTGTGGCCCTCCAAAGCGAAAAGTCACTTGGGAAGGGATTTCTAGATGTTGATGTTAGAGAGTGAAAATTATACAACATATATTTACATTGCTGAATGTTGTACTCTCATTAAGGATTCATTGCTGCAGACAAGCAGCAAACATGTGGGGCCACCCCAACGTGGGAACACCCCTCATGCTAATGTCACAGTTTGCCATCTGTGTGGCAAGGGCAATTTTGTTTCCCCACATCAGCACAGTAGGGCCTATTGCCCCGCTCTGAAATAATCCATGTGTGGCCACTACCTGTGGGAACTGGCTGGTTGATACATAGTGGTGTCTTTGTCTCGGGAGGATAGCTCAGCGGCAACGTTTCTGCCTTCGAAGCAAGACGACACGAAGCTTAGAAATCTCTGGGTATTAAGTGCGTTATAAATAACCTATCATATCATATCTTAACGTTAACCTATCAATGAAAGCCATTGCCCTGCAATGATATCCTGGAAAATCACAGTAGGAATTAATTATCTGCTATTGAAGTATCAGTGTAAAATGGAGTTTGGACTATTCAAATTGAGGGTCACTTGAAGCCCATGTACTCATCTTTCCCAGGTAAATCATGATGACAGCCATGCATCATAAAAGGTCTGGCTACAGAAAAGAAGAAGGGTACAGGCTCCTTGGAATCTCTCAGAAGTAGTCGCCTTGTCAGATTCATCCAATTTCTTCTTTATATTTGACAGATCAGGGATGAATTTGTTTAGCCAATGGGGATCAAACATGTACTCTTGTTTCATAGTTACAAGACCAAACACTGAATCTAGGGATCTCAACAACCACCCAATGTACAGCTGCAGAAGAAGGTAAATCCATCCTCCTGGATGCAACTGCCCTGACTTCCTAAAGAGTACAAGAACTCTTGATCATACAACAATAACACTTTTTACAAATGGTTCAGGTAACCAAATATCTACACTCCTTATCGCAAGGCAGGTACCATCATAGTGCACAGTCCCACCAACAGTATCCCAGATCAATGGACATCATACATTTCCATTCTGAACTAGACAATGTGAGCCTCTTTTGTGTTGATCAACATTTGCTACAGACCATCATTAAAGAAAAAACTTCCCAAGGGATGTGAAATCCACTGATACTGGGTGGTCAGACAGAGGGTGTAGGAAAACCTTGCCAAGAGCAATACACGTGGTCTTGTTAAAGCAATTATGCAGTAAAACGCATGCATTTGCATTAGGCCCCAACAGAAACACAGTGCAAAAGCATTTGCATTAATGCTAGTGCAATTGTTCATGCACACATGTCATTTGCACATGCACAACAATGCATTTGCACTTGTACAAATGTTCCATAATGAGGCCCCCTACTCTATCGGTAACATTAAGCTACTCTCTGATGATAGTTCGGAGGATAAACCCCTCATCTGCAATTATGCTGTAGAAGGGAGGAAAGCAGTGTCTTTGCTTCTTCTGGTGCTGTGAGTCCCAATCCAGAGGCTCAGAGACAAACTTTGTCCTTGCTATCTTCACTCCCGACCTGGGGTAGGCTATACAGCACATGCAGGAGTCCTCAACCTCCAATGAGTAGACGGGGTAAAAGTGCACCTGGCAGAGAGAGGCAAGTCTTACTTCAACAGCAGTCCAGCCGCAATGTGCCCAGGGTTTGGTCGGGTGGACAATTTGCCTCTGCCTTGGAACACCTACCTTCACCTCAAGCCTGGAGTACTCTGAAAAGGACTTCTCTCCCAGCAAGGTGCATATGATTTCTTTTTGATGTCTTGATGGTCCAAAATGAATAACAGAAATAGTGAGAGACCCCTTCCTCTTAAAAGTAAAAGGCAACACAGGACTGGACAAAAGCAAGCATGCTTTAGGGGGTCCAATCACTGTTAAGGTATCATGTGACTTTTTTCCTTTTTGAAACACACCCAGTGTGTAGAAGGCAGGAAGGAAAGAGAAGCCAACGGAAAACCAAGATGAAGGAATCTTTCCTCCTCTGTGTTCTGCTTTGAATGACTGCCTAAACCCATCCAACTTCTCTAACCCTTCACAGTAAAGGCCCTTTAGTGTTAAGCCCCCTAGTTTAAAGCAGGCGTTTCATATGAAAGATATGGAAGTGTCCATTTGGAACCAGGTTACCAAGGAGATGCCCTGGTCGAAACTGGCCTGGCAGCAAGGAGTTTCCCTTCTTCCCAGAGAATCAACAGAGGCAGGCATCTTTTCTTTTGCTGTATTCGCTCAAATGAATACAGTCAGGCTGCCTGGAATTCTCATCACCTCTCATAGAAGGTCTGAGATCATAGGGTTTACACTTGTGTGCTACTAATCAGATGTGGCTTTAAACATTATGTGAAGTTCCAGCCACCATGCCAAAACCTAGGTGTAGCTTATGTTTCAAGATTATCCTTCGACCAGGTGGTTGTTAATCATAATTATTATTGTTTTGGATCAGATGTATATGCAACCTCTGTCTGCAGTGACAGTGATGTCACAGCATCTGTCAAACAGGGACCCTTTGACCTCTGAACCTGCTGTGTGCCGCTGGAGAGTAGGAGTTGTGGATCAGGAGATTGATGTCACAGGGCACAGAAGTACCTATGCTTTTGGCTTGGAGTTGCATGGACGGGGGCTCTGTTTCCCAGACAACCATTTCTGGGATGGATAACCTGCATCATTTTATTATTACAAAAAATTAAAAAGACAGGGGGCCTCATTACGACCCTGGCGGTAAGGGGTTAACGCCAGCGTTAGCTGCGCCGACCCCTTACCGCCAATTACGAGGTCCCTTAGCGCCATGGAGGTCTTAACACCCGCTTTCAGCGGGTGTTAAAATCCATGGCGCTAAGGGACCATGGAGTTAATTACGCCACCGTAATTTACGGTGGCGTAATTAACGCCTTCCCCACTCCCATTATGCCCTATGGGGCAAAAATGGGAATGGGGAAGGGTAAATGGGGATTGGGGACTTACCGCCCCGCCAAGGTCGGAATGGGGCGGTAAGTCCGCCAACCACCATGGCGTAAACGTAGTTTACGCCATGGTGGTAAAGTCACGGCCCAGGCGGTAACTTACCGCCTGGGTCGTAATGAGGCCCAGGGTCTTCTCACCCTCGCCAGATGGCAATCTTTCACTCTTGTTGTCAGCCATATTACATTTGATGTCAAAACAGAGGCAGCAACGTGGATTGTACAACCTCAATAGCGCACACAAAGAAGCCCTTTTAAGAGAGAAAGAACCCAAGATGCTGTACAGTGGAGAAGGATTGAGTACCCTGTGATACCTGGGTAATATGCAATATGCACGTCAATAAAAGATATATTAATGGTTTACTTTGCAGATAAAAGCATTGCCCTTTGCTTTCATAACGTTCAAAACCATGTGCATATTTTATTTAGAAACCCGTGAAATGAATGTTTTAAAGCATAGAAAAATAAGAATATGCATGCGAATCTAGTGTACCCCCCAGGCTTTTGACAAACATCAAATAAAAGGCAGAAACCTTACACCGGAAAGATTAAAGCACGAATATCACTGCCTGAGCCTGAATCAACTCAGCATGCAAATCTGGAACCATGGAAAACTAGCACTCACACATCATCATTTTTTTAAATTTGTAAATTGTATGCAGGGAACAGCGAACATTAGCACTTGCATGCTGTGGGGTACCCTGCATGAAATGTTACAAGCCTGCGAGGCGCAATGGACTAGGAAAGAGTAAAAGTGGGGCAAATTCGTTTTACTCTTTCCATGTTTCACTCCATCTCCTGAAAACGAAAAGAATCGCCTGTAAATATGAGCTGCAATCAGCATTTAACAAGTGTATCCTTTGGTATCTGCCTGGTCTTGACCACTTGCCAAACCAGGAGTGTTGCTATGTCTGGAAAAGCTCCGAGGCTACACTAATGTCGGGACTTTGGTTGTAGCCCCTGAGCTTCTATCTGGGGTTACAACCAAAAGACACAGGCCTATAGCCCATTCAGCCCCACCTCTGTGAAAAATCGAGGTGGATTCCATCGGGATCTGTTCGTTTTATGCCTGTTTGAAAATGTCATGTGGCTTAAAACAAAACGCAGTGACAAGATGAATGCACGGCAGAGATTTTTGCTCCACTCCCTGCCCTCTCCAACTTGTCACTGCTGGAAAATGGGATGGAGAGGTCAATTAAGGTGTAAAAGGATTATGCCTTGCTCTTATTATTACACCCTATTAATCACGTCTACATGTTGTAATGTCTATAATGTGAAGGCATCAATGGAGATAAAGCAGGACAAACTGTCTATCCGTTTCTCTGAAAGCAAGGCTGGCAAATGCCCTCTCCAGTGAACAATCAAAAATCTACTATATGAAGAATTAGCTGAAATACGCAGCATCGCCGGGGATTTTATTTTCTTGTGGGTACTATTTGTTAGAAATACCTTAAGGTAGCTTTACGCTTTTCGGAAAAGGCTCCACAAGAAAGGTGAAAAGAAACGATTCACAGCATTTTTTGATTATTTCCCATTTTGAAAATGTTTTCTCATAAAGACTACACAACACAATGGGCCTCCTTACGACCCTGGCGGCCGCGGTATGAATGCTGCCGGTAAGGTACTAGCACCGTTCATACCGGGCCACCACATTAAGAGTTTGCTCGTGGGTGGTGGTATGCACGTCTGGTCTGCCAGACGTGCATACTGGCACCCGCGAGCAGACCAGGATGTTAACAACGACCCGTCAACGTGTCCGTTGTCATCATCCACCCCATTCCCAATGAGCCCTATATGGGCTCAATGGGAATGGGGACGTACCGGGTCCGGGTCCCAAAAATGGAAATTACCAGGCCCACAAAAGTTGGAATGGCCCAGTAATTCCCTTTTTTTGGGACCTGGATACCAGTTTGGAGGTAGCCATGCCGGTAACAATGGCATGGCTACCTCCAAACTCGCAATGAGGCTCAGTGTATTCTTCTTCTTAAAAAGTAATTCTGAAATGTATAACTGCGCGTGAGAACAACATGGAGATTTCTGAGCAGCATGATGGGTGATGTACTACCGACCGTGCCAATAACTATGACCTACAATTAAATAGTACTAAAGTACATGTTCATTGTAAGGCTTGTTTATAAACAGCATTTTTGGTTTCCCTTCCCGGGAAACACTGTTGCTTCAATTACATTGCCCAGTAATTTTTTCATGCATAGCCTTGTGCCATTACACAGCCTAGGTGGTTGAGATTACAAAGCAGCATGATGGGTGAGCCAACTTTCAGTCAAAGGTGGTGTGGTGGCATTCCCAAGGGGATTGAGTGAGTTGAGTAATTCTGTTGAATAGTTTACAGGTAAATCGGCATTCACCACCGTATCGATGGAGTTGTACTCAATAACTGTGCCTGTAAACATATCCTGAATCTAATCGAGTTATGGTGCTCGTGTTGGGACCGGTCCTTCTACGCCCACATTGATGTTTTTCTGATTTCATGTAACCGTCTCATGTGTGGCTGAAATCCGGGGAACAGGATGGGTTGTCCAAATGCGATTTAGCCAGTAATGAACACAGGGTCCGAACAGGTAACTATGCAAAATCTGGTGCAGATCGGTGAAACGGTGTGTAATTGTATAAGGAACAACGCTTTGCCACAAATTACACCACACATGTTTACTTTTATATATATAGATAACAGCACGTTTAGTAGGAATGATGGAGTCAATATTCTCAGCTAACACATACAGCCCTATTTTATACTGAATGTCAAATTCATGCAGGGGACCACCAATATTAGCGCTTATGTGCTGTAGGATCCCCTGCAGGGGACCACAAATATCAGATGTTATGTGCTGTGGTATCGCCTGCAGGGGACCACCAATCTTAGCGCTTATGTGCTGTGGGAGCCCCTGCATGCAATTTTCAACATTCATGAAGCTGAGAGGAGAAGGTAAAAGTAAAGTGAGGTGAAGTTGGCTTTAATCTTTAATTTTTCTCTCTGTCTTGCAAAAAAGTAAACACCCCTTGCAAAGGATGCTTTGCAGTGAGTGTTAACTAATGGATTGCTATGAAATCATCTGACTGACCTTTAGCAGGTCAGGTGCTATACTGTGGCGGGTACCATATGAATCCATTTATTTCACGCCTGCATGAAAATGTCATGTAGGTCTGAAACGAGGCCTGCTTATGAGACAGGAAGAATGCATGGCAGAGATCCTATCTCTTCTGCATGACCCTCCACCACTTCATCACTGCTTGAAAATGGGCTGGCGTGTTAAATGGGGTCATAAAAGAGATTCACCTTGCTTATGCACTTCCTTTTATGCCTTGACTTTGCAGCCGTGACAAGATGGAGGGGGTTAAAAGTTACGTGCAAAAGAAACACACTGCCCAGATTTTTAATTTTTTTATTTGGTTGAACATTTCAACCTTTCAACATTTATATTGCACAGTAAAAGAAAATTAAAATCATTGTAACAATAATAGCCATCACTTATCGAAGCATTTCCCAGTTACAAGTGTCTGCTCGTTCCTCAACACCTTTGGTGAGAACTTTAAATACAATAAAAATCTAACCACAGATATAATCAACATGTCGTCCATTAAAAATATTTCATCTACTGTTAACAGTTTAAAATCTGCGTAATATCTATACCAAATTAATCTCCTTTGCCCTAAAAGGTTTGGGCACAGTATTAAAATATGCCTCAGCCTTTCAAGCTCGTTAGCATTATGACAGAATCTACATGTTTTCTGCTCATCAGACCATTTTAAACGTGCACCAACTACAGACGTAGTCAGCCATACAATAAAATGAAATCTTAAAAATAGCTTGCGATACTTATAACTGTGGAATTTCTGCAGGTTTATAGGGATTGTGTACAATGATTTAATTACAAAGGCTGCCATTTTAAACAACGTATTTTGATTACATTCTTCCCATGTCCTTCTCCAATCGTAACACAACAATTTCATTTGCACCCAATTTGGATTGGTTAATAACAATTCTAAATCAATGTCTGCCACTAACATTATTTCCACACAATCTTTCTTCCAAGATTCTAAAGACTTTTCGATCTGTTCTTCAAATATCTGAGCAATTGTCGTCAGTGGGGAATTCATTTCCTCTGGAGCCCTATCAGTGTTTCATCAAGCAATACTAAGACATTCCCTAGTTTTGGCGGGAATGCTGTAATCTTGTTCAAATATATCCCTTGGTCTTTTATACAAAAAATTAAAAGTGCTGGGGCTAAAATACAGCCTTGTTTAGACCTAGGTGGGTAGGAATGGGCTTATATAATAAACATCATAATTTCATTTCACCTGTATTAAGGTCATTGAGTATAATTGCAGAATTGGGCCCAAAATATAATTGGGGCCACCTGCCTCTCTCATCTTTTTCCATAATATAACCCTTGGGATTGAATCAAATGCCTGCATAAAGTCGATGAATGCCAGATATACTGGCTGTTCTCTCTGAATTACACCATTTTTTATTGATGATAGTATCAGGAGATTTACCACCGTTTCCATCCCTGAAACAAAACCTGATTGGCACACAGCGAACTGTAAATTCTTTGTCACCCATTTCATCAAGTCCTTCAGTATCAATCGTGCAAAAAGTTTTCCCGGGCGTCCAAAAGGGCTATTGAGTGATAGTTTATTTGGCTTCTCTATATCCCCTTTTATTTTAAATTATTATGATTACTGAGTTTTTTCAAGTTAGAGAGAATTTTTTTCTCATGGATTACCTGCGAGAAGATCAAAGAGAGTATTGTAGGCCAAAGTTCTGGATCTGTTTTCAAAATTACGTCGGTCAAGCCATCTGGTCCTGGGGCTCTTGATGTACTCAACTTCTTGAGCTCCACCAGGAAATCATCCTGGTCAAACGTAATAGCCATAGAGTCATCCCAGATATTTTCTATCTGAGAGACTGGGTTTTCCAATCTAGAAAACAATTTCATAAAATAAGCCATCCAAACCTCTTCTCGGGTTGATGATTAGAGGTAGAGGCATGCCATTGTAGCCAATTTTTAATAGCAACCACTTTTGGGCACTTTTCTTAGAAGCTATCACTTGAAGCATTGCCTCTCCATCACACTGGAAAATGTTTGCTTTGTGCATTCTGGTCCAATTCTTATATTTTTGTTTTACTTTTTTTAGTCAAGATCCCTTTAAATTTAGAATCCCCCTTGAGCAGTGATCTTAGGTCTTTCCTGCACTGACCTGTCTTCTTTTTCACCTCTAAGTCAAACATATGTTTATGTTTAAATGAATGCCGGAATCCCACCTGTTTTTTTCCATAAATAAATTAAGGGCAGTCACATAATCGTTCTCCACCACAAAACCCATAGACCTTGGCCCCTTTAAGACGCGGTAGCACTACTTGTTCGTGGATTGGGATTGCAGAATTTATCAAACATCAATAATGAAACCGACGGAAGTTGGCAAAATGTGGTGCTGTTTTATTTGCAATTATCTAAAACAGGGAGTTACAACGGATATCAACGGACATTCGCTCAATTTCTCGAGACTCATGTTATAAAAACACAACTTTTATAGTAAAAACTCATCATCAGTAACGTTGCACTATGTGGCAAACTACAGAAACCTACTTGGGGGTGTGATAGTCTTACAAGGAACATCTAGTATACGTTCCATACTGATGGGGGATGTGATTGGGTATCTATTGTCAGGTTGGCAACTAAGCCAATCACAAGTGCAAGTCATCTTCCATTTCATACTAATACTCAACACTTTATTGGTTGCACAAACTATAGGGATCTTTGATACGTGGCCCTCTACAATTGGTTTGGCACCCGTATACCCTTCTGGAATATTCCAAATGCTAGCAACATGCAGGCTACCACTCCAGGTGCAGGGAGGGTCAGTGTGATCATGCCTCGCCTCCCAAGTAGCCCAACATCTATCATCACTCTTGCAGTCTGCCAGTCAATTAAGGCTCTGCACTTAGCCTTGCAGAAGCTCTCTGCGCCTGAGAATAAAAGAAAGCATCTTCTTTGTTTCTGTGTAGCTCGACCCAATCTCTATTTTGATCTGACCATGTGACAGGAGACTGGCCCTCATTACGACCCTGGCGGAAATCGGAAAACGATGGCGGAAATGCAATACCGCCATCGAATAGCGCTCGGTGCGACTATGACCCGTCACCGCAAAGTACGAAGCCATTAGCGACACCGTAGTGAACGCCAACGCTAACTGCACCAAGCACGCGCGCGCGCGCCATGCGAAACCGCAAACACCACCATGGCGCAAGGGTACGCCAATTCCGACCCTAGCGGACATGTACCTAACGCCATCAGGCATGGCGGAATGTACCATTCCGCCATGGTGAGAAGTACGGCATCGTGAATCAACCGTAAACGGCCCCACTGAGTGCCTGTACACCGCTCCCTGCCCACAAAGTACAACTCCCCGTAGGTGCAATGAAGTCACAATGCAACCATTGAAATGTACAAGTCACCCATGCATGCCAACGAACAAAAGAAACACAACAGGGGCCAATGGGAGCTGCAGGGCACAGATGGCACGAATACAGAAGCCATCCCAATGGACATGACCACAGTCCCCCACCAAGAAACGCACGCAAACACAGGCACCTGTGACCAGCAATATTCCGAGAATCACATCATTCCACCAGTCCACCTGGCTGACCGGCATCTGTTACACAAAACCCAATCCCCCGCCCCTGAGCATGACAACATTCAAACTGTCATATTGGCAGCCCCCATCCCTGACCTCACGGGCCTAGTAGGCAAACGCGCCCAGTACAGTACCACGCAACTAAACTCCGAAGCCGGAACCCAATGCAGATCTCCTCACAATACATCGCCCCCCAAATAGGCATATGCCACATCACTTGCAAAGAAAAACGCTACACGGGCCAAATCAGAATAGAAATTTAATGCACATCAAAGTCACCAAGCCCATACAGCCATCAGGCCATGAACTCCAAAACACTAATCCCCATTGTGGGCTGCATCCGCAAGAAATGACCAGCCACTACTTGTGTGTCGCCCTGTTCCCTCATGGTACACAGAGCCACATTCACGTACGAAAAGGCAACATGGAAGCGCACAGAACCGCAGGGCCGTCCCAATGGGGAGGCACTAGTCCAGCTGAAAGGCCGAAATGTTGCTCCGAGCCACCAGTACTGCGTAAGGGCATGTGGGCCATTGGCGATCGTCCCATAAGATCGTAATGCTGCTCCACTGATTAACACGAAGCAGCAGGTGTCGGGAGTAAAACCCATCTGCAGGAGTGGCATACAGATGGCAGTGGCAAAAGGGGAGGAGATACCTGTCAACCAAAAGAAAAGAAAAAGAACAGAATGGCCATCAGAACCACATTCCAACAACTCACTTCAATGATCACACTAAATCCACAGCCATATGCATGCTAGCCCACTCCAAAGGATCATCACCACCCCAAAACCACTTGCGACTCATAACCATCTATATCGAGGTGCAAACACCATCACAAACGAGTGTACCTGTGCATGCGTCTGTCAAAACAGAATCCATCAGATGGGAATGTTAACGTGCCTGGACACAAGTGTCTGAGGGCGCGTCGAGACAGGGAGGGCTCAACAAGGCCAGATAGACGATGGTCCCACTATGGCAGCCCTGCATCACATAGCGTAGGGGAGGCGGATAGATCCCAAGAAGCCCTGTACATGGCAAACTCTGTATCAAATCACCTGCCCATGCATCCATTCATCATTCCCTCATCCCGGAATCAAAACGCCTGAATAATTACTCACATAACATTAGAAACATCCATTGAGTCCGTGCGTTATGCAGCCTGCAAAATCCACAGTGCCCCAGCCCGTAATTCCAGTGTAGTGAAGTAACATGTATTTGGGAACGTCCGGCCTCATCGCCCACGTAGCAATTGTGCATCCCTAACTATTCATATCAATCATTGCTTCCTCGCCATGGGCCCTGTCTCAAGGACATTGAACAATAGAACGTTATATTTGCAGTCAGACCTGTGGGCATCTCCTCGCCGCTAGCTGGAAACCGAAAGCGCCGCCCTTCGAATTCCTCATTTGCAACATCACGCCGAAAAGGCATCTGTGGCCGTTTGTAATCACTAATTATTCCATCGAGTGCGGCTGTGTGTGAAAATGGCAACTGCCTTCACCCACAAATGGGACGCCCCGCCCATGGTTGCAACTCGGTACAGTGATGCATGAGGGCCCACCGTTACTCGAGTACTACGTTCCACTGACCCTTCACAAGTCTGTTCGCGACTGCACAGATAGTATGTGCAACAATGGGACCACAGCAGAATGAACATGTCAACCAATGTTACACGGCCATCGGGTACAAATACATGATTGCAATAGCAAGATGCCATTCCCCGATTTGCAGCGTTGTGCGCGGGACGTGCTCGGCCAAAGGGGAGAGCAGTTTGCACAGGTGGAATTAATCACCACAGGTGGAGGCCATACAGCCTGAAAACACATAAATTGCACAGCCAGTCTCCTCCCACAACCACACCGAAATGCTACCGGCAGGACTCGCGATGTTGGCCCTGGGGGACCTGATAGCACTGCAAGTACTCCAACTCCAAGAAGAAGACGAACACCAACTGCAACCGGCCGCACGAAGGAGACGCAGGAGGAGGAGGAGGCCAAGGCAGGGCCAGCAAGGGGCGCCAGCACAGCCACTACCACCACGCAGGCAGCCCGCAATCCCACGCCTCCGAGCACATCCGTTCGACCTCACTGCTGAGCAGATCCACACCCTCTACCGTTTGGACCGGGACACCATAGCCGCCATTGTGGACATGACACAGGCTGACCTTGTCAGCATGATAGATAGCCCAACCGCCATCCCACCCCTACTGAAGGTGGTGTCTGTACTCCACTTCCTGGCCACAGGCACCTACCAGCACACAGTCAGACAGTTGCATGGCATTTCTCAGCCACTGTTCTCACGGACACTATTTCAAGTGCTCGATGCCCTCCTGCAGCACGCAGACGACTACATCTCTATACCACGCTCGGAGCAGGAAATTACCAACACAAAAGTGGGATTCCATGCACTTGCCGGCATACCGGGTTGCATTGGTGCCATCGACTGCACCCATGTGGAATTGGTCGTCCCACATGCCATGGAGGCCCAGTACCGCAACCGAAAACAATTTCATTCCCTGAATGTACAAATGGTGTGTGACTCCAACAGGATCATTACACATTGTTGTGCCCGATTCCCTGGATCAACCCATGATTCTATGGTCTTGAGGAACTCTACAATACCACGCTACATGGAGCGACACGCAGGGAACAGATCCTGGCTACTCGGTGAGTCTCATTACATGCATGATTATGTGGGGTATGTGATTTGGCAATGACCTGGCAGGAAGGGGCGGGGGTGTGCGTACGTAGCAATGGCATTCCACATCATACGTTTCTCGTCCACATACAGGTGATGCTGGATATCCACTGAAGAGATGGCTCCTCACACCAGTCCGGAACCCACGGGACCAGCATGAGGAGGACTACAACCATGCCCACTCACGTACCCGTGTAGTCATTGAACAGGCATTCGGCCTACTGAAGACTCGTTTCCGCTGCCTCAGCAGGTCTGGCGGGGCACTCCTGTACCGCCATGAGAAGGTTGCAAAGATGGTCATGGCATGTGTCATGCTCCACAACATGTGCGTACGTAGAAATGTGCCCATGCCCCCTGACGCAGAACTGCAAGCACCTGATGATGGTCATGATGAGGGTGGGGATGTGGCAGCACCTCATGGAGTCTGCGAGGCACCGGAGGCCCGTGACATTCGTCAGCATCTCATTGATGTATGCTTCTAGCACTCACGCCTGGTGGCTGATACATGGACACGGGACTCGTGGCACTGTGTGTGTCTGGGACATGCACAATATGGACTGTACGCCTATGATGGTCTAGTACACAAAGATCAATGTCCACACATCTCATTGGTTGATCGTGCACTTTTTATGGCATATGTGATGTCATGTTGAACACCCTATCGACCCGCCACCCAAGTGAGCCCAATCCTACCTCCCCCCCGAACACCAGTGTCCAAAGATGCTCATTGTCAGTGGGCTGTCGCTATTGCAAGTCCCCTCTGCGGGTATCAGGGGCACCCCTGCCTGTGGAGCGCAGGTTCCTTCCAGATCTACGTTGGGGGCTGCCCTGGACGGAACTTGCAACGGATGATGTGTCTGCCTGCTCACGTCCATGCATGTCCCTAAGGTTTTGCGAGAGCTCAGTGAGCACACGGCGCACTGCTGCAAGTTCGGCACATACGTCTTTGGACGTCGCATGCAGTTCCCCCCTCAGGCTCTCGGTGCTTCTCTCCATTTGGACTCTCAGGCTCTCGGTGCTACTCTCCATTTGGACTCTCAGGCTCTCGGTGCTACTCTCCATTTGGACTCTCAGGCTCTCGGTGCTACTCTCCATTTGTGCCCTTAGCGTCTCTGTACCTCTCTCCATTTCTGCCCTAAGTGTCTCAGTTGATGTTTCTATGTCTGCCTTAGTGCCCCCACATTCATCGGCATGGTCCTTGAGGAGCGTGGCCATTTGCTGCTGTTGCACGATTAACTGGTCGAGGGACTGTTGCCTCTGCTGGGCCATGGCCATTTGCGGGGGTGTCACAGAGGGGCTGTTGTCCTCATGTTGCCTTGCCACAGGGCTTGTGGGGGATGGCCAGTCGTCGTCTTGTGGGTGCCCCTGCGTGGTATCCTCATGTTGTACGGGATGGGACAGACAGGGGGATTGGGACAGGTCATGGATGGATCTGACTTCGACATCCCCGTTTTCTGTGTCCGAGCATGCTGCCATCAATGGGGTGTCACCTATGGTGCTGCTGACACCAGAGGCAGTGCCTTCTGTGGCATCCATTGGGGGGACCTGTGGTGGTGGTGTTGTGGGCATGCTGGCTGCTGGGGTGCCTGTTGATGTTCCCTCCTCTGTGCTGCCACCTGATTTGTGCTGCTGCCGTGTCTTGATGCGTGCAGCTGAGGTGGAGGGTCTCTGGCCGTTGGTCTTGGCCCTCTTTGCAGGTGTGCTGGTAGGGGTGTCCTGTAGCTCGTCGTTTGGATCGGACCCTGTGGTGGAGTAAAGGAGGGCGAGGGTTATTGATGGGTCTGTGGGAATTGGAATGGCATTGTATCACATGCATTGGGGTGGTACCTGAGGGTGATTTGGGTAGGGTCCTTGGAGGTGCTTTGATTTGTGTGTGGAGTGAGGGTGCAGTTGTTTGGCAGCCTGCAGTTTGGGTGTGCCTGCTGCACGTGTAGTGCGTGTATTAGGGGTTTTAAATTATTTATGTATTTATTGTGGGTTTTAACGTGCGCTATCAGGCCGATGTGTGTGGACGTTCTCCTGGACATGTGTTTCTGTTGCACTATGTGGACGCATGGTACTTCACTTGGATGGACTGTGTGGATTTGGCATTGTTTTATCTGGCCCACCTACCTGAATCTTCGGATGTCTGCACTCCTTTCTCCATCCCTCCGACTCCCTCTATGCTCTCCATTCCGATGGTGGAGGCACAGATTTCTTCCCAGGGGGTCAACTTGATGGGTGATTCAGGACCTCCCCCGGTGGCTGTGGCAATGTTGCGGTTGGCAGAGAGTATGCTGCGGACGCGTATCCGCAGGTCGTCCCATCGCTTGCGGCATTGCTGTGGGGTGCGGGGTGCGGTCCCCACCGCACTTACCCGCTGTGCCACCAGAGCCCATATGGTCTTCTTGTTTGCAAGTGCCGTTCTGGTCATTTGCGTGGAGAAGACGACGGCAGCATTCTCCTGGAGGGTCTCTGTTAGCACGGTGAGTTCCTCACGGGAGAAGTGGACCTGGCGCTTGCGGTCGCACGCTTTCTTCGCTACTTTTCCCATTTTTCTTGGTTTCGCTAGGGTGGATGACGGGTTGGGGTGTGTTTCAGGGTAGTGATTTTAGTGGTTGTGTGGTTTTAGTGGTTTTATAGGTGTACGCCGGGATGTTTCCCGTTCCGGGCCCATGTTTTAACTTCCGTTTCCGTATATTTCCGGTCACCGTACTTTCCGGTAGGCGCACACTGCGGTGACCGCTAAGAGGGTTGGCGGTATTGCACCTAGGGCGCCGTACGGCGGCGGTGTGGGCCGTTTTAGGGTCATTTCCGCCATCGCGGACTTTGCACTTCCGCCGTGGCGTGGTGCTCGTGCCCGATGGGTCGGAATGGGCCGCACTTTGCTCCATCGTGCAATGGCGGAAACGCTATTTACGCTGTGGCGGTCCGGTCAGTCACTTTCCGCCAGGGTCGTAATGAGGGCCACTGTGTTTTCGAGCTCTTTGCTGCATTTAATACTATTAAATGATGACTTCTTGATGCCTTCAGTGCTTTTCCATTCCACCTCAAACAGAAGTTTGTTTCATTCCCACATTCAAGTAAATACTGGATGGACAGCCAGGCTCATGGTGGCCTCAACTTTGTGGTGCTGGGCCAGCCAAGCCTTTCTTGTATTTCTTCTCCGCCATTAGTTATTTTCCAACTGCGCCACACTGAAAACCCTTTTCAATCACTGGGTTTCAAGCCTTGCTTAAGCGCATAGAGGAACATCCAGATTCTATACATTCCAATGTATATACATTGGCGCATCGCCGCAAACTATTCAGTGTAAACTGATTTTGCATTTTCTTCAGCATTTCTGTAGCATGAGCTTCTCCATCTCGAGCCTGACATGTTGCTCATTTTTAACACCTCCTGTTCAGATCTTATAGAATGTTTATGTTCTTTTGCCTCATGCACCTTTTCTGGGTGCATCAGCTCTGCTCTGCATGATGTCACCAGTCTTCTTTCTTACTCATTCTCACACTTCTTCTGGGACTTTGTCCAGAAGGGCATCATATCTTTGTGAATGCATATAGGGTTTTCTGAATCAATACCTTGTTTCAAGAATTCATTGCGGTACAGTCATTCTCACTGGTACTGCATGTGTCGCAATTTCCGGCTCCCAACATACAGGCAACATGGGGGCAGAGCTTTTGGTGGGGGTACTTGACTCCTTCACTACAATACCACATCTCTAAGTATAATTTGAGCCTTTCCAAACTTGCTTCAGTCCATTTTAACCTATTTGTTGCCCCTGTAATCTCAAAATGATGATGATAATATTCCCCCTGTGGATGGGTAACTGATAGTATCCAGGATAATGCAAGAATATTATTAGGGTAGGACCTGGAATTCAATCATGTCATTTAACGCACACCTTGACACAAATACATTGTGGGTAATTCCGAGCTATTAGCACCATGGCTGCCTCCAAACTCGGGTCTGGGTAGGCGGAATGGGGGCTTACTGGGACATTCCGACCTATGCGGACCCGGTAAGTCCCCATGCTGAATACCATTCCCCATTCCCATTCGAGCCCCTATAGGGCTCAATGGGAATGGGGAAGGCGCTAATAACGGCCTGCAAATAGCGGGCCCATTATTTGCTCCCTGGTCCCCGAACATGACCCGCTAAGGACATCTGATCTGACCAGACGTTTTCAGCGGGTTTTCAGCAGGTCCCACGAGGGAACCTCACAATAGGGCGGTAAAGGGTTACCGGCACCGGCATCCTTACTAGTGCATGTAACCCCTTACCACCCACCTCGGAAAGACCCCCATTGTCTATTAAAGCTACTTGGGACAATCACGTCCATGTCGAATGTGGGGGAAAATCTTCCTTAAGTGCCCCGTTTAGCATTATGAAACCTCTATTATCCATTAGGTTTAACCAACTCTGTGCTCTAGAGGATAAACAAGTGTCTTTGATTTTTAAACATTTAATATTCAAATCCCTAGTAATCAGAATTGAACCAATGTTCCCAGCTTTCATGCATAAATCCAACATTGCCTCAACTGCCTGTATAAAACTATCATCCGTAATTGACTGTGGATTCCAATATAAATTTAAAATAGCACAGTGCTTTAACCAGTGGTCCTTTATTTTAGGGGATACGAGCTTAGTCAGTTGGATAAATGGATTAGGGTTTAAATGTTAGTCCCATGTTTGTCCTATGTCAAATTTGCATGCCGTTATCAGGCCAGCTGATGGCCTCCTTTTTAGAGCTTTTATGGCTGAGATCTAGCAAATGGCATCACCCTCCCAAATGGGAGGGTCAACAAGCCATGTTTCCTGGAGTAGGATGATGTCAGACAATGCCAATGGATAATGTGTTTGTATTAATAAATGGCTAAAGCCTCTGGTATTCCATGAGACCATCTCCAGATTCCTTCCCTTGTTATTATGTAGACATTAATTGTGTGGATTCTTTCTATCCCCCTTAGTGCACCTTGTAACCATTACCAGTCTGCTTCCTCCGCAAACTGTTTGTGATCTAAAAGGGTCACTTGCCTCATCCTCTCACCTTGATCTCATTGACAGGAGGTAAGAAAGTTGAGGATTCTGTGACCTTAAATTGTGATACCCGACACAAATGTGTGCCAGTTAAACCCTTTTGCTGGTTCTCTTTATCTAACCTGAAACCTCAATGTATAAAATGGTGTTTTCCCTCCCACAGGGCATCCCTGGCTATTTATGAGGGAACCACCAATCTCACCTTATGAAACATATGATGATCAAGGAATTCAACTTGATCAATGTCCCTAGACTGGAGGGCCGTTCAACCAGGGATGCTCTCAATTCGTTTTAATACATCAGTTCTGTTCGGGTATGGATGTTGTGTTTGCCTATCCTTCATGTGCAAGTACATAGATTGGTTTTCATCAATTTTGGTAGTTGATCATGTATGCGCTCCTCCATAAATGACTTACCGAGTCCTGGTCCTTTAGTTTTCTTAGGCAGGGGTGAAACGTGTCTGTTTTCTCAGTGTTCTTGCCAATCCCTCCCACCTTCACTCGAAGAGTCTCTTCTATTATCCCTTCCTATAATTTTTCTCCTCTAGGAAGCATGCCCACTATTGTTGCCATCCATTTCAGCCTGTAAGTTAACTCCCTGCTCGCACAATGTGCAAAGACTTCTTTCTTCCCATGTAGAGAACGTTCCCATTTGGGTGTCAGTTCCTCGTCTGGCTATCTCAGACAAGTCTCAGCCTGCAAGGATATAATATAGTAGGTTTATTCAAGATAGCCATGATGAAACTAGGATATGGTTGATGGCTTCTTATTGAATGGGTTCTTATTGAATGGGTTGTGAGATCTAACAAACCCAGGTCTACGAGAGAAGTCTTGGATAAGTTCATTTAGCTCACTGGAAATTCCAGGCTATGGAATGTCCCCTCCATCCCGAGTTCAAGTGAATTCTGCTTTTTACTTTGATGACGTCTGGGTTTCTTATTCGGCTTTTTGAGCTTATTCTTTAGAAATTCTCTGATTTTGAGGAGGGGCAGCCAATGCTCCTAGAAACTTTCTCGAGCCATAAATCAATGGTTTCTTTTTATTGGTTTTTACTTAGCCATTGTCTTGATGTAGTATGCCCTTTTTTGTTTTTGAAATCTCTCGAACAAGGGCTCATGAGGATCTAGCCAGGTAAGAGCAGTGTCTTGCAATGCATCATATTGTGACAGATTTTTCTTTATGTCGGCAGTATTAGGTGCTTGGCTCACAGAAGGGATCTCCTCTTCGATCTGCTTGGTAACATCAATAACGGATCTGGACCGAATCACTTCAGGTATGGAATTATTTAGTGTGGATATATCATTATTTCTTTCCTGCTGGTCAGTCCCTTGAGGAGATTTGGTTGATGCCCTATATATACTATTCATTTCAATTAGTCACATTTTCTCCAAGAGCGTATTCAATAGCATATTATGAGTATCTGATTTTTTTCCCATTATTTCAAATAATTTTATCAGAGTCATAATCCCATTATTAATAGCTGTTAAAGCGACTTCCAATAATGGGATGCCTTCTGAGTTCAGGCTTAATGTCGTCTTGGAGTTGGTTTAGTAAACGTCTGTGGTGAACTTGATGAGGAGTTTAACGTGGAGTTTAAGGACTCTGGATAAAAAATGGGCATACCCGAAAGATTCAACATTTGAGTCACATGCACCAAGACTCGCTGACACAGAGGATAGGACATAATGGGAGAACTCGAGTCGGTGAACATACATTTATCCGCTCCTCCATAAATGACTTAGCGAGTCCTTGTACCTCTCAGTTTTTCTGAACTTTCTACAAAATGTACCTTGGATTCTGTACAGAGGAGAGGTTGAACTTGCCCTTCAATCCCCTCCCTGCCCAACTCTACGACTCTTGTCCCAGGAGTTATATCACCACAGTTTCTGAATGCATTCTTGCCATGTTCCATATGCCTTCCTCCACCAGAGCAGAGTCTGACATTTTCATCAAAAAATATTAGTGGAGCCTCCTTTTCCCCATTTTTTCTACCTGAGAATCTTGCATATTAGGGTAGGTGTTAGATTTGAAATTCGCAGGGGAGCCAATTTTCTTTCTTCCCTGCCTTCACCAATAACTCTGACATCAGAGGACAGTGATTTAGAACGGCATTCAGATGCCCCTTGGTTTGAACAAGAATTAATCAACTTTCTAATACCCTGGCCCCTTCCCTCAGGAGTAGATCCCTTAACCTCCCCTCCAATGCCCTGCAACACTCTCTGTGACATAATTGATTTTAAAGTATACGCATATGACATGGTCGCAGGTTTACAGGGAAGCAATGAGGGAGAGGAATTAAGCGTGTGCATGTGATTAGCAATGACCACAAGCAAGAATGGTTTTGTCACTAGAAACAACAGGCATACAAAGCCTTATTTGCGAAATCCCCTTTCCAATTCTTACCCCTCCCTCTAAAGTACAACTTAATCGAGTTGAACGTAGATGAAAAAAAAAGGGTAGAAAAAACACAAAAGCACAATATCCCTACTCTTCACTTTAACGCTTAACCGCTTAACAGCGGAGCTGCACTCGAGGTTCACTCTGTTTTTAAATGTTTTGGCAGAAAGGGGCTAAGGCACGTAGGTGATGTTGACAAAGTAAATGTCCACACAAGTTCGTAGTAAATAAATAAATAATCTTAGAAGTTAGTCAACAGCTCACAGCTGAACTCCACAGTGGGACAGCACTCGAAAGCACGCCAGGATGCAGGCACACTAGCAAGACAGAGGATGAATGCACAGCAGAGATCTTATCACCACTCCATGACCCTCCTCCGTCTCGTCATTGCGGCAAAATGGGGCAGAGAGGTAAATCACACTTTGTTTATACTCTATGTTTTAAAACTCTGCACCAATTAAAATGAGTCTGTAAGATAGAATGTTTGACAGAGAAGGGAGGTCTCCCTTTAATCTGCTCAAAAGAACCATCCATCATCTATTTTCACACCTTGCAGGCAGCTACTTAATGACTCTGGGCAGACAGCATTGTGGTGGTTGCTTGTCCATTGACCAGGCAGCTGCTCCAACCACCACCTATTTAACCAGTCTATATCACCAGCATTCTCCACAAAGGATGAACAAAGATGAGGACCTAACCTATTTGTTCCTGTTCGGACATGCTATGGCCAAAGGCCAGACCTGTTCTCCTTTATGTCACCTTCAAAGTAGTTGCTACTACTACTAATCACAAAAAGACATTATCACGTGTCTCCTCCCTCCACAGCCTATCCCCACACTTGCTAGGGTTTGAATGGCCGAACGCCTTGTGCAGCCCTGACAAGCTACTCTAGTAAAATTCATCAATATCACCCGTGCCACCATCCAACAGCCACAGAGCACTCACATGTGCCCCCTCATGCTGATGAGTGCTTGTTCAGCGGTCGGCCATGTTGCAGAGATGCCAACCTCATCTTGTACAACCTTGTTTCCCTCCTTGTGACCGACACATAGGTGGGTATTATGACCCTGGCGGTAGCCGTGCTGGTAAATACCGGCACGGCTGCTGCCGGAGTCATACATTTTCCAGCACCCGGGAATGGACAATTACCGGGGCATTACAGCCCCGGCAGACATGATCATTGCCCATTCCCGGGCACAGGAAAACATTACTCCCCATTTCCATTTGAGTCCCATTGGACTCAATGGGAATGGGGAGGCCGGATGCACTGGCACCATTCATGAATGGCACCGGTGCATCCGTCGAGTTCTGCGTGCGGGTGCCGTTCCGGGCTGAAAGGCATCCGCTCACAGATCTCATAGATTGCCAGTCCGGAAACAACGGCACCGTCAAGCTTACCAGTACCGTTGTTTCCGGACCGGCAAACTTATAATGAGGCCTACCCAATTCTCTCCCCATGGTTTTCAATGGTTTAACTCTAATGGTAATCCATCGTACCCACTGCCTTCACCATCATCCCCTTGTAACCTGCTCATTAAGCACCACTCCGCCCATCCACCAATGTCGACCCCCCCATTATACTGGACCCACCCACACTCTGATGCCGTGACCCGCCCGCAATCAGGTACTGTGTTACATCATTATTGCCAAACAGCGTTTGATCGACCGCTACCGGCGCACACGTCTACAGACTCCACCTTGTTGTATGTATTGCCTGTGTATTGCCATATCTTGCTCTGACATCTGATTTTGTGTTATACCGCCTGCCTATGACCTTATGACTGTCTATGACCCTCGTACCCTGCTCTCGTGGGGACTGGCGCACACAGATGCCTCCCATGATATGTATTATAGTCACTGTTTGATTGCCATATCTAGGTGCCTTCAGTCTCTGTATTTTAGCCTAATCGGGACAGATGCATTCAGGTGCCGCCCATGCTATGTATTATAGTCACTGTTTGATTTCCATATCTAGGTGCCCTCAGTCTCTGTATTTCAGCCTCCCATGGTATGTATTATAGTCACTGTTTGATTGCCATATCTAGGTGCCCTCAGTCTCTGTATTTCAGCCTCCCATGCTATGTATTATAGTCACTGTTTGATTGCCATATCTAGGTGCCCTCAGTATCTGTATTTTAGCCTTGTTGGGACAGGAGTATTTAGGTGCCTCCCATGCTATGCACTCTAGTCACTGTTTGATTGCCACATCTATGTGCCCTCAGTCTCTATACCTTAGCCTTGTCGGAACAGGTGCATTTAGGTGCCTCCCATGCTATCTACTCTAGACACTGCCCATTCGTGCCTCATATACTTGTGCCCCTACTAGTGATTGGTACCTAGACCATACAGATCTAGCCACACAGCCTCAGATACTGTGACCGACACTTAGTACCTAGACGGCCAGTTATCCTAGTCCACACACACCAAGTGGCATTGCTATCTACCAGGAATAGCTTCGCACTATGTCCAGCTTACTCAACATTTACTTCCTAATGATCATGGCCACACTGCACGCCCCCCCTAAGAACAGCCACACTGAAGTTCCCCCTTGCAAGCCAGCCTTCGCGTCTCCTCTTCTACTCACCACACCCAAGATACTCAACCACCCTGGCCATATCAGCCTCCTGCTCCAGGCCATGTCAGGCCAACTACGCGCCAGACTTAATAAACTCTATGAACCTCTTAGAAGATCCCTCCCCACTATAAAACGTACTACGAAAGACCAACACATTATAATATGCACTGCACCTCTTCACTCCTCCCCATCAGTGAACACAAACATGCTTAAGACAAATACCAACTCAACCAACTCAGCCATAACCAAAATGGACCCTAGAGGACATTCCTTGAAGGGAGCACTCCTAAATGTAAGATCCCTAGTGGCACACGCCATTGATCTAGCTGACTTAATTACAGAAGCAAATCTAGACTTTATTGCTATAACTGAGACCTGGCTACACAATGCGGCAGGTCCATCGCTCATGTTAGCCATTCCTGACGGCTACACCATATCCAGGCAGGACCGAGAAGGCTCCCGCGGAGGTGGAATCGCCATTATATCCAAAATAAACTGATCACTATGCCTAGTCCCTACCACAACTATGCAATCCTGTGAAACTCTCACCACCAAAATGCCCATAAACAACACCCAAACTCTTTCGATTCACCTAATTTACAGACCACCGGGTCCACTTGGAACTTTCAAGGAGGACTTGCACAGCCTTCTGTCCAACAATACCAAAACCACTTCCCAATTGCTGGTATTAGGGGACTTGAACCTTGGCTTCAATGACCAAGCAGATGCCCATGCATCCACTATTGCCAATACACTTAACACCTTAGGACTTACCCAAAAGGTCAGCACCCCCACACATGCAAAGGGTGGAATACTTGACTGGATCGCTGATTCCAACTGCTCGGCCACAGTATCCTCTATTACGCCCCTTTCCTGGACAGACCACTCCTTGGTGTCCTTTAATTTACTAACCATCAAACCACCCAGCCCTGTCCCACAGGCAGCTCCACCATGCCGTACAAGAAACAAAAAGAATATTACAGCGGATAATATTAGTCCCCTGATCCTTCCTATCTTAAATGTACTGCCAGACAACCTCGACGCCAGTGCATTGGTCAACGAATTCAACAACATCATGCGTACCACTATGGACAAAGTCGCCCCACTCAAAATGCGAACAAGCAAACCCAAGGCACATTTAAACAAGTGGTTCACGCCAGAACTTAAGGCCTTGCGCCTAAACAAAAGAAAATGTGAATCCGACTGGAAACTATGTCCAACCGAAGAGAATAAAGCTAATTTAACTAATATCTCTCGGCATTATAAAAATGAAATCTGTCTAGCAAAACGTAATTCCTACAATGCTCGCATTGCCAATGCCAACTCAAGTATGAAGGAACTCTTCTCCATCTTGAAAGAACTAGAGTCCCCCATTGCCACACCAGATACCTGCATTAAAGACCAGACGTGGTGCACAGATATCCAAACAGCCCTTGCAAATAAAATGACCACTCTGCAAAACAAAATACAACTAAAAAAAGATTCCCTAAACCTCACAAACAAGCCACCACTCAACAACACCATCAACGACCCAACCAACAAATTCTCCTTCACTAAAACCACCATCTTAGAGGTAGAGAAAATCATCCTTTTCCCTCAAACCGTCAAACTGCAAAGGTGACATCTGCCCAGCACAACTAATAAACAACGCTGCCAGAGACCTCTCACCGTTCATTTAAAAATTGATCAACACCTCCTTCGCCACAGGTAATATCCTGGCAAACCTAAAACAATCATGGGTGCTCCCACTGCTTAAGAAACAGACTCTTGACCCCCTCATCCCCACCAATTATCGGCCCATCACTGCCGTACCTTTCCTATTGAAGATACTAGACAAGGTTGCCTATACACAAATTTGACACCTTGAATTAAACAACCTACTGGGAGCCAGACAATCTGGTCTCCGCCCACTCCACGGTACTGAAACTGCACTCATTGATCTAAAGACCCAAATAGACGAACTGAGAGATCAAGGTAAGACGGCACTCCTCCTCTTACTTGATCTCTCAACTGCTTTCGATCTGGTGGATCACAAGGTCCTCTGCAAACACTTGGACACCGCTGCACACTTCTCCATGCATGCCACCAAATGGATTGAATCCTTTCTGAGTGAGAGAATAATGAGAGTCTTCTCGCCCTCGGCAGCAGCCGACCCTCTTCCTATCAAGTGCAGCGTCCTTCAAGGCTCCTGTGTTTTGTGGGATGTTTTTACCCATGCATCTGAGCCCTACCTCAAAAACTGTGCAGTACTGGCATTGAAAACATCATGATGGCAAGAGCTTCCCAGAAAATGCCCAGGGAAAGGCATGAAGAATAGGCTGCCACCCATTTTTGCCGATGTTATGGGCACAGAAGGGCACTGCCTAAAACAACCATGGGACTACCCACACAGTAGCCTGAAACCATTGGGAATGGCAATGCTGATTGCCAAAAGCAACCTAGAATTGTGGGGAATTCATTTTCTTAAATCCCAAAAATGGGTGCATTACCAGTACTCACCACTATCAGAAAGCCGGCGTTTTAAAACAACACCAGACTTTTTTGTGTAAAACTGAATAAATGAACCCAAAGCAGGCCAAAGAAAGACTTACTGAGAGGTGGATCCAATGTAAAGTTATATTCTGAAGTGACTTGAAGGTTTATAACAAGACTGGCTGAGCTGTGGATTTCAGCAGTTTAAGTAAATTTGGACTGAAAGACACTAAAAATCTTAATGTTTAAAAGAAATGAGTGACCTACTTTTGAGTTTCACATAGGTTGCAATTGTTTAAATGTCATAGTTTTAAACTTAGAATCAGCATTCTAGCTGCACATGTAAAAATGGTTAGTTTTATTTGAATGCAGAAAACTGGGTAACTAAAAGTGACATTAGCTGGGGCCTGGCTTAAGGAACTGAATTCTGCCCACCAGCTACCCCCGACAGGAGATGAGACTTGCACAACAGCTGTGTTCCCAGGCCTAGCTGCCTTTTGCTGTTCCCACCAAAAGGGATATGACACTTCTCTGATTGAATTACCTGGGCTCTGCAGGAAATTGAACAAAGCCCTGTCCTGACTCAGGCAAATGTTTTATTGGTGGGAGTCGTAAATGTGGCTTCCTCCTGGAAGGAAAGGGGAGGAGCACTGCATGTGATAGCAAGCTGGCTTGGCAGAACTGGAAAAACCAGAAATTCAACCTTGTGCTGGGGGGAAACCACACCCCTTTGGGGCCAGAACATAACTCTAAAAAGATGGATCATTCATAGAGCGGACTTGTGAAAATTATTTAAATGATACCATAATTCTTGTGATTTTTCTGCCCACATTTTAAGAGGTTTTTACAACCGGTGATATGATCTGGGGGCAAGCTAGCAGTTAAGAGGGTATTACTTAAAATGTATGCATGTTAAAAATCTGACACTTCATCAATTAATGTCCATACTCCTTGCGCACATGTGTGTAAATTTGGGTTAATGTCCGATATTGCAAAACCAGTTAAAAAGTGCAAATGTTGCCATTTCTCAATGCAAGCTCTCATGAAGAGCAGATTTGGACAGGGTATACCTCCTGTGATATGTGATGGGTGCATGTAATTTTAAACAAATGTGTACCTGTGCAAATATGTCTTTTGTGTCAAAATATAGATTGTGTGTAATTTGACAGGGGTGGGTTCTCTGTATCATAAACAGACCTCATCATGATGACACTTCATTTCATTCCCAAATCAAGGGGAAGAGGATGAAGTGGCCAATGACAAGTGGAGAGGGGTAGGGTCTAGAAAGCTAGCCTCTCCACCCACTTTCAAAACACATAAAAGCAGACAGTCAGGACAGATAGGGACATTCAATTCCATTTGCTGCAACGCGCTCTGCCGGACCACACAACATCCAGAAGATACTAGATTCAACACTTAGACTTTAAAACTCCAAAGAACTCGATTCAGAACTCAAAGCAAGGGCCTAAACCCACAAACTGAGAACTCTTCTCAGTGGGCCTCAGCTTCCAGCAAACCTAACAGCGATAGCAGCATCCAAGAGCCGTGCAGATCAGCGCTGGGTCCAGAGAAAGCTGTGCAGAAAGATCCAGAAGCAGTGCTGTACCCAGAGAAAGCAGAGCAGTATCCAGAACCAGAGGCAGAGCAGAGCTGACCCAGACCGCTGATCGCAGAACCAGAGAGCTGACCCAGACCGCTGTGCGCAGAAACCGTCCGTGGCGAGTGAAGAAAACCTGTTGACCAGATCCGTGGCGAGGCCCATTTATTTCAAAAATATATTGTGAGTACCTAGCAGAACTGTGCAGAACCAATCTCTTAGTTAAAATAATATAATTCAATCTATTTTAATCTAACCAGAACTGTCTCCTAACTGTCACCTGTCATTTGCAAAGCTGTCACCTGTCATTTCTAGTTGCTAGCTGTAACTTGTCACTTTGAACTTTTAAAATTTCAAATCTGAAAAACGACCTTTACCATATCGCTCATATCTCCGTGACCGTTTGTCTTAGAGACTTGCAGTAACTTTCCTCTGAAAGCTGGGAATCTTGGCTTTTCAACGAAACTAGAACCGCATTCCTACTCCCTATACGCGATTTGCAAATTTCTCCAAGCAGCTTCCTTGCTTTCATTTGCCAAAAATTAGTTTAACCTGCCAATCATTCCTAGAACATTGCTAAAGTAAGCCTGAACTTATTTAAACCAACTAATCCTCAACCTGAACCTCCAGAGGGAATTAAAATCATTTTAGCACATTTTCCAATATATTGTCACCATATTAAAAGCATTTTGAGCCTGTGTAAAACTCATATCTATTCTCCTCTAAGCTTGCTGGAAAACTGGAACTCTGTATTACATTGTGATTGTATACCTTAACTGTGTGCTCTTCCTTCCATCTCCTTACATTGTATAGGGGGGGTGAATTGCCACAAAGGGAAAGTGATTACCTTGTCTTTTGTGAAACCATATCAGTTTATCTTCTATACTGCATTTCATTCATTCAACCTTGCATTTCCTTGAACCCTATAAAGCATTCTCTACCACATTATTCTTCTGTCCCTATTTACCAGTGTGCTACCTTATCCATTTCATGTCAACTCCTTAGTGGTTATAAAGAAGTGGGCTAGTGCCAGATTCTCCGTTGTTAATCTTTATCATATCAGATTAAGTGTAATATTCAATTATTAATTTATTATAAAGTGTGATATATATATATATATATATATATTGTTTAAATTCTCAAATAAACCTTTTAACTTGCAAAACAGAACTACTTCTTGGCTCAATGGGGTCAGGGGGATTCCAAGATAGGGGTGTTATATAGGGGTAGTCATCCAGAACGCATGAACCGGACATAAAGATATATCAATAAGGGTTTCCATTCAGTATCCCAGACTAGGCATTGACTTAGCTGTAGTGTTGAATTGAATCCTCTTACAAATTGGGGGCTCGTAGCCGGGGATTCCGGATTAGATCTATCACTTGTGCAGATTAATACAGTGTGCCAGCTGACCAGATACACATATCCGGTCGGATCACCACGCTGTGTTACGCTGTAAAGCACTCCTCAAAGGAACGCTCTAAGGAAAAGGTCTGTTTTGCAAAAATAAAATACAAACTTCTGTAAGTCAGGAAGGAACTCAAATTCCAGAATGACGACCTTGGTAGATATGAAAATAGCCAGAGAGCACTTCTTACATAAGCTATTTGTGAGAGGTGAGGGGACTCATCAGGACCAGACGGTCTGGTTGCAAGCAATCGCACCCCAGATCACGGAAACAGGGTCAGATACATGGAGAGACCAGGGTCCCTTACATGTGGCCCTGAGTGAACTATATATGTCCTCTAAGGCCAAGGATGAGCTCAACAAGTTTGCCAGGGTAGCGGCATATTTATATTTACATATGGGAGCCATGCAGGACAAATGTGCTGAAGACCAAGATCTGGCGAGTAGGCAACTGCTGGCATTACAGAAGGCCCAATCTGATCTGGACTCTTCTGAGCAGAGGCTGCAGAGGAGCCAGGAGTCAGAAAATGATAGTAGGCAGTATATCATTAAAATAAAAGAGGACATGGATATACTGCAACAGGAAAAGGCTGACCAGGATACTAGATTTCTGTCCTTGCAGAAGGAGCACCAAGACGGTTTGGACTCCTTACTGCAGAGCCAGAAAAAGCTGGAGCAACAATTAGACTTTAACAGGGCATGCACGGAGCAGGTAGCCACCCTGCAAAGTCATCTAGATAGAGTGAAGGCAGAGAGCAACAAGCTGATTTTGAAAGACCTGGATACCCAGGCAGAGTTTGATGAAGAACGCCAGAAAGCTGGTGCCTTTCAAAGGCAGAGGGATGACCTGGCGGCACAAATGCAGGCTCTTAGTCAGGAAAGAGACGCCTTAGGCCAGGAAGTCTGCCATTTAAAAAGAAAAACAGAAGAAAATCACTTGGCCCTCCAGGGGCTGGGTGACCTCCAAAAAGAACACCAGAACTTGTTAGAACACACCAGGAGGGTGGAGGATGCTCTGGCAAGAAAGGAGCAGGCCAATAGGGACACAGCGCAGGAGGTAACCCTCCTGCAGAAAAAACTGGCCCAGTGCTCCAGGACCAATCAGGAGGCACAGAGAGAGAATGAGGCTCTCTGCCAGCACAATGATAGACTCCAACAACAGGTAGCGATGCAGGAGAGACTGATAGAGTCTAGTAAGGCCTTAACTGAGGAACTGAAGGCGCAGGCTCTTGCATTGCAACAGGGAGCAGGGGCGGATAGAGATGAGGTTCGCTGGGAAAGAGAAACTCCTGAGCATAACCCCAGGAGCCCTAGTACCAGAGGCCTTTATCTCTCTCAGTCCCTGGACTCTGCCACCCCCATGTCCCCTGGCGCACATGAGCACAGGGCCACAGGGATGGCAGATTACTATCCAGCCAGAAGCATGGGGCTCATAGGCCAGTACCACCCAGGAATGGAGGGGCGGGCATCTGGGTATGGGCACCCAAGCACAGTGCAATTTAATGGGGAACACCATGAGAGTAGGCCCATTAAGGGCATCCTGAAAACCTCTGCCCAGTCAGGTCAGTGGGGGAGGTACCCATCAAATCCTGGCAGCAAGGAGGGATCTGAAGACTCCTCTGAGCGGTACAGGACACAGGAGACCAGGTCCCCACATTCTGCCAGCCATTCCCAGGCTCGCAGAATCCGGGAAAACCTGGAAGAACAGACGGGAACCTCTGGGAGCAGTGCCTCTGAGTCAGAAGATGAATGGATCAGGGTTACCCGGACCAAAAGGACCAATAAGACAAAAAGGGCCTTGCTTAAGGACCCCTTAAAGCAGATTAAGGCAATCAGGAGCGTCATCACGCCTTATCATAAGAACGCCAAGTATTCTGTTTGGGAGCACTTAGAGTTGTTTGAGCAAATGATGGAGACTTTCCATTTGAAGGACAGCCAAAGCTGTATTCAATATGTAAAGTGGACCTTCTCCCCGGAATACTCCAGTTTCTTTGCGGGGCTGGAGGACCAAAATCATTTAAGATGGTCCACCTATAAGGCGGCCATCTTGAAACATTTTTCTACTCATAGAAATCCTCAAGAGGCTCGCAAGGCAGCCTACAATTTACAATGTGGGGAGTATCAGGCCCCACAAGAATTTGTGCAGGAGTTAAAGCGTGCTTTTGCACAGACCACAAGAAGGTTGCGCACGGATAGCAGAGAATTTATTAATACGTTTTTCCATGCCTTGCCCAAATACATAATGACCCAGCTCGTGAGGGATTTTCACGAGAAAAGATCTTTAGACTGGGTCATTGAACAGGCGACCCGGATCTCTGAGGTGCAGAAGCCAATAGAAAATAAAAATAATGCGCCCAAAAACCCCAAAGTTAACAACACCCCTACTGCTGCCAAGGTGGCAGAGGTAAAGGTCACCCCCATTTTAGATTTGGAGATGGGGGGCCTAAAAACCTACCTACACCTAATAACGCTAGGCCCAGAAGGTCCTCGGGCCAGTCACAGACAGGGAGCCAGGGAGGCAGCCCCACAAATGGGGTCCCTCACTCTCCTGATTATGTAAGCCCCCGTTACAAGGGAAACAGACCCATCCTGGGTTATGTGTGGACTCCTCCAGCCCAAGGGGGGGGTCCAGCCAAGCACCTAACCCAGAGAACTTCCCTCCCAACTTCTCACAGGAGGGCAGAAACTCACCAAACCCTGGGCAGAACTTCTTCCCCAGGTATCCACCCAACTTCCAGCCCCAAAATCCTCCACCCTTCTTTCCCCAATTCCCTGAGCCCAGACAACCGAATCCGGGAGAGGGGAGGCCAAGGGTGGAGGGGTATCCAAATCTTCCCAACCAGGGGTACTACCAAAGAAGGGATAGCTACCCTTCCCGGGATCAGCCCAGGGGAGAAAACAGGGCCCCGTATCAGACTGAGCGGGTTTCCCAGTTAGAGCGCCAGGTTCAAAACATGGCGCGGGATCTGGGTCACATACTGAGGGCTCAGCAGAACCCTCAGATCGGCATGCCGGCGCAGAACGCACCCAACTCTGGACCTGGTGCTCCAGAACAATGACGGGGGAAGCACCCCGATAACTCACCGGTTCCCAGGGAGGAGGCACAAAGGGAAGGGGGGTGTAAAGCCTTGGAGGAAGCTTCCTTCCTCACTTGTTAACAGCCCCTGGAAACCCAGGAACCGGAAACAAAATCTCTTGCCCCTGAAAGTCTGCCTCCTAAGGAGCAGAGGGGGGGAAGGAGAAACAAAAGACCCAAACAGACTCAGTTTGAGGAGGAGGTACAGATCTTCCAATTTGAGGGAGAGGGATCCTCAGAGGATTCTGGGAAAAGGATCTTCTCCTTCAGAGAGGGGGGAACTCCTCCCAAAGAAAAATGGGTCCCTAGGGATGCACATCCAGACTGGGGAGATGGGGAGACTGAGCTACCGCCGCCCACCATCTCATCCCAGAACCAACAGCAAGAAAATCCCCTGGTTCAAACCCATCCTGGTGACTGCCTCCAAAAAGGGGGGGCGCCCCAGAACCGGAGCCAGGGGAACCCACAATGGCTCTGATCTCCAGTTGCCAACTTTTTCTTTCAGATTCCCAAGGCTCTCCACAGAATTCTGCCCAAATCTCTTCACTAGCGATGTCCAAAACCAGAAAGTTAGCCCACCAGTTGTCCAAAAATTTGCATTATCTGTGCCCCCTTGAGGAGAAGGAGGGAAGATACTATGCCCCGGTACAAGTACAGGGGCAGGGTACAATTTTGGCACTGGTGGACACTGGATCTCAAGCTACCCTTCTGTCCAGAAGGGCCTTTGACAAACTGAATGCAGGAAGGGGTGAGAATTACCAAATTCCTCTCACCTCTCTTCCTGGAGAACTGCAGAAATTTGACGGGAAGGTAATTCCCGTTGAGGGGACTGCAGACTTGGACATTAAGATCGGGCGACACAAGGTGAAACACCCGGTCATAGTAGTGACTCCAGAGGGCACCCCTTGTTTACTGGGGAATGACCTCCTGAGGAGGTTGTCACCCTTAATAGATTGCGTAAACAAGGTCCTCTGGACCCAGACTAGCCGACCAATAAAATTAAAACAGAGTGTCAACCATGTTAGCTTAAACGGCACCTGCCACATGGTTGAACAAAAATCTGACCAAGTAGAATTTCACTTCCAGAACAACCAAATTCCAGACGTGACAGTAATAGCAGTAGGACAACAGACTGGTGACGGGGGGTCCTCTCTATTTCTGAAAATCAACCTTCCTTCCAGTTTAAGGTGGTATTCCACACTGGAAGGAAACACCCTGAAATTCTTTACTAATCCACAATCAGAAACTCCCACTCCTATAGTCCAGAAAGATGTGAAATCAGCTCAGAGCCTGGCTGAAATTCAGCAAATTGGAGAGCAGTTGTTCATCCCTGTTCAGTTAAATGATGGGAATGACTCTGTTCTCGCTCGAGTGTGTGTGAACAACGGTAAGAGCTTCATCAGCGAAGCCATGTTTCGCCAACTCCCAAAAGATCCAGCCATTCCCACCTTCAAACTGATAGACAAATGGGAAATGGACCTGGAAGCACCTAATTCCAAACATCTCCTGCCAAGCAGGTGTATGCTCAAAATCTCCATTGGCAACAAGAGCATAGTCCACAATTGTTGGGTCGTGCGAGACGTCCCTGCTGCCTTTTACTTAGGCAGTGACATTCTCAATCGCTTTGCCATTAGTTTGGACCTAATAAACTTCAAAGCTTGGTTCCGATTAGCGGATAATCCCATGGGCTTTGATGATCCAGAAAAAGCATTTAGGTTAGCTCAATTGCTACCTTATGCAGTTGAAATTCAGATCAAAGAGGAGGTCACCATCCCAGAAAGGACCCGACAATTCTCCCTGGAAGTGAAAGCTAAAAGAGGACAATATTTGCAAAACCCTGATGCTTACATACTTCTAAATGCTTCTCTCCAACAGCAAGGGTTAGGGGTAAACCCAACACCATTAGTAAACATAGAACATGACACCATTCTAATAGAGGTGGATAACAGCGACTTAAAGAGTATTACTCTAGCCGCAGGCACCATTATTGGAATGGCGGTTGATGACCGACATTTTTCCATTGATTTAGGTAATGAACTGTTAGGACCAATCCCCAAGGACTGTTTTGACGGTGACAGTGAGGACAATACCACACCAGACAGGATTTTTACCCGGCATGGGGGGAACTTCCTGGTGTGCACTTCCTGCCCCTATGGTAAGGAAGATGTGACTTGTGACTTCAGGAGGGATGAGGTGATTTTCCAGGTCCATGAGGGCTGCCTTTCCCACCTGAAGCCTCCGGTCCAAATCAGCACTCTGACCAGGGACTTCTCCGCCCAGCTGGAGGAGGCCGCGGAGATAGCCAAACCAGAAGTCTTTCCAGGCTTCAGGCAGATGGTGGAAGAGAGAGTCAACCTAGTTGATGCCTGTGTGACTCTGGAACAAAAGCAAAAGTTGAAACAAGTTTTCTTGGATTTCCAAGATCTCTTTGCGGTAGACTCATATGACTGTGGTCGCACTGACATCCACACAACAACAATCCCCACGGACCCTGGCATGACTCCTGTGTTTGTGAAGCAATATCGCTTGCCTCTCGCATCAATGGAGTCCCTTACTGAAATAATTTAGAACCTTGAGTCCCGGGAAATAATCTGTCCAGGCCACAGCACCTTCAATAATCCGGTGCTGGGAATATTGAAGCCAAACGGCCAGTGGAGACTCTGCGCCGACCTCAGGGAGCTCAACAAACGGGTCCATACTTCCCGATGGCCTCTTCCCTACATTGACCAAGGGCTGGCCCAGATTCAGGGGTCACAGGTATTTACTGCAATAGACCTGACCAATGGATACTGGACCGTGCCTGTCAGCGGGGAGGACCAATACAAACTGGCTTTTACCTTTGGGGGCCAGCAGTACACATGGACCCGGACTCCCTTCGGATGCCTTAACTCGGTAATGAGTTCAATATTTTCCTACATAAGGCCATGCCCGACCTGGGTGCGAGGGGTAACCTGGCTTATGTAGATGATGTCCTCATCAAAAGTTCATCTGTGGAGGAACACATAGCGGAGATCCGTTATGTTCTGACGCAGTTGAGGGCCGCCGGAGCAAAACTTTCCTTTCAGAAAGCACAGTGGTGTAGAACCCGTGTTAATTTCTTGGGGCATGAGGTTACTCCTCAGGGTCTCTGTCCCCAGGAAAAGAAAGTGGAAGCACTTCAGAAACTGAAAGACCCCACAACTCTGCGGGAACTAAGGAGCCTCCTTGGACTGACCGCCCGTTTATCCAGGGGGAACACATCATAGTGGAGACTCCACACCAGCCTCTGCAATATCTCCAAAGTGACAGAATCCGGGCCGGAAATGTGAGTAATTCCCGAATTACTTCCTGGATTCTGTCAATGCAAGGCTTTCCTGTGGAGGTCAGATATGGCCAAAACAAGAAGAGTCCCCTCGCGCAAGGTCTGGCTGACTTGCATGATTGTGCCAGAGAAAACTGTCTCGAGGACGAAAGTCTAAAAATAAAAGACAACATGGAGGCATACCTTAATTCCCCCCACAAAGTCTTTGAAGAAGACAAGTGTGAGGGAATGCCCACTGTGTATGTGGTTGGATGCTCTTACCATGTTGACAATGACGGGGAGAAAGAACTGGTGGCCGGCGTAGGGAATGCATGGGTGAATGAGTCCCCAGAACCCTCCGCTGGATACAAAATTGGTCCCCGAAGTAGTCAGGTGGCAGAATTGATGGCTGTGCATCAGGCCATCCTCACTGCTGTCCAGCATCAACTCCACGAACTGGTCATAATCACAGATTCGGATTATGTACGGAACGGGTTCGTGGAGCACCTGGTTAATTGGAAAACCAGAGGCATGTTATGTGCTAATAACAAACCCTTGAAACATGGGAAGTTGATCCAAAACATTGATGATCTGGTCTCCTCGAAAGGAATGACCATCTATTGGAAGAAGATCAAGGGTCATTCCAAAGTAGAGGGACCAGACAAAACTGGAAATGACTTAGCTGATCAGCTGGCCAAAACCGGGGCCATCCAAGGGGATCTAATTGAAGTGATGACAAAGATGTGGGAGATACTGGGGGTCAAAAGGAAGTTGCATATTGCTTACCGGCCAGATTCTTCTGGGGCAGTAGAGAGATATAACCGAACCATTGTGAGCATATTAAAGAAGTTTGTGGCAGATTCTGGGCCAAGTTGGGATATCCGATTACCTCTGGTCCTAATGGCCATCAGATCTACCCCTTCATCTGCAACCAAAATGTCACCATTTGAGTTGATGACTGGGCGCAAAATGGTGCTTCCTCAGCATTTGCTCTACAGGACCCAAGAGCAGACACTGATAAATGCCTCCACAACTCATGAGTATGTGGAGAATTTAAGGAAACACCTTCAACATGCTTTTGCTTATGCTCAGCGGAATCTAGAAAGATCAGCTGATAGCATGAAGACCCACTATGACCTGAAGACTTCCAGGAAGGAATATCAGGTGGGGGACCGGGTCTATCTATACAACTTCCAAAGAAACCAGGCAAAACAGCGAAAATTCTTGCCTACATGGAAGGGACCCTTTGAGATTATAGACAAGATCTCCCCTGTGGCCTACAAGATCCGCATCCCCAAAGGCAGTTTGGCAGAGGGGGAAGACAAGTGGGTCCACATTAACCAGTTGAAGTGTTACCATCCCAGGCACACTCTGCAACAACTGGAGGAATCCGCTGGAATCCTAGAGGGTACTGTCTCAGATTAATTCAGTTCTAACTTAAAAGATCCTACATATCGCCTATCAAATTCTGAGTTTCTCAATGTGGGTGTTTTCGTTTTTGAATGCAAAAAGAAATGTGCATGTTCATATGTTTTGACTATAAATTTATATGCCACCCCACTAAATCAATGGTGGGGGAGAAATGTCCATGAATAGGTATTGCCGCTCTTACTTTGTCGTCCTAGGAGAAGGAAAACCTGCAGGCTGGCCAAGGAGGACGATCCGGAGACCGGGAGCAGAGACGCAAGGGGCCCAGTGTACCGCCCAATATTCCCATCAGGACCGGCGAGGCGAACCGATCGATCAGTTCCGGATGGAGGAAAAGATGCTGAACTGTGCCATCTATTGGAAGAAGATGAGGAAACATCCCAGGTCTTGCGAGTTCCATGAGTGAAACAGAATGGCCATGAATGGCCATCGCAAGAGGGGGGCTTGTGGGATGTTTTTACCCATGCATCTGAGCCCTACCTCAAAAACTGTGCAGTACTGGCATTGAAAACATCATGATGGCCAGAGCTTCCCAGAAAATGCCCAGGGAAAGGCATGAAGAATAGGCTGCCACCCATTTTTGCCGATGTTATGGGCACAGAAGGGCACTGCCTAAAACCACCATTGGACTACCCACACAATAGCCTGAAACCATTGGGAATGGCAATGCTGATTGCCAAAAGCAACCTAGAATTGTGGGGAATTCATTTTCTTAAATCACAAAAATGGGTGCATTACCAGTACTCACCACTATCAGAAAGCCGGCGTTTTAAAACAACACCAGACTTTTTTGTGTAAAACTGAATAAATGAACCCAAAGCAGGCCAAAGAAAGACTTACTGAGAGGTGGATCCAATGTAAAGCTATATTCTGAAGTGACTTGAAGGTTTATAACAAGACTGGCTGAGCTGTGGATTTCAGCAGTTTAAGTAAATTTGGACTAAAAGACACTAAAAATCTAAATGTTTAAAAGAAATGAGTGACCTACTTTTGAGTGTCACATAGGTTGCAATTGTTTAAATGTCATAGTTTTAAACTTAGAATCAGCATTCTAGCTGCACATGTAAAAATGGTTAGTTTTATTTGAATGCAGAAAACTGGGTAGCTAAAAGTGACATTAGCTGGGGCCTGGCTTAAGGAACTGAATTCTGCCCACCAGCTACCCCCGACAGGAGATGAGACTTGCACAACAGCTGTGTTCCCAGGCCTAGCTGCCTTTTGCTGTTCCCACCAAAAGGGATATGACACTTCTCTGATTGAATTACCTGGGCTCTGCAGGAAATTGAACAAAGCCCTGTCCTGACTCAGGCAAATGTTTTATTGGTGGGAGTCGTAAATGTGGCTTCCTCCTGGAAGGAAAGGGGAGGAGCATTGCATGTGAGAGCAAGCTGGCTTGGCAGAACTGGAAAAACCAGAAATTCAACCTTGTGCTGGGGGGAAACCACACCCCTTTGGGGCCAGAACATAACTCTAAAAAGATGGATCATTCATAGAGCGGACTTGTGAAAATTATTTAAATGATACCATAATTCTTGTGATTTTTCTGCCCACATTTTAAGAGGTTTTTACAACCGGTGGTATGATCTGGGGGCAAGCTAGCAGTTAAGAGGGTATTACTTAAAATGTATGCATGTTAAAAATCTGACACTTCATCAATTAATGTCCATACTCCTTGCGCACATGTGTGTAAATTTGGGTCAATGTCCGATATTGCAAAACCAGTTAAAAAGTGCAAATGTTGCCATTTCTCAATGCAAGCTCTCAGAAAGAGCAGATTTGGACAGGGTATACCTCCTGTGATATGTGATGGGTGCATGTAATTTTAAACAAATGTGTACCTGTGCAAATATGTCTTTTGGGTCAAAATATAGATTGTGTGTAATTTGACAGGGGTGGGTTCTCTGTATCATAAACAGACCTCATCATGATGACACTTCATTTCATTCCCCCAATCAAGGGGAAGAGGATGAAGTGGCCAATGACAAGTGGAGAGGGGTAGGGTCTAGAAAGCTAGCCTCTCCACCCACTTTCAAAACACATAAAAGCAGACAGTCAGGACAGATAGGGACATTCAATTCCATTTGCTGCAACGCGCTCTGCCGGACCACACAACATCCAGAAGATACTAGATTCAACACTTAGACTTTAAAACTCCAAAGAACTCGATTCAGAACTCAAAGCAAGGGCCTAAACCCACAAACTGAGAACTCTTCTCAGTGGGCCTCAGCTTCCAGCAAACCTAACAGTGATAGCAGCATCCAGGAGCCATGCAGATCAGCGCTGGGCCCAGAGAAAGCTGTGCAGAAAGATCCAGAAGCAGTGCTGTACCCAGAGAAAGCAGAGCAGTATCCAGAACCAGAGGCAGAGCAGAGCTGACCCAGACCGCTGTTCGCAGAACCAGAGAGCTGACCCAGACCGCTGTGCGCAGAAACCGTCCGTGGCGAGTGAAGAAAACCTGTTGACCAGATCCGTGGCGAGGCCCATTTATTTCAAAAATATATTGTGAGTACCTAGCAGAACTGTGCAGAACCAATCTCTTAGTTAAAATTATATAATTCAATCTATTTTAATCTAACCAGAACTGTCTCCTAACTGTCACCTGTCATTTGCAAAGCTGTCACCTGTCATTTCTAGTTGCTAGCTGTAACTTGTCACTTTGAACTTTTAAAATTGCAAATCTGAAAAACGACCTTTACCATATCGCTCATATCTCCGTGACCTTAGAGACTTGCAGTAACTTTCCTCTGAAAGCTGGGAATCTTGGCTTTTCAACGAACCTAGAACCGCATTCCTACTCCCTATACTTTTGCCGCAATCGCGAAAAACGCACCCGCGAATTTGCCGCGATTTGCCAATTTCTCCACGTGTGAAAACAGCAGCTTCCTTGCTTTCATTTGCCAAAAATTCGTTTAACCTGCCAATCATTCCTAGAACATTGCTAAAGTAAGCCTGAACTTATTTAAACCAACTAATCCTCAACCTGAACCTCCAGAGGGAATTAAAATCATTTTAGCACATTTTCCAATATATTGTCACCATATTAAAAGCATTTTGAGCCTGTGTAAAACTCATATCTATTCTCCTCTAAGCTTGCTGGGAAACTGGAACTCTGTATTACATTGTGATTGTATACCTTAACTGTGTGCTCTTCCTTCCATCTCCTTACATTGTATAGGGGGGGTGAATTGCCACAAAGGGAAAGTGATTACCTTGTCTTTTGTGAAACCATATCAGTTTATCTTCTATACTGAATTTCATTCATTCAACCTTGCATTTCCTTGAACCCTATAAAGCATTCTCTACCACATTATTCTTCTGTCCCTATTTACCAGTGTGCTACCTTATCCATTTCATGTCAACTCCTTAGTGATTATAAAGAAGTGGGCTAGTGCCAGATTCTCCGTTGTTAATCTTTATCATATCAGATTAAGTGTGATATTCAATTATTAATTTATTATAAAGTGTGATATATATATATATATATTGTTTAAATTCTCAAATAAACCTTTTAACTTGCAAAACAGAACTACTTCTTGGCTCAATGGGGTCAGGGGGATTCCAAGAGAGGGGTGTTATATAGGGGTAGTCATCCAGAACGCATGAACTGGACATAAAGATATATCAATAAGGGTTTCCATTCAGTATCCCAGACTAGGCATTGACTTAGCTGTAGTGTTGAATTGAATCCTCTTACAGTTTCACCAACCCTATACAACATATTCACTAAACCCCTCTTCGATGATCTGGACCTTCTAGGTATCACCTACACTAACTATGCAGATGATACACAGATTCTCCTCCCGCTTTCTGGGGATCACAGCAAGGACAGGGAGTTGGTGAATAGGGTGTACCTCATTATACAGGCATGGATGGCATCACATGGCCTCTGCCTGAATGATGATAAGACTGAGCTGATCATTCTGGGCACGCAGGCTAATATCAACAAACTAGGCAAGGACTATTCCATGTTTAACATAGATGGCAATAGCAACAAGTTTTCGAGTGAAGTAAAAACACTAGGCTTCTATCTCGACTCCACCATGTCTTTTGCCAAGCAAGCTAACTCATTAGCTTCCACAACAGCTTATACCTGCAAATTAATAAGAGCAGGTAAACCTTTCTTATCCAATAACAGTTGGATGATCCTAGCGAGAGCCTTAATACTATCACAACTTGAATATTGCAATGCCCTTTACAGTGGCGCTAACAAAACCATCACCAAAAGGCTACAAATCCTACAAAACAATGCCCTTAGAGCTGCCTTAGGCATAAACAAAAGGGAACCTATCTCCTCCACTAGACAACAATACAAATGGCTCTCCACCGACAATAAAATCCACCGAAAAATGCTCTCCTTGACGCACAAAGCCCTCAATAATACTGTTCCCAGTTTTCCGATGGACAAAATAAAAAGAAAAATCTCTGGCAGACCTACAAGAACTCCCAACTCCAACTGTCTGGTAATTCCAAGATTTAAACTTGCCAAAATTGGCGGCACAAGCTTCCCTGTGCTCGCCGCAAAATGGTGAAATGCCCTACCACACAACCTTAGATCAGACTAACCTTTCCCTCACTTTAGAACAAATCTTATCAATCACCTCAATGACAACAACATGTAAGGTTTGAAAGACTTTAATTTGTGTTATGTTATTTATCTGAATGTATATATGTACCATCAAAATATATCACTACTGTAAACTTTTACCTATGCAACATTGTAATTTGCTGTAACACTGTAATTTCTATGCAACATTGTAAGCTTCTTATATTCTTTTCACTGCGCCCGGTTACCCTCGGGTATGGCGCGCAATACACATAAATAAACAAACAAACTTCCTCCTATCCCCTGGCTACTGCATCCAACATGCCGACTGGACAGCAACAACAGGAGGCAGAGTGATAATCATGCACAGATGCAATTGGCCATGCTCTATTACGTTCTCTACCAGAACAAGCTTATATCACTTGCCTACTGGTTCCCTTTATCTTTATCACCTTTCACCTGATCTATAGACCACCTCACAGGAGTCACTCTCTCATTACTGACATCTACAACTTGCTCTCTTCTGCTCAATTAGCACACAGTAATAATGTCTTTCTCTGAGATTTTAACATACCTGTGTCTCATGCTGACAGCCACACTTGAAGCACACTTTTCACACTGAACGGATTCATGGACCATAAGCAAATTCTGCTCTCTGCCTTGCACAACAAAGGCAACACCAAAGACTTAGTCTTTACATCATCCCCCCTCATCACCTGTACAGTCCCTCTCCCACTCGACTGGTCTGACCCCACTGCCATAACACTGTCTTTCATCCACTCGACATTGAGCTAGAAGCAAACTTTACAGACTATACCATGACAGGGAATGCTTCAGTAGAATATGTCACTGACTCTGCTATGAACCTGATTGACACTCATGCCCTCCTAAAAATCAGTTGCAGTAAAACCAAACCATAGGCCACTCCAACAAACGCTCAATCAGACCCCTAGAGAAACAGAGGTGCAGAAACTGTAACTCTCTCTGCTAGCTGTAAGATTCTGATTACTGAGACCAAAGTTACTTACTACTCCACCACCATTGCAACAGTCTCTTACAGGAACAAAGCCCTCTTTGAAGTAGTAAAGTCTTGTACCAAATCTCACCCGACCCGAGGTGCCCGCAACTCTTTTATTAAAAAAATAGACAAAATCTGAGAGATCATCAAACCAACCACCCACATGACTAGCACCCCTGCACTCAAGCACACACACTGCACCTCTGGACCAAATGATCTCCTTTTCTCCCCAGATCTCCTAAAACAATCACATCCCTCAAACCTACTGCCAACTCAGACAGTATCATCACAGACTCCAAAATTAAACAATCGGTGGGCCCAACCCGTAAATGCACTCCTCAGCATCATTAATGAACCCCTCACAGAAGGGAGATTCCCATACACTCTCAAGACTGGTTTCATAAGGCTACTCTTATATATACTCTAATAAACTGACTCTAGACCCAGACAACCAGGCCAACTACTGGCTTATTAAGAACCTTCCATTTATAGGCAACATCTTGGAAAAAGTAGTCACCACACAACTACTTTCCAGAATCAAACAGCTACACCTCGCCAATGACAATCAGTTGGCATACTGCCCCAAGTATAGGGTTGAGACAGCCACCACCCATGTTTTGGATGATGCCCTTCAAATCATGGATTAGGGTGACTCATGCCTCCTCATCCTCCTTGACCTCTGGACTGCATTCAACACTGTCAACCACTGCATCCTCCTCTCCTTCCTCGACAACAAGATGGCATTCTATGGCACGGTCCTGAATTGGTTTACCTCCTACCTCTCAGTCAGAAACCAGGTTTTTGAGATGATCACATTGGGTTATAAATGAGTCCCGATCTCCTGTTGAGTCCCCCACGGCTCTATCCTCTCACTGATTCTTTTTTAACCTTTACATAGAGCTTCTGGCCACACTCCTCAAAGAGTCCAATATAGCCATACACAGACATACTCAGTTGTACATAAGAGATGAAAGCCCACACAGCATCAGTCGCCTTTGGGATTACCTTGCCATCATCCAGACTGTCTACCTCAATCCCTACTGATCCAAGACCGAATTCCTCCTCATCAGTCCACCTACTAGACAACAACTTACCCAACAACGGCTCAATAATATGCACCTAAAAGGATTTAATCAACAATTCTCAGATTCATCAAAATTCAAAATAATACTTAGACTTCCCCATTGACAGTAGCTGTCTTTCCAGTCTGGCTCCAAATCTCAACCCTTTGCAAAGTCTAACACTTTATCCCACTGCGTGGTACAGGCCCTTGTGGTCTTGCACATTGATGGTGGAAATACCCTCCTGACAGGGCTCCCAGCCACTCACTTGGCACCCCTTAAAGCATCCCACCATGCCGCAGCATGCCACATTATGGGGGCGAGAACATTTAACCAAATCAAAAGAAGCCCTTTCCAGAACCTTTGCAAATAGATACTTAAGATGAAAATTGGACATTGGAAACAGCAATGTTACTGCACAGTGGGAGGTTACGTGTAGTGCTTTGCTGGTTGCCATTGGTGAATTTTGATACATGCTGTCTGAAATATCGTACTTTGTAATCGGTGCAGAAAGGCAGATGTGCTTGCTGTGCACATCTGCTGCAGGACTCGTCAATTATAGGCTTGAAAAAACAATGGAAATAAGGTGTTCCAGCCTGAGCTCTCCACCTGAGAGATATAAATAGAAGCAGTACTTGCTAGATCTAAGAAGCTGGTACAAAGACTCATAAGGGGTCATTTTTATAAAAAGTCCTATTTGTCTGCAGGGGACTGCTGCCATTAGCAATTACATGTTGCTGGGTCCGTTGCATGAAATGTTAAACTTTTGCAAAACAGAATACATTAGTAAAAAGTAAAACGGGCAAAATCACCTTTACACTTTACTTTTAAAATCTGTTTTGTAGAAGATGGAAATGCCAGTTGCAAATAACCCTTTGTAGACCGAATTTACAATGGATTATTCCCATACAAAACACCTGCTTGTATAAAATGCTAAATACTGGCAGATTGCGTAGAAATCTATTTGTTGCACACATGTATGACAATCTCACCCTGGCGTTCAAAAAACAGATTGTTCAGGTGGCGTGGAAAGGATGAGGATGAAACAGATTCTTTGTCCTGTCTCCCACACTGCATGCAACACATTCATAAAGTGACCAGGAGCGGTAAACCGAATTGTAAACCACTTTGTGACTTGGCTTACCATCACAGAGTCCACCAAGATAATTTTAATCCAAAATGAAATTTAACAGATCTAAAGCACACATCTTCATATACATCAGAAATAAACTAAATACAACGAAACAACGCAAACCACAAGGGTTCGAGCAAACCACAAGAGACGCACAATAACTGTTTATGAAAAAGGAAAAAGTTATGTCCAGACAAACAACAACCACTAGGCATCCCTCAACATGTAAGAAAATGCTAAAGGTAAAACGAGCTGAATTCATGAAAGGATGTACAAAGAAGATCAACAGGAAATCCAAAGCAAGGCAGGAAGTCACAACCAAAAGAGTCAGTTCACACAATCAACTGGGAGGGAACGCCTGCTCCAGCTTCATATGAGGCCCCACCCAAATATACCAGTTCACCCCACCTCTCACTGCTACATGAGAACCCCATCTTTACCGTGCCATCCAGCATTGCCACTGGGGGAAATCCAGGTATGCAGCAGATGTGTTTGGAAGACATCTCACTGATTGTGGACATCAACCATGATAAGAAGCTACTTTTAGAGGAATATCCTACCTGGACAGGTAGTGGGTTTTACCCTGCTCCACTGAACATGGGCTGCATTGCTAATGATACTCTCCAAGCTCCAGTCCATTCCCCTCCTTTTCATCCTTCATCCAGACCAGCATTGACTGGTAAGAGAGCAGGGTTTTGTGGAGCATAATGTAAGGGATCTGGTGGCTAACAGCATCTCCATGAGCATGTCCTGGCACATATGCACCAGTCACTGGAACCAATGTAACAGGAACAGCAGGACACATATATCCTGTGGAGGGATGTCAATGGGAGAGCAGGAGGCAAGGACTGAGACAGCAGAAGTGCTCATGGAATCTCCTCCTGCTTGAGGAGAAGCATTGATGGCCGGGCCAGGTACTGGCCAACACACAGACTCTGAGATATGAGGCCCAGGAGGAAAGTGAGATAGCAATTCGTGCTTCCAAGCATAATGGGGCTTTGTCCCATTCGTCCAGCACCCCCCCTGCTGAGATGGTCCCTCCAACCTCTCCCTCTGCTGTCAGATTAGATTTCCTGCCTGAAGAACAACCAGTTGTACGCTGTAGAGGCAAGGATTCTGGCAACAGCAGGTATCCCTTACAAACATATGCAAGTTTATGTGCCACGATGATAAAACGCATTATCCTCCACATTCCCCCCCACCTCTACTACAACCTATCCTTGGCACATCAGTCCACAGTCAGACCACAGTGGTGTTTCACCCCCAGTTAGAGTGCAAGTCAAACCACTCCTACTAAGGATAATTGGTCTAAGAAGGAGCTTTAATTGTATTCCCATCCTTATGGATATTGTTTAGCTTGTTCCTGCCTCTTACTTGTCAAGAACCAGATCACTCCACACCATGCCTGGGTTTTGAATGTAACCCACCTCGATTTCTTTTTGAACATCCCTGTATGTTTTTTTAGATATTCTCCTTGGAACAGTTTTTTTGGATACACCCCTACATTGCTGTTTCTAGACCAACTCTCAGATTTGGTTTCTTGGACACCCTATGGATTGCTTTTTTTAGGACCCTCCCTTGTAGTTGTTGCACTATGAATTGCAATTATTTTGCCATCTTTGGATTATGTTTTTTTTACAAAGGCCCCCATTGTGCTTTCGGGTACACCCATTTGTTTTGGTTTAGTATCTTTTTTACGGGTTGGGCTGGTTTGTTTTTGTTTACTGATACTAATTGTATGCCCTTCACCAACATTAGACATATGTATTCTATTTATAATTTTCACCCGGGGAAGGGTAATTGGCCAATCATATGGCTCGAACAGCTCATTCTCGCCTGCTGTTTCAGCCACCCAAAGCCCTTCCTCGGGCGGTGACATTTTTTTAAACATTTTTATGTGGAGAGGCAACAGGGAGCCTTGCTCCCCCAACCCCTACAAAACCAGTGAACCCTCAACTCCACCCCCTCTCCCAACTTACTAGCTGGACCAGAGCTTTGAGCTCCGGTCCCCGTTCTCCTCCGATTCCAGCTGCAGCCATAGACATGTAAAAGTAACTTAGTCCCTTTTCCCTATGGTGGTGGCCATCCTTTTTTCATGTTTTTCTTCCCCCAGGAAATCGGCTGCGCAAGCAGCCAATCTCCCGAGGGGGGAAGAATCCATTTGCACCCTGGATGAACCTCGGGGTGAGAATGGCTTTCACGCCCCAATTAAGGGAAAAAGCCATAATATGTTCTTTTAAATCATTTTAAATATTTTTCCTGTCCGCCCTCAAGCACACTTTCATTGACTATTTTAACCTGAACCGGCTCCAGTTTGACCAAATATTCAAAATTCCCTACAGTATGTAGATTCTTTAGTGGTGAAGGATGATGGAGGATTGGGTGTTTAATTCTTGCTGTGAACTTTGTGAAAGCAATTGTTTACGATTTCCTTTTGTGTGTGTCTCTGGCTACAATGCCACCGTTGCGTCCATGAGGCCTCTTGCCCATCTGCACCACCATCCTGATTGCCATCATTTACCACGAACATAGGCGATTCGCACCAGATGGCATTGTATTAGACATACATCAGCTTTCTGTTAATAGGTACACATCGTCAGGTATGTGTTGTATGTGTTATATGCCTCTCACCTAAGTCCACGTGTGTAGCCATCATAACCGGTGAGCAGCCCAAAAGGCGAGGTGACCCACTGGGGTTCTGTAGCTGATCCAGGCTCGGGCTGACCTTTAGGGCAATAGGGCAATGCCCAAACAAAAAACGCAAAATGCTAGTGTGGCCCAGTTTTTATGCTCCATGTGGGTCAGTTTGATAAGTTCCTTCTCCATGTGGCTAGTAGTTTCGACCAGTGTTACTGAATAAATATTCTTTAAAATGCCCAATTCTAATCACATTTTATCGAAAAACACCCCCTTGATTACTACTCGAACAGTCTATCACAAAAGGAATGAATTGCTCTTTGCAACTGTTGGCCACTTTTTCATTGGTGCCCGAGACAATTGGATGCCCACTTCGACCCTGTGCTGATCTAAGTTTGCTGCCTTTGTGCCATGGGCTTGTGTAGCAGACTTATGAGGCATTTGGCTTCCGTTGTAATATGGGATTGAGTGGCTTTGTTTTGCATGTCATGTCCCAACACATCTGTTTTAACTCACAGATAAATGTGCAAGGGATGAGGTGGGGAAAGATGTCAATTATGTTAACTGTTTGCATTGAGTACTTGCTGAATTACCAGTGCCTTCTTTCCTCTTAACAGTCTTAGGGCCACCGTTTTAATACTTGAGCCAAAGGTACCCCATAACCAATATTTATTTTTTTATTGATAAGAGAAACAGTTTATTTTCTTGTTCTATGGTGTTACTAAATGTATTACATTGGTTATGATCACTCACAGAGGGGGTGGCTTGTAAAACTTTCCCCATCAAATATTTGCCAATTAGAAGATAGTGCAGTGAAAACAGGTTGTATCCATCCAATGATTGCTGTCTAGTCCCAGGTAAGAGCTGCTCAATACATTTCTATATGTACTCCATATGTACTCCATTATTCCTGCTTGGGCCAATTGCGAATTCCAAACTAATAACAATGGGCCTCATTATAACTCCGGCAGTATCCGTGCTGGTAATAACGTCAGGCTGCCGCCAGAGTTTTTGCCATAGGACTCAATGGGAATGGGAAGGACGGATTCACCGGCACTGTGTGCAACAGTGGCGGTGCATCCGTCGAAGTCTACAGGCGCGTGTTGTTCCGCACGCCAGGTCAGACCTGGCAGGTGGGAGGGCATCCCGGCCGCAAACTTGTACTTTGCCGGTCCTACCGGCACCGTTGTTACCGGACCGGCAATGTTATAATGAGGCCCAATGACTGCTTCATTTAATATTTTTTCAGTGTCAGCGACACCATTGCTTTTTAATGTTTTTCAATTTAAAAAGATGTGCTATTCCAGTTACGTAATAAATCAGATTCATTTTATAGCTAATGTATCGCTGTACTTTAGCATTCACATAACAATTACAGAAGAGCTTACCTCGATTCCTCTGGATAAACATAAGGATAATACTTGACAGATATCTTTCCAGAAAACATTTGTATTACACAAAACTGTGACGTCTCAGGCTGTGGAATCAGGGCACCTTGGACATCCAGACATTTCCTGCGGTCTGATTTTGATTTCCTTTTCAGCTGTCTAATAAAGATGATCAATACTGAATGGACGTAACTCACCATGAATCAGCCCAATTTCCTTTGATTAAAGGGCCCATTCAGTACGTCTACTCATTTGGCCGTCATTGAGACCTTTACATCATTGTCCATTTTTGATTCACAACCTTAATAACATCTTAGAGCTTTCATGTTGCCCAAAAAGAGCAACCGTTTTAATGCTTTTCACTAAAGGCAGTAGATAAAGTCGGTATGCGCTTGAAGCACACTTTATTCCTGATCAAACTGCTTTTTAAAAAAGTATTGCCCCGCCAAGATTTTATTTCAGATCTCTACCTTTTCGTCCTCAATCAAGCCACCCACATATTTGATGCTTGCATTTGTTTCGACAGCTTTTCCTTTTCCAGCCTCCTTCTGAGAGAACACCAGTATATACACTGACACTTTGGTTTTCTTGATACGTTTTAGCAAGTAAGGTATATATATATTTGTCAATTGCCATTTTTCCTTGTGTAACCTTTATGATGTTTTGGGCAACACAGTTCAGTCCCTAAGGCTTCCAGTTCAGAGCCTAGGCACATTATTTCATTTTTGACTATTGACCCCCTTTAGGAGTAGGTAGCATATGGGGAATCGGCTCTCCAGTTTCTTTCACCAATGTACATTTTCCACGTACACAGCGTTTTGCAAGCCAAACTGGGGCAGCGTAACTTAATTTGTATATTTTACATGGCGCACTACTGTGCACTGCTAGTTTTGTATTGTTAAAATGGCGTTTCCTTCTTTGTTGGCTGTTCTCCCCACCCCCACTTTCAAGGTGGGAAATGGGCATATTTGGTCATGCCTCCGTGAAAGCTTTGTACAAGGCCAAGGAATGGCAGATGAGCCCTGGAACTGGTGATGACTGATTTAGGGTAAAGACACTCTGAACAACATCCTCACCTTGACTGACAAGATGAGTTTCTCTGAGCTGGTTATCCTGTAATGGGGCTCACAGCTCCTGCGAGGCAGGCCAGGCAGGATTCCTGAAATCAACAGAAATCGAACCACCAGCACTCCAGAGGTGCCTCTGATACTTGCTGATCTTCAAACCTCTGTCTCAGAGGCCCAAGGCAGCTGTCTTCTGTCCGGCTGTCCTTGGCAGGGGTGTACCTGCCCCCACAAAGAAATCAAAGAGGAGGCATTGCCATTCAGGTTCTTGGACTGTCATTTGACAGGCTCAACCCACCCAGGCAGAATACGCATCACCTTCCACAGCTGAGCTTGAATCACAGGAGCTGACACATGAGTGATATCAAATTGGATGTGGCGCTGATGATCATATGTATGCTATGCACTCGGGTTATCTTTATTATTAGAGTTCTCCTGCCACCATCATGGGCTTTTTATGATCATCATAGTTTTAGTATATAGGTGCATATCTTAAATGTCAAATGCACAACTATGATCTCTGAAAATGCTCTTTGCCAGTGGTAGAGCAGGAGCTGACTCAAACTTTCATATACAAAAAATACATTTTATTTGTTTTTCATCTCATTAAAAACATGTATAGGTATGAACAACTCAAGAACTCAAAGGACAATATTTAGTCGAGACCAAGGCTTTGTTCTGCAAGTTAAACTCTGACAAAGAGCAATGAGTAAAATGGGAGTATAATAGTGGCACGCTTACTAAACCCACCACGTAGCTTCTGTTTTATACACTAAAAGCCTGATTCATGGAAAAGAACCGAGAACAACATTGGGCGACCCTGCGTGCATACGTGAATCTGCGGGCTCCATGTATTTATGGATCCAAATGTGCGTTTCCAGCTGACACACAAAGGGAATTGAGTTGCATGAGGAACGCCCACCACATGCCCCCATGCAAACCAATAACATAGCCGAAGACCAACCTTTGCGCAAAGCTGCATGTCCACATCTGAAACAACATCCGGCACCCCAGCTACTCTGCGCGAGGTTCCACATAAGTAACTGCTGCGCCCCAGTTACTTTGCACGAGGTTCCACGTAAGTAAAGGCTGCACCCCAGCTACTCTGCGTGAGGTTCCGTGTAAGTAACAGCTGCACCCCAGGTACTCTGCGCAAAGTCCCACGTAAGGAACAGCTGCCCCCCAGCTACTCTGCACAAGGTTCCATAGAAGAGGCCCAAGGCAGCTGTCTTCTGTCCGGCTGTCCTTGGCAGGGGTGTACCTGCCCCCACAAAGAAATCAAAGAGGAGGCATTGCCATTCAGGTTCTTGGACTGTCATTTGACAGGCTCAACCCATCCAGGCAAAATACGCATCAGCATCCACAGCTGAGCTTGAATCACAAGAGCTGACACATGAGTGATATCAAATTGGATGTGGCTCTGATGATCATATGTATGCTATGCACTCGGGTTAGCTTTATTATTAGAGTTCTCCTGCCACTATCATGGGCTTTTTATGATCATCATAGTTTTAGTATAAAGGTGCATATCTTAAATGTCAAATGCACAACTATGATCTCTGAAAGTGCTCTTTGCCAGTGGTAGAGCAGGAGCTGACTCAAACTTTCATATACAAAAAATACATTTTATTTGTTTTTCATCTCATTAAAAACATATATAGGTATGAACAACTCAAGAACTCAAAGGACAATTTTTAGTCGAGACCAAGGCTATGTTCTGCAAGTTAAACTCTGACAAGGAGCAATGAGTAAAATGAGAGTATAATAGTGGCACGCTTACTAAACCCACCACGTAGCTTCTGTTTTAAACACTAAAAGCCTGATTCATGGAAAAGAACCGAGAACAACATTGGGCGACCCTGTGTGCATACGTGAATCTGCACGCTCCATGTATTTATGGATCCAAATGTGCGTTTCCAGCTGACACACAAAGGGAATTGAGTTGCATGAGGAACGCCCACCACATACCCCCATGCAAACCAATAACATAGCCGAAGACCAACCTTTGCGCAAAGCTGCATGTCCACATCTGAAACAACATCCGGCACCCCAGCTACTCTGCGCGAGGTTCCACATAAGTAACGGCTGCATCCCAGCTACTCTGCGCAGGGTCCCACGTAAGTAAGGGCTGAACCCCAGCTACTCTGCACGAGGTCCTGCGTAATAACGGCTGCACCCCAGCTATTCTCTTCAAGGTCTACTGTAAATAACAGCTGCACCCCAGCCACTCTGTGCAAGGTCACACATAACTAATGTCTGCACCCGTGCAAACCTTCTCCCCAACTCCCACCATTCCCCCTACTCCCGCTGCACACAAAGTGCTGGCACAAACCCTAACTGCACATCAGCCCCCTCATGTGCAGACTCCACCCACCTGTCGCCTCACCTCTGACACCACCCCATGCATGCCTCCCAAGTCCTGACACCACCCACCAGCCCCCCACACCTCAGCCAATACCCCAGGCAGCCCTCACACCAACCACCAGCCCCCATCACCTCCAACACCAACTCAGCCTGGCCCTGCCACATCTTCCCCCCTATCAGTGCAATATTGAACAACAATGAATCTCAACTCGTCTGCCCTGCCACCAACATGAAGCACACTGGTCACTTACCCACCCATATACCCACAAACTCAGTGCACTGATGCAGAATACATGTTTATAGCTCATCACAGGACTCTGTGGTACATCACAACCAGTGGCACAGCAACTGGACAGCTGAATTTATCAGCAGCTACACAGTGAAAGCACCATGTATCAATCACACAGTAAAGCAATGTGATGCCCCATTGCATCATTGTGCAAATGTGCCATTGCCTCAAAGTGCTGTAGGCACAGATTAGCATACAACAATAAATGAATCAAGGCACTGGGGTTGGCAAGCACAGCATTCAAAGCCCCTGCAAGTAACATCATTTGAGCAGGCATGTTTTGCGGTGCTGCAAAGGAAGTCTGAGAGTGTGTGAGCCAAGCAGATGGATGATGTGTACGCCACATACAACCAAACTCTGATATGATTAAGAAGCATTACAGTGACAGGTGTGCAGCATGACATGAGAGGACACACTGTATGGCAGCTGATGTGTGTTGGTGGTGTCCATGCATTGTGAGGCAGCCCCCCTACATAATTGCTGAGCATATGCCACACATCCGCAGTTTGGCCCCCAACCCATGTGAGAGTCACATAACAAATGCATAGCAAAATCAAAGCAAACCACATGCTATCCATGAACAAAGACACAACGACAACTGTGTGATGAATAATGATAAACTATATTAACAATATGGAAAAAAAGGAAAAACACACAATTAACGATTTACATAGGCAGCAGGATCAATACTTGGCCATTATGTCCTCCAGGGCAGAGTCAAATTCTTTGTCCTCCACTTGGAGGCTGGCCATTGTCCGGTCCTCGATGGCTTGCAGACTCTCCCTCATCATCCTCTCCTCCACCCCCACAACCCTACAAGCCTCCTCCAGGATGTCAACCCACCTCTGTGTATTCCTCTCCACTGGCCCTGGAAACCCGTGCCATCCTAGCCTTCTGCCTCTCCGTCCATCAGCTATATCCTTAACTCCATCCTGATGCACACTAATTTCCTAAAGCGAGGCCCTCCTCCCAGCCAGATTTCAGAACATTGCTGCGTAGCTTGCCTCCCCGATGTAGTAGGGTTCTGTGAGGATTGCCCCTGAACACTCCTCTAGTGCTGCTGCCTGGCCACCCGTACCCTGCACATGCACCCCCACCATCTGGCGGTTGCATGACGGGGAGGGTACAGTACCAGCCTTGTCTTGTTGTGTCAGCTGCTCCACTGATGCATGTTCCTGCGTAGGTGCCTGGGCAGGCACTGCAACCACTTCTACTGTACTTTGTTGGATTTCCACCTTAGGCAGGGACGTGCTGACCACTAGACTTGGTGATGTGGGTAGAACATGAGTAGAGGGGGCCGTGATGGGAACTGGCAAGGAAGGCCCCCTGGAGGACAACAGGACACAAAGGAGGAAGTGGAGGAGGGGGCAGGTGAATGTGCTACCACACAGAGATTATTTGAGAGTAGCGCACATGCCAGCTGGACCAGGGAGACAGACATCGATTTGTGATGATCTGAGAGCAGTTCATGAATCACTCTCACATCATCACGAATTAAGCTCATCCACCTTGAAATTCCAGGCAGCATGGTGTGCAAAAGCTCAGGGGTCATCTCCTTGGCCCCAAAGGAGGGCCCGGACAGGGTGGAGGCATCCACTATGGTGGTCACAGCTGCATCAGATGGATCAGGGATAGTAGGTTGGTCATCTCCCTCCTCAGTGCACTGCAGCTCCTCATGTCCCTGTCCCAGGGGTGCGGCCTGAAGGAAACGTGCGCGCACTCAGCTAACTCACCCTCTGATGATGTGGACTCAAGTCAGGCTGGCTGGGCTGTGCGCTTTTGTCTGGTGGCTTCGTCCCTGCCTTTTGGCTCCACAACAATGCCTCCACCCTCTTCACGAGCTGCAGCAACTGTTGAATATTTTGAGAAAAAACAGTGACATCAGTAATCATTGTCAATCGATGTCTGGCATACACAAAATAAACATTGAAAATCATGCATCATGTTTTATCTGTGAACTAAGACACACACAATGCACACCCATGTATGTGCCCTGGCAAACTGCATTGCAAATGTTGCATGAGTGCAATGTGAAGGCTCACTCATGATCATGACCCATGTGCATGTGAACAAAGCACATTGTACAGTGTACAGCAACACATCATCTAAAACAGGCAAGGCCACCATACCATTGATCAAGCAACACAATAATGTCATGCAGCCATGGTTATGAGGACAGCACCAGGGCACCTGTCCATACAAACACAGTTACCAATGTCCACATGCAACAGCATGTTCTGCAAGCAAGCAACGTGTACCGCCACACATATCTGTGAACAGATTGCACATGGCAAATTGCACATGTTAGTTGGCCAACCATATGAATATTGTATGTACACACACACACTTGTTCTACAAATTCAGTGGAATGATAGGTCACATCCCAGTACCAGTTAATGCATGAACTCCACACACGCAGGCATCAGAGCACATGTGTCACTAACGTCAGTTTTGTTACACGTAGACTTAGACATCATACATGTCACTCACATGCCAACAAGATATCAAATCCACATCTATCAAATCCAAGAACTTGCTGCATGCTCACACACTACGCGTGCACAACAACAACAAGCCATGAATGCACAATCCGCCAATCCTCACACAAATGCCAGCAAACAATGTCTGATGCCACAAATGGCTTGCATTGGCATGAGTCACACATCAACTGCATCTCACAACACACACAAGCCACAAACAGGATGTGGCATCTGCAAACATGCATGCCACACATTCGCCCTAGAGCATTGTCCCACTTTGGTACTCACCAGCGGCATCCAGATGACTTTTCTGGGCCATGAACCGGCAGCGGAGGTCCAGGTAGAACCTCTCAAGTACCCACAGCTGTATATGGGTGAACCAGTGGTAGCCACCATGGTAAACCTCCATGGTGGGTTCCGTGGTGAGGGCTGCCACCACTTTGCTATGGCTATGGGTATTGAGGTCATTCCAACATTTCTGGACCATGCCCCTGGGGTGGACTGCCAGCCCCTCTGTGTTGATAGCAGCCATGATGTCATCCCAGATCCTTATCCTTGTGTCGGTGCCCAGCTGCGTAGCTAGGTTAAAGAAGGCATCATAGGCACGCAGGACCTGATCCACCAGGATGCCAACTTCGGTGTTGGTGAAGTTGGCCGCTCTCTGCCTCAACATGGGGATGCTGCCTCCCCATACGATGTGGATGGAGCAGACATGGCACACCTGTGGCTGATATGGGCTTCCTGGGTCCTGGGTAGGTGCTGTGGAGCTTCAGTGGTGTTGGCAGTGGCACCCAGTAAAGCAAAAGTTGTATACACGATACCCAGAAAGCTTCCAAAACATTGAAAAGTGGTAAGTGACATGCAGTGGCACCCTCACACACACAGATTGCGTGCGTGATACCGGAAAGCTTCTGTTAATTCAAAAAAAGTGGTACGTGATAAACAGAGGCACCCAGAGACACAAGAATTGCATACGCAACACACCATGCACCTTAAAAAGTTCACAAAAACATGCGCTCATTGCACAGAGGCAATCCCCCCAAAGGAAAATGGGTGCGCTGTATTTGAAGGAAAGGATTTCGTAGCAGCAAAAAATACATCTCCGAAACTCATCAGGATTGTAACCTTCACGTGCACAACTAGTGTTGCACGCTGCGTGACTTATATTACCCTGTTATTTCCATGAGCTATGTAGGCATGCCACATAGGTGTGCAGCGTCACCGCACACAGGACATAACATCTGCGTTAAGGGCTGTTGCTCTGCTATCAGCTGCTGCAGATGCAAGATGCACACCACTGTTCCTCCTGCCTTCCTGCTGCTGCATTTGCCTCCTCGGGCCCTGCTTTGCTTCAGTCACTCCAATGGTGCTGCTGCCTGCTCAAGAGTGAATGCCTGCCTGCAACCAGCACTGTCTTTGTGTGCCAGCTGCCCCACTTTTGCCTGGACCCCTACGTTGGGCTTCAACCACCACCTCTGTACTTGCTGGGACTTCCAGCTCTGCCAACACCACTGAAGCTCCACAGCAAGTACAGAGGTGGTGGTCGACTTCCACTCCCTTCTCCACTTACATGACCTGTCCAGCCATGCCACTGTTCATCATGTACCACACACACACTCATTGACATGTATCCTCATTTTCCACTGCAGTGCTTTATGACATAGCCTCTGGTGGCACAATTCTGCCCTTTTGTGTGCTTTGACTCCACAGGACATGTTTGTCACACTTGATGCATGTCTGGTTAGATAGATATGTGCATGTGTTCTCATAACTGACGCTTCTGTGTTACCCAATGAGGTAACTTTTTGTACAGTGCTTTATACTGTTGGTTATCTGCACCAGGGTGGCTTACATGTGTTTGGTTTTGATATCTTCTTCGTGTCATCTGCCACTGTCAGTGATTGTACATTGCATGCCAACATTGTGGTCCCACACATGTGTGAGATCATCCACTCTCCACAGCTTGTCTCCCATGTGAGTTGCAAGTTGACCCTGGAATCCATGCAAATATTGTGGTACAGTCTCAATCAGGGTCTGTGGTGTGTTGGGGGGTGAGTGAAGAGCGACATGTTGTTCAGAGGTCCATTTGCAGTGTTGTAGTACAGGGGTATATGCTGGTTTGTGTAGGGTCTGGATCTATGACTTGCAGGGATGTAGCTACATGCGTCATTTTGTGATGTGCATGCCTTGGTGAGTGTTGCCAGTGTTTTTTTCTGATGTAGAGCTAATGATTGAACTTCACATATGCCCATTTTTTGCCAGACTGCCCCTCACCTTCACCCACTTTTGTCCTTCATGGACCACTACATGTGGTTCTTGTACATCTCTGTTACTTACATGCTCTCCAACCAGGATGCTACTTCAAGAGTTGTTCATGGTTACATCTTTCTCCCTTGGGTGGATTGTCTATGGCCTCCCCCACTCTGATGTTAGACAAGTCTTTTCTCACCTCTGCTCCAGACAGTCTCCTCCATGCAATGCTTTTTTATGTCCCTCTCTCTCTCTCTCCATTGCTAGTCAATGGTCACTCTGTGTCCTGTCTCCCTCTTGCACTCTATGATCCTTGTACACTGGGTGGTGCATGCCTATTTTCTTGTTCCCTACACAAGCTGTCATGGATGCCTGGTATCTTTAGATTGTTGCAATGCATGTCTTTGCATTTATGACAATTTATTTGCAGGTGCAATGCAGTGGACGGAAGTCAGCTGGGTACAATGTGCAGGTAGGTGTAGGGCATTCAGGGTGTGACTTGTGTTGTGGTTTGTGGAAGGGAGTCTGGCACTGTGTGGGGTCACTTTTCTTTTACTTGTTTTGGGTTAAATGGGTCCAGCTTCATGGGTGCTCTTAGACATGTGTGTTTATGCATGCTTTTTTCTCAAGATAATCATGGTGGCCCTGGGTGCGGGATCCTAGTTGGGGGTGGCTATCACTGTAGGCCCTTAGTTGTTGGGGTGGTATGTGTTTAAGGTGGAGGTGGTGAGTGTTTCCTTGCACTTTACACATGTGTCTTGGCAATGATTTTTTAATAGTAATCTTTTAATAGACTACCCACACAGGCAGTCCAATCCTGGTACTTCTTCCCCTTCTGGGGATGCTGTCACAAGACAAGTCCACACACTTGACAGCATTGCTGCTCCTTGGTGGGATGCAATGTACTCCACAGACACCAGCACGCATGATTGTCCATTCTTTGTCGGTTGCCATGGAGACCATGTACCATTCAAGGTGAACCATCACTTCTTAAGAGGCCTGTTGACTGCTGCTGAGTGCATCTCAATTCTCCCTTTAGTTCAATGCACATTTGACCCAATTCAATCTATTCCCGGTGAAGTCTGCCTTCCCTTGCACTTTCCTGTTGCATCCTGCCTTTTGTGTGTGTTTGTCCTTGGCCTCTGTTCCTCATTGCTTTCTCATGTCTGCTTGTGTGTTTCATGCAGTTGCCTCGGTGAACTGCCTCTCAGTCTGACAACCGCCTCTGTGAAGTGCTGCCTTCTGCAAGATCCTGTCTTCTGTGCAATTGGTGGGATTTTTGGTTCACTTCTTCTTGGGTTTAGCATCATCGGCTCCCCTGCCAGTGTTTACTGCATTGTCTCACTGCCATATTGATGAGGGGATGACATATCATGGCATTGAGAATACTATGTGGGTGTTCCTGGGTTTCCATCCTCTTAGTTTTCTCTAAGTGGGGGTCCTTTCAGTGTCATGATGAATGTGGCCAGATGCATGTGTTGGGAAGGTACCATGAGCATGATGATGGGAAAGTGTAACATGGTCATTCACTGCTTAGCACTCGAGAGAGGGAGGCGGGCAGTGTTGGGGTTGTGGGTGGGTAAGGTGTCACTGTGTGGGTTGGTCATGTTGCATTGGTGTGTTGTTGCCGGGTTTGGCTCGATGTGTGCCAAGACACATGGTGATGGGTGGCTTGTGAGTTATTGTATGCATATGTTGCATGTCACTCAGTGGGGCACATGTTGCTTTATGTTCGGGTGCATGGATGTGTTGCCGGCCTTCACATTGATTTGTTTTTCTCTACAGATGAATTTGGCATGATAGATGCAGGAATTGTGGAGGAAGTAGCAGCTCTATGCATGCACATGGAACAGCACAAGTTTTTGGTGGTTTCCAGCCCAACAAAGGGGTTGTGTGGTGGACTGCATGGTGCAGATGATGCAGGCTCGCATGGGATGAGGTAAGATGTGCATTTCCCTTGCAGTGCATTATTTTCTATGTGTTTCAACATGACTGCTTTGATGTGACTGTGTATTGTGAGCATAGGGAATGGTCGGGCCACTGAACATGTTTATTGTTCTGTAACACCCATGGTGGGTCCAGGGCTGTCCGCGCATGACTTTTTAAGCATCAATTTTGTAGTATACTTTTCTACTTGTGGTCTCATGTCTGTGGTTTGGTGTCTACATGCAGTCCAGTTGTTGTTGGCCATGTGACGGCAGTCTGGGACTTTGTTGCTTGTGCTGTGTGTGTTTGAGTGTGCTACATGGACACTGTTGTTTTAAGTTGCTATGCCTGTGTTGTCATTTGTGCACTGCCATACAGATTATGGGTATGAGTTACATGTTATTTTCATGTGTGATTGCACCATTATTTGACACTCCTGTGAATGTAGCCCTTGTGGTGTGTCTAAACACTTTTGCTCACTTACAATTAAATAAACAAACAAACAAACAAACAAATTGGCTCTTATTCAGTGGTTGTTTTGATATGGGGTGCAATGTATCCCTATTCCCAGTATGGGTGTCATATGCAGAATTTTGCACCCCTACTTTCACACTCACAGCAACATGGATATGTTTGTGCCTGTAGTGAACATGGTCCCACCGGTCTTCACTCCGATTTTGGTTTGCCAACAGGAATTGGTTGAATTTTTGATTTTGGTGTCCATGAATGGCTAGCTGCTAAGATTTGATTCTTCCCTAGTTCATGCATTTTTCTGTAGCAACATATTTTTACTTGTTCATATATTTTTGCCATTTGTACCATTGTTGAGCCTCCCAAATGATTTCACTACATACATCGCAGAGTGGTAGTGGTATACTCCCACGTGCATGTTGTTCTATGTCTAATGGACACACACAATTTTGCCCTCACAGAGGCACATTCTCAGGGTGTTTTTGTGGGCACCGAGGATAGGCCCCAATTCATCATTAACTGTAATCTGTGAGGTGGCTTCCCTGTGTGTACTCCACAGGGGCTGTTATATATGTAAAGTATAATTGCACCAGCTGTGTGTGCAGCCTCTCCACATGCCCTTTGGCCAGCCATGGGCAACGGTGTTGTCTGTGGGTGTGGCTGGTGTCCCACCTGCATGTCCACTGGTACACCGCTCCATGTGGCAACATTGTGCAGGACACATGCAGCCACAATGATTCTACAGACTACTGATGAGCATATAGCAACACCCCACTAGAGTGGTCAATGGAGTGGAACGTGACTTTAGCACTCCAAATGTGTGCTCCACTATGCCCCGAGTGGCTACATGTGGAGTATTGTACATCACCTCGGCTGGTGTTGTGGGGTTCCTAATGGGTGTCATCATGAAGGTAGTCAGCGAGTAGGCACTGTCCCCTTTAAATGTGTACATAGTTGTCATCGTAATTTATTGTCAGGATCTATTGTTCAGTGTGTGGTGTGAATGCATGTGCATGAGTGTTCATACTCACCAATGAGCCATGCGTTGCCATGCGTTTCAGATACCAGGGCCTGGTGCAGTGGTGACATGTGGAAGATGTAGCTGTCATGTTTGCTGCCCGCGAAATTGGCATAGATTTCCATTATGATTCCCGTGGCATCACACACTACCTGCACATTGATGGAGTGCCAGTGCTTTCTGTTCCGGGGATGTGTTCTGTCGATCGGGGTGGCCGTAGCGCAAAATGTGTGCAGTGTTTTGCACCTGGTACATGGGGGACGTTTGCCACTGCATAGAACTCCTGCATGACTGTCTGCCTTTCTACTTGTGTTTGGGGCAAATATATGTGCCTGTGCACACATGCATGTGCTGTTATGCAGGACAGTACCTGGTGTAGACAGCGTGATTGGGTGGCCTGTGATATCCCACCAACTACTGCAGTGGTCTGCTGGAAGGATCCAGTGGCAAGGAAATTCAGTGCAGTCAGCACTTTTTCTAGCAGGATAAGGGCCTTGGAGCAGATGGTGGGTGATGTTAGGCCATCTTCCCACTCAAGGTCTAGGATTATATGGAGGGAACCTGTACCTGCCATCTGGCATCCCAAAAAGCATAGTGCGTGTTGTGAAGATACAGGCCCCAGGCAGCCTCCTCCTCCTGCGTTATCTGTATATGATACCTCTGACTACTGCTGGATTCATCGTGGCTGTAGGCATTCATTTGGTTTGTATTGCATGCTTTAAAGGCATTTGTCCTTATGCGCATAGATGTTTGCGCCTGCTATCATGTGGCATATGGGTCCCGGGATTTGCGTGTGTTTTTTCGCTGCCTAACATTCCGACTTCAAATCCATGAATACGTTTATATGTGTGCAGCTATGGTTGTGCGCAGTGGCGTAACACAAAATGTGGGGGCCCCCCTGCGAGCCATGCTGAGGGGGCCCCCCAACTCGGCAACAAATCACGGGTTGCGCCACACTCTGGGCCGGCCTAGACTGTCACGCTTGCACAATACGCATGAACGTGCTGCTGAAGGGGTATGCCGCACACTGCACTAGGAAAAAGATATAAATATGTGTTTTAATGCAATATACAGCACACTTTCTGAGATAAATTGGCTATAAAGCCAGAGTGTTTGCAATTGTTTTGTAGGGTAACACAATCCAATACATGCAAGTCACCAACAGTGCACAGGAACATTAATGCTTCCAACTGGCTGCACAATGTAGACCAGTGTAAACACATAATAACATTATAGTACAGAATGCCAGGCCACATTTAGACATACCTAGACTGTTTTCAGCAAAATGCCAGTCAAAGCAATAACACTCATCAAGAAGAGAGCACACAATAAAGCATGTGTCTCCATGGCCTCGAACAACACGGCCAAACTCTTTAAAATCTGCAAGGAACTGGTCAATCCTGTTGTGGTCTATACCTGTTCCCTCCCATGCCCTCTGTACAGCTCTGGCCTCTCATTTCTCTGCTAAATCTCAGGACATCCTGTCCTCTATGTCCTCTTCCTCTCTCGGCCCATTTTGGCCATCTCTTCTCTCCTCCTCCTTTTTCCTCTTTCTCTCTGACAACACCTGACGAGGTTTCTAGACAAGTCCGATCTATGAAAGTGTCGTCCAAACAGGTGCTCCGCTGCTCCTCCAGAACCATCAAAGCCCATATTGACACCCTCACTCCAGCCTTGGCCGATTTCTGTAATCACTCTTTCGCCACTGCAATGTTCCCCTCTCCCTTTGACCACTCCCTTGTGCACCCACTCCTCAAGAAGCAGTCTGCTGATCCTACCTGCTGGAAAACTATCGCTCAATCTCCACCTTTCCTAAGCAAACTCTTGGAAAAGCTTGCCATCTCCCAGCTTACTCTCCACACTGAATCTGTTGGTTGTCTCCATGACCATCAGTCTGGCTTCAGAGCTGCCAGAGGCATGGAAACTGCTCTCCTTAACACCTGTGCTGCTCTCTAACCTTGATTCCAGCATTCCTTCTATTCTCATCCTTCATCTTTCCTCTGCTTTCGACAGGGTCAACATCGCCATCCTGATCAATCGACTCTGTGAGAACCTGGGCATCACAGATCAGACCCTAGAGTGACTGACCTACTTCCACTTGGACCGCCACTCCGCTCCCAGGTCGATCGTGGTCCCATTCTCTCCGCCACCTCTCTCTACCTGTGGCATTCCCCAGGGCTCTATCCTCTCACGCTGGTTTTTCAACCTCTACTTGGCCACTTTGGCCTCCCTGATCTCTACCTTATCCTCTAACTTTCAGTGTTGTGCGGATGACTCAGCTTTCCTTCAGGCTCCCCTCATCCTCCTCTCCTCTCTTGCTCATTCCTGACTGTCTATCCACGATTCAGGATTGGTGCGCCTCCAACAATCTCTGCCTTAATGCCAGTAAGACAGAGATCCTTCTCATTGGGACCCTTGCCACTGTGTTTCCTCTCTCACTATAGCAGACCACCTTGGGCCCTCTTCCTTTGCCTTCCTGCGAGGCAAAAAACCTTGGTGTCATCTTCAACGCCACACTCTCTTTCTCTCCTAACATCTCGGACATCACCAAGAAGTCCCACTACCAGCTGCTCCTCCTCAAAGGGACTCTTCCCTTTCTCACTCTCCACCAGAAGCTCACTGTCTCTAAGCTGGACTACTGCAACAGCCACTTTCTCAATCTGTCTTCCTCTAGTCTCCGTCATCTGCAAATACTCCAGAACAGGACTGCAAGACTTAGCCTTGGCCTCAAGCCCTGGGATTGTATTTCTCCAGCCCTGAAATCTCTCCACTGGCTGCAAGGATCAAGTTCAAGAACCTTTGCATTGCCCACAAGGCTTTCTGGGGCCAGTGCCAACACTAAATCCAATGCTCTCTTCCAAAATACCTTCTTTCTCTAACCCTTCACTCAGCTACCTCCAACTCTCTAAGGCTTAGACATTTCTCCAGGCAGAGAGTGGGGGTAGACCTCTCTCCTCTGCTGGTGCCTCCAACTGGAATGGCCTCCCTGCCCCTCTCAAACTTGAGGCGGACAACCTGAAGTTTCGGAAGCAGCTAAAAGCTTTCCTCTTCTCTGCTGCTTTCGCTCTCTCTCCCCCCCTGCTGACCTACCTGACCTACCTGTCTGCTGTACTGACTGGCTGCTTGGCTACCCTCAGAGTCTCTCTGAGTCCAGGCTCTTTCTTGATTGGTCACCCTTGCACTGTCTCCGGGCCTACCATGCACTTAGGGGCTGTAACTGTAACCCTGCAGTCCATTGTTCTCCTTGCACAACCAATAGCTGCTCTGCCCTGGCTGCACTTACTGAGAGCATTGCTGCCCTGTTTTCCCCTCCCCTTTCACTTGCACTTCCCTGCTCCCTTTTCCCTTGCACTTCTCGTTCTCACAATGACACAAGGCCTAGTGAGATCGTTTGTCTTGTCCTCCCTCTATCATCCCTCCCTTGTGTACACTTGTGTACAGGCGCATTATAAATGACTTGAATCACATCATATCATTTTATCACAGATGCCCAAAAAAATATACAATGCCGCAGTAAGAAATGGCTAGACTGGCAGCACCCAAATGCCAATCTAGCCAGGTAATTAAAGTTAGCAGGACTACTTTATCAGAAATGTCCAGTTAAAAGAAAGTCATACCAAACTGAGGAATGACTAGACTGGCTAAATCAAAATGCCTCTCTAGCCACTAATACCACATATCATGCCTGCTTAGCCTGGACATGGACAACCATTATGATTTATCACACAATCCTGCCCCCCCACACATCCACTCTCCCTCCCACCCACCACCCCTACCTCCACAATCAGCTCCTTGGCCCAGAATTACCTCTGCGTCCCTCTTCCTTGTCCCAGAGCTTTCGTATGAGGCTCCTTGCCTCATAGGTAAGTACTGGGATGAGCAACAGTGGGACTAGGAGTGATGAAGATTACAGGTAGCTAAATCAGGCATTACCTCCATGTACCTCTACCTCTTCCCAGTACTTTTGTATGAGGCAGAGTGCCTCAAACACACGTACTGCCTCGTATATAAGTACTGGGACGAGGAAGAATAGGGCTAGGAGTAAGCAAGGCATTAAACACAAGTAGTAGCGCAACACCATTGAGTTGACTGGGCTTCAGCACTACCCCCCCTGACATTTTGGGCTATATTGACTCAACTTGGCTAACCTTTAGAGCAGTTGCCAGACCGAACAGGACACAGATTTTAAACGGCACCTGGTTTTTGCTGTTAACAAGAACCCAGCAATTACCAACGTAAAGCATTTCACTGTTAGTACCTGCATTCAAATGCCACATTGTTTAGGCGATTGAAATCGTGATGTGGGTTTAGTACTTGCATGCCAGGGGAGTGATTGGAAGGGTAGAGAGGGAACAGGAGACTTATAGGAGAGAGTTAACTGCTTGTAACATTGAATCTGCACTAGAATAGTCTCATTAAAATGCGTAAATAATTTGGATGCGCCCACACAAATAAGTTTCCCCCTCCCCACCGCATGTGAAGTTAGCGCCTCTCCCAACATTTGAAGGGTTAGCCCCCCGAAATGAAGGTTTTCTTGTGCCCCTGTACACAAGCACACACACCATTCACCTTATACACACCCAGTCATCCACACATTTAAGTGTGCACCCTTTCACCATACACTCACACAGGTAGCCACCTATACATTTATGTGTGCACCCTTTCACCATGCAGGCACACCCCCACAGCCACCCATACGTTTAAGTGTGCACCCTTTCACCATACACACACAGGCAGCTGGCTATACATTTGAGGGTGCACCCTTTCACCATAGACTCATACACGCACACCTCATGGAGTTGAGGGGGGGCCCTATTACTTAAAAAAGAAATTGGGGCTCATTACGGGTCCAGCGGTAAATGTGCCGGTGCTACCGGCTGGTTGCCGCCAGACCCATAAAAAATTACTATGGCCTGACTTCCCGGTGCCACCGTGCTATTTCAAGTCCGGCGGCTGGGAAATCAGGTGCCGGTAATTTCGTTAAACCCCAGACTCCACGGGAATGGGGACACAGAAGCACCTGCACCATTGTTAACGGTGCCGGTGCTTCCGTGACAGGTCTGCCTACTGTGGCTGCTGTGCCTGGCAGGGTCAGACCTGTCGGGCACGGCAGCCCCACCAGGCAGACCTGTAATATGCCGGTCCGGAAACAACAGTGCCTGTAAGCTTACCAGCACCGTTGTTTCCGGACCGGCATGGTCAGAATGAGCCCCATTGTTTCTTTTTTAAGTCACTATAACTTCATTAAGAAATTATTTCAGTTAAGGACCGAACCATAATCAAAATAATTTCTTTATGATGGCTGAGTGGCTTCAAAAACAAACAATTTCTTTTTGAAGGCATAGGGTCCCCCCCCCATGACATGGAGGCCTCCAGCCTAGGGTCTTCCATGTCATGGGGTACGGGGGCCCTCAGACTTCAAAAAGAAAGTTTGTAGTCACTCTGCCTTCATAAAGAAATTATTTCTTTTACTGGGGCCCCCTCCCAGCCATGTGCTGGCGGGCCCCCCCGCACCGCGGGGGCTGCGGGGGCCCCTGTTACGCCAGTGGTTGTGCGATTGCTTGACTGTGTACTATCCCTCAACACGCCCACATTTCTTTTCGCCCGTTCTTCCTCATTCTGCCTGTTCTGCCCTTTATTTTGGTCGATCCGTAGGCCCTGGCCCATACTCTGCATGGAGTTGGTTCCGTGAATCGACAAACAGGGATTTGCATGCAGATTGGCATGCAAGTCCCTGATTTTCCACGCACATATTGCCATGTATCGGGCCCTAAGTGTTACTGTATGAGCTGTGAGACACCCATGTTATTGGAGCTTTTGAGATCTTGAGTTATTTGTATTTGTATTTGTTTATTATTTATATCGCACACCTAACTCTGAGGTAACTGGGCACTGGAAAACCTGGGGATGTTACAGGCATACTTACATAAGATAAGATAGCAACAGGTGGGTCGACCAATGGTTACAGGTAGGTCTTGTAGCCAATAAATACAGAAAAGAGCATATGTAGCAGTTGAGTGACAAAACAATGAAAGATGCAAGAACAGTTGAGGGCATATGTGGGCAGGGCGTGGATAGGACTTCAGATTGAGAGTATTATCAGTGAGCCATCTTACTCTCGTTCTGAAAGAGCAAAAGGAGGGTTCCATTCTGATGGCAGGAGGTAGGGAGTTCCAGAATTTGGCGGCTTTAACTGGGAAGCTAGCTCCTCCAGCTATTTTTAGATTAAACCTTGGTTCTGTAAGGTAATGTGTATGGAACAATCTGGTGGGTCGGGATGATTGGTATTTGGAGAACTTGTCTGACAAGTAATTAGGGGCCTAATTTGACAGGCATTTGTGTGTGATCTCTAGGGTGCGTAATGTTATTCTGTCACACACCGGGAGCAAGTGGGCCTCCCGTCTGAAATTCGAGATGTGGCTGGACTTTGGAATGTTTAGAGCTGATCTCAAGGCATTATTTTGTAGGAACTGTTACCTGTTGAGATTCTGTTTGGCAGATCCTAGGAATAGTGTGTTACAATAATCAATCTTTGATAGCGCTAAGGCTCTGGCTAGTGTGGTGCAACTAGTAGGGGACAAATATGATTTACAAGCATTGATTAGCTTGTTGGTATAGGCCGTAGATGACGCAATATTGCTAACTTGTTTCTTTAGAGACAAGGTGGCATCAAGGTAGACACCTAAGGCTTTGGCTTTGACTTCCTTAGCAACTTTTATTGGATTCCCATCAATATTGAAGGACATGTACTGCGGGTCAAGTTTGTTTAGACGTGCCTGAGTGCTGACAATCAGGAGCTGGGTCTTTTCGTCATCAGGGCAGAGGCTGTGGGCAGACATACATGCCTGGATTTCCAAGTAGATTTAGTTAATTAACTTAGAGTCATCTTCGTAACAGCCTGTCAGTGTGATGAGAACCTGGGTGCGATGCGTGTAATTAGTGTAGATGACACCCAGGTTGACGATCGAAGAGGAGCTTCGTGAAAATGTTGTATAGTGTTGGGGAAACACATGAACCCTGATGCACCACACAATGGATGGGGAACGGGTCTGCTGAGGCTGTGGGCGTGAAGACTCTGGTAGTTCGATTGGAAAAGAAGGATTTGGTCTAATTGGAGGTATTGGTGGAGAAGGCCGCTGCTGTAGTGAAGTGTTCTGTGAGGATATGGTGATCGACCAGATCGAATGCAGCTGAGAGGTCTAACAGTAGTAGGATAGCCAGACTACCTTTGTCTTTAGCCTCATCCATCTGTTTTTTCAAATCCAGAAGGGCCGTCTCTGTGCCGTGTCTGGGCGGAAAGCCAGATTGTCAGAGGCCAAGTAGGTTGTTGTCCTCCAAATGTTTCTGGATTTGCAGGTAGGCAACTCGGACCAGCATTTTTAAAAGGAAAGGGGGAGTTGTGATTGGCCTATAGTTCGTTAGTATGCTAGGGGCTAAATTGTTCTTTGGGGATTGTTGCTCTGGAGAGTGCTTTGTGGTGGAGCAGCTGGTGTCCAGTCATTTGGTCGACTGAAAACTGGTCGAATGACATTTGGTCGACGCAATTTGGTCGAAAACCAAATGGTCGAATTTTTTTTTTTATTTATATATTTATTTTTCGGGTTTTCGTTTTGTAAAAAAAGGGGTTTTTAGAGAAAAAAAGGGGGTTGGGGGGATGAACCACCAGAAAAATAAAAAAAAAGGGTTAAAGTAAAAAAAAAAAAATATTCGACCATTTGGTTTTCGACCAAATTGGTTCGACCATTTGTCTGGTCGACCAATTTTTTTCGACCAAATGTCTGGTAACCGGAGCAGCTAGTAAGGCTGTTCTTTTTGGTGTCTATTTTATTTTATTAATATGTGATTTTAATGAGATGAAAATCGAATACAATGGGCCTCATTAAGAGTTTGAAGGTAGCCATTCCTGTAATACAGGCAGGGTACCTCTAAACTTGTAAAACAATCTGGCACCTGCGAATGGGCAATTACCGGGTCATGCCAAGTTTGGCGGACCCGGTAATTGACGATTTGCGGGTGCCGGTAATAAGGGACTACCCAAACCCATTCGGCCCCATAAGGCTGAATAGGAATAGGGAGGGTTGTAGCACCGGTACCATTATTAACGGTACCGGTGCTACCATCATGTTCTGCTCACGGGTGCTGGTACAGCCACCAGGTCAGACCTGGTGGCTGCAAGGCACCCGCAAGCAGAACTCATAGTATGGCGGTACGGTAGCCACGGTGCCGGTAGCGATACCAGCACCGTTTTTGCCTTACTGCCATACTTGTAATGAGGCCCAATGTATTTTCTGTATATGAAAGGTTGTGTCAGCTCCTGTACTAATGATGTGATGAGATTGAACATTTTTTGAATGGTGACAGAGGAAAAGTAGACCATATTGATTGATTTGTTATTTATTATACACCTACACATAAGTGTTTCAAAGTGCAACAAGGCAAGGCAGGGGGAACAAAAGAAGGACAAGACAACAATCTTACTAGGCCTCATATCAATTGAGATTGTGCAAGTGCACAAGAAGTGGAGGGGGAGGGTACAGGGAGAAGTGCACCAGAGCAGCAAGGCCCTGAGTTCAGTGCAAGGAAATCTTAGACTACAGGGGGCAATCCCAGGCCGGTAGGACAAGGTTAGCCAGGTGGCAGTGCAAGTTGGGCCTGGCTGCAAATGCAGAGGTACTGGCCAGGGCGGGGGTTGCTGGTGTCCTGTAAGACTTGGAGGACACCAAGCAGCCAGTCAGCGGACGGAGCAGGAGCAAGGGAAGGCTCAAGGTGGAGAGAGGCAGTGAGGCTATTCCATATGGAGGAACCTGCAGAGGAGAGGGATCCAACCTCCATTCTCTGCTTGGAGAAGCAACTCACCTGCAGAGAGTTAGAAGTAGATGAGTGAAGGCCTCTAGGAGGAAGGTTCTTAGGAAGAGAGAGTTGAAGGTAGTTAGGTCCACACCCCCAGAAAGCCTTGTGGACGATGCAGAGGGTCTTAAGCTTGATTCTTGCAGCCACCGGGAGCCACTGGAGGGATTTCAGGGCCAGTGAGATGCAGTCCCTGGGCTTGAGGCCAAGGATAAATCTTGCAGACCTGTTCTGAATTAGTTGAAGAGAGTGAAGAGTAGAGATAGGCAGATTGAGAAAGAGGCTGTTGCAGTAGTCCACCATAGAAAGAACCAGGGCTCTGGAGACAGTGAGCTTTTGGGGGTAGGTGTGAAAGGGAGAATACCTCTTAGGAGGAACAGCTGGAAATGGGCCTTCTTGCCAAGGTCTGTGATGTGTGCAGAGAATGGGAGAGTGGAGCTGAAGATGACCCTAAAGTTTTTTGCCCCACATGAGGGTGAGGGCAGAGAGCCCAAAGAGGGTGACCAGAGTAAAAGAGGAAAAGCAGGAGCAGAAGTCCCAATGAGAAGGATCTCAGGCTTACTAGCATTAAGGCAGAGATCGTTAGACAGCGGACAGAGAGACATGGATGAGCAAGGAGGAGGTTGAGGGTAGCCTAAAAGAGAGCTGCGTGTCATCTGCATAACACTGAAATTTAGAGGAGAAGGTAGAGATCAGGAGGGCCAAAGGGGCCAGATAGACATTAAAGAACCAGGGGAAGAGAATAGAGCCCTGGGGAACACCACAAGTGTAGACAGAGGTGGTGGAGTGAAAGGAAAGAAGCTCGACTCTAGCCTTCCTTCCATCGTTTCTATCGTCATCCTCCTTTTTCTTTCCTTTGCTTTCAACACAGTCAATCATGCCATCCTGATCTATCATTGCCGTGCGAGCCTGGGAATCATGAAGCAGGCCCTCACATGGCTGATCTCTTTCCTCCTGGACCATCCCTCTCAGGTCGAATTGAGGTCCTTTCTCTCCACCACCTCTCTCTCCACATGTGGTGTTCTGCAGGGTTCCAACCTCTCACCCTGGATTTTCAACCTCTACGTGGCCCCTTTGGCCCACCTCATCTCTACCTTCTCCTCTAACTTCCAGTGTTATGCGGATGACACTCAGCTCTCCTTCATGCTCCCCTCTGCCTCCTCTCCTCGCTCGCTCATTCCTGACTGTCTATCCATGATTCAGGAATTTTGCACCTGCAATGATCTCTGCATCTATGCCAGTAAAACTGAGTTCCTCCTCATTGGGGCCTCTTCTCCTGCTTTCCCTCTTTCATTCTGGTTGCCTAACTTGGGTTGTGAGACAAAAAACATTGTGATCATATTTGACTCCACTCTCTCATTCGCTCCTCATATCACAAACCTCTCTAAGAGGTACAACTACCAGCAGCACCTCCTTAGAGGTATTCTTCCTTTTCTTACCTTCCTCCAGAAGCTCACCATCTCCAGACCCCTGTTTCTCTCTAGGCTGGACTACTGCAACAGCCTCTTTCTCAACCTGCCTTCCTCTACTCTCTGCCCTCTGCAACTAATCCAGAACAGGACTGCAAGACTTGTCCTTGGCCTCAAGCCCAGGCATCATATCTCTCCAGACCTGAAATCTCTCCACTGGCTCACAGTGGCTGCAAGGATGAAGGCCCCCTTGGGCCCCATCTACACCTCTTTCTACACCTCCACAGGGCGTACCTCTAATCTCTACCCCTCCCCAGAAGTCCTTCAAGGTTGGCAACCTTCTCCACCTTGCCACTCTCAACTCTCGCTCAACCGTCAGACACTCCTCTGACATCTGCTGCCTCCTGGAAGAACTTTACTTCAATCTCCTCGGTCTCACCTAGACATGGTTCACAAGCAGCTCTGCCCCAAGCTTTGAGACTCTCCTCCCCAATTGCTACAAGATCCTCTCCGCACCCAGATCCAACCGTTGCGGAGGGGGTGTAGCCCTGATCTCCCTACAGTGGATTCCTACCTCTGTCATTCCTATGCAGGCCTACTCCTCTTTCGAATGCCTTGTCTGCAGGCTTTTTCTCTCTCCTGGCCACTCTCTTAATGTGGCTACTATCTATCGCCACCTGGTCAGATCATCTCCTTCCCCTCTGAGTGGGCAGACCTCTCCTCCATATTGGTCTCAACCACTCAACTTCTCCTTCTTGGGGACCTCAACATCCATCTTGATGCTTCCTGTTCCTCCTCTGGACTCTTTCATGACCTTTGCGATTCTCTCTCTCTTTTTATTCACCCATCTGGCCCGAGTCACTCTGCAGGGCACACACTAGATGTTTTGATCTTCTCCGATTTCCCCCTCTCTATCCCCCTGACCAATTGACTCTCCTGGAGTGATCAGTCCCTCCTTTCCTCCCATCTCTCCCTCTCTACCCCTCAGGCCAAGCCAACTCCAACACTGCCACCTACTTTCACGGTCATCCGATCCATGAAGCGTGTGTCAGTGGAGGCTTTCGCTGCCACTTTCTCCCCTCCCCCCTACTCCTCTGGCTGACTCACATCCTGAAGCAGCCCTTTCTATGCTATACTTGTCTATCTCTGATACTCTTGATGTTCTTGCCCCTGTCATGAGGATCCGCTTGAAGCCCAAAGCCAAGTGAATCTCTTGGTACGGATCTGACCACCTTAAATGTGAGTGTAGGGTGGCTGAGAGGAAATGGTGGGGCTCTTGTCCATCCTCTGACAAACTGGCCTGCTGCCTGCTCCAAAGGTAATACCGGCTCCTTGACCACACTAAAACGAGAGCCCACATCCAAGTCCGAGTCTCTGGGGCATCTAATAACTTGGCCAAACTCTTTAAAATCTGCAAGGAGCTAGCCACCCTGCTGCAGTCTCTACCTCTCCTGTCGCCTCTGAGGCCCTTTGCATGGCCATTGCCTCTAATTTCATCTCTAAAACCCAGGACATCCTGTCCACCCTCTCAACCTCTCCTCCTCTTCCCCCTTCTCTCTCTGCTACCTCTGGCCCTCCTGCAGCATGCCCCCTCCCTCTTTCTCTTCCTTCCCTCTTTCCTCCCCTGACAATATTTCCAGACAAGTCCGATCTTTGAAAATTTCATCAAAACAGGTTATTCCCTGCTCGTCCAAAACCATCAAGGACCACAGTGACACCTTGCTCCTGCACTGGCTGACTTCTGCAACCTCTCCTTCACCTCTGGAGCCTTCTCCTTTGAAGCACTCTCTTGTGCACTCTTGTGCACCTTCTTTTCAAGAAACCCAAAGCCGACCCCTCATGCTATCTATTTTTTAAGTTGCTTTCAGTTCCAAAATATTTTTTTGGGATATGTTCTATTTCTTTGAGTAGTGGTTTGGCTGTACTATGTAGATGATTGTTATTTAAATTGGCTAGTGCTAAAACAGGACATTTGGCATAGTACAGTTTATGGACCAGATTTCTTATAGTTGAATGATGTGTTGATATCATTTTGATATGATGGAAGGTGCTTTTGCAAATTGGTCCAGAAATGCAGGCTAATGAATGTCCTTGTAGTCATGTGTTTTTGTGCACTTTACAGGAGTCCATATTTTGTAGTAATTTCATTTTGAATTTGTCTTTGTCTTTCACATACTGATTGAGGAACTGGCGTAAAGATTTGAAAGATTTTTTGGCAATGTTACACATTGATGTGCACGGTTATTTGTGGAGCGGATGTATTTGTTCAGTGGAATGGACAGTTGATAGTGATTTTTCTGGGGATATTTTTTTAGCAGCATTTCTTGTTCCATAACAGTATTATTAAGTTTTTCATACCCTCATCCACTGCTATGTATGGCAATTGGATTTATTTGCTTTTGTTTGCATGCTTCTTCATTAAAATATGGTTCTGTGCACGTGGTGTGACTACATTCACCTCCACAGATGTTTGTGAAGCTATCTTTGTGATATTCCGTTTATTGAGAACTCTTTTTTGTAGTTTACTACTTAGTTTTGTTAGTGGTTTCATTCTGTTTAAAAGTAAAATAAATAATTTTCTTTTGCGAAGGAGTGCACTGTCTATGAGGGCTTGTAGGATTAATTTTCTACTGTAGGTTTTAAGGGTTGTGCGTGATTTCTCTCCTGTTTTTATAAGGTTCTGAAGGACTCTTTAGCAGAACATTTTTTGTAAAATAATTTTTTTGGTATGCTTACTTGCCACTACATCAAGATTTATAGGTGCAGTGTTAGCACAAGTGGTAGCTGCAGTCTTGTTAATCACTTTCTGTTTCGCTTTACATTTTGAAAGAAGAGGCAAAGTTTCTGTAATGGAAGCTTGTTTTGTTTCGCTTAATGACTATATTAGCTGTTTTGCTTGAATTTTTTGTACAAATTCTGCTAGAGGTGGATGCTTATTTTGGAGAGTTTTAGTTTGATTTTGTTTACTTTTGCATTGCTTTCTATGGAGTTGGTTGTTGGTAGGCATTCCTTTGGGTCTGTTGGAGAAAAAAAAAGTGTGGGTTGGGATCTTGTGCAGTGTATGTGTGCTTTGTGCATGAGTGTCTGAGTTTGATGGTAAGGATGTATGTAGAGGTGTGTGATTGTGTAATGAGCTGCTACATCAAGTTGGGAAGGGTATTCTTGAATTTGTTTGTTACTATACTGGTGTTCAGATTACAATATAAAGTAATACTGAATCTGATGTTGCAGGGTTAATACAATTGTTTGTTCTAGAATACTAGAATTCTACAATGTTTGAGTAACAGTTACAACATTATGGCAGTATTGTACTTACTTTTTTGGATGGAAAGAATAGGTTTCTTCTGAGTTCTTTGAACTTCAGATGCTGCTGCTTTTTAGAGGAGTGGTCTTCACTGCAATTGTGAAAGAAGGAAGTTAGTGAATATGTGTGTTAATTGCACTGGTGTTAATGTAGACCTAGATTTCTTTGTTTTTGCAGTGGTAGTGCTTTCTGATAACTGTGTATAGCATGTACATGCACTTTCCTTTGCCTATGTGCATTCTGTATATTTCATTGAGAATGTGTTAGTTGAATGTGCTTTAGAAATTAGTACAATAGTAAGCGCATAGAGCACAGGCGGTGTTATTGTATGTTAGGAGATAGAAGAAATAATCAAATGCTTTGTTTGATATTTTTACAGGGTAAATGGCAGGAACTATATGGAAAGGAAGGCAATGTATGCATTTGTGAAGGTGTGGGAAATAAAGCAGAAGGATGTGATGGGGTCAGCAGTTTATTACTCAGTAGGTCATTACCAAACTACTGGGTGATTGATTCTGTGGTGCTTAGAGATGGGAGAGTCTGAAATAAATTAAGGGTTGCAATGGAGGATCTGGTGCTGTGTTGCAGACTGAAGGGAAGAGGGGAAATGTTGTATGTCTTGCTTCAATGAACAGTACATATGTGTAGATAATGTGATAGACATGTCTGCACCTGTGCATAGTTGAATGCTGTTGTAAATGATAGAACAAAATGAGCAACCAGCTGGAATGAGAGAGTTGTCTAGACTGGAAGAACAGTTGTAGAGGCAGTGGTGTTGTTTCAGCTGGGAGCCTTTCAAATGATATTGGCTATCGGTGTGCATAAATAAAGATGTATGTACTCATCCTGGCTGTGTGTCATTTTAGAACACATTAGAAAGCCTTTTTGGATAATTATACTGTTATTTCTCCCATCTTTTAGCATGAAATGACACTTCGTTAGATAGCTGTGTGTGTTGTGTGTGATTACTCTTATAATCATTTGTAAAGGAAGTGGAAATAATAGAATGTACGTTAAATATTCAGAATGTATACAAAGGAAATTGTATGTACATCTTATGCACTATAATGCATTAAATGCTATTATGGTTGAAATGTGGAGAAATAGGTGGCACACACATGATAGCATGGATGAAGAAAATAACACTTTGCACATTGGAGTTAATAACATGGGTAAATCAAAATTTGGAGAGCAGACAACTTTGCAAGTGACACTTCATCATAGCAGATGGGAGAAATGACAGTAAGCTTGTTTTACAGGTTATACAGGGTAAGTGGCAGTGATTCTGTTTATATGCATTTATACAAGAGATGTACATGTACTGTGCGGAAAATATTTATATCTATAATTTGTGTTAATGCATGTGGATGTGCATGAATCTGCAAGTAGAAATGTTGGAGAATTTACTAGTAGTTGCTGTAGGTGTTTTGCAGTCACAGCCCAATTGTACTTAGAGTGATCAACAGTACATCTGAAGTGCTGAATTGTGATGATACAGTTAGATGTAGAGGTCTTGGATGTGATTGGTGGATGGTAGTGTGACTGCTTAATAGTAGCCAATGAGGGAATGGTACAGAGAGTGAAGTGGAAAGGGTAGAAGGGCTGCCCCAGTGTTACGCGCTCTGCGGACACCACGTCTGTGCGCAGTGAGGGCATGCCACATGTGGGGTTTTTCAGCAAGTCCAGCATGGAAGTTGGTATTAGGGATTAGCCAATCAGGTGTTGAGGTTCTGCTTTGTATTGAGAGAGGCTCTGTGTAGTGAAGATGGCAGAGGTGGAGAAAGTCAGGGTGTTGATGCTTGGAGACATGTTTGTGAATGGTTTGGAGCAGTATGCAAAATGTAGGAATGTGGGAATCAATTTTAATGTAAAAGGAGTGGAGGTGGTGTGGAGCACTGTGCCTGATTTATATTTGCAAGCAATGGTAGAAGTTTGTCATGATATGGCTAGGGTTAACAGTGCACATGAGGTTGTCCTGCACTGTGGTGTTTCACATTTGGGTTATGTAAGTGCCCCTTCTTTGTTGGAAGATCTGCAAAACTTGGTTCGGTCAGTAATGAAACTACACCCAAATGCCAAGATAATTTCTTGTGGTTTGATACTTAGAGCAATATGGGACACTAGTTCTCTTTTTTTGTCCTCAGCAAAATGTTGCTCGGTTGTTTAATTAACCGAGGTATGTTTGCTTTTATGACTAGAGCTGGCATGTTCTTTTGCAACAATGACAAAATTGACTCTGGTAATGCTGATTACTTTAAAGAAGATGGCATGTCTTTATCTTTTATGGAAAATTCCATGCTGTTTGGGTTGCCTTGGAGAAGCTAATGTGAGGAAAATAAGGAAAAAAAACAAAAAAAATACACACTAAAAGGTGATTCTGAAGCATCAGCAGAAAAAACAAAAATATGGTCTTTTCAGAGCCAATCTCAAAGGGGAAATGGGACACACTATTTAAATGTTAATTCCCCAAGCTCAGATTTTATGATTTGTCCGCGGACACGCGTATTACATACAGGGATTTTGAGGCTGAGAGGCATGCAAATGGGACTTAGCAGAGCAAGGGATTGGTCAATAAGGTTTACTGGGTGGGTGTGATGTGTGAGCAGAGACTTTGTCACAAAGTCTTTTTCCTGAGAGGAGAGCATATAGCTATGGTTGTGTGTTCAGAAAGCAGATTGTCTGGATTTTGGGAGATTCATGAATAAACTGGATGGAGGTGCATGCAGATCGCTGTGGTGTGGCTGTACATCTTGGATTCTCTCATGTGTAAGTGCTTATGATGGTGCTTATGCATGAACAAGTAACAAGTAAGTGTACTCTCGTTATGATGTCACTTAGCCCACTACCATTTCATGGTTAACTCCTATATTGTTGTAACTTTGATCTATCAATGGCAAACAAAGGTACTCTTGCAATTCATTACATCACTCGCAATTTGGGGAAATCATAGTCGTGTCCTTATGTTTATTTCATGTACAGCCATGAAGCAATATTTCTTTTTGTCCCAAATGTAATGGAATGCATAGTCGTTCAATAATGTACAGTGTCTAAGTGACATGTGTACTGACAACAATTCCATTGGATACTAGATTTGTCATTGTCAAGTAAGGTTTAATACACTTATTTTGTTAATTTAAAAACAGTTTGTATCTTTCTCTTTGACAGGTGGTACAGGTTATAGTTCGTTTACATGGTGGCTTCATGGGAGACTTGGACACTGTGTTCGGCTAGTAATACCCGCCTGTGTTGTTGGTGCCATTAGAGAAACTTTCTCCAGTGACAGCGGTCAGTACAGGGGATTTTCCCTCACTGTGCTGCAACCAAAACTTTATAATGTGTAGTACACTTGTGCCATCAAAATCAGCAACAAAGTACAGCACAATGGAACTTTCATCAATGGTTGTTTCAATGTTTCAGTAAATCAAGTGTATGTCCATTCAGCAGTGTTCCGGCCCTTCCCACATTCTTTGATTGTGTCTCTGACTCTGTCATTCTGTCAAACAAAGAATGTATTTATTTAAATCTTCCTCTGAAATCACTGTCCTGTGTGTGTCAGGGACAAACCATGACTTGTAGTTGTTCATCCATCTCAACAAATGTTCCCTGCTGCTGGAAAATCACTGCTTGTTCAACCTTGTGCCCCTCCAAAGCTATTCTTTTCATGTACCAGAAGTGTAACACTTTCTTGCGGACCACCACAGAGTTCCTCCCAATAAAACAAGACCCCAGACACATTATATTATGTCCTACTAACATGTGTCACTCCACCCCCTTTCTAGCTCTGATGTGCCAGACCTGACAGCTATCAATTCCGACCCCCGCCGGATGTCTCAGGGGCAAGACCCACACATCCTTCACCTCGCTGCTGACCCAAAGTGGGATAGTACAAACACATGTGTTTCAAATTATAGGCCTCTAATATATAACTGCGGTCATGGGTTCAGGGGACTGCGGACTGGCCGGAGGGGGTTGTAGCAGGGCTTGCTCGGACATTCTCGTGCGAGCACATTTTGTCAGGGCTCGAGACTTGCTCCTTGCCAAAAATGTTTACGTGATTTGCCGTGTAAACAGGAGATAGGCTCCGCTGACAGGTGGTGTGGGCTGGCTGTGGAAGTCGCTGGGAGTGTGCAAAGTTCTCCAGAGGAACAAAGTAAATCATTAGAAATTTCAACATCATTGTTGGATGGTAGCAAACAATTCATATATTTTTCAAAAACATTTCCGATGCCTCTATGGTCTGAAGGGCTATTGACTACCATTCTGAGTGAAGGAGGAGCGGCTGTGAATTTTTGCTTGTGAGCTGAGGAAACCCACGCATAGTACATAGTATAAGGTTCAATTGTTTTTCGACCTTGAAAGAAAGCGAGATTTCCGAAAGGAATGAATGAAGGAAGGGGTGTAATACCGTTAAATATGATAAGGGTCACCATTCCAAAATTGGACAAAGGAAGATGTAATTTCATTTTATGAACATTTGTTGACTTGAATGGAGTCTCTGCTTTACGCCGAGAGAATGGAAATGCCGAATATTATGAAAGTTTTACTTTTGACGATTTTATAGACCAACGAGTCAATTTATAATTTTCCAACCGTTATTGCTGACTTACATTGTACTTGGTTGTTCATTGTGGCATATCGCAACGACATGCAAATACAACCTGTGTGCGTACTTGTCTTTGTCCCGGGCACATGGACAGTCCAGCATCGAGATGCATATAGTGCACCACTGGGATTCCCCAGGTTCCACAAACGCCTAATGCAATGCTAACATTTAATTAAAATTTCGTCTATGTGTTCTTCTTGCACTTAGCTTGCTCCCTGATTGCAGCGTCAGCCTCTGCATCCCATTTTGAGCTGAACATACTCCATAGCACTAACCTCTGAAGCAAATTGTGAACTACTTTCCATGTTGTTTTCTCTGTTTTCCGATTGTTTCACGTCTGTGTTCCTCATTAGTTTTAACATGGAGCCGAATTAATGGGTGAAATGATAAATTGGAATAAAGATCGGCTACTGATACACATTTCTTTTATGTTTTTGAAACAGCTACATTCTGCCTTTCTGCGATCGTCATCGATTACAGATACCAACTGACAGGTTTTTTAACCGGCAGTTACAGATACACTTGAATGGCTGGGTCACATTGACCCTTTTTTGGGACAATCGCCACGGGCCGATATGCCCTTACGTGGTACCAGCGATAATGAGCAACCTGACATTGTTTACGGTGGCCTAGCAGCAAGCTGATGCAAAAGCCTTGCGATTGATGGTGCATCTAATGCGCTTATTATACCCAAAAGGAACACCGCGTGACTCACGATAAACATTTGTGGATGGAGAACAAAGAAAATAATTACCCATTTGCTTGAATATGGCAATCGCTGGATGCTCTCAGGAACATTTATTGTGAAATAAAAGTACTTTACAAATTGTACCATTTTGCTATTTCCTTTAAAAGTATAGTGTTATCATCACAATTGGGACGCGCTGTGTTGTGAGATGATATGTGTTGATATTCCGGGTTGCCCGTCAACTAACATTAACACGTAGATGATGACTGGGCACGTTTGGCTACGCTGCCCAGTAACATCCTGGAGATAGGCAGAGATTATCACTAGGTTTGGTGATATCAACTTCAGGGGCAGGGAATATGAATTAGTGCCGCCAGGGCAGTCCACCTTGGGCTATGTAGCAACAGATACGATTATCACAAGATGGCCACACCCTGCTGCCTGATTTTGCATGTGTAAAAAAGAGGAAATATATTGTAAGGTGCATAGGAAATGTTTGTATGATCGATCAACAAATGCTTAAAAACACATGCCGAATCCTCGGAACAATAATATTTTTGAGCATACTATTCCTTTAATAGATCCATTTTTTTGCTCCATTCACTGCAGATGATTTTCTAAGGTCTCTGTTTCTGTATTATTTTAAATGTCTGTGTGGACTATGAACAAAAAAAATTGTTAAGTACACATAAAGTAATGGTTATTAATTGGTTTATATAGAGAAGGGTAGTGTCTACCATTAGTATCACTTTTTTCACTCATTTCATCCCTTAGGAAAATTGTCTTCCAGCCATTCCAAAGTACTAGACATTTCTGTGTAAAAAATATATATATATTACTTTTAGTGTACGTAATACAGAAAGTTAAAAAATGTACAATAAATGTAGTGTGCTCGCTACTTTCTTGCTAAGTTTTGCTGTTACTGCGGCGTAGGTGTGCTGTTGATTTTTGCTATGCAGTTTCTGTGAGGTAATTCTGCTCGAGGCATATTTAATTTGTTTTGGTATATTCCACTATTTTGCATATGTTATGTAATTCAACGGTTGGTGTCTTACATATATTGTGTCCACTTTATATTTATTATTGAATGCAATGTATTTATGTGCTGCTTTTTGAACATGTTCAGTGTTTTTATTGCATGATAAAACAATGTAAGATACCCTGTGAGTTTTTGGATAGTGTTGCTGTTGACCACATCCGTCCGCGGACATGTGTATAGTCTGCAGACATCAGAACCACTAGCGCAGGTAGGGGGTTCAGTATGTTCTATGTTATCTGTATATAAACTAAGGTAATCCTAGTAAACATTTCTCAAATTTATATTATCTAAATCTATATTCAGTGAAAAAACGTTGTTACAGAACCATTATGGTTAAGTTGTGCTACTAAAAACCTATGAAATCCAGTAAAAAAAATAGTTGTTAAAGGAACTTTATGTTAAGTTGCGCTACTAGAATCCTATGAAATTCTGTGAAAAAAACTTTTTTAAAGGGACATTATGGTTCCAAGTAAAACCGAAAAACCCCTGAAATTCGCCAGTTATGGTAACCTAAGCAACCATAACTTGCGCCACCACTGTGTACTGCTAAGACTAACGCCCAGGATATCAAAGACGACATCATAAATGTCACTGATGACATCACATATGCATTTACTTTTCATGAAAAGTCTGTACAAGGGTTTGTTATTGTAATGTTGATAAAAAATCATCACGGATCATTGGAATACATATTATGAGGTACGTAGTGCATTAAGCAATGCATTGATACAAATAGCATTCTATTATGAAGTAATTTCCAGTATAGTAAGCTACTGATGTAGAAACATAGGCATTGTGTGCAGCATACATGAATACATGATGGAGGTGCAATATTAATAATCTTGCCATGCTGAATAGTAAAAGGATAAATGCTTCCTTATTAGAGTTTTGAGTACTGTGAAACATTTAATAAGTAGCTAATAAAACCTACTTACTACGTAATTGCATTATTACAGACAAAACACAAAGAGACAACAACATATACATATATGAGCATATACAGGGTAAATGAAGTAAGCAAAAAACCAGCAGTACTACCAGACAATGTTCATAACCCAACTGATTATCTTCATGCACAGAAATGATTGCTCTGCTTCAAAGATGTTACTTCCCCTATGTATAAGTATCACATGATGTGACTGGACCCTAAGGAAAATAGTGTGAGTACAATGTATACAAATATGAGCATATTCAGGGCAAGTACAGTAATAACAAAACAGCAAAACTATAAGAAAGGGCTGATAACCCTACTGATTATCTTCATGCACAGAAAGGATTGGTGTCTTTCAAGCCTGTGTCTTCCCCTATGTATATGTTTCATATGCTGTGAGTGGCCCCTAAGGGAATTACTGTAAGAACATATGTGAAGGATAGGTCTACAAATATGGTACCTTTCAAATGTTTTGTTCCTACTGTTACTGAAGAAAACCATGTGGCCTAGATATGTCAGTAAAGAACAAAGAGGGTGCAAGTCATGTGATGTCATCAGTGATGTCATCAATTACATTTATGATGTCATCTTTCATATCCTGGGTGTTAGTTTTAGCAGTACACTGTGGTGGTGCGAGTTGTGGTTGCTTAGGTCACCATAACTGGCAAATTTCAGGGGGGTTTCGGTTTTACTTGGAACCATAACGTCCCTTTACCAAAGTTTTTTTACTGAATATATATATATATATATATATATATATATATATATATATATATATATATATATATATATTACACAAAAGGAAAAGTAATTCCACTTTTCCATACAGGCAGGGACGGCACTCGAAGCCGTCAGGACGTCAGCGATAGTCTCCCAAAGTAAATAAATTCACCATTCGCCACGAAATTCTTATGCCACATCCAGCTTTATTAAAGGCATGACAGAACTACAACGCGTTTCGCAACGCTCCCGTTGCTTCATCACATATACAAGTGAGTATATTGCACAGTATTTTTAAATACAGCCAAAAGGGTTTGAACTCTATGGTTTTTCCCAGCATAGTTGGTCTCTTTTCTCTTTCACCTTTTTTCAATCCATCTGGACTCTCTTTTGTGAAACTGCTAATGGCCATTTTGGAATGTATTTAATATCATTCTCACTATACTAGTCACTCCCATTTAGGATGTTATGCACAATAGCAAATTTTGTTAAAACGGCAGTTTCTAAGTATTGTCGCTCTAGTGATATGAAAATACAATATAGTATAGCCGGCATCAGTGTGCGCTTATTAGCTAACTTCCAAAAAACAGCCTGGATTTCCCAATCTAGGTTAGCTGTAAAAATGGTATTCCGCTGTATCAGATTCAATGAGAAATCTTTTTTTGAAAATTGTCACCTAGATGTAGGGGAGGAAACATGATATTCAGACCCCTCGATCATTCTCAAGATCGTGATTAAAGTGCATAGTGCTGTAAACATTAGTCATCAATAATTCCACAATAAAACCAATAACTCCTAAAGTGCATAGTGCTCATCATTGTTCCTCACATGCAGACAATTAATTAATTGTCAGCAATCTCATTGATACAGACAGAAGATAGATTCCTAAAGTGCATAGTGCTGTAAACATACCTTGATACTGACAATCAGTACAATATAGAATATAATAAAACCAGGATTTAGGGAAATGCAGGCGAGAGTTTGTACAAAGGAGAAAGAAAAGTACAAAGGGGAAGAATATAGAGAATATGGGGCTGAAAAGCTGTGCAATTTTCACTAAAAAAGTGAACACACATTTATAAAAAATAGAAATTGTTAAAACAAGCTCAGGTGTCAAAAAATTCAGCAGAACATTGCCTTCTGTTGTCGACTACAGAAAATTTGTCAGAGTTCAAATGCCTAAGGAGAGTTATGTCCCAAGGAATGTATACAATTCTTCATCCAAGTTATGCCCTCCTGGTTTTTCGTTTGGAAGTCTAAAATGTAACGTGTCTCCATCTGTCGCAGTTCTAGCTCTCGGTTGCCGCCACGTGGATTGATTTTAATATGATGCAAACCAAAGAATCTAAAACTGTCCAACTTGCTCTGATGTTGATCTCTGAAATGTACTGCCATAGGGTATGAGGCATCTATGTTTTTTATGGCACGCATATGTTGCAAAATTCTCAATTTTAACTTGCCAATGGTGCTACCCACATACCAAAGATTGCACGAACACAATAAAACATACACAACAAATTCGGTATTGCATGTGATTTTAGTTTTGACTTCAACATCGTATCCCAGTATTGGATGTTTATAACTGGTCTTTTTCAGTGCAAATTGGCAGGCTTTGCATTTGGTGCATTTCGAAAAACCAGTATTCCTTATGTCCAACCACGTGGGTTCCACTTGGGTTATGTTTTCTGTGCCATGAAACTTGTGACTAATGTGTTTTTGATGGAGACTGACTTCCGATAGGTTATGTTGACACGTTGCCCCATGAATGGAAATAGAACTTCATCGGTTTTCAGGACATGCCAATGTTTTTGTAGTATTTGCCTTATCGTTTTGGCATGTGAACCATACGTGAGTATCAGTCTTACATCATCGGTTTCCAATGACTGTTCAGGTATTCGATTGGTTGAGAGCAGTGCCGCTCGGTCTAGATTTCGAGCTTTAATATACGCTCTTTCAATAATGGCCTTTGGATATCTTTGTTTGGTGAAATTTCGAGCTGTGATTTTGCACTCCCTGTCAAAGCAGTCCAGTTTGCTACAGTTACGTCGAATCCTGACAAACCCTCTGTATGGTATACTCCATTTAAGTGGAGTCGGATGGTTGCTTGTCGCAAATAATGGCATGTCCGAACTTGTTGGTTTGCGGTGAAGTTCGGTACTGATTTCTTTTTTGTCCGTTTTCACCAGGACATCTAAGAAGATTAAGGATTCTTGTCTATGGGTCTCTGTAAATTTAAGATTTAGGTTATTGACATTCAATATGGTCACAAAATCAAGCCAATCCTTTTCTTTTCCATTCCATATGATAAACAAATCATCAATATACCGTAACCAGAGGACTACTTGTATATATATATATACACATCATACATGAACATGTAAAACCTTTAAAATAGTAAATAATACTCAAGCTACAAAATGCATATTTCATTTCACATACAGTTACTAATGATCAAAAAAAGAATTAAAAAGAAAAACGAGGGAGAAAAAAAAAAGAAAAGACAGTGAAAACGCAATCACAACCAGTAGTCTAACTAACACATAGACAATCATAACTGAATCATAGCAGAATCATAAGGCCATAGAAACTTATTTAAAAAGAGAAAGATAAAATATCAGCAGTGATTGATGTCCAAATGCAGTGCCCTAATGAATCCTGTGACTGCGACCAATGATGAAGTAGTTCAGCCAGCTAAAAGGAGGGCCCATATAAAATGATTCCCTCAACCAAGTTCATTTCACGGAATTCATAAAATGTCCTTAAATATATAGCACATAACTGAGAGAGTGCCCTACAATTGAGTGACTACTGTTGAACTGTGGCCATGCCATTTGTACAGAATCTACAACTAACTTAGTTAGATGCCAGTACATTCACCTAGACAGGAAAAATGCAGAACAAGCAGGGGAAAGCAGAAAAACAGTGATGGAGGCCTAAACAATCATCTAGATGGGAAACAACGTGGAAGATGCAAAAAAATGCAGAGAAACAGTTGCAAAAACACAGAAAACAAAGTATAGCTACCCGGAGAAGGACATCATAATAGATGTGTAGAGACAGTGCAGGGAGAGATTCCCATTGAAAGGCAAGTAAGCGTGAGGTATGGCAGTTTAGTAGGATTTAGCAATGGCTGCTTCCCTGCCCGCACCTGTATTACCTTGCAGCCACTACTGATTGACGGCTGCGCTTCAGGGTCTCACTCAGCATTCCAAACCCTTTGTCGCCAAATACTGCAGCCTTGTCCTGCACGGGCTTTGCCGCAGAGGGTCAGATGCTCAGTTCTTAAAGGTTTGGATGCATGAAAATAAGCGCTATGTGCTAAGTATGAACGGGGAGTGACTCCTGCGGTCCTGTGTTGCACATCACGGCGGCCTTGTCCAGCGAGGGCTTTGCTGCAGAGGGTCCAATCCTCGGTTCTTAATGGTTTGGATTGATGGACGTAGCGCAACGTGCTATGTATGGACGGGCAGTGTCTCCTGCAATCCTGCATCACACAATACCACAGCCTTTTCCTGCAAGGACTTTGCCACAGAGGTTCCGATCCTTATCTATTAAAGGTTTATATGCATGGACGTAGCGCAAAATGATACGTATTGACAGGCAGCATCTCCTGTGGTCCTGTGTTGCACAATACCGCAGCCTTTTCCTGTGACGGCTTTGCCAGAGAGGGTTTGATCCTCGGTTCTTAAAGGTTTGGATGCATGGACATAGCAAAATGTGCTACGTATCGACGGGCAGCATCTCCTGTGGTCCTGCATTGCACAACAGCGTGGCATTGTCCTGCGAGGGCTATTGATAATGAAGTGTCTCCTGTAGGTGCTATGTTTTGGGTGAGTTGAATCCTGGTGGAGGCAGAGATTTGTCCAGGCTGCACCTTTTTAGGAGAGTGGTAGAGCAGGTGCTTCAAATCAGGATACTGATGTAGCAGGACACAGTTATACACTACGCTTTTTGTATGGAGCATAGAAAAGGGGAATCGGATCTGCAGATTACCCTTTCAGGGATGAAATTACCTGCATCATTTTATTATTTAATAACTATGTAAAAACAGCTAAAAGCTTTCGCACACATGTCAAATTACAATTCATCACACCCAGTCACCGCCACGCAACGCCATCTGAAAGGCAAAGTTGTTGCCTTGGCTTGAACAAAGAAAAAGTACTGCTCGAAACGCTGTTTGAACCTTCAGTTGCTATATCACTAAATGAGTCACTGATCAAACTGACCCTGGTATTCTGCAGCCTTCTTCCATTCGATCCCACTTCGACATCTGCTGGCCGCTGGACCACTGTGACTGCTGCTTTTTGGACCACATTGAACTGTTGAACAGCAGAGAGGAACCTGGTTCACTGTTGGCAAACCACCAAGACACTACTAAGGTATTATTACCGGATAACTGTCAACTGGTCCATTGTGGGCTCTAGAATCCCTTTTTGTAATTCAAGACCATATCCATTTTGAACATTGTGGTTTGTATTGCCTTTTCTCCATGTCTCATTGCCCAGATAGCTGCATCTTGCTATCTTTCATTTGCTATGTTCTTTCAACAGGGTTGGGGTTTTGTATTGTTTTCTACTGAGTCATTATTAATTTATATTGTATATGTTGATTGGACATTCCTTGATTTTGGACTGTTGTACTATTGTTGTTTGATTTGCTATTATTATCACATTCACACCCCTCTTGAGAGTAGTGCCTTCCCTTTGCCCACGTTACCACAATAGGTAGGTATTTCTCTTATTTGAGTGCCTATTTTACCATTATGATTGTGTTGGCTCTTACATTACAGAAGTGTGAGGACTGAGTAGCTGCTTTAGCCTCTACTCATACTTTCACTCCTGCATAGCAGAATTCTAATAACCACAAACTGTATCCTCTGGAGTGGGGACACAATTGTGCCTGGAAATGATTCTGTGCTACTCAACTTGTTATGTGACTTTGTAAAGTCATGCAAACATTGCATTTGCTGTAGCTGCCCACCAACAGAAAGAGGGGTCTTTCTGTCCTCCATCAGAGCTGCCGGAAGACCGTTGTTGCATCACCAAAACTGCATCTTTCTGCTGCTACATCATTGTGATCTTTGCCAGTCGTAGGTGCTGAAGCAGAGGAGCATCAATGGTGGAATGCTTGAAGTGAACTGATGATGATATCCGTATCTGTGGGGTTCTGAATGAAAAGGTGCCAAACAACGCCCCCTCTGCACCCGAAAACTCTGAGCCCATAGTGCCACAATGAACAGTGAGAATAAGTGTGCCCAAAAGAGTGTTTATTTTTGACACCTATATGGTTGGGCACATACATATTTAGTATATCTTGTGTGCATAATCTTTTACTTGTTCCTCATCATTTTGAGTGATCCATACATCATGCCTTTTCCACCTAATCCTCCTTTGCATTTTCTTTTGTTGAATGTTCACTCCGTGGGAGCCAATGCTTCAGCTACCAACAATCTGATTTACACCACCAGTTGGAAATTAGGTGCATTATCAAATGTTGGCTGAAATCATCTTCTAGTTCAATTTCAGATTGTTAGTAAAATGATTTTTTGTTATTGCATTTTCATCAGCCCAATCATACTGGAGGCAATACATCCATGAGAGTTTGCGGCCGATCGTCCTTGCAGATTCTGTGCTCTTTTCATCTCTTGAACGTCTTGCTGCTGATTCTCTCTATGTGCACCTTTTCTTTTTCGCTCCAACTCTATCACTTGATATAATTTACAGTCTTGCTTCTAAATCTGGTCTGCACACCAGTTATATTTATTGGGAGAATGCAATTTGCATTGAGTCAATGGCAATGATTCCTCACAAAATTATTTTACAGATTATATTTACAGATTATATGACTAGATATATTTTTACAAAATGTGTTACTCTGCTGACTCACTGCTTAGGAAATACTCTTGATTTAATAGGTTTTTCTGAATCTACTCTGTCTCTCATTTTTCTTAGTTACCCTAATCACTTTGCAATTCCTTTTCTGTGACTACCTGTTCTCAGCTGCCCATCAATATATATTGTTTTGTTCTTTCACAAACATCTCTCATGTGTCTTTGCCTCAAGGCTTGAACTTTGCTTTTTCTACTTTTCGCTTTCTTCCTGTACTGATTTTTCTGTTTTGTCTGACTGAGTTGTTTAATTCTAGTGCGCTGCCTGTAGCTAACACTTTAGCTCCTCTTCATCTTGTAAAAGCCAGGCAACGTCTCTCAGCAGGCTGGCATTCACCTCAGCTTAAAAGATAATAACAGTCTGTTTGATGCATGGAGAAGAAGTGACACAGAAACCCTACTGATTTTCTTTTCTCACAACGTTTTGCTTTTTATAGAACATCCCACACGCCTATTTTTCAAAAAAGCAACTTCAAATAAATGCTACCTCAAATCAGCCTTGTGAGTTGTTTAAAATAATACATTTTTGAGTGAACCCTCTTTCTTTAAGTATGTTTGCTCCCATACTGGCTCTGGTGTCTACAATGAACACTTACATCATCGATAAAGCCCTAAATATTCAAATGTCTATTCAATGTAAATCTTTAAATTATCCTATTTTTCTTGCTTCTTATTCCTCACCCTGTCCCTATTAGGGATTATTTTACCCTATTATCTGAATCTGATGTGTTAATTTTATTTTCAGCTAGAAAAGTAACTTAATATGTTGATGATTCTCTCCCACCTCATTTGTGTAAATCAATTGCTGGTTTAATCTCTCCACCTTGGCCAGCGATAATCAATGTGATTATTAGAAAGGGAATATTTCCTGACTCTTTAAAAAAGTAGTCAAATGCTTCTATTGCAGATACAAATCAGGGTTTCACCCCACAGGCTTTGCAAATGAATGACCCGCCAACATTCTGTCCTTCTTGAAGAAATTCCTTGAGCGGTAAGCAGCATTACAACTTTCCCATTACCTATCAATGTGGCTTCCGACCTTGGTTTAGCACTGAGACCGCCACACTTCAAGTGGTGCACTATGCCTTTAGTGTGTTGGATTCTGCGGTATCTGTATTCTAGTTATTCTTGATCCTCAGCTGCAGCCCACCTGGGTCAATATGTAGTCTTCTCATATAAGTTGGTATGGTTCTGTTTCATCAGTCTTACCCTTTCCTGTCTCAACTTGTGCAGGTGAGCTAATCCAGGTCGGACACATTAACCCTGCATTGCAAAGTCTGTCAGTGTCCTATCATGTTACCAGAGCTTTTTAACAATTGCATGGAACCACTGTGAGATCTAGTAGCTGGAATGGGTGCCAAGGGACATCAGTACACTGGGGACACTCAAGTATATATTGAAGTGTCATCTTTGGCAGATAACCTCCACCTCAGGGACATTATTTGAGCCACAAAGGGTTTGACGTCCTCACTTGCTCTCAAAGCAAACCATTGCAGGACACACTGTCTTTGGTCTCATATTCTTCCTCTTTTTCAGCACTTTTTCTGGAGTGATCCACTCCAGTTCCTTCTTTAAGTATTAACTCCAGTTTGCTGTCTTTAGTTAAATCCTTGTGTTTCATTCTTGATTCCAATATGCATTTTCTGGCACATGTCTCTAACTTACACCGTCTTGTTTATTCCAACTGTCCCGGCTTCTCAGGGTAAATCATATTTCCCCTTCAGACATCCTCCTGACTGCCCAGGTTCCGGTTCTCTCACGTTTTGATGGTGGCAATGTTGTTTTCCAGGGCCTTCCTGCCTCCACCCTATCTCCTCTGAAGACAGTAATGCATTCTGCTGCCCATTTCATTGTGGGATAAAATAGGTCTGTGCACATTCCTCCCACTCTTGTTTCTCGTCATCGGCTGTCTACTCACTTTCACCTTTGCCCTGATTCAAACATGCCTGTTTTTCAACCCAAGTCTTTTCATCTGCTGCTCCTCCAACTTGGAATTCTCTTCCTCCCTCTAGTTGTCTCCAGCCTTCTCTTTTATATTGTAGAAAATCTCTTGAAACATACTTGTTTAAATTTATTGTGTTTAGGTATTGCTCACTTTGATTGTCTGGACCTTTGATTCTCAAGTTATTTCTGTTTTATGTTTTGTATCTTTTGTTTTAGATGTATGTGTATTGTTAGAGTGGCTTTTATTGTCGATCACCCGCTGCCTTCGTCCGTGATTTTTGCACTTGATACATTTTAAATAAAATAATTAATGAATTAACATCAACCAGTGAGAGTTTAGTCAAACTGCAGGTCCACTGTGGATAGTGCTCTATAGACCCCTCACAAGTGGCAATATACGAAACCCCTCTTAAAAGCACTACTAAATATTGCCATACATTTCCCTATCAACTGTATTTAAATAGATGATTTTTCGTGCAATTACATAATTGAGACAACCAGCCATATCCTTGAAATGTTTGATGTTAATAATGTCCTTGATGAACCACTAAAACGTTTTAAAAAGGAGTTTGTATTTGTTTTAAAAGGAGGTCAGATTTGAAGATTAATTTTTCTTTTCCCAGAGTGAAGCCTTTGCCACACTGAGCCACATTATGAAACATTCTCTCATGTTACTCCTGCTGCTCTTCCTACACACCTCTGTCTATGCTTTCTCCAAACATTCTGCAACGTCCTCCTTTCCTATTCTATCACAAATCTCACATCTCAAAACTCCCACTGCTCAATCTCTCTTTCACACTTAGTTCCAACACACAAAGCCAACAAACTAAACATACTTCGACTAACACTGATGCACCTGCCCTCTCTTCCTCTGAGACTTAACCTCTCTAATCTTCCTTACTGCATCAATCTGTATGAAGCAAACCTTCCTTTATTGCTGACTACTTTCACGCAACCTCTCTTCTCCCTAGATCTCCTTGCCACCACTGAAACCTGGATTTCTCCATTTGACACTGCCACTCTGAGGCTTACCCACTCACTTGAGGACCTGCAACTATACCTCTCTGACCTGAACTCTCTCAAGCCCTCTCTTGATAGAGCAAAAATAGAATTCTTCCTCAGCCTCACTGACTCTCACTCCAACTATCCTCACCGGCTACAGAGCATCCTAAACTCACTCCTCCTAAACCGAAGACTATAAACTCAACTCTCACAGCTAAGGGCCTAGGTGAATTCTTCACTGCAAACATTTCCAAAATTCAAGACTCTCCTGACTTTCCTCACACTCTCTCCTACATTCTACACTATGCTTAATCTACCATAATCCTCTGCCTCTATCTCCCACTTCAGTCACACTAATACTGAAGAAGTCATATCTCTACCGATAAAGGATAACCCCTCTTGTTCCACATCAGACCAGCTTGCTCCTCAGCTAGTCAAGCCCATTGCTGCTTTAGTGACCTCTCACCTTTCTGAACACTTCAACCTATGCTCAACACCGCTTGCTTTCCATCCTATTTTCAAAATGGCCACAGATATACCTCTCCTAAAAATGTTCACCCTGTCTCTCCTTCCGCACTACTCTAAATTACTCTAAAGGGTTGTGTTGAACCGTCTTACATATTTTGTAGACATCCACAACCTGCGAGACCCCCTACAGGCAGGTTTCAATTCCTGTCACTCCATGGAAATTGCTCTCATTAATGTTTCCATCGCCTCTGCAAATTCACTCCAAAATATCCTCTATCCTAATTCTCCTTGACCTGTCTGCTGCCTTTGATACTGTCAAACACTCTGATTTCCTTAATACTCCCTCTTTTCTTTGGATTCGTGATCAAGCCCTTGCCTGGATGGAATCCTACCTTGCACCTCTCTCAACTCACTCCTCTAACTGTTGGTGTTCCACAAGGCACCATCTCGGGCCCCCTACACTCTGCCCTCTACAGCTCTGCTCCTAGGGAAATAATCTCCTCCTGTGCATTCTCGTACCAACTCTTCGTGGATGACACCCAAACCTTCTTCTTTTTGAGTGTACTCTCCTCTTATTTCTGTATCAAAAATTCCAACTGTTTCTCTGCCATTAAATGTTGGATGGCTTTGCACTCTCTGATGTTAAACTACCAAAACAGAGGTGCTCTTCTTCCCAGCCAAATACTCCCTCAAATATCTTCCCTTGCCTATCCAGTTCCTAAATGACACTCTCACTCTTCTTTAGCTAGAAACCTCAGCATTATCTATGACCCTTCTCACACCTTCTCTACTTTCATCTCCAAAACTGCAACAGCGGCCTGCTTCAACCTCCTAAATACTAGGAAAATTAGGCACCTCATTCCTTTCAACACCACCAACCATCTCTTAACTACTATTGGCTTCTCTAAACTAGAATACTGTGCCAACATCCTCCTTGATCTCCACAACTATGCCTTCTGTCCTCTGGACAAGATCATTAACTTTACTACCAGGACTCTCTTCGAACTCCCTCACTTCACACCTATTTTCTCATACCGTCACCAGGCTGGATCGTTGACAATACAAAACATGGCCAGAATTAAATGTCTTCCCTGGATCACAAATCTATCCACAGTAAGGCACTACCGTATCTATCCCCCTCTACCCAACTCTAGAAGCCATTCCAGAATTTCCACTCTGCTTCCTCAACTACTCTTGAGGCACCTCGCCCTTTCTGTGCTTCCTCTCACTTCTGCTCTTCCGGTCTTCTTGCTCCACTTGCATGGAATCTGAGAAACACTTCACACTGATGTGTTCAAAACAAAGTAAAAACCTACCTCCTCAACTCCCAATTACCCCCTTAACCTACCTCTCATCTGATTTCAAGCAATCATGTTTCCCTTGCCTCTAACCAGCCTCTATCCCTCACTTTCTCTGCCTCCATTCTAGCACTTCATCCATCATGGTCACATTCCTAACACAGCTGCCTTTACTACCTACCTACACTTAGAAATGTCAAATGTTGATTTTCCTTATCTATATAAGTCCACTCATGTATTATTTCCGGGGACTGTTCGATTTACTTTCCTCCACAACCTGGCAAGAATCTCACCCGATCTCACCCCATTGTAAAATGCTCACTGATTCCTGTCAAACCTTATTTCTTATCTATTGTAAGTTTGTTTGTGATCAAAATCCTGCATATTAATGAATAAATATAAATACATATAAATATAAACATTTGTGAGCAGATTATGAAACTCTTCAATCTTTTTAGTCATACTTCTGTGTTATAGAAGTGAATACATGAGACAGCCAATCCTTCTTTGCTTTCAAGTCAGCTAATGTATTTCCAGTTCAGCCATAAGCTCATTCCACTCACGCCTAGTGAGTGTTGCCTGCAACCGTGTGTTGGTGCTTGATCTGCAAGCTGGTTTTAGTTTTCGCCAGCCCCTAGCCCCCTTTCTTGCCTCTCTGCACTCGTGAATTCCCTCCCCAGCCCTCCCCTCCTTCCTGCTTCCTGATTGTCCTCCTCCCGCCTCCCGTCCCGCCCACTGTGCCCTGATTGGCCCATAGGCCATGTTTGGGAAGAATATCCCTGGTTTCCGCTCCGAGGTCTCCATTTGGAGCTCGAATCCTGCCTGGTGAGTCTTGCATTCAACCGGGTGTTGGTGCTTGATCTGCAAGCTGGTTTTAGTTTTCCCCAGCCCCTAGCCCCCTTTCTTGCCTCTCCGCACCCATGAATTCCCTCCCCATCCCTCGCCTCCTCCCCGCTTCCTGATTGTCCTCCTCCCGCCTCCCGTCCCTCCCACCGTGCCCTGATTGGCCCATAGGCCGTGTTTGGGAAGAATATCCCTCGTTGCCGCTCCGAGGTCTCCATTTGGAGCTCAAATCCCGCCTGGTGAGTGTTGCCTGCAACTGTGTGTTGGTGCTTGATCTGCAAGCTGGTTTTAGTTTCCCCAGCCCCTAGCCCCCTTTCTTGCCTCTCCACACCCGTAAATTCCCTCCCCAGGCCTCGCCTCCTCTCGGCTTCCTGATTGTCCTCCTCCCGTCCCGCCCACTGTGCCCTGATTGGCCCATAGGCCGTGTTTGGGAAGAATATCCCTCGTTGGCGCTCCGAGGTCTCCATTTGGAGCTCGAATCCCACCTGGTGAGTGTTGCCTGCAACCGTGTGTTGGTGCTTGATCTGCAAGCTGGTTTTAGTTTTCCCCAGCCCCTAGCCCCCTTTCTTGCCTCTCCGCACCCGTGAATTCCCTCCCCAGCCCTCGCCTCCTCCCCGCTTCCTGATTGTCCTCCTCCCGCCTCCCGTCCCGCCCACTGTGCCCTGATTGGCCCATAGGCCGTGTTTGGGAAGAATATCCCTCGTTGCCGCTCCGAGGTCTCCACTTGGAGCTCGAATCCCGCCTGGTGAGTGTTTCCTGCAACCGTGTGTTGGTGCTTGATCTGCAAGCTGGTTTTAGTTTTCCCCAGCCCATAGCCCCCTTTCTTGCCTCTCCGCACCCGTGAATTCCCTCCCCAGCCCTCGCCTCCTCCCCGCTTCCTGATTGTCCTCCTCCCTTCTCCCGTCCCGCCCACCATGCCCTGATTGGCCCATACGCCGTGTTTGGGAAGAATATCCCTCGTTGCCACTCCGAGGTCTCCATTTGGAGCTCGAATCCCGCCTGGTGAGTGTTGCCTGCAACCGTGTGTTGGTGCTTGATCTGCAAGCTGGTTTTAGTTTTCCCCAGCCCATAGCCCCCTTTTCTTGCCTCTCCGCACCCGTGAATTCCCTCCTCAGCCCTCGCCTCCTCCCTACTTCCTGATTGTCCTCCCCCCACCTCCCGTCCCGCCCACCATGCCCTGATTGGTGCCATGTAGGTGCTACCTTGTTCATTACTCCCCTTCCCAGGGCAGCCCTCTGCCCGTGCAGCCCTTCAACGAAGAGCCCAAGGCAAAGAGCGGCTCCTACAGAGGCGGCTCCAGATCGTATCTGCAGGCATCCGCAGGAGAAGCAATAAGACAACAATAAGTAAATGTGGCAAGGGTGGGGACAGAAGCAATTACTTCTCACCATACTACCCTACCACTAAAAGTTACCATCCGTGGTGTAATTGCATTTAGAAAGTCCACCTAATAGCACATCTGTGGTATAATTGCATTGGGAAAGTGTGCTGATTAGCATATCTGTGGTTTTAGTCTACTTTTAGAAAGTCCGCCTGATAGAATTCTGTGGTGTGGTTGCATTTAAAAACGGTCCCTAACAGCATATCTGTGATATAATTACATTTAGAAAGTCTGCCTACTAGCATATCTGAGGTATAAATGCATTTAGAAAGAAAGTCTGCCTAATAGCTTATCTGAGGTGAAGTTGCATTTAGAAAGTCTCCTAATTGCATATCTGTGGTGTAGTTACATTTAGAAAATATGCCTAATAGCATATCTCTGGTGTAGTTGCACCTAGAAAATCTGCCTAATAGCATATCTGTGGTGTAGTTGCATCTAGAAAGTCTGCCTAATTGCATATCTGTGGTGTTGCTGCATTTAGAAAGTCTTCCTAATATCATATCTGTGGTGTAGTTACATTTAGAAAATCTGCCTAATAGAATATCTGTGTGTACTTGCATTTAGAAAGTCTGCCTAATAGCATTCTGTGGTGTGGTTGCATTTAAAAACTGTCCTTAAAAGCATATCTGTGGTATAATTACATTTAGAAAGTCTGCCTACTAGAATATCTGTGGTATAATTGCATTTAGAAGGTCTGTCTATAGCATATCTGTGATACAATTGCATTTAGAAAGTCTGCCCAATAGCATACCTGTGGTGTAGTCTACATTTAGAAAGTCCGCCTAATAGCATATCTGTGGTGTAGTCTACATTTAGAAAGTCCGCCCAATAACATATCTGTGGTGTAGTCTACATTTAGAAAGTCTACCAAATAGCATATCTGTGGTGTAGCCTACACTTCGAAAGTGTCCCTAATAAGCATTCTGTCGTATAATTGCATTTAGAAAGTCTGCCTAATAGCATATCTGTGGTATAATTGCATTTAGGAAGTCCATCTAACAGCATATCCGTGGTGTGCCCTACATTTAGAAAGTCCGCCTAACAGCACATCTGTGATGTGGTTGCATTTGGAAAGTCTACCTAGTAGCATATCTGTGGTATAATTGCATTTAGAAAGTTTGCCTAATAGCAAACCTGTAGTATAATTGCATTTAGAAAGTCCCTAAAAACCTATCGGTGGTGTAGTCTACATTTAGAAATTGTCCCTAATAGCATATCTATGGTCTAGTCGCATTTAGAAAATCTACCGAAGAAAGTACATCAAAGGTTTAGTTGCATGCAGTAAGTCTGCCCAATAGCATATCCGTGGTCTAGTTGCATTCAGAAAGTCTACTAATAGAATAGCGGTGGTTTAGTTACACTCAGAAAATCTGCTTAATACCATATCAGCGTTTTAGTTCCACTTAGAAAGTCTGCCTAACAGCATATCCACGGTGTAATTGCATTTAGTAAGTCACCCTATTAGCATATCTGTGGTCAGGTTACATTCTGAAAATCTGAATAGAAACTGTGGTATAGTTGTACGTAAAAGCAGTGAATGATCCCACCCAGTGTTATAGTTGTACCTAGAAACTGTGAATAATATAACCCTGTGATATTGTTGAATTTAGAAACTGTGAATAATCTCACCCTGTGGCTTAGTTGAATTAACCCTGTGATATAGCTGAAGTTAGAAACTGTGAATAGTCTCACCCTGTAGTATAGGTGAATTGAGAAACTGTGAATAATCCGACCCTGTGGTATAGTCGAATTTAGAAACTGTGACTAATCTCACCATATGGTATAGCTGAACTTAGAAATGTGAATAATATCACCCTATGGTATAGTTTAACTTTGAATATGTGAATAATATCACCCTGTGGTTTAGTCAAACTTAGAAACTGTGAATAATCTCACCCGGTGGAATAGTTGAATTTAGAAAGTGTGAATTATCGCAATGGTACAGCGGTAGTACAGCAAAGCATAGACAGTGTGTACAACTAACATCCGGTGGTATAGTTGTAGTGGGAAGGTTATTAATGAAACCATCCAACGCCAACTATAAAACAGCTCAAACTAACCAAAAGCATGAGTCCTCCCAACCCACCAAAGTCTGCCGAAAATGACCCCCTTGCGCTCACCTCCCTTCCCACCCACCCTACCTCCCATACCCCCTTCACCAACCCATCCTGCCCTCCACCACATCCCCCACCCATCCCATAACCAAACACCAAGCCAGAGGAGCACGATGGCGAGCCAACCATCCTAAGACCACTCCGCCTCCCATCCCCTCCTCCCACCCGCCTACTATCATCATACCCGATCCCCCCACCCCCGACCAATGGACAGCCTAACCTCCCAAGCACTCCCATCCCCGCTACCATCCACCCCCAAATCCCCTCATCAACTCCCACCATCATCCGCCCCCGAGCCCACTCCTTCCCCTCCCTAAAAATTGCACGCCTCACCCTGGCAAGAACAGTAGCCACTTCCCTTTCCCCCACCAACCCTCCTACCCTCTCTCACACTCCAACCACAACAAAAACACTGAAGAGAAAATGTACTTGGTCTCCCTCAATCTCTCAGTGCTCATCGCCACTCCTGTCTAGACCCACCTCCTCATCCTCCTAATCTCGATCATCACCACCCTCCCCCCTGACTAAAACTACCGGAAACCCCTCTCCCTCAAATTCTCACCGACCACTACCAAAACACCTAACCCCTCACACCCCACCCTCAAATCCTCTGATCCAAATCCAGTCAACCCGTCACACCAGTCCTACCCCTCCCCCCAACCCATCAACTCAACTGCCCGCCTACTCTTCCCATTAACCACCAAGCACCCCCCCTCTAGCTCCCCATTTTCCACCCCCTTCCCCGATCCCCCTCCTCTGCAACTCCCTCATCAACCTCCTGTACTGAAGTAAACTGCATCCTTTTTAATGCCTGATCTGTAGCAAAAAACAGACACAGCATCTTTGACCTCCTCTCCTCTGACAAAAAGGACCTGGTCTTTATCACGGAAACCTGGTTCTCTGATGACTTCACCCCAATCGCCAACAAAGCCTTCTCCCCAGACTACTCCCTCATCCCACTGAACCGTCCCTCTAGAGGAGGAGGAATAGCAATCGCCTTCAAGTCTCACTCCTATGCCTCAATCATCGACAACCAACCATCCAATCCTTCCTGTGAATCACTCCTCGTAAAACTCTCCCTCCCCCCTTTGTTCTCCACAGCTTCCTAATAATCTACAGATCCCCTGGCTATGATAGACAATTCTCAAACAACCTCTGCAACTCTATTGCCACCCTCCAACTAAACCATCCCAACCTCACCCTTTTAAGAGATTTCAACATATGGCTTGACATTCCCACCAACCCTATGACACACTCTCTGGTTGTTGGCCTAGACACAATTAACCTCCAACCCCACATAAACGGCCCAACTCACTATAAAGGACACACACTTGATGCCATCTTCAGCTCCCACAACCTGATACATCTAAACCCCCCACCCCTATCATCTGGTCCGATCACTTCATTTTTTCTTTCGCCATTCCCTCACCCAACCCTCTCCCCTTACCCGAACCTCCGAATCTATGCAAATGCTGGAAGAAACTAATAATCCATCCTGACCTAGCCGACACACTCCTTCAGTCTCCTCCCCCTGCTGGCTTACTCAATGAACAACTAACCTCTGATGCCTTTGACTCATGGCTCAACACCTCACTAATGCGGCTCACACCCTCTTGCAAAAAATCAGACCGCCATGGCCTTTTCCCTAGGTGGTTCACACCTGAACTGAAGACCACTAAACAACTATATAAATCCCTATAACGCAAATGGAGGAAAGACAAAAGCTCCCTGAGCAGACCGACTCTGGCCCAGCACCTTTGTCAGTACAAGGCTGAAATCCAGAAAGCAAAAAAAGCCCATTACAACTCCCGAATCCTAAACTGTAAAAACCCCAGCAAAGTACTTCACAAAATCATCACCGAATTCACCATCATGCATCACCACCCTCCCGACCCCCTCACAATTGCTATGTGACTCACTCTCTCTCCACTTTTACACCACAGCTCTCGAAAGAACAAAAGCTCTAACCAACAAACTAGCTCCCTTACACCCACCAGGCAATCCACCGTCCATACCAGCCAACCCACCGCCTGCAACCACTACCCTACCAACGTTAGACTCCTTCAGTCCAATATCAACCGACCAATTTCTCAAACTTCTTTCTACCCGCAAACCATCCGGCTCTCCGCTGGACCCTTGTCCAGCCACAACCCTGAAAGAAGTTTTCGCATCTACCTGCGCAGGAGAACATGCAAGAACCATCATAAATGACTCCCTTTCCTCTGGAATTTTTCCTGACGCATTCAAAACCATTCATGTCAAACCACTCATAAAAAAAGCTTCTCTCGAGCCCAAAAACTACCACCCCATCTCAAACACCAGATTCCTTGCCAAACTCATTGAGCAAACCACCTACTCCCAACTAAATACCTTTGTCGAAGCCAACAATCTCCTAGACCCCGCTCAATCAGGTTTCAGAGCCCGTGTCAGGTTTCAGAGCCCGACACGGAACCAAAACCACCCTAACCTCAATCTGGGATGACCTTAAAAACACTGCAGATTCTGCGGGATGCGCCACATTAATCCTACTTGACCTTTCCGCTGCTTTCAACACAATCAACCACTCAATCCTCCTTGACCGCCTCCAATCCCTAGGAATTTGTGGAACCGCTCTCAAATGGATAGCATCCTTCATAAATAATAGGAACCAAATAATCCTACTCTCCACCTATTCCTCCCAAGCCCGACCAGTCGCCACTGGAGTTCCACAAGGAGCATGCCTATCAGCCCTCCTGTTTAACCTCTACATGGCCACCCTCCCACGAATAATTTGTTTGCACAACATCCTGTGCTACAACTATGCCAATGACACTCAACTAATTCTAAAACTCCTGAATTCAAAACCCAACTGCCGACCTGACCTCGCTTCCTGCCTCCTCGGCATAGATCTCTGGATGACCACAAACCACCACCAGCTAAACCCCTCCAAAACTGAAATCATGGTATGTGGCAACACCGAACTTCTTCCACACCCACCACCCTGGCCATCTACCATGGGCAACTCACCGACACCCTCTAATTCAGTAAAAAACCTTGTATTAACCCTAGACTCAGAGCTAACCCTCTCACGCCAAGTCAACAACGTCTCAAAGTCCTGCCACTACCACCTTAAAACTCTTAGGCGCATTTTTCCATACCTCTCCTTTCCCAACAGACTCTCTGTGGTCCATTCAATTGTTATATCAAGACTAGACTATGCTATCCCCCTCTACCTCGAAGTGCACGCATACCAACTGACTAAACTACAAAGAGCACAAAACGCTGCAGCCAAACTGCTACTAGCGCTTGGCCCAAGAGACCACATCTCCCCAGCCCTCAAAACTCTGCACTGGCTGCCAGTTGCCCAAAGAGTGACCTTCAAAACCTTATGCATTTCTCACCGAGCACTGCATAAAAGCGGACCTCAATATGTTCAAGGCAAACTAAAACCCAATCACCCTGAACGTACTCTAAGATCAAGCTCAGCCTGCCTCCTAGTCATACCAAAAACAAACTCAGTCAGGTTAGGTGGATCCTCAGCCTTGGCCCCCACTCTGTGGAACACACTCCCACCCCACATCCATCTCACAGAGGACCCCATGTCTTTCCGCAAATTATTGAAAACATGGCTCTTTCCCTAAAACCGACCCCTAACTCAAACTGGAAAACAACAACTCAATGACATTAGCCCAAAATGCTAGATCATAAATAACAATCCAGCATCATGATCCGAGCAAGAAATCGAAAACTAATAACCTCTAAGATAAACTGAAAAGGACAAACAAAATAGAATGAGTAAAAAGGATCAAAGCAGAGAAGTGGATAAAAACAATAAGTTGTATGAGAGCAGTAAAGTGGTTGAAATTAATGAAATGGATTAAATAAATGTAATGGACAAGAGGATCAAAGTGGACGAGAGGAATAAAGTGGATAACAACAATTCAACTAGCCCAAACTACTAGATCATAAATAACAATAACATAAATAACAATCCAACATCAAGATCCAATCGAGAAATCGAAAACTAGAACCTCTAATGTAAACTAAAAAGGACAAACAGAATACAATGAGTAAAGTGGAGCAAAGCAGTGAAGTGGATAAAAAGAGTAAATTGTATGAAAGCAGTAAAGTGGTTGAAATGAATGAAATGGATGAGAAGAACAAACTGGACGAGAGGAATAAAGTGGAGAGTATTGAAAGATAGGGATGAGTGCACAGAGTACACAGAACTGGTAGAGTGCATGAAACAGATAGATGGCATGGAATGTAAGAGTGCATGGTATAAATGGAACGAATAGAATAGATGATTCAAGTGCTTTAGACAGTTTAATGTATGGGGTAGATGGAGAACATGGGACGGACCGAGTGCGTGCGACAAGTGACATGAGTTAAACCGATAATGCATGATGAATGGACGAAGTGAGTGGAGCAGATGAAGTCGGTGGAGCAGTTGAAGTCGGTGGAGCAGACAAAGTCGGTGGAGCAGATGAATGTCAGTGGAGAGGATGATGTGCGTAGAGCAGATGAGAGCGTAGAGCAGATGAGAGCATAGAGCGGATGAGAGCGCAGAATGAATGAGAGCGCAGAATGAATAAGAGCGCAGAATGAATGAGAGCGTGGAGCAGATGAGAGCGTGGAGCAGATGAGAGCGTGGAGCGGATGTAGGGTGAGATGTGGATGTAGGGTGTGGAGTGGATGACAGCGTGGAGCGGATGTAGGGTGTTGAACAGATCTAGAGTGTTAAGCGGATGTAGGGTGTGGGGGTGTTGAGCGGATGTAGGATGTTGAGTGGATGTAAGGTGTGGAGCAGATGTAGGGTCTGTAGCGGGTGTAGAGTGTCGAGCGGATGTGGAGCGGGTGTAGAGTGTGAAGTGGGTGTAGAGTGCGAGTGTAGAGTGCAGAGCGGGCGTAGAGTGTGGAGCGAACGGGTGATGTAGGTGAAAGGAACAGGTGATGTAGGTGGAAGGAACGGGTGATGTAGGTGGAAGGAATGGGTCAAGTATGTTGAATGGAATGGATGTAGAGTGTGGAGCTGGTGTAGAGTGTGGAACGAACGGGTGATGTATGTGGATGGAATGGGTGAAGTAAGTGGAAGGAACGGGTGATGTAGGTGGCAGGAACGGGTGATGTAGGTGGAAGGAACGGGTCAAGTATGTTGAATGGAACGGATGTAGAGTGTGGAGCGAACGGGTGATGTATGTAGATGGAATGGGTGAAGTAGGTGGAAGGAACGGGTGATGTATCTGGAAGGAGCGGGTGATGTATGTGGACGGAACGGGTCAAGTATGTTGAATGGAACGGATGAAGTATGGGGTTGGAACGGGTGAAGTATGACAGTGGACCGAATGAACTGGGAGGAACGGATGAACTGGCAGGAACGGATGAACTGGGTGGAAAGGGTGAAGTATGTGGATGAAAAGGATGAAGTATGTGGATGGATCAGGCATAATGGGTAGATGGAATCGGGGGAAGTGGGTGAATGGAACAGGTGATGTATGTGAAAGGAACGGGTGAAGTAGGTAGATGGAACGGAGAAAGTGGGTTTATGGAACGGGTGAAGTATATGGATGGAACGGGTGAAGTATGTGGAGAGAACGGATGAAGTATGTAGATGGATGGAACGGATGAAGTATGTGGAAATAACAGGTAAAATATGTGGAAGGAACAGAGAAAATGGGAGGATGGAATGGGTGAGGTATGTGGATGAAAAGGATGAAGTATGTGGATGGATCAGGCGAAATGGGTGGATGGAATCGGGGAAGTGGGTGAATGGAACAGGTGAAGTATGTGGAAGGAGCGGATGAAGTAGGTAGATGGAACAGAGAAAGTGGATGTATGGAACGGGTGAAGTATATGGAAGGAATGGGTGAATTATGTGGAAGAAATGGGAGAATTATGTTGAAGGAACTGAGAAAATGGGAGGATGGAAAGGGTCAAGTATGTGGATGGATTGTGTCAAGTATTTGGATGGAACGGGTCAAGTATGTGGATTGAACGGGTCAAGTATGTGAATGAATCAGGTCAAGTATGTGGATGGAACAGGCGAAGTGGATGGATGGAACCGATGAAGTGGATGGATGGAACGGATGAAGTATGTGGAAGGATGGGTGAAATATGTGGATGAATCGGGGGAAATGGATGGATAAAACGGGTGAAGTATGTGGATGGAACGGGTGAAGTATGTGGAGGAAACGGGTGACATATATGGATGGAACGGATGAAGTATGTGGATGGAACGGACAAAGTATGGGGTTGGAACGGGGAAGTGAGTGGGTGGAACGGGTGGAGTTGGTGGAACGGGTGAAGTGGATGAAATGAAAGAAGTGTGTGGACGAAACAAGTGAAGTGGGTAGAACGGGTGAAGTGGGTGGAACGGGTGAAGTGGACGGAATGTGTGAAGTTATTGGAACGGAAGAAGTGTGTGGATGAAACGGGTGAAGTGGATGAAATGGGTGAAGTGGGTGGACCGGGTGAAGTAGGTGGATGAACGGATGACATAAGTAGGTGAACGTATGACGTATGTGGATGGAACGGGTGAAACAGGGTGTATGGAACGGGTCAGGTATGTAGATGGATGATGCATGGAGAATGGAAAGCGTGGAAATGAGCAGACCGGATGATGAAGGGATAACATGTATAGATGTATAGATCGGATGAAGGGCAATGATCAGAAGGAACACATAGAAGTGATCGAACTGATAGTGTGAATAGAACTGAGCAAGTACATGCAAAAGATGGAATGCATGGAACAGCTAGAGGACACAGAATGGACACTTACAAAATGATTCAAGTGCATGGAACGATCGAAGTGCATAAAACGATCAAAGTGCATGGAATGGTTGGAGTGCATAGAACGGTTGGAGTACATAGAATGGTTGGAGTGCATAGAATGGTTGGAGTGCATAGAATGGTTGGAGTGCATAAAACGGAGTGAATGGAACGGTTTGGAGTGCATGAAATGGTCAGAGTGCATGGATCGGTCGGAGTGCATGGAACGGCCAGAGTGCATGGAACGGTCGGAGTGCATGGAACGGTCGGAGTGCATGGAAAAATTGGAGTGCATGGAACGATTGGAGTGCATGGAACTATTGGAATGTGCTCGATCTCAAGCACCTAAGGTAAACCTTGCTTACTTTCTTCTTTACACCACCATTCAACTAGAACACAGTGATACTATGACACCATTCGGTATAGCTGTTCTCATACCATCACTTGCCTCATACTGCCCATCATCCTAACTAAACACAGCTGGTTACGCACCCTCCAGCCTAGGCGTTCTCCTCAGGCCCAATGCAGCCAGAATCGGTCAGGATAACAACCTACCAGAACGAACACATACTCTTGATCTCCCAACCACCACACCTACCGCTAAGAAGCAGCTATCACACGAATGCCACACCTGCTGCACACATATCCGGTGCTCACACGCACCTTATGACTCTCTCTCTCTCTCTACTGACTTGAACTTCTGTTCCTGAGGGCGTTCAACCTACCAGCGCCTTGAGATCATACCAATGGTACATAAGGCGCTATATAAATGCAAAATGACATAATATAACATATGAAGATATACTCTGTGGTCTCTAAACAAACATTTGTTTACAGAAAATCAGATACAGTTGAAGACTGAATTTAGGCTTTGGTAAAACCATGAGATTCAATAAATATATTCTCCCTGCTAAGGTTAGGTTAATATAGGCCCAGCTCTGCAAACGTTACCTATTGTCCTTTTTTCCCACCTTGTTAATTTAAAATGATCTGTCTCAGTGGCTTGCTGCTGCAATCCACCAATACTTGAAGGACTTGGCTAACACCTGAGGTCCCTGTACATTTTCATTCCAAATCTTGATTTCTTTTTTGGTTTTGTTAAATGTATACTCTAAAATATTACTGAATTTTCAATTTTGGGCAAGGATTACCTCTTTTGTTCTCTGAAACTGATTGCTGTATATTGTGTGATGTATTGACCCACTTTTGCTCTGCTATACTACATCACTATGTTATGATGGTGCCGGAAATTGCGCGCCAAAAACCTCTGAAAATCATGCTTTGCAACACACAAAAAGATAGCTGCCCAATCTGCCACGCATGTTGTCAGTGCGGAAACAGAGCTCTCACTCCTGATATATGTCACTGGGCTCCACAACAATTGAAAATGGAGTACAGAAGGAAAAAGCAATGTTTTGCTAAGTCAAACCCATAATCTTGCTTTAAATCCCTTTTTCTTTGTTTTAAACTAAGGAAAAACTCAACAGAATTATCAGTTAAATTAAACCTGGCTCAAGCTGCCAAACTGGAATAACAGGTTTTCTCACAGAAGGAAGGTCATTCTTCCCTGCAGGAAATCACACAGAAGCGTTAATTATGGGGTTGGGAAAGAACCTGGTCTACAGAGGCATGGGGAACAATGACCAACTGCAACTAAGGAAATGTGAGATGTGAAGACAGTCGTAAATGGCCTCTGCCAAGAACAAGCAGGGAAGAGACTGCTCCTGGACTGCAGGGAGACACAAAGAGGCAGACCCAAACAACCATCTGTGGCTGAACATTAACAAAGAACACATTTTAAAAAGATAGATAACTTACTGTTTAAAATTGTGAAAAATATAAAAGCAACAGATTTGTGAATCTAAATTCTGGCTGCACGTTTCAAGAGGCAGCAAAATCCTGTGACATGTTCTGGAAAGAAATGGCAAGAAATTCAATTTTACGCAAAATGTATTTAAGCTAGAATTATGAAACTTTATACACTTATGCCCATGTTAAACAAGCACACTTGTAGAAATTTGCTTATAAATTGGACATTGTGTTCCTGATGAGAAGGGAAAAATTCTGTGAAAAGCGGAGACAAGATCCCACAGCTAAGGGGTTTTGAGGAGTAGCTGCTATGGAAAATATGTAATCTGTATATGTGATTGTTGTAGAGGTTGCACATGTGTAAATATGGATTGTGTTACGCTCACCTGGTATCCACAGGGACACCGCCCAGCTGGGTTACTTGCTGGTATGCTTCTCAGCTTTGCCCTGATGTGGTCTGCGGGGAAGGTTCTTCCTAAAAATACAGGAGGACTGTGTTCAAGACTGACAGGTAAGTATCCTTCCTCCACCCCCGTAGGATTTCAGTCCCTCTGGCCCCCTCTTCTCACCTTGTGGTAGAATTAGGCATGGTCTCTGTCCTGCCTTCTTTGCAGGGGCGTGTTGTCTTTCATGGGCGATTGCGGTCCAGTTACTTCACTGACGTTGGCCCGTTTGATATTGTTCCGGTAGGTCTTATTGCTGTTCTTTAGTTTTGTTGCTATCCTGCATGCCGTTCTTTGTTTAAAATGTCTCTTTTTTCTCCCTTAGGTATGCAGAGCTTCAGCGCGGCGAACTGGCTTGGTTGAGCCCGCTGGTAAATGATGGCGCATTAAGAGCGCTATGATGCGGTAAGTAAGCGCGATGCGCATCGCTGCAAAGTCTTGCCTTTGCTAACCTGTGTTTTCCTTCCTTGTAAGTCGCGGTGTTCTGCAACGTGAATGGAATGTCCGGAGTGGTGCCAGACGAGAGGCGACCAGCCAGTTAAGCCTTTTGAGCAGTTTGTAATTTGTAAATGTCTCTACTGCTTTCTTTAATGTTGCCTCTATCTTCCTCTTTCAGGTCGTTCTGTCCGGGAGGCGTGCAGATTCGAGGAAGCTGTTCTCAGTAGCTGCGAGTGTTTAAAGATGAAGACTGCAGGTAAGATGCTGCTGATAATGATGTTCCTTTTGTCTCCTTGCAAGTTCTGCTTCTCCGAGGTTCGAGGGAATAGCTGGACACGGTGAGCGTCACGTTGCAAGCTGCAAAGTAACGCGAAGCGTGTTGTCTTGCTCGGGTGTAGTTTAAATAGTCCCAAAAAATAGTCCAGGTAAAGTAGTCCCTAGGCTACCACACCTATCACACTAGACCACATAGCTTGGTTCTTAGGACCAGAAGAGGATGCCAGGATCTAGAGGCCCGAGTCCTGACTCCATCTGGCCAATGAGTTTGCCAGAGGTGGTTTTGGGGGAGGGTTGTGACAGATTGTGACAAAAGTAGATTTTGTGTTCCACGGGCTAGAGTTGGATTCTCAGCCTCATAAAATCACACCATATAGGTGACACTCTGTTTCTCTCCTCCTATCAAGGCAGAGAGTAGACTCTGACCCAATCACCTGTCAAAAGGGGTAATCTTAGGCTAAACCAGCCCACACACCCCTTTATGACATCTGTTCATAGCATAAATAGAGACTGCTCACCACACAAAAAGACAGACAGATTCAGTCACTATCCTGATGCTGGCGGAGCACCCTGCTGCTGAACTTTACAACTTCCTTGCTCCAGACTCCAGAAACTTGGCAAAGCAGAAATCCATTGCATAGCTGAACCATTTTCAGCTAGACCTCAAATTCTAGAATCAGAACCCCCAAACCTAAGTGGAAGCATCAAAAGACAGCTGGGCTGCGCTGTACTGCTTGCCTGCTGAAAATAATTATCATCCGAACCAAAAAGGGCAGGTCCAATCCAGTCCTGTGCCATGCTGTGACCAGAGGGCCTTCCAGATTCATTCCAGTCCTGTGCTGTGACCAGAGCGCCTTGCCAATCCTAACCAGTCCGATGTTCCCAGCCGTCTGTCCTAGACCAGAATTCCCTGACCAGAATTGATGGTTTCATTTAAAAACATATCCAGTGAGTATCTGTAGAAAGAATTGTGTCACTGGCATATGTACTTTGCATAGTCAATCCCTATCTTAAACCCATCCTATCTTGTATTCAGAACCGGTATTGTCTGAACTCTCTATCCAAACCATCCTATCTTCCTCCTGTACTAGTATTGTTAAAAACTTTCTTTGCGCTGATCATTTCTCATCTGAAGAAGGCGAGGTTCCTCCACAGGCAGTCATTCTGATCAAGTGACTGTGTTCCTGCCTGGTATTCGTTTTGTTCATAGTCATCCTCTAGTGTAAGAAACCCTTTTGTCATTTTAAAAGCGCATTTGTGTTTTCCATTCTTGCGCCTATCTTGAAAAAAAATTACCACTTCTAAAACTCCACAACTCCCTCAGTTCTTGTGCTACAAACACATGTCGGCTTGTAGCTAACATCCACAGCTTTAAATCGCATCTAAAACCGCATTCCAAATCAATATGGTTCTACCGTTATTGCGCATATTGCGCAGTGAACGTTTGCTGTGAAATTCCGTTTTGGGAAATTGTTACACGTGTAAAATAGCTTTTAATTGCCTCCGACTTGAGTTTTAGGATTTCAAATTGTTTCTTGGTATTAAATCATTGCTGGTGTTTGTGTGCAACTATCCAAAGCAGCTCCTATAAGAATGTATAACAATTTCAGCAATTTTGACCCTATTTGGTGTTTTGCCCAGTCCATTCTAAGGATAACTTTAAAAGCCATTCTGACAGCTTGACAGTCAATTCCGTTTTCTCTTGGGGGAAAGTGGGATTGATATTTTGTTTGAATTCTGCCATTCCTGAATACCTGCTCTCTCCTCCTATCTCTTTACATTGCCTATTGGGGGGTTGAGGGGCGTGCAGGGGGAACCTTTAACCTCAGTGCTATCCTATCTGAAACCACATACAAGTATTATTTTCTGTGCTGAATTGTTTGCTCACTGTTACCCCTTGTGTATTAAAGAGATCATTCAGTGTTACATCGCCCCATTGGTGATTATTGTGTACCTTCTAAAACCTATTGTGATCAAATTGTAAATAAATCTTTACCTTTGCAAACCAGCCTGATTCCTGGTTCAGTGTGACCGGGGGGGAGGAGTTCCAGGAGAAGGGCGTGATATGAGTGGTATACCATTCAGAATAAAGAACTTTTAGACAAAAATAAATAAGGATTTCAGTTGTGCACTACATGCTAGGCGTTGACTTGGGTTTATGCCGGATTGAAATCACTTACAATATGGTCATTTGCATATGAAGCTGAACTAATAAGTCATGTCCCTATGTACACATGTTACAATTTCCTGCTTTATCAAAAAGGAAGGAGCTCAATCTTGCCTCATACCTATTGTGACAAGGAATTTTGGGAAAGGAGTATTGTCACAAATGACTCCACAAACTCCCCAAATCATAAATAAGGTACAAGTCCAACACGCAAAGCATCAGTTTGGAAGATTAATTCTTCTGAGAATTCTGACATGGCGATAACTGTGCTGTGGCTGAGTTGCAAATGCTTCCTTTGATTACTAAGCTAAACTGGTAGGATTAGGTTGGGACTTTGCTAGCTTGTCAATTCCAGCGTAGAGATATTTGGGATAAAACAGCTAGATTAGGCATCCAACCCAAGATAACTTCAGATGTCCTCCTATGCAAATGTGCATGGGCAACATTCCATGGTTTTCTCTTTGCTGTGGTTGGGCAGTAGGAAAGCATTTCCTACTTGGAAACACAAGTACTTTACCGAATTTTAAGCAGTTTAAATTTTTCTGGATTGGTTGGAAGTCTGGTTTTCCTCCTCAAGTTGTGCAGAAAGCATGTCAGTCTTTCATGTCATCTCCCGATGTTACTCTGTAAATAATCTTTTAGTTAATGTAGGCTCCCTCAGACATGTGGCATGGTTTCAATCCTTGATACATAAATCATTGGATCGTCCCTGGTGCCCCATGTAGACCAAAAGGCTGTACACTGAATTAAAAGAAGACTACAGGCATCCAGAAGGCTGTCTTTTTCTTGACATCTGTGTTTAGCGGCACCTGACAATAGTCTTTTGTTTGATTGGATATGAACTTGGCAGTCCCTAGTGTGTCCATAAGTTAATAGATGCATGCCATCGGTTAGGTGTCGAACAGTGAAACATTATTCATTTCGCGAAAATCAATGCAGAAACTCCAAGTATGATCAGGTTTAAGGACCAACAATATGGGAAAGGATCATTTGCAATACGAACTTGCAATGACGCCCAGGTGCAACATCTTTTTCAGTTATTTAAAGACTATCTTTATCCAAGCTTCAGGTAGCCTGTATGATTTTAGCCAAATCACCCGGGGCTAGGTTTGTATCGTGTGAACATTCTTTGCAAACTTGCAGGTTTGGTAGAGACCACATTGGGGTACATTTGCAAGAAATTCATCAGGTCATTGAGGTTTGGTATCAGAATCCCTGGGCAAATTGCTATCCCAGTTATTGCTGTGGGCAACAGTGTCTCCCATTTGTTGTTTACATATACTGTCAAGAGCAGGGCATTTCTGTTTAGTTTGCATTCCTTCAATTTATTTACATTATACAACTGTGATGGTTTTGTTTGGTCTGCATGCAGAACTTTGAATATTAAGCCGTGTATGATCTCTGTGATAATGTAGGGCCAATGCCATCTTGCCAGAAGCTTATTGTGGGTGAAGCAGAACCTTCACCCTTACCCGGAAAGTCTGCAGTCTGGCCTTCTGGTCAAATAACCATTCTTGTCTAGTCTGGGCAGCCTAGAGATGTGACTTCACAAATGTTGGGAATTTCTCCATGCATTCTTCGGGGTTGCTGACCATACTGATCACTGGTTTGTCAGTTTTCTTGATCCTTCCATTCTTTCTGCATTATACATAGCACATCTCTTGGTTTCATCCCATGCACAAATTCAAGGGAGAGAATCCAGTTGAAGCTTTTTGGTTCTTTCGGATGGCCGTCCCAGTTTCTCCCAGTTTTCTTCATCAACCAAATGTTCTCAGTATGTTTTGATCATTTGATTAAATCTTTCAATGTGCCCATCAGTTTGCAACTGATATATGGATGTGATTATGTTTTTAATGCCCATGAGTTCCTTCATTTCTCTTATTATTCTAGACATGAATCTAGTTACCAGATCGGTCAGAATCTCCTGAAGGAACTCCCTCTTGACCTCTTCCAGATCCTCGACCGCCTCCATTTCTAGAACCAGGATTTTTTTACAAAGCAGTTGGGTTATGAGCTGGCTGGGTTTGATTGTATATGCCTCGTTCCCCAAATTAAATAGGACACCTTAACCTCTCCCCAGTAATCTCCATCTATTACAACCATGTCCATATCTAGGGAGTTCTTCTGTCCTAAACCAGACTTTGGTATGATCCGTCCATACATGCAATTGGGAACTTTCAGACTGACACCAATCTTGTCCAGTGCTGTTCCACAGCTGGGACCATCACTTCCTCATCTGTGGATAGGACGCAACCTGCTGCTCTAAGGGTTGCTCTTGTTGGTAAACTGGCGGTCTAAGTCAGTGGAACTACCCAAAGCATTCTCATGGGCAGTAGGCTGCCTCTCTGTCATAGACTTATAGTTGCCACAATGAAACCACCATTCACAAATGGCTTCAGATGCTTAAGGATAGTTCAGGATTGTCATTTGCAAACACCTGTGTATGCTTTGTGGGGTTTCTCTATGGGCTGACCCTCTCTCACTTATCTCACGCTCTCCCTTATCTCACGTGGGGTCCCTCAACACTAGCCCCAGCATCCCTATTTCCCTTGATGATTTCATCTAGAGATTGGTAACCCCCACTGTCTAAACACTGCCTTCCTATAAGTGAGGGCCTAAGGGCAAAGGCCTTACCTATCTATTTCCCCCAGGGGTTCTTCTAAACAATTTAAACAATGTTATCCCTGTTGTCATTATTAGAAAAGATGGGTTCTTTATGCTAATCAAAGACACTCTGGACCTTTCTCACACTGTCTCACTCCTTTCAATATATTTTCCCTTGATCTTGCCAGTTCTCTCATCTCCCTCTACTACCCTACTCCAATGCCTCATCTACTTCTCTCCTCCTGTTCCTCTCTCTTCTGCCTCTGATGTTCCATAATCCATCCCTATCTCTTTTTTCCCCACTACTCTCATCTTGTGCTTACTCTACTATTCTCTCTGCCTCCACATTTTGCTACCCTCTTCTTACTCTGCTATTCTCTTCCTCCTCATTTCAATGCTCATTATCCCATTCGATCCCATTCAATCTCCCCAGTCACAGCTTCAGACATTCACAAACTGCACGACTCTCTCTCACAAACAATACATCACCTGCACCACCAACTCCACAGCACTCTGCTCAGCCTTTCATTCTCTACCTGTCTCCCTGTCTACCTCTGCTCCTTCTGACCTCACAGCCCCACCCCTCAGTCTGCCTTCCATTCACTTCAATTTACAGCAGGGTATGGCAAAGTTAATAGGGATTTTCTAACATGTGAAAGAAAAGCTACATGAAAAATCATCATCCAGGCCTGCAATGAATGATCCAGCGACAGGGTCTTGGACTTGGTCCTGCCAGTTGTGGTGTGGGGCAGTACCTAAACCCCCTACATGTACCCTGCATGTACCTTGAATGCTATTTGCGGTACCACCAATTGTCTCCTGGCCTTTGAATGCTGTTTCTGGCCAGTATTCTTTTTCTTCTTTTACAGAACAATTCTCTTATCTGAACTGGTCGATATTCTTGTGGAGCATTAGCTGGCAGAGATGGTGATCTTGTCAACTATGCAGAAGGGAACATGAACCTTTACAGCTTTGTAAATAAAGAAGCTGGTCAGTAAGACGATGCAAGCTTTTAGGCGCAAACAATGTAGTTTAATAAGTGTGAGTGGAAGGTGGTCAAATTTGTGTAGATCATTTATGAAGCGGGCTGCAGCGAGGAGGACACTTACATTTGTAAATGTTCACATGTGCATAGCTGAATTGACTTTAGGGAATGTTTGTTTTTACTCTGTGATAAGAGATTTCAAGACATAGGCTGTGCACCTTCAGGATCTAGGGCCAGATCACTAAAAGGATGGCAGCCCAAAAACTGGGATATGGAAACAATACAAAAGGTGAAATAATCACAGCACCTCTTTGCAAATAAAATCAAGGTTTTTTTACATGCAAAAAGAGTCGCAGAAGGTCCCATAGAACCGAACTGAGACAGAGCTTACCTTATCTCAAAAATTCTGCACGTTACCAGTACTATGCATAATGATGAGTACAGCATAATCCAACCACTCTCATTGGCTACCACCTTTAGAACATACTACTCCCCCTTATAGTCCCTTGACCGACGGGCCACATCTACGCTACCCCCATTCCCCTAGACGCGTGGTCCCCTACATCGCCACTGTCAAACCCAGGTATCTAATTGGTGGGTTCTTATCAAAAGGTTTGTACATTTGGGACCATCACATGATGTGCACCCTCCTGTTCCAGACATGATCAAAGTAACTTGGCAAGGCCAACTCTGCTTTGATAAGACAATGAGCGTCCTCATTAACCCAGATGCCATGGTGCACACAAGCTGCACCCCAAACTTGTACCAAATATATTGGCATTATCTCTGCTCCTCCTGTCCCAAATCACAAGTAATTCCAGACACAGCTCCCCCTTATGTCCTGCCAACACCAGGTTGCCAGGGATGACGTGATCAGGCCACTGCTCTTGAGTCTGAATGGCGAGGATTTGTTGGTTTATGTTGTGTGTTTAGTTGCAATTCATATGGGATGTGCGTTGCAGGCCTTAACTTACCATCAATAATGGTGACACTTTGGGCAAGTTAACACACCAACCTTGCTTCTACCACAATGCCTTGTTGACTCCATCTTCCGCTCAATTAAATCCTTCCCACTCATCACGCTATCCTATGTTACTATAGTTACGTTTATCTTATTCTTAACAGTAACTTTGTTGCTTTAGTTGGTCTAATTTTATACCCCATGGCTCTTGAGGTGGTAAGGCTGTCTCAGTAATTATTTTCACCTGGACGGTACTGGGGAGGTGTAGGGAGTGGAACCGGTACTTTTATATTCATCTGCATAGGGGCAGTGGGTGTTAACTGTGTATTCATTTGTCCCATTAAACTAATGATGGGGACAAGGATGTGCACAGCTCTGACTCCTACACGCACAGCATCAGATGCTCATGGGTCAGCAGCAGTTTTGGGGGAGGAGATTCATGGGTACTTGCGTGAATTAACCAAATGCATTAAAGTGCTCTCTTGACAGATTACTCCTAGAAGAGAATATGCAGCATAACATTGGCAAAAGATTAGCTGAATTTACTGCCACCTCTGCTCTACAATGAAGATAGGATCTTTGTGAGGAACTTTGTGCATCATTGGAATGAGCAGACGTTTCAGGAGCCATATATGGTCATTCTTTCAATGCCTTTTGCTGTTCGGAGGAAGGAGTTGCAGTATTGAGTTCACCTATCCAACGTTCGTAAAGCACCGGACTCCACGCCACCTTCCAATGAGACTTTTTTGTTTCATGTTGTATTTTGTTTTTGTCTGATTATTGGGTGGAGGCACATAAGGGCGGGTAGGAGGATTATGAAATGTTTTTGAGAACGAAACACACTTGTGGATAACACAAATTAGGAGGGAAACTGAAGAGGAGTACAATCAGTATAATTGCGTTATATTTGACACTGTGGCCGATTTGCACCACACAGAATCAGACCGCATGTGGTACAATCACACGCGTGAAGTGGGGAGGGAGAGGTCAAATGAGAGCTGCTATGTATGTTCTTTTATATCTCATGTGACAGGCACACCCAGGTTGTTTATACCCCAAGAAATGCCTTCTCTTATAGCCTAGTATCTGGTACATTTAGCCCTGTGCAGAGTGTGGTGTCTTTTCCAAGGGCACACTGTCCAAGCAGTAATTATGGACGGGATGATGAAGAATGAGCCAAGAAGAAAGAACAGAAATGGTGCAAGATGCAAACATTGTTGAAGATGGAAGGAGCGTTGTTTTCCAACAATAGATGTGTGGCAGGAATAGTAAGCTGTGCAGCTGGGGACTTACTAGGGTTTCCTCAAGTTATTGTGGACTGCGTGGACCAGAACTCTGGCAAAACATGGGTTAACTACGTACCAAAATTGACATGAATTGAGTTAAGCAAAACACCAGCCAAAGTACAAAGGGCAGCAAAGTATTCTTTTTGCTTGCAAGGAAATTACATTGTACCCATAGGAACAGACAGCCATTGCAATTAGACCTTGTTTATCCCTGACCTAACTGTTAATGGAGAGGTACTGTGTGTGTGAACAATATGCATACTTATACCTCCCGCCAACATGGAGGGGTGGATGCTCGCTGACCACTCTACACACCACGATTTTAGTAGTTCCTGATTCTCATCTATCTGTTATTAATGTGCCAGCCCAAGAACCAACAAAGCCCCCAACCATTAAGCAGTTTTGTCGCTCACTAAGAGGTTGTTGTCAGGAGAGATCTAATTACCTGTCCATAGACTCCTCTGAGAAACTAAAGGCGATTCCGGCCAATACCGGTTGTTTACCAAGACAGAAAAAATGTTTGCCTCCCTTCTGGTGCCAGGTATCCAGATTGCAGCCAAGGAAAAGTGGCTGCAGATAACTAGATGAGAGATGCTTCAGATGGCAGGCCAGACAGAGCAGGGCCTCAAGTCAATAAAGAGTGAGTTGAGAGCAATTATACTTATGACCCTCCAGAACCGATATGTTCTGGATTTGCTTACAGCTATAGAAAGAGACGTCTGCAAGAGAATTGAACTGTCTTGCTGCACATACCTTCCTCCAAATGACACAAGACAACCCATCGTTATCCCATGCGATAGGGGTCCTTCACAATTTGAGGATTGCATTGGAGAAAGAAGCTGGAGTGAATGTAGTTCTCATGAAATAGTGTGTCCAATGAGAACTGAACTTGAGGACAATGGCTATGAGATAAATGAGAAGGAGGATTATTGCGATAGGTGGTTGAGTAATTGTGAATATTACTTAAAGAGAATATAATGAGTATGCATTTGATATTTCCAATGCATAACCAGATGACAACTAGAAACACTGACCAGCAGGGAGTGGCAATATAGAGATTGTGTCTGAGGGAATTGGAAGAATGGTAAATATGTTGGGCCCCTAACATCAGGGCATTGAGTAGAGAAAAACATGGAAACATTGAATAAGGTATATGGCCACAGATATAATGATATTGAGTAAAAACATTTGCGAGTAAGAAATTGGAGATTTGGAAACTATGGATATGGTGGAAATGTTAAACTTGTGGTGGTGGTGGTTGGACGATTTGCACTTAATACCCCTGAACTAAGGTGAATGAACTTGGAACAGGTGTCATGCACATATATGCATATTTATTATTGCATGAGGGGGGAAATGGAATTGAAATTTGAAAGGTGATCCACAATGAGAAGTATTGTGGAGATGTAGTAGAAGAATGTCTAATGTGTCTATCTTTTCTTTTCTTTTTCCTTTCCTATTACCCTAATCCATGTGCTTTGTATTTTTATTTTTATTTGTAGTATTGTTCAAGGATTTTAAAACAATGATACTCATGTGTTGTTTTGATTTGTCAATATACATTGTACTCATGTTTTGTACTGTTTTTGTAACTATGCAACCCTGAGGACGACTTGTTTAAAGGTTGAAACAGGTTTCGGCTATTGGAAGTCTAATTAAATAGTTTATGTGTGAACAGCGACATTAGTTTTTTGATGATTTAATTCAGTAGAAGACATCATGGTGTGGTGCAGGGGGCTAGTTGGGGAATCATACATTATAAATTACTGTTAGACTTTGGGTTTGAGTCTCACACCAACATTAGCCTCTGCTTGCCACTACTATCTGAACTGATATACATTAGTGAGTGTCTGATGTGAAAAATTTATCTTTAACTATGGTTTGGTAGAGCTCAGCGTCATTTCAGCCCCAATTAATTATTAAATTATGTATGCAGCATGTCTCAGAATGAGCATGTCTCAAGGCCTCAGAAAACACAAAAGACTGAATCCACAGAAACACATATTCGTGTATAACCCAAGCAGTAGCTCACAGCAAAATCCAAGGTCAGGAACAAGGAAAGGAGTCGTGGATGAGCGGAACGCTGACACCAAATAACCTTTCCCAGGGCGAGGCATCATAGACTCCAAAATGAATCAAGTTAATAAGAGCCAAAAACAACCCTTAATGATCAGGTGCGCGTGATATGCTCGGCAACAGTCTTCATAGAAAGTAACTGACCAGCAGCAGGAGAGGCCACAAAGGACACAACATGCATATTAGGACGAGCAAAAACCTTAACAAATTGAAATAAATTCACTCTCAAACATGGTCTCTTAACACTGACTATTCATTATGTGCCAAACATAGATAGAACACATGCATAACTCCCTTAGTATGGACACAGACACCAAATGGCACACAAGGCCAAGTTCCAAGAATAAAGGAGGCCTCATCTCCATGGGATGATTAGGGGTATTCTTTAATTGGAAATATGGCAGACCATGGACGTCTCTTCCCCCACTTGTGTCTCGCTGGTATCTTGATGTTTTGTCAAAATGGCCAAGGTTGGTAAGACAGATGCCAATACATGAGAGGTCCCCTAACCACACCACCCTTAATGGGTAGAGCCAACCAATTAATAAGCCCTATGATGATGATTTAGAAATTGTATATGTTGGAAGGATGGGCCCAGTTGGAGCCCTGAGATAGGTATCCACCAAATAAGTGTCTATCCGCTAAACATTCTACATGTAGCTCGACCTACTAACCAATCCCGCTTCCCCATAGGTTTTGTAAATTGATAATATAAGGTGATATAATTTCTGATGCAATTTTGTCACAAACCCAGCTTGTAATCATCTGGAATATGGGAGCTTCAAGAAGAGATGTTTCTTCTATGTTGTCCCAGCTTAGATTTGTTGTTTGAATAAAGCTGAGGTTTGACGTGCACCTGAATCCTCCATCACTGAGCGTTTATTTGACTGATTATGTTATTTCCAGCCCCACCTCAACACATGGTAACAGACCATGGTTCTGGACAATCGAGGGCTCCTCGTCATGTCCCCTCAGACAGCAAGGGAGGTATCATGCAGAGATAAACGTACATCTGAGAAATAGGGTCAGCAGGTATCCCCATTGACTGAAGATCCCTGCCAGGTCCCTGCAGGCTGCCCGCTGGACTTGAAGGGGGGCAGCCAGTTAGAGGAGACTCGATGCCGGAAACTCTCAGAGGATCCATGGATGTGAGTATGAATGATGAATGTTAAAACCACAGTTTTAACTATTGGTTGAACGCCCTCTGAATCCAGATTTGGGAAAATTGGGAGGAGCTATCATGCGTGCCTGCTTTTCAGCCATTAAAGTTATGAGAGGGTGGCCAAGGGTGTTGCATGAAGGTGGGAGATATCCTTTAATTTTAATCATCAAGTGGGTCACTCTCATATGAAGGTGGAATACAAACTTTCAATTTTGATCAACAAGTGGGTTAGTCTCATGGGAATGTGGAGCGGAGTCGGGTGCCTTCCGAATGTTGGATAGGTGAACTCAATACCACAACTCCTTCACCTGAACAGCAAAGGGCATTGAAATAATGACCATATATGGCCCCTGAAACTGCAGCTCATTCCAACGATGCACAAAGTTCTTCACAAAGATCCTATCTCCAGGGTAGAGCAGAGGTGGCGGTAAGTTAAGTTCAACTATTGCCGATTTTACAACTGATGTTCTGTTCTAGGAATAATCTGTCAAGAAAACACTTTACAGGCCTATTCATGGAATTAATGTGCGCTGAAAGCGTGTGAATCGCAGCGCAACAGTGAAAATCGCAGCGCAAGTGTGCGAAAGCCACGCACATCAATTCATGGAAGTCCGTGCACGTGTAAATCCTGGGATGTGCGCTAAAATCGTGCGTGGCGCACGCGGGCGCACACGTGATCAAACGGCATGCGCTATGCGCACAGCGAAAGCGCACATAGCGCGGCGCACAAAACAAAAGTGGGCGGAACACGGTACGTAACACGCAGAATGGGGAACAACGCGTGAAAATGTGGCCGTTACGGGGGAAGTACAGGAGGTAAATGCGCGGAACGCCCACACGCGCGCCTACAACACGTATTCATGGAATTGAACAGGGGAAACGCGTGAACCAAAAAGGACGCGCTAATCCGGAAACACATACGCCAGCAGGAATCAGGCGTACCCGGGCCCACGCAGCATAAAAGTGCACGCAAACAGCAAACAAGCTCAGACACTACGATGAATATACCATTCCTTGCAGCAGTGGTCGTGGGACACCGCAGGAGGAGGAGGATAGCCAGGCCCAGAATTTTTACACCCAGGACCAGCCTTTTTGGGATGCCTGATGACCAGGTGTATGGGAGGTACATGTTCCCACCACACATAATACTCGACCTGGTGAATGAGTGGGAGGATGACCTCACATCACCCACCCTGTGCTCCCAAGCACTGAGCCCCTTGGAAAAGGTGCTCAATGTACTGCACTTCTTGGCCACTGGTTCATTTCAGCGGACAAGTGCCATAGTGGGGGGGGTGTCACAGGCCACGCAGTCACGCTGCCTACACCAGGTGTTGGCCATCATGACTGCACGCTCTTCAGTCCGCAAGACATATACCTGCCCAGAACACCTGCAGAAAGGCAGGCTGCCGTCCAGGACTTTTATGGGGTGGCACACTTCCCCAAAGTGCTATGTGCCATTGATTGCACCCATGTGGCTCTACGTCCTCCCAGGGCAACCGAGCACATCTATAGAAACCGCAAGCACTGGAATTCCATCAACGTGCAGGTAGTATGTGATGCCAAGGGAATCATCACCTCAGTATATGCCAACTATCCAGGGTCCACCCATGACAGTTTCATTTTCAAAATGTCACTCTTAAACCGGGACCTAGAAGCTGGGCGGCATGGCGATACATGGCTGCTTGGTGAGTATAAATGCCTCTGCACATGCATGCATGTCAGATACTGAGTAATGTCACAACCCCACTAATGATACCCATCATCACCTCCCCAGGGGACAGTGCCTACCCTCTGAGCCCCCACATGATGACGCCAATTCGGAACCCCACCACACCACCCGAGGTAAGATACAACACAGCCCATATTGAAACCCGGGGCATAGTGGAGCGCACATTCAGAGTGCTCAAGTCACGCTTTCACTCCCTTGACTGCTCTAGTGGGCAGCTGCAATACGCGCCCCCAGTAGTGTGCAGGATCATAGTGGCAGCATGTGTCCTGCACAATGTTGCAACCCGCTGGGGCCTGCCGGTGGACATGGTGGTGCCCCCACATGCCCAACCACATGCACGCACGCTGCGCATGGGAGGGGAAAGGGCACATGGTGAGGCAGCCCGTGCGCAGCTGGTGGCTAATTACTTCACCTAAAATCACACCCCTGTGGAGTGCACACAGCCCTGGCACATACCAGCTGACAATCAATGATGATGACATAAGGGGCAGTCAACTGTCACAACCATACCAGCCTGAGATTGGTCACCTGGAAGTGTTACATTGTGTGCATCCCTACCTACTGAAAGACAACCAATGCTGTGTCACAAAAACACACACATATATGCTGCATGAATGACTACCCCCTTGCAAAATACAACATGAAAATAGTGCCATGTCACCAAACCCCTCCCCATCTCAGCTAGCCAACACACCATGGCATGTCATGCAATGTGAAAGCAACCAAATGAATGTACAACACATGACACAAGTGTCACAAAGTGCACTGTCCCAAATGGAAACAGGCCACAGACAATATGCTCCCAGTAATCAATAACAAACAGCACACATGAACAAATACTTACCAGCAACACAATACAGCAACACAGGATGAAACAGTGGCAAAATATGACAGTACAAAATCAAAGTAGTGCAAATCTTACAACCTGAATAAGCCAGCACATCGACCCCTTCCAACTGCAGAGTGTTGCTGTCAGGCAAATGTGTCAGTGTACTGCATACAACATGAACTACATCTGTAAAGGAGACAGCCTTGTGAAGACATGAAGGAGGTACCTGTGAATAAGGAGGAAGACATGGATGCACAAGCACATATAAATACACCATGCAGTGTTCAATACAACAACATTCCCCACGAGGGATGTCCACACAGTTTTGACTACAGACTGCCCACACAGCTCATGGGAGCCCAATGCCACTGTGTAAGACACTGTCACTTGGTCACACCCTTTGCAAGCCCATGGAAAGGGGAAGCAGGAGGGGTGTGTGTGTCATGAGCCCAAGCATCTAACCCAAAGACAGGACAAGCCTGCATGTGCCCAGCTGGAATACACAGTGGATGCCCACGGGAGCCACACAAGGCAACACACTGTAAAAAAAAAAAAATTAAAAAAATTGAAAAAATTTAAAAATAAAAAATGGCCATATGTGGACCGGGGGGTGGAGGGGAGGCCTCCCAGGTGGTTCGAGGACAGGGTGCACCCCAACACCCACCTGCGTAGATGTTGGGGAAAAAAAATACCTCCATGGGCTCATGGCTTGCCAATGTGGGAGAACTGCTGTCGCTCTCTTCACCTTCTGCTGCTACATCAGGAGGTGGCGGTGCTATGGGAGGCAGCCCACGCAAAGCCCTGGTATGGTCCTCCATGGCTGCAAGCATGCGGGTGTGGAAGGTCTGGTTCTGGCGGATGATAGTACGGAGATCCCCATGCAGCACCTCATGGGTTGCCTGCATTTCTGCATGCATGGCCTCGCGTGATGCCCGATCTCCTCACGAGTTGCCTGCAGCTCAGTTGAGAGCGAACATGTGAGCTGCTCCAGCTGCTCTTCTGACCTAAACTTTCGGGAAGCCTCAAGTTCACCCAGAGTCTCCCTGAGGAAATGGAGTTCTAACCTCAGGGCTTCCCTGTGGCCCTGTGACTCTACAGATATGGCTTCGCGCAGAGTCTCCAGTGCCGCCCGTCGGTCCCTGTTGGACGCCAACATGTCTTCCCTGTGTGATTGGCAAATGGAGTCTGTTGCCTGCTGTTGTTGCTCCATCTGCCTTTCAGGTGGGAGAATGGAAGTGGCCACCCTCTCCATTGCATGAGCCATCATTTCAACCGATGCTCCCTTTTGTGCTGCTATACTGTACATGGAGTTTTCCCATACAGTATGGCCTGGTGGCGTACGGCCACCGCGTCGGCGGGCACCACACATGTTTGGGGCAAGGCTATCTGCACCTTGCTGTGCAGGCACTGCCTGAGGCTGCAGGACTGCATTCCCCCTCTGATCTGCTGGCCCAGGAACAGGATCAGATGTAGTGGAGTGTGACCCTGCATCCATAACCGCCAAAGGCGGAGTTACCAACACTGACATCCCCATAGAGGGGCCTACCCCCGGTGCAGGTGGGTTGGACAGAACAGCATCCCTGCCAGAAACACTCACCTTTGACAGCACATAAGTCCCACAGTCCGATTCAGCACCTGAATCATAGAGGTCTGGGGAGGTGCACCCAGAGACACCCATGGACAGTATGGTCTGCAGGAGGATAGGGTTTTCACCCACCACCACACCACGTCCTCCACTGGTGCCCGGTCGTGGCTGAGATTCCTCTTGGGTCTGCACCATCTCCTACACCTCAACAGCATCAAGTGCATCATCACCTGCAAAAACATGAAAGACAACAAATGGAAACAGGCAAGAGCACCATAGCACACACATAGTCCTGACAAGGCAGAGATCGAGTACATGAATAACACATGTCCCACACTACTATAACCCTGGCATGCATGCACTGTCAATGAGTTGGAAGGGGAGGCAAAAAGCAGACAATGAGGACTCCAAGATGGAAAAGCAACACATGTGCTGCATGCTGGATAGCACTGGCATCACAAATTTGCCTGTCAGTGGCATGGGCAATCCTCATACATGACACATGCCAGCACACAGATGGCACGTAGCATAGCCATGGTACATTTGACAAGTACAGCCATATGTCAGTGAATGAGTACTGTCACCCATCCATGTGAGATGGATATGATGAGATGAAAAATGCAAAATAGTGTGACAAAATACGCATGTGCCACACACTGCAACACATCCAGTGTGCAATAATACAGTGATGGCAGGCAGATGGATACATCAATGGTTGGTCACTTCAACATGACAAGAAACAACAGTCATGTTCCACATTCAAACAGGCCCCAAAAAATTAATGTGAGCAGGCCCTTACTCAATCAGCCTTTATAAAGGTAATAAATGTGGGCCAATGTGGGTTGTAATCTATGACAGAAGCATGTCACATATGTGCCATTAGGGCAGAAAAATGCGTTGCAAAAATGGGAGGATTGAAACAATCAGGCTGAATGAACACAAGAAAATCAGAACAATGTTGTTGCAAGATGACATTTCAAGGGCAACTGCAGTAATGTGGCGCTAATTGGCTACTGTGGTCAGAAGGGATACTGTCATACCCAAACCCAAGGCTGGAGAATAGTTTAGAGGAAGCACATGGGTGCCCCATACCACTCAGGAGTACACACCCTCACCTGGCACTCAATCATTACACATCACCCAAGAAACATACACATGGATTATACACACTTGCATGGGCACTCATCGGACAATGCCTCATAATCTGGTAGGTCTCCCACACCTTGGATCTGTTCCTCTGTGACGAAGGTTCCAGCAACAGACTCATGTTCAGTGAGTTGGTCGTCCTCTGGTGGAGACCCACCGCCAGTCACCAGAGTAGAGGCATGATTGAAAGCCAGCTTGTTCTTTGCTCTGCGTTTAAGCAAGAGCTTGTAGCAATCATCAGCTGTGCACCTCACAAATCCAAGAGCACTAATGTGGTCCACAATGGTCTGCCAGTGGGCCCTACGTTGAGCAGTCGTAGTTTTACAGCCTGCAGTCACCAACATTTCGCTGCTATGTGCCAATACATAGGCCACAAGACATTAAGTTCGGCATCATTGAAGCTAGGCTTCCTTGACGTGCCGGAGTGTGTAGCCGTGTCTGGGGTCTCAGCCTGTAGTGCAAGGGTACCCTTCTTCTTCTTCTTTGAAGGTGGTGCGGATCCTGAGTGGCTTACGCCACTCTGGTTAGTAGGGGCAGAAGCGCAGTTGGACTGGGTACTAGAAGCCTGTAAAGGCACAATGACCATAGGTCTTGGTGCAGGCATTGGCTGCAGGGTGATTTTGGCAGGGCCAACGTCCGTGTGATGGACCTGGACCGACACTGTCCCGGCTGGGAGACTCGGAGCTGGGGTGGATTGAGCTGCAGCTGCCCCTTCAGCCTCCCCACCCTGGCTACTTGGGGCAGCAGATGACATTGCTGCTCCAGATCCATGTGGCCTGGTGACAGCAACTGTCACCACCACAGGTGTATTAGACTTGCTGACCTGGAAGTCAGTCTGGGAGTCATCCTGTGCCGTTCAGGTGACAAAATGTGCTGGTCCAACAAGGGCTGAGCTGGGATGGTGTCAGCTACGTTTCCCACAACCATTGGGTGGGGCATAGGTGACCCCGATTGGTCCTCCACACACTGGGCTCTAGGGGCACCCTGCAAATCCTGGCCACGTCCCCTACCGTGCCCATAGCACCCACCCTTTGGAGGTCGGCCACCTTTGCCTCCCTTACTGCTTGGTCGCCTCGCAACCATGGCACTGATGTTGTTGTGCGTATGGGAGTTGCAGTAAACAATTGTCCTGGGCAATTGGGGTGAAAGGGGTAGGGTACTAGATGGAATTCGTACCCTAGTGCTCTAGCAAGGCTGTATGTGACCCCTGTGGGAAGATGACGGGTCACGCAACGCACAGGCACCCCAAAAACACAAGTACACGTGCACGCAACCCCTGGTAGACCACATGCGTGGAAAAATTAACCTGCACTACGCTGTGGCACCCAGAAACACAAAAATAAGCGTACGCGTATTACACGCAGCCTACAATGACCTCTGAAGGGGTACGCGACACACGGGGGCAACCACAGTTGGAAAATACGTGCGAGACTCACCGTCTGCCTTGAAAAAGAACGTGAAAAAGATGCGCGTGTGCGCGTTGGCAAAACCCCAGCCAAAAGAAGAAAAGAATGCAGTATGAGGAACAGGGAGTATGAACTGGAAACGTTGTGAAGTAATCGCGTGTGAACCGAAAAGAAGTACAAGAAACACCCGCTAGCTCTCCACAAAAAGCACGTACAAGTAAATAGCGTGATACTTGTACCTTTTAAGTCAGCCCACACGTGCAACGTCACTTACGCGCTTACGCGCTAAGGCCCTTTCCTCCAATAGCACAGTGACATGCAGTTTTCTCACATGCTGATTCACAATGCACTCGTGTTGTGGGGAACGCCCGCGTGCGTAACGTCACTTACGCGCTTACGCGCTAAGGGCCTTTCCTCGTATTTCACTCTGACGTGCACTTTTTTCACGTGCCAAATCATTCCTTATCAAGCTGGCCACACGAAAACACACGGAAGACCACGCTCCTGCCCAAAAGTCAATTTTTCTGCCCCCAAGAGCTCGAGCACGCTCCCACCAGCCATCTGCTGCTGCCTGCCTGCTGCCCACGTGCCCTGCTATTTGGTGCCTGAACGTCAGCCATCTGCAGGGGTCCAGTTGTTGTGTCCACCCCTGCTGGAACAGAAGACTCCTGAATGGGATACCATCGCTCCACAGCCCAGCCCCAGGACCCAGTTGCCCACCCACACCTGCCTCGGGGGTCACCATGTTGGGGCAAACACCATCTGAGACCACGGGTGACCCCCAGCCAGAGAGGCAGAGGGCACCAGCTTCAGTGAGAAGGAAGTTGGTGTCCTGGATGAGCATGTCCTGGGGCATTATGATGCACTATTCGGAACATCACACGCCAACAAGGAAGGACAGGAGAGGGTCTGGGAGGACGCAGTGGTTGCCATCAACATGGAGGGGGTGGCAACCCGCGACATCAATCACGTCCGGAAGTGCTGGGAGGACTTCCGGTCCAGGACCCTCTACAAGGCGCGGCGCCTCGCAAAGGCAGAGGATGCAGAAGGGTGCCCGGTCAGCATGAGCAACATCCAGATGAGGGTCCTGGAACGCGTAGGCCCAGCGCTCTACGCACCGATCCTTCGGAGGCAGACCCATCTGGAGTTGATCGGTAAGGGGCCAAGCATTGCTGTGTGAGACAGGGCATGTTGCAGTGTGCTGGTAGTCTGATACTTGCCTGTATGTGTGACATAGGCCATGTATGGATGTGTGTGTGCAGGGACATCATGGTCATGCATGTGAGACCAGTAATGTGTGAACCACATGGATGGTGTATGTGTTCCAATGCAACATGGGGAGCTGTATGCGGAATGCACACATGAATGCATGCCAGTCTCTGTTCTTGGACATGGAGGGGGGGTGAGGGATGGGTGCTGCTCTCCTGTACATGTATGGTGCACATGTGTGTGTGTCTGAGAAGTGTGTGTGTGACTTTGAAACGCCATGGATGCATGACACATGTCCGTGATGATGTGTAGATTCACTCATGCAGTGTGGTCACCGTTGTATCCACTGTGTCTATCCACTGTGTCTGTGGTGTCTGTGGTGTACAAGCCATGATGCATGACCCTCCGGTGATGTGTGTGCATGGGATCAGTGTGAGCCATGACGCATGTGAGTTTGAAGGCAACATTTTGGTTAAAAGAAGCCCTTGTACATGGATGCTGTTGTTGATTGCAGGCGCCGTGCCTGTTTCTGCATTTGTGTTGCATGCATTCACCCATGTGTTGTGGATGGACAGGATGGAAGTGACATTTGACAGTGCCAAACCATGTGTTATTGCTTCCTGTCTAGGGGAATATTGTACTGTACCCTGGTGCGTGTGTTCTATGTCTCCCTCTACGCAGCGTCAAGTGTAGAAGAGGGCAGAGGCGGTGCTGTGAAGCCAAGCGGCGGGGATGCCTCCACCGGGCGGCGACGCAAGGCCCAGCCAACCTCCCAGGAATTGCCATCATCCGCATCTGCCACTACGGCTGTAGCGGAAGGGCCTGGTGAGCCCCCACAGGGGCTTGCAATGGCGGAAGACGGTGTGGAGACATCCAGGTTGGTGGTCTCCACAGAGGAGGAGTAGCCCGCTACTGAGCCGCACATGGGGCCTGGTGGGGGTAGTACCACTGGTGCAAGTGGTGCAGTCCAGGGCCAGGGTCAGGAGGCAGCACAGGTCATCGCTGTCCTTGACCCTGGGACTGCACCACCATTCACCAGCAGGGTTGCCCCGTCCCAGGCCCGTCCGCAGGTAGGGGGGAGTGCCACGTCATCTGCCTCTCCACTACCTGCGGACGAGGGGTCCCATGAACGTATGGGCTCCGTCCTGATTAGTGTCGCATTGCGCACGCGTGACATTCGTGATGACGTGCGTGCTTCCTGGGTGGAGCACGCACGCCATCACGAACAGCAGCATCACGACGTGGCACTGTTGGGAGGGGCCCTGGTCGGTGGGTTCCTACATGTGTCGCGCACTCTGGCAGACCTCTCCTCCTCTGTGGAGACTATGCGCCAGTCGTTCCCCTGCCGTCCTCCAGCCCAGATTCCACCAGGGCCCCCTGTGGACCTGGCCTGAACAACACAGCCAGCTTGGTGGAGATTCCATCCCTGCCATAGTCGGGAGTCGGCGATCCAGCAGGGGTGGACACCACAACAACTGGAGACCAGCTGATGGAGGATGTGCAGGCATCATCGGACAGGGCACATGGACAGCAGCAGCAGCAGCAGGCTCTAGGTGGGAGCAATAATGGCTTGGGGCCATCAACATCAGAGGGGCAGGCATCGGCCAGAGGGCAGGAGGACCCTGGAATGTGTGTGTCTTCCGTGTGGCTGCAGTTGGGCCGGCGTATAGATGCGGAGCAGCAGCGGGCAGAAGAGGCACGGCTCACAATGGCCAGGGTGGAGAACTCCATGCGGAGGGCACTGAGGCGGGCCGAGTACCTCGAGGCTATTCGCAGGGAGTTGGAGTCCAACATGGCATTGTCCCTGCGAACCCTCTGGGCCATGGAAGAGGACCGCCTCCAGGACATTGAGCAGGAGTTTGATGATGCCCTGGCCCGGGAAATCGGAAAGTGAGCCGTTGGACTAGCCCGCCGCCATTGTATATAGTTTTTAGTGTTAGGTTTCATTTTCGTTTTCCTTTATTTTGGGGGGTTTGGACTTTGCCCCACACATTTGTATATAGTTTTTTTATTAGGTCGTTTTTTTCATAGGTTTCTGTTCTTTCGTTGGGCTCATGGACCCTTGACAATTGATTGTACATAGTTGGACAATGGATTTATTGGAACTTTTTCTTTGGATTTCAACAATGGATTAATGGATTTTACTTTTTACGTTTCCTTTGGATTTGCTTAAGTGGAGGGAGAGTTGGACTATTTTTCTTTTGGATTTCTTTGGATTGGTTATACTTTTCATGTACTCATCGTTTGGACATGCTTTTCATTTCATGTTTGCAATTTTTTTATGCTTTCATTTCATTGCTTTATTTCTGTCCATAATACATTTTGATATTTTACTTCCATGTGTGTAATTCGCTCTTTGAGTTCACACAATCAATGCCAACCAGTGTGTGTGTGTGACGACACGTGTTGATGTACATAGTTGACTTTTGGTTTGTGTCTTGAGATAGGCATGTCAGTGTGGGGAGGATTGGGAAATCATTGCGTCTCAAGACTGGGGTGGCATGTTGTGGTATTTTGGTGGAGATGTGGGCCATGATTGTGCATCTTTATGTCATGTAGGGGGGGACATGATTCGGGGCCTGCTGGCAGGTGCCCCTCACTGCTGGGTGGGTGGGGGTGCTGGGGGACATGAGTCAGGGCCTGAGGCTCACTGCTAGGTGGGTGGGGGTGCTGGGGGACTTGAGTCAGGGCCTGCTGGAAGGTGTCCGTCAATGCTGGGTGGATGGGGGTGCTGGGGGACATGATTCAGGGCCTGCTGGCAGGTGCCCGTCAATGCTGGGTGGGTGGGGGTGTTGGGGGACATGAGTCGGGGCCTGCTGGCAGGTGCCCCTCACTGCTGGGTGGGTGGGGGTGCTGGGGGATATGAGTCAGGGCCTGAGGCTCACTGCTGGGTGGGTGGGGGTGCTGGGGGACATGAGTTGGGGCCTGCTGGCAGGTGCCCGTCAATGCTGGGTGGGTGGGGGTGCTGGGGGACATGAGTCAAGTCCTGCTGGCAGGTGTCCGTCAATGCTGGGTGGGTGGGGGTGCTGGGGGAAATGAGTCAGGCCCTGAGGCACACTACTGGGTGGGTGGGGGTGCTGGGGGACATGAGTCTGGGCCTGCTGGCAGGTGCCCGTCAATGCTGGGTGGGTAGGGGTGCTGGGGGACATGAGTCGGGGCCTGCTGGCAGGTGCCCCTCACTGCGGGGTGGGTGGGGGTGCTGGGGGACATGAGTCAGGGCCTGAGGCTCACTACTGGGTGGGTGGGGGTGCTGGAGGACATGAGTCTGGGCCTGCTGGCAGGTGCCCGTCAATGCTGGGTGGGTGGGGGTGCTGGGGGACATGAATTGGGGCCTGCTGGCAGGTGCCCCTCACAGCTGGGTGGGTAGGGGTGCTGGGGGACATGAGTCAGGGCCTGAGGCTCACTGCTGGGTGGGTGGGGGTCCTGGGGGACATGAGTTGGTGATCACTAGTGCAAGGTGACATGTGGGCTGGCTGGGGCGCCTGCCCATGGTGGATGGGCTGCATGCGGGACATGACCAGGGGTGCTGGGTAGTCCCCTGTGGTGTGGGCTGCCTGCAGGGGCCATGGAGGGGGTAGAAGGCACACCTCGGAGGACCCACACTGCCAATTCACGTGTGGGACTCCACGCGCACCCCACTGGATACACGTACCCCACTCTGACAGCGAAATCGCGTGTGAAACTTCCCACGAACCCCCGAAATACACGTACCACGCTCGCACATGGCCAATCGCTTGTGAAACTTCCCACGCACCCCCGAAATACACGTACCCCGCTCGCACAGGGCCAATCGCTTGTGAAACTTCCCGCGAACCCCAGTAATACACGTACCCCGCTCACACAGGGCCAATCGTGTGTGAAACTTCCCGCGAACCCCTGAAATACACGTACCCCGCTCGCACAGGGCCAATCGCGTGTGAAACTTCCCGCGCATCCCCGAAATACACGTACACCGCTCGCACAGGGCCAATCGCGTGTGAAACTTCCCGTGCACCCCTGAAATACATGTACCCCCCTCGCTCCGGGCCAATCGGGTGTGAAGCTTCCTGCGCACCCCCGAAATACATGTACCCCGCTCGCACAGGGCCCAATCGCATGTGGAACTTCCCACGCACCACCGAAATACACGTACCCCGCTCGTACAGGGCCAATCGCGTGTGGAACTTCCCGCGCGCCTCCAAAATACACGTACCCCGCTCGCACTGGGCCAATCGCGTGTGAAACTTCCCGCGCACCCCCGAAATACACGTACCCCGCTCGCACAGGGCCAATCGCATGTGGAACTTCCCACGCACCACCGAAATACACGTACCCCGCTCGTACAGGGCCAATCGCGTGTGGAACTTCCCGCGCGCCTCCAAAATACACATACCCCGCTCGCACAGGGGTACGTGTATTTTGAGGGGTGTAAGGGGAGTTTTACAGGCTTTTTTGTGGTTTGGGGCCTGTATGCTGGTCCACTGGCCTGTGCACCATGTACAGGATTTGTGTGCTGTACATGGCGCACGGGGAGGGGTTGGGGGCGTAACTGCCACTGCTGCAGGGTCGCTGCGCCACTGAGCGCCACGGCTGGAAATGGATGTTGAAATCCATGAATTCGCTGTGCGCTGAAATTGATTTTGGCGCACGCGGCTGTCGCAGACTGTCGCACACGCACACTGTGTGCCAGCCGCGTGTGCCACTTGTGCGCTGAATTCTATGAGTTACCCCCTTAATGTATTTGGTTAATTCACACAAGTACCCATGAAACTCCTCCCTCAAAACTCTTGCTGACCCATGAGCATCTGATGTTGTGCGGGTAGGAGTAAGAGGTGTGTGCATCCTTCTCCCCATCACTAGTTTAACAGGGCAAATGAATACACTGGTAATACCCCCTACCCCAACTCAGATAAATATACAAGTACGGATTCCAATCCCTGCCCCTCCGCTTTATGGTCCAGGTGAGAAACGTTACCAACTGAGACAGCCGAAGATTAGACCCACTAAAGCCACAAAGTTACTGTTATGAATAAGACACATGAGTTGACTAGAAGAGTGACAGATAATGTCACTATATACAGGGCGAGATACAAAGTAACTAGATCACACAAGTGGGGGAAGAGACTTCCATGGCCTGCCATATTTCCTCCATCACTGAGTATTTATTGACTGATTGTGTGATTCTCGGCACCTCCTAAACACATGTTAGCAGAGGATGGCTCTCTAAGACCTTCTGCCTAATCATGGGCTCCTCGCTGTGTCCCCTCATACAGTGAGGGAGTTCTGTGGAGAACAGAGATAAATGCCCCTCTGAGAATGAGGGTCGGCAGGTACCCCCATTGACAGAAGAGCCCTGCCGGGTCCCTGCAGGCCGCCCCACTGGACGTTGAGGGGAGCAGGCAGCTAGAGGAGACTCAATGCCAGAAACTCTCAGCGAATCCGTGGATGTGAGAATGAATGGTGCATGTTAAAACCGGGGTGTTGGGATTTTTCTGTTTTGGTGATTTATGAGAAGTACAAATATTAATGAATTCTATACCATCGACAAGGGTTCATTTATTCATTTTGTCATTTGTATAGTGCCTTTCACCAGAATTATGGTCCCAATGCACTGTTTGTTGAACGCCCTCAGAGTCCAAATATCGGAAAATTGGGAGGTGCTATTATGCATACCATTGATTTCGCCCATATTAGTTATGAGAGGGTGGCCAAGGCCCTGCTAGTCACCCATGTCTGAATGACAAGAAGGTATACTATGAACTAAGCCAGGGGATTGTGTTTAAGTGGATAGAAATTTTGTGAGCAGCTACAGTTTGAATTTTTTGACGTGAAACGTATCTTCACACTTATGGCAGAGGTGGTGTGCAATAGTGTTTGTGTTATATATGTGTGTGTTGAGGTGAATGGGAGGGAGGCCGTCTCTTCGGCTAAGTTATGAAGGTGCGGGATGTGAGGGAAAAAATGAGTTAGATGCACAAACAACCACGTCTACTCCGTGGATTCACTGCATCTGCAAAGAGCAGTGCTTAGTCTGACATACGATCAAATCTAAACAGGTGAACAGATAAACCATTGAATAAATAAATAGATGGCCACTCACCCTTTGAGTGGATCTTAGAGTGATACTTTACGATCCCCAGGTCCTTCAAGTGCAAAATATTCCCACCTTACATGTCTAGTTGTCTAGTTGCGGCGGCAATGCCCACCATCATAAACTTTATAGTTACATGCAGTGCTGACTGTGATTGAGGATGCAGCTGTAATCGATTGTCCTCCTGCAAATGAATCCAATTGCTTGCCCTAAAATGCATTTAAGTGCGTTTAACTGCTATGCAATGCATTGGCCAACCTCCAAGCCCATTTGAGAACAATAACCTGCCCACTCTTAGGATTCTTATCCTGTGCACGATTACTTGATGCCCTCTTAAGTCCACTGTGCGAAACAAGCGCACCCTTATATGCTTTAGGGTTACATACAGTGCTGGCTACAATTGAGGCTGAAGAACATCACCCGGTAAGCCTCTTTAAGGGGCAGAGATGAAGAGAAGGATCCCCCGCTATTTGGGAAGACAGATGTATTTTGATTTGTATCATTGTTTGCTGTTGCCAGCCCTGTGTTTTGGGGTTATTTAGAACTGTAGCTGTGGTTTTTCTTTGTGCTGGTAGGAGAAGTGACTTAGTGTTGTGGACCTGGTAAAGGGGTCTGGAGCATGAGTGGTGTTTGTGGTGCCACTCGAAAGAAGGATTATGGGTTTTTGAGGACTTGGTCTCAGAGAGAGTCGTGGGTGTGATAACATTGGGGAAGTTATTGTGGGGATGGGGTTTGAAAAGGAATGGAAAGAAGGTAATTGAGGGTTGAAGCAGTATTCACTGATCATTGTCAAGTTCCTTTTTGAATTATCAGCATGGTGGACACCCCTATTGTTCATTTATGTAAGACCTTCCCCGATTTAAAACCAAAATTCTTAAGTACTACATTGAGTGGGTTAAAAATACAGCTGGCAAAATGTTTATGCCCTGGCCACAAGATGGCACTCATTCGAAATTGGTGCTGCAACATATGTGCACATATTTACATGTCACCACGTCACCCATAAGGGAAACAATTACAGAATAGATTGAGTATTTTTGAACTATGGAAAATGTTCGAGGAAGGAGAAAAGGAGGAGCAGAGTAAAAAGAATGAATGCTTACTCAGCACAACGAAACAGGCATAGAGCTCACGGCCACCTCCTTCCTCAAACAAGTGACACGTCCCCAATTGTACAGTGATTACACCCTTTAAAGGCAGCCGCAAGGTACTCCAACCCCATATGTGCACCCCCAGCATATAGTGATGAGGACAGTATGAGAGGCGAGAAAGTGAGCAGGCAGAGACTGCGTTATTGCAGGGGGAATCAGGTGCACAGAGCAGGGTGCAAGCAAAGATAAGGGTAGCAGATGAGGAGCATCTTAAAGCTGAAAGTACACAGGTCAGGAGAAATGAGCCTGTGATTGTGTCAGACAAATGAACAGGAGGGCAGATATTGAAACTTGATGGAAAGAGCATTGATGAAAGTAAAGTGAAGACAAGGGCAGATATCAATGGACAGGAGGGAGAGAAGGAGAAGAGGATGGAGAAAGAGAGAGACCAAGAAAGGCAAAGAGAGGAGAAGGATAAAGGAAGTAGATGAGAGGATGGCCGGGAGAGAGGGAAGAGACAGAAGAGAGAGGAAGAAAAGGAAGGAGATAGAAGGTAGAATCAAGAAAGTGAATAGGAGAGAGGCCTAGAGAGACGCCGTACAGAAGTTGATGACATCATAAGCAAACACACATTGTTAGACAACGGGAAGGAAAATGTTAGAAGAAGAAAAAGGGAAAGCGTAACCAGCAATAGAAGATATTATCTTAAGAGGAAGCTGGGGAACAAATCACCAAAAGGAAGACAAGGATGTGTTGAGAGAGGTAACGAGTGGAACATATGAATCTGATCCCCTTCCAAGACTAGATTGGTGGCCAAGATAAGGCCCCCTTGGCCAGCCCAAGTTTGCAGTAAATAAGGAGATCAGACAGCCGGGTGGTAAATCAAGCTTCATGTGTTTATATTGCAAATACACGGCATACAGAGTTATCAGCAGGGAAAAACAATCACTGAACAATTCTCTTGTTATCGTCAGGACCCTAGCATAACACATTCCTGGTGTGGTAAACACTACCCCTTCTTCTGAAAAAGAAATGTTAATTTTCAATTTGCTTAACAAATCCCTTCTATTATATTCTATTGCGTGGGCCTCAGGCGCTCACATGACTTACAACAAGAAACACAGAAGGTGAAGCACAAACATGTTAAGATTTTAGTCACCGCCCTTTTGAAACAGAAAGGTCTTCAGGCCTTTATTAAACTGTGCAACTGAGGGAAGTTGCCTGAGTGTCTGTGGAAGTGCATTCCAAATATTGGGTGCCAAAGAATTAAAACTACATCCTCCAAACCTCCTCAACAAGTTTACCAGCGTCGCCTTTGAGAACAATAGTGGTGCTAACACCTCTTGGTTACCTACCTTGATGAGTAAGTTGTCTGTGAATGGAAACAAATGTATTGCCCCAGAGAATTCCTGCATGCCCATTACTCTAAAGGGACCACCCATGACTTTTCCTCATTCTCAATCTGGCTATCCAGCGGAGTGCATCTTGCAGCACATGCTTTGCAGAACTTTGCAGAACTTTTGTTGTGGACAGCATCATGGAATATGTTCTGGCCATTTCTGCTCCCCAACCACCCACCCCACCCCCACCACCTGGAGAGCCTAGACAGGGGAACAGGCATGATGATGTAGAGGTAGATCAATAAGAAGATGAAGATGAGGTAGTGGAAGTGCCTACTTCCAGCACCCAGAATGAGACCCAGCTGTGGTGGTTCTTTAAGACCATAGGTGGGGCCCCGAAGGCTGCTGTGTTGAATTCATTGAGTGTGGGGTAAAACTAAGTCACAGACAACAGGAGCACTACTCCTACGGGACCACATCAATGCTACCACCACTTCCGTTCTAACCAACCGGTTGTACTGAGAAAGGATGTTCCTTTCTCAGGGAGGAGCAGGCTATTTTCAACTGCACCATCTTCCTCAAAGGCTCCTGCCAGCACACAGGGTACTCCTTTGGGGCATAGGATCCCATCGGACGCCTTGCACGCCATACTGGATGCTGTAGATCCTTACCTTTTGACGGGAACGTTGTTCTGCATCTACTGCGACACAGTGCTCTGCAGGGGTGAGCTGTTTCTAAGTGCTATTGAGGCAGTTGTGAAGGTGCACAAGAAGCACTGCCTACCTTAAATTTAAGGAATGCCCAACATTTTACCCTGTCCATCTGCCCCTCTGTCTCTGTGGTTGGTGCCCCTTCTTTCCCTTCCCTTCCCCACCTTACGTTGACTCCCCTGCAAACAAAACGGAAAACAGCCCCCAAAAAACTATAAAACCAAAAGAACACAAAAGAAGGTTCCTTTTCCCAACAAACATGCCAAAATGCTGACTAAAAAACAACTCTGTAGAAAAGAAAGGAAAAATATATGTACAAAGAAAAGCAAGCCTACTAATGAACCTAACACTGTATCTACCTACGTTAATGTTGTCATGGTAAAGCAATCCAAAAAATGTATGTGACAAAAAATGTTTTACCGTAGAGTTCTTCACAGTCTTATAAAAACAGTTGAAAAATCACGATCTACCCTCAAAAACTACTGCAGGAGACTAATCCCCAAAGCTTTAATTGACAGTGCTTTTCTACTAAAGAGAAAATTGTTTATATTGATTTTAAACAGAATACAACCACTAACTAAATTAATCAATAAATTACAAAACTACTTCTAAACATACGCAGTGTCAACATAGAGACCTTTTTAAACTTGATGGTGAATTGATTCACACAAGCAACACAGAACCAGATTTAAATGATAACGCTTATAAGCAAAAAATAATAGACATAGACAATAATGGTGGAGAGTATGACATGGTAGAAGACAACATTATGGCAAAAGAAACACTTATAGAAAAAGAAATCCCCAACAATCTTTCAACCAAATGCTTCTTTCACCCAAACAAACCATCGAGTGCACAAATGGACATGCAGCTCAATGTGTAACATACGCTCGCAATCCTTTAAATCTTTACTATAATTCCTCAATCACTATGTGAAACTAAAAGACAAAAGTAGAATGAAAACTTTACAAATCATGGACTCCTGTCCAGTGCACAGCCACACTGGTCTGCGAGGACATTCATTAGCCTGCATTTTGGGAACTGCTTGCAAAAGCACCTTCCACCACATCATAATGTTAGCAACACAAAATTCTGCCATACAAAATCTTGTGAATAGACTATACTATGCATAAAGTCCTGCTCTAGAACTGCAAAATTTGAATAACATTCTCCTACATGCAACAGCCAACAAACTGCTTCCGGAAATAGAACACATCCAAAGTACATACTTTGGAACTGAAGTTGACTTAGTAAATTCTATAACTTCAGAAAATATTACTAAAAACCTAATAAACACCAACAACGTCCTAACAAAGACATACAAAAAAGAAATAGCTATGTTTCAAAACACATCTGCTGTAATACCAGACCAAGTATGTGTCGTTGTAGCAGAACTTTTTATAAAAAGAGCACAAAAATAGTCTATATGGACTACAAAATAGAGGACATTGAGGAATCCCAATGATTCCAATGAGCTTTATATCTAACAACAGAAACTGAATACAAAATAACTGACCCCTCAATAGTTTGCACAAACTACAACACATAGCTTGACAATAACCAAATGCCATCAGGTGCTATCACTAATAACTTGTTTCCACTTCCAAAAGCTCTTCAACAACTTAACTTGTATTAGAGCATTAAAATCCAAACAGTACACCAATTTCAAGTTATAATATGCCTTCAACCAAAATCAGCCACATTTTCTCCATCCGAGTTACTAAAGGGCATCAGTGGCAAAGTAGTATATTTGCCATTAGATCTCAAAGAAAATGTAGACACTCTAGGAGTACAGCGACCGATAGATCAATCTTTGATTGTGCTAGTTAATGGTATACCAACAAATGACAAAAATAATTGGCAACAAGTCAACTTAAACAAAATTAGACAAGTACTACAATATCTAAAAGAAAACAATGAATACTACAAAGATATAGACATAGAGGAAAAATTAAGAGAAACCACCCAAACAATTCAATATTCACCAGCAACTGGCCAATTTGAACGCATAGATCCCATTACTGCAGCCAACATTTTAGACCAGTATTCAATTCACCCCATGCTCCAAAGACACCATTGACAATGCATTAGAAACATATCAAATGCATCAAGCCAAAGGATCCCTAATGACCATATGAGAAAATAGTGTAGAAGCACATTCTTTTCCTCTTCTCTTTAATACAGGAAATGGAGGAAGATATGATAAAAGGTCCACACAAATTAGTGTATCAGAATATCGCTCTTTCAGAATGTATTCTGAAGACCTCAGATTTCAGACAAAATGTCGAATACATTTTCCACCTCCTCTTCGAAAGCGAACTAGCAACTCTATGTTATTGAGTTGAACAAAAGCAGGCTCCAACTTTGTAAACATGTCCGCTACCCAACAACTTAAAAAAATAAAAGACAAAGATGAAGTTTTGCAGTCAAGTATCACAATTCTCTTCGCAAACATGTGTTGTACAAAGAATATTGGTTCCGACCTCACGCTGATGTACGTTGTATGCTAAGGAACCTAGGCCCACTCACTTGGTTTGTTACTTTAAGTTGTGCAGAGTACGCATTAGGATGACTTGCACGTCTTCTTAGACACTGCAAACCAAACTAAAGATGAAATAGATATAAAAACACCAGGAGAACTGTGTTCTCTTGACCATGACAATGTAACAAGCTACTTTCACCATCACATCATTGCCATGCTGCACTTCATCTGCAATAAAACTACCCCTCTGCTCAGAGAAGTTCAACACTTCTTTTGGAGAAAACAGTATCAATCTAGAGGAGCACCACACATCCACATAAAGATAGTGACCTACAATCACAAATCTTACACTTCCAAAAACATAAATGTGGCAAATATTGCTGACGTAGACATAAAAACAAAGGCAAATACCAACTGTCGCTTTGGCTTCCCTAGACCAGTTTGCGCAAAAGGACAAGTAAAAAGCTTGATGTATTCTGAGAGACACAGCCTAAAATGCAAATCCCCTAAAAACACATGCATCATTAAAAGGGAACACAGAATCCAAGTACATCAATGATTGCAATGCAATGATTGCCCTATTGTGGAATGCAAACATAGACATACAATACATTGCAGACAATTCCACTGCAGTTGCAAGATATGTCAAAGTCTATCTGACCAAAGCTGGGAAAATAGAGCTACAATACCTCTGGGATGACATATCATCTGACAAAACACTATCAAAATAATTGTACAGCTTCGGTAAACAAATGGTCTTCCCTAGAGGATACGGGTGCTACGAAGATGCAGGCCCTTTAATACATGCAGCCTTATTTGGCAAACCTGAACACATTGAGCCTCATTACAACCCTGGCGGTAGCCGTGCCTGTTAAACAGGCACGGCTGCCACCAGAGTTGCATTTTTTCCGGCACCCAGAAATGGGCAATTACCAGGTCATTATGGCCTTGCAATAATTTGCCCATTCCTGGCCGCCGGAAACAAATCTTCCCCATTCCCAATTGAGCCACATAGACAGCTAAATGATTAACAACTCACCATTTATCTAGAAGGCACCCAAGAAATTGAACATGGGTTTAAACATGAAACTAAAACCTGCAGCTGTAAACATTATACAACTCTGCTTCTGTATGTAAGTGGTGTAGCTGGTTCTGGTAAAAACATTCTTAATTAAAATAATCAGCACATTTCTTCAAAAATTAACAACAACAGTAGCAACAGCCCCCACAGGTTTAGCTGCCTACAACATAGATGGTCTAACTTTACACTGACAACTGCTCCTCCACATAGAACACCACCTAGACTAATGTTTTAAAAAACATTGGAACTGGTCTGTTTACTAAAGATGCAAAATCTATCTTAAATAGTAGACTAATCCATGAGCTATATGGAGGAAACACATCTGCCCCTGATGTCATGGAAGAATTAACTCAACAGAATCTAAAATGCATGTCCCTAATGCCTACCCATGCAAGCTGTAGTCAATTCAACAAGAAAATGTTGAAAAAAGAAATGCAACCATACTTCATATCAACACCACAGACAAACTAGAAGTGCAGGGCATGACACTTCCTATGTGTCAACAAGCAACAGCATGACTAAATAGCTTAGAAAAATGTATCCACATCACAGCAGGATTGGAGAAAATATTGACTTTGTGTCTAAATTCCAGAGTAATTCTAAAATGTAACCTTGATGTAAAACAAGGTTTAGTCAATGGAGCAATTGGTGCAGTTGTTGGCTTCCAAATACATCCACATGACAACAACATTCAGTTTGTCAACATCCACTTTGACAAACTTGCAGAAATTAAAATAATTAGCTGCGCAATAGCACATTTCCTTCTTTTCAATGACATGTACGTACTCAGAAAACAATTCTCTTTATCACGTGCATATGCTGTCACTGTTCACAAATCACAAGGTCTAACCATAGATCAAAACTTGATTGACATTGGGAGCGCAGTAATTAAAGAAGGTATGAGTTACATAGCACTTTCAAATCTGCGTACACTTAATGGTCTATTCCTAGTTAACTTTTATGGAAACAAAGTCAACACTGACATTCCTTGAATCCTGAACTGCAACAGGCTACATGCACTATACACTCCCCATCTAGATACATACCATTTACCTCAAATAAATATGCCTTTAAAAAGAGAATTTATACAAACAGAATCTATAACAGATCTCCCAACAATACAGCTAGAGAAACAACAAACAGGTCATTCTGCATAAAAAAATAAAACCACAAAACTGTCTAGTACAAAGTCAATTGCACGTCCATCAGAAACAATGACACAAATGTCTCTTCTCCAGAAAAATCTGCAGGCCCATTAAACAATCCACAAAGAGAACTCTCTGGTCCATTTAAATTCAACAACACAACTTGAGTAAATTGTTATGCTAATGTAACAATCAAACTTATTTTTAAATTGCTCCAATTATTCACAACATTTATTCAAATGCCTTGGATTAGTTGTGTTTGCAAATGCTTGTCCTTCATAGAAAAGCCAAAAATAATCCTGACAACACTTACAGTGTCTCAAGTATAAGGCAATAATTATACTACTGGTATATTTTACCATAAATGATACAATTTACCACACAAGAAGATCCATAAGGTTCCCTAATGTACTTTCTACAAGTACTGGAAACCAAAAACATCCCTATAAATGACATCTTCCAGATTTCATACACATGGAAACATAGATGCACTTTCTGCAAAAATGTTTCACAAGAGCACATCCCTAATGAACGATTTGTATATTTTTCCATACCAAATTCTGAATCCATTGCATTCCACCAACTGTATGCAATCAGGTTTTTTTAATCCAGTATGGATCTTTTCCCAATGACCCAATGATTATTTTATGGTAATACAACAGCAATGCGGCATACACTTATGTTGTACTAAACATCGTACTTAGAATATACTGTTTATGAGGGTCTAAAAAAGTAAATATATATGTAAAATTGTATATTCTAGTATCCTTCTTTTCAATTTATACTGTTTTTTTCCACAGAAAATGAATAACAGATTACAGCTTCATAACGCTATGGAACTAAGTAACGATACCGCGTATAATCAAACAAATATTCTATAAGCACTATCCTTATTTGTACTACATTCATAAGTACCACATATAGTTCAATTATTTCATTCAACCATGTTACAATCACTTTATACTCCCACTACATTACGTACAATTACTATGCACATATTACTACTGTGGTGATTCTGGCCATACTCCTACTACATTACCTATAATTACCATACACATATTACTACTGTGGTGGTTGTGGCTAGTGGGCAGATTTTGGCCACTGTCGAAAGCCACCTCAATACAATTAAACATATAACACATAGTCTTTGGAGGATAGCTCAGCGGCAATGTGCTCGCCTTGGAAGCAAGACCACATGAAGCAACAAAGGTTTGATCCCCGGGTCGGCGCTTATAAACCTCTGGGTATTACGCATGTTATAAATAACCTATCATATCATAACAAGTATGTACCATACACAGACAACTAAAAAAAAATCACTCCCCGCAATTGAAATGATGTCTACGGACAACGAAATTGACCACAACCTCAGCAGCATCTGCAAACCCTTTTTTCCACCTATAGAAACAGTTTATATTATATTTATTACACTCCCCTACCCTTCTGAAACCCTTTTTCACCCACCAAATAACTCTAAAAGTGTTTCCCAAGTTGTCCGTTCATGGCACTTTCCACAAACTACTGCAGTGTCTGCGGATTGCTATGACACCTGCCCATCCTTTTCCGACCTACAAAAATAGCCCCATATCATCTTTTTCCACTCTCCCACCCTTTCCAGCCCCTCTTCCCCCCACCAGATAACCCAACATGTGTTTTCCAGACTTTTCCCCATTGCGATGTCCACGGTTATCAGCGACTATCCACGGAGACAACATGGCGTGCCTTTCAGAAAATATGACGCACGCTTTTCACCATCCAATCAGTGGGTGCGTTCGATGTCCAGGGACTTCTGCAGACCAAACAGAGCAGTGAGTCTTCAGACCGAACCCAGATATCACTATTTTTCTTTGCCCTACTTTTTTGCCATTTAAATAAAATGTCTACGGGAAAAAACGCACATTTTGGGAACCCCCAATAACTTTCCCCCCTGGACGAAACCTCAACAAACTTTGCTGAATCAATCTGACGGGGCCATATACTGTTTTTCGTCCAGGTGGGCATAGTTATAAGCCACCCAAAACGTGCTCATCTGATGGGCTGAGGAACATAATATAACTACAGGGCCACTACAACAGGCCTTGTAATATGACATGGCCTGCGGTAGCGGCCATGTAGCTATGGTTAAGTTGCTCAACCCATAGTAAGAGCACTTTTTGGGCGGCTTATAACTTTGCTTCCACTGGACGATTTCTCGCCAACCTTTGCAAAAAAAGTATATAGTCAAGTGCAAAGTTTGGTGAGGTTTGGTCTAGGGGGAGCAAAGTTATAGGGGCTTCCCAATATTTCTTTTTTTCCCATAGACTGAATGGAGAAAAACTTTGCTTACGCCTGCAGCTGAAACCGCTGGATGGATTTTCAGCCAAATTTGCTGCAGGAGCGGCGACTCTTGAAAGCGTGCTTTTGTAAATTTGGTGAAAATCCATTATTAGTTTTTTTAAAACAACCAAAAAGTAGTTCTCAAAAAATTAGTGATATCTATGTCCGCTCCGCGGACACACTTCCCTGTTCGCTCCGCGGAGAGGACACTGATTGGCTAATAGACTTGCGTCATGTCCACGGACACACAACGTGTTAGCTGAATGGTTGGAGTGAAGCGTGAGGTGCGTCAGATTTTTGGAAATGCCTGCCATCTTGGATGTCCACAGACATCTCAGTAAAAACATGTTAATATGTTGAATAATGAAATGATAATTGTTTTCTTAATAGATTTTTGTGTACTGTGAAATATGTAATAAGTAGCTAATAAAACCCATATATTACATAATTGCATTACTATAGACAAAACACAAAGAGACAAGAACACATACCAATATACATATACATAGGGTAAATAGCAGCTTTGAAGCTGAGCAATCATTTTTTTTTGCATGAAAATAATGCTGTCTTTAAATCTTGAGTCTTCCCCTATGTATATGTTTCATATGATGTGACTGGACTCTAAGGGAATTACTATAAGAACCTACTTGTAGGATACGTCTACAAATAAAATACAATTTTTAGTTTCTGACTGTTACTGAAGAAAACCATGTGGCCTAGATATGTCAGCAAAAGAAAAAAGAGTGAGCCAGACATGTGATGTCATCAGTGATGTCATCAATGACATTTGTGATGTCATCTTTGATGTTGTGGGTGTTAGTCTTAGCAGTGCACTGTGGTGGCGCGAGTTATGGTTGCTTAGCTTACCATAACTGGTGAATTTCAACGGTTTTTCGGTTTTACTTGGAACCATAACGTCCCTTTAACAAAGTTTTTTCACTGAATTTCATAGGTTTTTAGTAGCGCAAATTAACCATAACGTCCCTTTAACAAAGTTTTTTTACTGAATTTCATAGGTGTTTAGTAGGCAACTTAACCATAATGTCACTTTAACACACTTTTTTTGACATTCATAGGTTTTTAGTAGCGCAACTTAACCATAATTTCACTTTAACACATTTTTTTTACTGAATGTCATAGTTTTTTATTAGTGCAACGTAACCATAACGTCCTTTTCAATGGAGGAAGACCACTAGCATCCTAGGTTCTCAAAGTGGGAACCCGGGGTGGTAAAAAAAAGATTTTTCTTCCGAACTGGGACGCCGCAGGCAGGCGTCCCGGTGTAGGAAGGAAAATCTTCTACCAAGATGGACACCATCGAAAGGGAAGGCGGGGTGTATAAAGAGAACACAACAGGGCATCAGCGGGGGGTCAGAAAGACCAGGAGAGAGACAGGGGACATGAGTGGGGGGTAACACGAGGGAGACATGGGGCATGAGCGGGGGGTGGAGAAAAGGAAGACACGGGGCATGAGCGGGGGGTGGGGGGGGAAGAAGGGAGACACGGGGCATGAGCGGGGGGTGGGGGGGAAAGAAGGGAGACACGGGGCATGAGCAGGGGGTGGGGGGTGGAAATAAGGGAGACACGGGGCATGAGCGGGGGTGGGGGGAAGAAGGGAGACACGGGGCATCAGCGGGGGGTGGGGGGAAGAAGGGAGACACGGGGCATGAGCGGGGGGTGGGGGAAAGAAGGGAGACACGGGGCATGAGCGGGGGGTGGAAAGAAGGGAGACACCGGGCATGAGCAGGGGGTGGGGGTGAACAGGAGAGACACAGGGCATGAGCAGGGGTAATGCAAGTTGGGGCCCCCACGCCCGCTCATGCCCCGTGTCTGCCCTGTTCCAACAGTGCTGACACGGGGCATGAGCGGGGGGTGGAAAGAAGGGAGACACGGGGCATCAGCGGGGGGTGGGGGGAGAAGAAGGGAGACACGGGGCATGAGCGGGGTTGGGGGAGAGAAGGGAGACACGGGGCATCAGCGAGGGGTGGGGGGAAGAAGGGAGACACAGGGCATGAGCGGGGGTGGGGGGAAAGAAGGGAGACACGGGGCATGAGCGGGGGGTGGAGGGTCGAAAGAAGGGAGACACGGGGCATGAGCGGGAAAGAAGGGAGACACTGGGCATGAGCAGGGGGTGGGGGGAAGAAGGGAGACACGGGGCATGAGCGGGGGGTGGGGGTGAACAGGGGAGACACGGGCCATGAGCCGGTGAAAAAGGAGGGAGACAGACACGGAGCATGAGTGGGGGTGGGGGTGAACAGGAGAGACACGGGGCATGAGCGGGAGTAGGGCAAGGTGGGGCCCCCACACCCGCTCATGCCCCGTGTCTGCCCTGTTCCAACAGTGCTGACACGGGGCATGAGCGGGGAGTGGGGGGGAAAGAAGGGAGACACGGGGCATGAGCGGGGAGTGGGGGGAAAGGAAGACATGGGGCATGAGCGGGGTGTGGGGGTTACAGGAGGGAGAGACGGGGCATGAGCTGGGGTTGGGGGGTACAGGAGGGAGACACGGGGCATGAGCGGGGGATGGGGGAACAGGGCAGACACGGGGCATGAGTGGGGGTGGGGGAGGAAGAAGGGAGACACGGGGCATGAGCGGGGTTGGGGGGAAGAAGGGAGACACGGGGCATGAGCGGGGGGTGGGGGGAGAAGGGAGACACGGGGCATGAGCGGGGGGTGGGGGGAGAGAAGGGAGACACTGGCATGAGCAGGGGGTGGGGGTGGAAAGAAGGGAGACACAGGGCGTGAGCGGGGGATGTGGGGGGAGAAGGGAGTCACAGGGCATCAGCGGGGGTAGGGGAAGAAGGGAGACACGGGGCATGAGCGAGGGGTGGAAAGAAGGGAGACATGGGGCATGAGCGGGGGTGGAAAGAAGGGACACACGGGGCATGAGCAGGGGGTGGGGGGAAAGAAGGGAGACACAGGGCATGAGCAGGGGGTGGAGGGTGGAAAGAAGGGAGGCACGGGCATGAGCGGGAAAGAAGGGAGACACGGGGCATGAGCAGGGAGTAGGAGGAAGAAGGGAGACATGGGGCATGAGCGGGGGGTGGGGGTGAACAGGGGAGACACGGCCATAAGCGGGGGAAAAGGAGGGAGACAGACACGGAGCATGAGCGGGGGTGGGGGTGAACAGGAGAGACACTGGGCATGAGCGGGGGTAGGGCAACGTGGGGCCCCCACCCCTGCTCATGCCCCGTGTCTGCCCTGTTCCAACAGGAAGACACAGGGCATGAGCGGGGGGTGGGGGGTACAGGAGGGAGACACGGGGCATGAGCGGGGGGTGGGGGGTACAGGAGGGAGACACGGGGCATGAGTGGGGGTGGGGGGAACAGGCAGACATGGGGCATGAGTGGGGGGTAGGGGAGGAAGAAGGGAGATACGGGGCATGAGCAGGGGGTCAGGGGGGAGGGAAGGGAGACACGAGGCAGGAGCGGGGGATGGGGGAAGAAGGGAGACACGGGACATGAGCGGGGAGTGGGGGGAGAAGGGAGACACAGGGCATGAGTGGGGGGTGGGGGGGAGAAGGGAGACACGGGGCATGAGCGGGGGGTGGGGGTAGAAGGAAGACACGGGGCATGAGCAAGGGGTGGGGGGAGGGAGAGAGACACACGGCGCATGAGCGGGGGTGGGTGGGAGGGGAGAGACACACTGGGCATGAGCGGGGGGTGGGTGGGAGGGGGAGAGACACACTGGGCATGAGTGGGGGGTGGGTGGGAGGGGGAGAGACACACTGGGTATTAGCGGGGGTGGGGGGAAGGGAGATAGACACACGGGGCATGAGCGAGGGGGAGGGGAGGGAGAGAGACACACAGGGCATAAGCGGGGGGTGGGGGGAGGGAGAGAGACACATGGCGTTCGTGTGCAGGTGGCAAATCCCGCTCCTCGGCCCTCCGCTGGCCACCGTGTGCCGATGGTGTGAGCGAGGGCTGGAGGAACAGGGGAGACACGGAGCATGAGTGGGGGTGGGGGGGACAAGAAGGACACACGGGGCATGAGCGGGGGTGGGAGGAACAGGAGACAGACACGAAAGACTTACTGTGCAGGCGGCAGATCCCGCTCCTGCTGACAAAGCCTCTCATGCGAGGAACAAAGATGGCGGGCATCTCTGAAGCCAGACGCACTGCACGCTTTCACCGCATCTAATGAGAGAGCACGTCAGATGTCCGCGGACATCACGCAAGCGGCTTGCCCAATCACCATCCTGTCCGCGGAGCGAACAGGGAAGTGTGGCCACGAAGCGAACACAGATTTCCCGAATTTTTTTCACTTACATTTTTGTCATTTTTTTAAAAACTACTGGACGGATTTACACCAAACAAAGCAAAGCACACTTTCGGGACCAAGCTGCCGCTCCTGCCGTAAATTTGGTGTAAATCCATCCAGCGGTTTGGGTCACAGTCAGAAACTAACATTTTTATTTTATTTGTAGAGGTATCCTTCAAGTAGGTTCTTACAGTAATTCCCTTAGAGTCCAGTAGCGTAACTTAACCATAACGTCCCTTTAACAAAGTTTTTTCATTGAATTTCATAGGTTTTTATTAGTGCAACTTAACCATAACGTCCCTGTAACATTTTTTTAAACTAAATTTTAAAGGTTTTTATTAGTGCAACGTCACCATAACATCCTTTTCAATAGATGAAGACCACTAACATCTTATGTCCTCAAAGTGGGAACGCTGGGTGGTAAAAAATACAAAAACATTTTACCAAGATGGCCACCATGGAAAGGGAAGGCGGGGTGTATAAAGAACACAACAGGGCATGAGCGGGGGGTGGGGGGGAACAGGGAGACACATGGGCATGAGCGGGGGTGAGAGGGAACAGGGTACAAACGGGGCATGAGCGGTGGTGGGGGGAACACGAGAAAGACACTGGGCATGAGCAGCGGGTGGGGAGGAACATAAGGAGACACTGGGTATGAGCGGGGGGTGGGGGGAACATGAGGGAGACACGGGGCATGAGCGGGGGTGGGGGGCAACAGGAGACAGACACGGGGCATGAACGGGGGGTGGGGCCAACAGAAGAGAGACACAGGGCATGAGCGGGGGGTGGGGAGAACACGAGACAGACACGTGCTTGAGCGGGGGATGAGGGAACAGGAGAGAGACACGGGGCATGAGCGGGGGTTGGGGGGGAAAGAAGGAAGACACGGGGCATGAGCGGGGAGTGGGGGGAAAAAGGAAGACACAGGGCATGAGCGGGGGTGGGGGTACAGGAGGGAGACACGGGGCATGAGCGGGGGGTGGGGGGAAGAGAAGACAGACACGGGCATGAGCGGGAGGTGGGGGGCAACAGGAGAGAGACACGGGGCATGAGCAGGGGGTGGGGGGTACAGGAGACAGACACGGGGCATGAGCAGGGGGTGGGGGGCGACAGGAGAGAGACACGGGGCATGAGCAGAGGGGTGGGGGGTACAGGAGACAGAGGGCATGAGCGGGGGGTGGGGGGCAACAGGAGAGACACGGGGCTTGAGCGGGTGGGGGGAACAGGAGACAGACACAGGGCATTAGTGGGGGGAACACAAGACAGACACGGGGCATGAGTGGGGGGGCAAAAGGAGAGAGACACGGGGCATGAGCGGAGGGAACAGGAGGCAGACACGGGGCATGAGGGGGGGTGTGGGGTACAGGAGACAGACACGGGGCATGAGCGGGCGGTGGGGAGCAACAGGAGAGAGACACGGGGCATGAGCGGGGGTGGGGGGAACAGGAGACAGACACGGGGCATGAGCAGGGGGTGGGGGGAACAACAGCGACAGACACGGGGCATGAGTGGGGGGTGGGGGGCAACAGGAGAAAGACACGGGGCATGAGCGGAGGGAGGGGGGCAACAGGAGACAGACACGGAGCATGAGCGGAAGTGGGGAGAACAGGAGAGACACGGGGCATGAGCGTGGGTGGGGGGAACAGGAGACAGACACAGGGCATGAGCGAGGGGTGGGGGGAACAGGAGACAGACACGGGGCATGAGTGGGGGGTGGGGGAACAGAAGACAGACACAGGGCATGAGCGGGAGGTGGGGGGCAACAGGAGAGAGACATGGGGCATGAGCGGGGGGTGGAGGGGTACAGGAGACAGACACAGGGCATGAGCAGGGGGTGGGGGGCAACAGGAGAGAGACTCGGGGCATGAGCAGAGGGGTGGGGGGGTACAGGAGACAGATGGCATGAGCAGGGGGTGGGGGCAACAGGAGAGACACGGGGCTTGAGCAGGTGGGGGGAACAGGAGACAGACACGGGGCATGAGCGGGGGGGAACACGAGACAGACACAGGGCATGAGCGGGGGGGCAACAGGAGAGAGACACGGGGCATGAGCGGGGGGAACAGGAGACAGACACGGGGCATGAGCGGGGGGTGGGGGGTACAGGAGACAGACACGGGGCATGAGCGGGGGGTGGGGGGCAACAGGAGAGAGACACGGGGCATGAGCGGGAGGCGGGGGGAACAGGAGACAGACACGGGGCATGAGCATGGGGTGGGGGGTACAACAGCGACAGACACGGGGCATGAGCGGGGGCTGGGGGGCAACAGGAGACAGACACGGGGCATGAGCAGAGGGTGGGGGCAACAGGAGACAGACACGGAGCATGAGTGGGGGGTGGGGAGAACAGGAGAGACACGGGGCATGAGCAGGGAGTGGGGGAACAGGAGACAGACACGGGGCATGAGCGAGGGGTGGGGGGAACAGGAGACAGACACGGGGCATGAGTGGGGGGTGGGGGGAACAACAGACATGGGGCATGAGCGGGGGGTGGGGAGAACAGACACGGGGCATGAGCCGAGGTGTGGGGGGCAACAGGAGACAGACACGGGGCATGAGCGGGGGGTGGGAGGAACAGGAGACAGACACGGGGCATGAGCGGGGGGTCAGGAGAACAGGAGACAGACACAGGGCATGAGCGGGGGGTGGGGAGCAACACGAGGGAGACATTGGGCATGAGCGCAGGGGGTACAGGGCACACACGGGACATGAGCGGGGGTGGGGGGGAAAGGAGAGAGACAAGGGGCATGAGCAGGGGGTGGGGGAACACGAGGGAGAAACGGGGCATGAGCGGGGTGGGGGTAACACGAGGGAAACATGGGGCATGAGCGGGGGTGGGGGGAACACGAGGGGGACACGGGGCATGAGCGGGGGGTGGGTGCAACAGGAGACAGACACGGGGCATGAACGGGGGTGGGGAGAACAGGAGATAGACACGGGGCATGAGCGGGGGATGGGGGAACAGGAGAGAGACACGGGCATGAGCGGGGGTTGGGGGGGAAAGATGGAAGACACGGGGCATGAGCGGGGAGTGGGGGGAAAAAGGAAGACACAGGGCATGAGCGGGGGGTGGGGGTACAGGAGGGAGACACGGGGCATGAGCGGGGGTGGGGGGAACAGAAGACAGACACGGGCATGAGCGGGAGGTGGGGGGCAACATGAGAGAGACACGGGGCATGAGCGGGGGGTGGGGGGTACAGGAGACAGACACGGGCATGAGCAGGGGGTGGGGGGGCGACAGGAGAGAGACACGGGGCATGAGCAGAGGGGTGGGGGGTACAGGAGACAGAGGGCATGAGCGGGGGGTGGGGGGCAACAGGAGAGACACGGGGCTTGAGCGGGTGGGGGGAACAGGAGACAGACACAGGGCATGTGTGGGGGGAACACAAGACAGACACGGGGCATGAGCGGGGGGGCAAAAGGAGAGAGACACGGGGCATGAGCGGGGGGAACAGGAGGCCGACACGGGGCATGAGGAGGGGAGGGGGGTACAGGAGACAGACACGGGGCATGAGCGGGCGGTGGGGAGCAACAGGAGAGAGACACGGGCATGAGCGGGGTTGGGGGGAACAGGAGACAGACACGGGGCATGAGTGGGGGGTGGGGGGCAACAGGAGACAGACACGGGGCATGAGCGGAGGGTGGGGGGCAACAGGAGACAGACACGGAGTATGAGCGGAAGTGGGGAGAAAAGGAGAGACACGGGGCATGAGCGGGGGTGGGGGGAACAGGAGACAGACACGGGGCATGAGCAAGGGGTGGGGGGAGCAGGAGACAGACACGGGGCATGAGTGGGGGGTGGGGAACAGAAGACAGACACAGGGCATGAGCGGGAGGTGGGGGGCAACAGGAGAGAGACACGGGGCATGAGCGGGGGGTGGAGGGGTACAGGAGACAGACACGGGGCATGAGCAGGGGGTGGGGGGCAACAGGAGAGAGACTCGGGGCATGAGCAGAGGGGTGGGGGGGTACAGGAGACAGAGGGCATGAGCAGGGGGTGGGGGCAACAGGAGAGAAACGGGGCTTGAGCAGGTGGGGGGAACAGGAGACAGACACAGGGCATGAGTGGGGGGGAACCCGAGACAGACACGGGGCATGAGCGGGGGGGCAACAGGAGAGAGACACGGGGCATGAGGGTGGGGGGAACAGGAGAAAGACACGGGGCATGATCGGGGGTGGGGGTACAGGAGACAGACACGGGGCATGAGCGGGGGGTGGGGGGCAACAGGAGAGAGACACGGGGCATGAGCAGAGGGTGGGGGGCAACAGGAGACAGACACGGAGCATGAGTGGGGGGTGGGGAGAACAGGAGAGACACGGGGCATGAGCAGGGGGTGGGGAACAGGAGACAGACACGGGGCATGAGCGAGGGGTGGGGGGAACAGGAGACAGACACGGGGCATGAGTGGGGGGTGGGGGGAACAACAGACATGGGGCATGAGCGGGGGGTGGGGGGCAACAGGAGACAGACATGGGGCATGAGCGGGGGGTGGGAGGAACAGGAGACAGACACGGGGCATGAGCGAGGGGTCAGGAGAACAGGAGACAGACACAGGGCATGAGCGGGGGGTGGGGGGCAACACCAGGGAGACATGGGGCATGAGCGGGGGGTACAGGGCACACAAGGGACATGAGCGGGGGTGGGGGGAAAGGAGAGAGACAAGGGGCATGAGCAGGGGGTGGAGGGAACACGAGGGAGAAACGGGGCATGAGCGGGGTGGGGGGGTAACACGAGGGAAACACGGGGCATGAGCGGGGGTGGGGGGAACACGAGGGGGACACGGGGCATGAGCGGGGGGTGGGTGCAACAGGAGACAGACACGGGGCATGAACGGGGGGTGGGGAGAACAGGAGATAGACACGGGGCATGAGCGGGGGATGGGGGAACAGGAGAGAGACACGGGCATGAGCGGGGGTTGGGGGGAAAGAAGGAAGACACAGGACATGAGCGGGGAGTGGGGGGGAAAAAGGAAGACACAGGGCATGAGTGGGGGGTGGAGGGTACAGGAGGGAGACAAGGGGCATGAGGGGGGGAACAGAAGACAGACACGGGGCATGAGCGGGAGGTGGGGGGCAACAGGAGAGAGACACAGGGCATGAGCAGAGGGATGGGGGTACAGGAGACGGAGGGCATGAGCGGGGGGTGGGGGGCAACAGGAGAGACATGGGGCTTGAGCGGGTGGGGGGAACAGGAGACAGACATGGGGCATGAGCGGGGGGGAACACGAGATAGACACGGGGCATGAGCGGGTGGGGCAACAGGAGAGAGACACGGGGCATGAGTGGGGGGGAACAGGAGACAGACACGGGGCATGAGCGGGGGTGGGGGAACAGGAGACAGACATGGGGCATGAGCGGGGGGTGGGGGGCAACAGGAGAGAGACACGGGGCATGAGCGGGGATGGGGGAACAGGAGACAGACACGGGGCATGAGCAGGGGGTTGAGGGAACAACATCGACAGACACGGGGCATGAGCGGGGGTAGGGGGCAACAGGAGACAGACACGGGGCATGAGCGAAGGGTGGGGGCAACAGGAGACAGACACGGAGCATGAGCGGTAGGTGGGGAGAACAGGAGAGACACGGGGCATGAGCGGGGGGTGGGGGGAACAGGAGACAGACACGGGGCATGAGCGAGGGGTGTGGGGAACAGGAGACAGATATGGGGCATGAGTGGGGGGTGGGGGGAACAACAGACATGGGGCATGAGCGGGGGTGGGGAGAACAGACACGGGGCATGAGCGGAGGTGTGGGGGGCAACGGGAGACAGACACGGGGCATGAGCGGGGGTGGGAGGAACAGGAGACAGACACGGGGCATGAGCGGGGGGTGGGGAGAACAGGAGACAGACACAGGGCATGAGCGGGGGGGTGTGGGGCAACAAGAGAGAGACACGGGGCATGAGCGGGTGGGGGGAACAGGAGACAGACACGGCGCATGAGTGGGTGGGGGGAACACTAGACAGACGTGGGGCATGAGCAGGGGGGTGGGGGGCAACAGGAGAGAGACACGGGGCATGAATGGGGGTGGGGGAAACAGGACACAGACACGGGGCATGAGCAGGGGGTGGGGGAACAGGACACAGACACAGGGCATGGGGTGGGTGGGAGAACAGGCGACAGACACGGGGCATGAGCAAGGGTTGGGGGGAACAGGAGACAGAAATGGGGCATGAGTGGGGGGTGGGAGGAACAACCGACACAGGGCATGAGCGGGGGGTGGGGAGAACAGACACGGGGCATGAGCGGGGTTGGTGGGGGGCAACAGGAGACAGACACGGGGCATGAGCGAGGGGTGAGAGGAACAGGAAACAGACACGGGGCATGAGCGGGGGGTGGGGAGAACAGGAGACAGACACGGGGAATGAACGGGGGGTGGGGCCAACAGAAGAGAGACACGGGGCATGAGCGGGGGGTGGGGAGAACAGGAGATAGACACGGGGCATGAGCGGGTGGGGGGAACAGGAGACAGACACGGGGCATGAGCGGGGGGTGGGGGGCAACAGGAGATAGACACGGGGCATGAGCGGGGGGTAGGGGGAGCAGGACACAGACACGGGGCATGAGTGGGGGGTGGGGAGAACAGGAGACAGACACGGGGCATGAGCGGTGGACGTGGGGGGCAACAGGAGACAGACACGGCACATGGGGGGAACAGGAGACAGATACGGAGCATGAGCGGGGATGGGGGGCAACAGGAGAGAGACACGGGGCATGAGCAGGGGGTGGAGGGGTACAGGAGACAGACACGGGGCATGGGCAGGGGGTGGGGGGCAACAGGAGAGAGACTCGAGGCATGAGCAGAGGGGTGGGGGGTACAGGAGACAGAGGGCATGAGCAGGGGGTGGGGGCAACAGGAGAGACACAGGGCTTGAGCAGGTGGGGGGAACAGGAGACAGACACGGGGCATGAGCAGGGGGGAACACGAGACAGACACAGGGCATGAGCGAGGGGGCAACAGGAGAGAGACACGGGGCATGAGCGGGGAACAGGAGACAGACACGGGCATGAGCGGGGGTGGGGGGCAACAGGAAAGAGACACGGGGCATGAGCGGGGGGTGGGGGGCAACAGGAGACAGACACGGGGCATGAGCAGAGGGTGGGGGCAACAGGAGACAGACACGGAGCATGAGTGGGGGGTGGGAGAACAGGAGAGACACGGGGCATGAGCAGGGGGTGGGGGAACAGGAGACAGACACGGGGCATGAGTGAGGGGTGGGGGGAACAGGAGACAGACACAGGGCAGGAGTGGGGGGTGGGGGGAACAACAGACATGGGGCATGAGCGGGGGGTGGGGAGAACAGACACGGGGCATGAGCGGGGGTGTGGGGGGCAACAGGAGACAGACACGGGGCTTGAGCGGGTGGTGGGAGGAACAGGAGACAGACACGGGGCATGAGCGGGGGGTCGGGAGAACAGGAGACAGACACAGGGCATGAGCGGGGGGGTGGGGGCAACACGAGGGAGACATGGGGCATGAGCGGGGGAGTACAGGGCACACACGGGACATGAGCGGGGGTGGGGGGGAAAGGAGAGAGACAAGGGGCATGAGCAGGGGGTGGGGGGAACACGAGGGAGAAACAGGGCATGAGCGGGGTGGGGGGTAACACGAGTGAAACACAGGGCATGAGCGGGGGTGGGGGAACACGAGGGGGACACGGGGCATGAGCGGGGGTGGGTGCAACAGGAGACAGACACGGGGCATGAACGGGGGGGTGGGGCCAACAGAAGAGAGACACGGGACATGAGCGGGGGGTGGGGAGAACAGGAGATAGACACGGGGCATGAGCAGGGGATGGGGGAACAGGAGAGAGACACGGGGTATGAGCGGGGGTTGGGGGACAGAAGGAAGACATGGGGCATGAGCGGGGAGTGGGGGGGAAAAGGAAGACACAGGGCATGAGTGGGGGGTGGAGGGTACAGGAGGGAGACACGGGGCATGAGGGGGTGGGGGAACAGAAGACAGACACAGGGCATGAGCGGGAGGTTGGGGGGCAACAGGAGAGAGACACAGGGCATGAGCGGGGGGTGGGGGGGTACAGGAGACAGACACGGGCATGAGCAGGGGGTGGGGGGCAACAGGAGAGAGACACGGGGCATGAGCAGAGGGGTGGGGGGCTACAGGAGACAGAGGGTATGAGCGGGGGGTGGGGGCAACAGGAGAGACATGGGGCTTGAGCGGGTGCGGGGAACAGGAGACAGACATGGGGCATGAGCGGGGGAACAGGAGACAGACACGGGGCATGCGCGGGGGGGCAACAGGAGAGAGACACGGGACATGAGCGGGGGGGAACAGGAGACAGACACGGAGCATGAGCGGGGGTGGGGTTACAGGAGACAGACATGGGGCATGAGCGGGGGGTGGGGGGCAACAGGAGAGAGACACGGGGCATGAGCAGGGATGGGGGAACAGGAGACAGACACGGGGCATGAGCAGGGGGTTGGGGGAACAACATCGACAGACATGGGGCATGAGCGGGGGTAGGGGGCAACAGGAGACAGACACGGGGCATGAGCGGAGGGCGGGGGCAACAGGAGACAGACACGGAGCATGAGCGGTAGGTGGTGAGAACAGGAGAGACACAGGGCATGAGCGGGGGTTGGGGAACAGGAGACAGACACGGGGCATGAACGAGGGGTGTGGGGAACAGGAGACAGATACGGGGCATGAGTGGGGGGTGGGGGGAACAACAGACATGGGGCATGAGCGGGGGTGGAGGAACAGGAGACAGACACGGGCATGAGCGGGGGGTGGGGAGAACAGGAGACAGACACAGGGCATGAGCGGGGGGTTTGGGGCAACAAGAGAGAGACACGGGGCATGAGCGGGTGGGGGTAACAGGAGACAGACACGGCGCATGAGCGGGTGGGGGGAACACTAGACAGTCGCGGGGCATGAGCAGGGGGGTGGGGGGCAACAGGAGATAGACACGGGGCATGAATGGGGGGTGGGGGAAACAGGACACAGACACGGGGCATGAGCAGGGGGTGGGGGGAACAGGACACAGACACAGGGCATGGGGGGGTGGGAGAACAGGAGACAGACACGGGGCATGAGCAAGAGGTGGGGGGAACAGGAGACAGAAATGGGGCATGAGCGGGGGGTGGTGGGAACAACCGACAAAGGGCATGAGCGGGGGGTGGGAGAACAGACACGGGGCATGAGCGGGGGTTGGTGGGGCAACAGGAGACAGACACGGGGCATGAGCGAGGGGTGGGAGGAACAGGAAACAGACACGGGGCATGAGCAGGGGGTGGGGAGAACAGGAGACAAGACACGGGGCATGAGCAGGGCATGGGGGCAACAAGAGAGAGACACGGGGCATGAGCAGGTTTGGGGAACAGGAGACAGACCCGGGGCATGAGCGGGTGGGGGGAACAGGAGACAGACACGGGGCATGAGCGGGGGGTGGGGGGCAACAGGAGATAGACACGGGCATGAGCGGGGGGTGGGGGTAACAGGACATAGATACGGGGCATGAGCGGGGGGTGGGGAGAACAGGAGACAGACACGGGGCATGAGCGGTGGGCGTGGGGGGCAACAGGAGACAGACACGGCACATGAGGGGAACAGGAGACAGATACGGGGCATGAGCGGGGGTGGGGAAAACAGGAGACAGACACAGGGCATGAGCGGGGGAACAGAAGACAGACACGGGGCATGGGTGGGGGGTGAGGGGAGGGGGAGAGAGACACATGGGGCATGAGCGGGGTTGGGGGGGAGAGGGAAAGACACACGGGGCAAGAGTGGGGGTGGGCAGGAGGGGGAGAGACACACGGGGCATGAGCGAGGACGGGAGGGAGAGAGACACACGAGGCATGATCGGGGGTGGGAGGAAGGGGAGAGAGACACGGGGCATGAGCGGGGGTGGAGGGGGAGGGAGAGAGACACACGGGGCATGAGCGGGGGTGGGGGGAGGGAGAGAGACTCACGGGGCATGAGCAGGGGTGGGGGGGAGGGATAGAGGAAACACACAGGGCATGAGCGGGGGTGGGGGGTAGGGAGAGAGACACACGGGGCATGAGTGGGGATGGGGGAGGGAGAGAGACACATGGGGCATAAGCGGGGGTGGGGGGAAGGGGAGAGAGACACGGGGCATGAGTGGGGGTGGAGGGGAGGGAGAGAGACACACGGGGCATGAGCGGGGGTGGGGGGGAGGGAGAGAGACACAGGGGAATGAGCGGGGGGTGGCCAGGAGGGGGCTCTAGCCCCGTGTCGCTCTCCTGTTACCCCCCATCTCCTGCTCATGCACCGTGTCTGTCTCCTGTATCCCCATCCCCGGCTCATGCCCTGTGTCTGTCTCCTGTTGCCCCCCACCCCCCAGCTGATGCCCCGTGTCAGTCTCCTGTTCTCCCCACCCTCGCTCATGCCCCGTATCTGTCTCCTGTTCCCCCATCCCCCGCTCATGCCCCGTGTCTGTCTCTTGTTCTCCCCACCCCCCCGCTCATGCCCCGTGTCCGTCTCCTGTTCTCCCCACCCCCACTCATGCCCCGTGTCTCTCTCCTGTTGGCCCCTCCCCGCGCTCATGCCCCGTGTCTGTCTCCTGTTGCCCCCCACCCCCCGCTCATGCCCCGTGATTCCCTCGTGTTCCCCCACCCCCTGCTCATGCCCCGTGTTTCCCTCGTGTTACCCCCCAACCCCCCCGCTCATGCCCCGTGAATCCCTTGTGTTCCCTTCACCCCCCGCTCATGCCCCTTGTCTCTCTCCTTTCCCCCCCACCCCCGCTCATGTCCCATGTGTGCCCTGCACCCTCCCGCTCATGCCCCGTGTCTCCCTCGTATTCCTCCCCACCCCCCGCGTCTCCCTCATGTTCCTCCCCACCCGCTGCTCATGCCCCGTGTCTCTCTCGTGTTCCCCCCACCACCGCTCATGCCCCGTGTTTCCTTCCTTATCCCCCCCACCCCCTGCTCATGCCCCATTTGTTCCCTGTTCCCTCTCAACCCCCGCTCAGGCCCATGTGTCTCCCCTGTTCCCCCCACCCCCCCGCTCATGCCCTGTTGTGTTCTTTATACACCCCGCCTTCCCTTTCCATGGTGGCCATCTTGGTAAAAGATTTTCCTTCCTACACCGGGACCCGGCAGGCGTCCCAGTGTAGGACGGAAAATCTTTTTGTTTTTTTTACCACCCGGCGTTCCCACTTTGAGGACATAAGATGTTAGTGGTTTTCATCTATTGAAAAGGATATTATGGTGACGTTGCACTAATAAAAACCTTTAAAATTTAGTAAAAAATAAATGTCACAGGGACGTTATGGTTAAGTTGCACTAATAAAAACCTATGAAATTCAATGACAAAACTTTGTTAAAGGGACGTTATGGTTAAGTTGCGCTACTAAAAACCTATGAAATTCAGTGAAAAAACGTTGTCAAAGGGACGTTATGGTTCCAAGTAAAACCGAACAACCCTTGAAATTCGCCAGTTATGGAAAGCTAAGCAACCATAACTCGCGCCACCACTGTGCACTGCTAAGACTAACACCCAGGACATCAAAGATGACATCACAAATGTCATTGATGACATCACATGTCTGGCTCACTCTTTTTTCTTTTGCTGACATATCTAGGCCACATGGTTTTCTTCAGTAACAGTCAGAAACGAAACATTTTATTTTATTTGTAGACGTATCCTTCAAGTAGTTTCTTACAGTAATTCCCTTAGAGTCCAGTCACATCATATGAAACATACATACGGGAAGACACAAGCTTGAAAAACAGCAATCCTTTTTGTGCATAAAGATAATCGATAGACTTATGAGCACTTTCTGATAGTTCTGTTGTTTTTTTATGGCTGTACTTTCCCTGTATATGGTCATATTTGTATACATTGTACTCACACTACTTTCCTTAGGGTCCAATCACATCAAGTGATACATATACCTAGGGTAAATAGCAGCTTTGAAACAGAGCAATCATTTATTTGCATGAAAATAATCAGTTAAATTATGAATTGTTTCTGCTACTACTTGTGCTTTTTTGCTAACTTCACTTTCCCTGTATATAACCATATTGGTATGTGTTCTTGTGTCTTTGTGTTTTGTCTATAGTAATGCAATTATGTAATGCATGTGTTTTATCAGCTACTTATTACATATTTCACAGGACACACAAATCTATTAAGAAAACAATTATCATTTCATTATTCAACATATTAACATTACGAATATTATACCTTCATCTTGTACACTGCACACACTGTTATGTTTCTGTATGAGTAGCTTAGTATACTAGATAGAACCCCATAACAGAATGCTATTTATATCAATGCATTGTTCAATGCACTAATTAGGGTATGATATGTATTGCAATGATCCTTGACACTTGTTTCGCAACATTATAATAAGAATCCTTTGTACACATATTTCATGAAAAGTGCATACACATGTGATGTCATCAGTGATGTCATCAATGACATTTGTGATGTCATCTTTGATGTCCTGGGTGTTAGTCTTAGCAGTGCACGGTGGTGGCGCGAGTTATGGTTGCCTAGCTTACCATAACTGGCGAATTTCAAGGGTCTTTTTGTTTTACTTGGAACCATAACGTCCCTTTGACAATGTTTTTTCACTGAATGTCATAGGTTTTTAGTAGCGCAACTTAACCATAACGTCCCTTTAACAAAATTTTTTCATTGAATATATATATATATATGTTACATGGCCATGGTAGTGGCCATGTAGTTATGGTTAAGTTGCTGTTTCCATAGGAAGAGCACTTTTTGAGCGGCTTATAACTTCGCTCCCCCTGGACGAATCCTCACCAATCTTTGCAAAAAAAATATATGGCACACTGAATGGGAAAAAAATGTGGCTCACGCCTACAGCCCAAACCGCTGGATGGATTTTAACCAAATTTGGACCAGGAGCAGCGGCTTGGTCCCGAAAGCGTGCTTTTGCAAATTTGGTGAAAATCCGTCTAGTAGTTTATTTAAAAATGACCAAAAAGTCGGTAAAAAAAAATTTGTGATATCTGTGTTCGCTTCGCGGACACACTTCCCTGTTCGCTCCGCGGACAGGACAGGGATTGGGCAAGCGGGTTGCGTGATGTCCGCGAACATCTGACATGCTCTCTCATTGGATGCGGTGAAAGCATGCATTGCGTCGTGGCTTCGGAGACGCCCACCATTTTTTTATTCTTGTATGAGAGGCTTCAGGCTTTGTCAGGTCAGTAGGAGCGGGATCTGCCGCCTGTACAGTAAGTCCCCCAGCCCCGCTTATGCGTGTGTCTGTCTACTGTTCCCCCCACCCCCCGCTCATGCCCTGTGTCTCCCTTCTTCCCCCCACCCCCCTGCTCATGCCCCGTGTCTCCCTTCTTGCCCCCACCCCCTGCTCATGCTCCGAGTCTCCCCTGTTCCTCCAGCTCCCGCCATCGGCACACGGTGGCCAGCGGAGGGACGAGGAGTGGGATCTGCCCCTGCACATGAACTCATGTCCGTGTTTTTGTCTGTCGCCCCTTCCCCCCCACCCCCCGCTCATGCCCCGTGTGTCTCTCCCCTTCCTCCCAACCCCCGCTCATGCCCCGTGTGTCTCTCCCCTTCCCCCCACCCCCGCTCATGCCCCGTGTGTCTCTCCACTTCCCCCCACCCCCCGCTCATGCCCCATGTCTGTCCTGTTGGAACAGGGCAGACACGGGGCATGAGCGGAGGTGGGGGCCCCACCCCCTGCTCATGCCCCGTGTCTCCCTTCTTCCCCCCCGTTCATGCCCCGTGTCTCCCTTCTTCCCCCCACCCCCCGCTCATGCACCGTGTCTCCCTTCTTTCCCCCACCACCCCTGCTCATGCCCCGTGCCTCCCTTCTTCCCCCCCACCCCTTGCTAATTGCCCCGTGTCTCCCTTCTACCCCCCACCCCCCGCTCATGCTCCGTGTCTCCCCTGTTCCGCCATCCCCCGCGTGTCTCTCCCCTTCCTCCCCACCCCCGCTCATGCCCCTTGTCTCTCTCCCCTTCCCCCCACCCTTCGCTCATGCCCGTGTGTCTCTCCCCTCCCCCCACCCCCGCTTATGCCCGTGTGTCTCTCCCCTCCTCCCACCTCCCGCTCATGCCCTGTGTGTCTCTCCCCTTCCCTCCACCCCCACTTATGCCCTGTGTGTCTCTCCCCTTCCCTCCACCCCCGATCATGCCCCGTGTGTCTCTCCCCTTCCCCCCAACCCCCGCTCATGCCGCCGTATTTCTCTCCCCTTCCCCCCACCCCCTGCTCATGCCCCGTGTGTCTCTCCCCTCCCCCCACCCCCCGCTCATGCCCCATGTGTCTCTCCCCTTCCCCCCACCCCCCGCTCATGCCCCGTGTGTCTCCCCCTTCCCCCCACCCCCGCTCATGCCCCGTGTCTCTCTCCCCTTCCCCCCCACCCCCGCTCATGCCCTGTGTCTCCCTCCTTTCCCCCCACCTCCCGCTCATGTCCCGTGTCTCCCTCCTTTCCCACCCCCACCCCCGCTCATGCCCCATGTGTGCCCTGTTACCCCCACACCCCTCATGACCCGTGTGTGCCCTGTTTGCCCCCCACCCCCCCCGCTCATGCCCTGTGTCTCCCCTGTGCCCCCCACGCCCCGCTGATGCTCCGTGTGTTCCTCCCGTTCCCCCCACCCCTGCTCATGCCCCGTGTGTACCCTGTTGCCCCCCACTCCCTGCTCATGCCCCATGTGTGCCCTGTTCCCCCCACCTGCCGCTCATGCCCCGTGTGTGCCTTGTTTCCCCCCCAACCCCCGCTCATGCCCCGTGTCTCCCTTGTGTTCCCCCCACCCCCCGCTCATGCCCTATGTCTCCCTCCTTCCCCCAACCCTGCTCATGCCCCGTGTTGCCCATCTTTCCCCCCACCCCCCGCTCATGCCCCGTGTCTCCCTTCTTCCCCCATCCCCCGCTCATGCCCTGTGTCTCCCTTCTTCCCCCTCACCCCCCGCTCATGCCCAGTGTCTTCCTTCTTTCCCCCCCGCTCATGCCCCATGTCTCCCTTCTTACCCCCCACCCCCCGCTCATGCCCCGTGTCTTCCTTCTCCCCCCACTTCCCGCTCATGCGTCGTGTCTCCCTTCTTTCCCCCACCACCCGCTAATGCCCGTGTCTTCTTCTCCGCCCCCACCCCCAGTTCATGCCCCGTGTCTCCCTTCTTCCCCTCCACCCACCGTTCATGCCCCGTGTCTGTCCTGTTGGAACAGGGCAGACACGGGGCATGAGCGGGGGTGGGGGCCCCACTGTGGGGGTCCCACCCCCCACTCATGCCCTGTGTCTCCCTTCTTCTCCCCCACCCCCTGTTCATGCCCTGTGTCTCCCTTCTTCCCCCCAAACCTGCTCATGCCCCGTGTTGCCCTTCTTTCCCCCCCACGCCCCACTCATGCCCCGTGTCTCCCTTCTTCCCCCCCACCCATTGCTCATGCCCCGTGTCTCCCTTCTCCCCCCACCCCCCTGTTCATGCCCCGTGTCTCCCTTCTTCCCCCCACTCCCCCGTTCATGCCCCGTGTCTCCCTTCTTCCCCCACCACCCCCGCTCATGCCCCGTGTCTCCCATCTTTCCCACCCCACCCCCCGCTCATGCCCCGTGTCTCCCTCCTGTACCCCCCACCCCCCCACTCTTGCCCCATGTCTCCCTCCTGTACCCCCCACCCCCGCTCATGCCCCGTGTCTCCCTTCTTCCCCCCACCCCCCTGCTCATGCCCCGTGTCTTCCTTCTTTCCCCCCCACCCCCCGCTCATGCACCGTGTCTCCCTTCTCCCCCCACCGCCCACTCACGCCACGTGTCTCCCTTGTTTCCACCCCCCACACATGCCCCATGTCTTCCTTCTCCCCCCCGCCCCCCGCTCATGCCCCGTGTCTCCCTTCTTCCCCCCCCACCCCCGGCTCATGCCCCGTGTCTGTCTTGTTGGAACAGGTCAGACACGGGGCATGAGCGGGGGTGGGGGCCCCATCCCCCGCTCATGCCCCATGTCCCCACCCCCGCTCATGCACCATGTCTCCCTTCTTTCCCCCCCACCCCCCACTCATGCACGGTGTCTCCCTTCTCCCCCCCACCCCCTGCTCATGCCCTGTGTCACCCTTCTCCCCCCCACCCCTGCTCATGCCCCGTGCCTCTCTTCTTTCCACCCCCCGCTCATGCCCCGTGTCTTCCTTCTCCCTCCACCCCACCTCCCGCTCATGCCCCGTGTCTCCCTTCTTCCTCCCCCACCCCCCGCTTATGCCCCGTGTCTGCCCTGTTCCCCCCACCCCCCGCTCATTCCCCGTGTCTCCCTCCTGTACCACCCGACCCCCCGCTCATGCCCTGTGTCTCCCTCCTGTACCCCCACCCTCCGCTCATGCCCCGTGTCTTCCATCCCCCCCACTCCCCGTTCATGCCCGTGTCTCCCTTCCCCCCCACCCTCCGCTCATGCCCTGTGTCAGCACTGTTGGAACAGGGCAGACACGGGGCATGAGCGGGGTTGGGGCCCCACCTTGCCCTACCCCCGCTCATGTCCCATGTCTCTCCTGTTCACCCCCACCCCCGCGCATGCTCCGTGTCTGTCTCCCTCTTTTTCCCCCTGCTCATGCCCCGTGTCTCCCTTCTCCCCCTCCACCCCCCGCTCATGCCCCGTGTCTCCCTTCTTTCCCGCTCATGCCCCGTGTCTCCCTTCTTTCCAGCCCCCACCCCTGCTCATGCCATGTGTCTCCCTTCTTCCCCCCACCCCCTGCTCATGCCCCATGTCTCCCTTCTTTCCACCCCCCGCTCATGCCCCGTGTCTCCCTTCTTTCCCCCCACCCCCTGCTCATGCCCCGTGTCTCCCTTCTTCCCTCCCACCCCCCGCTCATGCCCCGTGTCTCCCTTCTTTCCACCCCCACCCCCAGCTCATGCCCCGTGTCTCCCTTCTTTCCACCCCCCACCCCCTGCTCATGCCCTGTTTCTCCCTTCTTTCCCCCGACCCTCCGCTCATGCCCCGTGTCTGCCTTCCTTCCCCCCCACCCACCGCATATGCCCCGTGTCTCCCTCATGTTACCCCCCACTCATGCCCCGTGTCTCTCTCCTGGTCTTCCCGACTCCCCGCCCATGCCCTGTTGTGTTCTCTTTGTACACCCCGCCTTCCCTTTCGATGGTGTCCATCTTGGTAAAAGATTTTCCTTCCTACACCGGGACGCCTGCCTGCGGCGTCCCGGTTTGGGAAGAAAAATCTTTTTTTTACCACCCCGGGTTCCCACTTTGAGAACCTAGGATGCTAGTGGTCTTCCTCTATTGAAAAGGACGTTATGGTTACGTTGCACTAATAAAAAACTATGAAATTCAGTAAAAATAAATGTGTTAAAGTGACATTATGTTTAAGTTGCACTAATAAAAACCTATGAAATTCAGTAAAAAAAACTTTGTTAAAGGGACGTTATGGTTCCAAATAAAACTGAAAAACCCTTGAAATTCGCCAGTTATTGTAAGCTAAGCAACCATAACTCGCGCCATCACCGTGCACTGCTAAGACTAACACCCACGACATCAAAGATGACATCACAAATGTCATTGATGACGTCACTGATGACATCACATGTGTATGTACTTTTCATGAAATATGTGTACAAGGGATTCATGCCCTGTGTGTCTCTCCCCTCCCGCCCACCCCCGCTCATGCCCCGTGTGTCTCTCCCCCCCCCAACACCTGCTCATGCCCCGTGTGTCTCTCTCCCCCCCCACCCCCGCTCACGCCCCGTGTGTCTCTTTCCCTCCCCTCCACCCCCCGCTCATGCCCTGTGTGTCTCTCCCCCTCCCGCCAACCCCCCGCTCATGCATGCCACGTGTGTCTCTCCCCCTCCCGCCCACCCCCCACTCATGCCCCATGTATCTCTCCCCCTCCCCCCACCCTCCGCTCATGCCCCGTGTGTCTCTCCCCCTCCCGCCCAACCCCCTCTCATGCCCCGTGTGTCTCTCTCCCTCCCCCCACCCCCCGCTCATGCCCCGTGTGTCTCTCTCCCTCCCCCCCACCCCCCGCTCATGCCCTGTGTGTCTCTCTCCCTCCCCCCACCCCCGCTCATGCCCCGTGTGTCTCTCCCCCTCCCGCCCACCCCCCGCTCATGCCCCGTGTGTCTTTCCCCCTCCTGCCCACCCCCCGCTCATGCCCCATGTGTCTCTCCCCCTCCCGCCCACCCCTGCTCATGTCCCATGTGTCTCTCCCCCTCCCGCCCACCCCCTGCTCATGCCCCGTGTGTCTCTCCCCCTCCCGCCCACCCCCCGCTCATGCCCCGTTTGTCTCTCTCTCTCCCCCCTGCCCCCGCACATGCCCCGTGTGTCTCTCCCCCTCCCGCCCACCCCCGCTCATGCCCCGTGTGTCTTTCTCCCTCCCGCTCATGCCCCATGTGTCTATCCCTCCCGCCGACCCCCCGCTCATGTCCTGTGTCTCTATCCCTCCTGCCGCCCACCCCCCGCTCATGCCCCGTGTCTCTATCCCTCCCGCAGCCCACCCCCCGCTCATGCCCTGTGTGTCTATCCCTCCCACCGCCCACCCCCCGCTCATACCCCGTGTCTCTATCCCTCTCGCCGCCCACCTCCGCTCATGCCCCGTGTGTCTATACCGCCCGCCGCCCACCCCCCGCTCATGCCCCGTGTGTCTCTCCCTCCCGCCGCTCATGCCCTGTGTCTATCCCTCCCGCCGACCACCCCCCGCTCATGCCCGTGCCTCTATCCCTGCCGCCGCCCACCCCCGCTCATGCCCCGTGTGTCTATCCCTTCCGCCGCCCACCCCCCGCTCATGCCCCGTGTCTCTATCCCTCCCGCCGCGCACCCCCTGCTCATGCCCTTTGTGTCTATCCCTCCCGCCGCCCACCCCCGCTCATGCCCTGTGTGTCTCTCCCCCTCCCGCTCACCCCCCGCTCATGCCCCGTGTGTCTCTCTCCCTCCCGCTCATGCCCGATGTCTCTATCCCTCCTGTCGCCCACCCCCTGCTCATGCCCCGTGTGTCTCTCCCCCCCACCCCCGCTCATGCCCCGTGTGTCTCTCCCCTCCCCCCACCCCCGCTCATGCCCTGTGTGTCTCTCCCCCCACTCCCGCTCATGCACCGTGTGTCTCTCCCCCTCCCGCCCACCCACCGCTCATGCCCCGTGTCTCTATCCCTCCCGCCGGCCACCCCCCACTCATGCCCCGTGTCTCTATCCTTCCTGCCGCCCACCCCCGCTCATGCCCCGTGTGTCTCTCCCCTGCCCCCCACCCCGCTCATGCCCCGTGTGTCTCTCCACTTCCCCCCACCCCCCTGCTCATGCCCCGTGTGTCTCTCCCCTTCCCCCCACCCCCCGCTCATGCCCTGTGTCTCCCTCCTTTCCCCCCATCCCCCGCTCATGCCCCGTGTGTCTCTCCCCTTTCCCCCCACCCCTCATTCATGCCCTGTGTGTCTCCCCTGTTCCTTCACCCCCGCTCATGCCCCATGTGTCCCTCGTGTTCCCCCACCCCCCGCTCATGCCACGTGTCTCCCTCATGTACCCCCTCACCCCCCACTCATGCCCCCTGTGTCTCCTGTTGCCCCCACCCCTGCTCATGCCCCGTGTCTCCCTCGTGTTCCCCCCAACCCCCACTCATGCCCCGTGTCTCCCTCGTGTTCCCCCCACCCCCCACTCATGCCCTATCTCCATCGTGTACCCCCTCACCCCCCGCTCAAGCCCCGTGTGTCTCCTGTTGCCCCCACCCCCTGCTCCTGCCCCGTGTGTCTCCTGTTGTCCCCACCACCTGCTCATGCCCCGTGTTTCCCTCGTGATCCCCCCACCCCCCGCTCATGCCCCGTGTTTCCCTCGTGTTACCCCCCACCCCCCCGCTCATGCCCCGTGTCTCCCTCGTGTTCCCCCCACCTCCCGCTCATGCCCCTTGTCTTTCTCCTTTCCCCCCCACCCCGCTCATGTCCCGTGTGTGCCCTGTATCCCCCCGCTCATGCCCCATGTCTCCCTCGTGTTCATCTCCCCACCCCCGCTCATAGCCCGTGTCTCCCTCATGTTCCTCCCCACCCGCTGCTCATGCCCCGTGTCTCTCTCGTGTTCCCCACCCCGCTCATGCCCAGTGTTTCCTTCCTTTCCCCCCACCCCCTGCTCATGTCCCGTTTGTACCCTGTTCCCTCTCATCCCCCGCTCATGCCCATGTGTCTCCCCTGTTCCCCCCCACCCCCCGCTCATGCCCTGTTGTGTTCTCTTTATACACCCCGCCTTGCCTTTCCATGGTGGCCATCTTGATAAAAGATTTTCCTTCCTACACCGGGACGCCACAGGCGTCCCGGTGTAGGAAGGAAAATCTTTTTTTTTTTTTTACCACCCGGCGTTCCCACTTTGAGGACATAAGATGTTAGTGGTCTTCATCTATTGAAAAGGATGTTATGGTGATGTTGCACTAATAAAAACCTTTAAAATGTAGTAAAAAAAAATGTTACAGGGACGTTATGGTTAAGTTGCACTAATAAAAACCTATGAAATTCAATGAAAAAACTTTGTTAAAGGGACGTTATGGTTAAGTTGCGCTACTAAAAACCTATGAAATTCAGTGAAAAAACGTTGTTAAAGGGACGTTATGGTTAAGTTGCGATACTAAAAACCTATGAAATTCAGTGAAAAAACTTTGTCAAAGGGACGTTATGGTTCCAAGTAAAACCGAAAAACCCTTGAAATTCGCCAGTTATGGTAAGCTAAGCAACCATAACTCACGCCACCACCGTGCACTGCGAAGACTAACACCCAGGACATCAAAGATGACATCACAAATGTCATTGATGACATACCTGAGGGCGCAGGAGCAACAAGGTTATTCACAGCTTGGTCACAGGTTACAATACATTACAATAATTACAATGGGACAGTGGAAGGCAAAAAGTTTACAAATTTACAAATAAACATAATTTACATGGAATACAGCGGTGCAGTGGGCTGGATAGTATTAGTGGTCATTGTTCTTTATCCAATGGATATAGTTGCATCTAAAGTGTGTGTAAGTTTGGGGTGTCCTTAGAGAGGGTTGTAGGGAGTTCCAGTGTTGGGCTGCATTCACCTGGAAGCTGTTGCCACCCATTTTGGTGCGTTTGAACCTGGGAACTGTGAGCAGGTTTGCGTTGGAAGTTCAGGTAGGTCTATTAGAGGTGTATTTGCTTATTCTATCGACTAAGTAGCGGGGGGCAGCGTTGTTGAGGCATTTGCGTGCTAGTGAGGCTACTTTGAGCAGGATTCTATCTGTAGTGTTGAGCCAATTATGGGTTCTCCTAATGTTAAAGATGTGTTCTCTCTTGAGGATGCTGAGCGCTTCACGGGGCATGAGCGGGGGGTGGGCGGCGCTGCTCTGAGAGCGTTGTTTTGTAGCATCGGCATTTTGTTAGTGACATGCTTGCTAGCTCCTATGTAGGGGCATTACAGTAGTCCAGTTTTGATAATACAAGGGCTCTGGCTAACGTAATGCAGCTCTGGGTGGATAAGAAGGGTTTGGCTGCTCTTATAAGCTTACATGTGTAGGCCGTGGAGGATGCCATAGAACTAACCTGTTTATGGAAGGAAAGTGAGGAGTCGATGTATATTCCTAAAGTTTTCAATTCTTTGGCTACCTTGATCGTATTCCCATCTATGATGAAGCTAGTGTAGTTGTGGTCCAATTTGCTTAGGTTTGAGGTGGAACCAAGGATGATGAGTTCAGTCTTCTCATCATTCAGGCATAGACTGTGAGAAGCTATCCATGCCTGGATGATGAGGTACACCGTGTTCACCAAGGCCAAATCATGGTTGCAATCTCCCATCAACGGGATGAGGATCTGTGTATCATCAGAGTAATTAGTGTAGGTGATACCCAGACCATCTAGGTCATCAGGAGGCGTTAATGAGTCTGGTGATGAATGGCGAGAGGTCTCGTGCCGCACCTTTAATGATTTGTGGGGGGCAAAGGTCGCCCTGACCGTTAGATGGTTTTAGGCTGAGAATTATTTTTTGCACTTCAAGAGTGGAGACTTTGGAAAAGCTGAAGCGAGTGGGGTTGGGTCGGGGGTGTTGTGGTGTGGGGCGCGGGGCAGTATTAGTGGGGTTGGTTGGTTTAGCTATTTATTCTTTCTTATTTTTAATTTTAGTTTGTAGGCCTGTGACTTTATTGTTTAGGGCATTTATGACACTAGTGCACCATTGTTTGTCCTTCACACAAGTGTCTGGAGTTAGCACCGGTGTTTCCAGTTCTTTAATGATCGTAACAGCTCTTTGGTGCTGGAGTTGGATTGTGCAATTCTCTGGTTGTAAGACTCTTGTTTGGCAGCTATGATTTCTTTTTTGTAGTTGGATCTTATTATATTAAGCACTATCTTGTTATGGTCTGTGGGAGACTGTCTCCAGGCTTGTTCCATTTTGCGTTTTTCTAATCTAAGAGCTTTGAGGTGGCTAGAGAACCATTGGTTGAGGTGCTTTTTCGGTTTACATTTTCTTAGTTTTAATGGTGCAATGGTGTCTAAGGCTGTGCGCGTGGTTTTGTTATAGCCTTCGATGAGGTCGTAGGGGTTGGAAGTAGCAGGGAGTTGGTTAAGCATTGGGAGGATGAGAGGTATCCATTTTTCCACTGTGATATTTTTCTTACTTCTCGTGGGGATGGCTGAGGCTAACACATTATTGGTAATGGGGCTCGAAGCTTCGAGGGTAAAGGAGAGGAGATGGTGGTCAGACCATGGTTGTGGGGAGTTATTAGTGATGGAGGCCGCGCAGTAATAGTCTGCTACCCAGTCAAGGGTTCTCCCTTTGTTATGGATGGGGCCAGATACTTTTTGGGTAAAGCCTAATTCAGACAGAGTATGACATACATTGCTACAGTCTAGGCAGCGAGAACAGACATTATCTTCCTGAATACGTTCCCTGGTGGTAACAAATCGTGTCAGGTTTCCTTCATAAAGGTGAGTCAAAATGTGTCTGTTTGTGTCTAATTGATGTTTATTTCTACATAAATGGCAGTACCATTTGACAAGTGGGATATCATACCAGGGTGCAATTGCCGCCAAAGTGGGCAGTCTATTCATTTGCATGAGCCGAATAATTTTTCTATGGGTGGGGGAGGGAAACAATATCATGTGCCTTGCAGGTATTAAAAATGTAAGGTACAACCTAGCAAAGTCATATGAACTCTCCAATTGGTAAATGTACTCCTGTGTTCTTGCCAAGTCCCATTCCTTTGCCCTGATAATGAATTCCAGTCTCAGTTTTTGGTTACCCAATCCGCAGGACAGCCACTAGTCAATCTCTTGAAGAGAGGAGATCAAACTATTCCCCCTGTCCCAAGAGACACTGCAACCGAAAAAAAGTACCAAAGACAATATGGCCACTGATTGCACACACTCACTCCAACCCCCACTGCACCCTCATTGGACGAACCATGAGAAGTATCCTCTCAGTGGTCCTTACAACCCTGGAGCAGTTCGAGCATTACCCAGGGTGGATGAAGATGCGCGAGAGGATAGCTCAGCGACAACGTGCTCGCCTAGGAAGCAAGACGACACGAAGCACCACAGGTTCGATCCCTGGGTCCGCGCTTAGAAACCTCTGGGTATTAAGCACGTTATAAATAGCCAATCATATCATATCATATCAAGATGGAACCAAAGACAGCTATATGGACAGAATCGACTAAAGTTCTGAGAAGCCATGGCTCAAGTCGTTGGAGACTACATGACCTAGCAGCCTCAGACATGAAGTACATGTGCCATCCGCACACTCGGGACACACACTGACACCCAAATACATGAAGAACACATGCATACAGTTCTATGAGATAGAGGATGGTGACATTTACATACAGTCTGCATGTTTATTATTTTGCCACTAGATTATCACAGCAACGCAGAAACACCAGAAGCAAGATCATGTCTACAGGGTTGCAGATGCTTACACGCAACTACTTCCATGGAATGGCAGGAGTACCCACGGGACCTAACAGAGCCATGATGCATTAACCTGTGGTTGCTATATGGAAGACACACACATGGAAAACCAGGGCAGGGTTTAGGAAATCATAGTAGGCCATAATCGTCTCAGAAAACCTGAAACTTGCTGAGTGCTGTGCAAGCACAAGTACCGCAGTGAGGAACTAGGCCACTACCAAGGTGGCAATGTTGCAAAGTGACATTCTTTTCCCAGCAGTGGAGAAACATAATTCTCCTTAAATTCAGAAGAATTCAGAGCTTCAAGACCCATGCGCGCGGTCTCTGGGCACGACACTCAGCCGAGCTGAGAGCGAGCCAAGAGTTGGCAGCTGAGAAGCACAGCCATCTCACAGACCAGACGGTGATCGCAACAATATTGTTACATGCAAACTACGGTTGTGCAATGGGAAAGATGGACTTGTATGGCGACAATGGTCTACATGCAGTTACATCGCAGACACTTAGTTGCACACAGCACCGCGGACAGGTGCAGTCCAAGCTGGGAATTGATTTTGTCCCAGGCCTGGGGGCTCACGCCTCAACCAATCACAGTTTATAGCCCTAGGGGTGGGTAACTGGGGCCACCGACCAATCAGTGGGTCCACATACTGTAACAGTTAGTAAGTAACAATTTTCATGGAAAGGTCCATGCGAGACACCTGACATGGTCCGGGCCAATCTATGAACCTCTATAGGGGCTGCTATAAGGGAACTACGACTCTGCGGCCTATCCGGAATGGAGATAGGTTTTTGGAGAAGGGCCCGGGGGATGATGCTTTTGTGACATCACGTGCTATGAAAACTGACCTGCGAGCCAGAGTTCTTTGAGCTGTGCCTGGAATCGCCTCAGTGCATTTGATCCCTGTAGTTTGTTGATTGTAATAAACCTCAGTTGAACTTGCTACTTGTCTGGGCTTGCGTTGCTTTTGGGGTTGGGAAGGAGTTAGGCCTTCCATGAGTTTGATGTACATGAACTCTTAGCAACCGGCCCTGCTTGTCTCAGAGTTATCCATAACACTCCTGAAAAGAAATCTCACAGCAATCTTTATATTTAACCAATGCTTTGTCGCTTTTGGTCTTCATGGCCGCCCCTTTTATTTGTAATAAAGGGCAGGTTGGGACTGTCATCAGTTTCATATTTAATAAACCTTTCTTCACCAATACGCTCATATACAGAGAAGTCAAGCCCAACTCAAGGCGGATGGCCTCTATAGGGATGCTCTGTGCTAGGCCAAGGATCTTTCTCAAAACTAGTCCTTCAATCTTGTTTAGTCAAACTTCATGACTCTCGTAACAGATCTCTAGGCCGTACAGGACCATAGCTGTAAAACTCTGGTTATAGGCTAGGAGAATTCCCTTTAAACTATATCCAGCAGGCTTTGTAGAAATGTTTTTAATAACCGTCATCAATGTCAGTGCTCTAATCCTTTTGCTTTCAATTAACTATTTGCAAATTCCCTTACTTGCAATTTCATTACCCAAGTTAGTATAGTTGTTAATCCTCAGGATTTTATCTGTCTGGATATCTATCGTCTTTCTAGAGTGTCTCTTGGAACCATATCTCATATATTTTGTTTTCTCCAAATTGATCAGTAGATCGTTATACCTGGCATACCCACTTCACCTAGTGGCACTCATTTTCATATAGATATAGGTGTGATCGAGAATGATTACATTATCAGCATTTGCTAGCCAAATGATGTGTTTTGAGTCTGCTAGGTACAAATTAAAAAGCATGGGTGCCAATACGCAGCCTTGCTTTAACCCTTTGTGCATGGGATTGTTCAGCCTTACCTGCACCTTAGTAGCAGCATGCAGTTGAACCAAGTAATGTAATAGATGGCCTGGGATGCTTTTACATCTAAAAATCTCCCAGAGGCTCTCTATATTGACAGTGTCAATAGATCATAAAAAACCAAACAGAAAATACAATGGTGGATTCATATTGACAGAAGTATCTTGTATTAGAGAGTTTAGGGCTAGAATATTGTAGATTGCGAACAGCCTGCCCTGAAGCCATTTTGGAAAGGGCTCAAAAGTTTGTCTTATTCAACCCAAGTCTTAAGTTCTATTAACATAAACATAGCAGAAAATGTTGTTTGGGATGCTCAAAAGAGCTAACAACCTTTAATTTGCTGGGTCAGTCTTGATCCCTTTTTAAAAACTGGGATTGGAAGGGCTTTTGTCCAAGAATCCGGAATATAATTATAGGTTGTTTTTGTCTTGAACAGAATGTATATAAAGTAACTCCAATATTCTGGATTTCTCTAGCCACATTTGTCGGTCCATCAGGCCCGGGGCTCTAGAGTTCTTTATATATGGACTCAAGAATGTCTTCTCTATGGATAACCAAATCTATAAAACCAACAAGATTAGGGGGTAATTCATAGAAATCGGCACACAAGTAGCATACGCGGCTGGCGCACAGTGTGCGTGTGCGGCAGTGTGCGCCAGCCGCATGCGCCAAAACCCATTTCAGCGCACAGCGTATTAATGGATTTTAACATCCATAACCAGCCGTGGCGCAGAGTGGTGCAGTGACCCTGCAGCAGCACCAGTAACACCCCCAATCCCTCCCTGTGCGCCAAAAACATTGCACAAATCTCCTACATGGCGCAAAGGCCAGGGGACCAGCATACAGCTCCCCCCCAGCATGAAAACGCGTGTAAAAGTCCATGCGCACCCCTCAGAATAAACATACCACTCTTGCACTATCAAAAACACGTGGGAAACTCCCCGCACACCCCTCGACACAACACCTTCCGGCACCAGTGGCAACCCCCAGCCAGAGAGGCAGAGGGCTACCAGCTACAGTGAAAATGAAGTTGGTATCCTGGTGGAGCAAGTTCTGGGGCATTATGATGCCCTCTCCACACCATCGCATGCCGACAAGGAAGGACGGAAGAGGATCTGGAAGGACATAGTGGGTGCCATCAATGCGGAGGGGGTGGCACCCCGTGACATCAAACACTTCCAGAAGCGCTAGGAGGACTACAAGTCCAGGACCCTCAAGAAGGCCTGGTGCCAATTGGAAGCAGAGGATGCAGTGGGGCGCCGTGGCCATCTTACCAACCAGCAGATGAGGGTCCTGGAGCGCATTTGCCCAGTGCTTCACCACCAGATCCTCAGGATGCAGGCCCGTCTGGAGTCGAGTGGTAAGTGTCCATGCACTAATGTTTAAAAAAGGGCATGTTGCAGTGTGCTGGTAGTTAGCGACTTGGCTGCATGTGTGAAATGGGTAATGTTTGGATGTGTGTGTGCAGGGACATGATGGTGCCAGATGTGAGTCCAGTCAGGCGTGACCAAAATGAATGGTGCATGTGTAACAATGCATCATGCGGAGCAGCATGTGGAACGCACACATGTATGCATGCCTGTGTCTGTAATTTGACATGTTTGGGGTGTGAGAGATGTGTGCTGTTGTCATTGACATGCATGATGTACATGTCCGTGTGTTTGAGTAGTGTGTGCACCATGGATGCATGACACATGCTGGTAACAATGTGTTGATTCACTGATACAGCCTAGTCATCCCTGTATCCACTGTGTCTCAGGGTGTTCCGGGCCAAATGCATGACCCTCCGGTGATGCGTGTGCATATGACCTGCATGTCCCATGGTGCATGTGAGAATCAGCCCACCACTGGATGCAACTATGGTGCCTTGAATATGGATGCCAATGCCTGTTCCTGCATGTGTGTTGTCTGCACTGACCCATGTGTTGTGGAGGGACATGATGGAAGTGACGTTTGACAGTGCCACTCATATGCCATTGCTTTGTGTCTAGGGGACTACAGTTCAGTACCCTGATTCTTGTGTTCAATGTATCCCTTTAGACATCAGCAACAAGTGAAGAAGAGGGCGTAGACGGTGCTTTGGAGGAAAGCGGCAGGGATGCCTCCACCGCCTGGCGACACAAGGCCCAGTCACCCTCCCAGGAAATACCATCATCTGGGAGCGAGAGGACTGGTGCTGCGTCTGCCACTATGGCTGCAGCGGAAGGGGCGGATGATCCCCCACAGGGGCCTGCAATGGAGGAAGACGGTGCAGAGCCATCTAGGTTGGTGGTGGGCATAGAGGAGGAGGAGGCTCCTACGGAGCTGCACATGGGGCCTGGTAGGGGTGGTACCATTGGTGCAAGTGGTGCAGTCCAGGGGCAGGAGACAGCACAGGTTGCCGTGGAGGTGCCTGTGAATGTCTCTGTCCCTGACACTGTGACTGCATCACCATCCCAGGCCGGTCCGCAGGTAGGAGGGAGGTCCATGTCATCTGGCACTCCTCTACCTGTGGACGAGGGGACCCGTGACCGGGTGGAGTCCGTCCTGATTGTTGTCGTGTTGCGCACATGTGACATTCGTGATGACGTGTGGGGTTCCTGGGGGGCCCAAGCATGTCATCACGAAGAGCTGTGTGCCAACATGGGAGGGTCCATGGTCGGGGGTTTCTTCCATGTGTCGGCCACACTTGCAGCCCTCTCCGCCTCTGTGCACACCAAATGCCAGTCGTTCTCCGTGCCGTCTTCCGGCTCAGATGCTACCAGGGCCGCCTGTGGATCTGCCCCAACCAACGCAGCCAGCTGATGGAGATCCCATTCCTGTCACAGTTGGGAGTCGGAGGTCCAGCAGGGGTGGACACCCCACCAACTGGACCCCAGCAGATGGAGGATGTGCTGGCATCATCAGGCAGGGCACATGCACGACGGCACCGGTGGATTCCATCATCCCGGATGCCGTTGTGCTGGCAGAGGCAGTTGCGTCGAAGGCAGCGGCAGGCTCAGCATGGGAGGCATCATGGCTTGGGGCCACCAACATCAGATGGGCAGGCATCGGCCGGAGGGCAGGAGGACCCTGGATTGGGAGTGTCTTCCGTGTGCAGTAGTTGGGCCAGCGGATAGATGCGGAACGGCAGTGGGTGGAGGAGGCACAGCTCACTATGGTCAGGGCGGAGAACTTCATGCGCAGGGCATTGAGGTGGGCTGAGTGCCTTGCGGCAACTCGCAGGGAGTTGGAACAGGCCATAACTGCATCCCTGCGAGGCCTCGAGGCCAGGGAAGAGGCCCACCTCCGGGACATCGACGTGGAGTTCGATGATGCCCTGGCCCCAAACATCAACGAGTGAGCCGTTGGACTTGCCCGCCGCCATTGTACATAGTTCATTAGTGTTAGGTTTCCTTTGTTTTTACTTTCATTTTGGAGTTCATGGACATTGCTCCGCTTCGTGTATATAGTCCATTATTCATAGGACTTTTTAGTAGGTTTCCTTTTGTTTGTGGATCATGGATAATTTGGACTTCCATTGTATATTGTTACAGACTTGTACATACTTTATTGTAAATGTTCCCATGGATCAATGGTTTTCCTTAATTTGGATTATGTTTTTCTAATCAACATTGGCAATGGGCCACTTTTTAATCCAACATAACATATTTCATTTTTCCTTCATTGGATCTACATTTTCTCTTCTTTAATTTCTCTAATTGGACATTGTTTTTCAAGTTTAATTTCTTCAATGTCAGTTTATAATGTTGTAATACATTTTAGCTAACTTCAAAATTGGTATTGTGTTCTATCATTGGTTTTGTGCATGTCTCAATGAACATTGCCTCAGTCATGTGTTGCCACTGTGTGGATCCGTTGTGCATACCTGCATGGGCATGGTGGTCCATTTAAGACTGTGACGGCAGGGTAATTTGGGAGTGGGTTCTGTGGATGGTTGCATGCTTGTACTGGGGGGCAAGGGGGAATAGGGTTGGCATTAGGAACATGGGTGTGTTTTGTCAGGACATGTTGTTTGGTGGGCCATGAGTCGGGGCCTGCTGGCAGGTGCCCGTCAATTGGGGGACATGAGTCGGGGCCTGCTGGCAGGTGCACGTCACTGCTGGGTGGGTGGGGGTGCAGGGGGACATGAGTCGGGGCCTGCTGGCAGATGCCCGTCAATGCTGGGTGGGTGGGGTTGCAGAGGGACATGAGTCGGGGCCTGCTGGCAGGTGCCCGTCAATAGTTGGTGGGTAGGGGTGCAGGGGGACATGAGTCGGGGCTTGCTGGCAGGTGCCCATCAATGGTGGGTGGGTGGGGGTGCAGGGGGTGCAGGGGGACATGTGTCAGGGCCTGCTGGCAGGTGCCCGTCAATATGGGTGTGGGACATGAGTCGGAGCCTGCTGACAGGTGCCCGTCACTGCTGGGTGGGTGGGGGTGCATGGGGACATGATTCGGGGCCTGCTGGCAAGTGCACATCAATGGTGGGTGGGTGGGGGTGATGGGGGACATGAGTCGGGGCCTGCTGGCAGGTGCCCGTCAACGGTGGGTGGGTGGGAGTGCAGTGGGACATGAGTCTGGGCCTGCTGGCAGGTGCCCGTCAATGGTGGGTGGGTGGTTGGTTAGGGGACATGAGTCGGGGCCTGCTGGCAGGTGCCCATCAATGGTGGGTGGGTGGACGGGTGGGGGACATGAGTCGGGGCCTGCTGGCAGGTGCCCGTCAAAGGTGGGTGGGTGGGGGTGCAGGGGAACATGAGTCGGGGCCTGCTGCCAGGTGCCCATCAAGGGTGGGTGGGTGGGTGGGTGGGGTACATGTGTTGGGGCTCACAAGTGCATGGTGCCATGTGGGTTGCCTGTGGGGCGTGGTCAGGGGTGTAGGGTAGTCCACTGTGGTGTGGGTTGCCTGCAGGGCATGGGGAGGGGGGAAAGGGCACACCCGAGGGCCCACACTGCCAATACGTACCCCGCTCGCATCAGGTAAAATGCGTGTAGAAATCCACACACACCCCTCGGAATACACGCAGGCAGCCCATCCTCCCTCCCCATACCCCACAGGCAGCCCATCCACCCTCCCCATGCCCCACACGCAGCCCAAACCGCAGAGGGTACTTTTTCCATGCATTTAACCTAATGCGAGTGGGCTACACGTATTCCGAGGGGGGCGCAGGGAGTTTTACACGTGTGGGTAGGGTACGCGTATTCCGAGCACGCAATTTTGTTAGCGCAGGTGTGGTATGTGTATTCCGAGGGGTGCGCAGGGAATTTTACATGCGTTTTTGCTACCGCGGGCGGGGTACGCGTATTCCAGGCATTGCGTTTTTGCTAGCGCGGGTGGGGTACGCATATTCCGAGGGGTGTGCAGGGAGTTTTGCATGCATGGGTAGGTACGCGTATTCTGAGCACGCATTTTTGCTAGCGCCGGTGGGGTATGCGTGTTCTGAGGTGTGCGCGGGGAGTGTTACGCGCGCGGGTAGGGTATGCGTTTTCCGAGCATGCGTTTTTGTTAGCGCGGGTGGGGTAAGCGTGGAATTTTACACACGCATTGGCAGTGTGGGCCCTTGGGTGTGCCCTTACCCCCTTCCCATGCCCTGCAGGCAGCCCACACCACAGGGGACTACCCTACATCCCTGTCCATGCCCCACAGGCAGCCCACATGGCACCATGCACTTGTGAGCCCCAACACATGTCCCCCACCCAACCACCCTGAAGGCCCACACTGGAGGCCCCGACTCATGTCCCCCCTCCCGACATGTCATCACACTCCAGACCCATGGCCCTTATGGCCACCCAAATCCCACACCACGCCACCCCAGTCCAAACACCCAACCAAGCATTCCATCCACTCCACATTGAATTCCCAATGTCATGATAGAAAATAAATAACCAGCATGCCCATGAATACATGTCCCTCAGACCCACATAATGGCGACATATGACTGTGAAAAACCACATTGTGACATGCACAAAACACATGAGAGAAGACCACACAAGTAAAGTATAGAAAAAAAGTGTATTGAAGAATAAACCAAATGAATAAAACAAAGCAGACAATAACAAAATAAAAAATATTCCAAGTCCGGAAGTCCAAACAAGGAAAAAAAATGAATGCTGTAACCAATAAAATCCAAAGTAAAATGGCTCCAATGAGTCCGTCCATCAAACAAAAATCGGAGTTCCAAAAAAGAAAAGTATTCCACCATGGGTCCAATAAAATTAAATCCAGGTCCAAAACTATTTACAAATGAACATCCAAGGGTCCACGAGCCCAACAATCCAAAGGAAACCTAACCTAAATCCTACCTAATAAATAACTATATACAAAAAAGCGGGGCAAAGTCCATGCGCCCCAAAGGAAAAAAAAATAGAAAGGAAATGTACACCTACATAACTATTTACAAAGGCGGCGGACAAGTCCAACAGCTCACTTGTTGTTGTTCCGGGCCAGGGCATCATCAAATTCCTGTTCAACGTACGGGAGGCGGGCCTGTTCCCTGGCCCGAGGTCTCGCAGGGATGCAGCCATGGCCTCCTCCAACTCCCTGCGAGTTGCCTCGAGGCACTCAGCCCGCCTCAACGCCCTGCGCATGGAGTTCTCTGCCCTGACCATAGTGAGCCGTGCCTCTTCCGCCCGCTGCCGTTCCGCATCTATTTGCGGGCCCAACCGCTGCCACACAGAAGACACTCCCAATCCATGGTCCTCCTGCCCTCCGGCTGATGCCTACCCCGCTGATGTTGATGGCCCCGAGCCATCATCGCTCACACCTTGAGCCTGCTGCTACAGTGCATGTGCCCTGCCTGTTGATGCCTGCACGTCCTCTTCCTGCCTTGGGTCCAGTTGTTGTGGTGGCCACCCCTGCTGGACTTCTGACTCCCTACTGTGGCAGGGATGTGTCCTCCAGCAGCCTGGCCGCTGAGTCAGGGGCAGCTCCAGAGGGTACCAAGGTGATACTTGGGCAGGAAGATGGCACGGAGGACGACTGGTGCATAGGGGGTTCAATTGAGGAGGGGGTTGGTAGAAGGTCCAGCACACTGAGGAACACAGCACTGGTGGCCCATCCTAGTTGGTTGACGCGGTCAACTAGGCATCCGGAATAACGTGCAGTGTCGTCACGAGAACCCTGCACGTCCTCCCGAATGCCATGTTGACGCAACGCCACCCCAGCCATCACAGGCTCAACACGGTCCCGGATCGCTATGTCGGCAGGGAGAGGAAGGCCAGTTGTTGTGTGCGCATCCCCTCCCTGAAAATGGGTCTGGATGAAGGCATCCCTGCTGGTGCTGGATGATGCAGTCACAGGATCAGGGACAAGATTACACACCGGCACCTCCACAGCTGCCTGTGCTTCCTCCTGTCCCTGCCCCTGGACTGCACCACAAGCACCAGTGGAATCCCCCCTCCAGACCCCCTGCATGGGCCTTCCACGGCCTCCTCCTCAACCAAAACCTCCACCAACCTGGATGACTCAGTGCCATCTTCCTCCATAGGCCCCTGTGGGGTCTCAGCTGCACCTTCTGCTGCTGAGGATTCCACCTCTGACCTCCGCCTCTTGGACCTACCCTCGGCTGCTGCCGCCGCGGACGCTGCACCAGACTCCTCACTCCCCGACGAGATGACAACATGGGAGTGGAGCTGGGCCTTGCGTCTCCAGCTGGCGGTGGGATCCCTGCAGGTGTGCTCCACAGCACCGTCTCCGCCCTCTTCATCAGTTGACGCTGCAGACACGGAGAGACAGAACACAGGCATCAGGGCACTGTACAATGGTCTGATACACACATGACAGTTGCACATGAGTGGCAGTGTCAAACTTCACACATGGCATCACACTCCCCAACACACATTTCATTTGAACCCACACACATGCGCAAATTAACAGGAATGTTGCAAAAGGCAGCACCATCCATACACATACAACAGCATGAGCATCCAAAGCTTAGCCTGACATCACATGCAACACGGGGAGTGCCAACACATGCACACATGCCACCAGACATACATGCATCTGTACATCTCCACCACCTGTCACAGTGAAATCATCGGCATCCATGTCACATCTGCCAATCAGCCTCCTACATGTCGGTGTCATATGCATCCATGGCGTATCCCAGGGGCACACATGTTAAATACACACACACGCACATGTACATTTTGCACATACATGAAGGTGGAACCAGCATCCATGTGTCACACCACAAACATGCCACAATACATACACAGAAATGTATACATGTGTGCACCTACACATGCATTTGGCCATCATGCATTTGAACACATACACCATTGATGTGCCTCACACATTACTGGACTCACATGCGGCAGCCTCATGTCCCTGTACATACACATCCATACATGGGCCTTTCAAGACATATGTCCAACCTGCACACTCCTGGAACACCTCAACATGCACTACGTCCAATCAGTACGCATGGACACTTACCGCTCGACTCCGGACGGGTCTGCCTCTGAAGGACCTGGAGGTGGAGCGCTGGATGTATGTGTTCCAGGACCCTCATCTGGATGTTGGTAAGGCGGACCCGGCACCCCTCTGCATGCTTTGCCTTCAAGAGGTGCAGGGTCTTGCTGAGGGTCCTGGACCTGAAGTCCTCCCAGCGCTTCTGGATGTGTTGCATGTCGTGGGCTGCCACCCCCTCCACGTTGATGGCAGCCACGATGTCCTTCCAGATCCTCTTCCGTCCTTCATTGTCGGTGTGTGAACTTCCAAAGAGGGCATCATAATGCCACAGGACTTGCTCCACCAGGATGCCAACTTCATTGGCAGTGAAGCTGGCAGCCCTCTGCCTCTCAGCTGGGGTGTTGCCACTGGTGCCAGATGGTGTTGTGTTGGACATGGCAACCCCAGAGGCAGGTGTGGGTGGGCAACTGGGTCCTGGGGCTGGGCTGTGGAGCGATGGAACTTCAGTCGGTAGTCTTCTGTTCCAGCAGTGGTGGTCACAGCAACTGGACCCCTGCAGATGGCTAACGTGCAGGCACCAAATAGCAGGGCACGTGGCCAGCAGGCAGGCAGCAGCAGATGGCAGGTGGGAGCAGGCTCAGGGCTCTGGGGGGCAGGTAAATGGCCTTCTGGGCAGGAGCGTGGTCTTCCATGTGTTGTCGCGTGGTTAGCTTGATACGGAGTGAATTGGCATGTGAAAAAATAGCACGTCAGCGTGTAATTTGAGGAAAGGCCCTTAGCGCATAAGCGTGTCTGTGACGTAACGCATGCGGGCATTTCCCTCGTGACAGGTGCATAGTTAATCAGCACGTGAAAAAACAACACGTCCGCGTGTCAATGCTTGTAATTCGGGGAAAGGCTCTAAGCGCCTAAGTGAAGTGACGCGTGCGGGCGTTTCCCTCAGCACAGTTTAAACTTGACCGGGGACCAGCAGTTCGCTGTACGTGCCTTTCGTGGAGACCGACGTGTGTGTTGCTGCTTCGTGTTGTTTCACGCACCATCACAACTTCACAGCAGATCAAGGACGTACCTCTTCTTTTGGCGGGGGTATTGGCTAACCATGTTTTTTGTTACCACGCTAGTCTGACGGTGAGTCACGCATGCTATTTTTCCCACTGCGGGTGCCCTGTGTATCGTGTACCCATTTTCGAGGTCATAGTAGCCTGCGTATCCCACACGTATGTGTTTTTTGTGTCCCTGGGTGCCACCGCATACTGCGGGAGGTTAATTCCGCACACGTGGGATACCGGGGGTTGTGTGCACGGTTTTACTGCAGTTTTGGGGTGCCTGAGCATTGCGTGACCCGTCACTTTATCACCGGGGTCATATACAGCCGTGCAGGTGCACAGGGGTGCTGTTAACATCTTGTATCCCACCCACTTCACCCCAATTGCCCAGGACAATTGCTGTGTACACCTCCCATTGGCACTACTCCATCTGCGCTGGCACTACTACATCTGTGCCATGGCTGGGAGGCCATGAAAGGTGAGGGGTGCCTCAGCTGGGCGTACTCCACGTGGCGGGCATGGTCAGGGACGTGCCGGGGTGACTAGTGAGTAGGGGGACTCCAAGGTGTCCAGGGTGGCTGCAGAGGGGGAAGAGTCAGGGGTGCGCCACTTCAGCACAATGTTGTGTCACGTGTTGGTTGAGTCATGCCACCACCCCCTGCAGCTCTGGGAGATGCAGTTCTTGCATCTGGCACTAGCGCCAATGTGACCCGGCAGTCCCTTTCATCAACTGCTACGGGCCCAAGGGTAGCGGTACTGCAGGTTCAGCTGTGGACACCACCACCCAGGCTCAGGGTCTGCCAGCGCAGGCTGCGTTGGCACCTGAAGAGTCCCAGGAAGATTTCCAGGAGGTCAGGAGGCACACCGTAAGCGCACGCAGGGCTGCCCTGACCGAGGCATGTGTCCCTGGGGCAGTATTGTCATCTGCTGCCCCGAGCAGCCGGGTGTTGGCAAGTGCATGGGCAAATGCAGCTGACACCACCCCCGTTGTGAGTCTACCATCCAGGACAGTCCTGGTCAATGATCCTGGCACAGCGGATGTTGCTGCGCAGGGTCAAGTCAGGATCAACCAGCAGCAACCGACACAAGTCAGGGCTTCCATCATTGTTCCACCTACCACTCCCTCGGTTCAATCCACCAGCACCACTGCCAATACTGATCAGGGCAGATTTTGCCACTCAGGGTCACACCGCAGTCCAAGAGGAGGAAGGTTGCACCTGCAGAGGCTGGGACCCCAGACACAGCTCCGGCCTCCGGCACATCAAGGAAAAAGCCTTTCTACGTGCAGGAACTGGACTTCCTTGTGTACGACGTGTGGGACCACAACCGTGATATCCTAGTGGGGCCGAATTGTCACACTACGGCTGCCCATTGTATTTCCCACTGGAAGCAAGTTGCGGATTGTGTGAGTGCATTTGGACAAGAGGTGCGCACAGCTCAAGAGTGACTCCAATGCAAGCGTGCCTCCAATTATGCTGTTGACTGGTGGTGGGTCACCAGTTCAGAAGGAAGACGTTACTTCGCACGAGTCAGTCGTTGTGGGGTTCATACCAGCAGAATTGGTCGAAGGAGTGGGAGAGATGCTGGACTTTGACGCCCCGTTCAGTGAGTGTTCTTGCGTGTTTGTCCAGACCATGTGTGGTTTGCTTGTGTGATGTGTTTTGCTTGACTGCCACTACATCCTATGTGTACATGGTTCTCATGTGCGAGTCATGCAATGCTTCACTGATGCTTGCCTGCTGTGCAGGATGCTGGACTTGTAGAGCAGACGGGGACTGTCCACATCAGCACACCTGCGCCCTGCTCACATGTTAGTCACCCGGCTGCCCCTCCAGTCCATGTTCCAGCTCACTGGCCCTTCTGCATGCAGCCTGGGGTGTCTTTACACCCAGCACTGGGACTATGTCATCGCATGACTGCCGTGCATGTGTCTTCTGCCTGCATGCGGGTACTCCACGTAGGCATGCTCCCTTGCCCCTCCACTCCCCTGCACTCCAATTTCACCATGGCACTGGTGGGTATCATGTTGGAGTACTGCAGTGGCCTTTTCAAAGCTCCTGTGTACATGCACACTTACCTCTGCCAACCTGCCAGACACATACAGTGGGGTACATCCTTTGTCCTTGGTGCAGGGTGTCTCACTCGGACTGTGCAGATGACAGATGTGTCACAGGGACATGAGTGCCCATTCATGCTCTATGTGCTTTCCATGCATGCCCCTATATGTCCTTGACTGGATGATCATTGTAGTACGTGTCCAGGATGACCTACATTTCATGGCATTTGATCATCCATTCCATGGCCACTCTGGCTCAGTCCTGCATCACGCACATGTTTAGGTTGTCAGTTTGTGTCGGGCACAGGCCTGTCCCTGTTTCAGGCCTCCTGGCTCTGTTCAACTGGTGCAGTGGCTTCTGCTCACATGGGTGTACTACTGAAGGTTCATCATGTGTCCTGCTTACTGTCCCATTATCATCTGGTGTGTTGTCAGTTGACTCAGATGGTGAAATTGACGCTAGTCAACACTGTCTGCCAATACACAGGTCTCTGGTCACCCTTTCACTGCCATGCAATGCCGCCCTGCATTTTCACTTGGGGGGGTTTGCTTGTAGCCATGCAACCCATTGCATGCACATTGCATGCGATGCCTGAACTTGCCCTTACACTGCCTTCACATTTATTGATAGACATCATAATGTACTAGTTCATGTAGATAGTGGGTAACATACACATGTTCTTCACTGCATCAACCCACTTCTGAGTCGTGTTACACCGTTCTACATGCCTCCTCACTGATGCAATGTCAAAGTGACCTGGCGTGTATGGTCAGATTATAATCCCTTCTGTTTCACGAATGCCACGGGCACAGTTAAATCCTGTGACAAATGTACTCAGTAATGGAACTCCCTAGTGGTTGTTTAGCAAAGTTGATTGATCAATATACAGCCTATACCAACTGGCATAGGGCGCAGATTGAATGTAGCCTGCCAATCGGGTTGTAATGACTGTGGGGCTGCCTTCACATGTGTATCTGTATACTTCCACATACATCAAAGCTAGCAGCATTGTAGCTGCTTGCTTTGCTGTATTGGATGCTGTTCATGTTCACAATACAGGTGAATGGGGAAAGGGGTGTTTTTAAATGCTTTCACATGTACATTTGCAAGCAGCTTCAACGTTGTGTAGTGCAACATTGCGACTACTCACTTATGTGTGTGTGAAAGTGTTTATTTACAGATGTGTCTTCCGCAGCTTTTTTGTTGATTGACTAATATGTAGTTGATTAACGTTCATGCTGGTGAGATTTCTGCATTGCGCACGTTATGTTCAACTGGCATAATTCTGAAGGTGCACTGTAGTGCATTATGTGTACGCCCAGGCCCACTCAGATAATATGGTGGGGGCTGGCCCTGGAGTTTTTAAACAAGGAATGATGGAATAGGGCACATTCATAGCACAGTGTGCTCAATCAGGCCCTGAGGGGTGTTGTGGAGGCTTCATGTCCTGCAGCTCGGACCGTACTGGGCGTTATGGTCCCCCATGCCTGGTTGCAGGCACTTGCTTTGCTTGAGACATTCACTAGATGTACATGACCCATGCTACCTGTTAGGCAGAAACCTGTGCAGTTCCCTCTGGGACCTCTGCAAAAAGTTTAAGACTACAGGAGTTAGCAGTAAACCCAATTGGTAGCAGTCTGCACCACCCAGATTTACCTGGTAGCTGTGGCTGAGCAGTCAGACTTCTCTCAAGATGAGTTAGGCAGTATTTAGAGTATACAAAATAGGGCAATTTACACAGTAGAACAAGCAGACACTGATCAGAGCTTGGGTGTAAAGATATATAATTATTTATTTAAAAACACATCTATGAGAAACACACTGGCACTAATATGGCAAACAACTTCAATCACAGTCACTATAAGTATGTATCAATCCCATAACAATATTTTGACAAGTCTAGGTTCAAAGGCACCACTTATTTGCAGACATAGGTGAGTGCTTTAACCTAGATGGCACTTTAGTATTCGTTAAAAAGGGAGAGAAAAAGGCAGGATTTGAAACCAACTCAGTACCAACACTTTTACGAAGCAAATGCAAGGCAAGCAAGGCAGGGTCTACTGTAGATCACAAAGTTCAGAGGCCAGGCCCACTCGGAGAGAGGCAAGGTGGTATGTCCCAAAAATACCACAGTGGAAATGCACTTCAAGTCTTTGTAGCAAAATGTCACAGAAAGGTTGGACCAGTTTTAGAACAAAAGTTAAGAAGGTCTGGAGGCGACCCTGTGGAAAGGTAAGGATTTAAGACACCTCACGCTAACCCTTTCAAGGGAAGCCAGGCGGACACAGTACCTTGAAAGTGGAGAGACAGCTCCGGCAGGGGCAGTTGTTCCTGGTGGTGGATGCAAGTTGGGGCTTTGCCAGAAGAAGAGATGATCTCGTCATAGAGGAAAGTTGAAGATCGTTGCACCACCAGGGAAGAGACCAGCCGCGGATTGCTCCATCACAAGGCACCATCTTTTGGTCGCGGTACAGTGGTTAGCGGCTATCCGGTTGCCGGGGTGCTCAGCATGGGCAATTCAACCACTAGACGTCCTGGAAGCGAAGAAAAAGCAAGGGACTGGTTGTTCCCACCAGTCAAAGGGAAGAAGACTCTCTGGCAGGGAGATCTTCTCTGTCGTTGGGAAGTGGTGAGTCGGTTCAGCAGGGCCCCACCGGTGGTGTCGTCGTTGCAGGTTGGCTCAACTTCTCCCTCGTCGGATTCTTAGGTCCTGTGACGACTTCTGAAGTTCCAGTCCCCAAAGTCCTGCTTTTATACAGAAAACCCCCATTCATTCAGCCTAGCTGTCAATCAAACATGCTAAGTGGTGAGCGGGGCGGCTCACCACTTGGGCTAATCACACCAGAGTGCGACTTGAGTTGGCAAGGCAACTCAGTCCAGGGTGCCTAAACCCCCTCCCACACCCCCTGTGGTACCCAGACAGAATGGAACCACTCTGGAGGGCTTCTGTGCAGAAGCCCGCCAAAAGTGGAACAAAGGGCTCAACCTTTGGTTTGGAGTTACAGAGGCAAACACATACGCCATTTTAAAAACCGAGTTCTGGCAGAAAATACCAACCGGTGAATTTATGGTAAACAAATAAACCGGTGGTATGTTAGAGACTAATGTGAAAAAGTATTAGCCTCGAACAATGGGGAAATCCCATACAGAAATATTCGCAGTCGAATATAAAAAAGTAGTATCCGCTGCCACCAGCCAAAACTCGACGAGGGGGGACGGGACAGTGCCCCCTCGAACAACAGACCCAGGGGTAATCGAATTACCCCTACCAGTACATCCACAATAGGATGGTTTGTACTGGTTCTGTTAGTAAATTTAGGTCTAGTAAAGCCAATGGTGACTTTACATGCCCTGAGGGACAGTAGTCAGTCCCAGGGTATGGAGTCTATGGTGGGGGTCACCTAGGACACCCCAGTGTTATGGCACGGAGGGTGCTGTGTAACACACATAGCAAAACACATGAGACCCTATGGAGTAAAAGACCCCATCGCCCATAGAACACATTAACATTCAAAGAAATACCACAAATCATGTCCAAGAGTGGGAGGAAAAGAGTCTCACTCTTGGCAGGATGACAAAAACAAACTCCAGAAATCCAGAAAAGGTGCTGGGGGACTCACTAGGTTAGGAAATTCAGCCTTAACAGAGAATTCTCCCTAACACCACCTGGTACGGGCCGATCTGCAGATGGATGGAGCTATTTTGGTGATGATGTTTTAGTGATGCATGTGTACATGCATATTACTTGTGTCATTGTGTGTTTGGATTCATTTGCAGCATGGTCAATTTGCAGTTCAGACATGCTTATGGTATGTTCAATCTCTTTGTTGCCATTTGTCTTTTCTGCCTGTGACATGTGCCTGACAGAGGTGGTGTCTGATGGAGTTCATATACTACTGTTTGTACTTGTGTAGGCTTTGCTATTCATACACATCCATTTCTGCTTTTGGGATGTCTTTGCATATCAAGGCCACTGGATGCATGGCAGGTTCTCATTTGTGTGTGACATGTATGCTTCATGTGTTGCCTGTCAATAAGATGTCTATGTGTGCGTGGATTATGTGCTCTGACATGTGTAATCATGTTTCTTTTTCCCCCTTTTCAGATGATGACGCAATGGAGCCAGAAGATGGTGTTGTCATGCCAGACACAGGGTTGCTATCACACCAGCACCCCAGCACAAGTGGGGGTCGTGGGGTGGTAGACCACGAGAACCCACTTGTGCTCCAGACCATCGTGTCTAGGGCTGGCAATGAGTCTAGCCCGGATGATCACTCTTACGACAATGTCGAGTTGGATGTGCATCGGGTCAATTCGTCAAGGGTGAGTGATTCTGATGTGGACGCTCCTCTGCCTGTGGTGAATTGGGATGCAGGTCACACTCCACAATAGTTGCTGATGTGCCTGGGGCATCACGTCAATGGAGGAATGTAGTCCTGCAGCCGCGGGCGGTGCCAACCCAACAAGGACGTCGGCTCCTTGGGCCCCACAGGTGTCAAGCCCAGCAACACGGTGGTCGCGCACCACTGGGGTATACTGAGTGGGAGCAAGCCATGGTTGCCAATTCCGAACACCAGGGGGCAGCAATTGATAACATCGCTGAGAGCATGGAGCATGTGGCCCAAACCGTGTTCCCCTCTGCCAGGCAGGTGGATCTCCAGCAGCGGGTGGCACAGCCCACGGCCCGCTCGCTCAGGCTGGGCATGGTGGCCTCAGACAGGGCACGCCGGGCTGAAATGGTGTCTTTGCGTCAAGCAATTGCTGCTCATGCAGAGGCACACATGGATGCCATGAGGGTTGACTATGAATCCCTCAGATCTACTCTGGGTGTGCTCTTGATGACACAGAGGCAGCGGTCAGAGGAGAGGTTGGAGCAGCTTGAGCATACCATCTCGGCTGAGCTACATGCTTGCCGGGAGGTGTATCAGTTGTCCAGCCAGGCCTTGAAGGAAGAACTCTGTGTTACAAGTGTTACCTTGCAAGAGGAAGCACGCGTATCTTGAGAGGTTCTGCATGCTGACCCACGTGTCATCGCCGCACAGAACAGGGCTCACCCGTCTTGCAGACTTGCTTCCGACGAGGGGCAAGCTGTGCATAGGCGTGGTCAGGGTACTGTGCTACGTCAAGCTTTTGAGCCAGAGGGCGAGGAGGATGATGAGTTATCTCCCACACAGGTCGGGCTGTGCAGGCGTTGAGCCCATGGAGGTTTTTTTTTTTTTAATCTCTACATCATTGCATGTTGGTGTTGAGGTGCACCCTGTACCTCCCCCCACCTGGGTGCCCTACCCCCTGGGTCATACTTGGTCATTTTTTATTTTTATAGTTAGTTTAACTAGTTAATATCATTTTTTATAGTTAGTTCAATTAGTTCAAATCGTTTTTTATAGTTATTTTAATTAGTTAACATCGTTAAAAATTGCTTGTCTATTGAGCAGTCATGTGACGGTGTGGTGCTTTGTGGCTTTTGAAAGCATCCACTGTCTGTTCCAGCTGGGCCCTTCAAGCTTTTCTTGTGTATGTGTCTGCAGCTGGGGTCCTGACTCATATATGCCACTCCTGCTTCCCCTATCCACGGGCTTGCAAGGATGGTTCAGTGTTACAACCATTTACACAAGGGCATTTGACTTTCGTCATATCTGTGGCCTGTCTGCTGCTGTACTGCTTGTGTTAACACCCCTAATGGGGATAATGTAGTTTTTCTCCACCGCATGTGTGCAATCAATTTTGGTGAGTACATAATTGATATGTCCATTTATTGATTTTGATGTTGATGTGTGTTCTTTTCTTGCCTGTATATGTGCTTGATGCACTTCATGGTGTAGACAGTAGTCTGCACCGTTTGGCTGTCAAAGTCACATTGATGGTGGGAGGAGGTTGGGTGTAGGTCTCAAACATGGCCTCCAGACTGCCTTTCACAGCAGACACAGGGCCAAGAACTACAGAAACCTGGCCACGTTTGGTGGTGCACACGTGCCCATGCGTGCACAAGCAGAAGCACAGGGCTTGTGCTCAGACATCCGACAGAAGCAGACGTGTTTCCAGGAGCTCCAGGCAAGGTGAGCAGCACAAGGGACCACACCCCAGCCGAACTTCCTCCAGGCCCCTTGCACATGCATGCTAAGTAGCGCCACTGCTGGGGAGCTTGGCCAGACATTGGGGAAGAAGTGCACAGTACAGCTAAGACACGTTGAGGAACAAATGCCAAGTAGCTTTACAAGTTGTATTGGGCACACGGAGGGGGTGTCACCCATATCCTCGAGTCCCCCCTGCTCCATGGAAGCCGAGTTGTTAGTGCAGTAGTGTTCCTATCTAGAAACTATACAGCGCACGGGGGCACCCAGCAATGCACAGACTCGAGTGCTGTGCATATCATTTGCATATGCAAATTGACACGTGCACTACCTATTGTATCCGCGGCTGGCAGATCACGACTTGTACTGAAGTCGCAGCTTGCCAAATGCGTCTAGCAGCTCACCCAAGGACCATTCTATCATGTGTGATTCTTAACACATTGGTCTTCCATTTACTGTGGGGCCATGTGCGGCTGCCTTACTGCATTGACAGTGTATGAACCATCACAGGGGCAAGCAAGAGTTTAAGAACAAAGCAGCAGACAAGAGTGTTTGTTTGTGGAGAAGTCACTTAGTTTGAGGCATGAATGGTGTTGTGTGTGTGCTGTAAACATACACAGATTAGTAACTCACGCTCTCTTTGCAGCATTTTACTGCTCCTGTTACCTGACCTGAGAGTGCGGAGGCAGGAGGCCAGCCACTCACCACAGAGATAAGTCTCTCTTTGGCTTGCAGTTGAACCATTTTGTACAATGTGCATGAAGAACATGGTTTCTCTGATTAAGTATGTGTTGTTGTCAATAGTTGTATTTAGTATTTTGTCTGATTTCCCTTGTCCATCCAACTCCCCTCTACTGCCCCACTTTCCGTTTATCCTGAATACCAATGCCTATCCAAACAATGGATCCCTGACCCTCTTTCCCCGCCGAGGTCTTGGATGCCTGTGTAAGTTTTACCTTGCAGGCGCCCAGACCGCGGAGGGGGTGGTTGGTTCTTGCCACTCCTGCACCTGTACACCAGAGCTGTGACACTACCCATCAGTTGTTGCATACTCATTGTATATAGTGTACTGAAAATGCTAGCCATCCTGTTGAACCATTGCTGAACTGTGCTACCTTGGTTGTTCTATCATTCTGCTTGGACATGTGCTTGGACATTTTCTGCAACTTAAAGTCATCTACTGGAGACTCTTCCAGGTTTTCTTTCTGGCTACAAGCTTTTTCCGTGATTTGGGGGTTTGCCTCATTGGAGTTCTCTGTGATTTGGCATTTTTACCAGTCAAGGTGGCCTCTGAGGGGGCTGGACCCTATTTACACGCAAGGTAGAACATGGAAACCAAGGAGTACTGGTATCCTGAAGCCAGGTAGGCTAGGAGGAAGAAGGCTACAGACCCCAGACACAGTTCTTCAGAAGGTCATGGTGATGTGTACATGAGGGAGGGCCTTTTGTTGTTGGACAGTAAGCTTGGCCTACAGTGTTTGGCCACTCTCTGACATTGTCATTGTGGGGTACTATGTACATGATGTGTTCTGCTGGTCAATGTCAGTTCCTGTGTTGTGTTTACTTTTCAGGTGTCAGGGGATTGTTGTGGTTTGACATGCTGGGGTGTACACATGGGCTATGTTCACATGTGATGTGTACAGGACACTGAGGGTCACTTGATTTCACATGCATATATATATATATTTTTTTATTAAAATGTTTTGTTTGAATTTACAAACTTTTCATTTGTCTGCACGTAATCAATAAAACAGAAAGGAACCTTCAACTTAATCAACTATATTTCCATTAGTAATGTCTGACCAAAAACTCGATGACGCTAAATATCAATCGTTGATTGCTTCCTTCAAGGAGTTCCGCCCATCTTTCCTCTGTAGTTGCTTGTTTGCCAGAAATTTTGAAAAAGTCTTTATATAAGTCTCTTTTCTCCTTCAAGGCCGGACATACCATAATCACATGGAACAGGGTTTCTGGTCTGATTAACTTGCAAAAGGGACAGGCGTCCGATTTGTTGTTTGTTTTGCCTATCAGCACTTGATATTCACAGGTCGGCAGAATATTTAATAGAAAATGCAAAAACAGGTCACGAATACTGCCACTGGGAAATGTACTAAGTATTTAGGTAATTGGTTAAGTGCCCTCACCTCTGTTTCTGAGTGTAGGTGTCGTTTGAAGGTTTTCTGTGGTTCTATTGTTCTGAGCCAATCATTCATTTGTAATTTGCGTTTTGCGTATTGTGGTCTATTAAGTAACAATTTGTCTGTGATATCTTCCGCTGTCATTTTCACTTTTATTTCATTCGACCATTTCGATAGAGCTGCTGTTTGGACAGCTTCCTTTTTTTCTTTTAGAATCTCTAAAGCTGGTATTTCTTCTTCAGACATGATTTTTCTTAGCAAGTCCATTTGCTTCCACAATACTATCGATTGAACTGATTGGAAATGATTGCGGCAGGGCGAGGGTTTTCCTCAAAAACAGAGCATCATAGTACGACCATCTCATTATGTTTTAATTGACAATTGTCTCACTTGCATATGTAAGGATCGGGATTACTTTCTGTCTATACAGCAAGATTGTGGCCTTCATAGAAAATGTCCCGTATTTTGCATGAAAGAAACGTCCTTGTTTCGCTAGCGCTCTCGCTTTTCCTTCAATGTGCTGTTGCCATTCTGCTTCATTTGATGATGGATTAATTATTGCACCTAGATATTTGATTGTTTTAGTTGTCAGGAGCACTTGGTTTCCTATCTGAATCTTCATTTTACGTTGTTTCTTTGTTTTTGGAGTAATCAGTGTCATTATTCTTGTCTTGTCAATATTAATTTGTAACTTATTAACCATCATGTACTCTTCTGCTTTGTTTACTGTATGTTGCAATCGTTTTAATGTTTTATCCAGAATAATAATGTCATCTGCGTAGATTAACGTTTGGATTGATTCATTATTAATTTTTGGTGGATTCGCAAAGTTATTTTGGATTTTTTCTTCAAAGTCATACGTGAAGAGATTATAAAGACATGCAGCCAATGGGCAGCCTTGCTTCAATCCATTTTTTTCCGATGGGATAAATTCTGTTACTCTTCCCCCTTTCATCAATCGAACACATATCGACGTATTAGAGTCTAATTCTATTACAAGATTCAGAATGTTTGGCGGACAACCCCATTGTCTTAGCTTAGCCCATAACTATTGTCTATTTACTGAATAGAAGGCAGTTTTTAAATCTACGAAGATGGCATATAGTTGTTGTGATTTAACCATTGCTTCATATTTCAACATGTTCAGTAATAGGATATTGAGTGCATGTCCCTACTGACACACACTTACACAATGCTCCACCACATGTACAACCACCCTTCCATGCCCACACCTGCACACAGATACCCTTCTTTGGCACGCTGTGTCCCTGCAGTGCATGATCAATTACCATTTGGGGATCGTGTACATGTGTCAATAGGTTATTTTGTTGCTTGTCCTTTTTATGTGATGCTCAAGGTGTATCCCCAACACAATGGCTGCTCACAGTGCTGTGTGCTGATCAGTGTATTTCAGGAGACACACACAGTACACGGGTTAGGGATTAGCAGATTTGGCTTGGACAATGAGAATTTGAACAGGCATTCAGTCTTTTGTTGATGTTACCACTGGTGGCAAGCATTTGTGTATGACTTGGTATGTGTGGGAGTTTGTTGGTCATTCATTTCATCTGATTCCATGTCAGGCGTGATTGTCTCGGCCCTCTTCCCATTTATCACATGTCACTTCGTATGTAATTGGTCATGTGTTGGGCTTTTGCTGTTGCATGCCATGTCATGGTGGGGCAGACAAGGGTGATGTGGGTTGGGAGGGTTTGGGTGACATACCAGTGATTGCCATGGCCTGTTTTGCAGGGTGTGGTGTGCTACACACCTTGCATGTGTTTCTTTTGGTCGCACAGGATTGGTTATGTTTAAGTAGCTAAGGATGCACACAATGTAGCACTTCCGTGGCAACATTCTCAGGGTGGTAAGGTTGTGACAATTGACTGTCTCTTTGTCATCATCGATTGTCACCTGGTATGTGCCAGGCCTGTGTGCATGTGGTTGGGGATTTGGCTGCACCACCATGTCCACCGGTACGTCCCGCCGTGTTGCAACATTGTGCGGGACACATGCTGCCACAATGATCCTGCACACTAATGGGGGTGCATATAGTATCTGTCCACCAGAGCAGTCAAGGGAGCGGAAGCGTGACTTGAGCACTCCCAATGTGTGCTCCACTATGCCCCTGGTTGCAATATGGGCAGTGTTGTATCTTACCTGGGGTGGTGTGGTGGGGTTCCGGATTGGCGTCATCATGTGGTTGCTCAGCGGGTAGGCACTGTCCGCTGGGGAGGTGATAATGGTTGTGATTAGTTGGGTTTGTTTATTTGTCTGTGTGTGACATGCAAGCATGTGCACAGGCATTTGTACTCACCTAGGAGCCATGTGTGGCCATGCTTCCCAGCTTCCAGGGCCCGCCTCAGGGTGGACATTCTGTATATGAAACTGTCATGGGTAGACCCACGATAGTTTGCATAGACAGAGGTGATAATTCCATGGGCATCGCATACAACCTGTATGTTGATGGAATGCCAGTGCTTGTGGTTTCGATAGATGTGCTCAGTGGCCCTAGGTGGACGTAGGGCCGCATGGGTGCAATCTATGGCACTGAGCACTTTGTGGAAGTGTGCCACCCTGTAAAATTCCTGGACCATGGCCTGCCTTTCTGCGGCATGTATATGTGCCTGCAGACTGAGGGGCACGCAGTCATGATTGCCAACACCTGGTGTAGGCAGCGTGACTGTGTGGTCTGTGTGACCCCCCCACTATGGCAGTTATCTGCCCAAATGACCCAGTGGCCATAAAATGCAGGACATTGAGCACCTTCTCCAAGGGGCTCAATGCTTGGGAGCACAGGGTGGGTGATGTAAGGTCATCTTCCCACTCCCTAACCAGGTCTAGAATGATACGAGGTGGAAACCTATACATGCCATAGACCTGGTCATCAAGCATCCCAAAAAGGCTGGTCTGGGGCAAATAAATGCAGGGCCTGGCTATTCTCCTCCTCCTGCGGTGTCCCACGATCAGTGCTGAGACAAATGGGGCATTCATCATAGTTTTATATATGTGTTTGTTGTTTGTGCGCACTTTTATACTGTGCAGGGGTTGCTTCCGCCTGTCTTCCTGTGGCGGACGTGTTCACGCCTGTGCGTGTCTTTTGCCATTCGCGGGTTTCAGGTATTCGATTCCATGAATACGTGTTGTTCGCGTGCGTGTGGGCGTTCCGTGTATTTCTCCGCAGTACTTCCCCAGTTACGCCTTCTTTTTCACGCGTTGTTCGCCATTCCGCGTGTTCTGCCCCGTGTTCAGCCCCCTTTTTGGTGTGTGCGCCGACGTTGTGCGCTTTCTCTGTGCGCGTTGCGCATGGCATTCGGGATGTTGCTGTGACGTGTGCGCCCATGTACGCCACGCTCAAATTTGGCGCACAACCCAGAGTAAACACGCGCAGGCCCTTCCATGAATCGCACGCGTGCGCGTGAACTTGCTTTTTCACGCTTGAGCCAGCTTGTGCCAAGATTTTCAGCGCACATTTGTTCCATGAATCGGCCCCTAAGAATATGCTACTGCCCAATGTTATCGCCATATTTAGATTTTCACAAAGTCTACCCACTCTCATTACCCAATGAGATTAACAGTCATGAGGGCTTTAGAACCTTTAGTACGATTGAACAAGCACAAGAACATAATAGTGTCTTATGTTCCAAGCACTTCATGCTTTATTTGCCATTCTGCATTGCAGCAGTGAATCTGAGTCTATATAACAAGTTATTATACTGGTTCTTTAAGACTCTAATATGTGTACCACTCTCTAAACCTGTCAGATACTTTGTCTGCACCTGCCGTAGTTGCTGTCTTTCCTGGCTCATGGCATCACAAATAGCCACATCAAAAAAACCAGCACGTATATTACATGTTTTAATAGTATAGTTTCCCCTCATTGGAAGAAACTTTGTCTTTAACTTAGTGATCTGAGATACCATTTCATTAGGTTTGCTTGTAGTAGACACGCATTGATGTTCAACCCGCATGTCATAATTAAACGTATTCATTGCTTGTAAATTGCGCTCTGTCCACCCAATAGGATTACTCTTGCCATTCACCTCCACATCCCCTACTTTAGTGCAATGTGAAACCGCGCTTTGTGTCCCCATGGTTAAGGTCATCAGCGTGTAGTCGCTATAAGTATTAAATGTGCGTTCAAGTGCATTTATCATGGGTAGAGTATAGGTGTTCGTGAATAGATAATCTACAGTACTTTTGTCATTCCCCATGTACCGCTTGTATTTTACCTGGGTTATCGCCTTTTACTCTCCCATTCAAATGGACCAGGTCCCAATTTTGCAAAAAATCACCCAATTGTTTGCCCTGACAGTTGGTTTACCACTCAAAGTGACTTTGGATGGCAAAAATACACTTTGCATTGTTCCATGAATCAGTGTGTTGGTTAGCAGTGCAAAATCACTTTTCACCAGTAAAAAGTCACGTTGCACAGTGCAAATAATTCCATGAACCAGGCCCTATTTTTTCAGTCTCTCCCCCGCCGTGGGATCATAGATGTTACATTATAACAACATTATTTTTGCACTAACATCTTGAATTTCTACCATTACAGCCAGAATAAAAGGATAGTGAAGGGTAGGTAGGTGTGATGACATTCGCCATGAACTCACACCATTCAAGAGGCCACCCTCCTGGTGCCCTTTAACCAGTTTAGTAGCTCTTTTGTGATAAACGCAAAACCTATCCATGTGTACCCATCGTGTATGGTGGACATGAGCCAGCTCTCTTGCACACAGATGTCTGCCTTCGTCAACTATTAATGCCCCCCAACCTATGATGTAAAATGCTTATGTCCCCTTGTATTCCATGTGATGAGTTTCAGCTGGCAGGGCCTAGAATCCAGTTAATGATAACATAGGAAGAAACCTTGTTAGCCATGACCATCCCACTCTTGGTTCCTGATGTTGTTCATTACCCACAACTTTGTTCATTGTTGTTGACTTTCCTTTTGGCTAGAAGGCTTCCACACAATATCTTAACAATCTCCTTTGTTAGGCAGAATCATGTGCAGTGCCCTTTGGGAACACTGGACACAATTAAGACTACAAGTGTAGGTACAATTTCACCTTTGGCACAAGCCTGTACTACACAGTAATGTGGTAGCAGTGTGAAGCCAGACTTATCGCAAGAGTAAAGTGAGCAGTACAATAGGTTACGCAAAGGACTAGCAAACACAGTGATTCAAACAAACACTTACTAAGGTTTATTGGTAAAAGAATATACATTCATTTACACAGTCATTTGGAAAACATTCCACTAGCAGCTCAATATCACAATCTAATACACTACAATACAAAACTAATCAGTTTCTGAACAAGTTAAGCTCCCCTGAAGTGGAAGCAAAATGGCACTTCAGTTACTTTAAAAAGGGGTAGAAAGACAAGGTTAAAAGAAAGATAGCACTCATACTTTGTAGAGGAAGGGCAAATTGTTTCAGTTCACTACAACCAGCAATTCAATTCAATAGGCCTGGGCCAAAGTCAGTGGTTCAAAGTCTTGTATAGGATAGCACAGATCTGGTAGTAAATGGTTAAGTCTTTGCCACGGCTCTCAGAAGAATTTGGTCAGGTGAAAAGTTATACGTTGGTTTAGGGAAGGACAAGCCTTCAAAGTTGGGAAAGTTTCAAAAACTTTCACTGCAGCCGAACAGAGTTCTGCACTGCACTTTCATAGCACCTTGTAAGTGAAGAAAAGCTGTAGCTGATGCAGTTGTTCCTGGCAGTTCCTCCAGATCTTGCTGTTCCTGAGCTTCAGTCTTGGGGACAAGAAGGAGGATGTCGGGAGGTTCCTGCACTGCCCGGGGAAAAGGCCACAAGCTTGGCAAAATGTCGGTTTAAGGTATGAGTGCCTTAAAGACCACAAACTGGTATCCTTCGCACTGGCTATCTAGTTTTCAACAGCACTCTGGAGAAAATTCGACCAGTATGGGGACGGTGCCCAGGCGGTTTACGAGTTAGTTGTTGCCACCAAAGTCAAGGGAAGAAGATAACCTTGAAGGGCTTCTCTGTCGATGGAGTTTCAGGCAATTCGGACCCGCAGCAGGGCTTCACTGGTGGACCAGGAGTTGCAGGAGTCGTCTTCCTTCAGCTCGTCTTCGGTTCTTTCATTTTAGTGGTCGACACTGCTTTCCAAGTCCAAGAGACCTGCTTTCTCACACAGCAAGGTGGCTGTCCTTGCTGGACAGCCAGCTGGCCAGTCACGCCAGAGTGCATTTGGGTCTCCTAGGAGACCAAGCACAAGGAATTTCGGGCACCTCCCTCACATCCTGTCCACCCCAGACACTCAGGTGCCAGAGGAGGGCTTCAGCACTGAAGCCCGCCAAAGGCAAACAAACAAAGGGACCAAACCTGGTTTGGCACACAGAGACAAACACAAGAAGGACCTTTCCAAAAAGAAATGGCGAAAAAAGTTGACCGAAGTCTATTTTTACAGATAGGTCTTGGGCGCTATATTGGAAAACATGGCTGTCCCGATTTTTAGCTACCGGTGTTCGCGATCGGGAAAAATCGTTGTAGTTTGTTCTAAACCACTGCCACCAGCCATTTCAAGTGGGAAAGGGTAACATTTGACTGTTACATGAGTGTTTAGACTCAGGGGAAGCTAGGCAACCCCTCCAGCACTCTTTAGGAAGATAGTGTGTGCTCGGTCTGGAAATTTAAAAAGACTAGTAAAGTCAATTTAACTTGACATGCTCTGGGAGACAGTAGTCAGTCCCAGAGAAGGTATTTAAACCTTGGGGAGTCTGAAAGACACCCCTGTGCCACTGAACAGAGGGTGCTGTGTGACACACAGAAAAATATGATGCCTATGGAGTTGTTTTAAAACTCCATATCCAAAGAACACAAAAGTAAAACACACAACAAAATACATGAACGACTGGGAGAAAAGGCTCACACTCTTTCCAGGTAGAAATTAAAATCATAGAAATCCAGCAAAGTTGCTGGGGGTCCCAAAAGGTAAGGGAAATTAGCACATTCCTGAGAATTCTCCCTAAGATCCTTCCTGGCCAGTAAAGCTACACAACAGCTTTTTACAGCTTAGCTAACAGTTACTGTTTCCAAATTGTTTGCTTTGCAAGGAGAGCAAGGTTGTTCCTGTCCAACCCGATTAATAGATATCAATCAGCATACAAAAAGGCAGATTATGCAACGAGCCCAGCCATGTTCATTACTGTACACTCTAAAAGTCCTGCTTTTTCCTGTTTTGTTTTTTCCATTCGTTCTGCTGTTTGGGTTCTCAAGTGCACTAGGTGACGTTTTCATGCTATTTTCAGTAAGTGCTGCTTGAAATGTTCATGCAATAGACACATCTTGCAAAATCACATGCTCCTTTTGTTCTAAATACTATCAATTCAAATCACTAATCGAAAGGGACTGGTGTATTTCTTAGCGTGTATTGTGTCCGTATATTTGAAAATGTTGAAGGAAGGATTTTGAACAGAAAAAAGCATATATTTGAGTGACAAAGTAAGAAAAGTAACTGCTCTCTTGCGCACATGTTAGAGCAGTGTGTGCAACACCGTGATTTAGTGCGAGAGTTGCAACAGAAATCAGAATAGAAATCACATGCAGTGGTTCACTTTATGGGAAGACTTTTATTTCTTAGGCCCTCATTACGACCCTGGCGGAAAGTAACTGACCTGACCGCCATAGCGTAAATAGCGTTTCCGCCATTGCACGACGGAGTAAAGTGCGGCTAATTCTGACCCATCGGGCACGAGCACTACGCCATGGCGGAAGTGCAAACTCCGCGATGGCGGAAATGTCCCCAAAACGCCCCTCACCGCCGTCGTACGGCGCCCTAGGTGCAATTCCGCCACCCATCATAGCGGTCACCGTAATGAGCGGTAATCGGAAAATACGGTGACCGTAAATATACGGAAACGGAAGTAAAAACATGGTACCGGAACGGGAAACAGCACGCCGTACACCTATAAAATCAGAATTCCCACACAACCATTAAAAATCCTACCCTGAGACAAATCCCAACCCGAAATCCACCCTAGTGAAAACAACAAAAATGGGAAAAGTAGCGAAAAAAGCGTGCGACCGCAAGCGGCAGGTCCACTTCTCCCATGAGGAACTCACCGTGTTCACAGAGACCCTCCAGGAGAATGCTGCCGTCGTCTTCTCGACGCAAATGACCAGGACGGCACTTGCGAACAAGAAGGCCATATGGGCCCTGGTGGCACAGCGGGTAAGTGCGTTGGGGACCGCACCCCGCAACCCACAGCAATGCAGAAAGCGATGGGACGACTTGCGGATACGCGTACGGAGCATACTATCAGCCAACCGTAACATTGCCACAGCTACCGGGGGAGGATCGGAATCACCCATCAAGTTGACCCCCTGGGAAGAAATCTGTGCCTCCACCATTGGAATGGAGAGTATAGAGGGAGTCGGAGGGATGGAGAAAGGAGTGCAGACATCCGAAGAATCAGGTAGGTGGGCCAAATAAAACAATGCTGAATCCACAATGTCCAATCATGTGAAGTACCATGTGTCCACATAGTGCAACAGAAACACATGTCCAGGAGAACGTCCACATACATTGGCCTGATAGCGCACTTTAAAAGTCACATTAAATACATAAATAATTTAGAATCCTAAAAACACCCTCTACACGTGCAGCATGCACACCCTGACTGCAGGCTGCAAAACAACTGCATCCTCAATCCACACAAAAATGAAACCACCTCCAAGGCCCTGACCCAAATCACCCTCAGGTACCACCCCAATGCATGTGATACATTGCCATTCCAATTTCCACAGACCCATAAATAACGCTCGCCCTCCTTTACTCCAACACAGGGTCCGATTCAAACGACGAGCTTCAGGACACCCCTACCAGCACACCTGCAAAGAGGGCCAAGACCAACGGCCAAAGACCCTCCACCTCAGCTGCACGGATCAAGACACGGCAGCAGCACAAATCAAGTGGCAGCACACAGGAGGGGACTCCAACAGGCACCCCAGCAGGCAGCATGCCCACAACAGCAGCACCACAGGTCCCCCCAATGGATGCCACAGAAGGCACTGCTTCTGGTGGCAGCAGCACCATAGGTGACACTGCATTAATGGCAGCATGCTCCGACACAGAAAACGGTGCTGTCGATGTAGGATCCATCCATGACCTGTCTCAATCCCCCTGTTTGTTAAATCCCGTACACCATGAGGACACCACGCAGGGGCACCCACAAGACGACGACTGGCCATCCCCCACAAGCCCTGTGGCAAGGCAACATGAGGTGATCAGCCCCTCTGTGACACCACCGCAAATGGGCATGGCCCAGCAGAGGCAACAGTCCCTCGACCAGGTGATCGTGCAACAGCAGCAACTGGCCACGCTCCTCAAGGAGCATGCTGATGAATGTGGGGGTACTAAGGCAGCCATAGAAACATCTACTGAGACACTTAGGGCAGAAATGGAGAGAAGTACAGAGACACTAAGGGCACAAATGGAGAGAAGCACCGAGAGCCTGAGGGGGGAACTGCATGCGACGTCCAAAGACGTATGTGCTGAACTTGCCGCTGTGCGCTGTGTGCTCACTGAGCTCTCACAAACCCTTAGGGACATGCATGGACGTGAGCAGGCAGAGACATCATCCGTTGCAAGTTCCGTCCAAGGCAGCCCCCAACGTAGATCTGGGAGGAACCTGCGCTCCACAGGCAGGGGTGCACCTGATACCCGGAGAGGGGGCTTGCAATAGCATCTGCCCACTGACAATGAGCATCTTTGGACACTGGTGTTCGGGGGGGAGGTGGGAGGGTGGAGGTGGTGTGTTGGGCTTACTTGGGTGGCGGGTCGATGGGGTGTGTAACATAATTTCACATATGCTATAAACATTTCACAATCATCCAATGAGATGTGTGGACATTGATCTTTGTGTACGAGGCCTTTATAGGCGTACAGTCCATATTGTGCATGTTCCAGACACACACAGTGCCACAAGTCCCGTGTCCATGTATCAGCCACCAGGCGTGAGTGCTAGAAGCATGAATCTATGATAATCTGACGAATTTCACGGCCCTCCTGTGCCTCGCGGACTCCTTGAGGTGCTGCCACATCCCCACCCTCATCATGACCATCTTCAGGTGCTTGCAGTTCTGCGTCAGGGGGCATGGGCACATTTCTACGCACGCACATGTTGTGTAGCATGACACATGCCATGACCATCTTTGCAACCTTCTCATGGCGGTATAGGAGTGCCCCGCCAGACCTGCTGAGGCAGCGGAAACGACCCTTCAGTAGGCCGAATGCCTGTTCTATGACTACACGGGTACTAGAGTGGGCATGGTTGTAGTCCTCCTCATGCTGGTTCTGTGGGTTCCGGAGTGGTGTAAGGAGCCATCTCTTCAGTGGATACCCGGCATCACCTGTATGTGGACAATAAAGGATGTTTGTGGAATGACATTGCTACGTACGCATCCCCCCCCCTTCCTGCCAGGTCATTGCCGCATCACATACCCCACATTATCATGCATGAAATGAGACTCACCGAGTAGCCAGGATCTGTTCCCTGCGTGTCGTTCCATGTAGCATGGTATTGTAGAGTTCCTCAAGACCATAGAATCATGGGTTGATCCAGGAAATCGGGCACAACAATGTGTAATGATCCTGTTGGAGTCACACACCATTTGTACATTAAGAGAATGATATTGTTTTCGGTTGCGGTACTGGGCCTCCATGGCATGTGGGACAACCAATTCCACATGGGTGCAGTCGATGGCACCAATGCAACCCGGTATGCCGGCAAGTGCATGGAATCCCACTTTTGTGTTCGTAATTTCCTGCTCCGAGCGTGGTAGAGAGATGTAGTCGTCTGCGTGCTTCAGGAGGGCATCGAGCACTTGCAATAGTGTCCGTGACAACAGTGGCTGTGAAATGCCATGCAACTGTCCGACTGTGTGCTGGTAGGTGCCTGTGGCCAGGAAGTGTAGTACAGTCACCACCTTCAGTAGGGGTGGGATGGCGGTTGGGCTATCTATCATGCTGACAAAGTCAGCGTGTGTCATGTCCACAATGGCGGTTATGGTGTCCCGGTCCAAACGGTAGAGGGTGTGGATCTGCTCATCAGTGAGTTTGAACGGATGAGCTCGGAGGCGTGGGATTGCGGGCTGCCTGCGTGGTGGTAGTGGCTGTGCTGGTGGGCCTTGCTGGCCCTGCCTTGCCCTCCTCCTCCTCCTGCGTCTCCTCTGTGCGGCTGGTTGTTGTAGTAGTTGGTGTTCGTCTTCTTCTTGAAGTTGGAGTACTTGCAGTGCTACCAGGTCCCCCAGGGCCAACATCGCTAGTCCTGCCGGTAGCATTTTGGAGTGGGTGTGGTTGTGGGAGGGGGTTGGGTGTGCAATTTATGTGTTTTCAGGCAGTATAGCCTCCACCTGTGGTGATTCATTCCACCTGTGCAAGCTGCAATCCCCTTTGGGCGAGCACGTCCCGCACACAACGCTGCAATTTGACGCATGGCATCTTGCTATTACAATCATGTATTTAATCCCGATGGCAGTAAAATATTGGTTTATATGTTCATTCTGCTATGGTCCCATTGTTTCACATACTATCTTTGCAGTCGCGAACAAACTTGTGAAGGGTCAGTGGAATGTAGTACTCGATTAACGGTGGACCCTCATGCAGCACTGTATCGAGGTTCACCGACGGGCGGGGCGTCCCATTTGTGAGTGAAGCCAGTTGCCATTTTCACACACTGCCGCACTACATGGATGAATTTGTGATTTCGAGCGGTCACAGATGCCTTTTCGACGTGATGTTGCAAATGAGGAATTCGAAGGACAGCGCTTTCGGTATTCAGCTAGCGGCGAGGAGACGCCCACAGGTCTGACTGCAGATATAAAGTTCTATTGTTTAATGTCCTTCGGACAGGGGCCATGGCGAGAATGCAATGATTGATATGAATAGTATGGGATGCGCAATAGCGTAGTGGACGATAAGGCCGGACGTTCCCAAATACATGTTACTTCACAACACTGGAATTCCGGGCTGGAGCACAGTGGATTTTGCAGACTGCATTACGCACAGACTCAATGGAAATTTCACATGTTATGTGAGTAAATAATCAGGCGTTTTCATACCGGGATGAGGGAATGATGTATGGATGCATGGACAGATGATTTAATGGAGAGTTTGCCATGTACATGGCTTTTTGGAATCTATCCACTTCCCCTGCGCTATGTGATGCAGGGCTGCCATAGTGGGACCATCGTCTATCTGCCCTTGTTGAACCCTCCCTGTCTCGACGCGCATTCAAACACTTGTGTCTATGCACGTTACTAATCCCATCTAATGGATTCTGTTTTAAAAGACGCATGCACACAAACACTCGTTTGTAATAGTGTTTTCACCAAGATTTATATAGTTATGACTCGCAAGTGATTTTTGGGTGGGAATAATCCTTTTGAGTGGGCTAGCATGCATATGGCTGTGGATTTAGTGTGATCATTGAAGTGAGTAATTGAAATGAAGTTCTGATGCCCATACTATTCTTTTTCATTTCATTTGGGTGACAGGTATCTCCTCCCCTTTTGCCGCTGCCATCTGTATGCCACTCCTGCAGATGGCTTTTACTCCCGACACCTGCTGCTTCGTGTTAATCAGTGGAGCACCATTACGATCTTATGGGACGATCGCCAATGGGCCACATGCCCTTACGCAGTACTAGTGGCTAGGAGCAACATATCGACCTTTCAGCTGTATGGGCTTGGTGATTTTGTTGTGCATTAAATTTCTATTCTGATATTAACCGTGTAGCGTTCTTCTTTGCAAGTAATGTAGCATATTACTATTTGTGGGGCGATGTATTGTGAGAAGATCTGCATTGGGTTCCGGCTTCTGAGTATAGTTGCGTGGTACTGTACTGGGCGCGTTTGCCTACGAAGCCCAGTGAGGTCAGGGATAGGGGCTGCCATTATGATTAGCTTTTGTGTAACAGATGCCGGTCAGCCAGGTGGATTGGTGGAATGATGTGATTATCAGAATATGGCTGGTCACAGGTGCCTGTGTTTGCGTGCGTTTCTTGGAGGGAGACTGAGGTCATGTCCATTGGAATAGCTTCTGTATTCGTGCCATCTGTGCCCTGCAGCTCCCATTGGCCCCTCTTGAGATGGGCCTGGCTGCTCAGTCACTTTGCCAACTTGTGTGGTACATGCTTATGCTGATGGTTGGTTTGTTTACTGGCAAGAGTACAGGGCTGGTGCAGTCTCCCTCAGGATACTGCTTTGTATGTTGCCTTACACTGGTGTCAAGCGATGGGGGCCTGTTGTTGTTTTGTCTCATATTTCAGTTCATATTGCTGTACTTGAACCTTCACATGCCTGTGCTGCATCAGTATGGCAATGGTGACATGCCAAATATGGATGGCCACTCACAAGGCACTTGGAGCCTCTACATTCATTTGTTCATTGGCATGCATGGGTGACTTGTACATTTCACTGGTTGCATTGTGTGACTTCATTGCACCTACGAGGAGTTGTGCAATGTGGCCAGGGAGTGGTGTACAGGCACTCAGTAGGGCCATTTACGGTTGGTTCGCGTTGCCGTACTTCTCACCATGGCGGAATGGTACTTTCCGCCATGCTTGATGGCGTTAGGTAAATGTCCGCTAGGGTCAGAATTCGCGTACCGTTGCGCCATGGTGGTAATTACGGTTTTGCATGGCGCGCGTTCGCGTACTTGGTGCAGTTAGCGTTGGCGTTCACTACGGTGTCGCTAATGGCATCGTACTTTACGGTGACGGGTCATAATCGCACCGAGCGCTATTCGATGGCGGTATTGCATTTCCGCCATCGTTTTTCGATTTCCGCCAGGGTCGTAATGAGGGCCTTAGAGATGTTGGTATCCATGTGTCTGCATTCAAGAGGAGCAGCGAGGATTGTCTAACAAGTGAGGCATTAAGCTAATGTAGTTGGGCCAACTGCAGTGGGATTAACATCTGTAAATGCCTACACAGCTATGCCGAGTGGGCATTTTCACATTCTGCATGGCCTTGCCCGCTCAGGCTCTGCCCGCTTTGGCCTTACCCTGTCTACGCCTCCCCTGCATTCTATTCCTTGCGACCCTCAATCCTTGCCAAACTGGGGCCAGATTACAGAAACTTTGTTCCTATGCAAGGGCAAAATTGCATGGTATTAGCACTAGGGCAAAGTTTGCCCTATTTTTAAAAACAGTGGCACACACAGGAAAACTACTGCACCATGACAAGGGCAGTTTGGCATATTAAAAGCAACAGGCCAAACATTGCCCTAGTGCAAAACAGATACATTTCTACTGCATTTTTGCATCAGGGCAAAGTTTGCCCTAGTGCTAATACGGAATGGTATTAGCACTAGGGCAAACTTTGCCCTGATGCAAAAATGCATCAAAAATGTATCTTTTTTGCACTAGGGCAATTTTTGCGCTGGTGCTTTTAATATGTCAAACTGCACTTGTCATGGTGCAATAGTTTTCAAATGTGTCCCAGTGTATTTAAAAATAGGGCAAACTTTGCCCTAGTGCTAATACCGTGCAATTTTGCACTTGCACCGGTGCAAAGTTTCTGTAATCTGGTCCCAGATGGTGAATGATTGCGTGCTCTTCATCTACACTGATTCTGAGAGAAGCTGTCGGTCAGCTGTGGCTATCAGACACACACATCATTGCTTATATTATCAGTAATCAGGCGTAACCTACAATTGAACCCAACATCGAGCACAAATGCGATTTTTTTTTAATCCAAGTGTCCTTTTCACAATTGCCATTTGAAATGCTATCCAAGTGTTTATCAGCAAACTCTACATGGTGACAAACATGTCCCTATTCTGCCGCTAGCGAGCATGCTATTTGAAAGCAGAGCACGTCGAGTATAGATCATGGAGGGGCAACATGGCAAAGCGTCGTTTAGAGCAGAATATTTCAGTCCCACTGCAGCAGACCGGCTGAGTTGAGTCATCCGGTTCGCAATAGAAACAGCTATTTAAGGGTTCTGGCTGGCAGTGGGTAATTACCAAGAGCGGTGCTTTGAGCGTACACTTCTACTTTGTTAACAGTTGGTTAAGTGCAAACGTTTTCCAAACAGCTGGTCAACTTTTAAATACATGTTTGAAAGCTAGCATCGTGAAGGAAGTTCTTTGCCTTGTGCAGAGCCGCTATGTGCAGCACTTTGTGCACAGAGTCTGCAGACAGTATAACATTAACAATTATGGTTCCACTCAGCATAAAATATTTTTTAGTGATGAAGTAATGCACACTTTTTAATTTGACGACTCATTCAAATCAGATGTCATTACTAAAATCCTTAATGAAGTCAGATCTCATGCTTGATGTCCCTAATATGCGAAAATAGGTAGAGGAAAGCTATGTGTCGTGTTAACTTTCACATTCCTAATAAAAGACGCTGGTTTTGATATAATTTCTTATGAATCTGTACTCAGGGAAGAATATGGAAGCGTAGCATGCTGGGTTGCAACCTCGTTACTCCCATACTACCCTGATTCTCCGCTACCTACATTGGCTTCCTGTGGCCAAATGGATTTCCTTAAGTCCCTCTGCTTGGTCCATCGCGCCTACTATGAGACTGGCACGGAATAACTCCAGTTGAAATGTTGCCACTACATTTCTGCTTGGGCCCTACGCTCCGCCCAGGCTTGTTTAGTCATGATCCCTTGAGCCAAATTTGCACATATTGGTGGTCAAGCTTTTTCCATCATCTCCGCCAAGCTGTGGAACTCAATCCCTCTGTGGAACTCAATCCCTCTGTCGCTACGTGTCTACTTGTGCCCCCCACCCCCTTTTGTCTTGTGGCACCTTGAAACAGTTGAGAATAGGCGCCTCATAAATATGCAACAAATACATAAAATAAATTGTGTCATATTTATGTGTATCTGTGTGTGTCTGTGAATGAATGGGTGCGTCTATGAGTTAGCAAGTCTGTGTGCTTTTGTGTGCGAATGCATGTGTATGTTTCTGAGACTTTGCATGTGTCTGACTGAGTGACTGCATGTGTAAGTTTCATAGGTGAGTTTGTTTGACCGTGGGAGGGGGTGCACGGCAATATGAAATTACAAATACAGTGACAATGCTGGCCTATATTGTGGAGGCAATATTTTCAAAGAAATTTACAGTATGATTGCTTGCTTATATTATGAGTGCAACTTCATAAAAGTGATTTACAGGGGTGATGTTGATATATATTGTGGGTGCAGCTTCATGAAACTGATTTATCCTGGCAATGCTGGCATCACTTGAACACACAACAACATGTACATGATTTGCAGCGCAATACTGGCATATATTGTTGTCAGAGTATAATTATAATGATTTACAATAGCTTAACGGAAGGGCTATGATGTTGCAAAACTGGCATATATTTTTTGTGCAACATCATGAAAGTGCTTTCCAATGGTAATGTTAGCATATATTTGGGGTGCTACATCATGCTGGTGATTTACAGAGGCAGTGCCAACATACATTTTGGACACAGTTTCCTGAAAGTTATATACATGGCAATGCTGTCATATATTGTTGGTGCAGCTTCATGCTAGTGCTTTGCAATGGAAATGCCAGCATATATTTTTGGGGCAGTATCATGAAAGTGATTTACAGTAGCAATGCTGGCACATGTTGTGGCCACGTGAAACGTCATAAAAATGTAAAATACTCCTGGTACTATTGGTGACCTAGCATCAGTTAGGAATAGTGTGTTGATTAACCAACATATTTCTTTACACTGTCATATCAATAAACAAATGTGCTGGTAGGATGCTTCGTCTAAACATTAAAGGCAATTGATGGGAAGATGATGGAAATATTTACTTTTTGCCCCCTCAATGCCATCAATTATGTTATTAATATGTGGTTGGTATCAGCACCGTTTGAAATATATTTGTTTTCTGAATTAAAAATCTACAGTGCTTGGAATTATGATTTAGAGATGGTATTCTACATATTCTCATTCCACTAATCTTTAATTTGATGGGATGGAAAGAGATAATGCACGGCTTGTGAGGAATCTCATGTAAGCAACAAAGATACCCACTGCGACATAAACACTATCATTAGCATAGAATAACACTGCAACATTGCTCACCCAGCAAAATCATCAGTGTTATCATCCCATGGCTTGCAGATCCATTGAAACCGTGTGGACATGCCTCCACAGGCTCATTAAGACATTAGCAAAGTGATCTCTAAGGTAGGCATCTATTCATTGAGGATGTTTCACATGAATGTGACTACACCATCATAACTTTGCTGATCAGTGCCACAAAGGATATCGGGCAATTTGAGATACTTTCTAACCTGCTGCGATAGATATGCAGGACTATCATCTTTGCAAATAACAAGGCGGGTCCTGGGAGTCTCTCTGCCAGAAATTAGTCCTGGTTACGAGAGACTTACCCAGATTATTTTGCTCACTATATTTCACAGAGAAGAAATATCCCAAACACATCAGTCTTTGTCCTGCCCTGACCTCATCAGTAGGGTGGAGTTGATGAGGTTCAACCAGACCGAAACACGTGTCTGGGGTTGCTGTTGGTACTCTTGTTCAGAGGAGAATTGCCTAGCATTTCGGTGCTGGACTGCCCCCTTGTTAATTTGGACTATCATCCTCTCCATTCACTATTTTCAGAAATCCAACATTGAAGAGCTATGAAATATGAATTGGTTGTACTCCTTGATCAGATGCTCCAGTCGACTCCTATCAGCAATGGCAGAACATTTGGTTGGCCTTTAACACAGTTGAGCATGCCATGTTGCCAAATCACTTGCTGCAGAAAGGAACAGTGTTTGCCTGGCTTTTAAAATATGGCCCTTCTTCGAACTGAGGGCACACACAGAGCTGAACATCAGCAACGTCTGGCAGTACCTAAGATTGAACGCAATTTTCCTGATGTACTACCAGAGATGAGGAAGAACAAATCAGAATTACGTCCTAGGCAAGGAACTCAAAGGATCCTTGAAAATCATAGACTACAGATGCTTTGATGAAGCTCAACTTGCCTGTTCAGAGGAAATACAGATTGATCCATCACAAGCACCATGTGCCTTACACCTGAGTAACATTGCCAAAGTGCCCATTGACCTAAATTCCCAATTCATTAAACAAGAAGATTTGCTTTAGATTGCACTGGATGATTGAAGGAATGCATGCACTGAACTAACAGAAACAAACTTGCTCTGGAAATGCAACCCAGAGAGTGGCAACTATCTCCACATTATGTGTACATGTGCACCAATGAATATATTCTGGCATGTGGTACTTGCAAGAATAAATATGGTTAAATCCTGCGACGTCACCCCAGATCTCAAACACTGCCGTTTAACATCCCGTGGCTATCATTGGAGGTCTATGTCTAAAAACAATACATGGATTAAGAAAGCAGTGATGGTACGTTGGAAACATATTCTCCAGCACTGGGAATACAAGATGAAGTTACACCCATATTAGTGACAAACAACAATGCTCAAACTAGCAATCCTAGAGAGAATGTCCATTTGCCTGAGAAATATGTAAGATATATTCCATTCGATATGGGAACAGTATTTAGAGGTTTGACTCCTGCAGGTAATCACTGTGAGAGCAAATGGAGATTCTGTATGAACTACTGTCAGTGAACCAGGAATTGGTCCTTTCTAAATGCAGAGCAAGCTGACCCCATTGTGTTTTTATTTGAGTCTTTATCTTACTGTTACTCTCTCTCTTGAACTGCCTCTTCTCCCCTCCACCACATTTATGCAAGTTAGCATATTGAACTTAGATTAGTAGTGTTATATTGGAAGACAAGATAAGTTATTTACATTGGTACTAATAGTGTGATTGTGCTACTGTTTACCTTTTACTTGTCTGTAAAACACGACTTTCAGAGCACTGTAGTATTCATTTCGGTATTACCCAAAAAGATAGAGGGCAAAAAGACAGTATCCCAAATTCGTAATTTCTTGTTTTCTCTCAAGTTGTATTGAATGTGTATATCTAGCATTTGTCATGGTTAATTACCAAGAGTTCTTTACACTCTTTACATATGCCAACAATGCAGATATTATCATGAGATTTAAGGGGATGCATGAAACTATTCCTAACTCCTATTGAGTCTGCCCGACTGACATCAGTGCAAGCATATGCATGGGCTCTGCAGAAGTGAATGCTTTAATGGAAAATATATTTTTGGTAATAAACAGTAAGGTAAGACCTAGATTTTGAGGTCAGTGGAATGACAATTTGTACTGTATTTGTCTTTCAATTTTTTGGCAACTCATTACCCACATTATTTGTTTTAATTTGTTGACCAGTGGTCTTAGTTGTATTATAGAATAATACTGTCCTTTCTCACAGATTGATAATAGAACACGTTTTGAAAATGTGATTGCCCAAACAATGCGATTACACTTAATTGGAAACTACATGATGCAACTTTGTGGCTGATCTATAATGAAACACGGACAGAATGAAATGCCTTGTGTGTTAGCCCTATTTCATTGGTAGTAGATTGTTGTATACAACTAATATTACGTTGTAGTATCTACAGGGCCTTTGTTGTGTTATTATATGTATTTATTTGTATTGTTGTGACTTATTTAATGCTTTCACCAAAGCACCTTACAATCTTAAGAATATAGCAGTACATCATTATGCAGAATGACCAAGAATAAATGCATCAAGTAATAGAGTGGAGGATCATTGAGTAGAAAAGGCAGAAAGAAGATGGATTTTAAACTGAGAGTGAACTAAATGAAGAGATGGACATGAGAGGATGTGTAGGGTGAGAGAGTTCCAATGTTTTGGAGATAAGACTGAGAAGGAATGAAAACGGGACAAAAGTACTAGGGTGGAAGATTTAGGGACATTAAGAAGAAACTGAGTTTGTGAGTGAAGGGACTGACTCGGAGTAAAAAGAGACATGAGTGCAGAGATAAACCAGAGGTAGGCCATGGATGAATCTTTATATGATGGTAAGAAAGTTGAAAAGGAAACAAGCGTCGAAGGGAAGGAAAAGGTAAAGTGAAGAAGTGTAATAGTAGAGCATGGAGGGAAATATAAAATAAGATGAATAGAGAAGTTATTCATTAATTGAATGGGATAGGATGAGAAACATGGAGACCAAGAAAAAGGGCAGAACAATAATCAATACGACAAAAGATAAGAGAACTAATAAGGATTTAGTGTCCTGAAATGATAAGAAAATACTAACATGACACACAAAGAAAAATAAATGACCAGTGCTAACAGTGCATCAAATGTACAGAGAACAAGTTTAACAGAAGTCGTAGATTCCCGCAAAATTACAAGCTGTGGAGGAAATAGAGAGTGAGGAAGGGGAAAGTAAATATCATGTGGCGGTTAAGTAGTGGGGAGAGTGGTGGCAAGGAAGAATCAAACCTCTGTCCTTATGGGTTTAAGATGAAGCTAGTGAGAGGACATCCAATGTTGCATGGCTGAAAGGCAGTTAGAAATTGGAGATTGAAGAGTCAGTAAAAGAAGAAATCATTGACATGGAAATTACAAGATAAGTTAAAAAAATGTGCCAAGAGAAAATATTGGGATAGTGTAAAGGGAAAATAGCAGAGACCCCAGCACCGGACCTTGAAGGACATCGTGAAGAAGTGGACGAGGGGAAGAAATGTGTCCATCCGAGGAAATGGGCTAGGTTCAATTAGAAAACTAGGAACAAAGCCATTGCAGGACAGAACCGATGGTCCAAGTGAAACAATTGAGAAGAATAGTTTGATCAACAGTGTAAAAAGCTGCAGAAAGATCACGTACAATGCGAATAGAAGAATATTTAGCTTAGCGGGCAGAACGTAAAGCATTAGATATGTAAAGAAGAGCAGCCTTCAATGAATAGTATGCTTGAACGCCAGACTGGAGAGGCAGAAAGAGTGAGTGGCAATTAAGAAAAGAAGAGGCTTGGGAGTAAACAGCCTACTGTAGTAGTTTTTAAGGAAAAGGAAGACAGGGGATCGGGTGGAAGTTATTAGGAACAGTTGTGGCAAGTTATTTAAGTATAGAGATAAAAACAAATCCTATTTGAAAGAGGATGGGACATATGAGGTGGTAAGATAAATGTTGAGAAGAGAGGCTAGATGGGAAAGAAGGTGAGAATATATTAAAGGAATTAGGTAGGACACCGATGGTGAAGAGGAGAAGGCATTGTTCAAGTCAGATATGAGACAATAACACAATTAGTAAAGTTGAAAAGTATGATAATAAGACAGAAAAGGGAGGGAGATGATAGAACAATGGGGGGGAGGTAAAGGAAGGAGACCTCAGAGGTAAAGTAGTCTGCAAAATCGTTAAGGAGAGAGGGGATGAATGAATTGGGTCAGCAAGATACAGGGAAAGAATAGTGCTTCAAAGTTGCAATAATCAATGAGGATATTGAGAAAGATTGATACGAAATGGCGGTGAAAGGGACAAGCGTATCTCCAATCAAAAAGGTTTTGAACAAGCTGTGCAAAGGAACAGTGAGGGATAAAGATCCAAACAACAACAGTGACTTCACAGACAAATGTGTAGAGAATTAGGAGCAGGATTCGCTCTTGAAGATCCATGTTAAATACATGGTCAAACACATGTATAGAAAAAAAATGTTGTGATATGTATAAAACAACGAGCAAAGAAAAAAATATCCTTTATTTTGGAAAATTGGAAAACAAAAGTATCTTTTATTTTTGGGAACATTGGAATAAAAGAGAAATAAATGAATAATGAAAATTTAAATCAATGCTTTGCCAGTGTGTTTTTGACTAAATTTGAAGCATTCACCATATAATTCAACAAATATAGGAATTGGTGCACAGGTAAAGATACCATTTGGAAGAATATCTAATCTATTGTTATATTGAAACAGTCACAATATAGACATCTACTGTGTGGACAACCACACACAAAAAAGAGGCAGATTTGCCTAGGACTTAAGCCAATTTTGATTTCAGAGAAGTAATGTTTATTGGCCACTAGTAGTGGTGTATCAAGATGAGTGAAGGAAGGGTCTATAAAAGATAGCCAAGGTTGGGGAGGTTTGCAGGATGGATAAAAAGAGAAAGGACAAGTAGGAACAAGAGTGTCAATTGTGGTGTGAAGGGAGGTGTTAAGGAAAGATGTAGCATGGTCAGAGGAGAGTGTGGAAGGCGTGTTGAGTGGTGGAGAGAGAGGAATCAACAATAGACACGAAGGGAAATATGTTAAATATAAACGTATGTCACAATGAGAGAGAATGAAGTAGGAGGTGGTAGAATGGGAAGAGAAGGAAGAGTAGAAGAAAAAGAAAACAAGAAATGATCAAAACAATAGATGCAGGAAGCCGTTATAGTAGTGTTAGTGAAAAAAAGAGGAAATAAGATCGAGAAATGAGATGAGCAATACAGGATGGAGTAAAAGAGACTTGAGTTAAGTGGTAAGGATCAAAATGAGAAAGGAGATGGGAAACACAATAATGGTAGTGAGAGGATGATAACATTTCCAAACAGGAAAAAAGGGGAAACCAAAGGTAGAAGAACTATTGTCACAGCTCTTCCTTCCCAAAGAAAGCTATCAATATTTCATACCAACAAGGATGCTTACATTTAATTTTGCATCCTCCTAACTATCAGGCACTGGGAACATGAGAGGAAAAAGACCTTGCTTTTTAAAGTCAACTTGGAAGCAGCTAGTCAGTAGATGCTGATGGGGTTTGGTTCACCCTGCATTATCTGTTTCTCAGCATTCTTGTAATTCTGTACCCCCCCTTTTTTATGCAGTACTGATCAGCTAAGTTAATGCAACAGAAATTAAAAATATACACTCAAGGCAGTATTGTTTGTCAGCATTCACAAAGCCCAGCATCCAGAGCCGGTTATGAAGGAGGTACAGGTATAAAATAGGGTTTCTTTCCCAGAAATACATTGCTTTCATTTGACGCTTATTAATTTGTGGCAACTCAAAGCGTCTATCTGCACGCAATATTGTACACAACGTATCCAGTCGTCTCCACATTGTGTGCTGCTGAAGGGTTCATATCTATCAAAGTGATATATTATAGGGGACCTATGAAATCTATTAAATACAATAGAGGGGGCCCATGAAAATGAATTTGCCATTTGAACTCACACAGCAATCCCTGCTGTTACCAATTGCGAAACTAAACTTAAAATGGACGTTCTTCAATTTGACATGTGGTTTCCGAATACGTACCTGAGAAAGTTTTAAATGTACAAAAGAAAAATCATACTAGTTGTGCCTGTTGTTATCATACAATGATCTCTCTCTCTCTCTCTGTGTGTGTCTCTCTCTCTCTCTCTCTCTCTCTCTCTCTCTCTCTCTCTCTCTCTCTGCCCCTCTCACATTCTATCTCAACCAGAGAAAGTAAAACGGATATTCTGAAGGAGGGGAGATTTGGGGTTGATTTTGCAATAGCAGATATTAAAAAAAGGAAATGATTTAATTGTACTAAAATGGGAAACTGGCTCTTTTTAAAATTGAACAATGTTCATTTGTAATCATCAGTTCCCGAATATATTTTAATCATAATAAGAATGCTACACTTGTCATAGTGATGGAAGCACATTATCCAAACCTGGAAAAACATATACATTTTTTTTCTGTAGGTTATTTTTCCAGTTTGGACAATATGGTATAATCCGAATGTACTTTTTCAAAATACCCCTAGGTATAATAGTGGGTACTCCCAAATTTTTTGTTTTCGGGGGGTCAGGTCTGTAAACAGGGAGAGTGAAGGGGAATAGAAACGTAAAAGGCAGACTGACTACCCCTCTCTCAAGGTCTGGCAACACAACAGGTACAGGTGCTGAGAAACTGGCATATAAATCTACAGCTATTGTCTTTTAAGAGAGACAGTTGGTATACAGAAACCGTAATACAAATATCAATAAATCTCTTTAATAGTTAAAAATAAAATTTCATAGAAAAATATATACTTAATAGGCTTTATCATATCTCACTCATTCCATTCATACCAATTCACTCATTCTGTGACATCCGGGTTCGGCAATTGACATTTCATTTTCTTAGCACATATTAGTTATTATTAATATGTATGACAATTGGAAAACACACAATTGGATTTTCTATAGGTCGACATATGTTTCGGCCCCTTTTCCATAGTCCCATCGTTGTCTACGGTGGTCTAAATAGTCAGTGTTGGGCCATCTTCAGGACAATCATGATTTAGTAAAAGCTTAACGTCTTCACCCTGTTTCCATATGAAAAGCCAAATCTGTGGCCGAGAACGTAGTTGTGGACCACGGAGAAGAAATAAGGAAATGGAGGGTATTTTCTGTATTACCCTAGTCTATAACCCTTTTCGCAAGTGGGTGGAGCTTCAAATCTCTTTATCTCCATCTCATTTCATGGGCAAATTTCAAGAGGGACTTGCTTCCTTCGACACTTGAACACGTAGTGTCTCAGGGCTGCTCCTACTTGTCTTGTCGCACGTGCGGGTGGGCTCAGCAAACCTCGGGACCCGCTTGTCACAAATCACCGGCTACCCCGCCTAGGCTCAGGCTGCTCACAATTGTGTTCATACGCTACCCAAAATACCCCTAGGAGAAAGGAGTAACATAACAAAAGTGAGGATCCCTGCCTGCTTATATTAAATAAAAGTCCATTTGGGTACATAAGAATGTCCTCAGATCTTCATAGTTGACACATATGTCTGTGATAAAAGGGTTGTATGCTTGAATCACTGAGTACAGAATGCACACTGGGCGTGGTGGCCATTTCAATGTTCACAACACTCCACCTAACATTAAAATGTTTGTCATATCGGGCAATATTTACTTATTTGGACTGCTCCAGTACTTGGATGTATGGATGGGATGACTGCAACATCAACTACTAAAGTGGCGTTATGTGGGGATTTGACTTCCTATCCCAGGGCAGAATTTTAGCAGGGTCTCAGGGAAAGGATCACTGCACATTCTTAGATCACAATTTACAGACATCCTAGACCGATTATTTGTATAGAATATTAACAATTGGTGTGTTTCTGAATTTCAGCATAGACTCTGATTAACTTACCTCAAAATATACATATGCAAATGTCCTATTTTCCATTTTCAATAAGTGGGGCATTAAACTGAGAACCGTAATATTAACTGACAGCAGATACTTTGTTTTTTTCTGGAATTGGGAAATGGTTGGTATGATGAGAGACAGATGTGTGACCAATGACATAAAAAAAACTTCATCACAGACGTGGGCCGGGGTGTTAAAACGTTAATTTTATCTCTATCTTCTGACATGCTCACATTATTTTCTTTTAGCTTGGCAAGCTTTTTGTTAGCTAAAGACTCTGGTTGAGACTCAAACCCAGGATATAGGCCAGTAGAGAGAAACTCCCAGAACCCCCCGTACTTATACATATTAAGTAGCTTTGGGTTTTCACCCTAAGTGTCAGACTCGAGGGGTTTGTCACTCACGTCTGACAAGAATTCTCCTTCCTCACCTGTTTCACTGGAGCTGGTGTGGAACTCCTTCCGCCTTCATCTACTCCTGAAGTAGAAGAAGTCCAGCTGTAATAGTCTGATGAGCAGAAGTACCAATGAGCACCCAGAAAGAGAGACTGCTACAAGTCAGCTGTGAAGACTGGTGGGAACACAGCAGAGAGAAGAAAGTAACACAAGAGGGAGAGTCTGGGATAAAAGAGGGAGAGACAACTGCAGCACGTCGCGTAAGGTAGGTGGCAGGGAACTGCGCAGGCAGAGAGGGGAAGCACAGAATCCAGGTGGGGAGAGGAGAGAGAGAGAGAGGGAAAGCAGCCGCAGGAATCGGGAAGGCACTGGTGAGGCAGCGGCTGAGAGAGGACTGAAAGTGGAAGGCTCCGCTGATGAACCGGGCAGGGCTAGAAAGGTGCTGAATGAAATTGGAGGGAAAAACCAGGGAAAGAGCAAAAGCTAAGGAGACGGCACTGCTCTGATGTAGAGCAAAAAGGAATACTGAGCATCTTACCCAAGGAGTGAGAGCAGAGGGGTTGTAATGCGCTGACAGCCGGGTTTCTAATGAATAAGTACAAACTGGTGGCGGCCATCTTGAAAAAAAGACTAGACCCACACCTCACGTTGAGAATAACATGATGTGTCGATTTAATGGCGGTGTAGCCTCCATCTATTCCACAAGTGCCACCGGGGGAAAGAGTGACAGTATGCCCCATCCCAGTCCGGAGGCCACCAGGTTTACCAGAGTGTGATCTGTGAAAACTTTGGACAAGTCTGGGGCATGGATTTAAGAGCTGGCTTTCCACAAGTTTTCTGAGCTGGGATACCCCTTCCATCCCACTTGATATTCTAGTCTACCCCTCTTGTACCGATAGTTGCAGATCTGTGAAACCTCGCATTCTTCCGGTAAGTTAACCTTGGGAATCCGATGTTGGCATGATGGGCACTTTTAAGGGTCAACAAAAAAGGATCGTAAGAGAGGGGAATGAAAAACAGGATGGATTCGGCTCAGGTGCTTGGATAGTTTGAGCTTGAATGAAACAGGGTTGATTCATGCTATGATTTCATAGGGTCCTAGATAGCAAGGGGATAGCTTAGAAGGACATACCCACAAGGTTAAGTACTTGGTAGATAGCTAAATCTTTGAGCCTTCTCTCCCCTCGGAAACCTCTTTTCGGTGACACTTTGACTGAATCAGGTACCTCCTCTTGCTGTCCTCTAGGATTTGTTTGGTGACATTCTGTGCTTCTGTAATGCCGGAAAGGATGTATTCTATAGATGGTAGGTTGGAGTTTGGGGATATAGTCGGTACGAGGCTGTGGGGATGTTGTCCATAAGTACAGAAGAAGGGGCCGATTCCTGTAGCAGAAAGGATGGTGTTATTGTAGGAGAACTTTGCGTTGGGTAGGAGAGCCACCCAGTTGTCCTGTTGGTAGTTGATAAAGCAATGCAGATAATGCTCTTATGTCCCATTTAATCATTCTGTCTGCCCATTAGTCTGAGGGTGAAAGTGGGAGGATAAAGCCCTCTCAATGCCTATTTGGTGACACAAAGCCCCCCAGAACTGTCTGTCACAATCGTCTACCGCAATCCGTGTATTCAGAAGACATCCTTTATGAACACCATGGCCCTTTCAGAACCTGTAGTTAACCCCAGGAGTGGGGAGAAGTGTGCCATTTTCTAAAAATAATCCACGCTAACCATAATGCAAGTACATCCCTGAGACCATGGAAGGTCGACTATGAAGTCTATCAAAAGATGGCTCCAAGGTTGGAGGGCACTGGTCCTTGTTCCAAGAGTCTGACTGGCTTCTGTGTGCTGTATTTGCCTCAGCCTGCAGATCTGGCAAGCTTGGGTGTACTTCTTAACGTCGGTTATCAGACCTAGCCACCAGACATTTCATCTGACAAGTTCCAAAGTATTGGTGGCTTCTCAATATCCGGCTAAATTGCTATCATGACACCAATACAGTACACGCCGGCGCATTTCCTCTTCTGGAATGAATAGGAGACGATTGACAAAGAAAATACTGTCCTTCTTCTCAACCTTGTCCTTGTTGGAGGTCCTGGGAAAAAAGGTGCCTCTGACTAATGCTTCTTGAACCTCCTGTAGAAAGGTAGCTACTTGGGAGATGATCCTATTTCTCGGGAACAGGTAATCAGGTCCTTGATCGGAAGAGCGATCAGAAGCAAGGCTTCGAGAGAGAGGGCATCAGCCAAAATGTTTTGGCTGCCTGGTAGGTATGTAACAGAGAAGTCATTTTGCACAAAGAAATGTGCCCATCTGGCTTAGCGAGAGTTAACACACTCCATTTGTTGCAGCACCTTCAAGTTTTTGTGATCAGTGCGAATCACAAATGGATGTGTACCTCCTTGCAGAAAATGGCACCATTCCTCACATGCTAGTTTAATGGCTAGTAATTATTTTTCGATGACAGAGTAATTTACCTAATTGGGCGTCAGGGCCTTAGAAAGATAGGCCACCGGATGTTTGACTCCCTCATGGTCTTGAAGTAAGGCTGCACCTATGGCTGCCGGTGAGCTGTCTGCTTCCACAATGAAGTGGTGTGACAGGTCAGGTTGATGCAAAACAGGAGCTGTGCAGAACAATGCCTTAAGATGTTTAAAGACTGCATCAGCCGTCTGGTTCCACTGAAATGAGGTCACAGTCTTCTTTAGTAGGCCAGTAATGGGAAGCAAAACCCGGCAGAACTCTGAATGAATTTCTGGTTACAATTGGCTATCCCAAGGAATTTCTGTATGTCCTTTATGGTAGTTGGAGCTGGCCAACCCAGTACGTCGACCACCTTGTTGGGATCCATCTTGATGCCTTGTGCGGACAATATAAACCCCAGGTAGGGAATCGTGGTTACCCTGAAAAGGCATTTTTTTGGCTTAACCAGTAGCTGATGGTTCTGTAAGCGACTTAGTACTTCCTGGAGATGCAACTGGTGTTCTTGTTGGGATGAAGAGAAGATCAAAATATCATCCAGGTGAACAATTACGGAGTGGAACATCAGGTCATAGAATAGTCTGTCCATGAATCCTTGAAATATTGCTGGTGCTTTCTGTAAAGACCAGAGGGGGGTGTCTGTACTTCTGCTCTCTATATGGTAGAGGAGAGGCACAGAGGACTGCAGCCAAGATGCTCTATTATTGGTAACGTAGTCGAACAATCAAGGCCTAGCTTCTCAGGAGGTGATGCAGGCTGGTTCTTAAGTACAGTGTAGTCCCCAAGCACCCACAAAGGAATGTCCACACACTGTATTGGTTAGAACACAGTCTTTATATAATTAATATTCACGGTTATGTACACTATCACAATAACTCACTTTGTGCTCAGAAAATCAACAATGGTAAAATATACAGTTCTACAGTGGTATCACAATTATTATCATATCTCATTAAAGTGCATCAACTATACTGTCAAAATGTCACACAGATCAATAAAGAGGAAAAAAGCAGTAGAGAGAGGAAGGAAAGCAAGATGGTTGAACAACTGGAAGAATGCTGGCCCCGTACCACTAGACACAGTTCTGTGTGGAGATCCCCCCACCTGGGCAACCTGTAGAATAAAGATACAAGCCCAGTCCATATATTGTTCACACTAGACTTCCCAATAGTTCTGCAACCCCAAAGTACCTGGCGTTGTAACATTCCTCGGTGGGGAATCAACGGCCCTTCTTGAGTGTCCTCCCTTTAAGGAGGGTGTCACGGGTCATCGAACGTCCGACGGAGAACAGGGTGAGCTATGACGGTGAAGTGGCAGCTTGGTTCCTAGCGGAGCTTGTTGACAGGGAAGCGTAAACGTCCTGCAAGGAAGAGGCGTGCGGGGCACCTCAGTGTCGATAGTTCTGGAATGCAAAGAGTTTGAAGAACTGTGGCCCAGCAAGGGCGGCGAGTCGTCGGCGTCTCTGTGGTCTTTGGGTGGCGGGAAACCCACCAGTGGATGCTCCTCGGTGCATCGATGGTCAGGCTTTCTCCAGCAGGATACAGCTGCGATGATGCGGATGAGAGCGTCCTTGGATCAAGTGAAGTTCTTAGGCAAACAGGAGCACAGCGGCTCCGGTCAGCAATGGCGGTTGTCAACAGTGGTGGACAACAGTCTGGGCGCTTCTCCTTGGGATTCCGCAGCAGTCCCCGTCTCAGGTCGGCAGCCTGTCGAAGGTCTGTCTACCAGGGAGCTTTGGCAAAGATCAGCTGGTGCACGATCGTCCCTCGGAGCTCGGGAAGAGGGCGCCTTACCGGGTCCTCTCTGGGTCAGTCCTTGGAGGCACAGCAGCTTTCAGATTGTGAAGGAGAGCAACAGCAATTTTTCTCATCCAGCAGGGCTGCAAGGTCAAGCTTCAGTTACTGCAGTTACTTGTCGTAGTGGACTTCAGCTTCTGAACGCGAATTCTAGCAGTGAGAGGCCCTCAGATATACTAGTTGATCTCCCTTTCATTCTGCTGGGTCACACTCAGGCAACCAATCGGTCAGAAGGGTATTCATGCAGGCAGGCATCCAATCAGGTGCATAGTGCATTCAGGCCATTCACTCCTCTCCAGACACTCACAACAAGCTATGTGTATTGGGACAAGTACCCAGCCATTCAACACTCCACACTGCATTCATACCAGTTTTGGGCAGGGCTGTCCGTGTCAACCACCAGATACTAGACACTCACAACACAGAATGCATATTCGTCACACACTCCATTCACCCAGGTCTCACCCACAGGGTGTACCCACGACGTACAGTCACTGGGAAGGCTCCAGCCAGTCTGGCCTGGCCTTCACAACAACACTATATATGGAACTTCCACCCAACAGCCGGTCAGGGGGAAGGGACAGAGTCAGGGCTTCCCAGGACTTTGGGAAAACAAGGTAACAGGCAATAGAAAGCAAGAGGCCACGGGGGCCATCTTGTTTCCTATCAGGAATCAACTGATTCCAATGGCAGGGCCTGGGTATCCCAAAATGGAGGATACTCAGAGCACCTGTCAAATTCAGCATGGAGCTGACACCAGCCCATACCCTGCTCTGTGGGCCACACACAGGTGCCCAAAAACATACACTAGGGGCACAGGGTTGTACCCCCACCCATGGGTGTGATAAGGGTATCCCATGGGTCTATACACCAAACCAAAAGAGAGAGCTGCACCGCCAGGAGTCCCACATGAACTCCTGCGCAGAAAACACAACAGAACACACGATAAAAAGCAGTAAAGGACAAGGATACGGAGGCCCTGTCACTCTGATGCATTTCCAGCATCACACATTCACTAACTCAAAAGGCATCACCTTATACTCGAAATGACCAAATGGGATCTGAAAGGCCGTCTTCCATTTGTCACCAGTGCGGATTCTGAGCAGATGTTAAGTGCGCTGTAGGTCTAATTTAGAAAAAACACTGCCCCCTGTACAGCCTCATGGATGTCCTTGATGAGAGGCATCGGGTAGCAGTCGTGGATGGTGACCTTGTTTAGTCACAGATAATCGATACAAGGCCTGAGTTCTTTAGAATCCAGCTTCGGGGTGAAGAGTAGTGAAGCTCCTGCAGGTGAGCAGGATGGCTGGATGAGTCTGTTATGAAGAATGGAATCGAGGCATTCTCGGAGTGCCTTCTTTTCCATCAGGGACAGTAAATACATTTGGGCAAATGGTATCAAGGCCCCTGGTTTGACTTCAATAGCACAATCCTCAAGCCAATGTGGTGGCAGATCTTGAGGGGATTTGTCCAGGAACATGTTGCCAAACTCAGTCAGATCCGTAAGCACACAATATATGCCTACTGCATCAGTGAGTGAGGTAGACACCACCTTAACAGGCTGATAGGACATCTCCTGAAGGCACCTTTTCCGACAGTAGGATGAATTGAACTCCAGCAGATTCTGTGTCCAATCAATGGAAGGGTTGTGTTTGTGGTGCCAAGAGATTCCTAATATGAGAGGGAAGTGGGCAGTGTGGATTATGTCAAACTGAATTTTCTCAGTGTGTTCGAGGATACACACTGGGATCTCTTCCGTAGTGTGAGTGATAAGGCAAGAGCTGAGTGGCTTTCCGTCAACACCTTCCACCTTCTGGTCTTCTTTCCTTTCTATTGGGTGGATGCCAACCTTCTCGGCCCAAATGGTGTCAACGAATCTCCCTGCTGCTCCACAATCAATGAGTGCCAAGGAGTCGATCTTTAGTTGAATAACCAATAGCTGGATAGCCATGACCATCAGTCGTGTGTCATCGGTGGAAACAGGTGAGTAGTCCATCAGATAAACAAACGTACTGGAAGCAGGACCTCTGTTACCCGTCCCTCCTAGGACCGAGGTTTTCTGTTTATCAAATGGCGAGGTGGTACCTCTGGACAATCTTGGAGTAAATGTGCCTCTGAACCACAACACATGCAAATGCCCTTGTCCCTTCTACATTTTCATTATTCCAGAGTGAGGGGTGCACGAGCCATCCCAATCTTTATAGGTTCTTACTTTGAGGGTCTGGGTGATGAGGTGGAGGGTTGCATAACCTGGTCTGTTTTCAAGGGATAGCCTCATAAATTCCTTCTCTCAGTCTTTCTCTCTATCAGACAGTAGTTGATCTGAAGAACTGCTGATAGTAGATCAGAGAAAGTATTAGGATGTGGAGTACGGGCTACCTCGTCCTTAATTACATCCTTCAATCCTTGGTGGAACATGGCATACTGTGCCGGTTCTGGCCAACCTGCATCTGATGCCAATCTTTTGAAATTGGTTATGTATGTAAGGAGGCCCATCGAGCCATGCCTAACATCCAGTAGCTCTTCACAAGCCAGATAGGTAGTTTCTGATCTTGTAAAAATTTGTTTCAAAAGGTTTAGGAATGCTCTGTAGTCTTGGAGAACTGGATTGGCACTTGTCACCAGAGGAGGTCACCCAGGCTAGTGCATTCCCCACCATGCTGGAGATCATATACCCCACTTGCCTGTGCTCTGATGCAAAGGTGTGGGCTCTGAAGGTGAAATGTGCAATGCATGCCTCCAAAAATGCTTTCAGCTTTTTTGGGAAGCCGTCAAACTTCCCTGAAGCCAATATCATTGGGGGTAGTTTGGTAGGATGTAGGTCTCATGGCGTGACAAGAGTACCGTATTTTCGGTCTTCAGGTTTTGGATTTCTTGGGTAAGTCCCTGTATGACGGCCACTAGTTCCTGGACCTGTTCTGCAGTAGCCATTCTGGTTTCCTGGCATTGCAAACTGTCAGGCTCGACGGATTTGTCACTCATGTCTGACAAGAATTCTCCTTCCTCACCTGTTTCACTGGAGCTGGTGCGGAACTCCTTTGTCCTTCCTCTACTCCTGGTGGTCTTCTTCTTTTGGTAGAGATACGGTCTACCTCGGAGGGAAGCCACTATGCCTACCTGGTAAACTGGCAGGCTAGTGGCCCCTTCCCCGAAGTAGCCACAGAGGGGAAATAGCCAAATGAGGCTGATATGACCCAGGATGTAACACAGTAAAGGAGAAACAGGTTCTGAAGTCGAGCTGTAATAGTCTGATGAGCAGATGTACGTAGCAGCAGGGTACCCAGAAGGAGAGACTGCTAAAACAAGTCAGCTGCGAAGACTGGTGGTAACACAGCAGCGGAAATAAAGCAACACAAGAGGGAGAGTCTCAGGTAAAAGAGGGAGAGACTGCTGCAGCCTGTTCCGGAAGGTAGATGGCAGTGCACTATGCAGGCAGAGAAGGGAAGCACAGAATCAAGAAGAGGAGAAGAGAGAGAGAGAGAGACAGCAGCGCAGGAATCGGGAAGGCACTGGTGAGGCAGCGGCTGAGAAAAGAGTGAAAGCAGAAGGCTCCGCTGATGAACGAGGCAGGGCTAGAAAGGCACTGAATAAAGAAGAGGGAAATACCAGGGAAAGAGCAAAAGCCAATGAGAAAGCACTGCTCTGATGTAGAGCAAAAAGGAATACCGAGAGTCATACCAAAGGAGTGAAAGCAAAGGGGTTGCAACGCGCCAACGCCAGGTTTGTAATGAATAAGTACAAACCGGCAGTGGCCATCTTGAAAAACCATTACACTGAAACCTCACATTGAGAATAATGTGATGTGTTGATTTAATGGTGGTGTAAACTCAGTATACCGTCCTTTCTTCACAGGACTTTTCATTGTGTTTTTTTAACGCAAATTTTTTTTTGAAAAAAAAACTCAGCGATTTTTTGGGGGGGTAAAAAAATTATATAAATTATGTGGGTGTAAGGGAATAAAAAAAAAATAAAGGGAACGGGGCGTTCGGGGGGTAACCCTCCCAACAAAACAAAAATTGATGAGGTTTTTTTGGAAAAAAAATCTGCGGTAAAAATCCCCACAATTAAAAATCCCGCGATGAAATAACATAGAACCATAAACTCCACCTATTCCACAAGTGCCAACGGGGGAAAGTTTGACACTAAGTTACTAGGGTATTCCAGATGTGAAACCCTTGCTCACTGTTCTTAGAGAGGCACAACTCCACCTCACTGATGAGGCACAACGACGCCAAAACACATGTCTGGGGTTTCTGTTGGTACTCTTGTTCAGAAGAGAATTGCCTGACATTTCAGTGCTGGACAGCCCTTGGGCAGGACAAAGACGGATATTTAGTGGACATTTCTCTTCTGCGTTAGGAGGGTGAGCTAAGGCATCTGGTTGAGACTCAAACCTGGGATATAGGCCGGTAGAGAGAAACTCCCAGAGCACCCCTTACTTATGCATATTAAGTAGCTTTTGGTTTTCGCCCTATGGTTCTAAGGTATTCCAGACGTGAAACCCTTGCTCACTGTTCTTAGAGAGGCACAGCTCCACCTCACTGATGAGGCCCAACCAGGCTGAAACACATGTCTGGGATTGCAGTTGCTACTCTTGATCAGAAGACAATTGCTTGGCATTTGGGAGCTGGACTGCCCTTGGCCAGGAGAAAGACTGATATGTAGTGTAGAAGACATTTCTCTTCTGTGAAAGGATGGTGAGCTAAAGACTCTGGTTGAGATTCAAATACGGGATATAGGCCCGCAGAGAGAAACTCCCAGAACCCTGCTTATTTAAGCACATTAAGTAGCTTTGGATTTTCGCCCTAAGTTACTAGGGTATTCCAGACGTGGACCCATGCTCACTGTTTTTAGAGAGGCACAGCCCACCTCACTGGCAAGGCCCAACCAGGCTGAAACACATGTCTGGGGTTGCTGTTGGTACTCTTGTTCAGAAGAGAATTGCCTGACATTTCAGTGCTGCACTGACCATAGGCAGGGCAAAGACTGATATGTAGTGGAAATGTCTCTTCTCTGAAAGGATGGTGAGCTAAAGACTGTGGTTGGGATGCAAAGCCAGGATATAAGCCTGTAGAGAGACACTCCCAGAACTCCCCCTTACTTATGCATATTAAGTAGCTTTGGGTTTTCACTCTAAGTTACTAGGGTATTTCAGACGTGGAACCCTTGCTCACTGTTCTTAGCGAGGCACAGCTCTACCTCACTGACGAGGCTGAAGCCAGCCGAAACACGTGTCTGGGGTTGCTTTTGCTACTCTTGTTCAGGAGAGAATTGCCTGGCATTTCGGTGCTGGGCTGTCCTTGAGCAGGACAAAGACTGATATGTAGTAGAAGTTTCTCTTCTGTGAAAGGATGGTAAGCTAAAGACTCTGAGTGAGACTCAAATCTGGGATACAGGCCGGTAGAGAGACACTCCCAGAACTCCCCCTTACTTATGCATATTAAGTAGCTTTGGGTTTTCACACTAAGTTACTAGGGTATTTCAGACGTGGAACCCTTGCTCACTGTTCTTAGTGAGGCACAGCTCTACCTCACTGACGAGGCTGAAGCCAGCCGAAACACGTGTCTGGGGTTGCTGTTGCTACTCTTGTTCAGGAGAGAATTGCCTGGCATTTCGGTGCTGGGCTGCCCTTGAGCAGGACAAAGACTGATATGTAGTAGAAGTTTCTCTTCTGTGAAAGGATGGTGAGCTAAAGACTCTGGGTGAGACTCAAACCTGGGATACAGGCCGGTAGAGAGAAACTTCCAGAAACCCCCTTACTTATGCATATTAAGTAGCTTTGGGTTTTCACTGTAAGTTACTAGGGTATTCCAGATGTGGAACCCTTGCTCACTGTTCTTAGATAGGCACAGCTCCACCTCACTGTCAAGGCCCAACCAGTCCGAAACAAGTGTCTGGAGTTGCTGTTGGTACTCCTGCTCAGAAGAGAATTGCCTGGTATTTTGGTGCTGGACTGCCCTTGGGCAGGACAAAGACTGATATGTATGTCACAATCCTACTCTACTGCTGGCCATCACTGCTACATGCGCACATTCAGAGACTCTGTTTATGGTATATTTGCAAAGTTAAAACCTGCAAACTGCCTCTGCATTTATCTACTTGTTTTACCGCTGCAGTTTTGGACCAATCTAATTTCATGTTCCCGTCCGGATTTTGGGTTTAAACCAGCAGATGCATTCTGGTATATGTAGGCTTTCCAAAAGGCAGAGGGCTGGAGGAGGCATACTAAATACATTTGTTTGCAGCAAGCTACTAAGAGCTGCAGAGGACCTGATTGCATTCACCTGTTCCAAGCTACTGCAGGCTAGACTGCAGAGAGCCGGAGAGCCCTTAATTAGAAACCACTGTTGCAGGCTACTGAAGCCAGGGCTGGGCTTAATTGAACACAGCTGCCTGAGAATGCAATCAGCTCAACCCTGTTGGCCTGCTGGATGAGAGGGCCTTTATAAACTCACATTGAACACAACTGCTTCCACTGCGAGTTTGTGCTTGTGCTCCTGTTACCAGTTTTAGATCTTTCCTGAAAATCCTCATTTTGGCTTTTGGATCCTGTTGCTGCTTGCATCACCCTCTCCAGTCTGCTTTTGCCTTCTGCCCTGTTCCGCTGGGCTCCCTGCCTGGCAGCCCTGCCACTCTCCTCTGCCTTCTGCCCTGCTCCTCTTGGCTTCCTGCCATTGCAGCCTGCCTGTTATTCAACCTTTTCTTGATTTCGCGCTTTTGACTCCTGATAACCTTTAGACATTCAGTTCTTAACTGATATGTTTTCTGCCTTTCTGACTTTCTTTAAACACTGTGTTTACTGTAAGCATTTCTGATTCACAGACCTGTCCTGTTTCTGCCTTGCTTGTCTCTCTTTCTTTCTGCAAACCCAGCCTTTTGAAGTTTTCCTGTTTGTTCTATGCCCGTGATATTTCCAGACTTCAGTCCATAGTTCCAGTGCCTGTTCTTAAGTACTTTGAGTTTCCTGAATCCCTTGTATTTGATGTGTTGGCAGCGACCTTTCTTGCCTTAGTCCTTTGACTTGTGTTCAGTGATATTCCAGTCTCTGCTTTGTACTTTGTTTCTCTATCCTGTCCTGTACCTGGTTATTTCTTTCAACGCTGCTTTCTACCTGTATTACATCTTGGTCCACTGCTGTGCCTCCGCTTTGAATCTGTTTACAATGTGACCCCTGGGTTGGTCTCCGTTCAGATCAGATAAGGGAAAGACTTCTGTTGCCTTCGCCTAGTCCGTTGAAGTCTTACCTGCCTCAGTATATGGTCTCCAGTTTGACCCTTGCACTGAGTCTCTTCGGCACGTCTAACTCATGATGCTGCTATATGACCATTGTTACGAGTAATCTGCTTGTACAGATCCCAAGGGCTTTCCTTAATCCCTGGAGACCTCTTATCATATTCCATTAAATCCTTTATTATGATCAATCCGTGTTGCCCAGTGTATTTGCTTGTCTTTGCTTTCTCTCCGCGCCTTGTGTACAGCCACCTTCTGCCCCTGCAGTTCCTGTGAATACCTGTTTCAACTCAGAGCAGCTTGGTATGCACCCTGTTTCTGTTATATGCTGGCATTGCCTCCAGAATCTCCCCTAATCTACAGTGCATACTGTGAAGTATAGCCTTAGGCCTGTGCTCCCCGGCCAGATTTGTGACAATGTAGTGCATATTTCTCTTCTGTGAAAGGATGGTGAGCTAATGCCACTGGTTGAGACTCAACCCTGGGATATAGGCTGGTAGAGAGAAACTCACAGAACTCCCCTTACTTATGCATATTAAGTAGGTTTGGGTTTTCAACCCAAAGTTAATAGGGTATTCCAGGTGAGTAACCCTTGCTCACTGTTCTTAGAGAGGCACAGCCCCACCTCACTGACGAGGCCCAACCAGGCTGAAACACATGTCTGGGGTTGCTGTTGGTACTCTTGTTGAGATGAGAATTGACTGGCATTTCAGTGGTGTGCAGACCATGGGCAGGTCAAAGACTGATATGTAGTGGAAATGACTCTTCTGTGAAAGGATGGTGAGGTAAAAACTCTGATTGAGACTCAAACCCTGGATATAGGCTGGTAGAGAGAAACTCCCAGAAACCCCCTTACTTATGCATATCAAGTAGCTTTGGGATTTCACTCTAAGTTACTAAGGTATTCCAGACTGTAAGAGGATTCAATTCAATACTACAGCTAAGTCAATGCCTAGTCTGGGATACTGAATGGAAACCCTTATTAATATATCTTTATGTCCAGTTCATGCGTTCTGGATGACTACCCCTATATAACACCCCTCTCTTGGAATCCCCCTGACCCCGCTGAGCCAAGAAGTAGTTCTGTTTTGCAAGTTAAAAAGGTTTATTTGATAATTTAAACAATAGATATATATATCACACTTTATAATAAATTAATAATTGAATATCACACTTAATCTGAGCAGTAATCAATAATGGATAGTCTGGCACTAGCACACTTGTGAATAGGAACAGAAGAATAAGGTGGTAGAGAATGCTTTATATAAGTTCAGATGGATGTAATGTTGAATGAAAATGCAATACAGAAAATACTCAATATGATTTCAACAAAACAATGTAATCACTTTTCTCTGGCAATCCCCTCCCCCCCTTTATGCAATGCAAGGAAATGGAAGGAAAGCACACAGTTCTCAGAAATGCAATCAAATGTAATTCATTTCACCCCAGCAAGCTTAGACTACAGAAGTTGGAAACACAGGCCCAAAATGCTTTTATGTGTGCTGGCAATGAAGTGAAAAATATGCTAAAATGCTTTTAATTCCCTCTAGAGGTTCAGGGTGAGTGGTATCTAGTTAATATTAGTCCAGGCTCACTCTAGCAATGATTCAGGGATGGTTCTTAAGAGGCAAACGAATTTTTAGCAAGGAAACTGCTGTTTTCACACGTGGAGAAATTTGCAAATCGCGGTAAATTCGCGAGTGCGTTTTTCGCAATTGCGGAAAAAGTATCGGGGGTAGGAATGCGGTTCTAGGTTCGTAGGAAAGCTAAGATTTCAGAGGAAAGTTACTGCAAGTCTCTAAGACAAACGGTCACGGAGATATGAGCGATATGGTAAAGGTCGTTTTTCAGATTTGAAATTTTAAAATTCAAAGTGACAAGTGCAGCTTGCAACTAGAAAATGACAGGTGACAGCTTTACAAATAACAGGTGACAGTTAGGAGGCAGTTCTACTTAGATTAAAATAGCTTGTATTAGATTATTTTAACTAAGAGATTGGTTCTGCACAGTTCTGCTAGGTACTCACACTATATTCTTGAATTAAATGGGCCTCGCCACGGATCTGGTCAGGTTTTAGACTCGACTCTGGTCTGGTCTCTGCACTTCACAGTGATCTGGGTCAGCTCTCTGGTTCTGCTAACAGTGGTCTGGGTCAGCTCTGCTTCTGGATCTTTCTGCACAGCTTTCTCTGGAGATTGATGGATTTGAAATCTGGATCTCTGGATGTGGTATGGTCCGGCAGAGCGCGTTGCAGCAAATGAAATTGAATGTCCCTATATGTCCTGACTGTCTGCTTTTATGTGTTTTGAAAATGGGTGTGTGAGCAGCATCACTAGCCAGCCCCTCTCCATTTGTCATTGGCCACTTCATCCTCTTCCCCTTGATTGGGGGAATGAAATGAAGTGTCATCATGATGAGGTCTGTTTATGGTACAGAGAACCCACCCTTGTCAAATTACACACAATCTATATTTTGACCCAAAAGACATATTTGCACAGGTACACATTTGTTTAAAATTACATGCACCCATCACATATCACAGGAGGTATACCCTGTCCAAATCTGCTCTTCCTGGGAGCTTGCATTGAGAAATGGCAACATATTTCACTTTTTGGTCAGGTTACCAATATCAGATTCTTACTCAAATTTATACACATGTGCGCAAGGAGTATGGACATTACTTGATGAAGTGTCAGATTTTTAACATGCATACATTTTAAGTAATACCCTCTTAACTGCTAGTTTGCCCCCAGATCATGCCACCGGTTCTAAAAACCTCTTAAAATGTGGGCAGAAAAATCACAAGAATTATGGTATCATTTAAATAATTATGACAAGTCCGTACTATGAGTTATTCATCTTTTTCTAAACCCATATTCTGGCTACAGGGGTGTGTCTTTTCAGGTCACATGGTACAGAAACAAGTTCTTCCACTTTCTTCAAGCTCAGCCTCTGTCTCCAGTTTCTCCCCCTCCCAGTTTCTGCCAAGAGGAAGCCATTTTTATTACCCCTGCAATAAACCATCTGCCTGGGCCCTGGAAGGCCCATTGTTCAAGAGGAAGCCATTTATGGCCCCCATAATAAAACATTTGCCTGAGTCAGGACAGGACTTTGTTCAATTTCCTGCAGAGCCCAGGTAATTCAATCAGGGAAGTGTCATATCCCTTTTGGTGGGAGCAGCAAAAGGCAGGTAGGCATGGGAACACAGCAGTTGTGCAAGTCTCAACTCCTGTCGGGGGTAGCTGGTGGGCAGAATTCAGTTCCTTAAGCCAGGCCCCAGCTAATGTCACTTTTAGTTACCCAGTTTTCTGCATTCAAATAAAACTAACCATTTTACATATGCAGCTAGAATGCTGATTCTAAGTTTAAAACTATGACATTTAAACAATTGCAACCTATGTGACACTCAAAAGTAGGTCACTCATTTCTTTTAAACATTTAGATTTTTAGTGTCTTTCAGTCCAAATTTACTTAAACTGCTGAAATCCACAGCTCAGCCAGTCTTGTTATAAACCTTCAAGTCACTTCAGAATATAACTTTACATTGGATCCACCTCTCAGTAAGTCTTTCTTTGGCCTGCCTTGGGTTCATTTATTCAGTTTTACACCAAAAAAGAAAAAAGTCTGGTGTTGTTTTAAAACGCCGGCTTTCTGATAGTGGTGAGTACTGGTAAATCACCCATTTTTGGGATTTAAGAAAATGAATTCCCCACAATTCTAGGTTGCTTTTGGCAATCAGCATTGCCATTCCCAATGGTTTCAGGCTACTGTGTGGGTAGTCCAATGGTGGTTTTAGGCAGTGCCCTTCTGTGCCCATAACATCGGCAAAATGGGTGGCAGCCTATTCTTCATGCACTTCCCTGGGCATTTTCTGGGAATCTCTGGCCATCATGATGTTTTCCATGTCAGTACTGTACAATTTTGAGGTAGGGCTCGGATGTATGGGTAAAAACATTCCACAAGCCCCCCTCTTGCGATGGCCATTCTGTTTCACTGATGGGACTCGCAAGACCTGGGATGTTTCCTCGTCTTCTTCCAATAGATGGCACAGTTCAGCATCTTTTTCTCCATCCGGTCGGATCGATCGGTTCTCCTCGCCGGTCCTGATGGGAATATTGGGCGGTACCCTGGGCCCCTTGCGTCTCTGCTCCCGGTCTCCGGATCGTCCTCCTTGGCCCATCTCCCGGTTTTCTTTCTCCTAGGACGACAAAGGAAGAGCAGCAATACCTATTCATGGACATTTCTCCCCCACCATTGATATAGTGGGGTGGCATATAAATTTATAGTCAAAACATATGAACATGCACATTTCTTTTTGCATTCAAAAATGAAAACACCCACATTGAGAAACTCAGAATTTGATAGGCGATATGTAGGATATTTTAAGTTAGAACTGAATTAATCTGAGACAGTACCCTCTAGGATTCCAGAGGATTCCTCCAGTTGTTGCAGAGTGTGCCTGGGATGGCAACACTTCAACTGGTTAATGTGGACCCACTTGTCTTCCCCCTCTGCCAAACCGCCTTTGGGGATGCGGATCTTGTAGGCCACAGGGGAGATTTTGTCTATAATCTCAAAGGGTCCCTTCCATGTAGGCAAAAATGTTCGCTGTTTGGCCTGTTTCCTTTGGAAATTGTGTAGATAGACCCGGTCCCCCACCTGATATTCCTTCCTGGAAGTCTTCAGGTCATAGTGGGTCTTCATGCTATCAGCTGATCTTTCTAGATTCCGCTGAGCATAAGCAAAAGCGTGTTGAAGGTGTTTCCTTAAATTCTCCACATACTCATGAGTTGTGGAGGCATTTATCAGTGTCTGCTCTTGGGTCCTGTAGAGCAAATGCTGAGGAAGCACCATCTTGCGCCCAGTCATCAACTCAAATGGTGACATTTTAGTTGCAGATGAAGGGGTAGATCTGATGGCCATTAGGACCAGAGGTAATCGGATATCCCAACTTGGCCCAGAATCTGCCACAAACTTCTTTAATATGCTCACAATGGTTCGGTTATATCTCTCTACTGCCCCAGAAGAAGCTGGCCGGTAAGCAATATGCAACTTCCTTTTGACCCCCAGTATCTCCCACATCTTTGTCATTACTTCACTGGTGAAGTGGCTACCTCTGTCTGACTCAATCCTTTGAGGTAGACCAAAACGGGAAAAGATGTGGTTAATCATCAGGGCAGCTGCTGTTTCTGCCTTGCAATTTGGGGCTGGGAGACATTCCACCCACTTGGTAAACAAGCATGTAACGGTCAACATGTACTTGTTTCCTCTAGTCGAGCGAATCACAGGGCCTACAAAGTCGATTTGTAAATCTGACCATGGCAGTGTCATCCCCCCCTTTTGGAGAGGCGCACAGTGCGTGAGGGATGATGGCTGAAATTGTGCACACACAAGACACCCCTTCAAGTATTGGTCGAGGTCCTGCCCCATGTGTGGCCAGTATGCAACCTCTCTTAAGATTTCCAATGTTGTGTGAAACCCCCTATGACCGGCGGTGGCCGCATCATGGGCGTGACTTAACATCAGGCTTCGGAATGAGGTAGGAACCACCCACTGATCGTGGCCAGCTTTGGATTTCCTTACCAGCAAACCGTCTTGGATCCGGAACATTTTTGGACATTTCATCAACACCCTTAGGTCCTCTTTCCCAATGTAATCGGTATCCGTCAGGGGAAAGTTCTCAGGGTCCTCAAGGTGTTGGTAAAACTTACCAATAATTGGATCCCCCTTCTGAGCGGTAATCAAATCAGCATCAGGGGTCTCCTTACTCCATTGTGCAATTGAAAGGTCGTTGTGAGCATTTGTCTGGGACCTAGTGATAGCAGTGACCTGGATTTCCCCCAGCAGGGACTCAATCTCAATTAGATCCCCTTGGATGGCCCCGGTTTTGGCCAGCTGATCAGCTAAGTCATGTCCAGTTTTGTCTGGTCCCTCTACTTTGGAATGACCCTTGATCTTTTTCCAATAGGTGGTCATCTCATTCGAGGTGACCAGATCATCAATGTTTTGGATCAACTTCCCATGTTTCAAGGGTTTGTTGTTAGCACATAACATGCCTCTGGCTTTCCAATTAACCAGGTGCTCCACGAAGCCATTCCGTACATAATCCGAATCTGTGATTATGACCAGTTCGTGGAGTTGATGCTGGACAGCAGTGAGGATGGCCTGATGCACAGCCATCAATTCTGCCACCTGACTACTTCGGGGACCAATTTTGTATCCAGCGGAGGGTTCTGGGGACTCATTCACCCATGCATTCCCTACGCCGGCCACCAGTTCTTTCTCCCCGTCGTTGTCAACATGGTAAGAGCATCCATCCACATACACAGTGGGCATTCCCTCACACTTGTCTTCTTCAAAGACCTTGTGTGGGGAATTAAGGTATGCCTCCATGTTGTCCTTGATTTTTAGACTTTCGTCCTCGAGACAGTTTTCTCAGGCACAATCATGCAAGTCAGCCAGACCTTGCGCGAGGGGACTCTTCTTGTTTTGGCCATATCTGACCTTCACAGGAAAGCCTTGCATTGACAGAATCCAGGAAGTAATTCGGGAATTACTCACATTTCCGGCCCGGATTCTATCACTTTGGAGATATTGCAGAGGCTGGTGTGGAGTCTCCACTATGATGTGTTCCCCATGGATAAACGGGCGGTAATTCTTCAATGCCCACACCGTTGCCAGGAGTGCCTTCTCACAATCGTTGAATTTTTCCTCCACAGAGGATAAAGTTTTGCTCACATAGGAGATTACTTTATTGACCTTGTCATGCTTTTGGTATAATACTGCCGTCAAGCACGTATTAGAGAACCCCGTCTCCAGGAAGAACTCGTTGTTTCTGACAGGGTAAGCTAGGCAAGGCGCTTTTGAGAGGCTTCTTTAGAGTTGTTTTACTGCCTCGGCTTGTTCTGGACCCCATTCCCACTTGACACCCCCCTTCTAGAGATGAATCAGGGGTCTGGTGATCTCTGCGTAGCCCTCAATGAACTTTCTGCTGTAATTAGTCAGTCCAAGGAGGCTCCTTAGTTCCCGCAGAGTTGTGGGGTCTTTCAGTTTTTGGAGTGCTTCCACTTTCTTTTCCTGGGGACAGAGACCCTGAGGAGTAATCTCATGCCCCAAGAAATTAACACGGGTTCTACACCACTGTGCTTTCTGAAAGGAAAGTTTTGCTCCGGCGGCCCTCAACTGGGTCAGAACATAACGGGTCTCCGCTATGTGTTCCTCCACAGATGAACTTTTGATGAGGACATCATCTACATAAGCCAGGTTACCCCTCGCACCCAGGTCGGGCATGGCCTTATGTAGGAAAATATTGAACTCATTACCGGAGTTAAGGTATCCAAAGGGAGTCCGGGTCCATGTGTATTGCTGGCCCCCAAAGGTAAAAGCCAGCTTATATTGGTCCTCCCTGCTGACAGGCACGGTCCTGTATCCATTGGTCAGGTCTATTGCAGTGAATTCCTGTGACCCCTGGATCTGGGCCAGCCCTTGGTCAATGTAGGGCAGAGGCCATCGGGAAGTATGGACCCGTTTGTTGAGCTCCCTGAGGTCGGCGCAGAGTCTCCACTGGCCGTTTGGCTTCAATATTCCCAGCACCGGATTATTGAAGGTGCTGTGGACTGGACGGATTATTCCCTGGGACTCAAGGCTCTTAATTATTTCAGTAAGGGACTCCATTGATGCGAGAGGCAAGCGATATTGCTTCACAAACACAGGAGTCATGCCAGGGTCCGTGGGGATTGTTGTTGTGTGGATGTCAGTGCAACCACAGTCATATGAGTCTACCGCAAAGAGATCTTGGAAATCCAAGAAAACTTGTTTCAACTTTTGCTTTTGTTCCAGAGTCACACAGGCATCAGCTAGGTTGACTCTCTCTTCCACCATCTGCCTGAAGCCTGGAAAGACTTCTGGTTTGGCTATTTCAGCGGCCTCCTCCAGCTGGGTGGAGAAGTCCCTGGTCAGAGTGCTGATTTGGACTGGAGGCTTCAGGTGGGAAAGGCAGCCCTCATGGACCTGGAAAATCACCTCATCCCTCCTGAAGTCACAAGTCACATCTTCCTTACCATAAGGGCAAGAAGTGTACACCAGGAAGTTCCCCCCATGCCGGGTAAAAATCCTGTCTGGTGTTGTATTGTCATCACTGTCACTGTCAAAGCAGTCCTTGGGGATTGGCCCTAACAGTTCATTACCTAAATCTATGGAAAAATGTCGGTCATCAACCGCCATTGCAATAATGGTGCCTGCGGCTAGAGTAATACTCTTTAAGTCGCTGTTATCCACCTCTATTAGAATGGTGTCATGTTCTATGTGGACTAATGGAGTTGGGTTTACCCCCAACCCTTGCAGTTGGAGAGAAGCATTTAGATGTATATAAGCATCAGGGTTTTGCAAATATTGTCCTCTTTTAGCTTTCACTTCCAGGGAGAATTGTCGGGTCCTTTCTGGGATGGTGACCTCCTCTTTGATCTGAATTTCAACTGCATAAGGTAGCAATTGAGCTGACCTAAATGCTTTTTCTGGATCATCAAAGCCCATGGGATTATCCGCTAATCGGGACCAAGCTTTGAAGTTTATTAGGTCCAAACTAATGGCAAAGCGATTGAGAATGTCACTGCCTAAGTAAAAGGCGGCAGGGATGTCTCGCACGACCCAACAATTGTGGACTATGCTCTTGTTGCCACTGGAGATTTTGAGCATACACCTGCTTGGCAGGAGATGTTTGAAATTAGGTGCTTCCAGGTCCATTTCCCATTTGTCTATCAGTTTGAAGGTGGGAATGGCTGGATCTTTTGGGAGTTGGCGAAACATGGCTTCGCTGATGAAGCTCTTACCATTGTTCACGCACACTCGAGCGAGAACAGAGTCCTTCCCATCATTTAACTGAACAGGGATGAACAACTGCTCTCCAATTTGCTGAATATCAGCCAGGCTCTGAGCTGATTTCACATCTTTCTGGACTATAGGAGTGGGACTTTCTGATTGTGGATTAGTATAGAATTTCAGAGTGTTTCCTTCCAGCGAGGAATACCACTTTAGGCTGGAAGGAAGGTTGATTTTCAGAAATAGAGAGGACCCTCCATCACCAGTCTGTTGTCCTACTGCTATTACTGTCACGTCTGGAATTTGGCTATTCTGGAAGTGAAATTCTACTTGGTCAGATTTTTGTTCAACCGTGTGGCATGTGCCGTTTAAACTAACATGGTTGACACTCTGTTTTAATTTTATTGGTCGGCTAGTCTGGGTCCAGAGGACCTTGTTTACGCAATCTATTAAGGGTGACAACCTCCTCAGGAGGTCATTCCCCAGTAAACAAGGGGTGCCCTCTGGAGTCACAACTATGACCGGGTGTTTCAACTTGTGTCGCCCAATTTTAATGTCCAAATCTGCAGTCCCCTCGACGGGAATTTCCTTCCCGTCAAAGTTCTGGAGTTGTCCAGGAAGTGAGGTGAGAGGAATTTGGTAATTCCCTCCCCTTCCTGCATTCAGTTCATCAAAGGCCCTTCTGGACAGAAGGGTAGCTTGAGATCCCGTGTCCACCAGTGCCAAAATTGTACCCTGCCCCTGTACTTGTACCGGGGCATAGTATCTTCCCTCCTTCTCCTCAAGGGGGCACAGATAATGCACATTTTTGGACAACTGGTGGGCTAACTTTCTAGTTTTGGACATCGCTAGCGAAGAGATTTGGGCAGAATTCTGTGGAGAGCCTTGGGAATCTGAAAGAAAAAATTGGCAACTGGAGATCAGAGCCATTGTGGGTTCCCCTGGCTCCGGTTCCGGGCCGCCCCCCCCTTTTTGGAGGCAGTCACCAGGATGGGTTTGAACCAGGGGATTTTCTTGCTGTTGGTTCTGGGATGAGATGGTGGGCGGCGGTAGCTCAGTCTCCACATCTCCCCAGTCTGAATTGACATCCCTTGGGACCCATTTTTCTTTGGGAGGAGTTCCCCCATCTCTGAAGGAGAAGATCCTTTTCCCAGGATCCTCTGAGGATCCCTCTCCCTCAAATTGGAAGATCTGTACCTCCTCCTCAAACTGAGTCTGTTTGGGTCTTTTGTTTCTCCTACCCCCCCTCTGCTCCTTAGGAGGCAGACTTTCAGGGGCAAGAGATTTTGTTTCCGGTTCCTGGGTTTCCAGGGGCTGTTTACAAGTGAGGAAGGAAGCTTCCTCCAAGGCTTTACACCCCCTTCCCATTGTGCCTCCTCCCTGGATACCGGTGGGTTATCGGGGTGCTGCCCCCGTCATTGTTCTGGAGCACCAGGTCCGGAGTTGGGTGCGTTCTGCGCTGGCATGCCGATCTGAGGGTTCTGCTGAGCCCTCAGTATGTGACCCAGATCCCGCGCCATGTTTTGAACCTGGCGCTCTAACTGGGAAACCCGCTCAGGCTGATACGGGGCCCTGTTTTCTCCCCTGGGCTGATCCCGGGAAGGGTAGCTATCCCTTCTTTGGTAGTACCCCTGGTTGGGAAGATTTGGATACCCCTCCACCCTTGGCCTCCCCTCTCCCGGATTAGGTTGTCTGGGCTCAGGGAATTGGGGAAATAAGGATGGATGATTTTGGGGCTGGAAATTGGGTGGATACCTGGGGAAAAAGTTCTGCCCAGGATTTGGAGAATTTCTGCCCTCCTGTGGGAAGTTGGGAGGGAAGTTCCCTGGGTTAGGTACTTGGCTGGATCCCCCCCCCCTTGGGCTGGAGGAGTCCACACATAACCCAGGATGGGTCGACTTCCCTTGTAACGGGGACTTACATAGTCAGGAGAGCGAGGGACCCCATTTGTGTGACTACCTCCTTGACTCCCTGTTTGTGACTGGCTCGAGGACCTTCTGGGCCTAGCATTATTAGGTGCAGGTAGGTTTTTAGGCCCCCCCATCTCCAACTCTAAAACGGGGGTAACCTTTACCTCTGCCACCTTGGCAGCAGCAGGGGTGTTGTTGGCTTTGGGGTTTTTGGGCGCATTATTTTTATTTTCTATTGGCTTCTGCACCTCATAGATCCGGGTCGCCTGTTCAATGACCCAGTCTAAAGATCTTTTCTCGTGAAAATCCCTCACGAGCTGGGTCATTATGTATTTGGGCAAGGCATGGAAAAACGTATTAATAAATTCTCTGCTATCCGTGCGCACCCTTCTGGTGGTCTGCGCAAAGGCACGTTTCAGTTCTTGCACAAACTCTTGTGGGGCCTGATCCTCCCCACACTGCAAATTGTAGCCTTGCGAGCCTCTTGGGGATTTCTGTGAACAGAAAAATGTTTTAATATGGCCGCCCTATAGGTGGACCACCTGGAATGATTTTGGTCCTCCAGCCCTGCAAAGAAACTGGAGTACTCTGGGGAGAATGTCCACTTTACATATTGGATACAGCTTCGGCTGTCCTTCAAATGAAAAGTCTCCATCATTTGCTCATAGAGCTCCAAGTGTTCCCAAACAGAGTACTTGGCGTTCTTATGATAAGGCGTGATGACACTCCTGATTGCCTTAATCTGTTTCAGTGGGTCCTTAATCAAGGCCCTTTTTGCCTTATTGGCCTTTTTGGTTCGGGTAATCCTTGTCCATTTGTCCTCTGACTCAGAGGCACTGCTCCCAGAGGTTCCTGTCTGATCTTCCAGGTGGGGACCTGGTCTCCTGTGTCCTGTACCGCTCAGAGGAGTCTTCAGATCCCTCCTTGCTGCCAGGATTTGATGGGTACCCCTCCCACTGACCTAACTGGGCAGAGGTTTTCAGGATGCCCTTAATGGGCCTACTCTCCTGGGGTTCCCCATCAAATTGCACTGTGCTTGGGTGCCCATACCCGGATGCCCGCCCTTCCATTCCTGGGTGGTACTGGCCTATGAGCCCCATGCTTCTGGCTGGATAGTAATCTGCCATCCCTGTGGCCCTGTGCTCATGTGCGCCAGGGGACATGGGGGTGGCAGAGTCCAGGGACTGAGAGAGATAAAGGCCTCTGGTACTAGGGCTCCTGGGGTTATGCTCAGGAGTTTCTCTTTCCCAGCGAACCTCATCTCTATCCGCCCCTGCTCCCTGTTGCAATGCAAGAGCCAGCGCCTTCAGTTCCTCAGTTAATGCCTTACTAGACTCTATCAGTCTCTCCTGCATCGCTACCTGTTGTTGGAGCCTATCATTGTGCTGGCAGAGAGCCTCATTCTCTCTCTGCGTTTCCTGATTGGTCCTGGAGCACTGGGCCAGTCTTTGCTGCAGGAGGGTTACCTCCTGAGCTGTGTCCCTATTGGCCTGCTCCTTTCTTGCCAGAGCATCCTCCACCTTCCTGGTGTGCTCTAACAAGTTCTGGTGTTCTTTTTGGAGGTCACCCAGTCCCTGGAGGGCCAGGTGATTTTCTTCCATTTTCCTTTTTAAGTGGCAGACTTCCTGGCCTAAGGTATCCCTTTCCTGACTAAGAGCCTGCATCTGTGCCGCCAGGTCGTCCCTTTGCCTTTGGAAGGCACCCGCTTTCTGGCGCTCCTGGTCAAACTCTGCCTGGGTATCCAGGTCTTTCAAAATCAGTTTATTGCTCTCTGCCTTCTCCCTATCTAGGTGGCTTTGCAGGGTGACTACCTGCTCAGCACATGCCCTATTGAAGTCTAACTGTTGCTCCAGCTTTTTCTGGCTCTGCAGTAGGGAGTCCAAACCTTCTTGGTACTCCTTCTGCAAGGCCAGAAACCTGGTATCCTGGTCAGCCTTTTCCTGTTGCAGGATGTCCATATCCCTCTTTATTTTAATGATGTGCTGTCTACTCTCATTTTCTGACTCCTGGCTCCCCTGCAGCCTCTGCTCAGAAGAGACCAGGTCAGATTGGACCTTCTCTAACGCCATCTGTCGCTTATTTGCCAGATCTTGGCTTTCAGTACATTTATCCTGCATGTCTCCCATATATAGGTACAGGTATGCCGCTATCCTAACCATCTTGTCTTGTTCATCCTTAGCCTTCGGGGCCAAATATAGTTCACTCAGGGCCACATGTAGGGGACCCTGATCTCCCCATATATCTGACCCTGTTTCCGTGATCTGGGGTGCGATTGCTTGCAACCAGACCGTCTGGTCCTGATGAGTCCACTCACCTCTCACAAACAGCTTATGTAAGAAGTGCTCTCTGGCTATTTTCATATCTACCAAGGTCGTCATTCTGGAATTTGAGTTCCTTCCTGACTTACAGAAGTTTATATTATATTTTTGCAAAACAGACCTTTTCCTTAGAGCGTTCCTTTGAGGAGTGCTTTACAGCGTAACACAGCGTGGTGATCCGACCGGATATGTGTATCTGGTCAGCTGGCACGCTGTATTAATCTGCACAAATGGTAGATCCAACCCAAACGTCCCGCTCGAGCCCCCAATTTGTAAGAGGATTCAATTCAACACTACAGCTAAGTCAATGCCTAGTCTGGGATACTGAATGGAAACCTTTATTAATATATCTTTATGTCCAGTTCATGCGTTCTGGATGACTACCCCTATATAACACCCCTCTCTTGGAATCCCTCTGACCCCACTGAGCCAAGAAGTAGTTCTGTTTTGCAAGTTAAAAAGGTTTATTTGATAATTTAAACAATAGATATATATATCACACTTTATAATAAATTAATAATTGAATATCACACTTAATCTGAGCAGTAATCAATAATGGATAGTCTGGCACTAGCACACTTGTGAATAGGAACAGAAGAATAAGGTGGTAGAGAATGCTTTATATAAGTTCAGATGGATGTAATTTTGAATGAAAATGCAATACAGAAAATACTCAATATGATTTCAACAAAACAATGTAATCACTTTTCTCTGGCAATCCCCTCCCCCCTTTATGCAATGCAAGGAAATGGAAGAAAAGCACACAGGTCTCAGAAATGCAATCAAATGTAATTCAGTTCACCCCAGCAAGCTTAGACTACAGAAGTTGGAAACACAGGCCCAAAATGCTTTTATGTGTGCTGGCAATGAAGTGAAAAATATGCTAACATGCTTTTAATTCCCTCTAGAGGTTCAGGGTGAGTGGTATCTAGTTAATATTAGTCCAGGCTCACTCTAGCAATGATTCAGGGATGGTTCTTAAGAGGCAAACGAATTTTTAGCAAGGAAACTGCTGTTTTCACACGTGGAGAAATTTGCAAATCGCGGTAAATTCGCGAGTGCGTTTTTCGCAATTGCGGAAAAAGTATCGGGGGTAGGAATGCGGTTCTAGGTTCGTAGGAAAGCTAAGATTTCAGAGGAAAGTTACTGCAAGTCTCTAAGACAAACGGTCACGGAGATATGAGCGATATGGTAAAGGTCGTTTTTCAGATTTGAAATTTTAAAATTCAAAGTGACAAGTGCAGCTTGCAACTAGAAAATGACAGGTGACAGCTTTACAAATGACAGGTGACAGTTAGGAGGCAGTTCTACTTAGATTAAAATAGCTTGTATTAGATTATTTTAACTAAGAGATTGGTTCTGCACAGTTCTGCTAGGTACTCACACTATATTCTTGAATTAAATGGGCCTCGCCACGGATCTGGTCAGGTTTTAGACTGGACTCTGGTCTGGTCTCTGCACTTCACAGTGATCTGGGTCAGCTCTCTGGTTCTGCTAACAGTGGTCTGGGTCAGCTCTGCTTCTGGATCTTTCTGCACAGCTTTCTCTGGAGATTGATGGATTTGAAATCTGGATCTCTGGATGTGGTATGGTCCGGCAGAGCGCGTTGCAGCAAATGAAATTGAATGTCCCTATATGTCCTGACTGTCTGCTTTTATGTGTTTTGAAAATGGGTGTGTGAGCAGCATCACTAGCCAGCCCCTCTCCATTTGTCATTGGCCACTTCATCCTCTTCCCCTTGATTGGGGGAATGAAATGAAGTGTCATCATGATGAGGTCTGTTTATGGTACAGAGAACCCACCCTTGTCAAATTACACACAATCTATATTTTGACCCAAAAGACATATTTGCACAGGTACACATTTGTTTAAAATTACATGCACCCATCACATATCACAGGAGGTATACCCTGTCCAAATCTGCTCTTCCTGGGAGCTTGCATTGAGAAATGGCAACATATTTCACTTTTTGGTCAGGTTACCAATATCAGATTCTTACTCAAATTTATACACATGTGCGCAAGGAGTATGGACATTACTTGATGAAGTGTCAGATTTTTAACATGCATACATTTTAAGTAATACCCTCTTAACTGCTAGTTTGCCCCCAGATCATGCCACCGGTTCTAAAAACCTCTTAAAATGTGGGCAGAAAAATCACAAGAATTATGGTATCATTTAAATAATTATGACAAGTCCGTACTATGAGTTATTCATCTTTTTCTAAACCCATATTCTGGCTACAGGGGTGTGTCTTTTCAGGTCACATGGTACAGAAACCAGTTTTTCCACTTTCTTCAAGCTCAGCCTCTGTCTCCAGTTTCTCCCCCTCCCAGTTTCTGCCAAGAGGAAGCCATTTTTATTACCCCTGCAATAAACCATCTGCCTGGGCCCTGGAAGGCCCATTGTTCAAGAGGAAGCCATTTATGGCCCCCATAATAAAACATTTGCCTGAGTCAGGAAAAGGCTTTGTTCAATTTCCTGCAGAGCCCAGGTAATTCAATCAGGGAAGTGTCATATCCCTTTTGGTGGGAGCAGCAAAAGGCAGGTAGGCATGGGAACACAGCAGTTGTGCAAGTCTCAACTCCTGTCGGGGGTAGCTGGTGGGCAGAATTCAGTTCCTTAAGCCAGGCCCCAGCTAATGTCACTTTTAGTTACCCAGTTTTCTGCATTCAAATAAAACTAACCATTTTACATATGCAGCTAGAATGCTGATTCTAAGTTTAAAACTATGACATTTAAACAATTGCAACCTATGTGACACTCAAAAGTAGGTCACTCATTTCTTTTAAACATTTAGATTTTTAGTGTCTTTCAGTCCAAATTTACTTAAACTGCTGAAATCCACAGCTCAGCCAGTCTTGTTATAAACCTTCAAGTCACTTCAGAATATAACTTTACATTGGATCCACCTCTCAGTAAGTCTTTCTTTGGCCTGCCTTGGGTTCATTTATTCAGTTTTACACCAAAAAAGAAAAAAGTCTGGTGTTGTTTTAAAACGCCGGCTTTCTGATAGTGGTGAGTACTGGTAATGCACCCATTCATTGTCTTAAATCCCCCACAATTCTAGGTTGTTTTTGGCAATCAGCATTGCCATTCCCAATGGTTTCAGGCTACTGTGTGGGTAGTCCAATGGTGGTTTTAGGCAGTTCCCTTCTGTGCCCATAACATCGGCAAAATGGGTGGCAGCCTATTCTTCATGCACTTCCCTGGGCATTTTCTGGGAATCTCTGGCCATCATGATGTTTTCCATGTCAGTACTGTACAGTTTTTGAGGTAGGGCTCGGATGTATGGGTAAAAACATCCCACAAGACGTGGAACCCTTGCTCACTGTCCTTAGAGAGGCACAGCTCCACTTCACTAACGACGCCCAACCTGGATGAAAAACATGTCTGGGGTTGCGGTTGGTACTCTTGTTCAGAAGAGAATTGCCTGGCATTTGGGTACTCGACTGCCGTGGGCAGGACAAAGACTGATATGTAGTGGACTTTTCTCGTCTGTGAAAGGATGTTGAGCTAAAGACTCTGGTTGAGACTCAAACTCGGGATATAGGCAGATAGAGAGAATATCCCAGAACCCGCCTCACTTATGCATATTAAGTAGATTTGGGTTTTCACCCAAAGTTACTAGGGTATTCCACACGTGGAACCCATATTCACTGTTCATAGAGAGGCACAGCTCCACCTCACTGGCTAGGCAAAACCAGGCCGAAACACGTGTCTGGTGTTGCTGCTGGTGTCTTGTTCAGAAGAGAATTGCCTGGCATTTCGGTCCTGGACTGCTCTTGGGCAGGACAAAGACTGATATGTAATAGTAATTTCTCTTCTGTGAAAGGATGGTGAGCTAAAGACTCTGGTTGAGAAACCCGGGATATAGGCTGGTAGAGAAAAACTCACAGAACCCCCTTTACTTATGCACATGCTTAGATCACAATTTACAGACATTCTAGAACAATTATTTGTGTAGAATATTAACAATTGGCCTGTTTCAGAATGTCAGCATAGACTCTGATTAGCTTACCTCAAAATATACATGTACAAATGTCCAATTTCCCTTTTTCACTAAGTGGGACATTCAACTGAGAACAGTAATTTTAACACAGAGCAGACCTTTTTTTTCTGTAATTGGGAAATGGTTAGTATAATGAGAGACAGATGTGTGACCAATGACATAAAAATACTGCATCGCAGACGTGGGCCGGGAGTGGTTAAATCTTGGACATCAGAGTTCTTTTATTTTCTCCATTTTCTGACATGCTCACTTTATTTTCTTTTAGCTTGACAAGCTTTTTGTTAGCCTTAAAATGATGCTCTTAAATAGATGGCAATTATCAATGCTTTGTTCAATACTCTGTTCTTCTTGCACATCATTGCTGACTTCATCTGTGCAAAAACTGAAGGACCTGTGGCATAGAGTTCAGGAGTTAAAGAAGTGTGGATCTTGCACGAAAATATGTTAATTAGTGCTTGCTTGCAGCTGAATCCAGAACACCAGAAGATTCCAGTGAGGTTTTATCGGTCTCCAAAAAAATGTATATGTTCAGTCTATCCATCTCTTATTGGAGGTCAGGTAGTATATTAACTACTTGGTTTCTTTCTTTAGGCTAGGTACCTGCATAAGGAAAATGTATAAGTTACGTACTCCTAACAACCTTAACATCCTGCTTAACGTTTTATGAGTGTACGCTATAACCCTCTCAAAACCAGCCTGATTAACCAAGGCAAGAATAGCGTTTCATGTCCGAAGGTCGATTTACTATTTTTAGTTGACATAATGTGAGAGCGCTACACATAGACTTTCAAAAATATTTTTGGATATTGAAAAAAATAGGTGTGAAGTGATATTATGTACAAGCATCCACCTGACCCACCTTCAAAAATTGTGAGAACCGTGTGACAGTTTCTAGGACGGAAAGCCAAAGATGAGCATTTCCACCATTCAGTCTCAAAATAACCAAAACATTGAACTACTGTTTGGATATTAGATTATTGAATATATTTCTTTTCCTGTTTTATAACTATTCCTGGGAAAAAACAGAACTCAGTTAATTTAAAGATAGTGGGGGAATGAATTTAGGAAGGATGGAAAATAAACCCTGGCAAACAAACAGAAGAGGCAAGTGTATTTGAGATCCCAAGAGAAGACAGGAAAAAAAGCTAAATCGTGACATCAAAGAAGAGAAAAAATGATCAAATCAATAAAAAAAACATCTTGGATACATGTGCTGAATTCCAACCTTCTCTAGCACTGAAACAGACCACAGAGAGCGGGCATGCGATTCCGATGAAACCTTCAGGTACAATCAAGGGTTATCCACATAGTTTTGGATGGCGATGCCCAATACATAAATAAGATTTCCCAGCAGCTCCATATAGATTTTAAATAACATGGATGCCGATATCAAGCACTAGAGCTAGGGTCTACAAACTATGGATCTCCAGAAGTTGCGGACTGCAACTTTTATCAACCCCAGCCAGTATAGTGAATGGGGAGGTATCTTGGGAGTCGTGGCCCAAAACATCTGGAACTTGCAGATTCCTGCTAGGGTATGCCACACTCATTGAAATGGGTTGGATGGCGAGTGACACACGTTTATAAATTGTGAGAAACCCTTTATAAATGCTGAGAAGCATTTCAGGACCCACACCAAATTCTCATGTGTGCTGTTATAATCTTTCATTTATACATGATTGACTGTGTCAATACTCACAGAGAGATCTAAGATGACTAACACACATGCAGCACCACCATCAAACACATGCATTGCTGCCTATCACTTTCGAATGAGTCTGACTCTGTGCCAGAAGCCAGACCTGAATCCTGATTGATAATTCATATTCAAAGCATTGGAAGAAAGTCGACCTGATAATTGTGAGGCAACATGTCTCCAAATCCAATTGTCTAGGAACAATTGATTTTTTTAAATAAGGACCAACTCTGTTTGACTTCATAAATTGCTAGAAAAATACCTGCGTTGGAGACTTGGTGAAATGGGATCTGCACTAGATATAGACCCCTTCATTGAATTCATTAAGAACAGGCACTTGCATTCTAAATAGGAGAAATCTTCCCAATAGGGACCTTTAAGAATCCAAAAACATCCTCGGTTGAAAAAGAAAACAGTGGCCCCTAGAAGCACAATGTAATCAATACTTAGATCTTTGAAAGACTTTTCCTGGGTGACTTTATTGCAACCAAAATCTGATTTTGAATATGGAGGCAGTTATGTCATGAATATTGGACCTATAATATCAAGAAAATGTAATGGTGGTTCCCCTTTTCTTGTCACTTGACTTCAATCTTACCATCATTTTATTTACTTACCTCTCTTCTTGAGCACATTTTTAATTTCTCATGCAAATCCTAATACAAACCCTAATCCTTATTCCAAAAATGAATTCTATTATAGATATGGAATTGTTTTCCCTGTTTTAATGTTGGTGGATGAGCCATTTAGTTAGTGGATTGTAGCAGTCTCACATCAGGCCAAATCACAAATAAAATTCGGATTTTGAACCTGATACCTTTGGGTAGATTTTGGTAGAAACGTTGATCATCCAAATGTGGGTGATTCGATCAGATTGAACATCAATAGTACATTATAAAATGTTTGACTTAGTTCACCTCATGTGCAATACAGGGTCACACATGACAAGCTACTTTTCAGTATCAGTTAGCTTTCAGAGAAGCAGGAGGTTGTTGCTGGAGGCAGGCTTAGGACATTCATGGAGTTGCATGAAGGTAAAACAGTTGAGTTAGAAGAAGGGCTGGTGGTAGTGACTGGTCACTCAGTGTGTCAGAGTCTATTTTGCCTATGCTATTTGACAAATGCAGTGATTTGAAAAGGGCAAGTGTAGAGAGCTGATCCTGGAGAGTGAAGGAACAAGGGATGTGCACACTGAGTGGAAATGCATGAGAGGCAGATAATTTCTGAGGGCAGCTTGTGTGAGACTCGCACTAGCTTCATTACAGTGGAAGAAAGTAGCTGAGCTTTATGAAGGCAAGCGATTACAGTCAGTTTCTATCTCTTGAAGAGAGTAAAGAAGACTTGTTCCATTGTTTGCTTAATATTTGGGAAGAGGAATGTGTGAGCAGAACATCCCTGAGGGATGCTTGTTTGAGTCATACTATTTTGAGTATTGTGTGAGTTTTGTGGGAAAAAGAAGCAGAGATTCAGGTAGGTGTGAGATGCCAGTGTTTGTACGTCAAGAGAGCAAATAGTCCATCAACCACCCATTGATACTTTGCAGGAGGAACAGGAGGAGCTAAACATCCCTGAGCCCATCTTATATGAGTTTCACGCTTTTATGATTTTTGAGGGAGAACGTAGAAGAGATTAATGGAGGCAAGATATACCATATAAATCAAAAACATGGGGTAGGAGCAGTGAGGTTGGATGGATATACAAAAATATAACACTCCACAACAAAATATGAGTCTTAAAGAAATAATATATTATTTTTATTTCTCTTTGCATCAATATATACTTATACAAAATAAAACAACCATAGCAACTATGAGGCCGATTCATGGAATAATTAGCGCGGCGCAAGTGGGCAAAAACGTGCGATTCGCAGTGGAATAGCGAAAATCGCAGTGAACGTGCGAAAATCGCACGAAAAGCAGCGCACGTCGATTCATGGAAGGCCGTGCGCGAGAAAACCAGCGGATGTGCGAAAAAAAAGTGCGCGGCGCACGTTGGCGCACGTTGGCGCACAGGCCATCTAACAGCGTGCGCCAGGTCACAGCGAAAATCGCACAGGCCACAGCGAAATTCGCACATAGCGCGGCGCACGCAATAAAAGTAGGCGGAACACGGGCGTAACACTCGGAATGGGGAACAACTAGCCAAAACGTGGGCGTCACGGGGGAAGTACAGGGCACAAGTGCGCGGAACGCCCACACGCTCGCCTACAACACGTATTCATGGAATAGAATAGGGGAAAAAAGCGCACGCTCAAACCAGCGCACAGGCACAAACACGACCGCCACAAGAAAGGAGGCGGTAGCGTCTCTGCGGCTGTAAGAAATGTGCGCCAAAAGGTGCGCCAACAAATAGCACCTATATACTGCCATGATGAATGTCCCATACTGTGGCCCTCCAGGAAAAATGACGTGCAAAGGGGTACCCACAAACACGGACACCCGCTGACAAAAAATACGTGTTACAGGGGTTCGCGTGAAGTTCCTCACGCGATCGGGCCTGGGGGAGCGGGCTACGTGTATTTCAGGGGTTCGCGTGAAGTTCCACACGCGATCGGGCATGGGGGAGCGGGCTACGTGTATTACAGGGGTTCGCGTGAAGTTCCACACGCGATCGGGCCTGGGGGAGCGGGCTACGTGTATTACAGGGGTTCGCGTGAAGTTCCTCACGCGATCGGGCCTGGGGGAGCGGGCTACGTGTATTACAGGGGTTCGCGTGAAGTTCCTCACGCGATCGGGCCTGGGGGAGCGTGCTACGTGTATTTCAGGGGTTCGCGTGAAGTTTCACACGCGAATAGCCTGGGCGCGTGAATTTGAGGGGTTCGCGTGAAGTTCCACACGCGATCGGGCCTGGGGAAGCGGGCTACGTGTATTACAGGGGTTCGCGTGAAGTTCCTCACGCGATCGGGCCTGGGGGAGCGTGCTACGTGTATTTCAGGGGTTCGCGTGAAGTTCCTCACGCGATCGGGCCTGGGGGAGCGTGCTACGTGTATTTCAGGGGTTCGCGTGAAGTTTCACACGCGAATAGCCTGGGCGCGTGAATTTGAGGGGTTCGCGTGAAGTTCCACACGCGATCGGGCCTGGGGGAGCGGGCTACGTGTATTACAGGGGTTCGCGTGAAGTTCCTCACGCGATCGGGCCTGGGGGAGCGTGCTACGTGTATTTCAGGGGTTCGCGTGAAGTTTCACACGCGAATAGCCTGGGCGCGTGAATTTGAGGGGTGCGCGGGAAGTTCCTCACGCGATCGGGCCTGGGGGAGCGGGCTACGTGTATTACAGGGGTTCGCGGGAAGTTCCACACGCGAATAGCCTGGGCGCGTGTATTTCAGGGGTTCGCGGGAAGTTCCACACGCGAATAGCCTGGGCGCGTGTATTTCAGGGGTGCGCGGGAAGTTCCACACGCGAATAGGCTGGGCGCGTGTATTTCAGGGGTGCGCGGGAAGTTCCACACGCGAATAGCCTGGGCGCGTGTATTTCAGGGGTTCGCGGGAAGTTCCACACGCGAATAGCCTGGGCGCGTGAATTTGAGGGGTGCGCGGGAAGTTCCACACGCGAATAGCCTGGGCCCGTGTATTTCAGGGGTGCGCGGGGAGTTCCACACGCGAATAGCCTGGGCCCGGGTATTTCAGGGGTGCGCGGGAAGTTCCACACGCGAATAGCCTGGGCGCGTGTATTTCAGGGGTGCGCGGGAAGTTTTACACGCGAATAGCCTGGGCGCGTGTATTTCAGGGGTGCGCGGGAAGTTTTACACGCGAATAGCCTGGGCGCGTGTATTTCAGGGGTGCGCGGGAAGTTAAACACGCGATTTCTGCACGGTACGTGTATTTCAGGGGTGCCGGGGAGTCCCACATGTGATTTGACAGTGTGGGTCCTCCCAGGTGTACCCTGTACACCCTCCACGGCCCCTGCAGGCAGCCCACACCACAGGGGACTACCCTGCATCCCTGGTCATGTCCCGCAGGCAGCCCACCCAACATGGGCATGCCCCCCAGCAAAGGCACATGTCTCCTTGAACTAATGAACACCAACACATGTCCCCTTGCACCCCCACCCCCCAGCACTGTGGGGCACATGCCAGCAGTCCCCCACCCATGTCCAACTCATGTCTCCCACCACCCCCACCCCCCAGCCACCAGGGTCACCCTCCACCAGGGCCCCACTCATGTCTCCCACCACCCCCACCCCCCAGCACTGTGGGGCACCTGCCAGCAGGCCCCCACCCATGTCCAACTCATGTCTCCCACCACCCCCACACCCCAGCACTGTGGGGCACCTGCCAGCAGGCCCCCACCCATGTTCAACTCATGTCTCCCACCACCCCCACCCCCCAGCACTGTGGGGCACCTGCCAGCAGGCCCCCACCCATGTCCAACTCATGTCTCCCACCACCCCCACCCCCCAGCCACCAGGGTCACCCTCCACCAGGGCCCCACTCATGTCTCCCACCACCCCCACCCCCCAGCAGTGCAGGGTCACCCTCCACCAGGGCCCCACTCATGTCTCCCACCACCCCCACCCCCCAGCACTGTGGGGCACCTGCCAGCAGGCCCCCACCCATGTCCAACTCATGTCCCCCACCACCCCACCCCCCAGCACTGTGGGGCACCTGCCAGTAGGCCCCCACCCATGTCCAACTCATGTCTCCCACCACCCCCACACCCCAGCACTGTGGGGCACCTGCCAGCAGGCCCCCACCCATGTTCAACTCATTTCTCCCACCACCCCCACACCCCAGCACTGTGGGGCACCTGCCAGCAGGCCCCCACCCATGTCCAACTCATGTCTCCCACCACCCCCACCCCCCAGCCACCAGGGTCACCCTCCACCAGGGCCCCACTCATGTCTCCCACCACCCCCACCCCCCAGCAGTGCAGGGTCACCCTCCACCAGGCCCCCACTCATGTCTACCACCACCCCCACCCCCCAGCCACCAGGGTCACCCTCCACCAGGCCCCCACTCATGTCCCCTATCACCCCCACCCCCCAGCCACCAGGGTCACCCTCCACCAGGCCCCCACTCATGTCTCCCATCACCCCCACACCCCAGCAGTGCAGGGTCACCCTCCACCAGGCCCCCACTCATGTCTCCCACCACCCCCACCCCCCAGCAGTGCAGGCTCAACCTCCACCAGGCCCCCACTCATGTCCCCCTGCACCCCCACCCCCCTGCCACCATGTGCAGCCCCCACCAGGTCCTCACAATCCCCAATCATGTGCGTAATGGTCAGCCTCCACAGCCAAAAAGACCTACCAAGTAACCCATTCACCCACATGGAAATGGAAATCACATGTTACACCCCCAATGTACATGAAGCAAATGAACCCATGTCCGTCACACACATATTTTCAAATTGAATGGGAAAACACACAACATGACATGCATGAAACCAAGGAGATGAAACCACACAGTGAACAATGGAAAAAAAAATGTATAGAAAAAAATACAAATGCCAAAGAAAGAAAACTAACTACAATTTAAATGTGAAAAAATAAGCTGCATGTCCGCATAAAAACACAAAACTAGAAAATCAAATCAAAAAAAATGTCCAAAGTGAAATGTAAAAAGTCTCCATGCAACAAAGAACTATGTACAAAAATAACAAGGGTCCATCATCACAACTGAACTAAGGAAACCTCCTAAAAAACCTACCTAAATATCAACTATATACAAAAAGTGGAGCAGTGTCCGTCGACTCCAAATAATAATAAGAACGAAAGGAAACCTAAAACTAAAGAACTATATACAAAGGCGGCGGGCAAGTCCAGCGGCTCACTCTGTGGTGTTCCGGGCCAGGGCATCATCGAACTCCTGTTCGATGTCCCGGAGGCGGTCCAGTTCCATGGCCCCGAGGGTCCGCAGGGACGACGCCGTGTCCACCTCCAACCCCCTGCGGATTGCCTCGAGGCACTCGGCCCGCCTCAGGGCCCTCCGCATGGAGTTCTCCGCCCTGACCATTGTGAGCCGCGCCTCTTCCGCCCGCCGCCGCTCCGCACCTATGGCGTGGCACAACCGCTGCCACACGGAAGACACTCTCTGTCCTGGGTCCTCCTGCCCTCCGGCCGATGCCTGCCCCTCCGATGTCGAAGGCCCCGAGCCTTCATGGCTCCCACCATCTTGCTGCTGCTGCTGCTCTGCCTCTGCCCGTGCACTGCCTCCTGCTGCCTGCACATCCTCCGCCGGCTGGGGTGCACCTGTTGATGTGGCCACCCCTGCTGGACGTCCGACTCCCGACTGTGGCAGGGATGCCTCCTCCACCAGCCTGGCCGCACTGTCAGAGGCAGCTCCACAGGGCACCCAGGTGACTGATGGGTGGGAAGATGGCACAGAGGACGACTGGCGCGTAGGGGGTCCAGTTGAGGAGGGGGTCGGAGCAAGCCCCATCAGACAGCGGAATCCGGTCTGGGTGACCTGTCCCAGCAGGCTGACGTGGTCAACGAGCCATTCGAGATGACGTGCAGTCTCTCCATGAAAAGACTGCAGGTCACCTCGCATGGCCCGTTGACGCAACGCCACACCAGCCAGGACAGGCTCAACCCGGTCCCGGATGGCCACGTCCGCAGGCAGAGGAAGGCCAGTTGACGTCAGCTCATCCCCTGCCTGAAAACGGGTCTGGACGTAGGCATCCCTGCTGGTGCAAGATGATGCAGGGACAGGATCGGGGACAGGATTGCACACAGGCACCTCCGCGGCCGCCTGTGCTGCCTCCTGTCCCTGGTCCTGGACTGCACCACTAGCACCAGTGGGATCCCCACCTCCAGACCCCGTCTCTGGTGCTTGCGCGGCCCCCTCCTCCACCAAACCCCCCACCAACCTGGATGACTCTGTGCCATCTTCCCCTGTTGGGCCCTGTGGGGTCCCAGCTGCCCCTTCTGCTGCCGAGGAGTCCAACTGCAACCTCCGCCTCTTGGACCTCCCCCCGGCAGCTGCGGCCTGGGACGCGGCACCGGACTCCTCACTCCCCGACGAGATGACAACACGGGAGGGGAGCCGGGCCTTGCGTCTCCGGCTGGCGGTCGGATCCCCGCCGCTGTGCTCCACAGCACCTTCTCCGCCCTCTTCATCAGTTGACGCTGCAGACAGGGAGAAACAAAACACAGGCATCAGGGCACTGTACAATGGACACATACACGCATGACAGTTGCACATGAGTGGCATTGGCAAACCTCAGACATGTCATCACAATCCCCAACACACATGTCATTGCAACTGGCACACATGAGCCATACCACAGCCATATCGCAACTGCCACCACCATCCCTACACATACAACAGCATGAGCAGCCAAAGGGGAGCCATACATCACATGCAACACAGGAAGTGCAACACACATGTACACACACCACCACACTTGCATGCATGTCTACACCTCTGCCAAGTGTCGCACTGTTCAGACGGGCATCCATGTCACATCTGCCAATCAGGCTTCCACATACCGCTGTCACATGCATCCATGTAGCATCACTGTTGCACCTTTGACAAATACACACACATGCACATGTACACAGTGCTCATACATGCAGCCGAAAACAACATACATGCCTGACATCACGGACATGTCTACTTACATACACATTCATCCAAACATGTGTGCACGCACAACTGCATTTGCCATGCAAGCCCACACACACAAGCACCATCCATGTCTCACACATTACAGCCCTCGCATGTGTCAGCCCCACGGCCCTGTACACCCCCACCCATACTCCACCCCATACAAACAGATGTGCAACCGGCACAATGGGGAATGATCACCACACGCCCTGCTCACAACCAGGATGCATGTACACTCACCGCTCGACTCCAGACGGCTCTGCTTCTCTAGGACCTGGACGTGGAGCGCTGGGGATATGTGTTCCAGGACCCCCATCTGTTCTTCCGACAAGTGGCCCCGGCGCCCCTTGGCATCCGCTGCCTTCAAGAGGCGCCGGGCCTTGTTCAGGGTCCTGGACCTGAAGTCCTCCCAGCGCTTCCTGACATGTTGTAAGTCCCGGACTGCCACCCCCTCCGCGTTGATGGCAGTCACGATGTCTGTCCAGATCCGAGTCCGTCCTTCCTTGTCGGCGCGGGAACTTCCAAAGAGGGCATCATACTGCCCCAGGACTTGCTCCACCAGGACACCAACTTCGGTGGCACTGAAGCTGGTGCCCCTCTGCCTCTCTGGCCGGGGGTTGTCAGTGGTCACAGATGGTGTTAGCCCGACATGACAACCCCAGAGGCAGGAGTGGGTGGGCAACTGGGTCCTGGGGCTGGGCTGTGGAGCGATGGGATTCCAGTCGGGAGTCTTCTGTTCCAGCAGGGGTGGTCACAGCAACAGCACCCCTGGCTGATGTGCAGGCAGCAAATGGCAGTGCACGTGGGCAGCAGGCAGTCAGGCAGCAGCAGATAGCAGGTGGGAGCGTGCTCGGGGCTCTGGGGGGCAGTAATTCGGCCTTCTGGGCAGGAGCGTGGTCTCCCGTGTGCTCACGCGTGGCCAGCTTGGTACGGAGTGAATTGGCACGTGAAAATCCTGCACGTCAGCGTGAAAACCGAGGAAAGGCCCTAAGCGCGTAAGCGCGTCAGCACGCATACGCGATTCCATTGGACCAAAGGCCCTCAGCGCGTAAGCGCGTCTGTGACGTGACCCGCACGGGTGTTTCCCACACTGCACGTGATGACAGAGCACACGTGGAAAGACTGCACGTCAGAGTCTCATCGCGTGTGATTGGTGGAAATGGCCGTACACCGGGATACAGGTGCGCTGACGTGCTTGCGTGTGTAAGTGTCCGCGCACACCTCATATACACGTACATAGGCCAATCGCGTGTACACGCACTTTTGTCCAATTACACGCGATGAGACTCTGACGTGCAGTCTTTCCACGTGTGCTCTGTCATCACGTGCAGTGTGGGAAACACCCGTGCGGGTCACGTCACAGACGCGCTTACGCGCTGAGGGCCTTTGGTCCAATGGAATCGCGTATGCGTGCTGACGCGCTTACGCGCTTAGGGCCTTTCCTCGGTTTTCACGCTGACGTGCAGGATTTTCACGTGCCAATTCACTCCGTACCAAGCTGGCCACGCGTGAGCACACGGGAGACCACGCTCCTGCCCAGAAGGCCGAATTACTGCCCCCCAGAGCCCCGAGCACGCTCCCACCTGCTATCTGCTGCTGCCTGACTGCCTGCTGCCCACGTGCACTGCCATTTGCTGCCTGCACATCAGCCAGGGGTGCTGTTGCTGTGACCACCCCTGCTGGAACAGAAGACTCCCGACTGGAATTCCATCGCTCCACAGCCCAGCCCCAGGACCCAGTTGCCCACCCACTCCTGCCTCTGGGGTTGTCATGTCGGGGCTAACACCATCTGTGACCACTGACAACCCCCGGCCAGAGAGGCAGAGGGGCACCAGCTTCAGTGCCACCGAAGTTGGTGTCCTGGTGGAGCAAGTCCTGGGGCAGTATGATGCCCTCTTTGGAAGTTCCCGCGCCGACAAGGAAGGACGGACTCGGATCTGGACAGACATCGTGACTGCCATCAACGCGGAGGGGGTGGCAGTCCGGGACTTACAACATGTCAGGAAGCGCTGGGAGGACTTCAGGTCCAGGACCCTGAACAAGGCCCGGCGCCTCTTGAAGGCAGCGGATGCCAAGGGGCGCCGGGGCCACTTGTCGGAAGAACAGATGGGGGTCCTGGAACGCATATCCCCAGCGCTCCACGTCCAGGTCCTAGAGAAGCAGAGCCGTCTGGAGTCGAGCGGTGAGTGTACATGCATCCTGGTTGTGAGCAGGGCGTGTGGTGATCATTCCCCATTGTGCCGGTTGCACATCTGTTTGTATGGGGTGGAGTATGGGTGGGGGTGTACAGGGCCGTGGGGCTGACACATGCGAGGGCTGTAATGTGTGAGACATGGATGGTGCTTGTGTGTGTGGGCTTGCATGGCAAATGCAGTTGTGCGTGCACACATGTTTGGATGAATGTGTATGTAAGTAGACATGTCCGTGATGTCAGGCATGTATGTTGTTTTCGGCTGCATGTATGAGCACTGTGTACATGTGCATGTGTGTGTATTTGTCAAAGGTGCAACAGTGATGCTACATGGATGCATGTGACAGCGGTATGTGGAAGCCTGATTGGCAGATGTGACATGGATGCCCGTCTGAACAGTGCGACACTTGGCAGAGGTGTAGACATGCATGCAAGTGTGGTGGTGTGTGTACATGTGTGTTGCACTTCCTGTGTTGCATGTGATGTATGGCTCCCCTTTGGCTGCTCATGCTGTTGTATGTGTAGGGATGGTGGTGGCAGTTGCGATATGGCTGTGGTATGGCTCATGTGTGCCAGTTGCAATGACATGTGTGTTGGGGATTGTGATGACATGTCTGAGGTTTGCCAATGCCACTCATGTGCAACTGTCATGCGTGTATGTGTCCATTGTACAGTGCCCTGATGCCTGTGTTTTGTTTCTCCCTGTCTGCAGCGTCAACTGATGAAGAGGGCGGAGAAGGTGCTGTGGAGCACAGCGGCGGGGATCCGACCGCCAGCCGGAGACGCAAGGCCCGGCTCCCCTCCCGTGTTGTCATCTCGTCGGGGAGTGAGGAGTCCGGTGCCGCGTCCCAGGCCGCAGCTGCCGGGGGGAGGTCCAAGAGGCGGAGGTTGCAGTTGGACTCCTCGGCAGCAGAAGGGGCAGCTGGGACCCCACAGGGCCCAACAGGGGAAGATGGCACAGAGTCATCCAGGTTGGTGGGGGGTTTGGTGGAGGAGGGGGCCGCGCAAGCACCAGAGACGGGGTCTGGAGGTGGGGATCCCACTGGTGCTAGTGGTGCAGTCCAGGACCAGGGACAGGAGGCAGCACAGGCGGCCGCGGAGGTGCCTGTGTGCAATCCTGTCCCCGATCCTGTCCCTGCATCATCTTGCACCAGCAGGGATGCCTACGTCCAGACCCGTTTTCAGGCAGGGGATGAGCTGACGTCAACTGGCCTTCCTCTGCCTGCGGACGTGGCTATCCAGGTCCGGGTTGAGCCTGTCCTGGCTGGTGTGGCGTTGTGTCAACGGGCCATGCGAGGTGACCTGCAGTCTTTTCATGGAGAGACTGCACGTCATCTCGAATGGCTCGTTGACCACGTCAGCCTGCTGGGACAGGTCACCCAGACCGGATTCCTCCGTCTGATGGGGCTTGTTCCGACCCCCTCCTCAACTGGACCCCCTACGCGCCAGTCGTCCTCTGTGCCATCTTCCCACCCATCAGTCACCTGGGTGCCCTGTGGAGCTGCCTCTGACAGTGCGGCCAGGCTGGTGGAGGAGGCATCCCTGCCACAGTCGGGAGTCGGACGTCCAGCAGGGGTGGCCACATCAACAACTGCACCCCAGCCGGCGGAGGATGTGCAGGCAGCAGGAGGCAGTGCACGGGCAGAGGCAGAGCAGCAGCAGCAGCAAGATGGTGGGAGCCATGAAGGCTCGGGGCCTTCGACATCGGAGGGGCAGGCAACGGCCGGAGGGCAGGAGGACCCAGGACAGAGAGTGTCTTCCGTGTGGCAGCGGTTGTGCCACGCCATAGGTGCGGAGCGGCGGCGGGCGGAAGAGGCGCGGCTCACAATGGTCAGGGCGGAGAACTCCATGCGGAGGGCCCTGAGGCGGGCCGAGTGCCTCGAGGCAATCCGCAGGGGGTTGGAGGAGGACACGGCGTCGTCCCTGCGGACCCTCGGGGCCATGGAACTGGACCGCCTCCGGGACATCGAACAGGAGTTCGATGATGCCCTGGCCCGGAACACCACAGAGTGAGCCGCTGGACTTGCCCGCCGCCTTTGTATATAGTTCTTTAGTTTTAGGTTTCCTTTGTTTTTTCTTATGATTTGGAGTCGACGGACACTGCTCCACTTTTTGTATATAGTTGATATTTAGGTAGGTTTTTTAGGAGGTTTCCTTAGTTCTGTTGTGATGATGGACCCTTTTTATTTTTGTACATAGTTCTTTGTTGCACGGAGAGTTTTGGCATTTCACTTTGGACAAAATTTTTTGGATTAGATTTTCTAGTTTTGTGTTTTTATGCGGACATGCAGCTTCTTTTTTCACATTTACATTGTAGTTAGTTTTCTTTCTTTAGCATTCGTACTTTTTTCTAATACATTTTTTTTTACATTGTTCACTGTGTGGTTTCATCTCATTGGTTTCATGCATGTCATGTTGTGTGTTTTCCCATTCAATTGGAAAATATGTGTGTGACGGACATGGGTTCATTTGCTTCATGAACATTGGGGGTGTAACATGTGATTTCCATTTCCATGTGGGTGAATGGGTTACTTGGTAGGGCTTTTTGGCTGTGGAGGCTGACCATTACGCACATTGTGAGGACCTGGTGGGGGCTGCACATGGTGGCAGGGGGGTGGGGGTGGTGGGAGACATGAGTGGGGGCCTGGTGGAGGGTGCCCCTGCACTGCTGGGGGGTGGGGGTGGTGGGAGACATGAGTGGGGCCCTGGTGGAGGGTGACCCTGCACTGCTGGGGGGTGGGGGTGGTGGGAGACATGAGTGGGGCCCTGGTGGAGGGTGACCCTGGTGGCTGGGGGGTGGGGGTGGTGGGAGACATGAGTTGGACATGGGTGGGGGCCTGCTGGCAGGTGCCCCACAGTGCTGGGGGGTGGGGGTGGTGGGAGACATGAGTTGGACATGGGTGGGGGCCTACTGGCAGGTGCCCCACAGTGCTGGGGGGTGGGGGTGGTGGGAGACATGAGTGGGGGCCTGGTGGAGGGTGCCCCTGCACTGCTGGGGGGTGGGGGTGGTGGGAGCCATGAGTGGGGGCCTGGTGGAGGGTGCCCCTGGTGGCGGGGGGGTGGGGGTGATAGGGGACATGAGTGGGGGCCTGGTGGAGGGTGACCCTGGTGGCTGGGGGGTGGGGGTGGTGGGAGACATGAGTTGGACATGGGTGGGGGCCTGCTGGCAGGTGCCCCACAGTGCTGGGGGGTGGGGGTGGTGGGAGACATGAGTGGGGGCCTGGTGGAGGGTGACCCTGGTGGCTGGGGGGTGGGGGTGGTGGGAGACATGAGTGGGGGCCTGGTGGAGGGTGCCCCTGCACTGCTGGGGGGTGGGGGTGGTGGGAGACATGAGTGGGGGCCTGGTGGAGGGTGACCCTGGTGGCGGGGGGGTGGGGTGATAGGGGACATGAGTGGGGGCCTGGTGGAGGCTGCCCCTGCACTGCTGGGGGGTGGGGGTGGTGGGAGACATGAGTGGGGGCCTGGTGGAGGGTGCCCCTGGTGGCGGGGGGGTGGGGGTGATAGGGGACATGAGTGGGGGCCTGGTGGAGGCTGCCCCTGCACTGCTGGGGGGTGGGGGTGGTGGGAGACATGAGTGGGGCCCTGGTGGAGGGTGCCCCTGCACTGCTGGGGGGTGGGGGTGGTGGGAGACATGAGTGGGGCCCTGGTGGAGGGTGACCCTGGTGGCTGGGGGGTGGGGGTGGTGGGAGACATGAGTGGGGCCCTGGTGGAGGGTGACCCTGGTGGCTGGGGGGTGGGGGTGGTGGGAGACATGAGTTGGACATGGGTGGGGGCCTACTGGCAGGTGCCCCACAGTGCTGGGGGGTGGGGGTGGTGGGAGACATGAGTTGGACATGGGTGGGGGCCTGCTGGCAGGTGCCCCACAGTGCTGGGGGGTGGGGGTGGTGGGAGACATGAGTGGGGGCCTGGTGGAGGCTGCCCCTGCACTGCTGGGGGGTGGGGGTGGTGGGAGACATGAGTGGGGCCCTAGTGGAGGGTGCCCCTGCACTGCTGGGGGGTGGGGGTGGTGGGAGACATGAGTGGGGCCCTGGTGGAGGGTGACCCTGGTGGCTGGGGGGTGGTGGGAGACATGAGTGGGGCCCTGGTGGAGGGTGACCCTGGTGGCTGGGGGGTGGGGGTGGTGGGAGACATGAGTTGGACATGGGTGGGGGCCTACTGGCAGGTGCCCCACAGTGCTGGGGGGTGGGGGTGGTGGGAGACATGAGTTGGACATGGGTGGGGGCCTGCTGGCAGGTGCCCCACAGTGCTGGGGGGTGGGGGTGGTGGGAGACATGAGTGGGGGCCTGGTGGAGGCTGCCCCTGCACTGCTGGGGGGTGGGGGTGGTGGGAGACATGAGTGGGGGCCTGGTGGAGGGTGCCCCTGCACTGCTGGGGGGTGGGGGTGGTGGGAGCCATGAGTGGGGGCCTGGTGGAGGGTGCCCCTGGTGGCGGGGGGGTGGGGGTGATAGGGGACATGAGTGGGGGCCTGGTGGAGGGTGACCCTGGTGGCTGGGGGGTGGGGGTGGTGGGAGACATGAGTTGGACATGGGTGGGGGCCTGCTGGCAGGTGCCCCACAGTGCTGGGGGGTGGGGGTGGTGGGAGACATGAGTGGGGGCCTGGTGGAGGGTGACCCTGGTGGCTGGGGGGTGGGGGTGGTGGGAGACATGAGTGGGGGCCTGGTGGAGGGTGCCCCTGCACTGCTGGGGGGTGGGGGTGGTGGGAGACATGAGTGGGGGCCTGGTGGAGGGTGACCCTGGTGGCGGGGGGGTGGGGTGATAGGGGACATGAGTGGGGGCCTGGTGGAGGCTGCCCCTGCACTGCTGGGGGGTGGGGGTGGTGGGAGACATGACTGGGGCCCTGGTGGAGGGTGCCCCTGCACTGCTGGGGGGTGGGGGTGGTGGGAGACATGAGTGGGGCCCTGGTGGAGGGTGACCCTGGTGGCTGGGGGGTGGGGGTGGTGGGAGACATGAGTGGGGCCCTGGTGGAGGGTGACCCTGGTGGCTGGGGGGTGGGGGTGGTGGGAGACATGAGTTGGACATGGGTGGGGGCCTACTGGCAGGTGCCCCACAGTGCTGGGGGGTGGGGGTGGTGGGAGACATGAGTTGGACATGGGTGGGGGCCTGCTGGCAGGTGCCCCACAGTGCTGGGGGGTGGGGGTGGTGGGAGACATGAGTGGGGGCCTGGTGGAGGCTGCCCCTGCACTGCTGGGGGGTGGGGGTGGTGGGAGACATGAGTGGGGCCCTGGTGGAGGGTGCCCCTGCACTGCTGGGGGGTGGGGGTGGTGGGAGACATGAGTGGGGCCCTGGTGGAGGGTGACCCTGGTGGCTGGGGGGTGGGGGTGGTGGGAGACATGAGTGGGGCCCTGGTGGAGGGTGACCCTGGTGGCTGGGGGGTGGGGGTGGTGGGAGACATGAGTTGGACATGGGTGGGGGCCTACTGGCAGGTGCCCCACAGTGCTGGGGGGTGGGGGTGGTGGGAGACATGAGTTGGACATGGGTGGGGGCCTGCTGGCAGGTGCCCCACAGTGCTGGGGGGTGGGGGTGGTGGGAGACATGAGTGGGGGCCTGGTGGAGGCTGTCCCTGCACTGCTGGGGGGTGGGGGTGGTGGGAGACATGAGTGGGGGCCTGGTGGAGGCTGCCCCTGCACTGCTGGGGGGTGGGGGTGGTGGGAGACATGAGTGGGGGCCTGGTGGAGGGTGCCCCTGCACTGCTGGGGGGTGGGGGTGGTGGGAGACATGAGTGGGGGCCTGGTGGAGGGTGCCCCTGCACTGCTGGGGGGTGGGGGTGGTGGGAGACATGAGTGGGGGCCTGGTGGAGGGTGACCCTGGTGGCTGGGGGGTGGGGGTGGTGGGAGACATGAGTGGGGGCCTGGTGGAGGCTGCCCCTGCACTGCTGGGGGGTGGGGGTGGTGGGAGACATGAGTGGGGGCCTGGTGGAGGCTGCCCCTGCACTGCTGGGGGGTGGGGGTGGTGGGAGACATGAGTGGGGGCCTGGTGGAGGGTGCCCCTGCACTGCTGGGGGGTGGGGGTGGTGGGAGACATGAGTGGGGGCCTGGTGGAGGGTGCCCCTGCACTGCTGGGGGGTGGGGGTGGTGGGAGACATGAGTGGGGGCCTGGTGGAGGGTGACCCTGGTGGCTGGGGGGTGGGGGTGGTGGGAGACATGAGTGGGGGCCTGGTGGAGGCTGCCCCTGCACTGTTGGGGGGTGGGGGTGGTGGGAGACATGAGTGGGGGCCTGGTGGAGGCTGCCCCTGCACTGCTGGGGGGTGGGGGTGGTGGGAGACATGAGTGGGGGCCTGGTGGAGGGTGCCCCTGCACTGCTGGGGGGTGGGGGTGGTGGGAGACATGAGTGGGGGCCTGGTGGAGGGTGACCCTGGTGGCTGGGGGGTGGGGGTGGTGGGAGACATGAGTGGGGGCCTGGTGGAGGGTGCCCCTGCACTGCTGGGGGGTGGGGGTGCAGGGGGACATGAGCAGGTGTGCAGGGTAGTCCCCTGTTTTGTGGGCTGCCTGCAGGGGCTGTGGAGGGTGTACAGGGAACACCTGTGAGGACCCACCCAGCCTGATTGCGTGTGATAATTCCCGCACACCCCTGTAATACACGTACCAAGCCAAATCGCGTGTGATAATTCCCACGCACCCCTGTAATACACGTACCTGGCCAAATCGCATGTGAAACTTCCCGCGTACCCCTGTAATACACGTACCCTGGCCAATCGCGTGTTGAACTTCCCGCGTACCCCTGTAATACACGTACCCTGGCCAATCGCGTGTTAAACTTCCCGCGTACCCCTGTAATACACGTACCCTGGCTAATCGCGTGTATAATTTCACGCGTACCCCTGTAATAAACGTACCCTGGCCAATCGCGTGTTAAACTTCCCGCGTACCCCTGTAATACACGTACCCTGGCCAATCGCGTGTTAAACTTCCCGCGTACCCCTGTAATACACTTACCCTGGCTAATCGCGTGTTAAACTTCCCGCATACCCCTGTAATACACGTACCCTGGCCAATCGCATGTTAAACTTCCCGCGTACCCCTGTAATACACGTACCCTGGCTAATCGCGTGTATGACTTCACGTGTACCCCTGTAATACACTTACACTGGCTAATCGCGTGTTAAACTTCCCGCGTACCCCTGTAATACACGTACCCTGGCCAATCGCGTGTTAAACTTCCCGCGTACCCCTGTAATACACGTACCCTGGCTAATCGCGTGTATGACTTCACGTGTACCCCTGTAATACACTTACCCTGGCTAATCGCGTGTTAAACTTCCCGCGTACCCCTGTAATACACGTACCCTGGCCAATCGCGTGTTAAACTTCCCGCGTACCCCTGTAATACACGTACCCTGGCCAATCGCGTGTTAAACTTCCCGCGTACCCCTGTAATACACGTACCCTGGCTAATCGCGTGTATGACTTCACGTGTACCCCTGTAATACACTTACCCTGGCTAATCGCGTGTATGACTTCACGTGTACCCCTGATATGCACGTTACCCGCTTTGCATTCCTTGTTTGGCTGCCCTGTAAACTGGTCCAGGGTTAGCGCAGCCCTTTGCGATGATTTAGCGATTTTGCTGGCTTTTCCTTGCGCGAGGGCGTTCTTGGGGGCGTTACTGGCGCTGCTGCAGGGTCGCTGCGATACTCTGCGCCACGGCTGGTTTGGGAGCATGAAATCCATGAATACGCTGTGCGCGGAAATCGGTTTTATCGCACGTGCCTGGCGCAGTCAATCGCACGCGGACACTCTGCGCCAGCCGATTGCGACACTTTTCTGCGAAATTCTATGAATTACCCTGTAAATATGTCCAACCCTTTTGGGCCAATCCTTTCATAACCACCTTTCATACACTTTCATACCATCTCATATTCCCATATTTTCCACAATGTTATAGCACATATCAACAATGTACCATACACTGCAATTTTATTTCACTTTTTTACAAATTATTTTGGCCCTATCTTAACAATTAAGTACCTATCTTCGAGCCACCTTTCTAAACTGGTGGCCCTTTGGCTACATATGTTTCAGTCCTCTACAGGCAAAATTGATGCCCCTAGTGTTCAGGACCTTCTTCAGGACGAAATGTAATGTGCAGAATAGTAATGAACATCTTTCTGTTCATGCCAAACTGTAGGTGATAGGTGTTTTTCACAGCTAATATAGTTCTCAGTCACCTAAAAGCAATAAAACAGGCAAACAAACACACTGGTTACCAACCAACCTCTATTTCCTATTCATGGCATAGATCTATGCAGCACAACCATGAGTCAATCTGTTGTGTAATCACACACTCAGCTCTGGCTATTATTTGCAGGGGTCTTGTATGTATTGGGAAAAGTTGTCCCTCAGTTTCTCACAGACACCGTCATGGTCTTGGAACCACATGAAACCTCCAAAGTGGGATATCAAAATGACCTACAAAAGCATAAGTCCAGAGTGAACTCTTTGTTTTACACCAGGCTCATACTGGCCAGATGACACACAAGTAGTATTTGCATGACATATAGAAAGGTGGCTCGAGGATAGGTACCTAATTGTTAAAATAGGGCCAAACAATTTGTAAAAAAGTGAAATAAAATTGCAGTGTATGGTACACTGGTGATATGTGCTATACAATTGTGAAAAAAAGGTGGTTATGAACGGTTTGGTCCAAAAGGGATGGACATATATAGTTTCTATGGTTGTTTTATTTTGTATAGGTATATATTGATGCAAAGAGAAATACAAATAATATATTTTTTCTTTAAGACCCAAATTTGTTGTGGAGTGTTATATTTTTAGTATATCCATCCAACCTCACTGCTCCTAACCCATGTTTTTGATTTAAATTATATTGTTTACCTGAAGGGGTTTGGATGCTAAACCGTATTCCTTCGTGATTTCTATGGCAAGATATACCAGTCAGTATCCATCGTTTGAAGTCAGTGAATAATCCATGTGATATTGATTGAAAGTGAATACCTGAAGGCAGCTTCTGCAAGGGAGGCAGGAACTATCAGTCAGCGAAAGGGAGGACTTCGAAAATTCCAGGTACAATGCACTGATATGCCAGACAGTAATGATGATGATAACAATGGCATGGATGATCAAGTCACAGATTACGATCCCAAAGGCAAAGATTATGATCCAAGATTATGAACCCTATGTTTCAGCTGGAAATCAGTGATACTGGTTATAATGAAAAGAGCAGCAGAGATACCGAAGCTGCACTAGTAATTGAGGATTGGCCTCACCTGTGTACAGAAACTTCATCATTCTTCTTCCTCATTATTTTGTGGCATCTAGAACACACCCATCAACTGCAAAGTCACACCTAGATGCACCCATCCTGTGTGGCACTAGCCCCAATGAAATGTGGCAGTACTTCACACAGAATAGCCAACAGAAACCAAATGTGGCCACTTGCACACTATTCAGGAAAATGGCATGCTTTTGTGTGACAGAATGAATATTGACCAGCAATAGTACATGAAAGAGCAACAATTTTTGTACCTTATTCTCCACTATTATAGCAGTGATCTGGTCATAAATGTGAAAATGGCACCACAATTAAATATTTACTTCCTTTGCCTCCTATGATACCGCGTGCCAAGGGCAGCCTATACTCTCCAGGGATATGTGAACCAGAATTATACATCCAAACAACAATAGCACAGTGGTAACGAAATAAAATAGTGTATACACAGGTTACTTATAAAATATAAATATTTTGCTCAAACAAAAATAAATAGTCAAAACACTAAAAAATGCTACCTCTGTAAATCAAATATACACATCAAGTTGCAGGTATGTATATGTGTGGATGTCTCTGGATATCAATGACAGGCGGGAGGAAAAACAAGCAGAAATAAACCCAAGGTATAAAGGCCATGGGAAAGAACCTAGACAAATATGTTTAGAGGACTCTAGTACATTCCCAACTCCAACTTATGCTTTTCTAGTGGATTCAGTTGAGGGTGTTGTGCTGGTGTTCTTAACACTTTTCCAAAGGTACAGCTCTTTGAGGTCTTGAAGATTCGATGGAGTGACTTGGTCTTGAAAGTAAGGGATGAGTGGTGAATGCCATCCACTTAATGGATCAAGTGGATTCTCTGGGTGTCTTCACATGGTGAAGTACAGCTCACTGCATGTCCGGTTTGACTTTTCTTGTCCGCGGGAGCTGCTGAACCCCACAGATCCCTCAAGACTGTTTGATCAACAACTATGTAAATTACCAGCTGAAGAACTAACACTCCCAAGGGAAAGGGGGCGTGGAGAAAATAAAAAAACAACAGACTCCAACTTCTGAATGGCTGCAAATCTGCAGAAGGGAAGGAAAAAGGTTAATCAGAAAACAGCATAACCTTCAAAGTCTAGTATCCAAAACTACTTCAATGGATCAGTACCTGTTAACCCTCCATTAACAACTTGGAGGATGTTATTTCCACTTGTAAGTAACCTTGGTTATTGTGATGAGTTCTTAGGGTATCCTGCAATTAGACTTGGATTCTTTTGAAGGGAAGTTAAGTTCCAAATTGCAGAAAAACACCTTATCCTCTCAAAAGGTGACTACATGACATTCCAACTCCATCATGTTCCTGTCTTGCGTGTAAGTGAAAGCACAGCCAGCAAAATTCAGATTTCAACTCATGAATTAACAGATCAACACCTGGAATCAACCCTAGACATAGCGTCTTTCACTTAACTTTGAAAGTATTACAGCAGAGTTCCTAAAGTATCAATTAACCCTGTTGCTCTTGCACTGCCTTTCTTTCTTTTAAAAAACATGCAGGTAAGAATGTCTTCTTTCATTCACAGTTTTTTAACCACATATTTCCACACTGCTGTAAGCCAGCATGACTTCTACTTGCAAGGATTCTTTGCATGCAGCTCACATGTCAGGTTCAGTATTCATTCAACATGTATTTTACAGAATGCCTTTCTTAGTAAGTAGAGTTGATTTCCAGCAAATTAACACTTGACAATGGGCCTCATTCCGAGAGTGGAGGTAGTCATGGCGCTATTTGCGCCATGACTGCCTCCAATAACGGTACCGGCACCGGTCTTGTTCAATGGGGACTTACCGGTGTAATCCGACCTTTGCGGGACCGGTAATTCCCCATTGAAAAAAACATTCCCCATTCCCATTTGAGCCCCGATAGGGCTCAATGGGAATGGGGAAATAGCTAATAACCGTACCGCAATTTCCCTGATTTCCCTTAACGGGTCCCGTCCATAACGCCTGGTCAGAGCAGGCGTTAAAGGAGGGACCCGCTAAGGTAACTCGTAGTAGGGCGGTAAGGGATTACTGACACCGGTCTCCTTACCGGTGCCCGTTATCCCTTACCGCCCCACTCGGAATGAGGCCCAATGTCTTTAAGAAGTAAACTCTCGGCAGCAACCTAAATACCTAACTCACTAGATACCTAATGAAGTTAAGAAACTTGATGGAAAGGTAATGCTCTTTCCACTTGAAACAAACCCTGCTCTCCCACCAGATTAACAGCTTTGCCTGTCCCACACAGTCCTTGATCAACTGGAAAGCAGATTGCAAGGATCTCTCTGCCAAATCTTCTCATAAAAACTTCAAATTGGGCCTAAAACCAGGAACATAACAAAAGCAGGACCTTCCTGCTAGGGAATGAACAATGAAAGGCAGTTTAGAATGTTAGTGCTGCCCTGAGGCCCTTCACTCCACGAATTAGTGAGCAGCTTCACTTCCTCCATGATGATTTTGGGAATTCTCACTCTGTAAAAGGGAGGTTAAGTACAACAACCAATTATGAATTCCCTTCTCACAATTAATCATTGTTTTTACCTTCACTTCGTCCATGATGACTTGGGGAATTCTCACTCTGTAAAAGGGAGGTTAAGTACAACAACCAATTATGAATTCTCTTCTCACAATTAATCAATGTTTTTACCTAACCCAGACATACTACCTATCTTACTTCTCACATACATTCAGACCTGACAGTACCCCCTCTTCAAGCCCTGACCTCAGGGCCTGGTTTATTAGGAAACTTTCTGTGAAATTTTGCCAATAGCCTTTTAGCATGCATGTTAGATTCAAACTCCCAGGTTCTCTCCTCTGGTCCATAGCCCTCCCAATCAATGAGATACTGCAATTTCCCCCTAACTTTTCTCAAATCCAAGATCCTCCTTACTACAAATTCTTCTGAATTGTTCTCCAAAATCATAGACTGGGGAATGACACCCAACCTTGTTCCCTTGACCACTGGTTTCAAAAGACTAACATGAAAAACAGGATTTATCTTCAAACCTAGAGGCAATTTCAGTCTAACTGAAACTGTACAATCACCCTCTCAATCTCGAAAGGCCCAACAAATTTAGGACAAAATGTATGTCTTCCTTTCACTCTGAGATTCCTAGTAGAAAGCCACACCATATCTCCCTCCACATAACTAGGACTCACTCTTCTTTTTCTGTCAACACATTTCTTGTAATTTACCTTACTCTTATGTAGCATTTCCGTAGCCTTGACCCACCCACTTTTAAATGATTTTAGTCTTTCACTCACAGCAGGGCTTGTACCTTCATCATCCTTCATCTGCCCAATGAACTGTGGATGAAACCCCCTACCACAAAGAAATGGAGACATAGAGGTTGAATCTTTTTTGGAGTTATTGTATGCAAATTCCGCTGCCCACAATAATCTAATCCAATCTGATTCCTCATTCACAAAGCATCGCAAATATTTTTCCAATTCCTAGTTTATTCTTTCCACCTGCCCATTAGCTTCCGGATGATAAACTGTAGTCAATTTAACTTCCATACCTAGACTCTTACAAAATTCCCTCCAGAACTTAGAAATAAATTGTGACCCTCTGTCAGATATAATTTGACTGGGTAACCCATGTAATCGTACAATCTCTTGAATAAACCTTTGAGCCAAATTAGAAGCTATCACCACCCCCTTCATGGGTATAATATGACTCTCTTTAGAAAAACAGTCTACCGCAACTAAAATTGTTGAACAACCTTGATCCTTTGGCAGATCAACAATAAAATCAAGTGAAATTGTATGCCATGGCAGAGGAGGAATTGGTAGAGGTTCAAGAAGACCAACAGGCTTCCCAGCAGTACTCTTTGTTTTGAAACAGATCTCACATGTCTTTACGTACTCCAAAGTATCTTCTTTCATACTCTCCCACCAAAAATGTCGTTGAATAAGTTCCAACATTTTCCTATACCCAGGATGGCCTGCCAAAGCTGAATCATGACACTCCTTCGAAATCTTCTTTTGAAGTCTGCTATCTGGAAGAAACAATTTTCAGCCAAAATACGCTAATCCCTTAGAAACAGATCTACTAGGATCCAATCGTGCTCAATTATCCATCTGATTTAAAGACAAACTCCTTTTAATTTGCTTTAGGAGATCTTCATCCTCAAAGGAGTTTTCTGAAATAAAATGCTTCTCTGGAATTACTGGTTCAGGGCTTATTTCTGACTCCCTTTCTCTTTCCCAGAAATTGCCTTGAAAGTGCATCAACTTTCCCGTTCAACTTTCCTGGTCTATAGGTCACCACAAAATCAAAGTCTGCAAAGAATAAGGACCATCGCAATTGCCTGGGCAACAGAGTTCTGGCTGACTTAAGAAAAAGCAGATTCTGATGATCTGTCAACACAGTAACAGTATGCCATGCACCCATCAAATAATGCCGCCATTCTTCAAATGCTGCCTTAATTGCCAGTAATTCTTTGTCTATGATAGTATAGTTACTCTCAGCAATTGAACATTTTCTTAAGTAGTATGTGACTGGATGCACTTGACCCGTTTCATGATGTCTTTGTGACAAAATGGCTCCCATCGCCAAGTTGGATGTATCGGCTTCAACAAAAAACAGTTGAGCAGGATTAGGATGCAACAGGATCCGACCGGAGCCAAATCTTTCTTTCAGAGTATTAAAGGCTTCTTCAGCTTCCTCGCTCCAGATAAACTTCACTCCTTTCTTTAAAAGCTTAGTGATTGGTGGAATTATCAAGAAAAAACCCAAAAAACTCTGAATGTCTTTAACTCTAGTGGGATTTAGCCAATCCTTTACTGCCTGAACTTTCTTGTTGTTCATCTCTAATCCCTGAGGGGAAATCACAATCCCCAAGAATTCCACCACTTCAGTATAGAACTGACTTTTCTCCAAACTTGCAAAAAGATTGTTGTCTAACAGCTTCTTTAAAACTTGACTAACATTATGCCGATGTTGCTCCGGGTCACTAGAGAAGATCAAAATGTCGTCTATATATATGATGACAAAAATGTCCAAGAATTCCCTGAGTACGTCATTGATAGAAAATTGAAAAGCGGCCAGGGCATTGCATAAACCAAATGACATTACCTGATATTCGAATAATCCAAAGCAGGTTTTAAAAGCTGTTTTCTATTCGTCCCCCTCCCTAATCCTAACTAAATGGTAAGCCCCCCTTAAATCTAATTTGGTGAAAATGGAAGCCCTTAGATGTGGTCAACATTTCTGGAATCTATCAGTGGTATGGGATAACGATTCTTAACTGTAATCTTGTTCAAAGAACGATAGTCTATGCAAGCCCTCAATTTCCCTTCCTTCTTCGGAACGAAAAAAAGTGGCGAAGCTGTTGGAGACTGAGAATGCCTGATAAATCCTTTCTTCAGATTTTTGTAAATATACTCCTTCAAGTACTCATTTTCCTTCTCACTCAAGGCATACACTCTGCTACTAGGTAAAATTGCTCCATCCTCCAAATCGATTTTACAGTCAAAAGACCTATGAGGAGACAACTCTCCTGCTTCAACTTCATCAAAAACCATGGCATATTCCTCATAACACTCAGGTAATACACCCATAATTGCTCCTATGGAATGTCTTTCCAAACACCCTTCGGCCAAGGCTACCACTCGTTCCCCATCACCACTTTCAATCAAGTTTTCTTGAACAAAACCAAAACAATGTTCTTCACAGAAGTCAGATTGAAAGTCCAAAATTCTTCTACTCTAGTCAACTGTAGGATTATGATAAGTTAACCAAGGCGTTCCTAAAATGATTCTTAATTGTGGAGCATCAATGAGTTCGAAAACAATAACCTCTCCATGGTTCCTTATCAAAGACATAAATAGAGGGACTGTCTCGTGAGTGATAGGACCAGAAGTCAACTGGGAACCATCAACTGCCCTCACCTGTTCCACAACTTGTTTCTCAATCAAAGGAATTCCCAATGACTTCGCTAACCACCAATCAACAGAATTCCCAGTAGCTCCTGAATCAAACATAGCAGGTCCTGATCCTTTTAATTCTCCATTGAAGTGTAAAGATAGATTAATCGCAATCTGCGGGCCTGCAGCCTGAAGAGTATTAGCCACCTGTTGAAAACGATTGTTGCTGGATTTACCTCTTTTGGGCATTTAAGGACAATTCCCTAAGAAATGACCACTCCTGCCACAATAGATTATTAGGTTTTCTCCTGTCCTTTTCTTCTTTAGATAACGGCCCTCGCCCGATACCTATCTGGCCTGCCGGCCAAATCCTCCCTTCCTTACTCACTCCCTCCATGCAGGGTTTATCAAAACGTTGACAATTCTTAACCTCACCCCCTACATTCCTGTGCTCATTCCTTCTTTCCTCCAACCGATAATCTATCTGCATAACCAAATCTATTAAGGCATCACAGGAAGTGGGTCGGTCTACCACAGCAGACAAGGCATCTTTCAGATCATCTTTTAACCCTCGATAAAACAAGGAAGCTCTCTTTTTCTCTGGCCATCCTGTTTCTAGAATCAAAGATCTGAACTGTGTAACATAACTCACCAACTCCTTACTTCCTTGATTGAGTTCTAGTAACTCACCATCCACCTCCTGGGATATCAGTCTCCTTCCAAACATTTTCCTGAATTCCTCTTTGAATAGATTATTTTCTTAAAATGAGATTCTCCTGGGATACCAACAAAACAGACCAGGCAGCTGCTTCCCGCGTTAAGTAAGACAATACAAAAGCCACTTTGGCTACTTCTGAATGAAAACTCTCAGGCCTGCAAAGAAAATGCAGTTCGCATTGAGTTAGAAAAACTTGAAATTTCTTAGATTCTCCACTAAAACGTTTGGGAGGTGCCAATGGAATAGGGACCTGATTCAAAACCTGCCCTCCAGTAGCTCCCCTCGTAGTCTCTGGTTCTTCTCTAATCAAAACTGGGGGTTGTGCCTCCCTTCCAGTATCTCCTGACTCTAGCGAATACTGCTATAATCCCAGAGACCCTGCTAAAACAGAGGGCTGCATCTCAATTACAATATCTCCAGTCCCAGCTGAATGTTGAGCACCCAGAACCTTATGCACGTGTGACATATTCTCCCCCAACTCCTCCACCCTCTTACTTAATTTTGAATTTTCCTGATGGGCAATCCTAAATTCTTCCCTCAACTCACGAATCACCCCTTCTAAATGCTCCATCTTAATATCTGCTAGGTTCAACAGCACAGGTGGATTAAAAACGGACTTTCACTTTTCTTGTCCGCGGGAGATGCTGAACCCCACAGACCCCTAAAGACTGTTTGATCAACAACTGTGTAAATTACCAGCTGAAGAACTAACACTCCCAAGGGAAAGGGGATGTGGAGAAAATAAAAAACAACACACTCCATCTTCTGAATGGCTGCAAATCTGCAGTAGGGAAGGAAAAGGGTTAATCAGAAAACAGCATATCCTGCAAAGTCTATTATCCAAAACTACTTCATAGGATCAGCAAGTGTTAACCCTCCATAAACAACTTGGAGGATGTTATTTGCACTTGTAAGTAATCTTGGTTATTCTGGTGAGTTCTTAGGGTATCCTGCAATTAGACTTGGATTCTTTTGAAGGGAAGTTAAGTTCCAAATTGCAGAAAAATACGTTATCCTCTCAAAAGGTGACCACATGACATTCCAACTCCATCATGTTCCTGTCTTGCGTGTAAGTGAAAGCACAGCCAGCAAAACTTAGATCTCAACTCATGAATTAACAGATCAATACCTGGAATCAACCCTAGACATAGCGTCTTTCACTTCCCTTTGAAAGTATTACACAGAGTTCTTAAAGTATCAATTAACCCTGTTGCTCTTGCACTGTCTTTCTTTCTTTTAAAAAACATGCAGGTAAGAATGTCTTCTACATTCACAGTTTTTTAACCACACATTTCCACACTGCTGTAAGCCAGCATGACTTCTACTTGCAAGGATTCTTTGAATGCAGCTCACATGTCAGGCTCAGTATTCATTCAACATGCATTTTACAGAATGTCTTTCTTAGTAAGTAGAGTTGATTTCCAGCAAACTAACACTTGACAATGTCTTTAAGAAGTAAACTCTCGGCAGCTACCTAAATACCTAACTCACTAGATACCTAATGAAGATAAGAAACTTGATGGAAAGATAATGATTTTTCCACTTCAAACAAATGTTGTGCTCCCACCAGATTAACAGCATTGCCTGTTCCACGTAGTCCTTGATCAACTGGAAAGCAGATTTCAAGGATCTCTCTGGCAAATCTTCTCATAAAAATTTCAAATTGGGCCTAAAACCAGGAACTTAAGAAAGGCAGGACCTTCCTGCTAGGGAATGAACAATAAAAGGCAGTTTAGAATGTTAGTGCTGCCCTGAGGCCCTTCACTCCACCAATCAGTGAGCAGCTTCACTTCCTCCATGATGACTTAGGGAATTCTCACTCTGTAAAAGGGAGGTTAAGTACAACAACCAATTATGAATTCCCTTCTCACAATTAATTAATGTTTTTACCTAACCCAGACATACTACCGATTTTACTTCTCACATACATTCAGACCTGACACAGCACAGGTGATGGGGAAGTCTTTTTGTGTCAGCAGTACAGTGCTATTTTGTTGTCACATCAGTCTACTCCATGCGGCTTGAATCAGGAAACTCTGGGTTCTGCAACCAGCATTGTTAAAGGCAGAACCTTCAGGCTTATAGTGCTGTCAGTTGTTCCACTAGGCCCCTTGAAGGAAAATTATGCTTGGCAGTCTCCCTGTGTGTTATGCTGGAAATCCATTGGAGGGACAAGGCCTCTTTGTCCTTGTCCCGTACTCTTTTATCATGTGTGTTCTGTGTTGTTTTCTGCACAGGAGACCAGTTGGGACCCCTGGCAGTAGAGCTCTTCATCTTTGTGTTAGTGGTGAACAGAGACCCCTCGGATACCCGTATCACATCCATAGGTGGGGGGTACAACCCTGTATGCCTAGTGTATGTTTTTGGGCACCTGTGTGTTGCCCACAGAGCAGGGTATGGGCTGGTGGCAGCTTCATGCTGATATGACAGATACTCTGAGTAGCCTCCATTTTGGGATACCCAGGCCATGCCATAGAAATCAGTGGATTCCTCATAGAAAGCAAGATGGCCCCTGGGGACTCTTGGTTGCTGTTACCTGTTATCTTGTTTTCCCAAAGTCATGGGAAGCCCTGACACTGCCCTTTCCCCTGACTGGCTGTTGTGTGTTAGAACCATGTATGGTATTGTGGGGAATTCCAGGCCAGATTGGCTGAAGCCATCCCAGTGACTGCATGTTGTGGGTACACCCTTGGGGTGGGACCTCTTTGAATGGAGTGTGTGACCAAAATGCATTCCATGGGTGTCTGGTTTCTGTGTGTGTGACTCAATGAATGAGTCAGCCCTGAATGAAACTGACATGAATGCAGTATAGTGTGCTGAAAGGCTGGGTGCTCGCCCCAATCCACATTCCTTGTTATGGGTGTCTGGGTGGAAGTGAATGGTCCGAATGTCTGTGAGACTTATTGGCTGCCTGCCTGCATAAATGCCCTTCTGGGTGTTTGGCTGACTGAGCTTGACTGAACCAGAGTGAATGAGGGTCAGATTTTTATATCTGGGGACCTCTCACTTACCAATTTGTACAGAAGCTGACGTCGAAACTTGAAGCTCTTCCTTGAAGTCCAGCTGGAAGAAGAAGACTGTTGCTCCATTCCTTCGAAGTAATCTCAAAGCTGTTGAGTCTGTTGAGGACTGATCAGAGAGAGGACCTGGCTAGGAGACCTATCCCGGAGCTATGAAAGAACCATCATGCAAACCTGCTGTTCTTCATCGAAGCACCCTGGAAGTAAGTCCCGAAAGGCTGTCGACCAGAGAAGGGGTCCACCGAGAATCCTGAAGAGAGTGCCTGGACATCAAGGCCATCGAAGTCCACTGACCTTGACCCGGTTCAGAAGATTTCTGTGACCACTGGAAGCTAAGTAGAATCATGACACCCAGAAGCAGCGACACATTGATGCTGTGCTGTTCGACGCCTGGAGCCAAAAGCTCCACTAGCCTAAGAACATTTTGACTGAGGGCTCCTTTGCCATCACTGTCGACCACTTTTTTCCGCCTGAGAAAGCCGAAGTGGCTGGCTTCTGAGGAAAGTCCGTCAGTGGGTTTCCTGCCACTAGAAGCAGACAAAGATGTCCCAAGGACACTGACAGAGTGAAGAACCGAGGTTCAGCCTGTGGTCGAGTCCCGATCGCTGAAGCTATCCCGAGGTACGTGCTGTGGCTACAGCACTGACAGGGTCGAGCTTACTGCCAAATCCAATTGCTTTTTTTTAAATTTGCATTTTTGAAGTGCTCACACAGCCAGGGGGTATCGAGGCACTGTTGCAGGAGTATGTCTTAGTTGCGTATTTATAACACGCTTAATACCCAGAGGTTTCTAAGTGCGGACCCGGGGGTCGGACCTGTGTTGTCATCTTGCTTCTAAGGCGAGCACTTTGCTTCTGAACTATCCTCCCGGGACAATTGCTAACAACACCCAACGCCCGCTCCTGGGCCTGCATTCATCGCTGAGTCTTATTGGCGGTACCAAACAATTTGCATCGAGGTTTACCGCACACCTCATCTTCCCAGGACTTCCACGATCGATCAGCGAGGAGCACCGCAAGAGTTGAGGCTACAGCATCACCGAAAGTGTTCAATTTTTCCATGAGGTTCTCAATGCCCAGTGGCTCCTGCTTGAAAAACTCTTTCGGAGAAGCATTTCGGAGAAGCATATAGAGAACTTTGGCTGGGGTGCTCTGTGCCTTTACTCTTTCATATAGAGGGCAGAAGTACAGATACCCCCCTCCAGTCTTTACACTGGTGGCAGTGGTGGGATGCTAATAGTTTTAAGACTCAATGTGTAACCTTGCCATCTACAAAATCTCCACACTTTGTTGATTTGAGGTGTAGTTGTGTATACTAGGATAACTACATTACAAGCAATGGAATCTATTGCAAATGGTAAATTGACCATTTGTTTATGTGCTCTATAACACTGTATTTCGCCCGCGTTGCTTCTTCTTCTCTCTCTCCACACTCACTGCTTTGCAGTCTTCTCTTTCTCTTCCTGTATTTTCCCTCTCTCCTCTCCCACCCTCCCCTCACTATATTCCATGCACTTACTCTATCAGAAATGTCATCAGGCCTAGTATGATAGTCGCTTGTTATGTTCCCATCCTTCCCTCCTCCCCTAAACTTTTTGTCAATCTCCAGCGCTAGCAGAAATGTCGTCAGCCCTAGTACGAAAGTCGCTTGTTATGTCCCCCCCTTCACATTTTGTCAATCTCCAGCACTACAAGAAATGTCGTCAGGCCTAGTACGATAGTCGCTTGTTATGTTCCTCTCCCCTCCCCTCTCCCCTCAACTCTTGTAAATCCACTGCACTACCAGAAATGTTGTCAGGTCTAGGACAATAGTCGCTTATATGTTCCTCTCCTTCCTCCTTCCCGTCCACCCCCTTCCCTCACCTTTTGGCATTCCCCTTGCACTTTCAGAAATGTCGTTAAGCCTTGTACGATAGTCACGCCTCTGTCCCATCTCTTTCCTCCCACTCCCTCCCCTCCTTAATCATTGTCAATGCTCTTGCACCATCTGAAATGTTGTCAGGCCTAGTACGATAGTTAATTTCACATTCTTAATGTCTCAAGGCCTTGTAAGAATGTTATTGTATTTTCCCTTGCTCCCTCCCATGCCTTAAAGCACTTTGAAACACATGTGGCGCTATACAAATAAATTATCAAACTAGGATGAGTTTAGTAGCTCTCCAGAGGGCTTGTCAAGAGAGAGAAAGAGTGGATACTTCTGCCAAACTAGTTGAAAGTACTAGGTCCCCTGCCTTCAAGTTTATGAAAGATTTGTTTGGTGTGTATGTGGAGTTTTCTGATATCCTCCACTGCATAGAAGCATTGGAGATGGCTTGTGGTATCCATGATGTTGATACAAGAGATTGGGCTAAGTGTTTGTTAAATAGAGTACCTCAGACTGGTTATGTCTGTATTCTGAAACTGAATGTGAAAGAAAGGGGCCAGTATGTGTGCATGAAAACTGCTTTGATTGCCAAGTTTAGCAAGACACCTACCCAATACCTTAAAAGGTTCAGGGAATATAAGAAAAGAGAGAATGTATCTTGGGTTGACTGGGACAGTGCTGTGCTATCCCTAGATAAATACTGTGGCTGCAGCACCAACAGGCCAGAACACTGGCAAAAGCAATTTTTGACTCCTGACGCCTGCTACCGGGCCTGCATTGATCACTGAGTCTTATTTGCGGCACCAAACACTTGGCATCAAGGTTTACTGCACGTCTCATCTTCCTAGGACTTCCACGATCGATTGTCAAAGAGCACCACAAAGGTCGAAGCTGCAGCATCACGGCAAGTGTTCAATTTTTCCTTGAGGTTCTCGACACCCAGTGGCTCTGTTACGTGCACCTGGCTCCAACAGAGGCGTCAATCTGAACTGGACAGCTGCGGTCTCCACCAATGTGACGCATAGGGCCGAGATGACAGACTGGACTGGCCCACCTAACTTCATCTGCTTGGCCCGTAGGAATATTCTTCTGCAAATGGATAAAGGGAATTAACCACCCGTGGAGTTGAGCGTAAATCCCCTCACCCTCGCTGTTCTCCCCACAGATCCCCTTTGATGTCCCCTCTTATAGTCTCACCTGATGGTTTGAAAAGATGAGCTCTCCATCCTGCATTCAGCACAGGGGCGCGTTGATAACCAGTTGCTTCACTGGCTCGAAGGAATTGGTGAGTTCCAGAACAATATTGACTCTGAGATTCCTGGGAAGATGCCGTAAGTAAGAAGTTCGTAAGAGTTCAAATGACTGACTTTCACTCTTGTCCAATTCCTTGCAGGTTGCAGCTTGACCCTAGTGAAGAGTTCCTCATGGCAACCGGTAGTATTCTGATAAGGATTTGTATTTTCCAACACAGTTCGATAAAATAATGTCAATATGTAACCTGTTGCTTTCTCCCTTATTCAGGCGCTGAGAGAAAGTATGAAGTCTCGGGGAATAATAGCAAGGCGGTAAAATCAGGTAAGTCTATTGTGGTGAGGAGGGTTCCCCTTGTTAGTCCCTTTGTTTCACCTGGCTGTCCTTTTGTTTCCCCTTAGGGGCCGGGGTTCGGCGAAGATGCAGTGGAAGCTGCACCGACCCGTGAAGAGGAATATTACCCCCGGTGGTAAAATCAGGTAAGTCTATGGAGGTAACTAATATTCCTCTGTGTATTCCCTTGGCTCACCTTGCTGTTCTTGTCTTCTCCTTAGGTGCCGGAGTGCGGCGGGAACATGCAGGAGGATGTGGTGGAATGTGAAGATGCTGCGAAGGCCAGTGATTTCAGCGTGGCGCTGCAGCAGGCGAGGCGACGCGCACAAATAACTTCTTTCTTCCAGCTCGAAGGCGTGATGGATCGGGAATTCAGGTAAGGATCAAAGGTATTTCTCTTGTTCTAACCTTTTCTCCTTCTTTCTCCCTTTTTCTAGGAGCTCCAAACTCGAGGCGGGCGTTGCAGAAGGCTGGATTGAGACTTGCAGGCACAGTGAGCATTACGCTGCTGGATGCAGAATAACGCGAAGCGTGTCCTGCTGTTCGGGCGTGGTTTAAATAGCCTCCAAAATAGTCCCAGGTAAATATTCCTCTCCATCCCCGCACAAGTAAAAAATAGTCATTAAGTAAAGTAGTCCCTTCCAAGCCTCCTTTGGCTTGGAGCTCTTGCAGCATGGTCTGCATCAGGTAAGTTTGCAGCATAGTCTGCATCAGGTAAGTTTTAATCTATGAGCCTGGCGCCTATGGCGCCAGGACTGAGTCTCCATATGAGCCTGGCACCATAGGCGCCAGCACTGGACCCAAATAGCCCCTAGCAGGGGTTGTTGGGCTTGCTTGGGATAACTTGATGCCTGCTTCCGGGGTTGCTTGACTTGGTCTGGGTCCCCGGGGGTAGGCATCATGACAGGCTCCTGCTTCAAAGGAGTGTACTCTTGAAGAATCCCATTGATGAACTGTCGAATAAACTCTTCCACTTCAGGTTCATTGGGGTGGTTGAACTTTTAAACAAAGAAGCAGGGCTTATTGACCATTTATGGACTGGGCGCGTTAACTCTTTATTACAGGTCGTGCAGGTGGTGGGATCCTCATTCAGAATTGTGCATCCATATCCAAAGAAAGCATTCAGCCATTGTTTAACCTTAACCTGCCTTCATTCCATATTGTCTTTGCTGATACACCTTACTGAAAGATGTGTATGCTCTATTATAACTGCCAGCTGTTGATGCATTTTATAGGAATCGAAAGTCTAAGTCTGGTACCACATAGCATTGTATAGATTTGCCATATTAGAATTACTAGAGTACAACGTGTGTTATTGAATTGTGTATCTATCGCTGAACCTTATTTGTATATGAAGAACTGTGTTAGCACATAACATATTGTGTGGACATTCCTTTGTGGGGGGCTTGGGGACTACACTGTACTCAAGAACCATCCTGCATCACCTCCTGAGAGCTTAAGCCTCAGTTGCTCATCAATAGCTACCATATAGAGAACCTTGGCTGGGGTGCTCTGTGCCTCTACTCTGCCATATAGAGGGTAGAAGTACAGATACCCCCTCCAGTCTTTACACTGGGTACCATCTGTCCTCAGTGAAAAGCATACATTCCTGCCAGCAGTCACTTCTCTTGTCCCCATAAGTGGCTAGGGAGGGCAAGATGGAAAAAGATTATTCCTTTAGGTTTCAGATATCTTGGTTTCTTTGGACTTTCCCACACTATGCTAATGTTCACCTTTCAAGTGTTTCTTTTCTCTGGCAGCTTCCCATGAAGTGCCTGTTGCCAGCCCTACCCCATTGGGATGCTAGCCTCTGTACCAAGAGAGGTGTCAATTCTCTTACCAATATAACAATAGATTTACCTTGGAGCAATGTGGCCAATGTGTTGTGAGAGCTTTTTTAAAGGCAAAATCCTGAAGCAACCGCCCCTTTCATTCGTAGACCACATTGGAAAGCTGGAGAGGGGGGCATACGGGTATTTTCAACAAATGTGATTCTTGCTGTTCAACGTAAACCCTTCATGAATCACTATATCTACTTCGCCACTGTTGCTAAGTTTAAAAGGAACAATATACCTGTCAGCATATTTAGAAAGTTAACTTTAACAGCTTGGCTGGTGTTTTACCGTTGAAGAGGTTACTGTTTTCCAAAAAGGGTCAGTGAAAAATATTGAATAACTATAGTTCTAGACTTCGTAGCAATAACTCATTTGAAAGGCACCTTCCTGATATTGAGATTTGCCATTACATTTGTAGACTGCTTTAGTAGAACATTTTTTAAACCAAATAAGGGTTTCCAATTTATGAGTGCGCACATCGTCTGGGGCACTTTTGAAAGTGTAGCCCCATTGTTGTTAATGCAGCCTGTGTCATTCCACAGCATACGTTCCCTCATCCTATAATACTAGTTTAGAGTATAAGGTCCGAGGTGTCACCAGATATCTGTATGATGTGAAAGGTTTGTTTAGTGCCAATTACTCTGTTAAAACAAACCTATATGAGAAACTGTTAATCAGTTACACCATGTGCACTTTTCCCGCTGTGCATACTTTTATGTTAGGTGCTATGTGTTGTAAGAGCTGCTGGCACGCACATTACTGATTTACAGCACAATATCTACATGGCATGTCTTATATGTGGCTGTTAGTAAGTTAAATCATGCACCCAATCTCTGCACCAGCATCAGTTTTTAAAATACAGAGTGCTTTCTGAATGCAATTTAGCTCAAGAAAGTTCAATCATCTGGGAGATGCCCCTTGTACATGGAACTCTGTCACACAGAGAAAGACAGGGAACAGATTGGGTACCATATATATTTGTGGTGCAATATGGGGCTTAATCATGTGAAAACATGCCCATTCAAAATAATGCAGTTATGTCATTGTTCGAGTCACACCGTCCTGCCACTAGAACCAACTAATCCATAGCAGTGATCTCCCATTGTATCAGGACAGTCTTGTGAAATCATGTGAGTGGGGAGACAAATATCACATTCCACGTGATAGAGTACTTGCTTGATGCCCACCTGGCTGTAATGCTAACAATATATGTAGAGCCTTACTCATTTGTGCAACACTTTCATTTTCAACATCTTATGGGAAAAGTTAAATCTTGCTCGGGTGTTTTTCTCCTGCCAGGTGGTACTGGAATTGTATGATGACGATATGGCCATGAGGTGCGGATACTATGGAAATCACTGGGCCATTAACCACTTCAGCATCTACAGGAGAACCAGTGGATGGAGCATTAACTTTACTGTCATTTTCTTTTTTAATCTATTTATTTCTCACACACTGGAACAAGGCCCTTAGGCATATAAGCATGGTTACAAAATGCATACATTGAACATAAAAGAACCAACATCAAAATAGTGAGAATCAACATGAGAGAGCAGATACAAATCATTCAAGTAGCAACATTCCTAAAGAAACATCGGAATCAGTCAAAACTAATTCTTAACTTGGTGAGAGAGGACATATGCCTCACATTTTTCCATTTGCCAAAAACAGTGGTAAATTACGTTGACTACATCCAATAACAATGTAGTCCTGTGTATCCGTGGAACAACGGTTATTAACATGCAGAGTGTGAAGGACCCTCAGGTCCTGTGTTCTAAAGCAGCTTTGGCCCACTTTTCGATGTAGCCAATCCAACACTTTATTTTTTGAGCGATTCCCTTGATTCTGGTTCCTTGGACTGCTCAACATTAATAAGTAGGATATTCTGAGAGTCCAAAATAAACCTCTTCAAAGTCGCATCAGCAATCATTGGCATATGTGCTTTCCTTACACAAATGTCCTTAAAGGGTACAGAATCTGATGTAGTAATAGACCAGGTCCCAGATCCAGATATCTGTACAGGGGAGGGAGACCCACCATGGCTGACTTCTGCCGCAGCTCTATGGATAGGACTAGCTTGATCTACATGTTTTAATCCCAATGTCTGAGGGTTACCTACTGAGCATTGCAGTATCAACAATTTCATCACAATTTGTTTGACAAAGCTGATTAACTTTTACATGGATCGGGTCCGTTTGACATGATTTATCCACGTTTAGGGTGTTTACATGAGGGACCCTCGTGCCCAAGGACTCAACCCAGGGACCAAATTCAGCTACAAGTGTACATGCATTGAGGTCATGTATGATAAGATCCTTAATACACTGCCATTGACCTGCATTATATGGTACATCGTCTATCCCCTTTCTTCACAGATGAGGACTTACCCACATCTTCAGGAATGACGTCCTCCATCTTTTTAGTTGGAGACTGCATTGCCGAAATGAGGGTAGGTACAAAATCTACAGGATTGCCCTTTCTATTTCCTGATGAGGCTTCACAGCAAACAAGTAAAGGATACAACTGACTAGTGTTTGCCTCATTCCCTGATTGCATATGAGTAGTGATTAAACACTGAGTTGCTGGGGCTGAGGATTCAGTGGGTGCCATAGCCTTAGGGGCAAGTAAAGTACTTGTGATAGATCATTTCTTATGCCCAATTGTGAGGATTAAAACAACTGGATTGGGAAGCGTGTTCGAAGCATACACTCTGCAGACAGGCATGTATACAAGCACTCAGATCTAAAAACCTGTCAGTTTAGAACTATACTCCTTACCCAATTCATCATAATGGAAAAGTAGCTGAGGAACTAAAGGGAAACTAGAGAAAAAACAATTGTTATAAGCAAGCAGCTACAGCTACAGCCCCCACGTCTCCTTGCCCCATCGACGCCTGTCTGTGTTTCGAATCACTGCACCCTGTTTATCACACTTTCAGCGGTTGTCAAGACCCTAAGCACTGGGTTCTAAACCATAGCCTTGCCCACCATTAAATGTAACTCTAACTGCACACGGCGAGCAGCAGGCATGGTGGTGCAAGGCAAGCAAGCAGGACAGACGCGAGGATAGTGCTGGGAAAATAATTACGCACCAGGCTAGTAAAAATACCTCCAAACTCATCCGATGTATACCACAAGAATTTAGCTCAGCAGGGAATGCTTTCCTAATTGCTCCCGACATCCCTCCTGCCAGGAAACCTCAAGGGACCAGAGGAGACTGCACGGATGGAAGCCGTGCGGTCACAGAAGCTCTGCAGTTCAACGGCTTCAATAAGAATGCTGGGGGAAATGACCTAATGGTTCATGCATCATGGTCAAGCAGCACCTCTGATAGAAGCGGCCGCTTCCGACCAATTACAGCACAATGGGCGCCCTTTCCTTACTCTTCCAGGTTAAAGGGATCCCTGTGTTGTGTACGGTGACAATAGATGTATGCAGTGTGGCACCAGGCAATGCTGTGCATGCAAGGTTTCTAGGGCAGAAGCCACATTGGAGTTGACATCTGAAAAAAGGTGGAGTGGTCGTACAAGTGTATACTGACGCACACCATGCATTTGGGCGTTGTTGCTTCAGACAATGGATCAAATGTCGCTGTTGCATGTCGAATAGGTGAGGCAATGTAGATCTATTTTTCATTTTATTTTTGTTTGGGCATATTTAGGGTGAATCAAGCTAGTAAGCAATGGAGTCCTGTACAATATTGGCTAAGGATTGCAACATAACGTTATGCCGGTGACAGAAGGGAATTTCTTTGGCTGTATTTCTTGAATGACCTGGCCCACAAAGGTGGGTTCTCCTGGGAGGGGGGACAAAGGTCAGAGGGATTCACTCATAATGCCACTAAAATTAAGGTTTTGAGGTCCTTCCCATTCTGCAGGAATATTTGTTTTTCTCTGTGTGCCAGTTTGGTCTCGAACCTTGTGATGGTCTGATTCCTGGAAGAGCGTGGCACACCTGAATCAGTGAGTTTTGTGGTGAGGCACCACCTCTACATGCAGTAGTTGGCTTATCTGCGATGCAGGCTCATCTTGAAGAGTATCCTTGCTGAATAGGTAACCAGCACAGTTTTACTGGAGATATGCTGTTAAACATTGTTGGTCCCGTGAACAGGTAAGCAGCAGCTTGTTGAATGACTATTGGTATGGCTAGTTGTATGGTGCAGATCTTGACAAAGCGGATGTTCCCTCCTTTGAGGTGTGAGATTACTGGGGCAGAGATCATTGTTTTGGTGTTCTCTGGTGGATGGCAGGGTATTATCCTCTGGAAGAGTACTAGTTCACACCAAGTGGTTTGGCTTTACACATGTCCTGCACATCACCCTGCCCATTGATGCCACATCTAGATTGGTAGCATAAATGGGCAGTACATCTGACACCATTTGAAAATGTTGTGAGCAGTACAGTATGGGCAAAATGTGAGCTGCAGGTGGAAACCCTCCTCAGTGACCTAGGCATCTTGAATACAGACAATTAATCAGCGGGAATAGTAGGTGGAACATCAGCTGCATGGATGCCTAATATAATTCCTACTGTCGGAAGGAATGACATCCTAGCAAAATAGTAGTGCAACAAGCAGTCCTCCTGACTAGTGACACTTCTGTGAATTGCTATTGACTAGCTGAGCTGCGCTCCACAGGTGTGCAGTCAGAACGTTTCTTTAGTGCAGCCATGGCTATTGCCTTTACCTGCAGGGAAGGGTGTTTGTGCTGAAAGTTGAGCAGTTATAAACATGAGCACTTCATTGCAAAGACTGTGGAAAAGCATCTACCTATAGCCAACACAACAAGCTTAGATGATGATGACTTGTTATCCAGTACATGTCAGACACCGAAAACGTTTTCATGGAGCAAGCAGCTGTGATATGGATAGCTGTATAAAGAGAGGCCAGGACCAGTTGCTGACTTTCTGACTTGCTGATGACAACACACCATTGCCTTTTGGCCTGGTACTGTTGTTAGGCCTTATTAGTGTCTCAAACACAAATGCCACTGGTCAAAAGTTGCCAGGCTTTTCAACAGAGCAAAGCCACTACTAAAGTTCACTGGCTCTCCTTCCGAGACCTCTCTCCCCGTACAGATTGTGTGCTCTCTGACAGAGAGCACACACAATCTCTGCAGTTCAAAGGCACTTCCACAGAGCTGAGTCATCCTTTAAAGTTCATGGGGTCTCCCACAACACACTGCTCCTCCCATGAGTGGGAAGTCTTCCCGAGATAAAAACAATCCCTCATGACTGCCTCATTCCTTCACACTACAAGAGGATGGGGCTACTTTAAATGCATCTCCATGGCAGCCCCAATTAAGGTGAAATTCAGCTCCCCTGGCTAAGAGGCTTTAGGCAATGCAAGCAGTGAATCATGGCTCATCACCCAGATCCCATGGGCTCTGCCACAATCCCTTGATAGTCACATGTAATTGGTACTTTACCTCTCATTTTGACCCTTTCTGAGGTAATGTAACTCCTCTATCTGTCCTGTCTCTCTGCTTTTATGTGTTTTGAAAATGGGTGTGTGTGAGCAGCATCACTAGCCAGCCCCTCTCCACTTATCATTGGCCAAGCTTTCATTTCTCCCCTGATTGGGGGAGCTAGGTTGTGTCAGAGTGATGTCATTTTACAGCCTGCAGAAAGTACACTCCTCCTGTCAACTTGCACACAAATCTAGATTTGAACCAAATACATATTTCATAGCTACACAGTGGTTTGAAATTACATGCACCCATCACATATCACAGGAGGTATCCCCTGTTCCAACTCTGCTCTTCCTGGGGGCTTGCATTCAGAAATGGCAATATTTTGCACTTTTTAACTGGTTTGCAATATCGGACATTAACCCAAATTTACACACATGTGCGCAAGGAGTATGGACATTAGTTGATGAAGTGTCAGATTTTTCACATGCACACATTTTGAGTAATATCCTCTTTTCCGCTAAAACCCCCCTGAACATGCCACCGGTTCTAAAAACCTCTTAAAATGTGGGCAGAAAAATCACAAGAATTATGGTGTCATTTATAAAATTTTCACATGTCCGTACTATGAGTTATCCATCTTTTTAGAGTTATGTTCTGGCCCCAAAGGGGTGTGGTTTCCTTCCAGCACAAGGTTGAATTTCTGGTTTTTCCAGTTCTGCCAAGCCAGCTTGCTCTCACAGGCAGTGCCCCTCCTTTGTCCTTCCAGGAGGAAGCTACATTTACGACATCTGCAATAAACCATCTGCCTGGGTCAGGACAGGGCTTTGTTCAGAGCTCCTGTATTCTGTGGGGGCTCCCCTTAATTCAATTATCAGAGAGATGGCATATCCTTAGTGTGGCCAGCAAAAGGCAGATAGGCCTGGGAACACAGCTGTGACTCAAGTTTCACTCCTGATGGGGGGTAGTTGCCAGGCAAAATTGGAATCTCTTTAAGCCAGTTTTTAGCTACATATCATTTCTGTTCCCCAGTTTTCTGCATTCAAATAAAACTAAACATTTTTACATATGCAGCTAGAATGCTGATTCTAAGTTTAAAACTATGACATTTAAACAATTGCAACCTATGTGACACTCAAAAGTAGGTCACTCAGTCAATTTAAACATTTAGATTTTTAGTGTCTTTCAGTCCAAATTTACTTAAACTGCTGAAATCCACAGCTCAGCCAGTCTTGTTCTAAACCTTCAAGTGACTTGAGAATATAACTTTACATTGGATCCACCTCTTAAAATGTCTTTCTTTGGCATGTTTTGGGTTCATTTATTCAGTTTTCTACAAAAAGTAAAATCTGGTGTTGTTTTAAAACGCCGGCTTTTGGATAGTGGTGAGTACTGGTACTGCACCCCTTTTTGGGATTTAAGAAAATGAATTCCCAACAGTTATGGGTTTGCTTTTGGCAATCAGCATTGCCATTCCCAATGGTTTCAGACTACTGTGTGGGTAGTCCACTGGTGGTTTTAGGCAGTGTCCTTCTGTGCCCATAACATCGGCAAAAATGAGTGGCAGCCTATTCTTCATGCATTTCCCTGTGCATTTTCTGGGAAGCTCTGGCCATCATGATGTTTTCCATGTCAGTACTGCACAGTTTTGAGGTAGGGCTTGGATGCGTGGATAAAAACATCCCACAAGCCCCCCTTCTTGCGGTGGCCATCTGATCCTTCACTGGTGGGACCCGCAAGATCTGGGATGTTTCCTCATCTTCTTCCAATAGATGGCACAGTTCAGCATCTTTTCCTCCATCCGGTACTGGTCGATCGGTTCTCCTCGCCGGTCCTGATAGGAATATTGGGCGGTACGCTGGGCCCATTGCGTCTCTGCTCCCGGTCTCCGGATCGTCCTCCTTGGCCCGTCTCCAGGTTTTCTTTCTCCTAGGACGACAAAGGAAGAGCGGCAATACCTATTCATAGACATTTTTCCACCACTGTTGAGATAGTGGGGCAGCATATGCATTTCATCATAACGAAACATTACATTCTTATTTTGAAAAAAGAACAGTATAACTAAGAGACAGTTTCATGCAAATCACAATATTTTAGAGACTAGATGTGGTATGTTTTATGGTTGGAACTGAATTAGTCTGAGACAGTACCCGCTAGGATTCCAGAGGATTCCTCCAGTTGTTGCAGAGTGTGCCTGGGATGGCAACATTTCAACTGGTTTATGTGGACCCACTTGTCTTCCCCCGCTGCCAAAGGACCTTTGGGGATGTGGATTTTGTAGGCCACAGGGGAGATTTTGTCTATGATCTCAAAGGGTCCTTTCCATGTAGGCAAAAATTTGCGCTGCGTGGCCTGGTTCCTTTGGAAGTTGTATAGATAGACCCGGTCTCCCACCTGATATTCCTTCCTGGAAGTCTTCAGGTCATAGTGGGTCTTCATGCTATCAGCTGATCTTTCTAGATTCCGCTGAGCATAAGCAAAAGCATGTTGGAGGTGTTTCCTTAAATTCTCCACATACTCATGAGTAGTGGAGGCATTTATCAGTGTCTGCTCTTGGGTCCTGTAGAGCAAATGCTGCGGAAGCACCATCTTGCGCCCAGTCATCAACTCAAATGGTGACATTTTGGTTGCAGATGAAGGGGTAGATCTGATGGCCATTAGGACCAGAGGTAATCGGATATCCCAACTTGGCCCAGAATCTGCCACAAACTTTTTTAAGATGCTCACAATGGTTCGGTTATATCTCTCTACTGCCCCAGAAGAAGCTGGTCTATAAGCAATATGCAGCTTTCTCTTGACCCCCAGTATCTCCCACATCTTTGTCATTACTTCACTGGTGAAGTGGCTACCCCTGTCTGACTCAATCCTTTGAGGTAGACCAAAACGGGAAAAGATGTGGTTAATCATCAAGGCAGCTGCCGTTTCTGCCTTGCAGTTTGGGGCTGGGAGACATTCCACCCACTTGGTAAACAAGCATGTCACAGTCAACATGTACTTATTCCCCCTAGCCGAGCGAATCACGGGGCCTACAAAGTCGATTTGTAAATCTGACCATGGCAGTGTCATCCCCCGCTTTTGGAGAGGCGCACGGTGCGTGAGGGATGATGGCTGAAATTGTGCACACACAAGACACCCCTTCAAGTATTGGTCGAGGTCCTGCCCCATGTGTGGCCAGTATGCAACCTCTCTTAGGATTTCCAGTGTTGTGTGAAACCCCCTATGACCGGCGGTGGCCGCATCATGGGCGTGACTTAACATCAGGCTTCGGAATGAGGTAGGAACCACCCACTGATCGTGGCCAGCTTTGGATTTCCTTACCAACAAACCGTCTTGGATCCGGAACATTTTTGGACATTTCATCAACACTCTTAGGTCCTCTTTCCCAGTGTAATCGGTATCCGTCAGGGGAAAGTTCTCAGGGTCCTCAAGGTGCTGGTAAAATTTACCAATTATTGGATCCCCCTTCTGAGCGGTAATCAAATCAGCATCAGGGGTCTCCTTACTCCATTGTGCAATTGAAAGGTCGTTGTGAGCATTTGTCTGGGACCTAGTGATAGCAGTGACCTGGATTTCCCCCAACAGAGACTCAATCTCAATTAGATCCCCTTGGATGGCCCCAGTTTTGGCCAGCTGATCAGCTAAGTCATTTCCAGTTTTGTCTGGTCCCTCTACTTTGGAATGACCCTTGATCTTTTTCCAATAGATGGTCATCTCATTCGAGGTGACCAGATCATCAATGTTTTGGATCAACTTCCCATGTTTCAAGGGTTTGTTGTTAGCACATAAAATGCCTCTGGTTTTCCAATTAACCAGGTGCTCCACGAACCCGTTCCATACATAATCCGAATCTGTGATTATGACCAGTTCGCGGAGTTGATGCTGGACAGCAGTGAGGATGGCCTGATGCACAGCCATCAATTCTGCCACCTAACTACTTCGGGGACCAATTTTGTATCCAGCGGAGGGTTCTGGGGACTCATTCACCCATGCATTCCCTACGCCGGCCACCAGTTCTTTCTCCCCGTTGTTGTCAACATGGTACGAGCATCCATCCACATAGACAGTGGGCATTCCCTCACACTTGTCCTCTTCAAAGACTTGGTGTGGGGAATTAAGGTATGCCTCCATGTTGTCCTTGATTTTTAGACTTTCGTCCTCGAGACAGTTTTCTCTGGCACAATCATGCAAGTCAGCCAGACCTTGCGCGAGGGGACTCTTCTTGTTTTGGCCATATCTGACCTCCACAGGAAAGCCTTGCATTGACAAAATCCAGAAAGTAATTCGGGAATTACTCACATTTCCGGCCCGGATTCTGTCACTTTGGAGATATTGCAGAGGCTGGTGTGGAGTCTCCACTATGATGTCTTCCCCCTGGATAAACGGGCGGTAATTCTTCAATGCCCACACTGTTGCCAGGAGTGCCTTCTCACAATCGTTGAATTTTTCCTCCACAGAGGATAAAGTTTTGCTCGCATAGGAGATTACTTTATTGACCTTGTCATGCTTTTGGTATAATACTGCTGTCAAGCACGTATTAGAGAACCCTGTCTCCAGGAAGAACTCCTTGTTTCTGACAGGGTAAGCTAGGCAGGGCGTTTGTGAGAGGCTTCTTTTGAGTTGTTTTACTGCCTCGGCTTGTTCTGGACCCCATTCCCACTTTACCCCCCCTTCAGGAGATGAATCAGGGGTCTGGTGATCTCTGCGTAGCCCTCAATGAACTTTCTGCTGTAATTAGTCAGTCCAAGGAGGCTCCTTAGTTCCCGCAGAGTTGTGGGGTCTTTCAGTTTCTGAAGTGCTTCCACTTTCTTTTCCTGGGGACAGAGACCCTGAGGAGTAATCTCATGCCCCAAGAAATTATCACGGGTTCTACACCACTGTGCTTTTTGAAAGGAAAGTTTTGCTCCGGCGGCCCTCAACTGGGTCAGAACATAACGGATCTCCGCTATGTGTTCCTCCACAGATAAACTTTTGATGAGGACATCATCTACATAAGCCAGGTTACCCCTCGCACCCAGGTCGGGCATGGCCTTATGTAGGAAAATATTGAACTCATTACCGGAGTTAAGGTATCCGAAGGGAGTCCGGGTCCATGTGTACTGCTGGCCCCCAAAGGTAAAAGCCAGTTTGTATTGGTCCTCCCTGCTGACAGGCACGGTCCAGTATCCATTGGTCAGGTCTATTGCAGTGAATACCTGTGACCCCTGGATCTGGGCCAGCCCTTGGTCAATGTAGGGCAGAGGCCATCGGGAAGTATGGACCCGTTTGTTGAGCTCCCTGAGGTCGGCGCAGAGTCTCCACTGGCCGTTTGGCTTCAATATTCCCAGCACCGGATTATTGAAGGTGCTGTGGAGTGGACGGATTATTCCCCGGGACTCAAGGTTCTTAATTATTTCAGTAAGGGACTCCATTGATGCGAGAGGCAAGCGATATTGCTTCACAAACACTGGAGTCATGCCAGGGTCTGTGGGGATTGTTGTTGTGTGGATGTCAGTGCGACCACAGTCATATGAGTCTACCGCAAAGAGATCTTGGAAATCCAAGAAAACTTGTTTCAACTTTTGCTTTTGTTCCAGAGTCACACAGGCATCAGCTAGGTTGACTCTCTCTTCCACCATCTGCCTGAAGCCTGGAAAGACTTCTGGTTTGGCTATTTCAGCGGCCTCCTCCAGCTGGGTGGAGAAGTCCCTGGTCAGAGTGCTGATTTGGACTGGAGGCTTCAGGTGGGAAAGGCAGCCCTCATGGACTTGGAAAATCACCTCATCCCTCCTGAAGTCACAAGTCACATCTTCCTTACCATAGGGGCAGGAAGTGTACACCAGGAAGTTCCCCCCATGCCGGGTAAAAATCCTGTCTGGTGTTGTATTGTCATCACTGTCACTGTCAAAGCAGTCCTTGGGGATTGGCCCTAACAGTTCATTTCCAAGATCAATGGAGAAATGTCGGTCATCAACCGCCATTCCAATAATGGTGCCTGCGGCCAGAGTAATACTCTTTAAGTCGCTGTTATCCACCTCTATTGGAATGGTGTCATGTTCTATGTTGACTAATGGAGTTGGGTTTACCCCTAACCCTTGCTGTTGGAGAGAAGCATTTAGATGTATGTAAGCATCAGGGTTTTTCAACTCTTGTCCCCTTTTAACTTTCACTTCCAGGGAGAATTGTCGGGTCCTTTCTGGGATGGTGACTTCCTCTTTAACCTGAATATCAACTGCATAAGGTAGCAATTGAGCTGACCTAAATGCTTTTTCTGGATCATCAAAGCCCATGGGATTATCCGCTAATCGGGACCAAGCTTTGAAGTTTATTAGGTCCAAACTAATGGCAAAGCGATTGAGAATGTCACTGCCTAAGTAAAAGGCGGCAGGGACGTCTCGCACGACCCAACAATTGTGGACTATGCTCTTGTTGCCAATGGAGATTTTGAGCATACACCTGCTTGGCAGGAGATGTTTGGAATTAGGTGCTTCCAGGTCCATTTCCCACTTGTCTATCAGTTTGAAGGTGGGAATGGCTGGATCTTTTGGGAGTTGGCGGAACATGGCTTCGCTGATGAAGCTCTTACCGTTGTTCACACACACTCGAGCGAGAACAGAGTCCTTCCCATCATTTAACTGAACAGGGATGAACAACTGCTCTCCAATTTGCTGAATATCAGCCAGGCTCTGAGCTGATTTCACATCTTCCTGGACTATAGGAGTGGTAGTTTCTGATTGTGGATTAGTATAGAATCTCAGAGTGTTTCCTTCCAGCGTGGAATACCACTTTAGACTGGAAGGAAGGTTGATTTTCAGAAATAGAGAGGACCCTGCATCACCAGTCTGTTGTCCTACTGCTATTACTGTCACGTCTGGAATTTGGCTATTCTGGAAGTGAAATTCTACTTGGTCAGATTTTTGTTCAACCATGTGGCAGGTGCCGTTTAAACTAACATGGTTGACACTCTGTTTTAATTTTATTGGTCGGCTAGTCTGGGTCCAGAGGACCCTGTTTACGCAATCTATTAGGGGTGACAACCTTCTCAGGAGGTCATTCCCTAGTAAACAAGGGGTGCCCTCTGGGGTCACAACTATGACCGGGTGTTTCAACTTGTGTCGCCCAATTTAAATGTCCAAATCTGCCGTCCCCTCGACGGGAATTTCCTTCCCGTCAAAGTTCTGGAGTTGCCCAGGAAGAGAGGTGAGAGGAATTTGGTAATTCTCTCCCCTTCCTGCATTCAGTTTGTCAAAGGCCCTTCTAGACAGAAGGGTAGCTTGAGATCCAGTGTCCACCAGTGCCAAAATTGTACCCTGCCCCTGTACTTGTACCGGGGCATAATACCTTCCCTCCTTCTCCTCAAGGGGGCACAGATAATGTACATTTTTGGACAACTGGTGGGCTAATTTTCTGGTTTTGGACATCGCTAGTGAAGAGATTTGGGCGGAATTCTGCGGAGAGCCTTGGGAATCTGAAAGAAAAAGTTGGCAACTGGAGATCAGAGCCATTGTGGGTTCCCCTGGCTCCGGTTCTGGGCCGCCCCCCCCCCTTTTTGGAGGCAGTCACCAGGATGGGTTTGAACCAGGGGATTTTCTTGCTGTTGGTTCTGGGATGAGATGGTGGGCGGCGGTAGCTCAGTCTCCACATCTCCCCAGTCTGGATTTGCATCCCTAGGGACCCATTTTTCTTTGGGAGGAGTTCCCCCCTCTCTGAAGGAGAAGATCCTTTTCCCAGGATCCTCTGAGGATCCCTCTCCCTCAAATTGGAAGATCTGTACCTCCTCCTCAAACTGAGTCTGTTTGGGTCTTTTGTTTCTCCTACCCCCCCTCTGCTCCTTAGGAGGCGGACTTTCAGGGGCAAGAGATTTTGTTTCCGGTTCCTGGGTTTCCAGGGGCTGTTTACAAGTGAGGAAGGAAGCTTCCTCCCAGGCTTTACACCCCCCTTCCCTTTGTGCCTCCTCCCTGGGAACCAGTGAGTTATCGGGGTGCTGCCCCCGTCATTGTTCTGGAGCACCAGGTCCAGAGTTGGGTGCGTTCTGCGCCGGCATGCCGATCTGAGGGTTCTGCTGAGCCCTCAGTATGTGACCCAGATCCCGCGCCATGTTTTGAACCTGGCGCTCTAACTGGGAAACCCGCTCAGGCTGATACGGGGCCCTGTTTTCTCCCCTGGGCTGATCCCGGGAAGGGTAGCTATCCCTTCTCTGGTAGTACCCCGGGTTGGGAAGATTTGGGTACCCCTCCACCCTTGGCCTCCCCTCTCCTGGATTAGGTTGTCTGGGCTCAGGGAATTGGGGAAAGAAGGATGGAGGATTTTGGGGTTGGAAGTTGGGTGGATACCTGGGGAAAAAGTTCTGCCCAGGATTTGGAGAATTTCTGCCCTCCGGTGGGAAGTTAGGAGGGAAGTTCCCTGGGCTAGGTGCTTGGCTGGATCCCCCCCCTTGGGCTGGAGGAGTCCACACATAACCCAGGATGGGTCGATTTCCCTTGTAACGGGGACTTACATAATCAGGAGAGCGAGGGACCCCATTTGTGGGGCTGCCTCCCTGGCTCCCTGTCTGTGACTGGCCCGAGGACCTTCTGGGCCTAGCATTATTAGGTGCAGGTAGGTTTTTAGGCCCCCCCATCTCCAACTCTAAAACGGGGGTGACCTTTACCTCTGCCACCTTGGCAGCAGCAGGGGTGCTGTTGGCTTTGGGGTTTTTCTGAGCATTATTTTTGCTGTCTACCGGTTTCTGCACCTCATAGATCCGGGTAGCCTGTTCAAGGACCCAGTCTAAAGATCTTTTCTCGTGAAAATCCCTCACGAGCTGGGTCATTATGTATTTGGGCAAGGCATGAAAAAATGTATTTATGAATTCTCTACTGTCTGTGCGCACCCTTCTGGTGGTCTGCGCAAAAGCACGTTTCAGTTCTTGCACAAATTCTTGTGGGGCCTGATCCTCCCCACATTGCAAATTGTAGGCTGCCTTGCGAGCCTCTTGAGGATTTCTATGAATGGAAAAATGTTTCAAGATGGGCGCCTTATAGGTGGACCATCTTAAATGATTTTGGTCCTCCAGCCCCGCAAAGAAACTGGAGTATTCCGGGGAGAAGGTCCACTTTACATATTGAATACAGCTTTGGCAGTCCTTCAAATGGAAAGTCTCCATCATTTGCTCAAACAACTCTAAGTGCTCCCAAACAGAATACTTAGCGTTCTTATGGTAAGGCGTGATGACGCTCCTGATCGCCTTAATCTGCTTTAAGGGGTCCTTAAGCAAGGCCCTTTTTGCCTTACTGGCCCTTTTGGTTCGGGTAACCCTGGTCCATTCATCCTCTGACTCAGAGGCACTGCTCCCAGAGGTTCCCGTCTGTTCTTCCAGGTTTTCCCGGATTCTGCGAGCCTGGGAATGGCTGGCAGAATGTGGGGACCTGGTCTCCTGTTTCCTGTGGTGCTCAGAGGAGTCCTCAGATCCCTCCTTGCTGCCAGGATTTGCTGGGTACCCCCCCCCCCACTGACCTAACTGGGCGGAGGTTTTCAGGATGTCCTTAAGGGGCCTACTCTCCTGGGGTTCCCCACTGAACTGTACTGTACTTGGGTGCCCATACCCGGATGCCCACCCCTCCATTCCTGAGTGGTACTGGCCTATGAGCCCCATACTTTTAGCTGGATAGTAATCTGCCATCCCTGTGGCCCTGTGCTCATGTGCGCCAGGGGACATGGGGGTGGCAGAGTCCAGGGACTGAGAGAAATAAAGGCCTCTGGTACTAGGGCTCCTGGGGTTATGCTCAGGAGTTTCTCTTTCCCAGCGAACCTCATCTCTATCCGCCCCTGCTCCCTGTTGCAATGCAAGAGCCTGCGCCTTCAGTTCCTCAGTTAAGGCCTTACTAGACTCTATCAGTCTCTCCTGCATCGCTACCTGTTGTTGGAGCCTATCATTGTGCTGGCAGAGAGCCTCATTCTCTCTCTGCGTTTCCTGATTGGTCCTGGAGCACTGGGCCAGTCTTTGCTGCAGGAGGGTTACCTCCTGAGCTGTTTCCCTATTGGCCTGCTCCTTTCTTGCTAGAGCATCCTCCACCCTCCTGGTGTGCTCTAACAAGTTCTGGTGTTCTTTTTGGAGGTCACCCAGTCCCTGGTGGGCCAGGTGATTTTCTTCCATTTTTCTTTTTAAATGGCAGACTTCCTGGCCTAAGGCGTCTCTTTCCTGACTAAGAGCCTGCATTTGTGCCGCCAGGTCGTCCCTTTGCCTTTGGAAGGCACCAGCTTTCTGGCGTTCTTCATCAAACTCTGCCTGGGTATCCAGGTCTTTCATAATCAGCTTGTTGCTCTCTACCTTCACTCTATCTAGATGACTTTGCAGGGTGGCTACCTGCTCCGTGCATGCCCTGTTAAAGTCTAATTGTTGCTCCAGCTTTTTCTGGCTCTGCAGTAAGGAGTTCAAACTCTCTTGGTGCTCCTTCTGCAGGGCCAGAAATCTAGTATCCTGGTCTGCCTTTTCCTGTTGCAGTATATCCATGTCCTCTTTTATTTTAATGATATACTGCCTACTGTCATTTTCTGACTCCTGGCTCCTGAGCAGCCTCTGCTCAGAAGAGTCCAGCTCAGATTGGGCCTTCTGTAATGCCAGCAGTTGCCTACTCGCCAGATCTTGGCCTTCAGCACATTTGTCCTGCATGGCTCCCATATGTAAATATAAATATGCCGCTACCCTGGCAATCTTGTTGTGCTCATCCTTGGCCTTAGAGGACATATATAGTTCACTCAGGGCCACATGTAAGGGACCCTGATCTCTATATATATCTGACCCTGTTTCAGTGACCTGTTGTGTGATTGCCTGCAACCACGCCTCCTGGCCCTGTTCGGTCCATTCACCTCTCACAAATAGCTTATGTAAGAGGTGCTCTCTGGCTATTTTCATGTCTACTAAGGTCGTCATTCTAGAGATTGGTCTCTGTCCTGACTTACAGAAGTTTGTATTTTATTTTTGCAAAACAGACCTTTTCCTTAGAGCGTTGCTTTGAGGAGTGCTTTACAGCGTAACACAGCGTGGTGATCCGACCGGATATGTGTATCTGGTCAGCTGGCACACTGTATTAATCTGCACAAGTGATAGATCTAATCCAAACGTCCGGCACGAGCCCCCAATTTGTAAGAGGATTCAATTCAGCACTACAGCCAAGTCAACGCCTAGTCTAGAATACTGAATGAAAACCCTTATTGATATATCTTTATGTCCAGTTCATGCGTTCTGGATGACTACCCCTATATAACACCCCTCCCTTGGAATCCCCCTGACCCCACTGAGCCAAGAAGTAGTTCTGTTTTGCAAGTTTAAAGGTTTATTTGATAACTTAAACAATATATATTATATCACGCTTTATAATAAATTAATAATTGGATATCACACTTAATCTGGTATGATAAAGATTAACAACGGAGAATCTGGCACTAGCACACTTCTTGATAATCACTAAGGAGTTGACATGAAATGGATAAGATAGCAACAATACTTCTATGGTTTCTTTATAATCAATGATGAGTGGTTATAGGATGGATAAGATAGCAACAATACTTTTATGGTTTCAAATGGATGCAATGTGGAATGAAAATGCAATACAGAAAATAACTTGATAGGATTTCAGCAAAAGACAATGTAATCACTTTCTTGGACAATTCACCCCCACCTTTTATGCAATGCAAGGAAATGGAGGGAAGCACACAGTTCTCAGAAATGCAATCAAATGTGATTCAGTTCACCCCAGCAACTTAGACTACAGAAGTTGAAAACACAGGCCCAAATGCTTTTAAATGTGCTGGAAATGAAGAAAAAATATGCTAAAATGCTTTTAATTCCCTCTAGAGGTTCAGGGTGAGTGGTATCTAGTTAATATTAGTCCAGGCTCACACTAGCAATGATGCAGGGATGGTTTTTATGAGGCAAACGAATTTCTTTCAGAGGAAAGCAAAAGCAGCTATCTTTTTGCAAGTGGAGAAATTTGCAAATCGCGGTAAAATTCGCGAATGCGTCTGGTGCGATTACAGAGGAACTACAAGGGCTAGCAATGGGGTCCTAGGAAAGCCTAGGATCTCAGCTTCCAGATGAAAGTTACTGCAAGTCTCTAGCACAAACGGTCACGGAGATATGAGCGATTAAATAAAGGTCGTTTTTCAGATTTGAAATTTTAAAGTTCAAAAAGACAAGTGCAGCTTGCAACTAGAAAATGACAGGTGACAGCTTTGCAAATGACAGGTGACAGTTAGGAGACAGTTCTACTTAGATTAAACTAGATTGAATTATATTATTTTAACTAGGAGATTGGTTCTGCACAGTTTTCTAGGTACTCACACTATATTCTTGAGTGAAATGGGCCTCGCCATGGATCTGGTCAGGTTTTAGACGGGACTCTGGTCTCTGCACTTCACAGTGATCTGGGTCTGCTCTCTCTGTGGATTCCGAAGATTGAGGGATTTAAAGTCTGGATCTTTCTGCACAGCTTTCTCTGGAGATTGATGGAGGTAAAGTATGGATTTTCCCGGCAGAGCTTCCAGCTGCAAATGGATTTGAAAGTCCCTATCTGTCCTGTCTCTCTGCTTTTATGTGTTTTGAAAATGGGTGTGTGTGAGCAGCATCACTAGCCAGCCCCTCTCCACTTGTCATTGGCCACTTCATCCGCTTCCACTTGATTGGGGGAATGAAATGAAGTGTCATCATGATGAGGTCTGTTTATGATACAGAGAACCCACCCCTGTCAACTTTACACACAATCTATATTTGCTCAAAAAAACATATTTGCACAGGTACACATTTGTTTAAAATTACATGCACCCTTCACATATCACAGGAGGTATACCCTGTCCAAATCTGCTCTTCCTGGGGGCTTGCATTCAAAAATGGCACATATTTCACTTTTTAACTGGTTTCGCAATTTCGGACATTAACCCAAATTTACACACATGTGCGCAAGGAGTATGGACATTAGATGATGAAGTGTCAGATTTTTCACATGCACACATTTTGAGTAATATCCTCTTTTCCGCTAAAACCCCCCTGAACATGCCACCGGTTCTAAAAACCTCTTAAAATGTGGGCAGAAAAATCACAAGAATTATGGTGTCATTTATACAATTTTCACATGTCCGCTCTATGAGTTATTCATCTTTTTAGAGTTATGTTCTGGCCCCAAAGGGGTGTGGTTTTCCTCCAGCACAAGGTTGAATTTCTGGTTTTTCCAGTTCTGCCAAGCCAGCTTGCTCTCACAGGCAGTGCCCCTCCCCTGTGCTTCCAGGAGAAATCTCCATTTACGACTCCCGCCATAAAACATTTGCCTGAGTCAAGACAGGGCTTTGTTCAATTTCCTGCAGAGCCCAGGTAATTCAATCAGGGAAGTGTCATATCCCTTTTGGTGTGAGCAGCAAAAGGGCAGCTAGGCCTAGGAACACAGCTGTGACTCAAGTTTCACTCCTGATGGGGGTAGTTGCCAGGCAAATTGGAATCTCTTTAAGCCAGTTTTTAGCTACATGTCATTTCTGTTCCCCAGTTTCTGCATTCAAATAAAACTAAACATTTTCACATATGCAGCTAGAAGGCTGATTCTAAGTTTAAAACTATGACATTTAAACAATTGCAACCTATGTGACACTCAAAAGTAGGTCACTCAGTCAATTTAAACATTTAGATTTTTTTAGTGTCTTTCAGTCCAAATTTACTTAAACTGCTGAAATCCACAGCTCAGCCAGTCTTGTTATAAACCTTCAAGTCACTTCAGAATATAACTTTACACTGTATCCACCTCTCAGTAAGTCTTTCTTTGGCCTGTTTTGGGTTCATTTATTCAGTTTTCTACAAAATCTGGTGGTTTTAAAACGCCGGCTTTTGGATAGTGGTGAGTACTGGTACTGCACCCCTTTTTGGGATTTAAGAAAATGAATTCCCAACAGTTATGGGTTTGCTTTTGGCAATCAGCATTGCCATTCCCAATGGTTTCAGACTACTGTGTGGGTAGTCCAATGGTGGTTTTAGGCAGTGTCCTTCTGTGCCCATAACATCGGCAAAAATGGGTGGCCGCCTATTCTTCATGCACTTCCCTGGGCATTTTCTGGGAAGCTCTGGCCATCATGATGTTTTCATGTCAGTACTGCACAGTTTTGAGGTAGGGCTCGTATGCATGGGTAAATACATCCCACAATTCAATGAAAAAACTTTGTTAAAGGGACGTTATGGTTAAGTTGCGCTACTAAAAACCTATGAAATTCAGTGAAAAAACTTTGTTAAATGTCATCAATGACATTTGTGATGTCATCTTTGATGTCCTGGGTGTTAGGCTTAGCAGTGCACGGTGGTGGCACGAGTTATGGTTGCTTAGCTTACCATAACGCGAATTTCAAGGGTTTTTCAGTTTTACTTGGAACCATAACGTTCCTTTGACAAAGTTTTTTCACTGAATTTCATAGGTTTTTAGTAGCGCAACTTTACCATAACGTCCCTTTAACAAAGTTTTTTCACTGAATTTCATAGGTTTTTAGTAGCGCAACTTAACCATAACGTCCCTTTAACAAAGTTTTTTCATTGAATTTCATAGGTTTTTATTAGTGCAACTTAACCATAACGTCCCTGTAACATTTTTTTTTTAACTAAATTTTAAAGGTTTTTATTAGTACAAAGTGACCATAACATTCTTTTCAATAGATGAAGACCACTAACATCTTATGTCCTCAAAGTGGGAATGCTGGGTGGTAAAAAGCGGGGGGTGGGGGGAACACGAGGGAGACACGGAGCATGAGCGGGGGGAGGGGGTAACACGAGGGAAACACGGGGCATGAGCGGGGGGTGGGGGGAGCACGAGGGAGACACGGGGCATGAGCGGGGGGTGGGGGGCAACAGGAGAGAGACACGGGGCATGAGCGGGGGGTGGGGAGAACAGGAGACAGACACGGGGCATGAGCGGGGGGGTGGGGAGACCAGGAGACAGACACGGGGCATGAGCGGGGGATGGGGGGAACAGGAGACCGATACGGGGCATGAGCGGGGGTGGGGAGAACAGGAGACAGACACGGGGAATGAGCGGGCGTGGGGGGCAACAGCAGACAGACACGGGGCATGAGCGGGGGTGTGGGGGGCAACAGGAGAGAGACACGGGGCATGAGCGTGGAGTGGGGGAATGCAGGAGACAGACACGGGGCATGGGTGGGGGCAACAGGAGACAGACACGGGGCATGAGCGGGGGGTGGGGGAACAGAAGACAGACACGGGGCATGAGCGGGGGAGTTGGGGGCAACAGGAAAGAGACACGGGGCATGAGCGTGGGGTGGGGGGTACAGGAGACAGACACGGGGCATGAGCGGGGGGTGGGGGGCAACAGGAGAGAGACACGGGACATGAGTGGGTGGGGGGAACAGGAGACAGACACGGGGCATGAGTGGGGGGTGGGGGGCAACAGGAGACAGACACGGGGCATGAGCGGAGGGTGAGGGGCAACAGGAGAGAGACACGGGACATGAGCGGGTGGGGGGAACCGGAGACAGACACGGGGCATGAATGGGGGGGGCAACAGGAGACAGACACGGGGCATGAGCGGGTGGTGGGGGGTACAGGAGACAGACATGGGGCATGAGCGGGGGGTAGGGGGCAACAGGAGAGAGACACGGGGCATGAGCGGGGGGTGGGGGGAACAGGAGACAGACACGGGGCATGAGCGGGGGGTGGGGGGAACAACAGAGACAGACACGGGGCATGAGCGGGGGGTGGGGGGCAACAGGAGACAGACACGGGGCATGAGCGGGGGGTGGGGGGCAACAGGAGACAGACACGGGGCATGAGCGGGGGGTGAGGGGCAACAGGAGACAGACACGGGGCATGAGCGGGGGGTGGGGGCAACAGGAGACAGACACGGGGCATGAGCGGGGGGTGGGGGGCAACAGGAGAGACACGGGGCATGAGCGGGGGTGGGGGGCAACAGGAGAGACACGGGATATGAGCGGGGGTGGGGGGAACAACAGACACGGGCATGAGCGGGGGGTGGGGAGAAAAGACACGGGGCATGAGCGGGGCGGTGGGGGGCAACAGGAGACAGACACGGGGCATGAGCGGGGGGTGAGGGCAACAGGAGACAGACACGGGGCATGAGCAGGGGGTGGGGGGGAACAGGAGACAGACACGGAGCATGAGCGGGGGGTGGGGAGAACAGGAGACAGACACGGGGCATGAGAGGGGGGTGGGGGGCAACAGGAGACAGACACGGGGCATGAGCGGAGGGTGAGGGGCAACAGGAGAGAGACACGGGACATGAGCGGGTGGGGGGAACCGGAGACAGACACGGGGCATGAATGGGGGGGGGCAACAGGAGACAGACACGGGGCATGAGCGGGTGGTGGGGGGTACAGGAGACAGACATGGGGCATGAGCGGGGGGTAGGGGGCAACAGGAGAGAGACACGGGGCATGAGCAGGGGGTGGGGGGAACAGGAGACAGACACGGGGCATGAGCGGGGGTGGGGGGAACAACAGAGACAGACACGGGGCATGAGCGGGGGGTGGGGGGCAACAGGAGACAGACACGGGGCATGAGCGGGGGTGGGGAGCAACAGGAGACAGACACGGGGCATGAGCGGGGGGTGAGGGGCAACAGGAGACAGACACGGGGCATGAGCGGGGGGTGGGGGCAACAGGAGACAGACACGGGGCATGAGCGGGGCGTGGGGGGCAACAGGAGAGACACGGGGCATGAGCGGGGGTGGGGGGCAACAGGAGAGACACGGGATATGAGCGGGGGTGGGGGGAACAACAGACACGGGCATGAGCGGGGGGTGGGGAGAAAAGACACGGGGCATGAGCGGGGCGGTGGGGGGCAACAGGAGACAGACACGGGGCATGAGCGGGGGGTGGGAGGAACAGGAAAAAGACACGGGGCATGAGCAGGGGGTGGGGAGAACAGGAGACAAACACGGGGCATGAGCGGGGGGTGGGGGGCAACAAGAGAGAGACACGGGGCATGAGCGTGTGGGGGGAACAGGAGACAGACACGGGGCATGAGCGGGTGGGGGGAACAGGAGACAGACACGGGGCATGAGCGGGGTGTGGAGAGAACAGGAGACAGACACGGGGCATGAGCGGGGGAACAGAAGACAGACATGGGGCATGAGTGGGGGGTGGGGGAAGGGGAGAGAGACACACGGGGCATGAGCGGGGGTGTGGGGAGACAGAGAGATACACGGGGCAAGAGCGGGGGTGGGCGGGAGGGAGAAAGACACAGGGCAAGAGCGTGGGAGGGCGGCAGGGGGAAAGACACGGGGCAAGAGCGGGGGTGGGAGGGAGGGGGAAAGAGACACGGGGCAAGAGGGGGGGTGGGCGGGAGGGGGAAAGAGACACGGGGCAAGAGCGGGGGTGGGCGGGAGGGGGAAAGAGACACGGGGCAAGAGCGGGGGTGGGCGGGAGGGGGAAAGAGACACGGGGCAAGAGCGGGGGTGGGCAGGAGGGGAAAAGAGACACGAGGCAAGAACGGGGCTGGTCGGGAGGGGGAAAGAGACACGGGGCAAGAGCGGGGGTGGGCGGGAGGGGGAAAGAGACATGGGGCAAGAGCGGGGGTGGGCGGGAGGGGGAAAGAGACACGGGCCAAGATCGGGGGTGGGCGGGAGGGGGAAAGAGACACGGGCCAAGATCGGGGGTGGGCGGGAGGGGGAAAGAGACACGGGGCAAGAGCGGGGATGTGCGGGAGGGGGAAAGAGACACGGGGCAAGAGCGGGGGTGGGCGGGAGGGTGAAAGACACACGGGGCAAGAGCGGGGGTGGGGAGTAGGGAGACAGCCACACAAGGCATGAGCGGGGGGTGGGGGAAGGGGAGAGACACGCGGGGCATGAGCGGGGGGTGGGCGGGAGGGGGAGAGACACACGGGGCATGAGCGGGGGGTGGGCGGGAGGGGGAGAGACACACGGGGCATGGGTGGGGGGGAGAGAGAGAGACACACGGGGCATGAATGGGGGTGGGGGGAAGGAGAGAGAGACACATGGGGCATGAGCGTGGGTGTGGGGGAGGGCGAGAGACACACGGGACATGAGTGGGGGGTGGGCGGCGGATGGGGAGAGACACACGGACATGAGCGGGGGTGGGCGGGAGGGGGAGAGACACACGGGGCATGAGCGGGGGGCGGGGCGGCGGGTGGGGAGAGACACACGGACATGAGCGGGGTGGGGAGAGACACACGGACATGAGCGGGGGGTGGGCGGCAGGTGGTGAGAGACATACGGACATGAGCGGGGGGTAGGCGGCGGGTGGGGAGAGACACACGGACATGAGCGTGCGGCGGGTGGGCAGAAACACACAGACATGAGCAGCGGGTGGGAGAGACACACGGGGGTGGGAGAGACACACGGGGCAAGAGCGGGGGGTGGGCGGTTCGGAGAGACGAGCGGGGCACGAGCGGGGCATGAGCGGGGCATGAGCGGGGGGTGGGCGGGAGGGAGAAAGACACACGGACATGAGCGCGGGGTGGGCGGGAGGGAGAAAGACACACGGACATGAGCCGGCGGTGGGCGGGAGGGAGAAAGACACACGGACATGAGCGGGGGGTGGGAGGAACAGGAGACAGACACAGGCATGAGCGGGGGTGGGGGACTTACTGTGCAGGCGGGATACAAAGCCTCTCATGCGAGGAACAAAGATGGCGGGCGTCTCTGAAGCCAGACGCACTGCACGCTTTCACGCTTCCAATGAGAGAGCACGTCAGATGTCTGCGGACATCACGCAAGCTGCTTGCCCAATCACCGTCCTGTCCGCGGAGCGAACAGGGAAGTGTGTCCGCGAAGCGAACACAGATATCACTAATTTTTTTCACTTACATTTTGTCATTTTTTTAAAAACTACTGGACGGATTTACACCAAATAAAGCAGAGCACGCTTTCGGGACCAAGCCGCCGCTCCTGCCGCTAATTTGGTGTAAATCCGTCCAGCGGTTTGGGCTGTAGGCGTGAGCAAATTCTTTTCCCATTATGTCTATGGGAAAAAAAAAAGTTTTGGGACCCCCCTATAACTTTGCCCCCCCTGGACGAATCCTCACCTAACTTTGCAAAAAAATTCAGAGTGACCCAAATACTTTTTTGCAAAGTTTGGTGAGGATTCTTCCAGGGAGAGGGAAGTTATAAGCCGCCCAAAAAGTGCTCTTCCTATGGAAACAGCAACTTAACCATAACTACATGGCCACTACCGTGGCCATGTAATATATATATATATATATATATATATATATATATATATATATATATATATATATATATATATATATATATATATATATATATGTGTGTGTGTTCCTTCCTGTCTCCTTCTCTTCCTTTAACACAAAGAAAGTTGTGTATCCTGTCATAAGGCAAAGGGATTGCACCCCTAAAGCAGGCTTGGTTTAGGCCAATCACGTGTGGGCTTTTGCCTTTAAAAGAAGGGGGTTCCCACTCCTTCTCTAAGTCATCTCTTGATTTCACCTCTTGAAGAAGAATTTGTTTGTACCCCTGGGTGATCTGAGCAAAACACTGGGAAAGGGAACTGTAGTGTGGGGTTTGCATTGCCTTATGCAATGCAAGCCATGGAATCTTAGTTGGTGATGGAACCTTGGGTTCTTTCAGGGTTCCACAGAGGACAGTTGGTGACTCAGAATGGGAGATACAATGGGAAGGATGTCTGTACCTATGCTCTCCCCTATTTACTTCTAGCCTGTACCCTGAAGCAACAATAAAGCATACATACTTTTTGTACTTGCTGACTCCTTTGTGATCGCTGTGTCCTGCCACAATTTCTTGAATTGGGACACTACAAATTGTTGATGAGTTGGCCTCCCAGGCTGAAATACAGAACCCTGATGAATGGTGGAGCCACTGCCGCGCGTCCCATGTTGAGGGCTGTGCTGGATGTCGCCCATATGCTGATGCTGCAAGAAGAAGATGGCCAGAAATACTTGGAAGGTCAGTGCCTACATTTAAAATGATGCAACGCCCCGGTGTACTCATCGTTGCATGGCCAAAATGCTGCGATTGCAGTGAAGCACTGCATTATGGGTGATGTAGTCCCATCATTGTTTTTGGGCAACAGGATTTTTGGGCATCATCAGCGCTGTTTGGTACATGTACTGTGTCCATGGGTGACAAGTTCCCCATATATATGGGCAAAATGCTATGTTATGTTTATGTTACTGTGGGAAGCACTGGCCTGTGGAGCCATACATTGTGAGAGGCTCGCTAGGCGGTTGGGTGGCTGTTGCGGCCATTGGCAGGCAGGAGCACTGATGCCCTTGCATGCCCTGGCCAAATGATGATGTCAGAGTAGAGGGCTGGGGGCATGGCGATCCTACCACGTTCTGGAACTTAGCCATTGAGCTGGAACACAAAGATAATGCTGGCGCCATTGTCCTTCATGCTGGATGCCGACGAAAAGTAGACGAGAGGAAAAGCCCTGTGCATGTTAATTCTGCGTGATGATGTGCACTGATAGAGTTTAATTCAGTTCCGGGTGTCAGAACATTGAGATTTTCTAATCGTGCTAGGCACATTTCACATGAAGAGGAAAGGGACCCGTAAAAGAGCTGAAACTTCAAGACAGTGTTATGTTCTACCTGATCTGGTTGTTTCTGAGCATAGAGTGTTGGCTATGTGTAGAATGTTATTATATAAAGCCTCTGGGATTCCAGAGTGTCAGTTGGGAACTGAAGCTTGAGAACAGGGGGACCAGTGGATGTCTCTTAAATTAAGAACTTGTCTCTCATATTAAGGACTTGTTTTATGTACACCATATGTACTCCTGTTGTACTTAGCTGTAATTTACGAACCTAATAAAGCTGTCTACATCACCTGAGGCTCCAGAGTGATCTGTACAACCCTAAAACCTTAAATTTAACAGGCGGCTGTGGATTTTCCCTATACAAGGATCGAGGTGCTGTTTTTGAATTATGCAGTGCTGCTGAGTGGAAATGTTTAGGTCTGTGTGTCGGCGCAAATAAGTTATTGTGCAGGCAAGTTTCTTTTGCTGGCATCGGATTTCAGTGGGACGGTGCAGCAAAGTCATTTTTGCTAGCATCGGAATCAAGATTAGGCAGCAGCGTTTAAGTGTCAATTTACAGTGCATTCTCGGATTTCCTGCAGTGGAGTTAAGTGCCCAGCTGCGTTTTCCGGCAGGGAAGCAGTATTTGAATACAAGATAATTTAGTGATGTGCTGCGACGCCAAGTTCAAAGTTTGTTGACCAAATGTAAATGTATACATTAATTAGCATTCGTTTTCGAATGTGCTGAGGTTCTCTGTTGAGATAGCATGTGAAAAATGCTGTTATTTGTACACGTGAACAAGTTTCTTTACAGATTGACATTTCTGTGTGATCCTTCTTCGACCAAGGTTGTAGGTGAAAGGTTACGGTTCGGTACTTGATGTGCAATGTTTTCTTTTAACAGGTGAAAGGCATACTCTCACGTTCTTGATATGTAATGTTTTCTTTCCACAGGTGGGACTTATATACTGAGATGAAGCACAACCTGCTTGTATTGTGCTATCTTACATAGTGGTTTTATTATATGATTCCAATGTTAAATGAACGTGAAGTGGGGTACAGTATTGGTGTCTGGTGCTGGGATAATGTGTTGGGAGTAGTAGACATCAATATTAAAGTATGCTCAACTAAGCCATGACATGTCTTTCCTTTGAGTGGGGCATCACCACCACCTGCAACTAAGTGCTGCTAATCTACAGGTATGACCACGCATGTGCATTTCAATGTGCCCAGTTAAATGATAATGTGGATATTTATCTTGTCAAACCGCCAAAGAACAGCAAAGGTTATAACTCACCTCGGGTCCATTTAAGGTCCTATCAATTGGCTAGATTACTTTAATCCCTTTTGCATACAAGAAGATATACTTTTTGAATAACATTGTGATTTTTGTTGCCTTTCTTAACCTGCCTCATTACCCAGATTGCTGCATCTTGCTAACTTTTCATATGCTGTGTTCGTTCTACCGAGGGGTTGGGGGGGGTTAGTATTTTCTATTAAGTTATGATTGCATATGGTGTTTTTAATTAAAGTATATATAATTTTATATAAACTTGATTGGAGAATCCTTCATTTCACATTCACACCACACTTGAGAGCATAGGCTTCCGTTGGCCCACATTACCACAAAAGGTGAAGGACGTATATCTCTTAACTGGACCTGTTTACCTTTATAATTGGGTTCAATTTTGGTTTGTAGAAGTGTGAGGGCTGAGTGGGCTTCTAGTGTATACTCTGTTCCTCCTGTGAAGCAGAAGTCAATTCATCAAAAAAATGAGAGAGAAGCATTTTCTATTTGGGACTTCTGCACCTGCATTACCCCCTCTGCAATGCTAGGTGCACCACAGTGCTCTTACTCTGCTGCCCCCTCAGGTTGGTGCACTTCATACTGCAACACCAACATGTGCTGGTCCTCCCTCTGCGACCTCTCTCCAACACGATGCACTGCCTCAAGGGCCTCCTCTTCCTCTGCACCCTCACACATGTGGGTGAAGACCACTTCCTCCTTTTCAGTGGCCCCACTCTGACAGGAACCATGATACTGTCAACGAGGAAAGTGCTTGTGGCATCTTCCTACACGACCTGCATACACTTATCCCATACTTCAGTGCTCAAGGAGGTCTCCAATTAAGGCCCTGCCTCCATGTCCACTCATGCCTCTCCTGAGGCCACTTGCACTGCCTCAGAAGGCCCCATTCACTCGGAAGTCAAGAAATGCATTGTCACCCATGCCCCAGAACTGGCACCAGCAAGCAGTATAACATTCCCACCTTCCCCTTACACCATGTCAGTAACCTGCTTTTCGAGCAAGGGTAAATTCAGCTCCAAATCCTCCCTGTCCACCTCTTTTTCTTCCCAGTGATGTCTGTGCACCATTCCCCTCGTGGTAAAAGTTCCAGACATTTTGTGAACTAGATATCTCGAGAACTATAGAACCGGAGAACTAGTGAACCAAACTGTCCAGTGAACTACACCAAGGAACAAGACACAACACCCTACTGTACGCAGATATGTACGACAAAAAATAACAACCCCAACAGAACACACATGAGGGGCAATGACAAAAATGTAGTGGGGGACTGGAAGAAGCTAACAAATTAGTTGGTTTTTCTTAAACATGTTTTTGAGGGAAAGAAACAGGGACAGTAGTTTTTTTTATTTTTTCACATTTAAAGGTTTGGCAGTGTAAGCAAAAGTGAAAAGGTACGGGGAACGGGCTACCTTTTTTTTTCTTTTTACATGAGAGAAACTAACAAAGTACTGAACATACAATAAGCAGACAAAGTGGGACAAACATAGACAAAACAAATCTTTGCAAACACCAGACCAAAACAAAAAGGAAAACCAATGTCTGAAAACTTCTCCTAAAACAGCTCAGAACACTCCTAATAATGTCCAAATGTGAGGTTGCCAACATGCGTCCTACCCTGACCTAAAAATGAGCTGAGCCTTCCATAGAGCCTCAACATTGCTTTTGGAGATAAAAGGGATCTGATTGGCTAAACAAACTAGACAATCCGCCTGCCAAGTCTCAATAAATAAGCTTAATATTGAATCTGAGATCCACAGTTCCCTTACGGAGCACCGACATATGGAAGAAGCCTGGTAGCACAACGCGAGTTAGGCCTGGAATTTAGCCCCACCAAATAACGATTGCAGGATGAGGCGAATGGTACCAAACAGATTGAAGGTTCCCCCTATTCACATTTTAGGTGGTTTGTCCAGGTTCACTCATGAAAGGAACCAACTTGCTTGTAGGCAACCAGTTTCTTATTAGTTGAGAGATAAACCTGCTATGTCTTATGACATTTGGAAAGACCGTAGAAAATGTTACGATAAAAAAATAAATTGGTCTCAAGTAATTGGGTAAAGCTTTTCTAAGAATGGTATTTTTCAGCATTGGTCTTTTCTTTTGTACAAACATTATGATTAACGCTCATGTTTTTTGTTTCAAACGTTTGATGCCTATTGTTCAAACGTTGCTTACATGTTATAGAAATATAATATCTAAATTAATTGAAACACAAATATCTTTGGAGTTTTGGTACAAGGCAGTAGAATCGAGGAGTGTCTGTTGCTTGTTTTCAGCCATCTGCTTCTCTGATTAGTCTAGAAGAGGCCATCTTTGTCCAATGAACTTTCTTCTTAGAGGGCTTTCAAGATATGGTTTGGGACCACGATGGGCAACATTAAACAAAGGCACAACCAAGTAGCTGTATCTTGAACACACTGGGCTGCTGAACAATGAAAACACAGGAAAGAAATGTGTTAACCATCCTCTAATCAATGTTCAATATAACAGGCCATTCCCCCAGCCAGCATCCAGCAGGAGAAAGGATGACAAGAGGATTTTTTACAAATAACCCCAATATCTCAATCAGTTATTTGAACCTGATTGGTTTTCATGAAATGCTTTGAGACTAACAATGTCCTTTAGGCTTGGCATATTTCTGAGGCTAACATCACTTATGTTAAACCATTATGGGCTCGAAATATTATGTTGTATTGTTGGGGCAAGCATTAGATACATTGATTGGACTAAAGAAAATGACACGAAAGAAGCTGCTTGCTTTTTATGTCTTATGCGAGAGGGTTTAACTCTCTGCCAGACCTCTTTCAGCAGTAGAAGGGGGGCAGAGCATAGATCAGCTGTTCCTGAGTGCATTCTCGTGAAACCTCAGTTTTAGGGTCAGCCATTGGTAAAAGCTAGAATATACGTCGTGGGCAGAGATGTCAAGTGTTGCTTTTATGAGCTCCATTTGTTTCCATACTGCTTGTAAAATTGATCTGTATTTCATTATATTGTGTTGTATTAGTGTTGTTGTGTATGCTACTGATTTCCTTGCTGCTGCTTGCTACGTTGATAGTGTGCACTTTTGCTCTGCATTACTTTTATATTATTGTTGACCTTAGAACTTGCCTTTTATTTGTCATGGCTGCCACTGTTAGTGTGGATTGGACATTAATCAGCTTTGGCAGCTCGTTATTTTTCCATCAGATCCCTTTGCTGAGATTCCAAGAGGCATGTAGTGACATTGCCTGTTAGGAGGAAACACTTGAAGGAAAGTGCTGTAAAGACTGGAGAGTGACTGTATGGCTTTCACCGCCTTACTGTATACAACGTTTATCAACTTAGGCACCGTTTGTATCCCAGGCCAACTGTTATTTATATAATCATGGGAAGTGCATCTTCTATTATCCTTCTCTTGTTCTTACTTAGGTTTCTGCATTGTGCATGTATTGCTATTGAAGCTGCTTGCCAGTTATCGGGTGTTAAATACATATAAGAAATTAATTGCATGAATTATAATAACAAGAATCCCAAAAAAAATCAGCTGCCCTATGCTGCAGGGAGAGCATTTTATTGCCCCATTTCAGCTTGGCTAGAACTGTAATTTCATATGTGCCATTCTGAAATGGCAAGACCCGCTTGCCGATATTGTTTTCTTGTGTGTCTCAGGTCCAGTATAATGTATCCATTGAATGTGTGTTTTACTTGGGTGTGCAAACTTCAAACTTTGACATGTAATCCAACAATACATTATAGTGAATGAATAGCTGCATTCTATTATAAGGCATTTTTTGCTTTCACAGTTATGTTTTTGCAAGATAGTGTAATTGTTTCCATGACGTGTTGCAAACCTACTATTTCTTATGTTATGTTGTACCAAACAATCACTTCCATAGTACAAAAAAGTGGTTTGTGTGTGTGCCACCCAGTTAATCATCCCTGGAAGTTCAGATCCCTTTCTCCAACCACTAATAAATGCATTGTTGGTATTCAAATAAGCTCAAAAGCAGCAGTTTCTGTTAAATGTGCGAAAAGTATATATCTGTTGCAGGGCATTTCTATTTTGTACCTGGCCTCCCAGATCATCCCAAACACTTCTTTCAGAATATTTCATAGACAGCTTCATATATATATTTTTAAAAACCTGATCACGTTTTGAACAGCCTTTAACATGGGGTTTTCCCATAGTGAAAAATAAATGATGGCCCAAATATTTTGAAATTGGCAGCTTATAGTTTGAGAATGTTTGGCGTGCACCTACATCTCATCAGGAATTGGTGCTCTGAAATTTTTTTCTGAAAACCCATAAAACAATGCCCATTAAAGGGATGACCATCTAAAAAATGACACATAACACTTCAAACTAGCACTTAATCATGTTCAATCAGTACTTGTGTCTAGTGTACTCGATTTTGGTAGACTCAATTGAGAATTTCTTGGCATCAAGTACAAAGTTACCAGTAATTGAATACTGCTGTCATAATTAATATCACAGTGACAACGATCCCAACATTTTCATTCCCATATGCTAATCACAACCATTCTGTGCGGGAAATTCTTCAGGGGAATTTTACAATGTGTCATAGAAATGAACTTGGTAGACATCCGTCTTCCTCTGTATGTGTGCCGCTGACAGTCCTCTATCGGGGCTGACCTGTCTCAACAGTGAACTACAGAGATAGCACAACCCTATATATGAGTTGAATTACATGAATATTAATTTTGTAACTTCTAGTCAAAATGAATTAATAATCTTGACCAGGCTTACCGCATTTGTTCGGGTAATGCAGATAAAATGCGCCAAGTGGAATTCCGTATTATTAGGAACCGGTTCTATGGGAACAAGGAGAAAAAGTATCCATTTAGCATACTTATGCCCAGTCAGAGGCTATGGTCGAATCAATGGTGTTTTAAGGATTTTATGCTACTGGAAGGGAATTTTTTATGCCTCCCAAAAAAAACTACAATTTAAAAACTGCAGTTGCAACAAGACTTTCCTTATTGTGTAACAAAACATCACATTTCATATAGTTATCCCTCTAAAGGTAAAATTGTAATTCACACTCAAAATGGTCCACACAGTTCTATAACTGGACCATCTAATATCCTTACAAAAGGTACACGAGTGTTGTAACAAGCTGTATTAAATACATTGATTCAAACATGCTTCCATGTGTTATAAAACCAATAGGACTGCGCCCCTTCATGCACGACGCTACTTTTTCCTTTTATCCAGGTGCAGTATATTGATCTTGGCTCGTACCTGAAAAAAGTGCCCACGGTTTCACTTTCTGGTGAAAACGTATTTCCCGAATGTATGAGAGTTCCTCCCTTTCCTTGAGACGGTTCGCGAGCTGCGTATATGAGAAGGTCATGCAGCTCTTTCGATTTTACATTCGCATCAATCTAGAGAGACAGAATAACAACGGTAATACAATAGCCTGCTCAACAACAGGAATATCCAAACAGTGTCTGCATCCAATGTACATCTTTTATACACACTATACAAAGAGGCTTATGAGTTTCTCAGTTCGTACATTGTGCAATGTACACCTCCTGATAAATCACATCAATGCTCTTAATACATACACTTTTATGAAGCACACTGTTACGACACACGCTCCAATGACACATGTCCCTAAGGCACATGCTCAAACAACACACACATTTACAAACACACTTATGCCACATGATGTTAAGTAATATACTCTTACAACACACACAATTATGCTAAATGTTGTTACAACACACACTATTAAGACAAATGCAGAGAATCAATTTCCACCTACAATAAAAAATGTACAGGCACATGTAGATGTACATTTCATCCATATATACTACTATACATGGGGGCACAACAAAGATAATACTCTTATGTGTTGAATGTTTGTTAGTACACTCACCACTTGTTCTGTACACTGTATGTAGACACTAATTTGCCAAACAACGCTATTCAAAATATATTTAATCAGTTTAAGTCATTCTTAGCATTTTCAAAAACTGCAAGTTCATTATTATTTAATTTTGATCACAGGAAATGTGTTATATACAACATTTTCTAAAAGAAAATCATCAACACATACCTCATCAGATAACGTATCTAACATGAGGATTACTGTCATCATAATGAATACTACAAAACACAAAATATTTAAACCACCAATAATTACAATAACACAATACAATATTGACCTTCATCTAGAAGTGCAAATGATGTATCCAATGTGATTTTATTTATTTATTTGTTTATTTATAATATGTTCACAGCCAAACAAGGCTTTACATATACATACAGGTAAAAAATACATTTCACACATTCTACAAAAATTAAACTTTTTCATACAAAAATACCCTCTGATAACTCCATTAAAATTGTTAAAATTAATTCATAAAATTTCATCATGTGGTGTAACAAGTTTATATCGTTTCCTTCCATCAGTCTTTTCCAAATAATTTCAATATCTTCTAGTAGACTGGAATCCTTATATCGTAAGAGATACTTTTCACGAAGGGAAGCAAGACTCTCACAATAACATAACAAATGTTTGGCAGTTTCAATTTGTAGCAGACTGCATAATCTACAAAACCTTGTATTTCGCTCAATTCCCAGTTTAGCTCCCAAAATCTCCATCGTATCGCAACGGTTAAATTTAAACATAAAATACTGTCTCACAATTGCTGCGGTAGGAAAGGCATATAGATATTGGGGTTTCACCTATGCCAAAGACCAATGTTCTAGAAATAAGCCACTAGTGGATTTTGTGGCCAGGGTGGTCATGTCACGCTCCTTGGCATAGCTATATATTACTCCTTGTAGAAGGTTTTTAATCCTGACTTGCTTCAGGAGTAGCCAACTCTTTGCATTGACAGTCGCCCATTTCTCATATACCACATGTAATCTGCTTAGGGTAGAAAGCTGTTTTTTGTGACCTTCCTTAATAAATATGTACATCAGATCAACCACAAAAGTATTAGTAGCTAACATACATAGTTTTGCATATAACATTGCTGATTTATATTCCAGTATGTCTTTGGCAAATCTGAAAATTACCTTCTAGTAAAATATATTCACCCGATGTGGTACTGGGTAATCTAAGCAATATTTTTAGGATTTTTCCTCCTAATTTACACATTTCATGTTCAAATTTACCTCCCCAAATCTCAGCACCATATAATAAACAGGATGTTATCTTACTAGCATGAAGTAATAAGATGGTATTTACTGAGACACCGCCCTGTTTCCCTATAAATTTGCTGATTGCACCAGTGTTTTTTAAGCATAAGAATTTAGCTGCCTCCCAATGATGTTTCCATCGCAGCTTGGAGTCAATTATGACTCCCAAATAGTGGTAACATTCTACTTTTTCAAGCCTTTCTGAGTGCACCATCCACTTAAAATTGTTGGACCAAGTATGTTTTGTGTTACCTAGAAAGGCCATTCATTACCTTTGTTTTTGCAATGTTGATCTTTAGCCCATTCTTTTCAGAAAAGAGCAACAGGCAATTAAGTCTTGTTTGGAGCCCTGCCGGTGTATAGTCTAATAGGACCAAATCATCGGCATAACCAAGCCATGGTAGCTCTAATGTGCACAATTTCACAGGATTAACCATTTTTTTGTCCACTTCGTTCATGCAATCAGCCAGGTAAGGATTAAACAGTGTCGCGGCTAGTCTACAACCTTGTTTTACTCTGAATACTGTGGGGATTGATTGGGAGAGCCGTCCTTCACCATCTAAACGTACTCTAACAGAGGTCATTAGAACCTGGTCATTGTGCCTTGTGTCACTACACCTATCCAGGACAATCTAAAACATAAATTAGAAATTGTCCAAATACAGAACTGTGCTAGGTACTAAGTCAATAACTTTGCTCCACGATGTCCTAGCTGCAAATGCTTCAAATTAGTATCACTCCTTACATAGCTATCTTTGCCTATATACACATTAAATGCTCCACATTTAATATTAAGTCTATTTTTGTCATAGACCAGTTTGTATTTAAACCACTGCCTTCGCCAGGATCTAAGATTCACATAAGTGGGACTCAGGTATATCATATGTTCATGTATTCATCATGAGATGCATGTGCAAGTTGGAGAGAGCTGATAATGGGCTGTGGAGTGTGTATTATAACTTCAGTAACCGCTTCAAATGACCAGCACCAACCATAATGTCCTGGTATCCTTATCTGGAAATGCTGTTTACAGAAGTAGCAGTCACTAGGCAAACTGTCACATGTGTCTGTGTGTACCAATGGACCATGTTTGTGCTTGAAGCAGGGCTCTCAAAAGCATGAAGTTCCTGTGGCATATACTGGCATGGTATGCTCTTATCATAATCTGATACAAACGATGTTGTGAAGCATGTTCATTCCTGTGCAGTTTGCACGCAAGTGTTTTCTGCTACTCGCTTTACTACTAATATACATGGCAACAGCTTCTACACAAAATGTACATATACATTTAGAATATGAACATTACACATTCTAAGAATCAATGTACCTATGACAGTCATCACGAGTGAGATTACAATCAATGTATGTAAAGGTGTATGCAAAAACGGGCACTGTGTTTTGCATATTTGATAAAAACTGTGGAATCTGACCTTTTTCTCTACCCTTCACTGCACTGCTGGTACGCTGACCAGCTCAGCAGCAGTAGTATACAAATGGCGTCCATTTCCAGTCATAGTTGTGCTGGTAACAGCTTCTATACAAAATGTACACCTTTTATCCGAACCGTATAAAGAGGCTTATGAGTTTTACAGTTTGGACATTACGCTATGTACATCTCCTGAAAATGCAGATCAACACTCTTAACACACATACTCCTACGACACAGACTGTTATACCATGACCATCTTCTAATATTCCCTTTCACCCATTGTTCCAGTGGTGCATTTATTTTCTGAGCACATCTTGCAAAGGTTTTGTGGGAATCCCATGGGATTCCTGCTGTAAAATGGCTCTCCTTTCCACCCCAAATTCTCCAACTACACATGTGTTTGTCTTTCCCGCTTGCCACCTTCACCCTAATGTGAAACCATTGTTTTCCCCATTTCAAGTCTTGTTTTGCTCACTTTTCTTTTTCGGCTTCCTGTGGTAATCAATAACATTGAGCAAAAAATGCTTCAGTGCTGCAATACACAATGGGAGATGAGATACAGTTTTTGGACTGGGGATATCCCGGTCTTCATCCGATTTGTGTTAGAACTAATTGACGGAATTACAGCAAACCCGGAATAAAAAAAAATTGCATAGTTTGTTTCTTATTTGGTCCTAATCCATCCAACAGTTTTCCCACTAAGGGCGGTGTTCACTGGCAGCACCTTTCTTCTGTGGGAAAATGAATTTGAGTAGGCTATGAATAGCATTTGTTTGTTTTTTGTATAACTCTCATCCTGTATAATGAATTGTCCCCCAAACTTCAAGTTTGGAAGGGCCTGTGTCAGATTAAATTTAATCTAAATCCGTCCAGTGATAAAAAAGTTAATAGCAATAAAATGCTGGAAATAGTCAATTAACATAGGTTTTACCTTAAGCATAGGGAGCAGCAGGGATTTCAAACATTTTGGGATCCTGTAACTTTTCATCCCCTTGATGAAACCTCACAAAATTTTCTAAAATAATTAAGAGTCGTGCCTATTTCTGCGGGAAAGTTTCATGCAAATTTGTCAACATAAGGTGCCAAAATCATTATCTATCGAAAAACTGTTATGTGGAGTGCAACTTAACCATAAGTACGGAGTGGTTATCGCCAGCCCTATTATATATGCATGTGCATAAAAGTCCTGTAACATTTGGCAAGTTCAAGAACATCAAGAACATCAATGCGCTTGAACATCTGGAATGTTCAGGAACATCGTAAAAATACAACACTAGTTTACCCTTTTCTAAAGATATTTTCAACCCTGCCTCACTACCTCTCTCGTCTCCAGAGATTGTTGTATATGTAATACTAGTGTAATGTATGTTTTAGTATATTTTACTGTGCTGTTTGCAAACGATGGATTTCAACATCAGATATTTCAAAATGTGTGATGTCCCATACATTTCTCAATTGACCAAACAGCACCTTTATGTGATTTCCATGAATGTTACTCACCTCCCTGCTTTGTCCATGAATGTCCATGAACACTGAATCAGGATGTCATTTAGTGGACTGGATCAGGACATCACTTATTTTAACATACTTTGTGACCATTTTTAAATTTGTCAGATGGATTAATGACAATTTTGGAAAAGCACACTTTTGGGAGCAGGCTGTCAATCCACGCTCAAGTTTGGTGAAAACCTGGGCAGCGGTTCGGGCTATAGGTGCAACATATTTTTTTTTTATGTAGGTCAATAAGGATTCAAACAATTGATGGGACCCCTCTATAATGTTTCCCCCCTTGTTGAAACCTCACCAAACTTTCCAAAAATATTTAGGTCCATATAATCCTTAGGTCAATCATAGGAAAAGCCTGTGATCTATTTAGTGAAGAAGCCTGATATACTATTATGGTTGCATTATTACCAAGTCATTTTTCATCAGTTGCATTTTCATTAAACAATGGCTTGATAAAACAGTTCATCACTGAGCATGCTTAAAAAGTGGTACAGTTAAAAAATCCTACATCGTTTAATAATCTGTCGTTCTATAGCTCCATTCGCATGAAGTCCTAATAGGAAAAATACAGTTTAGTTTTAACATATATTTTCATGCCAAGATCGACAAAAACAATATGTGGGCATGTTGGAAGAATAATAAGAAAGAAAAATATGGGAGACAGTGTTCAAAAACAGATGTTGCTGAGAGTTTGATAATGTCTGCATCCACAAGAGGTGCATCTTGGAGAAATTCTGAGCTTATTTACAGTCACTACAAATCGTCCCTGACTTTTCTGTCTCACTATCAGCTCATCTTTAAGTCTAACCAATTTGATCTGTAACAATTGACCAAGGTGCATCAAGTTCTTTATTGTGAAGAATCCAGGTGTTCTTATGAAAGTTGTCAAAGTACTTTCGGCCTCATTTCCGAAGTTGATGAAAATTGAGCAATAATTCCACCAAATGACGATCAAAATCAGTTACCGTTACAACCACTTGGTCCTGTGGGTTTACCACAGGATTATAAGTGGTAGTAGTGATGTTTAATTCCCCATTCTTGCCGTCCATCGGGCTCAATCGGAATTTTTGGCAGATTGACCGGCAGCGGAATTAGCTCTAGTAATCACCTGGCAGTGAATCCACCACCTTTTCTCCAAACATCAGCAGCTTTACTGCGCAATAAATCTGCCAGCAGTAAACCTGCCATAAATTGTAATTTGGCAATGGGGGAATATGGTGGTAATTACATTAGTGGCAAAAAAATGGTCATACTGGAATTACTGCCACTTTTTTCCCACACCACCAAACTCGGAATAAGGCCCTTTGGTTTTTAGACAGAAGAACAATTAACAACAAATGGCACATATTGAACAGACAATGTTTAACCTGTGTCATGCACATTAATCTGCCACTCACTCAGAAAAATAGCAGGCACAACTTCCAGAAAGTGAGAATATAAATATAGTCGCCCGATAGTTAAGTGGAAACCTAGCATCCATGGGACATGTGAATATTTAATGGCTATAACCTTTGAACCATAGTGACATTTAACATTTGTAATTTGGGGACCGGGTCCCCATAATTAAAACTTTCTGTGCAAATCTGTGTTACAGTTCAAAAGACATTTATTTTTAATTTTTTTTTATTTTTTTTTATTATATATATTTTACCATATATGTTGGGTGGAATTCACCAAATAACAGAAATGCGCTGTGTGATGAACTGTGATACAAGTCCACTTGCATCACAGTTCATCAAACAGCGCATTTCTGTTATTTGGTGCATTCTACCACATTTACATGTGACTCTGTAAGGAATGGGGAGTTATTAGTTAGACATTGGGAGAGGGAGCTGCTAATCTTGTGGTGTAGATGTGTTGATGGGTGCAGGTCAGAAGCATCCAGTTGCTGAGTGGCAATTTGCTACTACGGGTTGGTCATAGAGACTTCTAAGCATGTTATCCATGAAGGAGAGCACATAATGGGATAGACTACGGAGACATTTGGGTCTGATTACCTGCTGATGTGGAATGGTTCAATAGGGCTAAATAGCAAGCAGAGCTGTGTCATGTCTTTATTAGTGTTGATGCACTAATGCTAGGCCTGTTATGGCTGTCTGTGTTTTGTGTGTGTGTATATTATAATTTGGTATGCCATCTTAGAGAGTAGTGGGCTAGTAGGAGAAAGAGGGAATAAGGCCTTAAAAGGCAGAACAAACAGCAACCCTGAACTCCTTCCAATGGTTTCTTGTAGACAGATTCCATTTTACGTTCTCTCTCTCTTCCCAGGGGAAGTGACACACTTGCCCCTGGGCTTAGAAACCTCTCCCACGAGGTCTCCTGGAAAGGGTTCTTCAGAGGAAGTACTGACATAACAACGACCGCCTCACAGCAGAGTGGGGATCATGGCAATGCCTTTGAAGCCAGGAGGCCTGGGAAGAAGGTGGAGTTAGAGGAGCCAGAGAGGTAAGGTAGGCCTGGAGAGGGGTTCATCCATTTTGATTTCTGTTAGTATCGCTTCCTTTTCATGTCCCATACATTTACTGCAAGCACGGCACTCTTAGTGTGATGACATAAGGCAAAAGCATGTGTTGCAACAACAGGTTTTGGACCCCTTATAGCATGGTTCATTTGGACCAATCAACTGTTGGGTTTTGCTTGTAAAAGGAGAGAGGAATCTCCACCTTCTTTGATTCATCTTTGGACCATCACGATAAGATAAAGGATACACTTTTGAACCTCTGTTGGATTGTGAAGTGCAGGCCTTTCCAGGTCCTCTGCCACTGAGGTGAAGACAGGAGGCAGCCAAGGCAGAGGAGCCATCTGTCACCTATCTTTCCCCACAGAACAATGGGGGGTGACTGGTGTTCAACCAAGGACTCAGTATTGCTGCCGGCACTGGAACCAGAACCCTAATTACTGGAGGTGCAGGATCCCCTGTAGGTGCCAGCCAAGCTCGCTGGAGTGGGAGTGCAGAACAGAAGGACTCAACTTGTCCATAAAGACTCTGGATTGGGCCTCCCTGTAATCCTGAAGTCAAGGAATGGACCTGGGCCCTGATTCCCACAGAGAACACATTTTAAGCTACTCTGACCAGGACATTGCCTACCTGTAACAAACATTTTTGTGCCATGTGCCATGGCTGCTTGGACCACACTGCGCCTAGAAACCAGTCAAACAACTCATCAGCCCATCATTGAATCACCACCTTCAGAAACTCCTACAATCCAGTCTCTACACTGCCAAGCCACAAAAGACAAGAATAAGGTACTGTGAAGAGACATTGTTCGCCTGGTTTAGGATTGGCACCATAGTGACATTTAAGCGCCCACCTTCCAACTCTGCCTTTTTTCATTTAAGATATTTTTTAACATTGACATTGTGCCAATTAAGTACCTAAACACCCCTGCACGTCAACTCAGAGAGCCATTCTACAATAGTCTGTATTTTCTGTGTTTTCTGTACAGGGGTAGGTTTTTGCTAGTGTTTTTAGTTAGTTGTTCGTTTGTTTATTGTTTGCTTAAAATACTATATTTGTATGTAACCTAGGTTGGACATTCTTTTATTTTGCAACCAAACTTAAGTTGTTTGTGTTCCATAGAGAATGATCAATTGACTCTGCATGTAGCTGTCAGCTGTTACACCTGTAAATGATGGGTGAATTGAAAAGAAACTATGCTAACAAGGTTGATACAGCTGTTATGTTGAATAGAAATCATTCGTTTTTTACATTTCTACCTCTTATGTACTCCTTTTGGGCATTTTCAAATGTCTCTTCAGTATAGTTTTGCCCACCTCAATATCCAAGTAGACCGAATGTGCTAGATTATGTTTCCAAAGCAATTTCAAAGCCACATCACATCACAATGCACATAAAAGTTTACATTTTGCACCCAAGGCCATCACTGCTTACCATCTCGGCTCTGATGACTAATGTGAAATCCTTCATTGCTCATCCTTGACCCTGGTTCTACACTCAGCTCACGGTATCGTCACATTGCCAATGTAAAGAATATAACAATATAATATAACTGCAAAGGAAACACGTTCTAGAAGCAGTGCCGGAAATGCTCCCAGGGCTGCCTCTTAGCACGAGCAAGCACAATGTGCTTTACCTCTTTTGTGAAGCAGATGTGAAGTGGATCTGTAGAATGGAAGCTGAACAATTACGTGACAGTGACAGTGATTGGTGCCTGAAGAAAACAAAGACCTTCAATCTGTATGTTTTAAAGACACACATATACAGAAAACTGACAGGGTCCAATGCTAAATTTATAAAGTTCAGTGACAAAAACAAAAAGGAATACAGAATAATGGTAACAAAAGTAATGCAGAATCAATTATAATTCCCATAAATAATTACACCCACATATTCTAACACGTGTTAGTGTTTCTTTACACAGGCTCTTTAAATATATTGCAGTAAACAGTGTTCTTTAGCTTAGAGATGCTAATAACGTATTTATTTCATGAATCCCCAACAGGTCTTATTTGCAAAGAATTAGCATTCACTGAAAAGTGCAGCTTCTATATGCAGAAGCTGTGCATGATTCACAAAATGGTGTCAGGAAGCTAATATCAATGCAAATGCACCCACTGTACATGCAACATTAGAGTGGCCGTTGGTAACAATACAAACAAGGGCCACATTCCAAGCCACAGGCAGCGTGATGATTCACATGCAAGAGGTAAATCATGTTTTTCGTTTATGCCGCGCCACAGCTTGCTCCCATTCCAAATAGTGGCAGGGCTACTGCTCAACTGTGCATGTGCAAATGGTCTTTACAAGTATACAATTATATTAGCGCCAGTTCTTGTGCTAATGCCTTCAGTGTTTGCAATGATACATTCCATGGCAACCCTGACCCTAAACGAGTCACCTGGGACTCAGGCACATAATTTCAATCTTTTCCCTCCCCCCACTGCTTGATTCCATTTTCAGCTCAATACTTTGGGCATTGTTAAGAGTTTGGAGGCATTACCACTTTGGCAAATTCTCCGTTTTGTTTCTGAAAGGCTAATTTCCACCTGCTGTTAATGGGGAATAACAGAAATGTCCACTTGCCTTGGAATCATGCAGACCATTCTGGGCAACCAGTCATTATCCCAATGTGGTAATGGTAAAGGAGGTTGGTGGTAATGCCAGGTGTAGTAACACCGTATGTGTAATTCTCTTGGGTGTATCAGTAGGTGCGGAGGCATCCTTGCATGGAGACATGGAAATAATTCTGCACAGGGGAAGAAAACCTTATCTTCCAATAGCACCATTTAAGCCTCACATCCAAACCATGTGGTTATCTTAATCAATATATATGGTTCAATGTTACACATACTTTAATGTTAGGGTTGATTTAAATAAGCAACAAGACCAGGTGTATTATGTACTTATTGATTCAAACATGCAACCCTTGTATCACAAACTTATTTAACAAATATAAAAATATGTGGTCACTCGTATGTTCCCAGAAAGCTCATGATTTTGTTTTGTGCAAGGCAGGCTGGGACCCTTACTAGTGAGTCCCCTTTATTGCAGAGTCATTTTTAAAACGTCCAATAGGAGGGACCAGACTGTCCATCTTAGAATGATACAATATAACTTATGTGGTTATTCTAGGTTTTGATGAAATGTTTTTCTCATCAAGTGTACTGTTCTTATTATGACTGACACATACACAGGACCTTATCATTGGAACATTGTAAAATCTTTAAAAAAAGAGACAAAGTACAATGTTATTATAATCAGATAATTACTTTTTTTTGTTAATGTCTGCTTTTAGAAAAAAAAAGCATAGTCCTCCCAAAATAAAGGTTTTCTTCTCTGTTCACTCAGCCATCAGCAACAACTGCAGTGACTCTAGCAAACACTCACCTGACAATGCAAGTCTGTGATGAAATGGCCATGCCCAACAACAATGTGGGGAGAGCAGTGGTTTCTTAACCTGATGCTCCACCTAGGAAAGTTATTAATGCATCAGTGATCTGGTCATAATGGTAAAAATGATGGCACCAGAATGAATTGTATACATGCTTTACCCCTTAATTTCGCATGGGCCAAGGCAAGGCTATACTTTCTGTGGATATCTGAACAAGTACGGAACCATGAAATGAGTGCTCACATACGGTTCTCATAAAATATAGACACTTTAGGCAAACACAGACAAGTGGTACAAAACACTAAACAATCCCACACCTGAAAAGCAAATACATAGATAAAGTGAAACATATATATGTACTTATTTATGGTGTAGGGTATGAATGACAGAAGGGAGAAAAGCAAGCAGTAATGCAGACATTCACAATTATTATTTTCAGAATGTGTTTATAATGCAGGAATTGTGTCCTAACTGTCTCTAGGGACCCAGATATGTAGGCCAGGGTAGCAGAAATTAGAAATATCTTTTTTGAGGAGACTCTTGTACAATTCACAACTGTAACTTAGTCTTTTGTAGTCACTTGACAGCATCACGCCCATCTACTTGGTGCATTTTTAATGGGGAAGTTGTGGTTATAAGCAGCAAGCAGCTGGGTTTGGTTTGAGCATCATTGAAAGTAGCTCTGATCACACGAGATTCAAACAGCTTGATGGCATCCAGTTGCCGACAGTGGCTATCCCAGTTGTAGTGGATTGATTGCTAGATGGGTGACTCCAAGATGCAAAAGCAGCTGATACTGTCTTGATGGATTGGTGCAGTGAGTCTGTTACAAACTCATAGGATGATATAGGATCAGCCGTGAGTGCCATCCACTCCAATGCTCGACCATGCAGCTTTACTGGATGAAGTATCAGTTGAATAACATAAAATGGGGAAATTGCTTCATATCCGCAGTTCAACGGTAATTAGATGATGGCCCCTTTTGCACAATGTGGCTTGAATCAGGAATTGCTGGGTTCTGCGATCAGCACTGATAATAAGATACCACCTTTAGGCTTGCAGCATGCTGTAGGTCCTTCCACCATGCCCGTTCAAGGGAAATGATGCATGCCCTGCTTTTCCTAGTACAGGTAAATATTTCAGAAGAGTTTGAGGGAGTCCTGGCAAGTGTTCCCTGGGTATCAGCATTCTTTCTTGTCTCGGGAGGATAGCTCAGTGGCAATGTGCTTGCCTTGGAAGCAAGATGACACAGAGCAACACAGGTTCGATCCACGGGTCCACGTTTAGGTACCTCTGGGTATTAAGCACGTTATAAATAACCGATCATATCATATCATGAAAGCTTTCCTTCCTGCAATCACTTCTCTTTACCCAAGAAGTGGTTAAAGAGAATCATACCAGCTCTCATGGAAATCTTGTCTTCACACTGTGCAAGGTTTGGGGAGCAGTTTCAACTCCAACAACAGTTCTTCTTGATTCTTCTACTATTCCATGATGAGTACTAACAATTATTCTCAAAGAAGGTTCACGAAATAGTGGGTTTCACTCCCATATATAGCTAGATCATTAAAGGTTATTCATCCTTTATTAAGTAATCTGCAAGGGCCTGACCAATCCTGCTGCAGTCTCCACCTCTCCTGTTCCCTCCCAAGCCCTTTGCACGGCTCTTGCCACTCATTTCACCACTAAAACTCAGGACATCCTGTCCACTCTGTCTACTCTCTCCTCTTCCTCTACCTCCTCTTCTTCTCCCTCTACCACTCCTGCCCCTCTCCAGCCATTTCTTCTGTCTTTTTCCTCCTTCTCCCTGTTCACTCCCGACAATGTTTCTAGACAAGTCCAATCTATGAAATTCTTGTCAAAGCAGGTGCTCCCATGATCCTCCAGAACCATTAAGGACCACATCGTCACCCTTGCTCCAGGTGTGGCTGATTTCTGCAGTCAATCTTTTGCCTCTCGAACCTTCCCTTTCCTCCTTAAGCAATCCCTTGTGCACTCCCTCCTTAAGAAGCCCTCTGCCGATCCTTCCTCTCCAGCAAACTATCACCCGATCTTCATCACTCCTTTCATGTGAACACTCCTGGAAAAGCTGTCCATAACCCATCTCAATCTCCATACTGAATCTGTTGGCTGTCTTTTTGACCACCAGCCTGGCTTCAGAGCAGCCAGAAGCACGAAAACTGGTCTCCTGAACACCCCTGAAGATTTGCTCTCAAATCTCAACTCCCTCTGTCGTTATTCTCTTTGATCTATTTTCTGCTTTCGACATGGTGAACCACGCCATCCTGATAAATCGTCTCTGTGAAAACCTGGTCATCACTGGGCAGGCCCTAGCTTGGTTGACATCCTTTCACTCTGATCGTCCCTCCCAGGTCCAACTTCGGTCCTTTCTCTCTTCTATCTCTCTCTCTAAATGTGGGGTTCCCCAGGGTCTAACCTCTCTCCCAGGCTCTTTAACAACTACCTGGCACCTCTGGTCCACCTCATCTCTACCTTCTGTTCTAATTTCAGTGTTATGCGGATGACACTCAGCTCTCCTTCAGGTTCCCCTCAGCCTCTTCTGCACTTTCTTTCATACCTGACTGTCTGTCTGCAATTTAGGAATGGTGTTCCGCCAATGATCTCTGGCTTAATGCCAGTAAGACTGAGATCCTCCTTTTTGGGACACCTGCTCCATCCTTCCCCCTCTCACTCTGGCTGGCCTCCCTGTGCCCTCTCCCTGTGATTTCCTGTGAGGCAAACAACCCTGGTAACATCTTTGACTCCACCCTCTCCTTCTCTCCTCACATCTCTGACATCTCTAAGAAGTCACACTACCAGCTGCACTTCCTCAGAGGCATTCTTCCTTTTCTAACTTTCCCCCAGAAGCTCACTATCTCTAAAGCCCTTTTTCTCTCAGGCTAGACTACTGCAACAGCCTCCTTCTCAATCTCCCTACCTCTACTCTCTGCCCTCAACAACAAATCCAGAATTGGACTGTGAGAATTGTCCTTGGCCTTAAGACCAGGGGTTGTATCTCTCCAGCCCTGACATTTCTTTACTGACTCCCTGTGGCTGCAAGGATCAAGTTTAAGACCCTCTGTATCATCCACAAGGCTTTCTGGGCCAGGAACACACTAAATCCAATGTTCTCTTCCTAAGCATCTTCCTTCTCGTGACTTCTGCTCATCCACCTCCAACTCACTGAGGGTCAGATGCTTCTCTAGGCAGAAAGTGGGGGGTAGTTCTTTGTCCTTGGTTGGTCCCTCTCTCTGGAACAGCCTCCCAACCTCTCTAAACCTGAGCAAGACAACCTAAGGTTCCAGAAGCAACGTAATACCTTCCTTTTCGATTCTGCTTTCTCTCTCTCTCTCCCCTTTGATGATGCTCTGTCTCCTGCACTAACTGGTTACTTGGTCACCCACTGAACCTACGGCACCAGTCTCCTGCACTGCCATCTGCCCTTGCACTACCTTTGGGCCTCCCAACCACTTAGGGACTGTATCTGTAACCCTATAGTCCCCTGACTCCCTGCACTTATGAGCCACCTTCCTGGCAGCACTTACGTGTTCCATTACACCCCCTGTCACCCCAGCACTCCCCCCACCCCTCCATCCCCCTTGCGCGATTTTATTGACACAAGGCCTAGTAAGATCATTTGGTTGTTTCTCCCTCTGTATTTCCCTTCTTTTCTTGTCACGCCTAGAAACACGTATGTACAGGTACATTATAAATGACTTATCATATCATAGCCTATCATATCTGTCAAAGGACAATTTATGTTTCTGTTACAGATTTTCCCACATTTGATTTGATGGATTTGTAGTGTGCTGAACACAAACTTGCAGAATAAACTGCATCTGAACGCACATGGGATCATATAGAAACACATTCATGTCCACAGAGTACACCAGCTGAGCTTAAGCCTTGCCCTAACCATGGAAACAAAGATGGCAGTTATTTGAATAAAAATGTTTTGAGAGATTTTCAAAACAGAATAAGATCTGACATGTTGCAAATGTGCCATGGATGAGAGTTCCAGAGATTAAGGTCATTGGCCTGAAAAGTGCTGATCTTCCCTAGAGGAACAGCGAGATGGTGGTACCACCAATAGCAGCCTATCTGATGATCATAGTGGTTGAGTTGAGTGGTATCAAATCAACTTATTTACCGGTTAGGGGAGTGCGAGATTGTGAAGGCATTTAAAAACTAGGCATAAGATCTCAAATGTGACTCTTTCGGTTTATGGTCATTTCATCTAAACCCATTGCATCTAATGCCATTCCATCAAAATGTTTCCATCTAAAAATGTCCATCTAATGCAATTTTTTTTTAGGCGGGTTTTTGTTTTTTACCCTTTAAAATACACCTGAACACAAATTAACCCTTTACCCACCAAAAGGATGCATTAGATGGACATTTGTTAGATGGAAAAATGTCAATGGAATTAGATGGAATGGCTTTAGATGAATTGACTAGATACCAACTCTTTCCTTTACCGGGAGACAATGTAAGGATCTACGAAGGGCCAATATGGCTATTGATTTAGAACCTTTAAATATAAGCTGAACAGCAGTGTTTTGAGCCCTCTGGAGTCCAGATCATTGATTCTCTGGACTATCAACAGTTAGTAAAAAAAGGGGGTGTCTGGGAAACTCTCTACCAGCACGAACACAGCCCATTGACTTGTTCTTGGGTGGATGGCCCCTGGGAGAGTCTCAACCAAGACTTTAGCTCACTGTTCTTTTCACAGAGAAGAAATTTCCCCGCATATCAGTCTTTGTCCTGCCCAGGGGCAGTCCAGCACCGAAATGCTAGGCAATTCTCCTCTGAACAAGAGTACCACAGCAACCCCATACACGTGTTTCAGCCTTGTTGGGCATCATCAGTGAGGTGAAGCTGCGCCTCTCTGAGAACAGTGAGCAAGGGGTCCACGTCTGGATCGCCCTGGTAACTTAGGGTTAGACCCTAAGTTAATCAACAACAACTTATCAACAGTTAGGCTATTGCCATAGTCCAGACGGGAATTAACCGTTGCACCTATTATCATAGCATCATATTTTTATAATCTTTTTGTGGTAAGAAGGGGAGTGCAAGATGTAAAAAGCGCAATCAATAAAAGGCTGATTGAATTTTAGGACCAACCTGATTTTCAACCGTAGGTTTTGCATGGCAAATCCAACTAACATTTTTTATTTTGGTGCATAGACAAGAATTGATCCCAAAAAGTTAGGAGGGGGCAGTAGTTTGGGGTGTCTGTCAACAGATGTTTTGGTCCAAATAAGTCTGCTTCTGTTTTATTTGCGTTCAACCGAAACCTGTTGTGTGACTCCCAGAGGTGTTCTTCATTCAGACATTGATCAATACTCTGGAATGAATTCTCGCTGTTGCCACCTTTTAGAATAATCTGAATATCATTGGCGTATGAATGCAAATTCAAAACAAATTTCCTAAATATGTTTTGTTGGGGTTGCATATATGGATTGAACTGGAGAGGTGAGAGCGAAGAGCCCTGGCAGGCTCTGCAACTCAGTGGAAGGGGATCAGACAGGCATTGGTTCAATTTAACTTGTTGAAAGTGGTTAGACAAGAAGGAGTTAAACCATAGCAGAGCCTGCGCGGATCACCACCAATTGTTTTGAGGTGATTGAGTAGAATGTCATGGTCCACCATGTCAAAAGATGCAGAAAAGTCTAACATCAAAAGAAGTGATTATTTCCCCGTGTCTGACCAATCAAGAAGCTCATCCCACACTGCCAGCAGTGCCATTGCTTTGTCATCCTTAGTGCAAAAACTGGATTGAACAATGATTCTCCACACGATCCTGAGCTGTTTGGTGTCAATGTTCTCCAGTATCTTTCCTGGCGAGGCAAGGGCTGCAACTGGACAATAGTTCTGGACATCAATAGGATCAAGAATATATTTTTGTAGCAGGAGGGAAACTGTTGTAAGTTTAATTTCTGCAGGAACTACTGCTTGAGTCAGTGATCAATTTATAAATGTTGGCATAAAAGGAAACTGGTTGGCTACAAGATATTTTGCTGCACAGCCCGGAAGGACATGGTTCATTGGTGGGTTTGAGTTCAGTTAAGAGTTTACTGATAGTGTCCTTTGCAATGTAATACCCAGAACCCTTGATTTATAAAAGTTGGGGTTTTGGAAGGAAGTGATGAAAGTATAAACCAAGGTATTCAAACTCTTCTCCCTGTAGTTTTCTGGCCTGGACCTCCCCTCACCCATTCCTGTCCGATATCAAAGCGTCTCCTCTGCTAATGATCCCCTTTCAAGTATTCCCCTCTTTCCTACAGATTTCCCTGAAGTACCTGTTCCCAGCCCTACCACCTTACTATCTAATGAGGTCAGTCTAACCACTTGGGAGAGGAGTCATAATTCTTACCAAGAGTACAATAGGTTTTCTGGGTGAAACTGGACCTATATTATGTGGGAGAAGTCTCAAAGGCAGACACATACAGTAGATGCCTCTTTCATCTGTAGGCCAAAGTGGAAAGTCAGGTAAGTGAATAAGGACATTTCAGCAAACTCTGTTTTGGCTGTTCAATTTAATTCTGTCAGCAATTACTATATCTATCTTTTAATAAGATGTAGTGATATCTTTACTTTAGGACTGTCCCTAACATTTAGCAATTGTGTTGGTCTAGTTTCAAAGTGTTACCCAGTGCTGATAAACGTGCAAACAATATAAAAAGGCTAAACACAAACAATTTGGGAAAAATTATAAAAATTAAAAAAATCAAAGAAAAATATATTGTATGGGTTTCATAGTACAAAATCATTTTATTTATTATAAGGAGGCAGTAGATGACCTATAGTTAAGGTGAGTGGGACTCCTATAGAAACCTGAATTGCTAATAATTTTGATTTGTGCGAAAGATTTGGCTGAACTTTTGAAGTTTATTAGGGGCGCGCCCCAGCCCCCAAGACTGCACATTCTGGTAAAAATGTGTTAAAAAATAAAAAGGTTATTAAGAAAGCAAAACAAAAAAAACTCACAAAGCTGTGGCCTACTTCCCATTCATTTTCCCGTAGACAAAAAAGGTACATCTCTGCCAGACCACACAGCCCAAACCATTGGACAGAATTGGACCAGGTATGAAACAACTTGGGCACAAAGCATTGACTTGAGGCCTTTTTGTCATTTGGGGTTCTTCGGTCCAGTAGTTTTTTTAAAAAAACAGCCTACATCTTTGTTTTTGCTCAATGTGAGAGATAGCAGCGGCAATATCCGAGAGTATCGGAAAATGAAATGCTGGAAAAAAGCCATCTGGAGGTCTAAAAACATGCAAATGCCATCAGTCTAGAGGTGGGGCGGGGGAGGTAAAAGGACACCAAGTTAATTTTGGGCGTTAGAGATGGCCTAGAGACAGAGTTTGCAACACAGAGCCTTTCGGTATCCTTGGCCATGGACATAATAGCCGCAAATAGTCGATACTGCATCATGGAAACAGCGTCTGTTGTGGGTGGAATGGGAGAGGGCAGGAGAGGTGACGAGGCCATCATGGGTATGTGGGGAGCAGACACACAGGAGGGGGACACTTGGTGAGGACCTGGGTGGGGGCAGGGAAGCATTATTTCTGGCCATTTGTCAGACATTTACTGTTACAATATGACTACAGAAAGCCATATGGTATCTGCAGTTGTGTACCCACAATATAGAACCATCTTTTACAAAAATAGATATTTTTAGAGCTACACTGACATCAGGGCTGAAAAATCACTCACCACAGCATAAGGCATGCGGGTCTCCCATCCAGGCAGTAACCGGGATCTTCCATCCATGCCGACCCTGCTTAGCTCCAAAGCGAGGAAGGGGCCAGCCCCCTCAGGCCATGTTGCCTAATAAATGAGTCCACATTGCAACACCACATAGAGCAGCATCGCTTGAGCGACCGATCCCTTAATTGCTTTGAAGTTAAGCAAGGTTGGTCCCAGTTACTGCATGGATATGAGAAAATCCACTTATGATGTTTGTTTTCTTAGTTTTAAATATCTTATAACACACTAACGCAAATGAACAAACGGTTTTTCCCTGAATTTCAAAGGTTTTGTTCCAATGTATTAGTCAGCTTAAAGTCCCTGCAACAAACGTTTTTTTTTTCCTGAATATACATACATATACAACATTCAATATATAATTAATGTAATATTTGAAGTCAAACACTATAACTTATGAACCCAATACAAGTATTCTAGGTGCTACTAATTTGCTAAAGTGTAGGATGTAGTAGCTGTTAGATATATAGATTTCTCATTATAAAATGAAAAAGTAATGAAGAAAACTTAAACAAACTGGTTTCAGCCTAGTCAGATTAACTTTCACGTAGAGAAAAATGCAGTTTCTGAACAGCCATAGCATGAAAAACACTGGCAGATTTGGACCACATAGCACATAGTTTAAGGAACTGGATCAAGCAGGCACACCATACCAATGAATTTGACATGCTCCATGCCACAAAACTGGAAATGTACAGACTTATAATTAAATCTTCCGGAAATTTGTAATACCATTGCTATGTATATAATTAAATATTTACTTTCTAATCTTCATTTCCTATCTAACTGTTTTGTTTTTTTTTGCATAGTAACCAAACTTCAAATTCTTAGATGATACATTATCATAATGCACATGGGCATGTACTTTCTTTTTGTATGTGATTATCTTTTATAACACGTGTCGTTTAGAAAATAATGTGTTCATGTAATATTGTTACAGTGAGGTGAAATGTACATTTAAATTTGACCATTGACTATTTTCATAACACTTACTATTAAACATGTTTTCACTTCTGTCTGTTCTTAATGTTTTACTTCTACATATACTTATTATATAATGTTTGAAAAAACTGGAAGAGATTTACCAGAATCAGTTACTTTCCCTGCAATTAAGTATTGTAATTGTTTACTAACACATGAGATTCAAGCGATATGTATAACTTTACATATTTTTATTTGAAACTTTATAAATCATGTTGTTATTTTAAGTGTAATAAAAAATATGTATCAATAGAGGTCAACAAAAATATTACAACTAATGTAATCAATAATGTCAAATTTGATGTAATTATTGATCTCATCAGTGATGTTCTGTATGATATAATTAGTGATGTTACCAGTGATGTCATCAGTGATGTCATCTAAGATGTCATCATTGTGCTCATACACTGTGCAAAGAGGGGGCAGATAGTTCAAGCAGAATTGCTTAAAATGGCCTTCAGCCACCAGTGGCCACAGGCAAAAATGCTGCATAGTTTCTTGAGGTCTCACTAGCTATGTCCTTCAGCTGTGACATCTGTGTGTGCTGGACTCATATCTTTCTTTTCGCCCCACTAGCCATGGCCACTGGAAATGTCAAACCATTACTCTGGGCCCAGTAGATGTAGGCACTGCAGATGTGAAACCTTTAATTTCTTACTCCTTATTCCCATGATCATTTTGCAGTAATCCTTTCCAGATTTGGACCTAATAAGAAACAACTTGGACCCAAAGTGTAGACTTATATTTCTTGACTGGTTTGATGTAAATACATCCAGTAGTTTTAAAAATATTTTTCAGAGAAGTGGATGCTCCCTGCTACTTAAAACCTTCATATCGGCCTTTGTGCTTTTTACAGCAGAGAGGCTGAGCAAGGCTATTGCGTTTAGACTTGCTGGATGGATTTGGATATATCTTTCAAAACTAACAGTTAGAGCCCACCTAAATTAGACATATTGGGAATGATACTTTGGAAAATTAAAACGCTTTTAAACTATATAAACACTTTTTTCAGCCTACTCGCATTCATTTTCCCATAGAGAAAACATGCAGTTTTTGACCAGCTGTAGCATGAAAACCCCTTGGCAGGTTTAGACCAAATAAGAAAAAACTTGGGCACAAAGTGTTGGCTTAATTTCCTTCACTGGTTTGGGGCATATCCATACAGCAGTTTGTTAAAATATTCAACAGTGAATGGGGTCATCCTGCTCCTTGAAACCTCTATATCAGTGTTGGTGCATTACAGCAGAGAAGCTGAAAGAGGCTAACACTATTTCACTTGCTGGAGGAATTTGGATGACATTTTCTAATCCAAGCGATTCTCCAGAACCCCCACAAACTGTAAATGTTGGGAACATTTCATCACAAAATGAAAAAGTTATTAACAATGATGTGAATACCTAGTGGGTCCAAAAGAAACATATTGGGGCACATGTACAGTAGACACGGCCGAATGCCATTTCTAGTGGCCCGTTAGTGTTTTAAAATATACAGTGGGCATGGCTAAAGGCCATGGCTAGTGCCCAAAAGACATGTATAGTCAGCTGTGGCCACCGAGTGGATGTAAAAGAAACATATGTGGAACATATACATTGGACACGGCTAGTGGTCAGTAAAAAAAACAATGGTATAACAAAACTCTTTTAGCTAAAGTGCATTTAAGTTGACCAGATTTAATGCAACAAAGCCCTGGAAATGTAGTGGATGTGGGATGTTGGAAATTGGCACGTTCCTGTTGCAAAGCCCATGAGCACATACACATTGTAAGAGACGGCATTCACCATGACATACGAAATTACATTATGGGGACAGCAACAGGAGACTTTAAGGTGAAACAATCTGATGCAACAAGACACTTGATATTCAATGAAAAATCTTTATTTTAAGTGACATTAAGGTTCAGATTTAACGTCACAAAACCTCTGAAATTTGGCAGGTGCTGGAAGATATGTCACCTTAATTATGAGGCCCCATTGCACAGTCTATAAGCACATTACAAATGGAATCACTGATAATACCACATATGACATTACTTATGGCATTATGAGTGACATCACTGATACAGCAGATCACAAATATTTCTGCATGTAAGAGTGTATTAAGGTGGAAATCTTGGTTGGAGTTTGCATTTAAAAATACTGCACATGTACAACCAAGGTTTTTTTTTTTTAACACACAAGAGTAAAGGTTTAGGACAGGTGGCCTGCAACAATCATTGCAGTAAAAAAATACATTCATTTTGTGAGGATACATAGTTATTAGGAGTAGAGTTGAAAATGCACTAGATAGATGAAAGTTGTAATCGTTATAGTGCCATGATTTGGAGCTGGTATTCCAAGAAATGTGTTGGACTACAACTCCCATGATCCCTCACCATTAACTGTACTGGGTAAGGGTAGTGCAACTTGTGATCTAAAATCTTCAGACAGCCAATACCTGCAGAGTTTTGCTATATTGATCTTGAAATTGTAGTTTCCTATGTACACCATCAAGATCTATAGTTCCCCAACTATTAGTTACAATGTTTGACATTCATAAAATACAAGATATAAGGCATCTGTGCTATATGGTCATATACAGTAAAAAAAATCCATTTGGCTGGTGGTTACCATTAAAACCATTGAAGAAGTTGGTGTCCTGCTTGCTTTCTCATACAATGTCATAAGTGATGGCCTGTGAAAGGCCATAGGAATTTAAGGAGTATGGTTAAGTGGAAGGGCTGTACATGTTGCAAGCATTGTCAATGGTGAACACGTATTGGACTACTTTCAGAGCTTGCTTGTAGTGACTGCACATGTAGATATCAGGGTGACTGTTTATGAACATGTAGGGCCTCATTACGACCCTGTCGCTAAGGGATTACCGGTACCGGTAAGGGTACCCATACCGGTAATCCCTTAGCGCCTGATTACGAGGTCCCTTTGCGGGTTCCCCGCTTAACGACTGGTTTTACCAGCCGTTAAGGAATGAACCCGCAAAGGAACCTTGGTGCTAATTACGGTACCGCAATTTGCTGTACCGTAATTACCGCCTTCCCCATTCCCATTATGCCCTATGGGGCAAAAATGGGAATGGGGAAGGGCCATGGAGGAAGGGGAAATTACCGCCCCGCCAACCTTGTAATGGGGTGGTAATTCCCCCTTTCTCTATGGCGGAGTCGGTAAGTTACCGGCATGGACCATGATGCTAACAGCACCATGGTCCTCCGCCTGGGTCGTAATGAGGCCCGTAGCCTTTCTGTGAAACACACATGGTGACAGATACAGTGTGACATCAATGCACAAGTGCAACGTACTGGGAAATGTTAAATGTGCAGGCAGCTTACTCAGATACTTCACGATATCACAGGGATTGTTTTTTAGATGCAAACTCCAAGCAAGCTTTGCACCTGAATCCACTCTTATAAGCAGGAAAACGTGTTTTGAATGTTGTATCTCTCTTTCTTGCATGTGTGATCTGCTATACCATACCAGTGATGTCACTCATAATGCCATAAGTGATGCCCTGCACATTTTCCTTGCATCCACTCCATGACCTTCCCTCCCCACTCCCCCTACCCACCCAGTCAGACCCTATTGGTCACTGATCTTCCTCACGTGACTGGAGGAACCAAACGAGTTGGAGGCTTCTCTCTGTGCCTTCCATGCGACTGCACACATTTGCAGGATACCTTGAAAGCAGCAATTTAATGAAGTAAGCGCTCATTTTAAAAGCACCTGATTTAGTTTTGGTCTTTTTTTCTCTGTTTGTGCCATTTTCCTTGCATCCACCTCATGACCCTCCCTCTCCACTCCTGCCTGCCTAGAAGGCGCCCATTGGTCACGGATCTTCCCCACGTGACTGGAATAAGTGAATGCATTAGAGGCCTCTCTCTGTGACCCCCTCTCTCCTGCACACACATCGCAGACTACCTTGAAAGCAGCAATCTTTTGTGGTAAGCACTCATTTTAAAACACCTGATTTAGTTTTGGTCCGTTTATTTTTTTAACTGTTTGTCCCATTCTCCTTGCCTCCCTCCCCACTCCCGCCTGCCGACCTAACAGGATCCCATTGGTCACCGATTTTCTCCACGTGTCTGGAATAACTGAACGAGTCACACGCCTCCTCTCTCTGTGCCTTCCGCACTTTAGCACGCATTTGCAGGATACCTTGAAAGTAGCAATCTTGTGAGCTCATTTTAAAGCTCCTGATTTTGTTTTAGCCTATGTATTTTTTTCTCTGTATGTCCCATTTTCCTTGTATCAACTCCTTGACCCTTCTTCCCCACTCCCCCGTGCATCAGCCCCATTGGTCACCGATCTTCTCAACGTGACCGGAACAACCGAACAAGCCTGACGCCACTCAGTGGGCCTCATCACGAGTTGGGTGTTAACACCGGCGGTATTAGCCTTACCGCCAAACCCCCGGCGCTATTAGCGCCGGATCACAGGTTTAGCGGTAATGGAATTCCCCACTGAGCCCATTCGGGAATGCCCCATTCCCCATTGGGCTCAATGGGGAATTTTTGCGCTCTTACCGCCGGCGGTAAGAGCGCAAATTTTCAGCGGATTTCCCCCCAGCTCAGAGCTGGGGAGAAAATCTGCCGAATCCCTGATTTGACGGACCCTTAAATCCGGCGGTAATGGCGCGAGCACTGGATTTAAGGGTTACCGCCAAACTCGTGATGAGGCCACTGTGCCTTCCACACTCCAGCACGCAATCCCAGCCTATCTAGAAAGTAATAATCTTGTGTGGTAAGCGCTCATTGTAAAGCTCCTGATTTCGTTTTTGGCCTGTGTATTCCTGGCATTGTTTTAAATCGTGCTGCACTCTACGTTTGTGTTAATGTGTTGCCTCCTGCCATTGTTTTAAATCTTGCTACGCTCTATGGTTTTGTTACTGTATTGACTCTTGGAATTGTTTTAAACCTTGCTGCACACATACGTTTTGATAGGTAAACCATTAGAATATAGTCACTGCCGAATCTAGGTGAACTCTCAGAGAACAGCCACAATTGAATCTAGGAGCACTCTCAGAGAACAGCTTATGTTGAATCTAGGAGAACTTTTAGAGTAGAGCCAATGTTGATTTTAGGAGACACTTCAGAGTATAGCCACTGTTGAATCTAGGAGAGGTTTCAGAGTATAACCACTTTGAATACATGTGACATGCACATCATACCTGAACCTAGAAGAACTGTCAGATTATAGCCACTGTTGAATCTAGGTGAACTCTCAGAGAACAGCCACTGTTGAATCTAGGTGAACTCTCAGAGTATAGTCGCTATCGAAATACATGCAACATCTACATCATAATCACTGTTGAATCTAGAAGAACTGTCAGAATATAGTCACTGTTGAACCTAGGGTATTTTATTTCAGAGTATAGCCACTGTTGAATACATGTGGAATCTGCAACATAACCACTGTTGAATCTAGAAGAACTGTCATAGTATAGCCATTGTTGAATCTAGGAGAATTTTCAGAGTTTAATGTTAATGTTAAAGGTATTTGTACCGTGCACCGTCACCACCGGAGTGGTCCCCAGGCAATCTGGCAGATCTGAAAAAGAGGGTGCGGGAGTGCGTTGGTTAGTAGGGTGTAGTGGGAATAGGGATGTGAAAGTTGTGATGTCCTATTAGTAGCTTCAGTTTGGTTTTCACTGTTGTGCTGTTGTTGCAGTGTGGTTCACAAGTGTGTGTGAATTGCTGTGCATAGATTGGTTGTGTGAGTTTGTGTATGGGAAGTGTATGCGGAAATTGAGGTTTTAGAGTTATGTTCGCTAATTTTCCTTACCTTTTGTTTCTGTGTCTCTGCATTCAATATCCATGACCATCCTATGTGCCTGGCCCTCCAGTCCATCCGCCTAATTGGCAGGCATGTCTAGGAGTCACAGCTTTTCTTTGTGTTACTCTAGTGTTATGTCTACCTGGCTGAGGCCGGCATCATCCTGGCCCCAGATTGGCGATGTTATGGTCTGGGGTTCTGGTCATTTCCTGCCACTGTTGAATACATCTGACATTTACAATATAACCACTGTTGAATCTAGAAGAATGGTCAGAGTATAGCCACGTTGAATCTAGGTGAACTTTCAGAGTATAAGCACTGTTGGCTCTAGGAGAACTCTCAGAGTATGGCCATTGCTGAAACTAGGAGATGTTTCAGAGTATAGCCACTGTTGAATACATGTGCCATCTACAATATAGCCACTGTTGAATTTAGAAGAAACTATCGGAGTACAGCCATTGTTGAATCCAGACGAACTCTCAGAGTATAGCCACTGTTGAATCCGGAAGGACTTTTGGAGTATACCACTGTTGAATCTAGGAGAACTCATAGAGTAAGGCCATTGTTGAATCTAATACATGTTTCACAGTATAGCTGCTGTTGAATACATTTTACATTTACAATACAACCACTGTTGAATCTAGTCTAGGAGAACTCATAGAGTATAGCCATTGTTGAATCTGGGACATTTTTCACAGTAGAGCTGCTGTTGAATACATTTTACATTTACAATGCAACCACTGTTGAATCTAGAAGAATGGTCAGAGTATAGCCATTGTTAATCCTAGGAGACATTTCAGAGTATAGCCACTGTTGAATACTTGTGACATCTGCAATATAAGCACTGTTGAATCTTGAAGAACTATCAGAGTACAGCCATTATTGAATCTAGGAGAACTCTCAGAGTATAGCCACTGTTGAATCTAAGAGATATATGGGAATATAGCTACTGTTGATTTAATGTGAACTAATCACAGGACACCACAGGGAGACTATCACCACTGCTGATCACTATGCAAATACAAAACTACAAGGGCCCACAAAGGGAGACAACTATACAAGGCCCCTTGAGGGAACACCTATCCACAAACCACCACAGGGAGGCTTTCACCAATGTGAACCCGTTTCAACTACAAAACCACAGGGCACCACAGGAAGACCACTGCCTCTGTGAACCAGATACAACTAAAAAGCAGCAGGACCCCACAAGGCGAGACAATCACTAAGGAGGGAAGAACTAATCACAGGACACCACCTATCACCACAGGGAGGCTTCACCACTGTTGGACCCAATTTAAAATACAAGCACCCACAGAGGAAGACAACTATTCAAGGACCCCACAAGAGAATATCAAACCAAAGGTCATCACAGGGAGGTTTTTTCAACTGTGAACCAGATAAAATTACTACAATAAAATTACAAGTGCACCAAGAGAAGATCTAACCGAAGGGAATTACGGGGAGAATGTTGCATCTGTGAACCCTATACAAATACAACTACAAAACAGCGGGAACCCACAAGGACAGACAGCTAATCATTACCTCAAGAGGAAAGGTATAACCATAGGCCACCACACATCACCACAAATAACCTAACACCATTGTGAGCCAATACAACCAGATACAATGACCGCAACAAAAATTAAAAGTTCCCATAAGGAGAGACAGCCACACAGGAACCCTCAAGGAAAGACCTAGATGCAGACCACCAAAGATCTCCACAAGGAGGCTCTTACTATTGTAAACCCAAAACAACTAACCACCCAAATCTAGTCCCTAACTGCCAAAGTTAGTCAGCAAACCACCAGGGTCAGTCCCCTATTGGTTAGCCTTAGTCAGAGAGTTTAGTCCTCGACTGCCAGGATTAGTTACTGCCAGACAGGGCAAACCCTGGGAAAAACCTGACCCAGTGACAGTCCCCCCCGCGACAGTCCCCTCTTCTGGGATAGAGCCAACCTCAGAACAGATCCTGTCACAAAATGCCCTGCACCACTGATGCACAAGGAACAACCAAAACAGAACAAATGAAATGGAACAAGCTCAGAACTCCACACCCAGTAACAAATGCATAACAAGGGAGAGCACACCCACACGCTCAATGGAAACAGGTCCAATCACCAGAACAAGACCAAAATAGCTGGACCTAGCACCTTACCTGTCAACCTACCACCCAATCAAATAATCATATATCCTCAGGAACCATAAGCACATCAGCAGGATAAAGTGAAACCTAAGGGAAAGATGGGAAACACACAAATTCAAAGAACACCAACATGTCATTCATCACAAAAAACTGGTAGGACAAAAGGCACCATCAGCGTCAACAGGAAATCGCTCTCGAAGAAGACACCAATCCATTAAGAAACCTGACCAAACTACTCAACGAAGAAACAGCATCAACAAACTGTAAAAAGCAATCCAGTGGAAAAAATTACCAACACCAAAACAACCATGAAAATACACTGCCAAAGACCAAACAAATCACAAGAAATAGAAAAATACAATGCAACCAAGTCAAGGCCAAATCGAAATCCACACACACAGCAAAAATATAAGACCTGCTATGCGATGGATGTATATATATGCTATTCCTTGTAGGAACTTGGCTAACTCAAAACTACAACGTAACAGTGCACAGCGGCCTACCCAACAACTTCAAACTCAACTTTACCAAACTGTGAATCACTCCTCCCACACCCAACCTCAGATCCGCAAACCAACGTAATGTTTCTAATTGTCTACAGGCCACCGACCTATGACTCTACCGTCATAGACACCTTCATGGACGCCATCACCAACATGGCCATTAAACATGATAACATGATCATACTTGGAGACATCAACATCTGGCTTGAAGAAGAGAACATCAACTGACCCAAAACACTAACTTATCAACTAGCAACAATGTAACTACAACTGGTAAAAGGAGAGATGCACACAGAAGGGCACACACTAGATTCAATCTTCTGCAACAAAAACCTGTTTACAACTGCACCTCCGATGCAAATCCTCCCGAGCAACCACCTCATTATACCGATCATGATCCAACCACCAAGAAGAATATCTAAAAACCTCCCTAAAAACCCTACAATTCTGAAAAGAAACTGGGGAGCCATTAACAATGTGGAACTAAACGTGAGACTGGAAGCCACAAAACCAGCAATCACCATCCTAGACTCAAAGATGAAAGAACAAATACAATCCAAAAAAAGGATCACAAAAACACTAGTTGACATTGCAAAAGAAAAAAACCATTCACCCCCTCACTAAAGGAAACAATCGCAAGGCGGTTAGGTTAATGCCACATCTCAAAGTACTGAAGAAACCAACAGGGAACTGGAAAAAGAATCGAGGGAAACTACGGCCAAAACACATGTCAAAGACAGATTAGATTATACAAAGCCAAACGGGTCACAAAATCAAGCAACACCAACAAATAAATGTTCAAAATCATAAACGAAAGTCGGAGTGAATCAGTGTGAGGAGTCTGTCAGAGTCTAGTAGTCTCTGCAGTCTGTTCGACACGTGGGTGCAAGAAAGCCTCTGCAGCCACTTATTATGCCTGGGAGCATCGGCGAGCTGCTAACACTGACTGGAAGTGTATAAAGAGGAATTCCAGCATGTGAGCATGCGCGTGAGTCAGTGCGATGAGTCTGTTGGATTCTAGCAGTCTCTGCAGTCCATGCAGGATGAGCGGTGAGTATCATTAACCTATTGTCACACTCTTTCTATCCCCATTGACTGTAAATTTGGTATAGATTTCTGTGTATGTATGATTTACGGATTGGAAGGTAGCCTAATTCTAACCTTGCCCCTATTGGGGACGATGAGACGTTGGCGCGATAAATCTAACCCGCCGTCATGACCAAAGGTTGTGCTGTCCAGAGACTCGTTTATGGGAGAAGAGGCGTAAGAGGTGCCCAAGCTTTAAAGTGGGAAAGAGGAAGTGGACAATTTAACGCATCCATCACTATATGGAGCAGCATGCCTTTTGCAAGTTAAACCTGGCAACAAATTAATAACCGCTTTCTTTCTACCGAAGAGTAAATGGGAAAACAGTGAAGGACAGTGGAAAAGTTCCTCTATCCACTAATTCTGTGCCTGTTACGCGAGACACCACAGACTCGTCATCATGTGTATATCTCAGAGAAGCTGATCAGCGTTTTCTAGACACTCCACCTGATGTAGGTCAGTGGTATGTTCCTGATATTGACTGTTTGCTTTCTTCAATAGGCTCATCACCTCTGTTTATACCCCTATGGAAATCTGATATCCCCTTCTTAATGTGTAAGGAGGGTGCGCTTCTGTGGGAACAATCACTGGTGGAATTAAACCAGGTTTTATGTATTTTAGTTTCGCTATACAAGAGCCTTAAAACAGAAACTAAAGCAAACTCTGTGTTGTTGGAATAGCTCCATTTTTAATTTTGATAACGTAAAATTGCACACCACAGCAAAACAGTTGCTGTTCTCACATGGTCTGGTCTATACTAAGGCTGGCGTTCACTCACAAGCTGGGCATAATCCGGAGAGGAATGACAGAGGGGCTAGACCAGAGGTAAGGGCTGGCTCTAGGTAACAGAGTCTTTAAACACAGGTGTTCCTGTGGTCCTCAGCTGTCCGGAGTTGGTGCCCTCGTCGGACCTCATTATGGAAAGGGTAGGGAGCTTTGTATAGGAGAAGTGGTGTTGGACCGCAGAATGGTGTAGGACCTTCAACCATGGCTAGAAAAAAGCCCCCCCCCCCGAAGATCAATATTGGAAAATTAGAATGTTAGCTTAGTTGATGGTCTGGGTAATAATGGTTCACCACCTTTAACAGTGCTAAAACGTGTCCCGTCTCGTACTTCAGTGAAAGTATCTAGACAGACAGATCCAATGAAGAAGAAAACAAAAATTGCCCAGCCGTGAATTTGAACACCCGGGCATCCCTCCAGTTTCTGCTGTGCCTTTTGTCTCAACCCGAAGTAAAAACAACCTTAACTAAAACAGTCACCATAGATTCTTCATCTCGTGATAATGAAATCTTGACAACCTGCCATATTGAGAACATTGTTATTAACATAGGGAACATAAACAAGGAAAACCAGTTTACTAACTCGGAGGGGCCTACCTCCAGATTAGAAGGAAGGCCTACCCCCCTGATGGGTCCATCGAGTCAGAGTGTCTCAGAAATACAAATGAGGATGTCATTGTTCTCTTTGCTCGATTCTCAAAGATCTCCACAATTGTTCATAGCGAGTGACCTCCTTTTCTAGCTCGTGAGTCGCAGCAGTCGAATTTGCGCCCAGTTGTGGGAAGTGGCCAATCCCCTAGGGTGGACACGGCTGGTTTGCTGCCCCAATGGGTCATAAAGAGAGGTGTGTACAATAACAATGGGGTGGTGAAGAAGACCGCCGGTCCATAGGCCTGGGGTGGTGGTTTGAGAGGCTCTTGTAGCATGGGAAAAGGTTCAGTATTATAAGTAACAGACTTAGAACCTAAGTATGGAATTCTGTTTGAAAGTGTGGTCTCTGAAAATAGATCCTGGAACCTGAATCATACGAATGTTTTATGTTTACTATCTGAAGTGCCAAGTTTAGCGGATATATCCACATATGATTTAAAGAGAGTATATTTTCCTGACAGATGCCGGTCGGATAGATCTGTGGTTTATTTTAGATCTGAACTGGTATTTGACTTTGTTCTACAAGAATGTGAATCATTAAGGGTGTTTGGCTTTGATCTAACTAAACATGTGGAGAGTAAAGGTGTGGGTATGGCAGCTAAGGAATGTACTCAACATCTCAGTGAGGAGATTGTATCCTTAAAACGTAAAATGAAGATATCTGAAGAGTCCAGGGGCTGGTCTTGGTCATTGAATGCAACGCAATGTTATAAATCTACAGACACGGGGTCAAACACCAGTGGAAGTGAGTCTCTTTTTCATCCTTTCATGGAATTGGCAGGGCCACTCCTACTTATTCACCAATCCTGATATGGTCCAAGAATCGAAGTCCCATATGGTGGTCTGCCTTCAGGAGATATGGGCCTCATTACAAGCCTGGCAGTCTCGAAATAAGGGTGCCGGTATCAGACACCAGACGGCCAGACTACAAGTATGCCTACAGGGACACCGGTCCCTGCAAGAATGTTTTTTACGGAAACACAGGCACCGTTAGTAACAGTGATGGTGCTTCTGTGTCCCCATTCCCAACGGGAATGGGGACGTACACTTTCTGCCGCCTGACATACTGGGCCGCTGGGGGACTTGTCCCGGTGGCACTCGGATATGAGGTGATAAACAGTGTAACGAGTTTAGCGCCAACCCGTAATGAGGCCCATGGTTACAGAATCCACTGGTGTTTGACTGTACAAGGTCGGTTTTCAAGCTGCAAGACGTGGGTTGATGGGTCGCCCTTATGGCGGTCTTCTATAATTGGTTACATTAGCGAGTAGTCTTGAAGAGTGTGGACCTTTTTTTAGCATACAATCAACTCATGTGGAAATTGGCCCTGGATGGAAAGAGACTCACTTCCACTGGGAGGCGTCATCGCTCACATTTTGATTCTGAATGTGTATTGACATGAGACATCTCTAGTTTGGACTCCACTCTTAAGGTATTTGACTGGGTGTACTAATGCTTGGTGTGAACAATATGTTGGTGGCCAGATACTTTTAGTGGGCAACCTCAATTCTGCATGTATTGACAGCAATTCCCAATGGAACATTATGGGGTATGACCCATCTCTGTCAATAAAACAGCATAGAGGCCAGTAATGGCTGAGATGCATCAGAGCAGTGGGTATTTACTGAACAGATCTGTACAGCGAGACATTCCACACTGTTTGACCTGGTCCAACGGTAAGGCACACTCAACCATCGATTGCATCTTTGTGGGAAGTGGGTGGTTTGAAAATTGTAGCTCGATGAGCATTGTCCCCTCTCCATTTACTGACGGTGCTAAATCGATAGCAAATTTTGTTCTGGGTAATACTGTCAAGAAGCTGGACGTAGCAGGTCCGACAGAGCTGTGCACTTATCCATTAGGGACGCGAATAAACTGGAATGGTGTTTTTGTGGCTAGGGTGAATCACTTCTTAGTGGACGTCCTTATGTTTCACTCTGTTGAATGGAAACATTTTGTGTTTTCGGTGAGCAATTTTGAGGCCTTTGCAAGTGATCTAATACAGTGTAATCAACGTGCGGGTTTGTTAACCCAGAGTAAAAGGCCCAAAAAGCACTTACATGTTTATAATGCACAAGTGACAGCTAAGAAGTGTAACCTAAGGAAGGTGGTCAGGTCCCTAAACAAATAGTTTGCTCTCATCCCCGAAACCAAGAGGAATTTGATAAAACGTACATGTCAGTCAGATAAGAACTGCACTAGACATAGCCGTGGTAAGAGGAGTCAGGAGGATGCTGAAACTGTATTCACTGTTTTAAGAAATAAGAATGCTCAGGTATTCTTGAGCTTCCTGAATAACTCTTATCTCTGGCAAATAGGGAAACAAACCAATGCAGTAGGTGAAAATGAGTGGGTTTTGCATTTGCAACCCTGTCGGTGCCTACGGTTGACCTAGTGTATCCAACACTAGATTGAAGTCCAACAGATAGGATGGACCTAATCTTCTTTGATAATAATGTATACTTGAGGTGTTAAAGAGGATTAGTCCATCTCGTGCAACGGGCCCAAATAAACTATAAAACTTTCTGTTGAAAAATGATCAATAAGCATGGGCAGTAACCCTTAATATCCTCTCTAAGAGCGTGGTGAGACTGCATTGTCCCCATTTACAAGAAGGGTGTGACAACCCGCTCTTTAAATTACAGACCAATCGCCCTCCAGGATGCAGACAGCAAGGTTTTTGCCTCAATCTTGCTGTCCCATCTGGAGGCCTGGGCTCTTGAGGAGGGCAGTTTGGAGAAAAGACAAATTGGATTTCACGCTAATCTGGGAACATCATCAAAATGCTTTGATAATTAAACGTGTTCAACACTAGACCTGGGAGGGGCAGTATGACTCTGTTTTCATTGCCTCGATCGACTTAACAGCAGCATTTGACGCTGTGAATCGTGAGTACTTATGGTCCAAATTTTATCAGTGGGGAGCTCCTGTGGTTTTTTGAGGCTAATAATTGCCATGTTTTGACATTCTAATATTCAAGTGCGGCTGAACTATTCAGGGTCACTCTTGCATCAGATATCCACATTTCATGGTTGCGTTCTGGCACCCTGCCTGTTTAATCTTTACAGATCTGATATAGGTGATTATCTAAAAACTGCCGGACTAATTCCCCGTAGGTTTCATGAACTAAGGACTTCCTGGTTGTCCTATGCAGACAATTTTCTCATCTTTGATTGTACCCCGGTAGGACTCCAGAGGCATATAAATGCCTTTTCAGTTAACATGAAGAAGCATGCCTTCCAGATTAACCCCACAAAGACTAACATACTGCAGTGCTCCATGGGTCGGAAGATAACCAACTTTTGTTGGCATGTTGGCCTAGAACCGGTGGATAAGGTTGAGTCCTTGATTTATTTGGGTATCTTCTAACATTGCTGTTCTAAAGCTTAACCGAGTGGGCTCCATAGAAATATAATCTAGTAGAATGTATGACTTATATTTGGAATGTCAGTCTTTTTTCGCTTTAAAAAAAAATTAATGCATGAAATGGTTTGAAGTTTTAATTAACTTTTGTATGCTTTTTCCTTGTTTTTATGATTAATTACATTGTCATTCTTTTCTTTTTGTATGTGCCGTAATTGTTTGTGTTATTTTGTATTGTTTTTGTTTCATTTAAAGTGTTAAAGGTTTTTTGACCATAAAATAAATAAATAAATACATAAAATAGGAAACCCATCCAACAACCTTGCCGATCACTTCAAAAATAAAACCGCCAGCATCCAGTAAAACATAGAAAGCAAGCCGAAAAGCAGCACTGCCCACTTCAATCAGCCAACACCTCAACCACTAACTATACTAAATAAGCTCTTGCCGATCTCCTCAAATAAATGTAACAGCCTTGTGAGCGAAGCAGCAGAGCAGGTTCTCCAGCAGGTCCATTCCCAGTTGACATCTACAAGATCATCCTCACCCAGAGAACACTGGCAGATTATTACTGCAACCTCTTCACCCACTCACTACAAACAGGAGCCATGCCACGATTTTTCAAACAAGCCTAAATAAAGCCACTTCTCAAAGATACTTTAGGAAACCTGGAAGACCTTACCAACTACAGACCAATTTCAAATATCCCCTACCCAGCTAAAATGCTAGAATGCTATGTATAGGAACAAATTGTAAAATATGTAGAAAACAACCAGCAGTTAGATCAGGCACTTGTAGGCTTCAGACCCATGAGAGGAACGGAAAGTGCACTACTATCTATATGGGGTGATCTAATGACCAACACAGACTCCAACGTCAACTCAGGACTAATACTACTTGATCTCTCAGCAGGCTTCAACAAAATCAACCATGAGGCACTCAACAAAAGGCTAGTAGATTTTGGGATCTGCAACTGAGTTCTACACTGGCTAAAATCCTTCTTGACAAAAACAAAAGAAAAAGCCATGATTGTGCCACTGAAGACAGCACCTTGGAAAACAACATGCAGAATCCAACATGGCTCATCACTATCCCCATTACCCTTCAACATCTACATGAACCTCCTGATCAACCTCATCATGAATATGGCCTCACCTGCTATAACTATCCAGAACATCTACAAAATCAATGCCAGCGAAGAACAAAACCAAACACTAACTTACTAACTCACTGAGCTAAACCAGTGGACGAGCACCAACAGCCTTAAACTCACCCCGGACAAAAGAAGACTCATGCTTGTACCCAACTGGTAGTACATGAGTCACATGGAGCTTGTCTGGATGATCAGCACAGATGAGGGACGAACAAGGCACTGAGGTTGCTAATGATTCCTGCTAAAATGGGAAAGCAGGGACCACTGAAAAACCCCTGGTTTGCCTGCCTGGTATGAGTGTGGGTTGGACAAACGTTTCTTGAATTGTAATTGGTTATTTATAACACGCTTAATACCCAGAGGTTTCTAAGTGCAGACGCAGGGATCAAACCTGTGTTGCTCCATGTCATCTTGCTCCCAAGGCGAGCACATTGCCCCTGAGCTATCCTCTTGAGACATGATGCCGTGAAGGGAATGGTAAGAGGCTCTGGACACTCTTCTTCTGAGGTGAGGAGATGAAGCCATGGGTATCAGGCTGGTGTGAGAATAACAGAAAGTAATTATGGAAAAAGGGGAAGGACACATAGGGTGGGACGTATGTGGATAACAAGTTAATGGCCTTACCTTGGGTGAGGCAGTCAGGGACATGTTGTGGTGTACTGATGCAAAAACACCACCCTATCCTTTGTGGAGTAAAGCTGGAAAAATCACTTCTCCCTTGAAGCATGTACAACATATAAGTAAAAAGTCTTGAAAGTCTGCTTGGAGTAATCCTAACTATGACTACCTAAAGTCTTCCTATATTGCTCTAAACCTATGGTAATTTACTTGTACTGGTAGGGGTAATCTCTGGATTTTTAAACACAGCTCTCGGTGCGATAGCCGTTGCAAAGACACAATAATGCACGTCTTTTTCATTTTTGTAGCCACAAACCGGAAGTTGTTCTATCACTTCCGGTTCACCTTGCCGGAATCACATGACTAGCATCTGTCGGTGGCCATCTGGAGAGCAGGCACCACGCCAGACGCCGGTCCTGAGTTGTATGACGACCGCTGCACTCCCGTGATGCAGCTTGCTTCAAACGTGGATCTCTCCGACCCATGCGTAAGTACAGGAGGGGGGCAGGTTTTGGTGATTCCTAACAACAGCGACCCAGTGAACAACATCCTCATTCCATGGCCCACTGATCTAGGAAACCTGCCAGAACCATCCAAAAAATCTTGGAATCCTAATGGATAACAAACTAAAACTAGAACGACAAGTCAACACCATAGTAAAGAAATTCTTCTTCCATCTACACATGATAAAGAAGATACTTCCTTATCTCTCTTTCAAACACTGAATGCTCACCGTCATTTCTCTTGACATGTCAAGAATAGACTATACCAATCACATCTTCCTCGGGATGCCAGAATACCCCATGAGGAAGCTACACCAAATTCAGACTGCAGCAGCAAGACTAGACTACTCCTTAGGCTCACTAGAAGAGAACACATTACCCTAGCACTAAAAACACTGCATTGGCTACCAGTCAAAAAAATTGATCTTCTTCAAAACTCTCTGCATAACACACAGAGCGATCCACAGCCAAGGAGAGGAATTCATACAGGAAAAAATACAGGAAATATTCACCATCTACAAACCAACTTGAACGCTAAGATCCAACAACAACATCTGCTTTGAACCAAAACAACACACAGAACAAAGATTTGGGGATCAGCATTCTCCTGCATAGCAGTGAAACTATGGAACCTGGTCCCAATGGAAATACGAACAGCAAAAGATCACCTACAATTCATGAAGCTAATAAACACATAGCTTGTTAACGCACCGAGAAATCACCAGAGAGAGAAACCCCACCACTGCAACGAAAGAGAACACCTCAAAACCGGACCACCCAAAGAAATATCCAATGTTAAACTGAAAAGCAACAAAATAAGTCAAAGGGTTACGCCAATGCAAAAACAATCCAGACAAACCCCGACTAACCCTGATAATAATTCTCTAACACTCTGCATGCCCACCATTCAACCCAGACCTTCACCAGAAAACACCCAAACTGCAAGCACTCTTTCAATTCTCCAAAACACCCAACACACACATGAAACACTCACATACAACCACACACAAAACATCACACAATGACAATTAAGTACAACCATTACCAGCACATAGTTGGTTTTTCCCCCGAACTGAAGCTACCAACAGCACATCAAAGATATCTTGCACTTGGCCCTCTCAACCCTACTTACTAACTAACCACCCAAGCCCCCTTCCTTTTCCGATACGTCTGAGCTCTTGGAGAGCATAAGAAATGAGAGCAGTGCACGGTACACGCCACAATAACATAACATAAATCTACTGAGCATATTAATGTAGATGCAACGTATGCAGCTCTGATAGGTGTGTTGGCTCCCTTTGTTAATAAGACTTGTTCTATAAGTTATTTTTGAAAGGACAAACGTTCGGTAACCATCTGTTATGGAACATTAATTTCGATCTAAAAGAAACGGGGGCCTAGATGTATTCATTCTGCATATCCTGAAGATTAAGTAGAAGAAAGAAATAGATGACTAAATGTTTTGATTCTGCTTAGTCCCGAAGTAAAATTGGGGGCCTTTGTGAAGCCTGTAAATATTTGTTTTGCTTGTGTCCTAATAGGACAGTTTCATCTTTGAAAGTTTGTCTTCATATGTTGCATTAAAAACATCTTGTTGTAAATAGATTTTTTTATGAAAGGATATGCCATCTAAAATTGTGAGAACTTAGCATCCCTCCACACACAATTAAACATAGCACACACTATTTTGAACCATTAATAAGATTATGCAAATAGATTTAAAAATCGATTTTATTATGGAAGTAATTATTTTTACCAAAAAAAGATTATTTTTAAAAACCCAAATTGTTTAATGATTTGCACTTAATGCAACGAGCAGAAATTAATTGAGGTACAACTGTAAATAGTTGGTTTATTGTTTGGTATTTCTAAAAGTCAAAGCATCATTGATAAGGATTTTAGTGAGAATTAATTAAAGGTTTGAAATCAAGATTGATGCATAGTTTTTATTGTGGTGATTCAAGAGCACACATGCAAATATATTTTAATAACCACCATACAAATACACACCAAGTTATTAATTCTTGAAGATTTCAAAGGTTAAATGGCTGTTCCACGGAGTGAAAATGAATATGCTCGTTTGAAATCAAATATCTTGGAACTGAAAGTATATTCATAACAGACTGATTCTAAACACATACGCCCCCCTTCCCAAAAAGGGAGAGGAGTAGAGAATGGCATATTAAAAAACATGTTAAAATACATGGGAAGAATAAAGTAAGATAATAGGGTTTTATCACTGACACATCCTTTTCTATTTTTTATACCATGGATTAGCAACGCGTTACATTTTACCGCTGAGGGACCACTCTCTAACTAAAGACTAGAGAGTGCTCACATAAGCTGGATGTCGAAATGAAATGCCCCAGATTAAAAAATATGATTTTTTTGTAATCTTTAACCTGAAGAGAGTCCCTTACTCTGGGGCAAAGGTCAGATGGGTGTTGGGGTTAAAATACATGTCACATTATCGAATGAGGCAACAAAATCTGTGACAAGGGGGAAGTGACAGACAGCTGCATCTCGTGTGCTAGACCTCATGAATAAGTTCTTGGGACAGAATAATAATGTGAGAGCCAAATAATTGTAGCAGCTGCCCCGGCCCAGGGGGTAATGCCATGCCCCAGATCACATGTGGTCCGGCATCTGGACCCCAAAGTGGTTCCAATCACACAGGGGTGGCACCAACACCTTGTGGCAAGCAGGTAAAGCCTGCACGGCAAGAACAGGCTCACCACCATGACACAGCACAGGACACTGCCATGTAGAGAAAGAAGAACTTCCATGATGAAGAACTCAAAATCCTCATGGACTACATGACCATTCACCACCGTGAAATGTGCCAGCATCCGGGGAACACACATACAACTGCTCAGCGTATGGTGCATTGGCAGCATGTCACAGATGAGATCAACGCCTTAGGGTTTGAGAAGCGCACTTCTGCACAGATATTGAAGCGCTGGAATGATCTCACCCGTTGCACCAAGTCCAAGCTTGGTGCCAACCTGGCCTCTGCTCTGACAATTGGAGGGGGTCACCAGAGGAGGGGAAGCTGACCCAGCATGAACCATATGAGCCAATTAATTCTACTGGAGCAGCTGCAAGGTGTTGTGAGGCCTGGAAAATTACAAGGACATGTCTGGTGAGTGCCCAACATTGTGCATCCTGAGTACGTGAAGTAATGCATCACCAAGATGTATAATTGTAGTGCACATCTGGCTGCATTGGAATGACTGCCCCAGGTGAACCGTGTTATGTAGTGTACTGACTCCTGTCCAGTGTATACAAGACTGGATACAAACCATGTGTTGTACATCAGTTGAACATGTCATAGCATAACCCCCAGCATCTGCAACATGTTACCACAACATACACAGTTGTTTGCTGGATCCTTGATGTGAGTGACTCTGCTCTGCTACACATGTGCAAGTGTCCTGAATACTAGTTACACTTCATGCCATGCAGGGTATTGTATCTCTTTTTACACATGTACGTATGTGATGCTATGCTACATAGAACATCCAAGATGACACCAACACGCCTTATGGCGTGCCCTGAGTGAGTGTACATATGTCCAGACTGTGCACATCCCAGCTGCCCCAATGGCAATAACTTCTGAGGCAAATTGTTGTGAGGCCTGCTCCCTGTTACCCTCCCACACTCAGCCCACACTCCATAGGTTCATACCCCTCTCCCTCTTGTGGGTCACTGTACCTTGTTCTTATCTTCAACTCCATTGACTTACTCACTCCACTTCACGTACCTTGTCTAGGTGGTACTCTTACAGCCATACATCACATGGGGCTATTTCCTTTTTTCCAGACGTACAGCATGTTCCCATTTTGTGCAGTCCCTGTACCAAGAAAACACTGGTGTGGCATGTGATGGATGTGGACTTGGATGTGGATATGTGCATCTGCCTGTTGCCATGTCATGTAATTGGACATCACAGAGGCACATGTCCATGCCCATTTCATTGGTATTAGTCAACAGCTTGCAGTACCATGGGCCAAAATGTGCTTCTTAATGACCCCATTGGTTGGCAATGTGTCCACTGGCAGCATGGCCCTGAGCAGGGAATTTTGTAGCCAGTCTGAATATGCCATGCTTAGATAGCTTGTTGTCCATAGTTTGTGGATGCTGGATTTCTTGTGGTGACATGCCCTGCATTTTATTGCATGATAGCAATGTGAACACATGTTTACTGTAGACATGTTACACATGACTCCTCATGTCTTTTTCTGTCCATGTGCAGATGAGTATGCACCAGATACAGATGAGGAGGAAGAGGATGAAGAAGAGTCTGTGGTGCTTCAGACCACCAGAGGAGGACGTGGCGTGGCAGGCCATGAGAATCCACTGGTGCTACAGACCATCCTCAGCCATGCTTCATACACTTCTGACTCTGGATTCAAACGGCTCTGAATCTGAGCCGGATGTGCAGTCCTCAATGCAGGCCGAGGTGAGTGCACCAATGGCTGGAGCAGTTGGGGCCTGTGAGTCTGCAGGGGGTGAAGTGCCTTCAAAAGGCTAGTCAGTGGTGGTACGCTCATCTGTGGTGGTTACTGCTGCAAGGCCACACTCCCATCTATTGGTTTCTGGTCTTGGGACAGATGTCCAAGGGAGTGTTGCAGTCCTGCAACCAAGGACAGCGGCAATGCAGCAAGGGCCATGCACCCTTGCATCAGGCAGGTATGGGCCCTGCACATGTGGGGGACGTGTGCATGCTGGGCAGACAGAGTGGGAGCAGCAGATGCTGCGTTCCACACACCGACAGGGTGCTGCTTTGAGAGTTTGGCTGAGGGGATGGATAGGGTGGCCATTTCCATGATCACCGCAGCAACACAGGTGGAGCAACAGCTGCAGGTAATGCGGTCCACATGCTGCTCCAACAGTCTGCGCATGGAGGCCAACATCAGTGTCTGCAGGCATCCCTGCTTGCAGTGGGTCAGGCACACAGGGATGCCCTGAGCATGAGTTGTTGGCCCACAGCTCTGCAATCCATGAGGAACATGCATCCATCAGAAGACTGTTCTGCTTGAAGGCGTTATCACTGAGGCAGAGAATCTCGGAGGAAGTCTGCGCAACACGTGAGGTTGTGCATAGTGACCTCCAAGCCCTCTGTCTGCTGGTACATTAATCAGTGTCACACATGGCAGCTGCCACTGAGGACCAGGCCAGGGCACTGCGTTGGTGAGCCTCCAGCACCACTTCCATCTGCAGATTCAAGACAGGATGGGGGTGTCAGCACAGACATGCATCCTGGTGCACCGTAGCCGTGCAGTCAGTGAGCCCATGGAGGGGATGTATTAACCTTTTTTTGGAACGATGCCATGCACCAAACCCCTCCCCCTTCCTGGGTCGTCAGGATGGCATGTGCAGGTAACTATGGGTTCAGTGTATCATCATACATGTATGCTGTGTGAATGGTACTTAACTATGCCTGTTGTAATGTCTTGTCCCATGTTGTTTCAGTAGTCCGTAATGAGGCAGTGACTGCTGTCCTGGGGAGACACCCTGCACCCTTTGATGCCAATGCTCGCTTGGCCCTCAGTCAGGCACTGGCCCTCCTGTCACTCATTCGGAGGCACAGTTCCCTGTGAAGGTGATGCTAAGTCAGCGTGTAAGCATGAGCACTGCCTTGCATGTTCAGCATGCGTCATTGTTCCCCGTGTGCATGTGGACGTTTTCTATATATGTGCTTTGCATGCTACCATGCCAGACTTTTTTTTAAGTAGTACCCATGTCAATATCTTCCTCCCTCTATCAGCTCAACTATGCCTGCACCTACTGTGGCGTAGTGCATATCATTGGCCATCTCCAATTCAGGCTGTGTACTCCTTGAAGTGTTATTAACTTGGCATTCCCTCTCACTGTCACTCCCTCTGTTGTGCTACGCTGCACTCATGGGCAGATCACTATCTATGTCCTGTCACCCTCTTGCAACCTGTAGTCCTTCTACAGTGTGTGATCTCAGCATATTTTCATGCTCCATTCATGTGTTGTTATGTATGTGCATGCTTGTTCTGTTGTTAATATGCATGTCATTGTATTTAGGGTATGTGTCTCCCGATGGGTTTCATTGTATGCAAAGCAGGTGGGTACCCTGTGCAAGTAAGTGAAGGGCATTTGCAGACACTTGTGTGGTGTTTGGCTGGGAGTCTTGCACTGTGTGTGATCACTTGGAATAGACTTGTCTTGTGGGGCACCAGTACTACTTCTTTGGTGCATGTGTCACATGGTGTGGGTCTGGTCCTAGGTTTGGGTATGGTGTTGTTTCTATGGATTGGTGGGGCCACAAGTTTCAGATTCCTAATTGTTGAGCCAGCTGAATGTGGCCTGTGACAGGTGTTGATGGTTGTGCTGGTGTGTGTCTAATTGCACTTTGCAAATGTGTACTGAGTGACAATTTGCATCCCTTGCAATGTTTTTGGGGTAATGGTTTGATGGCACATTTGGCCTCTCTTGGTCAGGGTTCCCCAATTATGGTGTGCAGCCCCAGTTACGATCCACAACCATGGAGCCATTGATGCACTTTTTTTGGATGCTATGTTGTGAACCGGCAAACTATGTTGTGCAGTGTTGGTGTTTTCACAAACATGTCCCATGCATGTTGCACAATCGTGTTTGCAGCTTCAAGTTGACCACAGCTGGGTGCATGGTACAGATGCATTGAATTGAATGCACAATTGGACCAATTGTATGCTGTCACAATGACGTGTGCATTGACCTTGCACTTTTCCATTGCATCCTACCTTTTGCGTTAATTCATGCTTGCTTGCTGTATCACATTGCTTAGTCTGTTGCCTCTGTGACCAGCCTTCCTGTCTGACATCGTCCTCCATGAAATGCTGCCTCAAGCACAGTCCTGTCTGGAGTGCAAGAGGTGAGTATTTGTGTACTGGTCTTCTTGTTCTTTGCATCATGTGTTCCCATTACTATGTTCACAGCACTGTCCCTGTACTATGCTGGTGGTGGCATGCCTTGTAATGTCATTGATTGTATTCCAGGGGTATCCCTGCTTATTTGGGTGCTCAGTTATCTGCATATCTGATGTCTTCTCATTGTCATGCAGCATGTTGACTGATGCATGTGTTGTGTATGTGCCATCAGCTTGGGCAGAGACATTGCTAGGGGGGGATGAGGGGGCTATAGCCCCAGGTCTTTTGGTTGTAGCCTCGGATAGAAGGTTAGGGACTACAACCAAGAGGCTATAGCTAGCCCCGAATCCCATCAGTCCCGACATTACCTTAGCCCCTGATCTTTTCCAGACCTAGCAACACCCCTGAGCTTGGGAATGGGGATATGTGACATGCACATTTGCTGCATGTCATCCAGGGGTCAGGCAGTGTGGGGTTGTTCTTGTTTCTCAGTGTGTGTGTTTTGTGTGTTTGAATTGCATGCAGTGTGCAGGTGTTGCTGCATGTGTGCTGGGGTACATGTTGATGGTTGTCTTGTGAGTTGTTGTTTGCATGTGTTGTATGTTTCTGATGGGGGCATGTGGGACTTGAGTTTTTGGGTGCCTTGATGTGTTGGCTGCACTCTTTCATTTTTTCCATCAGGGAATGATGGCTATTTCCTTGGATGATTTTTGACTGTCGACTGCATACCCATGGGAGAGGCAAGATGTGCATTTACCTTGAGCCTTATGGAAAGGCTACTTTAGTTACTGCATGTCTGGATGTGGGCATTCTGGTGTGTCGCCCTCTTTGTCACAATTGTCAATTACCTCTTTGTCCTTTGTTATTTTGGGATGGGGTGTATTGTGTTCATGTTGCCAGATTCTGTCACATGTGATTGTTACTGCAGTGCTTTTCAACACCCCACAATATGGACATGTTTGTGTGCATCATGCACATTTTAGGACATGTGTGCAGCAATGTGCCATTGTGCTTCTTGTATTTTGTGGACATGTTACTTTTGGAGGCCATGTATGGCTTGCAGCTCAGGCATGATGTTTGAAATGTTTCTTGATTTATCGCAGCTTGGTATGTTAGTTAGTCATATGGTATGGTGTTGGTGCGAAAGGGGTGATTTCATTCAATGATTGGCATGGTGGTAGTAGTTTACTCCCTCTTCAATGTGTTTCTTTTTGAGACACAAAATGGAATGCACACACATTTGCACTTCCATGGGCACTTTCTCAGGTTGGTTTTGTTGGCACAGTGGATTGGTCCATTGTCATCATTCAATGGCACCTGGGATTTTGCAGGATCATGTGCACCCCAAAGCGGAAGGATTTTAGGTGAAAAGATTGCACATGCTTGGTACGCGCAGCCTCATTACGTGCCCTTTGCCCAGCTATTTGAATGCAGTGTGCTTGTGGGTGTGTATTGTGTACCATCACCATGTCCACCGGGACACCGCGCTGTGTTGCAACAGTGTGCAGTACACATGCTGTCACAATGATCCTGCAGACTACTGGTGGTGCATATAACACTCCACTATACCCCGAGTTGCAATATGGGCAGTGTTGTACATTACCTCGGCAGGTTCATTGGGGTTGAGTATGGGCTTCATCATGTATGTGCTCAGAGGGTAGGCACTGTCCCTGTAGATGTGAGAATGGTTGTCATTGTCATTTGTTGACAGTGTCTATTGGTCTGTGAGCAACCTGCATGCATGTTCATGGCTGTTCATACTCACCAATGACCCATGTGTTGCCATGCTTCCCAGCTTCCAGGGCCAGGTATAGCGGAGACATCCTGAAGATGTAACTATAATGTGTGCTACCAGGATTGTTGGCATACACTTCAGTAATGATGCCATTGGCATCACACACAACCTGAACATTGATGGAGTGCCGATGGTCCCGGTTGTGGTAGATGTGCTCTGTTGCTCTAGGTGGACGTAGAGCAACATAGGTGCAATCAGTAGCACTTAGCACTTTTAGAAAGTGTGCCACCCCATAAAAAGCCTGGACCACTGCTTGCCTTTCTGCGACTTTCTGGGCACATAGATATGCCGCCGGGCAGAAGGATGTGCAGTTATGATTTCCAACAACTGGTGTAAGCAGCGAGACTGCGTGGCCTGGGAGATGCCAACTACTGTGGCAGTGGTCGACTGGAATGACCCAGTGGCCAAAAAATACAGAGCAGTGAGCATCTTTTCCAAGGGGCTCAGTGCTTGGGAACACATGGTGGGTGATGTGAGGTCATCTTCCCTCTCCCTGACCACTGCTAGGATGATATGGAGCGGAACCTATACCTGCCTTAGACCTGGTCATCAGGCATCCCAAAAAGGCTGGTCTGTGGGTGGAAGATCCCGGGCCAAGCCATCCTCCTCCTTCTGCAGTGTCCCTGGATGATTGCTGAAACAAATGGTGCATTCATCGTGGCTGTATCTGTGCATTTGTTGTGAGCGAGTGCTTTTTATGCATTTGTTAGTGTACGCGTTGACGTTTATGCCTGCTATCGCGTGGCATAGATGTTTAGGGATTGGCGCATGCTTTTTTGTGAAGAGGCGTTTGTTGTTCAATTCCATGAATAAGTTTGTTTTGCGCACGTTTGGGCGGTGCGATTGTTTGACGGTGGAATGTCCCTCGTAATCCCAACTTTTTTGCTTGTTCTTCCGCATTCCGCATGTTTCCCCCCCTTTTTAGGTGGCTGCGCAGGCCCGGCCAGACCCCCTCTTGGAGTCTTGTGCAAGCCGTTCGTCGAGTCGCAGTAACGCGGTGGACCAGCACGGATTTCTCGCAAGTCACGGGTAAGCCCCATGCATTGTTTTCCATGAATCGATGAACGGGGACTTGCCCGCGATTTCGCGTCAAGTACCCTATTTTCAGTGCATATTATTCCTTGAATCAGGCCCATGGTGGCCAGTGATAAAGTCGCCTGGAAAATGGCCAACAGGGGCCAACATTTCCCAAAAAATGCAAGTCCCAGTAAAATCAAACACCTTCCCCAAATATTCGACGATTGGAGTTTATAATATAAAATGATACCCCTTCTAGAATATTTGGGAAACATAGGGCCTCATTCCGACCCTGGCATTAACCAAGGCGCTATTAGCTGGTTGGTTTTTTAACGCCTGCAAAAAGCAGGCGTTAAGTACCAACCCGCAAAGGGAACTCGGAATAGGGCGGTAAGGGTTTAACGCCACCGGTCTCGTTAACGGTGACCGTTAACCCTTACCGCCCTACTCAGAATGACCCCCATAGTTTATTGCCTAGCTGGAGACTTTTTCCAGGTGACATTATCACATGGAACTAAATATATATAAATAAACTGTAAGGAAATAACATATTTTCATTCCAAACCGATATATTGAGAAATAAGAAGAAGTGAAAATATGGTGATCTAAGCGGTGTGGTAGCACTGTAGCACTTTCAAATCTTCACACTTCTGAGCAGGGACAAACCCTTTAGTTGCTCTATAAACTGTACCTTAGCAGTGCTCCCTTCCAGTGTAAGTCTCTGCATGGGGTTCTCTGACAAAGAAGGAACTGTAATGAGCATGAGATGCTTCAGTAGGTCCCACTATTGATGTTTTAAGTCCACATGTCTTTAGGTGGATTCTCTTGTGGAAATTGAGCTCTATACACATCTAGACGATTTGCTGTCCTATCCTCCTGTCTGACATGTGTATGTGTAGAGTGGAGCAGCAAGTGGTGCAGTCTAGCATTCCCCCCTTGCAGTCTGTCTACTGTGTCCTTGTGAGGAAGGATGAGCATTTTGTTCAAAGCATTCTCCCTCTCCTGGAGTGAGTCACACAGTGTGGAGCAGCGAGTGGTGCAGTCTGGCAGTCCCCCCTTGCAATCTGTCTACTCTCTCCTTGTGAGGCAGGAGAAGCGTTTTGTTGAAAGCATTCTCCCTCAGGCGGAGTGAGTCACGGAGAGTGAAGCAGTGAGTGGTGTGGTCCGGCCAGCCGGACACAGCATCACATCTAGCACCAAGTACCACGCACCAAGCAATAAAGACCAGGGTACTGCACGTAAGATCTTCAACATGGGATGAGTGGGACCTCTCGACTAGGAACTTAGAATCTTGGAAGCTTTATTCACCGAACCGGCAAATAGGGGTAAGGAGAACTTGCCTTGATAAAAACATTACAGGGTTGGCTGGCCAAAACTTGCTCCTATATGACTTGCTGTTTGGGTGTCTCCAGGGGGGGCGCCTAAACACACCTGCACACGTGCACCCATAGAGTCCTTTATTGACAATATCAAGTAGAGCACCGTGATCACTGTTTGTTGCTGCCGTGGGTATAGCACGGCTGCACACTCATGCACTTGGAGATTTTAACAGCAAATTAAAACTTCAAGAGAGGGATCTCCTTTGGCAGCCCTGAACTACTATATGTGTGTGACAGACACAGTGCACTAGTGACACATACCAATATATTTGCCCGCAAAGTGGCTTGTGAGTAGGGTGACTGCGGCGTACGTGTACCCTTTGAGCCTGAAACTAGCCAATAAAACAGGTTACATATAAAAACAAGCCAAATACCTGCTGTTCTTGTGGGATTACCACATATTGAAACCAAGACATTTATTAAAAAAACAACCTAAAATAACGTTATTCTTGGAAAAACCTGAAATCCCAGAAGCGGTTAATCCACCTCAAGAAGTGGATAACGCAAGAATCCTGGCAGAGGTCCAGGTCAACGCAAGCGTCCTGACAGAGGTCAAGGCACTTCCTCCTGCTCACCCGCCTATGGTGTTGCCACTGAGAATGGAACCTATTTAGGGTATAGCGGTTGAATTGGTGGACGTGGCACCACAGAAAGCAGAAACATAGGGCCTCATTACACGTTGTGCGGTAGGGATTTAACGTTACCGGTAAAGGAATACCAGTATCGTTAAATCCCATGCCAATTACGACCTGGCTCACCGCTATTAGCGGCACCGCTAAGTAAAATGTCAATAATAGGGGCTAGTCCGTTTGCACGAGACCCTCCATCACGTAAATAACGGCATGCCGCTAATAGACACCATCACAAGCCAAGCGGACATGCTAATAGCGTCATGGTAAAGCCCCCAAAACCCCTTACCGCCATGGCGCTAATACCGGTATCGCAAACCATCCGTTAATAGAAATGAGCAGTGTTCCCACCTGCCACAGGTGGACACAAACAGCACAGGTGGAGGCAATGGACACTGTGGCAGCACAAAAGGAGCACACCACACCAGTTAACACACCCCTTCCCACACCAAGATGGTTCCAATACTAGCAGCATTACATGGGCTGGAGGACATGATTGCAGTGCAGCACCAACAACAACAGGCAGCACAGAGGATATGCAGGAGGAGGAGGAGGGCAAGACAGGCAGCAAGCACCACCAGGGCACCTAGTCATACCACAGAGGCAGCCACCAATCCCCAGGATCACAGCCAGTCCATTTAACCTAACCCCTGAGCAGATACACACCCTGTACCGTCTGGACCGGGATACCATCACCAGCATTGTGGACATGATACATGACGACATTGTCAGCCTCATAGACATCCGAAATGCCATCCCCCCTCTACTCAAGGTGGTGACTGTGCTCCACTTCCTGGCCACAGGCACCTACCAGAATACAGTGGGGCAGATGCATGGCATCTCACAACCAGTATTCTCACGCACGCTGAACCAGGTACTCGATGCCCTCCTGAAGCATGCACCTGAACACCTATTCATGCCACGGACTCCCCAGGAGATCGCAAACACCAAAGTTGGCTTCTATTCACTGGCAGGCCTCCCAAGTTGCATTGGGGCCATCGACTGTACCCAGGTGGAATTGGTGGTCCCACATCACAATGAAGTAGTCTACCGAAACAGGAAGCAATTCCACTCCATCAATGTCCAAATGGTATGTGACGCTAACAAGATAATCACTCATTGTTGTGCCTGATTTCCCGGATCAACCCATGATTCCATGGTCCTGCGGAACTCAACCATACCACGCTACATGGAGCGACAAGCCAGACTACGTTTGTGGCTTCTTGGTGAGTAGTAGGGCAAGCACATGGCAGTGTGATTGGGGGGGGAGAGATACATACTCCAACTGGGTGTGATTGGGGGGGAGAGATACATACTCCAACTGGGTGTAGCCTGTCGTCCGTAGGACAAATGGACATACAGATGTACGCCAATGTCCATCAGGGAAGGCCGCAATGTTCTTGAGAAGAACCTGCATACAATTATAAGCTACACAACATAGAGAACAATCCAGGTCTACGAATATTACACATCCATCCACATCCACATTGCACATTATGCCACACCACATAATACACGATTCAGCAACATGGCGTCAAGATGGTAATACAGTATCAGCGCAGCACAACATCAATACAGAAATGTGCCCTTGAATGCATGCAAAGGGATCAACCATAACCATTGCATTGAACCACACACCTATAGCACCAGTGAAGTGATGCTGCACAGCATGGCAACATCAATGTCAGAATGGCTGTACACTAGCAGTGTGGTACCAAATATGCCTGGGCTCAGGGACACCTAAGACCTGGCCTCACCCAGGACATTTCAATTGCTGTTGGAGGCATGATTCGGGCATGTCCACTTGCAGGGTCAAGTACACCTTTGCACATTGCAGTCACACAGATCGTCTGCATGCATGCTGGTAGTCGTGGATCACAATCAGTATGCATAGTTAATTTGTGTGACATGTACATGTCACTCCAGAGTTGAACAGTAACATGTCCCCATTCTTCCCCCCACACAGGTGATGCCGGCTATCCCCTGAAGAGGTGGCTCCTTACCCCTGTACGGAACCCACAGAACCGGTACGAAGAGGACTACAATCGTGCACATACCCGTACCCGTGTCGTGATTGAGGAGACATTTGGCCTTTTGAAGACACGGTTTAGGTGCATAAGCAGGTCGGGTGGCGCTCTCCTGTACGGCCATGAGAAGGTGGCCAAGATCACCATGGCATGTGTCATGCTGCACAATATGTGTATCAGACGGAATGTGCCACTGCCCCCTGATGTTCAAATGCAACCACCTGATGAGGAGGATGATGGTGATGAGGGCGGAGGTGACAGGGATGCAGGTCATGCAAGGGGCGATGGCCAAGAGGGACGTGATGTGAGACAGCATCTGATCAACCAAATTTTCTGAGTAATATGGTTTCACTCTGTACGATGGATATGGGTAGAAATACACTGGTGTCTGTGTTGAAGCGCACAATGGACCCTGTCACCAATAAAGTAAACATACACAATGAAGAAGTCCAAGCCTGTGTTTTGATTAATCACCAGTGTATTAAGGAATTTAAAGATGTATAAGTGCATGTCCCCAACCATCCCTCCACCCTTCCCCCTTCCCCCAAAACAGTCCCGAAACACCCTTCCCCCCTCCCCCAACAACAATCCCGAAGCACCCTTCCCCCTCCCCCCACAACAGTCCCGAAACACCCTTCCCCCCTCCCCCCACAACAGTCCCAAAACACCCTTCCCCCCTCCCCCCACAACAGTCCTGAAACACCCTTCCCCCCTAACCCCCACAACAGTCCCGAAACACCCTTCCCCCCTCCCCCCACAACAGTCCCGAAACACCCTTCCACCCCTCCCCCCACAACAGTCCCGAAACACCCTTCCCCCCTCCCCCCACAACAGTCCCGAAACACCCTTCCCCCCTCCCCCCACAACAGTCCCTTATGTGTCTGGCACTATGTAGTTGTCCAGATGCACGCGTGGAAGGTTCACCCTGCAGTCCCTATTCCCCATTGCCACCACTAGCATTAGGAGGCTGGGTTGACGTGCGCCTGGTGCGCATGGAGCGGCGGAGGGGGCTTGTCTGCCTCGAACTAGCGGATGATGATGTGGCTGTCTGTCCGGGTGGTGGTGGTGGGAACTGGCGGTCCATCGCGTCCGCTATCCGTGTGAGGACCTGCCTGAGTTGGCCAATCTCCCCACACAGCCTGTTGGTACAGGCCTCAATCGCCTCCCTTGAGTGCCTGGCAGTCTCTGTTATCTCCCCCCCTGAGAGGGGCAGCCTCCTCCACATGCTGCCCAACCAGCACAGTTATGACCTCTTGGCGCTGCATGATGCTGGCCAGGTCAAGGGCACTGTGGCATTCTGGTGGTGTAGCTGCTGCGCCTTCCTCTGCTACCAGGACTGATGAAGCCACCGGTGGGCTACTGAACCCTCCGATGTTGTCCTCACCAGACTGGCCATGGACACTGGACCCAGGTGTTTCCTGTGGAGTTGCCTCTGGGCTTCCTGGGGGGTTTGGGGTGTGAATTTCCATGGGGAACTCCATTGGGTCCTCCACATCTGAGAGCGGTGCTGTGGCTGCCACCTCTCCTGTGGAACTTGTTGCAGCAGAGGGTGGGCCTCCCTGGCCGGAATCTGTGGTGGGGGGTTCACTTCAGAAGGTGGGGCAGTTGTTGCTGGTGTGGACAGTTGTATGTTAGCAGTGGCGCTCCGCCGATGTTTGGCACTCTGCATGGGGACTCTTCTCCCTTTGCCCCTTGATGTCGTGGGGGTGTCCCCTGTGTCCTGTGGCCTTGGTTTTTTCGTGGCATGGGGTGCCTGAGTTGCAGTGCCAGGATCTTCACTGTCTGTATGTGAGCCTGTCGGGGAGAAAGAGGGGGATGGCATTGGTAACAGTTCTATGTACTTCATGCAGAATACGTCAATCATGCTGTTATGAGCATTTGGACATTGGTAGGGATGCAGGTGATGTGTCTGTTGAGTGGTTCATCCATGCATGGTTGTGTGTTGCACTTGTCTCTGGTGATGTGTGCATGTGTGTGTGTTTGGGTTTGACACTGACTTGGCCAGGGTTGTATGCATGTATGAATGTTTGCGCATCCATGAGGTGATTCTGGGCTCACATTTGGGGGGACCTGAACATTCACAGTGCATACTTTCATGTGTACACTCACCTCCATCTGATGTAGTTGCAACACCATGCTCCATGGTCCTGACTCCCTCAATCGATTCAACTCCAATCATGTTGGCGCAGGTCTCTTCCAACTCCTTTAATTTTATCAGCGAATCAGATCCACCTGCTGTGGCTATGTTGTGGTTCGCAGACAGGATGCTTCTGACCCGGAGGCGGAGATCATCCCACCGCTTTCTGCACTCCCAGACAGTGCGGGTGGTGGTGCCCACTGCACTCACTTTCAGGGCAACCTCTGCCCAGATTGCCTTCTTGCGGATAAGGGTCTCCAGACGCATGTCGCTCGCAAATACGTCGGCATTCGCTGCAAGGGTCTCTGTGAGCATTGTTAGCTCCTCGGTGGTAAACTTCTCGTTGCGCTGGCGGTCGGTTGTTTTTTTAATAGCCTTATGCATGGCGAGGGTGCCCTTGTGGCTTTCCAATAGTGAAGTATTCAAAACAGGTCCAGGGGGCAGAGGATGGCAATGGATTGTGTTTTTAAAGATGGCCGCCGTGCTCCTTCCCGTTCCTGTGCGATGACGCTATTTCCGGTTCCTCTATTTAACGGTGACCGCTAATTGCGATGGCCGTTATTAGCGGTGACCGCTATTTGCATGTTGCGGGAGGTCGGAAGTGCTTTCAGCGCTTTCATCGGTGCCGCTAAGGGTCTTTTTGGGGTATTTAGGGGCATGGCGGTAGGGTCATTACCGGCATGGCGCTATGCTCGTGTCCGCATACTCGTAATGGTACGCTATTAGCGGCCTCTTGCCAAGGTGGACACGTTAATAGCGCCATGCCGGTAAATTGCGATTTTTACTGCACAACGTGTAATAAGGCCCATAGTCTTTTAATGGCACAATAAATAGCTGGGCTAAGTCCATTCACATAAATAGAGGCCAAATAATAAAAAGCTTTCAGGCAATTCCACAGCCGAGGGCTTTGACTTCTGAGGACATACTTAGGGTTGGATTCCCCAAGAAAGGCACGGGAAGATCTGTTAGTTACTATGCCTCCAACTTTATTGCACACATTGTCTGGAACAACCGTGAAAACCTCAATTCCATTGGCTATCAACTAGGCCAATTAAACACAACAGAGGAAATGGAGGCGTTCCTGGCCCCTTTACAGATCCCACAGCTCCCTGAAACTATAATGAAGAGTACACACTTGAAATGTTTAAAAAGTCAAAGGCAAAGCAGCTGAGCCTTTGAGGGAGGGATATTGACGCTCTTGGAATATCTGTGGGTACCATAAGTGGGAGGGCAAATGTGCCCCAGACTTAAAGAAGGCCGGAGTGATAATGTTACAAGAGACTATGGCTACAGCCACAATTCATCTGGAAGGATTCTACACCTACAGAAAACAGGCTATCAGGGGGCTGCAGGGCCGACCTTCAGGTTGACTGGCAACTGCAGTAAACTCAAAGCATGATTGCACACATCATGAGATAAAAGTGAACTCAAAGGGCCTAATGGCTGTTAACTTTCATCTGCCTAGCATAAATGTAAATGTGCTACTTGTAAATCTTTATCACAACCATACTAATACCAAAATGGCAGATTCACAGCAGGAGCTAGATCTCCTGTTCATGGATTGGTCTGGGAGGGGTGAAAATAAATATACTGTTTTGGGTGGGGACATGAATGCTGCCTGTGTACCATCACAACTTATAGGGGGACTGGCTGATACTGCTAACAACTTCACTACCCAATCTGTGAGACAGGATTGGCATGGAACCAATATTTTGAGGGGTGGGATTTGCGAGTATCTTTACCAGGGGGAAAAGGAGGGGCAAGATTTCTATACGTTTACCCGGGGGTCAGGGGGAAGTCATGGATTGACCATTTTTTCGTGACAGAGGACTTGGGTCATTTGTATGACCCAATGGAGAAAGGGGACACCTGTGGTTTTGACCATTACCCAATAACCCTGGCTATACACCTCCCCCATATACCTCGCTACACTCAGTATGGAGCAGCCTTTATTACACCTGTAAGAGGGGTCAGACTGTGAAGTAGAATTGCAGAGCATAGAGGACCTTCAGCACCATATGGGAACAAGAAATGTTGAATCTGGAGCTGAAAGGACTTAGGCTAACTGCCAACACTTATACATGCACTCTGTTGGAATGTATTAAGTGTCTTACCAACAGGGGCCTAATTAGTGGAGAGAAGATATACACTCATCCCTTTGATGTAAAGGTAAAGCAGGCAAAACAGGCGAAGCGGGAGGCCATTAGAACTTCCCTTAAAAAATTGGCTGAATGATCCACCTTCCTAGTGGCTAAGAGAAGAATTGTTGCCAATTACAAACTCTCTCTAAGATGCATCGGTAGGGAAAAATTATTGAACAGAACTAAGAGGTGGTTAAGACTCTTATCCAGTACATTTTTGGAAAAAAATGGGGGCAGCTACTAAAGGGGCCCAGAATTGCTTGGAATGCAAAATGACGGCATAGGAGTGGGATTGCTACATTGCCAAAAAGTACTCAAGGCCATGTAAGGAGGAGGGTGAGATCCAAGTAAGAGTCTCAGGACCCAACCAAGGGGCTCTCCAATGGGTAATTGATGATATTCTGTGGGCAATTGATAGGGCCAATCTATCGAGGGCCCGGGCCCTGACAATATACCTCCTGCCCTAATTAAATCTAATCAAGATCTCTGGGCTACTCCTCAGCGAGACCTGTTTAACCATGTGTGTCAAACCCTGACAGTTCCCAGAACGTGGCGGGAATCAACAATTATTCCAATCCACAAACAAGACTGATAGCTTTGTTGGATTCTTCCAGCAAGACCTTCAGAACCCTCCTTTTAAGGGAGGTTAAGGGACAATTTACATCACAAGGTTTGTACTCACAGTACCAAATAGGGTTTCAAACTGGCATGGGAACTTCTTTAAATGCCTTCGTTTAGTCACACCTTCTAGCAGCTGTGAAAAACAAAAGGTAGGGACTGTCTATATGGCATCAATAGATATTTCCAATGCCTTTGACACTGTAAGCAGAGTTAGGCTTTGGAATAAAGTTCTGGGCATGAACTGCCCACTAACGTTGTTGCAGTTGCTGGGTCTGCTGCATACCGACACAACACTCAGGGTGAGGTTGAATAGGGAGGGAGCCATGACGGACCCTATTTATACGCACATGGGTTTGCGGCAGGGTTGCATTATCGCCCCCACCCTGTTCAACCTATACCTTGCAGACCTTAAAAACGTCTTGGAGGGAGGTACCACCAATCCTGCTAAGCTGGGCTCTGTGTCACTGGATAGCATTGTGTACATTCTTGACATCGTTCTGTTCGACTTGACGCCGATGGGGTTTCAGAGAAAGCGGACCCTTTTCTTCGGCTATGCAGTCCAAAACAATTTTTAGATAAATGGCCAAAAATCAAAGGTTATTGTGTTCTCCACTAAGAGACGGCCTAAAACTATAATGTGGCGTGTGGGAGGTAATCCTCTAGAAAGGGTGGAATCCCTCAGGTACCTGGGTTATCATATTACAACACAAACTCCAGGGAAAGTTGGAAACTTCTGATTAGGGGGAAATGCCCACCTTTACTAGCAAAAATGTAGAGGGTTTACTCTAAATTATGTCACTTTTCGCTCAAGCCTCTGCTCCAATACTATCTTTCCAGCGTAGAAGCCACATTGCTTTATGGCCTGGACCTCTCACTTTTTGACCTGAGGGACTTTCTCAATTCCATTCAGGGAACGCTCTTGAGAAAAACACTGGAGCTGGCTAACTCAATCCCGAACTCAGTCATTAGGCAAGAGTTTGGGCTACTATTATTTTTTTTTCTTCAATTCTCGGGAGGGAGCGAGGATGGTCGTTCAACACCTTTGTACGCTTGGAGGTACAAGCAGACACTTTGGGGCCTTGTTCCACGGTCAATTTGAACAACAACCACATTTAGTACTTCTGAAAAGGAGCTGTAGTTGCTGCACGGCGGGTCTGATTTATTTTGACCTGGTTACGGACTGCGAAGTTTGATGTTACAATGGCAGTCTTTGAAGTTTTGCTCTTTGTGATCACATACACTACGTGTACCAATTTGATGCACGCGAGAATAAGAGAGACAACTGTACTATTATACTGCGTTCTTCAGTGGCTAAGCACACGATAAAGAACCTTACTGAATTAATTTATTCCACCTAGATTATGGCACGGCCAACATAATTTCAGGACACAGGCCATTGAGGCTGCTACATGGCTGTTTACTTTTTATTCTACGTGAACCTGGATTGTGCTGGTATGAGGACAAGACAGGTCTGCCCTCTCCAAGTTTAGCAATTTATATGGTAATATTATTTGAATATCAGATTTGGATCAATAGTGGGTCCACATCGCCGCTTCGGTTTTACAACTAAAGTTTTACAATTGAAATGTGATCGATTGTGCACGTTGACAGACAACAGACAGGGCTTCCCTGATGAATTTCCCTGATTTTACTGTTTATAGCGTTTGCGAGGAAAGAAACATGTTGGATGGATTGAATGAGTTTGAATGAGTTTGATTGAGAGTATGACAAACTTGTGTTATGATTGAGATTTTTAAAATTATGATTTGCTCTTCTCTTTTCTAATTACTAATTTGTGCAGAATTAGCCTGCACTTTTGATGCAAAGTAGAATACTAGGTTATTTCTACTTTTGTCCTTTTTGATTAGCACTGTCTGTAGTACAATCTTTGGTTGACTGCAATATTAGCAATTATGTTTTATGGTTTATGTTGAAATCATTTTTTTCTTGTATTATCATTAAAATTTGTATTTTATTACCACAATCACAATGGTGGCTAGTTTAATTTCAAGATGACTACCAGATATCAGCTATGCTCATTTAAAGAGCTTGCCATTTTGTTCAAGAGGAGTGTCTGATCCGAAAAACAGAGCGCTGCTTGTTTGTTGTCAGTTAAAGGTTTTGAACCTCCGCTTGAGGGTTTATGTTTATATTGCAGGATAATTTTCCCTCACACCTCCTTGTGTGTAGTCAGTTAATATCATTGGGTGCCAGAGCCAAGTGGAGAAAGATGGTGGAGTATTCAAAATTGTTAAATCTGCCTTCTATGTCTCTTTATCAGAGTTGGGGTGTGGAACAGCCTAGAGAATCTAGGGTCACCATTACAAACTTTAAACAGCAAATGGATGACATACTTTCCTTGATAGAATCATCGAAGGAAGAGTTCTTTTATAGGTTGGTCACTGTAAAGAACAAGTTACACAAACAGGACTGGGCGGCTGCCTCCAATCAGTTAGGAATGTATAGTTTGTATGGCGAATACAGCAAGTTTCTCACTAAAAGAGAGGAACACCCCAAAATACATCTTGATCTTCCCTTGTCCAAAGTTGAGAACAATCTACCTCTGATTTAGGTCAAACCAAATTCCTACCCTGGAAAGGACAAATAAGTTTGAAGTTTGAAGTTTATTTTATTTGTAAAGCGCAGCCAGGCCCATGGGCAACCGGGCGCATATTCTTAGAAACAAGTTACAATATATGCAATATACATACATTTATATACACATACATATAATATTCTGAGATATATACAGGCAAGAGATATATTACAATAGCAGAACTGGTGGAGGAACTTATAGAGTCTGCGTGAACAGCCAAGATTTGGTAGTATTCTTGAAAGTTAGGAACGGAGACTCAGTTCTGATGGAGGCGGGCAGTGTGTTCCAAAGTTTTGAGGCTAGGACAGGGAAGCTCACACCGCCCGCTTTTTGGAGTTTAAATTTGGGCATGATTAGGCTGTGCGTTTGCGCTGATCTGGTAGTTCGTGAGGAGGTGTGGAGTGTAAGACGAGCAGAGAGATAAGGTGGGGCTTGGTTGTCCAGGCATTTATGAGTCAAGGCTAGAGTTTTCAGGGCAATTCTTTGTTTTACCGGGAGCAGTGTAGATCAGATCTGACATTAGAAATGTGAGACCATCTGGGAATATTGAGAGCTGCCCTTATGGCATTATTTTGTATGGTTTGCAATTTATTGAGGTTGGACTGGCTAGTCCTTAGGTAAAGGGCACTGCAATCGTCAATTTTGGACATAATGAGTGTTCTGGCAAGGGTGATGCAGTTATGTGGGTTCAGAAAGGGTCTGCAGGCAGTGATAAGTTTACATGTGTAGGCTGCTGCCGACCTTACTGGGTTTGTTTGTCTGTTCAAGGAGAGGGTGGAGTCCAGAAAGACGCCAAGAGTTTTAGTGTCTTTAGAGACCTTGATGACATTACCGTCAATGTCAAAAGACTTGTAGGCTAGGTCTAGTTTGTTAAGACGTTGAGTTGAACCTAGTACCAGGAGCTCAGTCTTGTCCTCGTTGAGGCAAAGTTCATGTTGAGCCATCCAGGCCTGGATGACTAGATAGACATTATTCAAGGATTTGGTTTCGGCTGTGTAATCACCAGTGATGGGGATGAGTATCTCGGGGTCATCCGCATAGTTTGTGTAGAAGACACCCAGATAGTCGAGCACATCAAAAAGGGGTTTGGTGAACACATTGTAAAGCGTAGGCGACACACAAGAGCCTTGAGGGACGCCGCAAAGGATAAGAGAAAGGTCTGCCGATGCTGTGGATGAGAAGACCCGCATGGACCTATTATTTAGGAATGAGTGGATCCAGGCGTTGGCAGAGTCTGAGAAGTGGGCCGCGGATTTGAGATGTTGGCAGAGTATTTGGCGGTTAACCAAATCAAATGCCGCGGAGAGATCAAGGAGAAGGAGGAGGGCTAATTTCCCATTGTCTTTTAGAGTCTCCATCTGTGTTTTTAAATCAATCAGAGCTGTTTCGGTCCCATGTTTCGGGCGGAAGCCAGATTGTCTTAGTCCCAGGAGATTGTTAGATTCAAGGTAGTCTTGGATCTGCAGGTAAGCTGCGCGGTCAAGGATCTTGAGCAGGAAAGGGACTGTGGTGATTGGTCTGAAGTTGGTCGCAATGTTAGGGTCAAGAGATGTTTTTTTAAGTAGTGGGATCACCCAGGCATCCTTGAGGTTGTCAGGGACTATACCTGTTTTGAAGGAGGCATTTATGAAGGCTGTAATTAAGGGAGCTAGGTCGTGAGAGGCTTCCTTAATTATAGGCGCTGGGCAGGGGTCGCCTTGGCAGTTGGAAGGCTTGAGGTTGTTTAGAATTCCTTCTACTTCAATGGTAGTGAGAGGGGAGAAGGAGAATGGTTTGTGGGTCAAGATGGTGTTGTGGGTACTAGGCATGGGAGCGGTTGGAAGTTGGTCTGACTGTAGGGACTTTTGTTTGTCACTAATTTTGGTTTGGAGAGTGGCCATTTTGCCCAAGAGTGCTGCCTGAATATTGGTACACCAACTGTTGTCTTTAGGACAGGTGTCAGGGGGGGCTGCAGGCGTCTCAAGTTCCTTGAGAATTTTGAATAATTCCTTAGTGTTGGATTGTGCTGATAAAAACGGTTGTTGTAGGAGTCTTTTTTAGCCTGGAATATAGCTTCTTTATAGTTGAGAGTAGCTAAGAAAAGACTGTCCTTATGAGCGTCAGAGGGGTGACTTTTCCATCGTGACTCTGCGAGACGTTTCTCTTTGCGTAACGGTCTGAGCTGTGGTGTAAACCACGAGTTAAGGTGCGCATGTTGTTTAGGTCTCCTAAGTTTGAGCGGGGCGATATAATTTATAGCTGCAAGCACTGTCTGGTTGTAAGTGTTGGCTAAGATAGTAGGGTTCGAGCAAGAGTCAGTGACGTTATTGAGAGCGGGGAGGATGAGCGGAAGTAACTTTTCGGGGGTTATGTTCTATTTATTTCTAGTGGGAATGGCTGGAGCGACGGGAGGTGTAGGTAAAGGAGTGGCTTCAATGTTAAAGGTGATGATATGGTGGTCGGACCAGGCGCATGGGGTGTTAGATAGCAAGCTGATGTTGTAGTTGTGGGGGCAGGGCCTGGGTGATCAGTCCTGTATATTCTGTAACAACACGGATGCCAAAGAAACCATCAAGCAATTAGTAGCAGACTCTCCGGCACTGTACCATGAAAGGAAAAGATATACAGGGACGAAAATTGTCAATGAATTTATGTGGCCTGGCTTGATAGGTGGTCAACTGCAGAGCACTATTTTGGCTTTGTGTGGTTCCCTTGTTCTGCTAATGAACAAAGTGGGAGAGCTAGGACATCAGGATTAGAAAGTTCTGCATGCTGAGTAATGTTATTACGTGATATTTTTTAGTTTGTAAAAGGAAAATATTTTGCAATCATGTTGAAGAATGTTACGCTTTTTTACTTGTAATTCTTTTTCGATTCTTTTTATATTGTCCTCTATTGTAGTGAACGGTTTATACCAGGGTTGTCCAACATACGGCCCACGGGCCACAATGCAGCCCTCCAAGCCATTTTAAGTGGCCCGCAAGACAGATTTATTTATTTATGCAATGTTTGACGGGTATCTGTATCCGACAAACATTGCATAAATAAATAAATTCACCGGGTCGTGGCTGAGGACTGTAACTGTCTCCGCCACAACCCGATTAATTAATTTATTTATGTATTAATACCGGTACCTGACAATTAATGCATAAATAAATAAATCTGCCGGCTCCATGTATCCGACAAACATTTCTTAAATAAATAAATTAACTGGGTCATGGGGGTCGTGGCTTCCGGAAGGGCTGGGGCTGGGTCAATGCCTGCCTTCTCAACCTCGCTTAGCGGGGCTTCCATAACGGGCCCAACCCCTGCCCTCTTGCTAGCAACTTTCCGCTGATTTATTGGTCAAAGAAAGAAAAAGTCACGTGTGCGTGTCAGGTTGTTTGCACACAGAGCCCCATGTCTGTATCCGAGTTTCTTTTGCTGCAGTCAAGACGGCCAGCCCTAAGCAGCTCAGGGGTCCACAGCCCTGATGTATTGGTGAAAGTAAGAAAAAGTCACACGTGCGAGTCAGGTTGTTTGCACACACAGCCCCTGGTCTTATAGCAATTTCTTTTGCTGCAGTCAAGAGGGCCATCCCAGAGCAGCTCAAGGGTCCACGGCCCTGATGTATTGGTGAACGAAAGTAAAAGTCACATCTGTGAGTAGGTTGGTTGCACAAAGAGCCCCTGGTCTTGTGGCAGAATGTGTTTTGCTGCAGTCAAGAGGGCCAGCTCTGAGCATCTCGGGTGCCCACAGGCCACATTTATTGGTGAAAGAAAGAAAAGGTAAAGTGTGCACTGGGCTTGCTAGGTTGCACAAAGAGCCCCTGGTCTTGTGGCAGAATGTATTTTGCTGCAGCCTCCTCCTCCTCCTTCTGGTCCTCAACTGCTCTTTTCACCTCATATTTTGCCCCCACTTTCTCCTCCTCTTCTCTTCCTATCTGCTCCATGTCACAGCCTCCATCCTCATCTCCTCTACAACACTCTCCTTTATTCAACTTTCACTTATACTCGTTCTCGCAACTCCTGCATGCTCTGCTTTTCCTGTGTCAGGTTTTACACTCCAATGTCCCCTCTTCCTGCAAAGGTCATGCGGTGAGGGTCCATGACCTGGTTAATATTTATTAATTAAATGTTTGGGGGATACATGGACCCGGCTTATTTATTTACTTATGCAATGTTTGTTGGATACATGTATGCCGCAAACATTGCATGAATAAATAAATACCCCTATTAACATCACACATGCAGCCCCCAACTGCTTTCAGAGGGGAGCTGCAGGAGCTGTGCTTGGTGTGGTTCAAAAGAAAACATTGCGTATGGCGAACAGAAGTCACCAGTTTGAAAATGCCCATGGATGATTTTATTTTAGTAAAATGGGATGCAACTTGTGCATTTTAACTAATATTTACTCAGCAACACTGGTCAAAACTATTATCTGCATAGTGTAGTAACTCAATTAGGTTCACCTTTGGGTGTTCGCTTTTCCACATTTTATCTGTTGAATTGGATTATGCTTCTTTCATTACCACAGAAGTAATGAATGTGTATTACAGAGATAAGCTACCATATGTATTGGGCACACTGCACAGGCAGCATCAATTATTAACACAGAAGTAATGAATGTGTATTACAGAGATAATCTGCCATATGTATTGGGCACACTGCACAGGCAGCATCAATTATTAACACAGAAGTAATGAATGTGTATTACAGAGATAATCTGCCATATGTATTGGGCACACTGCACAGGCAGCATCAATCATTAACACAGAAGTAATTAATGTGTATACAGAGATAATCTGGCATATTTATTGGGCACACTGCACAGGCAGCATCAATCATTACCACAGAGGTAATGAATGTGTATTACAGAGAACAGCTGTCATATGTATTGGGCACACTGCACAGGCAGCATCAATCATTGACACAGAAGTAATGCATGTGTATTACAGAGATAAGATGCCATATGTATTGGGCACACTGCACAGGCAACATCAATCATTGACAGAGAAGTAATTAATGTGCATTACAGAGATAAGCTGCCATAGGTATTGGGCACACTGCACAGGCAGCATCAATCATTACCACAGAAGTAATGAATGTGTATTACAGAGATAATCTGGCATATGAATTGGGCACACTGCACAGGCAGGATCAATCATTACCAAAGAAGTAATGAATGTGTATTACATAGATAAGCTGCCATATGCATTGGGCACAACACTGCACAGGCAGCATCAATCATTGACACAGAAGTAATGAATTTGTATTACAGAGATACTCTGGCATATGTATTGGGCACAATGCACATGCTCAGGCAGCATCAATCATGCTTTGTACAGGACAATGCTGGCCTAAATTGGTAACAGCCAGCATAGACATGTTGCTACAGAGGCATATTTTGGGCCCATCCAGCATGACAAGTGACCGTGCTGTCTTACACTGTGAACACATTGACCATTAACATGTGTTGTGTTGTAAAACGTTCTTGTCTGCTGTTGGTGACATGGAATATTCATGTTCCCCTTTAGAACTGATTGTAAACTTATGGCTTTTTGCTCACTTTTTTTGCTGTAAAATGCACCATTTCAACTGATATTTGAAAAATAATTCTTGGGGGGTAACCCCCCCAAACGCTCCCTAGATCCTTATAGCTCCCTTCGCTGCACTCAGTCGCCCCATCTATTTCAGAAAAATAAGAACACATACACACTGAAAGAAATCACAAGCAACTAACCTTTGATCACTGCCCCTGACACCAAATGCTATCAAATGCTATCTTTGGGACTGCATGGCTATCACTGCCTGTCAAAGGTCACATAATATTGCTTTTTAATATACTGCTTTGGGTGAAGTTGTTGACTTTTGGCTCGCTCGCACACTGGGTGACAAAAAGTTAATGCTTCAGCCCCTCATTCAAAAAGCCTATTTATACAGTGATGTTTGAACCAAAACACTAATAATCAAATTAAATCTGCATGGCTGACCCTTAGTAGGTAAATGACACCTGAAATATGTTTCCATACTGGATCTTTAGGGTCTGCAGTTCAAGAAATATGATGCTTCAAGAAGTGTGGCATGGCTTTTCTGTCTAGGTCACAGACTAGCTCTGGAATCTCATTTGGTGGTGACCTGGATGCATAGTTCTGGATTTGTACTACACTAATGGTTTGGTTCCATTGCATCCTTTCATCAGCATTTTACTGAAGCGTTATTTCTCTTTGGAGGAGGTAGCATCTGTCATATATCTTTCTGGATATCTTCTTGAGAAAATGGTCATAGATAGAAGCCCATGCCCTCTAGGTCATCACGTATCCCACATTCAAGGGCAGAGTCTGATTGAATGATGAATGTCACAAAGTTTGCTTCAAAGTGCCTACTTTAAAATTCCAAACATATGCCAACCAATACTGTTGAAGTTACATTTCCAAGAATTCCCGTGCACTGCCTGGAAACAGCTACCAAAGTTCCTAAACTGATGTTGAAACAGGGCACACCACAAGCCAAAATAATTTGACACAACAGAAGTCCATGACTCTGGCAGCCTTGGCCTACTAAACAATAATAATGGCCGATTGAGAGGTAGCAAAAATCATTCCTTAAGGCCACAGAAGTTTATAACATCCCCATGGATATTATTCAATAATGATTAAATAAAGGGTTGCTTCCTTCCAGAAGTAGAGGTTTTGCAAATTGTTGTGTAGCTCCAGGAAGAATAGTCATCTCTCCTGCAGATATGGATTTGCCAGTTGAAATCCCTATTGCACTTGTCTTGCCTTCTCAACAATCAACATATTGACAGTGAATATAATAAGGAATTTCCCAAGTTTCTTAACAATCAGAAAATTGCCATTAACTGGGACCCAAGATTTGGATATGAAATACAGGGAAAGTCAGCTCTGCAATCTCATTTGTTTTCTCTGATCTCGTGCTTCCTGTTCATTCTTGGTGCCAAAGGAATGGGAAAGAGTAAATAAGGAGATCTCTGACTACAGTAGTAGTACTGAGTAAATTGGAGTAATCCTTGAATGCGCCAACCAGCTTTGTGCAGAGCAAAATTTATCCAATGTGTAATCACACCTTGGCTCCCAGAAACACTACTAAAATCCACCTTTGACTTACTCCTATCAGTTCCATGCTACATCAGATAGAGGCAGAGAGGCATCCCTTTCACAAACATGACAACCGAACTCTGGAACTCACTCCCAAAGGGACTTCACACGTTTAAATGCCAGCACACAATATGGAAAACATAGAAAATGTTGATATCTAGTAAACCATAAGAACCCATTCTGTACTAATATTTGTTCCACTCAGCTCATGGCTCGGATCCAACAAGTCCAAAATCATTAGCAATCTAACCGCTAAACTGCAAAAAAAGAATCTGCTACTTCAATTCAGCCTTTGATCATTTGCTCAGGACCAACGATGAGACCATAACACACAAACACACCACAGAAGACATCAAACAGATATACAACATACTCACAGTACATACACTCAGGTCGCATCTAACCAGACTATGCTCCAAACACACTTAGAAGCTGACCCTCAAACAAGGCCAACTTGCTCAGAATGTTTAGGCATTAACACAATGATAAAGCAACCATGCACTGCTTCCTCTTTTCACTTAACCATTCCCGACATTTTCTCTGGCAGATCCCATAGCGCCAAGAGACCATATACATTGAGGTTATTGTGCTATATAAAAACCAACAGCATACATTTTAGCGGTCTCTGCACTTGTGCAAACCCGTGGATCATAATACATATTGAGAAAATGAAAACCAGTCACCCTTTCAGAAGCAGATTGACATTAGAGTAAAACAAACAAATCTCTTTATTTATTTTATGACTTACTTAGCACCCTGCTCATATAACGCTGCTTCAGTATATCTTCTCGTGAGCACTTCAGTGGTTGTAGCGTGATGATATGACACGTCTTACCTACTTTTGAATTAGAAAACCGGATCAACCTTGGAATATCCATGTTCCGATTTGATTGCGATGATTTACTGGAAATGTGTGGGGGGACAAAACATCCTCATCTTAAAATGGAACAACAATGAAGTGTGGGTGCAAATAAGGGGTCGATCATCTTTAGTCAAGTGCAGTTGAGCTCAGGATTTTCAACTATTTGCATGCATTTGCATATCATCTTAACATAACTGTCTACTCTCACTTTTGAAAAAAAACAGGAGACACAATGGCTGAAGAACTGTCTAATACTCATCACTCAAATCTAAAGGTTCTATGCGGCTGCCCCTGAAAGCGTATCCTCCTGCACCTGCTATTACAGGAAAGCCTGCATTGAGTGTTCAGCATGCATTTCCTTAGAGGGATGCCACGCCACAGCTCTTACAATATCTCTATATAAGGGGCTGATCAACTAATCTTAAGTTCTATGTCTGAGCATAAACAGAGAGGAAACAGGAGAGCACTATTGGCATCTGATATATAAGCTTCACTATTCACATTGCCTGCAGTGAAAGCTTTAAAGACTAGACTGCCACCTTTATTTTGTAAGTCAGTTGCTGATTTGTTCCAGCACTGTGCTCCTTTATGGATCATTTTATCACAGCTACAGGCGCTGAGAGTTTTTTATGGAAAAGTCACAGGGAGACTATGCTTTTTTTCTCTCTCAATGGCTATTAAATGATGTATAAAAAAAAGAACAATTATTATATGGGGACTGTCACATGATGAGAACTCCTGCCAAATGGTGAGAATGCCTGGACAAATGATGGCAATGTCCATCAAATGGTTCAAGCACCAGGACAAGGGATAGCAATAATGTCATATAATGTGAATTCCTGTATGTTTTAAGACAATACTTGGTGTATGTTGAACGGGCCTGAGCAAATAATGGAGCTGCTTGGCAAACGAGGTAACTACTTTGCACACAATGTTAATACATGGTATGTGTTCTTAAGACCTTGCAATTCTACGGTAAAGCGTGGCATACAGTGGTGTGTTTTGGCATTGCCTGATAACAAAGAGTATAGTTTCACAATACAAAAGCTAAAACTACCGTATCTGTCAACTTTTTTCTTTAAAATAGTTTTGGTTAATGGGGGTGTTGTCTAATGCAAACGTTGAGGATAACACAGTGTTTTGTGCACTGGCCCCAGATGTCTTTGGTAACACGTTCATATTTGAGGCAAACACAAACAAATTTGTTTCCTTAAGGTTTAGCTACTATGAGAATCTACGATTTAGAACAGCCCTTACTCAGTGTCATGACACTGTTAAAGGGATGAGCACATTTCTGCCCAAATGGATGTATTTTAGAAAGCAAGTTACAGAATGGAAAGCAAAGTAGCAGCATTTGAACAGACTGGCCAGTAACATTACATTGGGCTACTTTCATTACCAGGGTTATCATTCAAACCCCAAACAGTCTTCAGCTTTACATTAGTCTGGTTGGACCTTTGTTCTCTTTGTCTGTGCAGGACATGTTCAATGCATTTACTATTTCAAGTACAGTTATCTTTCTGTTATGTCGATCTGCTTAAATGTTGTTTCTATTGGGAGGCTTTTCATATATCAAAATGAAGTATAGAATTACAACCATGCATGTGGACTTCAGTTTCAGTAGATGCTACTGAATGGGTTTATTATGCCACCATGCTCCTTTCCATTTTGGGGTTAGCTGACCTGTACTCATTAAAATATCATTGCTCTGCAGGTGTTCAGTAATGAATGGTGGTTTTAAAACCCCTACTCAACCCCATACTACTACTAAACCAGCAGTGATCACAAGCATACAAACGAAATAGTCAAATCATGAATTGCAAACCTACTTCACATCCTCAAGGTAGCATGTGCTGAGGGAAAGCGATACTCTTCGGCAGGGTAGTGTGGAAGCAAGCAAGGAAGCAATGAAAGAACAATAGTACTTTGGTACCAAAACTAAAGAATCCCCAAACAAGGTTCTCTAAAAAAAAAAATGAGTGTTTCGTTACACTAAATGGAAAAATCACGTTATTAAAAACGCTTGCACCCCACCCTGTAAGACCTTTGGGTAAAAAGGGAACTCTGAGTATCAAGAACAGGAGTATGAGGACAGATGTCTTTGTGGCAACTTCAAATGAAATAATATGTCTTTCAAGATGTGACATGGTATTAAATGCCACTAGAGCTCATAGAACAAGGCCATGCTAAGACCACTGTTTTACATATTTACAGGGTAATTCATAGAATTTCGCACAAAAGTGGCGCACGCGGCTGGCGCACAGTGTGCGCGTGCGAATGTCTGCGCCAGCCGCGTGCGCTAAAATCGATATCCGCGCACAGCATACCTCCAAAACCAGCCGTGGCGCAGAGTGGCGCAGCGACCCTGCAGCTGCGCCAGTTACACCCCCAAGAACGCCCTCGCGCAAGGAAAAGCCATCAAAATTCCCAATTCATCGCAAAGGGCTGCACTAACCCTGGACCAGTATACAGGACTGCCAAACAGCAAACGGCGAGCGGGGAACGTGTATTACTGGGGTGCGCGGGAAGTTCCACGCGCGATTTCAGCAGGGTACGTGTATTTCTGGGGTGCGGGGAAGTTCAACATGCGATTACAGCAGGGTACGTGTATTACAGGGGTGTGCGGGAAGTTCCACACGCGATTCCAGCAGGGTATATGTATTTCTGGGGTGCAGGGAATTTTTACACACGATTTCAGCAGGGTACCAGTATTACTGGGGTGCGCAGGAAGTTCCACACGCGATTTCAGCAGGGTATGTGTATTTCTGGGGTGCGGGGAACTTTTACATGCGATTTCAGCAGGGTACCTGTATTACTGGGGTGCGCGGGAAGTTACACACGTGATTTGAGCAGGGTACGTTGTTAGGGAGAATTCTCTGTTTAGGCTGAATTTCCTAACCTAGTGAGTCCCCCAGCAGCTTTGCTGGATTTCTGGAGTTTGTTTTTTTCATCCTGCCAAGAGTGAGACTCTTTGTCCTCCCACTCTTGGACATGAATGTGGTTGATTTCTTTGAATGTCAATGTGTTCTATGGGCTATGGGGTCTTTTACTCCATAGGGCCTCATGTGTTTTGCTATGTGTGTTACACCGCACCCTCCATGCCGTAACACTGGGGTGTCCTAGAGGATGAACGCCATAAACTCCATACCCTGGGACTGACTACTGTCTCCCAGGGCATATAAAGTCACCATTGGCTTGACTAGACCTAAATTTACTAACAGAACTAGTACAAACCATCCTATTGTGGACGTACTGGTAGGGGTAATTTGATTACCCCTGGGTCTGTTGTTCGAGGGGGCACTGTCCCGTCCCCCTCGTTGAGTTTTGGCTGGTGGCAGTGGATACTACTTTTTATATTCGACCGCCGATATATTCCTACGGGATTCTTCCCATTGTTGGAGGCTAATACTTTTTCACATTAGTCTCTAACAGTCTCTAACATACCGCCGGTTTATTTATCTTAAATAAATCCACCGGTTGGTATTTTCTGCCAGAACTCGGTTTTTAAAATGGTGTATGTGTTCGCCTCTGTAACTCTGCAACCAAAGTTTGAGCCCTTTGTTCCACTTTTGGCGGGCTTCTGCACAGAAGCCCTCCAGAGTGGTGCCATTCTGTCTGGGTACCACAGGGGCTGTGGGAGGGGGTTTAGGCACCCTGGACTGAGTTGCCTTGCCAACTCAAGTCGCACTCTTGTGTGAGTGGCCCGAGTGGTGAGCATGTTTTATTGACAGCTAGGCTGAATGAATGGGGGTTTTCTGCATAAAAGCAGGGCTTTTGGGACTGGAACTTCAGAAGTCGCCACAGGACCTAAGAATCCGACGAGGGTAAAGCTGAGCCAACCTGCAACCACGACACCTCTGGTGGAGCCCTGCTGAACCGACTAACCACTTCCCAACGACAGAGGAGATCTCCCTGCTGGAGAGTCTTCTTCCCCTGACTGGTGGGAACAACCAGTCCCTTGCTTTTTCTTCGCTTCCAGGACGTCCAGTGGTCGAATTGCCCGTGCTGAGCACCCCGGCAACCGGATAGCCACTGATCACTGTACCGCGACCAAAAGGTGGTGTCTTGTGATTGAGCCCTCTGTGGCTGGTCTCTTCCCTGGTGGTGCAATGATCTTCAACTTTCCTCGACGACGAGATCATCTCATCTTCTGGCAAAGCCCCGACTTGCACCCACCACCAGGAACAACTGCCCCCGCCGGAGCTGTCTCTTCACTCTCAAGGTACTGTGTCCGCCTTGCTTCCCTTGTGACAGTTAGCGTGAGGTGTCTAAAATCCTTACCTTTCCATTGGGTCGCCTCCAGATCTTCTTAACTTTTTTGTTCTAAACTGGTCCAACCTCTCTGTTACATTTTGCTACAAAGACTTGAAGTGCATTTTCACTGTGATACTTTTGGGACATACAGCCTTGCCTCTCTCCGAGTGGGCCTGGCCTCTGAACTTTGTGATTTACAGTTAACCCTGCCTTGCTCGCCTTGCATTTGTTTTGTAAAAGTGTTGGTACTGAGTTGGTTTCATACCCTGCCTTTTTCTCTCCCTTTCTAACGAATACTAGAGTGCCATCTAGGTTAAAGCATTCACCTCTGTCTGCAAATAAGTGGTGCCTTTGAACCTAGACTTGTCAAAATATTGTTATGGGATTGATATATGCTTATAGTAATTGTAATTGAAGTTGTCTGCCATATTAGTGCCAGCGTGCTTTGCATAGATGTGTTTTTAAATAAATAATTATATATCTTTACACCCAAGCTCTGTTCCGTGTCTGCTTGTTCTACTGTGGAAATTGCCCTATCTTGTATACTCCAAATACGGCCTAACTCTTCTTGAGGGAAGTCTGAATGCTCAGCCACAGCTACCAAGTGAATCTGTGTGGTAAAGACTGCTACCAAGTGGGTTTACTGCCAAACACCTGTAGTCTTAATTTTTTTGCAGTGGTCCCAGAGTGGGACATGAGTGGGGGCCTGCTGGCAGGTGCCCTTGACTGCTGGGGGGTGGGAGTGCAAGGGGACATGAGTGGGGGCCTGCTGGCAGGTGCCCCTCAGTGCTGGGGGGTGGGTGTGCAAGGGGCCATGAGTGGGGGCCTGCTGGCAGGTGCCCCTCAGTGCTGGTGGGTGGGGTGCTGGGGGACATGAGTGGGGGCCTGCTGACAGGTGCCCTGCACTGCTGGGGGCTGGGGGTGCAAGGGGACATGTGTGGGGCCTGCTGGCAGGTGCCCTGCACTGCTGGGGGATGGGGCTGCAAGGGGACATGAGTGGGGGCCTGCTGGCAGGTGCCATGCACTGCTGGGGGTGGGGGTTCAAGGGGACATGAGTGGGGGCCTGCTGGCAGGTGCCCTGTACTGCTGGGGGGTGGGGGTGCTGGGGGACATGAGTGGGGGCCTGCTGGCAGGTGCCCCTCAGTGCTGGGGGGTGGGTGTGCAAGGGGACATGAGTGGGGGCCTGCTGGCAGGTGCCCTGCACTGCTGTGGGGTGGGGGTGGAGGGGTCCATGCGTTGGTGATCAGTAGTGCAAGCTGACATGTGGCGTTCCTGGGGGGCATGCCCATGGTGGATGGGCTGCCTGCGGGACATGAAGTCCCCTGTGGTGTGGGCTGCCTGCAGGGGCTGTGGAGGGTGTAGAGGGAACACCTGGGAGGACCCACACTGCCAATTCATGTGTAGGACTCCCCTGCACACCAGATACACACGTACCCCACTCGCACAGGGCCTGTCGCGTGTGATACTTCCCGCGCACCCCCGAAATACACGTACCTCGCTGGAAAATCAACTATAGTATATATGTTTGGAAGTCACCTTTCTGTACTAACACCACTCCAAGTTAATGATGGACTTGATTCAGTTTTGGCGTATGCGAATTGATACGTGTATGTTTGAAAAAATTGTGTTTCATGCATTATTGTTTCATGTTGTCTTATATGTTAATTTTTATAAAAATAAGAATAGACTTCCACATGTCCTTCTTTTTATGATGTACCAGAAAATAAAATTCAATATATTTTTTTTGTAATACCGGCCTTGCTCATATCTTGTGATATATGTTGCACACAAGATCTTGATTCATAGCTACCTCACATTATCCTGAATTTCCAACCCACATACTGACATCTATAGGTAGCTTGTTTTGGGAACCGTCTGCTGTCCATTACTGGATCCAATGCTGAGTTGTTGCTATGGAGCAACAATCAGCTCAAGAGTCGAAGAAGCTGAAGAGTGGTGAATAACTCAGAACCGCATACATTTGGGCTGTGCCATTCCTATTTTTGTGTGTTGTTTAAAAGTGATCTCTATGAGTATATGTTTAGGTCTTTTGTATGCACCTCATAGTTTCTCAGTGTAGTCTCATTTTAATAACTGACAGGTCAGGATGTTTGCCTGTGCTTCTAATTCTTATACATGAGAGAAATTCTGCTGATACTTCGGTTGTTGCCCATCAGGAGGAAATCTTTGCGTGTTCTGGAGTGGTTACTCTTGTATTGCAAGTGGGGGTTGCTGTCAGTTTACTTGTGGTAGACAGAAGTGGATAATTTACCCACCTTTTCATCAATCACCAAATCCAGAAAATGATGTTTTTGCTAAAGGTAATATGTTAAATGCAAAATGTTATTCTGAGTGTTCAACCATTCACAGGAGTGTAGTTTATGTTCTTCTCCATTAAAATTAACAAAACTATAATCAATGTATCTGGTTCATGGCACAATTTTGTCTCTAAAGAGATTGTGATCTGTATACAATTCAACATTTATAACTTTGTTTACATGTAAATGATCCAAATTAGGGGTGAATGTAGTACCCTTTGCTGTGCTTGATATATGTTTTAAAAAATGATCGATGTATAAGAACATGGCTTTCGTTAAAGGCGATTCTTATGTTAAAGTATAAACAGGGTAGGAACTTCGAGATTCACAACACTTGAGTGAGTGTTTCCTGTCGTGGAATTTGAGTATACCACCTGCAACACTATTTTCAGGACCTAAAAAATATTCAACTGCCTGTTTTGTGTGTGAGTGTGCCCATTCATTCAAACACAAATCTCTCCTTAAGACTCCTGATCAGTGTGCAGCAGTAGTTGCTGTGTTGTACCACAATGACAATCAACCTGCCACTAATTTTCTGCTACATGTGATCATCACCTCCATCCATATTTTACGGCATCCCCACATTTTTTCTGTCACTCTAAAGTTGGGGCAAAGTCAATGCAACTGCGTGTGTGGAAGTGTTTGTTCAATCAAGCAGCCCCAGTGAAAATATGCAAAGTACATTGATGAGATGCATAGAAGAGAAAGTCAAATATATCAAATAATGTCCCAAAGACTAGCATGCTTTTCTATGAAATGCAGATTCATTTTAAGTGTTGTTTGTAAAAATAAAAAGTAAAACTATGTTCTGTAAAGCACTGCATATATTTCACCCTAACCAAGTTTTCTCATAAAATATTAAATGCTCAGCATGCAATGATGTTTTCACTTCACTTTTCAACAGCTTTGTTCATCATTTTTCCTCATACCCAAAATATGCATTTTCCACACAAAACAAGCCATTACAGCATACAGTACATTACTATTAAAAGGTTGGTTTAATACATTAAAATAAATATACATTAAGCATCAATTATGATTAAGTACACGCATGTCAACATGTACACAATGCCACAACAAATACCACAGGTATACCCTCTACCCATGCAAATCCTAGGGTTAAAATAATAGTCTTATTAATATATATCTATCTTCAACTTAATAAATTATACTAATCTTCCACAGTTCTAGAGCTGCCTTCACAACCATGCCCCATATAGGTATTTTGCAACCCAGTGAATTCTATTTGCATCTTTGTTGGCTTTCCGTGTTATAGGGCATCATTCACTGTAGTTATATGGTAACTGAAAAAAATTGGTTTAAATATGGCCGGTGAAGAAAATCGACCACATACCTAAAAGACACGACAGCCACAATCAAAATATTTGAAGGAGAGAGCTTTGATGTTGATAAAGGTTTTTTGGTCACTATGGCTATAAAATTGCTTTATACAAATATCCCCCAAGAACAAGTGATAGAGACCATATGAAGCTTTCTGACCCACAGTGCCACCCAACAAAGAGTCCCACCGGGATTCATTGTAGAACTCATGTCGATTGCCCAACAAAATAACTTTTCCCTGTATGCAGTGCAGTTATACCTGCAAATTAGGGGTACGGCAATGGGGGCAGCATTTGCACCTAGTCTGGCTACCCTATTGATGGCTAACTTTGAGGAGCAATTTGTCCTCACGGATACCAACCACCTTAAACCTCAGATAAAAAAATGGTACAGATATATAGGTGATGTCACCTTCATCTAGCAAGGAGGTCTTGAATCCTTAAAATATTTCTTCTCATATTTGACCAATCTTCATTGCACTATAGAATTTGCCATGGAATATGATCATCAATCAATCAACTTTTTTTACCTTAATATTAAAGCAGATCTTGGACACCTTACCTGCTCTCTGTATAAAAAATCTACAGACAGAAACACTCCAGTTTGCACCCTACCTCTCTGAAAGAGAAGTTGGCATTCAGCCAGTTCCTCAGATTGAGACGTAATTGCACAGCAATCTCGGACTACTACTCACATGCTAATAAACTGGCTAGTCACCTGAGGGAAAGGGGATATCCGAAAAAAACATGCCCTGAAAAGAGCAATATTCACACCAAGGGAGAGTCTACTTGAGTCCAAAGTTGAAACAGCCACACAAGACAGAATAATTTGTGTTACCACATAATCCATTGCCATAAAAAGGTCCTTATGAAATATTGGCTAATGATCTTCACCTGTCTACCCAATATAGGAAGAACACTATTTGCCTTCAAGCAATTGAGAAATCTGAAAGACGAACTGGTTCATTCGAAATCCAGTCAATCCAGGTCTCATAGTAGCCGCTGGGACATACATCCCATTTTAGGGCACTTCCCATGTGGTAACTGCCGGGCCTGTATATTCACAAAGAAGACGACTCATTTTTTAATTGACAGCAACAAATGGGACGTATGCTTCATGTCCAACCGCAAGAAAAGTAATGTGGTCTATTGAAATGAATGCCCATGTGGCCTCAGCATGTGGCCTCAGATATGTAGGCCAGACCACAAGACCCATACATATCAGAATTAACAAACACTGCTCCAGGATTAGGTGCAGAAACTATACAGCAACCCTTGTGTGGCATGTCACCGAATTTCATTACTCCCCTGATGATTTAAAATGGTGGGTGTTGGATGTGGTAAAAACAGTCCTAACCCTCAAAGAGTACTTTATAATAAAGAAGCGAGATGGATATATCGGATACAGCCACTAGACAGGACCAAGGGACTCAATGAAGAGACACCACTAGTGCCCGCCTCTGGCACCCATTCTTGCAGCTTTCCAGTGCTTGATAGAGCCATCATTTCATGAAGGACACCATCCTCATCCTGGGACCTGAGTTGACTCAACAGATATTGAGACCATCCAATAAACAGAGTTTGAATTATTTTGTTAACAAAAACTGTTCCCCTTTTGGACGATAACTCGTTTAACCATTAGGACAATCTCTCATCTCCATATGAATAACTGGCACAGATGTAATGAGAGATGAGCTGTCTACAGTCTAGGCTTTGATGACAACATGTTGTATATCATATATGCTTTCTATGCTATACGATTTGATTATTGTTTTGTGAAGAATTTGTTTTAATATTAGCCTTTCTGTATTGTAATTATTTTTCCTTTTGCTTTCCTACTTCCTGACTTTGCTTTCAGGTCTTTTCTCTTGTTTAATTGTACATAATTAATGTGTTTATTGAAAATGTGTTATCATCAGTGAAATATTTGTTAAAAAGAATAAACATGTGTAATTCGCATAAACGCGAAGTATTTGGTGTAATGTGTCCCAGCTCCTGCATGACTGAGAGCTAGTTTGTGGACATACAATTATGTGTTATTGATTAACACAGTGTTCAGGCTCTCCCCCATGAAGAGAGTCAACACAAGGACACCATACTAGGTGTAAATCACATCCACTTGGTATAGTGTGATCCCTCTTTAGCAGCTATATCATACAGTCTTTCCCTATCGGGACACATACTCCTTTGTTAGTCTGTTAGCTTGACACCCCAGTCCAAAACAGAGTAGGGGTCTACCCTCCAGTTTAACTGTGAAGAAAATCATACACATGACAGAAAAAAAGAAAATTGCATACAGTTTCCGTTGCAACACCACATCTGGGGCAATCTTTCTGTTTAGATTTTTCCAGGTTTATTTGAAGTTCTCCAAAGGCAGTGTTCCAAAACAAATTCTTATGTGAAGTGATCAAGCCTGTGGGGGTTGTACAAAATCAAGATACACCCCATATCTGACGTCTGCTTTACAAATACTGTGATCATGGGCCGGGAAGTACATTTTCTCATACTTCTTAGCTGATTTAAGGCCTTTAATTTATTCACTTTCTTAACCTCCGTTTTTTTCAAGGATTATGCCATATGTGCATTAGGTCTATTAGTTGTAGCTTGTTTTTGATATGTTTATACCAAGCTAAGGAGCAACACCTTTCTTGGTATAGACAGAGCGCTTCTCTGTACTCTGTATATGTCACAGAAGCCCACAATCGTACTCACTATAAAACAGGTTTTATCTCAATCTCATCTGAGTTGTTCCTCAAATTTACATCGATGTGTGATGGAATATTTGGTGCGCTTTTTCACAATGATCTTTTCTTTCAAAGCCCAAAAAGCCCTAACCTAAAAATGAAATTAAAATCCTCTTCTCACAAAAGGTAACATAAAACGTTATTGTCTTTTAAATTGTCCTTCTTTCTGTCTCTCTGCATAAATATATCACAGTCACACTACCAAAAAGCACTACCTATAAAAATAGATTGCATTCTCCAGCTCAAACAGCAACAGCCATGAGTCCACACTCCCCTCCTCCCTCTCTGTACATTGCACATATCTCAAAAGCCGATAGAGACATGCAGTAATCAGAAGATTAACAGGCTGGTGCTTGTTTAAGGCTTGTATGCATACTAAACTAAACTAAACTAAACTATATATGGCTTGATTGTAAGTCTGCACAATTCGGAACTGTTGTGAAGTGTCAGTATGTGGTGCATCCGGTTTTCACTTGGTGTGTAAAGTGGGAGATGTGTCTATTTGTTTGGGAGGGTTCTTCATACCAGTGTACGTAGTGGAGAGCATATGGTTTCTACATGTTCTTGGTTGCTACAATGCGATTGGTGTAGCCCAACACTCGCACGTTTCATGGTTCTGTCGATGTGAGGCTCGGAGTTGGGTGCATTAGTGTGGACAATGGTGTGTTTGTGTTCCATAAGGAAGGGAGGTGTATTTGTATTTGTATTTGTTTATTTATAGTGCGTACCTTGCCCAAGGGCTTTTGGGCGCAGGTTTAGGAAGTAGTTACAAGTTACAGCATAGCGACCAGAGAACAAATTTACATTGTAGTCAATTTACAACATGAACAAAGTAGAGTAAAAAACAGAAGAAGAAAATGAATAGGTACAGTTCCATCAAATAAATACATACAGTATACATTTAAACAAATATACAAAGAGTTCAGGCAAATCTCAGTATAGGTCAGGTCAGTCTATGAGCAGAGTCCTATAGGGTTAGCTGTGGGATTGTAGTGTGGGGTCTAAGGTGTCCTGTTCGTGTAGCCACTGTTTAGTTTTAGCTTTGAAGGAATAGAAATAAGACACGTTTCTCAGAGCGTTAGGAAGTGAGTTCCAGAGCTTTGTTGCCAGGACAGGAAAACTGGCACAAACCGGCTGTCTGGAGTTTGAAGCTGGGGATCGCCAGTGTGTGTGCCTGGGCAGATCTCAGTGGTCTGGCTGCAGTGTGTTGTGTGAAGCGCGTGGCCAGGTAAGCAGGGGCTGCGTTGTACTGGGCCTTGTGAGTAAGCACAAGTGCTTTGAGAGATATACAAAGAGAGATAGGTAGCCAGTGCAAGTTGCGTCTAGTGTTGGAAATATGAGAACGCCTAGGTATGTTAAGTGCAGCCCTTATGGTGTTGTTCTGGGTAACCTGGAGTTTGTCAAGGTTTTTTTGACTAGTCCCTAGATAAAGGGCATTGCAATAGTCGATTTTAGACATAATGAGGGTTCTGGCTAGAATCAGACAGTTATCAGTTGTCAGAAATGAGCGACAAGCTGTGATCAGTTTACATGTATAGGATGAGGCAGAGTCAACTGCATTGGTTTGTCTATTGAAGGATAAGGTGGAGTCAAGATATATTCCCATAGTTTTTGTGATGTTGGAGACTTTGATGTTGTTCCCGTCAATACTAAAGGAGTTGTATTTGGGGTCAAGCTTGGTAAGTTTAGATTGGGAGCCTAGGATGATTAGCTCTGTTTTTTCATCATTAAGGCAGAGCCCATGATGAGCCAACCGGGCCTGAATGACAGTATAGACTGTGTTGAGAGCATTGGCGTCTGTTGCATAATCACCAGTGATAGGGATGAGTATCTGGATTTCATCCGCGTAATTAGTGTAGGAGACACCCAGATAGTCTAGTATATCAAAGAGTGGTTTAGTGAAGATGTTGTAAAGTGTGGGAGAAACACATGATCCTTGTGGGACTCCACAAGGGACGTGGGCTGGGTCAGCAGCAGCTAAGGGAGAGAAAACCCTCATAGTTCTGTTAGCTAAGAAGGAGCTGATCCATGATATGGATGCCTTGAGAAGTGAGCAGCAATCCTAAAATGGTGACAGAGGATTTGATGATCGACCAGATCAAAGGCCACTGAGAGGTCAAGAAGGAGCAGGAGCGCCTGTTTGCCCTTGTCTTTCAGGTCCTCGATTTGAGTTTTTAGGTCTATTAATGCAGTTTCCATGCCGTGTCTAGGACGGAACCCCTATTTCTAAGCCCTAGGAGATTGTTGTTTTCAAGGTAATCCTGGATTTGGAGATAGGCCGCTCGGTCGAGGATTTTGAGAAGGTAGGGCACCGTGGTGATAGGCCTGTAGTTAGTTGGATTGCTGGGGTCAAGATTAGGTTTTTTTGATTAAAGGGATGACCCAGGCATCCTTAAGGTTGTCGGGTACAGTTCCTGATTTGAAAGATGCGTTAATGAATGAAGTAATGAATGGGGCGAGATCATGTGCCACTTCCTTTATGCTTGGAGCTGGGCAAGCGTCACCTTGGCAGATGGAAGGCTTGAGCTTTGTGATGATATTTTCTACTTCCTTGATGGTGAGAGGTGAGAAACTGAATGGCTTAAAGGCGTGTTTAGGTACAGGGGTTTTGAAGAGCATGGGGTTGCCAGTTGAGTCAGAAAGGAGGCTTTTTTTGCATTGATTTTGGTGTGGAGCAGGGCAATTTTTTCTAGCAATGCTTTTTGGATATTGGCGCACCACTCAGTGTCAGGGATACACGTATCAAGTGGGGCAACAGGAGACTCCAGTTCCTTAAGAGTTCCTTGGTGTTTGATTGGGCTTGAATGATCCTTTTGTTGTACACTTCCTTTTTTGCAGCTAGGATAGCTTCTTTGTATGTCAGTGAGGCTGAAAGGAGGTTGCTTTTGTTAATTAGCGAAGGTGAGCTTTTCCAGTGAGCCTCAGCTTTCCTTTTTTCTTTCCGCAGGTCGCGTAAGTAAGGGGTGAACCAAGAATGAGGTGGAGCCGAGGTTTTTGTTTGAGCAGTTTGATGGGAGCGATAGTATTGAGGGCTTTAAGCATGGCACGGTTATAGGTGTCAACTCGTGCTGTAGGATCCGAGCAGGTGGTGGACACCGAGTTCAGTAAAGGGAGGATGAGCGGGAGTAGTTTCTCAACCGTAATATCCTTTTTATTGCGTGTATATGTGGGAGGAGCAAGGTTAGGTTTAACTAAAGAGGGGCTGGAGTTAATGGAGAAGGATATTTTGTGGTGATCGGACCAAGCGCACAGTGTCACGGAAGTGCACAGTTGACGTCAGGGATCCAATCTAAAGTGTGACCTTTGATGTGGGTAGGCTCATTAACATGTTGGGTAAGGCCAAAGTCGGCAAGGAAATTTTCTAAGTAGGTGGCTTTGGGGTCATTCTTATCCTGGTAGCCTAGATTAAGGTCACCCAAAATAATAATTTTAGAGTTAGGCTTATTACTAGAGGCTAGGATAGATGATATGTCTTCTACAAACGAAGAGGTAGGTCCAGGGGGCCTGTAGATAATATGTACTGTGGCTGTGTGATTGGGTGTGACAGGTAGTTTAATGGACAGTAGTTCCGCTGAGGGCATCTTAAGGCTATTGGCAGTTCTGATGTTAATCGAGTTCTTAAATATAAAGGCCAGTCCCCCACCCTTAGTTTGGCTGGTGTCTCTGTCACACTTGATGATTGAATAGTTGTCAGAGGCTGCATGCAGCCAAGTTTCTGTGATTGCAAGAAAGTCGAGGTTTTCAGTGACAATGAGATCTGCAATATCTAAGGCATGAGTCGGGATGGAGCGTGCATTTATAAGTGCACCTTTGATAATAGAGATCGTGGTGTCCTGTGCAAGGGATTTAGTGTCAGCCAGCGGTGTCGCGTGTACTGTGGTAATGTTTTTGCCAGAGTTGGACATTTTGTTGGTCGCAAGGTTATTCTGGTGGTATGACCAGTGACGACATCTGGAGGCTAATCTTTGATTCCTGACTAATGGAGCACAAGGTAGGCTGGGTGGATGGGGCAAGGTAGATGAAGGGTGGTGAGTCAATATTGTGCAAGTGGTGGCGGAGTAAGCCTTGGAAGGTGAGATAGCAGCCGGGTTCTGAATGTCTGAGCCCCACACATTGTTTTGGGGTGCAGGTGTGGCTGAGTTGTTAATTGTTGGAAGTGCTTTGGGGGATGGTTGCATTCTAGCCACAAGCAGGTGAAGACGTGTAGCCTGGGTTGGGGAAGTCAGTGCGTTCCTATCTTGTGATCCTATGAACATATGTGTAACTGGAATAAAAGAACTGAATATTAGGTTATCTGAGGGGTCCAGAAGTGTCCATACAACAGGAACAGTTGTCAGTAGGTCTACAACTCTGAACGTTAAGCAGGCAGAGGGCAGAGTAAGTTGCATAGCAATCATGGGGATGGCTGCAAATGAGTCTAGCATTTGCAGTAAACAAAGAACGCTGAATATGTGTTTGTAACATTAAACAGGCCGACATCAATGTCCAATAAGGTTCTAAAATATATTTACTTTCTGATTTTTTTCCTGGTCTTATTTACTTCTACATGTCTTGTTTTTACTCCTTTCATAAACATTAGTACAATTTTGAATGCCTTTATACATTTGAACATGTTCATGAAAGGTCAGATAACCAAGAAGGTTTTCATATATGAAGATATGTTGTGATTCAGTTTAGCTTGACGTAGGCACAGACCGCGATCTAACTCAGGGCAAAGGACTCAGGTGACATGGATCTTTTTTTCTTATTTTAACATTTAGCACCTCTTTGCTAAGTGGCAGGAAGGTCTATTTCAATGAGTATGTCAACCTTTCAAAGAGTTATTAGTGGCATATCAGTTGAGCTCAGTGATGTTAACAAATTAGTGTTTTCCCTTTCTTGCATGTTGCATCAAGGACTGCACAAATGTGCAATGCCTTTAATCATTGTTCAAGTAGCATTGTTGTTGGTGCTCTTGAACCCTCCATGATGACACAGAGAAGATGTGTTTTGCTGCCCAAATTGTCGCATTTGTGACCAGGAAAGAAGGACTGGAGTACCCCTTACCCTACCATTGACCACATTATATGAAACTGGTCAAATTGCTGCATTGTGCATTATTTTCAAAATTGGATCACTTATCAGTGTTTCAGATCTGCGTGTGCTATACAAAATCCTCACTCATACGTGGTCTCATAGGTTATAGATATTACTATTTTTGTATTGTTTTTATGGAATTTGTGGTCTGATTTCAAAATAAACATTTGACTTATAATAGGTTATAGTTTTGCACCATAGATAGTGCCAGGAGGACACTTGTGGAATAAGTTGCACTTCATAAAAGAGTCATTCCGCACAAATGAATAATATTGACCTTTTAACAAGTGTACACAGCAATGGGAATTGTCTTTAAGCTCGTTTATGGCAATGTCACTTGTGAGTCATGGTGCCCTCCTCACAACATTGTAAAATGCATTTTACATTTTGTTTAATTGTACATGTATTTCAAATATTTGCATATCTATGAGCACTCTATCCTTGGGTGTTTTTGTGCCTTAGTTTTGTTTGTGACTTCAACAATTATTTCTAGAAACATCCCTAATTTTGCAATACTTGCCCAGTCATCCGCATTTCCTTTCTTCAGAGTAATTGGTTGAAGATTACGTTTGTGCTAGATCTGGGTTCTTGCCTAGCTGACCAATATTTTTCAAGGTATGTAAATTATCTGTCATCGTTATTTGCAAGCATAGTGGGCAAGCAATGCTCGCCATACATGACCTTTGCATCTGCTAGTCTTGGTGAGGGTAAAATGTGCCCCGCTATTCAATTGTACAGAAAGTTAAAACAAAAACATGCAAAATAAACAGATTGTAAGATTGACTCCTTAAAAGTCCTAATGTTGCACTCAAGAAAGCCCAAATTCAACCCACCCAGAAATGGATCCCAACACTTGCCACACCTCCACGCCCCATCTGCCCTGAGACCTCCCTGTCATTCTTGCCAACAGAGACTTGTTTCTGCCATAGCCACGTCATCTCCTAAGCCCCCATTGCCTTCTATGTATGTTCTTTTATTATTTCTGTCACTTCCTAACAATCTCACTCTTTCTTTGACAATGGTCCTAATCTCTGCCTCTCAATCTCTACTCCTTCTATTCCTGCCACTTTTCCAACTTTAAGCCAGATCTCCTCTTCACTACTCCCCCATAACTCTCCATGTGTTCTGCCTAAAGATAACTCTGCTAGGCTTGCTGTTGGGTGACTCATCCTAGCTCTATCTACTATGGAAGGCATGCATGATGCAGGGACAGGTACAGTAGTATCAAGGTTGCAAAGAGAATCCCTTGCAAATCAGATGCTCAGTGGCCAGCCTCAACCCAGTAGGCTCAGAACTACCTGCTGCCACCCACTAAGGTACAGAAAAGGGACACAGGAAGTGTTTCCTAAATGGTAGGGCCCACACTTTGTAGGCCATTATGACCATGATGTATGCCTGCCCCTGCTGGCTGCCTCTTGCATCTAATGTGTGGGACGTGAGCGACATAAAGAGGGATTTTGTGTCCACAAGCATTGTCACTAAACCCTACCTCTTGACATCAGAGACAGCCGAGAGCACCAGCGACTGACCATTGAGCAGGAACTGCCTAGGATGCCACCATGTGACCTGGCAGGATGAGGCTCCAGCCAACTTTTGACATTTTGACCACATTCTGCTCCGTGTGCTCCACTGTGAGTGTAATTGAATCCAGTTTTGCACACATGGCTTGACATTCCACTAAAATAGTTATATTCCCATTGAAAAAATGGCTGTGTTCTTTGGAGAAAATATAGGTTTGCAGGTGCTGCCATATTTTTGATTACAGGTGTATTGCAATGTGAGAGACCCCCTCAATCCACAGGAAGTTATAGGTGCAAATGAGGAAGATGTATTTACTTTGTATTCAGATTCTCACCAGCCCTTTACCAACTGCCAGCCAATCTCAACACAGGACCCGTCTTGACGTCACAGCCAGCAGCAGGCACATGGCAAGGGTGAGGGCCAGAAATGAAGGAGGGAGTTGATTTCCCTTTGTGTAAAATGGGAGAAATGTTTAATCACATAAAATCAAGAATATTCATCCGGCAGTAGTTATTTTGAGATTTCTGGAAAGGTGCCAGGTAGCTGCCTCTGGTCACCTGAAAGCAATTTGTGTGTGCCTAACATTTCAAAGGTTATGAATAAAAAACTTGATGTGGCCTCTGCATGAATGTGAGAACCATACACAGTTGATCAAACATGTAACCCATGATTCACATGGCACCCACTAAGGGACACATTGTTCACTGATATAGTTCCGGAGTAAATAGGATAAACTGTAGCTCCGAACAGGAATGATATACAAACTCCTGAGATGAGCCATTTGTCGCGCGGGAAAATACAGGTCAAAAATGCCATCTTATGTGTTAAACTATGAAGATTAAGGGCACTTGTCATGACATTAGATTTCTTTGTTCCTGGATCAGACCATGCCCCTTGTCGAAAGGAAGATGATGGAGTGGTCTCCTCCTCTAGCCAGTCCGAATCACTCGCACATTTTCTGGACCTACCAGCACACAGAGGGGCATGGACTAGTGGCACTCCACCAATCCCTTCTGCAGGGACTATGACACATTAGTGATGTCACTTTTCCTATAACTAGGCAACTCCACCTCAAATCAGGACTCTTGCCCCAGAGGTGCTCTACATGCTGAAATCTGGAGAAACATCCAAGCAGTGAGGCCTAAGCTAGCAGAGGAACCTGGAGATGTAATAGCTGACTTGGGACCCCTTGGAGGAAGGAGGAAAACTTTAACCCGTTGCCTGTCCCAGCAATGGTTCTCAGATGCCACCTGATGTCCAGTCCAGCCCTCTCTTGTAAGTAGCAATAACCCAGCCCTAAATTGCAAAAGCCCTTTATTTGTGTAGCATTGCATTCAATATTTCCTCATTGAAAAGTCCCCATTGAAAACCCCCCAATTGCCAGTGCATTTTAGTCATCTCCCCATTGAAGAATTCTTATTTGCCCGTGTATTTCAGTCATCTCCCCATTGAAGAATATCTTGTTTGCCTGTGTATGTTAGTAAATCCGCATTGGAAAACCCCTCAGTTGTCTTTGTAAACCCTTAGTGTATTTTTGTAAGTAAATCAATTAATTTCCCCATTTATTTCATGGGATTTGTACGGTGGGAATTTGAAACCCACCATCTCATCCCAGTACCGTGTGAATTTGCATTGTTATAAAGTATTGCCCAAAGGAATTAATCCCATGATGATCTGAGAAACAAATGTGTCCATGTGTTTAAATTGTGCCCTGCTAAACGAATTTCCATTTGCAACTGTAATTTCTGTTTGCATTTGTTATCCTAACCAAAAAAACGATTTTCCTTTTGTGAGAAACCGCCTTTACCAGAGCCTACCTGTCATTTGCAGCCTCAGTAAAAACAAATACCATTTGCATTTTCTTTACCATTGAAATTGAGCTTCACATCCCAAAAACCGATTAACCCCTTCTGTTCCTCTTTCCCTATTGTGTGGTCAAAACGAATTTTCATTTGCATTCCCTTTCCATTGCCCATGTGTTGCATATCCTAAAACCGATTTTCTCCTTGTGTGCTGACTAGTATTCCCTAAGAGCTTAGCTTGTGTTTCTAAACATAAGCAAACAAGTCCCCTGTTTGTTATCTCTTTCCCATAGCACATGTGAGCAATAATTAAAAACCCCATTCTTCATTGTGCTCTAAAAAACAGATTTTCTCATTCTTTGCTGGCTCCCAATCTTGTTTCTGTGGGCACCACACCAACACCGATTTGTTTACTCCCTGCCACTGCCTTGCATTCTAAGGAATTATGTCCAATTGATGTTTTGGGGTTGAGTGTTGCAGGGGGAGTGCTTAACGCCTGTGCTATCATTGTGAGTGAATTGTTCTTCTTCTGTCTTATCTTTAAAAAAAGTAAGTAATTGTGACAGTTTATCTTAACCTGGTTGCTTTATAGAGGTCACTGCATTTTGTATTGCCACAACATTAGTGGCTGTTGTAATTAGTGGATTCTAATTTGATATTAAATAATAAATTAATAAATATCTTATTGATACACACTAGCCAGGTTCCTAGTCCATTGCGACACAAGGGGCCTCATTACAAGTCAGGCGGAATGGGTTAACGGGCTCCGCTAATGGTGGCGGGCCCGTTAACACCATTCCGCCTGATTACGAGGTCCCCTCGCGGGACCCGGTAAGGACGTCTGGTGAAACCAGGCATCGTTACCGGGTCCTGCGAGGGGAAGAGGGAGCTAACAACGGGCCGGTCATAATCGGCCCGTTGTTAGCTCCCTCTCGATTCCCATTGAGCCGTATCAGGGCTCAAATGGGAATGGGGAAGGTCCGGGTCCAGGTTCCCAGAGGGAGGAATTACCGGGCCCTCCGAACTCGGAATGGCCCGGTAATTCCCCATTCAGGGAACCCGGTAAATGAGCCCGGTTTGGTGGCAGCCAAGAACGTGTGCTGTAGGGATAAAAAGTGTTTTTATTGTGCGCCACATTCACTCTAGGAGAAGGAGATCCCTGACTTTCTTGTGCCGTGTGATATATTGTGACAAAGTGGGGGCTTCTGCCGTGATAGAGAAAAGTGTTTTCACCCGTGGCAGTGCAGCACAGCAGACTAGTCATTGTAGTGCTACTTTTAGTGGATAGAAATCTGGGTTGCATTGTGACAGCGCCATCCAAACTAGCACCCTGAGTTCAGGTTGTGTGTGTAAATAAAACATTCTGAATACAAACTAAGAAGAAGCAGAGTTGAGATGTTATCATTGCATACAGAACCCATCAGGTGCAGAACACATTTTATAATGAACACCGTAGATTTTAACATGGCAAGGAAGCACCTTTTATCCAAATTGTTCATTAAAGGTGAAAGAACATGAAGTATGGCAATCTAGAATGATGCAAAGGTTACCTCTATACATATGGATGTGTGGCAGGGTAGTGGCCTGTTACATCAACCCCTGACAGATTTTTATATGACGCAGACCACCAGAGATGAGCAAATTAAAATGGTCCAGCTCACTGCATATATGTACTTGATGATCGTAGAAGAAAGGTACCAGAAGATTGTAGCCTCTGTGAAAAATCAATCTGAGCCTTTGGATCAAGTACAGAGAGAGTTAACAAAATAGAGGAGAAAGTGTAACAGAGCCAAAATTCTGAGTTAAAATAGAAGACAACATTCAGCAACTAAAGGATGAGTTAGCGGCACAGCAACAAGTGAATTCAGAGCGAGAGTCTCAATTTTCTGCAGTGGGAGAGGAGTGTCAAGAAGGGGTTGAGAACCTGAGAGAGTCAACTAAAATAAAGTCACCAAGTGGTACATAATAGGGCCTTCTTAAAGGACGTGTGTGCATTTCAAAATCAGATTAAGCAATTGAAAGAGGAGAATAGCCAGCTGATCATAAGGGAGGTCCATTCCCAGGCGGAATTCGACCAGGAGTGCCAGAATTTGAGCACCATGAAACATCAGAGAGATCACCTCATTGAACCGAATAGCACATTGTGTCAGGGAAAAGATGCCCTGTGTCAGGAAGTGTACCAGTTAGAGACAGACCTGGAGAAAAGTGAGTCATGTTTTCTGAACTGACTGACATGAGGGTAGAGAATGAAATATTAATGGGACATGTGAGATTAACAGAATTTGACTTAGAGCAGAAAACACAGATCAAAAATGCACAGAGTGAAGAGATTAGTCTCCTGCAAAAGAAGAGGTCTGAGTATTCCCAGATAATTCAAGATTCACAGAAAGAAAATGAATCCCTTTGTGAGGAAAGCAAGGGACTTGGTGCTCAAGTAGTGGCACAAAGCAAGCTCATAGAAGGTACTCAAGCCCTGGTAGCAGAGCTCAAAGCTCAGGCTTCTATATACCACCAAGAGATCGGGCCAAGAAAGATAAATCAGAGAGATTGGAGAAGGAAATGGCTAGATACAGTCAGGCCTTGAGAAACCCCAAACATGGTATGGAAGACCAATCCCTGACTACGGTGGGATGTCCTCTTTACCAGGGGCCTCAAGCCAAGTCACCACATTATATGGGCTGGGTACTGCTAACCTCATGTCTACCAATTTACAAGAACAGGGAAACATGAGGCAGCTGGACTCAACCAGGCCTAGTATAACTGAGCTGGAAGGCCAGTCCCTGTCAGATATTGACAAATGTTCATCCTTATTTAGGTTTAAAAATATCTTAGCAAATACGTCTGACCAGGAGGGCTTCTATGATGAGAAGATCAGGGAGTTAGACTGGCAGAAAGACAGGTTACAAATGGACCATCTGATCCACTTTGCAGATAAAGAAGAATCAGAAGTCAGGCCTCAAAAGTGCATCTTGAAAACCTCCACCTATTCAGGGGCTGGGGGATTTTTCCACCACACCCGGAAGAAGGGAGGAGCAAGATGAGTTCTCCCCTGTGCGAAAGGGGGAGCTCAAGGGAAGTGACCCAGAGAGCCCACAGTACCAGAGGGGAGAAGAGATCATGCCTGTCATTCTTGGAGGGAATCTGAGTCTCAAAGAATCAGGGAGATACTAGGGACAGGGAGTGGACCACATATAGTAGCAGCTCTGAATCTGAGGGTGAATGGACTCAGGTAAAGCGGAAAAAGAAGGCTGCCAAACAAAAGAGAACTCTGGTAAAAGACCCAATTCGGCAAATAACAGCCATCAAAATCTTCATGACTCCCTACCACAAAAATGCCAAGTTCTCAGTATAGGAGCATCTGGAGCTGTATGACCAGAGGATGATGTCATTTGGCATAAAAAATTATCCCCATTCCATGGAGTTTGTGAAGTGAACATTCTCCCCGGAATACCCCAGCTTCTTTGCTGGGCTGGAAGATCAAGATCATTCAAGATGGTATACGTAAAAGGCAGCCATCTTGAAAAACTTCTCTGTGCACAGGAACACTCAGGAGGCTTGCAAGGCGACCTACAACCTGCAGTGTTGAGATGACCAGGCACCTAGGGAGTTTGTGCAAGAATTGAAGCAGGCATTTGCCCAACCTCTAGACGGGTACACACAAATAGTAAGGAGTTTATTAATACGTATTTTCCTTCCTAAGTACATCATGACCCAATTGGTAAGGGACTTCCATGAGCAAAGGACCCTGTATTGGGTAATAGAACAGGCTACCCGGATCTATGAGGTCCAAAAGCTTGTTGAAAACAAAAATACTCCCAACAATCCCCAAAATCCCAAACCATCCAACACCCCCACTGCTGTCAAGGTGGCAGAGGTGAAGAATACCCCCATTTTGGACTTAGAAATGGGGGGGGGGGGATAAAAATACTTCTCACTCTAATAAGCCAAGTGAGAGGCAGAGGAGACCCTCTGATCAATCCCAGTGGGTGGTAACCAGGCAGGGTATCCAACAAATGTGTCACCTGACTCTGCCACCTGCATTAGCCTTAGGTACAAGGGTAAAAGACCCATCTTGGGGTATGTATGGACTCCCCCGGCACAAGAGCGGGGGTCCAATCAGGTAAGTACGCCCCAGGAAACTGCCCTCCAAACTTCCCACATAACGTCCCTAAAAACCTCCCTCAAGAGGGAAGAAATGCTCCACCCTCCAACTTAAGTTGCTTTCCAAGGTAACCTGCAAACCCCAACCTTCAGAATAATCCTCCTCTCTCCCCGCTTTCAGGATTCTAGACCCCCAAATCAGGGAGAAGGGAGACCAAGGATGGAGGGCTACAAGGGAAACCCTCAATACCTGAGCTACTCTGGAAGAAGGGACAGCTACCATTCCAGAGAGCAGCAAAGGTATGACTCTAGACTGCCATCCTAGCCGGAGAGGATGTCGCAACTGGAGTGCCAGGTCCAAAGTCTGACCCAAGACCTGAGGCACATGTTCAGTGCTCAGCAGAACCCTCACATGGACATGGCTGCCCAGAACAGCTCAAACCCAGGGTCTGGTACACCGCTGCAATGACAGGGAGAAAACCCTGATAAACAACAGGTGCCAGAGGGGGAGGCCCAGGGGAAGGGAGATGCAAAGCCCTAGAGGAAACTTCCTTCCTTACCCGGGACAAACCCCTAGAAACCTCTGAACCTGAACCCAAATCTCCTACCCCCAAAAAGCTGAAACCTAAGGAAAAGAGGGTAAGTAGGAGAAACCAAGGGACAAAGAAAACCTGTTTCGTGGAGGAAGTCTGTGTAATCCAGTATGAAGGGGAAGAATCCCTGGAGGATTCAGGGAAGAAAATCTTCTCTTTCAGGGAAGGTGGATTCCTCCCAAGGAAAAATGGGTCCCAAAAGACCCTAACTCAGACTGGGTAAGTAATGGGACTGACCCAGAACCACTAATTCCTGAACACCAACCATATTACCCAGAGGACTCAGAAACCAATGAGGGTTCCTGCCCACAAATCGGTTCAAGTGACTGTCTCCAGGAAAAGGGGGACAGCAGAGAATCAGTGGAAAAAGGGGATTCCACCATTGCACAAATGTCTGGGTGCCAAATTTTGTTTACAGATTCCGGACTCCGACACACAAAACCGCCCAAGATCCTGCAGTGTCATAGTTCAAAATAAAGAAAGGTTGGGCCAAAAAGCACATTTCCTTTATCCCCTTGAGGAGAGAGAAGGCAGATTTTATGCCTCCATCAAGGTCTAGGGCCAACGTGCATTTTCAGTGCTGGTGGATACAGGATTCAAAGCCGCCTTTTTGTCCAAAAAGGCATTTGACCAAATTAATTCAAGAAGGGGGGAGAGTCACCGAATTCCCCTCACACCTCTTCCTGGAAAACTCAAAAACGTTGACGGAAATGACATTTCCATGGAGGGGACTGCAGATCTCGAGATGAAAATTGGGCGACATAGGGTGAAACACCTGGTGATAGTCATCACTCCAAAGGGCACGAGTTTTCTCCTGGGGAATGACCTCCTGCGGAGGTTGCCACCCCTGATAGACTGTGTGAACAAGGTCCTCTGGACACAGACTAACCGACCAATAAGACTGAAACAAAGCACAAACTATGTGTCATGCAGCGCTATTCCCGGCCTTTCTGGGCTGCATGGAGGGTCCGTCGCATCATCGCGATGGCCTATTTTCCTCCTAAGTAGGTCGGTGGCAGCCTTTTCTGTCTGCCGAGCAGCAGTCTAGTGGTTTCAAACTCCTTCAGCAGCCATCATACATGCACCACATGGCTTCGCGACCTTGCGTCTCATCGCTCAGTTGCCTAGCAGGTCCGGTTCTGCTTCCAAACTCAGCGCTCCTTAGTCCTTGTTCCTTCATCTTCCTGTGGACCTCTCTTTCGCCCTGCCTTCCTTGCTCCCTGTTCCCTTGCTACATCCTTCTGTCCTAGATCTGTGCTACTTCTGTTACTTACCTTGTGGACCTGATCCATGCTGCTTGCTGCATTCCATGCTGCCTGGTGCATTCCAAGCTGCCTACTGCCTTTCACACTGTCAGCTGCACTCCACAGCAACTTCTTCAGGTTTTTCCCCTATTCAGGGTTTTTTCCTGTTTTTGGGCAGTATCCCCGGTGTAAGTCTGCTTGGACATTTTAAGTACTAGCAGGGTGGTGTCAGAGGAGGATCGCCCCTTTCTGCATGAGACACACACAGCTAAGAAGAAGACCAAGTCACCACCCAAGAAAAAAAAGTCTTCCTCCAAGTTTCCTCAGGTGAGCCCTGGCTCTTTGTTCACAAAACCTGACAGTTTGAGATGCCTACGCACTTCTACATCTGAGGACATGGATCCTTCACTTCAGGACCTGTTGCGGGGCATGCAAGAATTGTCTACTGAGGTACAGAACCTCAAGGCTGAGAACTCAGCTTTGAGACAATTGGTACTGTCCAGGGAATCTGTGTTACAAGAAACTGCATCACTAGTAAGAGTCATGGGAAAGTATGATGGAGCACTGAAAACCTTATGTTCCTTTCGAGATTCCTGCCTGGTGCATTTCACATTCAAGCCCTACTAGTATTCCACCAACAGGGCTAAGGTTGGGTTGGTCGTATCCCACCTTGTGAACAATGTCCTTACTTGTGCCACCCCTATGGTTGTCTCAGGGAACCCATTATTGGATAACTATGACATATTCATCGCAGCATTTAAGGCTATGTTTGACCGACCTGACTTGCTGTTTTCTGCCCAGGAAAAGTTGCTCGAGTTCCAGCAGGGTAATCAGATATGCTTACCTATGTTACTAGGTTCAAGCAATTGGCTAAAGAAGCTAATTGGTCAGCCAAAGCATGTTTCAACCTGTTCTGAAGAGGTTTAAACAACGAAGTAAAGGATGAACTGGCACGTGTTGCCAGCCCTAGTTCCTTTCAAGTCTTATTGGATATGGCTTTACAAATTGATTACCGTCTTCAGGAGAGGAAGGCGGAAAAGAAGAAGAGTCGTCCTCTCACTAAGAAACCCATACCTATCTACCCGAGTCCTAGGGACGCGCCAGTCTTCTCAACGGGAATTCAAAACCCTTGCAAGGACCTCTCACCCCGGAGGAAAGACATTGATGAATTGATAATGGCCTATGCCTCTATTGTGCTTCATCGAAACACATGGTTCATAATTGCCCCATTGTTCCATCTAGGCATTCGGGAAACACCAGCTACCGATCCTGAATGGAGCCCAGCTTCAAGAGGTCGATACCTGCTCCTTTTTTCCTGCATCATTGGGTCCTTCCCATCATTCATTTTTGGTGGTTCTTCAGGTTGCCTTGTCATCCTCCTTGTGGGAGTTTCATCCAGCCCTGGCTTTAGTCGATTGTAGAGCCATGGGGATCTTTCTAGGTGACGATTGGGCCGACAACATCAGATCCCCAGAGAACTTAAAGAACAAATACAAGCACTGGAAGGCATTAATGGATGGCCATTGTCCTCTGGATCCATTACTGAATAGAAAAAGCGGCTGTTCTTGTTCAACAATAATCATTGGGAATTCCTCATCTTTGAAATAATCAAGGCGACACATTACCCTGTGGTACTGGGAATGCCCTGGCTCCATCGGCACATCCCTTATATTAATTGGGCTGCTGGTTCTCTGTTCCTGGGCTCGGAATACTGCCTCTCTCACTGTGTCCGGAGAACCGCAGATCGAGTACTCTACCCTGTCATCCCAACCCAGGAATTTGCACGTTTCGGTGTCGAATGTCAATCAAATACCTAGGGCGTATCAACAATTTGCAGATGTCTTTTCCAGTCCCATTGTTCAGTCCCTACCACTGCATCGTCCTGAGGACTGTGCAATTGAAACCGTACAAAATTCTATTATTCCTTTTGGGAGGATGTTCATATTGTCCACTCCAGAAAAGATGGCTCTTATGGCTTACCTGGTTACCAACCTGGAAAACGGTACCATCCGCTGTCCAAGTCCCCAGCCAGCGCCTCATTGTTTTTTGTGCCTGAAAAAGATTCTGAGGAACTACGCCAATACCTGGACTATAGAGTCAATCAAGTTACTCAGAAGGACCGATACCCTTTGCCTCTTATATCCGACATTTTGGAGGCACTCCAATGTGCAGTTCTTTTTTCCAAGTTGGATCTCAGGGGGTCTACCACCTTGTTCGCATCCGATCGGGTGACGAGTGGAAAACAACCTTCCAAACCCCCATTGGCTACTATGGGTATATGGTCATGCCATTTGGATTTTCTTATGCTCTTGCTATCTTTCAGCAATTCAGGTATCATATTTTCTCTGATATGCTGTCCTTGTTCGTGGTAGTGTACCTGGATGACATTGTGTTTTTTTCCAAGGACTCTGCCTTGCATCAAGACCATGTTACAAGGGTCTTAGAGCAACTTTGTGAAAACAGCCTGCTGGCTAAACCAGAAAAGTGCCAGTTTCACGTCACCACTGTAAAGTATCTAGGGCTTGTACTCAGTCCTCAGGGTATCTTGATGGACCCCACTAAGACCACCACAATCATGTCCTGACCAGAACACTCTACAGTGAAACAAGCGCAGTCTTTCCTTGGGTTGGCTAAATTGTATAGGAAATTCATTCCTAATTTCTCCTCCATAGTTCAACCAATTACCTCCCTTCTCAAAAAAAATATGCTCTTTGTCTGGTCCTCCTCCCAAGACTCAGCCTTCAAGTTGCTGAAAAAGAAATTCACGGAAGTACCGGTGCGTTGTCAACCTGGTGTGTCTAAACCCTTCCTGGTCGAAACTGACGCCTCATAGTACGTCATTGGAGCAGTCTTGAAACAAATACAAGAAGACACTTTTGAACATCCGATAGCCTACCTTTCCAGAACTCTCTCAAGTAGTGAATTGCATTACTCAATCTTAGAGAAAGAACTATTGGCTATCCATCAGGCCTTCATGGAATGGCAACATCTTCTTCTGGGTGCGGTATGTACCGTACAGGTACGGACGGATCAGTGGAATCTTCAGGTTCTGCATTCCTTGGAATGCAGGAACAGCAGACAGGCACGGTGAGTCTACTTCTTCACCCAAAACCAGTTTCAGATATTGCATCTACTAGGATCTTCCAATATTCTCACTGATGCCCTTTCTGGGGGTCCGGACTACACCCCAGATCGTCTTGTCATGTTGCCCAAATATTTTCTGGAATCAGTGTTTATTGCTCATGTAGATGACTTTCTAGATAAGGTACAACTAGAGACACAAGCTTGTGAACTTTGGAAGGCTCTTCCCAGCGTTAACCCGTCGGGTTTGGTGGCAAAGGATGGCAAATTCTTTGGAAACACTGCTCTGTATATATCCACTCAGGAGTTAAAGGAAAGAGTTTTGAATCTCTGTCCTGATTCTACTTTCTCTGGACATCGAGGAGTTAAGGTCACCCTGCAGAACCTTAAGAGACATTTCTGGTGGCCAAAGATGTATGGAGACGTCCAGGCTTATATACAAGCTTGTTCCATCTTTGCTTAAAATTAACATGACAACAAGCAACCAGCTGGACTACTGTACCAGCCAGACTTTCCTTTGCGTCCTTGACAAGCTATTGCTACAGACTTTATTGTGGAGTTACCTCCTTCCAAAGGAAATACTACCATAATGGTGACTATAGATCTGTTTTCTCATATGGTTCACTTCACTCCACTCCCAAAATTACCTTCTGCCAATGAAATGGCAAATGTCTTTCTTTTTGAAATATTTTGACTTCATGGACTTCCATCCACAATCATCTCAGACTGAGGGACGCAATACACATCTTGATTTTGGGCTCAGTTGTGTCGACTACTTTGTGTTGAACAAGACTTAACCTCCGGTTATCACCCACAGAGCAACGGAATAACCGAAAGGGTAAACCAAACCCTGGAGCAATATTTACATTGCTTTTCTTCACAGGTACAGGAAGACTGGGTCACATTGCTTTCAGTGGCTGAATTCGCATATTACAATTCTGAACACTCCCCCATGAAAGCCAACACTTTTTACTGCAACTACGGATTTCATCCCTCTGTCTTGCTTGTGGACTTTCCCAGTACTAGCCGAGTACCTTCAGTCGATGCCTGGATCAACAATCTTGCTGCTATTCATAGGACTGTAAAAGAGACTCTGCAAGTAGCCAGAGCGAATACTAAGAAGTACGCTTATCTAAGACGCCATCCCTCACCATTATACAACATCAGAGAGAAGGTTTGGATGTCTTCCAAGGACCTTCCCAAACATTTAAGACCGAACAAATTATCTTCCAGGTATTATGGCCCTTTTTCGGTAACTAAGGTGAGTAACCCTGTAGCCTTTCGATTACACTTATCTGTCACTTGGAAAATAATCCATCCAGTCTTTCACACATCACTCCTCCAGCCTTACCACCCATCAATGAGGACTGCTGTGTGTCCTCCACCAGTTCTTGCCAACCAGGTACAGGCAAGGGCGTCTCCAGTACCTTGTGGACTGGAAGGGCTATCCTCGAAGTGGGCGCACTTGGGAGCCAGTCTCTAACTTCCATGCCCCTCGCCAGGTTCAGTGATTTCACTTCCTTCACCCGGGTAGGACCAGTGGACCAGCCATTCGGATTGGGCATACAATCAATCCAGGCTAATCCCGCCCTTTCTGGGCTGCAAGGAGGGGCCGTTGCGTCATTGTGACACCAATGTTTCTCCTAAAATGGCCAGCGCCAGCCTCTTCTGTCCGCCGAGCCACAGTCTAGTTGTTTCAAACTCCTTTGGCAGCGTCATATATGCACTGCAGGGCTTTGCAACCTCGTGTCTCATCGCTCGGTTGCCTAGCCGTCCGGTTCTGCTTCCAAACTCAGCGCTCCTTAGTCATTTTTCCTCCTTCCTCCTGTGGACCTTTCCTTCACTCTGCCTTCCTTGCTTCCCATTCCCTTCCTACTTCCTTCTGCCCCGAATCTGTGTTGAATTTAATCAACTTTTTTCAATTTATGACAACAGTTTATCAAAAGGTTTACATATAAAACGCAATGAAATATAAAACATGCAATCATAAGAGATAGCATTTTTTTTTCAAGTTCACATATCCATGAAATCATCCTTGAATTATCATTGCGTATAACAGTGAAAAAAGGAAACTAAAAAGCAACTCTAACCAAGTCAAGTAAAAATGAAGAGCTTTTCTGAACACAAAGAGTTTGAAGACAAAAGAAAAGAAAAAAAAATATCAGGGCAAAATTTTCACATATTCATATATCAGAATTAGTGTTTGACATTCATGTCACAGACATTTTATACATGGGATAAGAATTGTTACTTGAACATCACACCCAATTATGAGTCCCTACAGATCACACCATATAGCAAACCATCAATACTAATGCTAATAGTTACATTTGGATTTTGCAATTATCAATCGAATGAAAGAGCAATGAGTGAGTATAACAATCACAGATCTAAAGAGCAGTTATCATTAGTAATCAAACTATTTTAGTAAATTTAAGGCTCGCAAAAAGTTAATTGTGGCCAGCCTTATACTCATACAGTTGGTAGTGGAAATAGCAAGCCATCTATGCTCATGCCTCATCTGGCTAAAGTAGGGCAAATGTTTACTAAAGTGACTTTGTCTTAAGTTCATGAGTTCAGGACAATCTACAATGACATGCTCCAAAGTTTCAACAGTTGTGGCATTATTGCAAAAACGACACCCTGAAGATTCCCGCGGGATTTCTTTCCTACGGGCTTGAATTTCACGGGTAGGACATAAATTAAAACGCATGCGCAACAATGCATTCCTGACGGCAGGAGAAGGAGATTTACATAAGTAGAAGGCCATATCTGTGTAACGTTTTGCCGAAAAAACAGATGGATCAAAATCTTTATAATTCAAACACAGATCTCTAGTGTCAATCCAATCCATCATGTAGAGCTATTTCTTGGCTCTATCCGGATCGGTAACAAGGGTTTCAATAGAAATGTCTGCATTTAGTAGTATGGTAAGGATGTTTTTAGACCATGTTTTCGGAAACAGATGAGAGGATAGCATCAAATAACTGGCAACTGTAGCTAAGGTTGAACTATCAAGAACAGATAATAAACATTTTCTGAACAAGCTGCATAAGCGCCAGTTATACATTGCCAAAAGTGAGGTCAAACCCACTTCATATCGAATGATCGGACCTGGAATGCATTGTGGCAGATTTAGAATAGCACTCCGAAATTTAGCTTCGAAAGCATTCAAAAGCACCGAATCAATCACACTGTATGTTTCTAAACCATGTAAAATGGTAGGGATGACATTCTGTATCCAGAAGATCAAGGCAGGTTCAATGGAAAATTTCCCAAATTTATACATAATGAATCGAGTCTGGCGGATTGCTGCGTGAATTTTAACTTCAATTTTCATTAACTGAGATTGAGTGGTCGACGATCCGTCAAATAGGATACCCAGGTATGTGTAATTGGGAACCACCTCTAGACTTATGTGCTCTATTTTCCAAATCATTCGATGACTGTGCTTGCCTTTCGGAGTGTAGACTACGGTTTGGGTTTTCTTGTCATTTACTACCAGCTCATTAACTCGAAAATATTGACATAGTGCTGTTAGGAGATTTTGCAGGCCAATGGGAGTTTTCGATATTAGTACTAAATCATCTGCGTACCATAGCGCTTTCACCTCAATGTTATTCAATTTTGGTGCATCTGCACGTACCGCCTCAAGTGCACTTCTAACATCATTAATGAAAAAATTGAACAACACCGAGGCGAGTATGTACCCTTGCTTAAGCCCCTGATGAGTGAAGACAGCCGATGATAGGAGCCCCTCAAAATTCAATCGTACCCGGATGGAGGTATTCGAGTGTAGTGCAAAAATGATGTCACTTAAAGTTGACGGACACCCAGCCTCTAACAATTTATCCATCAGTCGAGGTCTAGAAACTGAATCAAAGGCCGAGTGTAGGTCAACGAACGCGAAGTACATGGACTGTTTAATGGACTGTGCCTGATGTTTAATGGCGTGAAGAGTTGTTAAATTTACCGCAGTCCCAAGACCTGCAACGAAGCCTGTCTGCGCCTGGACACGCTGCTTTGTGTTGGCAGTCCATTGATTAAATTCCTTCAACACCAACCGAGAAAAAATCTTTCCCGACGCGTCTAGGAGGGCAATGGGGCGATAGCATTTTGGATCTTTACGATCACCTTTCTTGTAGATGGGAACTATTAGAGAAGTGCTCCAAGATTTTGGAATTATCTTAGTTGATAAGATGTGATGAAAGGAATTAAACAAGATAGTGGCCCATTCTTCTGGGTTCTGTTTAAGCATGTAATTCGTAAAACCATCCGGCCCAGCCGCTCTTGAGGAGGATGACTTACTAATGAAATCCCTCACAGATTCCATCGAACATTCCAGGGACCAAGTATTAGAATATCTCTGTATATATTCATATTTAGACATGTTATGATCAGCATATAGTTGGGTAAAATGTTCTACTCATTGCGTTTCTGCAACACCATTTATTTGGGATTCCAATTGGGAAGAGGTATTACACTTGTTCAACAATTGCCAGACTTGTGCTGAATTTTTCGAAAAGCAAGCAGACAGGAAGTTCTCACTGTCAACTTGAAATAAACGCGCTTTTCTGGCACAAGTCCAATTGCGATATGAACATTTCGCTGTTTTGATGGTTTGAAGCTGTTCTTTTAGCGGCAGGTTACGAGAATAACTTATCTCTTTTCTTAGTTGAGCTTTGCGTTGGTGTAAAGCTAGATCAAAGCCGTGAGTATGAGAGCGAGAAGGTCTGATATGTAAAAATTGAACATTTCTGAACGTGTCAAGCACCTCAACATAAGATGATAGTGCATTTGTTCTTTGATGTCTTAAAATAGCTGTATTTAATGATTGCAGCTGGTCTGGCGACCAATGAAAGCGATTCTTACCGTTGTTAAGTATCAGCGATTGTTTAGACCAATGTTTAGTAGTGGAATCTGTTTGACATGGGTTCAACCATTGGAGAGACAATATGTGATGATCACTATGTGTTTGTTTTATAATTTCGAACTTATTAGCGTTAGCATATATGCTTTCACTTGCATAGATGTAGTCTATGGTGGAACTAGAATTTCCCCTTTCCCACGTGTTTTGCGGCGGGATGTCGCCCATAATGGATCCATTCATCACTTTCAAGTTAAGATCTTCGATAAAGATGCTCCAACTGAAACTTGCATTGCATAACCCCTTATTAGGTGCAAGAAGACATACAAGATTTAGGTCCCCCACCACCATTATACCAGAAATCGATTGTAGGGCAATAGTTTCAAAAACTGATGATAAGGCATGATAAAAAGCGTCATCAGTAATGCCCGCAGGGTTACGATAGAGGTTTATAAGAGCAAATACATGAGGTCCATGAGTGATTTTGACCACCTGAATGAATCTATTCGGTGAAAGTCATTCACCAATTTGCAAATTTTTGCTAGATTTCACAGCCACCAATAAGCCTGCAGTGGGTCTACCTTCATTGGAGGACACTGCCGGAAGGCAGCAAATGGTATGATCATCCCAAGTGGGGGCATGTACCATCCACATCTCTTGCAAGGCTACAATATTGTAACTATTTAATGAGCATTCGCAGACCACTGTAAATGTGAGTGCCCTCTGGTATTCCAACTAGCCAGAGAGATAGTTTCACTCTTCTCAACTGTTGGTGGTTATAACGTGTTTTTTGTTGTCAATCTGGTCTGTGGGCAGTTAACCTCTGTGCAAAAGGTGCAAGAGCATTCTGTGGTCAGAGTCTGTACTGGTATTTCATTTTGAACTGTATTTTCTTGTGTAGGTGGACGGGCGGGGTCTAGCGCGAGCAAAAAGCCCCGATTAAAGAGATCCATTTTTGATTTCCATAGAGCGTTCCGAACCAGTCCCGATTTAATCCATAATCTTACAATTGATAGATTATTTTCGCAAATAAATTAAATCTGGTCAAAATCACTCGAGGACAAGTCCTCCAGGGACTGAATGTCTGCAAAGATGTTCAAAACACTAGAGCGACACAGATCATATTTCGGAAAAGGGCCCTCACGACATTTTAAGATTAAGGTGTGGAAGGAATTGAAACGCTGTGTTTTGACATCTTTTTGGTTATGAGCTTGAATTTTGGACTTCATACCAGAGTTCTCATTTGGATTTCTCATGTTTGAGTAGGAGAAGGAAGGATTAAATTGGGCCGTCGACACTGGAGCGTTACTTGGACAGCCCAAGGACGGATCACGGCGGTGACACTCCTCTTGGGCTTTAACAGGATTGAATAAGCCAGGAACGGTTAGAATTTCAGCCGCACGATTTAGCTCTGGAAGTGCCTCGGACAGCCTTTTGCCAAGGTAGGCATCTACTGCCGTTTTCAGGGCAGATAAGCGATCTTCAAAGCCAGCAGTTGGTGTAGGAAGTGTCTGACGACCAGAGCTGCCCCTGGCAGTACCGGTCGAGATGGAGTGGGTCATGCTGCCTAGAGGGGAAGGCTTGAGAGGCAAAGTTGAGGAGACATCGCGTTCAAAAAGGTCCACCAGTTCATTCAGAGGGGCATAGTCGCCATGGGGGACTTGCGAGATGGAACTGGATGCGACCTCGGATTCAGCCGTCACCTCTAAGGAAGTAACAAGATCTATAACACCTCCCGGGCATTGAGGAGGAGGCGCTATAGGCGCTGAGGCCCCAGTCACCTATGCACTCTACAGGTCGAATTATTTTTTCAAAGGTAGGAACCACTGTTAGCAAGGATCTAGTGCACTGTGAATTTGGGCTATTGTTCAGTTCCAGTCCTGACAATCTCTGCAAGATGACGGCCTTGTGAGGGGCTGCAGCCAACAGACCCGAAGAGCTCAAATTTTCTAAGGTAGTGAGTCTGTGCATGATAAGGTTTAAGGTCGAGGGAGAGGATGAATTTTGAGAGCATTGTTGCATCCACTCCCCAATTTGATCAATTTTTGTTGCTTGGAGCGCTATTTTTCGATCCAATTCCTCAAAGAGTTTGAAGAGGCTTGATATTGTTGCATTCACAGACCCTAAGGTAATCTGTAAGAGGGCCGGATTTACAGCCGGGTCACTAGGGGTTTTCGTTGACAAGCAGCGCCTCGGTGTTGGTTGTATGAAGGACTCTTCGATTGCGTGCCTTGTAGAATCCATAGAGCCAGGGAGATTGTAGTCCGTGATGACAATCTCGAGCTCTCCAGGTCAATATTGCACTGGCGTGAGGGTGTATCGATTGTTACAGATTCTTTAGCATTCACGTCAATAATCTCAATCACATCCACACAAGCTGTGTCATCTACTGGTGGATAAGAGGTTTGGGGCTGCAAAATTGTCCTAGGCTCGGTAACAGAGTGAGTTTTGGATATTGCACTGACAAGGGAGACCGAGTTATCCAGGTTTTCTTCCTCGACTACAGTAACATTTGATTAGCCTGAAAATTTTTAACAGGAGATTGAGGTAAGGTAAGTAAGGTTTGGTCAGAAATGACCACAGAAGGAATTTACTCAGTTAGACCTAGAGATGAGGTGTTTTTAGATTCAAGTGGCTGCTTGTTTGCTACTGGCAGCATGCTTTCCAGCGGGCCTTGTGCATGAGTCACTGCTGAAAGATCATTTATTTTGTCGTAGAAATTCCTAATATCTCAATTTAGGGAGGGTGTTTTAACTACAGGGGTAAGAGTGATAGATTTCTTTGAAATTCGCGAGGAGCTCTTTTTTTCTTCACTCGATTTGAGATTATTCCCGTTTACTGGGGTTTTAAGCGTTACTTTTGGTGCAGCTGTCTCAGAAGTAGCTTTACCCATCAACACATCATTCGAAATGTTACTCGTGTGAGTTGCTGCGGATACTTCTGGCATGTCTGTTTTTAGCGTATACGGCACACGAGACATAAGCATCCTTCTAGTTTGACTACTTCTTTTGACGTATAACAGACAGCTAGTACCAGTGTAGACTGCGCAAGTGAAAGTAATGAAAAAAACCCAACACTTTAAACGCTAATTAAAATGCGTTACAAGGATTACCACGCAATAAGAAGCGCTTAATGAGTTTAAGTGTCTGTGGTACCAGAACAAAGTACACAATTACAGTAAGATGCCGTGCGATGTATAGAATGCACTGAATACAGGGATTAACAAAAATACATGAAATAGCACAAAAAATACAGTTTAAAACACTATACTAGAATGCAATAGGTATGGGTCTCTTTCAAAAATAGGGATAAAAAATCAGAGCTGAATATGGGAGCAGATGTATCAATTGGTAGATCTGTTTAAAAAGGTCAATCAATAAAAGAGAACCATTAAACAGCGAAGATCTTAAGGAGCTCCCAGTAATAGGGTAAGGAACGCCCGACAGCTCAAGGAGCGGTCAAAGTCCGACTCTCCCCCCTTACCCTAATTGCTATTTAGAGTTAAGCAGATGGAGGAGCGTAAGACCTTAGTCTGATGTACTCACAGGGCTGTGGCACGAGGACAAGTCACAACCAAACAGCAAAACAGCAGCTCCAGCCCTTACTGCCTCCAGGGCTTAATGCCGCAAGGGTGGTTGGGCCGGCAATTTGTGCTGGGCTGTAGTCACGTGATCCGTCACGTGTGCGTGATGGGCCCTGCCTCTTCCAGGAAGTAGGGAAGGCAGCAAGAGCTCTGCTCGCAGTGCTGCTGGGGTCAAACTCAATTGCAGGCGATCTCAGACGCTCGAGTCACAGAGCGCACTTTCCAAAGTAGCAAATACACACCGCTCGGGCGGTTGGGCCGGCAATTTGTGCTGGGCTGCAGTCACGTGATCCGTCACGTGTGCGTGATGGGCCCCGCCTCATCCAGGAAGTAGGGAAGGTAGCAAGAGCTCTGCTCGCAGTGCTGCTGGGGTCAAACTCAATTGCAGGCGATCTCAGACGCTCGAGTCACAGAGCGCACTTTCCAAAGTAGCAAATACTTCTACTACTTACCTTGTGGACCTGATCCACGCTGCTTACTGCATTGCATTCTGCCTGCTGCATTCCAAGCTGCCTACTGTCTTCCACACTGTCAGCTGCACTCCACGACAACTTCTGCCGGTTTTTCCACTATTCAGGGTTTTTTCCTGTTTTTGGGCAGTATCCCCGGTGTCACTTTGTGACTTTTTAAGTACTAGCAGGGTGGCATCAGAGGATGCTCGCCTCTTTCTGCATGAGACCTGCACAGCTAAGAAGAAGACCAAGTACTACCAAAGAAGAAGAAGTCTTCTCAGGTGAGCCCGGATTCTTTGTTCGCTAAACCTGACACTATGGGAGGTTAAATGGCACATGCCACATGATTGAACAGCGGCCTGACAAAATCGAATTCCACTTTAGGAACAATAAAGTCTCTGACATCACTATCATCTCTGTAGGAAAACAAACTAGTGATGGGAACCCTTCTCCATTTTTGAAAATCAACCTTCCTCCCAGTTTCAAGTGGCATTCCACACTGAAAGTGAATACCCTGAAATGTTATACTGATCCACAATTTGCAGAAAACCCTAATTCCATGATAAAAGATGATGAAAAACCAGCTCAAAATTTGGCTGATAGCAAGAAAAGGGTGAACAGCTGTGCCTCCCCATTCAAGTAAATGAGGGAGGGGCCTGTTCTCGCCAGAGTATGCCTGAATAATGGAAAAAGCTTCATCAGCAAAGCATTATTCAAGAAACCCCCAATAGATCAGACCATTCCCACATTTAAGTTGATTGATAAGTGGGAAATGGGCCTGGAAACCTCAAATTCCAAACATCACCTGCCTAGCAGGTGCATGCTAAAAATGTCCATTGGTGACAGAAGCATAGATCATAATTGTTGGGTTGCGAGAGATGTCCCCTCTGCCTTTGACTTAGGCAGTAGAACATAAATATAAAAGGGGTTATGTCTCGCTGAAATGCTTTGTTGTAAAATTTTTGTTGCAGAATGTGTTTTTTCTTCTTCATAAAACTGCTGCCAGAGGAATATTTCCATACAAGAATAAGTTGCGATACCCTCTTAGCTTTTAGTATCAACTTGAATGTGTTACATCTTGTTATTTTTTGAGTACTTTGTCCTGAGGAAGATGACCATCAGCCTTTTAAGACTAGATTTTTTCAATCATCAAAACTACTTACTCAAGAGTGTTTGGGTGACATGTTTTAACAGCTCTCTCCTGTCCCCATAACTTTTAGTTGACTCAATGCACTTTAACGTAGATTATTCAATTTTTGCACTTGTGTAGTACTTTATTCGATGTCTCAGAGAGTCACAGCCTCATTCCTTGTGAACCTCGGATAACGTGGAGGGAGTTCTGTCCGTCTCTCATCACACATTGGCATAGACTGAACTACGTATTGGCAATGTTGCACTTTAGGGATAATTTCCCATGAAGTTTTGTGGTTTTTAACCAATATTTGTTGTTTTACATAAATTGAATTAAGATTATTGAGATTAACAGTTTTTTATGTGTACTATCTGAATAAAGACTGAATATATGCTTGTTTCCTCGTGACCTTGCCTATTTTTCCATTATCAATTAGTAGTCGATTATATACTGTATATGTACAGTTCCGCGAGACACAACCCCTTTTATATGTGTGTTCTAGTAGCTTGCCCAATGTCCGCGATGAAAGGGATACCCATCTCTTTTGATTTAGGCAGTGACATTCTCACTCGAATCGCAATTAATTTAGACCTAATTAATTACAAAGTCTGGTCCCGATTGGGGGGTAACCCCATGGGCTTTGACAATCTTGAGAAAACATTTTGGTCAGCTCAATTGCTACCATATGCATTTGAAGTTCCAACTAGAGAAGCGGTCACCATCCCAGGACTGGTACGACAATTCACTATCCCCCTAAAAATAAAACAAGGACAGAACCTCCAAAACCTGGATGCTTATATAAATTTAAATTATCACCTCCAACAGCAAGGGTTGTATTTGAACCCAACACCACTAGTGACCTAGAAAATGACACCATTCGAATGTAGGTGGTTAACAGCGACCCTAGGAGTATAATTCTGGGTGCAGACACCTGTATTGGAATGGCGGTTTAGGCCCAATATTTCTCCATTGACTGAGGGAATGAGATCATGGGTCAGATTCCAAATGACTGTTACCTTCGTGATGATGACATACCTCTGGAAAAGATTTTCACCCAGCAAGGGGGAATTTCTTGGTGTACTCTTCCTCCTGCCCTTATGGGGGGTGGGGAGAGGTAACCTGTGACATAAGGAAGGATGCAGTGGTATTTCAAGTCAACAGCGACTGCTTCCCCTCCTTGAAACCTCCTGTCCAGGCCAACACCATAACAAGTGATCTCTCCACGCAACTCGACGATACCACAGAAATCGCAAAACCTGAGGTCTTTCCAGGCTTCAGGCAGATGGTTGAGGAAGAATCAACCTCTCACTATGAGATATCTGTGGAAGAAAAATTGGTGGACATCAATCAGTAGACGTTTTGTTATCCCAGGCAGAACCTGCGACTGATTGAAGAGCTCAGTGAGGGTAGAGCCCAGGAACCATCCAAAGAGTAAAAAGTAAACAATTGGAAACCGGATGAAGAAAATCATACATTTACAGGGAGTAGAACAATTACTCTCATTTTGAAACGGTTATGAAGTATTAAAATGTAAGAAAAAAAATGTTTGTCATGTATATCTGGTATGAGTCTCTTGTTCCTTTGTTGTAAAATGTTCACGTCCCTAACTGGGAAAATGGTATTGTATGAAATACTTAATCTCTCCATTCTTCTTGGCAGATAAAATTACTCCTTGCCTCTACATGCCAGGGGGGAGCCACCGGAATGGGAGAGGTCCGGGATGAAAACCCTAAGAGAAAGAGAAAAATCTGAAAGGAGTGGAGGAACGACCAGACCACCATTTCTTCAGGACCAGAATAAGAGCAGACACGCTCTGTGGAGAGTCTTGAAAAGAACCCAAGTGCAGGCACGCTCTAAAGGAAATTCTGTGAACGAACCTGGGAAATGCGAAATGGACACCACACACTCTCCTAGCTCTTCTCTCTGCATAAACTCATCAAAGAACTAGCAGGGCGATTGTGTGGGGTGAAATAGCCCCGGATGCCATAATTAAAGGCCAGAGTCAGTTATGAGGGCTCCCCAAAAATAAAAGGCCTGCCCTGAACTAATGGGAAACATAAGGCCTATAAAATCAACGTGAAAAAAGGAGTACAATTGGGCCTCAAGGTGCAGAGATATTTAAGGACGCTAACTGCCTGGCATAAGGGAAAGACACATGGCAAGATTTGTCAAATTATTGGAGAATTGAAGTAACATCCTCAGAAACAGCAATGCCCAGAATATTAAATGAAAATGCAGAGTTGTGTCTTAAGCCTTCACAGCCAAATGAAGCATTTTACTGTGGGAGAAACAAATGCATGTAAATTCAATGTATTCCCTTTAAACTAAAGATATGCTCTAAATGTGTGCTAGATGTTTAAAATATGAACTCAGTTTCTGTCCATCATGAGCCCATCACAGAGGAAACAACAGTGTACAGAATCCATAAGGTGATGCTGAACTACAGTAAAATAAAGGCCTTTCCACGGTGAAACTAACAATGGTATTTCGATGTTGCCTCTGAAGTGACACTATGCACAGCCAGATGCGCAGTAAAGACTCTAGAAAAACGTAATTATGTTGCCCTTCTTTAACCACTGTGTGCAGGGAACTACTTTGCAACGGTTTTACATGTTAAAATTGTGTGCATTTACAAGAATTCATTTGAAAGTGGAACGTAGTCAAAATGCCATGTTGGCTAAGTGGGGCAAGCCTAATCTTGGTTTTGTTTCTCTCTGTTGTGTCTTCAATATGAAACTAGTTTCCAAAGCCCATGTTGTCATGGGGATCTAGGCCTGACTCACTTCAAACAGGAGTGTTTCTTTTAAAAATATAGCTTAAATACTTGTAGAGATCTCATTTGTGGTGTGGGTGAGATTAAGGCAGCGCTGTTCCCCATATTTTATGACTCAGGTCACTTAGGCCTCAATAAACCTTGCCTTAGCTGGCAATTATCTCTTGGAATGTGCCGGCTAATCTCAACACAGGACCCCTCTTGACGTTGCAGCCAAGAACAGGCACATGGCAAGGGTGGGGGCCAAAAGTCAAGGAGGGAGTTGATTTCCCATTCTGTAAAATGGGAACAATGATTTGATCACATAAAATCAAAAATATTTATCCCACAGTCGTCATTTTGAGATTTATGGAAAGGTATCAGCCAGCTGCTTCTGGTCACCCCAAAACAATTTTTGTGGTCCCAACATATCAAAAAATATTAATACAAAATTAATGTGGCCTCCGCATGAATTTGAGAACCATAGAAATGTGATAAACATTTAACCCATGATTCATATGCCACCCACCAAGGGACACATTTTTCACTGATATAATTCTGGAGTAAATGGGGAAAAACTGTAGCTCCACACAGGAATGACATAAAAACTCCTGAGTGGCACCTTTTGACTCACAGTAAAATATAGGTTTAAAAAAGGCTGTCATATGTGTTCAAATATGAAGATTAAGTGCACTTGTCATGAAGTGAGATTTCTATGTCACTGGATCAGACCAAGCCCCCTGTCTAAGGAAAATGATCGAGTGGTTTCCTCCTCTAGCCAGTCCAAAGCACTCCCACATTTTCTGGACCTACCAGCACACAGCTAGGCATGGACTAGTGACACTCCACCAATCTCTTCTGCGGGAGCCATGACACATTAGTGATGTCACTTGTCCTATAACTAGGCAGCTCCATCTGAAATCTGGACTCTTGTTACTAAGCCCGGAGGTGAACTACATGACGAAATCTGGAGAAACATTCAAGCAGTGAGGCCTAATCTAACAGAGGAATCAGGAGACCTAGTAGTTGACATGGGACCCCTGGGAGGAAGGAGGAAATCCTTGACTGACCCCTTGGCTGTCCCAGCAGTGGTGCACTGATGCCCTCTTATGTCCAGCCCAGCTCTCTGCTGTAAGTAGCAATAACCCCAGCCCTAAATTGCATATTCTTGTAGCATTGCATTCAATATTTCCCCATTGAAAATCCCCATCGAAAACCCCCCAATTGCCAGTGCATTTTAGTCATCTTCCCATTGAAGAATCCTTTGTTTGCCCGTGTATTTCAGTCATCTCTCCATTGAAGAATCTCTTGTTTGCCTGTGTATGTTAGTAAATCCCCTTTGAAAAACCCCTCAGTTGTCTGTGCAAAGGAATTAATCCCATGGTGATCTGAGAAACAAATGTGTCCCTGTGTTTAAATTGTGCCTTGCTAAACAAATTTCCATTTGCAACTGTAATTTCTGTTTGCATCTGATATCCTAACCAAAAACAGATTTTTCTTTTGTGTGCTACCCCGTTTCCCACAGCCTATCTGTCATTTGCAGCCTCAGTAAAAACAAATGCCATTTGCATTTTCTTTCCCATTGAAATTGAGCTTCACATCCCAAAACCGATTTTCCCCTTCTGTTCCTCTTTCCCTATTCTGTGGTCAAAACGAATTTCCATTTGCATTCCCTTTCCATTGCCCATGTGTTGCATATCCTAAAACTGATGTTCTCCTTGTGTGCTGACTAGTATTCCCTAAAGGCTTAGCCTGTCTTTCTAAACATAAGTAAGCAAGCAAGTTGCCTGTTTTCTACCTCTTTCCCATTGCAGTTGTGAGAAATAATTAAAACCCACATTCTTTCATTGTGCTCTAAAAAACGGATTTCCCATTCTTTGCTGGCTCCCCATCTTGTTTCTGTGGGCACAACCCCAAAACCAATTTCCCCCTGTATTCTTACTCCCTCCTTCCACTCAAAGGAATCAAATCCAATAGATGTTTGGGGGTTTGAGAGTTGCAGGGGGAGTGCTTAACGCCTATGCTATCATTGTATGTGAATTGTTTTAAAAAAGGAAGTCATTGTGACAGTATATCTTAACCTGGTTGCTTTATAGAGGTCACTGCATTTTGTATTGCCACAACATTGGTGGTTGTTGTAATTGGTGGATTCTAATTTGATATTAAATAATGCATTAATAAATATCTTATTGATACACACCGACCTGGTTCCTAGTCCATTGTGACATGGGGTGTCTGCAGAGGTTGGGTGTGAGACGAGTTAGAGGCCTTCTTAAGAAAGAACCTGTGTTGTATAGATAAAAAGCGTTTTTATTGTGCGCCACATTCATTTTAGGGGAAGGAGATCCCTGACTTGCTTGTGCCGTGTAATATATCGCGACAACGCACTCCTGATCTATCCAATGCTAATAACCTTTCTTTGGTGACATCATACCATGATAGGTAAGATATGTGTCTGCAGTCAGTTGGACTGCACCACTGGTTTTCATATTGTGTTGAAAATGGGAACTAACAATATTTTCGCTTACCACCCTCATTTCTGCCCCTATAGGCTCCTGTTCATTTTCTGCATATCAATGTTTGCCTATCTCTGCTCACAAACCCTCTCCATTCAGACTGTACCATGTGTGCCTGTTCCTCCTCATAATGTTTATACCTACTATCTCTAAACCCCTCCATTTGCATGATTTTTCACTGTCTTCTGTGGCCACATTGCCATTCTTTCTTGCATTGGGTCCCAAATGCAACTGTCTGTCCCACCCATCTCATCTTCCTCCCTTACTCTTCCTTTCCTTTTATCTTCCCACCTCACCATTAATTTCCACCCGGTATTATTTCTCCCTTTTTCTCTCCTCCCTACTGTCCTTTTCTCTCCCTCCCTTACTTCATGTTTCCGTTCTTTTCCCATCGCTGCATCATTCTATGCAGCGATCCTTTCCTTCTTGCGGCACCTCCTATATTTCCCTCTCTGCCTTTTGAATGCCTTCCATTGTCACCCTCGGATCCTTTCCCGCCATTTTTGCCATCCCTTCCCTTTAATATCCTTTCCACTCCTTTGTTATTTCCCCTTTTCTTCTATCCCTCCTCTGATTCCCTTTCGCCTTCTTCCTGCTATCATTTTACAATCCTTCCACCTCTTTTCCAAGTCCCTGCCCTCTACTCTTCCTCTCATTTTGTAAACCAGCCCCCACCCCCTGTCTGTGGCGCTGCCCGATGACGGGCACGCACGTGGCGGCGTGACGTTGCACGTCGCCGCGTGCAACATAAATAAACGGGGCGTTTCCCGGCCGCGTGGAGCGACCGGGAAGCCCGAACAGTAAGGACGTGTGTGAGGTGTCGTCCTTACTAGTTGGGGGCTATGGGACCGCATGGGGCATGGACGAACCCTCAACAGTGGCGACGAGTGGGGGAAACGATGCCCGGACCCAGCGGTGACTATTAAGATAATTTTTCACCGAAACGAGGTGGATGCAACACTTCGTTTCTTTGCCGCGGGTAGTGCGTTACCCACGCGGCTGGCGGCCATTTTGGCAAACAAGCTGTGGGACTTCACGAGGCTCCGGTTTCGGCTCGGAAGCGCCCCCAAGCTTAATTTTTGGAACCCCTGACAGCAGGAAGGCATACCTGCAGGAATATATGCCTATTTTCAATTTTGGCTTTTCTTTGGGTTTACTACGTCGAGTGGAAGCAAGGAAGAAGGCTTTGGGCCTAGGATCTACATGACCCACACATTTTCTTCTTCTAATTTTTGGAACTTTTGTAGGCTGGACAGTTCATCCTCATCTCTTTCATCATCAGGCTGATGGATACACTCTGTTTCATCCTCTTCATCATGAAGGTGGTGTATCTTCATCAACATGTTGGTGGCCACGCTGATTTCACCCTCTTCATCATCACATGGTGTTGCAGTGACTGTGGAGTTTGAGTTGCGGCCCCGGTGTTCCATGCTGGGGTGCCTGTGCGCTCAGACTCATGAGTGACACTGAGGACCAAGGTGGCCCAGCAGCAATTCAGCGGCCTCCTCCACCCCCGCCACGTGCGCTACCTCAGGGGCATCCAGTGCAGCAACCTCCACTTGTTCAGGCAGCTCCTCAGGGTCTTCCACCTCTTGTACAGCCAGCGGCGGGGCCCGTTGCTTCACAAATCCTTCCTGTCATGGCCCAGATGCGTACCCAGGCAGCTCTGCAGCCCATCCGCCAGTTTGATGTGTCGGGCCCACCATCTAGCCTAGGGCCCAGATGGAGAAGGTGGGTGGACTGTCTGGACATGTACTTTCGAGCGGCCCAGGTGGTGGATGATGACACCAGGCTGGCAACCATGCTGTATTCGGCAGGACCGTCTGTGCAAGAGATTTTTGAATCGCTGCCGCCTGGGGATGGATCATACGGTCAGGCGAAGGCTGCCCTGCAGGCTTACTTTTTGCCCCTTGCCAACGCAGACTACGTTTTGTGATGCTATCGGCCAAGCAGAAGGACGATGAATCTCTGGACTCCTTCTATGGACGCCTGAGGCGTCTCTCCTTAGCCTGCGCCTGGGGAGATGCAGAGGACATGATTAGGACAATGCTTATCCAGGCGTGTTCATCAGGAAAGCTCAGGCGCCAGGTGCTATGAGAACCAGGCATCACGCTTCAGCCAATCCTTGAATTGGGGAGGTGCCATGAGGTGTCGGAGGCGAGAGCAACCAAAATGGAGGCAGGGTCACGCTCCATCAAGACTGAGGCGGTATGTGCGATGTGGCGCAGCGGCAGGGGTGTCAGAAGGCCTGGAGGTGCTCCCCGAGAGCGGGCCGGAAGGGCAGGGGAAATTTGCATAAAGTGTGGATACGACCTGCCCCACCCAGCAGAGTGCCCGTCGGCAGAAAAGACGTGTGGGCGGTGTGGCTTGCCGGACCATTTCTCCAGGGTTTGCAAGGTGGCCACGCCTGTGCTGGTACTGGGAGGCCCAGGGTGGGCAAGCTTCACCCGCCAGGGTCGGCCGCCCAACGTCGCTCAGGTGGATCAGAGCGAGGAGGACGCCCAGGTGGAGGAAGTGGAGGAGGACGAGGAAGAAAATGTGTTCTTTGTCTCGAGTGTGGGGGTCCTGAAGAGTAAGAACAGGAGACAGCCCAGGTGTGTGATCGAGGTGAATCAATCTCCCGTTCCGGTCCTCGTGGACACTGGGGCATCCGTCAATGTAATGGCACGGGGACATTATGATGTGATGGACCAACCCCCCAAGTTGGCGGCGCCAAGGGCCCACATCTTTGCTTTTGGTGGTCGTGGCACGAAAACCCAAGCAGCACGACGCTGTCAGGATCTGCGTTGACATGAGGCTCCCAAACAAGGCCATCAGGAGAGAAAGACACCTCACCCCAACGATAGACGACATCATTGCAGAGGTACAAGGTGCTCGTTTCTTCTCGAAACTGGACCTCAGGGCGGGGTATCACCAGGTTGTCCTCCATCCCGAGTCGAGATATATCACCACCTTCACCACACATCGGGGGCTCTACCGTTACAAGAGGCTTAGCTTTGGTGTCTCCTCGGCGGCCGAGGTAATCCAGAATATAATCCGGGGTGCCCTAGCGGACTTGGAGGGAGTTCTGAATATAAGCGACAACATTTTGGTGTTCGCGAGAACAGAGGTCGATCACCTGCGGCGTCTGGCAAAGACATTTGAGAGACTGCAGTCCTTGGGCCTCACCCTGCACAAGGAGAAGTGTGAATTCCTCCGACCATCCATAGAGTTCTTTGGTTTTGTGTTCAAGGAGGGGGGAGTGTCTCCTGATCCCAAGAAGGTGCAGGACATAAAGAAGGCGCAGCCTCCGGAGTCTGTGTCTGAAGTACGGAGCTTCCTGGGCATGGTTATGTACTGTGGACGGTTTATCAAAAATCTTGCCTCCAGGTCGGAACCGCTCAGGGCCCTTACGAGAAAGGACACGATCTGGAACTAGGGCCCACTGGAGCAGGCTGCATTTGACGACATCAAAGGCGCCCTGGCAGCTGACGACACCATGTCCTTCTTCGATCCCATGTTACTATCAGAGATTATCGTTGACGCCAGCCCGTTCGGACTGGGCGCCGTCCTGACCCAGGTAGACCCGGATGGGGGTGTCCGCCCAGTGGCCTACGCCAGCAAGGCCCTGTCGGAGGCGGAACAACGATACTCGCAAATTGAGCGGGAGGCACTGGCGGTGCTCTGGGGATGCCGGCACTTCCGACTCTATGTCCTTGGACGCCCGGTGACGGTCGTGACGGACCACAAACCGTTGCTGCCTATCCTGGCGGGGTCATCATCCAAGCCACCCGCGCGGATTGAAAGATGGATGCTCGCCCTGCTGGAGTATGGGGTCACTCTGGTCTATCGGCCTGGGGCGAATAACGCTGCCGATTATCTCTCCAGACACCTGGGGGCACCCGGCGGAGGAGACCCAGACACGTGCGCAGAGGAGGCCGAAGAACATGTCCGGGTGGTAGTGGAGGCGGTGACACTGAATGCCATGCCTCTCCAAGAGCTTGAGGTGGCGGCAGCTGAGGATGAGTGTTTTAACATTCTGAAGCAGTCCATGCAGCAGGGCTCTTGGAAGTCGGTGCTGGAGGCCCTAGCAGGGCGCACCCAGGAGGCCAGGACTGTGCTGGAGCAGCTATGGAAAGTCCGGGAAGAACTATCATTTTCAACGTCCGGGCTCCTGCTCAGGGGTGATCGGATTGTGGTGCCCCAGTCGAAGGTGGGCGACGTGATTGCGCTGGCACATCGTGGTCACCAGGGTGCCGCCAAGACCAAGGCCCGCCTAAGGCTGAAGGTGTGGTTTCCGGAACTCGAGCGCAAGGTGGATGATTTCGTGGCGGCCTGTGTGTGGTGTCAGGTGGCTTCTCCACTGCAGCGGGAGCTGGAGATAGAGGCGATGCCTCGCAGGACGCGACCATGGGAGGTCGTCCATGCGGACTTCGGCTCCACCACGATGGGCACCCACTTCTTGGTAATAGTTGATGAGTACTCAAGATATCCAGAGGTGGAATTTGTGGATTCAGTAGCGTTCGAGCACGTTGTGGTTGCCGTGGATTAAATATTTGCGGCCCATGGATTCCCTCAGATGTTGTGCTCGGACAATGGGGCACCATTCCAGAGCGAACGCTTTTTGGAGCTGTTGGTGAGCTATGGGGTGGTGCACAGGAAGATCACTCCCCTGTGGCCAAGGGCCAATGGTGAAGCTGAACGGCTCATGAGGACCCTCAACAAGACCTTTAGAATTGCCCAGGGGCAGGGACAGCCATTGCAGAGAGCGTTGTACCAATTTCTGAGGGTCTATCGCACCACGCCCCACGCATCACTTGAGTGGCCCCAGCGGAGGCCCTGTTTAGGCGTTGCCCACGTGGGTTGCTACCCGAAGTAGGGGAGAAGGAACCGGGCGTGATCGATGATCAGCAGGTCGAGGCTGACTGAAAAGCACGGATCGAGCAGGAGAATGCTCGGAGAGGGCTTCGCCCACAACGACTGGAACCAGGGGACGAGGTCCTCATTCGCAACAGACATCCACATGGAAAGCTCTCTCTGCCCTATGAGCCAGAACCGCTGGACGTTGTCGCGGTAAAAGGGTCCATGATAACTGCATCGGACGGCCGGTCTGCGGTCACTCGAAATGTCAGCTTTTTCAAGAAGCTACGGGATCCAAGAACCGACCCGCCTCCTGAGCCCGACCCCGGGGAGCTCCCAGAGGACACTGATGAAACACCGGGCCTGCCTGAGTCTCCGGCCAGACCAACATCTGTGGACAGAACACCCGTGCCGGAGGTGAGCAGGAGGTACCCCCAGAGGGCTGGGCGAGGGAAACCAGCTCGCCTCACCCATTACGTACATGGACACTTGGCCGAATACTGTAGTGATAATCACTGTTAAAGTAAAGGGGACCCGGGTGGCTTGCAATAAAGGGGTGCTTCCGACAATGGGGAATGTTAAAAGGTTATTGTTACGTTGTATCGTGTGCAGTGCATAGTTGTAGCATGTTGTGCTTGTTCTCCTGGAAAAAGGAGTAGTGTGGTGCTGCCCGATCACGGGCACGCACGCGGCGGCGTGCACGTTGCACATTTTGCCGCGTGCAACATAAATAAACGGGGCGTTTCCCGGCCGTGCGGAGCGACCGGGAAGCCTGAACAGTAAGGACATGCGTGAGGTGTCATCCTTACTAGTTGGGGGCTACAGGACCGCATGGGGGCATGGACGAACCCTCAACACTGTCCATCCACCATATTGCTTTCACTATAACAGGCTCTCACAACTAGAAACGTGTTATACAAGCAAACACGGCATGTCATACTCTTTGCCCCCCGCCTCCCCCGTTCCTTTTTCTTTTATCATATGAGAGCTTGCTGTGCCTGCCGTTGTAGTAACAAGAGCGGTGTACGGTTACGTTGCCAGCTAGTCGTTTGGCTAGCAGGGGAATGTGAGAGCGAGGTGATGCCGCGCAGAGGATGCCTGTAGACATGCTGATGAGGCATTCCTGTATTGCATCGGCCCTCTTGCTGCCTCCCCCGTTAGTTTGGAAAGACATCATCCAGCCCTACAGTACAAAGGAAACGCGCTGTTGGCGTGCAGAAGCGGCAAGCTTGCTGTTAAAGGGCAGAGCCACAATTCCCCCGAGTATGGGCTGTACACCCCCATCCCCACTGCCTGTGCCCACTGGAATCACTTCTCTCTCTAAAGAAATTAGCCATCGTGTTTTAAATCATCTCATGGACACGTGTTGATGACTTTAACCCAAAAATAGCTCCTAATCCCTTTAACGCCAGATACTGCAAGGATGCTACGGCACATACGCGCCTGAGCGAGCCGCATCCTCACATCTCGGGAACTGCCTTGCTTTCTATACATGCCCACCCCCTCGTTGCAGAGCTCGAGCTAGTGCACTGTGCGCCTCTGATTGCGGGTCACTCCAGGAAAATCACCACGGATGTGCATGCGAGGAGCAATGCACACCTTGCAGTTATTGGTTTGCATATAGCTCGAGCACGACTCTGTTCGTGCTGATACTCCTGCGGCTAACCGGTTTATTCTGCAAACCTCATTCAGTCATGGCAGCAGCCAATGCTCTGTGCACACTGGATGACCTGAATCTGCCAACTTAAATATATGAAATCACGCGAGCAGCATGCCTGCTCCATGCACTTCTTTTTCAGGAAAAAGGAGCGCGCTTTATTTCCTGCTATGGATGTAAGACTGTGAGTTATGGAATTATGTTTAATGACGCCTTATGCAATGAGAACACTTCATCCAATTGAACACAACAGACCTTGCGCTCTTCATGAAATATTCTAAACGGGAACCTACATAACCTGATCATAAGGTAGCGTTGTGTTGTTTACATTCGCCAGTGGTTGGAACGTCATTGGAAGCACTAAGAACAGACTGACTATACTGTTATACAACATACTTCATTAAATAAACAGGGCATAGTTAGATAATGGTGGCGGGAACATAAAATATCCTGCTTGACCAAACCCGACTGGCACCTTTCTGCCATGTTTCAGCCTGCCCCAAGGCCTTTCACACACGGTGGCCCAAACCAAAGGGGTCCTGGTGCCTCTCCATAAAATTCCAATCTCACTCCTGACGGTCACCCTTCCACATGCCATGTCTACACCTGAGCCTTGGCTCAATGGAAAAAGCTAATTTAAGCTGGATTGGGCTGTTCAACAGTCAATGCCAGCTCATTTGCATGTAATGCCAGTAGCCAGATAACAGTGTTTATTTGCACCAAGGGATCGGTGCTCAGCCACCCCTTCCACGGGTGCCACCATTTTTTTATGTGCCTCAGCCGGTCTTTCTTTACACCCACTACAGCCCCAACACACCGGTCCCACTTCCTAAACCACTGGACCCACACAAAATTCTTCACCTCCCTCTGCGCTGGCCAGCTATGGGGAATGTAAAAGGGACAATGTCCCTTTTCTATTTTCTATGCAGGTGATCATCTTTGGATTGTTGACGGGAGATTTGGCTTGCACAATAAGAGCCCTTCTCACATAATTAAAACAAACAATTTTGGACTATTCACACGCAGAGGGAACCCTGGGGTAGACTAGTTATCGCCCCCCTTTATGGGGGCATTCAGGGCCAATAACAGCCCTGACCCTCGCCATGTCCCGAACCTCACTTGGGCCTATCTATGCTTCAGGTGACAGGCCATTACTGGCCCTGTAGACCCCGAAACGAGGTGGTGATTTCTATATTACTCCCTAGGGAGCTCTGCATACTTGTCATTCCTGAAACTTGGCTAAGGCAATAACCTTGCTCTGCACATTCTCTTGCAACACGGAGTGGCTATTCTGTACTCAGTGTGTACAGAGTCAAGGGTATAAACCTTATGTTATCTACCTTGACAAACTGATTGAATATTTGTCTTAATGTTGCAGAACGCAACATACCCACACGTCAAAGTTGGAGTCTATAATCTGCCATCATCCATTTGTTTTTTTATATATTATATGGCGACATTCAGTAATTTTGTTTCGAAATTGGCTGAAAGTATGGTGACCCTTATCGAACATGTTAGTTATATCTAGCATGATACATTTCAGAAAATCCACCATTGCGTTGTTTTTTTTGTTTTTTTTGTAGCTTTTGAGAGCTTTTCCGAGATCTCGATTTGCATCAAGTGCGAAAAAAAGGAGCTTGAAAAGTAGGATAAGAGTGAATATATCATAAAGAGAGTGTCAGAGCCTTCTAGCAAAGAGAAACCAGTAAAGAAAAAGAGAGGAACAGTGAAGATGCACACAGAGGGTGGGGTACAGTTAGAAAAAAGTGAGATTGAGAGCGAAGAGCACAAGAGGAAAAAATAAAAGCTTAGTGGCACTAAAAGTTAGAAGAAATCTAACTTTTCCAAATGTTGAAAAGATGGAAATGACAGTACTTAATAGTAATACTAACTGAAAATTTACATCCCTCTTCCTTGTCTCAGGACTGATTAATCATACCTTTCCCCCCAATTTCATCTTCCACGTCCCAGTAATGAATGGAAATCTTACGTTTACCGCCACATCCCTTTTTCTCGTTACAGTCACTACTCTTGCCTCACCGTTTCTTGTCACAGTCCCCAATTACACCATTTCACACTTCCTCGTCACAGTTCCACACTAACCGCACATCACTCTTTCTTGTCACTGTCCCCCACCACCTCCACCAGACTCCTCCTTGTCACAGTCCCCTACTATTCCATCTCACTCTTCCTCATCACAGTCCTCCACTACCCCATCTCACGCTTCGTCATCACAGTCCACACTACCCCACCTCATTATTCTTCATCACAGTCCCCCACTAACCCCTCCACACTCTTCCTCATCGAAATCCCCACTGTCCCCTACTCACTCTTCCTCATCACAGTGCCCACTACTCTCACCCCCTTCCCTATCACTGCCAACATTCCCCCACCACAATCTTCCTAATCACATTCCCCCACTACCCCACCTCACTCTTCCTTGTCTCAGCCCCCCACTGTACTCTTCCTAGTCACACTACCACACTACCCCTACCACACTTACTTATCACGGTACCCCAATCATAATCAATAGCATTACCACCATGCCCCTGTTCCTTGCCCCAATACCTAAATAGTAATCCTACCTTTACCATCACTTACCTCTTCCTCGTCCCAGATCCCAATAGTGATTCATGTTATTATCCCCACATCCCTCTTCCTCATCCATTACCCAATGATAATCTTTCCTTTACCCCCCACATTTATTTTCCTTGTCCCAGCACCCAATGGTAAACGTACCCTTACCCCACAACTCTCTTCCCCGTCAAAGTACCCAATAGAAGTCTACATTTACCCCTACATCCCTCTTCCTCATCAAAGCACCTCACTACCTCACCTCAGTCTTCCTCATCACAGTCCCCAACTACTGAACCTCAATCTTCCTTGTCACAGTGCCCAACTACCGCCACCTCAGTCTTCCTCATCACATTCCCCTACTACTCCACTTCACTTTTCCTCATCACAATCTGCCACTGCCCCACCTCACTATTTCTCAACACTGAACCCCACTACCCCTCCCTCCTTCTTCCACCTCACAGTCCCCTATTGGCCCTGCCTCCATCTTTATCCTCACAGTCAACCACTATCCCCACTGAACTCTTCCTTTTCACAGTCCCCACTACCCATTATCAAGGTTCCTTGTCACAAACCAGCACAACCCTGCCCTACTCTTTCTCATCACAGTCCTCTACTACCACCAGTGCACCTTTCCTCATCACAGTCCCCCACTAACCCAACCTCACTCTTCCTCATTGTAGTCCCCCACTACCCAACCTTACTCTCCCTCCTCAGTTTCCCACTACCCCACTCATCACAGTACCATAATACTAATCATTACCTCTGCAACTCCTCTGGGTAAATCTCAGTCAGGGAGTAACTAAACACAAAGTCTTTTTGTATCCTTCCATTCCATTGCTATTTGGTCGTCACAGCGGAGCAGCTTTTCCTGAAGGACAAGAACACATCTTTACTTACCAGCAACTTTGTTGCATCTCTGAACATGTCGCCAACACAAGTACTTCAATGGATTAAGCTACATTCTGAAAGTTGGCACACAACCCCACTCTTCAAAGGGATTGGCCTTCTGCAGCTGGGGAACATTTTTTATGACTTGGTTCCATCTTACTGAATCACTTACCTTGTTTTATTAATTTATATAATTGAATGCATATTGGCACCTATGGTGACTGTATATATGTTTATTATTGGGTATTGTGGAATATTATCATTTGCCTGTTTCATTTTCTAGTATGTGTTTTGGGCCTACACTATATATAGTACTTTTGTACTCATCTGTCTAAATTGAATTATTGTGTGCTTCATTGTGGGAATAGCCTTGACTGCTCTCCATTGCTACCTTGATTGGATTTTGGCTAACCTCTCACAATTCCCCTATTCACTATATCTAAGGGGGCCTCCTAAAATCTGTCCACTGGGCCAGATTCTAGAAATCCATCTTAACTCTGACCCTCATCAAACTGCACTGCTGCCTGATGCAAGCATGTATCATCTTCCATTCCTGCTGCATCATCTACACCGCTGTCACCCCAAGCTACCTCACTGAGAGACTCAGCATCTTCAGAGGCCCTCTATGCACTAGAATTTAAGACATGAGCAGACTTAAACTCCACCATTAAAGGAAGGAAAGAACTAGAAGTCAGTCATTCTCAATCTATGGCCCAAGACTTTGGAATCACCTCACCATCAACATTAGACACACCCGCTCACTTCAACTATCCTGGAAGGAGATCAAGAAACCCCTCTTCAATGAATGGCTCCTCCCTAAACAAAACAAAAGAGGTGATGGTTGGAAAGTTTAGAATTAATCTTAACCTCTGGCATTGCTATGGGCAAACCTCCAGACCATTGTTCTTTGCCTGCCAAGCCATTTAAAAAGGGGAAAGACCATATGCAAATCAGAGTTGTTCCCACACCAAAAGCAGCAGCCCAGCCTGAACTGCTGGGTCACATACCTTCTGCACGAGACAGCAAGCATCCCCAGACATGTTTTGGCCTTGTTGGGCCTCATCAGTGAGGAGTAGCTTGGGTCTCTAGGCCCAGCAGGCCCAGGAACCACATCTGGGCATACGCATCCCACTCGGGGTAGCTAAGCAAAAGAAAAGAGGTGATGTGTGGAAGGTTTAGAATTAATCTTAACCTCTGGCCTTGCTCTGGGCAAGCCCCTAGACTGTCGTTCTTCGCCTGTCAAGCCATTAAAAATTGGGAACTACCATATGCAATTCAGACTTGGCCCCACCCAAAAAGTGTCGGTCCAGCCCGAACAGCTTGGTCACATCCATTCTGCACAAGACCACAAGCATCCCCAGACATGTTTTGGCCTCATTCGGTCTCATCAGTGAGGAGTAGCTCCATAAAGTCCACAGACCCTCCACTCACCACGCTACCTGAGAATGGGTGATCTTCTCCTCACGGTTTCCTCCCCTGATTGCTGGTAGATCCCTTGCTACCAAACTGCCTGCACTCCCCCCTTGTTAGCACCCCGCTCACTTGTTTCTCTGCTTCCCTCACCATGTTCTTTCCTCTATGATTTTAAATCACTCTGTCGCTTCCCGAAGCTATGTTTGATGTCAATAAATACCCTAATAATAATAATAATATTGTAATAATGTTCCATAAAAAGTTGTAGCAAATTTTAAACTTTGTAAAAGTTCATATACAGCTGGTAGAATGTTGTAAAGACCAACAGGAGGAGGCACATATGCAAACACGTCAACTGACAGTTGAGTATGTGAGTATCTTAGAAAGCAGGGGCATCTCAATGGATGAGGACCGGCAGAACGTTCTAGCCCAGTGAAAACGTTAGGTGCTCCCACAACTGCTTGCTGCAACTGAGGGCGTGATTCTGGGAAGGCATACATTGTCAAAGGGAAACATTGTTTACCGTTGATGTTTCTGTTACCCAGCACACACGACAAATGCCTGGGGAGTTTGCTTCCTGAGCCTTGCATAGCCCATTAGACGTGCAGGCTGGGGAACTGCATAGGGGACACCCCCCTACTGTGTACATTTAGGTTGCCGGCAGTGTTGCAAATGGTGCACCCCTGCTTCTCCATGCATGTGCTAGAACAAGGAATCTCTCTGTGATTCATGGTCCCTGTTTTTGTGTGTGGGAGCTGAAGGGCCTTCGTCAAGGGAAAAGGCAAGGGCAGAGTCTGGACCAGAGCTGAAGGTAAAATCTAAACTTTAATTTTAATAAATGTTCTGCATGCATGTATAAATGAGAGAGTGGGTGATGTATGTTGTCTAGTTATTCACGTGACTGAGTGTTTGAATGTGTGCGTGAATGAACGAGTGAATGCTGCCTGAATGTTATGTGCATGATGTGCTTATGCTTATGCCAACCTGGGGTGCTGATTTTGGCAGTTGGTGACTGGGTGGAATGGCATTTTTACTAGGTACGAATGATAAAACATGCAAGATAAGTGTTATTGCGTGGCTACACTGGCATTTTGGTGCAAGCAGTGTAGCTATTTCTCACCTTTTACTGGGCGCCTGGGATAAAAAAATAATCATAAGTGTTATTACATGGCTAGATAGGCATTTTGGTGCTATCAGTCTTGATAAGTGTATCCTTACATGTTTTACTAGGCATCTATGACAGAACAAGCATAAGTGTTGTTACGGACGAGACTGGCACTGGCTTTCTGGTGTAGCCAGTCTAGCTGTTTCTTGCCATGGCATGGTATTTTTACTGGGCATCTATGATAAAGACAGCATGATACGGGTTATGTGGCAAGACTGGCATATTTTGGTGCCGACACTCCAGCTATAATTTCTTGCTGCGTGTCAACGTATTTTCTATTGGACATCTATGATGAAGCAATCCCTAGAAATTGTTATTATGTGGCAAGACTGTCATTTTATTGCTGCCAGTCTAGCTATAATTTCTTACAGTTGCATGTCATTTTGCACTGGGCATCTATTATAAAGTTAACAAGATAAGGGTTTTTGCTTGAGTAAACTGCCCTACATTGATGTAGCCAGTTTTGGATATGTTTTCTTAGGTGGCAGCCCAATTCTAATGGCACAGTCAACAGGAACATGACCCTATGTGGAAATCCTGGCATATACTGTCAGAGTCCGCTTGAACATGTGTTCTTATAGTATAATTAATGGCATTTTGTGCAAAACGACCTTTAAAATGTTCTTACATGGCAATACTGGCATATATTGGTGCAGCGAGCAGAGAAATGTATTCTCATACTGGCATATGTTGCGGTAAAAGGCATCATGCAAATGTTTTGGAGAATGCTTATGTGCACTGTTGGTGACTATTATCTTTTGTATGTTTTCATGTTTTATCATACAAAACTGTCTGGCTTTTAATCCAATTTTTCACAGAAGTGTGCCGTTCATATCATAATTTTCACCGATTATTGAAAATAATTTCTCTGGGGGAGAACACTGCTGAAACCTCATTGGTTGGTTCAGGCTAAATCACTTGGCTCAATCACTCTCACATATTGGAGGGTAATATTTATGTCCCTTAAATTAAAAACTGTGCCACTCTCCACTGATAGACAGGAAATCAAGGATCGAAAGTAGCTTCTGCGAAAAGGAGAGCAACCTAATACGGATGCTAACTAGATCACCTACAGTGGATGTATGATATGATGTGGTATGACATGGCATTTATAACACGCCTGTACACAAGTGTTTCTAGGCATTAAAAGACAGGGAGGAGGAAGAAGTGGAAGGGGAGAAGTGCCGGGGGAGGGGAGCAGTAGGGCAGGTAACTCAAAAGTGCAGTCAGTGTGTGGCGCAGTGCAGGCAACTTAAAACAAGTGGCAGCTCATAAGTGCAGAGAGAAGGAACTATAGGTATGCAGATACATACCAAAAGTGCTAGGGAAGCCGGGAGGCAGTGTGAGGTTAGCCTAGATAAGTAGGAACCTGGGCACAAGTTCAGAGGGTAGCCAGGTGACCAATACATGTAGCAGTTGAGACATAAGAAGGAGAGAGGAAGAGAGAAAGCAGAAGCAAAGTGGAAGATATTGGGTTGCTTCTGGAACCAGAGGTGGTTCTGATCAAGTTTGACAGAGGCAGGGAGGGTGTTCCAGAGGGAGGCCCCAGCCGAAGATAGAGATCTGCCCCCAGCTCTCTGCTTGGAAAAGCAACTGACCATCAGAGAGTTGGAGGTGGATGAGCGTAGAGCTCGAGAAGGGAGATGTTTAGGAAGAGAGAGTTGGAGGTAGTGCTGTCCCAGGCCCCAGAAAGCCTTGCAGACGATGCAGACAGTCCTGAACTTGATCCTTGCTACCCGTGTGAGTGCATGAAGAGACTTCAGAGCTAGAGAGATACAATCCCTGTGCTTGAGTCCACGGACAAGCCTTGTTCTGGATAAGCTTCAGTGGTCAGAGAGTAGAGGCAGGAAGATTTCGAAAGAGACTGTTTCAGTAGTCCAGCCTAGAGAGGATAAGAGCTCTCGAGACAGTGAGCTTCTGGGGAAAGTGAGGAATGGAAGAATACCTATGAGGATGTGCAGCTGATAGTTTGACTTCTTAGAGACATCAGCGATGTGAGGAGAGAAGAGGAGGGTGGAGTCGAAGAGGACCCCAAGGTTCTTAGCCTCACAGATAGGAGCAGGAAGAGGGCCCACACTGGCCAGCCAGAGAGAGAGAGAGGGAAGGAGGGAGCTGGAGTTCCGATGAGGAGGATCTCAGTCTTACTGGCATTACGGCAGAGATTATTGGCAGCACGCCATTCCTGAATTGCAGTCAGACAATCTGGAATGAGAAAAGGAGGAGAGGTGGTTGAGGGGAGCCTGAAGGAGAGCTGGGTGTCATTCGCGTAAAACTGAAAGTTGGAGCAGAAGGAATCGATTCGGTGGGCAAGAGGTACCAGGTATTGGTTGAACAGTCAGGGAGAGTGGTTAGACCTCTGGGGAACACCACAAGTAGAGCGAGAGGAAAGACCTCAGTTGGACCTGAGAGGGTCGGCCAGTGAGATAGGAGAGCAGCCAGGCCAGGGCCAGATCAGTGATACCCAGGTTATCACAGAGGCGATTGAGCAGGATGGCCTGGTTGACCGTATCAAAGGCAGAAGAAAGATTGAGGAGAATGAGGACAGAAGTAAGGTTAGAATTTAGCTTGGAGAGCAGGTCTTCATGGGTGTTCAGGAGACAGCCAACAGATTCAGTGTGCAGATTAAGCTGGGAGATGGCCAGTCTTTCCAAGAGTTTGCCCAGGAAAGGCGTGATGGAGATTGGGCGATAGTTAGCCAGAGAGGAAGGATTGGCAGAGGGCTTCTTTAGCAGGGGGTGCACGAAGAGGATACGTCATGCCACAATGAGTAAGGCACTAGAGGTAACGCAGGAAAGAATTATGAAGCAGCAAGCATACAAAGAGGAGGTGGAGAGCAACATGGAGAAAAAGGGGAGGCATTCATGAAGGACAGCTGCAGGACAGTTAGGGCCCAAGGTTCATTTTACTATCCATTGTACAGTACCAGGAAACAAGGAATTTGGAGAGTAACTGGAAGCAGATGAGTAGGCGAAAGGCCTGATGTGTGCGCTCTGCACGTCCCAAAACTAAAGATTGTGGAGTAGAGCTGCGCTGCTGTGGTCAATGCTGTGTATGCCTACTGCTACACAGTAAAGAAGAGACAATGAAAAGAGTAATGACCCGCAAATCGCGCTTCTCCTGATTAGTGATGTATATTAATAATGTTTAGTTCTGTAAATATATATAAAGAAGGTAATCAAAAAGTCCATGTTATTTGTGGGCTTTATTAACACCCTGACACGTGTTTCGACAGTAGCGTTGTTCTCAAGGCTGATATATTCATATCAAAAAGTGGTGCCAACCAAATTAAAATAATCAAATTGCAGTAAAAGTAAAAAGTATGAAATTATATATATAATGCATATCCAATTTATACAGGAAAACTTCAAAAGTATTGCAAATTAGAAAATAATAATACATAATTGAATAGCAAAATTCACATACCCAATTTGTAGAGATCAATGTTATTCAATATGGGGAAGGAACAGGAAAAGAAAGAATGGCAATAAGTTATTATGTTCATTGTTAATTTTGAGTCAGATTATACTGTTATGTGCGATTAGCATATAGCTCATGCATTGTTCATGCTCGTGCAGCACCCCAAGTACCACCATATAGTTTCCTTCTACACTAATCCAGTGTGCATGTTAGTTAAAGATGTGACTGACTATTTAGATTGCTATACAATGGCTCTTAAAATTGTTTTAATCACAATGCTCTTGCATTGTTTAATGTTGAGTCTCACCTATATTCTGGTAATTATATTGTGGATATAATCCAACCGGATTGTTCATTCAAGAGTGATACCTGATATGGTTGTATTCATGACTCATATTATGATCAATTATTAGCTGTGAACATAGGAGTGAATAGGAAGTGAAAATCAGTATTCTTGTAATAATGCTTGGGGCTTTCTCTATGTGTGCTGATCATACGCATTCAAGCTTACCCTCCGATATCCGCTATTGTTAAAGTTCCTGAGTCACTTAACTATTCCAAGTACATATACTCAATTGTTCAAGTTATGTTCGATTCATTGCGGATTACCTATTGGTAAAAACTGCCTGTTAGTGAAAAAATATATATACTTCAACGTTATTTCCTAAAAAGATATTTATATAAATCGTGCGCACTTACCATATATAAGGGTTCAATCCCATTCTAAGTTGTTATACGCGAGTCAAAGACATGTCCGCCGGACGCGGCGTCTTAAATGCTATGTGAGTGAACGTAATCCATGGCGGCCGCGATCCGGTATAATCGCGCCTGCGTCTGGGGCCGTTTGCTGTTCTTTTGCGCATGCTCCGTGAACAGGAGTAGTGTTCTAACGGTGCGCAAATGTCCCTTATGATGAAACTGGTGATTAGTATTCGCGCAAAAGCCCATCTAATATTCACCCAATTGTATATGGTGCTGAAAATATTGTGCTCAATTACAAATAATCTAATAGTATAAATACATGTTTAAGCGATAAACAGTATGCATTTAGGCATATTGATGCCCGCAATTTATGTGATATTGTTGTTTACTCTTGACATGGGGTCGTTGAGTCTGCTGCTCGGACAGAGCAATGCATGATGTATATTGATTAAACTATACATTAATATGTTTTTCATCAGTTAATATTAATTTGTAAGTACTAGTTAGTACATCTGTCGACAATCACTTGGAAATATTAAAACACCGGTTTAACAATGCCAATACTATACCAATTGTCAATTATCTGTGAAGATGAACATCAGTTACATTGTATCATCACATCTGTAAATCTTAAAGTTCCTATCTTAACATCAGCCCTCGGAGATTAAGATACAAACTGATTGTTTCTTTGTGACTCAAATTTCAGCACAGCATATTTCTACACCAATCTGACTGTATCAAATAACAAACTTCAGTGCTCACATTACATTGTAATCATAGGAAAACATGCATCTCATGGTCTGAATTAAGACCTATTTCTGTACAGCGAAAACGGCATATCATTTGTCGGAGTTTAAGGGTAATATCTCCCCCTCTTGTGTTCAACTTTGCTTTCTTTAATCCAATAAAACGTATGTCTGCCTTATTGTCTGTTTGGTGTTCTGTTTGCCAATGGATGGCAAAAGGCAGTCTTGAATCCTGGCTGCCTAGACTTGACAGGTGCTCTCGTATTCTAAATCATAATTGTCTTATAGTGGACCCTATATAGGTCTTGTCACAAGTACTTTTTAGCGCATACACTACATATCTAGTTCTGCAATTGATAAAATGTTTGATCTGTGGTGTGTATCCATTTATAATGGTATGCTGAGTAACATTGTTTTCGACATGTTTGCACATTGAACATGCTCCACATCTGTGGAAACCTTTTGTGGGTGTTAGCCAAGTATGACTTACATTCTGTGCTACATTTCTGATCTGTAAAAATGACGGACTGATTCTGTCCCGAATTGTCATTGATCTGGTGAATATGAGTCTCGGCTTATCTGTCAAGTGAGGTCTGATGTCTTTGTCGAGTAGTAAAATCTTCCAATGTCGTAATAGTTATTGTTATTGTTATTGTTATTTTGCATTTATATAGCGCCTTATATACCATTGGTATGGTCTGAAGGCGCTGGTAGGTTGAACGCCCTTGGGAACCGAAGTTCATATCAGTAGAGAGAGTAGAGAGAGTCAAAAAGGTGCATGGGAGCACCGGGTATGTGTACAGCTCGTGCAGTATCAATGTAATAGCTGCTTTCTAGCGGTAGGTGTGGTGGTTGAGAGGTCAGGAGTATGTGTTCGTTCTGGCAGGATTAATCCAGATCGGATGTGGCTGCGTTAGGCCTGAGGAGAACGCCTCGCTGGGGGGTGTGTAACCAGCAGTGATTATTTAGAATGATGTGGAGAGAGCGGCGAATGTTGATATGAGAACAGTTATACCGAATGGTGTCATAGTATCTCTGTGTTCTAGTTGAGTGGTGATGTAAGGAGAGAATAAGCGTGTTGGTGAGATATGATGGGTTTCATGCCCTTTCAGAGACTTCTACTTCACAGGGAGGTTATTGGGGACACTTCTAAATTCAACTTCATAGAGAGGCTATTGGGCACATTTCTAAAATCAACTTTCAGGGAGAGGCTATTGGGCACATTTCTAAATTTAACTTTCACAGAGAGGCTATTGAGCACAATTCTAGATGCAACATTTCACAGCTATTGGGTGCACTTCTGAATTCAACTTTCTAAATGTACTTCTAAATTCAACTTTTCACAGAGAAGCTATTGGCTACACTTCTAAATGCAACTTTCTAAATGTACTTCTAAATTCTACTTTTCACAGAGAGGCTCTTGGGCACACTTCTAAATTCAACTTTCCACAGAGAGGCTATTGGGCACACTTCTAAATTCAACTTTTCACAGAGAGGCTATTGGGTACACTTCTAAATGCAACTTTCTAAATGTACTTCTAAATTCAACTTTTCACAGAGATGCTATTGGGCACACTTCTATATTCTACTTTTCACAGAGAGGTTATTGGGCACACTTCTAAATTCAACTTTCCACAGAGAAGCTAATTGGGTACACTTCTAAATGCAACTTTCTAAATGTACTTCTAAATTCAACTTTTCACAGAGAAGCTATTGGCTACACTTCTAAATGCAACTTTCTAAATGTACTTCTAAATTCTACTTTTCACAGAGAGGCTCTTGGGCACACTTCTAAATTCAACTTTCCACAGAGAGGCTATTGGGCACACTTCTAAATTCAACTTTTCACAGAGAGGCTATTGGGTACACTTCTAAATGCAACTTTCTAAATGTACTTCTAAATTCAACTTTTCACAGAGATGCTATTGGGCACACTTCTATATTCTACTTTTCACAGAGAGGTTATTGGGCACACTTCTAAATTCAACTTTCCACAGAGAAGCTAATTGGGTACACTTCTAAATGCAACTTTCTAAATGTACTTCTAAATTCGACTTTTCACAGAGATGCTATTGGGCACACTTCTATATTCTACTTTTCACAGAGAGGCTATTGGGCACACTTCTATATTCTACTTTTCACAGAGAGGCTATTGGGCACACTTCAAATTCTACTTTTCACATAGAGGCTATTGGGCACACTTCTAAATTCGACTTTTCACAGAGATGCTGTTGGGCACACTTCTATATTCTACTTTTCACAGAGAGGCTATTGGGCACACTTCTAAATTCAACTTTTCACAGAGAGGCTATTGGGCACCCTTCTAAATTCAACTTTCCACAGAGAAGCTATTGGGTACACTTCTAAATGCAACTTTCTAAATGTACTTCTAAATTCAACTTTTCACAGAGAGGCTATTGGGCACCCTTCTAAATTCAACTTTCCACAGAGAAGCTATTGGGTACACTTCTATATTCTACTTTTCACAGAGAGGCTATTGGGCACACTTCTAAATTCAACTTTTCACAGAGAGGCTATTGGGCACACTTCTAAATTCAACTTTTCACAGAGATGCTATTGGGCACCCTTCTAAATTCAACTTTCCACAGAGAAGCTATTGGGTACACTTCTATATTCTACTTTTCACAGAGAGGCTATTGGGCACACTTCTAAATTCAACTTTTCACAGAGAGGCTATTGGGCACACTTCTAAATTAAATAGTAACTTGTATAAACACTTGGTGTCTTTCGAGTACTTGGTAATGACATCAATGGTCGGGTGGATTCTAGATTCTTGCTTTTTGGATTGTAGTGTTGTAGTTCTGTCTAATGTACGATATCTGCTAAGACTTTTATTGATGTTTTCTTTGGAATAGCCTCTTTGGTAGAACCTGGTTGTTAGAAGTTCACATTCCCGTTTAAAATCCTCATCTTTTTTACAATTTCTGCGATCCCTATAGAATTCTCCATTGGGAATATTTTGTATTGTTGAAGACCGGTGACAACTAGTAGAGTGAAAAGTGGAATTTGCCTCTGAGGGTTTCCGAAAAGTCTTGGTGTTAATAACATTGTCTTCTATGAATATCATGAGATCTACAAAATCTATATTACAACAGCTATGTTGTGCTGTAAATCTAATCCCATAAGTGTTAGGTGAATATTAGATGGGCTTTTGCGCGAATACTAATCACCAGTTTCATCATAAGGGGCATTTGTGCACCGTTAGAACACTACTCCTGTTAATGGAACATGCGTAAAAGAACAGCGAACGGCCCCAGACGCATGCGCGATTATACCGGATCGCGGCCGGCATGGATTACGTTCACTCACATAGTATTTAAGACGCCACATCCGGCGGACGCATCTTTGACTCGCGTATAACAACTTAGAATGGGATTGAACCCTTCTATATGGTAAGTGCGCACGATTTATATAAATATCTTTTTAGGAAATAACATTGAAGTACATATATATTTTCACTAACAGGCAGTTTTTACCAATAGGTAATCCACAATGAATCGAACATAACTTGAACAATTGAGTATATGTACTTGGAATCTTTAAGTGACTCAGTAACTTTAACAATAGCGGTTATCGGAGGGTAAGCTTGCATGCGTATGAGCAGCACACATAGAGAAAGCCCCAAGCATTATTACAAGAATACTGATTTTCATTTCCTGTTCACTCCTATGTTCACAGTTAATAATTGACCATAATATGAGTCATGAATACAACCATATCAGGAATCACTCTTGAATGAACAATCCGGTTGGATTATATCCACAATATAATTACCAGAATATAGGTGAGACTCAACATTAAACAATGCAAGAGCATTGTGATTAAAAATAATTTAAGAGCCACTGTATAGCAATCTAAATAGTCAGTCACATCTTAAACTAACATGCACACTGGATTAGTGTAGAAGGAAACTATATGGTGGTACTTGGGGTGCTGCACGAGCATGAACAATGCATGAGCTATATGCTAATCACACATAACAGTATACTCTGACTCAAAATTAACAATGAACATAATAACGTATTGCCATTCTTTCTTTTCCTGTTCCTTTCCCATATTGAATAACATTGATCTCTACAAATTGGGTATGTGAAATTTGCTATTCAATTATGTATTATTATTTTCTAATTTGCAATATATTTTATGTTTTCCTGTATAAATTGGATATGTATTATATATATAATTTCATACTTTTTACTTTTACTGCAATTTGATTACTTTAATTTGGTTGGCACCACTTTTTTGATATGAATATATCAGCCTTGAGAACGACGCTACTGTCGAAACACGTGTCAGCTGATACAGGGTGTTAATAAAGCACACCAATAACATGGACTTTTTGAATTTGGAGAGTAACTCTATTCAACAAAGGAGGAAGAAGTGTGAGCCATACCGCATCATCGCTTTCTTTGCATTTACAGACACCTGTAAAAATATGATCAATTAAAAGAAATTGCATAATAGCTTTGCAACAAATATGTAAGAGAGCATGGTTGAAGAAAGGGATGACATGCTGAATAAAAACAACAACTATTCATGTAGCTGGCAAATGAAAACATGTTCTAGACTTTCCTTAATAAATTCAGTGATGGTAGAATTCAAATGGGACCTTGCTTATACAGGCCAGATCACATTGACACTAAAGAAAATGATTATATCTTGACTACACAATGGCCAAAAATTAAATCTATATGGGCATGGCAATAAAAAAAGGGATATGCCCCAGATCGGTGTCAAGACATTTACTGATAACTGGTTATCCCTGGTCATACAGAATGGTACCAAATGTTCCCAAACAAGGATCACATCAAATGGAGCTAAGTAACAAACCTTGTGGTAAATCAGAAGTTATGGGTCATAGTCAAACTTGAAGAGAGTCACGTCAAACAACTTAACAGGAAATAAAAGCTGTTCCAAAACATAACAAAATATCTCATGGCAACAACAAGAGTCATATGATCCATCATGACCAATGCCCCAGAGACATCCAAAATAAAATGCCTTTCAGACAGCCCCTTTGTCTGGGTTATAGAGGGCAATGATACATACCTTTGATTGACAGTTTCAGTACTGCAGCGTGGAGTCAAGCCCAGTTGACACCAATCATTGTTATATTTTGTGTTGAACGTGATCTGTTCTGCAATATCTTTAGGCAGTTTATTTGCATGCTACTGTGTATCAGACCGGGAACAAGCACACTATTGCTTAAAATATGGATTGCAATGATTACTGTTTTAAAATAACGGATTATTTACCTGTGTGTATACATGATAGTATGATTCATGTTCGCGTCTTGTGCATTTTTGCCGTTGCGGACATGAAATGTATCCTAAAATATTGTGTTGAAATAGTGAAATTTGCATCACACTTTTTTAGAAAAATTTGGTTAAAAGCCATACAATTTACAAATGGATCTCTAGAGCAACACATGAAAAGAATTGAGTACATTTTATGTTTCACAGCCAGTCATATGTGGTGAATACTTTCATTTAAGGGGCCTATTAATTTCCCCAAGTTAGCATGAGTGACCAATAATAGTGACAGAGCCCCCAAAAAATGCAAGGCTTTTTGGTGTGTTCCTCCCCCAGAAACAATTTTAAAATGGGTTCATTTTAATAACACAATCATTGTGAAAAATTAGGTAAATGGCCATACAATTTAATGCAGGTTCTCTAGGTTACCTTAAGAGAAAAACACGTAAATGCCATGTCACCAACAGTTACACTATTTTCATGAGCCTGCGGCTACAATCTGTCTATGCCAATAATTGTCATTGTAAATAGAATTCACGAGGTTGCAGCCAAAAACCTATGCAGGCCACTAGTGGCAACAGTAAATCCCTTGCATGAGACTGTGGCCACAACCTAGCTATGCAAGCAATGGTCACTGAAAATACTGTGCAGGAGGCTAAGGCCACAATCCATCTTTGCCAGTAATGGTCATAGTAAATCATTTTCATAAAACTACAGTCACAATATCTCTTTGTCAGTGATGATCACTGAAAACCAAATGCATGAAGGTGCTACCACAACCAATATATGCCAATAATGCTCACCATAAACCCCTTAAATTAAGTTCTGGCCGCAACCTATCTATGCCATCAATGGTCAAAGTAAATCCCTTGAATGAGGCTGTAACCACAACATTTCAATGCCAGTAATAGTAATTGTAAATCACTGTGATTAATTATGTTGAAGTTATAGAGTACACACAAGTAAGAAAGCAGTAACAAATAGTACATGCAGAATAAAAGGCAAACTACATGATCCTACAATTTTAAAGTGGGAAATAACTAGCAGATTAAAGAGATTTCATATAAGAATAAAAGGAAGCACACATCGTGACAGCATGTAGGGAGAGATGAGAGCATTCCAGTGTTCATTCGAAGAGAGAAACTGAGCAAAAGCAGTACTGGGCATAGGGCAGAATGGGACAGCCAATTGGAAAAAAGAGCAAGAATGAAGATTGTGTCTCGGTCCAATGAATGGAAACAAGAGGAATAATAAGAAAACATTTAAAAATAATACACAGATAGCAAAACTGAACATAAACATGAACGTAGAGTGAATGAAGAGCAGAAAGAGGGAAAGCTAAGAAGATGGATAACAGCATTACAAATTGGATGAAGAGAAAGTAGAGCATTAGTTGGGAGACCCAAAAAGGATTGAATCAGTAATCAAGACAGTGTATAATCAGTGTAAAAATATGAGTTTAAGTAATGGAGAAGGTAAGGAAAGGATAGACTTAAAGAATAGTGTACATCTGAAAACAGCAAACACGATTGAGCTAGGTCTTGTGATAAAAAAGGAAAGCGAGGAGTCAAAGAAATTGCTCAAATTCAGGGCAGAAGAAGACAAAAGAATATCATTTTGAGAAAAATGAATAGAGGAATTGGTGGACAGTATGAGGGGAAAGAGAAGGGGAAAGTGAAATCTCATTTTACAATGAGTTTACGTGAACAAAATGAGAAAGCATCAGGACCTTAATGGCATTACAACAGTAATAAAGAGAAGTCTGAAGTTGATCAGAAAAAGTGTACCATGAAAGAAAGATTTGAGATTCATCTGCATGAAAGTGACAATTTAATCCAACTGAAAGAACATAAGAGGAGAGAGGAAAAGTACAGGGTTGGAAAAATAAAGTGCCCGGGACTGAGGCTAGTGGGACCCCAACACATATTGTAAAAGCACAAGAAAGTTCATCAGCCCAAGAATAAAGAATATGAGCAATCAGAGAAGGGAAGAGAACCGGGAAACAGCAGACGCAGATATACCAGAGGAGAGAGGGGTACACAGAATAGAATGATCCACCATTTCGAAAGCTGCAGATAGTTCCAAAAGACTAAGGGCCTGATCACGAGTTGGGCGGTATCCCATCTGGGATACCGTCCAACTATATTAGCGTTAGCGCTCACCAGTCTAGCGGTTTTACCATCAGATCACAGATTGAGCAGTAACTGTTAATCCCTATTCCCCATTGGGTCCATTGAACCCATTGGGGAATCATTTCAGTAAGTGCGCCAAGAATATGCATTTTTCTGGTGAATTTACCCCCAGCTCATAGCTTGTGATAGGACCAGCCCTTAAATGCAGCAGTAATACTGTTACCGCCGCATTTAAGGGCTACCATCCAACTCATTTAAGGCCCTATGAATGCAAACTTAAAATTAAAAATATAATGGCACGCCTATGCAAAGACAGTTGACCAAGAGAGAAGGGAGCTGTGTTCCTGCATTTAAGTGTGAAACTGCTAACAGCCCTAGACCCTAAACTCGTTGGGATCCCACCCTGAGCGCTCTATCCTGTAAGCAGGGAGTGTTCCCGAATATCATGCATTTTAATGGCCTTGTGAAAAGAGGTCTCTGCCAAATCAGGTCAGGTTGATACCTTTCAAGAGGGAGACTTGTTAGCCTTAGGGTTTAAGCATCGCTTGTGGGCTTTATATGACTGACACTAGAATGGTCAGAATGATGTCTAGACTGAAAATCGTCAACAGAGGTATGATATGAGATGATATGATATTTTATTTGTAACGCGCTCATACACAAGAGTTTCAGAGTGTGACAAGGCAAGGGAGGGGATTAGCGGAGAGACAAACAATGATCTTACTAGGCCCAGTGACATTGAGAACGTGCAAATGCAGGGGAGAGGAGAGGGGAAAACGTGTATGGGATGGGGGAGTGGAAAGTGCGGAGTAGTGGAGAAAAGAATAAATAGTAATAAATAAGATACATAGATGATAGAGGCAGTAAACAGGGGTAGTGCAGCCAGCAAGTGGCAAGTGCTGTGTTAAGGCAGCAGACTGGGTAGGTATAAATAAGTGCAGAAAAAGAAGAAAGTGGAGGGGTGGGGGGCTGTATGGGTAACATATACAGCCCCTATTGCAAGGGGTTGCCATGAGGCCGTGCAGGAAGGTGGCAGGGTGAGCAGGTACCTGGGCCCAGGTGACAGAGGGTGGCCAGGTGTACAGTGCCAAGAGAGAACAGATCAGCAGGGGAGAGGGGGAGTGAAGGCAGAAGCAAAGAGGAGGGTCTTGAGGTTCTTTCAGAACCAGAGATGGTTCTCCTCAAGTTTACAGTGGCAGGGGTCTGTTCCAGAGGGAGGCCCCAGCCGAAGCCAGAGATCTACCCCCAGCTTGTTTCTTAAAAAAACGACTGACCCTGAGGGAATCATAGGCAGAGTAGTGAAGAGCTCGAGAGGGGAGGTATTTGCGGAGGGATAGCTGAAGGTATTTTGGACCCAGGCCCCAGAAAGCCTTGTGGACAATGCAGAGGGTTTTGAATTTAATCCTTGCATCCACGGTGAGCCAATGAAGGGATTTCAGAGCTGGAGAGATACGGTCCCAGGGCTTGCGGCCGAGGACAGGTCTCGCAGTACTGTTCTGGATTAGTTGCAGATGGCAGAGAGTAGAGGCAGGTAGATTTAGATAGAGGCTGTTACAATAGTCCAGCCTAGAAAGAACCAGAGCTTGGGAGACAGTGAACTTCTGGGAGAAGGAGAGGAAAGGAAGAGTACCTCGGTGGAGGTGCAGTAGAAAGTTTGACTTTTTTGAGACCTCAGAGATGTGGGCGGAGAAGGAGAGTTTGGAGTCAAAGATGACCCCCAGGTTCTTAACCTCGCAGGTGGGGGTAGGAGGAGGGCCAAGGGTGGCCGGCCAGAGAGTGAGGGGAAAGGATGGTGAAGGTGTGCCTATGAGGAGGATCTCCGATTTGCTGGCATTCAGACTAAGATCATTGGCGGCACACCGTTCTTGAATGGCAGTTAGGCAATCAGAGATAAGGGTGGGAGAGGAGGTGGCCGAGGGCAGCCTGAAAATGAGTTGAGTGTTGTCTGCGTAGCACTGGAAGTTTGAGCAGCAAATGGCAATGCAGTGGGCAAGATTTGCCAGGTTTTGGTTGAAAAGCCAGGGCGAGAGGTTTGACCCCTGGGGAACACCACAGGTGGAGAGGAAGATAGATGATAGGAAGGACACAAGTTGGACCCGGAAGGGTCGATCAGAGAGGAAAGAGGTGAGCCAGACCATAGCCTGATCAGTGATTCCCAGGTTATCACGGAGACGGTTGAGCAGGATGGTATGGTTGACCGTGTTGAAAGCAGAAGCAGGAATGTTAGAGTCAAGGTTGGAGAGCAAATCTTCACGGATGTTCAGGAGAGGATTTTCCGTGCTTCTGGCCTCTCTGAAACCAGAGGTAGATTCAGCAGCTCCTTAAATTGCCACTTCTAACATATCCTGTTCATCATCACAACAGTACTATTTTCAACCACCCCATGACAACCTAAATACTATTTCCCCATGTGTTCAATGTATTTTTTTAAATGCTACTTGTGACTGCCTAAACGGTGCAAAGTTGCTAAGCTTTACAGGTGGTTGACACTTAAAATGTGCTACAACCAATCTCCCAATAGATGGTGTGCTGTCGTTTTAAATCTGGTCCTCGAAAATTCATGGTTACCCTCTGAGATGCCAGGCATGTCCCCATTGAAAATGCATTCCATGTGCTCATTTTTGGCCATACAGTGCTTTCTTGCAGTATTGGGTGTCACTTTACCTCATTCAGGATTCATCAATGAGTGTAGGACTGTCAGGCAAAACCACAGGAAAACTGCAGAAAAAACTTTCCCACAAGTTTAGAATATGGATATACGTTCTCTCAATATACTATAGATAAACAATGTAAAAGGAGATGCCGAATGAAGAAACATTCTGCCTGACAAACAAATGCCGTCGACCATTTAAACATTCATAATCTGTGTTAACACTCACTTGAGTAGTCTGTGATTGCATATGTAATGCTGACCAGTATGTCAAGCCAAGCTATTCTTTTTCCCAGAACTAAATATAAAGAAATGTTGGGAATGTCAAAACTTAGGCCATAAGGTGGCCAATACATAGTTCCCTGTCCTTTTAGAGTCAGTAGGCCCTCATACACTCTCATACTTTACATGTCTGCAGAGAATAAGGGCAACTGTGGCAATGTTCAGTTTCCGTTGAGGGCAATATTACTAATCCACAATGGACAATAGGAGCAATTTCGGTCTTTAAACAATATACGTGTAACATCATAAATTATACATTTTCCCAGATACTCTTTCCTCACCAGTATTGTAATTGTGGAGTGTGGGAGTGCAGTTGAAAGCACGACGCGCTGCCAGGGGTGGACTGGCCTATGGGGAACTCTGGAGATTTCCCTGTGGGCCTCTTTTGTTTGGTGTTTCCAAATCTTCTCATAGGAAAAACATTGGGCATGCGGAAAATGTGTCATATGGGCACTTTGAACTTTATTTTCAGGGTCTCTTTTGGTTCCCAGTCCACCCCTGAATGCTGCTCGTTGGATGAACCTGTGTTGTGCTGCCTTGGTGTTTGAGCACAGACTGTGCATCGTGAACAAGGCTGTAAAGCATGAAAGACACCCAACTCCAACCCTCAATGACGTCAGCACAGACATTCAGGGTGCACAACCTTTCTCACAGGTGGCTACCACCATATCCTACTACACAGGGACTCAAAATACATGACAACGTTCTTGTCAAATGTTTTCCTTCACAGATATAAATGCCTACACTTTGGTGTGCCCTTGACTACCTATGTCTTCCAAGGCACTATCAAAGATGTAATTACTGGCATCCCAGGGGTCATCAACTACATTGCTTTTGAAAAATCCCCCAGTGCCTCAGAGATCATGGGCTTACTCTGAACCAACCAAAATGTGATTTGACAAGAACAGTCTAGAAATCTTCAGCTTTGTGTTCCAGAAAGAGGGCCTCCAAACAGATCCCTGCAAAGTCAATGACATTAAATCTCACCACACATCCCCATTATTGTGACAGATTCATCCCCAACTTTGCCGGCATCACTGAACCACTGCACTGCCTGACCAGAGCTTCTCAATCGTGGATTTTGAGAGAAAACAAGTGGCTGACTTCCAAACAACCACAGATTCCCTGGCAGCGGACACAACATTGGTCTACTTTGACACAACTCTGTGGGAAGAGTTGATATCCCAGCCCCCATATTCTAGCAGCAGTGCTGACACAGCTGACTCCGGCTGGAGTAATTATCCCAGTGATGAACACAAGTAAAGCTCTCATCTGAATCTAGATACTCCCAGATTGAGACCAGCCCCATTACCTTCATGCAGGGATTCTGGTACTTCCACGTATTCATATATGTGATGCCTTTTATGTTTGTCATTGATCACAAAATTTGAATCCCCATATTTATCAGATTTTGCTCTCCGACCACATCCTAGGATTGAAATATGGATCCTGCCACTACAAGAGTATGAAATCCACATCCAATACTGTGCAGTCTCCGGTAAACCCGCAGACCTCCTGTCACGCCACAGTGTGTCGAATTGGATTCTGCTTTTTAGCAGAACAATGATGACTCGAGGGAAAATGGCCCACTCAACCCTCACACTTCTGCAAATCAAAGCACAACACAATCAAAAAGTTAAAAGAGGACAATCAAGATATTTACCTCCTTTGCCTTTTGCGGTAACGTGGCCTGAAAGAAGGCTATGCTCACAAGAGGGGTTTGAAGGTGAACCAGTAGTGACTCAAACAACACCGTATCAGAGTCCAAAATAAAGGGAATGCCAAATCAAGATTCTATAAAACAATGAACACAAACAAAAGATATTACTGTATAAAAACCCAACTCAAAGGAAAGAACAGAGAAGGTGCAATAGATTGGAGAAAGTAGCACTGTGAGCGCAGTTCCAGGGGTGGTGGGTCAGTGTGATGATTCACAGGATCTCATCCTTTCTCTCCAGAGGGGAGCCCTTCCCTGTGAGGCTAAGGAGGTGTGCCTGCTATGCAACATTCCACCTAGGGGTGGCGGTAAGCAGGACCTCACAGGGACAGACTCCCCTCTTTTGGGCAAGGACTACCATTATGTAAAATAACTCACTGTTAGGCAGAATTACATGCAGTACCCTTTGGGAACACTACACACAATTAGGACTACATGTGTAAGCGCAATCTCACCTTTGGAATATGCCTGTACTACACAGTTTTGTGGTAGCAGGGCTGAGCAGCCAGGCTTATCCCAAGAGGGATGTGAGCAGTACAAGGAGTTACACAAAGGACTTGCAATCACAGTGGGTCAAACAAACACTTACCCAAGGTTTCTTGGTAAAACAATATTAATTTATTTACACAGTTAGTTAGAAAACATTCCACTAGTAATAATCATCTCAATATATCAAACTATGATACACTACAGTACTAAACCATTGCGTTTCTGAACAAGTTAGGCTCCCCTGAAGTGGGAACAAAATGGCACTTCAGTAAATTTCAAGAGGGGTAAAACAACAAAGGTTATAAGAATCAAACACAATTACTTTCTTAGGCAGGGTGAATAGTTTCAGTTCACTACAAGAGGCAGCTCAATTCAATAGGCCTGGTCCAAAGCAATGGATCAGTGTCTTGGATAGGATAGCACAGTTCTGGTAGTAAACGGTTAAGTCATTGCCAATGTTCTTAGAAGTAAATTGCACAAAAATGAGTTATATGTCGGATTAGGAGCGAACAAGACTCCAAAGTTGGAGAAAGTTTCACAAACTTTCATCGCGGCAGAGAGGATTTCTATAGCACATTTGCACAGTACCCTTTGAATGAAGAAAAGCTGTAGCTGAGGCAGTTGTCCCTAGTAGTTTCTGCAGCTCTCGCTGTTCCTGAGCCTCAGTAGTGGGGACAAGAGGGAGGACGTTGGGAGGTTCCTGCACTGCACGGGGACGGATCCACAAGCTTGGCAAAACGTTGGTTTAAGGTGTGAGTGCCTTAAAGTCCACAAACTGGTATCCTTCTCCCTGGCTATCTGGTTTTCAACAGCACTATGAAGAATATTCGACCAGTATGGAGATGGTTTCCAGGTGGCTTGTTCCCACCAGCTCAAGGGAAGAAGTTGTCCTTGAAGGGGCTTTTCTGTCGAGGGAGTTTCAGGTGATTTGGACCTGCAGCAGGGCTTCACCAGGCAAACCAATGGTCGAGGAGTTGCAGCAGTCGTCTTCCTTCAGCTCATCTTTGGTTCTTTCGTTCCAGTGGTAGACTCTGCCTTCCAAGTCCCAGACACCTGCTTTTAAACAGTTTTCACCTATACATTCCAGCCTAGCTGTCACTCACCCAGCAGGGTGACTGTCCTTGCCGGACAGTCAGCCAGCCAATCACGCCAGAGTGCATTCAGGTCTCCTAGGAGACTAAGCACAGGGAGTTTCGGGCAACTACCTCACATCCTGTCTACATCCTGTCCACCCCAGACACTCAGACGCCAGAGGGGGGCTTCAGTACAGAAGCCCACCAAAACAGACAAACACTGGAAGGACCTTTCCAAAAGGAAATGGCAAAAAAAGTCAATCGGAAACTGTTTTTACAGAGGGGGCTCAGACGGCATCTTGAAAAACATGGCTCCGGTGGATTTCAGCTACCGGAGCATTTAAACGGTTCGCGGTAGGGAAAATCATGGTAATACCACTGCCACCAGCCATTCTGAGAGGGTAGATTTTGAGGCCTACATGAGTTTTCTAGGCATAAGGAATACTAAGTATTCCCTCCAGGACTCTGCTGTGAGGCAGTGTGTGCTGGGTCTAGCAATTGAAAAACACTAGCAAAGTCAATTTAACTTTACATTCACTGGGAGACAGTAGTCAGTCCCAGAGAAGGTATTTAAACGTTGAGAAGTCTAAAATACATCCCTGTGCCACTGCACTGAGGGTGCTGTGTGACACACAAGAAAAAGATGATGCCTATAGAGTTGTCTAAAACTCCAGATCCAAATAACACTAAAGTAAAACACACATCAAAATAAATGAACGAGTGGGAAAAAACGCTCACACTCTTTCCAGGTAAACATTAAAGTCCTAGAAATCCCACCAAGTTGCTGAAGGTCTCAAAAGGTGAAGGAAATTAGCACATTTATGAGAATTCTCCCTAACACTCCGCCCCCCCCCCCCAGACTAAGGGACAGGAGGATTTAATCCATTCCTGGATTAATCTCCTTTCTCCAGTCGGTCAAAAATCCTGGAGAGACCTTCAGCATTTTGGTGGTGACACCCTGACCTGTGTTTAATGATGAAATCAAACCCTTGCAGGCTTATTGAACATATCAATAGTTTAGGGTTCTCCCCTTTCATTTGCATCAACCATCTCAAGGGTTGGTGGTCAGTCTGAATCGCAAAAGTAGATCCATACAAGTATGGCCTAAACTTCTTCAGTGACCAAACAATAGCAAAACATTCTCTTTCAATGGTTGCCCACCTTGTTTCAGGTTCCTTCAGCTTCCTGTTGATGAAGCAAATGGGGTGCTCCCTACCTTTCTCATCCAGCTGACTCAGACCTGCACCTATACCTCTATTGGAAGCATCTGTTTGCTCACTGAAGGTTTGGTTGTAGTCAAGAGAGCTTAAAACGGGAGCTTGACAAAGGGTTTTCTTAAGTCCTTCAAATGCTTGAGTGCACTCCTCACTCCACCTGACTTTTTTGGGAAATCTAGGTGATGAGATCACATTCAAGGGAGACGCTATGGTCCCATAGTTCTTTATGAAGTTCCTATAGTAGCCAGTGAGGCCTAGGAAGGCTCTCACTTGGGTTTGAGTAGTAGGAGTGGCCCAGTTTTGTACCACTTGTACCTTGCTAGGCATTGGCCTGATTTCACCTCCTTCTACCTCATGTCCAAGGTAGACCACTTTACTCCGACCAATTTGACACTTACTAGCCTATATGGTGTGATGGGCCTGCTCAATAGCCTGCAAAACATATCCTAAGTGGTCAACATGTTCTTTCCAAGTAGGGCTGAACACTGCAATGTCATCCAAGTATGCCATGCAGCAGTCCTCCATCCCATTCAGAACTTGATTAACCATCCTTTGGAATGTTGCAGGTGGATTCTTTAATCCAAAAGGCATTACCTTAAACTGGTAGAGGCCTGCTGGGGTGGAGAATGCAGTTTTCTCCTTGGCATGGTCTGTCAGTGCTATTTACCAATAGCCTGAAGTGAGATCAAATGTACTGAGGTACTTGGCTGAACCAAGTTTGTCCACCAGTTCATCTGTTCTAGGTAAAGGATGGACATCAGTCTCTGGGACTGCATTAAGAGATATATAGTCCACAGAAAATCTCAACTCTTTGGATCCTGCCTTTGGCACCAGTACAACTGGACTAGACCATGGACTGGTAGATGGCTCTGTTACCCTGATATCAAGCATCTTGTTGACCTCTTCGATTATGTAGATTTGTACATGATCTGACATCCTGTAACCTCTGCTTTTAACAGGTAAACAGTCACCAGTGAGAATATCATGCTGGCCCCAAGGGGTCAATCCTGGTGATAATAAAAACAGGGAGACAAACTGATTTAACAGAAAATTGCACTCCTCCTGTTGTTCCGCTGTCAGATTAGAAGAGAGATTGACTTTTTCTATCTTCTCATCTAAAGGCTTTCTTCTGAGTAGGTCAGGTAGAGGTTCACTCTCCTCCTCCTCTTGAGCTGAAGCTATAAACAAAGCTCCTACTTCTGGTCTTGAGAAAGAAGTATTTAGACAGTTGGTGTGAAAGACTCTGGGAGCCTCCTTTGAATTGCATAAGTCCACCAGATAGTTGACCTCTCCAAGTTCTCCCACAACCTTGAAGTGTCCAATCCATTTGTCCTGTAAGGCCCTCTGCCTTGTAGGTACCATAACTAAAATGTGTTGGTCTTGAGTAAACTCAACCATGGTGGTCTTCTGGTCATGGGAATCCTTCACCAGAACCTGACCTGCTTTTAAGTTATCTGATGCTGCTGCCATCGTGTGTGACATTCTCCTCCGGAGACCTATCACATAGTCAGTGACGCTCACTGGCTTGGGGGAAGGAACACTCTCCAACCCCTCCTTAATTAGGGCCAAGTGACCTCTAACTGGGTGGCCATAGAGAAGTTCAAAGGGACTACATCCAACTCCCTCCTTAGGGACATCTCTATAAGCAAATAAAAGTCATGGCAGTAGAAGGCACCACTTTCTTCTAAGGGGTTCCTCTAAAGCACCTATAATGCTCTTCATTGTCCTGTTAAACCTCTCTACCAATCAATTTGTCTGTGGATGGTAGGCAGTTGAGAACTTGTACGTCACTCCACAGTTCTTCCACTTGGCCTGCATGTAGTGGTGGATAAAATTTGATCCCCTGTCAGAGATGTCTTCCTTAGGAAAACCTACCCTGGTAAAAATACCAAATAGGGCCTTAGCAACAGCCTGGGCTGTAACAGTCTCATAGGTATTGCTTCAGGATACCTAGCAGCATGGTCTACTACAACCAGGATAAACCTGTTGCCTGAAGAGGTTGGAGGGTCTAAGGGACCAACAATGTTGATTTCTACCCTCTCAAAAGGGACTCACACCACTGGGAGAGGCACCAAGGGGGCCACATTCTTGGCTCCACTCTTGCCAGATGTCTGACAAGTGTGAAAACTCCTACAGATTATATCTATATCAGACCCCAATTTAGGCCAGTAGAAATAAAGAGAAAGCATTTCCTTAGTCTTCTTGAAACTCAAGTGACCAGCCAAAGGAATCTCGTGGGCTCACTGTAGGAACTGGTGTCTGTTCTACAGAGGCACTACAAGTCTTCTGTAGTCCCCTGGGATAGAAACAGTCGGTTCACTGTAGAAGAGGCCATCTTCCCAGTACAACCTATGCTTCCCTGGCTGTTGCCCTTCCAGCTGGGAAGCTGCCTGTTGGCGAAGACCTTCAAGAGTAGGACACTCTCTTTGACCTCTGCTGAAGTCTGCCCTACAGGGTCCACCTTCTGCCAGTAAAGACTGCAGCTCAGGATGGTGTGCAAGATCCATATCTCCAACAGGGGCAAGGTCTTCTTCCAGCTCTGATTCCTCAGCAGCGGATTCAACCGCTATTGGTGGTTCATCACACGCAGCCTCAGCAGGTGGAGGAGTCACAGGTGTTAATTTGGACAGACCTCTCAGGGATGTCCTTGTGGGTAGCAAAGGAGTGCTGGCTTGCTTCTTTCTTGAGGTTTTAGGTTTCCCCTTTTCCTCCTTTTTCTTGGAAATAGCAATCAGTAAATCTTGTGGATTGGGGGTTATAGTTTCCTCTATAACTTCCCCTAGAGAGCCTCTTAAGGTACTCTCTATGCTATGGCCTTCGTTGTCTGCTCCTTTTTCCTTTTGCTGGGAGTCCTGGGGTGCTTGTTAGAATTCCAAGAGTCCTTAAGTCATTCCCCAGCATGACTCTCCCAAGTACTTCACTCTGCACACTTATAGGGATCTTGACAGTAATATCATTGCACTGAATGAGAGCAGGTAACTTTGGAAGCATTTGGACAGGGCCTCCAGCAAGCTTATTGAGGTATTAGGGTGCCTTAGCAACATCCTCTACCTTGGAAAAAGATTCATCCACTACAGTAATGCTGAATGCTGGCCCCAGTGTCTCTGATGGCAGGGGTCTCCGGACCATTCACAAGTACACTGTCTTTGTAATACTCTTTAGTATTGTCTGGGATGGAATTATAGATATCTAAGTTCTGTTGTTCCCACAGACCCAGGGACACTAAAGAAACACTGTCTGAGACCTTCGTGGGTTCCTCAGCAAGTAGGTGAAAGTTTCCACTTGCCATTTGTACTTCTTCCTCTGGGGAGAAGTCTAAGGAGACAGTGTGGATCCCTGAAGGTTTACCTTTACATCTGGGATCCCCTTTCACATGGTTAGTTGATCCACAAGCAAAACATTTTCCAAATGACTTGATAAATGGGGGTTTGGTTTGACCTCCCTCTGGTTTAGCACTAGAGGTTTCACTAGCCTGATTCGGTTTCCCAGGGGGCTTACCCTTCTTTTGTTTGTGGCCCTCTTTTGGATTGGAGTTATTGGAATTCCATTTGTTATCATTCTTGTGCTGCTTTCCCTCATCCTTCTTCTGAGTAGCCCCAGAATCCTTGTGAGTAGCCCTGTTTGCAACCCACAAGTCAGCAGCCTTTGCTAACTTATTTGGATCCATTTCCTTAGAGTCAGCCAAGTGCCGTCTCAGCTCAGTAGAGCAGGCATCATAGATAGACTCCAACATAAACAGATTTTGCATACCCTTATAAGTGTTAACTCTGTAACAATTAACCCAACCATCTAAGGTTTTCAAACATTCACACACCCAGGTTGCCCAAGGGGTACCATCATACTTTTTGAGGGTTCTAGACCTCTTAAGATACTGGGAAGGAGTTTTCCCAAACCTAGCTATCAAAGCTAGTTTCACATTTTCATACGCCATCCTGTCTATTTCATAGTCCATTACAGCATCAGTTGCAACCTGGGGTAGCCTAGACAAAAGCCAAGGAATCAGCTGATTACCTGTAATTTCCTGAATCCCATAGTTATACTCAAAATCAGGCAACCAATCTAAAATATCAAGTTTAACCTATATATATACTTACTGCATCTTTGGGCATGCAAGGCCTCTTAGGACTGGAAGACCTAGAAGACTCTGGTAGAGAACCATACTCAAGAGACAATTTCTTCATTTCAAGAGCATGTTGTAATTCCGTTTCCCTTAGTTTAAGTTCTTGATGTTTGCTTTCAGCTTGTGCTTGGAGCATTTTGAACTCTAACTCAAGTCTCATCTTCTCAGGAGAGACAAGCTCTGGACTCAGTACTGGACCTGGTAGGGTCTCTCTGGCTAAAGATTGAGGCCTAGGAGCTGGTAGAGGTGCAGCAGGGTCTACATCTTGAGACTCCAATGCCTCTTCTAACTCATCAATAACATCTGAGTTGTACTCTGAAACATTATCATCCTCCTCATCTTTTCCCACATTTTCTACAGAAGTAGGCATTGCAGACCTATTTCTTAGATTTTGAAATTCCAACAATCTTCCTATCAATACATTATTTTTGCCTTTAACAGTGAGGTTCCTAGTTTTACACATTTCCTTTAGTTGATCAACTGTTAAAATGACTAGGGCCTCCTGTCTGTAGTTATCCATATCAGGCATGATAAAACAATTGCTTTTTATAGTAGTGGTTAGCCTTGTGAAGGTTATTTGAACAACAGTAAGGGCAGCGCTCTCAATGTATCAACTATACTTTATCCTCACTACTTACCACCAGTGTTAGGCAGAATTACATGCAGTACCCTTTGGGAAAACTACACACAATTAGGACTGCAGGTGTAAGCACAATCTCACGTTTGGTATAAATCTGTACTACACAGTTTTGTGGTAGCAGGACTGAGCAGCCAGGCTTATCTCATGAGGGATGGGAACAGTACAAGGTGTTATACAAAGGACTTGCAATCACAGTGGTCCAAACAAACACCCAAGGATTTTTGGTAAAACAATATTAATTTATTTACACAGTTAATTGGAAAACATTCCACTAGTAATCAGCAGCTCAATATCACACTATGATAAACTACAGTACTAAACCAATAAGTTTCTGAACAAGTTAGGCTCCCCTGAAGTGGGAACAAAATGGCACTTCAGTAACTTTCAAGAGGGGTAAAAAGACAAAGGTTATACGAATAAAACACAATTACTTTCTTAGGCAGGGCAAATAGTTTCAGTTCACTACAAGAGGCAGTTCAATTCAAAGTCAATAACGGTTAAGTCTTTGCCAATGTTCTTAGAAATAGTTTGCACGGAAATGAGTTATATGTCGGATTAGGAGCAAACAAGCCTCCAAAGTTGGGAAAGTTTTACAAACTTTCACTGCGGCAGACAGGATTTATCTACTGCATTTGTACAGTACCTTTTGCATGAAGAAAGGCTATAGCTGAGACATTTGTTCCTGGCAGTTCCTGCAGATCTCGGTGTTCCTGAGCCTCAGTCATGGGGACAAGAGAGAGGAAGTCGGGAGGTTCCTGCATTGCATGGGGACGGAGCCACAAGCTTGGCAAAATGCTGGTTTAAGGTGTGAGTGCCTTAACGTCCACAAATTGGTATCCTTCTCACTGGCTATGTGGTTTTAAACAGCAGTCTGAAGAAAATTCGACCAGTATGGAGATGATTTCCAGGTGGCTTGCGAGTTGGTTGTTCCCACCAGATCAAGGGAAGAAGTCGCCCTTGAAGGGGCTTCTCTGCTGACGGAGTTTCAAGCAAATCGGACCTGTAGCATGGCTTCACCGGGCAAACCAACGGTCCAAGAGTTGCAGCAGTCATCTTCCTTCAGCTCGTCTTTGGTTCTTTCGTTCTAGTGGTCGACTCCGCCTTCCAAGTACGAGTGACCTGCTTTTAAACAGTTTTCTCCCATTCATTCCAGCCTAGCTGTCACTCACCCAGCAGGGTGGCTGTCCTTGCCAGAAAGTCAGTCACCCAATCATGCCAGAGTGTATTAAGGTCTTCTAGGAGACTACGCATAGGGAGTTTCGGGCACCACCCTCACATCCTGTCCAACCCAGACACTCAGGCGCCAGAGGGGGGCTTCAGTACAGAAGCCCCCCAAAGGCAAATGAACAAAGGGACCAAACCTGGTTCTAGACAAACACTAGAAGAACCTTTCCAAAAAGAAATGGCAGCTACCGGAGCATTTAAACGGGTTGTGGTTGGGAAAATCATGGTAATACCACTGCCACCAGCCCTTCTTAGAGGAAAGGGTAGCTTTTGAGGGCTACATGAGCTTTCTAGGCATAGTGAATACTAAGTATTTCCTGCAGCTCTCTGCTGTAAGGCAGCGTGTGCTGGATCTAGCAATTTAAAAAGACTAGCAAAGTCAATTTAACTTTACATTCATGGGGAGACTGTAGTCAGTCCCAGAGAAGGTATTTAAACCTTGGGAAGTCTAAAAGACATCCCTGTGCCACTGCACTGAGGGTGCTGTGTGACACACAAGAAAAAGATGATGCCTATGGAGTTGTCCAAAACTCCATATCCAAAAAATACAAAAGTAAAACACACATCAAAATACACAAAAGAGTGGGAAAAAAGGCTCACACTCTTTCCAGGTAAACATTAAGTCCTAGAAATCCAGCAAAGTAGCTGGCGGTCTCAAAAGGTAAGGGAAATCAGCACATTTATGAGAATTCTCCCTAACACTCACTGACCCACTTTCCTATGAGCCCCTCAGAACATCAGTACCTGTGAAGACGAAGAATGGTATATATTCGAGCGGCATCAGGGAAGTCAAGTTATATCCAAGTCTAACCTTGTAGCACTATTTCACCTCTTGAACTCTGATGCAGCGGTATCAATCCCCCTCTCCGAGACCCCTCCTTTCGCTCATCAGCCAATCACACAGTGCACTAATACCACACAACTCTCCAAATATTTAACAACCACTACTTCACACCACAACAATTCAATGGCCCTCATTAGAACACTGGTGCTAAACCATGGCGCTATTAGCACCATGGTTGGTGTCGGTGTTGTAACGAGTCCGCCATGGGGAAATGGGGAAATACCGCCCCATTCGAAGTATTTCCCCATTTCCCCATGGCCCTTCCCCATTCCCATTTGTGCCCCATAGGGCTCAATGGGAATGAGGAAGGCTGCAATTACGGTACCGTAAATTGCCTGCGAGGTCCCTTTGCGGATCCCTAATTTAACGGCTGGTCCAGACCAGCCATTCAGGTCAGGTCCCGCAAAGGGACCTCGTAGTAAGGCGCTAAGTGGTTAACGGCGCTGCAGCCTTTTATAGCACCGTTAACCACTTAGCGACAGGGTCGTAATGAGGCCCAATAACACCTAAAACCACAAATCAATAAAAACACAAATATATAGACAGTGCTTTAGAGCTTTCCTGTATCTCAACTTGGAGACAAGGGCGTTCGCCTCCTTATGCCCCATGCTGCCGGGGAAAGGGATACCAGGCCCGTAATATAGTGGGCCTATTCAACAAAATAACACTTATCTACAAATGGTGAATATCCTTCCACTATACCCTTCCATTATTAAAAGGACATTTACCTCCTCACACTGCCTTGTGCCGAGTGGAGGGATCCAAGTCCTCCATATATTGGAATTCACCTCTTATTTTATACTGCAGCGCTGCCTTTCCTCCACAATCAGAGTGATTTCCGTTTACCGTTTACTCCTTCTTCATCTTTCAACTCATAATACATGCCATGACATCACCTTATAAAAACACACTATATATTACCGCGTGGCTTTACACACTCCATCCATTAATCAACAAATCACTTCACATATGCCCACACTCCCCTTTTCTCCCGCAAAGGTGCACTTACATCCATTCTCCTGAATTCCTCTGATACGGCATCCCATCAAGGGCCTGCACAGTCTGGGAGAAGAGCCCCATTCCAAAGAGCAGAACTGACTACTGGAAACCGAGTGTCTGTTAACCTCTCTTCAAATCATGTACAGGGGACTGGTTGCTGTAGAAGGGCATGTGTGATTGTGGAAATGCATGGGAGGGACAGGGCCTCCATGTCCTTGTCCTTTACTCCCATATCATGTGTGTTCTTTGTTGTTTTCTGCACAGGAGTCCTGTTAGGGCTCCTGGCAGTGCAGCTCTTTGCATTTTTGGTTATGGTGAACAGAGACCCTTGGGATACTCTAATGGCATGCATGGGTGGGGTACAACCCTGTACCCCTAGTGTATGTTTTTGGGCACCTGTGTGTGGGCCACAGAGAAGGGTATGGGCTGGTGGCAGCTCCATGCTGAACTTGACAGGTGCTCTAAGTATCCTCCATTTTGGGATACCCAGGCCCTGCCATAGGAATCAATGTATTCCTGATAGAATGCAAGATGGTCCCAGTGACCTCTTGGTTTCTATTACCTGTTACTTTATTTCCCAAAGTGCAGGGAAGCCCTGACTCTGTCCTTTCACCTGGCTGGCTGTTGGCTGGAAGAACCATATATGGCATTGTAGGGAAGTCAGGGTAGGCTGTCTGGAGCCTTCCCAGTGACTGCATGTTGTGGGTATACCTTTGGGTGGGACCTGTGTGAATAGAGTGTGTGACCAATATGCATTCTATGTAATGGGTGCCTGGTTTCTGTGTGGATGACACAATGAATGCGACAGCCCTGCCTGAAAACTGACATTAATGTAGTGTGGTGTGCTGAAATGCTGGGTGCTTGCCCCAAGTCACATTCCTTGTTATGGGTGTCGGGGTAGAAGTGAATAGCCTGAATGCCTGTGAGCCTGATTGGATGCCTGCCTGCATGAATGCCCTTCTGTCTGATTGGCTGACTGAGCTTGGCTCAGCAGAGTGAATAAGGGACAGATGTGTATATCTGGGGACCTCTCACTTCCCAATTTGTTCAGAGTCTGAAGACGAAACTTGAAGCTCATCCTTGAAGCCCAGATGGATGAAGAAGTTTTGCTGCTGCTTTCCATCGATGAAATCTAAAAACTGCAGAGTCTGTCAAGGACTGATATAAGAGAGGACCTGGCCAGGAGACCTCTCCCCGAGCTATGAGGGAACATCGTGCAGAAGCTGATCTTCATTGAGGCACCCTGGAAGCCAGTCCCGAAAGGCTGTTGACCGGAGACGGTGTCCGAAGATGAATCTTGAAATACAGCACCAGGAAATCGAGGCCCTCAAGGTCCATTGCCATTGACCGGGTTTCGGAGGATTTCTATAACCACTGAAAGCCCGTCGAGTCATGTTTCCCAGAAGCGGGGACAGCTTGACGCTGTGCTGCTCGACGACCGGAGTCGCAACACCCCACCTTGCATAAGAACATTAAACAAAGGCCTCATTTGCCATCACAGTCAACGGCTTTGTCCCATTGGAGAGAGTTGAGGTCGTCAACAACCGAGGAAAGTCCACTGGTGGGTTTCCCGCTACCCAAAGTCTACAACGTGAAGACCCGAAATCCAGCCCTGGTCGAGTCCCAATCGTCGACGCTGACGCCCGCTGCCAGGCTTACATTCTTCACTGAGTCTTCTTTGCAGTACCAAACACTTTAAATCGAGGTCCACCGCACGCCTCATCTTCCATAGGACATCCAGGATCGATCATTGACGAGTACCGCAAAGGTTGAAGCTGCTATGTCGACAACAGTGTTCACATTTCTTCGAGGAATCTTGACGCCTTGTAGCTCCTGCTTTAAAGGGAGTCCAGTCTCGAGGGATTTGTCAATGAACTGTTGAAGAAACTCTTCTAACTCAGGTACATTGGGGTAGTTGAACATTTTAACCAAGCAACAAGACCAAACATTTATGGACTGGGCTTGTAATACTCTTTATTACAGGTTGCCTAAGTGGGGTGATCTTCACTCAGAATTGTGCCTGGGTCGTGGTGGAAAACATTCTGCCATTGTTTAAATGAAGTTGTCTTCCTTCCTGTGATCTATGCTGATACCCCTTGCTGTATGATTTGTATGCAATTATAACTGTCAGCAGTTCATGCATTTTAAAGGAATCGATAGCTAAGTGTGGTATCACATACACATTGTATATATTTGTCATATTAGAATTGCAGAGTACAAAGTGTGTTATTGATTGGTGTATATATCTTGAACCTTATTTTTATATAAAGAACGGTGTTAGCACATAACATAGTGTATGGCCATTCCTTTGTGGGAGGCTACACTGTTCTTAAGAACCAGCCTGCATCACCTCCTGAGAGCTTAAGACTTGGTTGCTTGTCCATTGATACCCTATAGAGAACCTTGGCTGGGGTACTTTGTGCTTCTACTCTGCATTTAGAGGGCTGGAGTGCAGATAACCCCCCTCCAGTAATTACAGCATGGGACCCCATATGCGTGGCTGGGATACCACGACCTCACGGAGAGTCTGGGATTAGGTTGGGGTCACCAATTTGAAAAGATGGTAGCCCAAAAAACGCAGAGTGAAAACTGCACCTCTTTGGAAGGGAAAACAAGGTTTATTACATGCAAAAAGGGTCTAGGACAGTCCCTGTAGAACCAAACTGGCATCAGGCTCGTCTTATCTCAAGATGTTAAATCTTGTATAGCTGAAAAAATGCAATTAAAAATACTATGCATAATAATGAGAACAACATAATCCCACCACCCTCATTGGCTACTACCTATAGAACACCTACAGAACATGCTAATTATAACTATTGGGAAAAAACCCTTATGTGATGCGAAGCTAGCAGAGAGTGTGCAAGTGTTTCGTGTTTTGGCCCCTGCCTTGCAGCAGAACATTATTGGATGCAATACAGAAGTCCTCTCTCTGTTTCTACCACTTGCGGCTCCCGCTATCTTCAAAGGGTTAAAACCCTTATGTGAAGTAAAGCATAGTGGAGAGTGTGCAAGTGTTTTGTGTTTGGTAGAGGGCGGAGGGCAAAGGAGCCCATTCTGCTTTTTTCGTATGGTCTCTTGAGGATGATACTCCAGTTCGAGGAACCATTTGACAAAACTGGAAAAGACCATCAAGAGGACCCCACCTTGTAAGTACCAGACCATGCAAACACATGTCATCCTCTTATAAGACTGAAACAGATTGAAAATTTAGCTGCAAGGCACAAATAAGTCAATCTCCTTATATTAACAGTAATTAATTCGGGATTTAAGTTGCCCTGAGTGGTATCGATTTATACAGTGGTAGCACCCACTATAATGGTTTGATAAAGACATTTTCACATATTTAGAAACTCACTGTCCATCCGAAAATCAAGTTTAAACACCCTAGGAGATCTGTGCTATGTAGTGAGGTAATTGGAAAGGGAAAACAAGCTTGTAGCCCAGTACACATCACTAAAAGCACCCGTCACGGCCCGAGAAGAAAGAAGGGCAAGAAGGAAAATAATGTCAGAGCCCCTAACCTCACGATACAGCAAACAAGGATATCTGGATTCTTCTCAGGGCAGGAAATGTGAATAAAGGACCCCCCATTAAAGTGGATCTGGGAAAAGAACCACTACCCAAGAGCGCTCACATACCCGAGAGGGATAATAAAATAGAGGTGGACAGAGCACAAATATCGTTTAACAAGCATTCGCTGGACAATAATGGCTCACTACTAGCCTTGTGTGACAACATTAGAAGACATTCTCTGGGCCTTGCAATATATGCAAAGCAAAATGAGACACAATTTTCTAATCTGTCGGCTAGTCCTATCTTGGACTTATTGACCCTACCAGTGACCCAACTGGAGTCCCTGGGAGGTAGTTCCATAACAGAAAGGAGAAATAAAGATTTGTGGTCTTGCCAGGCAGACAAGTCCACTCTGGACCTGACAGAATCACTGGTTGAGAACGTAGAAGCACTATTTACCTTATGTTCGGTTATAGCCTCAGATTAGAGAAGACTCTATTCACTCACTCGTCACCTAACCTTCAGATACTAAACCTGGTAATATACATTACCCATCAGCAAAGAAGATCGACAACGTTGATGGTCCAGTCTACATAAAATTTCCAACCGGAGTCCCGCCGCCTGATTTACCAGAAGTAGGATCTGACACTATTCTGGTTCCGGACAACTTGAATAATACAAGGAGATTTCAAGACTCTGTGAACATTGCAACGGTGTCAGAGGAAGACACCATAGATGCCCTATGTTCTGAGATTTCCATGATGGAGGCAGCCTAACCTAATACTGTCAAGGACACATAAAATGGTGACATACAGGTTCTCTCACAAATAGATCACAGGCACCCTGTTGAAGAGACTATGAGAGACAGGTACCAACATCTTTCTGAAACCCCAAGGGTGCTGGGCCATGGGTAATTGCAAGGATACAGCAGGATGGCTCTAAAAGAACAGTAACATTGAACAGCCCCATAGACAAATGGGTACATTTTCAAACACCTGACATCCATAAGTCATATCAACATCAAATACCTGTGGCATCCAAAGGGAGCCAGTGTACATTGGACAAACAAGAGGCAGCCCCCAGAGTGAAAAGCAAGCTCCGAGAGGTGGGCATTTTAAATATGAATACATTCTGGCCAAGCCCAATGGACCTCAAGGACACAAATTACATCAAGGGCAGGTAAACCTACGGCAGCACTAAAGAGACAATTTGGGAACCCATTGGACCAAAAGAGTATGACTTAAGACACCTACACCACTGGCGAGACAGATATGATACAGATGCCATCGACCCATGGTTTAAAAAAAGTTAGGGCTGTCAGTAAGACTGGATGAAATTAACATATCGGACGCCAGCCCCTTTTCAATCATTCGGCTCTGCTAAGATTATGGTCCTCCATGCCATGACTGTCATTAATTACAAATAATGACATGGCACAGATCAAGTTACCTAAATATGGAAGCACAACTAATTGGGTATTGATCCGTTTTACAAGTACGATCGCGGTCTCCCTACAGTGTGCTAATGCCCAGGCACTACTAAAAGCAGGGACTAAATTAACAGTATGCCAAGCCCGACCCAAGTGCATTGGAAGTAATAACACAGTTTATCATGAACCAAAAGTGACGAAGGTAGCTGGCCTGACAGGGGAAAACTGTCTGAGACTACCATACTCTAGGCCAAAAGCAAGACAGAACCTCTGGCACAAAACACCGAATTATGATGCCCTGACCTGGGAAGTACCGAAGAACAAGGATACTTATTTACGTACGGCCATGTCAGCCTATTGACCCTTGAGCATTGCATGTTGGAATACACAAGGATACAGTAATTTATTAAACAATGCTGGCTCTTTGCAACAATTAAAATCATTTGACATATTTATTTTGCAGGAGTTCTTGCTCGACAGTCCCCTGTTAGTGGTTGGCTATCATATCCACCAAGAACTGGCTTGCAAGAGAGCAAGAGGTAGACCTTATGGCTGCCTAGTAATAGCAGTTGGTCAGAAGCTCCTGTCTAGGCAGGTGTAAGTTCATTCAGTGAATGGCAGTCTCATGGCGGTAGTGGTAGACCAAGATCTGTACCCTTTGGATTGGAAGCTGTTACTCATAAATGTATATGCGCCTCCAGGAGTAAAGGGCACTGAGGAAATTCAAAATAGCATTGAAGATATTTTCCTAACAACAGAGGATGTGGGTGGGATGCAACTGATAATAGTGGGAGGCAACCTTAACTCTAGATGTGCTGATACTAACCTCTGTGCGACTTCCAACAGCATTTATCAGAGCAGTGTTATTCTATAAGGTAGAGGGAACACCATAGGAGCCAAATGGGTCTAATTTTTTAGCCAGTGGGAGGTGTGGATGTTGAATGGTAGAACGGTGGGCGACATTCCGGGAGCTTATACCTCGAAGGGAAATAATTGTGTTTCCACACTGGACTACCTATTCGGCAATAACGCATGCCTACAGAGGGTAGAAAATGTACAGTGACTCCTGCAGAACACAGCGATCACGACCCGTTGGTCCAACCCATGAGGGGAGGGCCAGTGGGTGTAAGAATATTACAGTGAACCATGTTGGTAATGCAGTTCAGTGGACTGAAAATAATTTAGTAAAGATCAATGCTATGCTTGGGGAATTCCTTGGGGCAAACATGAGAAACCTGGAAAACATGAATGCTGAAGAGATTGAAAGCTGAATCTATCACCTGACCAGAAAGTCAGGGAGTACCAAAAATACAGGGTTGGCAATTTGTAGCAAAAAGTCACAGATTTGACAAGACCATCCAAGATGCGAAGCGAGCCATGGTAGACAGTTGAGGAAGTTGCGCTGCAAGGGGCTTACTCGCTCGGAATTGGCAATATGCAATAAAGAGATTCGAAGAAATGATCAACTATGGGCTAGACATTGAAGACTGTCCATACGTAACAAGGACTGGCAGCATATGATTAAAGCTCTACGTAGTAGCTGTCTGTGGACGATATGGGCAAAGTTGTCGAAAGCAAAGGGGGAGGTGAGAAAATGTACGACAAACCCCATAAAGGAATCAGTATGCAGGGCTCATCTCGAGGATAGGACCTGTGACCAGACTCAGAATCTTAGGCCAGAATATATGATTGGTGGCTGGCCTATTTCATTTAGAACAGAGATAGTTAAAAATGCCATCCTCAAACTTAAAAATTCAAGATCTCCAGGGCCAAATGGTCTGGCTAATGCAGTCCTCAAGAAAAATCCAGGCCAGTGGGCCATTATATTAAGGATACTATCTGAGAAAGTTTGTCACTCCCAGCTTATTCCTAAGTCATGGCAGTAGGCGGTACTGTACCGGTCTATAAAAAGGGTGATTGGAGGTTACCAGAGAATTATAGACTGTTATCAATGCTTGGCGTGAGGGGAAGCATGTTCTTTTCCTTTGTCCTGGACGCCATGCAGACACGGGTAGAAGAATCAAATATTCTATATTTCAAACAAACCGGCTTTCTAGCTGGTACTAGTGCGAGCCACAATCTCAGGGTACTTGACTCTTTAATACGAGGGACCCTGGAGATAGGGAGCCAGCCGCTATTTATAATATTTGTAGATTTCAAAGCAGTGTTTTACACTGCAAATCATATGAGACGTTGGGAGAAACTTAATAAAGGGGGATGTCCATCCTGGCTTACTAACATCTTGAAGTGTCTCCTTTAGTATACTCAGGCAGGAGTTCGGCTCCCTGAAGATGGTACAGTAACTGCCAATGTAGACATATGAAAGGGGTGAAAGAGGGATGTACCCTGGCCCCCCTGTTATATAACTTATACATGTCGGACCTGCCGGATTGGTTAATTCCAGGAGTCGGGTGTTGCTCGAAGATAGGGGGTCGTCCATTCCCATGTGTACTCTATGCTGACGACCTCGTTCTGTAAAATTACACTTACTGCAGAGCCAAAGCTAGGTTCGCTGCACTGTGCAATTATGCGATTGAAAACAAGCTAAGTATAAACATGTGGAAAAGTGTCCTGGTGGTGCAGCAAAAATAATGAAGAGACCTATCTTCAATACACCACTGGGAAATTTGGAATACGTGGCTTTTTACCCGTAATTGGGCCTCAATATAAGCAGCACCAAAACATACACGCACGTGGTGGACACTAAGAAGATTAAATCTTTAAGGATGACTGCGCTGATACTAAAATTTGCAATGGATATAGCAATGGATATTTGTTTGTTTGTTTGTTTATTTTATTTCTATAGCGCTCCAGACTCGGGAGTAAAAGGGCGCTTCGTACAAGCTACAAGGCACAGTACATGGTAAAAACAGTAACAGTAGGGCAGCAGATATATACAGAATATACAGACAGTAGAGGTAATAGCAACCAAATCAAGACAAAAAGAGACCGATGCAATATGTACAATTTATAGCTAAGTCTAACTTAACGGTTGACTTTTTGTCAGAAGCCACCCAATGGCAAGTTTCCTGAACGACTGGAGGGATTTGGTAGACTTAATATTCAGTGGCAGGGCGTTCCAGAGTTGGGAGGCGAGGACAGAGCAGCTCAAGCCTCCGACTCTTTTAGAGGTAAATCTAGGTACTGTAAGACATAAGGTATTGGAAATCTCGTGGACGATATAGCTAGGTTTTCTCTTCACGTAATAATAATATTATTCCCCTATAGTTCGACCGAAGCCAGAGGTTCGGCATGGATGGACTTAATGAAATCCAGAAACTTCTTCAATGTGGCAACTATAAACAATGACCAACCGATGATACCAACGTGGGAGAGGGATTCCTCATGGGCCACACTTGATTATATCTTTGCCTTCCAAACCGTGCTTCCACGCATAGAGTCTTTCGTGGTAATCAGAACCATAGAGAGTGACCATAACTTGCACAAACTTACCTGCACTGCAAGCGGGCCTCCCCTTTTAACATATAGAACAACTGTCAAACTCAACACTCAGCAAACTCCCATTCGTATGACAGGACTTGACATTCGAGAGCTCGCAGAAAAATACAAAACCTTAATGTCAAGCAACGATACTCAAGACAGAACTTACAGGAAAAGTTACGTACCGCTTTTGCTACCCTTCACAAAACCCACTAGGAAAGGACATAAAAATGTTCCAAAGCCCAATAATACATATAACACCAATTTAGTATCCAAATGAAGGGGTCTGAGAAAACTGAAGGGACAAGCAGTCACCCTCAACACGCAAAAGCGTGGGCAACTTTCCATCTGGAGTCAAGGAAATACAAGCAATGGACAAAAAATCATGCGAGTTCTGGTCACTAGTCAACAAAACAAACCGAAAACCAAATAGCCAAATTATCAATACAGATTCGGAAACAAACTGGATTTCTCATTTTTCCAAACTATTTGAACGCCTGAAACAGCAAACAAACACAATCAACCTCACAATAGAGGGAAATTGGGTGGATCTATCAGACAAAGAAGAAATCAAGACAGTCATATTGAAGTAAAAAATTTCGAGAGCACCGGGCCCAGACGGCCTCACATACATGGACTTAAAACGGTACCTGGAACACTGGTCAACTTTAATCAGTATGATCTTCACAGACTGCAAAGAAAGGAAAATAACCCTAGATTCCCGAGCAGTAAACTTTCCCATATTCAAAAAGGGCAACAGAGAAGTCCCTTCAAATTATTGGCCCATTGCTCTTTTAGATATCATCGGGAAGATTTTTGCAACAATGCTGCTGGGTCACTTCCACAAATCAGCACGTATGTCTCCGAGCGCAGACCCATTTCAAACGGGGTTTCAGAAGAATGCCAGCATGGCAGCAAACATACTGCTACTGCACATAATAAAGGGCAAGGTTCTGTCGGGAGCTCCATGGGTCTTCTTAGCCTTTGTCGACCTGTCACAAGCCTTTTACAGAGTCAACAGACAAAAACTCTGGGCAAAACTAAAGACGTACAACTGTCCTGAGTCCATCCTGGACCCATTAATTGCTCTGCACTCCAACACCACCGTAAGAGTCCACCTTAAATCAACAAGGCCTACTCTCTGAAGCTATACCCTTGGAGTGTGGAGTGAAGCAAGGATGCCCTCTGGCACCTGCTCTCTTTATATATTTTCTCAGTGACTTTAAAGAATCACAAGTCAAGATCAGGTCCTTCCACCTGAAGAAATCGCCAGAGGAAATAACAACCTGCTAAATGAGTGAGCAAAGGTCCAAAGGGACAAATTATGTGAGATTGCCTGCACAGAGGAGGACCTGCTATACAACCCAACCGTGGCGCCTCCGCCTGAGTATTTGGAGGTAGCGCCTCCACCAGTGTGATTAGAGGTAGCGCCCCTGCCAGTGTATTTTATTTGGAGGTAGTGCCTCCGCCAGTGTAATTGGAAGTAGCGCCTCCGCCATAGTATTTGAGGGTAGGGCCCCGCCAGTGTATGTGTAGGTAGCGCTTCTGCTTGTGTCATTTGGTAGTGCCCTTCCAGAGTATTTGGAGGTAGCGCCTCTGCCTGAGAAATTGGAGGTAGCACCTCCACCAGAGTATGTGTAGGTAGCGCTTCTGCTTGTGTCATTTGGTAGCGGCCCGCCAGGGCCCCAGTGTAGTTGGAGGTAGCACCTCCACCAGAGTAATTGGGGGTAGGGCCCCGCCAGAGTATGTGTAGGTAGCGCTTCTGCTTATGTCATTTGGTAGCGCCCTGCCAGTGTATTTGGAGGTAGCGCCTCTGCCTGAGTAATTGGAGGTAGCTCCTCCGCCAGTGTGATTGGAGGTAGCGCCCCCGCAAAAGAGTATTTTGAGGTAGTGTGTAGCGAATCTGCTAGAGTATTTGGAGGTAGCATATCCACCAGTCGATTGGAGATATCACCCCAGATGCTTGAAGGTGTAGGTGGGTGTGTAGGGTTAGTGGCCTCCTGAATGTCCAATGTTATCTTCTGGAAGACCAGATTCGTGACCATCATAATCACTTAAACATAAAATGATACACTGCAGCCATTACTTCAAATGAGGTCCTTGTGCCTCCTCTGCAGTCGCAGCACCTTGATGCACCATAACCCAAATTTGCCGCATTACCTTCACCAGGAACGACATTCATGACAACAATAATGACATCCTTGGCAAATCCTATAGTGGAATTCGGATTTCCTACTGCGCTCTTATTCCTGTCTGATTTTCCGACTCACCGACGTGCTCAGCAGTGCTCTACATCTCTCAGCCGGATAATACCCATAAAATCGTAGGCACACTGTGAAGATGATTCGTAAGGGGGTCTCTCCTCTCACCCCACAACACACTTAGGCTTATTCACTCATCTTACGGCCCAATGCCTTCAGCACTCCTCTTCCTGTGCACGGCAATGCACGTTGCAGGGTTCTTTCCTCATAACATTGTTTCTTTTATTCTTCATCCTGCCTCGGTTAATGGCTTTGGCTACTGGCTGGAACCATTTGGGTATGTTAGAGGTGTGTGTGGTTAGGAATACCACAGATGTTGAGGAATACCACAGGTGTTGCTGGGAGGTAGCGCCTCCAGGCATACTCTACTTCCCTTTCAAGCATAGCAGTGAGAATGTATGCGAGTTGGGAGGTAGCATTTCCAAGCATAACAGTGAGGATTTATGTAAGTTTTCATCGCTCCATAATGAGATGCATTCATGTTCCCTCATTGCTCATTGTTCCAGTGTGGCTTTATGTGTGTAGATTAGGAGATTAATGCGGAGTACCATTTTCCATTAAGAGGCAGGTTTTTGAGAGATGCGAGGTTTGGGATGTTATGAAATAGTGTAATGGGTGAAGTGAGGTTATTGTTATGAAGATGCGGCAGAGGCAGGTAAGCTTTGTATAAGGATTTATTTAGGTTAATATGGGGAAAGAAGACCCCCACATCTCATGGGCTCCCTTCCCTTCAGCTCTTTGCACCAACTGACAATCTTAGAACAAAAACAAGAAACAAGCACCAACCTTCCATGACATCTCATTACATATGAAGCTTCTTACAATACCTTTCAGATAAGAAGGTTTCCTCCCCTAAGGAGAAGCAACACAACACATCTTCCCCTTTTTTTTTTAACTCAATTTTTCATTTCAAGTAACATTTCATTGATATATTAGCTACAAGCAAAATATCAATTACATAATTACGCCACATGCGTGGATAAAAGTGAGTAGAAGCAATCAGGTAACGTGCTACAGTACTTAGTATATTGTTCATTCCTAGGCCCAATAAACATTTGCGGAAAAAAGCACACATCCGCCATTTGACTCTAGAAGCCTTTGAATTCAAGCCAAGTTCGAATCTTAGTATGGGCATGGGAACACAATTTGGTAAGCGTAAAACTCTCTTCCAAAACGTAGCTTCAAGCTTATTCCATATTTTATCACTGAGACAAAGCTTGGATTCTGCAGCATATAGTAATATAGGTATAACCTTTTGTTCGTAAAATAGCAAAAGGTGTTTTAAAGTAAATTTGCCATACTTGAAGTTCAAGATTCTTGCTTGAGAAGTCAAGTTAGCTAATTTAGACTGTAAATTGGGTAAGTAAAGATTGTCATTTATTGTATTCTGTACCATGAGGCCCAAATATTTGTATTCTAAAACAGTTTTCAAAGGTTCATTACCAATAAACCAAGAAAAGTAAGTGGATTTTCTGTTAACGTGAGGATTGCACATCAAAATCTGAGATTTATCAAAGTTTATAGTTAAATAATTATCACCTCTTTTACTTGAAAATCCTGCACGGGCAAAGATAAAATTTTATCAATGGACATGGATTCTTAATCAATCAGCATGCCTGAAATATAAAGACTTTGATAGACGTATCTTTGGTCATAAACTTTCGGGTTATGCTGCGCCTTATTTGTTGAAATGCCCCTCCACCGACATAAGGAACAAATACCTACGGTTTAGGTTGAATCTGTTTCCAACTAGGGAAGTCCTTGTGAGGCGGCATCTGATTCCAAGCAACTTGGACTATTGTCACTATTGTGGAATAATTGATGAAAAGGAGACATTGCAGCATTTGATCATTTTCTGTAGTGGCCTGCATCATCAACGGTCCAAATTTTTTTCAAACTTAATGAATTTTTACAGCCAAAAAGATGATATGCAAATGTGGGAAGCAGTATGTGCCGCAATGAAATTTTCTATAATCAAATCATTAGTGCAATTTCTTGATGCAATCTTACCTGCTATAACTAAGTAATGTGGAGCTATTTTATAAGCAATGAGTTAGAACTGTTCATTAATTGATTCAAAACATTTACACTGCCTTAATTGTAACTTTATAGAAGAATCGATGTACAGCTATATATATATAGTTGCATATCTGTTGTTCTCATTTTGTTTTTTTTCTTCTTTTGAAAAGTTGAATTATTCAGCTAAATCAAAATAAATAAAAAAAAAAAAAAAAAGTAACATTTCATTTAATCACTTTACTACTTTTGTATGCATTGCAGCAACTGGGCTACATTTCATTAAATTGATTTAAAACGGGTTGCATTAAATGAGTCGGTTATCAGTTCCTTAAGCTCATCTCCCGGACACCTTCTCACACATGACCCTCACATATGGCCTCTCCTCACAGTGGCAATTCTATCTTTATTCCACACTTGCCCTCCGGCAACTCGCACTGCCCCTTTCATGACTGCCACAACTCTGACAGGATCCGAATAAAGAGAGTCCCCTTTCCTCTTTATAACTCCTTTCTTTATCCTGACCCAGTCACCACACTCCATGCGTAACTCCTTTTTCCCTCTCCTCAAGTTTTCACGCGTGACCCATTCTGACTTCTTCTTCACCAATGATCTTCTCACTTCGTCCACAACGAGATCTGTCTCCCTACACCTACCAAGCCATGGTGGACAAGCCATAGAATACGGCTTTCTCCCCTCATGAGCTCAAATGGGCATAAACAGGTTGTAGAAAGTGGCGCCATCCTCAAAGCCCACATTCTATTCTGTATCATGGCTAACTTGTCCAAACCACACTCCTCTCCCATACGTACACTCTCCATCACACACCTATTCATCCTTTCAACCACTCCATTTGACTCGGGATGGTATAATGAAGTCCTTTTGTGACCAACCCCACACTTCCTCAAATAGTTGGTGAAGTTTTCTCCGATAAACTGGGGACCATTGTCGGTCATACAGTTTCAGGTAAACCTTCATTCGCAAAAATCTCCTGTAGGACCTTCATCATATTCTCACCTGTGATGTCCCTTACGATTTTAAAATCCACCCGTCTGGAAAACAAATCTACAACCAGAACAATATATTTACCACAACCATAACCTAGTTCCACAGGACCTAGTATGTCCATGGCGATATCACTCCATATCCTGGACAGAAGACCGACGTCCACCAAGGGCTGCTTTCTGGCTACTACTCCTTTTCCACTCTTAACACAAAACTGGCAATTTGCCAAACAATTTTCTATCTCCTTGTCAAAACCCGGCCACCAGTAATCTTCTCTCAATACTCCTTTGGTTTTGGTAACCCCAATTTGACCGCTATGTGCCAGATCGACCACTTTCTTTCTCAAACCAATCGGGACCACTGCCCTACCCCATCTGAACAAAATATTATCATTTACAGATAATTCATCCTTCACCTCCCAATATGGCTTCACACCCTCCGCCAATTCCAGTTTATTTGGCCATGCTGCAGATTCAACATATGTAATTACTCTCCTTATGATATCATCTCTTTCCACCTCATCTAACCACTCCTGCTTGGACACAATACCATCGGTGTTGACAAACACTAACTCCATTTCTTCACTCTCCACACTTTCGGGATCTGCCACCCTTATCGTTGATAAACTGTCAGCCAAGACATTTTCCCTCCCGGGTATGACTTCCATCCTAAAACAATGTGTCTGCATCCTAGTGACCCAACCTGCCACTCTCCGAGAAACTTTGTCAAGGGCCTTATTTTCAAAAATGGCTTTCAGGGGTTTGTGATCCGTGCGTATAACAAATTCTACACCCCACACAAAATTTCGGAAACGTTCCACAGCCCAAAAACACGCCAGAGCCTCTTTTTCTAGCACAGAATATCTTAACTCTGCTCCCTTGAGACCCCTCGAGGCATGGGCTATCACCTCTTCCGAACCAAATTCTTGCTTCTGGGATAACACAGCTCCCAGTCCACTTACACTAGCATCTACTGTGATAATGGATAGCTTCCTTATGTCAAAACATCCTAACGGACGTGCCATATTTATTTCTTCCTTTATTCTGTTAAACTCCATGTCACACTGACTATTCCATACAAAATCGGCACCTTTTCTCAGGATCTTTCTCATTTCCTGTACTTTGTCAGCATAGTTTATCACAAATTTATGATAAAATTCTGTTATTCCTAAAAAAGAGCGTAACTCATTCTTGCTTTTTGGTTTCTCAATACTCTTTATGGTATTTACCATGTCTTCCTTGGGCTTAATTCCATCCCCCGACACTTCATGGCCTAGATAGTCCACTTTTGTCACTGCAAACTTACACTTCTCACCTCTCAAAGTGATACCTCTCTCCTCAAATATCCTCAAAACCTTGCGTAGATTCCTGTCATGCTCTTCCAGTGTTACACCACTCACCAACACATCATCTTGAAAACAGAACACTCCCTTCACTCCCCTCAACAAACGATCCATGATTTTCTGAAATACTGACGAGGCAGACGCCAGTCCAAACGGCATTCTCCTAAATGAAAAACACCTTCATGCGTTACAAACGCCGTAACTTTCCTACATGCCTCCTCCAATTCAACCTGATGATAGGCTGACGTCATGTCCAGTTTAGAGAAGTACCTTCTACCACCCACCATGGTCAATAGTTTACCCATGTTGGGCAGGGGGTGTCTGTCCACCAGCACACACTTATTCAACTCGCGCATATCAACGCATAATCTTAGGTCTCCTGAACTTTTCTTTACAATCACCATGGGGAGACCCATTCAACCCACTCCGACATATACCTGCCGTGAGTCGAGGATACTTCGGAGACTTGCAGTACCTGCGCTGGGTGATTGGGATCGAGTTTGATCCCTAAATTCTTTTGTTCTCTCCATCCTAACAAGGATTGTCCCTTCTTAGTAACATACACTTTGCCATCACAACTGCATCTCTTAAATTCAAACCTACTCCATACATACCCCAATAGATCAATACGATCTTGGTTGTACCCTCCAGGACTTATGTCGGGCTCTGGTAACTCAGACACTACCCCTTTCATTTCACACTCAAATGCAACCCTGGATACTAGGGTTATTTTCGACCCTGAGTCAGCCATCATGGATACCTTACACCCATTCACCGTTACCACAGCATAGGGTTGTTCACAATCATCAGGGTCCCCACCATTGGTAACTACATTAACAGTATTAACGATAACATTTTGCAATGGCACCACAACTTCGTCTTCTGATGACCTCCCATCTTCTTCCTCATTTACGTAGAGAACCTTTCTTTGGCCTGACTGTCCACATTTTTAGTTCTTGCAGCATGATGCAAAATGTCCTCTTCTTTTGCATTTAGAGCATATGCTCTTTCGCCCTGGGCACACAGCAGAGGATGCAAAGTGTGTTGGACTAGCGCACCAATAACATAGCCTTTCGTCCTTCTTATCCTCTTTCTTCTCACATCTCTGCATCGAATCTTGATTCCTCCTTTCTTCCAGATTGCTCCTCCCTGACTGTTAATTTCTTCCTCTCTTTTTGTTTTATCCTTCAGTCACAATCAACACCTCCGGCTTATTTTCTTTGGGCTCTCCTCATTCAGTTTTGGAGAGTTTGGCTACACATGCCAGGGAATGCTCCACACGTTTGGCCAAGTCCAATACTTCATGTAAACTTGGCTCATCCTTCAGCCACAGTTCCTCCCGTATCTTATTCGATCGACAATGAGTCATGAATTGATCGCGAATATGTTCGTCGAAACTTCCTTGAAACTTGCATGTCAGAGCCAGATGTCGCAACGCCATCACATAACCCTCAACAGATTCACTACGAGCTTGTGTGCGCATTTGGAAATTGTAACGTTCCAAAATCGTGCTCCTTTTTGGGTTGAAATGCTTATCAAGTTTCACCAATGCTGACTCGAACTCATTTAATCCATCGCCGCTTCCGTCACTCGCTAGCTGAGGGAGAGTTTCAAAAATCCTCTGGCCCTCGAAACCCAAAAAATGTAGCAATAATGCCAACTTCCTCTCGCTGGAATAGGCCGTTCCACCGGCTGCTTTCATGTAGTGCATAAAGCCCTTGCGCCATTGGGGCCAAATAATCTTCGCCACGCCCGGGGCAGGCATAAAAATGGGGGGACCTGATATCCCAGGTAAAACTGCCATGTTTTGTGTTTGAAGCAATATGTCTTGATATGTATTTATTTTCTTCTCACAGCAAAAAAAAAGGGCCCCCTCTGTTGAGATTCAGTGCTTTTGATGTCTTTCACGGAACTAGTGTCAGCCCGCTTAGCTACACAGCATGGACCAACACTGCAGTATACTAATGTCCTACGCCAGATTACAATCTACCTGTGTGGGTACAATGGGCATGCTGTTGTGCCCCACTCTTTCTGCACTTATGGAGATGCTTGCCAGCCGGCGGCGTTACTCCTCAACTCCCTTAATTCTCCTCTCACTCCATTAGGGCAGCAAGCGGCGTTAGAAAGAGTTCTGATGCCTTAACATAAATTCGGCTCGCCCCCCTATTAAGCAGTCTACGGTAGTTCGCAGCTCAGACGACCTCTCCTACCGTTAGGTGCAATACAGTACTCAGCGTCAGAGTCGGTTCCCCCACCACTTCCATACGGATGCTCGGGCCCGGCAACGGGGGTGGACGACAGGCGCAGGGAAAGCGGAAAGTTCGTGAAAGTCCCCGGAGGAGCGATGAAAACACAAAGATGCAGTTACTTCTGAAACGTTGGGGAGATGCAGAGAATCACTAGACTCTGCATGGTGGCCGCTCGACGCTAGTGAGGAGCGGAGCGGAGCTCCCAGGACTGCTCTTCTGACGCCGGTATCAACTTCTTCCTCAAGACAGCCCCTTCAAGGGCGGCGGCGCTCGCTGTGCCATCTGGTATCCATAACTTCCCGTTCAACGCTGTAACTGGTGGAGCAGCCAACGGACCGCGCGGGCCAGTCCTTTTCGCTACGGCAGTGCGGATGGCCGTTCCCCTCCAGAGGCCGCACGCAGGGAGCCAGCAAGGGTTCCGCCTCAGGACACTCAGCGCCGGCACACACAGGGTGTACCTCGAGAGCGGGGCAGTCGGCGGGATGCAGGGGACAAGTTCACAGGGCCTCGCTCAACGCAGGGGCTCGGCGGAGCGGGCGTGGCTCACAGCTGGGGGTCTTCCTTTCACCTGCCTCCCATGGCCTCGCATCCCATCCTCGTCGCCATTGTTATGAAGATGCGACAGAGGCAGCTTTGTATAAGGATTTATTTAGGTTAATATGGGGAAAGAAGACCCCCACATCTCATGGACTCCCTTCCTTTCAGCTCTTTGCACCAACTGACAATCTTAGAACAAAAACAAGAAACAAGCACCAACCTTCCATGACATCATAAAGGATACCTCATTACATATGAAGCTTCTTACAATACCATTCAGATAGGAAGGTTTCCTCCCCTAAGGAGAAGCAACACAACAGGTCTCCCCAAATCTGCATCAACCGCTTCAATAAGAAGAGAACTAGGCCTACTCTCTCTGAACACAGCAGTAGCACAAAGCACTATGCAACTGTTCAGAAAAACTCAGCTCCCAGAGAGCCTGCCAATCTATCAAATGATTGCGGAAGAAATCGCCAGAGGAAATAACAACCTGCTAAATGAGTGGGCAAAGGTCCAAAGGGACAAATTATCTGAGATCGCCTGCACAGAGGAGGACCTGCTATACAACCCAACCAGAGTGAAGACAAAAATGGAATGTCAAGACTGGAATGAAAGAAACCACAAATCAGCCTTGAACAAACTCCTAATCCACCTACCGATGACTTTTAACAAACTAAAGGAACCCTTGATATATTGTGTAAAACATCCAAACAAATCTCTAAGGAAAACCTTTATGAAAGCTCGCCTTACCCTGCTCCCTACACAAAAAATCCTAGCAATAAAGGCAGCCAGTGACGAAAAGACCTGCATACTATGTGACGATCTGCATAAAACAGAGACGATTAGACACCTTTTGTTGATATGTACTGAAATGAACCGAGAGAGAAAAGCTTTCTTTACCCCGCTGCTTGTAAATTCTTTTCAGAACGATGAAGAAACATGGTGGAACCGCCTCATTACAGGAGCCCAAACCAATTGGACATTAGCAATGGCTAAACTCCTAAACATCCCTATGGACAACATAAAATTGTGCTTGAACTCATCGCAACCACTGGCTAAAAATTCAAGTCGAATAGACGACTTGCTCCACTGTTGTATCAGCGTTAGAAATCGTTCCACTTGCCGAACCTTTTTCAATGAAAAGTGATCTTGTAAAAATCCAAGCGATTATATACAAGTAAATAAAAAATAATAATAATAATAATAATATTATATAAACAATGCTTCTGCCACATGGTGCTGTATGGTTTCGAGTCCTTGGCAATGAAGGATCTAGCTTGGCTAGACGTGGTCGAAGGGATTTTCTGGAAACATATTTTGAGGTTTAAAGCTGCTGTTTCAATTCAATGTATTAGATTAGATTTAAGCCTGACATCGCTCAAAGGAGAGCTGTTGAGGAGACTTTTAAACATGAAAATCCATGCAAACCCGAAATGTCAATTACTTAGGTTGCTGGAGGCCCCTGGCTGCAGGAAAGACAGTTTTGAGGGTTTGGTCAATAACCTTTTTGGCCTCATAGGATGGTGCCCCGATTATTTAAGGGGTTCCACCTACGAAACTTTAAAACGTGTCTTGACAAGGAAAATTAAGAGATGGGACTGAGTGGGTAATTATACCCACGTTGAGGCACTGCGCAGTTCATGTACATGTGGCGGCGGTAATGTATAGGTACCTTCACCCACCACAGTACCTTAGTCAGTGCCCAAGTTCGAACATACAGTCCTTTAGATTGAAGTTGCGCACCAACCAGTTGCCAATCTTGGCATCACTTGGCCCACAGTTAGGGCTTCCCCAAAGAGAAAGATTTTGCCGTAAGTGTAAGATCCCTGGAAAAATTGAGACAGCAAAGCACATCTTGACTGAATGTGGAAATATGGGCAATGAATACATGACAATATCAGGTCCTTTTGTACACGAATATGACTGTATTAAGAGTGATGATTTGTGGAGTTATTGTCTGAATACAGACAATCAAAGAGTGCATATTGCTTTGTATTAGTTGAGGGACATAATAGAACAACGTATATTGATCGTGAATGTAAGGGGCACACTGTGAGACAATCAAAATAGGCAAGTCTTCATTTTAAGTAGGATTTGGATGCTGCTTTAAGTGATTTATCAGGTTTTAAAATGCGTTTTAATAATACAAGCAGTGTCCAGTATGCTTACTGTATAGGGAGATTTTAAAAGAAATAAGAAATGAGTGATATACATTATTTTAAAAATGCTATATACATTTTTAACAAATAAGATGATTTTGAATCTGATTGTGTGATCTAAACATTGAATCACGAGATTATAAATGTTGAAAGATGTTTTAAAATTAATATTTTGTAACGTTTTAATGAAATTAAATAAAATAAAAAAATGAATAATAATCCAAACTATAGTCCTTTGACCGATTCGCCACATCAACGCTACGCTCATTCCCCTAGACACGTGGTCCCATACATCGTCCCTGTCAACCCGGATATTTAATTGGTGGGTTCCTATAGATAAGCATATACATTTGGGGGCATCACGTGAAGTGCACTCTGCTGTTCCAAACGCGATCCAAGGAACTTGGCTAGGCCAACTCTGCTTTTGATCAGACAATGAGCTTCCTCATTAACCCAGACACCATGCCACAACGACCTGCATGCACCCTGATCTTGTACTACATTTATTTGCATGTAATGGGGACCAGTTTTTCCAGACACCATGTGCTTCAAAATAGTATGCTGACGAGAATATAAATAACATTTTCCAATACTGTCAGCCACAGTATTCCGAGATATTGTCTACTGTTGAGTTAATTTGTTTGTCAGAATAGTCATTTCGATTTTTATTGCATTCACGTTCAGCTCTTCTTGCCAACTCGAGTTTTAAATGAACACAGAGAATGCCCAATTGTTCTAAACTTCGAATTGAAAGAAAGGAGAAACAAACAAATCCTCACATTGCAAATTACGCCTTAGCCTGAGAGAGAGTGCCAGAATCATTACTTGTACCAATTCGATTTTTTTTTAATCAGTAATTTCTGCCATGCTTTGATTACTAGCCCTACGTTAACGTCCTCCTACACCTTGGCAACCGAAAGCAGTGTGTTTGAACGTCATGTCTTGTTTACATCAAAAAGTCAAAGCTCTTTGTGCACAAAGGAGTTGCACATAGAATTCCACATTAATGAGGCTGAACATGCAATACACTGGCAGATTGAAGCTTCAGTATTTTATTATCAGTAGGACTGACAGCCATTCAAATATGTGCAATAAAGTATTAATCAGGTTACAATATATGGCAAGAAAGCAAGATATTCGACAATGAGAAAGGAAGATTTGTATGGGCCTCCTTATATGTTAAGCACTGCAGTAAAATGCGACTGTTACTGCCACATTACTGCACTGCCCAACTACGAGTTTGTGGAGAGGTGGAGGAATCACTTCCAGCTCTGAACTGGAGGTAAATCCACCACCTTTCTGCCAAAAACCAGGAATTTCTGAGGAATTGACTGCTAGCAGTAATACAGACGAAATCCCCCATGGAGTCCTACAGACTTCAATTAATGGGGACTAAGACCGCCTACCACCATTTGCGATCTGTCAGTAATACCACCGGACCAAATGGCAGTAATGGTATTTCCATTTGGTGGTATCGCGGCAGATTTACCGCTGAGATACCACCAACCATATAATGAGTCATAGGATAAGGCGAATGAGGAAGCCAGCTATTGTTTCATTTGGGGGAGGGTTAACAGGAGGGAGGCAGAGGGCTGCTGGCTGCAGATATTATTTTCATTTGTAGGTTAGGATGAGAGGAATGGGTGAGAGAGGTAGGGCACTGGTTATTGTTGGCAGCAGGATGAATGAGGAGGGCAATCCTGGAGAAGGTGAGGTAAAAAGGCAGGGGTATGAGTAATCATTGCTCTTAAGAGTGTGGGAGCTGAGAAGAATGGTGGGAGATGCCCATCCATGTTGTGTAGTCTTTCTCTCTTAAGTCCCTTCTCTCTATGAGTGGGAACAGTGCAGGGAGTAGAAGAGTGAAGTGGGCGCTACATCTAACATTTTAGATGAGCAACTATCAACAACAGAGATTTCATCTCAGGTTTCAAAGACTGGTCAAGCTTTGCTCTTGTTTTCTATCAGATGTCAATAGGAACCCATCATTTTACTATATCACGGTTTACTTTTTATATGTATGATTGCTGCATTTCCATAATGTCCTATATTTTGTTCCTGTTTGGTGTTCAGCAATGTCAGTAATTTCTCCAGAGTTTCTTGATAAACCTGGTATAAATATTTGTATTTTATTTGTATATCGCGATACGCAGGCCCTGAGACATAAAAACGCTTAAACAAGACAAACTACAACAGTCAACAAAAAGACCAGAAATCAGGGGGAAGAAAATCAGATAGCAAGGGTGTTTCGAAAAACAAAGCGGTTTTCAGCACTCGCTTGAAAACAGCTACTGAGGAACATGTTCTCAGGTCGGGCGGCAGAGCATTCCAGATTTTGGCGGCTACATGTGGAAAATATCCTCGTGCCATGCAGGAGAGTCTAGACCGTGGTGTTTCCAAAAGGCAGGTGTTGTTGGACCGTAAGTCTCTTCGGGCTGGAAGCCACGAGATGCAATTTGACAGATCACCTATTCCCCTGACCAACAGAGGCATCTATGCCTGATACAGTATACAAGAAAAAAGATCTTGCTACAAACAGGGGGCCTCATTACGACCCTGGAAGTAACCATGCGGCATGGCTACCTCCATTCCAGGTACTGGGTCCGGGTTCCCTGAATAGGGAAATACCGGGCCATTCCGAACTTGGAGGGCCCGGTATTTTCCCATTCAAGGAACCCGGACCCGGTACAACCCCATTCCCATTTGAGCCTCCATAGGGCTCAATGGGAACGGGGAGGATGCTAACAACGGGCCCGTTAATGACGGGCCCGTTGTTAGCATCCTGGCCTGCTTGCGGGACCTGCTAAGGACTCCTGGTTTGTGGACCTCATAATGAGGCGGTAGGGGGTAGGCGGCAGGGGGTTAACAGTGCTAGCAGCTCTACTAGTGCCATTAACCACCTACCGCCTACGTTGTAATGAGGTCAATGTAAAGCTCTTCTGGCCACAAACACGTGGTCATATCTGCGCAGCCCTTCCAGAATGCGAAGTGTTCTTCTGGATAACCTGCAGACGGATGAGTTCACCCTTGGCAATGCCCACCAGTACACTGAAACAATAATCTATTGTTGCCCCTATGATTGCAGGTGCAATAGTTGCACAGTTAGTGGTATTCAGAAAGGGGCGAAATTGGGCCAGAAGCTTCAGGTGATACGAAGTACTGGAAACCATGCTGTTAACATGAGCTTTTATGGTAACCTCTTGATCCAGGGTGACTTCTAGGGTCTTAACCTTGGTTTGAGTGGTGATGGTACAGCCCGCAATCTCAAAGTGCTGGTATTCAGAGCTTAACTTTGGTAATTGTGGTGTGGTGCCCATAAGCACGTTTTGGGGTCATTATGTGCAAGCTGGGTCACCCTCATCCAGGTTTGAATCAGACCGTAGATCGAGTACAGGGTAATGGAATCAGTGGTATGGTCCCCAGAGAGGGGCACAAGGCATTGCGTGTTGTCTGGGTAATTGGCACAGATTATAGCTGCTGCATCCAGTTGTTCAAATAGAGGATGCATAAAGATGTTGGACAATGTAGGCGACACACACGAGCCTTGCAGAACCCCACAGGTTACGAGAACTATTCTGCCAATGCCTCCTTAAAGAAGACCCTGGCCTTTTGTTCTGATAGAAATGATTTTAACCATGCCATAGCTGATGAGGAGAGGTATGCTGGGAGAGATCCATGCCTGTGTAGTCGATATTGTAACTGATGGTTTAGTACTGTGCATTCAGTACCTAATCGAAGCTCCTCATTGTTAGGTGTACATAAATGCAATTAACACTTATTAAGTTAATTATATGATTTCTTAACAAAAACTAGTAAGACAAAGAGAAGGCGTTTTTGCTATCCCGCAGGCCAGAGTCATTGTGCACTCAAAGGGTGCAGTCAAATGCACCCTGGCTGATTACTTCAATCCTCAAGCTAACACTGACTTTGAGTGATCTCAACCATGGTGTGCATGCAAAGCACCACACAAGCACCTAGACACATTCCACAACAGGCTCCACCATCCGGCCTCAACATGCAGCTTAAATGACAAGACTGATTAGGTGAGTGCCCCATTTATCGAGCCTTTCACTCCAACAATCTATAGAGGCAGATCCTCTCTGAGTTAAGCATGTCCTTCCAATGCATTCTGGGGCTAAGCCATTCAAACAAGTTAAAAGTATGCACTGAAAAGATAGAGATGGCTTCCCAACCTGTGTAAATGGTAGAATTGTGTCTAATAAGCAGTCATGGAAAAATGCTGAAGACCAATGGAGAATCAGAACACCTTGCGATAGCAACACTCCCTTCTCAAGACAATCGCAATGATGCAACTAATGCAGAGAGGACACTTTGATCACAATGGTCAATGCTCAGAATGGTCGCTGTCCAGAAAAAGACATGGAATTTTCCAAAAGCAGAAGCTTAAACCGGTTTGCCACTCTGGCATGAATAGATTCATGACCAAGGACCCCGGCTACTGTTGCATCAAGATGCAGCAAGAGGTATCTCATCCTACTGAATACTCATAGGAGTCTGAAGAGGAACATGGAGTGTCTTTGTTCTCATCTCTGGGCCACAAAGCAAGGGGTCATGATTAACGTCACTGAAAAGTATTAATCTTAGACAACCTAGTGCCCACCCTCATTGACAAAGGGGCATCAGTAAATGTAATGAGTCATTCCCAGTTCCTTTGTTTCATCCCAAACTGCAAATGGGACCCACCAAGGAGACAACCTACATATACGCTTAGGCTATGCCAATACCTCTAGTTGGAGTGACCCGCAGGAATGCAGACATCGGCAGGTCATAGACAAAATGAATGCATTATCGGACACTATGACCTTCACTAGCTGTAACACCTCTGAAGACCTCCTACACATCCACTGTGCACACAACACATACAAGGAAGAATAAAATGACCTCCTGCTGGAAGTTGATGACCTCTTGCAAGGCAAAGATTGCATAAAGAACCATGAGATGTGCTTCCAAATTGAAGAGACTATGCAACCCATGGCCCCCAAACATCAAAGGATCACTTTTCACCTGCACTCTAAGGTGGAGGTATAACTGCTAAAACTGCATCAAGTGCACATTTGTATTGACATGTGCATCCCAAACAATGCTGTAAAGCATGAAAGACAGCCAACTCCGATTCTCAATGATGTCAGCAGTGAATTTAATTGAAGGTGTACAACATTTAACAAAGTTTAATCTCACTGGTGTGTACCACCAGATCCCACTATGCTGGATTCATAATACATGTCAACGTTCTTGTCACATGTGTGCCTTCATAGACACAAATGCCTCCACTTTGGCATGCCCTTGGATACCTATGTCTTCCAAGGCACTATCAAAGGTGTGATTACTGGCATCCCAGCGGTCATCACATTCACATTGCTTGTGAAAAATCTCCAGTGCCTCAGAGATAATGGCCTTACTCTGAACAAAACAAAATGTGATTTGACAAGAACAGTCTAGAAATCTTCAGCCTTGTGTTCCAGAATGAGGGCCTCCAAGCGTATCCCTGAAAAGTCAATGACATTAAATCTCGCTACATATACCCATTATTGTGATAGATTCATCACCGACTTGGGTTCCATCACTGAACCAGTACACTGCTTGACCAGAGCTTCAGAACCGTGGCTTTTGGGAGAAAGACACGTGGCTGCCTTCCAAACATCAAAGATTCCCTTGCAGCAGACAGAACATTGGTCTACTTTGACACAACTCTGTGGGCAGAGTTGATATTCCAGCCCCCATATTCTAGCAGCGGTGCTGACACAGCTGACTCCGGCTGGACACATTGTCCCATTGGTGTGATGAACACAAGTAAAGCTCTCATACCCCCTGAATCTAGATACTGCCAGATTGAGAGCAAACCCATTACCTTCATTCAGGGATTTTGGCACTTCCACGTAAACATATATGTGATGCCTTTCATGACTTTCATTGATCACACAATTTGAATCCCCATATTTATCAGTTTTTGCTCTCCGACCACATCCTAGGATTGAAATATGGATCCTGGCACTACAAGAGTATGAATTCCACATCCAATATTGTGCAGTCTCGGGCAAACCTGCAGACCTCCTGTCATGCCACAGTGTGCCGAATTTGATTCTGCTTTGCAGCAGTACAATGATGACTAGTGGTAAAATGCCACACTCAACCCTCACACTTATGTAAACCAAACACAACACAATAATAAAGGTAAAACAGGGACAATCAAGACATTTACCTCCTACACCTTTTGTGGTAACGTGGGCTGAGGGAAGGCTAAACTCACAAGAGGCGTGTGAAGGTGAACCAGTAGTGACTCAAAAAACACAGTATCACAGTCCAAAATAAATGGAATGCCAAATCAAGATTCTATAAAAAAAATGAACACAAACTAATAATAATACTATAAAAAACACAACACAAAAGAAAGAACAGACAAGATGAAGTAGACTTCAGAAAGTAGCACTCTGAGTCTAGTTCCAGGCCTGGTGGGTAAGTGTGATGATTCACAGGACCTTGTCACTTCTCCCCTGTGAGCCTAAGGGGGGGAGCTTGCTAAGCAACATTCTCCCTAGGGGTAGCGGTAAGCGGGACCTCACAGGGACAAACTCTCATCTTTTGGACAAGGACTATCATTACATAAAGGAACACTCTGACCCGTTTGCCTATGAGCCCCTCAGACCATCAGTACCTCAAAAAACCCAACCTGAACAGACCATTGTTTGCTAGTGTAACACAAGTTCCAACACTCAAACAAAACTCAAATCCACTGGGAAGATGAAGAGTGAAGAAAACATGACGATTGCTAACAAGTTGGAACCCAACGATACTGTGAAGAAGAAGAATGCTGGAGGAATGCTGATCAATCCTCCATGGAAAGTAGGCCATACTGAGAAGAGTACAAACCACAAAGAAATAACTAATCTTTAATGGGATGTGAGGAAGGACAATGATCTTCTGCTGCGGAGGATCCAGCTCAACTACACAAAACGTAAAGAAGGATTTTCATTAGAGAGACGTGACTGAGCAGGTGAAACCCGGGGAGTTCAAACCTGGAATAGAGGAGCCAGGGGAATCCGGGAATGTCATTGGACGAGTGGACAGGAAGAACCAAGGAGAAAAGCAGTCCAGGAGCTGGCAGGGAGCTGACTTGCGTGTGTGTAAGACATTCCAAGGTGGTGAGGTGCCCTCATGGGTGTGGACTGTGCGGTCCAGGAATGATACTGAGACAGCCGAGAAAAGGGCTCTGTGGAGCCGCAGAGAGCAAGACGGAGAAGAAGAAGGAAATGCTGGAAGCGTTTACCAGCACAGCGTGATCCCGACCCCACAGGAAGAACCAGTGATGCTTACCCGGCAAAGTAAAGGTAACAGGAATGGCGGGAGGGGCAAAGAGCAGGCATTATCGTGAATAAAGAATACTATTAGAGTCATCATCCTCGTCCTAGTAATTTTGAGAATAGTAAAAATAAACAAGAAAGCTACGGGACACTTCATATTTGTCCCATTGATACTAAAGGCAGTAAAGAATACTAGAGGACTCTTCCAATTTGTCCCAGTTATTCTGAAATCAGTAACGCAAATGTAAATCAAATAAAGAATGCCAAGGAACTAATCATACTTGTCTCAGTATTTGTCAAATCTGCAAAGATAGTAATGAAATCAAGAGACCTGTTGTACCCATCTCAGCGGTTTGGGATGCTAGAAAGCAAGTAAAGAGGGGAAGACAAATCTTCATATTGGTCCCCAAAAGTGGAAGTGTTCAGAAGAGAAAGATGTGGTCAAAGGGACACATGATATTGGCCTCAGTGGAATGAGAGACTGTGAACAAAGTGAGAGATATATTGATTCTAAGGAACGTATTGAAGTAAGGCCAGCTTTTGAAAGGGAGGAAAAGACACTACAAGAAATCCAGAGGATTAGAGGCCACTCAAGTAGGGAAACAAGGAACTGTAAGTAAAGCAAGACCGGTGATACCTAAGACAAGGTGGAAGAGTCCCGTTGAGGAATTGATTAATCACATCACAAGGACTTTCTCAAGATAGAATATTAAGCCTATCCAGGAGAAGTGTGTTATTCTCCTGGAACCATTTTTGGTTGGTTAGGGCAACCCCTTTTTCAATTAATGGTAGGGCCAGCGCAGGGTTGTTTTTAGGACAGATGTTGTTGTGTTGGATTACATCACTGATGATGAGCACCATAGTTATATTCATGTTAGGTAGGGCAAGCCCTCTTTTGTTAGTGATAGACAGGCCTTTTATTTATTATAAATACTTCCTGAAACAGGCACATCCGAGCCTGAGACCTGCCCATTGGCCCATCCACCTTTAACTAGCAGCCTATCGGCAAGCCGGGAGGCATAGCCGGCCACAGCACCAAGGCCTGCACTAAGGCCTCTGACCTGTCCCTGCCTGTCCACGCCTTCCCGGCTGTCGGCCAGTCACTCTGCCTGGAAAGAACGTTATAAGGTACATTTCCTGAGAAATGCTGCATGCTCCACGACTGTCCCTGCCCCATCATGCACACTGCACTATTCCTGCACACAAAGTCACAATTATAATCGCTGAGGAAACTGCCCTGTGTCTATCGCCACGTACCAGCGCTTATGCTCTCCTCCTGATATGTTCATGCTACCCTGATCCATATGCCTGCAACACGTAGACCCAGTACGCATGAATGTCCTTCTGTTTCAACTTGCCTGCATTGAAAACGATTTTAACAAGCTTGGTAATTGCTCTAGTGAAAAGCTATTTTGCCAGTCTGTACAAAAGTGGAATCTAGCTGTTGCACTACCTAGACCCAGTACGCATGAATGCCCTTCTGCTTCAACTTGCCTGCATTGAAAACGATTTTAACTAGCTTGGTAATTGCTCTAGTGATAAGCTATTTTGCCAGTCTGTACAAAAGTCGAGTCTAGCTGTTGCACTACCTAGACCCAGTACGCATGAATGCCCTTCTGTTTCAACTTGCCTGCATTGAAAACGATTTTAAAAGCTTGGTAATTGCACTAGTGATAAGCTTTTTTGCCAGATTGTATCAAACTTGAATCTAGACGGTTGTACTCTGCAAATTTATATTAGCCCGTTACTACACCATACTAGCTAAGCTAAGTCCAGCCTACTTCCTGCACTGCGCCAACAAAATGAAACTTGCCCATCTGTGCATGCCACTCGCACACCAGAAGTAGTTATCTGTTAGACCACTAGTATAACTTCATCCTTCCACCCTGTAAACTACACACACTAAGCTGTACCCGTATATACCTAACCGCCTGTAACTGCCCATGGTGCTTACATACATGAGCCCAGCCAACAGTATCTAGCATCCTTTTAGCATCACGTCCCAACATTGCCTCTGAATTATGCCAGCCTGGCTCATCCTCATCATGTTCCCCTTCTGTTTCATGCCCAATCACAGGCCATGTAGTAGAAACAGCTACATCCCGCTCAGCAATGGTCTAGCCAAGCTTGGCTGCCCTAGACACCACCCCATTCCCTGCCCCACACCCTTCCTGCCCACCCTGCCTCCATTCCCCCACAGTGCCCCTACATACCACACCGATAAAATTAGCGTCACTTAAGGCAACCCTCCACCCAACCTCTCTGACCTCACCAAAGATGTCTACACCGACATCAACCAGAACTCACTGTAAATACCAGAATATCACCTCACAGCCAACCCCAACCTCATTTCCCGCAACAACAGACTAGGCTGCAGACTTCTCACCTTACCCAGCAAAGTGCCCACTACTCCTATGACTAAAGCCACCAACAAGAATACCAATGCAAACACAGTGTCACTAAAAGGAGCCTTACTTAATGTCAGATCCCTTGTTGCTCACCTCACCAAAATCGCCGACATCATCCGCTCAGCAGATCTCGACTTCCTTGCCACCACAGAAACATGGCTTCATGCTGCAGCAGGTCCCTATCTAACCCTTGTGGTTCCTGACAACTACTCCATCCTCAGGGCCGACAGACCCAATGCTCGCGGAGGAGGTGTAGCTCTCATATTCAAATCCTTGCTTGACATTAGATCTGTTACCTCCCCTCCACTAAAATCATGCGAGCACCTTTCCATTAAAATACAAACTACCCCTAAGCATACTATCACCCTGGAACTAATATACAGACCCCCCGGCCCCACAGGTACCTTTGAGGAAGATATAACCTCCATCATAGCAGAGAAATCAAAACCACTCTCACAAAATATTATTCTAGGAGACTTTAACCTGGGATACAATGATCCTCATGCCATCCCTGCGTCCTCCCTTGCTAACACCCTCTCCGAACACAACTACACTCAACTTAACACCCTACCTACCCATCAGAAAGGTAGAACCTTAGACTGGCTCTCTGCCGACAACTGTAACATCATCTGCAAGGACCCCCAACCACTTATATGGACTGACCATCTCCTACTATCATTTGACATTAGCATTAATAACCCGTACCACATTCAGTGCCCCCCTGCACCAGCATGTCTGACTAGAAACAAGCACAACATTACCGTGGAAGCCCTCATTCCACTGGTTCTACCCAACCTAAACTCGATCTCCGACACATCGGACCTCAACCTGCTAGTAGACACCTAAAATGACGCCATGACCAAAGCTATTGACACCGCTGCCACTAAAACTACGTAAAGGTAAACACGGAGCCCATCTTAACTCTTGGTACACACCTGAACTTAAAATACTAAGAAATAAGAAAACCAAAATGGAAACCGTATGGAAAGCGAATCCATCAGAGGAACACAAAATCAATCTCACAAATGCATCCTCCCTCTATAAAAAAGAAATACTCTGTACAAAAAAGGAAGCCTACAATGTAAGAATAAGCAATGCAGGCTCCAGTGCTAAAGAACTATTCACCATCTTGAAGTAACTAGAAAACCCCAAATAACCGACGGACATGTCCGTGAAAGTCCAACTATGGTGCACGAGCATCCAAGATGCCCTTGCGAATAAAATCACTGGCCTGCAAACGAAAATTGAAAACAAAAGACTACAACTTTCCAGTAGTAACCCCCCCACCCCTAGCTTACCCACCACCTCTAATACTAACCACGGCTTCACCTTCAAAAAGGTAACCATACTAGAAGTGCAAAAAATCATAACTTCTCTCAAACCGTCAAGCTGCAAAGGGGACAGCTGCCCCTCACAGATCATAAAAGATGCATTAATCTCCAAGCTAATAAATGTATCATTCGCCACTAACTCAACAATTTGAAACAGTCATGGGTCCTCCCTCTTCTAAAAAAACAGAGCATGGACCCAGCCATTCCTACTAATTACAGACCTATCACCACCGTTCCCTTCCTGATAAAAATCCTTGATAGAGTTGCTTACCTGCAAATTCAGAATTACTTAGAGTCCAACCAACTACTTGGATTGCGTCAATCTGGCTTTCGACCTCAACATGGAACAGAAACCACCCGTGTTGATCTTAAAAGTCAGATTGATGACATTAAAGATATGGGCAAGGCTGCCATCCGACTCCTCCTAGATCTCTCAGCAGCCTTCGACCTGGTCGACCATAAAATACTCTGTAACCACCTCTCCTCTGCTGCCCATTTCTCCTCCTCTGCTGTCACTTGGATACAGTCCTTCTTGGCCAACAGAACTATGAGGGTTTTTATCTCCGAGGCAGCAGCAGACCCCATCCCCATCACTTGTGGTGTCCCACAAGGCTCATGTGTTTCCCCCAGCCCATACAATATCTTTACAAAGCATCTCTTTGATAAACTGGATCGTCTGGGTGTCACCTACACAAACTACACAGATGACTCCCAGATACTCCTCACCATCTCCGGCAATTACAATGCTGATGTCACCAGGATCAATGAAATCTTCTCCGTCATTCAGGCCTGGATGGCCACACTTGGCCTCTGCCTGAATGACGAGAAGACTGAACTGCTCCTTGTCGGTTCACCCAACAATTTACAAAAACTGAGCCCCGACTACTCCAATATCATCATTGATGGCAACACCATCCCTGTCGCCAAAAATGTGAAAACACTTGGCTTTTACCTCGATGCCAATATCAACCTTACTAACCAAGTCAATTCGACCGCTTCAGCTACCGCTTCTACAGGGAAACTAATTAGAGCTTGCAGACCATTTCTCTCCACTAACAGCTGCCTTACGCTAGCTAGAGCTCTCATACAATCTAAGCTAGACTATTGCAACAGCCTCTACCTAGTTGCCAACCAATCTGTAATCAGTAAACTCCAGGTTCTTCAAAACAATGCACTACGAGCAGCACTAAACATTCCTAGGTGGGAGCATATGTCTGCCACCAGAATCACATGCAAATGGCTCTCCATTCAACAAAAAATCGATTTAAAAACTCTCTGCCTCACCTACAAAGCCCTCAACCTCGTAGCCCCTCCCTACCTTACTAACAAGTTCACCATGAAACCGTCCATCAGAACCACTAGATCCTCCAACACTTTATGTCTCACGGTGCCCAGATCTTTTTCTAAAAGAGCCGGAGGCTCGAGCTTCACAGTCCTCGCCTCCCGACTCTGGAACACCTTGCCCCTAAACATCAAATCGTCCAAATCCTTCCAGTCTTTCAGGAAACTTGTCATTGGGTGGCTACTGACAAAAAGTGAACCTTAAGCTAGACCTAGCTACAATTTGTATATATTGTACATGCCTCACTTTTGTCATTACTGTATGCATTTACTACCACTGTCTGTATATACTGTATATAACCTTTGCTAAAGTACCAATGCTAATTACCTTGTACTGTGCCTTGTAACCTGTCCTAAGTGCCCTTTTACTCCAGGGTCCGGAGCGCTATATAAATAAAATAAACAAACAAACAAATTCTTTCAATAAATTAATTGGTAAAAATGCCACCACGCTCTCTGCCTCCTTCTTCTGACCTGCCACATAAGGTACTATCATAAAAAGGATAGTGATTTCAAAACTGGAGTGACCATGACTTATCCAGTCTCTATGGACCCAGTAGATTGTGGGGGCAATTCAGTGTTACAGTACCTAGATACACCTCTTGATGTGCTGATACTTCAGACCCAAGGTCGAATGATGAAGCGAGCTGATCAGGCTCAGCTCGGGCAGAAGGAATGTGGAGGCCCTGGCAGCAAGCGCGCATTAAGTAGAGGCAAATGTGGCTGCTCTGTGCGGTGGACCAGTGGCTCAGCAAGAACCAAGACGTTGGAAGGCTTCTTCCATTGTCCAGAGCACCCTTGTCTATCCTACTCATGCACACCTCCCCTCTACTGACAATAAAGACCCTTATAAATGCAACTCCTTGGTGTGAGGTTACTCCTCCTGAATGGGTGTACTCCTCTCAGACCTGGACTCAAGACCATTGCATGCTGTGCTAATGTCCTGGGGAATGTCTCAACGTGACTAAGCCAGACATTAGAATGCATGAGTGATGGTCAGTCACACATTCCAATCTTGGGCACATTTACATGAGCATCATGCATGCACATGACATGGGCAACACTACCGCCACTGGCACACTTGGCATCCTGGCATGTCTCAGACACAAGTAACATTGTATGTGCATGGTCTGCAAGACACCACTACATGCATGCAGACATCTGTCTCAGAAACATAGCCTAAGGGGGTCACTGCCAACATGCGGGTACATGCACAACACACATGCACCGTAGAGCAGTGCACCACATGGCTACTCACCAGTCGACTCCAGATGTTGGCCTAATTTGCAGACCTGGGAATGCAGCACCGGGTGGAACCTCTTCTGGACCCGCATGTTGTTAGCCAACAGCCTGCACAGTACCCCTCTGCAGTAGCACTGGCCTGGATGAAGCGCAGGGCTTTGCTGTGGGACCTTGATGTCAGATCCTCTTAGCGATTGTCTACGGTCTTGAAGGTACGGACTGCCACTCCCTCCATGTTGATGGCCACCATGATCCCGTCCCAGATCTTCTGATGTCCTTCCTTGCCGCGTTGCATCACAGGGTTGAAGAGGGCACCATAATTCTCCCGGACCTTCTCCAATAGTATGTCAACATCACTGGCGCTGAAGTTGACAGCCTTCTGCCTCGCTGCCATGGGCTTGCCACTCTGGTCCGAGGATGATGGTGCTGACATGGCAACCCCCGATGCAGGTGTGGGTGGGCAAGGGGTGCTGGAGCTGGCCTGTGGAGCGGTAGTGGTGGAATGGCACGGTGGGAGTCCAACAAAATGGCTGAAGTGGTCACAGGGCTAGTGACAGGAGCATAGGCACTGACTGAACAGCAGGTAATCCAAACGCAGTGCAGGTGGGCAGCAGGCACACGCACGGTACAGGCAGCAGCAGATGGCAAAGTTTGAGGCAGCACAGGGCAGGAGGAGTCAGGTAAAATGGCACAGAGGCAGGAGCGTGGGTCTTCCATGTCTCGCAATGAAGGCAGCCTGAAACAGAGTGAAGGGACTTTGCATATAAAAACAGAGAAAAATGGGGACATGTGAAAACAGAGGAAAGGCCCTTAGCACGTAACTTATGTGACACACACTGTGCACAGGCGTTGAGCATGCCATATTCAGGAATACATAAGTGCGTGTAACAGCAACTCCAAACGTGCTTGTGAAGGGGAGAACATTGACGAGTGGTGTAAACGCATGTTTTGGGCTGCCACGCAATCTGTTCACTTCAGGGACAATACGTACTTCTTATTTTGGTGCTTTGCCTGCATGCATACGCGCATTGACTTTTGATTTTGCGAGGGTAACAGTGAGTCACGGATGCATTTGTCTCAACTCTGGGTGCCCCTGTGTATCGCGTAACACTATTCTTACTTTTCTGTTAGCACACACATTTATTGTGTTGCTGGGTGCCATTGCATATTATACACTGATTTTTTCTTATTCTGAAAGCTATCCTGGTATTGCATACGCATTTTATTTTTGTTTTGGGGTGCCTGTGTATTGCACATACCGTACTATCCACACCTGGGGTACATTTGAGCCTTGCAGGACCACAGAACTACGTCTCTTATCACGTAGACTGCCCCTTCACTCATATTACCTAGGTCAATAAGTGGTGTGCCTTCCATATTTCCGTTACACCTGGAACATGAGTGGAAATGCCCCAAGGGCCCAAGAGGAACATTTGGCATATTGGGCAGGGGTCAGGAGTGTGCTGTGGAACCAGCTGCCACAGCCTCAAGGGGTCAGTTGCGTGCTGTAGAAGCAGCTGCCACAGCCCCAAGGGGTCATGCGAGACCCCAGGTCAATTAGGGTCAGGAATCTGGACCCAAAATAGTCCCAGCCACTCAGGGGTGACACCCACACCATGTGACATGAAGGCAAAGCCTGCATAGCAGGAACAGGTTCAACCCCATGACAGGGCACAGGACACTGGCACATTGAGGAAGAAGAACTTCCATGATAAAGAACTCCAGATTCTCATGGACTACATGGCCAGTCACCACTGTGACATGTGCCAGCATCCGGGGAGCACCCATAAAACTGCTCAGCATATGGTGCATTGGCAGCATGTCACGGACAAGATCAATGCCTTAGGGTTTGAGAAGCCCACTGCTGCATAGGTAGTGAAGCACTGGAAGGATCTCACCCATGGGTGCCAACCTGGCCTCTGCTCTGACAACTGGAGGGGGATCATCATCAGAGGAGGAGCTGACCCAGCATGAAGAGGCTATGAGCCAGTTCATACTACTGGAGCAGGAGCCAGGTGTCGAGGCCTGGAAAATTACAAGGACACATCTGGTGAGTGACCAACATTGTGCATCCTGAGTATATGAAGTAATGCATTACCAAGATGTATAATTCTGATGCACATCTGTCTCCATTGGAATGACTGCCCTGGGTGAACCATGTCATGTGGTGGACTGACTCCTGTCCAGTGGACACAATAGTGGATACAAACCATGTGGTGTACATCAGTGGAACATGTCCGAGTGACACTACTCATTCCCCACATGCATCCCCCCATCATCTGCAACATGATACCACTACGTGCACAGTTGTCTGATGCATCCTTAATGTGGATGACCCAGCTCTGCTAGACTTGTGCATGTGTCCAAAATCCTAGTTACTCTCAAGCAGGCTGTTGAATCTCGAGGCTGACATACAACACACCTTATGGTATGCCCTGAGTGAGTGTGCATATGTTTTGACTGTACACATCCCCGCTGCCACAATGGCAATGACTCCAGAGGCACATTGTTGTGACGCCTGCTCCCCTCCCACACTCAGCCCACACTCCACATGCCCACGGCCTTCTCCCTCTTGTATGTCACTGTACCTTGGTCCTATCTACAACTCCATTAACTTACTCTCTCTACTTCATGGACCTTGCCTAGGTGGTCCTCTTAAAGCCATATGTCACCTGTGATCATATGGCATTTCCCTAACTTAGGGCATGCTTCCTTTGTCTACTGTCTGTGTACCAAGACAACAATGGTGTGGCATGTGATGATGCAGCATTTTATGTGCATATGTTTTGTTTGTTTGTTTGTTTGTATTATATGTGTGACTGCCTGTTTCCAAGTAATGTAATTGAACTTCAAAGAGACACATGTCCATGCCCATTTCAGTTGGTATTAGTCTACAGCATGTGGTAGCATGGCCCCTAACATGCTTCTTAACGACCCTGTTGGTTGATAATGTGTCCACTTGCAGCCTGGCCCCAGGCAGAGAATTTGCTGGCCAGTCTGCATATGCCATGCTCACATTTCTTGTTGGCCATATTGTGTGGATTCTATATATCTTCTGACTACATGCCTCCTGCATTGTGTTGCATGACAGGTATGTGATACACATGTTTACTGTGGACATGTTGCACATGACTCCACATATCTTTTTCTTTCCATGTGCATGTGAGAATGTAACAGATACAGAGGTGGAGGAGGAGGATGAAGAAGAGTCTGTGGTTCTTCAAACCACCAGTGGAGGACGTGACAGGCCGTGAGGACCCACTGGTGCTCCAGACCATCCTCAGCCTTGCTGCAGACTCTTCTCACTCTTTGGACTCAGCTTGTTCTGATGCTGAACCGGATGTGCAGTCCTCATTGTTGGCTGAGGTGAGTGCATCAGTGGGTGGAGCAGTTGGGCCCCGTGAGTCTGCAGGGAGTCAAGTGCCTTCACAAGGTCTGTCAGTGGTGCCCCCCACACCTTGTCTACAGTGGTTATGGCTGCAAGGCCACACTCCCATGTATTTGTCTCTGCTCCTGGGACAGTTGTCCAAAGAGAGTGTTGTAGAACTGCAGCTAAGGACAGGGGCATCACAGCAAGGGCCATGCTCCCTTGCATCAGGCACGCGTAGTGCCTGCACACATGGGGACCTATGCTGGCTGGGCAGTCAGAGTGGGAGCAGCAGATGTTGTATTCCGCACACTGAAAGAGTGCTGCTTTTGAGAGTTTGGCTGAGGGCATGGATAGGGTGGCCACTTCCATGACCCCCAGCAATACAGGTGGCGCAACAGCTGCAGGTCATGCGGTCCACATGCCGCTCCCACAGACTGCACATGGATGCCAACATCAGGGGCCGATGCGCAGATCTGCAGTGTTTGACATAATTCCTGCTTGCATAGGGTCGTTCCCACAGGCGAGATGTTAGCCCACAAGAATGCAATCCATGAGGAACATGCAGCCACCAGAAGACTGTTCCACCAGGAGTGTTAAGATTGAGGCAAACAATCTCAGAGGAACTCTGTGCAACCCGTGAGGTTGTGCATAGTGACCTCACAGCCCTCAGTCTGCTGGTGCATCCATCCGTGTCATGCAAGGTGGCTGCCACTGAGGACCAGGCCAGGGCAATGCGTGGACAGCCTTCAGCACCGCTTCCACCTGCAGATTCAATGCAGGATGGGCGTGCCAGCACAGACATGCCTCCTGGTCCACCATAGCCATAAGGTCCATGATCCATGGAGGCTTTTTTTGTTGTTGATTTTTTAAATTTGTTTGACATGCACCCTACGACCCCCACCCCCACCCCCCTCTCCTGGGTGCACCCCTGACCCCATGTCCATGATGGAAATGTTTTTATTTTATTTTATATTTGCCCCTTTTGTAGACCCCAGACCCGGATGTTGGCATGTTATGTTTGAGTTACCCTTTCAAGGTTTCCTTTTTTCTTTTTTTTACTTGAGTTGTGCAGCTGCCCTCTTAAGGCAATGATGTATGCAGTGGTGGACATGGAGTAATGCAGAGTGAGGTCAACTTGCATGTTTGCATGGTGGTGCTCAGGATGGCATGTGCAGGTAACTATGGGTTCAGTGTATCCTGACACATGTGTGCTGTGTGAATGTTGCTTAACTATACCAGTTATAATGTCTTGTCCCATGTTGTTTCTGTAATCCATAATGAGGCAGTGAGTGCTGTCCCGGGGGAGACACCCTGTAACCTTTGACTTTCATGCTCCCTATGCCCTCCACCAGGCACTGGCCCTCCTGTCACTCATTTGGAGGCACAGTTCCCGGTGAAGGTGATACAGGATTCACATCATGCTGGCTCAGACAGCAGGTAGGCATGAGCATTGTCTTGCATGTTCAGCATGCGTCATTGATCCCCGTGTTTGCTGCATGTGGAAGTTTCCCTATATGTGCTTTGCATGCTCCCATGCAAGGATGGTTTTTCAAGTGGTACTCATGTCACTGCGGTCAACTCAGATATACCCGCACCTACTGTGATGTAGTGCATGTCCTTGGCCATCTCCAATCCAAAGAGTGTACTCCTTGATATGTTTTTCACATGGCCCTCTCATTGTCAATCTCTCTCTCTGTTCTGCTATACTGCACTCATGGGCAGATCACAATCTATGTCCTGTCACCCTCTTGCACCCTGTGGTCATTTTGCAGTGGGAGGTCTCAGCATATTTGTATCCTCCATTCATGTGTTGTCATTGATGTGCAGTTTCTTTCTGTTGTTACTATGCATGTCTTTGTATTTAGGGGATGTGTCTCCCGGTGGGTTGCATCATAGGCAAGGCAGGTGGGTACCCTGTGCAGGTAAGTGAAGGACATTTGCAGGCACTTGTGTGGTGTTTGGCTGGGGGTCTTGCACTGTGTGTGGTCACTTTGGATTGACTTGTCTTGTGGGGGACCGGTACTACTTCATGGGTGCATGTGTCACATGTTGTGGTTCTGGTCATAGGTCTGGGCATGGTATGGTTTCTATGGACTAATGGGGCTACAGGTTGCAGATTCCAAATTGTGTGAGTTTCAGCTGTGTGGGCCTTTCTTGGGTGATTGGGTGTGGCTGGCAGGGCCAGCTGTGTGTGGCCTGTGACAGGTGTTGATGGTTGTGCTGGTGTGTGATGCATTGCACTTTGCACATGTGTACTGAGTGACACTTCGCATCCCATGGAATGTTTGTGGGGTGATGGTTCGATGGCACACTTGGCCTCTTTTTGTCAGGGTTCCACATTGATGGTGTGCTGCCCCAGTTACGATCCAAAAACATGGAACCATTGATGCACATTTTTGGGATGCTATGTTGTGAACAGGCAAACTACGTTGTGCAGTGTTGGCGATTTCACATGCATGTCACATGCATGCTGCACCATGATTACTGCAGCTTCAAGTTGACCGCTGCTGGGTGCATGGTGCAAATGCATTCAATTTTAGGCTGTCACAATGAAGTCTGTATTGACCTTGCACTTTTCCCTTGCATCCTATCTTTTGCATGCATGTATCCTTGTTGTCAGTTTCACATTGCTTTATCATGTCTGCTTATGTCTTCCATGGCAGTTGCCTCAGTAGTCAGCCTTCCAGTCTGACATCGGCCTCTGTGAAATGCTGCCTCCAACATGGTCCTGCATGGAGAGCAAGAGGTGAGTATTTGTGTAATGGCCTTCTTGTGCTCTTGCATCATGGGCTCCCATTACTGTGTTCACTGCACTGTCCCACTACTACACTGGTGATGGCATGCCTTGTCATGTCATTGCTTGTCTTCCAGGGTGGTACCTGATTTTTCTGGGGGCTCAATTATCTGCATTTCTGATATCTTCTCATTTTCAAACAGCATGTTGACTGATGAGTGTGTTGTGCATGTGCCATCGTCTTGGAAGTGGGGATATGTGACATGTACATTTGCTGCATGTCATTTAGGGGGTCAGGCAGTGTGAGGGGTGTGGTTGTTTGTCAGCGTGTGTGTTTTGGTTGTTTTAATTGCATGCAGTGTGCAGGTGTTCCTGCATTTGTGCTGGAACACATGTTGATGGTTGTCTTATGAGTTGTTTGCATGTGTTGCATGTCACTGAGGGGGACACCTGCGTGTGTACTTTTTGGCTGAATGGATGTGTTGGCTGCACTCAGTTTGATTGTTTACATTGTCTGCTGATCCTTCCATCAGTGAATGATGTCTATTTAATGAAAAAAAAATGTGACTGCTGACTGCATGCCCAAGGGACAAGTAAGAGGTGCATTTATCTTGAGCCATATGTAATGGCTACATGAGTTGCTGCATTTGTGGATTGGCCATTCTGGTGTGTTGCCGTCTTTGTCACAATTGTCAATGACCTCTTGTTCAGTGGTATATTTGGGATGGGGTGCATTGTGGTCACGTTGCCAGAATCCATGTCACGTGTGGATATTTACTGCACTGCTTTTCCACACACCACAATAGGGACATGTTTGTGCACATCATGCACATTCTCGGACATGTGTGCAGAAATATGCCTTTGTGCTTCTTCTATTTTGGGGACAGGTAAAATTGTGAGGCCACTTATGGCTGGCAGCTCTGAAATGATGGTTGGTGAGTTCATTGATTTATCAGTGGTTACACATGTGATGGGTATATTAGTCATGTGGGATGTTTTTAGTGACTAGGGGGTGATTTAATTCAATGGTTGCCATGGTGGTAGTGGTGTACACCCTCTTCAATGTGTTTCTTTTTGAAACACAAGATGCATGCCTTTTTATTTCTAATGGATGCACACAAATGTGCCCTTGCAAGGGCACTTTCTCAGAGTGGTTTTGTGGACACAGTGTATTTGCCCATTGACATCATTGAATGGCACCTGCGATTTGGCGGGATCGTGTGCACTCCACAGGGGAAGGAATTCAGGTGAAAAAAGATTGCACAAGCTGGGTATGTGCAGCCTCTCTACATGCCCTTTGCCCAGCCATAGGCAAGCAGTGTGCCTGTGAGTGTGGATGGAGGGCCACCACCATGTCCACTGGGCCGCCATGCTGTGTTGCAACATTGTGCAGGACACATGCTGCAGCAATGATCCTGAAGACTACTAGTGGTGCATATAGCAACAATGCACCAGAGTGGTCAAGAGCTGCCTTAGTTCAACAAGGGATATCATTGCCTTCAGAATCCCAATGCAACAGGGCTGTGTACCTGGTAAAAAAGGCAAATGGGGGTTGTGGAGATTTATTCAGGATTTACACCACCTATACAATATTGTTGAGGCAGAATTCCCATTAGGGCCAAATCCAGCCAGTATATTGTGTAACATCCCATACAAAGCTACATTTTTTATTGTGACTGATTTACAGAATGCTTTCATTTCAATTCCCTTACATGAAGAGTCACAGTATTTGACCTTGTTCACTTGCCACAGAATTAAGTTGAAACATACTTATTTAACCCAGGGGTTTCTGTGAATCACCCTCAGTCTTCAATAGAGTGTAAAGATTGACCTAAGTAAAATACAGCTTGTCAGTGCAGTCATCCACTATGTGGACAACATATTGGTGTGTAGCACCACGGAAGAAGAGTGCAGGAGAGACTCAGTGAAACTAGTGACAGTATTGGAAGAGAAAGGGTACAAAGTAGACAAAAAGAAAATGCAAAATTGCCAGGAAGAGGTATTCTACATAGGCCAGGTAATATCGAAGGAAGGTGATACCTGAGAGAACAGAAGCCATAATGAAGACTCGTAGGCCAGAGACAGTGAAGGAATTAAAACAATTTCTAGGCCTTTGTAATTCTTGTAGGGCATCGGTCTTTGATTACAGCTCATATATCAGGCGGTTCCTAAAAGAACTCAAGGAAGCACAGAGAGACAACAGTGATATAGCCTGGACAGGTGAAATGATACATGCCTTTGATGAGCTGAAATTAGCAATTAGCAGAGCACTAGCATGAAGGATTCCTGATTACAATGAAGAATATTTTTATTTTCACATTCAAATGGAATAGTGATGACAACTCTCTTCACACATAAAGCTACCATGGGGCACAAACCAGTATCATTCTACAGTGGGATATTAGATCCAGTAATGAGCGGCCATTACCCATGTGAGCAAGCATTGGCAGCAACGCCATTTGCAATTGAGAAGTTAGCCTGCATGACAATGGATGCCCTCTCACGTTATACGTTGAGCATGCTTTATTTGCCATCCTAGCCCAAAATTACATTAACTAACCAGAGAGCATCAGGTTAAGAGGTAATTATATCAAATCCATTGATCAAAATTGTCGGGTATCGAGTGGTATAACCAGCCAGATTCATAGCAGAAACACTCAAGGAGGGGGATTATGTGCACGATTGCACCAACTACACTGAATACCAAGAAGAGATACCCCATGTTAAAGAAAATGCCCTAGGAGGGTGGATAATTCTCTTCATTGATGTTTTATTGTCAATATACCAGAGCACGGGTGATGGTCACAGTTGCACAGCAGTGCTCAAGGCAGGTATCGAATGACAGCTTTGAGACAGTGACAAGTGCGAGATTGTCAGTGCATTTCTCAGCACAGGCATCAGAGTTGGTAGCGTTGATAATGGTAGTACTTGAAGCTCATGAATATGAGGCAGTAATGGTGTACTTTGACTCCGCCTACATGACATCGAAGGTACATGCAGGACAGTCACAATGGAAAATGAGGGGCTTTCTTCATGCAGACGGCACACCTGTGCCGGATGCAGCATTATTATTCAGGCTCATAGTAGCACTTCAGCGTCCAGCAGCCATCGCTGTGGTAAAGTGTGCCGTTCACAACAGAGGTGTGGATTTCATTTCCCATGGCAATGAGGTTGCAGACATCGAATCAAAAGAGCAGCATATTTTCCAGAAGTATCTGGCATTGCAACTGCAGCGAACAAATATGCATGTGCAGGCAAAAGAGTGATGAAGGAGAGCATTAATACATTACCAATATCCCACCCCCTGTTGTATATCTTTTCTGTAACTACCTCTGAAAAGCACTCCGTTATGCATCTGTACTGTTTTATACCTCAAAAAGCGCTGTGTTATGTATCTGAATTGTTGTATACCTCTGTAAAGCAGCACTTAGTTGCTTCTCGAAGCCAGGTTTGTGCTCAATAAATACCAATATAATAAAAAATAATAATAATAGCACAAATGATTGAAAACAGGGGATGGCACCATATGAATTACAGGAGCTACGGAAAAGATGGGGGTGCTCATTGACCCCCACAGATACAACATGAAGGCAGGAAAGCACCGGGAAACCTGTGATGCCCTTAGCACTGCTTACAGACCAGCTGAACTACCCAGCAGAAACATCGAGAGAGTGTCTTGCAGTGCTGATTTCAGCGGACTAGTTGGTCCCTATTTTAGCAGCGAGCATTGTTAATTTTGTTATCAATTGTTTGATATGTCAGTAATACACAGCAGGGCATAGTCTGCAAACTGTGCGAGGATCAATGCCCTGTCCTACAGGACCTTTTCAGCATTTGCATATTGACTATGTTAAAATGCTCTAAATGTGTAACAGCTATGAGTATAAGCTAGTGGTTGTATGTTCCTTTTCTCGATGGATCGAATCTGGTTCTTGCTCACATTCAGATGCCACACATTCGGCAAAGTACCTCGTACATAAGGTATTTCCAAAGTGGAGAGCCTTGGATGTGCTTTGTTTTGACAACAGACTACACTTGTAAATGATGTTTTTGAGCATATCACTACCCTTATGGGTACAAAGCATACATTCTCCTTGGCTTACGACCCACAAGCACATGGTGTTTGTGAGCACCTCAATGGCCCCAGAAAAGAGACTTCGAAACATGGTTGGTCACATCGCTTTCCCTCAGCCTTATTTGCATTATGCGACTAGCCAGGCTCTGACTCCTCATGATCTGGTGACAGGACGCTGAATGCATATGCCCCGGCTCCTCCCACTCGGGCTCTTACTGTTGCAAATAATTCTGCTTCTGTGTTAGGGAATGAGATAAACAATTATATGACAGCTATGACATAATCACTTAAATGTATGCCTTGACAGGTGCAGGGGGCTCAAAGAACACAGATGAAAATGAAGAACCAGTGAACAGTGATACTTTTTTAAAACTATAGTTATTGTATCCAGGTGATAGTCCTGTGTAGTAATCTTACAAGGAAGTGGCACATACCATGATTCCAGGCCCGGTATATAGTGGAGACCCTTAGTCTGTTTGCCATGAAAGTAGAAAGAAGGTGCGCCTGGCTCTACCTCAGGGACATAGAACCCTACAAAGGATAGACCCTTCTGTCCATAATTACTGAGCCGGACATGAAGAAGAGGTGTGCAGAACCCAAACAATATCAATGACGAGAGCCAATCGACCACAAGAAGTATAAGAACTACATCAAGTCTTTCTTTACCCACAAGAAAAACTGGCCCAACCTCCTTTAAGGACATTTGTCTAAAATTAAAAAGTGTGACCCGTTCAAAGTAAAAGAAGAAACAGCACATGTTCCCAATTGCTATCCTTTTTTCTTGGTATTATCATTCTTCTTGAAAACCTATCCTTTTCTAGGAATCTGGAGCATCTGCCTCACAGTTTTATTATTCAATTTAAAAGCTTACATTGTTTTAGAAAGACATTTCCTTTCAGTTTTAACACATCTTTTCCTGTGAATACTTGTTCTCGAAAGAAACCAAAGAAGACTCTCTCCTGGTGGGAAGAATGGGATTGTTCAACAATATTAGATGTTTGTTTTTAGCACTTAAAAGGAATAATGCCTCTCATTATTTGCAAAAGGTAGACACGTTAGCCATAATGCGCATAGAAATATTTGTTTACGTTTTGCAGCCTTTCATTTATTATTCTTATGGCATTAGGAGAACTGGTTATTAAAAATATAGCTATACTAGTAAACACAAGAATAAATACTGTTACAGTGACAAGTGAAATGGCAACTGAAGAATTCCCTGCAGTAAGCACACATATTAAAAGATTGACAAGAAGTGTGGTAGATGACTCTATGCACCTGACCAAATATATTTGTGATTCGGTCCATGTCACTAACAACATGTGGTTCAAGCACATGAGCGAAGTGGGGAGAGAGACGTCTGATGAGAGTTGTTTTGTGTGTTCCCTCATCCCCTACGTCAAAAGTGACTCCAGGATGTTTATAGCCACAGAAGTACCCTCTAACACAGCACATTGCCCAACACACCTTTCACTATGTATGACCCCAGGGCAATTCCAGGGTCAGAACGCCTTCATAGAGTGGGTGGCAAAAGCAAATTCTTCACGGGAGGATACTTTTATAAAACAAAAGAACACAATGATAAATGCTAATACACAACAGAAAATAGTGCCAGTAGACATGAAAGGTGGGAAGTTTTCAAATAGAAGATAACAAAATGCTGCAGTGTAATGATGTTCAAGGAAAAGATATACCTGGGAATTGGAACAGAGAACAGGTACAAATAAAGGGACACATACAGCAGAAGGATTAGCACTCTTAGAGCAGCCTGAATGTCAAATGAGAAATTATATTGTGCCTCCTATTGCAATGAATATATGTATATTGGCCTACGCCAAGCTGCTTGTAAGTCACTTGCGAAGAAATCCGTGTTGCAAGGTCCTGACCTTAAAATCAATGTAAACCGCCATTTTAGATCAATCCGCCATTTTAGGTTTGCTTTGTAAAGTCACCCTGTGAGTTAAAATGGTGGCCGATGTCATTCCAAAATACAACACGGCTGTCTTGACCTCTGTGTGTAATTAATATGTAACTTGCCTGCAGGCCACTTGTTGAGGTCGTGAACTGAGACTTTGTCCTTCGTTGACCTGTGTGTAAAGGATTACTCGCGTCAATGAAACTAATCCGCGAGCATATGTTAAGAACAATGTATTCAAATACGAACTAAGAACACTTGTTTAGCTACATTGTATTAATGTTTGAGAAGACCTGCATGGGAAATCCCAAAATACACAGTTGCGGTGTAGGCTTGTTGGCGTATGTATTAAAGGCAAACTAGTTACATGTGGATATGCGAACTCGGCATGAACCCTAGATCAGTGATGTATTAGAGGAATATTAACCCGAAGTAGGGTTGGACATCGTGTTCGCAAATGGTATAAAAGAGCAATGAATTCTAATATACAGCGTCTCTCACTGAATACACCGAACCACACTGAAGTTCGCTGTGTTGCACTGAGGGCCGATAGCTATCTGATTTTTGTTCTGTTCTTTGTAACTGATTCAGTATAAATTAAAGATGTTCGTATGTTCCTTTGTAACCCGTGTTCGGTGTATTTCCTTTTGGGGTATTCAGCCTTGATATTTTGATTTTGTTTTCACAGTTGGCACCCGAATAGTGACCCTCAAGATTGATGCCGGATTATTGAAGGTTGACCCTCGCTATCGGACCGGGATCAGACGGTGTGACGAAAAGGGGCCCCACTGAATGAGACGCGACACCTCAGCAGCGCTGCACGACCCGATCCCTGGACGATTAGCTTGTGGTCCGAGAACAGCATCTTGACGAGGGTCCACTTATCGAGGCGGGCAGATTTGCTGAAGTCACCACACACGAGTTAAGATTATTTAGGTAAGATTCTGTGAAATCCGATCGGACCTCCTTAGGAAATCGATCAGGTGAGTCGTGACCCAACTCTTAAATAATCCTGATAATTTGATTTTGGTGTATTGTATCTGCAGACACAATTATTGACCAGGTAACACCAATAATTTGATATGCCTGGGAAATTGTCTACCTGCTTCAGGGCATTGTTCCCCAGCGATAGACAATCTTTGGAATTTAGCCGTCCAGCACCACAGGAGGGGTCGCCGGCATGTACTATGTACTGTAAGCATAGCATTGGAAGTATAGTATTTAATGATATTTGGCACAGACAAACCAGACATGCCTCCGAACTTCAGTGGCCAATCAATGGAAGTTTCGAAATCCCTCGTATTGAGTATTTAGAGTCGTTTCTATTAAAGAAAAAGGCTAGACCTCCAGCATTTGATGTTTTGCATAATTGGAAAAGAGAAGCGTTGCAGCAACTTAAAAGTAGAGAAAAACATGCGCGCCGTCATAAGAGGAACGCCGAAAAAGCATTATTGTATGACCAAGATAAACATTCTGAGTCGACTAAGAATTTGGATAGGGCTTTCTCACTTGGAATTCAGAAAATCTATCCTTCTAAAGACCTCCGTGTTTCCAACAAATTCATAGACAAATTGTTAAATGAACAAAGGCCTGGTGCCTCTACGCCACCTCCGTATGTTCCTCTTCCTGCTGCTTTTCCTCTTGCTGATGCTATTCCTGCTCTACCTGCTGTTGTTCCTGTTGTTCCTGCTCCTCCTAATGCTCCTCTTCCTCCAGTTACTGTTCCTCCACCTATTCCTCCACCCCTTCTTATTACACCAGTAACAGTACCTCCATTGAATTTGCCTGCTCCCTCTCTTCCAAGTGGTCTTGTGCCGCTTGAAGTTGATCAAGGTGCGGGGTCGAAGGTTGTCACTCGCAATACTGTACCACCAGAGAAGAAACGTGATTTGATTGCATGGGCTAAGCATTGTATGGAGTGGGATGATCAAGCTAATGTCTCTGCCGCACTTCATAATATGGATAATTTTCCTGAGAAAAATGTTTTTATTGAAGGTTTAGGGATTGATTTATGTGTAATGTGGGGCAAATTAAATAAAATAGATCTCCCGCAAGGGTTAAGGGATCTAAACACATGTACAGAAACGGTTCCTTCCTTGTCGAAAATCGATATCTGAGGAAGCACGAATTTGTACGAAGGATGCGCTTAGATGGATTTCAGATATGTCAATAACTCCAGTTGAGGTATACGACACATATAGTCAGTATACGCCAGAAATGCAGAGGAAAGTGATACAGGTAATGATAGAGTACCTACAGGATGATTGTGTAAAAAGAAAGATTAGTTGTCCCACAGAGTTATTGAGTATTTATAAGAGATATTTTCCACTTGACACTTCTTTGACTGCTTTAGCGCTCGATTTAGCTCTGTTGCTTAGTAAGCGTTCGGAGTCACCTACTTCTCAGTTGCCTATGAGAGAGGTTCCTCTGACATTTGTCCCGAAGGTTGAGGTTGCGGCCGATGCTGCACAGGGTATAGTTGCTGTGAACATTCCTGCACATTATATATCACAGTTTGTTCACGTCCGTTCGCAAGACAAGAAGTGAATACTATTAGACAATCTATTCCTGATATTAGGAAAAATCCGACAGGATTCTATAAAGAAATAGAGTCCGTCTTGCAGTCCTCAGTATTCACCTTAGGCGATATTGATTTATTATTTCCTGTACTCCTGCCCGTAGATTTGTGGAAACAAGTTAGGACTATAGACGACGTGCCAGGGTTGGGAGATACATGGGCGAATATAACTAGATTCGATGGAGAAAGGCCAGCTGGTGAAAGACCGCCCCAGGTGATACTGACTTTGCCTGATAGAATCATTGCAAAATTGAAAACCATAATTCCTGAGAAAATAATTATTTGGGACAAACTTACGGCCTGTGTTCAAGGGAAGTTTGGGGGTGCTACCGAGTTCTTTAATCGGTTCGCACAGGTATTCTCGGATTTCAGCGGACAAGACTTAGGCACACAGTCTGGGAAAAGGTTATTGGTGGACAAATTTGTGCGTGGATTGCTGCCTGACATCCAGTCACAAATTATGTCTTCTGAGAGCGCTTAGCAGGCAAAGTCCCAATCAGAAGTACTTTATATGGCTCAGTACTACAAGAATCGTGTCAATAATGAAAAAGATAGAGTTGAAAAACGAAAAAGGTCATTTAAAGACTAAAGTGCTATTACAGCAAATTGTTACAGGCCCCAAAGGGGGTAGTTCGCAGATTAGAGGTCAGTATGTTCCACAAGGGAATGTGCCCTTGGGTCCTGTGAACATTAACCAGTGTGCCTATTGTCGACAAGAGGGTCTATGGCGTGCACAATGCCCCGTCCTTTGACAGAGGTCGAATAACATATTATGGAATATGGGTAGACGATGCAGAGCTCGCCCGGGTATAGGGGGCCCTGGTAGAGGTCAGTTTGCACAGGATCCTCAGCAACCTTCACAGGATAATCAGACTCCGAGTGTGGATACTAGGAACATATTTGATCATCCTTCTGCTGCATATTTATCTGAAGAGCTTCCTTTTGATGATATTCTGTTTCGTTAGGATTGCCCGAAGCAGGGTTTGGAACCTACACCTATTACTGTCAATCAGAAAGGTCCCTATGTTGAAAAGGTGGTGGGAAATAGGAAACATTAGTTTTTGATAGATACTGGAGCACAGAAGGGTTCCATTGATCATTCACGGGTTCCAAACATTCCACTGTCAGGGCAAACCAATGTTTCTGTAGGGTTTTCTGGCACGCCAGTTGTTTGTCCGGTTTCTTTTGCCGGTACCCATTTCTTTGGGTCCCTTTATGGACCACGGTCCACTTCTGTTGACTTCGAATTGTGGAGAGAATTTGCTGGGGTTGAACCTGTTAAAAGAATTAAATGCAGTGATTTATTGTTCTTCTGATGGAGTGCGCTTGATGATTTCACCACAGCAATTTTCTGTCTCGCAATTCTTGACTAGACCTTTGCCGCCAGAATTCATTGATGTACCAGAGAGCTTTTCGGCTGTTGACGACAACGATGTCAGTGTTTTACAGATTGAGCCTGTTAAGATAGTTTTGAAACATGGAATTGAGCTGCCACGCATTCCCTAGTATAAGATTTCAGTTGAGGGCGAGCAAGCTTTGAAATGCATTGTTTCTGATTTTGTGCATCGCTGGGTGATTGAGGAAATTTCAGGAAGTTTGTGCAATAGTCCAATTTTACCCGTGTACAAGAAAGGCTATAATGCAATTCCATTCCGTTTCATAATTGATTTATGTGCCATTAATAAAGTCATCGCTCCGCAATTTCAAATTGTGCCTGATGTGACGACAATATTAACCATGATTCCAGCTACAGCTACTTACTTTAGTGTTGTGGATCTAAAGAATGCTTTCTTTAGTATTTCTATACACAAGGATAGTAGATACTTGTTCGCGTTCACCTTAGGGGGACGCTCGTTCACATTTACTCGTGCACCTCAAGGGTACACAGAGAGTCCAATCATCTATAGTAGGGCTTTGAAAGAACAGCTTGGTACCCCTGAATTGCCCTCTACTTGTACATTGCTTCAATATGTTGATGACTTGCTGTTAGCTGCTGACTCTGAGAGCGCCTGTAAGGAGGGCACTGTGTTATTGCTTAATAATTTAGCTAAGCATGGTCACAAAGCTTTGCTTAAAAAGTTTCAATATTGTTGCCAGGAGGTCGCCTATTTAGGCTATCTCCTGTCAAAGGAGGGAAGAAGATTGACACCTGAAAGAATAAAACACATTTCTGGCATGTCTGTCCCAAATACACAGAAGGAAGTTAGAGCCTTCATAGGTTTGGCTTCTTACTGCAGGTTGTGGATCCCAAATTTTTCACTAGTGTTCAAACCGATGTTGGCTTTGACAAAGAAGGGCATTTCTTCGCCATTGCCGTGGAACACGGAACACCAGCAATCGCTTGCTTTGGTCAAAACTGCATTATGCTCTGCACCAGTTTTGGGCACACCAAACTATGAAAAGGCCTTTGTGTTGTTTTTGCATGAATGTGATGGATGTGCTTCGGCTGTATTAACGCAGGAGCATGGAGGGAAGAATAGGCTGTGCGGTCACTTTTCTTCCGCCCTTGATCCTGTAGCATGCGCTTTGCCAAGATGTTTGCGAGCTGTCCCTGCTGCTGCTGCGTCTGTAAAACAGAGTGAGGGAATGGTCCTAGGCCATGATCTAACCCTCATGGTGCCTCACTCTGTAGATGTTCTACTGAACCAAACCCAAACGCAACACCTCACTTCCGCACGGTTGACGAGATATGAATTGATCTTCTTTGCTCCTCACATCCAAATTAAGAGGTGTTATGTTCTTAATCTGGCTGAACTCCTACCTTTCCCGCAAGATACTACTTGCAGCAATGAAGAGTCACATGACTGTCTGTATACTACCGAAGAAGAGACAAAGGGTAGAATTAATTGGAAAGACACTCCTTTGAATAATCCGCAAGGAGAGCTGTTTTGTGATGGCTCCTGCTTTAAATTTCCGGATGGTACATCCACAGCTGCTTATGCAATAACCACATTAAGTACGGTCATGGAAACCAAGCGAATCACGCATAACTCTGCGCAGGCCGCAGAGATTATAGCATTGACCCGAGCTTGTGAACTTTCCGAAGGCTTGCAGTAAACATATACACTGATAGTCAGTATGCCTTTGGGGTGGTTCACAACTTTGGGAGACTTTGGTCAGAGAGAGGGTTCTTGACTTCACATGGTACCAAGATCCAACATGGCTCCCTAATAGTACAACTGCACTCAGCGCTTGCGCTCCCTATTCAGTTAGCCGTTATGAAATGTGCAGCACATCGAAAGATTACAGATGACATAGGAAAAGGGAATGTTTTCACTGATCAGATAGCTAGACAAACTGCTACCGATCTCTTTACGGAGATGTATGTTTCAAGGGAGACTCTAAATGCCTATGCAATGGACGAGGGTGTTGGGTCTGTACAAGATATCTAAGCTGATGCCATGTTAGAAGAATCCAAGAGGTGGGCTGAAGGCTTGGGGAAACTTGATGATGACCGGTGTTGGGAGAACATAGTTGAAGGGAAATGGCTACTCCCTGACGCGTATGTAATGATGATGGTCATCATGGCCCATGGTCCTACGCATGTATGTGCCCAGAAAGTAATGAAAATGTTAGAGAAAGTTTGGGTAAATGACAACATTTCGAAAACTGCCCAACGCTATGTCCAGGATTGCATGATTTGCCTACAGCACAATGTGTGAAAGGGGACAGCATCCACTTTGATTTTATTGAAATGGAACGGTGCAATAATATGAAGTGCGTACTAGTGGTCATCTGTGCTTTTAGTAAATGGGTTGAGGCTTTCCCTGTCAAAGATGCTACAGCCATGACTACTGCGAAAACCATGTTAAAGGAGTACTTCCCACGGTTCGGGCTACCAAGAGTCATCTGGTCGGACAATGGTCCACATTTTGTCACTGCTGTAATTCTGCAGATATGTGCGGCATTACAGATCAACAAACGGTTTCATTCGGCCAGACATGCTCAGAGCACCGGACTAGTAGAAACACACAATGGTATCATCAAGAACAAGCTTGCTAAGACGTGTGCCGGCACTAAATTAAATGGCTGGATGCCTTACCGATCGTGTTATTATCCATGCGTACAACCCCTCAAACTAAGACTAGACTCTCTCCATTTGAGGTGGTAATGGGGAGACCTGCCAATATGTGGAACCTTCCTAAATGTATCTCTTTGAGAAACGTTGAAAATGTATTACTTTCAGATTATTGCAGCCAGTTGACTAAAAAACTGTATTTGATTAATCACCAGGTGCGAGCAGATTTACCTGTGCGATACGAGCACCCGGGCCACAGCATACAACCAGAAGCTGGGTGCTCATCAAGGCATTTGAGCGCTCTTCCTGCCTTGCACCTTGCTGGCAGGGCCCGTTCCAAGTCCTGTTGGTCACCCAAACAGCGGTGCGGGTTTCTGGAAGAAAGAATTGGATCCACGCATCGCACGTCAAGAAACTTCCTCACCCAGTGCCACACGATACTGAAGAAACAGAACCCCTCGCTAACGCTGCAACCAACGATCTCAAAGCAGTAAATAGCGCCGAGAGTGTGTCAGAGAATCTTGCTGAGCCCGTGAGGCTTGGGGAAGCAGCCATTTTGTCTCCACACTCTCCAAAAGTTTTTCATCCGGAAACTGCTGTTTCAAATTCGGCATCTTCACTTGTCTCCGATACGTTGCTTCCAACGGGAAGTGACGACACATTGTTTCCAGATCAATCAGTACTGGGAATAGCAAGGTACAATCTGCGTCCGAGAAAATCGACTTACGGCATGGTTTTGCTGTGCATCTGATAGACTTACGGCACGGTTCGGCTGTGCATTCGGAGAAGGAAAGGATCATTGAGGGCTTGTTTTTGGCCAAATTTGAGAAAGGGGATTCTGTTTGCTAGGGTTGTGGAAGGACTAAGAAGTCGCTCGGCCTGGAGATCGCCAGCAACGAACATTGGGGGTTTCCGTTTGAAGACTACAATGCCTGCCACCGCTACCGCTCATATGGGACTTGTAAATGATGGTGTGACCAACCGGGACAATGGACAATGCACCTGGGCCCCGAAAACGTACTGCTGTGTTTTTATAATAATATTTGGTTTTATAATAGTCACTGTCTTAGGTTTATGGTACCTCGAGGAAACTCATCCTTGTTTCCGACTGACAATGTACCTACTGTTCCTACTCCCTTTGTACATTTGCATACTCTGTCCTCTAGGGACTCTCAGCATAGGCAAAGGCACCACAATAATACTCTGCTACTTATCATGAATGCTACGCATGCCATTTTAATAAGTCTAACTGTTGGGGGTCTCCTCACATTTACCGGAACACAGGGATAAGGGGCTAGGTTGGTATATTCATCCTTTACCTTTGACAACAGCTTGTTATGCTTCTATTAGAGCACTGTTCTTTGGCCGTTGGAACGATAGCATCTCGGGAAACTTTGATGGCACTAATTTTAATAGTTTTGAGAAACGTGTTCTGACTCCCTTAGGATGCTCGCTTTTCGCAAATAGGAGTAAGCCTAACGTTGCTTCTATTAGGCCTTCTGATAGATTGTCTCGTCCTTTCCAATCTTTGATTTCCTTCAAAATGGCTCCGATAGGCAATAAGGATGCCATGCCTCCTTCTTACACTGTTAACCACAGCCCTGATTCAGTTTCTTTTTGCATACAGAGGAATGGTACTCAGTCAATGGGAGATTTTAAAGGTTGTGCCAACGTTGCAAATTTGACTGAGGAAGACAGACCTTTGTATGTAAGCGAACCTGTCTACTTTGTTTGCAGTAATGTAGCATTTCCATGGTTGCCCAGGGATTGGCAGGGAACCTGTTATTTAGGGATCCTGTTACCTGGGGTGTTTATAGCTAGTACAATAGAGGTTTCAAAGGCTCGTCCACGACGGAACGAGAACGGTGACACTCCAGCACAAATCTTGGGAGATATAGCAAAATCAGTTGTGCCATTTTGGGGGCAGATAGCGAATTCCGAAGATATCAGAAGACTAGTGAGAGTACTGGAGAGAACCATCAACCGGACCACAGACATACTCTATAATATGACATTAGAACAGAGAGCGATATGACTAGTAGCGCTTCAGAACCGGATGGCATTAGATGTCATTCTGTCTGAACGTGGTGGAGTGTGTAAATTAGTGGGGTCCGCTTGCTGTGTTTTTGTCCAGATTCCTCCCCAACTATCTTCAAGGCAATACAGAATCTGCACGTCCTTAGTTCAGAAGTGCATGTTCCCGAGGGAAACTGGGATCTTAGGGTTTGGTTCTGGGACTTCTTGGGATATTGGGGTTGGAAGGTACTTTCGGTCTTACTGATTATTTTGGGAATTCTGTTGTTCCTTTGTTGTATTCAGTGTCTTCCTAGTATATGTTCGATGCAAGGGGGATGTTGCGCACAAGCAATAGTTACGATTGGACATAAAGTGTATGCCCCAGATAAAACTTCCAAGGAATATGTGTTAAAAGAAATTTTAGCGAATGACCTGATGGCAATAGATATTTCTGACAGCGATTCAGGGTGCATGGACGATGATGGCTGGAGTTATTTGCAAGGAGATCAGAAGTAGTTTAGCCCTTGGCATAGGCCAAAAGGAGGGTTTGCCAAATGAGAAATTATATCGTGCCTCCTATTGCAATGAATATATGTATATTGGCCTACGCCAAGCTGCTTGTAAGTCACTTGAGAAGAAATCCGTGTTGCAAGGTCCTGACCTTAAAATCAGTGTAAGCCGCCATTTTAGGTCAATCCGCCTTTTTTAGGTTCGCTTTGTAAAGTCACCCTGTGAGTTAAAATGGTGGACGATGTCATTCCGAAATACAACATGGCCGTCTTGACCTCTGTGTGTAATTAATATGTAACTTGCCTGCAGGCCACTTGTTGAGGTCGTGAACTGAGATCTTGTCCTTCGTTGACCTGTGTGTAAAGGATTACTCGCATCAATGAAACTAATCTGCGAGCATATGTTAAGAACAATGTATTCAAATACTGAACTAATAACACTTGTTTAGCTACATTCTATTAATGTTTGAGAAGACCTGCATGGGAAATCCCAAAATACACTGTTGCCGTGTAGGCTTGTTGACGTATGTATTAAAGGCAAACTAGTTACATGTGGATATGCAAACTCGGCATGAACCCTAGATCAGTGATGTATTAGAGGAATATTAACCCGAAGTAGGGTTGGACATCGTGTTCACAAATGGTATAAAAGAGCAATGAATTCTAATATACAGCCTCTCTCACTGAATACACCGGACCATGCTGGAGTCCGCTGTGTTGCACTGAGGGCCGATAGCTATCTGATTATTGTTCTGTTCTTTGTAACTGATTCAGTATAATTTAAAGATCTTCGTATGTTCCTTTGTAACCCATGTTCGGTGTATTTCCTTTTGGGGTACGCAGTCTCAATATTTTGATTTTGTTTTCACATGAAGATGTTGTGCAAAATGCGAATAAAGTATGCCTTGGGGATTGGCCCAAACATACAATATTGCTCACCTGGGTAGAAGATGAAAGAAGACCAACACCCATAATACCAATGAAAGATGCCACCCTCTGCTTCAGAAATAATGGCACAGGGTGTGGTGGAACAAATACAAAGTGCTGGCATATTCTGACATACCAGGCATGAAAGAAGGCACTGCTGTATTAGTGGACCATTATTGAGCTGTGGTTGAAAAGCCTATTTGCAATTTACCTCAAATTGGGGAGGTCTGTTTTCTCTGGTGGTAATAAGTGCACAAGCCCTAGTAGTGCCCCAAAGTGAGGTCCAGATTGGTGATTTCTCAAGGATGAACGGATACATATGACCTAACAGGGCCCTCAACCTTGAACGCACAAAAAGGGGTAACTATAACTCTGCAAAGATGGCCAAAGTGTATGAGGACATACCAGATAAGCATACATTGTTCAGTAGAAAAGATATGTTCTTTACATCTTTGTTTACTCCCGGGTTGCAGGACAATATAAATTCCAAATGGTTTCAAATAACCCGTTGGGAGCTGATGCAGACTGTAAATATGACTGTAACATTTATTAATGCCATTAGGGAAGAGCTGAGAGCAATAAGGCTCACGACTCTTCAAAATAGATATGTCCTAGATCTGATAATGGCCATGGAGGGGGGAATGTGCACAGAAATTTGACCTTATTGCTACACATGCAGACTCATGGTACCCATAGCCACCTTGACAGAACTGCACACAGAAATGGTAGAAGAGGTGGAAGATACTGCAGATGAGGACTGGTTAAACTACCTGTTCTCATGGATACCCACCTTGTTGGTTAATGCATTCAAAATACTGTTGGCCATGCTCCTACTAATACTGTTAGCCTTCTGTGTTCTAAGAATTGCAATAGGCCAATGTAAAATGACTGCTAAAAAGGCAGTAGGGATGAAAATAGTAGTACCCATGGATGCTCACTTGCATGAGAATACACAAATGCATGACCTTCCCCTTTCCCAAGCAATGGAGAGCCCCGTCGCACCTTCATGGACAAAATATATATATCCTCAAGACCCTTACAATCACATTATCTGTAAATCAATGTGCAGAACTACAAACCCTGAGTTTAATTGCACTTATGTTCTAAACAATACGATTGATCGGGCATGCTCTTGTTAACCTGTGTCAATTTCACTCATCTGGGAACGAATGCAAATAACTATAATTCAGGAAGCTAACAGCACTAATGTTCAAATATTACGACTGGGCAAGATCAAATCATCCTTCGGACATACAAGGTGGTCTCTGATCAAGCCAGATTACCATGATCTGTCTAAAAACTGATGCAAAGAACTCCTTTACCTGGAACACAGTACCAAACATGCTTGGTTAGACTTGTGCTAGTTTCCGGCAGATATGCACTACTCCCTCCAATCTGAGGAGCTCTCGAGTACACTCAGCTCCTGGAAAGGAACAATAATGTTATACAATTTCACAATTCAAACCATAAACTATGACAGGAATACCCACCCACCTGCTGCAAACTATTACCTGGGACCCGGAAATTGGGTCCACCAGCACTTATAACCAAGCTTCTGGTACATACTGACTCTGTCCCCGCATGTCATCGGAAGACACTCTGAAGTAGGCAGGGAATCTGACAGAGAATTTCTCTCAGAGAACTAATGTTCCTTCTAGAATAGACATGCTCAACCCAGCTGATACAGGAAGGAATTCAGAAACAGTGGTCTCTAATAATCCACACAGACACTCACACTTACGAATATGCTTGCTCTCTCCTCTACACCAACATACATTAGAATGCAGCTATACCCCTGGATCAATTTGGCCTAGCTCCACACTTACCTATTCACCTCCATGAACACCTCAACAGTCGTTACTACTCAGCTATACCCCACACAGAAAATCAGCCTAGCTGCACACATAATTTCATACACAAGCGCCACCACCACCAGAATAAAGACCCTGAGGTCAACAGCCTTGCTGCACAGATTCTACTGACTTCACACAGCCACCACATCTACCATCAGAATGCAGCTACACACTGCAATGGTTTCACACACAGTAAGTGTAACCAAGCACTCAATACTATCCTACTCTCTCCACTGACCTGGACTATAGTCCCTGAGGGCGTTCAACCAACAGCGCTTTAAGATCATACCAATGGTATATAAGGCGCTATACAAATGCAAAATAGCATAACATAACATAGCATAACAACTGCACCGAGCACTGGGTATATTGTTATTCCAATTGGGAGTGCTGCTACATGACCTGGAGTCAGATAAACACAGGGGTAGTTTGAGGTGGTGGCTAAAATATGAATACCGAAAGAGCCCTTTGTGGGGGAGAGCAGAAGGAAGAGTGTGGTTGAGGACTCGACCAGAGGTGGGAAAGTTGGGAGGCAGATAAACACATCATCCATAGCTTCTGCACCTCCCCCGACCCAATACCACACAGGAGAGAAACGTTACTTACTGAGGCAACCGTACCACCCCTATCCCGGGCAGAGACCATTTTTCATGAAGACGCAAAAATAGGAACTAACGTTGTAACAGTAACAAGAGCATGCATTAGACACACAGCCCACATGCACTCCATATGAAGATCCACAGACACTAGATACAATATGCATTTATACATGAAGAATATTAACATAGCATCCACACATCATGAAGATCACTAACAGAAGTAATGTACAATAACAGAAATAATGTACAAGTTAAATGCAACATGAATAACACAGGGATATAGCTCACTAACATAGAAACAGGCAGTCATCTTCGTTAAAATGGAAGACACAGCATGCTTTTAACTAAACAGAAGGCCTCAAGACTTTAAGAGAACTCAAAATGCTGATACCACCAAAATATAGATCTGTGCAGAGCTCGGACAGTGGCCAGCAACCTAAGCCAAGGTTACAATGAATAAGGGAGGATAGGAATGGAGGAGCAAAGGTATGAGATAACAATTCCCAAGAAGCCGGCAATTTATTCTCACATTAAGAGCACAACCTGTGTTTGTTAGCCAGATGCAAGGACACAGTAAGCCGAAAAGCTCCATGAAGGATAACTCAAGAGTGTCTCTAGAGGCAACAAAAACTACAGCACACATGGTAATAGTATTCTAAGGGCCTCATTACATGGTAGGTGCAAAACCAAGGTGCTATTAGCACCATGGTTCATGCCGGTAATTTACCGATTCCGCCATGGCGGAATGGGGAATTACCACCCCATTCCGAGGTTGGCGGGGCGGTAATTCCCCATGCCGCCATGGCCCTTCCCCATTCCCATTTTTGCCCCATAGGGCATAAAGGGAATGGGTAAGGCGCTAATTACGGTACCGCATATTGCGGTACCGTAATTAGCACCAAGGTCCCTTTGCGGGTCCCTACTTTAACGGCTGGTCTACACCAGCCGTTAAGGTCGGGTCCCGCAAAGGGACCTCGTAGTAAGGCGGTAAGGGTTAACAGTCACTGGTAGCATTACCGGTGACCGTTAACCCTTACCGCCTTCCGTGTAATGAGACCCTAAAACTTAAATAAATAGGAGGTAATTCAATTTCATTCACAGTTTCATCAAACGTGACCCATAATTGGAAGACACTGACTATTCATTAGAAGCAAACACAGATAGAACATCTGCCATACTCCCTACTCGTACACACAGAGATGAGATGCCACACAAGATCAAATACAAAGACATCACCCAGGCTCATGTACTAGTAACGAGGGAGGGTAGCTTTTGTAATGAACAATAAACAGTCCATGGGCGTCTTTCTCACTAATATACATCTTGCTCTTGTCATGATGACCTGTCAAGTTTCCAAGGTTGGGTAGTCAGAAACCAACCAATCAAAACCCTCAATGAGATCCCACCCATGAAATAGTTTGCCAACCATTCACTTGGTATAGGGATAATGCATTTTTGACTTTCATCAATTTAGAGGTGGTTCCAAGTGGAGCTATCAGATTTGCGTAACCCAATTAAACATTTAATACATATAGAGTGTAGGTGTAGCCACCTCCACTAACCAATCCCATGATCCCCATAGGTGTTTGTAACTACGAATATGTTATGATGTCAGAAATAACACATCTTTTGTGTTTAACCAATTGTTTTCTGGTTATCCTCTGAGAAAAACACGATTCTAATGCTTGTACCCTATCCCTGTTTTATTTGGATTATAATGAAGCTGGATTTGGATTTGCACTTTGTCTACTTCGTCTTTTAGTCCGATTTGGATTGACTCAGCTGTGTAATTGGGACTTTCCTGGTCCATCTTAACATCAGGGAGACACATGAGGTCCGAAGTTACTGTGCCCTACAATCCAGGTTCAGGTTCTATGCCTGTAGACAACCCTGAGGTCACTGAGTCATGTGCCGCAGCAGCAGGCACTTCAATGGCTACTCAACCCCCTCCGGCAGGAACAGGCATCTCTGTAGTCTCTGGATCTGGAATGGGTAAGTACCGGCAGAGACACTCTCATGCAATTGTCAACCAGAAGAGCCCCATCACCCATGGCCACCAGGGCTGGTACCCAAGCTGCTTCCTTGGCCCTTGATCATGTGACCAAAGTGATAATTTCAGCATCAGGTCTATTGTTGCCTAACATACAACCTATTGGAATGGCATATTTTACAGTGACGTGGGGTTGTGAGGTTCCCGCTCCAACTGAACTCCACTATAGCCAGTGGGCATTGGGTGAGACCATCAAATCCCCTGACTAGTATGGGATGATCAGGGATGATCTGGTCCTCTTGCACCCTCTGTCATCGGACAGAGGTGATACTCATAGCAGTAAGACAAACTGCTGGGGCTTTGTTCCCGTTAATGTAAACGTGGTCCAAAAATATTTCTGTGTTAGTGAAAACTGGCGCCTCGATGCGAGACCCAGTAGCTTTCCCACTTTGGGATACAAGGTTGCATTCAGCCAACCCCAGGATGAGTGGGAGTTTATCGTCTAAGATGCCCATGTTGACTATATCTCTTTCTTCTTCTATTAGCGTACTGCTAACTACGGCCAGTTTGGGTCTACCTTTGCATGCAGGTTCTCGCTACCTTTGTTTCCGGGAATATGCAGCTAAAGCAGCCCTGAAAGGTTGTGAGTGTGGACGCCCCAGGATTAGGGGTACCCCTTACTTTCCTTTTTGCCAGAATGGCTAATGTAGGTGATGGGGTTATTGCCTCTGACTGTTGGTACCCTTTCTTGACAAGAGGGTGCAAACATTTGTCCTTACCCTCTTTCGATTTATGTTTCTCAATCCCCTTGCAATCTAGCTTCGATACGCAGCCTTTTTCTGGACCCGAGTAGCCACAAAGCAATTGGCAGCTTTTGCAAGCTCCAGAGGGAGTAACTTTCATTAATTACTTGCAACATCTATGTTTTCCTGTGTTCAAATGACCCCAAGCAGTAGCATACTGAGCAGGAGGTCAGACAGGGACATTTGTCAGTGTAATGCCTGTCCCGTTCGGCACCCAACGGAAAAGGTGTCCAACTGGTAGGACAATGTGTGTCAAGCAATTCCTGCTCAGCACGCTAATTGTCCCGAAAACATGCCCACAATCCTTTCCGAACGGTACAGGTGTCCTGCTGCCAGGACAATGCTCCAAGGAGCTCCGGCAAGTAGAGGATCCTCACATTGCTCTGTGTCAACAGAGCACTACACTGTGAGTCACTAGTCTCTGATGAGAGGGAGGGGGCAAGTATTAGCAGGGACCTTTGTCCCTTTAGAAATGTGTATGGGAGGGAGTGATCAGAAGTGAGAAGGGTGCAAAATGTTGCAATTTTTATGAAATAATGACTATGGGGGTCATTCCGACCGAGGCGGTAGGGAGTTAATGGCACGGGTAAGGATGCCGGTGCCGTTAACCCCCTACTGCCACATTCTGATTTCCCTTAGCGGGTCCCACTAGGAACGGCTGGTCTGACCAGCCGTCCTTAGCGGGACCTGTTAAGGGACCATGGAGCTATTAACAGGCCCGCAATTTGCGGGCCCGTTATTAGCTCCTTCCCCATTCCCATTGAGCCCTATGGGGGCTCAAATTGCAATGGGGAATGGTTTTCTGAATGGGAACTTACAGGGTCCTCCAAGGTTCGAATGACCGAATGGAATGGTTGCTAATAGCACCATGGCTACCTCCAAACTCGGAATGACCCCTTGTGGCTTTAAAACCCAAGGAGGATTTGAGAGGCTCAAGTTAATCCACATGATGCTATTGTGACTTTGCATTCAGGATGGGGAGAATAAAACTAAAGCCATACTTTCATTCCTCAACATATTTCTATGACAATGGCCCTCATTACGATACTGGCGCTAAACCATGGCGCTATTAGCACCATGGTTGGTGCCGGTATCGTAACGAGTCCGCCAATGTTCAATGGGGAATTACTACCCATTCCAAGATTGGCGGGGCGGTAATTCCCCATTGAACATTGGCCCTTCCCCATTCCCATTTTTGTCCCATAGGGCTCAATGGGACTGGGGAAGGCGCTAAGTACGGTACCGCAAATTGCGGTACCATACTTAGCACCAAGGTCCCTTTGCGGTCCCTACTTTAATGGCTGGTTCAGGTCGGGTCCCGCAAAGGGACCTCGTAGTAAGGCGCTAATGGGTTAACGGCATTGCAGCCTTTTCGGCGCCGTTAACCCATTAGCGCCAGGGTCGTAATGAGGCCCAATGTATGTAGTGTACAGTTAGTTTACTATGAAATGCTAGCTTATTATGTAATGTGGGTTGTTTTCAAGGCATTGCCAGAAATAACTATTTGACATTTCAGCCAGGCTCAAGCTGCCCCAATATATGATCAAGCACATGAAATGTAATGCAAAACCTTAATAAATATCTATATCAACTAAACCTGGGAAGATGTGCACAGTTAACCTGGGAAGCTGTCCCATTATATGATCAAGCACATGAAATGTAATGCAAATCCTTAATAAATATCTATATCAACTAAACCTGGGAAGATGTGCACAGTTAATTAAATCAGTTTCACTATTTAACCAAAGTGTGGGATCCTGGGCATTTCATTTAATCACTTGGTCCTCATTACAAGTTTGCCGGTCCGGTAACGACAGCACCGGTAAGCTACCGGCACCATTGTTAATGGACCAGCAAACTATGAGTTCTGCTCCCAGGTGCCTTTCCGCCTGCCAGGTCTGACATGGCGGGCAGACTAGCATCCACGAGCAGACCTCGACGGATGCACCGGCATCATCCATGAATGGTGACGGTGCATCCGGCCTCCCCATTCCCATGGAGTACAATGGGACTCAAATGGGAATGGGGAGTAATAATTACCGGCACTCGGCAATGGGGATTTACCAGGTCCACCCAGGCTGTAATGCCCCGATAAGTCCCCATTGCTGGTAAATTCATGACTCTGGCGGCAGTTGTGCGGGTATTTACCAGCATGGCTACTGCCAGGGTCATAATGTCCCCCATTGTGAAGCTCTGTACATGATTCCGATTAACTTCGAAGCTCATGTTAATATATCATGCTATTATAATAAAAAGCCTAATGACTATAGAGTCGCTTCATATATAAGAATAGTGCAATGTAGGCATTGTACACCACACAGTTATTTGTCACCTGGCTTACTTATGGCAACTTATTCTCAAGTCACTTCCATGTTGCATCCACGTATCAAAGACTAATGATTCTCTTTGCAATGTCTTTTTCTGTGAAGTCACTACTGTTGGTGCATTCCATATGCAAATTGGGAGGTTTCCATGTATTTTGCCCCAGCGTGGCTGGACAGAGCTCTAATAGATGGATTTCCTGCATCTGCAATGATCCTGCAGTTTAATATTTATTATGTGTAAAAATGCCATCTGCCACTAATGTTGTCAAAAAAGTAGATTACGGCAGGGTTGGGCAGTTTGGGGGTGTTGAACCCACTGAAAATATCCTTCCCCTTCTCATAGGTTTGGACTAAGTCCTTGGGGCTGGTTGCGCCTAGGCTCTCTGTGGGAGCCACCGCTGGAGATACTTCTCCACTTGAAGTCTTTGTGGACACTTTTTGGGCCCCGACCTCCAGCTTGCACAACATCATGTAGTTCTCTTGCTTTTGTTCCTCCAGGACCCTCTTTTCCCTGTAAGTCGGTAGAGACTGTCTGTGTTGACTGCTGCAACTGTCTCTCATGGCCTGGCTGAAGCGCAGGAGCTGCCCGATGAGTGCGATCGGTGGGATGCTCATGACCCATGGGACACTACAGTGCTCACCCGGTGGGAGAAATGCTGAGAAGCTCTATTGCTCTCCTCAGCAGTTTACATGACCCCAGCTGTGTTTGCAATAGGGCTAGGGGATCCAGCACACTGCTTGTTACTGGATAACCCTGCCCCCCTAAGCTTCTTCAAAAGCTTGGGAGCTTTTCGGCAGTTTGGCCTTCTTAAACTTACCGCCATGAGGGAGACACCTATCTCGACAGAGGTCATGCAAGACAGTTGCTGCAATGGTCTGCTTCGTGCTCATGTTGAGTTCTATGGTGGTAAAAAGAACTTGACAGCACAAACTAATGTTAACTGCACACATTTTTTTTGGCTGGCTAGGCTGAAAGCACAGTCTGTTTCAAATCCCACCGCTGTCTTCAGTGGGAAAAATTAAATTCTGCCTCGCAGAAGTACGAGGATGAATAGGGGTAAAATAGCCCACTCAGCCCTCAGACATCTACAAACCAAAACACAATGCAATCATAAAGGTAAACCATGGAAAATCAAGAGATATACCTCCTTTGCCTTTTGTGGTAACGTGGGCCGAGGGAATGCTGTAGTGTTAAGAGGGGTGTGAATGAGAACCAGTAGTGACCCAAACAACACAGAATCACAGTCCCCCCAAAAAAGGGAATGTGCAATCATGGTTCCATAAAAATATAAACACTTTAATAAAAAACACCATCTGCACGTATAACTAAAGATATTACTATACACAAACTCACCCCAGAGGAAAGAACTGAGAATGTGAAACAGACTGGAGAATGTAGCACTCTGAGTGTAGTTCCCAAGGTGGTAGGTAAGGTACTGCCATTAAAAGGATATTTGTTGAAAACAGGAGCAATCATGACCTAAACTGTCTCTAGGGTCCCAGTGGACCATGGGGGCAGTTCAGTGTCTCCCTACCTGGATTCAGTTCTTGGTTGGGTGACGCATCAGACCTGCAGGGTAATTCATAGAATTCAGCGCACAAGTGCGCGTGCGATAGTCTGCGCCAGCCGCGTGCGCCAAAACCGAATCCGGCGCACAGCGTATTCATGGATTTTAGCTTCCCCAGGCAGCCGTGGCGCACAGTGGCGCAGCGACTCGCTGCAGCGCCAGTTACGCCCCCAGGAACGCCCCTTGCGCTGGGAAATCTCATAAAAATCACAAACCAGCGCAAGGGGCTGCGCTAACCCTGGACCATCACGGCAAGCGGCCCATGCGATTTTCAAGGGTGCGCGGGAAGTTTCACACGTCAAATCCCAGGCTACGTCCATTTCAGGGGTGCGCGGGAAGTTTCACACGCGAAAAGCTAGGCTACGGGAATTCCAGGGGTGCGCGGGAAGTCCCACACGCGAAAAGCCAGGGTACGTCCATTACAGGGGTGCGCGGGAAGTTTCACACGCGAAAAGCTAGGCTAGGGGAATACCAGGGGTGCGCGGGAAGTCCCACACGCGAAAAGCCAGGGTACGTCCATTACAGGGGTGCGCGTGAAGTTTCACACGCGAAAAGCTAGGCTACGGGAATTGCAGGGGTGCGCGGGAAGTCCCACACGCGAAAAGCCAGGGTACGTCCATTACAGGGGTTCGCGGGAAGTTTCACACGCGAAAAGCTAGGCTACGGGAATTCCAGGGGTGCGCGGGAAGTCCCACACGCGAAAAGCCAGGGTACGTCCATTGCAGGGGTGCGCGGGGAAGTTTCACACGCGAAATCCCAGGCTACTTCCATTTCAGGGGTGCGCGGGAACGTTTCACACGCGAAAAGCTAGGCTACGGGAATTGCAGGGGTGCGCGGGAAGTCCCACACGCGAAAAGCCAGGGTACGTCCATTACAGGGGTGCGCGGGAAGTTTCACACGCGAAAAGCTAGGCTACGGGAATTGCAGGGGTGCGCGGGAAGTCCCACACGCGAAAAGCCAGGGTACGTCCATTACAGGGGTGCGCGTGAAGTTTCACACGCGAAAAGCTAGGCTACGGGAATTGCAGGGGTGCGCGGGAAGTCCCACACGCGAAAAGCCAGGGTACGTCCATTACAGGGGTTCGCGGGAAGTTTCACACGCGAAAAGCTAGGCTACGGGAATTCCAGGGGTGCGCGGGAAGTCCCACACGCGAAAAGCCCGGGTACGTCCATTACAGGGGTGCGCGGGGAAGTTTCACACGCGAAATCCCAGGCTACTTCCATTTCAGGGGTGCGCGGGAACGTTTCACACGCGAAATCCCAGGCTACTTCCATTTCAGGGGTGCGCGGGAAGTTTCACACGCGAAAAGCTAGGCTAGGGGAATACCAGGGGTGCGCGGGAAGTCCCACACGCGAAAAGCCAGGGTACGTCCATTACAGGGGTGCGCGTGAAGTTTCACACGCGAAAAGCTAGGCTATGGGAATTGCAGGGGTGCGCGGGAAGTCCCACACGCGAAAAGCCAGGGTACGTCCATTACAGGGGTGCGCGTGAAGTTTCACACGCGAAAAGCCAGGGTACGTCCATTACAGGGGTGCGCGTGAAGTTTCACACGCGAAAAGCTAGGCTAGGGGAATACCAGGGGTGCGCGGGAAGTCCCACACGCGAAAAGCCAGGGTACGTCCATTACAGGGGTTCGCGGGAAGTTTCACACGCGAAAAGCCAGGGTACGTCCATTACAGGGGTGCGCGGGGAAGTTTCACACGCGAAATCCCAGGCTACTTCCATTTCAGGGGTGCGCGGGAACGTTTCACACGCGAAATCCCAGGGTACGTCCATTTCAGGGGGGCGTGGATAGTTGAACACGCTACTCCAATCGTTGGGTCTTCACAGGTCTTCCCTGTACAGCCTCCACGTCCCCTGCATGCAGTCCACACCACAGGGGATTACCCTGCACACCTGCTCATGACTCCCACCCCCCAGCAGTCATGGGGCACCCTCCACCAGGCCCCCACCTATGTCCCACTCATGCCTCCCACCACCCCCACCCCCCAGCACTGTGGGGCACCTGCCAGCAGGCCCCCACTTATGTCCCACTCATGCCTCCCACCACACCCACCCCCCAGCACTGTGGGGCACCTGCCAGCAGGCCCCCACTTATGTCCCACTCATGCCTCCCACCACACCCAGCCCCCAGCACTGTGGGGCACCTGCCAGCAGGCCCCCACTTATGTCCCACTCATGCCTCCCACCACACCCACCCCCCAGCACTGTGGGGCACCTGCCAGCAGGCCCCCACTTATGTCCCACTCATGCCTCCCACCACACCCACCCCCCAGCACTGTGGGGCACCTGCCAGCAGGCCCCCACTTATGTCCCACTCATGCCTCCCACCACACCCACCCCCCAGCACTGTGGGGCACCTGCCAGCAGGCCCCCACTTATGTCCCACTCATGCCTCCCACCACACCCACCCCCAGCACTGTGGGGCACCTGCCAGCAGGCCCCCACTTATGTCCCACTCATGCCTCCCACCACACCCACCCCCCAGCACTGTGGGGCACCTGCCAGCAGGCCCCCACTCATGTCCCACTCATGCCTCCCACCACACCCACCCCCCAGCACTGTGGGGCACCTGCCAGCAGGCCCCCACTTATGTCCCACTCATGTCTCCCACCAACCCCACCCCCCAGCAGTCATGGGGCACCCTCCACCAGGCCCCCACCCATGTCCCACTCATGCCTCCCACCACCCCCACCCCCCAGCACTGTGGGGCACCTGCCAGCAGGCCCTCACTTATGTCCCACTCATGCCTCCCACCACACCCACCCCCCAGCACTGTGGGGCACCTGCCAGCAGGCCCCCACTTATGTCCCACTCATGCCTCCCACCACACCCACCCCCCAGCACTGTGGGGCACCTGCCAGCAGGCCCCCACTCATGTCCCACTCATGCCTCCCACCACACCCACCCCCCAGCACTGTGGGGCACCTGCCAGCAGGCCCCCACTTATGTCCCACTCATGTCTCCCACCAACCCCACCCCCCAGCAGTCATGGGGCACCCTCCACCAGGCCCCCACCCATGTCCCACTCATGCCTCCCACCACCCCCACCCCCCAGCACTGTGGGGCACTTGCCAGCAGGCCCCCACTTATGTCCCACTCATGTCTCCCACCAACCCCACCCCCCAGCAGTCATGGGGCACCCTCCACCAGGCCCACACAGATGTTCCCCTACCAATAGGAAATCACAATACAGATCCCAGGATCCCATGGGCAACCACATCCCACCCCATGTCACCCCAGTCCATACACACATCCAAGGTACACATCCATTCAAAAATCAAATACCCATTACATGATACATAACCAATGAGCAGTATGCGCATGAGTCCAAGTCCGTCAGACTCACACAATGGCAACACATGACTGTGAAAACCCAGATTGTGACAGTCAACAAACCAATGAGAGAAGTCCACACAATAGAATCAAAAGAACAATGTATTAAAATGTAAGAAGGAAAAAAAAAGAAACACCTAAATGAATACACAAAGTAACAGGTAAAAAAAAAAAATCTAATGAAAGGTGAAATCCAAAAGAACGGGTGCAAAGTCAATCAAAATGGAAATCAAAAACAAACACATTGCCCCATGGCCCAAATAATAAAATCGAAAATATCCACAAACTATGTACAAAGATGATTGTCCGGGTCCAATATCCCTAAAAACCATAAAATGAAACCTACCCAAAACCTAACTAATGCTAACTATATACAAAAAATGTGGGCCATTGTCCAATCAACCCAAATAATAAATAAAAATAAAGGAAACCTACTATCTACATAACTATATACAAAGGCGGCGGGCCAGTCCTGCGGCTCACTGAGAGATGTTATGGGCCAGGGCATCATCGAACTCCCTTTCTATCTCCCCGAGGCGTTCCTCCTCAATGGCCCCGAGGGCCCGCAGGGCTGACGCAGTGTCCACCTCCAAGCCCCTGCGGATCTCCTCGAGGCACTCGGCACGCCTCAGGGCCCTCTGCATGGAGTCCACCGCCCTGACCATAGCGAGCCGCCCCTCTTCTGCCCGCCGCCTCTCCGCATCTATTGCGTGGCCTAACCGCTGCCACACGGAAGACACATTCTGTCCAGGGTCCTCCTGCCCTCCAGCCGATGGCTGCCCCTCCGATGTTGATGGCCCCGAGCCATGACGCCTCCCACGTCGCTGCCGCTGCCTCTGCAGCCACTGCCTCTGCCAGCACGATGGCATCCAGGCTGATGGTATCCACCGACGCCGTCGTGCACGTGCCCTGCCTGATGATGCCGGCACATCCTCCACCTGCAGGGGTCCAGTTGCCATGGTGTCCACACCAGCTGGACCACCGACTCCCGACTGTGGCAGGGATGGGATCCCCACTGAGCCGGCTGCATTGGTCGGGGCAGGTCCACAGGGGGCCCTGGTGTCAACTGGGCCGGAAGACGGCAAGGAGAACGACCGGCGCATACTTTCCACAGAGGAGGAGATGCCCGACACATTGGCCATCACCTGCAGAAAACCCGCGCCAATGGCAGATCCCAACTGGGCCACGTCGGCACGGTGCTCTTCGTGATGATGTGCGTGCTCCTCCCGGGAAGCACGCACGTCATCACGAATGACCCCCGTGCGCAACGCGACCCCAATCAGGACCTTTTCCATGCGCCCACGGGTCCCCTCGTCCGCAGGTGGAGGGGAGTCAGATGACATAGACACCCCCTCCACCTGCGGACGGGCCTGGGACGGGGCATCCATGCTGGTGCATGGTGGTGCACTCACAGGGTCAGGGACAGCGACATGCACAGGCACCTCCACGGCGACCTGTGCTGCCTCCTGCCCCTGGACTGCACCACTTGCACCAGCAGGGATGCCCCCACCAGGCCTCAGGTGTGCCTCAGTCTCGGCCGCCTCCTCCTCTGTAGAAACCACCAACCTGGATGGCTCCTTGCCCTCTTCCGCTGTAGCTGGCCCCTGTGGGGGCTCACCCACCCCTTCCGCCGCAGCCGTGGGGGCATCCCCGCCGTCTACCTCCACAGCGCCGTCTCCGCCCTCTCCATCACTAGCCGCTGCATAGAGGGAGACATAGAACACAAGCATCAGGGCACTGTACAATGGTCCCCTACACAGGAAGCAATATCAGATGACTGGCAATGGTAAAGTACACTTCTATCATGTCCCTCCACAACACATGGGTCAGGCAATACACACACGCAACACCCATGGTCCATGGCATGCACATCAACATACATGTCCACTGCACTCTTCTAAAGTACGATGTCATGGAACTCACATGCATCATTGGTCATGCAAATCACACGCACACACTTCACCTCTGTCACATCCATGTGGCCTCGTACATCACAAACACAGTGGATACAAGGATGATTAGGCAGCATCAGTGAATCTGTACAGTGTCACAGACATGTGTCATGCATCCATGCCATTCAAAAGTCACAGACATGCAGGTCAAGCACACCGACCTTGACACCATACATGTACCTGGCATCAGCATCCATCCCTCACCCACACCCATGTCCACGAACATACACTTGCATGCTCACATGTGTCCAATCTGCATAGGCCTCCTCAGGTTGCATAGCAACACATACAACAACCATGTGATCCACAAATTACTGGTCGCACATGCATCGCCATGACAACACTGCACACATACATGCCTACAAGGCCCATTCCACACATACAGCATCACACAACCAGCACACTGCAACATGCACTGTCTCACACAGCAATGCCTGCACACTTACCGCTCAACTCCAGACGGGTCTCCCTCTCAAGGACCTGGGAGTGGAGCGCTGGGTGTATGCGTGCCAGGACCCTCATTTGGATCGAACTCATGTGGCCCCGGCCCCCCTCCACGAGGCGCCGGGCCTTTGAGAGGGTCCTGGACCTGCAGTCCTCCCAACGCTTCCTGACATGTGGGTTGTCGCGGACTGCCACCCCCTCCGCGTTGATGGCAGTCACGATGTCGTCCCAGATCCGAGTCCGTCCTTCATAGTTGGCGCGGCTACTTCCGAAGAGGGCATCATACTGCCCCAGGACTCGCTCCACCAGGACCCCAACCTCGGTGACACTGAAGCTGGGGCCCCTCTGCCTCTCTGGCTGGGGGTTGCCAGTGGTGCCAGATGTTTCAGTGCCCGACATGGCAACCCCAGAGGCAGGAGTGGGTGGGCAACTTGGTCCTGGGGCTGGGCTGTGGAGTGGTGTTCTTCCAGTCGGGAGTCTTCAGTTCCAGCAGGGGTGGACACAGCAACTGTACGCCTGCAGATGGCTGATGTGCAGGCACCAAATGGCAGGGCACGGTGGCAGCAGGCAGGCAGGCAGGCAGGCAGCAGCAGATGGCACGTGGGAGGCTGCTCGGGGCACTGGGGGGCAGTAACTCGGCCTTCTGGGCAGGAGCGTGGTCTTCCGTGTGTGAACGCGTGGCCAGCTTGATACGGAGTGAATTGGCACGTGAAAATCATGCACGTCTGCGTGGAATCCGAGGAAAGGCCCTCAGCGCGTAAGCACGTCAGCACGCGTACGCGATTTCATTGGTCCAAAGGGCCAGGCGCGTAAGCGCGCCTATGACGCACGGGTGTTTCCCAACACACGTGATTGGTCCAAAGGGCCAGGCGCGTAAGCGCGTCTATAACGCACGGCCGTTTCCCAACACGCGTGAAAGAAACACAAGCCAGTGTCAATGCGTGTGATTGGAGGCTGGCCCTTCAGCGCCTACACGCGGAAGTGACGCAGGACCTGTGGGCCTGCATAAAAGGTACATGTAGAACGCCATTTCCTTGTACGTGCTTTTCGTGGAGAGCGAGTTGGTGTATTCTGTACTTCTTGTCAGTTGACACGCGATTTACTTCACGGCGTTCAAAGGTCGTACTCCCTGTTACCTCTGACAGCTTTTTCTCTTTTGCTCTTTTTCCTGGGCCTGTTTCCTCACACAGCGTTCCCTTCTACTGTTGTCCTGTCTCCTCAGACAGCGTCCCATTCTTCTTTTGGCGGGGGTGTTGCCAACGCGCACACGCGCGTCTTTTTGACGCATTTCTCCCTGGCAGACGGTGAGTTGCGCACTCATCTATCATCTGTGCTTGCCCTGTGTGTCACGTACCTCTTCAGAGGTCAATCTAGGCTGCGTGTGACACGCATACGTTCATTCTTGTGTTACTGGATGCCACAGCGTAGTGCAGGGTTTTTTATACGCACACGTGGTCTAGGAGGGGTATCGTGCACGTTCCTTAACTTTTTTGGGGTGCCTGTGCATTGCGTGACCCGTCATCTTTCCCCAGGGGTGTCATATAGCCTTGCCACTGCACTAGGGTATGAATACCATCTGGTACCCAACCCCTTTGACACCCAATTGCCCAGGACAATTGTGCACACCCACTCCCATACGCACAATAACATCAGTGCCATGGTTGGGAGGCGTGCAAGCCGTAAGGGTGGCAAAGGTGGCCGAGCCACACGTGGTGGCCGTGGAGGATGTGGGACGTGGTTGTGACTTGCAGGGTGCCCCTGTCCCCCCCAGTCTGGAGGACCAGTCAGGGACACCCATGCCCCCCTCCCCCCCCAGGTTGAGGGTCATGTGGCTGATACCAACCCTGATCAGCCCTTGTTGGACCAGCCCTTTGTGGCACCAGACCTGTCCGAGGGTGACTCCATCGCTGACATCCAGGTCAGCAGGTCCACTGCACGTGCACCGGTGCACATTGGTGTCATCAGGACACGCACATCTATGCCAGATAGGTCATCTGCTGCCCCCCGTGGGCAGGGTGTGGCTCCATCCACCCCACCTCTCATACACCCTGCCAAGACTGTGTCGGTCCTAGTTCATGCACCTCAGATCAGGCCTGACCCTATCCCTCTACCCCCAATGCCTGCACCTACTCCCATGCTGAGTGTGCAATCCCACACACCCAGTACTGAGTCCACCACGGCTCCTGCCCCTAGTGTCCACAGCGGCGTAGGACACTCTGGATCCCCACCCCCTTCCAAGCGGAAGAGGAAGAGTGCACGTCCGGCACAGGCTGATGCCCCAGGCACGGCTGCACAGTCCGGCCCATCAAGGAAGCCCAGTTTCACAGACGCCGAACTGAATGCACTTGTTCAGTATGTGTCAGACCATGATAGGGAAATGGTCATCGTTGCAGGGTCCAAGACCACACATGCCAGACGCCAGGCACACTGGCAGACCATTGCTGACAAAATAAGTGCCCTTGGAGTAGTGAGGCGCACAGCTAGTGATTGCCAGAAGCGCTGGAATGACCTTAAGCGCAGGGCAAAGGATAAGCTGGCCTCAAGTCATGCCGCAACCTTGGTGACTGGAGGTGGGTCCCCAGCACAGGAAATAGAACTCACACCACACGAGTCCGTAGCTGGTTCCTACGTCACCGAGGGACAACTCCAAGGTGTGGGAGATCTCCCTGATTACGAGGCATCATCCGGTGAGTGCACATGCATGTGTGTTATATCCATGTGCATGGTGTGTTTGCGAAGCCTTCATGTTGGGTGCCTGTCAAGGGGGTGTGTGGCAGAGTTGATAGTGTCACCCATGTGCCTCATCCAGTATGTTCAGTGCAACACCATGTGCCCACACCACTATCCCTACTGCCAACAGTGCACATATGGCCCTACACCATGGAAGTTCCCCTTGAATTGTCATTTTGTCACGACATTGTTGCTCATTCTCCCCTGTCTATTCATCTTATGTCTTACATACCATTCCTACACTTTCCCCCAGCCATTCAAGTTCCATCGTCACATGCCTGACATGCAATGATACCACATGCTAATGCGTCCTCTGTATATACATGGCACTCAACATGCTGTCATACTCTGGAATTTGCCTTGACACCCACCTCCTACCTGTGTGCTCTTGTTCCGTCTGGTTTCAAGCCCCATTCCCTCACACTCCATGCTGCTCTTCATGGTCTATCTTCCCTGACTTCTACTGTTCAGACCATCGTGCCCTACTCACGACACCTGCTTGCAAACAGTCAAATGAGGGCACCCTGCCCTCCAATGCGACCCACCCTATTGCTGACAAGTACATCTGAGCCTACTCAAGGTTAACTCTCACTGACATCTGCTCATACATGCCTTTGCCTGTCCCATGGACCCTTCACATGGTCCCAGTCCTCTCTCCTTGCTCCTCTTCCACCATCAATGGTGTGACCCGTTGGGGTGTACTCTTGGCCTCCTTCCAATCCTCAGAGGCCACAATTGATGTGTATGGTAATGGGAGCATCTCAGTCCAAGGACCTCAGGCCAACCTTATTCTCCTTGACAAATGCTACCCACATCTCATCAACTTCCTTTCCTCTCCTGCTGTCCCCCCTCCTCTCTCCTCATCTATCCTGCACTGCCTCCCTGCACCCTCCCATGATCCTTCTCCGCCTCCCACTCCAACTCCTACACATGCTGCACCTCTGATCTGTAGCACTCCCCGTAAGTCCTACAAGGCTGTCAACCTCCTCCACATTTACACTCCTTACTCTGCCGCTGCATCAGGCATTCCTCCAATATATGTCACTTACATGAGGTAATGCACCTTGACATCCTTGGTCTCATGGAAACATGTCTGACGGCCAGCTCTGTCTGCATCTTTGACACACTCCTACCTGACGTTCAGGAGATCCTCTCCTTGGCCCAGCACTACTGTGCAGGGGGGGGGTGTGCCCTTGCCTTCCCTGAGGGTATTCCTGCCACTGTCACTCCTACGTAGACCTACTCCCCTCTGGAATGGCTTGTGTGACGTCTCTCTCCATCTCACCTCGACATTCACAAACTGTGCGTACTGTGTATCGGAAAACTGGTCAAATGTACTACTTCCTTTCTGAGTGGCCTCACCTCTCCTCCTCACTCATGTCCCCAGACACTGAAATCCTCTTCCTTGGTGATGTACGCATCCACCTGCATGCTTGCTGTCCCCCCCACGTGACTTTTCCGTGACCTCAGCAACTCCCTATCACCCTCCAAACTCCCGTCTGTCCCTACTCATTCTGCAGGGCACACTCTTGATGCTCTGATCTCATCTGACCTTCCCCTCTCCATCCCTCTCTGCACTCCTCTCTCCTGGAGTGATCACTTCCTCCTCTCCTCCCACCTCACCCTCACCACCCCACAGGCAAAGCCACCCTCACCACTGTCACACACCTTCTTGGTATTCCAACCCATGAAGTGTGTGTCAGTCGAGGCTTATGCTGCCAAAATCTCCCCCCCATCCAGCTCCCCCTTAGGCTCACTCCCATCCTGACAGGGCCCACTCCATGCTCCACTCTATGTCAGGTACACTGGAGGTCTTTGCCACGGTCATGACAATCCGCCTGAAGCCCCATGCCAATGCTGACTCCTGGCATGACTCGGATCTTGTGAACCCAAAACACAGGTGCCGGGTGGCAGAGAGGAAATGGCCTGCATCATGCTCATCCTCTGGCAAACTGGCCTGCCGCCTGCTCCAAAGGCAATAGCGTCTCACCCTTCTCACCAAGATGAGAGCCCCAATCCAAGGGCACATATCTGCAGCATCTGACAACTCTGCAGGACACATTGAAATCTGCAAGGACCTTGCCGAGCCAGATGCAGTGTGTACCTCCCCTGTCCCCTCCGAGCCCACAGCACTGCATGACTGTCTCTGTACCCCTATAGGCCACCCCCCCAGCACTTGTCTGCGCCTACCACCATCTGCCCTCGACGTTAAGTCCTACTTACCTTGTACAGCACTTCCAGCCGCAACTTCCCCTTGCACTTCATTGTGCCACCCACCTCTGCACTTGCGTTACATGAATGACACCAGCACCAGTAGGATTGTTGAATGGCATCCCCTTCTGCCCCACCACCCCTCAGTGCTCCGCTGTACCTTCATACATTTCTGTACAGGTGCTTCACGAATGCTATATGATTCCATTACAGGTGATGGGGAGGTGGAATCTCATTGTTTACTGCATTTTGTTAATGTTGACAAGGCACTGTGCATCGTGGCCAATTGGGACTAGCAGATCCATGTCCAACATGTTAACTTCTTGATGTGATGAAGCAATGTCAGGACCAGAGTGGCCAAAATCCAAATTAGTTGCCCTCCTCTCCCTCTTCACTTGGTGGCTATGTCACATGCCATGTGTGTGATGGCATGTGCATTTGACATGGCAATCACCGGCCAATGTGTGATGCCAGTGCTAGGCAGCATGGGGAGCAGGCGTTGCTCTCCATTCTCTGTGTCATCATTGTGTGCCCTGAGCCTCCCCTCCAGACCCAGTGATGGTGAATGCATAGGAGGTTTCCCAGTCATGTGGGACATGTGTCATTGAACTACTGGCTCTGTTGTTCATCAGCCCTTGTTGTATGCCATGGTGCTAATGCCTGTTTCCATTTCTCTCTTTCATGTCTTTGCAGGGGACGACGCACTTGTTGATGCTGGGGATGTGGTGGTGGAGCCGTCCCAGGAGGGCAACCCGGGCCGACCTTCCACAAGTGAGGGACGTGGTGTGTTTGTGGGTGAAAACCCACAAGTGCTGCAGGTCGTGCTGTCGAGGGGTGTCTCTGGGGGTTCCTCCCCCGAGCAGTATTCAGGTGTAGACTCGGAGGATGACACCTATGTGCAGTCGCAGGTGAGTGTTCTTGGGAGAGAATCTCCTCTGTCCGACCCACCTGCAGCCGGGTTATTGCCCTCAATGGGGATGTCAGTGTCGGCAGCTCAGCCTCCGGTGGTTACGGATGCAGGGCCACACCACACAATCTCTGATCCTGTTCCTGGGGCTGCAGATCAGAGAGGGAATGCAGTCCTGCAGCCTGAGGCTTTGCCGGCACAGCAAGGCGCAGTCCGCCTTGCCCCAGGCAGGTGTGGTGCCCGCCAACGTGGTGGCCGTATGCCACCTGGCAATACCGCTTGGGAGCAATCCATCTACGGTATGGCCACCCAACAGGCAGCATCATCCGAGATGATTGCACAGGCCATGGATAGGGTGGCCACTTCCATTGTCCCCCCAGAAAGGCTGATGGAGCGACTGGAGCAGGCTACAGAGTCCATCTGCCAGGCACACAGGGAGGACATGTTGGCGTCCAACATGGACAGGCGGGCAGGACTGGCGACTCTGCGGGAATCACTTTCCATGGAGTCCCAGCGCCACAGGGAAGGCCTGAGGGAAGAATTCCATCACCTCAGGTCGACCCTGTCAGAGCTTGAGGCTTCATCCCATAGAAGGACAGAGGAGCAGCTGGAGCGTCTGACACGGACGCTCTCGGCCGAGATGCAGGCAACTCGTGCGGAGGTCAGGTCATCCCGGAAGTTACTGCATGGGGACCTCCGCATGATTATAATCCAGAACCAGACCTTCCCGACCCGCCTGCTTGCAGCCATGGAGGAGCAAACTCGGGCTTTGCGTGGGCTGCCTCCCATTGTCACACCATCTTCTGAGGCAGCTCCCCCACCTCCTGAGTCAGCTGCAGGGTCTGGCCAGAGCGATAGCGACTCATCTCCCACAACAGAGTAGCCGTGTGGGCCACGAGCCTATGGGGTGTTTTTACTTCCCATGATCCACACAGGTGGATTGCGGCGTGCATCCTGTCCTCGGACCTCATAGGTGCCCCCCCCCCCTCCCCGCCAGCCCTTTCATGGCCATTTTTTCTTATCATATTTTTCTTTTTCAAGTGTGTTGCCTTGTGTGGGTACCTGGGCATACACTGTATTGTGGCTGGGCACATGCAGGCTTGTCCTGAGTTTGGTTTCGATGCTTGGGTACCTGGCATCCACACCCCTCCTGCTTCCGTTTCCATGGGCTTGCAAAGGGTGTGCCCAAGTGACAGCAAATTACACGGTGACATTGGACTCCCATGAGCTGTTGGGCAGTCCATAGTCAATACTGTGTAGACATTCATAGTGTAAATTGTTGTTGCACCTAACTATGCATGATGGTTTGATATGTGCCTCAACTTACATATGTTACTCATGTTTTGCAGGTATTTCACACAGTTCTTCACACGGGCATACTCTCTGGAGTCAGACTACGTGTCGGTAGATGTGCAGTGACACTTTTGCGTGGCGCCATCACTGTACATCTGGACGGTGAGGACATACCAGCACAATCAGGTATTGAGACTACCATTGATTACATGCATTGTGTCTTGTTTTGGTGGGCTTCAGGGTGGGTTGGTGTGTAATTTGATTGAAATTACTCTTACACAGGTGTGTAGTAGTGCCTCCATCACGGTTAGCTGTTCAAGTGCGGCTATGTTCCATTTGGGGCACTGCAATTTGTGACACCGGTGTCATGTTGTGAGGGTCAGTTTGTTTGCTCTCACATACCATGACATGGTGTCCTCTGTGGCGGGACTGTGAAGGGATTGGGTGACATGGCAATGTTGTCATGTAGCAATTCGCCTGTGCCAATGCATTTTTGATGAATGGAGTTGTGTCTTTTCATAGTTATGCATTGCTGGTGTATGTGTAGGTAGGGGTGCACACATAGTGACACTTCCATGTTAACAATCTCAGGCTGATGTGTTTCTGACAGTTTATTGCCAAGAAATTTTGTGACATTGTCAGGTAGTGTCATCATTGATCGTCAGATGGTATGTGCCAGAGCAGTGTGCACTAGCCAGCACTGTGATTCCTAGGTGAAGAAGTTGGCCACCAGTTGCGTACGGGCTGCCTCCCCCCGTGCCCTTTCCCCTCCCATGCGCAGCGGGCGTGCATGTGGTTGTGGATGTGGGGGCACCACCATGTCCACGGGCAGGCCCCGGCGTGTTGCAACGTTGTGCAGGACACATGCTGCCACTATGATCCTGCACACTAGTGGGGGAGCATATAACAGCTGCCCGCCAGAACGGTCAAGGGAGCGAAAGCGTGACTTCAGCACTCCGAATGTGCGCTCCACTATGCCCCGTGTTGCAATGTGGGCTGTGTTGTACCTTACCTCGGGTGGCGTGTTGGGGTTCCGGATTGGGGTCATCATGTGGGGGCTGATAGGGTAGGCACTGTCCCCTGCGGAGGTGGTGATGGGTATCATTAGTGGTGTTGTGACATGACCCTGTATCTGACATGCATGCATGTGCAGTGGCATTCATGCTCACCAAGCAGCCATGTATCTCCATGCCGGCCAGCCTCTAGGTCCCGGCTTAGGGTAGACATTCTGTAGATGAAGCTGTCGTGGGTGGACCCGGGATAGTTGGCATATACTGATGTGATGATTCCCTTGGCATTGCATACAACTTGCACGTTGATGGAATGCCAGTGCTTGCCGTTTCTATAGATGTGCTCTGTTGCCCTGGGGGGACGTAGAGCCACATGGGTGCAGTCAATTGCACCAAGCACTTTGGGGAATTGAGCCACACCATAGAATTCCTGGATGCACGCCCGCCTTTCTGCAGGAGTCCTGGGGAGATATATGTGCCTGCGGACTGATGGCCGTGCAGTGATGATGTTCAAGACCTGGTGTAGACAGCGTGACTGCGTGGCCTGTGACACACCACCCACTATGGCACTTGTCCGCTGAAAAGATCCAGTGCCCAAGAAGTGCAGTACATTCAGGACCTTCTGCAGGGGGCTGAGTGCTTGGGAGCACAGGGTGGGTGATGTGAGGTCATCCTCCCACTCACTGACCAGGTCCAGTATGATGTGTGCTGGAAACCTGTACCTCCCATACACCTGGTCATCAGGCATCCCGAATAGGCTGGTTCTGGGTGAGAAAATTCTGGCCCTGACTCTCCTCCTCCTCCTCCTTTGGTAACCCACAGCCACTGCTGCTAGGAACGGTATGTTCATCTTTGCACTGAGCTTGTAGGATGTTTTCACGTGAATATTTAGACGTGCCGGGTCACGTACGCCTGCTTCCTGCAGGCGTACGTCTTTCCGTATTGCCTGTTGTAATTTTGCACGTGTCGTGGCCGAGCGTGTGTGACTACATGCTCGAGGTTTACCAGGTTAAATGTACGTTATTAATATTGTAATTGTATTCAGATGTAAATGGTAACCGGGCGTTTTTCACGCGCGCTGTTGAATATGCGATTACTCGCTGTGTGCCTTTGGACCAATGAAATCGGGTACGCGTGCTGACGCGCTCGCGCGGCACGTGTATTTTTTTCACGTGGGTTGGGAAACACCCGTGCGTCATAGGCGCGCTTACGCGCCTGGCCCTTTGGACCAATGAAATCGGGTACGCGTGCTGACGCGCTCGCGCGGCACGTGTATTTTTTTCACGTGGGTTGGGAAACACCCGTGCGTCATAGGCGCGCTTACGCGCCTGGCCCTTTGGACCAATGAGATCGCGTACGCGTGCTGACGCGCTCGCGCGGGAGGTTTATTTTTTCACGCGGGTTGGGAAACGGCCGTGCGTTATAGACGCGCTTACGCGCCTGGCCCTTTGGACCAATCACGCGGGTTGGGAAACGGCCGTGCGTTATAGACGCGCTTACGCGCCTGGCCCTTTGGACCAATGAAATCGTGTACGCGTGCTGACGTGCTTACGCGGCCTTTCCTCGGATTCCACGCAGACGTGCATGATTTTCACGTGCCAATTCACTCCGTATCAAGCTGGCCACGCGTTCACACACGGAAGACCACGCTCCTGCCCCTAAGGCCGGAATCCTGCCCCCCAGATCCCCGAGCACGCTCCCACCTGCCATCTGCTGCTGCCTGACTGCCTGCTGCCCACGTGCCCTGCTGTTTGCTGCCTGCACATCAGCCAGGGGTGCAGTTGCTGTGACCACCCCTGCTGGAACCAAAGACTCCCGACAGCCGTACCATCGCTCCACAGCCCAGCCCCAGGACCCAGTTGGCCACCCACTCCTGCCTCTGGGGTTGCCATGTCAGGGAGCACAACATCTGGCACGACTGGCAACCCCCGGCCAGGGAGGCAGAGGGGCACCAGCTTCAGTGCCACCGAAGTTGGTGTCCTGGTGGAGCGAGTCCTGGGGCAGTATGATGCCCTCTACGGACGGATGCGCCTCGACAAGGAAGGACGGACCAGGATCTGGACGGACATTGTGACTGCCATCAACGCAGAGGGGGTGGCAGTCCGAGAATTCCATCAAGTCAAGAAGCGCTGGGAGGACTACAGGTCCAGGACCCTGAACAAGGCCCGGCGCCTCGTGAAGGCAGTGGATGCCAAGGGGCGGCGGGCCACTTGTCGCAAGATGAACTTCGGGTCCTGGAACGCATATCCCCAGCGCTCCATGTCCAGGTCCTTGGGAGGCAGACCCGTCTGGAGTCGAGCGGTGAGTGTAGATGCATACTGATTGTAAGCTGTGTGTGTGGTGGTGTGCCAGGAGTGTGCATGTTGCACATGTCTTTGTGTGGCCATGTATAAATGTGTGTGTGCAGGGCTGTGAGACAAGCACATGTGTGCCTGTGATGTGTGAGACAAGGATGGTGCATGTGTGTGTGTGTGTGCTTGCAGTGCAAATGCTTGTGTGTGGGCACATGTGTTTGACTGTGCATGTGAGTTGGCATGCTTGTGCTGTGACACATGGATGTTGATTCCAGGTGCATTAGTCTGCAGCGTGTGCGTGTGTGTAGTTGTGAAGGGTGCAACAGTGTTGCTACATGGATGCAGGTGACACTGTCATGTTGGAGAGTGAATTGCAAATGTGACATGGATGTTCATCTCATGACTGACAGTTTGCGGAGTGGTACACATGCTTGGATGTGTGCTTTGCATGTGTGCATGTGTATTTGAGTCCGTGTGTATCATGTGATGTGTGGCTCACCTTTGTCTGCTCATGCTGCTGTATGTGAATGTATGTAGCGGGCTGTAGCAATATGGCTGTTGAATGACTCATGTGTGTGCGTTGAGGAGACAAGTGTGTTGGGGATTGTGATGCCAGGTCTGGAGTATGACAATGCCACTCTTGTACAACTGTTATGTGTGTGAGTCAATTGTACAGTGTCCTGATGCCTGTCTCTTGTCTCTCCCTGCCTGCAGCGTCATCTGATGTGGAGGGCGGAGAAGGTGCTGTGGAGCACAGCAGCAGGGATGCCACCGCCAGCCGGAGACGCAAGGCCCGGCTCCCCTCCCCTGTTGTCATCTCGTCGGGGAGTGAGGAGTCCGGTGCTGTGTCCCAGGTCGCAGCTGCCGAGGGGAGGTCCAGGAGGCGCAGGAGGAAGTTGGACTCCTCGGCAGCAGAAGGGGCAGCTGAGACCCCACAGGGTTCCGCGGCGGAAGATGGCAGGGAGTCATCCAGGTTGGTGGTGGGTTTGGTGGAGGAGGAGGCCGTGCAAGGGACTGAGATGGGGTCTGGAGGTGGGCATTCCACTGGTGCTAGTGGTGCAGCACAGGGGCAGGGACAGGAGGCAGCACAGGCCGCCGCGGAGGTGCCTGTGTGTAATCCTGTCCCCGGTCCTGTGTCTGCATCATCTTGCACCAGCAGGGTTGCCCACGTCCGGACCCATTCTCAGGGAGACCAGGCTGTGTTCTTCCATACACTGGGCCTTGTTCCGACCCCCTCCTCACCTGAACCCCCTATGCGCCAGTCGTCCTCCGTGCCATCTTCCTACCCACCTGTCACCTGGGTGCCCTGTGGAGCTGCCTCTGACGATGGGGCCAGGCTGGTGGAGGACACATCCCTGCCCCAGTCGGGAGTCGTGAGTCCAGCAGGGGTGGCCACCGCAACAACAGCACCCCAAACAATGGAGGATGTGCAGGCAGCAGGTGTCAGGGCACCGGCACCAGCACGTCAGCAGCAGGAGGAAGAAGGTGGGAGCCTTGATGGCTCGGGGCCATCACCATCAGAGGGGCAGGCATCAGCCGGAGGGCAGGAGGACCCTGGACGTCAAGTGTCTTCCGTGTGGCAGCGGTTGGGCCATGCCATAGATGCGGAGCAGCGGCGGGCGGAAAAGGCGCGGCTCGCTATGGTCAGGGCGGAGAACTCCATGCGGAGGGCCCTGGGGCGGGCCGAGTGTCTCGAGGCCATCCGCAGGGAGTTGGAGGTGGGTACATCGGCGTCCCTGCGGACCCTCGGGGCTGTGGAACGGGGCCGCCTCCGGGACATCGAGCGGGAGTTCGATGATGCCCTGGCCCGGAACAACAATCAGTGAGCCGCAGGACTTGCCCGCCGCCTTTGTATATAGTTCTGTAGTTTAGTTGTAGTTAGGTTTCCTTTGTTTTAATGTTATTATTTGGTTGCCAAAGGACAATGCACCACATTTTTGTATATAGACATTTTCTTACTTAGTGTAAATAGTTAGGTTTCATTTATTAGGGCTCATGGACCCGGATCATCATGTTGATAGTTTGAGGGATGTTAATATTTGTTTGAATTTTTCACATGAGGCAATGTGTTTCTTCTTTCATTTGTACTTGGATTTAATTTTGGACTTTGACTTTGGACCCCTATTTTACTTTATTTTTGTTAATTAGTGTTCCTGATTTTTTTGGTTGTGCTTTTTTATAATTTAGTTTGCATTGCATGTTTATTGTTATTTTTTATTTTTACCATCCTTGTTTATTTTTAATACATTTTCATTCAATTCTTCAATGTGTTGTATCATCTCATTGCTTTCATGCATGACATGTGGGGTGTTTGGACATTCACTTGCAACATCTGTGTGTGACAGACATGTGTTCATTCATATGATTTACATTGGGTGTGTCACATGTCATTGTGTTTGATATGTGGGTGGATGGGATAGTTGTTTGGGAATTCTTGCAGGGCAGACTGTCCATTACGGTCATGATTGTGTGGGGTTGTGACCCAGGTGAAGGTGGACATGGATGGTACATGGGTGGGGGCCTTCTGGTAGGTGCCCCTGACTGCGGGGGGGGGGTGGTAGACATGGGTGGGGGCCTTCTGGAAGGTGCCCCTGACTGCGGGGGGGGTGGGGGTGGTGGTAGACATGGGTGGGGGCCTGCTGGAAGGTGCCCCTGACTGCTGGGGGGGTGGGGGTGGTGGTAGACATGGGTGGGGGCCTGCTGGAAGGTGCCCCTGACTGCTGGGGGGGTGGGGGGGTGGTAGACATGGGTGGGGGCCTGCTGGAAGGTGCCCCTGACTGCTGGGGGGGTGGGGGTGGTGGTAAACATGGGTGGGGGCCTGCTGGCAGGTGCCCCTGACTGCTGGAGGGGGTGGGGGTGGTGGTAGACATGGGTGGGGGCCTTCTGGCAGGTGCCCCTGACTGCGGGGGGGTGGGGGTGGTGGTAGACATGGGTGGGGGCCTTCTGGCAGGTGCCCCTGACTGCTGGGGGGGTGGGGGTGGTGGTAGACATGGGTGGGGGCCTGCTGGAAGGTGCCCCTGACTGCTGGGGGGGGGTGGGGGTGGTGGTAGACATGGGTGGGGGCCTGCTGGAAGGTGCCCCTGACTGTGGGGGGGGTGGGGGTGGTGGTAGAATGAGCAGGTGTGCAGGGTAGTCCCCTGTGGTGTGGGTTGCATGCAGGGGACGTGGAGGGTGTGAATGGAACACCTGTGAGGACCCACCCAGCAGAGCCGCGTGTGAAACTTCCCGCGCACCCCTGTAATTGACGTACCCTGGCTTTTCGCGTGTGGAACTTCACACGCACCCCTGATATCGACGTGGCCAGGGCAATCGCGTGTGGGACTTCCCCGCACCCCGGGATACACGTACCCAGGGCAATCGCGCGAGTGACTTCTCGCGCAACCCGTTGTACACACACGCGCAAATTTTTGAACAGTGGGTGTCCGTGTTAATGGCGTACACCTTTGCACCTCATTTGTCCTTTGGGGTCACGGTATGGCCCATTGCTGTATGTGGGTGGTATTTGTTGGCGCAGGTTTTGGCGCACTTTCGTTAAGTGCGTCGGGACGCTACCGCCTGCTTACTTGTGGCGTACGTTTTTGGGCCTGTGCGCTGGTTTGATCGAGCGCTGTTTTGCCCTGTTCGAATCCATGAATACGTGTTGCCGGAGAGCGTGTGGGCGTTCCGCGCACTTGCCTCCTGTACTTCCCCGTGCCGCCCACATTCTTCCCCATTCCGAGTGTTGTGCCCCATTTTATTCCCCATTCCGAGTGTCCCGCCCTGTGTTCCGCCTACTTTAGAGCTGTGCGCTGCGCTCGGAGTGATAGCGCAGTGGCCGTGGCGCACGCCGTTGGTTGACCTGTGCGCCGGCGTGCGCCGCGCACTTTTTCAGCGCACGTCCTATGCTTTTCTTACGCACGGACTTCCATGAATCGACGTGCGCTGGTTTCCCTGCGCTTTTCGCTATTTTTCGGCGCAGCGCACGTATAGGCCCCTCTGCGCCGGAATTTTCGGCACACATTTATTCCATGAATCGGCCAATGATGATGGAAGCTGCTCAGGCTTAGTTTAGTCACATAGGATCGTGGAGGACCTGGCAGCAAGCGGGCATTCAGGAGGGTTGAATGCGGGTGCTCTTCCCAGTGGAACAGCGGATCTTCAAAGATGCAGGTCAGGGAGGTCCCAAGAATGCTTCAAAGTTGGCCAGGCTGAGTCAGGCTTTAGCACTAGAAGGGGTCAGCAATTGATGCTCCAGTGGTTGGAGTCGGCAGGCAACGGTCATCGAAGTTGTGATCGAGGGTGCGTCGATGTGCAATCGATGAGGCAGCAGTTCAGGAGCTATCTGGCCCGAGCCGTGGTTGTCACCCCCGTTAGATTCAGTGAGTGACTCTCTGTAGGTGCGGTTTGGGGTCCAGCGATTAGCATTTACTTCGCCCATAGCAGGTGGCGTTCTTTGCTAGGGCATGATGTAGAATCACACTGGTTTAAATGCAAGCAAAACGTTTTAATTGGAGGAACACAGACACGAGCAACATCACCTACCAGAGGCATTGCTGGGGGTTGGGGCTGAGGGGGCTATAGCCCCAGGTCTTCTGATTGTGGCACAAGATAGAAGCTCAGGAGCTACAACCAAAAGGGCACTCACACCATAAAGGTAGTTATGCGAGCCTAGCCTCTTGTTCAGGAGTGCTACTCCTGCTGCAAAACATGTTTTTGGTAAAACGCTGTGCAGTTTCTTAGCACTAAGACTTTGCTGCATGAAATGACTTCACCTCATTTTTTCCCCTAAATATGTGCTTATTGTTTTTGTGACTATATATAGTTTTGTAAAAATGTTTTGCCACATGTAAAGCAATATCTGAAACAAGAGGGCCTGTTTGCTCTCTGTGCATTCTTGGCAAATCTGACTTTCGGAACTTTGATTTAAAATGTACATAATTTTTGGGACTTAAACAGTTCCTTCTTCCACGTCTTGCATCACCACATGCACGCGGTGGAATACCTTCTACTGAAAGGATCATCATAGATGATTCGTCAGTTTATGTGGCGTACATCTAAAAGAAAGCACCAGGTGGGATTGGCTGCATGCTTTTTGGGGGACTCGGGAGACAAGAGGATTGGCACAGCTTCCCACAGTTCTAAACATTTTTCAACAGCTGATGTATGTATAAAGTGCGTTCAATGGAATAAAAGAAGTGCAGGTGCTCACCAACCTAAGCTTTAGGTGGGCCAAGGCTTAGCTCCGAAAGGGTCCTAAAATTGCACTCGAGCTGGGGCCCATTTTTATTAATCTTACTCTGTATCTCCTCCTACATTTGCACACTCCACTTGCTGTGTCACTTTCTATGTGTGTCTCGCTCTTCATGTCCTGTCCCACACTCTATGCGTGTCCACTTCTATTTCTCTCTCACTCCATTCTTCCCCTCCCCCTGCTGCTATCATGCTTATGTCCGACCCTCTCTTTCAGTCTCTTTAGAAGTGTCTGCCTAACTTGGGTCTTTGGAAAATGGTACACTGACAAATAAGTAACCAATTCCAACCAATAGTATAATGGTGTAGTCCAAAGCAGTGGTATTCAAAACATTTTATTTAGAGCTCCCATTTGAGTAATAATATTGTTGCCAAGCCTCGCCCTTGGGTATAAATAGTGTTGCTGGACACCCCTCAGCCCCCATTGGATAAAAATATTTTTGCCGGGCCCCCCTAGAAGCCATATCTGCTTATATTTTCTATTAAAAACAGTCACTGTACTCCCTTTTTGAAGAGCCTTCTTCCCCCGTGGACATCCTTTGGGCCCCCATAGTGTGCACAGTCCCACAGTTGAAGACCACTGCTCTAAAGTCATTGGGCCTCATTCCGAGTTCGGCGCTAACCAATGGCGGTAGTAGTGCCTTGGTCGGCACCGGACCCGTACCGGCACTGCCCTGGTGGAATGGGAAATTACCGCCCTATTCCGAGTTGACCAGGGCGGTAATTTCCCATTCCCCAGGGCTCTTCCCCATTCCCAAATGAGCCTCCATAGGACTCAATGGGAATGGGGAAATTGCAAATAACGGTCACCGTTATTGGCTAAAAAGCCCCTTTGCGCCCTCGTCCCTAACGCCTGTTAAAAGCAGGCGTTAGGGACGAGGGCGCAAAGGGAACTCGGAATGTGGCGGTAAGGGATTACCGGCACCGGTCTCGTTAACGATGACCGGTATCCCTTACCGCCATACTCGGAATGAGGCCCATTCACTTGAAATGTGAGTCTGTCAGCCTAATGCAGGTATCTCTCAAAGATGTGCAACATTCACAGACCGATTTTTCCCAGTTTTGGTGCCATTATTGTGGGTAGAAAAGGAGGGTGAAAGACACCTAATACTTAAATAATAGCTATATTCTATGGGCAGATGACGGTGCACAAAGAGAAAAGCCACCCAACAACTCTCACCATCAATCCCCTTTGAACCCGACCGATGGTCACAGAGTAACTGCGTCATTAAGACAACAAGCAGATCTGGGTAGAACTCGACTTCAAGTCTGATCATGCTGATTTGCTCAACCTATTTAACGGAGCCCAACATAAGATGCCTAGGTTTTTTTTGGGAAGGTGTCATTTTTTTCCCTCTGCTAATTCCATGGAGAGGACCACTCACCCTAACATTTCTGTGTTATCAGTCCAACTATTTATCATGGAAATCTGGCAGCACCTGGGTTTCTGTGCATGGTTTGTAATCCAAAGTGGCAATGCCTACTGAACTGGTAACTGTAACGGGAGGCATTTACATGGGTTCTTATGGAATCTGCACAGCTTTTAACAGTTGCTAAAAGCTGGTGATTCGGTACACATCCAATGCACATCTTCCTTCATAAAAATCAGATTCTGGAAGATATGCATTTGCTTTTGAAAAGTCGAGTGCATGTTGCAGGTGGGAATGTACATTTTGTTGGGTGGACTCAGCTGAGCCCTCCAACATTGTGAAAATCCCCTGCAGTGAGAATGTGAGTAATAAAAAAAAAGAGCAGGTGCCTTCTTCATGTGCTTGTTACACCTCATTGACCACTCGGGGAGATTGGAAAATGCCCTTGTAAATTTGCCTCATTGTTAGGGAGGCTTTTCCTTCAGGACTATTGGTAAAGCAGTAAAGCCAAAAATTAAACCCACTGTGCAGTTTAGGAACTTGACCACATACCTTCAAAACTCTAGTTGGTGCACATATGTTGGTGTTGGCTTGTGAGACCTACAATTTTATAGAGTTTACTTACAAAGTACGCAAATTCCATAGAAGAGCCAGAAATATATTATGCCACAAGAGTCCCGCTATAGATTTATTTTCCATGCCCTGAATGAAAGACGTTAAATCCAGGAATGCAAAGTAATGCAAACCAGAAAAATGTCTTCCCTATATTTTCAGTACTTACAGACACATAATAAAAGAAACTGTGTGCTAAGGACACTTGGCAACTGTATTCGGTTGATACAAAAGTCCAGCTTGTTGTTATGCTTCAGCACAACAAAGAGGTGATGGGTGGAAGGTTTAGAATTAATCTTAACCTCTGACATTGCTCTGGGAAACCTTCCAGACACGTCTGGGGATGCGTGTGGTCTCGTGCAGAAGGGATGTGACCAAGCAGTCCAGGCTGGACTGCCCCTTTTGGGGTAGGACCAAGCCTGATTTGCATATGGTCTTGACCCTTTTTTAATGGCTCAGCAGGGGAAGCATGATGGTCTGGAGGTTGCCCAGAGTGAAGCCAGAGATTAAGTATCTTTGAATTTAAATGTATTTCTGTCAATTGGCTAATTTATTTTGGAATTGAAAATGCTTTTAATTGGTTAGTTATGCTATGTTATGCTACATTGGGTATTTGTATCCTGCCTGCTTGCCGCTGGCCGCAGCTTATTAGTGGAACAACATTTGGTAGCCCTTTAGATCGCTTAGAAACATATCTACTTGTCTGGTTATGTGGGAAAAATCTTTCTGAAATATTTTGATTTTGACAGGGTTTCAAAAAGAAAGTCTCACATGTCCCGCTGGTCAAGTTCAGGCTTGCTCACTGTGTTTGCTTGCTACATTGTGCATTTAAGTTAATTATGTTCCAATACCTTTTAAGCCCACTGGCTACCCCTATCAGTTTGTCAGCCCAAAAAACAGCAGCAAGCAACTGTATGGCTAACGTGGCAACAAAGGTTGCTCTCCAGATGCTGCTTAAATACAATTACTCAATCCACATCACATCTTTGACTCTCCTGTCCAAAGGCTTTTCTTTGTCTTATATAACGTCATAAAGTATTTGCTAGCACTATTTGATGAATGTTTACACTGTGGAGTGGCAGTATATCTACATCTTTGCAGAACTTTCAAATGAGTGTGTGCAGTGTAGAATTCAATATTAATGCTCTAAAGCGGTGTGCAGTGCATGCAGTGCATGCGCTCATATGATATAATTATGTGATGTCTAAACGTGCCATGGGCTCTAGCCCTGGATACTTTACAGACCTAGCAATGCCCCTGGCACCATCCCTATAGTTTAAGATGCGGGGAACACAGAATGAGTGGTAAAACCGGAAGCTTCGCTGGCCTAGCCGTCTTGTTGCTGTGAGGTCTTTGCAAACTCCCCGAGGACTGGTTGCTTCCATTCAGGGTCTGCTCTCCCAGCTTAGGAGTTTTGTCTCAGAGTAGTGGGTCCTGATCCACAGCACTGGTCACTCCCGATGTGCCCGTTGAGTGGTTAGGGGGCAGATCTTCCTTTGACTCAGATGGCTCCTTCTTCACCTCAGGCTGAGGGCTTTTGACAGTGAAACTGTCCCAAAGGAAGTCCAATGAGAGTATTCAGAACGTCTCTTTGGCCTTAAAGGATTCTTGAAGAACTGAGTGAATTCTGCTGAAGGAGTGTGGCACCCCTTTTTTGAAAGGCAAAAGTCCTCAGGTGATTGGTCTGAAGCTAGACTGCTTTAGTGGACTAATCCCTACTCCCGGCTGGAGTGGATTTAGCCCTGTTGCTGTCACACCCAAAGTGCTTTGCTCGAGAGGAAGCGGAGGAACTAGGAAAGAGAAAGAGAGACAGAGAGAAACAAGATTGAAGGATTCCTCCAGTGTACAGATCTCTCCTGCCTATCCAACTTCTACCCCCTTCCCTCCTACCGGCAACAGAAACCATTAGACATGCAACACCCTGGTCTGAGGCTTCTCCTCCTGAATGGGTAGGCTCCTTTGATATCTGGGCCCAGGACAGCTGCCTCACAAAAAGAGTCAAAGAGAGGCTGGGTCCTCTGGGTTTCTGTCATTCTGTGTGGCAGTATCGGCCTGTCAGTACCCAATACACATTCCGTTCCACAGCAGAGCTGACTCACGGGAGCCAACACATGTGTGATATCAATTGGCATGTGGCAGCCATGATGAGAAGTTGCGCCATGCACTATGTCTAAACTCTGGCATATCTTATTCTTAGAGATTATCGTTCCACCACCCCAGGGTACTCATGATCATTGTAGTGTGGGTGCAGGGGGGATATCTTAAACGTCACCCCTGCGTTGCAGTGACTTTGTGTCATTGCAGAGGTCAAGTGTGCATCGGATCATGCTACTGATGCAGCACGGTACAAGTACACTATGCTTTTGGCATTAAGTTGTGACAAAGGGGGTTCTTATTAGCAGATTATCCCTTTAGAGAAAGAAATAACCACATCATTTTATGTACCAATACAAATAAAAAAAGACATCCCTTTGCACACTTGCCAGATGGCAATTCCTCACACACGACCATGAAGCAACTGCCCAGGAAGAGAAAGCGGCCCTCGAACTTGAACAATGTTTCAAGTTTGTAGCTTCCAGTGCTAGACACAGAGCACTTTCAACTGGGGAAATTAACAATCTATCTGCAGTGTAGAAATGTCTGCTAATCATGAAGCAGGCAATGTCAACCAGAAAACAGAAAGGATTCCTCGAGGCTCATCACCATTGCACCAAAGCATCACTTCAATCTATCGAGCAGCAAAGTCCACACTGAGGGACTGTCTTACTTGCTAGGTCACATGACTGCCTCCAAACCGTGCACCTGTTCAATCATTGCAACAAAGAGTGAAAGATAATTTATTATGGATAAAATGCAATCACTGGTGCTTCTGCCTTTTTAACCGGCAAGTGATCACATCTCTTGAATATTACCACATGGTTCTGTCCTTAGTCCACTGTTGTTTCATCTCTACATGAGACCTCTGCCCAACCTAATTTGCTCTTTGGTAGCCAACTTCTTCATTTATGTGGATAATACTCAATTGATTCTGTGCCTAGATAATTCTAACAGTTAACTGACAGATGGCCAAAGGAATTGTCTATAGCAGGTTGGTCTGTGGATGCATTGTCATCATCTTAAGTTTAATGGCATGTCAGGAGCCAGGATTAAAGAAGACTATGGGCCTCATTACGAGGTTGGAGGTGGGCTGCCTCCAAACTCGTTCCGACTCCGTCCTGGTGAATGGAGCAATTACAGGTCCATTCCATGGTTGGCGGGACCAGTAATTCCCCATTCACCAGGGCCATTCCCCATTCCCATTTGAGGCCCCATAGGGCTCAATGGGAATGGGGAAGGCGCTAATAATGGTACCGCAAATTGCGGTACCGTTATTAGCTCTAGAGTCCCTTTGCGGGTCCCGTCCTTAACGCCTGAAAAAACCAGGTGTTAAGGAAGGACCCGCAAAGGGAACTCATAGTAGGGCGGTAAGGGGTTACCGGCAACGGTGCCCTTACCAGTGCCGGTAATCCCTTACCGCCCACCTCATAATGAGGCCCTATATGTTGCCCCGATTGTGAGAAAAGACCTTGGAAAATGCCAGAAAGATACACTGATTCAGGCCCACTAGGATGCTGCAATATCCCATGTGTCGGGATTAACAGAAACCAGCCAAGCAGAAACGTCTGCGAACAAGAACCCAGTTGAAAACTACAATTCCCAGTGTGCTGTGCAAAAGAACTACAAATTGGCAGTCGAATTACAAAACGTCAGCTTGGCTGTTCCCAGAGCTCCAGAGCAATGCTTGCCCAGCAGGTTCCACACAGACTGAGACTGTGAGCACGACCACACCCACAGATTGAACTCCTTGGCTGATCGGCTGCCTTCCTGGGACAGTCTCTGCTGGTAAGCCCCTCCGGGCCTTTTCATTTGTTGCTATCTCATGTTTGCTGCTTCTTTTTGGCTTTGTTGTGCCCCCTGCCCCTCTTGTTTTTCCCGGTTCCCACTTCCTCCTTGTTCCCCTACGTCCTGACCCTCCGTCTGCCCATCTCCGCCTCCTGATTGGCTATTCCCTGCCGTCGTATGTGGGTCTTGTGTTTGCAGCACACCGCGCTCGCCATTGAACACCTTGGCTGTGCAGCTGCCTGCCTGGGACAGTCTCTGATGATCAGCCCCTCTGGGCCTTTTCATTTATTGCTGCCTCATGTTTGCTGCTTCTTTTTGGCTTTGTAGTGCCGCCTGCCCCTCTTGTTTATCCCGGTTCCCACTTCCTCCTTGTTACCCTCCCTCCCGACCCTCTGCCCGCCCACCTCCCCCCCTGATTGGTCATACTGTCCTACAGCTCTGACCCTCATAGGGCAGCCCTCTGCCCGGCAGCCCCTCTGGCTAAGGGCCCATAGGCAAAGGGGGGCTCCCATTTAGGCGGCTCTGGGTTGTGTCTGCAGGTGTCCACAGGGGACACCAGTTGGCAGTCACATCCCTCCAACTTCCCTGCTTTTCCCCTTTGGCCTACCAGTGTTTATCCCCCCTGTTGTTTAATTTGCACTGTATCAGTACCTAAAAATTGCATTGTGAAACCTAGGCCATTCTCCCTCTATTCAGGATTCCCAAACTTAGGTGGTTTTCCCCCCTGTCTTAAATGTACATTTGCATAGTTCCTTAATCCTGAGTGTTGCCAACTTGTGCTATTGCTCAACCCTCTTGACTCTTGCTGTCTCGTCTGCCTGCACCCTGCCCGGTGGCCTTACCCAGTGGTCCCCTCTCCTTTCCGCTCTCCTCTCCTCTCCTCTCCTACTATATGGTGCTCTCTGTCTCTCCTATCTTTTCTAACTGCTTCTCTATTGACTATCCTGCCCACCTCACAAAATCTGATAGGAACAAGTCTCCAACCCAGGCCTCCCTATCGCGGACACCTATACCAGTGCCTCCACCAAGGAAACTCTCACTGACATCCTCTTTGTCGTTCCCTCGCTAGACCTATGGACCCTACATATGGTATCTGTGCTCTCTCCTTTCTCTTCTTCTCCCATTTATGGCGGCACCCGGTGTAATGCCCTCTTGGCCTCCTTCCGTTCCTCTAAGGTGATTATTAATGTTTATTCTAACGGGACCATCCTGGTCGAAGGCCCCCAAGCCAACCTTCACCTCTTTGATAGACGCTTCCCCCGTCTCATCAATTTCCTTCCTTCACCTGCTGTCCCCTGTCCCCGCTGTTAGGCCGAATTATATACAGTACCCTTTGGGAACACCACCCACAATTAAGACTACAAGTGACAGTACAATTTTATCTTTGGTACAAGCCTGTACTACAAAGTTAAAGTGGTAGCAGTAGCAGAGCAGCCATATTTATCTCAAGAGTAAGTGAGCAGTATCAAATAGTTACACAAAGGACAGCAATTACTATGATTCAGGCAAACACTGACTCAAGGTTTCTAAGTAAAAGAATAGATATTTATTTACTCACAGTTGTATAACATTTCACTATTCTAAGCAAGTTAAAAATCACAATCATCAATACACCACACCACTTCCCTTAAATTCCAGACAAGTTAAGCTCACAAAATGAAGTGGGAGCAAAATGGCACTCCAGCAATTTAAAAGGGAGGGACAGACAAAGTTATTAGAAATTAGGCAAACCAACAGGTAAGTAATCAGGGCAATTGAACAAGAGAAGCTACAGTGAGGAGATCAGCAAGAAAAGGCTTAGGGCCAAAGTGAATGGGTCAAAAGTCTTTTGCTCAAGATCACACAGTTCAGGGTAGTTTGCGGTAAGGTTTGTGGCACAGATTCCGGACGAGGGTGGTTGGTAGAAAAGTTAGTGCAAAGAGAAGAGAAGGACAAGCCCTCGGATTGGCAAAAGATTTCAAACACTTTCACCGCAGTTGAACAAAACAGACAACCGGATTTGCACAGTACCTTAAAACGGAGAGGGAGCTGTAGCTGCGGTGGACGCTCCTGGTGGTTCCTGCAGGCTCACGGTTCCTGAAGCGACTGTCGGACTGACATGACGTAGGAAGACTGGAGGGTCCTGCGCCACCCAGGGAAGAAGCCAGCAGCAGAGCAAAACAACAAATACAAGGTGTGCTCCTTAAAACCCAAGCAGGGTCCGACCTTCCTGGCCATCCGGCCCAATGTAGCTCTGTACAGCGAATTCGACCAGAGGAGGGGTCCTGGATTGTAGTTTGGGCAAACTGGTTGATCCCACCAGCTCAAGGGAAGAAGTTTCCTGGAGGTCTTTTCTGTTGTCAGATTCTGAAGATTCGGACCTGCAGCTGGGCTTCACTGGGTAGTTCAGTCATTGTAGGGGTCCTCTTCTTCCAGTTCCTCATTGGTTCTGTCGTTCCAGTGGCGAATCTGCCTTTGCAGTTTCAGAGACCTGCTTTTTATGCAGTTTTCCCCCATTCATACAGCCTGGCTGTCAATCACATAGCAGGGTGGCTGTCCTGGCAAGGACAGTCCCCTCAGCCAATCAAACAGGAGTGCAACGTGGGTTACCGAGGTAACCCATGGCAGGGGTCTGAAGACCCCTCCTCACATCCTGCCTACCTAGACTTTCAGGTGCCTTAAGGAGGGCTTCTGTGCAGAAGCCTGCGAAAAGACAGCGAACAAAGGAATCATCCCCAGTTTGGCGCGCAGAGAAAAACATGAGAAAGACTTTATCAAAAAGAAATGGCGACTAAACCCAGTCGGAGACAAAATAAAATGTATTTGGTCAAGCGGGTTTATGATCGAGGCTAATATAATAGCCTAAAACAATACCACGTTTATATAAGATAATTGCGGTAGAAATGTTAGGGTAGTTACCACTGCCACCAGCCAAGTCTTAATGTTAAGGGAGTGAAACAAGGCTCCAAGAGGCACAGACAAAAAGGGATAAGAATTAACCTTTTCCAATACTCCATGTAAAATGGGGTGTACTGGGTCTGTGGTTTAAAGAGACTACATAAAGTTAATGGCAACTTTACATGTTTCTGAGGGACAGTAGTCAGCCCCAGAAAAATGGAGTCAGTGGGAAGTCTAAAAGACAACCCTGTGTCACTGCACTGAAGGTGCTGTGTAACACACATGAAAAGTGGTGCTCATGGAGTAGGTGAGGCTCCAGAGCCCAGGAACACACAAAATGGTAAAAGCACACATGGCAAAACACATGTAAGAGTGGGAAAAAGGTCCACACTCTTACCAGGTGAAAAAAATAAATCCTAGAAATCCAGCAAAGCTTCTGAGGGACTCATTAGGTGAGGAAAATCAGCCATTTATTCACGGTTGACACGGTTCACAGCCAGCTCTCTCAAAAGGTTTGACACGCGCCTCCCTGACGGCTACAAGATCCTCTCTGCGCCCAGGTCCAACTGCTCTGGTGGGCGTGTAGCCCTGATCTTCCCCGAGTGGATTCCTGCCTCTGTTATCCCTACGCAGGCCCACCACTATTTGGAATGCCTCACCTGCAGGCTCTCTCTCTCCCCTAGCCATTCCCTTACTGTGGCTACAATTTATCGGTCACCTGGTCAGATTTCCTTCTTCCTCTCTGAGTGGGCGGACCTCTCCTCCTCACTCCTGGACTCGTCCACTCAACTTCTCCTTCTTGTAGAGTTCAACATTCACCTTGATGCCTCCTGTCCTCCCTCTGAGCTCTTTTGCAACCTCTGTGACTCTCTCTTACTCACTATTCTCCCCTTGGGCCCGACTCACTCTAAAGGGCGCACTCTGGATGTTCTGATCTCCTCAGACCTTCCCTTTTCTGTCCCTCTCACCACTCCTCTCTCCTGGAGTGATCACTTTCTCCTTTCCTCTAATCTCACCATCTCTACTCCACAGGCCAAGCCACTTCCATCACTGCCACCCAACTTCTCGGTCATCCGACCCATGAAGCGAGTATCAGTTGAGGCTTTCGCTGCCACTTTCTCACCCCACCCTCCCCCTTTGGCTGACTCTCACCCTAACACAGCCCTCACCACGCTCCACTTTGCTATATCTGATACCCTTGATATCCTTGCCCCTGTCATGAGGATCCGCCTGAAGCCCAAAGCCAAGTGCAACTCCTGGTACGACTCAGACCTAGTCACCCTTAAACGTAAGTGCAGGGTGGCTGAGAGGAAATGGCGTGCTTCCTGTACATCCTCTGACAAACTGGCCTGCTGCCTGCTCCAAAGGCAATACCGGCTCTCTGTCCTCATCAAGAAGAGAGTTCATATCGAAGCCTGCATCTCAGCAGCATCTAATAACTCGACTGAACTCTTTAAAATCTCCAAGGAACTGGCCAATCCTGTCACAGTCTCTACCTCTCCTTTTCTTCCCAGGCCCTCTGCACGGTACTGGCTTCTCACTTCATCTCTAAAACTCAGGACATCCTGTCCTCACTATCCTCCTCTACCCTCCCCACCCTATACTCCCTGCTCCTCCTCTGGCCCTTCTGCAGCCACCCCTCCTCCCTCCTTCTCTGCCTTTCCCCTGTTCTATGCAGATGATGTTTCTAGACAAGTCTGATCTATGAAAGTCTCATCACAACAGGTTCACCCCTGTTCCTCCAAAACCATCAAGGACCACATTGACACCTTGATTCATGCCCTGGCTGACTTCTGCAAGCACTCCTTCACCACTGGAGTCGTCCCTTTCCCCCTGAAGCACTCCCTTTTGCACCCTCCTCTTAAGAAACCCTCTGCAGATCCCGCCTGCCTGGCCAACTATCGCCCAATCTTCATTACTCCCTTCCTGGGCAAGCTCCTGGAGAAACTGGCCATCTCCCAGCTTAATCTCCACACTGAATCTGTTAGTTGTCTTCATGATCATCAGTCTGTCTTCAGAGCTGCCAGAGCACAGAAACTTCTCTCCTGAACATCTGTGAAGACCTGCTCTCAAACCTTGACTCTAACACCCCCTGTGTCATCATCCTGCTTGATCTCTCTTCTGCCTTTGACACTGTCAACCATACCATCCTGCTACAGTGTCTCCGTGATACCCTAGGTATCACCGGTCAGGCCCTGGAGTGGCTTACTTCATTCCTCTCTGACCGTCCCTCGCAGGTCCAACTTGGGTCCTTCCTCTCTGCTATCTTTTTCTCTACCTGTGGTGTCCCCCAGGGGTCTTACCTCTCTCCCTGGCTGTTCAACCAATACCTGGCACTCCTTGCCCACCGCATTGCCGCTCTCTGCCTTAACTTTCAGTGCTATGCGGATGACACTCAGCTCATTTTCAGGCTACCTTTGGCCAGCTCCTACCCGTCTCTCATCTCTGACTGTCTGTCTGCTATCCAGGGGTGGTGTGCTGCCAATGACCTCTGCCTTAATGCCAGTAAGACTGATTTTCTCCTCATTGGCACACTCACTCCCTCCTTTCCTGCAGCTCTCTGGTGGCCTCTCTTGGCCCACTTCCTGCTCCCACCTGCAAGGCTAAGAACCTGAGGGTCATCTTCGACTCCACACTCTCTTTCTCCCCTCACATCTCTGACGTCTCTAAGAAGTCACACTACCATCTGCACCTCCTCAGAGGTATTCTTCCTTTCCTCTCCTTCCCCCAGAAGGTCACAGTCTCCACAGTCTCTCCAGGCTGGACTATTGCAACAGCATCTTTCTAAATCTGCCTGCTTCTACTCTACTCCCTCTGCAACTCATCCAGAACTGGACTGCGACTTGTCCTTGGCCTCAAGCCCAGGGATTGTATCTCTCCAGGACTGAAATCTCTGCACTGGCTCACAGTGGATGCGAGGATTAAATTCAAAACCCTCTGCATCGTCCACAAGGCCTTCTGGGGCCTGGTGTCGCAATACCTTCAACTCTCTCTTCCTAAATATCTACCCCCTCGAGCTCTTTGCTCATCCGCCACCAACTCCCTCAGGTTCAGTTGTTTCTCCAAGCAATGAGTTGGCGGTAGATATCTCTTCTCAGCTGTGGCCTCCCTCTGGAACAGCCTCCCCGCCTCTCTGAAACTTGAGGAGAACCATCTTTGGTTCCAGAAGCACCTAAAAACCTTCCTCTTTGCTTCTGCTTTTTCTCCCCTCTCCCCTGCTGAAGTCCTGCTGATAACTGAGACTGCACGGGTTCCTGGCCACCCATCTGATCTGGGCCCTTAGCCCTGGCAGTTGCACACTTGCACTGCCTTCCTGGCAACCCCTGCACCTGGGGACTGTTTTTCTGTAACCCTACAGTCCACGTACCAGCTCTTATGTCTGCACTCACCCAACACTGCCACCAGCTGGCTGTCCTTTATTTTATGTTATTATCTTATTATTCCATGTACTGCACTTTCCCCTCCCCACACACTTTTCTTTCCCCCCCCTTCCCCTGCACTTGCGCAATCTGACTGGCACTTGGCCTAGTAGGATCGTTGTCTGTCTTCCCTCTGTTCCCCTCCCTTGCCTCGTTGTGACTTGAAACACCTGTGTATAGGTGCATTATAAATGTCATATCATATCATATCACCCCAGAATCAACAGCCCTCCCCCTGTGCATTTTCTTGCTAAGTGCCGGAGGATCAGGGGATGTTTTTCATAGTTTGGGAATCCATGGCTTGAAGTATATTCTTTGACTAGGGGTTGGATCCGACCCATTTCTTATCGCTGGAGAGCAATCTCTGTAGCAAAGGTTTGTAACACTGGAGTGCGTGTATTGAATATGCTGGCCCTTCACTGATACATTGCCCTTCTTTCTATATAATCTGATTCATATACATGGGGGAAGGAGACACTCTCTAGAATCCCTAAGGCAACCACAACTAGAACTAAAGCCAAGAGCAAATCCCTCGGACTCAAAGCTAAGTGTTAATCTCTTGGTCTAAAAGAATAAGAGACTGCATGTTCTTGTGAACACTAAATGCACCAGTCTGAAGCCAATACAAGTCATGTGTAGTTAGGTCTGAATTGCATGATAAATATGCTTTGTTCAGTGTATGTATGACTGGGTGCCCACATAACACAATGGGAAGGCAACTATTATACAATATGAATATGCATGATTGTGTGCCTGCAGTCACAATGGGAATGTTACTGTGATATCATGACTAGCTTATTAGAATTGTCAGAGCCAACCAAATTGTGTTCAGTGTAAGCTCTGATGGTGTATGTAACCCCACAATGAGCACCAACAGAGCTAAGGAGCATCTACCCTACCTCTCTCCTTCCTATCCACAACCTCTTTCTCACCCCAACCCTGTTTACCTCAACCATCCTCCCCACCAATCAGGGGTTGCAATTTTCTGTTTACTTTAGACCTTGGATGCCAATCCCCGTCTGGGGGTATTGGAGCTCATTTTTCCTTTGCGCAGGAAGGATACAGCAGCCTTCAGGTTCATGTTATTGTCTATCCTTAGACATGTTAAAGTCTATACTCTCAGTGTAACAGAAGAATCTTCAGCTATATATGATTTTCTCACTGAAAAAAACATGAGATCCCTTTTTAATGAGCTGCAAATAAAGGTTGAAATAATATCACTAGACTGTTTTCACTGTACCTTATAACTACATACATGTAGTATCTCTAGTCTCACAGTGGCATCTAGTGGATTGTACTTTAATACTTTTCCATTTCTGCAAGGGTTTCTACAGTCTTTTTTTATTTATTTACCTAACCTAACATACATTTTACCTAAACTTGACCTAAAAAGTACCTATTAATGGGAGAGGGATGCCCCCCGGTCCCCTTCCTTCAATGACCCATGAAGCCTCCCTTATTTCCACCTATTATTCTTTTCATAACTGAACCCTTTTTTCCCCTTTTTCACATATATATCAAACCTGCAACACTGCATTATTGCCTACATTTCGTTATTCTTTAATCCTGTCATTGTTTCTTTACTTTCTTTATTTTTGAAATTCGTTACTTTCCCCCCTTCCATTATTCTCGCTTTATGTTTTTTTCGGAAACATAATCACTGGTTACCTAATCTTCATTACTAGAACCCTGGTTGGATTATTAATGGTCAAACATTATTGGTACCTCTCTAGTTCCCTCCCAGAAAGTGTAGGATTTAGAAGTTTGGCTGAACTCAAATCTGTCTCTGGAGTGTCATATTGCTGTAAACTTTAGATCTTGTTTTTTTCATTTATGCTCCCCTTTGAATTATTTTGCCTTGCCGCAGAGAATCCAATTGGTAACTGTGTTTATGTCCTGCCAATTTGATTTTTGCAATGTTGTCTTTTTGGGACTTAAAAAGCGCTGCTCCTTAAACTGCAAATCATTCTAAAAAGGTCAACTAGACTGCTGTTTCATCCAGGATGCATAGCATGTGCTCATCAGTCCTGCATTATCTCCACTGGCTTGCACAACACATTACGTTCAAATCGTTGTGCTTGGTGCACAAGGCTCGTTACCAATTTACGCCTCTGTTTTTTTATAGCTTCTGCAAATATCTTCCTTCCAGAGCCTATGATCAGCATTGACTATTTGTTGTGCCTTGATTTAAATTAGCAAGGTGGGGCGGCCAGGCTTTTTCAGTCTAGGCTGCAAGGATCTAGAATTCTTTATCAACTTGTCTCTGCCTCACCAAACATTATATGGAATTTAGACAAAACCTGAAGACTTTCCTATTCCTTCATTATGGAAGTCTTGGCCTGTTGTGATATGGATTATTTTTATTTTTCTTGTCCTGCGCTATGATGTCTTTTGAAGGTTGTAGTTTGCTCTTTATAAGTCTTGTACCATACCATACCAAATCTACTAGTATACCAAATCTACTTGTAAGTTGAATCACTTGAGTAACATCACCAGGAATGTGTATGGTCTTTTTCCCAGGCAGTCCGTTCTCCCTCCAGGATACACCTGTGGATCCTATGGCTTTGATATTTCATTTAATAACACCAAAGAGAAGCTCTGGCCACTTGTTGGTACACATGACAGACAAGTGAGCCAGGTTATTCTAGACTTTAGTATCATCCTCACAATTTCAGGTTAAATTCTTGATGGAAAATACAAACCAATATGATGTCAAATGTTTCAGAATTCTCAGACCAGACCTTTAACAACAAATTCCCTTTTTAATTATTTTAATTTGGGGCCACCACGCTTCAAAGATATTTGAAAGATATGTTGGACCAATCAGGACCCATATAGGATTTCTCAGAATGGCTCAAGCTGGTCTCATAGGTGCCTCTGCTTAAGCATGTGAGGAGTAACATGTAGGCCTTATTCAGGAGCACAATTACGCTGGAATGTCCCTAACCAAGATATCCAGGGAAACAGGTTTTAAAGCCTGTATTAAACTCTGAGACAGCTCTCTTCCTTTCCATATATGGGAACAATTTGCCAAGGGTTTCACAGGGATCAGGCGAAGTGCCAAGGCAGGTGCCTGATTTCCTCAAGTTTTTATATTAAAAATCTTGAGATCACAGGGGAGGTTTGAGTGGATGGGCAAAGAGCGGTCTATATGACAGTGCCATTCTTGAAAGGATATATTTCTAAAGATCAGTTCAAAAGTATGTACTTATTTAGATTGTTCCCAAGTCTCGCTGAAATGGATTTATTGCCAAAATAGCATTTCTCTTAGAGCTGGATATTTCAGTAGCTGTTTAACCAACCATAAATCACAAGATTTTGGCTCCTCTGAGTGGGTCAGACAAATCTCCTTCTCTGCATTCACATCTAGGTATGTTCTCTACTTGCAGCAGGAACAAGGAAAAGACAGAAACCCAAGAGGAGCAGGATACAATTCTCTCAGAGTAAGGTCAGTTTTTTGAGTACTCATGATTTTCCTCTGTGGGGATTTATGTGTCATTTCCTTCCCAATTGGTGCAATGCTTCTCAAGATCTGCGGGTTCTGGATGAAGGTCATGGCTCAGGATTGAATTACTAAAAGTGCTCTGAAACAAATAAGGCACACACCACGTCTCTCGTTTTCAGAGGAGGGACAAGTGTTAATTTCACAGGAAATGTAGGGCCTCATTTTGGATCTTCTTTGAGATTGCATGGTAGTCGCCACATACAAGTGCATTTCCACACAGTCAGTTTTTTTGCAGATTTGATTCTTGTTGTTAGTGAATAGAAATGTAACATGGAAGTATGGATGAACCCAAGTTTTCCTGTTGCATGTTGCCTATTTCATTTACACCAGTACCAAAACAGATCGTAAAACCTCTGTTAGGAACTCATGGTGGCAACAATAAAGAAAGACAGAAGTGATCAGAGTTCAAGGGTGTTTAATAAGCTGTATAATGGGTGATAAAAATGCCTAATCTAAATGTAAATCTAAGATGGGAGCAAGCTACGACCATCAAATAATAAGAAAGCTGTCCTACTGGCGTCTTGTCAAATAAAAAGGGCCTATACTAAAATCTAAGTTACAAAAAGAGTGTGGGATAATGTTTCTTAAGAAAAGAAAGAAGTGTTCACCAGACAATAAGTCAGAATGGTATGGTTGCGTCGCCCTTCCCAACGTTTTTAGCACGGGACAAAGCAGGACCTTTGAGCAGAGCACACTCCTGGGCCTCGCCAGCACAAGGTCCCAGTCCCTTTCAACGATGCCGGGACTTCCGGGGCCAAGTCTCTTTTCCTAAAAAGTCTCTTGCCTTAGAAAGCCGGCTGTACCAAAATAATAAACAAACAAATGTTCCCTTGGCAATCTCTTTTCCCTTCAGCGACTGCACTTCACCCCTTGGATCTGAATCAGCTGGGCGGTGATCCTTCTTGTAATGTCAGGCTCCCTCAATCGGGTTCACTATGGACTTTCACTCAAAAACATATCACTTAACAGTCTCAATGTCCTTTTTACCAACTATCCATTGTGGACATCCCTCGACCGGGTTTACACTTGTCAGTCACAATTCTCAATTCGCAGGCATCCCTCTGTCTGGTTCACATTTGCCAAGCACAGCACAAAACCTCTTAGTTTCACCTTTTTATTTAAGCTCGGGTCTCAGCCCCAGTCAGGCTTTCCTAAAAGCCCCCAGCCAGGCTTCACACAGTTCTATGAATATCTGGTTCTTGGGTACTTCCCTGGTTTCCCTGATTTGCAGGCATCCCACTGTCATGTTCGCATTTGCCAATTTCACAGTTCACTCCAATTCACAGCCATCCCGCTGTTGGGTTCACATTTGGCAGTTTCACAGGTCAATCAGTTTACTCTCATGTGTCAAAGACATTTGAGTGTACGATGGGTTCTGCTCGACCCTCCCAGGACCTCTTGGACACTTTAAAGTAGCCTCTCCTAAGGCATCTTGGTCTTCATACTTTCAACCAAACAACATAACCCCAAAAAGGCTTCAGTCACAGTCCTTCAAATGACTGCCCCATGACGCCTGACCACTCTGCTTCTGAACCTTTTCCTAGAGTTTCTTTAAAGTTCAATTACAAAAGTTCTTTGTTCAAACAAGGTTGCCGCCTGCAACTTGAGGCCCAGCACAGTTTGGTTTTACTATCTGTCTTCTCTTACTCATCGGCTGTGCTGAACTGTTGAAGTCTATTGTCTCTAGAGTCAAGGACGGCACCATGGTGGCAAGTGCTTCTCCCCGCTTTGACTATCAGCATGGGAGGGCCCTGTGTGACACCTGTCAAACCACACGCCAGCTGAACTTCCCGGTCTTATGATTTCCCTTTTGGAGGCTTCGTGGGTCTGAGGTGAAAAGGGCAAGGGTAATTCCCTCCTCGTCGTCCCTCTAGGTCTCTCTGCCTTTCTCCTCCGTTTGAACGGCCGGTCCGGAATAGTTGCTTCCTTGTGCGTTTGACCTTTCTCAGTATGTGCTCTTGTGCTCTGCCTTTTATCCCTATGGGGAAGGAAAAGGACCGTCAGGTGTGTATAATTGTTGGCAATTGCCTGACTCTGCCTGACCCTTGTGTTGGCACATGCCAGGTAAACGGCTGTGTTGTTAGTCCATTGTCTTTCACGGTATTAAAAAGTGTTTGTGTTGGAAAATGGGGGGGGGGGTTAGAGTTTCTAAATATCCTGCTGGGTAGAATGGAGAAAAGGTGTCATAAGAAATTATATCGCTCGTCCTAGGGGTTGTGGTGAGTTCGGAAGGGTGGGTTTTGTAGGGCTTGTGAAATGAGTACGAGGGATTGTGGGAACTATAGTGTTTTGTCACATTGACTGCTACTTTTGAAAACGATAATCAGAGGGACAGGGAGAAGAATGACTGGGAGTACTCAGGTAGGTAACTGGAAAATAGAGACTCTGGGAGATGTAGTTACCCACAGTAACGTTATTCAAGTTCCTAATTGGTTTCACAGACAAGGAGGGGTTTTTGGACTTTGAAAAGAGAGAATGACTGTTGGGATGGGGATTTAATTTGAAATAGCCCATAAAGGCCTCAAAGACTTAGTCCTCCTCCCTAATGTAATACCGAGTCTCACTTGGGTCGTTTCCCCGACCATAACCCCGGGTTCCCCTTCCCAGGTGATCCTCCTTCGCTAGTCCGCACCCAGGGTTGGGATCTGGGAGCGCCATCCCTTCCCTGCCCACCTGAATAAGGTATTCTCGAGGTCTGCTTGGGAGAATACCCTCATGTTTCCCACAACTCCCATCATGTACATACAAGCTGTGAGCTATTAACAATTTACATGAATTCCTAAGGAATTCAACTGCTTTTTACTGGTGCAAAAACGTCCAGATTCCCTGGGCATCCATGGCATCTCACATTTGTGTTTTAACCAACATGATTTTTACTCTTCATGTGGAAAGACCACTTGTTCCAAAATTAGCCCCTCTAGTGTTTACTTCAAAAGAAAATGAAACAACATTGTCTTGTGATCAATTTGAGTGAAATGAGTGGCATTGTGATATATTGTCATGTCACAATGGACACTACCTCCTTGTTAAGAGCTGCTTTATTGCTTGTGGACACGACTAATTGTAGGAAAATTGTTAATCTCAAAATCCCAAATATTTTACCACTTATGATTCACTGTCTTAAGCTCCTTAAGGTTTCACCAAGCTGTTACACCCAGCAGCAGCTTTTCTTTGGGCAAGAGCAATATGCCCTATCATTTATTTTGACAATATCCTGCTCACAGCCAGTGCTCTATCAACATGTGTTTCTTCTTCTTCTTCTTCTTCTTCTTCTTCTTCTTCTTCTTCTTCTTCTTCTTCTTCTTCTTCTTCTTCTTCTTCTTCTTCTTCTTCTTCTTCTTCTTCTTCTTCTTCTTCTTCTTCTTCTTCTTCTTCCAGAAAGTGAATACTCTGGGATTTATAATAGACTGAAACAAATTGCTCTTAAGCCCTACACATGAGACAAATGTCCTAGGGTTTGTAATCAATTTTAGAAATTCCACTCTTCATCTTTCACAGTCTAAGATCAAAATAATGAAAAAAGAGCCGGGATGGACTATGTAAAATCTGATGAGCTCATCCAGTAATTTTCCCTGTCCCATTATACCACTTGCTCTTCAACCCTCCAAAAAATCAATATGGGATCAAAGGCATCTCATACAGGTAATGGGTTCCCCTCTCGCAGGTGTCACAAAAATAACTTTTTGGGTGGATTCTTCACACAGAAACCTGAAACGGCAGTGCCATACTCAGTTGGTCCCCTAAAAGACTTTGACAAAGATTTTAAATGTTGTGGTAACAGTTGTGGTTACATCTCAGCTAAAGGATTATGCCATTTGTGGCTGTCTCTAGCACATTTCATTTACATGGAGATCCTTCCAAGTTCTTATGACATCTGGAGCCATGAAAAGGGAAGTGTGTGGTGCTAAGAACCCTCCTTTTGGCCCTTTAGAGCTAGGGTAAAGGACATGCTCTTCACCCAACAACTTTAAGACACTGTTCTCTTGACATGCCTGCATCAGCACTTGTTCAGGCCCTCATAGTTTGTCCTAAGTATATTACACCTCTCTTAGGTGTGGTCGCGTCATCAGATCAAGGGAATTCACTCCTCTCATTTTGTTTATCCTGTGTTCCTGTTTTTCTGTCATGGCGCTGACACTCAGACCACGCTTGTAACCCGGTCTGATTGCTAGCTGCACTATATTTCATGTGTAGGCGTACATACAACTTTTGTAACCTGGTCCGTACACCAGCAGTTAGTTTGCCACTTTTGCAGCAACCTTGTCTTCTTAACTCTGCATTCTTTTCCTATTGTAATGACTGCATTCTTTTTCTATTGTAATGACAACACTGACCACCCTGTAAGCCTGGTATTCACAATCTACTGTTCCTTGTCTATTGTACTGTAACTTATGTTCAATGCTAAACGCCCAGATACCTCAGGATTTGGTTGCGCTATACAAATAATAAACAAAACTAAACTAAATCCCTCCTTTAGGAGCAGTATCTAAACCCCTATGCAATCTGACTAAGGACTTTGGGAATTATGTCTTTGCCAACAGATACAATTCACAGAAGAGTATTTGCTTGGCAATCCGGTTGTAGAGGCAGATTGGTGCATTCACAATTAGCCAGACACAAGTAGCTGGCATCTGTCCCTAAAGGTTTTTTTTTCAACTATGGAAGATGTGGGCATCCTTTTCAGATAGACTTTTATCATGTTCATCTCGACTCGCAAATTGGCAGGTTTTTCTGCTGAAACCCAGATCTATAAGTAAAGAAAATGTATGCCTTCTGATATATCTGGTATCAAGGAGCACATTTTAAATGTTCTCTGTTTTCTAGCATTCCAAGCACTCTGCTGTACACTCAACAGCAGAGTGCCAGATTGGTACCTGTGGCTTCATTATTGTCTGAACAAACATTGTATCTGCCAGAGTTAGGCAAAGCAATAGAACTTCATTTCTTTTACTGGATGTTCTGGATCGGTGTTTAGTTATTGCATCGAATGAAATAGCATCAAATGCCTTACCATAGAAAAAAATGCATTAAAAAAGCATTGAATGCATTTTTTTTAAGGTACAGGGTTTATTTTAATTGTAACAGGTTTTAAAGGTTAAAAAAGGGGGGCTGAGAGGGAGACCCCCATTAAAATAAAAATGAAAAAAATGCATTTTATGCATTTTTTTCGATGCATTTTTTTCGATGGTAAGGCATTCAATGCTATTTAATTCGATGCAATGACTATAAACCTTCTGGATCTGTTGCTAAGCCAGAGCCTGCAGGGATCTTCTTAGGGATTCACAAAATATCTAGTTGATGGCATGGATAATGTTCATGATGAGTAGTCACCTAGTAGACATTTACCAATGGCTGCAGAACTGGTGGTGATTTGTGGGCTCACATCCTACAGTATGCCAATAGGGCGGGTTTATCCCTGGTAGTAAACCTTTTGGCAGATCTACCCAGATCTCTTGTGGATCAAATGGTCGGTGTGTTCGTTTTGGCTTTTTTCTCTAGGCACAATATATTGGAAATTTGTCTTCAATCTTCAGCATCTTCAAATTATGGTGTCGGATTGGGGTTGGGATTTGGTTTCGAAGTACATTTGGGCAGGCTAAACAATCCACAGTTGTCGCTCGATGCATTTTCAGCGCAGCTTTTCACATATACAGGCACTGGATTTAATTCATCAGGATTTTCCTCGATGTACTAAGGAGGTAAGGTATTATTCCTCTGCTCAACTGTTAATTGGTCAAATAATATTTGTCATAGATTGTACTAAAAACCTATTACACGTGCTGCAGCTCGGTCTTGACTCAACATTGAAGACTCTGTAACATGCCATAAAATATCACATGTTTAAACTGTGGCAGCAGAGAGTTGTGATTTTATTAATGGCAGAGAGGTATTTTACCACCTCTCGTTTAACCTCTCCCAAAGAATCTTTCATTGTATTTTATCAATTGAACATTTCATATCCTGTCCCGGGCCCTGACGGGCTATGTAACGCTCCCCTGGGGGAGCACCGGAGACCCAAAGTGATAGCCACAGCAGGCATGAACACAACGCCGTTGTGTTTGAAAACGCTGCGGTTTTTCTTTCCGAGTTTCTCAGGCTCCTCCGAGCCGGAGGAGCCTCAGAAACTTGGAAAGAAAAACCGCAGCGTTTTCAAACACAACGTTGTATTTATGTTTGCGGTCGCTTCAAAAGCGACCGCAAACATAAATACAACGTTTTTAAAGCTGCGGTTTAATTTCTAAGTTGTCCGGGCTCCTCCAGCCCGGAAACCTTAGAAAAAAAACTGCAGCTAGTGCTTATTTTTTTAAAAAAATAAATAGCACTTACTGACATTCAGCTGCAGCTTTCCTGCTCTGGTCTCCCGTCCGCGTCCTCCGAGTCCCGGCACCAATGAAGGAAAAGCCACCCAGCGGTAGCTTTTGTTTACTACAGCTGGCTGGCTTTTCCTTCATTAGTGCTGCAAAAGCCAGCACAGGCGGCCATCCATTTCACAAAATGGATGCACCCATGTGCTTGCTTTTGCGAATTTTGAGCTTGAATAGCTCACAATTTTCCATAGGGAGTTTTATAAAAAAATAGTGCTAGTATTATTTTTTTTATATTGCCTATCTATTTTTTATATAACATTTTTTACTGGACTATCCCTTTAAATGCCAACAGCTCGCTATACCACATTACTGCACTAAAGGTCAGCCTCTATGCTAAAGGCTCCGTAATGGCTTCTCCACCCACATTTAAAATAAGGGTGCGCTATAGACCCACGTTTGTTTAATTTGTACATGGCCGACCTTTCTCTACAACTCTCCACAGATCAATCAGTTCTGCCTAGACTTGGCACCACACACATTACATGGCTTGGGTATGCAGATGATCTGCTTCTCTTAAACCTCATGCCTAGGGGTCTGCAAGTGTTGATATCTCAGTTGTCCATCTAGCTAAAACACATTGGCCCTCATTACGACCCTGGCGGAAATCGAAAAACGATGGCGGAAATGCAATACCGCCATCGAATAGCGCTCGGTGCGATTATGACCCGTCACCGTAAAGTACGATGCCATTAGCGACACCGTAGTGAACGCCAACGCTAACTGCACCAAGTACGCGCACGCGCGCCATGCCAAACCGTAATTACCACCATGGCGCAATGGTACGCGAATTCTGACCCTAGCGGACATGTACCTAACGCCATCAAGCATGGCGGAAAGTACCATTCCGCCATGGTGAGAAGTACGGCATCGCGAATCAACCGTAAACGGCCCTACTGAGTGCCTGTACACCACTCCCTGGCCACATTGCACAACTCCTCGTAGGTGCAATGAAGTCACACAATGCAACCAGTGAAATGTACAAGTCACCCATGCATGCCAACGAACAAATGAATCTAGGGGCTCCAAGTGCCTTGTGAGTGGCCATCCATATTTGCCATGGCACCATTGCCGCACTGATGCAGCACAGGCATGTGAAGGTTCAAGTATAGCAACATGAGCAGAAAAATGAGACAAACAAAAACAGGCCCCCCCATCGACTGACACCAGTGTAAGGCAACATTCAAAGCAGTATCCTGAGGGAGACTGCACCAGCCCTGTACTCCTGCCAGTAAACAAACCAACCATCAGCATAAGCATGTACCACACAAGTTGGCAGAGTGACTGAGCAGCCAGGCTCATCTCAAGAGGGGCCAATGGGAGCTGCAGGGCACAGATGGCACGAATACAGAAGCCATTCCAATGGACATGACCTCAGTCTCCCTCCAAGAAACGCACGCAAACACAGGCACCTGTGACCAGCCATATTCTGATAATCACATCATTCCACCAATCCACCTGGCTGACCGGCATCTGTTACACAAAAGCTAATCCCCCGCCCCTGAGCATGACATCATTGAAACAGTCATAATGGTAGCCCCTATCCCTGACCACACTGGGCTTCGTAGGCAAACGCGGCCAGTACAGTACCACGCAACTATACTCAGAAGCCGGAACCCAATGCAGATCTTCTCACAATACATCGCTCCACAAATAGGAATATGCTACATTACTTGCAAAGAATAACGCTACACGGTTAATCTCAGAATAGAAATTTAATGCACCACAAAATCACCAAGCCCATACAGCCATTAGGTCATGAACCCCAAAATATATTTCATTATTGTGGGCTGCATCCGCAATAAATGACCAGCTTCTTCTTGTGTGACGCCCTGTTCCTTCATGGCACACAGGGGCTACATTCACGTTCAAAAAGGCAACATGGAAGCGCCTCGAACCGCAGGGCCGTCCCATTAGGTAGGCACTAGTCCAGCTGAAAGGTCGAAATGTTGCTCCTAGCCACTAGTACTGCGTAAGGGCATGTGGCCCATTGGCGATCGTCCCATAAGATCGTAATGGTGCTCCACTGATTAACTCGAAGCAGCAGGTGTCGGGAGTAAAAGCCATCTGCAGGAGTGGCATACAGATGGCAGCGGCAAAAGGGGAGGAGATACCTGTCACCCAAATGAAATGAAAAAGAATAGTATGGCCATCAGAACTTGATTTGTATTACTCACTTCAATGATCACACTAAATCTACAGCCATATGCATGCTAGCCCACTCCAAAGGATTATTCCCACCCAAAAATCACTTGCGAATCATAACTATAAAAATCGAGGTGAAAACACTATTACAAACGAGTGTTTGTGTGCATGCATCTGTCAAAACAGAATCCATTCGATGGGATTAGTAACGTGCATAGACACAAGTGTTTGAAGGCGCGTCGAGACATGGAGGGTTCAACAAGGGCAGATAGACGATGGTCCCACTATGGCAGCTCTGCATCACATAGCGCAGGGGAGGTGGATAGATTCCAAAAAGCCCTGTACATGGCAAACTCTCCATCAAATCATCTGTCCATGCATCCATACATCATTCCCTCATCCCGGTATGAAAACGCCTGATTATGTACTCACATAACATGTGAAATTTCCATTGAGTCTGCGTGTAATGCAGTCTGCAAAATCCACTGTGCTCCAGGCCGGAATTGCAGTGTTGTGAAGTAACATGTATTTGGGAACGTCCTGCCTTATCGCCCACCACGCTATTGCGCATCCCATACTATTCATATCAATCATTGCATTCTCGCCATGGCCCCTGTCCCAAGGACATTAAACAATAGAACGTTATATTTGCAGTCAGACCTGTGGGCGTCTCCTCGCCGCTAACTGAAGACCGAAAGCGCCGTCCTTCGAATTCCTCATTTGCAACATCACGTCGAAAAGGCATCTGTGACCGCTTGAAATCACAAATCCATCCATGTAGTGCGGCAATGTGTGAAAATGCAAAGTGGCTTCACTCACAAATGGGACGCCCCGCCCGTCGGTGAACCGCGGTACAGTGCTGCATGAGGGTCCACCGTTAATCGAGTACTACATTCCACTGACCCTTCACAAGTTTGTTCGCGACTGCAAAGATAGTATGTGAAACAATGGGACCATAGCAGAATGAACATATGAACCAATATTTCACTGCCATCGGGATCAAATACATGATTGTAATAGCAAGATGCCATGCGTCGAATTGCAGCGTTGTGTGCGGGACGTGCTCGCCCAAAGGGGATTGCAGCTTGCACAGGTGGAATGAATCACCACAGGTGGAGGCAATACAGCTTGAAAACACATAAATTGCACACCCAACCCCCTCACACAACCACACCCACTCCAAAATGCTACCGGCAGGACTAGCGATGTTGGCCCTGGGGGACCTGATAGCACTGCAAGTACTCCAACTTCAAGAAGAAGACAAACACCAACTACTACAACAACCGGCCGCACAGAGGAGACGCAGGAGGAGGAGGAGGGCAAGGCAGGGCCAGCAAGGCCCGCCAGCACAGCCACTACCACCACGCAGGCAGCCCGAAATCCCACGCCTCCGAGCACATCCGTTCAACCTCACGGATGAGCAGATCCACACCCTCTACCGTTTGGACCGGGACACCATAACCGCCATTGTGGACATGACACAGGCTGACCTTGTCAGCATGATAGATAGCCCAACCGCCATCCCACCCCTACTGAAGGTGGTGTCTGTACTCCACTTCCTGGCCACAGGCACCTACCAGCACACAGTCGGACAGTTGCATGGCATTTCACAGCCAGTGTTCTCACGGACACTATTGCAAGTGCTCGATGCCCTCCTGAAGCACGCAGACGACTACATCTCTCTACCACGCTCGGAGCAGGAAATTACGAACACAAAAGTGGGATTCCATGCACTTGGCGGCATACCGGGTTGCATTGGTGCCATCGACTGCACCCATGTGGAATTGGTCGTCCCACATGCCATGGAGGCCCAGTACCGCAACCGAAAACAATTTCATTCTCTTAATGTACAAATGGTGTCTGACTCCAACAGGATCATTACACATTGTTGTGCACGCTTTCCTGGATCAACCCATGATTCTATGGTCTTGAGGAACTCTACAATACCACGCTACATGGAGCGACACGCAGGGAACAGATCCTGGCTACTCGGTGAGTCTCATTTCATGCATGATAATGTGGGGTATGTGATGCAGCAATGACCTGGCAGGAAGGAGGGGGGCGTACGTAGCAATGTCATTCCACAAACATCCTTTATTGTCCACATACAGTTGATGCCGGGTATCCACTGAAGAGATGGCTCCTTACACCACTCCGGAACCCACAGAACCAGCATGAGGAGGACTACAACCATGCCCACTCACGTACCCGTGTAGACATAGAACAGGCATTCGGCCTACTGAAGACTCGTTTCCGCTGCCTCAGCAGGTCTGGCGGGGCACTCCTGTACCGCCATGAGAAGGTTGCAAAGATGGTCATGGCATGTGTCATGCTACACAACATGTGCGTACGTAGAAAAGTGCCCATGCCCCCTGACGCAGAACTGCAAGCACCTGAAGATGGTCATGATGAGGGTGGGGATGTGGCAGCACCTCAAGGAGTCTGCGAGGCACAGGAGGGCCGTGACATTCGTCAGATTCTCATTGATTCATGCTTCTAGCACTCACGCCTGGTGGCTGATACATGGACACGGGACCTGTGGCACTGTGTGTGTCTGGAACATGCACAATATGGACTGTAGGCCTATAAAGGCCTCGTACACAAAGATCAATGTCCACACATCTCATTGGATGATCGTGCATTGTTTATAGCATATGTGAAATTATGTTACACACCCCATCGACCCGCCACCCAAGTGAGCCCAACACACCCCCTCCACCCTCCTACCTCCCCCCCGAACACCAGTGTCCGAAGATGCTCATTGTCAGTGGGCAGACGCTATTGCAAGCCCCCTCTCCGGGTATCAGGGGCACCCCTGCCTGTGGAGCGCAGGTTCCTCCCAGATCTACGTTGGGGGCTGCCCTGGACGGAACTTGCAACGGATGATGTCTCTGCCTGCTCACGTCCATGCATGTCCCTAAGGGTTTGTGAGAGCTCAGTGAGCACACGGCGCACAGCGGCAAGTTCAGCACATACGTCTTTGGACGTCGCATGCAGTTCCCCCCTCAGGCTCTCGGTGCTTCTCTCCATTTGTACTCTCAGGCTCTCGGTGCTTCTCTCCATTTGTGCCCTTAGTGTCTCTGTACTTCTCTCCATTTCTGCCCTAAGTGTCTCAGTTGATGTTTCTATGGCTGCCTTAGTACCCCCACATTCATCAGCATGGTCCTTGAGGAGCGTGGCCAGTTGCTGCTGTTGCACGATCACCTGGTCGAGGGACTGTTGCCTCTGCTGTGCCATGGCCATTTGCGGTGGTGTCACAGAGGGGCTGGTCACCTCATGTTGCCTTGCCACAGGGCTTGTGGGGGATGGCCAGTCGTCGTCTTGTGGGTGCCCCTGCGTGGTATCCTCATGGTGTACGGGATGGAACAAACAGGGGGATTGATACAGGTCATGGATGGATCTTACTTCGACATCCCCGTTTTCTGTGTCGGAGCATGCTGCCATTAATGCAGTGTCACCTATGGTGCTGCTGCCACCAGAAGCAGTGCCTTCTGTGGCATCCATTGGGGGGACCTGTGGTGGTGCTGTTGTGGGCATGCTGGCTGCTGGGGTGCCTGTTGAAGTTCCCTCCTGTGTGCTGCCACTTGATTTGTGCTGCTGCCGTGTCTTGATGCGTGCAGCTGAGGTGGAGGGTCTTTGGCCGTTGGTCTTGGCCCTCTTTGCAGGTGTGCTGGTAGGGGTGTCCTGGAGCTCGTCGTTTGAATCGGACCCTGTGGTGGAGTAAAGGAGGGCGAGCGTTATTAATGGGTCTGTTGAAATTGGAATGGCAATGTATCACATGCATTGGGGTGGTACCTGAGGGTGATTTGGGTCGGGGCCTTGGAGGTGGTTTCATTTTTGTGTGGATTGAGGATGCAGTTGTTTTGCAGCCTGCAGTTAGGGTGTGCCTGCTGCACGTGTAGAGGGTTTTTAGGATTTTTAATTATTTATGTATTTAATGTGAGTTTTAAAGTGCTCTATCAGGCCAATGTATGTGGACGTTCTCCTGGACATGTGTTACTGTTGCACTATGTGGACACATGGTACTTCACATGATTGGACATTGTGGATTTAGCATTGTTTTATTTGGCCCACCTACCTGATTCTTCGGATGTCTGCACTCCTTTCTCCATCCCTCCGACTCCCTCTATACTCTCCATTCCAATGGTGGAGGCACAGATTTCTTCCCAGGGGGTCAACTTGATGGGTGATTCCGATCCTCCCCCGGTAGCTGTGGCAATGTTACGGTTGGCGGATAGTATGCTCCGTACGCGTATCCGCAGGTCGTCCCATCGCTTTCTGCATTGCTGTGGGTTGCGGGGTGCGGTCCCCACCGCACTTACCCGCTGTGCCACCAGGGCCCATATGGCCTTCTTGTTCGCAAGTGCCGTCCTGGTCATTTGCGTCGAGAAGACGACGGCAGCATTCTCCTGGAGGGTCTCTGTGAGCACGGTGAGTTCCTCACGGGAGAAGTGGGCCTGCCGCTTGCGGTCGCACGCTTTTTTCGCTACTTTTCCCATTTTTATTGCTTTCACTAGGGTGGATGACGGGTTGGGATGTGTCTCAGGGTAGTATTTTTTATGGTTGTGTGGGTATTCAGATTTTATAGGTGTACGGCGTGCTGTTTCCCGTTCCGGGACCATTTTTTTACTTCCGTTTCCGTATATTTACGGTCACCGTACTTTCCGATTGCCGCTCATTACGGTGACCGCTCAGACGGGTGGCGGATTTGCACCTAGGGCGCCGTACGACGGCGGTGAGGGGCGTTTTGGGGACATTTCCGCCATCGCGGACTTTGCACTTCCGCCATGGCGTAGTGCTCGTGCCCGATGGGTCGGAATTAGCCGCACTTTGCTCTGTCGTGCAATGGCGGAAACGCTATTTACGCTATGGCGGTCAGGTCAGTCACTTTCCGCCAGGGTCGTAATGAGGGCCATTGCCTCATTATTAACATGCGAAAACCAAGATCATGACCTTTGCCCCAGGAAAGAGAAAATCCATCCAAAATTACACCTGTAGATTCAACATAATTCCTGTCGAGTTTGTATGTGAATATTTCTACCTGGGAGTCATTTTCGATCAGTGCCTTCATTCCACAGCAAGGAGCAGGGAGACATGTGCGAAAAGAAGAGGGCAGGCAGGAGGGTAAACACAAACAAATATTGTGAAAGCATTACATCAGTCCATAGAGGGGTTGCCGCGCCACCTGTACCTGCTGTCTTTAACTTACTGTGGCATCAAGAACCCAGTGCAACAAAACCAGAAAGTTAGAAAGAACGTCCACTACCTCAGAATAATCCAAGGAATCACCTGAGGACCAATCCGAGAAATGATCTAGAACCCGCCTGAGCTCTCCTTGTTAATCTGGCAGAAGGGACATACAGAAGCACTCCACTTCCAACTCACTGAATGCTAAACATTGTCAAAGGCCATGCCAGGCTGTATGGGACCCTCAAATCACGGATCAGAATCACAGGTCACAGTCAGGGAACAGCGGGGACAGCCCACACCACAGCTGCTCCACTCTGAGCATTTTAAGGCATAAACAGGTCAGCTGGTCAAGAGAGAACAGTGGGAACATCCCACAACACAGACCCTTGTTTACTTGCCTTTATCTCATTCAACGTATGTGTCATTTCCGGTTAGCATACACCAAGTTCATCTGCTGCACACTCCACACCTGGAAACCTTGATGCATCCTCCTTTCTGGCACAGGTCTTCTGCTTTCAAATACTTGCATACACATGCATCAGTCCTTGTGTGCATACCACGCATCTATCTAATTGCATACAAACACACATCTTGCTGCATTCACGCATCTACATGATTTTGTTCTCATGCCAACCTGGGTTGCTGTATTTCTCCAATGCCATCTTGCAGGCTTTTTCTGGCATCCCTAATGTGGGCTTGCCCACCCTACCCTCATTCACACTTGGCGGTCTGGCATCAGCCGGGATTCTGGTTCCATCCAGTTCGCACTCAGCAGTCATTTGCTTTATCTGAAAGTCTGATTGCCAACAACTAACCGCTTGCACAATTCTCTCTTACCAAGCCTCAATATTTCACAAGAGCATTTTCATTGCAAGTGCTCCCTCCCCATACTCTCACCTCTGCTGATAGGTGTAGTCACATTCCACTGCATGTTCACATGCATTTTTTCTGAATCATTTAACCATATCAAGGACATTGGAATCTGCAAAACAATAGAGGCAGTGGGTGAAAAGGAAAAAAAAAATGCAAATGGTTTTTGATACCTCCAAAGTGCCTCTGCATTTCTATAAGGAAATGATACAAACTGCACATAGAAACAGCCCAAACCATTGTCTTTACTAATGCTTGTTTTTAGCAGGACTGCAGTGAAGGACATGCATAGTGCTTATAAATCGAGTTCCTGAAGGCAGACGTGGTTAAAAGATTGTTGTTACATCAGTAATGCGCTTTGAGCTCCAATTAAGTCCTTAGCACCCAGAAGACTGCTTTGAAAAAACACTTACAGGAACTTCGAGCACAAATGAGGTTCAAAGATTATTCAGGAAACGAAACCAAGGTAACAATTAAAAAAAATTAAAAGCACAATACAGACGTACTAGAGCCAGCAGTGAAAGCCAATTATAAAATACATTCTGCAGAGTTAAACAGTCATGGCTAAATGTCCAACAAGGCTATATTAAAACAATGCTTCTATTAATTTCTTTGAAAGCATACCTGATTGATATTCTTTCTTCCAAAACAAGTGTTCGACTACACTGAGTGGTGGACAGTTTTTATTAATGGTGAAGAGGAACATGGCAATAAAATGATGGTTGAAGTATCTTGAAACAGTGACAAGATCGAGGGAACAAAGTTCCCCTTCACTTTTATGTCTCTTCCTTCTTAATTTTGGTTTGCAGTGCGTAGAAATTCATGCAAGTCATCCCATGTATATTCTGCACAACTCAGAGTAACAGCCCATGTGGGGGGTCCTAGGTTCCTTACCATGCCACATATTTCAGCATGACATGGCTGACTGCCGTGGGAATAACGCTTAATTTCAGCTCGATCGTGTGCGACGCTGCTGCATGGAAAATAGACACTGTGCAGCGTTGCCGGACCAACAAGCTTTGACGTTCATCTACAACTGTTCGCAGACCACACAAAATATTGCCTTGCTTCCCACCTGTAAAGGCGCCAAACTGATTGAAAATGACGGCCTTTTCAAGAATTGCCGTTCTCATTCACGAGTGAATATATCACTTATAAGGAGTCATAATAGATACTGTGAGGCACTGCACAACAGACCCTGTGACATTCTGCACCCTCCAATATGAGGTTTTGACTGTGTCCTGAGGAAAGCCTTACATATACGACTTACCAGTATAAGAACAAGGAAAAGTCGCTGTGTTAATTAAACATTAAGGCTGGAAATGGATTTACTCATGTCGACACAATTGAAATGGGGGCTTTATAGTAAAACAGACATTAATGGGCTAGTCTAAAGTCCCCAATGTTGCTACTAACATCACTTATGATATAATGTACTATGTGAATGAACACAAAGATCAAAAGTGTTGATCAATTGTCTCTTTCTACTTTATTTTATGTTGATGAGATTTGCAAATGTGACCGAATGGTCTGTTTTATTACCAATTAGAATATAATAAATATATGAGATATTTTTGTTAAAATTGAGCCTTCCATCTCCTTATATTTGTTAAAAGAAAGATGGTTTGTCTGCATACATACATGGTTTGAGACTTAGGTTTGTTACCTCCGGTGCGGATATCGAAAGGTAGCTTGTTGTTATCCCCTTTATTTTCCCAGTATTCTTTCATACCATGCATATTTACCGAGAGATTTGCAATATGTGTCTCCAAAGCTTTATCTTTGTCTTTGATCTTTTGAAGGTGTTTAGTAGATGACATGTTTAGAAAGAGGGTGCCTGTTTTAGTGTGCATGCAACCCCATAACATATAGTTGCTAGTTCGCTGTCAGACAAGAGATGGAAAAAGTATTCATCATTTTACTAGTATCTTGGATTTTCAGAATACATTTGTACAGAACTATATTCTGAGGCACTGATTTTTATAGGTCTTTCTTCGTGTCTTCCTCCTTTTTCTATAGGAAAGAGTAGTAGAAAACAATGTTCTTCTAAACTTTTTTTCCCATATACTGATTGAAGAATGTTTGGCTTGACACATTTGATATGTTTCTAATGCATCTTCCATGGTGTCTCTGGAATGTTTAGGGTGAATTGTATACTGGTCAAGAATGTTCTCCATAGTGATAGGATCTACATGTTCACATTGACCAGTGAGTGGTGTATCTTCATATATTTGAGTTGTTTCTTATACATGTTCTTCTATGCTTATATCTGTGTAGTATTCATTGTTTTGAGATACACAAGGGGTTCTTTAACTTTGTTTAAGTCAATTAGTTGTTGGCAAAAATCTTTGTCTTTTGTTGGAACAACATTAACTAGTACAATCAAATATTACAGTACTGGTCGTCCTACTGTTTCTACATCTTCGTTAAATTCCTATAGTAAGTATACTATCTTGCCATGAATGCCTTTGAGTAATTCTGATGAAGGCAATTTGGGAGTCTTGGTCTGCAGGTGTATTATAGCTTGGAATGTTTGTACTGTTGAATTATGATGCTCGCATATAGATTAAGTTGTTGCAGAGCATTTGAAAGTGGGAATATTTAGAATGTATTATTGATAGCTTGAGAAGGCATTTGGTTATCATCTATTTTATTATTACAGTATATGCAAAATATTTGGAGATCAGTTAAGTTGTTTTTATGTTTTGCTGTAGATAAAAGGCCAATTAGACTCATTGTGATTCTTCATTATCTTCTATAGTCTAGTACATGTCTACATTTTTTGTAGTTTACTTATAGAAGGTTCTGCAACAGCAGTCATATATTTTTCTCAAATTTCAGCAGACATGTTTTCAAACGTTGCTAATTATTTGTATGTGTTTATAAGAAGGTTAGTATTAGAAATTTGATGGTTTACATTTTGTAAGATAACTGTGTTTTTCACTTCTTGATCAGTTCTAAAATGTTTACTTTGTATGTTCTCTATTTGTCTGAGGACTTCTTGGCTGTTCCATTTTAGAGATCGCCATTGAATTCTTGCAGTTCTACAGCGGAACCTTTAGCATTCTACAACCTATGTACAAGGATTTGCATTGTAAAATGGTGTATTGCTAACATTTTTATGTGATGTAAGGTGATTTTAAAGCAGTTCCTGAAATGCAGACAAATGAATGGCCTCCTAGTCCAGTGTGGATTCGCACTGGACAGGAGTCAATGTTTTGTAAATTTTGATTCTACTTTTGTCTTTAAGCTTAACATAGTGATTTAGGAATTGTCATAAACCTTTGAATGACTGTTGGTGCACATTGCATATTGAGCTGCACATCCATTTGTACACTGCACATTTTGGGAGGACCTGAGGAACATTTGGTTGAAAGCTTTTTGGGAAACATTTTTCTATTATGGTTTATTTTGCAATAATGGTATCTCCTACTATTTCATAGCCTCTTCCATTAGCATCTATGGCACTTGGTTTTGTTTGTTGTTGGTTGTATGCTTCTTCATTGAAATACGGTTCTGTGCAACTGGTGTGAAACAATTTATCTGCACCGAAGTTAGAAAAGTTATCATTGTGCATGTTTGTTTTGGTAGTGTTTAATTAATTTTGTTAGTGATTTTATTCTGTTTAAAACTAATATAAATAGTTTTCTTTTTAATTTGAATGTGCTGTCAACCAGAGATTCAAGTATCAGCTTTCTTTGGTCATTTTGAAGTAAGGAATGTGACTTTTTATGAGATGCGTCACATCTAGACAGATTTGTGAATATTAACATGTGTAACATCCAGACCGAATTTTGAATATTAGCTTGCATAACATCTAGACAGAATTGTGAATATTAGCTTGCGCCACATTCAGCCAGAATTGTGAATACTAGTTTGTGTCACATTCAGACAGCATTGTATTAGCTTGCATCACATCCAGATAGAATTCTCAATATTGGCTTGCGTAACATAGAGACAGAATTGTGAATATTAGCTTACATCACATCCAGACAGAACTGCGAAGATTAGCTTGCTCTACATCTTGACAGAACTGTGAAGATTAGCCTGCGTCACATCTAGACAAATTTATGAATATAAGCTTGCATCACATCTACATACAATTGTGGATATCATTATGTGTCCTTTCTATATAGTGATGCAACTAATCAACCCCACTAATAAAATACTCACCCCTCGGCATACACCTCTCAAACTCTGAACTAAACACAACCATACCTCTAAGGCACAACAAACCACACACACTTCACTTCACTTCACTACAACAACAAAACAAACCACACATAGCCTCGCACTACAGCACATGAAGGCCACCAACCGAAAAACACACCTAAGTTCAGCGAACGGTGTAAACCGAATCAAAGCTGCCAATAGCACATCACAGTTCTCTTGCTATTTCCCCCACTCGGTCCTACTAACTTACCCTACCCTCTTGCTTTTCAGATCCACCACAGCACCAGGGGACCACTCCAGGGGAGACAGTGTGCGGTATACATACCCTTTAACATAACATAACATTGGTTGGAACTCTGTCCCAGAACATTTGTTGTCAAATTGATTGTTCTGAATGTTGCTTTGTGACTACCAGCCTTCACTTTTTTGTTTTGCTTTAGTCACTCTAAGTGGGATGGGTATGCCCAGACGTGGGTCCCAAACCTGCTGGGTCTAGAGACCCAAGCCAATCCTCACTGATGACACCCAACAAGGCTGAAACATGTAAGGGGAAGCTTGTGGTCTTGTGCAGAAGGGATATGACCTAGCAGTTTGGCTGGCAGACCCTTTTGGGGTGGGACCAGGCCTGATTTGTATATGACCATCCCCTTCTGTAATGGCTTAGCGGGCTGAATAACAATGGGCTGGAGGGTTGATTTCTATGGAGCTGAGTTTTTGTAGGCATTGTTTTGTATCTAGATACTGGAAATTGAACTGGCCATCTGTGTCACCATCAATTATTCTACTGAATTTAAGTAATTTGAAGAGATGTTACTTAAGTAATTTGAAGAGTGCATGAGATAATGTAGCATGAAACCCAATGGGATTCAATAACAAACAACATTTTTATTTTTCATTTTCTTTTTCTGTGTTTTGGCTGAAATAAGAGTGGCTGTATCTGAACAGTCAGATATGTATTTTGACCACCATAAGCAAGAACAATCGCTACTAAATTTGGTAACAACAATTTGTTTACGGTATGTTAGAATACATTGTTAAAATTGTCATTAAAGGACACCAGTAAACAGAGCATCATTGAACTAATGGGATTCTAATTGTTATATTTAGATATAAAGAACATTTTGGGATCAAACCGCGACAGGAGATGTTAAATGTATTGTGCCCATAATAGGACAATCACCAATAAGGATAATATACAGTATGTGAAAACATGTTTGTTGGAAGAAGACATATTAAGGGCCCAGGAGCACAGGTTGAGAGAATATTGATGTGTAGATAACAAGCTTTTGAGATCTGCATTAAACAATATACTTGCAATTCTTTAATTGTAGAGATTGACCCAGAAATTACTGCAAATATCCATGGTTGCATGGACAATAAAGGTTCACTCTGAATAAATAAAACTAAAACATTTGGAAAGAAGAGTGACCTAATTAAGGTAAACACACATTAAAGTAACAATTTATAGTGATAACTTGTGGCACTTTGGTGATTTGACATTTGACATGTGATTGGTTGGGTTGGGAACTGCAAATTTAAAAGTGGGTAATCTCATAGACATTGATCTATTGTTTTAGTAATAGCTAAGGGATTAGAGGGTATTCAGATAGTGGACAACCTTTTATGAATCTAACTTACACATCTTGCGATGGTGGTTGCACAGTTTGATGTCTAACAATCACATCATTGTGTTTGCAACAAGTCAATAAACAATGAATAATGCCAGTATTTACTGACATTAATTCTTCTTTCTTTTTGTGTTTTCCCTTTTCCTCTCAAACACTTGACCCATGCCTGTTTTTGGATCTTTTCTTGTTTTTTTTATTTGCTCATTTTCCTAAACAATATTTTCACTGATCAATCGATGAAAAACACATTGAAAATGTTTGGATCATGTTACAATGATGGAGTTTTTGGTTAATAATATAAAAATGTATAAACATGAATGGATTTGATATTATGTGTACAGCCTGAGGAAGACCTTTTTTATAGGTCAAACATGCTCACTTTTTGTTCTAATAAAAAATATTTAAACATATTGTGATGTAAGGAGTAACAACTCTTCAAATTACTTAAGTTCAGTAGAATAATTGATGGTGGCACAGATGGCCAGTTAGATTTCCAGTATCGTGTTACTTTTCCAAAGGCATGGGGACTCTTCCTTTATGCCTAGGTATGCCTGTGCTTGCCTGCCTTATTGGATAGAGCATTCTAATTTCACCCTAAAATATATTTCACTAATTATCAATACATTAAACTGTGGCAGTAGCTCAATCAGGGTCAGCCCCCTGGCCATGTTGTATTGTTTTGTATCTTTTGGAGAATAGAATGTTTGGGTGTTATTGTACAGGGATGAGTAAGAGTGAAGCATAGATAATATTATGTATTAATATTGGGTACTGGGACAGGGAAGAGGGGTGTTGGAGTCATAATATAGATTATAATTGCAAACTGGTATGAGGAAGAGGAATTAAGGCATAATGCTAAATGCTATTTGGGTAATGGTATGCGGAAGGGAAAAATACAGCAATGAATACATTGGTGTTAGTGAAGTCACATGAGGGAAAGTGGTTTAAGTATAAAGATATAGATTAGTGTTAGGTACTGGGATGAGGAAGAGGGGTGTTGGAGTAATAATATAGATTATAACTACGCGGTAGACAGTAGAAGAGGAATGTACAGGTAATGGGAGCTATGGACTAAAATATTTGTAGAGGAAGAGGTTGTAGACCTCTGGTGTATTGGTATGAGGAAGAGGGATGTGCGTATAATGCAGAATAATGTGATTTCATTAATGGTAAAGGAAAGGGGAAATGCAGCAATTAATGCATTGTTGTTAGTGAAGTTACATCAGAGAGAGTCGTGTAAGCATAAAATAAAGATTTGTGTTTAGACGTGGAAGAGGGGTGTTGAAGTGGTATCACATTGTTTTGCCCACAGGAGTTGTTTTATGTCATTTTTACCAAAATAATGTCAACAACAAAATTCTCATCTACATATATTGGGGGTGTTAAGGGGTTGAAATGGGTTGGTAGTGGTATGGGAAAAGGAGCGGTTGGGGCGAGGACCACCCCAAGATAAAATAATAAAAATTCAATGAATTATTTAATTGCATTATTTTTTCTGTAAAAATGACATCCATAAAACACTTGTCAGCAAAGTAACATATAACTATTGAAGTAATACTTAAGATTATAATTGTGTGATAGGATGTGGAAGATGCATGTATAGATAATGGGAGCTGTGGACTAAGATATTTGTAGAGGAAGGGGTTGTAGACCGCTGGTGTAGCAGTGTGAGGAAGACAGTAGCGGGGATAATGCAGATAGATGCAATTTCAGTACTGGCATGAGGAAGGGGGAAATACAGTAATAAATGCGTTGTTGTTAGTGAATGCGCATGAGGGAGAGTGGCGTACACATAAAGGTTTAGAGTAGTGCTGGATACAGGGTTGGGGAAGAGGGGTGTTGGAGTAATAATATAGATTATAATAGTGAAGTAGGAAGTGGAAGTGGAATGCATAGATAATGGGAGATGTGGACTAAAATATTTGAAGTGGAAGAGTTTGTCGACCTCTGGTGTAGTGGTATGAAGAAGAGGGATGTGGGGCTAATGCAGAATAATGTGATTTCAGTAATGGTATGAGCAATGGGGAAATGGATCAAGGAATGCATAAGTGTTAGTGAAGTAACATGAGGGAGAGTGGTGTAAGCATAAAGATGTAGATTAATGTTCGGTGATGGGATGAGGAAAAAGTTTATATACTTTCAGTTTTGCAAGTAACATGAGGCAGAGAGTTGTATAGGTGATAGGAAGTGTGGTAGAAAAGATCATTGGAGTGGTGGTTGTAGAATTGTGGGGTGTTGGGTTATTGATATGGACTGTAATGTGATATGTGGAATACGTATGTGTAGTTGATGGGGTTGTGTGATAACATGTTTGTAGTGTTAAAGTTTGGAGAGTTGATTAATATACTTACTTTTTTGAAATGGAAGAGTTTTCTTTCTTCAGTGGGTTTCTTTGTTAGTCTTCCTTTTCCTGCAAATGTGAAGAATAAAAAGTTGACATGATATTAACATGGCTGCTGCAGTGAAGCATGTTTTGTATCATAGAAAACCACTTGCAGTTGAAGTGAAGATAAAGGGAAGGTTGTATAGTAAGTTGTAATATGACGGTGTGCTTTAGTTTTGATATAATGTAGGTCATTTAAAAAACAGTAATTCTTTGTAGTACTTTAGGGTGATAATTTAGTTATTTTTAATTATGGAATTGTGCCCTTGTATAGGTAGTAGCACATGTCGCAGTCACTTCGCAAACAGACATTTTTTTTAAAAGCAATAATGAACTATTGGGATAGGTGATGCAGTGAAGCATGTTTTGCAGTACAGAAAAAATGATTATTCTTGAAGTCATATTATAATAAAAGTGGTATAGGATATGACTTTTGAAAAATAAAACATGCATGCCAAATGTCTTCTCAGATGTAGAGTGTGGAATGTAGATCCTGTAGATTTTGCAAATAGAAATCTGTAAATGTTTGTACAGTAGGTTGTGATAGTGCAGACTCTGAATCACAACACAAATGCACTCTCAGAGTCACAAGATACATCTGTTGAGCTAAGGAGAGAGGGTTAGATGTAAGGTTTTTGGATGTTAGTGGTATGGTTGTGTAATTGTTTGAATGTAGCCATTTGATTATAGATTTGTGGCTTTGAAAAATTGGTAGTAGAATGTCATGGAATTTGTGGAATAAAACAGAGTCAACTATTACCCATGTGTGTAGATATGGTGCATTTCAAGCATCCAGAAATGAGTGTAGTACAATGTGTAGGTCATAATTTAGGGTATGTAACTGGTGTATCTTTGCAGTTTGCCATGAAAAATACTTCCAAAATTCTGATGAAACTTTTCACAAACAATGTTAATTTTTTCTCTAATTGTACAGAACCAAGTGTGGAAAAATCCAAGCTGTTTTGTCCACAAATAAAAAAAGCTAGGCGGAAGGTGAAGAAAACTATGCACATTTTTGCGAGATTTTGGAATATTATCTTCTGAAATTATTAATATTCGACATGATGGGGTGAACATTTTTAGAAAGGTGGAGAACATCGTATAAGTCTTGGAAATTCCCATTTTCTTTGCAATATTCAGAATGCAGTAACCATTTCTTGTGAATGACATTTAGTTGGAAGCAGAGGAGTATTTAAAGAAAAGATGTATGAGTACACATTGCATATGTACGTGTTAAGATCACAGTCTTCCTCCTGCCCCTTTCAAACTTGGGCCGGACCACCTGAAGTTCCGGAAGCAGATCAGGGCCTTCCTTGTCTCCTCTGCTTTATCTCTCTCTTTCCCCTGCTGGTATACCTGTTTCCTACGCCAGCTGGTTGCTTGGCTGCCATACCACTGGGTACCAGGTTCCTCCACGATCAGTCTCCACTGCACTTCCTATGGGGCACCGCGCACTTAGGGGCTGTTCCCCACATTCACCTTCCTCCTTGCACTTACGTAGCCACGCTACCGTGGCTGCACTTACTCAGAGCAATGCTGCCCTCATTGCACTTTCCCCCTTCCCTCTTCCTGGCACTTCCCCCTCCTCTCTTCAGCTCTCTACACGTTGTTGCTCTTGAACGTTCTGAATGACAGAAGGCCTAGTAAGATAGTTTGTTTCCCTCGCTGGTCTTGTTGCGCCTAGAAACATTGGCAGGTTATAAATGACTTATCATATAATATCATGTTTTACAAGAACAAATGGAAAAGAGCCATCATTAAAGAGTAATAACAAAGGAGTTAAGTTGGTACAGCTTCCCTTCTACATTTATTGATCATATAGTTCACAGCCATAGTCACGCATCCATGGCCATCAAGGGTAGAAACACACAGAAAGGGAGCTCATGTTCTTTGGCGGCGTAGTGTGAATGGAAGGTGTAAACACCTTGTGTTAAGCTTTAACACCTTCTATTCATGCCACACTGCATTTTCAATTGTTTGTGTGGCAGGGAAGCACAGTGGAACAGAACTTCATTTCTGTCACCTTTTGTCCTCTGTGCTATACAAATGCTCTAGTATTTGCACTGGCATGGATTTTAATGCCATTGGAAATTCTGGAGATTCTTCTGGAGTCTGCCTGCTTTATGCATCAACATAAAGCACACATAGTCTATAAAGAACTATTATACAGGTTTTTTGAATTCCCTTTCTCAAGGCAGTCAGGTGAAAGTACTGGTGTGGCGAGGCATGGAGGTGGTGCCGAAGGAGTACTGGCCCTTCTTGCCACAAATGACTCTCTCTGTGGACCAGACATAGAAGGGACCTACTCCCCTACATTATAATTCCCCTCTTCTCCCTGCAGCTGATCTGACACAGTGCCCCTGCTTCCTTCTCTAGGCCCTCCAGGTGCTGATGGTGGTGGAGATGTTTGCCCCAAAGCGGGAGGGATAGCCATGACTGATGCCATTTGTCAGAGTTGTTTGCTGCTTGCAAATTTTGCTCCTCTCCTGAGCTACCAGATTGAGATTGACTAAAAGAAATGGGAGGATCCTCTTGGAGGAACTGTCCATGGTCCGTGGTCTTCTGAACTGTTCAGGAGTTTTGGATGCTAAAAAAGAGTCGTTAAAGTTGTACAAAGTTCAAAGAACAACAAAGAATATCACTAGCAGTTGTGGAAGGGTAACGTTTCAACATGAGAGTTTAAAGTGTGTGCGCAAATTATATTCAAAATGTCAGCGAAGCACGGACATCGACCATGGACACATCATCACACCTCACGGTCACGTCATGACATCCTCTGCTGTCCTTTAGCACACCGGCGTGATGTCACCTGGGTGTGCCGAAAAAAACATGACTGTGCTCCGACGTTCACATTAACAGACATTCACATTTATATTAAAATACATTATGATAGGGAGGGAATATCACTATGGCAAACAACCAGTGCAATTTGGGGGTCGTATATGTTCACGATTGGGTGAATTAGGGATAGAGATCTCATCAAAACATGCATCAGCAATGTCCTCTTGAAATGATTGGGGTGATTAATGAGGGAAATGGTCACATGTACAGGTTGGGCAAGGAAAATAAATATTTCAAATCACATGATGTACACACAATTTGTTCATCTGAGAGTCAATATTATTTAATCTAAGTTGTTTTCTTTTTTTTTTCTTCATGATTGGTTTCTTCTTCTTTTACTAGATTGTGAGGTATGAGATCATCCTTTATTCGACTGTAGAGTCATCAGGAAAAATATGTCAAAAACATTTGGGGGCCGATTCATGGAACAAACGTGCGCCGAAAATCTTCGCGCAAGAAGGCGCAAGCAGGCGCAAGCGGAAAAAAACAGGCGCACGCGTGCGATTCATGCAAGTCCCTGCGCGTGTACACCTCGGGATGTTCGCCAAACCCATGCATGGCGCACAAGTCACTGCAACATCCCGAAAGGCGTGCGCGACGCGCACAGTGAAAGCGCACAACCTCGGCGCATACACCAGAAAGTGGGCGGGACACGGGGCGTAACGCGCGGAATGGGGAACAACGTGCGAAAATAAGGGCGTAACTGGGGATGTACTGCAAGGAAGCAGACAGAACGCCCACACGCACTCGAACCACACGTATTCATGGAATCGAATAGGGCAAAGCCACGCACAGCCAAAGACACGCACAAGCTGAAACACGTCCGCCACACGAAGGCAGGCGGTAGAGTCCCAGCGCATCACAAAAGTGGCAACATACAGCAATTAGGCCTGTGCGAGCGGGGCACGTGTATCGCAGGGGTGCGCGGGAAGCAACACACCCGATCGACCGGGGTACGTGCATTTCGGGGGCGCGCGGGAAGTTACACACGCGATTGAGAGGGGTACGTGTATTTCGGGGTGCGCGGGAAGTTACACACGCAATTGAGCGGGGTATGTGTATTTCAGGGGTTTGCGGGAAGTCACACACGCAATCTCATCAGGGTACGTGTATTTCAGGGTGCGGGGGAAGTATCCCACGCAACATCAGCAGGGTACGTGTATTCCTGGGGTGCGCGGGAAGTTCCACACGCGATCTCATCAGGGTACGTGTATTACAGGGGTGAGCAGGGAGCAGCACACGTGAATTGCACGTGTGGGTCCTCCCAGGTGTTCACTCTACAGCCTCCACGGCCCCTGCAGGTGGCTCACACCACAGGGGCCTACCCAGCACATGTCCTGCAGGCACCCCATCCACCATGGCCATGCCCACCAGCCAACCCACATGTCAACTTGCATGTCAACTTGCACTACTGCCCACCAACGAATGTCCCCCTGCACCCCCAGCCACCAGGGGCACCCTCCACCAGGCCCCCACCCATGTCTCCCACCACCCCCAACCCCCAGCAGTGCAGGGGCAGCCTCCACCAGGCCCCCACCCATGTATCCCACCACCCCCACCCCCCCAGCAGTGCAGGGGCACCTGCCAGCAGGCCCCCACCCATGTCTCCCACCACCCCACACCCCCAGCAGTGCAGGGGCACCTGCCAGCAGGCCCCCACCCATATCCAACTCATGTTCCCAACCACCCCCACCCCCAGCACTGTGGGGCACCTGCCAGCAGGCCCCCACCCATGTCCAACTCATGTTCCCCACCACACCCACCCCCCAGCACTGTGGGGCACCTGCCAGCAGGCCCCCACCCATGTCCAACTCATGTTCCCCACCAGCCCCACACCCCAGCGCTGTGGGGCACCTGCCAGCAGGCCCCCACCCATGTCCAACTCATGTTCCCCACCAGCCCCACACCCCAGCGCTGTGGGGCACCTGCCAGCAGGCCCCCACCCATGTCCAACTCATGTTCCCCACCACCCCCACCCCCCAGCACTGTGGGGCACCTGCCAGCAGGCCCCCACCCATGTCCAACTCATGTTCCCCACCACCCCCACCCCCCAGCAGTGCAGGGGCACCCACCACCAGGCCCCCACCCATGTATCCCACCACCCCCACCCCCCAGTCAGCAGGGGCAGCCTCCACCAGGCCCCCACCCATGTCTCCCACCACCCCCACCCCCCAGCAGTGCAGGGGCAGCCTCCACCAGGCCCCACACCCATGTCTCCCAGCACCCCCACCCCCCAGCCACAAGGGGCAGCCTCCACCAGGCCCCCACCCATGTCTTCCACCACCCCCACCCCCCAGCAGTGAGCAGCCTCCACCAGGCCCCCACCCATGTCTCCCACCACCCCCACCCCCCAGCCACCAGGGGCACCCACCACCAGGCCCCCACCCATGTCTCCCACCACCCCCACCCCCCAGCAGTGCAGGGGCAGCCTCCACCAGGCCCCCACCCATGTCTCCCACCACCCCCACCCCCCAACAGTGCAGAGGCACCTGCCAGCAGGCCCCCACCCATGTCCAACTCATGTTCCCCATCACCCCCACCCCCCAGCACTGTGGGGCACCTGCCAGCAGGCCCCCACCCATGTCCAACTCATGTTCCCCACCACCCCCACCCCCCAGCACTGTGGGGCATCTGCCAGCAGGCCCCCACCCATGTCCAACTCATGTTCCCCACCACCCCCACCCCCCAGCACTGTGGGGCACCTGCCAGCAGGCACCCACCCATGTCCAACTCATGTTCCCCACCACCCCCACCCCCCAGTAGTGCAGGGACACCCACCACCAGGCCCCAACCCATGTCTCCCAGCACCCCCACGCCCCCAGCCACCAGGGGCACCCACCACCAGGCCCCCACCCATGTCTCCCAGCACCCCCACCCCCCAGTCACCAGGGGCAGCCTCCACCAGGCCCCCAGCCATGTCTCCCAGCACCCCCACCCCCCAGCCACCAGGGGCACCCACCACCAGGCCCCCACCCATGTCTCCCATCACCCCCACCCCCCAGCAGTGCAGGGGCAGCCTCCACCAGGCCCCCACCCATGTCTCCCAGCACCCCCACCCCCCACAAGTGCAGGGGCAGCCTCCACCAGGCCCCCACCCATGTCTCCCAGCACCCCCACCCCCCAGCCACCAGGGGCAGCCTCCACCAGGCCCCCACCCATTACTCCCACCACCCCCACCCCCCAGCACTGTGGGACACCCACCACCAGGCCCCCACCCATGTCTCCCAGCACCCCCACCCCCCAGCAGTGCAGGGGCAGCCTCCACCAGGCCCCCACGCATGTCTCCCAGCACCCCCACTCCCCAGCCACCAGGGGCAGCCTCCACCAGACCCCCACCCATGTCTCCCACCCCCCCACCCTCCGAGCAGTGCAGGGGCAACCTCCACCAGGCCCCCACCCATGTCTCCCACCACCCCCACCCCCCAGCCACCAGGGGCAGCCTCCACCAGGCCCCCGCCCATGTCTCCCACCACCCCCACCCCCCAGCACTGTGGGGCACCTGCCAGCAGGCCCCCACCCATGTCTCCCAGCACCCCCACCCCCCAGCACTGTGGGGCACCCTCCACCAGGCCCCCACCCATGTCCCCCACCACCCCCAACCCCCAGCAGTGCAGGGGCAGCCTCAACCAGGCCCCCACCCATGTCTCCCACCACCCCCACCCCACAGCCACCAGGGGCAGCATCCACCAGGCCCCCACCCATGTCTCCCACCACCCCCACCCCCCAGCAGTGCAGGGGCAGCCTCCACCAGGCCCCCACCCATGTCTCCCACCACCCCCACCCCCCAGCCACCAGGGGCAGCCTCCACCAGGCCCCCACCCATGTCTCCCACCACCCCCACCCTCCAGCAGTGCAGGGGCAGCCTCCACCAGGCCCCCACCCATGTCTCCCAGCACCCCCACCCCCCAGCCACCAGGGGCAGCCTCCACCAGGCCCCCACCCATGTCTCCCACCACCCCCACCCCCCAGCAGTGCAGGGGCAGCCTCCACCAGGCCCCCACCCATGTCTAACCCATGTTCCCCACCACCCCCACCCCCCAGCACTGTGGGGCACCTGCCAGCAGGCCCCCACCCATGTCCAGCTCATGGTGCCCACCACCCCCACCCCCCAGCACTGTGGGGCACCTGCCAGCAGGCCCCCACCCATGTCCAACTCATGTTCCCCAGCACCCCCAACCCCCAGCACTGTGGGGCACCTGCCAGCAGGCCCCCACCCATGTCCAACTCATGTTCCCCACCACCCCCACCCCCCAGCAGTGCAGGGGCACCCACCACCAGGCCCCCACCCGTGTCTCCCAGCACCCCCACCCCCCAGCCACCAGGGGCACCCACCACCAGGCCCCCACCCATGTCTCCCAGCACCCCCACCCCCCAGTCACCAGGGGCAGCCTCCACCAGGCCCCCACCCATGTCTCCCAGCACCCCCACCCCCCAGCCACCAGGGGCAGCCTCCACCAGGCCCCCACCCATGTCTTCCAGCACCCCCACCCCCCAGCAGTGCAGGGGCAGCCTCCACCAGGCCCCCACCCATGTCTAACCCATGTTCCCCACCACCCTCACCCCCAGCACTGTGGGGCACCTGCCAGCAGGCCCCCACCCATGTCCAGCTCATGTTCCCCACCACCCCCACCCCCCAGCACTGTGGGACACCTGCCAGCAGGCCCCCACCCATGTCCAACTCATGTTCCCCAGCACCCCCAACCCCCAGCACTGTGGGGCACCTGCCAGCAGGCCCCCACCCATGTCCAACTCATGTTCCCCACCACCCCCACCCCCCAGCAGTGCAGGGGCACCCACCACCAGGCCCCCACCCGTGTCTCCCAGCACCCCCACCCCCCAGCCACCAGGGGCACCCACCACCAGGCCCCCACCCATGTCTCCCAGCACCCCCACCCCCCCAGTCACCAGGGGCAGCCTCCACCAGGCCCCCACCCATGTCTCCCAGCACCCCCACCCCCCAGCCACCAGGTGCAGCCTCCACCAGGCCCCCACCCATGTCTCCCACCACCCCCACTCCCCAGCAGTGCAGGGGCAGCCTCCACCAGGCCCCCACCCATGTCTCCCAGCACCCCCACCCCCCAGCCACCAGGGGCAGCCTCCACCAGGCCCCCACCCATGTCTCCCACCACCCCCACCCCCCAGCAGTGCAGGGGCAGCCTCCACCAGGCCCCCACCCATGTCTCCCAGCACCCCCACCCCCCAGCCACAAGGGGCACCCACCGCCAGGCCCCCACCCATTTCTCCTACCACCCCCACCCCCTCAGCAGTGCAGGGGCACCTGCAGCAGGCCCCCACCCATGTCCAACTCATGTTCCCCACCACCCCACCCCCCAGCACTGTGGGGCACCTGCCAGCAGGCCCCCATCCATGTCCAACTCATGTTCCCCAGCACCCCCACCCCCCAGCACTGTGGGGCACCTGCCAGCAGGCCCCCACCCATGTCCAACTCATGTTCCCCACCACCCCAACCCCCCAGCACTGTTGGGCACCTGCCAGCAGGCCCCCACCCATGTCCAACTCATGTTCCCCACCACCCCCACCCCCCAGAACTGTGGGGCACCTGCCAGCAGGCCCCCACCCATGTCCAACTCATGTTCCACACCACCCCCACCCCCCAGCACTGTAGGGCACCCTCCACCAGGCCCCCACCCATGTCTCCCACCACCCCCACCCCCCAGCAGTGCAGGGGCACCCACCACCAGGCCCCCACCCATGTCTCCCACCACCCCCACCCCCCAGCAGTGCAGGGGCAGCCTCCACCAGGCCCCCACCCATGTCTCCCAGCACCCCCACCCCCCAGCCACCAGCGGCAGCCTCCACCAGGCCCCCACCCATGTCTCCCACCACCCCCACCCCCCAGCAGTGCAGGGGCAGCTGCCCGCAGGCCCCCACCCATGTCCAACTCATGTTCCCCACCACCCCCACCCCCCAGCACTGTGGGGCACCTGCCAGCAGGCCCCCTCCCATGTCCAACTCATGTTCCCCACCACCCCCACCCCCCAGCACTGTGGGGTACCTGCCAGCAGGCCCCCACCCATGTCCAACTCATGTTCCCCACCACCCCCACCCCCCAGCACTGTGGGGCACCTGCCAGCAGGCCCCCACCCATGTCCAACTCATGTTCCCCAGCACCCCCACCCCCCAGCACTGTGGGGCACCTGCCAGCAGGCCCCCACCCATGTCCAACTCATGTTCCCCACCACCCCCACCCCCCAGCACTGTTGGGCACCTGCCAGCAGGCCCCCACCCATGTGCAACTCATGTTCCCCAGCCAACATGTCATCATAATCTAGATCCCTGGTCCCTATGGTCAGCTTCCAAATGCAAAACACCCACCCGAGTATTGCATCCACCCACTCATAATTTGCAATTACATCACTGAACACCAATTGCAAGTTCCGAAACAAACACATTTCCCTCACATACACCCAATGGGTGTCAGTGAATCTCAAAACACATATCATGAAATGCATGAAACCAATGAGATACCACACATTGAAGTTCACCAAAAAAAATATATGTATTAAAGGAAACATAAATAGAATAAAAAATGAAGAAACAGAAATGTGAATGTACACAAATTAAAAGAAGCATGTCCGTGAAAAAAAAGCAAAACCAAAAATAAAATTCCAAAGTAATGTTGTCCAAAGTCAATGTCCACAAAACAAAATCCAATGGGAAATAAAAAAGAAAGCCATTGCTCCATGGTTAAAAAGTGAAAAAAAAATACAACCCAACAGTGAACTATGTACATGGGAACAAGCCAGGGTCCATTATCCCAACAAAAGAAAGGAAACCTATCTAACTACACTAACTAATAAAATAAACTATATACAAAAATGTGGCCAATGTCCGAAAGGTCCAAATAAAATCAAAACAAAAATGAAACCTAACACTACCTACATAACTATGTACAAGGGCAGCGGGCTAGTTTCACGGCTCACTTGTGGATGTCCTGGGCCAGGGCATCATCGAACTCCTCCTCAATGTCCCGGAGGCGGTCCTCCTCCATGGCCCCGAGGGTCCGCAGGGCCGTCGACGTCTCCACCTCCAAACCCCTGCGGATTGCCTCGAGGCACTCGGCCCGCCTCAGGGCCCTCTGCATGGAGTTCTCCGCCCTGACCATTGTGAGCCGTGCCTCTTCCGCCCGCTGCCGCTCCGCATCTATGGCGTGGCCCAACCGCTGCCACACGGAAGACACTCTCTGTCCTGGGTCCTCCTGCCCCTCCGATGTTGAAGGCCCCGAGCCTTCATGGCTCCCACCACGTTGCTGCTGCTGCTGTGCCTCTGCCCGTGCACTGCCTCCTGCTGCCTGCACATCCTCCACTGGCTGGGGTGCAGTCGTAGATGTGGCCACCCCTGCTGGACGTCCGACTCCCGACTGTGGCAGGGATGCCTCCACCACCAGCCTGGCCGCACCGTCAGCGGCAGCTCCACAGGGCACCCAGGTGACTGATGGGTGGGAAGATGGCACAGAGGACGACTGGCGCGTAGGGGGTCCAGTTGAGGAGGGTGTCGTAGCAAGCCCCATCAGACGGAGGAATCCAGCCTGGCTGACCTGTCCCAGCAGGCTGACGTCGTCAACGAGCCATTCGAGATGACGTGCAGTCTCCTCATGAAAAGACTGCAGGTCACCTCGCATGGCACGTTGATGCAACGCCACACCAGCCAGGACAGGCTCAACCCGGACCTGGATAGCCACGTCCGCAGGCAGAGGAAAACGGGTCTGGACGTAGGCATCCCTGCTGGTGCAAGATGATGCAGGGACAGGATCAGGGACAGGATTGCACACAGGGACCTCTGCAGCGGCCTGTGCTGCCTCCTGTCCCTGGTCCTGCACTGCACCACTAGCACCAGTGGGATCCCCACCTCCAGACCCCGTCTCTGGTGCTTGCACGGCCTCCTCCTCCACCAAACCCCCCACCAACCTGGATGACTCCCTGTCATCTTCCCCTGTTGGGCCCTGTGGGGTCCCAGCTGCCCCTTCTGCTGCCGAGGAGTCCAACTCCAACTTCCGCCTCTTGGACCTCCCCCCGGCAGCTGCGGCCTGGGACGCGGCACCGGACTCCTCACTCCCCGACGAGATCACAACATGGGAGGGGAGCCGGGCCTTGCGTCTCCGGCTGGCGGTGGGATCCTCGCCGCTGGGCTCCACAGCACCTTCTCTGCCCTCTTCATCAGTTGACGCTGCAGACAGGGAGAAACAAAACACAGGCATCAGGGCACTGTACAATGGACACATACACACATGACAGTTGTACATGAGTGGCATTGGCAAACCTCAGACATGTCATCACAATCCCCAACACACATGTCATTACAACTCGCACACATGAGCCATACCACAGCCATATCGCAACTGCCACCACCATCCATACACATACAACAGCATGAGCAGCCAAAGGTGAGCCAGACATCACATGCAACACAGGATGTGCACCACACATGTACACACACCACCACACTTGCATGCATGTGTACACCTCTGCCAAGTGTCGCAGTGTTCAGACGGGCATCCATGTCACATCTGCCAATCAGGCTCCCACATACCGCTGTCACATGCATCCTTGTTGCATCACTGTTGCACCCTTGACAAATACACACACATGCACATGTACACAGTGCTGATACATGCAGCCAAAAACAACATACATGCGTGACATCACGGACATGTCTACTTACATATACATTCATCCAAACATGTGTGCCCACACAACTGCATTTGGCATGCAAGCCTACACACACAAGCACCATCCATGTCTCACACATTCCAGCCCTCGCATGTGTTAGCCCCATGGCCCTGTACACCCCCACCCATACTCGACCCCATACAAACAGATGTGCAACCTGCACACTACTGAATAATCACCACACGCACTGCTCACAATCAGGATGCATGTACACTTACCGCTCGACTCCAGACGGGTCTGCCTCTCAAGGACCTGGACGTGGAGCGCTGGGGATATGCGTTCCAGGACCCTCATCTGCTCATCTGTTCTTCCGACAAGTGGCCCCGGCGCCCCTTGGCATCCGCTGCCTTCAAGAGGCGCCGGGCCTTGTTCAGGGTCCTGGACCTGAAGTCCTCCCAGCGCTTCTTGACATGTTGTAAGTCGCGGACTGCCACCCCCTCCGTGTTGATGGCAGTCACGATGTCAGTCCAGATCCGAGTCCGTCCTTCCTTGTCGGCGCGGGAACTTCCGAAGAGGGCATCATACTGCCCCAGGACTTGCTCCACCAGGACACCAACTTCGGTGGCACTGAAGCTGGTGCCCCTCTGCCTCTCTGGCCGGGGGTTGTCAGTGGTCTCAGATGGCATTTGCCCCGACATGACAACCCCAGAGGCAGGAGTGGGTGGGCAACTGGGTCCTGGGGCTGGGCTGTGGAGCGATGGAATCCCAGTCGGGAGTCTTCGGTTCCAGCAGGGGTGGTCACAGCAACAGCACCCCTGGCTGATGTGCAGGCAGCAAATGGCAGGGCACGTGGGCAGCAGGCAGTCAGGCAGCAGCAGATGGCAGGTGGGAGCGTGCTCGGGGCTCTGGGGGGCAGTAGTTCGGCCTTCTGGGCAGGAGCGTGGTCTTCCGTGGGTTTACGCGTGGCCAGCTTGATACGGAGTGATTTGGCACGTGAAAAATCTGCACGTCAGAGTGTAATTCGAGGAAAGGCCCTTAGCGTGTAAGCGCGTCTGCACGCATACGCATTTTCATTGGACAGAAGGCCCCTCAAGCGCAAGCGCCCCTGTGACGTGACGCGTACAGACGTGCATGGGCATTTCAGCGCGCACGCGTGAAAAACTGCACGTCCGCGTGTAATACGAGGAAAGGGCCCATGCGCGTAAGCGCACGTGGAAAACTGCACGTCCGCGTGTAATACTAGGAAAGGCCCTTAGCGCGTATGCACGGCAGCACGCATATGCGATTTCATTGGACCAAAGGCCCTTAGCGCGTGAGCGCGTCTGTGACTTGACGCGCGCGGGTGTTTCCCTCATTGCACGTGATGACAGAACACACGTGGATTTCCACCAATCGCGTGTGAAAGTTCCCGCCACCCCGGAACACACGTACCCAGGCTAATCGCGTGTGGAACTTCCCGCGCACCCCGAAACACACGTACCCAGGCCAATCGTGTGTACGCTCACTCCCCTCCGATCACACGCGATGACACTTGGACCTACAGTCTTACCACGTATCCTAATACGGGAAACCCGCGCACGGCAAAAGACGTGCACAGGCGTCAACGCGTCCGCCCACACGAAGGCAGGCGGAGGCGTCCCCGCGCACGGCATAAAAGTGCGCGCAAACAACAAACGCATATATACAGCTACGATGAATGCCCCATTTGTCGCTGCACTGATCGTGGGACACCGCAGGAGGAGGAGAATAGCCAGGGCACGCATTTTCGCACCACGGACAAGCCTTTTTGGGATGCCTGACGACCAGGTCTACGGCAGGTATAGGTTTCCACCCCATATCATCCTAGACCTGGTCAGGGAGTGGGAAGATGACCTCACATCCCCGACCCTTTGCTCCCAAGCATTGAGCCCCTTGGAGAAGCTGCTCAATGTCCTGCATTTTTTGGCCACTGGGTCATTTCAGCGGACCACTGCCATAGTGGGGGGGTCTCACAGGCCACGCAGTCACGCTGCCTACACCAGGTACTGGCAATCATGACAGCGCGCCCCTCAGTCCGCAGGCACATATACATGCCAGAACACCCGCAGAAAGGCAGGCCGTTGTCCTGGATTTTTTCAGGGTGGCACACTTCCCCAAAGTGCTCGGTGCCATAGATTGCACCCATGTGGCCCTACGTCCACCTAGGGCCATTGAGCACATCTACCGAAACCGCAAGCACTGGCATTCCATCAATGTACAGGTGGTATGTGATGCAAAGGGAATCATAACCTCTGTCTATGCAAACTACCCTGGCTCCACCCATGACAGTTTCATATACAGAATGTCCGCCCTGAGCCGGGCCCTGGAAGCTGGGCAGCATGGCGCACATGGCTCCTAGGTCAGTACAAATGCCCTTGCACATGCATGCAAGTCACACACAGACAAATATCCAAACCCTAATAATCTCAACTATTAGCACCTCCCCAGGGGACAGTGCCTACCCTCTGAGCAACCACATGATGACGCCAATCCGGAACCCCACCACACCACCCCAGGTAAGGTACAACGCCGCCCATATTGCAACCAGGGGCATAGTGGAGCGCACATTCGGAGTGCTCAAGTCACGTGTCTGCTCCCTTGACCGCTCTGGTGGGCAACTACTCTATGCACCACCAGTAGTGTGCAGGATCATTGTGGCAGCATGTGTCCTGCACAATGTTGCAACACGGCAGGGTGTCCCGGTGGACATGGTGGTGCCCCCACATCCCCAACCGCAGGGACAGGCGCTGCCCATGGGAGGGGACAGGGCACGTGGTGAGGAAGCCCGGACCCAGCTTGTGGCCACATTTTTCACCTAAACTCCCACCCCTGCGGAGTGCACACAGGCCTGGCACATACCAGGTGACAATCGATGATGACAAAGAGACAGTCAACTGTCACAACCCTACCACCCTGAGAAAGTTGCCATGGAAGTGCCACATCGTCTGCATCCCTAGCTACTTAAACACAAGCTATCCTGTGTGACCAAAAGGCACACATATGACATATGTCATGATATGGGCCATACACAAGTATTCCAAGGTGCAATGAGGCAGGGAGGGGGGAACAAGGGAACACAGAGAACGGTACTACTAGGCCAGGTGTCATTGAGATCGTGCAAGTGCAGGGGTAGGGGGAAGGGAAAAGTGCAAGGGGAAGGGTGGGGGGGAGTCCAGTACAGGGGAAGTAGCCCAAAAAAATAATACATAGGTCGCCTGGTGGCAACTACAAAGGTAAGTGCAGACAAGTGCTGGGAAGGGAGGGCTGTAGGGATAGAGAGACAGTACTGCAGTGCAGGGGTTGCCAAGGAGGCAGTGCAAGTGGAGAGTGGCTGGGCCAGGGACCGAGGTCGGTGAGAGTGGCCCAGTTGCAGCTCCTGTGCAGTTCCAGTTAAGAATTCTGCAAGGGAGAGGCAGAGAGTAAGCAGAAGCAAAGAGGAAGGTCTTGAGGTGCTTCCAGAACTGGAGATGGTTCCCCTCAAGTTCAAGTCAGGCCGGAAGTCTGTTCCAGGGGGAGGGCCCTGCTGCGGAGAGAAATCTACCCCCCAGCTAGTTGCTCTGAGAAGCGGATGACCCGGACATGCAAGGTGTGCATCACACACACCTGCAAAACAGGCCATGGCCATCACTGTCATGTCACTCAAACCCTCCCAAACATCAACATGACATGGCAAGCAATACCCATACACCAACGCAGTAACGATAAGGTACACATTGCCATGTCCTAAATGAACAGTGGCATCAGACACTGCTGCCTGATCCGGAATCAGATGAAATGACAGACCAACAAAATCTCCCACCCAAAATAAGTCATTTCCAAATGCATTACAACAGTCGTAGACGTAACATCACAATGAATGCCTGTCTACATGCACATCATGCATTGCAAAATCAACACTGCAGCTCATGTGTGCAGTGTCCTACTCCTGCATCACACTGCTCAGCGCACAGCACAGTGAACAGCCATTGTGTGTGATGCACACCCTGAGCATCACATCTAAGTGAATGACCACATCAAACATCAAATTAGGCATGTACTGGATCCATAATCGGTCACAGAACATGTGCTGCCGGGACACAGTGGGCACCAGAAGGCAAACAGTGTACACGTGTATATGCAAGGGTGGGAGTACATGTAGTGCATCAGAATGCAAGTGTGTGGTTCTGCAAGGACATGCACTCCACATATGCATGTGCACTCAAGTGACCATCAGTGTTCCCTACACATCACATGTGAACATCCACCATGTGTACACCCCAGCATGTCAAACCACAACTATCCCCTCGCACCTGAAAGGAAAACACAACACATGAACAGGCATTGATCAGCAGAACACAACATGTACATAGGATACCCCCATTACTATGTCAGAGTTCCCATCACACTGCAGGGCAAGGCAACTATCAACAACAACCCTCCCTCCCTCACAAATGACCATGACCCACTGAACAACTGCACCTGCGTCATGGAGCCTCCAAACCTCAATTCCACCTGGCCACAGGATCACCTTTACCCTTCGTCACCATCTCCCACCTTGTGTGTAAAAAGATGCCTGAACCCTCAGAATCCCCACTCATTTCCAAAATCACAAAATCCAAGGCATAAAAACGAACCCGAACACCCTCCAGTAGATGACTTGACGTAGCAGTACCTCACAAAGGCCAAGTACTACCACAATGATGCAACAACCAAGGTAGCACAGCAAAACAATGTCACGACAGGATGTGAGACATGTGTGGTACATGACATAGGATGATGCACCATGAATGGATGTTTACTGTCACAGGTCCCCTGTACAGGCGCGGGAGTGTCACGAAACAACCACCCCCACCATGTCCCGGGTGCCTGCAAGGTCAAACTCACACAGGCCCCTGAGACCCTGGTGGGGAATGAGGTTCAGGGATATGCAGTCGGGACAGGTGTTGACACACTGGATGACTGGAATAAGTGGCAGGAGAGGGAAGGAGGAATGACACATGAAACTAGGGAATGCACGAAAATGTACAACCTGCATGAACACATACACAATCCAAACAAACTTGGACATCATTGTCATGGCCTTCTGTAGTCCAGGCTCAGGAGTGGTACGAACCAACCACCCCCTCTAGGGTTTTGGCGCCTACAAGTTCGGGGCTTACACAGGCATCCGCAACCCCAGTGGGGAAAGAGGATCAGGGAACGTTGCTTGGATAGGCACGGGAAGCAAGAACACCGGGTTGAGGGTACAGGTTATAAAATTGCATAGGATCATGGGTGATTAGGGAGAAAAAACATACCAAATTGAACCACACATACATCCATGCATCAGTACACTCCCCAGCAAGCCTATGCAGAGCAGTTCGTAAGAAAAACAACAAGACACTTAGCTCTGGTTTTGAGTGCTGGCCTCCTGCCTGCGCACTCTCAGGTCCGGTTACAGGAGCACTGCAATGCTGCAAAGAGAGCCACAGTCAACAACCTGTACGTGCCAATTACACAAAAACACAACACCAAACATGCCCCATAGCAACAAACTACTCTACAAACAGACAATCTGTGCTCGATGCTTCGTACCCATATATGACATCACCCCTGTGACGGGTCATACACAGTCAATGCAGTAAGTCAGCCGCTGGTGGGTGCATGGCAAATGGAACACCAATGTGTCACAATTCACACAACATGCAATGTTCCCTGGGTAAGCAGACAGACCCATATAGCAAGCCATGACTACAGAGCAAGTTGCGTACCACCATGACCGAAACAAAGTTGGCAGTGCATTTATCATGAAGTACGTGGAAAAGACATGCACTGCACCCGAGTATGTCCCTTGCTGTATGTCCCTGTGAGCTGCCCCTTTCCATGTCTCGGAAGGCTACATGGTTGATACAAGTGCCTCAATGGACCTTGGTGTACCGGAGGGTATATGCCACTGCCCCTGCATGTGTCCCAGACAACCCTACTATCAACAGCCATCAGTCCAAAAACACATCTGAGCTGCATTGTGTGCTTCAACACCAATATTCGTCTAAGCTCACCCTCAGTGCTGTGACTAAGCCTGCATGTGCAACTCACCTGGTGCAAGCTTTGCTGTGTCGTGGCCCCCCTGTGATGCTCACCTTGCCTGGAGTTCCTTGGAACATGTCAGCAGTTTTAGGATGTGGGTCTGCAATCAATGTGCCTCTGCTTGTGCACACATGTGCATGTGAGCACCAACAAACTGGTCCAGAACTCCGTCGTCCAATGGGCCATGTCTGCTGGCAAAGGTGCTCTGGAGGCTCATCCCCCTGCAGAAAGGGCATGAAACACATGATTAATGCTTCAAAGTCATCTGTGTGTGTCTCATCAGGCATCTCATTACTTGACCATGTCAGAGAGTCACATCACGAATCACACCATCAGTCCGTCTTTCACCTCCAAAGTGTGGAACACTATCTACAGCATGAATTGCAACAAGCATGTGTACAGGAAAGATATGAAACATACTACACAATGCATAGCAATCAATGTCCACATTAATCATGACACACCCCATCTAGCAAAAGCTGAACAGTGGACAATGACACCTAAATCATCCCCACTAGGGGTGTCAACACAAGTCACACAGCACCAGACATGCCACAGATATGACAGTCCAAAGCCCTTGTGTAATATTCTGTAATACCGAACCATCCTTGCGAGCCCATGGATAAGGGAGGCAGGAGTGGCATATGTGAGTCAAGGACCCCAAGCAGCAAACACATACACAAGACAACCATGAAGGGCCCAGCTGGAACAGACAGTGGATGCCTTCAAAAGCCACAAAGCACCGCACTGTCACATGAAAGCACAATAGACTAGCAATTTTAAACCAACTCAACTATTAACTAACTACACTAACTATGGAAAACCTACATTATCTATTTAAACTAACTATCAAACAGAAACTTAACTAACTAAACTAAAAGAAAAATCAGAAATGGCCACATACGACCCGGGGGGGGAGGGGAGGCACCCAGGAGGGGGGAGGTACAGGGTGCTGCTCAACATCCACATGCGATGATGCTGAGCCAAAAAAAAAATCCTCCATGGGCTCAACGCCTGCACAGCACGACCTATGTGGGAGATAGATGGTCGTCCGAGTCTGGCTCATCCTGGAAAGGAGGACGTGGCACAGTAGCCTGGCCACGCCTAGCCACAGCTTGCCCCTCGTCGGCAGCAAGTCTGCCGGACGGGTGAGCCTGGTTCTGTGTGGCGATGTGACGTAGGTCTGCATGCAGAACCTCACGTGATACACGTGCTTCCTCTTGCAAGGTAGCACCTGTAACACGGAATTCCTCCTGCAAGGCCTGGCTGGACAACCGCTGCACCTCCCGGCAAGCCTGTAGCTCAGCCGAGATGGCACGCTCAAGCTGTGCAAACCTCTCCTCTGCCTGCTGCCTCTGGGACATCATAAGGACACCCAGAGTGGATCTGAGGGAAGCATACTCCTCCCTCAGGGCATCCATGTGCGCCTCTGCGTGAGCAGCAATTGCTTGACGCAAAGACGACATTTCAGCCTGGCGTGCCCTGTCTGAGGCCGCCATGCCCAGCCTGAGCGAGCGGGTCGTGGACCGTGCAGCCTGCTGCTGGAGAAGCACCTGCCTAGCAGGGGGGAGCACAGATCGGGCCACACGCTCCATGCTCTCAGCGATGTTCTCCATTGCTGCCCCCTGCCGTTCGGAATTGGCAGTCATGTCTTGCTCCCACTCAGTATACAGCGGTTGCGCGCGGCGACCGCGTTGCCGGGCTTGACCCCTGCGGGACCCAAGGACCGGGGGTCCTCGCTGTGTTGGCACCGCCTGCGGCTGCACGACTACATGCCCCCGTCGACGTGATGTCCCAGGCACATCAGTGACTGGTGTGGAGGGTGACCCTGCGTCCCGATCCACCACGGGCGGAGGAACCAAGACTGTCTGATCCCTCAGTGCAGGTGTCGCAGACAGAGGAGTGTCCACATCAGAATCACTCACCCCTGACACATGGACTTGATGCTCATCCAACTCAACATGGACGTCAGAGTCGTCATCAAGGCTGGACTCATAGGCAGCCAGAGACAAGATGGACTGCAGCACTTGGGGGTTTTCGTGGCCTACCACCCCACGACCCCCACTAGTGCCGGGTTGATGTGGTGTTACCAACCCTGTGTCTGGCATGACAACACCATCCTCCGCCTCCATTGCGTCATCACCTGAAAAATAGAGAGAAAAAGGTCAATACACATGTCAGAAGCACATGACACACACACACACCGACAGCAAAGGCATCCGGCAGACATGTGACACACAACATATGAACTGGCATGCATGCTGGGTCTACTTTGAATAGCTTCTGTGATCAGACCTGTTGAAAGGTGGCAGTTTCCATGGAAGTGGGTCTATGCAGTGCAGAAAATGTGTACGCCACTCACTACCTACATGTACAAGCACTACATGGTGTGTGCCAGGAAATGTGAAGGCAGTGCAATGTCAAATTCAGACATCACGTGCATTGTGCATTCAATGTGTACCATGTCTAGAAGCCAAGCACCCCTCCACCCCAGTACCAAAGCAGGGATGCCTAGCATGGTATCAAAAGGCTGACCATACACCTGTGTATTGACAGGCAGTGTTGACTGGCATCAACAGCTTAATGTGATTCAAATTACAACACTGCAAATGATGCTGGGACAGTGGGCAGGACACCTGAGGAAAACTCCGGAGGCCGCCCACGTGTGAAGAAGACACAAGAGTTGGACAGAGTCATTGGCCATTGAACAGGCTAAGGCCTGTGAGCCACACAGATTGTAAGGGCCTAAACATGTGTGCAACGCAGGACTGAGCCACAGTTGACATGGGGAGGCCGATGAGATGGCAGGCAATATATGTAACCAAGGACTCATATTACAGTGATCATCCAGTCAAGGACACATAGGGGCATGCGTGCAATGCACATGGAGCATGAATGGGCACTCATGTCCCTGCGGGACATCTGACCCATGCACAGTACAAGTGAGACACCCTGCATCGAGTACTAAGGCTGTACCACACGGCATATGTCTGGCAGTTTGTATGCTGGGAGTTAGCATCTACACAGGACACATGAACAAGAAACTACACATTGGCAAGATTGAAGCAGACCAGTGCAAAGGTGGAACTGGAGTGCAGAGTGGCGGAGGAGGGGCAAGGGAGCATGCCCACATGGAGTCCCGCATGCAGGCAGAGGAGACATGCATGACAGTAGCATTGCATTACTTACACATCAGAACCATGTACACGTCACATGTAGCAGCAGTCATGCACAACACATCCCACAAGTGAAACACACACGTCCTCAACAAACACGCATCAACACTCACTGGACTGGGCATCAAAGTCCAGCATCTCTCCCACTCCTTCGACCAATTCAGGTGGTATGAACTCTGCAATGAGAGCCTCATGCAGAGTGAGTTCTTCCTCCTCTGGTGCAGGCCCACCGCCAGTCACCAGAGTCAAGTTGTAATTTGAGGCACGCTTGGCCTTAGTGCTGCGCTTGATGTCATTCCAATGCTTTTTGCACTCCTGCGCCGTGCGCACCTCATGGCCGAATGAACTGACATGTTCCGCAACATGCTTCCAGTGGGTGTCACGTTGGGCAGCCGTAGTCTGTCTATTGGCACCCACTAGCATGTCACGGCTGTGGCCCCGCACGTAGTCCACGAGGAAGTCCAGTTCCTGCTTACAGAAAGGCTTCTTCCTCGACGTGCAGAAGGTCGTGGCTGTGTGTGGGGTCCCAGCCTGTGCTGCAGGTGCAACTTTCCTCCTCTTGGTCTGTGGCGCAGACCCCGGCTGGCTAATGCCACCCTGACCAGTATGGCCAGTGGGTTCGGTGGATTGAGCCAAGGGAGTGGCAGGTGGAGGGATGACCAAAGGCCTGACTTGTGTCAGTGGCAGCTGGGTGCCCACTAATGGACCCTGCGCAGCAACATCAGCTGTGGCAGGGTCATTGACCGCAATGGTCCTGGTTGGCAGACTCACAACCGGGGTGCTGTTGGGTGCATCTGCCCCTGCACTTGCCAACACCCGGCTGTTCGGGGCAGCAGATGACATGACTGCCCCAGGGACACGTGTCTTGGTCTGAGCAGCCCGGCCTGCCCCTATGGTTTCCCCCCTGGCCTGTTGGAGATCTACCAAGGGCTCTTCAAGTGCCAACGCAGCCTGCGCTGGCAGACCCTGAGCCTGGGTGGCGGTGTCCACAGCTGCACCTGCAGCTACCACTACCCTTGGGCCCGTGGCAGTCGATGGAACGGACTGCCGGGTCATATGGGTGCCAGTGCCAGATGCAGCCACAGGGGGTGGTGGCATGGCTGCACCGACACATGGCACAACATTGTGCTCAAGTGGCGCACCCCTGCCTCTTCCCCCTCTGTGGCTGCCCTGGACATCCTGGAGTCCCCCTACTCCCTGGTCACCACGGCCACGTCCCCGACCACGCCCGCCACGAGGAGTATACCCAGTGAGGCGCCCCTCACCTTTGGTGGCCTCCCAACCATGGCATAGATATAGTAGTGCTGGCACAGATGGAGTGGTGCCAATGGGAGGTGTACACCACAATTGACCTGGGCAATTGGGGTGAAGGGGGTGGGAAGCAAGATGTTAACAGCCCCCCTGCACCTGCAAGGCTGTATGTGACCCCGGTGATGTGGTGACGGGTCACGCAACGCTCAGGCACCCCAAAACTGCAGTAAAACTGTGCACGCAACCCTGCAGCCTACGTGCGTGGATTCAACCTCCCGCAGTACGCGGTGGCACCCAGTAACACGAATAACGCGTACGCGTGGGACACGCAGGCTACTATGACATAGAAAATGGGTGGGATACACAGGGGCACCCGCAGTGGGAAAAAGAGCGTATGCGACTCACCGTCTGACTAGCGCGATGCAGAAAAACACGCGTAGCCAATACCCCCGCCAAAAGAAGAGATACGTCCTTGATAGCTGTGAAGTTGTGATAGCGCGCGAAACAACAGGAAGCAGCAACACACGTCGGTCTCCACGAAAGGCACGTACAGCGAACTGCTGGGCCCGCTCACCTTTAACCCGTGCTGAGGGAAACGCACGCGCGCGTCACGTCACTTACGCGCATGAGCCCTTTCCTCGTGTTACACGTGGACGTGCTGTTTTTCACGCGTGCTTACGCGCATGGGCCCTTTCCTCGTATTGCACGCGGACGTGCAGTTTTCAACGCGCGCTTACGCGCATGGGCCCTTTCCTCGTATTACACGCGGACGTGCAGTTTTTCACGCGCGCACGCTGAAATGCCCATGCACGTCTGTACGCGTCACGTCACAGGGGCGCTTGCGCTTGAGGGGCCTTCTGTCCAATGAAAATGCGTATGCGTGCAGACGCGCTTACGCGCTAAGGGCCTTTCCTCGAATTACACGCTGATGTGCAGATTTTTCACGTGCCAAATCACTCCGTATCATGCTGGCCACGCGTAAGCACACGGAAGACCACGCTCCTGCCCAGAAGGCCGAACTACTGCCCCCCAGAGCCCCGAGCACGCTCCCACCTGCCATCTGCTGCTGCCTGACTGCCTGCTGCCCACGTGCCCTGTCATTTGCTGCCTGCACATCAGCCAGGGGTGCTGTTGCTGTGACCACCCCTGCTGGAACCGAAGACTCCCGACTGGGATTCCATCGCTCCACAGCCCAGCCCCAGGACCCAGTTGCCCACCCACTCCTGCCTCTGGGGTTGTCATGTCGGGGCAAACATCATCTGAGACCACTGACAACCCCCGGCCAGAGAGGCAGAGGGGCACCAGCTTCAGTGCCACCGAAGTTGGTGTCCTGGTGGAGCAAGTCCTGGGGCAGTATGATGCCCTCTTTGGAAGTTCCCGCGCCGACAAGGAAGGACGGACTTGGATCTGGACTGACATCGTGACTGCCATCAACGCAGCGGGGGTGGCAGTCCGCGACTTACAACATGTCAAGAAGCGCTGGGAGGGCTTCAGGTCCAGGACCCTGAACAAGGCCCGGCGCCTCTTGAAGGCAGCGGATGCCAAGGGGCGCCGGGGCCACTTGTCGGAAGAACAGATGAGGGTCCTGGAACTCATATCCCCAGCGCTCCACGTCCAGGTCCTTGAGAGGCAGACCCGTCTGGAGTCGAGCGGTGAGTGTACATGCATCCTGATTGTGAGCAGTGCGTGTGGTGATTATTCAGTAGTGTGCAGGTTGCACATCTGTTTGTATGGGGTCGAGTATGGGTGGGGGTGTACAGGGCCGTGGGGCTAACACATGCAAGGGCTGGAATGTGTGAAACATGGATGGTACTTGTGTGTGTAGGCTTGCATGTCAAATGCAGTTGTGTGGGCACACATGTTTGGATGAATGTGTATGTAAGTAGACATGTCCGTGATGTCACGCATGTATGTTGTTTTTGTCTGCATGTATCAGCACTGTGTACATGTGTATGTGTGTGTATTTGACAAGGGTGCAACAGTGATGCAACATGGATGCATGTGACAGCGGTATGTGGAAGCCTGATTGGCAGATGTGAAATGGATGCCCGTCTGAACAGTGCGACACTTGGCAGAGGTGTACACATGCATGCAAGTGTGGTGGTGTGTGTACATGTGTGGTGCACTTCCTGTGTTGCATGTGATGTCTGGCTCACCTTTGGATGCTCATGCTGTTGTATGTGTATGGATGGTGGTGGCAGTTGCGATATGGCTGTGGTATGGCTCATGTGTGCGAGTTGTAATGACATGTGTGTTGGGGATTGTGATGACATGTCTGAGGTTTGCCAATGCCACTCATGTACAACTGTCATGTGTGTATGTGTCCATTGTACAGTGCCCTGATGCCTGTGTTTTGTTTCTCCCTGTCTGCAGCGTCAACTGATGAAGAGGGCGGAGAAGGTGCTGTGGAGCACAGCGGCGGGGATCCCACCGCCAGCCGGAGATGCAAGGCCCGGCTCCCCTCCCATGTTGTGATCTCGTCGGGGAGTGAGGAGTCCGGTGCCGCGTCCCAGGCTGCAGCTGCCGGGGGGAGGTCCAAGAGGCGGAGGTTGGAGTTGGACTCCTCGGCAGCAGAAGGGGCAGCTGGGACCCCACAGGGCCCAACAGGGGAAGATGGCACGGAGTCATCCAGGTTGGTGGGGGGTTTGGTGGAGGAGGAGGCCGTGCAAGCACCAGAGACGGGGTCTGGAGGTGGGGATCCCACTTTTGCTAGTGGTGCAGTGCAGGACCAGGGACAGGAGGCAGCACAGGCCGCCGCGGAGGTGCCTGTGTGCAATCCTGTCCCTGATCCTGTCCCTGCATCATCTTGCACCAGCAGGGATGCCTACGTCCAGACCTGTTTTCAGGCAGGGGATGAGCTCACGTCAACTGGCCTTCCTCTGCCTGCGGACGTGGCTATCCAGGTCCGGGTTGAGCCTGTCCTGGCTGGTGTGGCGTTGCGTCAACGGGCCATGCGAGGTGACCTGCAGTCTTTTCATGAGGAGACTGCACGTCATCTCGAATGGCTCGTTGACCACGTCAGCCTGCTGGGACAGGTCACCCAGGCCGGATTCCTCCGTCTGATGGGGCTTGCTACGACACCCTCCTCAACTGGACCCCCTACGTGCCAGTCGTCCTCGGTGCCATCTTCCCACCCATCAGTCACCTGGGTGCCCTGTGGAGCTGCCTCTGATGGTGCGGCCAGGCTGGTGGAGGAGGCATCCCTGCCACAGTCGGGAGTCGGACGTCGAGCAGGGGTGGCCACATCTACGACTGCACCCCAGCCAGCGGAGGATGTGCAGGCAGCAGGAGGCAGTGCACGGGCAGAGGTACAGCAGCAGCAGCAACGTGGTTGGAGCCATAAAGGCTCGGGGCCTTCAACATCGGAGGGGCAGGCATCGGCCGGAGGGCAGGAGGACCCAGGACAGAGAGTGTCTTCCGTGTGGCAGCGGTTGGGCCACGCCATAGATGCGGAGCGGCAGCGGGCAGAAGAGGCACGGCTCACAATGGTCAGGGTGGAGAACTCCATGAGGAGGGCCCTCAGGCGGGCCGAGTGCCTCGAGGCAATCCGCAGGGGTTTGGAGGTGGAGACGTCGACGGCCCTGCGGACCCTCGGGGCCATGGAGGAGGACCGCCTCCGGGACATTGAGGAGAAGTTCGATGATGCCCTGGCCAGGGACATCCACAAGTGAGCCGTGAAACTAGCCCGCTGCCCTTGTACATAGTTATGTAGGTAGTGTTAGGTTTCATTTTTGTTTTGATTTTATTTGGACCTTTCGGACATTGGCCACATTTTTGTATATAGTTTATTTTATTAGTTAGTGTAGTTAGATAGGTTTCCTTTCTTTTGTTGGGATAATGGACCCTGGCTTGTTCCCATGTACATAGTTCACTGTTGGATTGTATTTTTTTTTCACTTTTTAACCATGGAGCAATGGCTTTCTTTTTTATTTCCCATTGGATTTTGTTTTGTGGACATTGACTTTGGACAACATTACTTTGGAATTCTATTTTTGGTTTTGCTTTTTTTCACGGACATGCTTCTTTTAATTTTTGTACATTCAAATTTCCTTTTCTTCATTTTTTATTCTATTTATGTTTCCTTTAATACATATATTTTATTTGGTGAACTTCAATGTGTGGCATCTCATTGGTTTCATGCATTTCATGATATGTGTTTTGAGATTCACTGACACCCATTGGGTGTATGTGAGGGAAATGTGTTTGTTTCGGAACTTGCAATTGGTGTTCTGTGATGTAATTGCAAATTATGAGTGGGTGGATGCAATACTCGGGTGGGTGTTTTGCATTTGGAGGCTGACCATAGGGACCAGGGATCTAGATTGTGATGACATGTTGGCTGGGGAACATGAGTTGCACATGGGTGGGGGCCTGCTGGCAGGTGCCCAACAGTGCTGGGGGGTGGGGGTGGTGGGGAACATGAGTTGGACATGGGTGGGGGCCTGCTGGCAGGTGCCCCACAGTGCTGGGGGGTGGGGGAGGTGGGGAACATGAGTTGGACATGGGTGGGGGCCTGCTTGCAGGTGCCCCACAGTGCTGGGGGGTGGGGGCGGAGGGGAACATGAGTTGGACATGGGTGGGGGCCTGCTGGCAGGTGCCCCACAGTGCTGGGGGTTGGGGGTGGTGGGGAACATGAGTTGGACATGGGTGAGGGCCTGCTGGCAGGTGCCCCTGCACTTCTGGGGGGGTGGGGGTGGTGGGAGACATGGGTGGGGGCCTAGTGGAGGCTGCCCCTGGTGGCTGGGAGGTGGGGGTGCTGTTAGACATGGGTGGGGGCCTGGTGGAGGCTGCCCCTGCACTGCTGGGGGGGTGGGGGTGGTGGGAGACATGGGTGGGGGCCTGGTGGTGGGTGCCCCTGCACTGCTGGGGGGTGGGGGTGGTGGGAGACATGAGTGGGGGCCTGGTGGAGGGTGCCCCACAGTGCTGGGGGGTGGGGGTGGTGGGGTACATGAGTTGGACATGGGTGGGGGCCTGCTGGCAGGTGCCCCACAGTGCTGGGGGGTGGGGGTGGTGGGGAACATGACTTGGACATGGGTGGGGGCCTGTTGGCAGGTGCCCCACAGTGCTGGGGGGTGGGGGTGGTGGGGAACATGAGTTGGACATGGGTGGGGGCCTGCTGGCAGGTGCCCCTGCACTGCTGGGGGGGTGGGGGTGGAGGGAGACATGGGTGGGGGCATGGTGGAGGCTGTCCCTGCACTGCTGGGGGGTGGGGGTGGTGGGAGACATGGGTGGGGGCCTGGTAGTGGGTGCCCCTGGTGGCTGGGGGGTGGGGGTGCTGGGAGACATGGGTGGGGGCCTGGTGGAGGCTGCCCCTGGTGACTGGGGGGGTGGGGGTGTTCGTAGACATGGGTGGTGCCTGGTGGAGGCTGCCCCTGGTGGTTGGGGGGTGGGGGTGGTGGGAGACATGGGTGGGGGCCTGGCGGAGGATGCCCCTGGTGACTGGGGGGGTGGGGGTGGTGGGTGACATGGGTGGGGGCCTGGTGGAGGCTGCCCCTGGTGGCTGTGGGTTGGGGGTGGTGGGAGACATGGGTGCGGGCCTGGTGGAGGCTGCCCCTGCACTGCTGGGGGGTGGGGGTGGTGGGAGACATGGGTGGGGGCCTGTTGGTGGGTGCCCCTGCACTGCTGGGGGGTGGGGGTGGTGGGAGACATGGGTGGGGGCCTGGTGGAGGGTGCCCCACAGTGCTGGGGGGTGGGGGTGCTGGGAGACATGGGTGGGGGCCTGGTGGAGGCTGCCCCTGGTGAATGGGGGGTGGGGGTGGTGGGAGACATGGGTGGGGGCCTGGTGGAGGCTGCCCCTGGTGGCAGGGGGGTGTGGGTGCTGGGAGACATGGGTGGGGGCCTGGTGGAGGCTGCCCCTGGTGGCTGGGGGGTGGGGGTGCTGGGAGACATGGGTGGGGGCCTGGTGGAGGCTGCCCCTGGTGACTGGGGGGGTGGGGGTGGTGGGAGACATGGGTGGGGGCCTGGTGGTGGGTGCCCCTGGTGGCTGGGGGGTGGGGATGCTGGGAGACATGGGTGGGGGCCTGGTGGTGGGTGCCCCTGCACTGCTGGGGGGTGGGGGTGCTGGGGAACATGAGTTGGACATGGGTGGGGGCCTGCTGGCAGGTGCTCCACAGTGCTGCAGGGTGGGGGTGCTGGGGAACATGCGTTGGACATGGGTGGGGGCCTGCTGGCAGGTGCCCCACAGTGCTGGGGGGTGGGGGTGGTGGGGAACATGAGTTGGACATGGGTGGGGGCCTGCTGGCAGGTGCCCCACAGTCCTGGGGGGTGGGGGTGGTGGGGAACATGAGTTGGACATGGGTGGGGGCCTGCTGGCAGGTGCCCCACAGTGCTGGGGGGTGGGGGTGGTGGGGAACATGAATTGGACATGGGTGGGGGCCTGCTGGCAGGTGCCCCTGCACTGCTGGGCGGTGGGGGTGGTGGGAGACATGGGTGGGGGCCTGGTGGTGGCTGCCCCTGCACTGCTGGGGGGTGGGGTTGGTGGGAGACATGGGTGGGGGCCTAGTGGTGGGTGCCCCTGGTGGCTGGGGGGTGGGGGTGCTGGGAGACATGGGTGGGGGCATGGTGGAGGCTGCCCCTGGTGACTGGGGGGGTGGGGTGCTGGGAGACATGGGTGGGGGCCTGGTGGAGGCTGCCCCTGGTGGTTGGGGGGTGGGGGTGGTGGGAGACATGGGTGGGGGCCTGGTGGAGGCTGCCCCTGCACTGCTGGGGGGGTGGGGGTGGTGGGAGACATGGGTGGGGGCCTGGTGGTGGGTGCCCCTGGTGGCTGGGGGTGGGGGTGCTGGGAGACATGGGTGGGGGCCTGGTGGTGGGTGCCCCTGCACTGCTGGGGGTGGGGGTGGTGGGGAACATGAGTTGGACATGGGTGGGGGCCTGCTGGCAGGTGCCCCACGGTGCTGGGGGGTGGGGGTGCTGGGGAACATGAGTTGGACATGGGTGGGGGCCTGCTGGCAGGTGCCCCCACAGTGCTGGGTGGTGGGGTTGGTGGGGAACATGAGTTGGACATGGGTGGGGGCCTGCTGGCAGGTGCCCCACAGTGCTGGGGGGTGGGGGTGGTGGGGAACATGAGTTGGAAATGGGTGGGGGCCTGCTGGCAGGTGCCCCACAGTGCTGGGGGATGGGGGTGGTGGGGAACATGAGTTGGACATGGGTGGGGGCCTGCTGGCAGGTGCCCCTGCACTGGTGGGGGGGTGGGGGGGTGGTGGGGGACATGGGTGGGGGCCTGGTGGAGGCTGCCCCTGCACAGCTGGGGGGTGGGGGTGCTGGGAGACATGGGTGGGGGCCTGGTGGTGGGTGCCCCGGGAGGCTGGGGGGTGGGGGTGCTGGGAGACATGGGTGGGGGCCTGGTGGAGGCTGCCCCTGGTGACTGGGGGTGTGGGGGTGGTGGGAGACATGGGTGGGGGCCTGGTGGAGGCTGCCCCTGCACTGCTGGGGTGGGTTAGGGTGGTGGGAGACATGGGTGGGGGCCTGGTGGAGGCTGCCCCTGGAGGCTGGGGGGTGGGGGTGCTGGGAGACATGGGTGGGGGCCTGCTGGCAGGTGCCCCACAGTTCTGGGGGGTGGGTGTGGTGGGGAACATGAGTTGGACATGGGTGGGGGCCTACTGGCAGGTGCCCCACAGTGCTGGGGGGTGGGGGTGGTGGGAGACATGAGTTGGACATGGGTGGGGGCCTGGTGGAGGCTGCCCCTGCACTGCTGGGGGGTGGGGTGCTGGGAGACATGGGTGGGGGCCTGGTGGTGGGTGCCCCACAGTGCTGGGGGGGTGGGGGTGGTGGGAGACATGGGTGGGGGCATGGTGGAGGCTGCCCCTGGTGGCTGGGGGGTGGGGGTGGTGGGAGACATGGGTGGGGGCCTGGTGGAGGCTGCCCCACAGTGCTGGGGGGTGGGGGAGCTGGGAGACATGGGCGGGGGCCTGGTGGTGGGTGCCCCACAGTGCTGGGGGTGGGGGTGGTGGGGAAAATGAGTTGGACATGGGTGGGGGCCTGCTGGCAGGTGCCCCACAGTGCTGGGGGGTGGGGGTGGTGGGGAACATGAGTTGGACATGGGTGGGGGACTGCTGGCAGGTGCCCCACAGTGCTGGGGGGTGGGGGTGGTGAGGAACATGAGTTGGACATGGGTCTGGGCCTGCTGGCAGGTGCCCCACAGTGCTGGGGGGTGGGGGTTGTGGGTAACATGAGTTGGACATGGGTGGGGGCCTGATGGCAGGTGCCCCGCATTGCTGGGGGGTGGGGGTGGTGGGGAACATGAGTTGGACATGGGTGGGGGCCTGCTGGCAGGTGCCCCTGCACTGCTGGGGGGGTGGGGGTGGTGGGAGACATGGGTGGGGGCCTGGTGGAGGCTGCCCCTGGTGGCTGGGGGGTGGGGGTACTGGGAGACATGGGTGGGGGCCTGGTGGTGGGTGCCCCACAGTGCTGGGGGGGTGGGGGTGGTGGGAGACATGGGTGGGGGCCTGGTGGAGGCTGCCCCTGGTGGCTGGGGGGTGGGGGTGGTGGGAGACATGGGTGGGGGCCTGGTGGAGGCTGCCCCTGGTGGATGGGGGGTGGGGGTGCTGGGAGACATGGGTGGGGGCCTGGTGGAGGCTGCCCCTGCACTGCTGGGGGGTGGGGGTGCTGGGAAACATAGGTGGGGGTCTGGTGGTGGGTGCCCCACAGTGCTGGTGGGTGGGGGTGGTGGGGAACATGAGTTGGACATGGGTGGGGGCCTGCTGACAGGTGCCCCACAGTGCTGGGGGGTGGGGTTGGTGGGAGACATGAGTTGGACATGGGTGGGGGCCTGGTGGAGGCTGCCCCTGCACTGCTGGGGGGTGGGGGTGGTGGGAGACATGGGTGGGGGCCTGGTGGTCGGTGCCCCTGGTGGCTGGGGGGTGGGGGTGCTGGGAGACATGGGTGGGGGCCTGGTGGTGGGTGCCCCTGCACTGCTGGGGGGTGGGGGTGCTGGGAGACATGGGTGGGGGCCTGGTGGAGGCTGCCCCACAGTGCTGGGGGGTGGGGGTGCTGGGAGACATGGGTGGGGGCCTGGTGGTGGGTGCCCCACAGTGCTGGGGGGTGGGGGTGGTGGGGAACATGAGTTGGACATGGGTGGGGGCCTGCTGGCAGGTGCCCCACAGTGCTGGGGGGTGGGGGTGGTGGGGAACATGAGTTGGACATGGGTGGGGGCCTGCTGGCAGGTGCCCCACAGTGCTGGGGGGTGGGGGTGGTAAGGAACATGAGTTGGACATGGGTGGGGGCCTGCTGGCAGGTGCCCCACAGTGCTGGGGGGTGGGGGTGGTGAGGAACATGAGTTGGACATGGGTCTGGGCCTGCTGGCAGGTGCCCCACAGTGCTGGGGGGTGGGGGGGTGGGGAACATGAGTTGGACATGGGTGGGGGCCTGATGGCAGGTGCCCCACAGTGCTGGGGGGTGGGGGTGGTGGGGAACATGAGTTGGACATGGGTGGGGGCCTGCTGGCAGGTGCCCCTGCACTGCTGGGGGGTGGGGGTGGTGGGAGACATGGGTGGGGGCCTGGTGGAGGCTGCCCCTGGTGGCTGGGGGGTGGGGGTACTGGGAGACATGGGTGGGGGCCTGGTGGTGGGTGCCCCACAGTGCTGGGGGGGTGGGGGTGGTGGGAGACATGGGTGGGGGCCTGGTGGAGGCTGCCCCTGGTGGCTGGGGGGTGGGGGTGGTGGGAGACATGGGTGGGGGCCTGGTGGAGGCTGCCCCTGGTGGCTGGGGGGTGGGGGTGCTGGGAGACATGGGTGGGGGCCTGGTGGAGGCTGCCCCTGCACTGCTGGGGGGTGGGGGTGCTGGGAGACATGGGTGGGGTTCTGGTGGTGGGTGCCCCACAGTGCTGGTGGGTGGGGGTGGTGGGGAACATGAGTTGGACATGGGTGGGGGCCTGCTGGCAGGTGCCCCACAGTGCTGGGGGGTGGGGTTGGTGGGAGACATGAGTTGGACATGGGTGGGGGCCTGGTGGAGGCTGCCCCTGCACTGCTGGGGGGTGGGGGTGGTGGGAGACATGGGTGGGGGCCTGGCAGTGGGTGCCCCTGGTGGCTGGGGGGCGGGGGTGCTGGGAGACATGGGTGGGGGCCTGGTGGTGGGTGCCCCTGCACTGCTGGGGGGTGGGGGTGCTGGGAGACATGGGTGGGGGCCTGGTGGAGGCTGCCCCACAGTGCTGGGGGGTGGGGGTGCTGGGAGACATGGGTGGGGGCCTGGTGGTGGGTGCCCCACAGTGCTGGGGGGTGGGGGTGGTGGGGAACATGAGTTGGACATGGGTGGGGGCCTGCTGGCAGGTGCCCCACAGTGCTGGGGGGTGGGGGTGGTGGGGAACATGAGTTGGACATGGGTGGGGGCCTGCTGGCAGGTGCCCCACAGTGCTGGGGGGTGGGGGTGGTGAGGAACATGAGTTGGACATGGGTGGGGGACTGCTGGCAGGTGCCCCACAGTGCTGGGGGTGTGGGTGGTGGGAACATGAGTTGGACATGGGTGGGGGCCTGCTGGCAGGTGCCCCACAGTGCTGGGGGGTGGGGGTGGTGGGGAACATGAGTTGGACATGGGTGGGGGCCTGCTGGCAGGTGCCCCTGCACTGCTGGGGGGTGGGGGTGCTGGGAGACATGGGTGGGGGCCTGGTGGTGGGTGCCCCACAGTGCTGGGGGGTGGGGGTGGTGGGGAACATGAGTTGGACATGGGTGGGGGCCTGTTGGCAGGTGCCCCACAGTGCTGGGGGGTGGGGGTGGTGGGGAACATGAGATGGAAATGGGTGGGGGCCTGCTGGCAGGTGCCCCACAGTGCTGGGGGGTGGGGGTGGTGAGGAACATGAGTTGGACATGGGTGGGGGACTGCTGGCAGGTGCCCCACAGTGCTGGGGGGTGTGGGTGGTGGGGAACATGAGTTGGACATGGGTGGGGGCCTGCTGGCAGGTGCCCCACAGTGCTGGGGGGTGGGGGTGGTGGGGAACATGAGTTGGACATGGGTGGGGGCCTGCTGGCAGGTGCCCCTGCACTGCTGGGGGGTGGGGGTGGTGGGAGACATGGGTGAGGGCCTGGTGGAGGCTGCCCCTGGTGGCTGGGGGGTGGGGGTGCTGGGAGACATGGGTGGGGGCCTGGTGATGGGTGCCCCACAGTGCTGGGGGGTGGGGGTGGTGGGAGACATGGGTGGGGGCCTGGTGGAGGCTGCCCCTGGTGGCTGGGGGGTGGGGGTGGTGGGAGACATGGGTGGGGGCCTGGTGGAGGCTGCCCCTGGTGCCTGGGGGGTGGGGGTGCTGGGAGACATGGGTGGGGGCCTGGTGGAGGCTGCCCCTGCACTGCTGGGGGGTGGGGGTGCTGGGAGACATGGGTGGGGGCCTGGTGGTGGGTGCCCCACAGTGCTGGTCAGTGAGGGTGGTGGGGAACATGAGTTGGACATGGGTGGGGGCCTGCTGGCAGGTGCCCCACAGTGCTGGGGGGTGGGGGTGGTGGGAGACATGAGTTGTACATGGGTGGGGGCCTGGTGGAGGCTGCCCCTGCACTGCTGGGGGGTGGGGGTTTTGGGAGACATGGGTGGGGGCCTGGTGGTGGGTGCCTCTGGTGGCTGGGGGGTGGGGGTGCTGGGAGACATGGGTGGGGGCCTGGTGGTGGGTGCCCCTGCACTGCTGGGGGGTGGGGGTGCTGGGAGACATGGGTGGGGGCCTGGTGGAGGGTGCCCCTGGTGACTGGGGGTGCAGGGGGACATGTGTTGGTGGGCGGTAGTGCAAGTTGACATGTGGGTTGGCTGGGGGTCATGGCCATGGTGGATGGTGTGCCTGCAGGACATGTGCAGGGTAGGCCCCTGTGGTGTGCGCCACCTGCAGGGGCCGTGGAGGGTGTAGAGGGAACACCTAGGAGGACCCACACGTGCAATTCACGTGTGGTGCTCCCCGCGCACCCCTGTAATAAACGTACCCTGATGGAATCGCGTGTGGAACTTCCCGCACACCCCTGAAATGCACGTACCCTGCTCGCACGGGCCCAATCGCGTGTGGAACTTCCCACGCACCCCTGGAATACACATACCCTGATGGAATTGCGTGTGGAACTTCCCGCGCACCCCTGGAATACATGTACCCTGCTGATGTCGCGTGTGAAACTTCCCCCGCACCACGAAATACACGTACCCTGATGAGATTGCGTGTGGAACTTCCCACGCACCCCAAAATACACGTACCATGATGAAATCGCGTGTGGAATTTCCCGCGCACCCCTGAAATACACGTACCCTGCTGAAATTGCGTGTGGCACTTCCCGCGCACCCCTGAGATACGCGTACCCCCAATCGCGTGTGGAAATTCCCGCGCACCCCTGAAATACACGTACCCTGCTGAAATTGCGTGTTGCACTTCCCGCGCACCCTGAGATACGCGTACCCTGCTCGCACGGGCCCAATCGCGTGTGGAAATTCCCGCGCACCCCTGAAATACACGTACCCTGCTGAAATCGCGTGTGCCACTTCCCGCGCACCCCTGAGATACGCGTGCCCTGCGGAAATCGCGTGTGGAACTTCCCGCGCACCCCTGAAATACGCGTACCCTGCTCGCACGGGGCCAATCGCGTGAGGTACTTCCCGCGCACCCCAGTGATACACGTAGCCCGCTTGCTGTGCTGGTACAGGGTTAGCGCAGCCCTTTGCGCTGGATTGGGTATATTGTGGCTTTTCCCTGCGCAAGAGGCTTTCTTGGGGGCGTAACTGGCACTGCTGCAGGGTCGCTGCGCCACTGTGCGCCACGGCTGGTTTTGGTGGCTGGAATCCATGAATACGCTGTGCGCTGAAATGGATTTTAGCACACGCGGCTGGCGCAGGGATTCGCACGCGCACACTGTGCGCCAGCCGCGTGCGCCACTTGTGCGCTGAATTCTATGAATTACCCCCTAAATTGCATGAAAATCATTAATCCATTAATTCAAAAACATAGCAGTTAAAACTCAACTTCCCATTTCTACATGAGTAACCATTGTCCTGGGGATAGAAATAGGAGGTCATAAAATGAATTGTTTGTCTAAATAATTTAAGAAAATCAGCAAATAAAAGCAATTTTTACAGTTCTTCATAGCTAGCAATGAATAAATCCCCAATTAGATTCATTAAAAAAAATATAAAACATAATCTGGTTATGGCTTCTTAAGGTAAACATGGATAGCAGAAAACAATAACACATGTGGCGTTAGGTCTAAAATGCGAACACTAAGCGTTTCCTTAACCAGACTCGGTGAATATAATTAGCCACAAAATAAACTACTATCAGATCATCAGGTATCCTGACAAATTGGTTGGCATTGCGTGAAGTGCGAATATAGTGCAATACAAGCAATGGTTTGAGGTATTTAATCCTTAGGTCTTTAAACCCATCGCATGAAAAAGTGTATAGTGTCTTCCTTGGTTGCACCACATAATAGGAAATTACTCCCGGTTGAATCTTTCCATTTGTTTGTGTATTTCCATACCCTCAGATATCCCATTATAAATTCTATATTTAGGGCGTGGGCATAATTTGGGGGAATCATATCTATATAGGGTTTGTACTCAGGGCTCTGTTTAAAGACCAAGTAATTCAAGCCCCAAGACAGGGACAAACATCCTCCTTTCATGTTATTGGCCCTCAATGATACCCAGGCCGTTTTTCATCTCAAGTTCCGTGGATTTGGTAATCAGACCTGGGTTCAGCCAATAGTGCAAGAGATATAGGGCTTTCAATGACTAAACCACGGAAGACTCCTCCCCCTTCCAGATTCATCACCTGTGCTAGAGCATCACATCATTTGGCCATTGCTGGGATCCCCCAGATTTTAAACCAATAGAAGGCAGGTCTCATGACAAACTCCTCTACCAGAGGGCACAGATTGCAGTCCATACAGACCAGGGCTATCGGGGTACCTTCGGGCAATAGCAAAGCACTTTCTATAAAGTTTCTTTCAATTATATTGGCATTCTTACCCCTAAACATGACCCACATTTCCACACAATAAAGTGCTGCTGCTTTTGCTTGCTCTTTGTAGACTTCAAACACTGGTCCAACTGCACTACCCCGCTGAGCAAAGAAGATTTTTTTCAGTGAGCCACAATGTTTGCCCAGACCGGAGACAACCCTGTCCACTTGCAGAGCCCAACTTCCATTAGAAGCAAAATGAATTCCAAGGTAGTCGTACCAGGAAACATCCTCTATCTTTGTCCCTCCCACTATAACAGAAAGGAATGTTTGGAGAATTATTGTGGGCAAAGTCCACAGCCTTTGTTTTGCCTATGTTTAATTCGAGGTCTAGCTCAATGTAGTTCTTATCAAAACAAGACAGGGACAGGGTTAAGCCAGAAGATGTGGTAGAAAGAAGAACAGCATCATGCACAATGAATAATGCTCGGAATGTATCCTCCCCAGGCTGCAGGAAAGTTGTTAAGACACAGTTCTTCTATGATGTTATTAATATAGATGGAGAATAGGGGGGGGAGACAATGGACACCCCTGGCAAACTCTATCCACTCAGAATGGGAGCGTTGTATCACCAGCCAAAATCCATCATACAGTAGCTTAGTTTCCGGGGTATAGCTATCGAATTGGGGTTAAGAAAGCCTCAGGAATATCCTTGGCCGCTAGTCCATCCCATAGTGACTTTCTCGAGATGCTGTCAAATGCAGTTCTTGGATCAACAAATACTGCATATAGTTTTGAACTAGATAGGAACAAGAGTTTCTGGACTAGCAAATAGAGACAAAACCCCTGGGCGACCGTACTGAAGCCTGGTCAAAAGCCTGCTTGGAGATGGCCAAGCAGTGGTTCTGTTTCAACCCATCCCTGCAAATTATTCAGAAGGGCTTTTGCTAACATTTTCCTCGTGATATCCAAAAAGGAGATAGGGCGATAGTTCAGAGGGCTCTCCCTACCTTCCTTTTTGTAAATGGGGCTGATCCCCACCATCTTCCATGAGTCTGGACCATTTCCTGCACAATAATTTTATTAAAAACCAATGCTAGGACCGGTCCCTATATTGATGGTTCGTCTCTAGACAAGTCCCCTGAAATTCTATCTGACTGCACAGCTTTCCCCACTTTTTTTAGTCTTTAGGACATCCTCAACATCCTTCTTGGAGAACTGCAAGCACATTCCCTCCACCCCCACTGCCCTTCTGTCGCTCCTGGGTTTAGGTTCTTCATCTAAGATTATCGGATCCACATTCCTAAACAGGGATGAAAAATGCTTCCTCCACACTTCAGGGGGACTACAAGCCTGCAATGAGATGTCACCTTCTAAGTCCCTGTCCGGGATGAGACTCCAGAAACCCCTAGAATCACCTATCTGGGCCACATCAAGCAGTGCAAGTCATTTATTAGACAGGAAATCCTTCTTCTTCCTTCTTGTCAGTGCCCTATAGGCTGCTATCAGAGATTTAAAATACTGCCTATTGACTGACAGGTGTGAATCAAGATACCAAACTATGGCATGCTTGGCCTCTCTATATGCACTGTCTTACCACACCTCTTTTTTCTTTATGTGTTTTTAAATTTCAGTTTTCGGACAAGAAACAAAAGGAGCAATAGTGAAAAGAATGATTTCAAATTTTAAAATGATGCCCTGGGCATTACTGATCTGGCAACACAAACCCTCCTACTTCCCCAGTATTGCCTCATAAATATGTGGGGTAATAGCATACGGCAAAACGTTGGTACATCCGACGGCACATCGTGTATGGCCCGTGACTGAAAAGTCTGAAGTAAAAGTTTACACCAGGGTTGCAGAATATTCCATATTCCCCAAGGACATGGAAATTGGTTTGTGGTCACTTTTATGGCTATTCACGACCTGGAAGTCCCTGATCAGGCACCAATCAGATACCAACTTAAATATATAGTCGATTCTAGACCTGTCCTTTGGACAGTAGTATGTGTCCATTGCTGGTTGGTCCTTGGCAAAAAGGCCATTACACGGGCATAGTCCCAAACTATAGAGGTATCATTGCCACTAACCTGTGTTCTTTTTATGGGTAGGGCAAAAAAGAGATATGTAACACATTGAGTCTAATAGTTTATATATGCATAACAGAATTGTATTAATTTGTTAAACATGTACAATAATTTACCATAAGTAGGGTCTTCTTCAGTTTAATCTTCTTTTGAGAAGTATAACTCTAGCCAATCCAGAGTGCTTGCCATTTCCATTACAATGGACAATTCTTATATTTTGTAATATAACATGTTCACACACTTATTACAATCACATACTGCATGTGTATAATGGAAAGGTACGATTTACTTACTAAAGTTTTGGAATGAATTATGCCATGTGTTATGCTATCTTTGATATCCTGCGTGTTAGTGTGAGTAGTGAATGCCATTGGTGCAAGTTATGGTTGTGCAGATTTCCATAACTGACCAATTTCTTTTGCTTTTCGACTTTACCTTGCAACCATAACGTCACGTTAACAATGTTTTTTCACTGAATTCACAGGTTTTTATTAGTGCAACTGAACCATAACATCCCTTTAATACAGTTTCATCACGTATATATAAATATATTATATGTTTAATAGTCTTACAAACAATACATTTTGTGTCATTTTACTGAACCTTTGCTTGAATGGTTTCACACTGTTATAGTAATTGTTAATCTCATTTTCTAAATAATATCAAATAATACAAAAATTAAAAATATACTTAAAGTAATTTTACATGTTTATGTAAGACCTCATCACGAGTTGGGTGGTATCCCCAGTGGAATACCGGCCAACTTTATTTGCGTTAGCACCCACCCGCCCGGCGGTATTACTGCCGGATCACGGGTCGGGCGCTTAACGTTACTCCCCATTCCCCATTGAGTCCATTGGACCCAATGGGGAAGTTTCTGTGCAGTTACCACACGGTAATACTGCCGACGGTAATTGCGCCGGAAAAGTGCATTTTCCTGGTGTGTTTTTATTTTTAAAATGAATTTTTATTAATTTTTCAAAACAACCAACAATACAAACCAAACCGCAGTGCAATTAGCAATATCACATTTAACATTCAACCATTAGTGCGCACTGCTCCCCTGATCTCCCCCCCCTTCGCGAGCCTGTTTCCATGTCGTTTTCTGTATCTGTCACACATGAATGGGCATCGTTATCATCTGATTCTTCCGAATCCACCCTTGTCCCAAATATGCAGGATATCAGTGTCTTCCATGCCATCAAGGAGCCCAATTCCTCCTCCCAAGACATACAACTCGCCTCCTGCCACACCGTTGTTTCAGCCTCCGCTCATTTCTGCAGGTCACTCCACCACACCTCAACCCGTGGCTTGTGACATTTTTTCCAGCCCATGGCTATTCTTCGTTTGGCTAGCACATACGCTAAGTCTTTTAGTTTGCCCACATGTTTCTGCTTCCGAGGTCTGGGAAACCCACCCAACAAACATGCCCAGGCGGTGTCTACAGCAAGCGCGACCCCTCTCTCTCTCAACTTGCGCGCCACCTCCCTCCAGAACCCCTCAATCACTGGGCACGCCCAGAACATATGCGTCATGTCCGCATTCTCTTCGTCACACTTAGGGCACGCCTGTCTGCCGGCATTCCGGAATTTGGATATCCTCAACGGGGTCATATACGCCCTGTGCGTGACATACAACTGTATTTGCTGTAATCTAGCATTCCTAGACACCCTCTTGTGATATCCTAGAGCCCGCTCCCACATCCCATCTCCCATCTGGGTCCCCACCTCACTCTCCCACTCCGATCGTAGATATGTCAATTCTTTTCCAACCTTCGACATCACCATCTCATATAGCCTAGAGATTTCATGTCCCCCCTCCGTTGTATCATATATCACTCCCATAGTAACATCCGGTTCATCTGCCAAGGTAGTCTCAGGCCATAGTTCCCGAATTCTCCTCCCCAATCTGTGATATGTGACATATTGGCCCCCATGTAATCCCACCTCCTCGCTAAGTTCTACAAACCCCTTGATGGCGCCCTCCTGCCACATGTCACCCAATGTCACCAGCCCCACAGATTCCCAGTAGGTCCTGATAATCCCCCTCAGTTGTCCATCTTCCCCCGCCAGGGCAACTAGTGGCACCTGCGGAGAGCACGGGAGTGGGTCCCCCATCATTTTGCATGCTCGTCTCCACATCTTCCACCCCAGCCTCACCATCTCCGGATACTTCTTTGTGACAGCCTCGGGCAACCAGATGACTTCCTTTAGATAAAACGGGGCACAATCTTGCCCGAACAATCTAAGTTCTGGGGTTTCTTCGTCGGAAAGCCATTTGGTCACAAACTGTAATTGGCTCGCTATGTAATAAGCCTCGAAGTTTGGGAGTCTGACTCCCCCTTTTTCATGAAAGTTCTGTAACTTCCAAAGCGCTACTCTGTTTCGAGTACCATGCCACAAGAACTCTCTGCAAACCCCATTTATTTTAGCAAAAAAACTCTTAGGGATCATGTATGGGATGTTGCTAAAGTAATGTAGCAGCCTAGGTAGAACCACCATTTTAAGCATCACTCCACGCCCCATCATCGCTAAAGGCAACTTCTCCCAAAAACTCATGCATGCCCGTATTTTCTCGACAGCCATCTCAGTGTTACACCTATGTTCTTCCTCCACCGTGTGGCAAACATCTATCCCCAGGTAACGAAATGTATTAACTGACCAGGGCACCTGCAACACTGGCAACCTTTCTATGGGAACATCCCTATAGCTGCCCAACGGGAAGATGCTCGATTTCTGGGGGTTGACCGCTATGCCTGACAACCTCGCATACCTCCCCATCACGTCCAGGATATACTGTAAATTCTCCTCCGGATGACTCAGGTACAATAACAAGTCGTCCGCATACAGGGATATCAGGTGCCTTTCCCCCCCTACCTCAATACCCACTATATCATACTGCTGCCTCAGGTACAGTGCCAGAGGTTCCAGAGCCAAAATGTATAGCATCGGGGACCAAGGGCACCCTTGTCTAGTGCCTCTGCTAAGTTGCCATCTCTCAGATATGATTGTACCCGTCCGCACTCTAGCCAATGGAGCACTGTACAGCAACTCCGCCCATCTAATGTATCCCGGTCCCAGTCCGTATTCTCCCAAGGCCGCCAGCAGCCACTCCCATCTAACCGAATTGAAGGCTTTCACAGCGTCCAACGACACAATCGCTATCTCCCCCTCATTATTGCATCCCAATTCGATCACTCGATGGAGTCGCCTGTGGTTTCGGGTGATATTTCTATCCGGGACATACCCCGTTTGATCCGGGTGGATCAACTTGCCTATCACTCTCCGCAGTCTATTTGCCAGGACAGCCGTTAGTATCTTGCTGTCCTGATTCAACATAGACAATGGCCTATATGATCCACAACTATGCCCAGGTTTATTGGGCTTAGGGAGCGGTATAATGACCACCTCTCTGAGCGACTCCGGCAGCCTCCCCGTCTCAAACGCCTCATTAAGCATGTCAAGCATCGGGGGGAGCACTTCCGCCCCAAATGCTTTATAAAATTCACTAGGCAGACCGTCCATTCCCGGGGTCTTGCTAGTGGGTAACTGCCGGACGACCGCCTCCAACTCTTCCAATGTTATTGGGGCATCTAGTTCCTCTCTCTCTTCCATGCTTATCTTGGGCAGCCCGATGTCCTGCAGGGTCTCTAACATTTCCTCCCGGCCACCACCTCCTAGATCCCCGTATAATTCCCTGTAATAGTTCGCAAATTCCTCGTTTACGCGCTCTTGGGTATCTATCAGCTCCACATCCTCTCTAGTTATCGTCCTAATCGGGGGTCTCGGGGTTTCTCTTTTATAAAGCCATGCCAGAAGACGGCCCGTTTTATCTCCTCCCGCGTGTTGTCTCTCGATATACTTTTTGATTTTCCTGGTGTGTTTACCCCTAGCTCTGCGCAGGAGGTAAAGACGCCAGAATCAAGATTGTGCGGAGTGGTAAATGCAGGGGTAACCCTGTTACCACCGCATTTAAGGGCTATCGCCCAACTCGTGATGAGGCCCTTAGTCTGTTCTAATTTTTTCATTGTTTTTATTTAATTATAATTTGAGATGAATCGAGGGCATTCTAAATGGCCCATGGTACATCTCAAACCTCAAGAACCTTTAGGACAATTTTTTGAAAGTTCAGTCCTCCGTACATCAGACTCCTGAAAACCTGGAACAAGTGGTTGTTTCTGACATTGTCTCCTGTGAATGAGAAGGCAAAGAGAGCTTTTCATATGTCTCACTCCATTTTTATCATAGAGGGCTATGAAACAATGGAATAATATTCATTATTCTACACACAAGAATGCATAGTGGTTAAGAGAAGGCTTATGCATAATCGTTGATCACCTTTTCATCTTCAAACTGTATTGTACTGTAGATATTTCTCATGCATCCCCTGCACCTATTAACATTTGAGACGTGAGCCCAACTGAGATCACATGAGGTGTAGTCCATGGTAACATATTAGATTTGGGTTTTATGGAAGCTTGGTTACAGGGCATTGGGCCACTGTGCCCCATCTTTTGGGAGGAGAATCATGCAATTGGTCTGCATTTGCTGAGAGCACCGTCTGACCAAATAGTGTATCATCCGAACAAACGTCAACCAGACATGCTGGTGTCTTTTTGATACCACCCTTACCCCAAGTGTACTGAGAAACACAATTGGGTTGTAGTAATATCCATAGTACTTTGTACAGTGCATCCATCATAGGACAGTGAGTAATCTAGCACAGATAATGTGCCCTTGTATGAATCAAGAGCCTTTTTGGTTTACTCCATGCCATTATACTATGCTAACAAACGCTGGTGAATGTGATCAAGGAGTAGTGCTATGATATCTACATTGATATTTCTGAATAAAACATAAATGTGCAGATTAAGTGTGCGGGATTTATATCTCTTGTGAAGAAAGGTAATCTGTGCTTTTCTAATACCACTTTAGTCCTCATAAATGTTTATTTAAAAAAAATGCCATATAAGAAGTAATACTCATGGACATTATTCTATGAAAAATAGCATAACTGCACTTCAGCATGTGTTACATTTGAAAGATAACATTTTAGGTTCATTGGTATAGCACATCCTCGGAAATGTTAAAGAAATAATGTGTCTGATACAAAGTGAATTGTCAAGAAGTTATATTTGTGGAAGAGGATTATCATTCGTCAACTATAAAACCGGGTATACGATTTCAGTTCACTTGCCATAGATAGAATATCCAATAAAATAATGCAATACATAAATAGGGAAATCATATTGGAGAAAACAATGAATTATACATTGTCAATATGCCTTTCTAATACCCGAAATCCATTTCTGGCTTAGTGAAAAAATGTATAATTCATAAGGAACAGCAAATTGAAATGGTGTTATTTTTGGCCATGCCTAAAATATTCAGCATCAAGTGAATGCACCCACAGACGGTTTGTTTACTACATTCACAAATAATTCAGTTTCAAATACAAGTACTTTTGCAACTGTGCTTTGGCACAGCAATAAACATACTAAAATAGGAGGAAAATGTTTTAAAAAATATCTACTTTTATTATTGACAGTGTAAATGTTGTTTTGATTCGTATATCACAGTATTGATATTACTATTGTTTTACAGTGCTTACCATGTGTATAGCATTGATATATGTGCAATCCAGTAATATTAATTATGGCGTAGACAATGGCGATGCTCAACCTGTGACGGATTGCCTTCTGGAAAGCGTGTAGAAGCTGGGGATTTTTCTTTTTTTTGCTTAGTCCTGCATTTCGTCTCCTCTAGGCAAGTGTTTCTGAGTGTGCTTCACATGGTATGCTTTGTCCACTAGGCCTTTCTCCACTTCTCTAGGTTCCCCTCTTCTCTGTGTTTCACTAATGTTGCCCTTGAGGCCTTTCTTCCTATCTAGGGGTTCTGAGGCAGCTCCCATCACTGTTCTCAATGCCTGCTGCTGCCTTCTTTACTTGTTTTCTGCTCTCTGTTGTAGGCTGTTGTTTTCCCCTTGTCTACTCCACCCGCCTTCCGTATCCACTTCCTGTGCACCCTGTGAGGCGTAGCTCTGTGCAGTGTTCCTTTCGCTACTCCCTCTCTCGCCTGCCCTCTCCTCCCTCTATCACACCCACTATGGTACCCTCTATCACCCCCATCTTCTCTAACTGTTTTTCTATCTCCTATCCTACTCTTCTCTCTAAGACGGGTAAGAAGAAGCTTAAGAAGGACACCCTGGTCTCCATCCCAGGCCTTCCCATCGCTGACACCTATATCAGTGCTTCCTCTAGAGAGACTCTCACCGACATCCTCTTTGACGTTGTGTCAACCGACCTATTGAACTCTTCATATGATCTCTCTTCTCTCTCCTTCTTCCTCTTCACCCATTAATGGTGGCACCCAATGGGAGGTCCTCATGGCCTCCTTTGAGTCCTCCAGAGTCATCATTACTATGTATCCAAATGGTACCATCATGGTCCAGGGGGTTCATCCCAACCTCTTGCTATTTGACAGGAACCTCCCTTGCCTCATCAACTTCTTTACTTCTCCTGCTATTCCTGCTACCACTTCTCTGTCTCCTTCTCCACCTCCTTCCTTTACAATTCCGGTTCTTCTGCCATATACCACCTCTCTGGCTCCCTTGCCTTCTGCTTCTCCTCTGGCTCCCTTGCCACATCCACCCCCCACCCCTCTGGCCCCCTTGCCAGCTGCCTCTCTCTTGGCTTTGCTCCCTTTCCACCCTCGGCATCCACCTCTCTGGCTCCCTTGCCATCTACTACCTCTTTGGTTCCTCTTCCTCTCCTTCCGTTACTTCTCTGGCTCCTCTGCCACTTCTAATGTGCACCTCTCTTTCATGTACACCTCCACAGAAGTCTTTCAAAAGTGGCAACCTGGTCCACATTGCTACTCTCAACTCTCATTCTGCTGTCAAACACTCCTTTTCTCATCTGCCACCTCCTTGAACTCCAGGATCAAGATGTACTTGTTCTTACCGAGACATAGGGTCAGCTCTGTCACACGTTTTGACTCACTCCTCACTGAGGGCTATAAGATTTTCTCTGAGCCCAGGACCAACAGGAGTGGCCCTGATCTTTCCTGAGTGGATTCCTGCCTCCATCATCCCCTCTCAAACCTATTCCTCCTTTGAATGCCTGGCCCACAGGCACTCTATCTCCCCTGGCTACTCTCTGACCTTGTTCACCTTCTGCAGGCCACCCGGCCAGGTTACCCTCTTCCTCTCTGAATGGGCTGACCTCACCTTTTCTATCCTTTCCTCTACCTCCCAGATATTCCTCCTTGGGGTTCTCCACATCCACCTGGACTCTCCTGACCCCTCAGGGCTTTTCCACAACCTTTGCAACTCTCTGCCCCTTCCATTTCACTTTCTGGTCCGACTCACTCTGCTGAGCACACCTTGGATGCTCTCATCTCTTCAGATATTCCCCCCTCTCTAATCCTATCAGTACTCCTCTCTCCTGGACTGACCACTCTCTTCTTTCTTCTCACTTGAAGCTTCCTGTCCCCTTGGCAAATGCCCACTGAGAACTGCCTATCTATCTATCTATCTATCTATCTATCTATCTATCTATCTATCTATCTATCTATCTATCTATCTATCTATCTATCTATCTATCTATCTATCTATCTATCTATCTATCAATCCAATTCTTATATTGTGTCACTCACCCAGAGGCCTAGGGTACTCACATGACAGACAACCAAAGAACATACAAGAATGCAGACGACCAAAGCCAAATTAGAAGGAGCAGTAACAATATTATTTTAATCTATCCCTCTATGAAAAAGGAGAGTTTTCAGAAGCTTTGTGAACTGGTTTGTTGATTCACAACACCTAATGACCGGGGAAGCGAGTTCCATAATGTAGGTGCTCATGCGTTAAAGCCAGCCCCAGCAATCTTTTTCAAGAGGACTCGTGGTTGATAAAGTGTCACACTATTGTTTGAGTGTAGAGTCCATCTGAAGGGAGTTCCTTTCATTCTTGAGGAGAGATACACAGGAGCTTCCCCTGAAAGTCACTTAAACACCAGAACAGAACCCTTAAACTGAATTCTTTGTTCGACAGGAAGCCAATGCAATTTCCTGCGAGACTCTGATACATGGGATCGATGACCTAACCCACAAACAGCAGGTACTGCTCTATTCTGTGTCACTTGTAACTCTCTTATATTGGCTTGAGACAGGTCCGGTCTTGCCTACCAGTAGACTATGACAGTAGTCTAACTTTGTATTCACAATAGCCGCTGCAATCAAGTTTCTATTTGCCTCTAATAGATAAGGGTCAATCTGCCACAAAAGGTGTACATAGTAGGAGTAAAAGGAACCTTCCCTTCTGTAGCCTTTAAGATGGTCTCCCTCTTTAAACCCTCCAATAGGAACAGATGATGTTCTTTACTTTGTCTCTGCCCAGTGTCAGATTCCCTCTTATCTGGAGTCACACTGTTTTTAACATCACCATTGATCCCACCTTATTACAGAATTATATAACATATGAGACATGTTTCTTAAATGATAGGTGCAAGTACAAAATACTCCTAGTGTTTAGACTTTGATAGCATTACCATTGACTATAAAACATTTGTTCTGTGCGTCAAGGTTTTTTGAGCACCACAGGCTAAGAGCGCTCTTTGTAATTGGGAATTTTCCTTAACCACATTCGCAGTCCTAGGTCCCAGAAAAGATTTAAACCACCTTGCAGCAGATGGGGTACATTTACCCACCCTGATCAGTCTGTCCGCCAGCAGGGCGTGATCAATCAGATCAAAAGCGGAAGAGAGAACCAGAAGTAAGAGCAATGCTGCATTACCTTTCTCAAATATTCCTGTGATATTAGCTTTTAAATCCAGGAGTGCAGTCTCTGTCCCATGATTCACACGAAAACCGGACTGTTCATTAGCCAGAATTTCATTTTGCTCCACAAAGGTTTGCTATTAAGAACAAGCTATTCTGTCAATTATTTTTAAACAATGGGAACATGTGTAATGGGCCTATAACTACCTGCAACTGTTGGATACAAATTCGACTTTTTTGTTAGAGGAGTGATCCATGCTTCTTTAATATTCTCAGTAATAAGAGTGATTAATAAATCTTTTGAACCAGGGAACGGGAGTTCTAGAGAAGTCCTTAAAAGTGATGCGGGAAAATAGCCCTGTTAGAAGATATGCGTTTCATCTTGTTTATTGTCTCCATAACCTCAATTTCTGAGACTTGTTTAAAGACGAAAAGGACATTCTCTGGATTAGTTATACTGGCTGAGGAGGCAATTATATCTTCTGTGGGCAGTTTAACTTGGTCCAAAATACATTGCTGATGTTGTGTAGTTTTGTGGACGAAGGCTTCATGAATGCGTTGACACCAGGTATTATCTACAACCACGGTTGACTCAACAGCGGTTCCTTTTAGTTCCTGTAGGACTGTAAACAGTTCCTTTGGTTTAGACTTGGCCTTTTCTATCCTCAGATTTAAACACTGCAGTCTTAAAAGATCTAGCTGCAAGTTTATAGGCAGCAGTCATGTTATTAGATGGATGTTTACACCAGTTGCGGTCTGCCTTACGTTTCACCCTTCTGGCACACAAAACATCTATTGATTATATCTAACTGCTTTATTTTGCTTTACAGATCTGAGTGGAGCCAGAAAATCAAAGCTTGATTAGTTGCTGCTCTGAAAGAGAATGTAAAGTCTTCTAGAGAAATATGGTCTGTCAGTGACGGTAATAAGGGTATAAATAATGAGTCAAAGGCCTCATGTGTAACATTTCTACAGTTTCGAATCATGACTGATGATTTCTCCAGTTCTGAGATTTTATTTGGAAAAAGAGGGATAGGAACCTCAAAGAGAAGAAAGTGATGATCAGACCAGATTTATTTCTCGACAGCTGTTAAGGACACATTATCGTTCTTGGATAGAATCCAGTCCAATGTGTTACCCCCAATGTGTTGGGGCATTAACATGATGAGTAAGACCAACAGATTGGAGGGCCTGTAACAATGACGAGGCATGGTGCACTTCTAATGATCTCTGCCATAATGCTAGTAGGACTGAGATCCTGCTCATTGGTACCCCTGCTCTCCCCTTCCCCTCTTACTCTGGCCGGCCTGCCTGGACCCACTGCCCTCATGCTCTTGTAAGGCAAAAATCCTTGGGGTCTTCTTCAACTCCACTCTCTTCTTGTCTCCACACATCAGATAACTTGCCAGAAAGGCCCATTTTCAGCTGCTCATCCTTTGAGGTATTCTCCATTTTCTCACCTACCCCCAGAAGCTCACTGTCTCCAGTGCACTGGTTCTCTCTAGGATGGACTACTGCAACAGCCTCTTTCTAAATCTGCCTAACTCTACTCTTCGCCCTCTACAACTCATCCAGAACAGGACAGCATGACTTATCCTTGGCCTCAAGCCCGGGACGGCCACCTTCCTTCCCGGTCATTTGACCTATGAAGTAAGTGTCAGTGGCCCCCTTTGACTACACTTTCTCTCCACCGCCTACTCCGATCTAGTCGCTCTGAAATGCAAGTGCAAAGCAGCTGAATGGAAATTGGGAGATTCGGGTGCACCCTCTGACAAACTGGCCTGCTGCCTACTCCAAAGGCAATATAGAATCCATCTTCTCTAAAAAGAAGGTCCATATTCAAGCCTGCATCTCTGCAGCCTCTAACAACAAGGCCAGACTATTCAAAATCTGCAAGGATCTGGTCAATCTTATTGCAGTATCTTCCTCTTCTACACCTACCCAGGCCCTCTGCACGGACCTGGCCTCTCGCCTCACCACTAAACCCCAGGACATGTTGCCTGCACTCTCCGCCTCTTCTCACCTCTTTCCCTTTACCTCTCTCAGGCCTTCCTTGGCACCCTCCCTCCTCTCCTTCTCTGCTCCCTCTCTCCTGTCACGCATGATGATATTTCCATACAGGTCCGGTCTATGAAAGTCTCATCCAAACAAGTGACACCCTGCCCCTCCAAAACCATTAAAGACAACAATGGTTATATCATTTCTGCAATCACTCTTTCGCTATTGGGGTTTTCCCTTCTCCTCTCAAGCACACACTTGTGCACACCCTTCTAAAAAACTTTCCGGCAACCCCTCCATTCAGGCAAACTACCACCCAAACTCTATCACTCTTTTACTGGGAAAACTCCTGAAGAATGTGGTTATCTCCCAGCTAACCCTCCACACCAAAGCTGTTGGTTGTCCCCATGACCATCAGTCTGGCTTCAGAGCAGCCAGAGGCACAGAAACTGATATCCTGAACACCTGTGAAGATCAGCTCTCCAACCATGACTCCAGCTCTACCTCTGTCCTCATTCTCCTCGACCTGCCCTCGGCTTTTGATACGGGGAACCACAACATCCTGATCACTCACCTTTGCGATACCATGGCCATCACAGATCAGGCTCTGGCGTGGCTGTCCTCTTTCCTCTTGGACTGACTATCATCTCTCTCTCCACATGTGGTGTTCCCCAGGGCCCTGTCCTCTCCCCCTGTCTTTTCAATGTCTATTTGGCTCTTATGGCCCTCCTGATTCCTACCTTTTCCTCTAACTTCCAGTGTTATGCGGATGACATGCAGCTCTCTGTCAGGCTACCCTCAGCCTCCTCCTCGCTCATCCCTGACTGTCTATCAGCTATTCAGGCATGGTGCACATCTAATGATCTCTGCCATAATGCCAGTAAGACTGAAATCCTTCTCATTGGGCCCCCTTCTCCCCCTTTTCCCCTCTCACTCTCTGTCATCTTCGACACCATTCTCTCGTTCTCTCCACACATCATGAGCCTTCCCACAAAGGCCAATTTCCAGCTGCACCGCCTTAGAGCTATTCTCCCCTTTCTCACCTACACCCAGCAACACGTATTCTTGGCCTCAAGCCCAGCTACTGCATTGATCCAGCCATGAAATCCCTACACTGGCTCCCAGTTCCTGCAAGGATCAAGTTCAAGACCCTCTACATCATTCACAAGGCTTTCTGGGGCCGGGGCCCTCGCTATCTCCAACTCTCTCTTCCTAAATACCTTCCTACTAGGGCCCTCTACTCGTCTACTTCTAATTCTCAGCAAGTGAATTGCTTCTCCAAGCAGAGATTGGAGGTAGAATTCTCTCCTCTGCAGGTGCCTCCCTCTGGAGTAGCCTGTCTCTCTCCGCCTTGAGCCAGATCGCCTTAAATTCCAGAAGCTCCTTGAAACCTTCCTTTTCTCATGTTCTCACTCTTTTCCTCTCCCCCGCAAACCTTCCCTTCCTTCTGAACCATTCTGCTGACTGGCTGCTTGGTTTTCCCCTTGGTTTTACAGTACACCAGCCACCCCCCTGTCGAGTCCCTCGCACTTGCCTGCTGGCCTTCCTTCACTGCTGCCTGGCCTCCTCTGCACTACCCTGGTGTGATTCCCCTTCGAGTCCCAGCTTTCCTTGCACTTAACTCAGGACCATGCTGCTCTGGGTGCACTTCTTCCCGTATCCTCTCCCCTGCACTTCTCGTCTGTGCACTTGCACGATTTAAATGATACTAGGCTTAGTAAGTTCATTTGCTTGTCCTCCCGTGTTCCCCCTCCCTTGCCTGGTTGCACCTTCAAACACTTGTGTATAGGTGCATTATAAATAATCTATCAAATAATCAATCAATTAATAATAATACCATGTGAGTAATTATTTCTCAGAAAGAATGGTCTGCTAAACAGATAATCCTTTAAGAAAACTCTGTGTCAAAAGTATAGTGTACACCTGTGCTCTGCTAAATCAGTATACTGATCTGTAGCACCTGTTTCCCTTTGGCACAGAGGAGGTTCAAAGGTTGCAAGTGCCATCTTGTCAGCTGTGCAGTGGCAGCCAAGTCACTTCAGCGAAGGGGCTACATTTAAGATATGACCTATGTTCCCAAAGTAAATAACTGTGAAATTTACTATCCTGGTGGCAGTTGTAAAATTTAAATATAAACCATACCTGACTTTCAAGTGTGGTGGCTAATCTATCTCATAATTGTTAAAGTCACATTCAATTTAGTCAATTTAGATTATACTAATAACAACACTGTGAACCCAGCATGAACATGAACAGACTATGTGGATTTAACCTAGACTGGCTACCTTGCTTGCTGCATCCAGCAGGACTGGAGCCAATGTAAGCTGCCTCTTCTTTGGTACTTTTTGAGGCAGGTTAGCACCTCTCTCCAGCAAGAAATCCCCTCAGCAGGAGGTGTTCTGGGAAACAGGAATCCAAGGTCACGCCCTACACAAAGAACTGGTCTCACACCAGGATGTTGCATACTAAAGGGTCCTTTTATGCTATGAACAAGGGAAAGTGGAGGGGGTAGTGTAGACAAGGGATGCAGCGCACAGTTGGAGGAACGTCCCACCCTCTTGTGTCTTTCGTTTGTTCCTGTCTCTTGCACTTACATTAGCACAAGCCACTTTGTGTATGATGGAATCAGGCAAATCCAACTTGTCACAAGAACAGAGATTAGAACGCTTAAATCAGGCTTGCTTTTGTCCAGTGACCAGTGGACATTTGTCTATAAAAGAAGGGGCCTCACGCTCCTTCCTTGAATCATTTTTGGAGAATCCTTTGGACCTATTTTCGGAGAGTTGATCTTTCTAAAGCCCTCATCCATTGAGGTAAAGAAGTACCACTAAAGACAGGGGAAAGCTCTGCTCCCTATCCACTCCCAGGGCACATTGGGGATGACTCTTGCTGAGGACCAGGACTTGTCACTCTTTAGCAGACTCCCCTAAGCCGTGAGAGTGGAACTTGGATGGACCCATCCTGTCCTAGAGCCCCTGGAGTGGGTCTCACAGGAATTGAAGGGCCAGACCAGCCAAAGCTTCCTGTTCTGCCACATAAAACTGGTCAAACACATTTGATATTTTCACCACACTCAAACAAGACAGACTCGCTGGTTCTGCTATGGCACTGCATTGAACTTTGAACTACCGCTACATTGCACCTGTTGAACCGCCTCACTGCCACATAGGGCAAGGTTGAGCTTGTCACATTTCGGCTCAAACAATCTGCTCACTATTGCAGACCAAACTTAAATCACAGCGGCCCTCATTACGACCCTGGCGGAAAGTGACTGACCGGACCGCCACAGCGTAAATAGCGTTTCCGCCATTGCACGAAGGAGCAAAGTGCGGCCCATTCCGACCCATCGGGCACGAGCACCACGCCATGGCGGAAGTGCAAAGTCCGCGATGGCGGAAATGACCCCAAAACGGCCCACACCGCCGCCGTACGGCGCCCTAGGTGCAATACCGCCACCCCACTTAGCGGTCACCGCAGTGTGCGCCTACCGGAAAGTACGGTGACCGGAAATATACGGAAACGGAAGCAAAAACATGGGCCCGGAACGGGAAACATCCCGCCGTACACCTATAAAACCACTAAAACCACACAACCACTAAAATCACTACCCTGAAACACACCCCAACCGTTCATCCACCCTAGCGAAACCAAGAAAAATGGGAAAAGTAGCGAAGAAAGCGTGCGACCGCAAGCGGCAGGTCCACTTCTCCCGTGAGGAACTCACCGTGCTAACAGAGACCCTCCAGGAGAATGCTGCCGTCGTCTTCTCCACGCAAATGACCAGAACGGCACTTGCAAACAAGAAGGCCATATGGGCTCTGGTGGCACAGCGGGTAAGTGCGGTGGGGACCGCCCCCCGCACCCCACAGCAATGCCGCAAGCGATGGGACGACCTGCGGATACGCGTCCGCAGCATACTCTCTGCCAACCGCAACATTGCCACAGCCACCGGGGGAGGTCCTGAATCACCCATCAAGTTGACCCCCTGGGAAGAAATCTGTGCCTCCACCATCGGAATGGAGAGCATAGAGGGAGTCGGAGGGATGGAGAAAGGAGTGCAGACATCCGAAGATTCAGGTAGGTGGGCCAAATAAAACAATGCCAAATCCACACAGTCCATCCATGTGAAGTACCATGCGTCCACATAGTGCAACAGAAACACATGTCCAGGAGAACGTCCACACACATCGGCCTGATAGCGCACGTTAAAACCCACAATAAATACATAAATAATTAAAAACCCCTATAACACGCACTACACGTGCAGCAGGCACACCCTAACTGCAGGCTGCCAAACAACTGCACCCTCACTCCACACACAAATGAAAGCACCTCCAAGGCCCCGACCCAAATCACCCTCAGGTACCACCCCAATGCATGTGATACAATGCCATTCCAATTCCCACAGACCCATCAATAACCCTCGCCCTCCTTTACTCCACCACAGGGTCCGATCCAAACGACGAGCTACAGGACACCCCTGTCAGCACACCTGCAAAGAGGGCCAAGACCAACGGCCAGAGACCCTCCACCTCAGCTGCACGCATCAAGACACGGCAGCAGCACAAATCAGGTGGCAGCACAGAGGAGGGAACATCAACAGGCACCCCAGCAGCCAGCATGCCCACAACACCACCACCACAGGTCCCCCCAATGGATGCCACAGAAGGCACTGCCTCTGGTGGCAGCAGCACCATAGGTGACACCCCATTGATGGCAGCATGCTCGGACACAGAAAACGGGGATGTCGAAGTCAGATCCATCCATGACCTGTCCCAATCCCCCTGTCTGTCCCATCCCGTACAACATGAGGATACCACGCAGGGGCACCCACAAGACGACGACTGGCCATCCCCCACAAGCCCTGTGGCAAGGCAACATGAGGACAACAGCCCCTCTGTGACACCCCCGCAAATGGCCATGGCCCAGCAGAGGCAACAGTCCCTCGACCAGTTAATCGTGCAACAGCAGCAACTGGCCACGCTCCTCAAGGACCATGCCGATGAATGTGGGGGCACTAAGGCAGACATAGAAACATCAACTGAGACACTTAGGGCAGAAATGGAGAGAGGTACAGAGACGCTAAGGGCACAAATGGAGAGAAGCACCGAGAGCCTGAGGGGGGAACTGCATGCGACGTCCAAAGACGTATGTGCCGAACTTGCCGCACTGCGCCGTGTGCTCACTGAGCTCTCGCAAACCCTTAGGGACATGCATGGACGTGAGCAGGCAGACACATCATCCGTTGCAAGTTCCGTCCAGGGCAGCCCCCAACGTAGATCTGGGAGGAACCTGCGCTCCACAGGCAGGGGTGCCCCTGATACCCGCAGAGGGGGCTTGCAATAGCGACAGCCCACTGACAATGAGCATCTTTGGACACTGGTGTTCGGGGGGGAGGTAGGAGGGTGGAGGGGGTGTGTTGGGCTCACTTGGGTGGCGGGTCGATAGGGTGTTTAACATGATATCACATATGCCATAAACAGTGCACGATCAACCAATGAGATGTGTGGACATTGATCTTTGTGTACTAGGCCATCATAGGCGTACAGTCCATATTGTGCATGTCCCAGACACACACAGTGCCACGAGTCCCGTGTCCATGTATCAGCCACCAGGCGTGAGTGCTAGAAGCATACATCAATGAGATGCTGACGAATGTCACGGGCCTCCGGTGCCTCGCAGACTCCATGAGGTGCTGCCACATCCCCACCCTCATCATGACCATCATCAGGTGCTTGCAGTTCTGCGTCAGGGGGCATGGGCACATTTCTACGTACGCACATGTTGTGGAGCATGACACATGCCATGACCATCTTTGCAACCTTCACATGGCGGTACAGGAGTGCCCCGCCAGACCTGCTGAGGCAGCGGAAACGACCCTTCAGTAGGCCGAATGACTGTTCAATGACTACACGGGTACGTGAGTGGGCATGGTTGTAGTCCTCCTCATGCTGGTCCCGTGGGTTCCGGACTGGTGTGAGGAGCCATCTCTTCAGTGGATATCCAGCATCACCTGTATGTGGACGAGAAACGTATGATGTGGAATGCCATTGCTACGTACGCACACCCCCCCCCCTTCCTGCCAGGTCATTGCCAAATCACATACCCCACATAATCATGCATGTAATGAGACTCACCGAGTAGCCAGGATCTGTTCCCTGCGTGTCGCTCCATGTAGCGTGGTATTGTAGAGTTCCTCAAGACCATAGAATCATGGGTTGATCCAGGGAATCGGGCACAACAATGTGTAATGATCCTGTTGGAGTCACACACCATTTGTACATTCAGGGAATGAAATTGTTTTCGGTTGCGGTACTGGGCCTCCATGGCATGTGGGACGACCAATTCCACATGGGTGCAGTCGATGGCACCAATGCAACCCGGTATGCCGGCAAGTGCATGGAATCCCACCTTTGTGTTGGTAATTTCCTGCTCCGAGCGTGGTAGAGAGATGTAGTCGTCTGCGTGCTGCAGGAGGGCATCGAGCACTTGAAATAGTGTCCGTGAGAACAGTGGCTGAGAAATGCCATGCAACTGTCCGACTGTGTGCTGGTAGGTGCCTGTGGCCAGGAAGTGGAGTACAGACACCACCTTCAGTAGGGGTGGGATGGCGGTTGGGCTATCTATCATGCTGACAAGGTCAGCCTGTGTCATGTCCACAATGGCGGCTATGGTGTCCCGGTCCAGGCGGTAGAGGGTGTGGATCTGCTCATCAGTGAGGTTGAACGGATGTGCTCGGAGGCGTGGGATTGCGGGCTGCCTGCGTGGTGGTAGTGGCTGTGCTGGCGGCCCTTGCTGGCCCTGCCTTGGCCTCCTCCTCCTCCTGCGTCTCCTCCGTGCGGCCGGTTGTAGTTGGTGTTCGTCTTCTTCTTGGAGTTGGAGTACTTGCAGTGCTATCAGGTCCCCCAGGGCCAACATCGCGAGTCCTGCCGGTAGCATTTCGGTGTGGTTGTGGGAGGAGACTGGGTGTGCAATTTATGTGTTTTCAGGCTGTATGGCCTCCACCTGTGGTGATTCATTCCACCTGTGCAAACTGCTCTCCCCTTTGGCCGGGCACGTCCCGCGCACAACGCTGCAATACGGGGAATGGCATCTTGCTGTTGCAATCATGTATTTGTACCCGATGGCCGTGTAAGATTGGTCGATATGTTCATTCTGCTGTGGTCCCATTGTTTCACATACTATCTGTGCAGTCGCGAACAGACTTGTGAAGGGTCAGTGGAACGTAGTACTCGAGTAACGGTGGGCCCTCATGCATCACTGTACCGAGTTGCAACGACGGGCGGGGCGTCCCATTTGTGGGTGAAGGCAGGTGCCATTTTCACACACAGCCGCACTCGATGGAATAATTAGTGATTTCAAACGGCCACAGATGCCTCTTCGACGTGATGTTGCAAATGAGGAATTCGAAGGGCGGCGCTTTCGGTTTTCAGCTAGCGGCGAGGAAATGCCCACAGGTCTGACTGCAAATATAACGTTCTATTGTTCAATGTCCTTGAGATAGGGGCCATGGCGAGGATGCAATGATTGATATGAATAGTTTGGGATGCGCAATTGCGACGTGGGCGATGAGGCCGGACGTTCCCAAATACATGTTACTCCACTACACTGGAATTACGGGCTGGGGCACTGTGGATTTTGCAGGCTGCATAACGCACAGACTCAATGGATATTTCTAATGTTATGTGAGTAAATATTCAGGCGTTTTAATCCCGGGATGAGGGAATGATGAATGGATGCATGGGCAGGTGATTTGATACAGAGTTTGCCATGTACAGGGCTTCTTGGGATCTATCCGCCTCCCCTACGCTATGTGATGCAGGGCTGCCATAGTGGGACCATCGTCTATCTGGCCTTGTTGAGCCCTCCCTGTCTCGACGCGCCCTCAGACACTTGTGTCCATGCACGTTAACATTCCCATCTGATGGATTCTGTTTTGACAGACGCATGCACAGGTACACTCATTTGTGATGGTGTTTGCACCTCGATATAGATGGTTATGAGTCGCAAGTGGTTTTGGGGTGGTGATGATCCTTTGGAGTGGGCTAGCATGCATATGGCTGTGGATTTAGTGTGGTCATTGGAGTGAGTTGTTGGAATGTAGTTCTGATGGCCATTCTGTTCTTTTTCTTTTCTTTTGGTTGACAGGTATCTCCTCCCCTTTTGCCACTGCCATCTGTATGCCACTCCTGCAGATGGGTTTTACTCCCGACACCTGCTGCTTCGTGTTAATCAGTGGAGCAGCATTACGATCTTATGGGACGATCGCCAATGGCCCACATGCCCTTACGCAGTACTGGTGGCTCGGAGGAACATTTCGGCCTTTCAGCTGGACTAGTGCCTCCCCATTGGGACGGCCCTGCGGTTCTGTGCGCTTCCATGTTGCCTTTTCGTACGTGAATGTGGCTCTGTGTACCATGATGGAACAGGGCGTCACACAAGTAGTGGCTGGTCATTTCTTGCGGATGCAGCCCACAATGGTGAAAAGTGTTTTGGAGTTCATGGCCTGATGGCTGTATGGGCTTGGTGATTTTGATGTGCATTAAATTTCTATTCTGATTTGGCCCGTGTAGCGTTTTTCTTTGCAAGTGATGTGGCATATGCCTATTTGGGGGGCGATGTATTGTGAGGAGATCTGCATTGGGTTCCAGCTTCGGAGTTTAGTTGCGTGGTACTGTACTGGGCGCGTTTGCCTACGAAGCCCGTGAGGTCAGGGATGGGGGCTGCCAATATGACAGTTTGAATGTTGTCATGCTAAGGGGCGGGGGATTGGGTTTTGTGTAACAGATGCCGGTCAGCCAGGTGGACTGGTGGAATGATGTGATTCTCGGAATATTGCTGGTCACAGGTGCCTGTGTTTGTGTGCGTTTCTTGGTGGGGGACTGTGGTCATGTCCATTGGGATGGCTTCTGTATTCGTGCCATCTGTGCCCTGCAGCTCCCATTGGCCCCTCTTGTGTTTCTTTTGTTCGTTGGCATGCATGGGTGACTTGTACATTTCACTGGTTGCATTGTGACTTCATTGCACCTACGGGGAGTTGTACTTTGTGGGCAGGGAGCGGTGTACAGGCACTCAGTGGGGCCGTTTACGGTTGATTCGCGATGCCGTACTTCTCACCATGGCGGAATGGTACATTCCGCCATGCTTGATGGCGTTAGGTACATGTCCGCTAGGGTCGGAATTGGCGTACCCTTGCGCCATGGTGGTGTTTGCGGTTTGGCATGGCGCGTGCGCGCGTGCTTGGTGCAGTTAGCGTTGGCGTTCACTACGGTGTCGCTAATGGCTTCGTACTTTGCGGTGACGGGTCATAGTCGCACCGAGCGCTATTCGATGGCGGTATTGCATTTCCGCCATCGTTTTCCGAATTCCGCCAGGGTCGTAATGAGGGCCAGCCTCTTAAAACCCTGCATCGTTGCACAACAATCACTGCATCAACCCAATGAAAACATTTGGACATTGTCCACATTTTTTACACATGAGCAGATAATCACTGGAGCATTTTACCAAAAAGGTGATTAATGAAGCTTAAGGTATCCTTGACTTTACTCATAATGATTTGCAGCTCAAGAATTATGATTGTATACATTTACATTGATAAAGATATATATTTCTCTTTTTGAAAAATTACAGTAAACGTCACATTATAATGCACGTGATGAAGAGCATTGCAGCTCTAAACGCATTGGGTTTCCCATTAAAGTAGCAACTGTGAAGAAAACAGGAACTTGTCTGAACGTGATCATTTCCAATAACCATTTGTTTGTTTGAACACTTATATTTCCTAATTATGTTTGAAATTGTTTTTCTACATGTATCTATAACCGTTTGTGGAAGATAGTTTGGCTATGATTTGGCCTTTGATAGTGTACGGGACATCTTGTGAACTTTATTTGGTATTATTTGGTATTTCCTTTCCAGCGTGACACTTCAAGCGAATCATGAAAAATCATTCTTCCCTGGGGTATCCCCTTCATGATATTTGCAAAAGTTGAATCCTGGGCCTGAAGATGACAGCTAAATCCCTCATAACTGGGAACCACTGACTGTAACTAGATTGCATGTTTCACTCCTCTGGCACGCAACCCCTATCTTGGAAATCAGTGGATCAAGACTAATTGCTCTTAATAACAATGTGGGGCCCCAGCTGCAGCAGTCTATCAATGCTAGAATCAACTGTGGTCACTGAACAACTTGTGAAGTAACTGCAACTGGAACTTGCCGAACTCTGTCTGAAGAACTGGTTTTTCAGTCCAACGGTATTGCTATCCTGATCCTCTAGCGTTTCTGGTGGGCATTTTCTTACTTCTTTTCTTTATACCGAGACTCCTATTTCATTTTGAAATGATTCGTAATAGAATGCCAGAAAGTACTCACTGGGGAACTTTTGCAAAAATGTTCTCCCTCCTGCCAAAGACAGCCTGACTTGCACTATTTGTTTCCCTTGGTTGCTTTTGAACTTGGCAACCTAGAAAGAAAAGCATTTCACTGACTTATCACTGTTGTTTTCACGACCCAGTCCTGTTACAGCTCAGCTCAGTACAACCACACCCAGACATGACTAAAGGGTCTGGCGGAGGGAAAAAAGCGGGCGCAACGGACAAGTTTACTAAGGCAACACCACAAAATGACTCGAACCATTCTCGAAAATCTCTAACTGACCCATCTACCTCTGCCCCGCCACCCCTGCTTGCCCCAGACCTTGCAGTCATGATAGAGGCCATGGCAAAGGGCTTTGAAGCTGTTCACGAAAAACCTGATGATATCTAAGCTACTGTCACCTCGATATGATCCCACTGGCACAGGAGGGAGCCTGTATAACCGAAGCGGAGGATAGAATAGTAACCAACGAAGATAATATCCGCACATTACAGGACACAGTGGCCAAGCTCTCCAGAGATATGAAGCAGGCAATGGGCAAGTGCGATGACCTTGAATCACACTCTCGCAGGAACATTGTTAGGATGGTGGTGGTCCCAGAAAATGCTTTGACCAGCAATATGGAGCTGGCAGTCAAAAACCTTTTCAATTACTTAATGAATCAACCCACCCTCTCTCCGTTCTTTGGGGTGGAGCGAGCACACTGGGCCTTATCACCTAAGCCAAAGCCAAGAGACTTTCCCAGGTCTATTATAGCTAACATTTTGAGTTAGCAGGACAGAGACGCTCTTCTTCGTCTTGTCCGGGAAAAGAAAGAACTAAGACTCGGATCCCAATCTGTCAGAATATTCCCGACTTCTCTATTCCAGTACAACTAGAGCATCACCAATTTATTGGAGTAAAAAGATGCTCCGGGAAAGAAATGTACAATACACAATGTTATTCCTGGCCTGTCTCAAATTGCAATTCAGAGGCAAGCTCTATTTTTAGACGGTGCCTGACAAGGCGGTGGAGTTTATCAAAACGCATATCCCGATGCCCTCTCCTCCTGTGGGCCCGGCAGAATGAGACTGGCTAACCTGCCTGTTTACTAGGGCTTCAGATCAATGTCTACGCCTCATGTTATATTATGTGCTGATGGTAACCTCTCTTAAATTCGCCACCTGAATACTTGCTATGTTAGGATGAGATGTCTTCTTGGTCGATTTATACCGCATGGCACTGGCGCTTCCATTTGCAGTTGCTAGTGTGAAACATGTTGTTTTCTATCCCGATGCCCAGTTGGCACCGGGGGTTAGTTGGGGAGTTGGAATGTGCAGGGATCTACACTTCGGGGTTAGGGGGGGCATTGAGGAAGGGGCGTGGGGAGGTCATGACCATTCTTCACTAAGGTCATGACCCAGCTTCGAGGCTATTGAATACACTTGTTGCGTAAGTTGTTATCAAAGCGATTGTTGTGCCTCTCTACAGATACAACGGGCTAAAATTGTTAAACACCTGGCGACTGGGCACAATGGTACATGGGAAGCTCTCACCCGAGACACTGCAGATGCACTCACAGACCGGGATCGTCATGACTCATCGAGGGGGCAATGGCACAACAGGTAAAGATACTAAGCTGGAACATCCGGGGCCTGGGTAACTTTACCAAATCCTGTAAAATAATATCCTACGCACACAGGCATAAAGCCAACATACTATTCCTGAAAGAAACTCATGCCAAAGAAAACATCTGTTGCAGCATAGCTACCTCATTGGGGAAATAGATACTTCACCCCATTTTCCACTCAATCCAGAGGCGTCGTAGTACTGGTCCACAAATCTCTGAAATTTGTAGCGAAATACACCCATGTAGATCCATATGGTACATTCCTCATAATACATGGCATCGTAGAAGGGCTAGAAATCTTACTTCTAAACACTTACTGCCCCAATACAGACTCTCCGGAATTATTCACCCAGCTCATTGACACCCTGGCCATATACCTTGGTATACCCTTAATATGGGGAGGTGACATGAACCTGATCCTTGACTGCATACTAGACAGGACTAACAAAGCCCCCTCTCTCCAAATACGAGCAGCACGTCAAGTGCTATCCTTCATCCAAGCACTTGAACTTAGGGACGCTTGGCGAACCACACAACCGACAGCGAGAGAATACACTTTCTATTCTTCTGTTCATGACATGTCATCCCGCATAGATCTCTTCCTTATATGTAGCTCACTAATGGGGAAAGTGTAGTCATCAGACCCCGAATCTTGTCTGACCATTCCCCGATCATGCTTACTCTGTTGTTGAAATCAGGCCCATCGGCCAGTTCCTGGAGGTTTAAATCCACGGTGATGCTCGATGTCGTATCACTAGTATATGGTGATTGTGCCTTGGTTTCCATATGCGAAGGGTCTTTAGGGCCTAGCAAAAAATGACACCCGAATAGGGACCCTCCCGCTTTTGCTCCATCGTATGCGTTAAGTTTGGAGAAGGCGAAAGTGAATCGAGGACGAGGCCGTCGAGCCGGGATCGAGAGGTGTTCGGGCACCCCTTTGAAAGTAATGAGAGACTCCTTTGCAGATCTGTACACAGCCGATCCCTGATCGACGAGCAGCGTCCAGAGAGCATTGAGGCGAGGGTCCCGAAATGAGGCATATTGAGCCAGATACGCAGTCATGATGATTCTTGGTTGCGTCTGTATACGGACGAATTGCGTCTTCAGTGATGAACTGATTGATCAGTTGAGTTGTGCCTCGATTCTTAACAGCCCTGATATTGATTGAGTGTTGCTCTTGCAAGATCAAATGCCCAGGCTAAGGAAATGAGTAAGATCAATTATGCCTGGGAAATTGTCTTCCTGTCTAGTGGGATTTTTCCACTGCAGTAGACAATCTTTGGAAACTGGCCAGGTTGTGCCACCTATACGGTCACCAGCATTTGAAATGTATGTGAAATATGGCATAGGGGCAACAATGTTTCATGCAATTTGGCATAAGCAGAACAGACATGAAGCAGACTTGCAGTGGCCAAATCAGTGGACTTTTAAATTAGCACAAATAGAACACTTAGAATCAGTATTGCTACGCAAGAAGACACGTTCAGTGGCATTCGATGTCGTGAGAGACTGGAGGAAAGAAGCAAATCTCTGTTTAAGAAGTAGGGAGATACATGCACGTAAACACAAATCAAACACAGAAAAAGCGCTACAACTAGATAAGCATAAAGTGACAGAGGATATAAGAAGACAGGACAAGAGCTTTCAATTAGGCATAAAAAAAATCGATCCACAACAAGATTTGCATAAATCAGATGAATTGCTAAACAAAATTCTGAATGAATGAAGAAATGAACCTCCTCAAGGTAGTACCTACCCTATTGCACCTCTACCCATTTCTCCTCCACCTCCGCTGCTACCCCCATTCCTGTTGTTCCGTCTGCGCCAGCTCCCGCTATACACGTGACACAATTTCCTCCATTGCTGACAGAGCCAGAGTTAGCGGCTGCTGCAGGTGGCAGTTCTGCAGAGGTGGGGCCTGTGCTGAAAGGAAGCACCAGAGTAACACGTAGTACGGTTAGTAGAGAGAAGAAAGAACAGCTGAGAGAGTGGGCAGAGATGTATATTGAATGCAACGATGAGGGATCCGTGCAGAGTTCCATGTATGATGATAAGAAGCTTGGCGAACAACAGGTATTGTTAGACTGCATGGGGGAGTATCTTGTAGAGGAATGGAAAAAATTGACTGGTACATTGGCAGCGCAGGAGTTGCAAGATTTAAATGTTTTTTCCCGAATGCGCGATGGTGCGTCGGAAATACAAGAACATGTAGGCCAGCTATTTGTGTTTAAAAGTGAGCTTGACTGAAGAGATGAGAATAGGGAAACAACAGGAGGTGCCATATGTCCAGCAGCAATTGTTGCCACCGTTAAAACCTGTTAGTGAAGAGATGACAATTAGTAGGCGAGAGGCGCTTAGATGGACTACAGATGTCAGCTTAACCCCGATAGAAGTGCATGATACGTTTAGTCAGTATACCATAGAAATGCAGAGAAAGGTATTGCAGGTAATGGTTGAGTGTTTGCAAGATGAGTGTCATGATGCCTACCCCCAGGCATCCGGACCAAGTCCATCAGCCCTGGGAGCAGGCATCTAGACATTTAGTAAAACCTCAGCAGCCCCGGCTAGGGGCTATCTGGGTTCAGTCCTGGCGCCTTAGGCGCCAGGCTCATAGTAGGAATCAGTCCTGGCACCTAAGGCGCCAGGCTCATAGTCATTACTTACCTCAGTCAGACCATGCTGCAAATGACTCCAATCCAACATGAAGCCTGAAAGGGACTATTTTTCTACAGGGACTATTTTTTACTCGGGTGTTGTTCTAGGGACTTCTTACCTGGGACTACTTTTGAGGCTATTTAAACCACACCTGACCAGCAACACACGCTTCGCGTTATTCTGCATCCAGCAGCGTAACACTCACCATGCCTGCAGCCTGCATCCAGTCTTCTGCTACGCCCGCCTCGAATCCGGAGCTCCTAAAACAAAGAGGAAAAAAAGGGACAAGGTTAGAAAACAAACATTTCTATTCCACACCTGATTCTGGATCCATCTTGTCTCGGGACCTGTAAAGAACATAATTTCTGCACGCACCGCACCTCCAGCTGCAGCGCCGCGCCATACTCACCAGTCTTCACAGCATCCTTCGGGTAGGCGCTGCCTCCATCATTTCTTCGCCGAACTTCGGCACCTAGGAGACAAAAGAAAACCACAAGGTGAGCCGAGGCAACCAACAAATATAATTCTTACCACCATAGACTTACCTGATTTACCACCGGAGGCATCCTTTTGTGACTCTCCATATTTTCACGTGCCACATCTGTAAAGAGAGACAAAACAACACGTTTTCCTCGTGCAACATTTACCGGACAGCGCCGGGTAATACAGACTCTTATCTGAGCTCCACCAGCTGCCACAAGAGCATCTTTTCACGAGCCAGCTGCAAGACAGGAAAGGAAGGGGGGATCAAGAGTGAACATCGGACACATTGAACTCTATGAACTTAATACTTACTGGTCCTCACCAGGAACCTCAGAGTCAATACTCTCTGGAACTCTCCCGAGCCTTCAAACCAGTGAAGTAACTGGAATCGACGCGCCCCTGCAAATCCACGCAGGATGGAGAGCTCATCTTTCAAAAATATAAGGTGAGATTGTTGTGAGGGCATTTCGGAGGTGATTAGCTGGGGAGGACTGTGGGGGTGCCATCACTTGAGTCCACAAGTGGCTATCCATCTCTCCACTTGCAGGAGAATATTTCTACGGGTTAAGCAGACAAGATTAGGAGGGCAGATCCAGTCAGTCATCGCTGCACTACGCATCACGTGGGTGGAGTCCGCAGCTGTCCGGGTCCGACCGACGCCCCTGTGGGAGCCAGGTGAGCGTAACAATGAGTGTTTAAAAATAATTTTTGTTGCTCCCCTGATTTAATGACAATGTACAAAAGAGCATTTTTACCTGAAACTGGAAGGGCTACTCTCTCTCTCGATTTAGCTTTACTACTCAACAAACGAACAGATGAGGAAACGCATAGTTTACAATTGCCCATGAGAGAAGTGCCCTCCACATTTGTCCCGAAAGTAGAGATTTCTGCTACAGATGGGAATGCAGCGCAGGTTATAGAAGCCCATTACACTGCACAGTTCGTACATGTCCCTTTTTCTAGACAGGAGGTAAACAATATTAAACAAACTATCCCTGATCTTTGGAAGAATCCGGCGGGATTCTACATGGAAATGGAGTCCGTTTTTCCCAATGAGTGATACTGATCTATTATTTCCTGTGATTCTCCCTATAGACATATGGAAACACATTAAAATGTAGATCACATTAATATTTTGGGTGATACATGGGAACATTTGATTAAAGATGATGCAGACAAAAAAGCTGGCGAGAAACCGCCCCCGGTCATGTTAGCCTTACCAGCACGAATAGTACAGAAATTGAAAATTCTAATACCTGAAAAACGCATTGTCTGGGATAAATTAACGGCTTGCTTGCAGGGTAAAGATGAACCGGCGAAAGCAGCCGAAGATGGGAGAGCAGCTTATCTGGTGACACGATAATATTCAGTCTACCAGAAGTGACCAAATGAATTTGATGCTTCATATATACCACTGTCAGGGCAAAATAACGTTTCAGTAGGGTTCGCAGGTACACCAGTAATTAGTCCTGTGTCACAGCCAGTACCCTTAACACTAGGTCCATTCACTGAGTCTTGCCCATTTCTGTTGACACAAAATTGCAGCAAACATTTGTTGGGTTTAAATTTATTGAAAAAATTAAGTGCAGTTATTCATTGTTCCCCTGATGGAGTGTATTTGACAATATCACCACAAAAAGCGCTGTTATCGCAATTTTTGTCTAGACCATTACCGACTGAATTAAGTAGCGTACCAACTTGTATATGGGCGATGAATGATAATGATGTTGGCTGTTTGAAAATAGAACCGGTAAAAATTGTTTTAAAGGAAGGAATTACATTGCCACGCATTCCACAGTATACAATTTCAGTGGAAGGAGAGAAAGCATTGAAATGCATTGTTTCTGATTTGATTAAATGAAATGTGATTGAAGAGATTACTGGTAGCACTTGCAACAGTCCAATTCTTCCACTTTACAAGAAAGGAGGTCATGAAATACTGTATTGTTTCATAATTGATTTGCGCGGATTGAATAAAGTAGTTGATCCCCAATTTCCATTGGTCCCAGATGTGACTACCATTTTGACTATGATTCCAGCATCTGCATCATATTTTAGTGTTGTAGATTTGAAGAATCCATTTTTTAGCATTCCAGTACATACAGATAGCAGATATTTATTTACTTTTACTCTAGGAGGACGTTCATTCACATTCATGCGGATTCCACAAGGTGACACTGAAAGCATGAGTATTTATAGTAGAGCATTGAAGGAACAACTAGACATGCTAGAGCTACCAACAGGTTGTGTATTATTGCAATACATTGATGACCTATTGATTGCAGCAGACACAGAAGACATTTGCAAAAAGAGCACAGCTGCATTGCTGACACATTTAGCAGCGCATGGACATAAAGACCATTAAATAAATTCCAGTGCTGTCGAAAGGAGGTGGCCTATTTGGGCTACCTACTTTCGAAGGAGGGAAGGAGACTGACACCAGAAAGGATAGAAAAACATCACTGGTATGCCTATTCCAAAAATGCAGAAGGAAGTCAGTGCTATAATAGGCATGGCTTCATATTGTGGGCAGTGGATCGCAAATTTTGCCATGATTGTGAAACCAATGGTGGCATTGGCAAAGAGGAATGTTGCTTTGCCCTTGCATGGAGTATGGAATGTCAAGAAGCATTTGATTTGCTCAAAGCTGCATTGTGCCCAGCTCCAGTTTTGGGCATACCAAATTATGAAAAGAATGTCAAGTTATTTGTGCATGAAAACAATGGATGTGCTTTGGCTGTTTTGACCCAGGAACAAGGAGGAAGAAATAGACCATGCAGTTATTTTTCTTCCACCCTGGATCCTGTTGCTGCGGCTGCCATGTCAGTAAAACAAACCGGGGGAATGGCTTTGGGTCATGCCTTAACCATAATGGTGCCTCACGCAGTAGATGTTCTTTTAAATAGAACGCAGACGCAACATCTTACATCAGCCAGGCTGACGAGATATGAAATAGTTCTATTTGCATCGCATATTCAAATTATGAGGTGTTGCACTTTGAATTCGGCTGAGTTAATGCCCCTTCCCAATGAAAGAATGGGTGAAAAAGAATAACCCCATGATTTTTTTAATGGTTACTGAACAAGAAACGAAAGTAAGAATTGATCTAACAGACACCCCACATAAAGAGCCAGATGAAGAACTGTTTTGTGACAGTTCTTGTTTCAAATCACCTGATGGTACATCAACTGCTGCATATGCCATCACAACACTGAAGAGTATTGTAGAAAGCAAAAGAATCCCATACAACTCAGCACAGGCTGCAGAAATAATAGCGTTAACAAGAGCCTGTAACATTTCTGAAAACCTGAATGTAAACATATATACAGACAGTCAGTACGCATTTGGGGTGGTACACAATTTTGGTTGACTATGGGCTGAGAGGAGTTTCCTGACATCACATGGAACCAAGATCCAACATGGCACATTGATAGAAAGATTGTTGTCTGCCCTTGCACTTCCTAAACGACTAGCAATAATGAAATGCGAAGCACATAAAAAAATAACATGTAATGTTGGAAAAGGAAATACATTTGCAGACAAAATTGCAAAACAAACTGCCACCGATTTACATACGAAAATGTGTATTGAAAGGTCAAAAGAGGTACCCTGCATGGTACAGAATGGAATTGCAACAATTAAAGAGATGCAAACAGAAGAACTTGCAGATGAAATAAAAGCTTGGTCTTAGGGTACAGCAGAACTAGACATAGAGGGTTGCTGGGTGGACAAAAGAAATAAACATTGATGTTGCCAAATGCCTATGTAACAGCGATGGACATTGTGGCCCACAGCCAAAGGCATATGTGCTAGGAAAATGATTCAGCATCTAGACACAGTATGGCAGAATCCACACATTAGAAAAACTGCTGACAGACTAGTCCAGAACTGCATGTTAAATGCAGCATAACATTGGAAAAGGAACAACTACACCACTAGGTAGTTTTGACCCCCCTCTATGCCATTTGAAGTCATCCATTTTGATTTCATAGAAATGGAAAGGTGTCAGAATTTCAAGTACGTCCTTGTAGTGGTCTGTGCATTTAGCAAATGGGTGGAGGCATATCCGCTTAAAGATTGCACGGCAATGAGCACAGCAAAGGTGATGGTAAAAGAATACTTCTCCCGTTTTGGCCTGCCACGTGTCAAATGGTCAGATAACGGCCCAAATTTTATTGCGACCGTGATATTACAAATGTGTGCAGGTCTCCAGATTGATAAACGATTCCAATTGGCTAGACACCCGATGAGTGCTGGTCTTGTTGAGCGCCAGAACAGTATTTTTAAAAATAAAATTAGCAAAATATGTTCAGGGAGTCTTCTAAAGTGGCCTGATGCGCTGCCATTAGCTTTGCTGTGCTTGCAAACGGCTGTACAGGCAAGGACTGGACTCTCCCCATACGAAATCGTAATGGGGAGACCCGCAAGTGTTTGGAGCGCTCCACACCCTAAACGTTTAAATGAAACTGAATACCCTTTGCTCAGCACTTATTGTAAACTGTTAACTCAGAAATTGCGTTTGATTCATCAACAGGTGCAGGAGGCTCTTCCTGTTAGATATACCAGCCCGGGGCATTGTCTGCAGCCTGGGGACTGGGTGCTGGCTAAGAATCTTGAGCGGAAGTCCTCACTGGCACTGAGGTGGAAGGGCCATACCAGGTCCTCCTGGCAACACAGACTGCAGTCCGAGTAGATTGTTGCAAGGCGTGGATCCATGCGTCTCACACAAAAAGAATTCCATTCCCATTGAAAGAGCTGCCTGATCCAAACAACAAGAAAGAAACAGCTGCACTCGATCAGAAAGACACAATCACAAGTTCTCTGTCAGAAGTGCTTCCCAAGCCCGAGGACGGGCCTGGGGAGATTGAAACAAGGATCCAAGGGCCAAAGGTGCCTCAGCCTTGCATGACCACTGTTGCATCATCACCCATTGCATCGCAGGCTGACACTAAGCCTGTTACTGGAAATAAAAAGGCATTATTCATTGATCACACAGTACCTGGAGCAATAAGGTACAACCTATGTTCTCAAAGTCAGAAGTGATCTGATCTGCGTGTTTGTTTTGCCTCTATTCCCAACACAGATGAATTGGGAATCAGAGGCCTAGAGAAGTGGAGCGTGGGAGCTGTATCAATCTGTATCAAATTGAAAGCTCTGGAATGCGGCTTCCCGGTGCTACCTTGAAAAAAAATAATAATAGAAGGAATGGCCAATGCGAGCCCAAGTGGAAAAGCGGGGAGGCATATGGTACCAACACAACTGATGGTTGCTCTAACGTTTTTGGAGCACTGTGCAGAGTCACAATATGCTTGCTACTCCTTTATCAAGCAGGTTAACGAGAACTGGCCTAGACGCTTTCCTGATATTTGGATGCTTTGCTGCTTAAAGATGTGCTGCTGTAAAGAAAGTATTTGCAACGAACATTGCCGAGTTAAGGATTGCAGACAATGCCTATACTTACTCCTGTTCCCTCCTGCACCAACGCTGATGATATTATAGAGATAGAGACTAAAAAAATACCTAGAAGAATTTGCTGTAGGAAACATATGTTAATAATTATGACATTACTTTGCATTCTGATTACACTAATCCCAATATTTTGGTATTTGGAAGCTGTAAATTCTTTAAGCTCATTTTTGCCTACTACTAATGCTCCTGCCACAAACAGTCCGGTACATATACTCTCTTACATTCTCCATCCATTAGAAGAGAGACACAGAAAAGGCTATGATAATAACACATTGCTTTTGATTATGAATATGACTCACACTATCCTGAATATAACACATTGTTGAGTCTGCTCCCATTTACCCCAGCATGGTGGAAAAGGAATGGGTTGGTACGTACAGCCATTACCTCTTAATACGGCATGGTATGCATCCTTGAGTGCATTATTCTTTGGGAAATGGAATAAGAGTGATACAGTCCAATTGGATAGAACAAACATAGATGAGTTCGAAAGAGTGGTAATGGAAGCAGTGGGTTGTTCCACATTTAACAGGGCAAGAATAATAAAACCAGTAGTAAGACCAGTAGATAGACTCGGTGTGCCTTATAAATCATCTTTAATCACTTTTCACATGAATCCAGTAGGAAAAAAGGATGTTGTGCCCCCCTCCTATATTATCAATTATAGTCTCCTACTGTCCCATTCTGTTTACAAAAATAAGGTTCTTATTCAGTAGGAACATTCACTAGAGGCATGAATATTGCAGTACTTGAGAAAGAAGAAGAACCAATATATGTAGGTGATCCCGTCTATTTTATATGTGGAGAACAAGCTTATCCTTGGTTGCCTACCAATTGGGGAGGGACCTGTTACTTAGGGATCCTTTTCCATGGTGTATTCCTTTCCAAAATGTCAGACATATCCAAATTATCCATATCTAGGCCATGGCAGATGACACAGAATTAATTGCAGAAGACATAGCAAAGTCATTTATCCCATTCTGGGCACAAGCCATAAATTCATGGAATATAAGAAAACTGTCCAGGGTGTTGGAAAGAACGATACATGTAACAACCGATATATTAGAAGAAATGGCAGTTAGATTAATGACACTTCAAAATAGAATGGCTCTTGATATAATCTTGGCCGATCGTGTAGGTGTGTGTAAAATCGTGGGGTCAGCGTGCTGTGTATTTGTAAGTGACTCCTCCCCTACGATTTTTGAAGCAATCAAGAAATTGCACTTTCTGAGTTCGGACATTCATACAGCGACAGGCGGATGGGATCTGAATATAAGTTTATGGTTTTGGGAGTTACTGCGCTCATGGGGAGGGAAACTAATTGCAATCTTAGTAACAGTACTTGGAATCCTCAGGTTCTGCTGTTGTTGCATACACTGCCTGCCTATCTTTTGTTCTGAAATAACAAATGAATGTGTACATGTGATGACGGAAAAACGAAATCCCAGGTTCAATAAGGATGTAAACAACGAAATGGAAACAATGAAAGAATTCATGTCAATTAATATTGAAGATGACAATTACAATAGCATGTGTAGCTCAGAAATATATACATGGTCAGATGAAGATGAGATGTATGGATGATACTCTTGGCTTACGGCCAAGAGGAGGGTTTATAAATCTAGAAAACAACCTTAGCCAAGCTTAGAAAGTATATTATGTTGGCCGTAAACCAATCACATCACATAATCAACATTGCAAGCACAGACTCGTCAGTATAACCATAGTGCGTCCATCTTGTGTAACATTCGCCATTTTCTTTTTTCTTTTCTGTTAAAATGCTTTGCAAAACATATTATATTCTGAAGCTCATACACAGTACAAGGCCGCAGCTTGCATGTTGAAAGAACAGCCCAGACAGGAATGCCAAACAGTACAGAAAAACATTGTTTTAGTCCCTCAATGAGTCCTTGAGAGCAACCAGAAACGGCATTTAATCAGCGGCCTAGACGCCGGCCTGTCTCCCTACAGCTGTAGAAACAGGCAGTTAAAACATGATTTAGACATTTGTAGCAGTCCTCCTTCGCAGATCTTCCTTAGAACAGGCTGACCCTTAGTTCACGAATAGAAACTGGTAGATAACGTGCTTTGGAATGTGTCTCTCTTGCGAACATGATATCTTAAATGAACAATAGCGTTGTGTTCTTAATAACAAGAACTATTTCTGCAACTGTTGCTAACTATAAGAAACGTGTCATAATGTGTCATAATTGTCACAATTGTCAATCACCGAACCCTAGCACAAGAAGATACATTATGGGCGGTTCTGATGTGCCTTGAAGGCTGTTATTTTGTATATATGTAACTGTTCTTATGATGCTCTCTCTCTTGCGTCTCACGAGGTCTGGCTGACACACGTTCCAAGACGTTAGACCCCACTCGGCCGACTGAGCATATTTTGCAGTAAACCCTAGCACTTCAAAAAATCAAACCTTGTGTCTGTCGTATCACTAGTATATGGTGATTGTGCCTTGGTTTCCATATGCGGAGGGTCTTTAGGGCCTAGCACTTTCACTAATGTCCCTGTGTTGCCGGGAAGGCCATACTTTGCCAAAATGCATACACTATTGGCACAGTTTCTGTGGCATCCTGGAGCTGTCCCTGGAGCTGTCCGTAAAAAATGGGTAGATATGATATACCCCTACATCAAAGTGAGATTCTCCGCCCCAATCTGGAATTTTACTGAATGGCAGCCCAAGCGCAATTCGCTATGTTCTGGTACCCTATGACATCTCCCCCCCACATGTAAAACTGGAGATACTAGCTGCAACTGAATCAGATCTAAAAACACTGATACTGGATCACTGCTATAAAGACGACAGACCCTTTGATCTGGTTGCCTCCACACTGCACGCATGGAGCCTAATATTTGCCCATACATGTGCGGACAAACCATACTAACGCTGGCTCCCCTTGTAGAAATTCCCCGAAATAAAACCTACCTGGGACAAAACGATCCAGACTAGATGGGAACGCCTGGGCTATAGGGCCTTAGCGGATGTCTTCCCGGTTGGCCAATTCATCACACCTGCCACTTTGAAACCCGGTCATGGGAACACAGGGGTAGAGCACCTCCAGTACTATAGATTGCGCTCAGCCCTATCTGCCAGATGGTCCTCATACCCGGTTGAACCCTCGGAGACCACATTCTGAGCCTACATCACCAATTCGGGAGACTGTAGACATATCCTTTCAACATTATATAAAATGCTAATTGATGCTTCTCCCCCCCATATCCCCAGCGCCCGTGAGGGATGGTCCCGAGAACTAGGCTCCGAGCTCACAGATGACCAATGGTCTCGCATGTGTATGCATACCAAAAAAGTATCACTAAACATTTGATTTAAATTTATGAAGTTCAAACCTCTGAACAGACTGTACTACACCCCGGACAGCCTTTCAAAGACGGCTCATGCACAACATCTGGCTTGCCCTAGATTTTAATACTCTCCTACAGACCACCTTCATATGTTTTGGGCATGCCCCCGGATGGGAGAATATTGGGACTGAGTCATAAACAAAATCTCAGAGATACGATCCATTCCACTTGAGCGAGATCCCCTAGCCATCCTGTTTGGCATATGGGCGACTATTACAAGCAAAACTCACCACGCGTTTGAGCATATAGCATGCATGATTGCGAAGATAACCATTTTATTGAAATGGAAAGACAAGAAACCCCCACCGCAAAAGAATGACTGATTGCACTAACATGGGCTCAATAATTTATTTATTTATTTATTTATTTATTTATTTATATTTATATAGCGCGCAAGCAGCCCAGGGGCATTGAGGCGCTGTTACTTGCAATAACTTAGTTACATGGTACATATGATAGCGATTGTTGACTCATTATGAATAGTACAAGAAATCATACTGTTGTTACAAATATTGCATTTGGTCGTATATTACAAACATATATGATAAGTATTCCTGCTGATGTGTCGGTCCTTATGTGAAGAGGGTAGTTTTCAGTGTTTTGCGGAAGGTGGTGAGGGAGTCCTCGCCACGGATGGTGGGAGGTATGGCATTCCAGTGGGTGGGCGCGAGATAGGGGAAGCTGGATCCACCCGCTTTTACTCTTTTTACTAGTGGCACAGAGAGCATGTTGGTGTACGGGGATCTGGTTGGCCTGGTAGTGGAGACAGGGTGGATCCTTTGAGAAAGGTATGCAGGAGCAGTGAAGTGAATGCACTTGTGGGTCAGTGTCAGGGCTTTGAATACGATCCTTTCTTTTATTGGGAGCCAGTGGGCTAGTTTTCTGGCTTCAGAGATGTATTCTCTTTTAGCAATGCCTTGGGCTGCCCGGAGAGCATTGTTCTGTATTACTTGTAGTCTCTCTAAGTTTTTGTTGGAGGTTCCTAGAAAGAGTACATTGCAGTAGTCTAGCCTGGAGCCGGTGATGGCTCTGGCTATGTTGGTGCAGTTCTCTTTGGATAGAAAGGGCCTGATTGCGTTGATAAGTTTAGCATGATATGCAGCTGCGGATGCTATTGCGTTGACTTGTCTATCCATGGATAGGCTGGAGTCCAGGTAGACTCCCAGAGTTTTGACAGAATCGGAGAGGACCTATTAATTTCCATCCTCCCCATTCACTGTAGGCCACGAGATGGGTGGGCGGCTTTCCGCTCTTACTTTTGTGATCCAGATGTGACCAAACCAAGCTGAAACATGTCATCTCCATGTATGTAATGTAACAATGCATCTCTGACTCTTGTGATGTTTGTATGCATATCTGTCTGAACTCAATATGCTGAACCCTATGTTGCAGAATGTATTCCTGTTGTCCTGTGCTTTATCTGCCAGAAATAAATAACGTTTAAAAAAAAAACTATCTGCCTTCATGAAACTCACTATTGACAGCCATTGAAGCATTCACTTTACATTAAAATAATACATTATTCTAAAAGATAATAGACACTCTATATAATTCTATTGCTTTTTCATCAGTCTAAATGCACATCATACTTTACGAATAATGCGTTAGAAAGATGCAAGTGTATGCAATTCCGTATTCAAACAATTTCTTCACACTTGATTTTTTCCAATATCAACACAAGTATGATACCAGAGACATATACATTTATCAACTACTTTTATTTATACTTATTTTTATCCAGCTTTAAGTCATTATGGCGCCAAAGAAAAGTCACTTGATCCATTTCTAGAAATGCAGTTTACCTCCCCTGTACCTCTGTGAAGTTGTGAATGTGGGGACTATGTGAAAGCCATGTACATGTAAACAATGGCTTGCTTGCATTCGTTCCTATAATTTAATTCAAAGTAATGGTCTCTGTAATTTATACTGTCTGTTCTGAACCCACATGTATGCTGCGTTCTCAGAATGTATGGGTGCAAGCCTCCTTAACATTTCTCTACTTTAGGTATGGTCAATCACGCCACCCTAATCAATCGACTCTGTGAAAACCTGGGCATCACAGATCAGACCCTGGCTTGACTGACCTCCTTCCTCCTGGGCCGACCATACGAAGGCCAACGTGGGTCCTCCCTTTCCACCACCTCTCTCTCCCCATGTTGTGTGCCACAGGGCTCTATCCTCTCACCCTGGTCTTCAATGTTTATCTGGCCGTTTTGGGCCACCTGATCTCCACCTTCTCTTTCAACTTTCAGTGTTATTTATTTATTTATTTTATTTGTTGTTCATTTATAATGTGCTTAATACCAGCAAGTGGTTTCTAAGCACGGGATCAGGATTCAAACCTTTATTGCACCGCATTGTCTTGCTTCCAAGACAAACATGTTGCCCCTGAGCTATCCTTCCTCCCCTGTTATGCGGATGACACTCAGCTCTCTTTCAGGCTCCCTCAACCTCCTCTACTTCCTCACTCATTCCTGATTGCCACGATTCAGGATTGGTGCGCCTCCAACGATCTCTGCCTTAATGTCAGTAAGACTGATACCCTTGCTCACGCTTTCCCTCCTTCTCTCTGGCCGCACTCCTTGGGCCCTCTTCCCTCTCCGTCCTGTGAGGCAAAACACCTTGGTGTCATCTTCGACTCCACTCTCTCCTTCTCTCCTTACATCACGGAGCTCACCAAGAAGGCCCACTTTCAGTTGCATCTCCTCAGAGGTATTCTACCTTTCTCACCTTCCCCCAGATGCTCAATGTCTCCAGAGCCCTTGTTCTCTCCAGGCTGCAATACTGCAACAGCCTCCTTCTCAATCTTCCTAACTCTACCCTTCACCCTCTGCAACTAATCCAGAAAAGAAGTGCAAGACTTATCATTGACCTCAAGACCAGGAACTGCATCTCTCCTGCCCGAATTCTCTCCACTGTCTCCCTGTGGCACCGGGGATCAAGTTCAAGACCCTCTGCATTGTCCACGAGTCTTTTTGGGGCCAGAGCCCTCACTATTTCCAACTCGCGATGCATAAATACCCTCCTTCTAGAGCCCTTCGCTCAGTTTCCTCTAAGGGTCAGACACTTCTCCAAGCAAAGATTGGGGGTAGCCCTCTCTCCTCTGTGGGTGCTTCCCTCTGGAACAGCCTCCCTGCCCATCTCAAACTGGAGCCGGAACACCTGAAGTTCCACAAGCAGCTGAAAATCTTCCTTTAAAAAAAAAAAAATGTATTGACATATTTGAAAAATCAACTTTTCAATATATTCATACATCTTATCATAATACACTTTAAAAGATACAGGAAAAGAAACTATCCTTCACATCATTTACATGTTAAAATATCCACATTCTTACATATTTAGTTTCTTCATAATTATTAAAATTTCCTGCAATTACATAACCATAAAAAATGGATTAGTATCATTTAAAAAAATGTTTTGCATCCTTCATTTCTTGCAAGCTGTGCAGTGATTGACTGATTATACATCTTATCTGATCTGCACATGTTTGAGAAGATTTTTTATACGTCTAGCATATTATCTTCAAGTTTGAGGGACAACAGAACATTTATAACAGCAGTTCTCAATTTGTTCGTTTCCGCGTTATAAATTCTGTACCAGAAATCGACAGGGACCTATAGGCTTCAAAACTGGATTTAAAATAATCAATTCTTCTATCCAGAAGTGCAGAACAAGATGATATCAGATGTGGCACGGTTTCTGGAATATCAGATTGTTTACAAAATCGACAAACATTCTTAGTACCAGGAATCAGTTTCCATCTGGCAAGTACATCTTGAGTGTGCCATACATTAAGCCTAAACCTCAGGAAGAGGTCTCTGTATTTAGCGCCAGGAAATTTTAGCATGTAAGATTGAGGTGTTCTGAGCTTTTTAATGAAAGTAGGAAATGTTTTCGCATGATTGGTTTTCAAAAAATGTTCACGAGTGCTGATCCAGTCCCATAGCATGATTTTATTTTTTGCTTTATCAGGATTTTGAATCAGTACTTCATCGGAGACATCTGCCTCTTGCAGAAAGTCCTTTACCTTTTCTCGCCAAATTGCCAATGTTGTATGGATAGTTGTTTCCTTATAGTTACATAGTACGTGTAGGATGGAACTACCATCGGTACTCATGATGCACTTCCGGTGGAGGGCACATAATTTCCACATTATACATCGTATAATATGAAATTAGCCCTAATTCATAACATACCAGGCATATAGACGTACTCTTAGGCAGTTTCAATATGGACTTCCAAAACAACCCATCAATAGGTGACCAAAACGACTCATCTCGCCATGTCCTGGTTTCAGCACCGTATATTATCGATGGAATAGCTTTTTGACAGTAGTATATTAGTACTGGCTTGAGGTCAATGGTTCCATATTTGTGGTGCAAAATTGAAGCTGGGCTACAGCTGTTCTCTTTTTAGTTCTCATTTCAGCGTAGTATGGAGCATCTGACCGCAAGGTGTTTACATTAAGATCCAAATATTTGTATTCAGGTACAATTTAAAGGGGATGGTGCTGAAAGTACCAGACTTGATGGGTCCTTTTTTTTGCATCTAGTGTAGCAACTACCATCACCTTTGATATTTTTAGATTGACAGTCAGTTCATTTTGTGCCTGTCCAATAAGGCTTGCAGACTCCTGGCAGTTTTCGCCAGTAGCACTAGCTCGTCGGCGTAAACCAGCCATGGGATCGTGCAGTCTCTTAGACGAGGGGAATCCGATAGTACGTTAGCAAAATCTGCCGCAATATCTGCAATAAAATAGTAAAACAAGGAAGAAGCCAATAGGCAACCTTGTTTCAAACCTTTATAAGTGTAGATTTGGTGCATTAATTTACCATCCATGGACAATCGGATTTGAATAGATGTATTTATGTGGAATTGATGTACCCAGTGTTGAAGGTGTTTAGGACAAGAACTTTCTGGCAATTTTTTAAACAAAATATGTCTCGACATAGAATCAAATGCAGTTTTGAAGTCAAGGAACACCAAAAATAAGGATTGTTTCATTTGCATTTAATGCTCTTTAATAGCATGGCCTACATGAAGGTTAACTGATGTTCCTAGCCCTGGCATGAAACCTGTCTGAAATAAGTCATTCGTATTGGAAGCATTGGTCCACTTCTTGAATTCGTCTAAAATTAGACGAGCAAAAAGCTTTCCAGGGGCATCCAAGAGCGCTGTTGGTCTGTAAATCTGAGGTGCCACTCTGTCTCCCTTTTCGTATATGGGCACAATGATGGATTTCTGCCATGAGTGGGGAATTGTTTGAGAGTGAAGGGTTTGCTGGAATATAACTCTCAAAATGCTAGACCAAGTTTCAGGATGGGATTTTAACATTAGATTAGAGAGCCCGTCTGGGCCAGGAGCTCTTGACGTACTCAATGTTCTGATGTTATCCAGTATATCTGCCTGATTAATGATTAGTTGAGATCTCAAGTCGACAACGGAACGAGGAGGATAATTGGCCCAATAAGCATCTGCATATAATGAAGTGTAATACTGAGCCCATACTTCCTCCGAGACTGCATTGATCTGGCTAACTGATTGTGAGTTGGCATATGCTGTTTTTATCAAACCCCAGATCATAGCAGAACTGTTTGATGCTATAGAATGCAACATAACACGGGTATCTTTCAAGATCATGTCAGCTTTTTGCTGTTTAAGCAAATTATTACACCCATTCTTGAGTCTGGACGTTTGTTTCACTTTTTCCACTAAAGATAGATTTACAAGGTGACAAATTTCCCTCCACAGAAGAGTTTTACGAACTCTGATCTCATCATCATATACATGTGAATGTGTTTTGTTGTTTATCAATCCATGTGTTTGTTGCTGTTTGAAGATCTGTAAGATGGGTACATATTTTCCATCTTGATGGTGAATGTGAGGGTATAGAATATCGTTTGGATAAGATATGGCTATTAATAGATCATCTAAGGCTGATGGAGTCCATCTAAAACTGTTGCTTTTAGCCGATAACATTAGATCAACATTATAAAATTCTGCACTGTTGTTTTCAGTAACACTTGAGCATTCCCATGTCAGATTGAGGATGCTTAGATCTTGAGCTATCACTTTGAAAGATTTCACTGCTGTGAACAATTTACTGTCAACATATACATAGTCAATTAGGGAAGATTGATTACCACATTGCCATGTATTGTTTGGAGGAATATCATCTTGGACAGAAACATTAACAATAACAAGTCCTCTTTCTTTCATGAGGCAATTCCATTAATTAACAGTTTCCCTCAATTTGCCACCTTTCCCTTTCAAGCAGTTCATGTTAAGATCACCCGCTACAATTGTATGGGTTACAGACGACTCTTTGATCAGGTCAAAGCATGTATCTAAATCCTTGAAAAAGCAGGAGTCTTTAATGACTGAATGTTTCTAGTACAAATTTAGACACGCAATACACATTTTATGGCAGGTGATCTTGACTAATTGAATGTGACTATTTGGAGAGGCCCATGATTCTATAGTCAGGCTACTGGAGGTCTTGATGGCTATTAAGAGACCCGCCATCAGTCTAGCTCTCAGTGGAGCTGCTGCAGAAATCACAGATACTTGATGGTTTTCCCAAACTGGGGGAGACCTAAGCCACACTTCTTGCAATAAAATGATGTCATATTGAGCTAAACAAGTTGATGCGGCTAACACCAAATGCTTAGGGCCTCGCGTGTTCCACAAGGCTAATTTAAAGGTGTTTCGTGAGATAAACTTGCATTGTTATTGCCTAATCTCTGAAATCTGAGGACATAGTAATGACACTGAGCGAGACGGATTCAACTCTTCCGTGGAATACGAGATGGTCATGGGAGCATTCATCCAGGGTTTATTCTGAATAGCTCCTTATTGCTTAGCCAGTCTCTGATTTTCCACTGATCTCACTTCAACTAGATTTAATAACATAAAGCCCAAATTGTATAGATCATGCCTTGCTTGCCAAATAGCATTTCGAACCAGACCTGATGACATCCATATTTTCACCACTGATCTATCATAATCATGAATGAGTTTGATCTGTGCTAGATAAGTAGTTATGACATCTTGGAGGGATGGGATGCTGTTAAAGATATTCAAGACCGAAGACCTATTTAGGTCATAAGTATCAAAATCACCACCTCGACATTGTAAAATAAGACTAAAATGTGTTACAATCATTAAGTCTTCCTTTTGATTTGACGTTTAATTCAGTATTCTTGCTCTTTGGCAGTTTAGACTTGCTTGGATGAGATTGTGGTCTAGTTACTCCCTGAAGCTCATTTCTAGATGGCATTGCATGAGTTGTCTCATTTTGCAATGAGTGTTTAGGTACATTTTCAGATTGTGTTTGTTCTTTTTGTTTGGGGAGAGTAACAGGCCGAGACATAAATATGCCCATTGATTTCATGATTTCTTCATGCCTCGACTTTAATATAGTTAGAGGAGATTCTCTTCTAGCGTCTAAGGAGATGGTATCTACCACTTTACATTTGGTTGTTTGTAATGTTGGAATAGTCTTTGAGTCAGTTGATATAACATTATTTTCTTTAATTGCATCAACTAAATCATCTAATGGGGCATAATTTAACTCATGCACCGAGGATGTATTTGTCATAACACTAGCAAAACAAAAGAGGTGATGGTCGGAAGGTTTAGAATCAATCTCAACCTCTGGCATTGCTCTGGGCAACCCTCCAGACCATCGTTCTTCGCCTGCCAAGCCATTACAAAAGGGGAAAGACCACATGCAAATCAGGCTTGGTCCCACCCCCAAAGGGGTAGTCCAGCCCGAACTGCTAGGTCACATCCCTTCTGCACGAGACCACAAGCATCCCCAGACATGTTTCAACCTTGTTGGGCGTCATCAGTGAGGAGTAGCTTGGGTCTCTAGGCCCAGCAGGCACGGGACCCACGTCTGGGCATACCCGTCCCACTCGGGGTGACAAAAGCAAAACAAAAGAGGTGATGGTCGGAAGGTTTAGAATCAATCTCAACCTCTGGCATTGCTCTGGGCAACCCTCCAGACCATCGTTCTTCGCCTGCCAAGCCATTACAAAAGGGGAAAGACCACATGCAAATCAGGCTTGGTCCCACCCCCAAAGGGGTAGTCCAGCCCGAACTGCTAGGTCACATCCCTTCTGCACGAGACCACAAGCATCCCCAGACATGTTTCAACCTTGTTGGGCGTCATCAGTGAGGAGTAGCTTGGGTCTCTAGGCCCAGCAGGCACGGGACCCACGTCTGGGCATACCCGTCCCACTCGGGGTGACAAAAGCAAAACAAAAGAGGTGATGGTCGGAAGGTTTAGAATCAATCTCAACCTCTGGCATTGCTCTGGGCAACCCTCCAGACCATCGTTCTTCGCCTGCCAAGCCATTACAAAAGGGGAAAGACCACATGCACATCAGGCTTGGTCCCACCCCCAAAGGGGTAGTCCAGCCCGAACTGCTAGGTCACATCCCTTTTGCACGAGACCACAAGCATCCCCAGACATGTTTCAGCCTTGTTGGGCGTCATCAGTGAGGAGTAGCTTGGGTCTCTAATGCATGATGTCACCCCATGAAATAATATTATACATTTACACATTGACCCAAGATCACTGTACTACCGCTTAAGCCACTAAAAAAAAAGGATTCGGTTTGAATTTCATTTCTCAATAATATGTACATTGGATTATAAAAAATAACACCTCATTTTGAATGTGGCATAAATTGAAGAACACAGAGAGTATTTAACTATCTGCGTTCTTGCTCTCAAATTGCATCCCACTGAATCCCCTGTTCTTTTATCTTTCCCAGATTTACCCTGTGGAATATCCATAGGGCCGATTTGGGATGGGTTGTGGTTCAATTTACCTTCTGAAATGTGAATTCTGATTCTGGACAGTCAGCTGGAAACTCGGGCAGACGGGGATCATTCCTACGGCAAACCCCCTTCTGCAACTGGCCATCCAAACCAATTTCCAAGCAAGACTTTTCTTCCTTCTCTGGTATGATCCCCTATCTGCATGGGGGCAGTCCTTCCAAATGGTATCTGCACTGCATGTCCAGTTGCTTTGTTAATGTACATTTCCCCCTATTCCACAATAATCATTCTCCCAGTGTGAATACAATTCTTATAGCTCCCTAACTCTTCTTCTGCCTTGTGACAGAGGTGTAGTTTCCCAGGAAGGTCAGATTTAAAACCACTGTGCTTTCTTCTCAGCCTTGTTCTTTAGGATTGTCCCAAAGATACTGTAAAAAAACTTAAAGGATTTCTATTTGAACATGATGGTCCGCAATGTGTGCACTCTAATTGGGCATTATTTTAATTTGCAATTTGTAATTTATTTTAGGCCTCATTTTTTGCTGTAAAAGTCTCCAGACTTTGCTTATCGGTATTAATTAAAATTATGTATTGTACCTGTAAACCACGCTACCTCCCTTATGGGAGTAAGGCCTGGACTGCTCTCTCAAAACTACCACTTGGGAATGACTAGTTGTGCCTGAGTCAGGAAAATATATCTAAGAAGCCTTCAGGAAAATCTCCCTAACTTACATCACGCTAATATTTGCAAGTACGCTGGCTGACACATCATTTGTGCTGCGGCACAGCCCCCCTGAAATGTACAGCTCGCTTTGTGGATTTAGTGAACCGTCCATTTCTTAAATGAACAAAGATGAAAAAAGTGCACTCTTTGAGGTACTTTTATTTTCGTTAAATTTTTAGACCCTATTGAATCCAATCAAGGAAACATGCAGTCAACGAATTCCGTAAACACTCATTTAATGACTATGGGGGTCATTACGAGTTAGGGGGTGGCTACCCCCTTACAGGGTATCGGGGCCGGGTTCCTTGAATGAGGAATTACCGGGCCATTCCGACCTTGGAGGGCCCGGTAATTCCTCATTCAAGGAACCCTGACCCGGTACATCCCCATTCCCATTCTAGCCCCATAGGGCTCAATGGGAATGGGGAGGGTGCTAACAACAGGCCCATTATTAACAGGCCTGTTGTTAGCACCCTGGTCTCCTCGCGGGACCCGCTAAGGGTGCCTGGTAAAGCCAGGCGTCCTTAGCGGGTTCCCGCGAGCAGACTTATAATTCAGCGGTAAGGAGTTGAAGGCTCCGGCACCTTTACCGGCGCCGTTAACACCTTACCGCCACACTCGTAATGACCCCCTATGTCCGAGTGTAAACCAGAAAGAATTACCTGTGCAAACACGAAGAATGCAGAAATCCATACGTAATGAAGTAGTAGTTACCAAACATTTGCAGACTCAGATTCCTGTGACTATGGGCCTCCTTACACGGAAGGCGGTAGGGGGTTAACAGGGCCAGCAGAGCTGCCTGCCCCGTTAACCCCCTACTGCCTCATTACGAGGTCTCCTCGCTGGACCCGCTAAGGACGCCTGGTTTTACCAGCAGACCAGGAGAGCAGACCAGGATGCAAACAACGGGCCCGTCATTAACGGGCCCGTTGTTTGCATCCACCCCATTACAATTGAGCCCTACAGGGGCTTGAATGGGAATGGTGATGTACAGGGTCTGGGTTCCTCGAATGGGGAAATACCGGGCCCTTCAAGGTCGGAATGGCCCAGTATTTCTCAATTCCAGGAAACGCTGATTCAGGGTAGCCACGCCGCAAATAGTGAATGGCTACCTCCAGGGTCATAATGACCCCTTATGTCTTTGTAATTATTCCAGTTTTACTAATGCAACACGCCAAATAAATGACAAACATTGGAAACTGCCCATCACACTTAATGCAACCCCAATCCCCCAATGGAACCATTCTTAAAGCATACGCAACAAATAAACACTCACAGAAACAGATGCACAACATACAAAAACAAACACAGAGTTCACTTATAGAGCTCAGCAAATCTTTAGAGAATACTATACATGCTTTATTACTTAGTGAAATATATGCCACCACCAATGCAGTAGTAGAGTAAATACATTTAATTAAGCTGTTGAGAACATTGCACATCTCAAAGAAACACATACAATAAGAGAACAGACAGAATAGCTTTGAAAAAAAAGACACACCTGCAGGTCAATTCATGGAAGTGTTTTATAATGGCGCAATCCCATAGGAAAACGTTCCATGAATCAGGCCCATTCGAGCACGGTCAGTTCCTGCTACCCAAATGAGAAAACAAAATGCATGTTTTATACACATTTCAAAAAGATAAATCGTATCTGCCAAAAATAACTGAAAGAATAGATTCATAGAATTTGTGCGCCGGAAAACAGGGATTTGTACGCCATTCTGCCCGCAAATCCCTATTTAACAAATCAGGATTTGTGGGCAGAATAGCGCACAAATCCCCGTTTTTCGGCACACAAATTCCATGAATCAGCCCCTAAATTGTGGAACCCACAGAACCGAACCAGTAAAAAAATATTCAACATGACAGAGCTCCAAACACTACGCAGCAAACAACACCATGCCTCCTCTACAAATAATCAAAAAGAGTTACTTGCTATAAATATGTATGTTATGTACCTGAGGGCAGACAGGTCTCGATAATACAATGATTATGGAAAACTGGCATGCAATACTCACAGATAATGCGTTCAGCAATATTAACAAGGACGTTTAAGCAATGCCAGCACATGACAGAGGAACACAATCTACCCATTAAAGATAAACCCCCAGTGCCATGTCAGAGAAGCTGCAATTGCTAATTGAACTAAACTACTGGGTATTGTGGTTGGGCACAAACAGCGCATCAGTTACCTTTTATGGAGACATAGTCCAACATTCCAGGTCTTAAATCTTGTAAGTAATTCAAATTCAAAATAATAATATTCTTTTAGGTGTAAATGACAAACAACTGCAGACAATTGGCTAGATATTGATTGATTGATTGATATGTTATTTCTATCGCGCTGGTACACAAGTGTTTCAGAGCGTGACAAGGCAAGGGAGGGGAACAGAGGAGAACAAAACAGCGATCTTACTAGGCCCAGTGACATTGAGAACGCGCAAGTGCGTGGGAGAGGGGGAGGGGAAAAGCGCATGGAAGGGGGGAGAGGTGGAAAGTGCGAAGCAGAGGAGAAACAGATAAATAACAATAAATAATAAAGGCAACAAACGGTGGTAATGCAGCCAGCAATTTGCAAGTGCTAGGTTTAAGGCAGCAGACAGGGTAGGTCTGATAAGTGCAGGAAGAAAAAGGGGGGGCTGTATGGGTACAGATACAGACCCCAAAGCAAGGGGTGGCCCGGAGGCAGTGCAGGAGGGTGGCAGGATGAGCAGCTACCTAGGCCCAAAAGACAGAGGGTGGCCAGGTGCACGGTGCCAAGAGAGAACAGATCAGCAGGGGAGTGGGGGAGCGGAGGCAGAAGAAAAGAGGAAGGTCTTGAGGTGCTTCCGGAACCAGAGATGGTTCTCCTCAAGTTTTAGAGTGGCAGGGAGGCTGTTCCAGAGGGAGGCCCCAGTCGAAGACAGAGATCTACCCCCAGATCGTTTCTTAGAAATTGCGGATTATGACCCAGATTTCATCTTCGGTAAGATGAAATATTATGTTGCTTTGTGAAACTCCCAATCCGCTCATAAGTGTGCATGAACGGATACAGACAGATATGCAAGGAAAATAAACCTAACGCAAGTCTAAAGATATTGCCTACTCTCCAGAGCCAGAAACATCATTGAATGCAATTCACTTCTTGGCTAAAAGAATGAAAAGAGCTTAACTAAAGCACTGACCACATTCCTGAGAGTAAGTGGCCAGAACTGCTGCCTCCATAAACTGGCCTCCTAAAATGACCACCCTAAACGTTGTGCATGAGGGAATTAGCACTGATCCAGTGGGGGACAGTGAACAAGCATTATTGAAATCATACGGTGGAATATCTTCACTACTTATTCAATTTGGCATGCAGCTGAGCGTCAGCTGTGTACATGTTTGCAGTAAAGCTTGGTGAAGATTATAGGTGACTATGGGGCTAACTTACATATTTAAAAATATAAGGGAAATTCAGAACTCTGGCGAATTCCAAATGGTGAGTGGGACAAATGAAGAACACAATTGTGGGATGGAAAAATGTTGGCAGAGAGGTATCAAAAATAATAAGAGCCATGTCAAAGCAGCTACGCCAATGCCATGGAAAGAGAGGGTACTCAGAAGGATGTTCTGGTCCTTGATATTAAATGAAACTGACAGGTCAGGCATGTTAGGACCAATGATACCTCCCCCATTGGTTTCCATTTAGATGTCCTATTCGGTGATAAGGCGGCCCTCTCAGTTCCAAAATCAGGTCTTAACCAAGCGTGGAAAGGATAAAGGATGTCATGGCTCTCAAAAATCACTGGCATCTGAGCTACAAACGTATGCTCAAGGGGTTTCATGGGTCCAGCAAAAGAAAGTATGATGAACCTTTACAGAAGCAGGAGGACCCAAAATGGACTTCATAACAGGAAAGGTAACAATAGCAATTTACCAAAATAGAGTACAGCGCTTAAAGTTAAGTAGTAGTGTATAGAGGTGTTTCACAGATGGTTGTAAAAGGCAGGGCATACGTCATAAGGAGAGCCTGTTTACTTAGCAAAGAGATTGTGAAGCTCTTTATGACCAAGCAGGGAAAACGCATTTAGGTCAGGCTAACAAGATGTTGCCAGGAGAGAGAGTCTTCCTTGAAAAGCAAGAAATATTTAGCAACAATTTTAGAATGAATACACGCAACTTCATCAGCAACAAATTGAGATAACAGTTGACAAAGTTTAGAATAATTGAAATGGAAGAGGAGACAGACAAGGGGGCAGAAAGTTATTATTTCATAATAGTGAAGAGTGCCTTTTTATTGGGATCAACTCAATGTGAGTAGTAATTATGTTTCATTATATACTTATTCAGTGTCCATCTTGGGTTTCAAGCCATAACTAATCTGGGTCATAATCCGCAATCTGTTTATGCCTTCCAGGGAAATAGCTTAATGTCTTAGTTACTCACAGTCTGGAGGATTTGAGGGACCCAACAATTATTTCTTTGCTATTTGTTCTATAAATGCATGTACTCAACATCTAATCCGTGACTCCTGGGAAACCCCCATGTAGGTCTCATTCTCATACATGAACCTTCATTGTAGCCTGTCCATTAGGCGAGGTTTGTTTTGGCAATCGTGTGATACACCTCCAAGGCTTTAACCAAGTGAACTTCTTTCAAGGTTGGGTCTGGATGCCTTCTCCATGTCCCTGTATTAGGTTATTGGTTGTAGCCACCAATACCCCAAACTCTTTCTCAACATGTTTTACTAGTCACAGGCATAGAAGGACCTTTCCTGATTCTTGGCCGGTCCCTTCAGCTTTCTCCTTCCCTCCTGCCTCCTCAACACTTTGCCATGTGTTCTTCCCACCATCCATACTCTTCTCACACCAGTCAATCTTAGAATGTGTCTGCTAATCTCTCACTTCCCTATGGTCTTCTCCTTTGACCTCTTCCCTGATAGTCTTTCCCTCTTCTAAAATTCCTCAAGTAAACATTTGCTAAAAAAATACTCCTCCTCTCTCTTGATTTATACTCCACTCTCCTTTTGAATACACTCCACTCTTTCTTCTTTGGTGTCACCTCTGACCTCTTCTTGAATGCATTACTTCTCTGTCCCATTAATGTTACCTCTGACCTCCCTCTATATGTCTTCTTCCTTCCCCTTCTTTAACGCTGACACCAGCCACACCAATCCTCCTGATATTCCTTTTCACCATATCATTAGTGTTATTCAACACTCTCTACTCTCACTAACTCTGGCCAACTTGCTCTAGAATTCTCTCAAATGTCTTTTCACTAAACTCACTGCAATGCTACTTTATTGCCAAAAACATCCACATTACTTCCAAAATGCCTATAGATTATAGTGGGCTGCCTCTGCCCCTGGGGACTACCTTTGCTTAACTGCATTCAGGAATTTGTCTTTGTCAGGTTTGAAATCGGATTGGCTATGCAGTGATTGTTTGCGACTTTCCTGCCCCCTCTGTTGCTATGAACCCCTTTGCAGGGGGATGGGGATGGGGAGTGAGCTTTAATGGAGACCTTTGTTGGAAAGCAGAGTGGCTACTGCTGTGAGGCCCAATTCTTTCCATTATCACGGGAATAGGCGAACCGCCACTCTACTGCAAGAATTTCTGTTATTGGAACTGATTACTGTGAAATTATTGCTGGAATACTGAGCTAGGAAAAAAAGGATTAACATCTGCAGTGCCTACATCTACTGGGCAGGGGGTAATGGGTGTTTGGTAACACATTAAAGGTGTGGTATGGCCAGAGCCCATGGCTAGTGGGCCCAAAAGAAAGATATTGGTGCAACAAGTACAGAGGCCAAGGCTGAAGGCCACAGCTGGTGAGACCTCAAGAAACTATGAAACATGGTACCCCAACATATACAATACACTGATAGTGAAGTATGAAATGATTACGTGTGGCACATTTATTTGTAGTACTTATCAACTTATAAACTTTAAAATAAGAATATGTAACATTATACAAATGGTTTCAATTTCATGTATCAGTAAACAATTACAATACTTCATTGCAGGGAAAGTACCAGATTCTGGTAAATCTATTTCAGGTATTTCAAACAAAATATAATAAATATATGTAGTAGTAAAAATTAAATAAGGATAGATAGAAGCAGAAACATGTTGAATAGTTAGTGTTATGAAAAAAGTCAATGTTCACATTTTAATTTACAATTCTCCTTACTGTAATAATATTACATGAACCCATTCTTTTCTAAATTACAAATTTTTATTAAAAATGATCTAATCACATACAAAAGAAAGTATGTGCCCATGTGCATTGTGATAATATACAATGTAAGAATTTGAAGTATGGTTAATATGCAAAAAAATCAGTTACATACGCTACATATTTACATTTATAGAAATGAAATGAAGATTAGCGAGTAAATATTTAATTATTGACATAGCAATGGTATTACTAATATTTTTAGTCATTTATTTTGATAATAGATTACTTTGTATTCCAAGATGACAGATTGCAATCCAAAGTACATAAATGCTTACTTACATTGTTATAATAATGTCTGTATGTACTTACAATTGTATACCGCACATTACAATTTAAGTAACATGGGCAGAATACATGGTACTGTGTAAGTATGAAATATGTACATTTATGTTATGTTAAAAAACAGAGTTGTCATATTTTAACATGTAATTAATCAAACTAGTGACATCAGTGATGCCATGCATGATGTAATTAGTGATTTCACCAGTGATGTCATCAATGTGGTCATACACTGTGCAACAGGGGGTGCATAGTTAAGGTGGACTTGCTCAAAATGCGATTGCTGAATTTGAGGGGATTTGTTGAGATATCACCTTAACTCTTTCTTAACCAAGGTTTTTTGCACTAAATTTCAAATGTTTTTTGCTATGTATTTTCTCGTGAAATATGATCCCCTTAACTCTCTCTTCTAACTAACGTTCTTTCACTGAATTTCAATGATTTTGTTGTACTATAGTTTCTTCGGCCATTGCCACTGTACATCTTGCACCAATAGATTCCTTCCGGCCCACTAGCCATGGCCTTCTGCTGAGGGCCAGTAGCCATGGCCTTTGGCCATGGACACTGTACATGTTACACTAATAGGATTCTTCTAAACCACACTAGTCATGGCCTTTGGCCATGCACACTGTACATGTTGCACCAATAGGTTTCTTTGTGGCCCACTTGCCATGGCCCTTGGCTAGTGGGCCACATATTTAGCTACCAGGTTTTCCACCAACATTTCTGGTGTACATTTACAGCAAGCCAATGCCTCTACAGCACTAGCAATGCCTCATGCCCTAAAAACATGCTTCAAATATTGCCATCTAAGAGATCGTAATTTGTCACAGAAAAACAAAAAATGAACAACCGTTTCATCACCCAGTTCACACAGTGGACTATACCTTAGTTAACTCAAGGCCCGCAAGCCAAGATCTTTGCTCATGGCCACTGTAGGTGCTGTACCAATTGTTTTCTTTTGGGACCACTAGCCAGTGGGAACAGCTGCACATGTTTTAAAAAGAAATGTATTTATTTATAAACAGAAGGAACAATGCTTTTGATCACAAAAGATCTAAAACAGATAAGAAACCAGATTTGACAGGAAGTTGTGAGCTTCTTACAATGGGATGAGTTTGAGGGACATTCTGACCAGGTTGTGGAGGGGAGTAAATGCAGCAGTCACCGAGAACAGTATTTAAGTGGACATACGTAGATTAAGGACAACCAACGTTGGACATTTTTAAGTGCAAGTAGTCCGAACGGCCAGGTCTGCTCCAGATATGACATGATGGGTGAACTGCTAGAGTGGAGGCAGAGAAATTGAGCCACAGAGGCAGGTTAGAGGCAAGGGAAATATTTTAATTAGCATGCAGATGAGAGGTAGGTTAAGAGGGTAACTCAGAGCCAAAGAGATAGAATTTTAGGGTAGTCGAGGAGCCAGAGCGGCAATTACAAGAATGCTAGTAGAGTTGGATAGAGGCTGTGGTTTCTTACCATGGATTGATTTGTGAACCAGGACAAGAAATTTAAATTTGGCCCTGTTTTGCATCATCATCTGTCTAGTCTGTTGATGGTACGAGCAAGTAGGTGTGAAGTGAGGGAGATCAAAGAAAGTCCTGGTAGCGAAGTTAATGATCTTGTTGAGAGAACAGAAATCAAAGTTGGGAAGACCCAAGAGGATGCTGGCACAGAATTCTAGTTTAGAGAATATAAGATTGGTTAAGAAATGCTTGGTGGTGTTGAAAGGAAGGGAAGTGCCTGATTTTCCCAATAGTTAGGCGGTTGGGGCAAGCTGCTTTTCCAGTTTTTTCAAGATGAAAGTAGAGAATGTGTGAGAAGGGAGATTGATGACCCAGAGGTTTCTACCTTAAGAAGAGTAGGGGGTGTGTCAGTTGGAAACTGGCTAGGCAGAGGGAGAGATGAGAAAGAGCTTTTGGCAGGGAAGAAGAGCACCTCTGTTTTGGTAGAGTTTAACATCAGAGTGTGAAGCCATCCAATATGTATTGGCAGAGAGACAGTTGTACATTTTGATAGTGAGATCAGAAGAGAGTCCAGGAAAAAGAAGTTTGGGTGTTATCTACAAAGATTTGGTACGAAAACCCAAAGGAGGAGGTTAATGCCCCAAGAGCAGACTTGTAGCGTGTAAAGAGGAGTCGACCCAAAGCAGAGCCTTGTGGAACACTAACAGGGGAGTGAGTTGAGAGGTGGGGTTGCTCAACGAGATAGAGAATTGGTGAGGTGCAAGGTGGGATTCAATCCAGGCAAGGGTATGATCGCAAGTCCCAAGAAGAAAGAGAGTATTAAGGAGATTACAGTGATTTATCAACAGTGTCAAAGGTAGCGGACAGGTCAAGGAGAATGAGGATAGAGGATAGATTGTAGTGCTTAGAATAGGTGATGATACATTCATGAGAGCAGTTTCCAACAAGTGATAGGAGCAGAAACCTGCTTGTCGGGGGTCTCGAAGGTTGTGGATGTCTAAGAAATTGGTAAAACGGTTGGACACAACCCTTTCAAGGACTTTACAGTAGTGCGGAAGGAGAGACAGAGGGTGAAAGTTACCCTGTAGGTTCGGGTCAGCCCCTTGCTTTTTTAGGACAGTGATTACCATGGCTGTTTTAAAAACAGAGGGACAGCAAGCAGAGTTGACGACAGGTTGAAGAGTTCAGTGAGGTCAGAGGAAACTAACAGGGTAATAGGCTTAACTAGCTGAGGAGCAACAGGGCCTTATGGGGCACAAGAGGGGTTAGCCTTCATTAGTAGAGATAGGACCTTCATCACTATTAGTGTGACTATAGTGGGAGATAGAGGCAGAGGATGATGGTAGAGAAGGCAGAGTGTAAAATATAGGAGGTGAGAGTGTTATAAAGGACAGGAGAGAGTCTCCAATTTGAACATGTTTGCAGAGAAGTATTCAGCTAGGTCATTAGTTGTGAGAGTGGAGTTGATAGTCATAGACTTGGGAGGAGTGTGGAGTGAGTTTAGGGTCCCTTGTAGCAAATGAGGATGGTTGGATTGAGAGTCAATGAGGGTTCGGTAGAATTCCCTCTTCACTCTGTCAAGAGTGGACTTGAGAGAGTTCAGAGCACAGAGTTAGATTTGCATATCCTCATGTGAGTGGGTATGTCTCCATTTATGCAGCAGCCAACGCATGTCTATGCAGAGAGAGTGTACACATGGGGTGATCCATGGTTGAGGATCCTGAGACTCAGGGGTAAATGTAAGCAGTGGAAAGTGAGAGGAGAATGACTCATATAGTAGGGACTGGATTCTGGAGAAGGCAGTGTTGGTGGAAGAGGCATTGGGTGTGAAGGAGGAGTGTGAGAACGGTGGGTCAGAGATAAAGGTGGGAATGAAAAGGTTTACATTTCCTTTTAGTAATAGGTGAAGCTAGGGGTGAAGAAAGGTCAAAGGGTGGAAAGGAGACAGTGGTAGAAACAATTGAGTAATCAGAGCACTGGGTGGTGTGACAGGGATTTGGGTTGTTTTATCATGACGAAAAAACTTGTGGCCGAAAAGACTGTATCGGTTTTGACCAAAGCATGTGTTTTTCCATCAAGGTAAAACAACCCAAAACAAATACATGGACCCCCCCTTACTTACCTTGCAGCAACACACTTCACTGTGTGCCACCGACTTGCTGTGTTCCTGCAACATCCTGTTCCCCTTCACTTCCGTGATTGAGAACTGGGCCGGAAGGGTCCTTTCCTTTTTTTAAAACTTTATTTTTTACATTGGGGGTTTCCCCTTTGTGGGGGACACCCCTGCAACCCTCGAATCCAAAAAATGCCAAACATAGGGAGTGGGAGACACTCCACGCAACTCCTGCTCCTCATGTTCGGTATTTTTGTCATGATGCCTACCCCCGGACATCCAGACCAAGTCCATCCGTCCAGGGAGCAGGCATCCAGACACCTATTGAAAACCCAGCCACCCCGGCTTGGGGTTATCTGGGTATAGTCCTGGCACCGTACGCCGTAGGCCGTAGGTGCCAGGCTTATATATGGGATCAGTCCTGGTGCCAAAGAAAATATGAAGAAAATTACCTCATGCAGACCATGCTGCAAAGAATCCAAGCCAACGTGAGGCCTGGAAGGAACTACTTTGTTTCAGGGACTATTTTTTACTCCGGTGTGGTCTTGGGGAACTTCTTACCTGGGACTACTTTGGAGGCTATTTAAACCACGCCCGATGAGCAGCACACGCTTCGCGTTATTCTGCATCCTGCAGCGTAACGCTCACCGTGCCTGTCAGTCCAGCATCCAGTCTTCTGCCACGCCCGCCTCGAATCCGGAGCTCTTAGAAAGAAGGGAAATAAGAAGAAAAGGTTAGAGCAAGAACATTACCTTCATTCTTCATCTTATCCTGGATCATTCGCGCATCCGAACAAGGAAAAAGACATTATTTTGTGCGCGTCGCACCGCCAGCTGCAGCGCCACGCTATACTTACCAGTCTTCACAGCACCTCCTCGACCCGGCGCTGCTCCATCATTCATCGCCGAACTCCCGGCACCTAAGGGGATGAAGAAAGACAATAAGGTGAGCCGAGAAAACCAACAAAGACAATTTCTATTATCACTATAGACTTACCGAGTTACCGCCGGAGATATTATTCTTCTACACGCCACATCATTGTACGCTGCACCTGTAAGGAGAGAGAAAGCAACAGGTTAAGCACTGGCATTTTCTACCGGACAGTGTTGGGTAACACAGACTCTTACCTAAACGCAATCAGCTGCTACAGAACAACCTCCTCTCGAATCAAGCTGCAAGACAAAGGAAGGAATCGGACAAGAGTGAATAACAGACATTTTGAACTCTTAAGAACCAAATACTTACAGCTCCTCGCCACTTACTTCGGAGTCAATATTCATCTGGAACTCACCCAATTCCTTCGGACCAGTGAAGTAACTGGTTATGTAGGCGCCCCTGCACTCCATGCAGGATGGAGAGCTCATCATTCAAAACCATAAGGTGAGACTGGTGAAAGGGAATATCGGAGGTGATTAGTGGGAAAACGGTGGGGGTGTGCTCGCTCAATCCACGGGTGGCTAATTCCTTTTCTCCGCTTTCAGGAGAATACTCCTATGCGTCAAGCAGACGAAATTGAGCAGGCCAGTCCAATCAGTCATCTCTGCACTACAATTCACGTTGGTGGAGGCCGCAGCTATCCAGTTACGACCGTCGCCCCTGTGGGAGCCAGGTGAGCGTAACAATTTTCCCATTCGTACGAATGGTATAGGCCTTTTTTGGTCTTTTTTACCATTCGTACAAATGGATATGGTCTTTTGAACAATTCCGTGTGACAGTAGTATTAGTGGCTGAGAGACGGATTGAGATGAATAAGAGATCCAAAGTGTTACCCCATGTGTGGGTAGGTAGGTTATGGATAGAGTGGAGAGCATGGTCACTAAGTAGAGACTGAAGTTCAGATTTCTGAGAAGTGTTTGTAGAGGGAAGGTTAAAGTACCCTAAGAGAATGGGGTGATGTTTAGTGGAAAGAGAATCAAGGAGCTTCCCATGATCATCAAAGAATGGTCCAGTGGGACCAGGAGGAGGATGTTGCAAGGTCTCACTAGCTAATGAGTTCGGCCATGGACTCTGTATGTTTTGCACCAATATCTTTCTTTTGGCCTCACTGGCCTTGTTGCACCATTCATTTGTAACCAAAAAATTAAAATAAAAAGCACATTTTTTCACAATAATTACCTCAAACATACCATAAGAAGATAAACCCCAATTTCATTTTAACACACAATTACTTTCACTTTTAAAAGTCTACCCTTCTTATTCTTATTTCCAAAAGCCTAGTTATATATAGCAGATATTGTGGTTGAATTTTGAATTTGAAGATTTAAAATGTTCCTCCAAATATAGCCCTACAAACTCTTTAACAATTTTAGAACCCACAGAAACAGAGTCTCAATGACATATAAAACCCCTAGGACTAGTTTCTCTTCATAACATTTTATAACAGGGTTTAAAGAAAATTTACCAAATCTCAAATCAATGCATGTCCCATCTCCCAGCTTAATCTGTGTACTGACTCTGTTGGTTATCTCCACGACTACCAGTCTGGCTTCAGAGATGCCAGAAGCCCGGAAACTGCTCTCCTGAACACCTGTGAAGAACTTTGATTGTACCCTTCCTTCTGTCCTCATTCTCCTCGATCTTTCTTCTGCCTTTGATATATTCAACCATGCCATCCTGCTCAATCGCCTCCATCATAACCTGGGTATCATTGATCAGGTTCTGGCCTGGCTGACCTCCTTTCTCACTGACTGACCCTCTCAGGTCGAACTGGAGTCTTTTCTCTGTTCTATCTCTCTCTTTCTACTTGTGGTGTTCCCCAGGGGTCTAATGTTTCTCCCTGGCTTTTCAACCAATACCTGGCACACCGAATCTGTGCCTTCTGCTCCAACTGTCAGTGTTATGCAGATGACACCCAGCTCTCTTTCAGACTTCCCTCATCCTTTTCTTCTCCTTCTCTCATTCCAGATTGGCCGCAATTCAGGAATGGTGTGCTGTCAATGATCTCTGCCTTACTGCCAGTAAGACTGAGATCCTCCTCATCGGAACACCAGCTCCCACTTTTCCTCGCTCTCTCTGGCTGCCCACTCTGAGCCCTCTTCCTGCTCCTACCTGTGAGGCCAAGAACCTTGGGGTCATCTTTGACTCTGTCCTCTCCTTCTCTCCTCACATCTCTGATGTCTTTAAGAACTCAAACTATCAGCTGCACCTCCTCAGAGGTATTCTTCCTTTCCTCACTTTCGCCAAGAAGCTCATTGTCTCCAGAGCTCTGGTCCTCTCTAGGCTGGACTATTGCAACAGCCTCTTTCTAAATCTTCTTGCCTCTACTCTTTGACCTTTACAACTTACGCAGAACAAGACTGTGAGAATTGTCTTTGGCCTCAAGCCCAGGGATCATATTTCCCCAGCTCTGAAATCTCTTCACTGGCTCCCTGGGGATGCAAGGACCAACTTCAAGAGCCTATGCATTGTCCACACAGCTTTCTGGGGGCTGGGACCGCTCTACCTCCAACTTCCTCCCCAGAAAATCTTCCTTCTCGAGCTCTCCGCTCATCCACCTCCAAATCTCTGAGGGTCAGTCTTCTTTCCAAGCAGAGAGTTGGGGGCAGATTTCTATGTTCGGCTGGAAAAGCCTCCCTGACTTTCTCAAACTTGAGCAGAAACATCTCCGGTTCCAGAAGCAACTCAAGACCGTCCTCTTTGCTTCCGTGTTCTCTCTTCCTTTCCCCTGCTGTCCTGACAGCTCCACACACTGGCCACCTGGCTATCTTCTGAACTTGGGCCCAGGCTCCTGCATGTCCAGTTGCACTTTGCGCTGCCTCCTGGCTCCCCCAGCACATGTGGTCTGTGTCTGCAACCCTACAGTCCTTTCTCTGTGCACCAATGACCCAACCGTTTGTTGCACTTTTTGTGTCACCTGCACTGAGCCACCCGCTGGCTGCACTTTTTGAGTTACCTGCACTTCTCCCCCTCCACTCCCTCGGCACTTCTCCCCTTCCACTTTCCTGCACTTGTGCTATCTGAATGACACAGGACCTAGTATGATTGTCACTTTGTCCTCCCTCTGTTTCCCCCTCCTTGTCTTGTCGTGCCTAGAAACACTTATGTATCATATCATATCATGTAATTTCATTACTCAAAGCCATAAGCCGTGCTCGCACCAATTCCTTGAATCATAGAGCACTTGGTCTGCTTAAAATAGGGGTATAAAAATGATAAACCCTTTACAATAATACGACTCCAGTGTGCCATTTGTATTATGATTCCCTTTTTGTTTTTTGAGCATTGACTTCCAAGCAATTCTTATTGGCATAATTATCAAAGCAGTTAACAAGGTACTGCAATCTATGCTCAGTACAGTCAAACATCAGAAAGTCCTTCACATAGCTTAGTAACGTAACTTTAAGATGTGATAGTTTGGACAAGACAAATGCTGCCGTCCTAAGATGCTTAAAATGATTGGGGGCGAGGATGCAGCCCTGTCACACCCCCTTATACACAGACAGCTCGACTCTACTGCCGAGATAGCATCTGTGTGCTCTATAGAATAATCTGTACCCCTCACCCCTTTGAGAAGGCTCAGCAATTCTCTTCGACATGCACTCTTTCTCCTTCCATGATGCGTAAAAGCTAATTATTGGCTTTTTGATGATCAGAAGTAACAGAAGACTAGCCCGTGATGTGGAAGACTGGACCATTAAGAAGATCCTCCTTATACGATCTGCCATCTCCTCCCAACATTCTCACCTCTCCCGCAATTGCTGTATTAGGTGGAAGCAAAGTCGCTGGTAACACTTGTGGTTCCTGCTGACACGCAGCATTTGTCACTGTCTTCCCCCACTGCAGGATTCACGTGCCTAAGCATTGATGAAAAGCATCTGGGCTATTGCAAATGGAGAGTGGACGTATTAATTGAAAATTAGTCTGAGTTATACACTGAAACTTCGGTTAAGTCAGGGGAGGCGAGTCTGTCATCTGATGTTAAATCCACATACTTTTGTTAGGCACACATTTTATCTGCAACCCTCGCCTGCTATCGAATCCCACAAGCAGTTCCTTGCACAAGGTTTTAGGGTTGATGTGTACTTTCATCCTCTTGTTGATCACCCTGTTCCATTCGCAAAGGAGGTGGGCTTCTTCTGCGATGAGACAGGGTGGCAAGGGAAGCCGTAAACTATACTGCTATTTTGTATTTGTATTTTTTCCCCATCATGTTATTATTGGCTAATTGTGCTGTATTCACTAAATTAGTGTGTGCTGCTGTGTGCATCACTGTAGATCTCAATTCCCGCAAGGATCCTTCACCTAGAGATAAAGGCACTGGCAGTTCAATAGTCATTTATAACAGGTCATGGTCTGAGATGGAGAAGTCTTGTAAAATTTACGCAGAGGGACGGAGACATACCTTTGCCCCACTCCAAAGGTCATAAATGCAATTTTATTTGGTGTAACATCATTAGCAGTTAATAGTCCACACACCATTCAATTTTGCGCAGCTAGCTTCCTCGCTTTACTCACCGAACTCGCTGCACTGCCACACTGTCAGTTGAACACAAAGCACATTGCACGTGCTCTGTGCTAGTTGTGACGTTTTGAGGAGCGGTCTGTAGTCTGAGCCACACCTCCAACTCCCGGAGGAAATAGACACCAAAGAAAGGCTGCTTGCAGGGGTTATGGGCTCCAACTGGAATGTATTCCAAACACAACCAACATGTGTTCACTGCCACACTGTCAGGTGCACACAACACACACTGCCTCCCTTCTTTTTTCCAGGTCCCCTCACTCCAGTCATTGCTTTTTCCCTCCCTAAACATCTCCCATCATCCTCTATCCCAAATCGCTTTTTTTCATTTCTGAAAAGTCTCCCAGCCTCTCTGCTACAAAGCACTAAGTATATATATATTTATATATATATATATATATATATATATATATATATATATATATATATATATATATATATATATATATATAGGTTTTAAGGAACAAGGGCACCCCCATTTCTCTGTCAAATATTTTTTTAAAAACTGGATGATTTATACCACACCAGGAAATCAAGTGAATGCTCTGTTCCCAAATTGTTTCTTATTTGATCCAAATCCATCCAGCAAGTCAAATGTTATTAGCCTCTCTCAGCCTCTCTGCTGCAAAGCACCAAGACCGATATAAAGGTTTTAAGGAACAGGCGGAACCCTCTCCTCTAGTGAATATTTTGAAAACTACCACAAACCAGTCAAGGAAAATATGTCAATGCTCTGTGCCCAAGCTGTTTCTTTTTTGGTCCAAATCTGCCTAGTGGTTTTCGTGCTATGGAACTTTTTCTCTATGGGCAAATTAATGGGCTGAAACTATGGGTGTTTTGTTTTCTTTGTAACATTTTCATTTTATAATGTATTTTCTGAAAGTTTGCATTTTGGCAGGGGTGGGGGACAGGGGCCTTGGCAAACATTTTGTTTTGAATTTCAGCCAAATCCATCCAGAAAGTCAAAAGTTATAATCAAAGCATTTTAAGAAAATGTGCTTGTTTTTTAAATTTCTGCAAAGACTCTCAGCTTCTGTGCAGCAAAGCACCATGGGTGATATTGCTATTTTTGGGGAGTAGGGTGCATCCAAAATATCAGCCCAATCCATCGTGCAAGTCAAAAGTTATTAGCAATAGAATGTTTGCATTTCTTATGGCTCAAGTCACTCACCTTAACTATATTCACTGAAAAAAAACCTTTGCTAAGGTGCAGTTAAATTGAGCAGATTTAACACAACAAAATTCAGCCGATGTGGGAAGTCATGACCAGCTTAGCTTGCACGCTGTGGTTGATCTCCCCCATAATGCTATGTCCCTCATAATGCCACTTGGTATGTCATTGTGAATCCCTTCTCTTAAAGTATGTATGTGCTCATGGGCTTTGCAATGGGAACACGTCGAGTTAGGTTTGTCATGACTTTGCACATCCACCGAATCTCAAGGGTTTGATTGCGTCAAATATGCTCAACTTAAATACAACTTGACTAAAGTTTTTCAGTGAATTTCAAGGGTTTTGTTATACCATCGTTTTTTTATGGGTCAATGGCCATGGCCTTTGCCCATGGCCATTAAGCATGGCCTTTGGCAGTGTCCACTTTATATGTTTCCCTAATATGTTTCTTTTGGACCCACTAGGTGGCCACTGCCTTCAGCTGTGGCCAATATACATGTATTGTGGGTCCACTAGCCAGGGCCTTTGGCCCTGGCCAGTGAGCACAGCCTTTGGCCATGCCCACTGTATACTTTAAAACACTACCGGGCCACTAGATATGTCATTCGGCCATGGGCAGTGGCTATGGCCTTTGGCCGTGTCCCCTGTACATGGTCCCCTAATATGTTTCTTTTTGTTCCACTGGGTTGCCACGGTCGAATGCTGTGGCCACTATATATGTCTTTTGGGCCCCCTAGTCAGGGCCTTTGACCATACCGACTGTATATTTTACAACAGTACTGGGCCACTAGCCATAGCCTTCGATCATGTCCACTGTCCACTTCCACAATATATTTCTTTTTGACCCACTAGGTTGCCACAGCCTTTGGCCGTGGCCACTCTACATGTCGTTTGTGCCCACTAGCCAGTGTCTTCAGCCATGCCCACTGTTTATTTTAAAACACTGCCGGGCCACTTGGCCACAGACTTTGATTGTATCCACTGTACATTTTCCAACAATATGATTTGTTTACACCAACTATACATATCTTTTGGACCCAGTAGTCAGGGCCTTCGACCCTAGCCAGTGAGCACAGACATTGGCCACTATACATGCCTTTCGAACCCTCTAGCCAGGGCCTTTGGCCATGCCGATTGTATAATTTAGAACGCTATTGGGCCACTAGCTACTTTCCCCCCATCTCAATGTAGCTGTAAAGTTCAATTTTTTTGCATTATTCCAATTCGTGTTGCTCTCTCTTTTTCTAAAACATTTCCCCATAACTGAAGTTAAAGTGGCAATGTACTACAAATAATCGTGACTACCCGTAGGCACTCGCAAATAACAGCAGTTATCAGTAATAAATGCACAAAATCAAAAGTTCTTTCCTGACCTCCCAGGCCCTCTTCAAGTGCCCCCCTCCTCCTGACATGATCCCCCCACTACCCTCAGGTCATCTCTCTCTCCCTAGCCCTCTCCAATTCCCCCAACACTCATTGTTTCATGTGACACACTCTAATCCAGGTCACATGTTACTTTTATAACTGCGGTTATCCTGCTGAATAGTAGCAAAAACATTCACGATCTGAACTTGGTCCCCTGCTCCCAGCAACTCAATTTCACATGATATCCTCTGCCCCCTGCCCACCTCTAGCCTGATGCCATTGCATCATTTTTCCCCCTCCAAATGGCACTTTTATCTCTTTTTGTTAGTGTAGCTTACCTGTTCCTGTGTACTACAGACCAATACAGACAACAGGATTCCTTAATTATTCCCCAGTGTCTACTAACACAAAAGTCAGCCTTTACATTTCCACACCTAGCACTTCTTCTACACCAGAGTCTGACATTGTAGGTCTGGAAAATATTACAGGGACATACCAGTTACAGAAACAGCATGTGTGCCTTTAAAACAAACAGAAGCCCTCTATGTTGAGTTTGTCTACCTGCATTATAAGAATTTTGCAAAAGACCACAATTCACCAGACCATATGGCATTATGTCCAACACCTGACATTCTGTCTTTAAATCTCTACACTATAAGGCCTGGAATGGTAAAACAGATACAGACCTAGACAGAGCAGATGTAAGACCTGAACTTGCCAAGTGTATGCCAGCAGAAGTTTAACACTGATCAGTTGCTTATGTTTTTCTCAATCCTGTTACACAAGGACTCACAAGACTTGCCTTCATTTAAATTTTGCCTATCTCATCTAAAACACCCTTGTTTGCTATCGGGATATTGTGAGTCTCCATCAGTCTTTAACAGGGTCCTCCAGACAGACCTAGGCTATGCGATTTGAAAAGTGTGTTGATACAATATGTAGATGACATTTTAATTTGTAGCAGGACTCGATTCAGTTGATAACTATCTTAGCAGACAAAGGATACAAGGTAGAAAAGGAGAAGCTACAATATTGTCAAGAATAGGTGTTATACATAGGACAGTTGATTTCACATGAGGGGAAAAAGGTGACACTTGAAAGAGCTGAGGCGATTATGAAAACTGCAAAACCGCATACAGTAAAACAGATGCCACCATTTTTGGGACTATATAACTATGTTAGAGCCTGGGTGTTTGACTACAATTTGTACACAAGATCCCTTTTGCAGGCTTTAAAGAAAGCACAGTTGAAAAAGGTTAACATAGAATGGACTGAGGAGATGGAGGAAGGACTTGAGGAATTGAAGAAAGCGATTTGTGCAGCCCCTGTTTTAGGAATTCCCAATTATGCTGAGGAATTCTATTTATTTTCGTGCATAAATGGGACAGTCATGGCAGCAGTGCTTACACTGATGACTACATTGGGGTACAAGCATTTAGCGTGTTATATGGGGATTTTAGACCCAGTTATGAAAAGACACTTTCCTTGTGAACAGTCATTGGCAGCCGCCACGTTCACAATTGGGAAGTCTCCAAGTATTGTTTTGGGCTGCTCTATGACCCTCTTCATGGAGCATGCTCTCTTTGCCATTTTAGAGAAACCCAAAGGTACATTGACATCTCAGAGAGCCTCGGTTTATGAAGTAATGATTTCAAACCCAAAAATCAAAATTGTCAGATGTAAAATAGTGAATCCTGCCACATTTGTAGCTGAGCCAATAGCTGACGGCGATCATGTGCATGACTGTGGAAATTATGTTGAATTTTATGATTATATACCCTGCATGAAAGAAAATGCTCTGCCAGGAGGGGAAATTCTCTTTAAGGATGGTTCTTTGAAAATTGATCAGACTAGTGGAGAAAGGCATTCTGGCGCAGCTCTAGTCAGGCATAGAGCAAATGGCAAGTTTGAAATTGTAGCAAATGCAAGGCTACCGTCTCACTTTCAGTGCAAGCAACAGAATTGGTAGCATTTATTGTCGCGCTCGAGAAACACAAAGGGCAGGAAGTGATGGTGTACAGTCACTCCACCTATCTCACGTCAACCGTACATGCACGGCTGGAACGTTGGAAAAGGAGGGGCTACCTCCGAGTGGACGGTACTCCAGTGCAGCACGCATCTTTATTGGACAGACTTATTAAGGCACTACAACTCTCAGTAGCCATAGCGGTTGTTAAATGCGCCGCTCACACTAAGCGAACAGATTTTATTTCTTGTGGGAATAAAGCACGGACGCAGATGCCAAAAGCCTTGCGTATTCACCAGATATCTCAAGTTTTGACACTCCAAATGTTAAAGAGAAAGTAGTCACGATTATGATAATACAAGAAGGGTTTAATCTTTTGCCAAAAACCCAATCAATGGAGATCCAAGGCAGTGCACCACAGGAAGAGCAGGAGTTATGGGAACAAAGTGGGTGTTCTTTATCCCCCACAGAAGCATTATGGCGACAGGATAGCACTGGAAAGCCGGTGATGCCAGTAGCATTGTTAAAGGTAGCGCTTGAACAGCTGCACTAGCCAGCACAGGGAAAGTGTTGCTTCAATGATTGCGGCAGATTGGCTTGTTCCAAATTTGTTAGAGCATGTTGCATTCTCTGTAGTGAATTGCATAATGTGTCAAACGTTTACTGCTGGGCATACACTGAGAATGAATAGAGAAGTAATGGTCCTTTTCAGCATTTACATATTGTTTATGTTGACATGCTGCAGGTGTGTAATGGATACAGGTATGTGATAGTGGTGGTGTGTCCCTTCTCTAGGTGGATCGAGGCAGGTCTGTGTACACACCCTGATGCCACTTTCGCAGCAAAACTTTTAGTGCATGAAGACTTTCCAAGATGGGGTGTGTGTGAAGTGCTGAGATCCCATAATCGGCCACATTTTGTTAATGAAGTGTTTGAACAGATAGGACTATTATTGAGTATTAAACACATATTTTCTTCTGCTTATCACCCACAAGCAAACAGAATTTTGTGAGAGACTCAATGGCCTTATTAAAGAAAGGATTGCCAAAATCAAGCAAGCTTTAAAGGAGGAGTGGCTATATTGCCTGACCTTAGCTTTATATACTCTAAGGAATCAGCCTGGTTCGGACCACCACCTCACCCCCCATGAACTAGTGACTGGGAAGTGGATGAGAACACCTCTTACGCCTCCATTGAGAATTAGAAGTGATGCCCAGAGTACAGAAAAACAGTTAGGTGATGAGCTGCATAAATATTTGACATGTATGACCACTAGCATCGCTCTCATTTCAGATCAACTCAAGTTCCAGAGGGGTCGGTCTCAGAACACAGATGAAAACCATCCAGCAACCAGATCAACTGAACTTTTATCAGCACCTGAATTGTTTGTTGATGACATTGTTCTGATAAAAAATGTCACCCGAAAGTGGCACGAGCCACATTTCAGTGGCCCCTTTATCATTGAAAATATAACCCCCTTAGCAGTAAAAGTCCAAGGCAGATGAGCTTGGCTTCATTGGATTGATGTGAAATTGTGCACCAGTCAGAATGCTGCTCCAACTCCTACTCCCCCTCCTACTGTTGCCAATCCAGAAGCAAGACAAAAAGAAGAATTTCAAAGTTTGCAGAATCGATTGATGATGAAGAAGAAGGACGATAAAACAAAGAGCTGAATAATGCAGATTGTGCTTTGGCACTGTGACTCAATTGGAAACTCCTTATAGATATCATAGCAGGAGTGCAAACCCTTGCTGAGAAGTCACAGGAATTTGAAAAATTAACTTTAGAGATTTGTTGACGTATCAAAGTTATGCCCAAACAACAGTCCCTTGTTAAAAAATGGAAAAGAACACAGTATCCAGACTTATTTCTTGGAGCATATTTGTTCTAATCATTAAAATTCCATGGTGCTGACCGATCGGGACATATACAGATTATATTTGCTGTTTTTGTGTTTATTCTTCAAGCTTACCCTGCTCTTGTCAGAAGAGGCGTTGATGTTCGCACTTTTTTACAGGATCCTAAAAATGGCCCCATGGTCAGAAGGTTGTTAATTGTAATCATTGAGCATATACTGCAACACCAGGAGACATTGCAATGACAGGAGTAAAACATGTTTCTTTTTGCTTAAATGATCATAGTAGAAATGAGGAATGTTGAAAGAAGTATGATTTCAGGGAATGAACAAGCCCAACCAATTCCAGAATGCCACAAATGGTGGGGGTTAATATGTTGGTTTGTGAGATACGTATGTGCAACCTTACTTTGTGTCTTTCTGTTTCTCCTGTTTAACATTCCATATTATAGTGATGCTCCTGTTAAAATAGAGGCCAATTTGATTTCCAAACTGCTTTTGATTCACTTATTTCGCATAAGACAGAGGCTCCTATGGTTATCCCCAAATAAAGGACTCTTTTTGATTGGCTTCATGATTATTATGCAAGTACTGACCTTGTATTTGTAGGACACAAGAGACATACAGAGGAAGATAATGAAGGGATACATACATACCTAATAAATGCAGCACACCTGGGTAATAACATGTGGTATCAGCACATGAGAAAGGTGGGAGAGAGAAGGTCTTAGGAAGGTTGATACATCTGCTCTCTCATACACTATGCCATGGACGCATCTCAAACGTTTATTAAACGAAATCCCAGAAGACATTGTCAAATGGCTTGTTCATCTTTCAGCATGTATGACCACAGGACAATTTGCAAGGAAATTGGGCCACTCTGCGGTGGAGATCGAAATGCTAATTTCCATTCCAGGATGATTACATCAAGACCACACAGATGGAAAAGTAACCTGCATGGAAGAGCAAGATGCTTACATATCCGGTGACAGGACAGGAAGAGGAAATTGTTGCAGAAATGAAGAGACTGAACTGCCCAGATAAAACAGAAGTAGCTGGATGTTCTGGATGTTGGTAACAAACTCAAGTATTAATCTGCGGTCGACTAAAATCCAAGAAGGGATGGGAAGAAGGTCTAATGTCCTGTACAGCTCACTTACTGAAGGCAGAACATGTACAAGAAGTACAGAGAGTGATCGATGGATGTTTGAAATCATGGGCTAAACATGCCAAACTACTGATGTGGCTAGAAGATGAATTAGGTCCTATGATTGTGATCCCATTGGCGAATGCAGCATTGTGCTTCCGGAGGGAAGGAAGAATTCATGTGGGAAATAACAAAGGCTGCAACTACAGTTGATGTCTCCATAATGGGAGCAGGGACAGCCATCCTGATGGATCATTATTGGACTTGTGGGTCCAGAGCTTACATGAAGCTGCCCATGGACTGGAGAGGAGCGTGTTCCTTGGTGCTCATCCATGTTCCAGCATTAGTGATTCCTCAGAGTGACCTGAACATTGGAGAATTTCCAAAAGTAGATGCTCATTTAAGAAGGAGAAGAGTGCTTGAATTTCCAAATTGAACCAAGAGAGGGAATTACATTACAGCAAAATCAATAGAAGTCATCATGTTACGCGTTCATACCGTCTCACGATGACGAGAATGGGACCTTGACAGAGGCCATAACGTTGCTGACAAAGACGAGACAGAAGACATCATAGATGATGGATAGTTTGCATCCATTTTCTCATGGGTCCCACAGTGGATGGCGAACATCTTCAAGTTTCTTGGAGCAATATTGGTGATGGTAATGTTTGGATTTTGTGTGATCAGGATAATAATTACACAGTGCAAGAAGACAGAAAAGAAGGCGGTAGGAATGAAGATTATGATCAATGTTGAATCAGGGTTTAGACCCATGGAGTTGACCGATGAAGATATCAGAATATACGTAGAGGCCAGCATTGTAGCACCTGAGGAAACAAAGTTCCTGTATCCAAAGAATCAAAAGAAGTATGTGGGATGATCGATCTATTTTAATCCGAATGCACAGTGCAGTTACATTTATCCCTGAAAGGAGTAATGAAGAGTTGGAACCCGAAGAAGCACTTCTTCAAGAGAAGAAATCAAGATGCAGAGAATAATGAAGATGTGGTTGATGAATCAACCAGAGGGGGGAGTGCATAGGTGCAGCCAACTGCCTCTGTAGGAAGTCCTGGCCCCTACTACCTGTATGCTGGAAGCCTGAAATACTGCCATGTTTGACACTAGCAGTTGTGACTATTCTGCATCGAGTCTTCGAGAAAAGATATCCACTAAGAAAACCCTATTAGATTTATCCTCTAAGAGATGAAAATCGCATGGAGGAGAACCCCGAAAGAATATGGAAAAGAGAGAAAGAGAAGTTGGTGATGTCACAAGAAAAGAGCATAATGCACTGAGAAGACTGGCTGACGAAGAAAATGTATGGACCCTATAGAAACTGATGATGAAGAAAAGAATCGGGGTAACTTTCATGTGCGAAACGAAAATTGCACATGTGAAAAGCACTGTAGAAGCTGTTTAATAATTGGACCGATGCAGCAAAACAAGCAGACTAAGTGATCTTGGAAGTTGGCCATACGTAGTGAATAGACTGCAGGCGAAGCCGCCATTGTATAAAAGCTGGACATCAGTGTCACAATCTTAGTATGTTCAGACCATGAAGAGAAGGGCTGAAGACTGTGTCACAGCAAAGAATTAGCAGGTGTCATGAAAGAAGTGAGAAAGGCTGTCTGGCCTGGTGTCATGACTGAAGGCTGCCAATAACTGGTTATCTATCCATAAAGACAAGTGAATGTGAGAAGCTGAATTATCCCTTATTAAAGTGCAGAGAAAGAACACCATAAGTGGCAAGTTTATTAATTCAAGACAATGGAATGCTACAAAATGAGCCGAATTGTGGTCTCCTGTCACGTGAACTGAGGATGGGAAACGAGTGGGCATGCAGTTCCGAACTTTGATAAGCTTGTGCCCATACTTCCTTATATTCCAAGAGATGAGAATACATTGCAAATCCTGACACCTGGGTCTGAGCTCACATGCTGCTAAGTGAATTGAATGTTCCAGAAGGGCAGAAGCATGCCAAATCAATTGTAGAGGGCTATATAACAAAGGGACTTATAGTTTGAGAGCCAATAGGGTACAGTGTTTCTAATAACTGATGAAGATGACTTGCACTGGGGTGGGCATGAGTTGTCCACCTGACTGTAGAAACCCAACCACACCCTAACCCCTTATAGAAAGTATACTTAGATGTTCCCCTAGTGCCAACCACAATCCCCTGTAGGTTTTTCTTATTTTCCACGTAGTATGATGTCACGTATGATGAGTTTTTGCCATAAAAGTGTTGTTTTTTATGAAACGCTTTGAGAGAATGCTGTGCAACATCCATTGTTGTCCGTTGTAACTTCATGTTTTCGATAATTGACATTAAAACAGTAAATTAAATTTGCTGTCTTCCCGAGTTGGTCTGATTATTGGAGTACAGAGTTATTATGTTTCCCATGCACCTGCATGACACGGTATCTAAATTAAGGCCCATATGGCCACTTGCAATGCTACCTGCCGACATCCCACCTAGTATATTGGGAAGAGAATGATTGTTAAGTGCATAGTTTGTGAAGAGAACATATTAAGTTGATGGTAAAATAAGTTGTACTGGTAAAACTATGTGAAAGTCAGTGAACAAACATTGTTAAAGGGACGTTATGGTTGCAAGGCAAAATCAAATAACCAAAGTAATCCATCTGTTATGGTAAGCTTTGGAGCCATAACTCACACCCCCACCATGAACTGCTCACACTAGCACCCAGGACATCAAAGATGATGTGCAAGCCTCAGTTGGATTGCACAGATTGTATTCCACTAATTAAGCAAACATGGGCTTAATTAGCACTGTTAACAACCCCAAAACACTTTTAGCCCCCTAACACCCTCTCCCACACATTTCTTTATTAATTTAGGAAGCAATCTATTTTTAGATAAAAAAAAATGGTTTTCTAAATTAACTTAAAAAATGCTTTCTAAATTAACAATAAATACTTCTCTTCCCCTAACTAGAAATCACAGTGTTTGCCACATCTCACTATATTATAGTATTTAAGTAATCAACTTTTTCTGCTGGCCATGCCCATTCTCACTCACCAAAGGATCGGAAAAAAAATAAACAAAACAATAACCTTCCCAAGTTCCAAATCTTCACAAATCATCTTTTCTTAACCAGACCATATTTTCCATGTCCTCAAAACTGCCCTACTTACACCTCTTGTATCATTTTAGGACAGTTTTCAAAAGCAATTTGAGAATGTAATTCTTGAATCGGGTAATAGCATATTTCAGAAATGAAAAAGCTTGGCAATATCAATGCTTCATGGGCGATATAACTTACTTTTTGGCTAAATGGGGCCCCCGCTCCACAGCAAACTTTAAAAAAAATGACTGCCCGGATTTGCGCCAAAACAAGAAAGGATTTGCTTTGAGTGTTTTCTGCCTCATTTGGGGCAAATCTGTCCATCGCTTTGGACTGTGCCCGGGAGCAAAATTTGAACATATTACCTGTGGGAAAATAAATAGAAAGTGAAAAACACACCCTTGTGTGACACTTTATATCTTTTGAACAATAACACGGATTTACATGACATTCTCTATGTATGTGCAGACCTATGTCTGTGCAGACCTGGACCCAGAATACGAATATCAACGGTGCAGATCTGTACTATGGCTCAAAAATTATTAGCAATATGGAAGATAGGTTTCACCTTAACTGTAGGGTGGTGCTAGCTGTCCTATAATATACCACAGACACACATATATAATTTGTCCCAAGATGCCTGTTTGTTTATTGGGGATTAGTTATGCAGCTATCGCAACCACCTCCCTGCTTCTAAAAGCCTGACTCACTTGGCTTTGCTGACCCCAATGGATTAACAGATATCCGAATAATGTTATCCTCGCATCCACACCATGAGGATGCATAAACGACGATACATGCATGGTTAGAATCGCTTTAATATCAGGGTGAATAGTGTAAAAAATGCAATGAGGGACTAGCACACTGTGTATTATGCATTTAGTAATTCAAGTATACAACCATTTGATCACAGACATATTTTTCAACTATAAAGATCTGTGGTCATACCTACGTAAAATGCTCTTTGGTTTTATGCAAACTGCCAGGAACCCTCAGTCATGGTATATTTTTTAGTGCTCATAGGGGCATTATGAACGAGCACAATATAAGTGTATAGAGTGTTCATCTTGGCATGATAACCTTGAATTGGAAAATAATGTATATGGTTACTCTTGTAAGATTTATATTACTTCCACACTACACACTGAAAGTGATCATCATAAAATAACATGGTCAAAGTTAAAAAATGACCTATTTGCAATGTTATTACAATTGAATATCGCTTTTGCCATTCTGTCTCTCAAAATGACCTCTTCTAGGAAAGGGTCACACTCAGATTAATTTCAATTATCTACGTCTCTGGATAGTGAATAAACAAAAAGTAATAAATGACATAAAATAAAAAAATAAATGCAGATGTGAAACTTGCACACTGGCCCTCTGGTTCTTCACAAGGACTGTCGGAACCCCGACATACCTCCGAGAACATATTTGCATTTGCATTGCATTCAACTCCCTTCATACAGAAAAAAAACACCCTCACTGGGATGAAGACATTCCAGCAGTACACATACAATGACAATATATGTCTCCAAATACGGTGCCAGGCACCACATCAGGGAATGCCTCTGTCATTGCTGCTCTCATTCGATTTTGAACCATAGAAACATACTAACCCTCCAGCCTGCTGTCTGCAACTTCTGGGGGCAACTCTACCAAGAGAGAGAAAACGAAAGCGAGAGAGAGAGAGAGAGAGAGAGAGAGAGAGAGGGAGAGAGAGAGAGAGAGAGAGAGAGAGAGAGAGAGAGAGAGAGAGAGAGAGAGAGAGAGAGAGAGAGAGAGAGAGAGAGAGAGAGAGAGAGAGAGAGAGAGAGAGAGAGGTGGTGTTTGTTTGAAGATCTTTAATGAAATACCAAAGGAACCTTTCCCTAGCCCAGATGTCTTGAGTCCCAGGTTTGTATATAGTTATCGTTTCTGGATGTGGGATTTTTGCCATGCAGGCATCATGCTTGACTCAGTCTTTTACTCTCACAGTCACTTTCTCCTCTCCCTCTCTTTGCCCTACTACTACACTCCTCTTCACAGTCCACCTACCTCTGATATATTCCTTCTGTATCCTTCCAATATCTCTTGTGCCATCTAGGCTTGACCTACAGCTGTTATTGTTACTCCTCCCTCATTCTTATCACTCCCTCTCTGACCTACTCCTCTCCACACTACAGCTCCCTCCTTCACACTATTAATATCACTCCATTATAACTACCTCCTCCACAATACTATTGCACTCCCGTTCACACACTGCTGATCACATACTACATCAAAAGTTCTACTAACATCATTCTCCTTGGAGACTTAAACCTTTGACTCAATGACTACAAAGACAAAGCTGCCGCCAACCTCACTAAAGAGCTTAATGATCTTGGATTCACACAAAACGTTTCAAGCCCTACACACACCAAAGGACGCACCCTTGATTGGGTTGCAGACCATAATTGTCTCACCACTATCACATCTAACACAGCCCTGCCATGGACCAATCACAACTGTATCAAATTCACCTTACCTACAACTTCCACCTCTAAAATCCTCACACCAGCACCAGCTGCTCAAGTGAGAAGCCCCAAAAAACTCACACAGGACAACCTTCGCCCCTACCTCGATATCCCAGCACTAGCACCCCCCGTTCTCCAACAATCCTAACACTCTAGCGGACATTTACAGAGAGACCCTCTCCAAAGCCATCAACTCCATAGCACCACTTGAATGTAAAATGGAAAAAGACACACCAACTCCTGGTTCACTGAAGAATTGCAATCACTGCACTCTAGCAAAAGGGAAGCACTGAAAAATTGCCAATCCAACCCTCGCAATAACACCAAGAACGTTTTTAACCGAATCTCTCGACAGTACAAAGATGCTATCACCAAAGCTAAAGCCAGTTCCTTCAATGCCTGAATCACTAATGCCAACTCACAATCTAAGGAAATCTTTGCTATCTTCAATTAACTCATCTCTCCTCCCAATACCCCAAATGAGATCATCAAAGATGAATCCTGGTGTGCTAGTATTCAATCTGCCATTCTAAATAAAATTGATCTCCTTCAAAAAAAATCAAAAAATCAGGACCACTACAAAGCCATACCCCACCTTATTGGGTCCTTACTACCTGATCCCACCACCCCTCCACCTAACAATACTAAACCTCTCTTCTCTTTCAGAAACATCACTGAACCCAAAGTCATCAACCTCCTCAAAAACCTTTAACCTTCCATGTGTAAAGGGGACATCTTTCCACCTAAGCTTATTAAGGACTGCGCTGACCTCCTTGCCCCGTTACTGACAGCATTCATTAATGCCTCCTTCAGAACTGGCACTACCCCTGCAAGCCTTAAAGAAGCATGGGTTCACCCCCTTCTAAAAAAGCTTACATTAGACCCCGCACAGCCTAATAACTATCGACCCGTAACCATCATGCCTTTCCTCCTTAAGGTCCTGGACAAAGCTGCCCATTGCCAAATCCAACATTTCCTTGAAACTCACTCCATTCTCGGGTTCCTCAAAGGTCATGGCACCGGAACAGCTTTGGTGGACCTCAAAAATTAGATCAACCAAATCATGGACAAAGGAAAGCCAGCCCTCTTGTTACTCGTAGACCTCTCAGCGGCTTTTGATTTGGTGGACAACAAGACACTCACCTCACACCTCACCCAATCAGCTAACTTCTCCAATGAAGCAGCTTTATGGGTCACCTCCTTCTTGGAAGGCAGGCCAATGAAAATATTCTCCAACATAGCCAATGCAGCTCCCACTACTATCCACTGCGGAGTCCCACAAAGCTCTTGCACAGCACCCACTTTATACAATTTATTTACGAAGCCCCTCTTCGATAAACTTGATGCCCTGGGTATCGCATATACTAATTATGCGGACAATACTCAAGTACTCCTACCTCTCACCGGCTCATACACCAGAGACTCCGAAGCACTCCATACCATATAAACCACCATTCAGGCCTGGATGGCAGCCATCGCCCTCTGCCTCAAAGGGGAGAAGACTGAAATCATCGTACTAGGTCAAAAAAATACATTAGCCAAACTTGACAAACTGTACTCCAACTTCACAATTGACAATACTATCATCCCTGTCTCCACATCTGTCAAGACCCTTGGGGTGTACATAGACTCAACACTATCCATGACTAGGCAGGTTAGCGCCATCACTTCCGCCTCAGTTCATTCCACTAAACTCATTAACGCTATAAAACCATACCTGTCCAAGCCCAATTGTCTATCAATAGCTAGAGCCACCATTGGTGCAAAACGAGACTACTGTAATGCCCTTCTAGCAGGCACATCTACAAAAAATCTAAACCGACTGCAAGTCACACAAAATAATGTTCTAAGAGCTGCACTGAGCCTCACCAAAAGGGAACATATCTCTCTTGCCAGACAGGAAGCCCACTGGCTCCCGGTTAAAGAGTGCATTACATTTAAAATCCTTACCCTCACCCACAAATGCCTCAACCTTACAACGCCATCATATCTATCAGAGACTCTAACTAAATCCACCTCTACTCGACCTACCAGGACTCGCTACACCAACTATTTACACACTCCACGCATCAGCAGGGCTAAAGCTGGAGGGTTAGGCTTCCCCCACATAGCCGCCAAGCTATGGAATGTGCTACCCTCAGAGATCAGAGCAGAAAACTCACTCCTTGCATTCCGGAAAAAACTCAAAACTTCCCTTTTCATCTAACCCATTGTATTTTTTTTCTCCTGTAAAATGCCTGTATTCAAAAATGGTACTGTTCCCTGCCTGTAACTAAGCTTATGTCTGTAACAAGCACCACAATGCCCTTGGGCTGCTGCACGCTCTACAAATCCAAATAAATAAATACTGCTACCACTCCACACCACAACTACCTACTACAACCTTTAACAACCAATCCACCCACCTCTATCTCAGGCACCTTTTTCATTCACACATTTACTTCACACTCTTCTTTTCCTAACTACACTTGCCAAACTTTCATGCACAATCACAACACAATACCACTTTCAATCACTAGCTAATTCCTCACCTTCTCCAGAAACTGCCTCCACACTCCACTGCACATTCTTTTCTACTGATGGTATCTTGGTCTTCCACCTCCTACTCCTCTGACCTCACCTGAATTACTTACACGTTTTCCTTCCTTTTGTCCATTTTATTCCCTCCCCCTCTCTGTATTGGTTTTCTGCCCCTGGCTAACATGGCCCTAGCATCGGAACCCGAGACTTTGTGATGACCAGCACAGTTAACCAGTAGCAGGCTAAGCTCTATCAACTTCCTCTGCAGGGGCCCCACTGCAGAACAATAATGGCAGCCCATGAAACTGAATGTCTATGTTCATGATAGGGGGCCCTGTTCTCGGCAGAGCAGACCTTGCCGAATCTATGCATGGATTTCCATTAATTGGGCCCTTAATATGAAACTATGGTAATCTCTAACTTAACTGTAATAGGGCTAGGATGAACATACTTTGAAAATACCATTTAACATATAACCCAGCAAGTTTGTGAACACGCAGCCCCATTATAAATGGAATTGGGCACAAGAAGTTTAAAAGCAATGCGTAATGCTTTTACACCTTCAATACCTGCTCTACTCTGCATTTTCCTCCAGTGACAAGGCACATGAGGTGCACTGACTGAATATAAGTCTGCAGCCATGCACTCCTCCTCTGCTGGTCATGTTATAACAAGCCTAAATAGCATGCAGGGAACCACCAGCATTAGCACTGATATGCATTTGGATCCTCTGTATGCAATTGCACATGCTCACGAGGCGGAGAGGAGAAGAGAAGAGTTAAATCAAGATGAAACTTTGCAGTTGGTGTTTACCAATTAATTCCAAGTGAATTCTACTGGCTAAAGTCCCTATTTTCCACGCAAATTATTAGATAAATCAGGCCGTAGGTCTGTCTTTATAGCAAGCACAGGTCATCTGCTTACCACTCAGACTTATGTGACAACTGAATTGCTATTATACGACTTCTAGAAGATGTACAGTTCCCACTCTGATTATTCTACCTCACACAACATACACATTTATATTTTGCTCCTTTGAAGATTAACCCAGAGCACTTGTTTACACCTCGGTATATGCATAATTTATATTAAATAACAAAAGTATAAAACATGAATAATAGAGAAGTGTGTTTGTCACACATTTATCAATTCCCCCTTATGGTTAATGATAAGTTATTTGTATAGCACTTTCGTCTCCAAAGCTCTTTAAATAGAACAATTTTATTACAGCATTTAGTTTATTGCAAACTGTCACCAAAGCATAAAAGAAAAGAACAACAAAACAAAAAAAAGTACTCAGTAAAATGCCAAGGAAAGTGAAGTCCAGCCCAACAAAAAGGTGAAATTCACAGAACAAGTTACATAATACACACACATTTAAGTCATCACAAACACTATGTTTACAAATTTAATTACGTAAAACCAAGATCATCAAAACATTAAGAATTCAGCCATCGCTGGCACTCCTTTATCCTTCTAAAACTAATTTGAATATTTCATCTACAAATTTTGTCAACGCGAAGATCAGTTTAAAATGTTCACCCCAGCACAAGCAATCCCACCAATCGGATGCACTCCTGTCAGGTATTTCATTTACAAAGTCCCCCAGGAATTTTGTTTTCAGGTTAGTCAAGACAGGACAAAAAAGTGTCAAGTGCTTCAGCATTTCTTTGTGGGCATTACATGACCTACATTCACCGTGTTTGTCCAAGACTTGGTTCCGAGAGTTAAGGACCTTTTTAGTATGAAACAGGTTCACCCTGCAACTCATAAAAATGACACAGTGTTTAGAGCTTGGAAATTGTACCAGGTATTTAGACAGTGTGTTGAACACTTTTGTTTCCTTACAAAGATGCTCAAATAACCTGTGTTGTGATGTAAGTGTTTCTGTGGAAATCCACTCCCAGTGCATATTTATTTTTAGTGTCATCCTGGTTGGATTTCAACATTTTCTCTGTAACGTCAGACACACACAGAAGTGCAGCACAGTGTTTCAGCCACATTTCCAAGAGCCCATCCAACTTGATTACTTTTTTCAGTTTTAGTATATCAATTTGGGGGGGATTTTTCTATAATGAGTTTTTGATACAGCAATGGGGACTTACAGGTCACTACAGTATACATTGAGTGGAGCCCCAATTCCTGTCTTAAAATTGCAATTGATGCACATCTGGGTAAGTGAAGAATTCCCCTCCAAAACACGCCTTCTAACGAAGGCCAAATCTTCCACGACAGACATAATGAAGCATCATCTTCAGGTGCTATGTTTGCTATGACCTTTTGCCTGTCGAATTTCAACGCTAGCAGGAGTGAAAAATTACCAAACCTCTTGTGTATTACATGACCTTGGGTGGCCAAATTCCTTATCTTGGCTTTCAGTTCTAGTTTCCGAGGATTGCCATCTAAGCTGTAATTTATCTGGATTCCCAAATATCTCATATTTTCCTCCTGATTAACTTGCTCCTTACCCAATGGCCAAGTAAAAAGAATTGTGTTTGCGTCTTTCTAGACTTTCTAATACCAAAACTGCTGATTTCGCTGCATTCACTTTCAGGCAGTTCTGGTTGACATAAGCCTGTAGAGCGTCTAATTTCCATTGCAGGCCAATTGGGGTTTGGTCCAATACGACCAAGTCGTCTGCATATAGTGTGAAACCTGATAGTATGGAGAAGCCTGGTTTGTTATCATTACAGGATCATTACCCATTATTATAGAATCATTACCCATTTAGGGATCAGTTATCCATCATTCCATCCTGTTTAGTGATCCATCATTCATTCTGATTAGTACTGATTAGTAGTGACATGAAGTAGTGACATTAGACTATCCACATATATGTAGCCATTTGTATTTGCTATAGAATGAGGCATGTTATATTTGAAGTGCCATTTAGAGACACATTATATTTGTAGAGATATGTTGTTATGTATTATGTATGCATTGTAGAGAGACACATATGAGTGTGCACTTAGAATAGGAATGAGTCCACATTGTATGTAGCGCTTGGTTTGAGTGAGTGAATGTGCTAAGCACTATAGAAAATGCATTTAGCTGGCTCCTAAGCCATCCTGATTTGAGACACACAGAAGCGCCACAGAGTGCGGGAAGTTGTTATGAGTTAGTGAATAAGTATGCGTAAACAGTTGCTTGGCAGAGAGATAACTTGACCCATGTCCGAGTGGAGAAGGCATTGTGCCTTATCAGCCTGGGTTGTGCTTCGCAGACAGAGAGGAAGGTGGGGGCAGGGCCATAGAGGGAGAGCTTTGCAGGCAGAGACATGCATGAGGATTGAGGGATTTGAATGGAGAAATATGAGGAGATGGTGTTTTGTACCACAGGCAGACAGAAGAAGGCCATGTATATATGGTATAGATATGTAGAAAATGTCACATTGACCAGAATACGCAGTGATTGAAAAGTACAAGTACATGCATCACAGACATTTAGGCACTGCTCACATTTAGAAATGCTGACAGACAGAAAGAGAGGCATTTTAGCTTTGAGAGAATGAGTGTAACCATGGATATGTATATGTCATTGAATAGTATAACCAAAGGTGAGGCGATTGGAGTTTTTAGATGTATATGGAAATGACTTGGAGAGAGACATTTGGTTGGCATGAGATCGAGAGGTGAATGAAAGGAAGTTACCATTGAGGGAGAAGTGTATTTGGTGCAGCAGAATCCAATGGCTTTGGGTGTTCGGAAGCTTGGTGAAGCATTCTGATGAAAGCAGAGTTCGAGAGCTTGGCAGAGGCATTGAGGCAGTTCAAGTAACCAGACTGGCAGAGTGAGCTGGAGAGGGGAGTATTGCTGAATAAGACAATTGCAGGGAGTGTGAAGTATGGTGTGGAATGGAGAGGAATGGTGTGGATTGGAGTTATTAGATAGCTTGCATTAGAAGACTGTACGGCTTATAGTAATTGCATTGCATGATAGATTTGCACCAAAAGCATAAAAGGTGCAAATTCGAGATTTGCATTATAGTATTGTTTGCATCATGCATTGTTATGTATGAATAAAAGTGTTTCTATTGTTGAATCGATTATTGTTTTTTTCTTTGTGTCTTATGTTAGTGTGTCCATAGGAATATGTGGTAAGAGTAATCTAGGAGTAACACAGTGCACAAAGGCCCTGAGATACAAGAGCAGGGGGGCATAGTGATCCACACCCCCGTAGGTGATTGTCTAAGACTGATAACAGGCCGCCCACTAGGGGCTAGGCAAAAGGTAGATTTGTGGCACTTCTCACAATAGCATCCAACCACCCGTCACCCTGTTCATCCTAGGTGAATGAACCATTACCGCCTTTATGTCGGAAATGAATAGATTAAAAAATTCTGGTGGGAAACCCTGTTTCACGCTCCTTGATGTAGGAATTTCTGTAGAAAGTATGCCCTTCTGGGTCAGTCTGACCTGCATTGAAGCATTAGAGTACAGAGTTATAATTCACGCTAGGAGGTCACTGGAACAATTCCATGCAGCCATTTTAGCCAATAATAGCTTGTGATCTATACTGTCGAACACTTGAGTGAAATCGACGAATGCAATATAAACCTTACCCTTCTCCTTTATTGCTTTCACCTTAAAAACGTTCAACAAAAACAGATTCAGGCTGCATTCCACTTCCTTTACTAATCCTGTTTGTCTCACATCATGATGACCCGACTCAGCCACCCAGCGTTTCAATCCGACCACAAGACGAGGAATGCAAAGATCTTTCCCATAATGTCAAGTAGGGCAACAGGGCGGTAATTCTATGGATCTGCCCTACTGCCCTCTTGAAGATCGGGACAACCACAACCTTTCTCCAGGAATCAGGAACATATTTACATACAATATCATCCAACCCAAGTTGGTACTCCTTTTTCAACAGTGGAAAAATGAAAGGCTGAGTTGGCTTTGCCGGGATTCGAACCTGCGACTTGCAGATTAAAGACAGATTACTGCAGCAAGCGCTCAACCTGCTGAGCAATTTTACGGGCAGTTACCGGTTAGATAGCAGAATGAAGAGGGAGATGGTATTATGCACATTTTATAGAATACTTTTAAACTAAGTTTAGAAGTGTTCAGAATGTTTTCCAGGCACAACCCCTTAAACTATATGTAATTGCTAAAACTCCGGAGACACTGCCATCAGGTATGCTGATTGTTGAAACAAGACATGATATATTACTGCTCCTCAGAAGTGCCTTAATGAGAAGGGTGGCTGTGTTTTAGAAATGTCCCCTCTCCGTGCTTAATTTGTAAAGAAATAAGTGACATGGCCCAAATATTGTCAAGCACTCCTGGGACACTGCAGGTGGGCAGTGCCCCACCACTGCTGTCACCACCCATTGCTGCTCCCCAAAGTGTCGACATATTTGTGGTTACACTTCAGCTCGCACCTTCTCCTTGTGGTTGATGGATGGAATAAGTGCCAGGCCTAAGTCCTGGCAAACACCCCCACAAATGAAGCACTGTCCCCTCTGTCAAATAAAAAGACGAGCAGTAGAGTGAGTGGAAAATCTGCCTGGGCACAATTACATCAGGAGGGAAGCGATGTCTGAAAAGGAATACAGTTTTTAACAAGTGAAGTAGTTTGTTTTGTGACAACTGTTCATGTCTACTTTTAACAATGAGTCAGATCTGGATAATATCCGGCACACACAAGCAGCTTGAATCCCATAATTTGGCAGAGTGATAAAACACCCAGTAACAGGATTTACCAGGTGTTTTCATCAAACTTATGATTAGGTCCTATGAGTCTTCACAGTTTACAGCAGACACCATTGACTTGTATTCCCTTCTTAAAATCAGGGATACTCTGAGGGCCATCTTAAGCACTTTTGGGGCCCTGGGCACGGACATCTTTGGGGCCCCCCTCCACCAAAGCAAACGAATGAAGGGATCAAGAATAATGGTCACATCCCCCACCCGTTGCGCTCACAACCTATAGGTTGATATGCTGTCTCGCAGCATAAAAAGCATGTTTACTCCCTTTAATTCCTCTTACCTCTTCATTCTTGCTCTAATCAGAATGATAAACAAGTAGCATTTGAAGACCAACATTATCAGTCTACAAATAGGTTACTGCTCCAGTGCATACAGGATAATTGTTATCAATAACATCCAGGAAGGTGTTCAGCGTGTAGTATTAATGCAGGACCGTATGTAAAAGGTACATGTCACCCATAATAGACAGAGAACTCACATTAGCTGACTCACAGAATGCAAAAGTGCTCATGCATGGACAGAGGAGACCAATTGGAAGGAAGGAGAACGCTACACATACCGTAGTATGGATAGTGGATGCAGATTAGAAGCTTCCAAAAAGGAGTCTTTATCCAGACAGATTGAGATTAGAAGTGGGATATGGTTTTTAAATAGTGTTGCCGGTAGATATCAAAGGAACAAATGCCTGTGGTGTGCAATATACATATGCTCACTATTAAAGTGGAAGCAACCCTATAGCCAGTGAAACCATGAATAAGTCTTTTATGAAGATCATAACATGAGAAGGAAATCACTCTAAAAGGCTGACAATTTTGAAAGGTTTAAGATTAAATGAGATGCCCAGGATCACACATTGGTTAAGGGCTGACGGGGTGAAGCTGGGATGTGTGTCAACACTGCTATTTCTCCATTTGATCACTTTCTTTTCCAATTCTTACCATTAACTAAAACAATCTCATTTTATAAAAACGGACTTGGAATGTACACAAATCACATTACCAAACATGACCAATTTTAACAAAATATTATAGAAGGGTTCTATGCAAAATGGGAATGGTTCTAGCTTCATTCTCTCCATCATCAAGGGAAGTATATAAGTACCAGCATACCAATCAATGTGATTTAACAAATGTAATCTGGGTTTGTCTTTTGTATTTTAAAGCTTTAAATACTTCCACAACAATGGCTTGTGACATTTTATTTTATAAACGTGCATAAAAACCTTTGACATTTACCAAAAAGCTAACCGTTTTTTGTGTCAAACAAGCAGACCTTGAAATATGCTTGCCTAAGGCCTTCAACATCTGGTCCGCTCTCTTCTGTCTACCACCCCTTCCACTCAAATGGTCTACATAAGAAGAAAGATCAAGTAATGGGCTAAACAATGCCTGAAGCATGCAAGAAGGCAAACCTCACAGAAGACAGCAAAGTAATGTAAGATATATTAGATGATTTGACCAGGATCACTGTATCGTCTGCTGGCAAAAGCCAGGATACAAGCATGAACGCTTTCGTTCCATAGTCTTGCATTTTGATACTTATTCGCCTCTTGGACTAACAGTTTATGCCATCGTTGGAGGCGATTGTCTAGGTTTTACAACACCTCATCTGAACAAACCAATTTCTAGACCTTCACCATACGGATGACATGTTGACATGCAAAACCAAGTACATATGCAGGCAGTTTTATAAACTTCAGACATAGGAAAAGCTCAGCCAGCCTTGCTGGAATATGATATTCTAATTTTGCATATGAACACATATGTCTGCAATGGGTGCTTCACACACTGAGCTAACTTCTGAACCATTGTCACACTCAATTTATCAATATGCATTTCACTGTTGCCTATTGCACATGATCAACATAATTCCCACAGGAAGGAAATAATGCTACAGAGTTGTGCCGTAAGGAACACACAAACTATGTATACCACAGTGAACACAGAAAGCAATACATGATGAATTGATCAAAGCCGAATGTACTTGTCAAAACAGAAAGGCAATGGGTTTAAGGACTCAGCAGCACACCGTGAAATATCCTGATGTGTGCTATTTAAGACTGGTTAACAATGTAATCTTGCTCCTTCAGATCAGGCAGCATTTTTGAGGGCCCCCTCCAAGGTGGGGGCCATGGGCAAGTGCCCCTTTTGCCCTCCCATATAGACGTCTCTGGATACACTCATTCTGTATGAAATGACCCGCGAGCCAGTCAAGATGTGTATTTGACACAACAATTAACAATTATGGTTCAGTTTCTAAAATGTTGTTACGCCTTGTTCAATCAGTTACTCACTAGTTATAATTTCTTGTACTTTTGATGCCAATGAGTCATACATTCTTTTATTCATTGCCAGAGCATGTTGCTAGAAAGTGACACCGAGCTAGTGGACTACTCTATAACACACCCAGTGCCTTTTGTTCTATATAATTAGGGACTGGTTGATCTCTTCGTAGTTTTGGAGACTGAACACACATATTTAAGGAGTCTCTTAATGCAAGGAGAAGTGCACATGCAGTAGATAAAATGAGACCTATGGAGAACCAACTGACCCAGGAGGTTGCATGACAATGAGAAGAATATGAATAATCGCCAAATAATGTCAAAAAGTGGAAAAGTCAGCGAGTGCAGCTTTACATATAATTGGAGCATGAAGGAGAAAGTCATTTCAGCAGAATTTGCTCACTGCCTGATGGATTTACATGAATATATTTATGTATTGAGCTTTATATTGCTTGAACCTAGCTGGGAAGCAATGGAGATATAACAAGGGGGTACAGGAATGAGATGGAATAATTAGAATAAACTTACAGTAGAATTATAGAATTCATACAGTAATTCCTACTTGAGTCCTAGTTTGAAGTTTATTTAATGAACTAAACCAATGCTTCTTTATAGACAATGGGCCTCATTACGACCCTGGAGTTAACCATGGCTCTATTAGCGCCATGGTTGACGCCTGTATTTTACCAACTCCACCATGGTGAATGGCGGAATTACCGCCCCATTCCAAGGTTGGTGGGGCGGTAATTGCCCATTCACCATTGGCCCTTCCCCATTCCCATTTTTGGCCCCATAGGGCTCAATGGGAATGGGGAAGGCGGTAATTACGGTACCGCAAATTGCGGTACCGTAATTACCTCAGAGGTCCCAGTGCGGGTTCCTTCCTTAACGGCTGGTAAAACCAGCAGTTAAGGTCGGGACCCGCAAAGGGACCTCGTAATTAGGCGGTAAGGGTTTAACGGCGCCGACACCCTTTACGGCGCTGTTAACCCCTTACCGCCTGGGTCGTAATGAGGCCCAATATTACTAGTCTTTCATGTAGGAGCTAATATGAACAAACTGTCTGTGTTTCCAACTCTGGAGAAAGCCACGTAAAGCTGACCATGAGAAAAGCATGAATCCCGTCAATTGGTTCCAGCTACTCTGAGTCGGAGCATGGAGATTGCTCAGCAACATTATTGGTGTCCTGATCTACAGCTGAGGCAGCAGCAACCTCAACATAAGGGCCGTACATGTAGGTCTAAAGAGTGTAAGCTTGAAATGCTGTACCCTACATGTACGGCTGAAGCATGTAAGCTATTACTGTTGAGATGCCATACATTCATCAACTTCCGTGGGAAATGAAGTTTCTGTAATTGTCATGAGAGATTTGCCACAATATGACGGACAACATCATTGCAGACGCTATGCACCATTTTCTGTCACATGCATTGCTACAAAAGCATCGTATTGTGTCACCCGCATTACTTTAAAAGGGAGTGCTGCTAATGTCAGCTAGAATGCTGATTGTGTGGAAAGTTTAGGAACAGTGAAATGCTGAAGTTTTCATGAACTGCTGAAACTTAGGAACAATGCATGTAGGACTACAGCAGAACTATGGCACAAAGAGCCATATGGCAGGGGTAAGAATTGGAGACCGCTTACAAAATAAATAAATCAGAAAAAGGTTTATTTTATACTTGTTACATTGCCTACACCATGGAACCTACTCACATGCCAAATGTAAGGTTTGTAGTAAACTGGGGAGTATGCTAAACATTTTCGAACAGCACACACACAAGCAGACTGCTTAAAAACCGCTTAAAAAATAAAATAGAAAAATATATATTTTATACCTTTTACATTGTCTACAACATTGAACCTACCCACATGCCACATTTCAGGTTTGTAGCATGTTGTGAAGTATGCTGAACATTTCGAATAGACACACATGCATATCCACAAATGCCCCTTTTACATATAGAGAGATGAATTAATAGTACTGTTTGGAGGATATGGATGTAGATGATATATAGGTTTACAGGCCAGGGATAGTGGTAAAGGGGGAAAGGAAAACTCAATCTGGGTCGGTGAAATGTAGCAGATTATTGGTTTGTGAAATTTCCTTTGAAGAGGTGCACCTTTGCTGAATTTCAGCAGACTGGGGACCAGTCTGATGCCACACTGAATGTTATTCCATATTGGTTGTGCACAGTTTGGGGTTGCTTATTGATTCCTTTACATTTTGCAGTTTTCTTTTCTTCATCCTGTTGATGTCATGGCTTCAGGTGTTGTGTTGGCATTGGGAGATGTTTGTGAATAGGTAAGCCAGAGCATTGCTGGTTGGGGTCTTTCAGATCATTCAAGCGGTATGTGGGCTGGAGGGGCAACAAGTGTAGTTCTTTCAAGCCCTAACTGATATGGGCATAATGTATCAGTCCTTTGATGAGGCGAGCTGCTGTGTCTGCGATACACCTTGGGAGACAGATGCAGTGTATGTTATAACTGCTTTAAACTGTGGCTGTTTTAGACCTCATAACCGAGTAAGTGAAATCACACTGCCCATATGAGTGGCCTTCAGTTAAGAAGGTGAAAGTAGTGACGCCAAAAGTGTTAGGGACCTTTTGGGAGTCATATGAGAAGCCATATTAGATGAGAAAGTCCAAAAGCAAGACCTTATCTTGTATCTCTGTGTAGTCTTCATGGTTATTGCCTGGATCACAGGAATGCTCGTATATAATAAATGAAATTGAAATTGGAAGCCCGCGGGGAGAAAGGCTGCAGGTTTTTGCACCCGGGGAGTCTGTCCTCCCTTGATGCTGCTGAGTCACAGAGGCACGGCCCACCAAGGTCCAAAAGCTGCCATGACCCCCCCGCAAGGGTGAAGCCCATGGGGGGAAAGGCTGCAGGTGTTTGCACCCGGGGGAGTCTGTCCTTTCTTGCTGCTGTGGAGTCACAGAGGCCCTGCCCACCAAGGACCAAAAACTGCTGTGTCCCCCCGTGAGGTTGAAGCCTGGCAGGGGAGGTGACGTGGGGTGTTTGCACCCAGGGTGTTCATGCCTGGGGGTGGGCCAAAGGATGTGCACTTTGGAAAGATCATGAGGCCCATTGAAGTTACTGGAAATTGTGTGACACGTGTGAAATCTCCTCCGATGCAGCAGCGGATCGGAAGGAGGAGCCGGTTCTCCAGGGCTTCATGAAGAGCAGGTGAGAGCTCCATCTTGCTACTCCCCATGACACTGAGCTCAACACTCTGACAGCTCGAAACCATTGAGTGATGTATGTTTAACCCCCGGAAATCAACAGCATAAGAGACTAAGGGATTAAGGGAAGAAATAAGGCCTAACAAAACTGAAGGCTCAGCGATCGTAAAATTGATGTGTTAACCCCTGACACCCTTGACACCCCTGAAGCGTTAGCAAGCCCTGTCAATCTGGCATCAGTGTACATACCCATATTCAAACGGAAAATTGTAACAGTCAAAAGGAACTCCCAGCACTAGACCAGCTGCCAACAGCATGCATGAAAAAGCCTAATACAGCTAATGATAAGAAACCCTTTGGTGAAGCCCACTCCTTAATAATGGGAATGAATAACTTTCTGGGCTCATTCACCCACTAAACTTCTCTCCCTATTAGTATGGATTGTTGCGGGCGGAGGTCAGTCACCAAAGATAGCGCTGACATTGCTGACTCCGCTGAATTTGGTAAAGTTGTGACCGATGGATCTTCTGCGAAGTCAATGAAGATACCGGCCCTGTGTCATTGCTTTAATCTGCTGGTGATATGATATGATAGATTATTTCCAAGTGCGGACCCAGGGATCGAACCTGTGTTTCTCTGTGTCGTCTTGCTTGCACAGCGAGCACGTTTCCCCTGAGCTATCCTCCTGAGATGCCCCATCCAAAATGGTAGTAACAGGGGCGATTATTCTTGATGCTGCCCCTGATATTAGAATGGTTAACCCCATCAAATGCACACAAAACGGTATCCCTGCACTCTCAGATCCACCACTATTGACAACTACGACAACTATGATGGGAGAAAATATAATTACTAAGGAGTCGGCCCCTGATGAATCCCCTCAAGGGCCAGGGAAGTTCAATGAGGTCAATGAGTTCTCTGGGCACCTGCACAAAGGAATTGTAGGTTTGAGATCACATGTGGTACCTGCAGGGGTCACTGATGATTTGTCATCTGTCAGAAGGCAGTGTGGCTCTCACCATACCTGTGAGAGAGACAACAATAGACTACTAACCTACGCGGACAAGGAGGGCCCAGTTCCTACCATCTGCCACTGTGCATTGTTTTGGTTGAAGTGTTCCAACTCAAGAATGTAGTCATTCACATGATAGAACTCGTGGGTAGTGGTATGAGCAAGTAGGCATCCTTGACTGGTTTGGGGGCCATCAGAGGGGCTCAAGAGATGCAGGTGGAGGATGGGTTACCTGTCCCTGTATTGGTTACTGGTCCTGATGATACTGTGATTAACCTCAGAGATGGAGGGCCTCCAAGCATGCTCAAAATGAATATCCATTTTCATTGGGACACCTGCTCCCACTTTTCCTCTCTCACTCTGGCCGCCCACCCTGGGCCCTCAACCTGCTCCTTCCTGTGAGGCTAAGAACCTTGGTGTCATCTTCATCTCCACCCTCTCTTTCTCTCCTCATATTTCTGACGTCTCTAAGAAGTCACCCTATCAGCTGTGTCTCCATTCTCCCTTTTTACACTTGCCCCCAGAAGCTCACCTTCTCCAGAGCCCTGTTCCTTTCTAGGCTTCACTACTGCAACAGCCTCTTTCTAAATCTTACTGCGTCTACTCTTCGTCCTTTACAATATCCAGAACAGGGCTGCAAGACTTTTCCTTAGCCTCAAGCCCAGGGATCGTATCTCTCCAGCTCTGAAATCTCTCCACTGGCTCCCTGTGACTGCAATGATCAAGTTCAAGACCCTTTCCATTGTCCACAAGGCCTTTTGGGGTCGGGGACCACACTACCTCCAACTTTCTCTTCCTAAGCATCTTCCCTCTCAAGCCCTCCACTCATCTACCTTCAACTCTCTGAGGGTCAGACGCTTCTGTAGGCAGAGGGTGGGGGGGTAGATCTCTTTCTGTTTCCATAAGCAACTCAAGACCTTCATTTTTGCTTCTGCTTTCCCTCTCCCTCTTCCTTGCTGATGTCCCTAACTGCTCCGCACACTGGTCACCTGGCTACCCACTGAACTCTGGGCCCAGGCTCCTGCATGTCCAGTTACCCTTGCACTGCCTCCGGGCCTCCTAGACACTTAGGGGTCTGTATCTGCAACCCTACAACCCCCTGACTCTCTGCACTTATGTGGCACTTACCAGCAGCATTTCTGAGCTACCTGCAATGTCCCTTCCCCCTCGCTCCCTGGTACTTCTCACCCTCATCCCCAGACTGGCATAATCTGAATGACAAAAGGCCTGGTAAGATTGTTGTTTTGTCCTCCCTCTGTCCTCCCTTGCTTGTCTTGTCGTGCCTAGAAACACTTATGTACAGGTGTGTTATAAATGACTTATCCTATCATATTATAACAGGCCCAGTGAGAGTAGAGGCATTACCCAAACTGAACCATAATTTCCAGGTCCACAGTGGAACCTTTTATCCCCTTTCACAGTCCCCATTGTTGTATCCTTCGGGCTGTAGGATATTTTGTGTACATTTAGGGTTTGGCAGTATTTTCTTACCGTCAAAATATGAGCTGTAATTTGGTTGTAAATTATCCTTGCATTTAGATTGTGTTTGGCCTCATATCATTCTAGTGACCATACCTTGTTATATTATATTGGGGAATCTAGTAATATATATTATTTGCGGTATTTAGTGGTGATATATTGTTTGCATTATTTAGTGGTGAGCATAGTTTTCTTTCCTATATTATGGCCCCATCATAAACAAAACCATCCTTTCTATTAGAGTACCTCCCAATGATCTATAAAGAGCCTTGGACCTATGCATATGATGGAAACCCAACAATTTTATATAGAGTGCCACCTACAGTTTGTGGCACGTATCACTGGCTTAACTACACCAGCGATCTATGCGCCCGTAGGCATTACTGGCTCATGGACCTCCAGCAATCTATATATTATATTAGATTCCCTCCAAACAACATGCAAGGAGGGCACACACACACACCTGTTTTATCACTGAATATGATCATCTTATTCTGGGTTGTTATTCTATCTGCATGGGTAAATTGACCAATGTACTCAAAGATGCAAAAGATTGACACTAAACCATTTGTCTTTTATATTCTCATGATATTATACATAAATACAATTCACAATTATCAGTTCTTACCATAAACATTTCACCATCATCTGTAATACAAGAGAAAAAGAAACAGAGCAAGCAAGCCTTTTAAAACATGCATTCGTTTTTTATATTCTGGACATGACAAAGTAAAATGCAGAGGATTTCCTTTGCTATCCTGCCTACACGGCATTATAATTCAGTCATCCATCCGACCGCACACAGTGACCTCACTTAACTTATCTCCTTACCAAAAGTGTTTGTTTGAAGTTCTCCCACACAACCTTGCTTCGCTCGTCTCAGAAAGACAGGCCCAGTCAGTAAAAACTGCTCCGGTAATCTTAGGTGTCTGGAATGAACTGCGAGAATCTCTCAAGCCAGTGCTCAGTGACACCAGGAACTTCTATCTTCAGAGCCCAGTCAACACAAACTGCTTTCTCTCTGTAAGTTTTCCCATTAGCAGAACTCAGCACCTCCCTATCTTGTCTACGGATGGGTCTGCAGACACTTTCCTCCAATCAGGTTGAAAGCATGTTTTACCCTTCACTTCTACACAATGGGATCATTGCTCACAGAGCAACTGTTACAATTTTATTTTCTTCTGTACATACTTTCTGCTTTCTGCAACCCAGAACAGAGAGAGAGAAAAAAAAATGCCAGTGCACATTTAAAAACGAATTCCAAAATATGTATTTTCACCTCATTTTGAACATGGGACTACATTATAATGTTAAGGAAGTTAGAGTTAATCTTTAGTGAATGTTAATTAAAGTTAGTCAGTTATATATAAATAATGTAGTCTTCTATGTTTGAGGTATTTAAAAAAAAATGGTGCACTTTATTCTCTGCAGTTTCACATTGAGCTTTTGCTGCATTATGAATTCTGTACCTTGCATGCCACCAGCAACATATTCACATGTTATACCGGCAACATAAAATAACTATATGTGTATGCCATATTATTGCTGGCAACACAAAAAAAATGCCATGACACTTAGTAAAGCACTATATATTCTCATAAAGCGCTATATATATTACTACAGGGCCCAGATACAGCCAGGTCACCCGGGATAGCTAAAGAATCAGGAAAGATAAAACCCCAGCTGGGCCACGCTTTTCAGGGACTAAAAGACAATGTTAGTGGGCTGCATTTTCAAGGACTGGGAAGTCTCTTAACCTCCACAAGGTCCAAAAGCTTGCACGAAGCTTGCTCGATGGTAGGCAGAATCAAATGCAGTACCCTTTGTGAACACCACACACAATTAAGACTACAAGTGCAAGTACAAATTCACCTTTGGTACAAGCCTGTACTACACAGTAAAGTGGTAGTGATGGCAGAGCAGCCAGACTTATCTCAAGAGTAAAGTGAGCAGTATCAAAAGTTACACAAAGGATAGTAATTACTATGGTTCATATAAACACTGATTCAAGATTTCTGAGTAAAAGAATATACATTTATTTACACCATCAGTCATAAAACAGTTCACTAATATAAAGCAGCAGAAAATCCCAATCTTCATACACTACAATAACCCCCAATACATTCTGGACAAGTTAAGCTCAAAATGAAGTGTGAGCAAAATGGCACTCCAGCAATTTAAAAGGGAGGAAAAGACAAGGTTATGCAAAATCAACAACACCAAAAAGTGATAGGCAGGGCAATCTAGAAATTGCTTACTACAACTAGGATTCAAATCAATATGCCTGGGCCAATGTTAATGGTTCAGAGTCTTTGCAGAGGATCACACAGTTCAGAGTAGTTTGAGGTTAAGTCTTTGCCAAGAGTTCAAAACGAAGTTGGTCAGAAGAAAAGTTATTCAAAGGAGAAGAGAAGGAAAAGCCTTTCGGAGAGGTGAAAAATTTCAAACACTTTCACCGCGGTCGGGCGGAATGAACGATCAGATTTGCACAGTACCTTAAATGAAGAAGAATGCTCTAGCTGAGGTGGTTGTTCCTGGCAGTTCCTGCAGGCTCGCGGTTCCTGAAGCAACTGTCGTGGTGACAAGAAGGAGGAAGACTGGAGGGTCCTGCACTGCCCAGGGAAGAAGCCAGAAGCAGAGCAAAGCGTTGAATTAAAGGTGTGCTCCTTAAAACCCAAACAGGTTCCGTTCCTCCTGGCTATCCGGTTCACTGCAGCGAGGCACAGCAAATTTGACCAGAGAGGAAGGCTGGCGTTTGGTGTTTGGCGAGCTGGTTGGTCCCACCAAGCACACGGGAGCCACCTAGCCAATCAAACTAGAGTGTGACTTGGGTCTCCAAAGAGACCCTGTGCAGGGGGCCTCAAACCCCTCCCTCACATCCTGTCCACTCAGACACTCAGGCACCTAAGGAGGGCTTCTGTACAGAAGCCCACCAAAGGACGGTGAACAAAGGAAGTGAACCTGGTTTGGCGCACAGAGTAAAACATGAGAAAGACCTTTACAAAAAGAAATGGTGAATAAACCTGACCAGAACCAAATAAAATTAAAAGGGGTCCAGCGGATTAGAGTTTGTGGCTACCACCATAGCCTCTAACAGTACCAAGGCTGTTTTCATAGCTCGCGGTAGAATAGAAATGGTAGATACCACTGCCATCAGCCAAATCTTAGAGAAAGGGGAACGAAATAATGTTCTATGAGAATCAGACAAAAAGGGATAACTATTAACCCTTCCAGTATTGGAAGATAGGTTGTACTGGGTCTGTAAATTTAAAAAGACTAGTAAAGTCAATCGCAACTTTACATGTTCTGGGAGACAGTAGTCAGTCCCAGAAAATGGAAATTAACAGTGGGAAGTCTAAAAAGACAACCCTGTGTCACTGCACTAAAGGTGCTGTGTGACACACAGTAAAAAGATGATGCCTATGGAGTGGATGAGACTCCATAGCCCATGAGCATAAAATGTACAACACAGAGCAAAACACATGTAAGAGTGGGAAAAAAGGCTCACATTCTTACAAGGTGAAAAAATTAAACCCTAGAAATCCAGCAAAGCTGCTGAGGGACTCAACAGGTAAGGGAAATTAGCCATTCTGGAGACTTCTCCCTAACACGCAAACTACCATGAACGTAGAGATGCCATCTCAACAAATGTTTGCACTGGCTGCAGGTGATGAGGGGCTGTTCATTTGTCAACCAGGATCACATCTCACGTTATATTGGGACTCGTTTCCAGGTGCCCATTTGTATGACTCTATTAGAATCGATTTTATAGACCCACATCAAGTTGAGAGTATATCACACTTTAATAAATCAAGTGGTCTTTTGTCAGAATCTGCAACAGTACTTAGCGACTCTTCCTGTATCAGCACTCCCTACTGGTTAGTACTCACAGTAGCAGACACTGCCCCATTGGGGAATAGGCCCTCAAGATAGGAATCCCTGTTCTGCCCATCAAGGTTTGAGGTCCTCTGACATTGCTCAGCACTTTAGCTATAATGTAGATAGTTGTCTTAAATCCAGCCATGTATGTTTTGCCAAGGGAGAATTGGTTCATCTTTAACTTATGTTTTTACCACCCTTTCTGTATTCCCACATTATTGTCATAGGCATTTGGTTCTACAAAAAGAAAACCTTTTACCAAAGACATCCAAATAGAGAAACCATGCAGTAGTTTCGACATGTGCTTTATCCAAACATTATAATTGTCAGCTTGAATATTTCTTTTAAAAACGTTATCAATGCTAAAATCAAGCTTGTTTTTCTCCTTCTACCAGAGCCAACCACCACCTTTCTGCACACAATGATCTTTGCTCCTCAATTTATCAACCCATCAGTTTCGTTCTTAGGTCAGTTATGCAAGTACAAAATAAAACCAAATGTTTTAGAGATTCAATAGAAATTTCCTTTTTAACCTGCAGGTGACATCACTATCTCCTATTCATTTACGAATGACCAATACTTCTTTTGTTGGATATAGATTGAATCTAAAGCGCATGTATAGCGATCTAAATTCCGGACCTGTGAATTTCATCAGATAACAAGACATCCCCACTTTCTATTTTCCGGGGTGGTCTGAGAATATGCTTTATAAGCTTGTCTTTGTTGTTGCATCAAGATCCAATCCTTGCACCACAGTTTATACTTAACCGATGTTGGATTGGCCATTAAAGTATCCTCTGTGGTGTTCAGATCCATCAATATTGACTTTGCAGATTCCTTTCCATTCGATAAGCATTGACTCTGACATTTTTTCTAGTACCTTTTAAACCATACTAAATCCCCTTAAAGGTTGCAGTTGGATGCATGTCTTGTATAGTGCTAGACTTTTCCAAGTTACCATCGCATAGAGTGATATCAAACCCAACTCCATTCTCATAACTTGAATTGGAATAGATTTCAGCAACCTTAATATGTTCTTCCAAAAAAGCCCTTCTAACAATGGCCATGTGTTTGCTAATGGCGAAAAAATAGCTTCTTTTCCATAAGTCAAAATTGCCAGATTGGTGGCTTTCTTCCATAGGGCCATTTCTTGTGCGTCTTTGATGCTGTTATTCAGCTGCATACCCAAGTATACCAATGTGTCTACTTCAATTATTTTTTATTTTTTCAATTACCATGAAAAGCTATCCCTTGCCCTGATACCTGGAGGCTGGAAGATCAAAATTCTAGATTTTGAGAAATGTATTTTTAAACCATTTTCTTCGGTGTATTGCTGCAACACATGCAATTGCCTTTGCAGGCATATTGGCGTCTAATTGATCAGCACCAAATTATCAGTGTATAATAGTCTACTCACGAGTCTGTCCGCAATAATTGCCAGGAAGTTTGCTATTTATTGCATTTTTTTCACAGGTCTGAAATGAACAGGTGAAAAAGCTCTGGTGCCAGTGGGCATCCTTGCTTCAGGCTTTTTTAAATAGAAATCGGTCCTGACAGCTTTCCATTTGCATCCATTCTTACTTTTAAAGATGTGTCTGAAAGTCCCTGATTGGCCCTACAATGTCGGGCACTCTTATGATTTTAATTTTGCCCAAAGCACCCGTCTGTCAATTGTGTTGAAAGCTTGGGTTAAATCTATAAAAGCTAAGTATGTTTTCTTTTTCTTCCCAGCTCTTTGCGCTTTCAAGATGTTAATTAGTAAGACATTTAGAGATGTTCCCATCTCTTTGACAAATCCTAACTGCAGGGGGTCGAAATTCTTTGACATAACAGTCCACCTTATAAACTGTTTTTACACCAGGTTTTCAAAGAGCTTGCCTGATATATCAAGTAGGGCAATAGGCCGATAATATTTGGGATTAGTCCTATCGCCCTTCTTGAAGATTGGGACTATGACAGATGTTTTCTATGAGGACAGAACCTTTTTAGCTTTCCTTACAAGATTGAATTGTTCAAGTAAAAATGCAGTCCACAAGTCGGTGTTCTCTTTCAACATGACGTTAGTCATTCCGTCAGGGTCAGGGGTTCTAATGCTACTTGCCTTTTTTATTAGGTCCTTAATATCCACCCCTTTCCACCGAATTGGCCACTTTGCGTCAGCTGTGGAGTTGGATTCCCCACAACCCACTTGTAGTTCTTTACTGTTGTCAAAGAGAGCTGTGAAGTATTCTAACCACCATGCTGCTGGTATTGAATTTGTCAATAAGGCTGCCTGCGGGGTGTTCATGGAGTTGATCAAATGCCAGATCTCACTTGCATTTTTCGATTGTATACTAGTTAGCATCTTTTCTGCATCTTGCTGTAATAGCCAGTACTTCCGAGACTACACCCAGTTCTTATACTGAATTTCAACTTTTTAAAATGCTTTTTTACATCGTCACGTTTTGATTTCCTCAGCTTTCAGGTTAGCCCTTGTCAGGTGTCTTGACCCACGTTTGAACTATTATGCTACAACATTTGGTGCTGTGGGCTTAGAAAATCCGAGATGGCGGAAAAGCCCACATTTGCGCCAGAATCCAGGAAAACAGCGCAGTTTTGCACACACCAAAATGGTCGCCTGCCCTGCCACCAACCAGTGCAAAGAGAGATGGTTCTGTTCCAAATTCGTTTCATTGGTGTCAAAATTTGCTAAAATCATGGCCCACAAGACCACTATAAAGATTCAACCTTCTTGTGGGGTGTTTCACATCACTCTACTGCAAGGATCCCCATCAAAACATTGTCAGCAAGGATCATAACTGTCAAGCCAAATTCCCCTTTTAAATTAAAGAACAGCTGTCAAAAAGAAAATGAGTGCAGTACCATTGCACGCCACTGACTGGCGCTGTATAAATCCTGACGGGAGAGCTGTCTTGCAGTACTGTGCTTCCCATCAACAGCCCAGGATATCACACGGTCCTGTTGATTGGGAAGGAGGGGACTTCCCTGCAGCCTGCAGGAAACAACACAATAGACTCTTTCAATTGACAAGAATATGCTGATTTGAGGTGTGACTGTAAACAGTGCTCTGCCTGGAAGGAAGGACATGTGATCTCTGACTCACCAAGTTTCTGGGGGCCGGCCAGATTGGGTTGTGGATTTCATATTGCACCAAATGTATGTTTTGTTAAATTGCTTATAAAATATTGTATGAAGCTGACAGAAATGTACAATTTGGAGATCCTTAATATGAAAAAGGTACCTACAATTTGAGTCTAAACTCAATTCCGTACGATGTTCTGGGACCGAACCCCGCAATGTATTAATGCTGTAGACACTGTATTTATGCTAGAGACATGATAACTTATATTAATATGCTCAGGGAGAGGGTACAGGTCTGTGTAAATTTTGAGGAAAAACCAATATGGCGAAAGTCACTAAAAATGCAAAATGTTGTTATTTCTGAACCCAAGCTCGTAGAAACATGTGCCTCGAACCAAACTGTACCTTAATCAATCTATGATGTGTATATGTAATTTCAACAAATTGTGTATCTGGGAAATATGTGTTTTGGGTAAAATTGATTTTCTAAGTGAAACCAAAGGGGAGTGTTCTTTCTGTATGCCATAAAAATGACACTGGATGACTCACAACCTAGTTCCCCAGTGAGAGCACAGAGAATTCTCTAGCCTATCAGGATCCTCAGAGGGTGGGGCATAGAAAGTCAGCCTCCCCATCCACTTTCAAAAGACATAAAAAGAGCCAATGAGACCCAGGAAGGGACATTCACTTTCCACTTCAAACTGATTTCTTGCGAAGCATTTTGCCGGACCAGACAATATCCAGAAGACTCCAGAACGAGAACTTAGAATCCAGACATCAGAACTTGCAGCAGAGAGGCTTAGTCCAAAAGCTGAATCCTTCTCATCAGGCTCAAAATCTTTTGCAACCTAACTCAACTCTTCAACTGCCGGGCTGTGCTGTTTGATTCTGGCTAGAACCCTGTGCCAGAACCCAGAAAGCAGAGCTGTATCCAGACTGCCGTGCAGTGCCGATAGAAGACCAGACCCAGACCAGACCACTGTGCAGTGCCAGAACTTTTGCCAGAACCAGAGATCCAGACCAGCAGAGCAGAGAGAACCGCAGCTAAACCTGTTGACCAGATATGTGACGAGGCCCATTCCTTCCAACATTAGGAGTGAGTATCCAGCCAGAACTGTGCATAGTCATCTATTAGTTTAAAATAAGCTTATCCCATCCAATTCAACCTGCCTAGAACTGCATTAGAAATCGCGTGTTCATTTTGTGACTTTAAAGCTGTGAAAGTGTCATTTGCCATTCTGAATCATTATTTCAGTTCTGAAAATCTTCCTCTATAAAATTGTCCGTGTCTTTTGAACCGCGTGTGCTAGGAAAGAGATTTAACTTTCATCTTAAAGCTAAGATCCTCAGCTTTCCAACAAGCCCTGAACCGACTTATAGTTTTTCCGTAATCGCGCTCGAGGCACTCGGAAAAAGTGCTGCGAATTGCAACTAGCTCATTTCACCACTGCTGAAATCCGTTTTCAACCTGATAATCCCTCATGAATCACTGATAGTGTTGACCTGTACCAATCTTAAGTAGCTATCACCTACCCTGAATCTCCTATAGGGAATTAAAATCATTTTTAGCATATTTTCACTGCTTTGCAAATCACATTTAAGTATTTTTGCCTGTGTTTTAAAATCATCCCTGTGCTCTAAGCTTGCTAGGGGGGAACTGAATTGGTATTGCATTTGATGGTATTCCTGACAATTGTGTGCTCTTCTTCCATCTCTTTATATTACATAGGGGGGAGTGAATTGTCAAAAGAAACAGTGATCATATTATCTCCAGTTGAAACCATATCAGTTTATTCCTGCGCTGCCTTCTTTTCCATCTTTGCATTTCCTTGAAATTATAAAAGTATTCTCAGCTACCTTATCCTTTCTCTACCAACTCCTAAGTAATTACAAAAAGTGTGCTCGTATAATATTATTCATTATTGATCACTGTCATATTCATAAGAGTGCTATCAAGTATTAATTTATTTATAAAAGTGTGATATATATATATATATATATATATTGTTTAATTTGTAAAATAAATCTTTTAATTTGCAAAACAAACCTACTTCTTGGCTCAGTGAGGTCAGGGGGATTCAAAGAGAGGGGCGTTATACAAGGGTTTATCATCCAGATTTATGAACTAGTTATAAAAATATATAAATAAGGGCTTCCCTTGGGCATCCCAGACTAGGCACTGACTTAGTTGGAGTACTGAATTGAAGTCGCTTAACACCCTCAATGTTTTTTTCTTCGATTGCTACCTCTCCATCAGACACATGTACATGAGAAAATACATTTTTCAAACCCATTTTGTACTATCTGTAATTGTCTTAGTATATTCCAGTCCTGAACATAGTTGGTCATTCTGTAATGAGTTCTTTACGCAGACAAACCTTTCTGTCAAACAGGCAATTTCCTTGGATTCATACGGAAACCTATTTCCACCAGGTGCTATCTACACCTATGCCGGAAATAGCTCACCTGACACTATCGTCCAGGCCTTGCAGGTCAATTTTCAGATGTTGTGGTCACTACGGTTAGTTTCTATGACTTGAAGGGATGCAGTTTGCAGTAATCTGTTTTCTGATCCAAATATACAATCTAACACCCTGCTTTCCCCCTTCCGTTTCCATGTTCATCAAGCGGGCATGTCCCCCATTCTTTGTCCGTTTAGCATGTGGCTATTCCTAGATCTCCATTCTCTACACCAGATCAAGCCTCTCTTTTCAGATCATGATAATGATGTTTGGTCATCACATATCAATACATTATACAGGTTAAAACAGTGTATATTTAGATCTCCACGTGATATTATTGTCCGATCAGAAGATTTTTCAAGAGACTTGTCTATAAACCCCATTATTATTGTTTGGAAGTTTTCTGCCTCCTCTGCCTTGTGGTTCCAATAAAGGTTAACTAAAATGGCCCAGGTATAGGTATTATCCTGTGGTCCCTCCATCTGAATTATTAAAAATTGAGTAGACATATTTGGGTTGAATGTATTTACCACAGTTAGTCCCCTGCTAGGTCTTCCGTTAGAGCCTTTTATGGCTTGATTTAAGTAAATTATATATCCATCCAATATCAGGGTTTTTGTTATCCATGTCTCTTGAAGGCATATAATGTCAAATTTCTCCAAGTTTAAGCCCGACTTCCCAAACAGATGCCCAATGTCTCTCGTGTTCCAGATCCCCAAGTTAAAGTCTTTGGGGAGATCAGATGGGCGCAATTATGATCTCCTTGTTTTCGGTCATTGTTGGGTCACATGGACCATTCCATCTCTCCTGATCATTCCATCTAGACCTCACCTGATGGGAGCTCTCTCTGTGTCTAGATGTTTCGGTGTGATCTAATGTTGAACCTCCCTGCACTTGTATAACTGCATCCTCCCCTGCACCCCGTCCCCTCTTTGTAATGTCAAGCCCTCTTGAACTATGTGAGTGAGGCCCTGGTTCTTGATGTTCGGTCACTGATCTCAAAGCAAATCCCAGTGGCAATACACCATTTGCCTCCCTCTACAATAAATTGTCAACCAACTTTGTTGAAACATGAATTAGCACCTTATCCAGTCTTTCTTCGTTCACAAATTCTATCTTTTGTAAGTCAATTGAAGAAATTAGCCGCAGTGTTGGTACCTGATGCATCAGCCTGAGTACATTCGCTCAGTACTCTTCAGTGCCTCTCCTCTCATCCCTCCAATCTTGATTGTCTTGAGCTCTAGCACGAAACAGTGGCTCATTTGGATGCAATCGTTCAATTGTTGGTCTTGTAGATAACCTCATTTTATTAGTCAATTTATGACTAAGAGCGTGTTCTATGGTCACTATCTTCGTTAAGAGGTCTATGTGGGTCCATAGTTCTTGTAGACCCTTTAGCTATAAACTTATCCCCAGTTCGGACTTTGTCTGGGTATGAATCCTCTAGTATAATTTTCCTTCGGTTGTAGACCTTGTCTTGGTCTGCTCTCAGAGAATGCCATTTTTGCTGCAAGGATAACCTGTGAGATGAATGGACAGATGATCGGCCAGCCGATGACGAAACATGCTCTTTTATAGGCTCCACATTAAGCCAAGTGTGTGATAGTCTCCACCTCCAATTTCTCTTAATTTGAATCATTATTTGTTGACAATGTCAATATTTCATTTGTCTGGGAGAGCATACGCAGCCTGCACTGTTGACGATTTTTGAACAGGCTAGTAATCAGTGCCGAATTCACTGTTGTCTCCGCTTCCGTGACCGAGTATGTAGATAAGTTCAGCAACTCATCACAGGACAGAGTTGAAGAGGTGCCCTGATGTTTTTCTAGAATTGGCTGTAGTACCTCTGCTGGTTGTCGTAAATCTTTTTTCTTGTAGGCACTGCTTGTTGCTCTTCGCTCGACACTTAAGCTATCCAGGATGGTCAGATTGTGAATAAAGTGCTGCGACTCATTTGATCTTGGTTTGGACGTCACTTTTTGAGGCTGTTTTTTGTCATCTTTTCCATACGTCTGCTGTTGAGGAGTTGTCGGTGATGGGCATGTTTTTCCATCAATTTCGCACCACATTTTGCCTTTGTGATGATTTTGTATTGTTTCATCACTTTCAAATCTGTCAGGGTGGCATAGTTTCCAACACTTCTTTGGACTCCTCCCCAGGATCTGGCATTAGCATTTCTTCCAGTTCATCTGCAATACCATCGTTGTTGATAGTTCCTGAGGCAAATGACCCATTTTTGGTCTTTGAGTCCTTCTTTTATCCTTATCCTGAATAATTGGCTCTAGAATGCTATGCTGTATATTCGTGATCTGGACTGAGGTCTTGTCCATGTTGCCCTGAATTGCAGTTATGAAGCTCTCTACAAACAGGATCTTCAAATGTGTGATTGCTAGTAGAGTTACAATTGTTCATGTAGGGTCTCATAAACGGTGCCATAGTAATAGTCAGGGCCACCAGAGTGTTGGCGTCGATCCCCAACAAATTGGGGCCATTTACTTCAGATTCACGTGATTGAGATGTCAGACCACTATCACATTCATCCGAGGTTTGAAATCCCCTGTGATGGGTTTCTTTGATCTTCCAATACTGTTGTGTCCAAAGATCCATCAGAAACTCTCTGCGTTTTGTTGTTATGTAGTGTATCCCATTGCTGCACCACATTTGTGAGCATTCCTAAATTCACACCATCGAGCGAAGCACTAATAGCCAACTTCTTCTTTAGGTCACTGATGATATGCATACTCTTTACATTTCCATTGGGAAAGGCATGACTAGGCTCTGTGCTGTTTAGTTTGCATGCATCCTCTATCACTTGTACTGTCATAGTTAAGTCCCTCATTGCTGTAGTGACTTCCTTTGATAGCGAGGACGTAATCATTGAGTCTTCCTTTGTATAAAATGGGGATAACTCTGCTTCCCTGTCTATGTCATCTTGGTTCCTCAATGTTCTCCTGGGGGTAGCTCCACCGGTTGTTACTAAATCTATTGGGTCTTCCAGGCCAGATGTGCGAGCTTCAATTGCATTTGATATAGGACATCATCCTGGACCTCTAAGGTATTTCCTTGCCACAGATTCTGGTGGTGGGGTGAACTTGACTTTATCTGCAGTAGAATTGTATGGTACAAACTTGCGATTTATAAAGGGCTCACCCGCTCCTAGAGTAATTGGTACGTGCCATTTTCAATTTTGGAGTACATCTTAGGTGGGGCGAAGTTTCCAGCCCTCAAACTGGTTCTCCCACTTGTTGTTCCAATGTGATCAAAGGGTACTGCCTTTTAGGTTCGAGGGTCCGCAAGCCGCACTTTTCAGTCGATGTTACCACTCCTGAGCAGTATGCTGTAAGCTTAATATTTCCATTTGCATGAATAACTGGCGCTAGGTCTAATTCTGTCGGCATTGTCACAGAATCTGTATCTTCTTAGCCGTCAGTATTATTTGAGCCCTTACTATATCCCGCAGTAGATGCTGTGATTTCAACTAACACGTTGAATGGCGGGGGCGGTGAGCATTTTGGATTGTTCATATTTTCTGTCTCCCCTCTACCTCCCATGGGTTTTAGGCATGGTTCATTGTCTATGTTTCTATGGGGCTCACTCAAAGGTAATCTCCCACTCGATTCACCTTCTTTCAGGCAATCATCTGCCGTTTTGCCATCCCTCGAAGGTAGCAGGGCTTGGAGGTAGTTGGCATCCTGTATGGGGACGCCTTCCACCATTTTCCACTGCCAACCACACTCCAAACGTTTGCAAAAACTTTGCCACCAATAGGAAAATAGCAATCCTCTTCAGAGATCGTGCTCGCCCACCACCAAACACCAAACACTCTGAGATACTCTGAATCAGATAGTTTAGTATGTGGGCCACTGGAATAAAAATGCATGAAAGACTCTTTCAGGAGTCTGCTGACACAGTGTTGCAGTCCATGTTCACTGCAATCACCAAACACTCTGATACACTCAGGAGATTCATGTGTGGTGTTTTTGTAATTGTAGATTATTGAACTGTGTGTTTGTTAAACCTTTATGGTTTCATGGCCAAAATAAAGTTAAATGATGATGATGATGATGATATTGGCTTCTGAATTTACACTGAAATTACACTGGATACCTGGCTACCCTCTGTTCTCTGGCCCAGGTCCCCTCCCCGCCAGATGCACACCTGCACTGCCCCCTGGCAACACTTGCACTTAGGGACTACGAATTGATTTACTAGATTTTACAAGTGTACAACTCACCAGGGAATACAAGTATCAATACATTCATCTCCTCAAAACGTTCTATGCAACAGGTACTTACATTTGATATCAAGATTCAGGTACAGCATGGGTATTCAAGGAGAACCAATTGAAATAGTAGAATGTCATAATCAGCCACCTCTTGTTCATTTACAAAATGAGATCCCACCAAGGTAACCAAAGCGATTAGGCGAAAAATCAGGGCAGGCACTCTACTGCTGTCATTTGTCAAAATTGACCTGCCCCTTCCAAGAAGTCATGGCACCTTTAAAACTGTAGATCCCCAGAACAATACTCTTTTCCTTTGATTTTGACATGGCATATGAGGTTCTTCGATTGGGTGTGATGTTATCCTCTGTCAATGGGATAGAGGTTTTGAAGCAGGTTCTTACTGCAAATTAGCACCCTGGGCAGTGGGGAGCAACCAATCAGATTGTTTGGATCACAAGCTAAATCTACCAATCCAAGCCTTCATACCATGCAACCTGATGGCTGAATACCCCGCCCTAGTGCCTTCCCCCACCGCGCCTTCCCTTCCCATCAAATTTTCCGTCCTTCCCACCACCACTTACCTGATTACTTCAGCTGTGGCAGCAACTGTGGCAGCCATGGAAATGCAATAGGGGCCTCACTGCAGTATTTTAAAGTAAGTATTTGATTAAATGAGTGGTATGCCATGAGGAAAATACTGAGGAGCATGAAAATACTTTGCTCTTAGCACCCCGGATTTCCAGATTACAAACCTGGGGTGCTAATAGCAATAACACCCGATCCAGCGCTCAGGCCTGTACCTTGGACCACCCAATCTGGCCCGCCAGATCAGGTATTATTGCTAAAAAAAATCCCTGGTTGTACTTGTAGTTGGTATAGCGTGCTAGCATTTTGTGCTTTTAGTATTTCTACACCAATTTGCCCTTGCACTGGTCATAACATTGGCCATCTGTCCATTGGCAAACTGGAGCTTCTGATCCACTGTTTTGCAGCTCATCACATTGCCTGAGATTCTGTATAGGCAGTACGATCCTGTTACCTGCACAGCAGTTGCCTTGGAATGGAATTAATTAATTTATTTGATTTTGGTTATTTATAACCCGCACTAGATGGACTTAACCGTATAAAGGCGCAGATGTAAAATCTAAATAAGAGCTGTAGCAGGTGCACAAACAACAACACCACCTCAGCTCCACATAAGCCACTCTGTGAACTTTGGCATTTTTAATTAAAAAGAAGTCTTAAGGGCCTTTTGAAATTGTTAGAGTATTTTTAGAGGCTCTGATCTCTTTAGGGATGCTATTGTACAGCCCTGGCCCATATACCGCAAACCTTCTTTCTCCCCTGGAGACAGAGGCTCATGGAGGAACAGTCAACAACAACTGGTCTTTGCATCATAACGCCCTGATTGGCTGGTAGTAGGAGATTTTCTTTCTCAAGTACTCCGGGGCCAGTCCATTTAAACATTTAAAAATCAAACATGCTACCTTAAACTTAACACGTTCTTCCACCATCAGCCAATGAAGTGATCGGCGCAGGTGGGACACTTGGGCAAACCAACCTAAACGGCCGATCTCTTCTTGGTTTATTGAAGCTTGTACAACTGTCTAGCCGGAATGCCCCTCAACAGACTAACATTTTATAAGACACCAGTCTCTAAGCTCTATATGGAAGACAAATCAGTTGCCTCTGAGCTATCCTCCCGGCATAAGTTGCATGGTTGTATGTATGCTGTTATTGCACTATTTTGGTTGGGTGGGTATTGGTTATGGGTGGAGCCTCCAATTCCTGCAAATGTTTCTGTGTGAAGTGAATATGTGTTCATTGTATTCTGCCATGTTCCTTGTGTTAATCAGAGATGGGCGTTGTTTTCCAGACAGGTGAGGCCATTCTCTTGTACTATTGCACTGGTGCTAGCAATCATTTCCTCGTGTAAAGAATAATGTGTTCTGTTCATTTCTGGTGAGTTGCATTAGTTCCGTTCTTTCTTTTCGTGTTCAATATTCATTTTGTGCGTCTTCACACAAGGTGAAGGCGCTTTAAGTATGATCATGTTTTGGGGTGTGAGGGCTGGTGAGTTTGCATTAATGGTCATTACTGCCGTCATAAACCCACCATGAAAACCACCCAAGCATTAAGTTAATGAATGATGTTCAACTTTTGCCTTGTTCACATTGAGTTGCATTTGCGCACTAACTATAGTCGTGTTGGCTGGATTCTATTGAGAATTTAGTAGTCTCTGGATTCTGGGTCTGTAGGTGTTTGGCAACTAATGCAAACTCATATTTGTATTTCTGCATTTCTACATTTAGTTAATGTTTAGGATAGTAAACATTGATGTACTTTGACACACCTTTATTAATTCAGTAGTCACACAATTTAGTGACTATGGGTTCCTCGACTGGGGGCATAGAAAGTCAACTCTATTGTAAATGAATTCAGCACGTATAGTGCTTTGCATAATGTTAACGTATTTATAGATATTGTGAGGGATTCATGAAACATATTTATTTTTGTTGTCTACTTTCTTATTTAGTGCCTCATTGCATACAGTTGCAATCTTGGTAATGATAATGACTGTACGAGAATTGGAATAGCATGAGAACGGATGCACCATTAAGTCAATACATTATATTTAATATGATCATTTACATAAATCAGTCATCGTATACTCATTTGCTAAATTTGTTGAGGCAGGATTTTATTATACGGTTGCCTTATTATCTGTAGTTCAGCATAAATACTACATGGGCAGCAATTAGCAATAACGAGTGAAATGATGAGCAGATATTTAGAACATAAAATTAAAGTGGTGAAATTAGGTTCAATGCACCTCATTGTCACTTCTGTAATACCAAAGTGTGGGTGTGCAGGTGAAACAGCACAATATGCCACTATGGTGTGACCAGTCTTTATGTAAATTAAGTATCGAGAAGGGGTTCTTGATATAGAGCAAAGAGAGCTGTAGACTCAGTGGCCCACAAAAGTAAAAGGATGAGTAGTGGAAGACGGCCTACACATCCCCCTGCTTCTACAAAACAACAGTGATCACAATCACAAAGGTGAGGTAGCACTGATAAGCGATATACATCCTTCACCTTTTGTGGAAACTTGGGTCGAGGGCAGCTACACTCTTAAGAGGGGTGTGAATGTGAGGTAGAAGACCCTCAAAGCGCAATGGTACAACAGTCCAACATAGAGCAATGCCCAATCAAGGTTCTATAAAGATACATACAATTTAATTACACACACAATTAGGGGAAAGAAGGCTTTACTAGTCACACTAACAAAACACCATCCCTGTAAAGGAAGACAAATAAATGCAGACTGTAATGAGGCAAACATTCTGTATACTGGGGAGGAAAAGGAAAGCAGGGTGTAACGGAAATACATCACTATAATCTTATGAAAAAACATATTTCTTTTGGAAAAAGATACAAAAAGGTACTTTACCAGTCTCTAGAGTCCCAACAAATTGATCTGTTGGGCTATGGCCTTCACCAGTATCTTAATCAGTTCTTAGCCGTTGAACTGTGTCGAACAAAGAATGTAAATTGTACGAGTGGGTCAACCAGTCTGGATACAAGGAGACACAGTGATCCAGAAGGGGAGCATGTGTTGTGTCAGGTTCGGGGAAAAAGCTTGCTGAGGTTCATTGCAGCATTCAAAGGATGGAAGCCAATGAGACCACTACAGGTGCTTTGATGATCGAGCTTAGAAGCATTGTTTGAGACAGGCAGTTTGAAGACTTCCACATTGGCAAACTTCTTGTTCGAGCTAGAACAAGCAGCACTCTTAGTTGGTCTGGTGCAGCACTGGAGGAGCAGCAATAACAGTTCAAAGAGGTTTATAGGAGTGCCAAAGGCAATACCGTAAATCCTGTTGATAGGAAGGCATTTGCACGTGGTCGATGTTGATTCGACAGAGGTTTTCGACAGAGGCTTAATACAGTAGAACCTAGGAAACCAGATGCTTTGCTTCTACTAGCGCTGTGAGTCCCAATTCAGGGGCTCACGGGCAGGATGTGTTTGTGTTCTTGTTCTCCCAGCCGAGGGGAGGTTGGCTAACACCTGCAGGAGTACTTCCACTCCAGTTTGGCCCTGGGTAACAGTATAGTTGGCAGAGGCAGGTATTGCTCCAGCAGCAGTTCACCCCCAATGTGCCCCGGGGATGGATAGGCTCAGAGATTACCAAGCTCAGACTGGCCTATAGGGCAATACCTGACCTAAAAACACAAAATGCTGGTGTGGACCAGTTTATTTGGTCAAAGTAGGCTACTGTTTTGGCCCATGTGTGCCAGTTTGATAAGTTTCTTCACCATGCGGCCAGTAGATTTTACTGGTGTTACTGAATGAATATTCTTTAAAGTGCACAATTTGCATCACATTTTATCAAAAACCTCCCTCTTGGGTACTACTCAAACAGTCTGTCACAAAAGAAATGAATTGCCATTTGCAACTCTGGGCCAGTTTGTCATTGTTGCCTGAGACAGTTGTATGCCCCACTCCGACTCTGGTGATTACCTCTGCATTGAAAGAACTGTCTTCGGGTCAAACGGGATGACTCCGAAAAGGACTGCTCTCCAAGCAGGATCCAAATGAGCTCTTCTTGAAGTACAGGAACGTTTCAAAATTAATCAAAGAAAAATGATGATACCCCTTTTTCGATAAATGCAACAAGCCACAGTGGATTAGAACAAACCAAGCCTGCTTTAACATGTAAAATTCATGTTGAGGTAACAAGGTACTTGTGCCTTTTCTCTCCATACCCAAAGTGCTTTGCTGCACAGGAAGTGTAAGAGAAAGGAAAGAAAGATAAGCCCATGGAAACTTAAGATGTAGGAATCCTTCCTCCCGTTTATACTTGCCTGCCTGTCTAAACCATCATTTATTTATTTATTTATTTATTTATTTATTTATTCATTTGTAAAGCGCACATAGCCCAAAGGCAACTAGGCGCTGGTTACTGCTTAAGGATAGGGTTACAAGATTGCACAGCTTAAAAGTCAGACATTTTGTTACATGTTGCATGTTGTGCAGTCTATTAACATAATTACAAGGCAGAATATCAAACATTATTTACAAATGTATATATTATTATATATCCTCATCATGTCATGTGCTTGATGGGTACAGTAGCTATAGCAAAAGGTCTGACCTGAAAAGGAAGGTTTTTAGGTTTTTTCTAAATGACCAGAAGGAGGAGTCGTTTCTCAGTTGGTGGGGGAGAGCGTTCCACAGTTTGGGAGCTATTACCAGGAAGCTTGAGCCTCCCGCTTTCTGTCTTATCTGGGGTTGGTGAGTAGGTTGGTGTAAGCAGAGCGGGTAGGTCTATTGGAATTGACTTTGCAGGTGTGGTTGTTGAGATATTTTGGAGCCTTCTTAGCAATACACTTATGTGTCATCATCATGATTTTAAATTTGATTCTGTCTTGGACAGGAAGCCAGTGAATGTTCCTTCTAGTAGTTGAGATGTGATTGTGCCTTGGGATATTTAATGCAGCTCTTATGGTGTTGTTTTGTACTGTTTGTAGTTTTTTGATGTTTCTAGTGCTGGTTCTCGCAAAGGGCAAGTTGCAGTAATCGATCCTAGAAAGTATCAAGGCCCTTGCTAGAGTGATGTTGTTTTCCGTGGATGGAAAAGGGAGGCTGGCTCTTATCAGTTTGGCAGTGTTAGCGGCTGAAGAGACAACAGCCTTAATCTGTCTGTTTAGGGTAAGTGAAGAGTCAATATAGACCCCAAGGGTTTTTATTTCATTGGCCACTGGAATGGTGTTGCCATCAATGAGGAAAGAGTTATAGCTCTTTGTGAGGTTGCTGAGTTTTGTTTTGTTTCCGCTAAGTATAAGCTCAGTCTTATCATCGTTGAGCCATAATTCATTGAGTGCCATCTAGGCTTGAATTGCGAGGTACATTTTGTTTAAGTTTTTTGGAGTCTGTATCATAACATCCGGTGATTGGTATGAGTATTTGAGTATCATCCACATGATTAGTGTACTTGATACCCATTTGATCAAGTTTGTCAAACAAGAGCTTAGTAAATGCATTGTAAAGTGTGGCTGAAACACACAGCCTTGCGGTACACAACAGGTCACCGGGACCGGGTGGGCTGCTGCAGTGTCTGAGAAAATCCTCATGGTCCGAGTCTAGAGAGAATTGAGCTGAAGTCTCCAGATGTTGGCATAGGATATCATGATTGACCAAGTCAAACGCTGCATAAGGATCTAGCAGCAGGAGGATGCAAAGATCTCCTTTATCTTTAAATTGGCCCATTTGTGTTTTCAAGTTGAGTAAGGCCATTTCAGTACCATGGCCTGGTCTGAGACCTGATTGTCTTAAGCATAGAAGATGGTTGTCTTCTAAATGTTTTTGGATCTGCAGATAGGCAGCACGATCGAGTATTTTGAGTAAGAAGGGAACTGTAGTGATGGGGCAGAAATTGGTAGGGATATTGGGATCTAACATGGGTGTTTTGAGCAAGGGTCAGACCCAGGCTGTTTTTAGATCATTTGGTACTATATTGGAGGCAAATGAGTTATTGATGAGACTGGTGACAAAAGGCGCAAGTTCAAACGCACAATCTTTTAACAAGGCTGCTGGGCAGATGTCACCTTTGCATCTGGAGGGTTTTAAGCTTTTGATGATGTTGGTTGTGAGTGAAGAGAATGTTAATTAACGTTACCCTAAGGGTATCATGTGAAGGGTGTGTAGTTGAAGGGGTTGAGTTAAGGTTAAGTTTGGATTTTCTTTGCTCTGTTTTGCGTTGCAGTAGTGACATTTTATGTGCAAGAGCATTCTGAATATTAGAACACCATTGTTTGTCTTTGACCGTATGATCTTGGGTAGGAGCTGGATATTCCAGTTCACGGAGGATGGAGAATAGCTCTCTGGTGTTAGTTTGGGCATAGGAGATTCTATGATTGTAAATTTCGCTTTTCGATTTGATGATTTAATTCTTATAATTGTTGGCTCGCGTTTGGAATAGGAATCTATTTTCTTGGGGTGGCAATTTAATCCATTTGTTTTCAGCCGATCCTTTTAGTGCTCAAAGGGGTGAAGCAAGAATTGATATGTGCAGGAGGTTTGATCTTTTTATTTTTTAGTGGAGCAGTTTTCTCGATAGCTGCCAGCATAATTTCATTGTAATGGCTGACGAATGTTGAGGGCTCATTGTCCAGGTGAGATGGGTCAAGGATAGGGGTGAGTAGTGGTAACATACTGTTGCGGTTGATATTTTCAAAATTTCTGGAGGGGTCCTGCGAGTTGGCTGAGGCTGTTTCAAGTTCTTAGTAATAATAGTGGTGGTGAATATGATGGTGTTTTGATCGGACCAAGGTGAGGGGTTGTTAGATTGGATATATGTGGAGCAGTTGGTGTCAGCTAACCAATCTAGGGTGTGCCCTTTATCATGAGTAGGTGCAGTGATTCTTTGAGTGAATTCTTGGGCTTCAACAGTATTGGCCAGGAAACTGGCATGGGAGTCTAGAGGGTCGCTCAATCCTAGATTGAAGTCACCCATAATGATCACTTTGGAAAGTGGTTTCATATTGTGTGTAATGTCATCTTCGAAGGTGGAGATGGTGCCTGGAGGTCTATAGATGTTGTGAAGTGTAAGAGTGCAGATAGGAGTGAGAGAGATTTTTAAGGAGATGACTTCACCGGAGGTAAATGGTAGTTTCCGAGGATATTCTTCTGTTCAAAGCCTCAATAGCTAGTAGGGCTACACCTCCTCCTCTTGTGGTAGATCTATATTTTCTGTAGATGGCATAGCCTTGAGGGATGGCTAAGGAGAGGAGGGGTCCTGAGGCTGCGTGGAGCCATGTTTCCGTTACTGCTAAGAAGTCTAGATCATTTGTTTTTATAGCGTCTGCGATCTAGACTTTTCAGTCTAGATCATTCTATAATGCCTGAGCTGTAATCGATCTGGCGTTAGTAAGAGCGCCTTTTAGAGAAATTGTGTTAGAAGTGGAAGCACAATAAAGGCGGGCTAGTCCCTTACCTAATTGGATATATGCACCTGCTAAGCACGGCGGATCCATTGTGGGAGTTGGATATACTACCATATCCGTGTAGTTACCAATGAGCAATTACACAATGCAGTACAGGTCTAATATGTGGTCTAAACACCAGGTGAGGCAGGTAAGGTGCTACCAATAAGCAATTACACAATGCAGTACAGGACTAATATGTGGTTTAAACACCAGGTGTTTTAGCCCTGCAAATCAAAGGCCTTTTGGTTTGCAGCTCCCTATTGTGAGGCAGGCCTTTGTTCTGGAATTGCCTCTTTGAATCCAGGCTTCCAGGAGATCTTGTGTTGTGAGTCACTAAGCCTGGAAGGGAGAAGTTACTTAACCTCACACAATGTCAACAGAGACAGATATCCCGTCCTTTATCCCTTTCACTGCAGTACAGAAAAGCAGGTGGTTGGAATACAATTTCTTCTCATAGCTGGTCTGAGTTTTCAGTGTTTACGCTGGCATCTTACAAATCAGATGTGGCATTTAAAAATCAGGTGACACCTCATCCACCATATTAAAACCTATTAAAATCAGGCAGATCGTTTTTCATAATTACTAAAGCTTTGGAACAGAGTGGCAGACTTAATGAAACATCTATACTACAGTAACTTTGCAATCATAGCACATAGCAGCTGTCAGTGAGGGCATCTTTGAACTCTGGACCTGCTCTGTGCCACTGGAGAGCAGGAGCTGCAGATCAGGATACTGATGCAGCAGGACACAGGTCAACTCTATGTTTTTGGCATGGAGTTTGATAAATGTGGGGTCTGGTTAGAAGACCACCCTTTCTTAGAGGGAGTATCCGCATTATTTGATTCTTAATAAAAACTTTAAAAAGCTAGGGCTTCCCTACCATTTCCAGATGGCAGCCCTTCACACTCACATTCTGGCCATTGCAGTTCACGTATGCAGTTTATGTTTTAATGTTTTGCAGGATAATACTTATAAATGTTTTGCAAATTATATCTGTGCACTAAGCCTCACCCATTTTCTGGCCCGCATACTGAGATTTGAAAAAGAACATTACTCTACATTATGGATGGTCAAGATTAAGAATGTCTGTGTACATGAGGCAGCTGGTTCGAGACATTACGAAGAGGGAGGAAGCTTCATTAACTGCTCTTTAATGAAGACTCAAAACATACATGCCGAATAAAGGAGCATTCGATGTAATATGGGAGCCTGTTTTCCTAAATCAATTCCTTTTCATTGGGTTGACTAGTTTACTCATCGTTGCATGTATCCTACTATTCTCAGTGTCAAAATAAACTTCTCATTGAAGGTGCCTTTGCATTTGTAACTTTGATACAGTCTGTGTGCCAGGCCTGATATTGGAAGCACGTGGGCAGAAAAAAAAATAAAAAAGTCTTCTTTTATTCTTTTAAAGCTACAATTGACAAAAAAATCACTTAATAAATATCCATAAAAAATAAAACATTAAGGGCCTCATTACGAGTTTGGAGGCAGCCAAATAAGGGCATGGCTGCCTCCAAACTCGGGTCCGGGTTCCCTGAATGGGGAAATACCGGGCCATTCCGACCTTAGAGGGCCCGGTATTTCCCCATTCAGGGAACCCGGACCCAGAGCATCCCCATTCCCATTTGAGCCCCCATAGGGCTCAATGGGAATGGGGAGCAGGCTCCACCGGGCCTGTTAATGACAGGCCCATTGTTAGCATGCTGGGCCGCTCGCATGACTCGCTAAGGACGTCTGGTAAAACCAGGTGTCCTGAGTGGATCCCGCGAGCGGAACTGTAATGGGGCGGTATGGGGTTAACAGCTCCGGCACCTTCATCAGCGCTGTTAACCCCTTACGGCCCACCTCGTAATGATGCCCTAAGCCTCATTACAGAAAATGTGCACCAAAGCAAGATGCAAGTGTGATTAGTACTAGGGTAATAACTGGCCTAGTGCAGCAGAACATATTCTGGCAATGCATCTTTTCACCAGGGCAATGTTTCTCTCTTCCCAGTAACAGTCCAGAGTTTGTCCTGGTGCAAACATCCACGGAAAGAACATATTTTTTGCAGTAAGTGTGCATGACCAGGGAAACACACATGTTTAATTATCCACTTGGATGATCTCTGTTATTTTACAAAGAAGTCTAGCAGCTCCTCTTGTTAGTCAGAGGAAACACACATTCATACAGGGGATCCGTTTGCAATCATCAGAACAACAAGGAGATCACTTCTTGGCCTGGCATCCAGAGTTGGATGGCAGGCTAGGCCCTGAGCAAAGGGCACCACTGTGCCTTTGAAGCCTTTTCACGAAAGGACTAATTTTAAACAATGTTTACCATAAAATCGGTGTAAGAATGCATGTTCATTGGGAATTAAATGATACCTGAGAAGAGCGTTTCGAGTAGGTACATTTCCATCAAGTTTATTCTTAAATGTATAAATAATACATTTCAGATGCCTGTCCATTTCAGGAACATTTTTTTGTGGGTTTTTAGCTGTTTTTAATACATCCTGATTGGGGATTTCCATTTTCAATGACAAGCTACTGACCACTAACAATGAAACTCCTGGAGATCAAAAGCCTACTTGGCAAAGCTAAAGTCGGCTTACCTAACTGGTCTGGCAACTACTTTAAGGATGGTAGTGTGCAATGCTTGGTCACGTGGAAACATCGTGCTATGAATAGGTGAGCCAGATGCCGAGCAACCTATTAAGCAATGCAAGAACAGTGCATCATCATGGGATGTGCACTGAACCTCTCCTGCATTTCCAGTTTCTCAGCTCTGGTACAATATGAGAGCAGGGCTCTAGAAGACTTGGGGACCTGGGAATCCTCATTTCTGCTTGGACCATTCTCAACATCTTAAACCTTCGGCAGCATGAACAACACCGAGCTCGGGAAATTCTGCACTATCGTAAAATAATTTTTGAAAGGCCCAACGCATAGCTTGGGCTAACTAGATCCACTTGCCCACACCTATTTTCATTCCCTTTGCCACTGTGTCCCCTCTCGACCCATTCATAGGGTGTATTGATTGTGTTTCCTATTCACATAACTCCTTCCATTCTTTATCTCTTGGATTATCAGTTGTTCATTGTTGTGTCTTTCCTTTAAAACTCCACATCTCTAGAAGAGTGATGCCTTAGACCTCCCTAAAATAGGATCCAAGGCAACTCAAGGTATTGGATGCCCTCTATGCCTGAGAATTATTGTTCAGGGTGTTTGGGCAATGTCAGCTAGAGCCACTGTATTCTCACCCTCTTGCACTCCGACAACGGTACCCACACAGGTAATATGAATTCCCGTAGCAAATACCCAAATTGACAAACCCCACCCAATGCATTGTAAATAACTCCCTTTTTCAAAAGCACTGCTAGTCCATCTAACTTATGCTGGGGTCCCCTGCTGCAAATTGATCATATTACAATGTGTCGGGTAAACGTGCACATTATTGACAAAGAGATCGATCTTCAAGTCTGTGAGTGAATATATGAGTATTCATTATAAATGGCCATGGTGTAATACATAAACATCTTACTAAATTAATATAAGCTTAAATCCCACCGGAGGGGGGTTCCTATTGCCATTAAAAGCCTGAGTAAAGCAATACCTTTAAGGCAATCTTGGATGTCTTCTGCAGCCTGTATCGCCTCTTACCTGCAAGAGCAGGCTTTAGGGCTGTTTGCTCCTGGGTCTAAGGCCAAGGTGATAGTATTAAACCGTGGGAGTCATGCACAATTTTCAAACACAACGCACACAGAGTGCAAACATGTTTACCGTTTAGAAAGAAATCCCTGCTCCCGTGGTTTTCACTGCTCTTTCTGTTTCCATGGCAATGCAGGAGAGCAGGATTCAGATGCCTCGATCATACCTAGTAGAACAGTCATGTAATTTACCAAAAAGTGAGAACGCAGAGTAATACTGATGGTCATTGCTCAGGTCCTGAGCTACCTGAATGGCTGTGTCACAAATCGTGCTAAAATGTATGCATTTACTGTAGGTTCATTCTATGATGAGTTGTGAACTCCTGATGTTTCAACTTATTGTTTTGGCTTTGTTTGGTTAAGGTTCTGACTTTTATGTTCAATCTCTCTCCCACAATGACAGTGTTCTAATTATTTAATATAAAGCTCTGTCCGACTCTAGCAAGCCTAACATTTGGTTAGTGAAATTATGCCAAATATTTACCGACCACACCCTTGAATGGACACACATCCATATCTTTAAACGTATCTCATTAATTGATTCTGTTCATGTATTGATTGGCTGTTGAGTTGCAAAGTAGAAATAAGAACAGCAAGTAAAATGTGTGACCTGGCTATTCTGCCATACTCAATGTCACAAATGTAAGTGCCATGAAGACGCCAATGCCCATAGGTACCAATCTGGTTATGATTTACCTGGATTCCATGGGTGGCCAATATAAACGGACACTTTCATGAGTCAGATGCTTGGTGTGACTAGTGTGGAGTTCTCTAAATTATCATTATAACTATTTACTGCTCAGCTCTGTTTGGATCAGTGATGGGTTAAATGGGGTAGTATGGGATGGTGAATGGGATTCACTGCAGGAATGGGGTATATGTCTTCTCATCCCACATAGTGTTTCCCTTTGCCTGATTGCCTTGCATAGAGGCAGATGTACACGCCATCTGGAGATCCACACCCTCATCTCTGTTGTATTGGAAGAACAACAAGAGAGCACTGCATTGCACCTGGTATCACCCGAATACCATGAAAGATAGTATGCACTCAGACAACCTTATTGAATGTACCCTCAAACTGATGTGGTAGACATGAGCTTGCAGACACCACTAGACATAGATAAAGTATAAGTAAAGTCTGACTGGTGTGAAGTGACGTCATGAGGAAGAGAAGATACGTGGACACACTAAACTTGATGTATGGATATATAGAGAATGAAGATGTGACTAAAGTGATGAAGTAAACATACATGTAAAGATGAAGAAAACCATACAGACATAGAAGATGAGCAACAAGAGATGCAATAGATTTATATACGCAGAAACGCAAGGTAGATAAGACAATGTAGAAGCTTGCTAAAGTAGGAGATGTAACGTGAGTAAAGCAGTCATGTTCAGAAAAGGGGCGTTGGCATCACATAAAAGTAGATGAGTAGCCTTGAGGAGAAAGATCAAAGCTGCATAGCTGACAGGCGCTTGGATACAGATCTGTGCAAGAACAAAGGATATTTGCTTGGCTCAGAATCAAGGAAAACGCAGCAAGAAGCAACTGCAAGGCACACTAGGAGTCTAAGAGGATAAGCTACATACACAGGACATATTTCTCTTAGATTAAGTAAAGGAGTGATTATTGTGTGTGCCAAGTATTGAGTAGTCAAAGATGCAAAAAGCACATGCAAGATAGAGCAATCAAGTCTGCAGGAGCCGAGGAGAGTAATAACACCCAATATAATTGAATCAAATAGCACTAAATAGAAGGACAGAATGGACACAATCATGGACTCCTCACACATGGTACAAGACCAGAAAACAAAGCCTATTCATAAAGCTCCAGACAAATATAGTAATGCACCTTCAATCCCTTTAAAGTTCTGAGGAAGAGAACTGTCAGCAAGGCCAACTATAGAGATGAAGCATTGGCGTAGGGCCCAACTGATGAGAGATGGTAGGCTAGTTAGCTAAGGAGGGCAGTTATCTGACATTGTTCCCCAGCACCTGGGTCGTGTTGCTTACATGCTGCTAACAAGCCGAATGTCCAAGGTTGTATAAGAGCGCCAACCAATCATGAGGGCCTGTGTAATGGTGGATCATACATTGCTGCAGAAGCCTATCCGCTGCGGTTGTTATGTTACTATCAGTATTTAACATAGTTAGAGGTTGTTCAAGGCATGCCTACCAGGTATGGGGAAGCCAATCATGATACTAACACTTATATGAACTATAGGTATACATGATCCCATAACCAATCCCTCCACCCGATGTTGGATGACGTCATAGCTGACATACATCGAGGTATAAAATCATTTGCATTGTTGAAATGAGTTGAGAGTGTGTGAGCTACAATCTGTTTGTTAGCAAGGTTTTCCTACTTTATTTATCTGATAATAAAGTAGTATTTTGCCATATACTTCGCGTCTGTCGGGTAATTTGGGCATGAGATCATTTATTTGGTAATCACATTCGGCACTTGGAACGCTCCAGATGCTACTGAACAGCCTAACAATGCATTCAATCAAAAGGAAAAGAGACACCTGCAGCATTCATCTAACTATATGAATTCCTTAAGATGTGTGTAATGTGTGACCCTCCCATTGTGTATTACCCCTTTAAGGGGATGTGTCCCTCCCACGTGAATTACCCCAAGCTAATAAATGGAGCCCCTGCAGGCACCTGCAGGAGAACGGCTACAGACTCCAACTATGGAACTTCTGCCTCCGTCTCTCATTGTGGGCCTGCAGGCCTACACCATGTGATCATTGTCCTGCGGCCCTGCCCTGCAGGCCCCATGCCCTGTGACCACAGCCCTGCAGGTCCTTGCTGGTCTGGGCTGCCCAGACCAGCCTGGTGCCCTGGGTCCAACCCAGGCACCCACCATCCTGGATGCTCCAGACAACCACGGTGCTCCGGCACCCAGGCTGTGCCCCACAGCCTCTCAGGGCCCTGCCCTGCAACAAACAGTAAGTCCAGGTGAACCCCGCATAACAGCATGGTGCTGGGCCCCCCAGCATCAATGAGACCGGCCGCATGACCGCCGCCAGCCCATAACATTGGCGACGAGTGAAGATGAGCCCCTGAGATGCCTCTGCACCGTCCCTCACCCTATGTGTTTTTTTTTGTTCCCTCCATGGGAGAGAAGAGGAGGGAGAGTGGAGGAGGAGTGGCAGGCCACCGCTGCAGGGAAGTGAGGGATGTCCCAGCACGACTTTGCCCCAGCCACGGCACTCTGTAAAGATGGTGCTTGTGTGGCCAGGATCAAAGCATGCCTGCAAACCCCCTTGCTGCGGCACAACCCGGAAGTGAAGAGTCAAGTTGCCCCCATGTGCCATTGTGCCAAATGCCACAAGAAAAAGAACTGTGCGTCCACCCCATGGGTGAAGTAATGAGCGGCTGCTGCCACAAACAAAAGAAGGGTGGCGTTGACCCCCGGAACAGTGAAGAGGCAGCCTTCGCCGTGGGTCCTACCTGGCCACGGCCCTCTGCGAGGAGGGTGCTCGTGCAGCCAGGGGAGGACCCTGCTTACAGTCCCCCTCAGCAACCGCCGCCGGAGGAAGGAAGCAAATGTGCGGCCATGGGGAGCAACTGCCCGCAGCCCTCAGGGGACAGAAAAGAAGTGATGGCCCCCGCCATCGTGTAGAGGAGGGAGTCTGCCTGCAACTCCCTGTGTTATCTGCCACCGTGGGGGGAGGAAGAATGGAGCAGCGGTGGCCACAATGAACCAACCTCCCGCTGGGTAGAAGAAAGGCCCTGACAATGCTTGTCAGCTGTGCCGGCAGCCCTCACAGAGGTCCTGGGCTGCCGGACAGCAGATGATCTCATTCTCCAGTCCGGAGTGAATGACAGGTGGGTCCCCCTGCAGACAGCTGTGCCGTTTGTCCATACGCTGCCATCAGAGCCCCCAACAGGGATCGCAGACCCGGTGATGTAATGAAGGAAGTGCTCCGATCAGGAGCAGAATAAATGAGAAGCACCCGTGAGACCCCAGGCCATCCAGCGGTGAAACCACACAGCTCCTGTCATCGGAGCAGACTAGGACATAAATGAGGTCCCTCCGGCAGTGAAATGATATCCCGGGCTGCCTGGTGGTGATCAGAACAAAAATAAAAAGTGCCTGCTCCATGCCAGAGCTGATGTAAATGAAGTGGATGGCGCCAGGCCTGGTGGTGGTGGTAAGGACGTGTTCCGGTCTGGAGGAGTAAGATATGCAAAGCTGCAGTGACCCCGGCTATGGGAAGCAGCTCTGTGGTGTGGTGGCCCTGCAATGCCCCCCTATCCGTCCCTGTCCCTCATGTTCTCTCTCTCTGCTGCATGGGAAGAATGAGGGAGAAAGAAGGAGGAGCGGTTGCTGCCACTGCAAAAGCAGCCTTCTTGGGTAGGAAGTAAAACACTCCACATCAAAGAGAGGAAAAGAGGAGTGCACACTCCTGCCTGGGGGGGAGATGACCAAATGGCCTCATTGTCATGTGACTAGTACCACCACAGTCGACCTGCCTGCCCTGTAGGTGGCCCCAACACTGAGCCACTACTGTCACCCAGTCTGCCCTACAAGTGGCCCTGACTGCCTGCCACTAATGTCACCCTGCGTGCCCTGACATCAGATGAACAGGTCTACATGGGCTTGGGGGCGATACCTGCCTTGAACTGTACCATCAATGGACCTGGACCCGGGGAAGTGACTCCCGAACGGACACTGATGGAAAGTGAACTGGTCTCCTGCAGTCCTGCAATTGCTTAAAGAGGACTCAGTGTACATGTGTTTTGAGGCTGTGAACCTGCATAGTAGCTATATGCTTAAAGTGGTCTCAGAAAAGAACAGTGATGTGAAACTCTGATCCCAGAGTTAGTAAGTGAGCATATTATGCCAGCCGTCAACCATGGCGTCTTTTTCGGTGGTTGCAGTTCCGAACCCCAGGTTAATAAAGGGTTTTGTAAACGGTGGTAGAAAGGCTTAGATTCCACCGGCAGTTCACCAACCATGACCGTCACCTGCTGTGTGTGTTTAGAATGGGTTAGTATGTGTTATGTCTGTAACTACCTTAGTAGCTATGTATGTATCAGTGGCATATCCTATCATCTGTCTACTCCACAATTTCCAAGTAGTAATTATTTGTCATTCTGTAACGGGGGAATTACGTATGTCTCAGCACTGTTTGTTTTGTTCCTTATGAAAAAGGAGGAGTGTAATGTGTGACCCTCCCTTTGTTTATTACTTCTTTAAGGGGATGTGTCCCTCCTATGTGTATTGCCCTTTTAAGATGGGCCATGACTTTGTCATGGCCCAAGCTAATAAAAGGAGCCCCTGCAGGCACGTGCAGGAGAATGGCTGCAGACTCCACCGATGGAACTCCTGTCTTCCTCTCTCAATGTGGACCTGCAGGCCTACAACGTGTGATCACCATCCTGCAGCCCTGGCCTGTAAGCGCCACGTTGTGTGACCACGGCCCTGCAGGTCTGTTGTGGTATGGGCCCCCTAGACCAGCCTGGTGCCCTGGGTCCAGCCCAGGCACCCACCATCCTGGATACCCAGGCATCCACGGTGCTGCGGCACCCAGGCTGTGCCCCACAGCCTCTTAGAGCCCTGCCCTGCAACAACAAGTAAATCTGGGTGATCCCGGCATAACAGCATCGTGCTGGGCCCCCAGCACCAATGAGGCCAACCGCAGGACTGCTGCCGGCCCCATAACAATGTGGATGAATTAGAAGAACAGGGTTATGGGAATGTGTGGAGGCATTTTGGGAATACAGTACAACATTGGCTTTAAATGTCAGATGTTCCAACAAGGCCAATTTCATTGAAAAGAATTCCATCGAACAGTGACCTGTTGCGGACTGCACATACGTGTATTGTGCATAGTGTAATCAGGAAGAAAGGATCTCCGAAGCAACAGAGTGTAATGCAAGGAGGTGGTTTGGGGAGCTGTGGGGTTGTGTGTGGTGTGTATATTTGTGCATGTATGTGTTCACGAATGGCGGTGGGTCACGAGAATGGGCATACAGGGGTCTGGTGTGGCATTGGGGATTGGGGGAGGTAGGATGGGGAGGGAATGGGGTTGCGCGTATGTCCCCCACGTTAGGACACTCTAGGGCAGGGGTTGTCAGAAAGGAATAAAAGATTCCTTGCAGTGGCGATTTCGGATGCGGTCAAATGGTAATCGATTAAATTGGAATGCGGGGGATCAACATGTTTCCCTCTTTGCAACAGTAACATTTTTGGCTTATGGATATATTTAGGGAATTGTTATTCCATTAATCTGAACTTGATAAATATGAGAAAAAGCATGTTTTGATCGTGGCTTTCTTTCAGAAGTGTAGGGAGATGAGAGCTCTGATAAGGATAACCATCTTCCCACTGAACATCTCAACGCCTTTGATTCAGTCAAATGGATTCCTCATAGATTGCAATCCCAAACTGCAGTCACACATTTGAGAGTTGATCCATAGCTAAGGAAGAACTTCAACAGAATATCATAGAGAAGCAAGTGAAGGAGGAACTGGGGGAGGTTAATATTTCACGTCAACGTGTATTCTCATTATTTAACATTTTGTGATCTATTAGGAACTTGTGGTCAAACAACCCCATCATGGAATGAGCTGTTATTTGCTTATATTGGGCACCTTATGTGGTAAGAGGACATTTTAATATCACTGTGTATTTGAATGATGTGACATTAAAATAAACATACTTATGCTCATACAAAAGCAGGTGATATTCAGACATCTAGCTCTGATTCTATACTAAGGCTAGAACCCTGCAATACCAGGAGGCAGCAGCATCCTGACTTTAATTGGAATACTAGTGTTAGCATCATAAGCGATTCTCTGAGATCAATTGTTTCATTTTCCCAAATCAACTAAATGTACACATTCATTGATTTAAAAAGTCTGTATTTTTAGAGAGATCAGTGGCAGGTTTTTGTGTTATGTTACCTAGAGGAAATAAGGCTGCGAGAAATAAATCATGGTCATTGGGCACATCATTCATTTACGAAGAGCCTTCTAAATAGTTTGTCACTAACACATTAGGAAAGATTTTAAATGTAATGTTAATTATGAATAATTTTTTCGATAGCTTCAGGTCATCATTGTGTGGATCTGTTATTGTGTAAGTGATACAATGATCTAGAGCAGATCAAGGGCAATTGTGGGAATAAACTGCTGGCTGGAGGGAATTCAACCAGCTGCAAATAATAAGGCATCTTTAATGTCTTAAAGATCCAGTAGGTAGAAAATGAGAGAATACTTTCTGAGAAATGAAATAGTGAATGTCTTTAACTAAAAGCAGAAGTTACAGGTATTGGAAATAAGGTGGTCACACCCGCATCATGCACAGTGCAGCTAACCAGACAATTTTAATTAGATTTAGATGCCCAGTGCAGACTTTTAAGAAATGCTGAGATGAAATCAATCCCACACTCTTAAAATAATATCAATATTTTAAGATCTACTGAATTCTATAAAGAAAAATATTGCCACACATGGGGGGTCATTATGAGTTGGGCGTTAAGGGATTACCGGCACCGATAAGGAGACCGGTGCCGGTAATCCCTTACCGCCCAATTCCGAGGTCCCTTAGAGGGAACCGTAAGGAACGTGTGGTCTGACCACACGTCCCTTATGGGTCCCGCTAAGGGACTAGGGCGCTAATAACAGTCTTGCTGGTTGCGAGCCCGTTATTAGCGCCCTCCCCTATAGGGGCTCAATTGGGAATGGGGAATGGTTTGTTCAATGGGGATTTACTGGTCCCTCTAGGGTCGGAATGCACCGGTAAGTCCCCATTGTGCAAACCCAGTGCCGGACCCGGTATTGGAGGCAGCCATGGCGCAAATAGCGCCATGGCTACCTCCAATCTCGGAATGAGGCCCATGGTCTGTATGTGCTGAGAGCAGCTCAGGAGAGTTTAGAAACTACATAGACAGAGTCAATGACAAGATGCCTGACAAAAACGTGTGCATAATAACATTTGTGCTGAGCATTAGTGTTGAACTCACTCCATAAGGGAGTGCATATTTCCATTCCTGGATCCAACAAAGATACTTCTTTATGGGGTTTGAATCAGCCAATTATATTATTACATTTTGACAACAATTTGGCATGAAAGACTTGGCCAGTGGAAAGAATAGTCTGATGTGAAAATTGGGGCCGGATTACCAAACATTCGTGCAAGTGCAAACGCATCTTTCAAATGTGTATTTGTGCCTGTGCAAAGACCTTTCCCTGCAGTTGCACTAGCACTAATGAAATTGCACTTATGCGAAATTCCAGCATTGCATTCCCTGCTTTTTTAAAATGTTCTGGAAGGTTCCATCATTTAAAGACATAATGCACGGACTATTCACTTCTTAAATGAAAAAGTAATATGTGCTTTTAGGCAGAAGACGCCTTAGTTCCTAAGAACTTCACTCTTCTTTGGTTAACAAAGAAAGCAAATGGGGCAGAACTGACGGTGAATTTCAGCAAACACGTGATTGGTTTGTAGCCCTGCACAGTTTACATTATTTTATGCAGAGTTAAGGGTTATAGATGTCATTATTAAAGATATTTTCCATTCAAGGAACATATTTGTTTTCGTCACTGGTATCGGAGCCCTCTTTTTCTCTAGCTTCTCATAATTCCTCTTTCTTGGCACATTGAATTTCCCAACTGCTTGATTATAGGAGATTGTAATCTTTGGGGGGATACCCCCTCCAATTACGGCAGTGCTACATTTTTGGTGATCATTTCGAAGGTCTCTTTGATCAATCAAACGTTAATGGGCATTGTCTAGAGCTCATACTGCATTGGTTTTCTCTGTGTATTAAGGTCAGTTGACGCCTAGCGTCTGCTTACTTTACGACAGAGCTCTGCACATGACCCCTTCTCCACAGAATGTTCTTATAAGAACGGCTCGGATGGTAAACAATAAATGACTGCCTGAACCTTACATAAAATATTTTTGACATCAATATTACCTACCCCTTTACTCATTCATAAAACTGTCTTTCGGTGATAAAAAAAAAAAAACAAACATAAAAGTACCCCTTTACAATATCTTGCTTCTTTTTTCGATTCTGGACAAACAGGCATCACTGAGGCTATTGATAACATAGCGTCATAGCCTGCTCTTAACCTAAACTGAAATGTCCTCCCTGGTTTACTCCTGAACTTCAAGTGATGAAGCTGACCTTCAGACATCTTGAAACTAAAACTAGACTATCAGGGGATTCTTTAGATCAATGCCTCTTGACACAGACACTAACAGCCTTCAGAAAGGCAATTTTTGATGCAATAAAGAAGTGCCTTCATGATAAATTAGAAATTAAATACCCCAAAACACCTTTCTGGGTGATTCCATAGAGTGAGACTTGTAAAGCCCTCACTGCTTCCATGTGAATACTATTAAAATTATTCAAGATGAAATATACAGAGAACTCGTTCAGGGCATTCAATTGTCCTTTGCTGACCCATGGTCTCTGGCCTTTACTCTTTGTTCTTCTTCTCAGAGACAGCTCCTGATGCTGCCTGGGTATTGTTGGCTATCCTCCATTCTACCTCTAATCCGATTGGTGACACCCTGCTTCAAAAGTGAGAGAACACATCAAAGCACTTGTACCTTGAGTGTCTAAATAAGTCCTGACTCCCCTTCTTCCAAACGCTGCTCTTTTAACAACTTTCAACCTATGGCACTGGGAACATGAATTTTCAATGCAAACTAAAAGCGGTGATGGCTGGAAGGTTTGGAATACATCCTAACATCTGACATTGCTCTGGGCAACCCTCCAGACCATCCTTGTTCGCTTGCCAAGCTATTACAAAAGGGGAAAGACCATATGCAAATCAGGCATGGGCCAGCAGGCACAGGGTGGGACCAAGCTTGATTTGCATATGGCAGGCAAAGAATGACGATTTGGACGGTTGCCCAGAGCAATTCCAGAGGTTTAGATTAATTCAAAACCTTCCAGCCATCACCTCTTTTGTTTTGATGTAATCACCCGAGTGAGACGACTATGCCAAGACATGGGTCCCGTGCCTGCTGGGCCGAGAAACCTAAGCTACTCCTCACTGATGAGGCCCAACAAGGCCGAAACATGTTTGGGGATGCTTGTGGTCTCGTGCAAAATGGCTTGTCAGGTGAAGAATGATTGTCTGGAGGGTTACCCAGAGCAATGCCAGAGATTAATTCAAAACCTTCCAGCCATCACCTCCTTTGTTTTGCATGAATTCTCAACACCTAGGGAATCAGGCAGTTAAGCAACTACATGCAAAAAACATCTTGCCTTAATGTTTGGGATAACATCATTTTACAGGCAGAGAATTGGATTCTCTCTCTTCTTATTCTTTTAGATGTTTCCGTTTCTTTTGATAACATAAGCCACAGACAAGTGAACCTGCCATGGACAGGTTATGTTATGTTTTGGGTGAACAAGAACAGACGGTCCGACAAGGCCCCAGTCATTCTTTACTTGTGCAAGTCGCATGCAGGGAGCTGCTCCCTGCTATCACTGGTCCTCTGCTTTATCTACTTGTTGCCACTCTTGAAACTCCTTGATTCCTTTGAGTTTCAACATTCTTCATATCCCGATGACTTCCAAATATTGCTGCAGGTTAATGGTCCTCTGGAGTAGTTCATCTGTCCGTTCCATAGATTCGGTTTATGCATGCAGGAGGATGGATGTGGAACAGCAAAGAGGATGGATGTGGAATAGCAGACCTAACTCATCTCTTCTAACACATGATCATGTTTGGAGTGAGTCACCTGTTGTGCAATCTTACTCCTATTCCTATTCCATCATGCCGGGTCATCAGGTCGTTTACTGTGGAAAAGTAAAGATCCTTGCTGTACTCTGGGAAGCTGAAATGGGACTCAATGTGCAAGTAGGTTGGCTTGTGAAATGCCTTTCTTTATCCTATGTCAAGTAAAACAGACTCTAATTCCTTCCCAGAGAGATGCATCGAATTGTGGTTGGGCTGGACATCAGTTCAAGGATGGACGATGCAAATGTTTTCTTTTTTTTCTTTTTTTATTTCTGGGCTCCCTGTTTCCCAGCGATGGCTACTTGATTTCAACCAGAATTCAGGGGTTCAGCTCATTTATTGCTTGAGGAAAGTTCACCTGGTCAGCAGGATTAACCCTGGGGCAGTACTACAGTCAGCAGAAGCCAAATTAATGTGTTACGGTCAATATAGCACAGAAAGTAAACTAGGATACTTATTGCTTACAGGGCAAGAATAGGTCCTTCATAAGACTGCCCCCAGCTTGTGATGAGCATAATGTATCATCATACACATAGCAAACCACTGATCTCGGTTCAGTGAGCATGCTTGGACATGTGTATCCCTGCCTGATAAGAAGGTCAAGTCTGCCTTGATTTAAAGGAAAGGCATGGACACTGACCAGTGCTCACAGAAATGAAAATGATTACAAGCGACCAAAAAAAGGAAGATATTAAATACACAATTTAAGCAGGATGTCCCACTTGATGAAAACCCTTAAGCCACTTTGGGGTTGCAACATGTAGGGTCAGTAGCCTCCCATTTCATGAGCAGAGGCCGCATTTATTCAAATGTGTTTTGTTTGTGTACAATTTATTTGGGGACCCTGTTGTGTGTTGTGATTTGTTGAGGAACGGTGACCCCATAACCATGTTGTGCCGCAAATCACATTGGCTGCCTGTCCATAATTGCATATCTTTTAGATCCTGTTGCTTATTTTTTTAAATTCTTGTTTGGTCTGGCCTCTGCCCATCAAATTGCCAACACGTGCCCCTAAAACCAGGGAGTTCACTGTGTTCTGTGCACCTGCATCTTCTTGTAGTCCCTTTTCTGGACCAAAGGAGGTGGGAGATTCTCCGGGAAGGGCGTCGTCCTCTACGAATGCACCTATTTACTTCTATGTGGTGCAGTTTAATAGACTTTTAGTGATATTTTCACCCTCTAAAAGGTATTTTAGAATTAACGTAACCAACAATAATAATGATTTATATGTGAGTAATTACTGTTGACGATGAACTAACTGCAATTAAATATATGAGCACATTTTTCTTTGATTTGTTTGAAGAACACATTTGCTTCAATTTGAAGTGAAACCGTAGTTTGTGTAGTGAATTATTCCTTTTTCAAAACTGCTAATCAAATAGCTTCTTTATGTGTGCCGTAAAAGCTCGCCACATAAGCAACTACAAGCTAAGCAACGCTTGTGTGGTGGTGCGGTCGGTTGTTCCTGCCCTGGAAAATTGCTACGATGCATGTATTGCCCTATATATGGATGCAATACTGCATACACATAACGCCAACTGCTAATTTACTATTTTAGCGGATTCATATGATTTCATGCGTGTTCGATTTACATGTATGTATCCCAAGTTTATTTGAAAATGCACTTTCACTTTTTTGCAAACGGTATTATAATCTGGGAAAGGGACATGTGTGATGTTGTAAATATTGCATTGGCTTCGGTTATCTGGTAGGGGGAACAGGCAGGGGGCCATTGTTGATGTATTTTATGAGATGCATGTCTAGTTTCAAAGACTTCACCTGTGCTTGTACTTCAGATTCTAACAGGTCAGAATTCTTTTAGGTCTACTCAGGGGGATTACTCTTAAAATGAAGCACTATTAGCTGACAGCTCAATTAAAACAGTTTTGTGAATTATTCCCAAGTAAATGTTCTTTTCAATAAACCAGAGTAATAATACTATAAATACAAGTAAAAAGGGGTCCATAATACAGTTGGATGAATGTGGCCCAATTGGTTGTTTGTTTTTAAACAATGTGTTATTGTCAGTGCACGGGGGGACACCTGACCCCAGTGAACTAGTGCTATTAGCACCCAATCGAACGGTTGATGCTTCTGGATCTTCATTTTAGCTTTCAAGTTCAGTTGTTAAAAGAAAAAAGTTGGTAAAAGGAAAAAGGAACTCAGACATGAAACAAAACAAACATTAACACCAAGATATCCAGTACCTCCAAAAACATGAGAATACATTGTCAGGAAGATACTCTTACTGAGATGCAGAGACCAGAGACTTGAGCAGTACAGAAGATGGCACATTTCTGGAAACTATCTCTTCTAATCTAACTGACAAACTACGTACAGATAACCTACCATGAAGCAACTTCATGCCTACCATTAACACATTAACTTCAGAGGACCATACCTGTGATCACTGATTTTTTCTTTATTGTACACTTGAGGACACTATTTGTGAATTATTGGTCTTTTATAACTCACTTGTCTCACTTGTGAGCACATACAACCAAGGAAGTGCCTCCAGTCTTTGTTATACTAAATGCAGTCAGCCAGATGTTACACATATATTGATATCTATTGCATGCTTTGCCCAAGCAATTGACCAACTCGAAATCACAGCACTATGATCTTGTGCTCTTCCATCCAGATAAACCACATAACCAAGTTCACCATAAAGCTCTATAGCACCATACCACCACTAGAAAATGAACTTCTCTGCAGTGTACCCATCAACACCTCCAGCTTCACACCAACTTTACACCCTACGCCTCTAATATCTTTCCTCCCCATATCTTTTCTTTTAGGGCCCTTGTAACAAGGATGGCGAAATGCAAGAAGTGTGTTATACAAGACATATTTACATTACAATAGGATGCATTACCTCCGAGGAACCACAACCAAAAAACAATGTCAACGGTGCAAGTCCCAAAGTGTACAACGGTGCAAGTCCCAAAGTGTACGGGTGGAATGGGATAGTCAAAAGGATACTTGAAGTTGAGTGCAAATAAAACGAGTACGTGCCTGAACTTTAAGGATTCTGATTTGGTGGGTCTCATCCAGAATTCAAAATAGGGCAGTAGTAGAAAATAACAGGCACGTGGTAGACTGTAACAAGTGTTATCAGCCCACCCAGGCTTATGGACCTGAGCTGATACGGCCTAACATGCGTAAGGGATTATAAAATGTGTTATAGCCCTCCGCTCAGGTCTTCAATCTAACATATTTAATTCTCTTAAGAAGTCTGTGCCCTTCAAAGCCAATGAAGTGACGGATATTGCAGCCACTCTATCCTCACACTTACATTTGGAAGTGATGCAAGTCAGTAAATTATGCATAAATGTTAATGTTAGGGTGAGTTGGTAAAATAATAAATGAGCCACAATCCCAGAATAAGTTATATGTTTAGACATTCAATCAAACAACCCTTTTATTACAGACATATTTGTCAACTATAAAAATATGTTTTTGCGTATACAAAGCGAGCTGAAGCTATCAAACGAGCTATTCGTCTTCTTTCCATTTGTCCTTGGAGTATTTCAATAGGGTGCATTAGGGATTTATCAACCTGTCCATTTTAGAATGATAACCTGGAAGCAAAACATTTATATGTGTATTCTAATGCTTTGCTCAGTAAGGCAAGTTTATGAATACAATATACACTGGAAATGATCAACCGAAATAAGAAAAATAAAAATATAATAACTTTTCTCAAAATATAGTACAAATGCATAATACCCTTTTTTTTTAAAAAAAAAGGTTGCTTTTGCAAACAATGACCAGCCTCACTCAAGATATCTGTGTTGTTTCTCTAGTCACGCAGCTGTCAGCAACGGCTGGGGTGCTTTGAGCAAATTCGCTGCTGCCTAGAGAAAAACTGCTGAGTATGGACGTCTTTTCAGCACGCCAAAATCATGACAATGGGCCTCATTACACGGACGGCGGTAAGGGTTAACGGTCACCGTTAATGGCAACGGTGACCGTTAACCCTTACCGCTGTACTATGAGGTCCCTTTGCGGGTTGGAGGATTTAACGCCTGCTTCTTGCAGGCGTTAAAATCCAACCCGCTAAGGGACCTCGGAGCTAATTACGGCACCGCAAAATTGCGGTGCAGTAATTAGCGCCTTCCCAGTCCCATAGAGCCCTATGGGGCAGAAATGGGAATGGGGAAGGGCAATGGCAGAAAGGGGATTTACCGCCCCTCCAATCTTGGAATGGGGTGGTAAATCCCCTTTCCGCCAAGGCGGTGCCGGTATTTTACCGTCATGAGCCATGGCGCTAATAGCGCCATGGCTCACCGCCTACCGTGTAATGAGGCCCAATGCTTGCTTTTTGTTGCCATTCATGTTTTAGTTGTCACGCTAAAATTCCATTATTATGCATTGCTTATAAAAAGAATAAACTACTGTAACCTTGTACAAACAACTTTCAATAAAGCGAATGAACCTTGAAATGCTACATAATCGCAAATGAAATTCCAAGGCATTCTTACAGTAAAGGCAATATCAGCTCATGACACAGGAGCATTCCTACGCAGTTCACACCAAGTGCTCCTATTCCCCAAACGATAGCAGTTTGAAGGCCCTCAAATCTTGGGGTTGATGATGTACTCCACGATAAAAATGCAATTGGACAAACTGTCTCCAAATATGGTGCCATCTCACCCTTAAGGGAGGCCCCAGTTCTCATCCACCATTGTCGGGTACCCGGTGTGATATTAGATTTCCAATTCTGAGCTACGGTGACCCGGGCTACCACTTGTAAGCGGGTAATCAATTTAGAATTTTTCAGAGTCAACTGTCGAAGGCCTTCTGGGTCCTCATTACCCAATAGAATGATTAACGGATTGCGTGGAAGGTCTGACCCAGATATAGACTTAATGCAGGTGAGAACCTCCTTCCAAAATGTCTGGATAAGAATACATGACCACCATATAGGGAAGAGCATGCTCAGTGCCTGTCCGCAACTCGAAAAAAGAATAGGGAACTGTCAGATTAATCTTATGGAGCCTCTCCAGGGTGAGATACCAAAGATGCATTATTTTATATACATTTTCTTTCAATTGAACACAATTTGAATCCCACCTCCACCACCCATTTTGTCATTCATGCATGAGGTCCGAACCGACTTGCATTAAGGACCTTATATAAAGATGAAGCAGTGGGTCTCCTAGGAATAAGTTCACTAGCTACTTTGTTCCTCTGCTAGCATCTGGAGTCACTCTGATGTTACTAATCCAGTGCCTAAGCATTACATACCCATATTTATCAGCCTCTGACGACAGAAATGCTTGTTTGCACCCTTCAAAGGACAACAAGTTACCCTGCCCCGAATAGGTGGCCTAAGTGTTGTAAACCAGCCTTAGACCGCCAATTATGCCAATTATGCCATCCCGGACATAGACCCGGTGGGAAATCCGGACTCCTCCATATTGGAGTGAGAGGTGATGTCAATGATGTGTACTGCCCTATCCCATTGCCAACACCACTCTTCAAGGGAAACTCCAGCCCTGCTTGCTCTATTTCCACCCATTGTTTACCTCCCAAATAAACCGTTTTGGTGTCTAACAAGTGGGGCCAATTTCACTGCTTAGAGATCACTCTCCAGGTCCAGTACTCCCAAGCCCCCATTCTCCCTGTCAGCTACTATTGTATGCCGAGAGACTCTCGGAAATCTCCTAGCCCAGATGAATTTGTAAACGTGAGCCTCTATATGTATGTCCTTCTTTGACATCATTATTGCCAAGGCCTGTAGGGTGTACAACCCTTTTGGCCATAAGGACATTTTCACTGCTGCTACCCTTCCTAAGCATGACATTTCCACGTTTACCCATCGTAACAAATCCTCCGATACATTGAATATGTGTGATTTTGTTTCATCTATTGTAAACCCAGATCTTGTAAAATGATTCTATAATAGACACTATGATTGACAGAGTGATTTTCGAATTTCACATAAAAAACAAAAGATCATCTGCTTATAATTCTAATATATTATGGATCTGTGCTATCTCAACCCCCTTGATAAACTCATGTGATTGAACCCTTTGCGCTAATGGCTCCATCAACAGTGTGAATAGTAATGGAGATAACAGACATCCTTGGTGAGTCCCCCCTCATCAAAGAAAGTAAATTAGAAAGTACCCCATTTAACTTTATTCTCATGGTATGGTGTACAACATTAGTTAATACCCTTGTTATGAAAGTATCCCCAAGCCCTGCAATACCGCTTTAAAATAGGCCCAGTTGATCATGTCAAACACCTTTTCTGAGTCCACTGACAATAATGAAAGAGATTGGTTCCCTTGTCCCACCCATTGAATAACGTGAATTGCTCTCCGCGTACTATTGTGTGCCTGTCTGCCAGGGATGAATCTGATCTGATTCATATGTATAATACCCGGAAGAAGATTCACCAATCGATTGGCTAGGACCTTAGAATAGATCTGTGTATCATAATTAAGAACTGCGATTGGCCTATACGATTCACACTTAGACCTGTCTTTACCTTGTTTTCCTAAAATAGTCAACACAGATTCACTCATCGTGGGAGTGGAAATGCTGGATGTAACAAAACTGTTAAATAGGGCAACCAATTGCGGTGTCAACAACTCTGCAAATTGTTTATAAAAAAAGGTATGGAAACCCCATCGGGGCCTGACGCCTTATTAGTTGGAAGCAACTGAATAACATGAGACCATCTTCCATCGGTATCGGGGCCTCCAATGTTTCTTTATCCTGAAATTTCGGGGAGTTTCACTGCACGGACACGGGATTGCTTGTCCCGCAAGTCCAGCTGTTCCACTGCAAAAAGTAATATCGTATAAGGATGTCCATTTTTGCCAATTCAGTGTTCTGTATTTGACCCCCTCCATCCTGGAGTACCCCTATAACATTTCTAGCTTGTTGTAATTTCAGTTTATATGACAATAGCTGCAAAGCTTTATTCAAGGACTAAAATATTTTTTTTTAGCTTTCTATAATTTATAAAATATGTCCAAGGCCCAAATAGCCTTCAGCTCAGCAGTGGCTCTTTGTAATATCCTAAACACTTTCTGTGATCCTCCCACCTTCTATTGTGACTCCAACTCATGTTTCCAACCTCGTGCTGCTAATACATTTTTCCGTGCCAGAGCCAGGCGAACACGTTTTCCCCTTACTTTGGGCTTAAAGGCTTCCTGAATCTTGTGATCGAGGTGTCTTACCTGGTATTCTCCTGAAAATATTGTGAAAGCCTTTTAGTGACCACAGAGTGATAGATCTCATCATCAATGAGAGAGCCATTGGGCCTCATTCCGAGTATGGCGGTAAGGGATAGCGGCCACCGGTAACGAGACCGGTGGCGGTGATCCCTTACCGCCATACTCCGGGTTCCCTTTGCGCCCTCGCCCTTAACGCCTACTTTGAGCAGGTGTTAAAGTCGAGGGCGCAAAGGGGCCTCCAAGCCAATAACGGTGACCGTAATGAACGGTCACCGTTATTTGCATCTTCCCCATTCCCATTGAGCCCTGTGGGGGCTCATTTGGGAATGGGGAAGAGCCTTGGTGAATGGGGAATTACCGCCCCGCCAACCTTGGAATGGGGCGGTAATTCTGCCATCCACCAAGGCGCTGCCGGTTGGGTACGGCGTCAACCAAGGCGTTAATAGCGCCATTGGTTAGCGCCGTACTCGGAATGAGGCCCATTGACTTTCCACAGTAATAACCTCCTCGGGTGGACACTGTGAACATCAATCTGCATCGTAATAGGAGCATGATCAGAAACCAGTCTAAGTTTTGTCATATGGGCTGAGATTGATGGCCACAACGAACGAGAAACCGGGAAGTAATTCAACCTAGAGTAGCTGTGGTGGACATATGAAAGGTGGGTGTAGTCCCATTTGTGAAGATTGAAATGCTGTCAGGCATCCACCAAATCAAGGTCTGCTACAGCTTCTAGACAGGATAGTGAGCCACTGAATCAGAAGCATTCCTGTGACTAAACCTGTGCAGCTCTATATTTAACACCACAATGAGATCCCCCTCCCCCACAACCAACTACCCTTTTTGAAATTGGGGGATGCGTTGAGAGTGCCTAGCATCAAAATATTCCTGATGTTAGTTAGGAACAAAAAACAAAAAAACTGAAATATCCAACTCTCCCAAGCGTGAATGAAGCCCTATAAAACTCCTCTGATTGTCCCATATCTCCCCATTTATAAAAAATTCAGCATCCTATTGATCAGAATCACCACTGCTGCTTTTTTGACCTGGGAGGATGCAAGAATTGATGTGGGACCCATCTATGTCTCAGTCGTGGCCAATCCAATTCCAGGCACTTATCCCCCGTCAGGTTGCTGCCAATGAATTCAAGCTTCTCTCTCTTCTATCCATGGACGGCCTCTGACGGTCTCTGTGCTTTACTTTCTGAGAGCCCATATGAGCCCAGTTGGATTGTAAAATAGACAAACCCTCTATGTCCGACAACTGGATATCTTCCTGCGGAATCTTAAGCACTCCCACTGCCACCTGGAGAGTAGAACACTAATGTTGAACACCTTCATGTGTAAAGATGATCCGAAAGGGATATCCACATCTATATCTGATCGCCTTTTTGTGCAGCCACTTAGTAAGTTGTTTAATTTTCTGACGCTTCTGGATGGTTCATTGAGCCAAGTCCTGAAAAAGGTCGATGGTGCTGCCCTAAAAGGAGATTCGCCTTGTGTTTGCGCCTTTTGGAAAATCAGTTCTTTGGATCAAAAAATATTTATACCCTGGTAAGCACATCCGGAAAAAGGTTTTTGCATTGTTGGGAGTTCGAGAACACCTTATGCCTGTGGTTTTGGGTGAGGTCTATCCCCAGGGAATCAGCCAGAATCTCAGCAAATAAATCTTGTACATAGCCTTCCAAGTCCCAATTAACTATTTCTCTAGGAACTCCCCTGAGCCTGATATTATTCCTTTGTGATCTGTTTTCACTATCCTCCAACTTTTCTTCCATGGATGTACACTGTAGTTCCAGTTCATGGATTCTGAGCTCCAGTCTGGAGTGGTTATTCTCCTGCTCGCAATAGGCATTCTCAAGGTCTCCCTAATGTTATTCTGCATTTTGAACATTTTGGGCCAGCTCTCGAAAAGAACGGGTCATTTCCTGTAACATTGCCGCCATATCGGTTTCAATAGTTTGTAACAGCCGAGTTATATCACCTCTAGTTGCTGATTGGGAGTCCCCTGCTCTTGGTCACTGTGCCAAAACCCCTGCAACCAGTGGCGTAGTTTTGGACAATTCTAAAAAGTCATTTATGGAGGAAGTAGACTTCTCCTTCAATTTACCAGGCCTTATCCTGAGTACCCTCATTCTCAAGCCCCCCTCACAATAATCCTCTCATTGGTGCCCAGGCTCCAACAGTGCTAGTCGTGTAGCCGGAAGTAGTGCTTTGCCTCCCCATGCTTTCTCCTTCCTTCTATCCTGGTGCACCACTGGAGGTCAAGATCCATGAACTATAGCCAGAAAGGAAAAGACCAAGTAACAGCTATCCGAATAGATCCTGCAGGAAGACCAGGGCTATCCCAATTGACTCCTTCTACAATTCTTCCTTGAATTCAAAGCGACCCCATGGCATATCTAGATCTCCAGTGCTCTCCCCACAGCTCGCCTGATGCTCCTGGGTGCAGTTACTGCATGGTACTGCAGGGGGCCATGAAGATCCCCCAGCATGGTGATCTGTTCCATGGACTGTGCCAACCTCCTTCACTCTGACTTAGCAAGCAAACAACTTGTTTTTTTTTTAAATTTCATTTAGTTTATACAAACTTTAGAAAAAGAAAAAACAAAAGAAACTAAATCCTAGCTATTTGCTGCTTAATACATATTACAATTCTAACTATAAAATCTTTAACTTCTAAAAACTTCTCGCAATTCATTATATAAGCATTGCTATGAACTCTCATGCAAACCACAAGTCTCTTTTTATAGTTTCAATTGAATCATGTCGTTCACTTGTAGCATCAGGTTGGCTGCTCCTGGGATTCTCTGTCTTTTTTATCCATCATTTTTTCCAGCAGTTGGAGAAACAATGCAACTGCTAGTGACACTTTTTTGTGAGTGCTGCAATGCAAGCGTATCCACAGTCATCGGTACTGTATGTTGCAACTAGGTTTCTTTCTTGAATTAAATATTTGGATCGTACAGCTTTAAGCTCAGTGCAATTCAGTACTAGATGTTTCAATGTTTCGTATCTGCTCGGCAAAACTGACAACTCACATCTTTGCCTGCCCAGTTTCTTCTGTTGCTTAGAACATCTCGTGTTTCATACAAATTCAATCTGAATCTCAGATAGTACCTCCTTAGAATTTTGCACGGAAACAATTCCATGTATTGGGGTGTCTGATTCATACCCTTTGCTTCCACTGGGCTATTTGCCATGCATCTATGATCACTTCTTTTCTGTATTGTCCTGATCCAATCGTACTCGAAGAGTTTCTTTTTTACGGCGTTTGGGTTGTTTCTCAACAATTTGATGTCAGCCCCTACCTCTTGCAGAATTTTCACTCTCCATTGTTTGAAGAATAGGCTGGGTCCGTGCTGATTCTTGTTCTACCAGTAGCTCGTATTGCGGACCTGCAGATTCTATTGTCTTGCCGTATAGTGAGAGCATGTTCCATGTGATTCTGGCATTCAAGGTCACCACTCCTACTTCGTACAGGGCACATGCCGTTGGATAACTTACTGGAATTTGTAAGATCTTTTTCCAGATCATGCCCTCACACCAAGACCGATTTCAGGGGAACAGCCGAACATGCTTTCTACTCCAAAGATTAGTGCTGGGACGACCTTGCTCTTATAAAACTTCAACACTGGTCTATACGAGAATTTTCTGTATTTTTTGTGGACTTCCATCGCTTGTGCTGTTAGTTTCTTGCATTTGCTTAGAACTTTATGTACCATTGGTTCATCACATAGGCTCGAGTTGATGTAAACTCCTAGATATCTGCTGCACTTCACTTTTTTCAGTTGTTCCTTTTCCAATGTCCAGTGAAATTTTTGTTTTTTCAAGGATGCTCCTTTTAGATTTACTATGATCAGGATCTCTGATTTGGCCGTATTTACTTCTAAGCCCATATTCTCTGTGTAGGCTTTCAGGGCTGATAATTTCCGTTGCAGACCTATCAGTGTAAGGTCTACTAAAACGATATGGTCTGCGTATAGGAGCCAGCTAATTTGAGTACCATTCAAGGTAGGCGGTGTACTTCTTACGCCTCCAAACGCTTTTCCCACTTCAGAAATATAGAAGTTAAACAGTGTTGCACCCAGCGGGCACCCTTGTTTTATTCCTTGGGCAGTTGGAATTGCCTTTGAGTGATGGCCTTGATTGTCCAGCCGGATCTTCACTGCAGTTTGGGAATACAGCTCCTTTGTAGCCAATATGAGACTAATGGGACATCCTCGCTTTTTCAGATTAATCCAGAGGGTTTCCCGGTCCACTCCGTCAAAGGCATGGGCGAGATCAATTAGTTCTAAATAAATCTTTTGACTGGAGCGGATCGCCTCCATTTTTAATAGATTGATCAGCAGAAGATTCAGGCTACACCCTACTCCCTTTACAAAGCCTGTTTGTCTAATATGAATTGCTTTACTTGTTTTCAACCAAGCCGACAGCTTCTGTAATAGTAGCATGGCAAAGATTTTTCCAACCACATCAAGCAGGGCTATCGGCCTGTAGTTAGTTGGCTCCGTTCGACATCCCTTTTTGAAAATAGGTACAATTATGCCCTCTTTCCATGTCATTGGTATACAAGCTTCTTTTGTGACATTTCTAAATAACGTCTCACAGAACTCAGTCCATTCATCTATATTTTCTTTAAGCATCTGATTGGATAGGCCATCTGGCCCCGCCGCGCGCAAGGTACTACATTTGTTAATACACTCCTTTATGTCATCGTGCTCAAACGACAGGTCCCAAGATTGAATCATAGGAAGCTCAGAGGAGCTGGTTGCCAATTTCTTTTCAAACAAGCAAGTGTAGTGGGTTTCCCACTGGTTTTTCGGTTACCATATTTTTTATCACTGCCTTTTGCGGGTTGCCTGCTTCGTTCACCCGCGACCAAAAGCCTCTAGAGTTTCTTTGCACGAGGGTCTTGAACATTATTTCAGCATCGTTTTGTTCTAGTGTTGCTCTGTAAATTTTCACCCAATTTCTATATTTGTTCTTTAGTGATCTTATTTGTAGCCACTGGTCTGCCTTATTTCTGCTTTTAATTTTACGGCAGTTTTTCCTTAGATCTCTTTTTCTTTCAGCGATTTGTACATTGAAGGTATATTTTTTGTCTTGAGGCTTCGCTGAGGATTCTGATTCTATAAATTTCCATAAATTCCCAGTACTCAGTAGGATATTTGTTTCGCTCCCTGGGTTGAGGTTTTATCAAGCCAGCCAACATTTTTATATCTTTTGCTGTCATTCTCAGACGATTCCGCCCTAGTTCCAGCTCAAATGCTTGGTTTTGCTGTCATTTTTTTCAAAGGAACTGTTTGGTTCCAATAAAGCGTTACTAAGTTATGATCGCTTTGAACGGTCTTTATCAACTTCAATGCTGTAGTTTCTGCAGCCATGGTTTCAGTTAGGAAGAAATAATCTAAAATTGACTTTTGCATTCCTCTCTCCCACGTTGCCACCGGTGGGATGTCGCCCTTTGTGTTCCCATTCATCATGTTCAGGGATCGATCATCCATTTCTTCTAACCATACATTTTTCATTTTCACCTCTTTATCGGGGGTTTCACCTTCGCTAAACTTTTTGCCTCTGTTTTAATAAGTTTTAAATTGAGATCGCCACATATCACCATATTCGTCTCCCCTTTATTTGCCATCACACTGTCTATGGCATCCAAAAGTTCATCCATTAGGTTGGCCTGTTTTAGGTCCTGATGATTCCAATAGATGTTGAAAATGTGGACTATTTTTTTCTTTGTTCTCAACTGGGGGTTAGACTCCAATTTGGCGTATTGTATATTAGGTGACAGATTTCTTGTTGCTTTGATACCAAATCCACAATCACGGTTGACTAGTATGAGCTGACCTGACTTAGGGCATCCCTTCTTCTGCACTACAGTGGGATTCATCACTACCTCGAAGCCTTCAATACATGGGCATTCAGAAAGCCACGTTTCTTGTAAACATAGGATGTCACATGTTCGTAATAACTCTGCGGAGAGAACTGCTAGATGTGCAAATCCCCTGGTGTTCCATGTTGCCCATCTGACCTGGTTTTGTTCCTCTTGGCGTTAACTTCTCAGGGGTTCATTTAGTGTCTTCGCTAGCCAGGCCCATTTACTTTCCTCATCAGGGCTGGTATCCCTTTTTTTTGTAGAATTGGGCGCTCCATTAGCCTCAAATGTGTTGGTTACTGTCATTTCAATTTTTGACACTTTTATATTGTCTCCTCTTGCTTTTTCGTCATCCTTGGATTGCGCTTTCGCAGATTCCAGTCCCTGCCTCTCACAACAACTTGTTGCGGGGACTGTAGGTCATCACCAGACCTCACTCCCAAGCCAAAACCACCTCTTTGTCTCCCGGCTGCAGTCCTCCCAGCTCCGTATTGGAGGAGGAGGAAGGTGGGAGCCCCTTTCCATGTTATGGGCTCATCATTTGGCACCGTACACCGCACCTGCCTCACTTCTAGCTGAGCGGGGCTATCCACCATCTTATAGGAGTTCTGTTCCAGACACATGCCACAAGGCCACCTCCATAGCCTCAATTATACAGGGTGGTTCAGCTTCAATAATCGAACCATGTGAAGCTCCACACCTTCACGACACTGGTGCAGCGGTTCTGAATCACGGAAGTCGTCTCTTCATGCGGAAATGCTATGTACTTTATTGCAGTGCCACAGAGCTCAGGAGAATCACCCTTTCTTCTGATCTATAGTTGTTACCAGCTGTATGTGTTTGCCTTCTCTTTCTCGCTGTCTACTTTTTCTAACAGCCAGCTCCTGACGATGAAGTTCCTGCGACTACCTGTCTACAGAGAGACCTGGATGGTATGTGCCTTGTTTCTCTTATATGGTATGTTTTACCTCCATAATCTCTCCTTATCTATAGTGTGCACTGTGACATATCTTTTGCTGAGTGATCTCCTGAAAGATTAGCATAATGAAATCCAAGATGCAGCTGAAGAAAAATAGAAAAACTGGCCAATAGCAAGTGCAGCCAGCCACTTTGCCAAGAACTGTTGATCAATACTCCTGACTGTGGCATGAATCTGGGGGCCATGCCAATTCATGAGTCCACTTGAATACCAGAAGGAATACACCTGCCCATGCTTGGAGTAAAACCACCAGAAAGGATTGAGGATCATCTTGAAATGGGGTAGAAAGCCTCTACTGTCAGTCTTTTGATGTCTCTGTGTTGTCCATTGTACGCATAATTTCTATAACCTCGACATGATATCAAATCAATTAATGTGTAATCTAAAGACCCCAATTGATTGCTGCATATGAACTTAAAGATGAGAATTAACTCTTGTGCCAGTTATTAATACAGCAAGAGAACTAGCCTCCATTCATTGATGCTGATGTGAACTCAGTATCAGAGTTTGACTATTTGAGCAAATCAGCCACTCATGTGCAATTGGCTTGCAGTAACAACATCCAGATCCGTTAGTCTGTTACCACTAAGACACTAAGAGTTGTTCAGAATTCCAAATCAATACCCTCCTTAATAGTTGACAGGCATAATTCTGTGGGATTTGGAATGAAGGAAAGTTATGAATGCACAGGGTGTATTGCAAATAAAGCATATGATCATGTATTACCAGGTTTTTTGTCTGAATTTGTGACAGGGGGCTTGTTTGATGTCATTAATTCAAGATGGCAACGGCTTCAATTTATGAGTTAGAATTTGATATAAAACTCCTTTCAGAGTGATCATATTAAATGTTTTCTAGGGAGCTTTTTTGTTCACCATCAAAACTGAATAAAGAAGGTCCTTAAAGGAATTTGATATATCTTATTGTTTAGAAGTTTCTGCTCACAGTTCGTCTTTCATGATTTCTAACATTATTTTCAATCTATTCTGTTACAGGTTCTGATAATTGGCAAGAAAATGTGAACATTATTTAAGAGCAGTTGAAGCGTGAAATTTGATTCTATCTTCTAGTAAAATAAATTTCTCCAAAATGTTGATACCTCCAGATATCGAAAGTAATTTAAAAATCCAACTTAGACCCTCCACCAAAAAAAGAAAACAGAGTTTTCCTTGTGTATCTAATGTAAGCAAAGAAAGAAATCTCCAATGATTAATCCAAAATGTGTTGAAAAGCGTTTAGAGTATTTAGGAAGAGAGCCGAGTTGAACAATAACAAACACTTGAACATAAGCCTACGATTAGGCAACTTGGCACCTGGAGAACTGAAAAATGAAATAACATCATGGCATTCAGAATGCTACAAGCAATGTACTCATAAGGCAAACATAGATTGAACCAAAAGATTTTATGGAGAGCAGTTATGTGAGCCAAAGCCGTCCATCTCCAGCCATGACGAAGAAGAAGAAGTAGAATGTAGCTACATCACAATATCAAAAATACCTATAACTGAAAAAAATGCTTCTTTTTCAATAAAGAAGGGAAACGAAGAAATAAATTATATTTGATAGCAACTGATTCAGCAGGCATCCATTGGAAGAGAGCAGTAGAACTGTCTAACAATGACATTGAAGATTCGTCTGAGTGGTTGTACAAATCCTGGAGACCCTGGAGACCCTTGCATAAAGGAAAATTGCATATTGCGACGCACGCCTACACTAAGCGGAAAAATGCCGCAAAATTCACTGCTTTACGAAACAAGAAATGGTGAATTTGTATCTTTAATCAGTGATATTCTCCTTGAAGGCAACATAACACCAATGGGGGAAATTGAAAAGCTTTACAGTAAAATTGCAGCTAACAATGGTTTAGAAGACGAACAGATGAAAATAAGAAAACAAATCAAAGGATTGATAGAAGAAGAGCTTAAATTGTATTGGCATTATTTTTAGTAACCCCACAAGGGTAAATGAACCACAACGGGTCTCACTGAATGTAACAATCACAAGCAGAAGAAGTATTTGAGGATATTGAGAACAATATGAGGACCCTTCTTAAAGCAGCTATGATTTTATATAGCCTTACTAACTTGTGAAAAATGGAAAGTTTTTATGAAGGGAATTTGGCAGATGCAAAGTAAGTTGTCTTTTTACAAGTGGTGCTGTCATGAACAGAGGGATATTCAAAGTAATTTAGAAAAGCGGGATAATACTGTAATGAATAGTGCTCATAAATTGTCACAGATATTTATATATGAAATGCTATCACCATGACCACCATGGCAAACTTCGAACGTCAGCACTTCTACCACATGGCATACCCACAAAATGCCTTTGTAAGTGGCAGTTGGGCTCACAATGCACACAGCTACCTGCAGCAAATTCATCATTCAATTTCTGAGATGCATAGGTGCTGGTTGCGCCAGAGTTCTTCGGTTTGAGATACAAATAGCCACAGAGGTAATAAAATGAACAGATGAGTGTGGAGGATCTTACGTTCTCTGAGAGTTGGCCAGAGGCAGATTTGTTTGTTGTGCTGCTGACAAAATTCACCTCCTCGAGGGTAGTTGTATGATAAAAGAACTTTGCATGGTATAATTATGGTGGTCTATCAGGAGAAGGAGGAGTCAGATATCTTAAGCCCAAATGAAATATCAAGACCATCGTCACTTCAATCACTACAAAGCATTCCTCAGTCATTGTCTGGGATCATGTCTTGCAACATTCCCAAAGAGTGTAGAACATAGAATCCTGTAAGCTATCAAATCACTTATTATACACAGAGGGATACGCTTATTTTAGATTCCAACAGGCTTGAGGACCTTCTTTGGATGATGGCAGAAGTCTTGCCCTTGAGTGATTTTCCAGAATGTTTTGACGAAGAGTTGCTGGATACACATTGTAATCTCACTTAAGAAACCAAGACTGATGAATGAGAGACAAAGTCAGAACCGCTCACTACAGTTCTGACTTTGTCAGCTTAGAATTCCATCATAAGTGATCCTCCAACTAAAAGAACTAGAGTCTGTACACTCCCACTCAAAGATGCTAGCCCAACAGGCACACACACACAGTTCACATTCATGAAGAAGTTGGAGAAAATAACATCTGTTGTCACCCCATAATCAAAACAGTTGTAACTTTGGATCTTGGTCTTTACAGGCCTGGTTTAAAATTAGCCATGGCTAAATAAGACTTGTCAAATAACTGATTGCTTAGACCAAGTGAGCTACATATAATATTGGCAATGCTTTGAGCTATTGCTTCTTTCTTGGATGACAAAGGCAGTTAGGCCATCTTAACTCTACTTAATGATGTACATTTTGTGCTGAAGATTCTAAAAGGGAAGTGCGTAAGTAGGGCAGTTGAAGCACACATTTCACTAAGTCTTGCACTTTTCAAATGCATCATCTTTGAATTCTACAAAGAACATGTTAAAATCAAGGAAAGGATGAAACCTGAACTTAAGACGTTACTTGAAAGTTTACAAGTGGATGAAACAAAATCAGTCCATAATTACGTTGTGACAATTCTGTCAAATTTGAATGTGTTTGCCAAAATGGAAGTATTTTAGGCTAAAGAATCTCAAGAAAAATCAACACTTAGGGCCTCATTACACGGATGGCGCTAAGGATTTACCGGTACCGGTAAAATACCGGTACCGGTAAATCCTTACCGCCTTACTACGAGGTCCCTTTGCGGGTTGGGGGATTTAACGCCTGCTTTGCGGTGCCGTAATTAACGCCTTCCCCATTCCCATAGAGCCCTATGGGGCAGAAATGGGAATGGGGAAGGGCAATGGTGGAAGGGGGATTTACCGCCCCCTCAACCTTGGAATGGGGCGGTAAATCCCCTTTCCGCCAAGGCGGTGCCGGTATTTTACCGGCATGAGCCATGGTGCTAATAGCGCCATGGCTCACCGCCTACCGTGTAATGAGGCCCTTAGAGTTGCTCTTCAGTACATTCATATGGTGGACACAATGCTTGTATTAATTAGATCCCTCTGAACTGCAAACTGGGATTTACACCATACATCACTTGAAGAGTTTTTGAAGTAATAATTCGCCCTTGATTTGATAAACTACACAAGTATGATAGCAGGGTACTTAGCAGATATTAAACAGCTTGAAAGCAAACACTGCAACTTATGGAGTGAGTTTCAGAAAGGCAATTGGGTAGTAAGCAAGACAAAAGTACCCTGAAAGCAATACTGAACGTTTCCTTAAACAGCAGACACATGTGGTGTTTGGGGGTATGTATTGTGTGTGGGGGGGGCATGGCAATGGGGTTTGTGAGGAGGGGGCTAAAGCCAGTAGAGAACATAGTAACCCTTCTTATTTTCATACACTGATTCAGCCTGCAAACAAGGTGAGTTCATTTATAAAGGGCAAATCTCCACGGATGACTGATTTTAAAACCTTGCTATTGGAAAAGTCATAGGACAATGAATTATGCATCTGTGGATCTTTTGTATCCTACATTTAAAGGGAGTATTCTGATTGGATGAGATATTAAATTCTCTTGGGTGTGGATACGTTTGAAAATGCACCTGACGACATCCCTTTCTAAATTTGACGGGTTCATAAATATGTTCAAGGGAGGATATACATCATTACGTAATAATGAAAGCACTGCCTCTTTTGCCATCTGATGGTTTAAAAATGTTGTTCATTTCATATTGGCTGCTATTTTTCTTGACCATTTCCCTCAAAGGCTTCTCACACAATCTGGCAGGCGCATTCCAAATGAAATACACTGTAAACCAAGAAGTTGTTTATAAAACAGGAGCTGGGCACTTCTGATAAAAGGGTGGTTAACAGCTTAGCTTCCATATCGATCAAAATTGAAAACAATCTTCTATACTAGCAAACAACCTCAGTGCAGGTTTAACACTGCGAGCGTGAATCAATTTGATCATCAGTCGTATAACCACGGTGTCTCCCTTTGCACCCGTTTTATACACAGTTCAGCCCATACAGAGACAGGTTCAAAATGTAATAAAATGGTGTTGCAAAACATGACTTTTTTTTTTAAAATGTAAATTAAAATGTATTAATTAAGAAGTGACTGCTGATAATACCTCCTTCCTATTCTTCTCATGGCCCCTCATAAAGTACCACTTAACTGCCCATCCTACTGCATTTTGGGTTTTCACTTACCATTTGTAGTAAGTTTAACGTTAATTACACACACATTGTTCTGTGTGTGGGAGGAGGGGAATAAAGTGGATAATGGCATTATATATAATGGCAGGCCCAAAATAGTATGATGTTGCCAAAAGTACACAGGCCCAGTTCAACCCCCCTGTCTCTTACCGGCCTAACAATTAATCACTATGTATAGGCTTAGCACAGAAAATATCAATATCACAATGAAGGGCAGCCAGGGCGACAGGAAGCTTGAAAATCACCAAAGGCACCAACACCCCTCTCTTGCAGAATTTCCCAATTGTGCTGCTGTTCTGTACACATGGTTTACACCTGCCCATGACAATACACGCGCCAAACCATCCAACATTCTGAGTCAGGCCATTTTCAGCATATTGCTTCACTTGGGTTGGGTCCAAATACACTTTGACAATAAACGAGTACTCCATAATTAGTGCAAATGTGAATTCTATGACATAGCAGACTTCACCAATGTGCTGATGCACTAGACTGCACAGAGTTCATTCTCATACCTGCCGAGGGGAGACGAGTTATTTAAAATAAAAAGTCAATGCACAACACCCTACTTCAAATGCTGTACAATGCACACTTTAGCTTTTCCCTTGCATTAGACTTATTCGTTGGACCTAGTCATGTAAGTTATACACCTGACACAACCACACAAACATGACTGCACTAGAAGACATGAAGGCATACTATCACCCATTCAGTCATTGTACAACCCCCATTGTCTGTGTAGACCAATGGCACATAACAATTCAATGAATGTGAAAAAGAAAAATACCATGCTGTAATATATATGCACATGGCACGTTGATGATGACCTAGACACCTGCACTCCAAGGAAATCGTCTATGTCCTTCAAATTACAAAAAGGATGAATGTCTGCCATGAAAGCACAAAAAACAGGATATTGTGATGGTAGGCAAAAATACAGGTCTTGGCATGTCAAACATGGGCCCACAATAGGATATGCTCACTCCAGTTCAGGAAACAGCACAAGACATTTCTCTTCAAGGAATGGCTCCACCCTAACACTCTCCACTCTCCATCCTACCTGAAACTGGGTGATCTGCCCCCCACGGTTTTCTTGCTGGTTGTTTGTAGATCTCTTGCTGCCCCCCACTCCTCCCCTGTTGTTATCTCCACAGTCCATTATTTCTCTGCTTCCCTCACAGTATTGTTCCCATTTGATTGTAAACTGAATGGGGTGCCCCAAATTGCAGTCACATACACTGTGGGATGTATTGACCCACTCTGCTATACTATGTGGCATCACTCTGCTATCTATGGAACAAGAAACAGCAAAATGGCGGCACAACCCTTGTGCACACCAAAACCTCCAAAACCATGTTTTCAAAACACAAAAAGATGGCTGCACAACATGGCACCCATGGTGCATGTGTGGTGGAACAGAGCACATGCTGCAGAAAAAGTGCCAGTGGGCTCCATGACAAGTAAACATGGAGTACAGAGGGAGAAGCAGCGCTTTGCAAGTGAAACTCCAAAACTTGCCTGTAAATGACATTTACTTTGCTGATGAAACTTCAAAATGCCTGTACAAAACAATGTCTAACACTCAAAATCTTGCTTGGCGCTAAAATTAATTTAACCCAAGGAAGCACTGTGAATGTACAAAATCCTTAAATGTTAAGAGCAATACACATTCTCAGCAAATCTAGATTGCCTGTGAATGACAGTTCCTGCCAAATATCTGTGTGCAACTACACTGGGCTACCTGTGAATGACAGCCCCTGTCAATTAGACTCTCCTGATTAAACTTCAAAGTGGTCTAAAACTAAAAGTCTGCTGGATTAGCAAATATAAAAGGACTGATTGCTGAAAGGAACATAGATTTCAGTTGTGTTTGATCCCACAGGTTTAAATCTAAGAATGTAATGCACCTATGTCATCTTATGCAACAAGCTTGTTTTCTGCTGGATTTCAAGTCAAAAAAATTAAGAATAAACTAGCCTGGCTGGGCCAGCCAGAAGTTGAAAAACAGGTTTCCACCCAAGGGGAGGGCATTCCTCTCAGCAGATACTCACTGACATAGGGCCTCATCATGAGTTTGGCGGTAACCCTTAAATCCGGCGGCAGCGCTATTACCGTTGGATTTAAGGGTCCGCGAAATCAGGGTTCAGCGGATTTCTCCCCAGCTTTGAGCTGGGGGGAAATCCGCCAAATATTCGCGCTCATACCGCCGGCGGGAAATGGGGCATTCCCGAATGGGCTCAGTGGGGAATGGGCTCAGTACCGCCAAACCTGTGATCTGGCGCTAGGCGGTAGGGCTAATAGCGCTGGCGTTACCACCCAAATCGTGATGAGGCCCATATGATAATTGTGGGGTAGGACAGACTTTTGTCTGCAGCCAGGGACTGAACAATGGCAGATTCTCCAGTCCAGGAAATGGACGTGTGAAAAGGTCATAAACTTGGCATGCTGAAGAAAATCCCAAGGGAGGGGGCTACCCCTTGAGCTCCATTTTTAGAGACACGTAACTTGCTATCAGAAATGGTGAAAAATATAAAAAGGGCAAAGTTGTTAGTCTAATTTTTGGCCCTATATTTCAAAATGAGTTGGAACTGTGTAGCATATTCTGAACAGGAATGGCAATATATGTGGTTTTATGGGAACTGTATAGATGCTAGAATTGTTAAACTTTGCACACACATTCCTATGGTAAACACACATATTTGTGGACATTTGGAGAAAGTTTGAAAAATGTGTTCATGGTGAAATGGACAAAATGCTGCAAAAAGGTGAAACAAGATCTTACAGCTGTGGGATTTTGAGGAATATATACTCCATAATATATGTAATCCTTGTATGTGATTTTCATAGAGGTTATATATGTGTAAATATGTATTTAGGACAAAATTCGATTTTGATACTAGTGGCTAGGGGGTTTCTAAAGAGTGTAAAAACCAAACCATAAAACTTGACATCATCTGTCCTTGATCCAATCACTCGGATGCAAGGTGGAGATGAGGCTCTGATCCAATCCCAGGTCACAAGGGCAAGCTTAGTGAGCCCGCCCATACAGCCATTTTTGTGATGTCACTGGAAAGGATAAATAGAGACAGCTGACAACACATAGACACTCTCTCTTCTGATTCAAGCGAAGCACTCTGATCCAGCATTCAACATCCAGCTTTAACATCCTTCCAGATCCAGATGCCAAGGACCAAGCCAAGTAATAGCTGAACCATTTTCAGCAAGGCCTCAATCCTCAACTAAATCCTTACAACCCAGTGTAGCGCTGTGGTGTGGGAAAGCATCCTGAAACTAGCATCCTGAAACTATTTGGCTTGCTACCACAAATGCTTGCCTGATGAACTCGCCATCCCGCTGATTTGAAATACCCAGAACCAAGAAGGGCAGATCCTGTGCAGTTCCAGTGACCGGCCTAGCTGAAACTGTCCTGAGACTGATGTGCTGTCCTTCCCTGATAGATCCAATCCATTGATCAGAATATTGACGGGCCAAAAATCTTAAATCCCAGTGTTTTGTGAGTATTAACAAGACGTTAGAGAATTATTGTCTACCTTGCATTATCTTGTTCCACTATAATCTCTGAACTACCTTTACTTCCGAAACCAGTAACTGTGTCAAAATCTTTAGGGCTATCTTATTCTGGCTATTACTAAGCGTCATTTTCATAGTCATTTTTATTTGTGTAAATTTGATCCAGAAATCCCACTTCGAGTGTTTGGACTGGTTCGGCCAGGGAAGGTGATGTGGATCTGTTACTAAAGTCATGAATCAGTCTCAGAGCTTACTTTGTCCCAACTTGGTTGCCTAGTCTGAATGCTCTAGTCTTGAGTAAAAGCATAAGCCATATTTTCTGATTTTAAACTGATGTCCCTATCCAAATTTGTGTCTTTATATTGTGTCGGAAACCTCTAGTCTATAACTCCTTCAATTTTTGAGATAGAAACAAAATTTCAACTCCCACTTATACCCAACATCCTTAGCTACATACACAACTAAAGATTGCAAAACAGTGCAGTTTACCCATTTTCATCAAACATTGCATGGTAAATTTAGATTTTGCAAAAGTTGTGCACAGGTGAATTGCTTTAAATTATTTCCTACTTGGCCTTTGAGATTCAAATTGTTTTCCGTTGATTCAATTATTGCTTGTGCTTGCTTGCATCTGTTCAAAGTGGCTCCCGTCGAAATGTATACTAATTTAGGCATTTTTTAGCACATTTAATGTTTTTGCTCAGCCAGTTTCAAAGCCATCTGACAGTCGAAAAGTCAAATCCGTTTTCTCTTGTGTTTAAGGGGGGAAGGTGGGAGTGATATTCAGTTTGTTCTGTATTATTCCTGAGTACCTGCTCTCTCCTCACATCTATTTAAATTGCCTATTGGTGGGTTGAGGAGTGTTGTATCACGGACCTCTAACCACAGTGCTATCTGTTCTAAACCAACCCAAAAGTATTCTTTTCTGTGCTGCATCCTTTTTGTGTTCATTACCTGATTCCCAGTGCATTAAAGATATTATTCATTGTTCCTGTCACCCCACTGGTGATTGTTGTTACCTATTAAAAATATATTGTGATTTTAAATTCTAAACAAATAAATAAATAATGACCTTTACAACTAGCCAGATTCCTGGTTCAGTGTAACTTAGGGGGTATTTTGAGAAGGGTGTGATATGAGTGGTATATCATTCAGAGCATTGAACTTAAAGATACAAATAAATAAGGGATTCAGTTGTGCACCACATGCTGGGCGAGACTTGGGTGTGTGCCTGATTGAAATCACTTACAGCTTGGGGGCTTGTGACTGGGATGCTGAATTTGACATACAACTCGTGACAGTCTAACACAGCATACTAGCCGGCGGGGTACATACACCTTGTTGGGTTGGCATACTGTGCTACACTGTACAAGCACCCCTCAAAAGAAATGCTCAAAAGAATTGTGCCTGTTTGCAAAAGTAAATTAACTCTGAGATAAGTCAGAAAAAAAATAATATTTCTAGATGGCAACCCCAGTGGAAATGAATATTGCTAGGGAACACTCCCTGCACAAACTGTTTGCCAGGGGTCAGGGGCCAGAACAGGATGAACAGGAATGGCTGCAGGAGATAAAACAACCAGTCACTGCAATCGACCTTGATACTTGACAGGACAAGGGTCCATTGCATCAAGCACTTAGCGAGCTGCACATGGCCCCCGAAATAAAAGAGGAGCAGTGCAAAATTGCCAAAATAGCGGCCTACCTGTACCTCCACATAGGAATCATACAAGAAAAGCATGCAGACAATATAGATTTTTAAAAGAGGCAAGGGGAAGCACTGTGGAAAATCCAGACCAATCTGGACTCTGCATAGCAAAGGCTCCAGGATAGCCAATAATCTGAAACAGAGGCTAGGCAGTATATCCCCAAACTGAAGGAAGATATGCTCTCTTGCAGCAAAAGAATGCAGAGCAAGATACCCAGGTACAGACACTGCAAAAAGAGTGTCAGGAAAGGTTTGACACTTTACAACAACAGAGTCAACAGAAGTTGGAGCAGCAATTAACCTTTAACAGAGCCTGCACAGAGCAGGTAGATACCCTACAAAACCGCCTAGAATCCTTGAAAGAGGAAAATAATAAATTAATTGTTAAAGACATGCACTCTCAAGAGGAATTTGATGAGGAGCTCCAGAAATCTGGTGCATATAAAAAGCATAGAGATGACCTGACTGAACAGAGGGGCACTCTAACTCAGGAGAGGGACTCCTTAGGCCAGGAAGTCAGCCATTTATAAAACAAGTTAGAGGAAAGAAAGCTGGCCCTTCAGGAGTTTAGAGAAATTAAAACGGATTATGAAAAGCTACTAGAGCACACCAGGCGGGTGGCGGATGCTCTGGCAAAGAATATTCAGGCCAATAAGGACCAAACTCAGGAGGCGAGTATCCTTCAGCAAGAATTGGCCCAGTATTTCCAATCCAGTCAGGAAACACAGAGAGACAATGAGGCTCTCTTTGAAAAGAATGACAGGCTCCGAAAACAAAACAGATAGCCGTGCAGGAGCAAATCATTGAGACCAGGAAGGCCTTAATAGTGGAGCAAAAGGGTCAGATTTTGGCAGGTCATCAGGGAATAGGGGCTGAAAAAGATGATGTAGGAAGGGACAGAGAAACCCCTGATTATAACCTCAGGACCCATGTCATCAGGGACTTTAATCACTTCAGTTCCATGAACTCTGCCACCCTCATGTCCACTGGCTCATATGCACCAAGGGCCACGGGGATGGTAGATTCATACCATGGGACGGGATTCAGCACCATGGGAAATATGGGACTGACAGATCAGCACCTCCCAGAAATGGATGGGCAGGCATTGCTGTACAGATTCCCAAATGTTAGGGCTAGGCTCTCTAATCAGGAAGACTCCAGTGAGGGGAGAATCAGAGAGTTGGATCCTCCAAAATATCGTTTACCAAGTGATCAGTCTATCAAATTTGGTGGGGAACTCCATGAAACTAGACCCACAAAGAGTATCCTAAAGACCTCTCCCTAGCTAGGGCAGTGGGGTTGCGGGGTACTCAGCCAATCCTGGGAGCAAGGGAGAGTTAGAAGACTCTTCTGAGCACCACAGGTCTCACGAGACAAGGCCCCCACATTCTGCAAGCCATTCCTGAGCTTGCAGAATCAGGGAGAGCCTAGAGGATCAGATAGCCACCTCTTGTAGCAGTGCCTCTGAGACAGATGATGAGTGGACAAGGGTTAGAAAAATTAAAAAGGCCAACAAAATTAAGAGGGCCCTACTGAAAGATCCCCTGAAAAAAATCGAGGCCATTAGGAGCATCATAACTCCCTATTATAAAAATGCCAAATATTCAGTTTGGGAGCACCTTGAGTTGTATGAGCAAATGATGGATACTTTCCACCTGAAGGATAGCCAAAGTTGCATTCAAAATGTCAAGTGGACATTTTCCCCTGAATACTCCAGCTTCTTTGCAGGGCTGGAGGATAAGAACCACTCAAGATGGTCTACCTATAGGGCAGCCATCTTAAAGCATTTCTCCATACATAGAAACCCTCAAGAGGCCCGCAAGGTGGCCTACAATCTGCAATGTGGGGAGGACCAGGCCCCAAAATAATTTGTACAAGAGTTAAAATGTGCCTTTGCACAGACCACCAAGAGGGTGCGAACAGATAGTAGGGAGTTGATCAATACCTTCTTTCATGCACTCCCTAAATACATCATGACCCAGCTGGTAAGGGACTTTCATGTGAAGAGATCACTGGACTGGGTTGTTGAACAGGCAACTCGCATTTATGAAGTGTGGAAACCGGTAGAAAATAAAGGTACCAACAAAACCCCAAACCAACCAACACCCCTGCTGCTGCTAAGGTGGCGGTCGGTGAAGGTTACCCCCATTTTAGATCTGGAGATGGGGGGGCCTAAGAATATTCCTGTGCAAAATCCTCCTAAACAAAGACCCAGAAGGCCCTTGGGCCAATCCCAAACAGGTAGTCAGGAGGTAACCCCTAATTCCCCTGACTATATCAGCCCCCATTACAAGGGCAGCAGACCCATCCTGGGATATGTGTGAACTCCCTCAGGCCAAGGGGGGGATCCAACCAGGCGGCTGCCAACCCAGAAAACTTCCCTCCTAACTTTCCCCAGGAATGCAGTAATTCCCCAAGTGCCAGGTTGAGTTTCTTTCCCCAGTACCCGCCAAACATCAACTCACAAAACAACCCTTCTTTCTTTCCCCACTTTCCTGAGCCCAGACAGCCCAATCGGGGAGAGGGGAGGCCAAGGGTGGAAGGGTATCAGAACTAGGCCAACCAAGGCTATTATGGGAGAAGGGACAGTTAGCCTTCCCGTGATCAACCTAGGATGGACCAGAGAACCCCATATCAGCCAGAGCGGGTGTCCCAACTGGAGCACCAGGTCCACAACTTGGCAAAGGATCTGGGTTGCATATTGAGGGCTCAGCAGAACCCTCAGATGAACATGGCAGCCCAGAACCCCTCAAATCAAGGGTCTGGTACTCCAGAACAATGACAGGGAGAGAACCCTAACAACCCACCGGTTCCCAGGGAGGAGGCACAGGGGGAAGAGGGGTGTAAAGCCCCATTTTGTGGAGGAGGTTAGAATCTTCCAATTTGAAGGAGAGGGGTCCTCAGAGGAGTCTGGGAAAAGGATATTCTCCTTCAGGGATGTGGGAACTCCTCCCAAAGAAAAATGGGTCCTGAGAAATCCTCATCCAGACTATGGAAATGTGGGGACTGAGTTAAAGACGCCCAGCATTGAACCCCAGAAGGACCAGCCAGAAAATCACCTTGCCCAAACCAATTCTGGGGACTGCCTCCAAAAAGGGGGGAGGCAGCCTAGAATCAGAACCAGGTGAGTCCAAAACTCCCCCATATCACCTTTTTCTTACAGTTTCCCAAGATCCCAAACAAAATCGTGCCCAAATCACCCCTCTGTCAGAATCCAGAGCAAAGAAATTAATCCACCAATTGGGCCAAAATGCGCATTATCTTTGCCCCCTTGAGGAAAAGGAGGGTAGATTTTATGCCCCGGTCCAAATATAGGGGCAATGTACATTTTTGGCACTGATGGACACTGGATCTTAAGCCACCCTTCTGTCAAAAAAGGCCTGTGATCAGCTGAATTCAGGGAGGGGGGAGAGATATCGAATCCCTCTCACCTCTCTTCCTGGACAACTTCAGAACTTCGATGCAAAGGAAATTCCTGTTGAGGGGACTGAGGATTTAGACATTAAAATTGGGCGACACAAGGTGAAACACCTGTTCATAGTTGTGACTCCAGAGGGCACACCATGTTTACTAGGGAATGATATCCTGCGTAGATTGTTTCCCCTCATAGATCGTGTAAACAAGGTCCTCTTGACCCAGGCTAACCGACTAATAAAATTAAAACATAGTGTCAACCATGTTAGTTTAAATGGCACATGCCACATGGTTGAACAAAAACTTGACCAAATTGAATTCCATTTTCAGAACAACAGAAGCCTTGACGTGACAGTAGGTGCAGTAGGACAACAAACTGGTGATGTGAAGTCCTCTCTATTTCTGAAAATCAACCTTCCTTCCAGTGTCAAGTGGCATTCCACAATGGAAGGAAATACTCAGAAATTCTATACAAATTCACAATCAGAAAATCACACTGGTATAGTCCATGATGAGAATGCAGCTCAAAGCTTGGCTGTCATTCAGAAAATTGGAGAACAGTTGTTCATCCCCATTCAGTTAAATGGGGGGAAGGCCTCTGTTCTCGCCCGAGTGTGCGTGAACAATGGTAAGAGCTTCATAAACGAGGCCATGTTACAGAAACTCCCAAAAGATCCAGCCTTCCCCACATTTAAATTGATAGATACATGGGAAATGGACCTGGAAGCACCCAATTCCAAACATCTGCTGCCTAGCAGGTATATGCTCAAAATGTCCATAAGCAACAAGAGAATAGTCCATAATAGTTGGGTCGTACGAGATGTCCCTGCTGCATTTTATTTAGGCATTGACATTCTCAATCACTTTGCTATTAGTTTGGACCTAATAAACTTCAAAGCCTGGTCCCGATTAGTGGGTAATCCCATGGACTTTGACGACCCAGAGAAAGCATTTCGGTCAGCTCAATTGCTGCCATATGCAGTTGAAATTCAGATTGGAGAGGAAGTCACCATCCCAGAACTGACCTCACAATTCACACTTAAAGTAAAAATTAAAAGAGGACAGAAACTGCAAAATCCTGATGCATACGTTAACCTGAATGCCCATTTCCAACAGAAAGGGTTGGGATTAAACCCAACACCACTGGTCAATACAGAACACAACACCATCTCAATAGTGGTGGATAACAGCGACCTTAGGAGTATCTCTCTGGGCGCAGGCACCATTATTGGTATGGCGTTTGATGAATTACATTTTTCAATAGATTTAGGTAATGAACTGGAAGGACCAATCCCCAATGACTGTTTTGACAGTGATAGCTACAATGACACAACAACAGATAGGATCTTCACCCGGCATGGAGGGAATTTCCTGGTGTACTCTTCCTGCCCTTATGTTAAGGAAGAGGTGACCTGTGACTTCAGGAGGGATGAGGTGATTTTCAAGTCCACCAGGGCTGCCTTCCCCACCTGAGAATTCTCCACCCAGCTGGAGGAGGTAGCTCGATAGCCAAATCAGAAGTCTTTCCGGGCTTCAGGCAGGTAGTTGAAGAGAGAGTGAACCTAGCTGATGCCTGTGAGAAGCAAAAATTGAAACAGGTTTTCTTAGATTTTCAAGATCTCTTTGCGGTGGACTCATATGACTGTGGGCGCACCGAAATCCATACAACAACAATTCCCATGGACCCTTGCATGACTCCAGTGTTTGTGAACCAATATTGCTTGTCTCTTGCATCAATGGAGTCCCTTACAGAAATAATTAAGAACCTTGATTCCCGTGGGATAATTCACCCAGTCAACAGCACCTTCAATAATCAGGTGCAGGGGATTTTTAAACCAAATGGCCAGAAGAGACTCTGTGCTGATCTAAGGGAGCTCAACAAACGGGTCAACACTTCCCGATGGCCTCTTCCCTACATTGACCAAGGGCCGGCCCAGATCCAGGGGTCAAAGGTATACATTACCATTGACCTGACCAATGGGTACTGGACTGTACCTGTCAGTAGGGAGGACCAATACAAGCTGGCCTTTACCTTCGGGGGACAGCAGTACACTTGGACCCGGACTCCCTTCGGATACATCAACTCCGGCAATGAATTTAATATCTTTCTGCATAAGGTCATGCCCGATTTAGGTGAAAGGTGTAACCTGGCCTATGTAGATTATATTCTAATCAAAAGCTCATCTGTGGAGGAACACATAGCGGAGATCAGTTATGTTCAAACACAGTTGAGGGATGCCAGAGCAAAACTCTCTTTCCAAAAGGCACATGGTGCAGGACCTGTGTCAACTTCTTGGGGCATGAGATAACTCCTGAGGCTCTCTGTCCCCAGGAAGAGAATGTAGAAGCAATCCAGAAACTAAAAAAACCCACAACTCTGTGGGAGCTAAGGACTGACTAATTATAGCAGAAAGTTCATTGAGGATTACGCAGAGATCACAAGACCCCTGATCCATCTGTTTATGGGGGGGGGTCAAGTGGGAGTGGGGTCCAGAACAAGCCGAGGCAGTAATTCAACTCAAAAAAAGCCTCTGACAAGCACCTTGCCTAGCTTAACCCGTCAAAAACAAGGAATTCTTCTTGGAGACAGGGTTCTCAAATACATGCTTGACTGCAGTATTATACCAAAAGCATGACAAGGTCAATAAAGTAATTTCCTATGCGAGTAAGACGTTATACCCTGTGGAGGAAAAATTCAATGACTGTGAGAAGGCACTCCTGGCAATGGTATGGGCATTGAAAAATTACCGTCCGTTTATCCAGGGGGAACACATCATAGTGGAGACTCCACACCAGCCTCTGCAATATCTTCAAAGTGAGAGAATCCGGGCCGGAAATGTGAGTAATTCCCAAATTACTTCCTGGATTCTGTCAGTGCAAGGCTTTCCTGTGGACGTCAGATATGGCCAAAACAAGAGGAGTCCCCTTGCACAAGGTCTGGCTGACTTGCATGATTGTGCCATAGAAAACTGTCTCGAGGACGAAAGTCTTAAAATTAAGGACAACATGGAGGCGTACATTAATTCCCCACACAAAGTCTATGAAGAAGACACGTGTGAGGGAATGCCTACTGTCTATGTGGAGGGTTGCTCCTACCATGTTGACAACAACGGGGAAAAGGAACTTGTGACCGGCATGGGGAATGCATGGGTGAATGATGCCCCAGAACCCTCCACTGGGTACAAAATCAGTCCCTGCAGTAGTCAAGTGGCAGAGTTGATGGCTGTGCATAAAGCCATCCTCACTGCTGTCCCACACCAACTCCACAAACTGGTCATAATCACTGATTCAGATTTTGTACGGAATGGGTTCGTGGAGCACCTGGTTAACTGGAAAATCAGAGGCATGCTATGTGCTAACAATAAACTATTAAAACATGGAACACTAATACAAAGTATTGATGATCTGGTCACCTCGAATGGGATGACCATCTACTGGAAAAATAACAAGGGTCATTCTAAAGTAGAGGGACCCGACAAAACTAGAAATGAATTAGCTGATCAGCTGGCCAAAACCAGAGCCATCCAAGGGGATCTACTTGAGATTGAGTCCCTGTTGGGGGAAATCCAGGTCACTGCTATCACTAGGTCCCAGAAAAATTCTCACAATGAACTCTGAAGTGCCCAATGGAGTAAGGAGACCCCAGATGCTGATTTGACTACGGCTCAAAAAGGGGATTCAATAATTAGTATGTTTTATCAACACATTGAGGACCTTGAGAACTTTTCCCTGACCGATACTGATTGCATTGGGAAAGAGGACCTCAGAGTGTTGATGAAATGTCCAAAAATGTTACGAATCCAAGACGGTTTGTTGGTGAGGAGAACCATATCTGCCCATGACCAGTGGGTGGTCCCTACCTCATTGCGAAGCCTGATGCTAAGTCACGCCCATGATGCAGCCACAGCCGGACATCAGGGGTTTCATACGACATTATAAATTTGTGAGAGGTTGCATACTGGCCACACATGGGGCAGGACCTCGCCCAATACTTGAAGGGGTGTCTTGTGTGTGCACAATTTCAGCCAACATCACTCACACACCGTGCTCCCCTCTAAAAGAGGGGGATGACACTGCCTTGGTCAGATTTGCAAGTTGATTTTATCGGGCCCTTGATTCGGTCCTCTGGGGGAACAAGTACATGTTGACCATAACATGCTTGTTTACTAAATGGGTGGAATGTCTCCTGGCCCCAAATTGCATGGCAGAAACAGCAGCTGCCCTGATGATCAATCACACCACAAAGAATTGAGTCAGAACGAGTCAGCCACTTCACTAGCGAAGTGATGACAAAGATGTGGGAGATACTTGGGGCAAAAAGGAAACTACACATTGCCTACCGGAAGCCCTCTAGTGGTGGAGTTGAGAGGTACAATAAAACTATTGTGAGCATATTAAAAAAGTTTGTGGCAGATTCTGGGCCAAGTAGGGACATTCGATTACCCCTTGTCCTGATGGCCATCAGATCTACCCCTTCTTCTGCAACAGAAATGTCACCATTTGAGCTGATGACTGGACGAAGGATGGTGCTACCCCAGCATCTGCTCTACAGAACCCAAGAGCAGACCTTGATAAATGCCTCCACAACTCATGAGTATGTAGAGAATCTGAGAAAACAACTTCAAAATGATTTTGCATATGCTCAGCAGAATCTAGAAAGATCTGCGGACAGTATGAAGACCCACTATGACCTTAAGACAACTAAAAAGGAATATCAAGTAGGAGACCGGGTCTACTTGTACAATTTCCAAAGGAACCTACCCAAAGAGCACAAATTCCTCCCAAATTGACGGGGTCCTTTCAAAATTGTGGACAGAATCTCACCAGTCGCCTACAGAATCTGCATCCCCAAGGGCAGTTTGACGGAAGGGGAAGACAAGTGGGTCTACATAAACAAGCTAAAGAGTTGCCACCCCAGGCATACTTTGCGGTGGATAGAAGGGCTTACCGGAAACCCAGAGTGGGAAAATCCAGACAGCTAGAAATATTCATTGGTGACACCTGAGAAAATGAGTAAATGATCACTGAATAACAGATGGGGAATATTGCCAATTGTTAGAGAATGCAAGTGACTTTCCCACTGCTGAGATCCCCCTAAAATGTGTGGGCACAGTAGTGGGAACATTTTTCATAACCGTGTTATGTTCTGTTTTCTAGGATTGGCACTAAAATCCCAAGAATCACCAAGAAGGACCACACGGGGACCGGGAGGAAAAACCCAAGGAATCTGAGTATCGTCCCATTCCCAACCCGAACCGGCGAGGAGAGTTTGTCGCATCAATCGCTGACCGGAGAAGCAACTGAATTTCTCCACATGGACAGAAAAGAACATCCCAATCGCCCGACTCCCTCTCGACTGGAAGTCAAAATGAAGTCATGAGGGGGGATTTGTAGAATGTATTGACCCACTCTGCCATACTATGTGGCATCACTCTGCTATCTATGGTGCAAGAAACAGCAAATATGGCGGCAAAACCCTTGTGTGTGCAAAAACCTCCAAAACCGCATTTCCAACACACAAAAAGATGGCTGCACAACCTGCCACCCATGGTGCATGTGTGGTGGAACAGAGCACATGCTGCAGAAAAAGTGCCAGTGGGCTCCATGACAAATAAACATGGAGTACAGGGGGAGAAGCAGCGCTTTGCAAGTGAAACTCCAAAATTTGCCTGTAAATGACATTTACTTTGCTGCTGAAACATCAAAATGCCTATACAAAACACTGTCCAACCCTCAAAATCTTGCTTGCCACTAAAATTAATTTAACCTAAGGAAGCACTGTGATATAATGTGCCTATGACATCTGATGCAACAAGTTTGTTTTCTGCTGGATTTCAAGTCAAAAACAAATATCAATAAACTAGCCTGGCAGGGCTTGCCAGACGTTGAAAATCAGGTTTCCACCCAAGGGGAGGGTATTCCTCTCAGCAGATACTCACTGACATATGATAATTGTGGGGTAGGACAGACTTTTGTCTGCAGCCAGGGACTGAACAATGGCAGATACTCCGGACCAGGAAATGGACGCGTGAAGAGGTCGTAAACTTGGCATGCTGAAGAAAATCCCATGGGAGGGGGCTACTCCTTGAGCTCCTGAGAGAGACCATTTGCTGTTAAAGAATATGTAGTAAACATTTTTAGAGACTCATAACTTACTATCAGAAATGGTGAAAAATATAAAAAGGGCAGAGTTGTTAGACTAATTTTTGGCCCTATATTTCAAAACGAGTTGGAACTGTGTAGCATATTCGGAACTGGAATGGCAATATATGTGGTTTTATGGGAACTGTATTGATGCTACATGGAAATTTGGAGAAAGTTTGCAAAACGTGTTCATGTTGAAATGGACAAAATGCTGCAAAAAGGCAAAACAAGATCTCACAGCTGTGGGATTTTAAGGAACAGATACTCCATAATATAGGTAATCCTTGTATGTGATTTTCATAGAGGTTACAAATGCGTAAATATGTATTTAGGACAAAATTCGATTTTGATACTAGTGGCTAGGGGAGGTTTCTAAGGATTGTAAAAACCAAGCCATAACACTTGACATCATCTGTCCTTGATCCAATCACTCAGATGCAAGGCAGAGATGAGGCTCTCATCCAATCCCAGGTCACAGGGGCAAGCTTAGTAAGCCGGCCCAAACACCCATTTTTGTGATGTCACTGGAAAGGATAAATTGACAGCTGACAACACATAGACACTCTTTCTTCTGATTCCAGCGAAGCACTCTGATCCAGCATTCAACATCCAGCTTTTAACATCCTTCCAGGTCCAGATGCAAAGGACCAGGCCAAGCAATAGCTGAACCATTTTCAGCAATGCTCAATCCTCTACTAAATCCTTACAACCCAGTATTGTGCTGTGGTGTGGGAAAGCATCCTGAAGCTAGCATCCTGAAACTATTTGGCTTGCTACCACAAATGCTTGCCTGATGAACTCGCCTTTTTGCTGATTTGAAATACCCAGAAACCAGAAGGGCAGATCCTGTGCAGGTCCGGTGACCAGCCTAGCTGATTCTGTCCTGAGACTGATGTGCTGTCCTTCCCTGATAGATCCGATCCATTGACCAGAATCTTGACGGGCCAAAAACCTTAAATCCCAGTGGATTGTGAGTATTAACAGGACACTAGAGAATTATTGTCCACCTTGCATTATCTTGTTCCACTATAATCTCTGAACTACCTTTACTTCCAAAACCAGTAACAGTGTCAAAATCTTTAGGGCTATCGTATTCTGTCTATTACTAAGCGTCATTTTCTTAGTCTTTTTTATTTGTGTAACTCTGATCCAGAAATCCCACTTCGAGTGTTTGGACTGGTTCCGCCGGGGAAGTTGATGGGGATCTGTTACTGAAGCCATGAATCAGTCTCAGAGCTTACTTTGTCCCAACTTGGTTGCCTAGTCTGAATGCTCTAGTTTTGAGTAAAAGCATAAGCCACATTTTCTGATTTTAAACCAAAGTCCTTATCCAAATTTGTGACTTTAATTTCGAAAAACACCTCTAACTGAACCCTCTATAACTCCATCCATTTTTGAGATAGAAACAAAATTTCAACTCCCACTTATACCTAGCAGCCTTAGCTGCATAGACAACTCAAAATGTGCTTGACCCATTTTTATCAAAAATCACATAGTAAATGTTTGCCGCGAATTTACATTTCGTAAGTGTTTTCCACGTGTGAATTGCCTTTAAATTAATTCCTACTTTGCCTTTGAGATTCAAATTGTTTTCTGTTGATTAAATCATTGCTTGTGCTTGCTTTCATCTGTTCAAAGCGGTTCCAGTAGAAATGTATAATCATTTATGCATATTTGACCACATTTGGGGGCCGATTCATAGAATTCAGTGCACAAGTGGCGCACGCGGCTGGCGCACAGTGTGCGCGTGCGAATCCCTGCGCCAGCCGCGTGCGCTAAAATCCATTTCCGCGCACAGCGTATTCATGGATTCCAGCCACCAAAACCAGCCGTGGCGCACAGTTGCGCAGCGACCCTGCAGCAGCGCCAGTTACGCCTCCAAGAACGCCTCTCGCGCAGGGAAAAGCCATCAAAATCCCCAACCCAGCGCAAAGGGCAGCAGCAAACGCAGAGCTGGGAGCGTGTATTCCAGGGGTGTGCGGGTGTTTCCATACGCGGCTGGGCTGGGTACGTGTATTTCAGGGGTGCGCGAGAAAGTCTACACGCGATTGGCCTGGGTACGTGGATTTCAGGAGTGCGCGAGAAAGTCTACACGCGATTGGCCTGGGTACGTGGATTACAGGGGTGCGCGAGAAAGACTACACGCGATTGGCCTGGGTACGTGGATTTCAGGGGTGCGCGAGAAAGTCTACACACGATTGGCCTGGGTACGTGGATTTCAGGGGTGCGCGAGAAAGACTACACGCGATTGGCCTGGGTACGTGGATTACAGGGGTGCGCGAGAAAGTCTACACGCGATTGGCCTGGGTACGTGGATTTCAGGGGTGCGCGAGAAAGTCTACACGCGATTGGCCTGGGTACCTGGATTTCAGGGGTGCGCGAGAAAGACTACACACGATTGGCCTGGGTACGTGGATTTCAGGGGTGCGCGAGAAAGTCTACACACGATTGGCCTGGGTACGTGGATTTCAGGGGTGCGCGAGAAAGACTACACGCGATTGGCCATGGGTACGTGGATTTCAGGGTTGCGCGAGAAAGTCTACACGCGATTGGCCTGGGTACGTGGATTTCAGGGGTGCGCGAGAAAGTCTACACACGATTGGCCTGGGTACGTGGATTTCAGGGGTGCGCGAGAAAGACTACACGCGATTGGCCTGGGTACGTGGATTTCAGGGGTGCGCGAGAAAGACTACACGCGATTGGCCTGGGTACGTGGATTTCAGGGGTGCGCGAGAAAGTCTACACGCGATTGGCCTGGGTACGTGGATTTCAGGGGTGCGCGAGAAAGTCTACACGCGATTGGCCTGGGTACGTGGATTTCAGGGGTGCGCGGGTGGTGGGTGTGCGGGAAGTTCAAGACGTGAATTGGCAGTGTGGGTCCTCCCAGGTCTCCCCTCTACCCCCTCCACGACCTCTGCAGGCATCCCACACCACAGGGGACTACCCTGCACCCCATGTCATGTCCCACAGGCAGCCCATCCACCATGGCCATGCCCCCCAGCCAAGCCACATGTCCCCTTGCACCCCCACCCCCCAGCACTGTGGGGCACCTGCCAGCAGGCCCCCACCCATGTCTCCCAGCACCCCCACCCCCCAGCCACCAGGGGCACCCTCCACCAGGCCCCCACCCATGTCTCCCAGCACCCCCACCCCCCAGCCACCAGGGGCAGCCTCCACCAGGCCCCCACCCATGTCTCCCAGCACCCCCACCCCCCAGCCACCAGGGGCACCCTCCACCAGGCCCCCACCCATGTCTCCCAGCACCCCCACCCCCCAGCCACCAGGGGCAGCCTCCACCAGGCCCCCACCCATGTCTCCCAGCACCCCCACCCCCCAGCCACCAGGGGCAGCCTCCACCAGGCCCCCACCCATGTCCGACTCATGTCTCCCAGCACCCCCACCCCCCAGACACCAGGGGCAGCCTCCACCAGGCCCCCACCCATGTCTCCCAGCACCCCCACCCCCCAGCCACCAGGGGCAGCCTCCACCAGGCCCCCACCCATGTCCGACTCATGTCTCCCAGCACCCCCACCCCCCCAGCCACCAGGGGCAGCCTCCACCAGGCCCCCACCCATGTCTCCCAGCACCCCCACCCCCCAGCCACCAGGGGCAGCCTCCACCAGGCCCCCACCCATGTCCGACTCATGTCTCCCAGCACCCCCACCCCCCCGCCACCAGGGGCACCCTCCACCAGGCCCCCACCCATGTCTCCCAGCACCCCCACCCACCAGCCACCAGGGGCAGCCTCCACCAGGCCCCCACCCATGTCTCCCAGCACCCCCACCCCCCAGCAGTGCAGGGGCAGCCTCCACCAGGCCCCCACCCATGTCTCCCAGCACCCCCACCCCCCAGCCACCAGGGGCACCCTCCACCAGGCCCCCACCCATGTCTCCCAGCACCCCCACCCCCCCGCCACCAGGGGCACCCTCCACCAGGCCCCCACCCATGTCTCCCAGCACCCCCACCCACCAGCCACCAGGGGCAGCCTCCACCAGGCCCCCACCCATGTCTCCCAGCACCCCCACCCCCCAGCAGTGCAGGGGCAGCCTCCACCAGGCCCCCACCCATGTCCGACTCATGTCTCCCAGCACCCCCACCCCCCAGCCACCAGGGGCAGCCTCCACCAGGCCCCCACCCATGTCTCCCAGCACCCCCACCCCCCAGCCACCAGGGGCAGCCTCCACCAGGCCCCCACCCATGTCCGACTCATGTCTCCCAGCACCCCCACCCCCCCGCCACCAGGGGCACCCTCCACCAGGCCCCCACCCATGTCTCCCAGCACCCCCACCCACCAGCCACCAGGGGCAGCCTCCACCAGGCCCCCACCCATGTCTCCCAGCACCCCCACCCCCCAGCCACCAGGGGCACCCTCCACCAGGCCCCCACCCATGTCTCCCAGCACCCCCACCCCCCCAGCCACCAGGGGCACCCTCCACCAGGCCCCCACCCATGTCTCCCAGCACCCCCACCCCCCAGCCACCAGGGGCAGCCTCCACCAGGCCCCCACCCATGTCTCCCAGCACCCCCACCCACCAGCCACCAGGGGCAGCCTCCACCAGGCCCCCACCCATGTCTCCCAGCACCCCCACCCCCCAGCAGTGCAGGGGCAGCCTCCACCAGGCCCCCACCCATGTCTCCCAGCACCCCCACCCCCAGCCACCAGGGGCACCCTCCACCAGGCCCCCACCCATGTCTCCCAGCACCCCCACCCCCCCGCCACCAGGGGCAGCCTCCACCAGGCCCCCACCCATGTCCGATTCATGTCTCCCAGCACCCCCACCCCCCAGACACCAGGGGCAGCCTCCACCAGGCCCCCACCCATGTCTCCCAGCACCCCCACCCCCCAGCCACCAGGGGCAGCCTCCACCAGGCCCCCACCCATGTCCGACTCATGTCTCCCAGCACCCCCACCCCCCCAGCCACCAGGGGCAGCCTCCACCAGGCCCCCACCCATGTCTCCCAGCACCCCCACCCCCCAGCCACCAGGGGCAGCCTCCACCAGGCCCCCACCCATGTCCGACTCATGTCTCCCAGCACCCCCACCCCCCCGCCACCAGGGGCACCCTCCACCAGGCCCCCACCCATGTCCGACTCATGTCTCCCAGCACCCCCACCCCCCCAGCCACCAGGGGCAGCCTCCACCAGGCCCCCACCCATGTCTCCCAGCACCCCCACCCCCCAGCCACCAGGGGCAGCCTCCACCAGGCCCCCACCCATGTCCGACTCATGTCTCCCAGCACCCCCACCCACCAGCCACCAGGGGCAGCCTCCACCAGGCCCCCACCCATGTCTCCCAGCACCCCCACCCCCCAGCAGTGCGGGGGCAGCCTCCACCAGGCCCCCACCCATGTCTCCCAGCACCCCCACCCCCCAGCCACCAGGGGCACCCTCCACCAGGCCCCCACCCATGTCTCCCAGCACCCCCACCCCCCGCCACCAGGGGCACCCTCCACCAGGCCCCCACCCATGTCTCCCAGCACCCCCACCCACCAGCCACCAGGGGCAGCCTCCACCAGGCCCCCACCCATGTCTCCCAGCACCCCCACCCCCCAGCAGTGCAGGGGCAGCCTCCACCAGGCCCCCACCCATGTCCGACTCATGTCTCCCAGCACCCCCACCCCCCAGCCACCAGGGGCAGCCTCCACCAGGCCCCCACCCATGTCTCCCAGCACCCCCACCCCCCAGCCACCAGGGGCAGCCTCCACCAGGCCCCCACCCATGTCCGACTCATGTCTCCCAGCACCCCCACCCCCCCGCCACCAGGGGCACCCTCCACCAGGCCCCCACCCATGTCTCCCAGCACCCCCACCCACCAGCCACCAGGGGCAGCCTCCACCAGGCCCCCACCCATGTCTCCCAGCACCCCCACCCCCCAGCCACCAGGGGCACCCTCCACCAGGCCCCCACCCATGTCTCCCAGCACCCCCACCCCCCCAGCCACCAGGGGCACCCTCCACCAGGCCCCCACCCATGTCTCCCAGCACCCCCACCCCCCAGCCACCAGGGGCAGCCTCCACCAGGCCCCCACCCATGTCTCCCAGCACCCCCACCCACCAGCCACCAGGGGCAGCCTCCACCAGGCCCCCACCCATGTCTCCCAGCACCCCCACCCCCCAGCAGTGCAGGGGCAGCCTCCACCAGGCCCCCACCCATGTCTCCCAGCACCCCCACCCCCAGCCACCAGGGGCACCCTCCACCAGGCCCCCACCCATGTCTCCCAGCACCCCCACCCCCCCGCCACCAGGGGCAGCCTCCACCAGGCCCCCACCCATGTCCGACTCATGTCTCCCAGCACCCCCACCCCCCCAGCCACCAGGGGCAGCCTCCACCAGGCCCCCACCCATGTCTCCCAGCACCCCCACCCCCCAGCCACCAGGGGCAGCCTCCACCAGGCCCCCACCCATGTCCGACTCATGTCTCCCAGCACCCCCACCCCCCCGCCACCAGGGGCAGCCTCCACCAGGCCCCCACCCATGTCTCCCAGCACCCCCACCCACCAGCCACCAGGGGCAGCCTCCACCAGGCCCCCACCCATGTCTCCCAGCACCCCCACCCCCCAGCAGTGCAGGGGCAGCCTCCACCAGGCCCCCACCCATGTCTCCCAGCACCCCCACCCCCCAGCCACCAGGGGCACCCTCCACCAGGCCCCCACCCATGTCTCCCAGCACCCCCACCCCCCCGCCACCAGGGGCACCCTCCACCAGGCCCCCACCCATGTCTCCCAGCACCCCCACCCCCCAGCCACCAGGGGCAGCCTCCACCAGGCCCCCACCCATGTCTCCCAGCACCCCCACCCCCCAGCAGTGCAGGGGCAGCCTCCACCAGGCCCCCACCCATGTCTCCCAGCACCCCCACCCCCCAGCCACCAGGGGCACCCTCCACCAGGCCGCCACCCATGTCTCCCAGCACCCCCACCCCCCAGCCACCAGGGGCAGCCTCCACCAGGCCCCCACCCATGTCCAACTCATGTCTCCCAGCACCCCCACCCCCCAGCCACCAGGGGCACCCTCCACCAGGCCCCCACCCATGTCCAGGAACAGAGACTTCCATGCTGTCATGTGTGCAATCTGCACAGGGCTCCCCATGTTACATTCAAACACATGCAACAACCATGCGGTTCACACATTACAGGTCGCACATGCATTACCATGATGTCCCTGCACACATACATGCGTACATGGCCTATGTCACACATGCAGGCAAGTATCAGACAACCAGCACACTGCAACATGCCCTGTCTCACACAGCAATGCTTGGCCACTTACCGCTCAACTCCAGACGGGTCTCCCTCTCAAGGACCTGGCTGTGGAGCGCTGGGTGTGCGCGTTCCAGGACCCTCAACTGGATGGAACTCATGCGGCCCCGGCCCCCCTCCACAAGGCGCCGGGCCTTCATGAGGGTCCTGGACCTCAAGTCCTCCCAGCGCTTCTTGACCTTCTGGATGGTGCGGGTTGCCACCCCCTCCGCGTCCTCTCCCGTCCTTCCCTGTTGGCGCGGGACGATCCGAAGAGGGCATCATACTGCCCCAGGACATGCTCCACCAGGACACCAACTTCGGTGGCAGTGAAGCTGGTGCCCCTCTGCCCCTCTGGCCGGGGGTTGCCACTGGTGTCAGATGTGGATGTGCTCGACATGGCAACCCCAGGGGCAGGAGTGGGTGACCAACTGGGTCCTGGGGCTGGGCTGTGGAGCGATGTCATTTGAGTCGGGACTCTTCTGTACCAGCAGGGGTGGACACAGCAACTGGAGCCCTGCAGATGGCTGATGTGCAGGCACCAAATGGCAGGGCACGGTGGCAGCAGGCAGGCAGGCAGGCAGCAGCAGATGGCATGTGGGAGGCTGCTTGGGGCACTGGGGGCCAGTGAATTGGCCTTCTGGGCAGGAGCGTGGTCTTCCGTGTGTTTTCGCGTGGCCAGCTTCATACGGAGTGAATAGGCACGTGAAAAATCTGCACGCTGCGTGTAATGCGCGTAAGCGCGCGTGAAAAACTGCACGTCCGCGTGTAATAGGAGGAAAGGGTCCATGCATAAGCGTGCGCGCGTGAAAAACTGCACGTCCGCGTGTAATGCGCGTAATCAAACGTGAAAAAGTGCACGTCCGCATGTGACGTGACGCGCGCGTGCGTTTCCCTCAGCACGGGTTAAAGGTGAGCGGGCCCAGCAGTTCGCTGTACGTGCCTTTCGTGGAGACCGACGTGTGTTGCTGCTTCCAGTCGTTTCGCGCGCCATCTACTTCACAGCTCTCAAGGACGTATCTCTTCTTTTGGCGGGGGTATTGGCTACGCGTGTTTTTCTGCATCGCGCTAGTCAGACGGTGAGTCGCAAACGCTCCTTTTCCCACTGCGGGTGCCCCTGTGTATCGCACCCATTTTCGATGTCATCGTAGCCTGCGTGTCCCACGCGTACGCGTTATACGTGTTACTGGGTGCCACCGCGTACTGCGGGAGGTTTAATCCACGCACGTAGGCTGCAGGGTTGCGTGCACGGTTTTACTGCAGTTTTGGGGTGCCTGAGCGTTGCGTGACCCGTCAACACATCACCGGGGTCACATACAGCCTTGCAGGTGCAGGGGGGCTGTTAACATCTTGCTTCCCACCCCCTTCACCCCAATTGCCCAGGTCAATTGTGCTGTACACCTCCCATTGGCACCACTCCATCTGTGCCAGCACTATTACATCTGTGCCATGGTAGGGAGGCTACCAAAGGTGAGGGGCGCCTCAGCTGGGCGTCCTCCTCGTGGCGGGCGTGGTCGGGGACGTGGCCGTGGTGACCAGGGAGTAGGGGGACTCCAGGGTGTCCAGGGCAGCCACAGAGGGGGAAGAGGCAGGGGTGCGCCACTTGAGCACAATGTTGTGCCATGTGTTGGTGCAGCCATGCCACTACCCCCTGTGGTTCAGGGGGATGCAGCTCCTGCATCTGGCACTGGCACCCGTATGACCCGGCAGTCCGTTTCATCGACTGCCACGGGCCCAAGGGTAGCGGTAGCTGCAGGTGCAGTTGTGGACACCGCCACCCAGGCTCAGGGTCTGCCAGCGCAGGCTGCGTTGGCACTTGAAGAGCCCTTGGTAGATCTCCAACAGGCCAGGGGGGAAACCATTGGGGCAGGCCGGGCTGCTCAGACCAAGACACGTGTCCCTGGGGCAGTCATGTCATCTGCTGCCCCGAACAGCCGGGTGTTGGCAAGTGCAGGGGCAGATGCACCCAACAGCACCCCGGTTGTGAGCCTGCCAACCAGGACCGTTGCGGTCAATGACCCTGCCACAGCTGATGTTGCTGCGCAGGGTCCATTAGTGGGCACCCAGCTGCCACTGACACAAGTCAGGCCTTTGGTCATCCCTCCACCTGCCACTCCCTCGGCTCAATCCACCCAACCCACTGGCCATACTGGTCAGGGCGGCATTAGCCAGCCAGGGTCTGCGCCACAGTCCAAGAGGAGGAAGGTTGCATCTGCAGCACAGGCTGGGACCCCACACACAGCCACGACCTCCTGCACGTCGAGGAAGAAGCCTTTCTGTAAGCAGGAACTGGACTTCCTCGTGGACTACGTGCGGGGACACAGCCGTGACATGCTAGTGGGTGCCAATAGTCAGACTACGGCTGCCCAACGTGACACCCACTGGAAGCATGTGGCGGAACATGTCAGTTCATTCGGCCATGAGGTGCGCACGGCGCAGGAGTGCAAAAAGCGCTGGAATGACATCAAGCGCAGCACTAAGGCCAAGCGTGCCTCAAATTACAACTTGACTCTGGTGACTGGCGGTGGGCCTGCACCAGAGGAGGAAGAACTCACTCCGCATGAGGCTCTCGTTGCGGAGTTCATACCACCAGAATTGGTCGAAGGTGTGGGAGAGATGCTGGACTTTGATGCCCAGTCCAGTGAGTGTTGATGCGTAGTTGTTGAGGACGTGTGTGTTTCACTTGTGGGATGTGTTGTGCATGATTGCTGCTACATGTGACCTGTACATGGTTCTGATGTGTAAGTAATGCAATGCCACCGTCATGCGTGTCTCCTCTGCCTGCATGCGGGACTCCATGTGGCCATGCTCCCTTGCCCCCCCTCCGCCACTCTGCACCCCAGTTCCACCTTTGCACTGATCTGCTACATTCTTGCCAATGTGTAGTTTCATGTTCATGTGTCCTGTGTAGATGCTAACATCCAGCTTAGAAACTGCCAGACATATGCCGTGTGGTACAGCCTTAGTACTCGATGCAGGGCATCCCACTTGTACTGTGCATGGGTCAGATGTCCCGCAGGGACATGAGCGCCCCTTCATGCTCCATGTGCATTGCACACATGCCCCTATGTGTCCTTGACTGGATGATCACTGTAATATGAGTCCTTGGTTACATACATTGCCTGCCATATCATCGGGCTCCCCATGTCAACTGTGGCTCAGTCCTGCGTTGCACACATGTTTAGGCTCTGACAATGTGTGTGGCTCACAGGCCTCAGCCTGTTCAATGGCCAATGACTCTGTCCAACTCTTGTCGTGTCTTCTTCACACGTGGCCGGCCTCCGGATCTTCCATCATGTGTCCTGCCCACTGTCCCAGCATCATTTGCAGTGTTGTAATTGAAATCACATTAAGCTGTTGATGCCAGTCAACACTGCTTGTCAATACACAGGTGTATGGTCAGCCTTTTGATACCATGCTAGGCATCCCTGCTTTGGTACTGGGGTGGAGGGGTGCTTGCCTTCTAGACATGGTACACATTGAATACACAATGCACGTGATGTCTGATTTTGACATTGCACTGCCTTCACATTTCCTGGCACACACCATGGAGTGCTTGTAGATGTAGGTAGTGAGTGGCGTACACATTTTCTGCACTGCTTAGACCCACTTCCATGCAAACTGCCACCTTCCAACAGGTCTGATCACAGAAGCTATTCTAAGTAGACCCAGCATGCATGCAAGGTCATATGTTGTGTGTCACATGTCTGCCAGATGCCTTTGCTGTCGGTGTGTGTGTGTGTGTTGTGTGCTTCTGACATGTGTACTGACCTTTTCCTCTCTATTTTTCAGGTGATGACGCAATGGATGCAGAGGATGGTGTTGTCATGCCAGACACAGGGTTGGTAAGACCACATCAACCCGGCACTAATGGGGGTCGTGGGGTGGTAGGCCACGAAAACCCCCAAGTGCTGCAGTCCATCCTGTCTCTGGCTGCCTATGAGTCCAGCCTTGATGACGACTCTGACGTCCATGTTGAGTTGGATGACCATCAAGTCCATGTGTCAGGGGTGAGTGATTCTGATGTGGACACTCCTCTGTCCGCGACCCCTGCACTGAGGGATCAGACAGTCTTGGTTCCTCCGCCCGTTGTGGATCGGGACGCAGGGTCACCCTCCACACCAGTCACTGATGTGCCTGGGACATCACGTAGACGGGGGCATGTAGTCGTGCAGCCGCAGGCGGTGCCAACACAGCGAGGACCCCCGGTCCTTGGGTCCCGCAGGGGTCAAGCCCGGCAACGCGGTCGCCGCGCGCAACCGCTGTATACTGAGTGGGAGCAAGACATGACTGCCAATTCAGAACGGCAGGGGGCAGCAATGGAGAACATTGCTGACAGCATGGAGCGTGTGGCCCGATCTGTGCTCCCCCCTGCTAGGCAGGTGCTTCTCCAGCAGCAGGCGGCACGGTCCACGGCCCGCTCACTCAGGCTGGGCATGGCGGCCTCAGACAGGGCACGCCAGGCTGAAATGTCGTCTCTGCGTCAAGCAATTGCTGCTCACGCAGAGGCGCACATGGATGCCCTGAGGGAGGAGTATGCCTCCCTCAGATCCACTCTGGGTGTCCTTATGATGTCCCAGAGGCAGCAGGCAGAGGAGAGGTTTGCACAGCTTGAGCGCACCATCTCGGCTGAGCTACAGGCTTGCCGGGAGGTGCAGCGGTTGTCCAGCCAGGCCTTGCAGGAGGAACTCAGTGTTACACGTGCTACCTTGCAAGAGGAAGCACGTGTATCACGTGAGGTCCTGCATGCAGACCTATGTAACATCGCCACACAGAACCAGGCTCACCTGTCCGGCAGACTTGCTGCCGACGAGGGGCAAGCTGCGGCTAGGCGTGGCCAGGCTACTGTGCCACGTCCTCCTTATCAGGATGAGCCAGACTCGGACGACCAACTATCTCCCACATAGGTCGTGCTGTGCAGGCGTTGAGCCCATGGAGGTATTTTTTTTTGGCTCAGCATCATCGCATGTGGATGTTGAGCAGCACCCTGTACCTCCCCCCTCCTGGGTGCCTCCCCTCCCCCCCGGGTCGTATGTGGCCATTTTTGATTTTTCTTTTAGTTTAGTTAGTTAAGTTTCTGTTTGATAGTTAGTTTAAATAGGTAATGTAGGTTTTCCATAGTTAGTGTAATTAGTTAATAGTTGAGTTAGTTTAAAATTTGTAGTCTATTGTGCTTACATGTGACAGTGCGGTGCCTTGTGGTTTTTGAAGGCATCCACTGTCTGTTCCAGCTGGGCCCTTCATGGTTGTCTTGTGTATGTGTTTGCTGCTTGGGTTCCTTGACTCACATATGCCACTCCTGCCTCCCTTATCCATGGGCTCGCAAGGATGGTTCGGTGTAACAGCATTTTACACAAGGGCTTTGGACTGTCATATCTGTGGCATGTCTGGTGCTTTTTGACTTGTGTTGACACCCCTAGTGGGGATGATTTAGGTGTAATTGTCCACTGTTCAGCTTTTGATAGATGGGGCGTGTCATGATTAATGTGGACATTGATTGCTATGCATTGTGTATTATGTTTCATATCTTTCCTGTACACGTGCTTGTTGCAAATCATGCTGTAGATAGTGTTCCACATTTTGGAGGTGAAAGACGGACTGATGGTGTGATTTGTGATGTGACTCTCTGACATGGTCAAGTAATGAGATGCATGATGAGACACACACAGATCACTTTGATGCATTAATCATGTGTTTCATGCACTTTCTGCAGGGGGATGAGGCACCAGAGCACCTTTGCCAGCAGACATGGCCCATTGGACAACGTAATTCCTGACCCGTTTGTTGGTGACCACATGCACATGTGTGCACATGCAGAGCCACAGTGATTGCAGACCCACATCCTAGAACTGCTGACATGTTCCAAGGAACTCCAGGCAAGGTGAGCATCACAGGGGGGCCACTAGACAGCAAAGCTTGCACCAGGCGAGTTGCACGTGCAGGCTTAGTCACATCACTGAGGGTGAGCTTAGACAAATATTGGTGTTGAAGCACACAATGCAGCTCAGATGTGTTTGTGGACTGATGGCTGTTGATAGTAGGGTTGTCTGGGACACATGCGGGGGCAGTGGCACATACCCTGCGGTACACCAAGGTTCATTGAGGCACTTGTATCAACCATGTAGCCTTCCAAGACATGGAAAGGGGCAGCTCACAGGGACATACAGCAAGGGACATACTTGGGTGCAGTGCATGTCTATTCCACGTACTTCATGATAAATGCACTGGCAACTTTGTTTTGGTCATGGTGGTACGCAACTTGCTCTGTAGTCATGGCTTGCCATATGGGTCTGTCTGCTTACCCAGGGAACATTGCATGTTGTGTGAATTGTGACACATTGGTGTTCCATTTGCCACGCACCCACCAGCGGCTGACTTACTGCATTAACTGTGAATGACCCGTCACAGGGGTGATGTTATATATGGGTACGAAGCATGGAGCACAGATTGTCTGTTTGTAGAGTTGTATGTTGTTATGGGGCATGTTTTGTGTTGTGTTTTTGTGTAATTGGCATTTACAGGTTGCTGACTGTGTCTCTCTTTGCAGCATTGCAGTGCTCCTGTAACCGGACCTGAGAGTGCGCAGGCAGGAGGCCAGCACTCAAAACCAGAGCTAAGTGTCTTGTTGTATTTTCTTACAAACTGCCCTGCATAGGCTTGCTGGGGAGTGTACTGATGCATGGATGTATGTGTGGTCCTATTTGGTATGTTTTTTACCCTAATCACCCGTGATCCTATGCAATTTCGAAACCTGTACCCTCTACCCGGTGTTCCTGCTTCCCATGCCTATCCAAGCGATGTTTCCTGACCCTCTTTCCCCACTGGGGTTGCGGATGCCTGTGTAAGCCCCGAACTTGCAGGCGCCAAAACCCTAGAGGGGGTGGTTGGTTCGTACCACTCCTGAGCCTGGACTACAGAAGGCCATGACAATGATGTCCAAGTTTGTTTGGATTGTGCATGTGTTCATGCAGGTTGTACATTTTCGTGCATTCCCTGGTTTCATGTGTCATTCCTACTCCCCTCACCTGCCACGCATTCCAGTCATCCAGTGTGTCTACACCTGTCCCGACTGCATATCCCTGAACCTCTTTCCCCACCAGGATCTCAGGGGCCTGTGTGAGTTTGACCTTGCAGGCACCCGGGACATGGTGTGGGTGGTTGTTTCATGAGACTCCCGCGCCTGTACAGGGGATCTGTGACAGTACACATCCATTCATGGTGCATCATCCTATGTCATGTACCACACATGTCTCACATCCTGTCGTGACATTGTTTTGCTGTGCTACCTTGGTTGTTGCATCATAGTGGTAGTACTTGGCCTTTGAGACGTACTGCTATGTCAAGTCATCTACTGGAGGGTGTTTGGGTTCCTTTTCATGCCTTGGATTATGTGATTTTGGAAATGAGTGTGGATTCTGAGGGTTTAGGCATCTCTTTACACACAAGGTGGGAGATGGACACGAAGGGTAAAGGTGATCCTGTGGCCAGGTGGGAATGAGGGTTGGAGGCTCCATGACCCAGGTGCAGTTGTTCAGTGGGTCATGGTCATTTGCGAGGGGGGGGGTTGTTGTTGATAGTTGCGTTGCCCTGCAGTGTGATGGGAACTCTGACATTGTAATGTTGTTGTCCTATGTACATGTTGTGTTCTGCTGATCAATGCCTGTTCATGTGTTGTGTTTTCCTTTCAGGTGCGAGGGGATAGTAGTGGTTTGACATGCTGGGGTGTACACATGGTGGATGTTCACATGTGATGTGTAGGGAACACTGATGGTCACTTGAGTGCACATGCATATGTGGAGTGCATGTCCTTGCAGAACCACACACTTGCACTCGGATGCACTCCATGTCCTCCCACCCTTGCATATCCACGTGTACACTGTTTGCCTTCTGGTGCCCACTGTGTCCCGCCAGCACATGTTCTGTGACCGATTATGGTTCGAGTACATGCCTAATTTGATTTTTGATGTAGTCTGTCACTTAGATGTGATGCTCAGGGTGTGCATCACACGCAATGGCTGTTCACTGTGCTGTGCGCTGAGCAGTGTGATGCAGGAGTAGGACATTGCACACATGAGCTGCAGTGTTCATTTTGCAATGCATCATGTGCATATAGCCAGGCATTCATTGTGATGTTACGTCTACGACTGTTGTAATGCATTAGGAATCGACTTATTTTTGGTGGGACATTTTGTTGGTCTGTCATTTCATCGGATTCCGGGTCAGGCATCATTGTCCGATGCCACTGTACATTTAGGACATGGAAATGTGTACCTTATCGTTACTGGGTCGGTGTATGGGTATTGCTTGCCATGTCATGTTGATGTTTGGGAGGGTTTGACTGACATGACAGTGATGGCCATGGCCTGTTTTGCAGGTGTGTGTGATGCACACCTTGCATGTCCAGGTCATCCGCTTCTCAGAGCAACTAGCTGGGGGTAGGTTTCTCTCCGCAGCAGGGCCCTCCCCCTCGAACAGACTTCCTGACTTGAACTTCTCCAGTTCTGGAAGCACCTCAAGACCTTCCTCTTTGCTTCTGCTTACTCTCTGCCTCTCCCTTGCAGAATTGTTCACTGGAACTGCACAGGAGCTGCAACTGGGCCACTCTCACCAACCTCGGTCCCTGGCCCAGCCACTGTCCACTTGCACTGCCACCCTGGCAACCCCTGCACTGCAGTACTGTCTCTCTATCCCTACAGCCCTCCCTTCCCAGCACTCGTCTGCACTTACCTTAGCAGTTGCCACCAGGCGACCTATGTAAAATTTTTTGGCCTACTTCCCCTGTACTGGACTCCCCCCCACCCTTGCACTTTTCCCTTCCCCCTACCCCTGCACTTGCACAATCACAATGACACCTGGCCTAGTAGTACCATTCTCTGTGTTCCCTTGTCCCCCCCCCCCTGCCTCATTGTGCCTTGTAATACTTGTGTATGGCTCATGTCATGTCACATGTCATGTGTGCATTTTGGTTGCACAGGATAGCTTGTGTTTAAGTAGCTAGGGATGCAGACGATGTGACACTTCCATGGCAACTATCTCAGGGTGGTAGGGTTGTGACTGTTGACTGTCACTTTGTCATCATCGATTGTCACCTGGTATGTGCCAGGCCTGTGTGCACTCCGCAGGGGTTGGAGTTTAGGTGAAAAATGTGGCCACAAGCTGGGTCCGGGCTACCTCGCCACGTGCCCTGTCCCCTCCCATGGGCAGCGCCTGTGCCTGTGGTTGGGGATGTGGGGGCACCACCATGTCCACCGGGACGCCCTGCCGTGTTGCAACATTGTGCAGGACACATGCTGCCACAATGATCCTGCACACAACTGCTGGTGCATAGAGTAGTTGCCCACCAGAGCGGTCAAGGGAGCGGAAACGTGACTTGAGCACTCCGAATGTGCGCTCCACTATGCCCCTGGTTGCAATATGGGCAGCGTTGTATCTTACCTGGGGTGGTGTGGTGGGGTTCCGGATTGGCGTCATCATGTGGTTGCTCAGAGGGTAGGCACTGTCCCCTGGGGAGGTGATAATTGTTCAGATTATTAGGGTTGGTATATTTGTCTGTGTGTGACTTGCATGCATGTGCAAGGGCATTTGTACTCACCTAGAAGCCATGTGTCGCCATGCTGCCCAGCTTCCAGGGCCCGGCTCAGGGCGGACATTCTGTATATGAAACTGTCATGGGTGGAGCCAGGGTAGTTTGCATACACAGAGGTGATGATTCCCTTTGCATCGCATACCACCTGTACATTGATGGAATGCCAGTGCTTGCGGTTTCGGTAGATGTGCTCAGTGGCCCTAGGTGGACGTAGGGCCACATGGGTGCAATCTATGGCACCGAGCACTTTGGGGAAGTGTGCCACCCTGAAAAAATCCAGGACAACGGCCTGCCTTTCTGCGGGTGTTCTGGGCATGTATATGTGCCTGCGGACTGAGGGGTGCGCTGTCATGATTGCCAGTACCTGGTGTAGGCAGCGTGACTGCGTGGCCTGTGAGACCCCCCCCACTATGGCAGTGGTCCGCTGAAACGACCCAGTGGCCAAGAAATGCAAGACTTCTCCAAGGGGCTCAATGCTTGGGAGCAAAGGGTGGGGGATGTGAGGTCATCTTCCCACTCCCTGACCAGGTCTAGGATGATATGGGGTGGAAACCTATACCTGCCGTAGACCTGGTCGTCAGGCATCCCAAAAAGGCCTGTCCATGGTGCAAAAATGCGTGCCCTGGCTATTCTCCTCCTCCTGCGGTGTCCCACAATCACTGCAGCAACAAATGGGGCATTCATCGTCGCTGTATATACGCGTTTGTTGTTTGCGCGCACTTTTATGCTGTGCGCGGGCGCGGGACGCCTCCGTGTGGGCGGACTCGTTGGTTTCCCGTATTCGGGTGTCATCGCGTGTGATCGGAGGGGAGCGAGCGTACACGCGATTGGCCTGGGTACGTGTGTTTCGGGGTGCGCGGGTAGTTCCACACGCGATTGGCCTGGGTACGTGTGTTTCGGGGTGCGCGGGAAGTTCCACACGCCATTGCCCTGGGTACGTGTGTTTCGGGGTGCGCGGGTAGTTCCACACGCGATTGGCCTGGGTACGTGTGTTTCGGGGTGCGCGGGTAGTTCCACACGCGATTGGCCAGGGTACGTGTGTTTCGGGGTCCCGTGAACTTTCACACGCGATTGGTTGGGATCCACGTGTGTACTGTCATCACGTGCAATGAGGGATACTCCCTCGCACGTCACGTCACAGACGCGCTCACGCGCTGAGGGCCTTTGGTCCAATGAAAATGCGTATGCGTGCAGTCGCGCTTATGCGCTAAGGGCCTTTCCTTGAATTACACGCTGACGTGCAGAATTTTCACGTGCCAAATCACTCCGTATCAAGCTGGCCACGCGTAAGCACACGGAAGACCACGCTCCTGCCCAGAAGGCCGAACTACTGCCCCCCAGAGCCCCGAGCACGCTCCCACCTGCCATCTGCTGCTGCCTGACTGCCTGCTGCCCACGTGCCCTGCCATTTGCTGCCTGCACATCAGCCAGGGGTGCTGTTGGTGTGACCACCCCTGCTGGAACCAAAGACTCCCGACTGGGATTCCATCGCTCCACAGCCCAGCCCCAGGACCCAGTTGCCCACCCACTCCTGCCTCTGGGGTTGTCATGTCGGGGCAAACTCCATCTGTGACCCCTGACAACCCCCGGCCAGAGAGGCAGAGGGGCACCAGCTTCAGTGCCACCGAAGTTGGTGTCCTGGTGGAGCAAGTCCTGGGGCAGTATGATGCCCTCTTCGGAAGTTGCCGCGCCGACAAGGAAGGACGGACTCGGATCTGGACTGACATCGTGACTGCCATCAACGCAGAGGGGGTGGCAGTCCGCGACTTCCAACATGTCAAGAAGCGCTGGGAGGACTTCAGGTCCAGGACCCTGACCAAGGCCCGGCGCCTCTTGAAGGCAGCGGATGCCAAGGGGCGCCGGGGCCACTTGTCGGAAGAACAGATGAGGGTCCTGGAACACATATCCCCAGCGCTCCACGTCCAGGTCCTTGAGAGGCAGACCCGTCTGGAGTCGAGCGGTGAGTGTACATGCATCCTGATTGTGAGCAGTGCGTGTGGTGATTGTTCAGTAGTGTGCAGGTTGCACATCTGTTTGTATGGGGTCGAGTATGGGTGCGGGTGTACAGGGCCGTGGGGCTGACACATGCGAGGGCTGTAATGTGTGAGACATGGATGGTGCCTGTGTGTGTGGGCTTGCATGCCAAATGCAGTTGTGTGGGCACACAAGTTTGTATGAATGTGTATGTGAGTAGACATGTCCGTGATGTCACGCATGTATGTTGTTTTCAGCTGATTGTATCAGCGCTGTGTACATGTGCATGTGTGTGTATTTGACAAGGGTGCAACAGTGATGCAACATGGATGCATGTGACAGCGGTATGTGGAAGCCTGATGGGCAGATGTGACATGGATGCCCGTCTGAACACTGCGACACTTAGCAGAGGTGTACACATGCATGCAAGTGTGGTGGTGTGTGTACATGTGTGGTGCACTTCCTGTGTTGCATGTGATGTCTGGCTCACCTTTGGCTGCTGATGCTGTTGTATGTGTATGGATGGTGTTGGCAGTTGCAACATGGCTGTGGTATGGCTCGTGTGTGCAAGTTGTAATGACATGTGTGTTGGGGATTGTGATGACATGTCAGAGGTTTGCCAATGCCACTCATGTACAACAGTCATGTGTGTATGTGTACATTGTACAGTGCCCTGATGCCTGTGTTTTGTTTCTCCCTGTCTGCAGCGTCAACTGATGAAGAGGGCGGAGAAGGTGCTGTGGAGCACAGCGGCGGGGATCCCACCGCCAGCCGGAGACGCAAGGCCCGGCTCCCCTCCCAGGTTGTCATCTCGTCGGGGAGTGAGGAGTCCGGTGCCGCGTCCCAGGCCGCAGCTGCCGGGGGGAGGTCCAAGAGGCGGAGGTTGCAGTTGGACTCCTCGGCAGCAGAAGGGGCAGCTGGGACCCCACAGGGCCCAACGGGGGAAGATGGCACAGAGTCATCCAGGTTGGTGGGGGGTTTGGTGGAGGAGGAGGCCGTGCAAGCACCGGAGACGGGGTCTGGGGGTGGGGATCCCACTGGTGCTAGTGGTGCAGTGCAGGACCAGGGACAGGAGGAAGCACAGGCCGCCGCGGAGGTGCCTGTGTGCAATCCTGTCCCTGATCCTGTCCCTGCATCATCTTGCACCAGCAGGGATGCCCATGTCCAGACCAGTTTTCAGGCAGGGGATGAGCTGACGTCAACTGGCCTTCCTCTGCCTGCGGACGTGGCTATCCAGGCCCGGGTTGAGCCTGTCCTGGCTGGAGTGGCGTTGCGTCAACGGGCCATGCGAGGTGACCTGCAGTCTTTTCATGAAGAGACTGCAGGTCATCTCGAATGGCTCGTTGACCACGTCAGCCTGCTGGGACAGGTCACCCAGGCCGGATTCCTCCGTCTGATGGGGCTTGCCACGACCCCCTCCTCAGCTGGACCCCCTACGCGCCAGTCGTCCTCTGTGCCATCTTCCCACCCATCAGTCACCTGGGTGCCCTGTGGAGCTGCCTCTGACGGTGCGGCCAGGCTGGTGGAGGAGGCATCCCTGCCACAGTCGGGAGTCGGACGTCCAGCAGGGGTGGCCACGTCAACGACTGCACCCCAGCCGGCGGAGGATGTGCAGGCAGCAGGAGGCAGTGCAGGGGCAGAGGCACAGCAGCAGCAGCACCATGGTGGGAGCCATGAAGGCTTGGGGCCTTCGACATCGGAGGGGCAGGAATCGGCCGGAGGGCAGGAGGACCCAGGACAAAAAGTGTCTTCCGTGTGGCAGCGGTTGGGCCACGCCATAGATGCGGAGCGGCAGCGGGCGGAAGAGGCACGGCTCTCAATGGTCAGGGCGGAGAACTCCATGCAGAGGGCCCTGAGGCGGGTCGAGTGCCTCGAGGCAATCCGCAGGGCTTTGGAGGTGGACACGTCGACGGCCCTGCGGACCCTCGGGGCCATGGAGGAGGACCGCCTCCGGGACATTGAGGAGGAGTTCGATGATGCCCTGGCCCGGCACATCCAGAAGTGAGCCGTGGAACTAGCCCGCTGCCCTTGTACATAGTTATGTAGGTAGTGTTAAGTTTCATTTTTGTTTTTATTTCATTTGGACCTTTTGGACATTGGCCACATTTTTGTATATAGTTTTTTTTATTAGTTAGTGTAGTTAGTTAGGTTTCCTTTATTTTGTTGGGATGATGGACCCTGGCTTCTTGGATTGTACATAGTTGTGGACTTGTACATACTTTCTTTTTTAACATTATCCATGGATCAATGGCTTATAATATTTTTTTCACATTGGATTTTGTTTGGTGGACTTTGACTTTGTACTACATTACTTTGGATTTCTATATTCTTTAATTGTTTTTTTATTTTGAACGGACATGCTTCTTTTCATTTTTTTCCATTCACATTTCTGTTTATTCATTTTTGTTTTTATTCGTCTTTCCTTTAATACATTATTTATTTGTTGCACTTCAATGTGTGGTGTCTCATTGTTTTCATGCATTTCATGTTATGTGTTTTGAGAATCACTGACACCCATTGGGTGTATGTGAGGGACATGTGTTTGTTTTGGAACTTGCAATTGGTGTTCTGTGATGTAATTGCAGAATATGAGTGGGTGGATGCAATACTCGGGTGGGTGTTTTGCATTTGGGGGCTGACCATAGAGACCAGGGATCTGGACTGTGATGACATGTTGGGTGGGGAACATGAGTTGGACATGGGTGGGGGCCTGCTGGAGGGTGCCCCTGGATGCTGGGGGGTGAGGGTGCAGGGGGACATGTGTGGGGGCCTGGTGGAGGGTGCCCCTGCACTGCTGGGGGGTGGGGGTGGTGGGAGACATGTGTGGGGGCCTGGTGGAGGGTGCCCCTGGATGCTAGGGGGTGGGGGTGCAGGGGGACATGAGTGGGGGCCTGGTGGAGGGTGCCCCTGGATGCTGGGGGGTGGGGGTGCAGGGGGACATGAGTGGGGGCCTGGTGGAGGGTGCCCCTGCACTGCTGGGGGGTGGGGGTGGTGGGAGACATGAGTGGGGGCCTGGTGGAGGGTGCCCCTGGATGCTAGGGGGTGGGGGTGCAGGGGGACATGAGTGGGGGCCTGTTTGAGGCTGCCCCTGCACTGCTGGGGGGTGGGGGTGGGGGGAGACATGAGTGGGGGCCTGGTGGAGGGTGCCCCTGGATGCTAGGGGGTGGGGGTGCAGGGGGACATGAGTGGGGGCCTGGTGGAGGGTGCCCCTGGATGCTGGGGGTGGTGGGAGACATGAGTGGGGGCCTGGTGGAGGGTGCCCCTGGATGCTGGGGGGTGGGGGTGGTGGGAGACATGTGTGGGTGCCAGGTGGAGGGTGCCCCTGGATGCTAGGGGGTGGGGGTGCAGGGGGACATGAGTGGGGGCCTGGTGGAGGGTGCCCCTGGATGCTGGGGGGTGAGGGTGCAGGGGGACATGTGTGGGGGCCTGTTTGAGGCTGCCCCTGCACGGGTGGGGGGTGGGGGTGGGGGGAGACATGAGTGGGGGCCTGGTGGAGGGTGCCCCTGGATGCTAGGGGGTGGGGGTGCAGGGGGACATGAGTGGGGGCCTGTATGAGGCTGCCCCTGCACTGCTGGGGGGTGGGGGTGGGGGGAGACATGAGTGGGGGCCTGGTGGAGGGTGCCCCTGGATGCTAGGGGGTGGGGGTGCAGGGGGACATGAGTGGGGGCCTGGTGGAGGGTGCCCCTGCACTGCTGGGGGGTGGGGGTGGTGGGAGACATGAGTGGGGGCCTGGTGGAGGGTGCCCCTGGATGCTAGGGGGTGGGGGTGCAGGGGGACATGAGTGGGGGCCTGTTTGAGGCTGCCCCTGCACTCCTGGGGGGTGGGGGTGGGGGGAGACATGAGTGGGGGCCTGGTGGAGGGTGCCCCTGGATGCTAGGGGGTGGGGGTGCAGGGGGACAGAAGTGGGGGCCTGGTGGAGGGTGCCCCTGGATGCTGGGGGTGGTGGGAGACATGAGTGGGGGCCTGGTGGAGGGTGCCCCTGGATGCTAGGGGGTGGGGGTGCAGGGGGACATGAGTGGGGGCCTGGTGGAGGGTGCCCCTGGATGCTGGGGGGTGGGGGTGGTGGGAGACATGAGTGGGGGCCTGGTGGAGGGTGCCCCTGGATGCTAGGGGGTGGGGGTGCAGGGGGACATGAGTGGGGGCCTGTTTGAGGCTGCCCCTGCACTGCTGGGGGGTGGGGGTGGGGAGAGACATGGGTGGGGGCCTGCTGGAGGCTGCCCCTGGTGGCTGGGGGTGCAGGGGGACATGCGTTGGTGGGCAGTAGTGCTAGTTGATATGTGGGTTGGCTGGTGGGCATGGCCATGGTGGATGGGGTGCCTGCAGGACATGTGCTGGGTAGGCCCCTGTGGTGTGAGCCACCTGCAGGGGCCGTGGAGGGTGTAGAGGGTACACCTGGGAGGACCCACACGTGCAATTCACGTGTGCTGCTCCCCGCGCACCCCCGGAATACACGTACCCCGCTCAATCGCGTGTGGAACTTCCCGCGCACCCCTGGAATCCACGTACCCGGCCAAATCGCGTGTGGAACTTCCCGGGCACCCCTGGAATCCACGTACACGGCCAAATCGCGTGTGGAACTTCCCGCGCACCCCTGGAATCCACGTACCCGGCCAAATCGCGTGTGGAACTTCCCGCGCACCCCCGGAATACACGTACCCCGCTCTATCGCGTGTGTCACTTCCCGCGCACCCCTGAAATCCACGTACCCGGCCAAATCGCGTGTGGAACTTCCCGCGCACCCCCGAAATACACGTACCCCGCTCAATCGCGTGTGGAACTTCCCGCGCACCCCTGAAATCCACGTACCCGGCCAAATCGCGTGTGGAACTTCCCGCGCACCCCTGGAATCCACGTACCCGGCCAAATCGCGTGTGGAACTTCCCGCGCACCCCCGTAATACACGTACCCCGCTCATTCGCGTGTGTCACTTCCCGCGCACCCCCGAAATACACGTACCCCGCTCAATCGTGTGTGGAACTTCCCGCGCACCCCTGGAATCCACGTACACGGCCAAATCGCGTGTGGAACTTCCCGCGCACCCCTGGAATCCACGTACCCGGCCAAATCGCGTGTGGAACTTCCCGCGCACCCCTGGAATCCACGTACCCGGCCAAATCGCGTGTGGAACTTCCCGCGCACCCCCGTAATACACGTACCCCGCTCATTCGCGTGTGTCACTTACCGCGCACCCCCGTAATACACGTACCCCGCTCAATCGCGTGTGGAACTTACCGCGCACCCCTGGAATCCACGTACACGGCCAAATCGCGTGTGGAACTTCCCGCGCACCCCTGGAATCCACGTACCCGGCCAAATCGCGTGTGGAACTTCCCGCGCACCCCCGTAATACACGTACCCCGCTCATTCGCGTGTGTCACATCCCGCGCACCCCCGTAATACACGTACCCCGCTCAATCGCGTGTGGAACTTCCCGCGCACCCCTGGAATCCACGTACACGGCCAAATCGCGTGTGGAACTTCCCGCGCACCCCTGGAATCCACGTACCCGGCCAAATCGCATGTGGAACTTCGCGCGCACCCCTGGAATCCGCGTGCCCGGCCAAATCGCGTGTGGAACTTCCCGCGCACCCCCGAAATACACGTACCCCGCTCAATCGCGTGTGGAACTTCCCGCGCACCCCTGGAATCCACGTACACGGCCAAATCGCGTGTGGAACTTCCCGCGCACCCCTGGAATCCACGTACCCGGCCAAATCGCGTGTGGAACTTCCCGCGCACCCCTGGAATCCACGTGCCCGGCCAAATCGCGTGTGGAACTTCCCGCGCACCCCCGAAATACACGTACCCCGCTCAATCGCGTGTGGAACTTCCCGCGCACCCCTGGAATCCACGTACACGGCCAAATCGCGTGTGGAACTTCCCGCGCACCCCTGGAATCCACGTACCCGGCCAAATCGCGTGTGGAACTTCCCACGCACCCCTGGAATCCACGTACACGGCCAAATCGCGTGTGGAACTTCCCGCGCACCCCTGGAATCCACGTACCCGGCCAAATCGCGTGTGGGACTTCCCGCGCACCCCTGGAATCCACGTGCCCGGCCAAATCGCGTGTGGAACTTCCCGCGCACCCCCGAAATACACGTACCCCGCTCAATCGCGTGTGTCACTTCCCGCGCACCCCTGGAATCCACGTACCCGGCCAAATCGCGTGTGGAACTTCCCGCGCACCCCCGTAATACACGTACCCCGCTCATTCGCGTGTGTCACTTCCCGCGCACCCCCGAAATACACGTACCCCGCTCAATCGCGTGTGGAACTTCCCGCGCACCCCTGGAATCCACGTACACGGCCAAATCGCGTGTGGAACTTCCCGCGCACCCCTGGAATCCACGTACCCGGCCAAATCGCGTGTGGAACTTCCCGCGCACCCCTGGAATCCACGTGCCCGGCCAAATCGCGTGTGGAACTTCCCGCGCACCCCCGAAATACACGTACCCCGCTCAATCGCGTGTGGAACTTCCCGCGCACCCCTGGAATCCACGTACCCGGCCAAATCGCGTGTGGGACTTCCCGCGCACCCCTGGAATCCACGTGCCCGGCCAAATCGCGTGTGGAACTTCCCGCGCACCCCCGAAATACACGTACCCCACTCAATCGCGTGTGTCACTTCCCGCGCACCCCTGGAATCCACATACCCGGCCAAATCGCGTGTGGAACTTCCCGCGCACCCCCGTAATACACGTACCCCGCTCATTCGCGTGTGTCACTTCCCGCGCACCCCCGAAATACACGTACCCCGCTCAATCGCGTGTGGAACTTCCCGCGCACACCCGGAATACACGTACCCCGCTCAATCGCGTATTTTACTTCCCGCGGCGCCACTTTTTCGATGCGCTGGGACTCTACCGCCTGCCTTCGTGTGGCGGACGTGTTTCAGCTTGTGCGCGGCTTTGGCTGTGCGTGGGTTTGCCCTATTCCATTCCATGAATACGTGTGGTTCGTATGCGTGTGGGCGTTACCTCTGCTTCCGTGCAGTGCATCCCCAGTTACGCCCTTATTTTCGCGTGTTGTTCCCCATTCCGCGCGTTACGCCCCATGTCCCGCCCACTTTCTGCTGTGTGCGCTGAGGTTGTGCGCTTTCACTGTGCGCGTCGCGCACCGTCGCGCACGCCTTTCGCGATGTTGCAGTGACTTGTGCGCCATGCACGGGTTTGGCGCACATCCCGCGGTGAACACGCGCAGGGACTTCCATGAATCGCACGCGTGCGCGTGCGCCTGTTTTTTTCCGCTTGCGCCTGCTTGCGCCTGCTTGCGCCTACTTGCGCGTAGATTTTCGGCGCACGTTTGTTCCATGAATCGGCCCCTTAGTGTTTTTGCTCAGCCAGTTTCAAAGCCATTCTGACGGTCAAAATGTCAAATCCGGCTTCTCTTGTGTTTAAGGGGGGAAGGTGGGAGTGATATTGTATTGGAACTGTAATATTCCTGAGTACCTGCTCTCTCCTCCCATCTATTTAAATTGCCTATTGGTGGGTTGAGGGGTGTTGCAGGGGGAACCTCTAACAACAGTGCTATCTGTTCCAAACCAACCCAAAAGTATTATTTTCTGTGCTGCATTATTTTTGTGTTCATTACCTGATTCCCACTGCATTAAAGATATTATTCATTGTTCCTGTCACCCCATTGGTGATTGTTTTTACCCATTAAAAATATATCGTGATTTTAAATTCTGAACAAATAAATAAATCATTACCTTTACAACTAGCCGGATTCCTGGTTCAGTGTAACCCGGGGGTATTTTGAGAAGGGTGTGATATGAGTGGTATATCATTCAGAATATTAACCTAAATAAGGGTTTCAGTTGCGCACCACATGCTAGGCGAGACTTGGGTGTGTGCCTGATTGAAATCACTTACAACACTACAATATGCAGCTCAATGTGCCTACCCAAGTACACAAGGAGAAATAGGAGTGTGATGGCCATGTGCCCCCTGGGAAGCATAATGAGAGAGATACAATCTTCAGAAGCCACATATCCACTACAGCGCCATATACCCCAAAGTGCATTTCCTGTACTTCTTCTACCCTACAACTAAACTCTTAAAACATCAAAGCAAATTATGGCATTTTTCCTACACCAATCCTATCCCCAAAGTACATCAATGGTGTTCCTCCTATTGCCACCCATGGCTGAACAGTCCCCAAAATAAATCTCTGGCATATCTAGCACCCACCATAGCACAGAGAATTGCTGAATTGTATTCCCAGCAAATCTCTTAACTATTTATCCTAGTCCAGAAAAAACCTAACATCAGGTTTATATCTATTTTGGGTGGGTTGTGTTAAAGGGTGGTGCAGAATGAGCAACTCCTCGATCTTAGTGGTCACTGCTGTGAAGACAAAGCAAGCAGAGTGACTGGTCTTGCTGCCAGAACAGTCGAGGGATGGTGACATGAGACTTTGTCTGCTCAGATTTCTCAGAAATCTAACACATGTGGGGGTAGCCACCTAATCGAGTTCACACATATTATGACTTATATATGTAATATGTACTGATAAAATTGGTGGTATAAACAAAAAAATTTCCTCTGATTCATCCTAGTGATGTAATCTAGGGTCCCCTAACTAAAGCAATACAGATTATGTTGTGTTGGAACTTATTTTTTGTTAATACAAATAGAGCCAATGTTATGTGGTGCAGTCTTTTTAATGTTGCACTCCATTTTCTTGAATAAAACAGTTGAAATCAAAATACAGTGTTCTCATATACTGGAAAACAGAATAATTGAGGCATTAGTAGAGCATCAATCTCAAGTCTATACAATTTACTCAGAACAGGCAATGACCAAAAAGTGCAAATAACAAAATTGAGCAAATGACATCATCATTTACATGGTATAATTATTTTGCCAATAGCAGCAAGGCTGTGATTTTAGACAAAAAGTTAAACAAATTGTTATTCCATTTGGAGGGTCCTGTAGCATGAATGAAATAAAACAAAATGATGTTATATAAGTGAAATAGAGCACATTTGCATAGAATCTATGAATGACCAATCCTCATTGGTCATTCATAGATTCTATGCAAATGTGCTCTATTTCACTTATATAACATGAATGAAACAAAACGAAATGATGTCATATGAGTGAAATAGAGCACATTTGCATAGAATCTATGAATGACCATTCATTGGTCCCAAACGGGACACTTGGTTTCCTCTGCAGGCCTGCAGGCACATTAACAAGCCCTGATATCCTCCTCCAGAAACCCCCTATGGACATTTTGAATATAGGCCCTCTACATTATCATCTTAAGCACTCATGGTGGTGTCCAGACAGAGGTCTTCAGTATCCGGCGGCTTCAATCATTGCACACCCGATTCGAGTTGCGGTCACCATCTATCAAAGTAAAACAAAATGATCACACTAAGGATTCTTGTTGGATAAGTCGGGACACCATTTATTATCGTGTTGCAAGACGATAAACAGACAGCATTTCATCACCCCACCTCCCAAACCAACCCAGCCCACCTCCAATTCACCTTCCCCTTAAAATCCCTTCATAATCCATCATGGTCGGGCCCCTTGTGAAACATGCCTCTTCCATTTAACCTCTCCCACCCCCAGAACATAACAATAACACTCCTTGTACATTCCAAGAGTCCATCTTCTGTCTCCATGAATGGATAATCCAGGGAGGGCATTTTGGTCGGGGTATGTGGTATTGGTTGTAAAATTCACCTGTTTTAGAAATGTGAGTCTTGTCTCTCTTTTAACCTGAAATTGATCTGGTGAAATATGAACAATAGGGACTGAGCCCAGTGGAGGGATCCTCTGTAAAGTATGAGATCCAAGACAGCATGTAACTCTGAGGTACTGATTAGAGTAACAATTTGGGGATTGGGTGAAGCCCACAATTTAAAATGGACAGACACATGGATGTATAGTGAGAGCCCTTACTCTTGTCAGTACCATTCTACAGGTACCATCTGGTCATGAGGATGGAGAACAGCATCAGGGACATCTCACTGTCCCTGTGCCCTGTACACATGGAAAACTTAGGACATTGGCAATGGAGTTCCCTAACATCAGGGAAGAGCCCCAGTGATTTTGTGGAAGATTTGCAGACAGTAATGCAGTGTTGTAATCCATCGTGGGCTGATATGAATCAACTTGTGAGAATAGTAGTGCCACCATAGGTGAGGCAACAGTTAGTGGAATGAGTGAATTGGCCAATCGCAGATCCAGGCACAGGAGATGCCCTGGTGCAGGTGAGGGAAAGGATAGTGACGGCAGTTGCAAAGGTATGCCCTAGAAAGACTGATTATTCACAAATATAGAATTGCAAACAGAACAAAGGCAAATCTCCTGCTGATTGTTTAAACAGTCTGAAGGTGGTTTCCACACAGCAATCTGTCATTACAAACCCAAAGTAGTCAGCACAGGAGTTCATAGCAAACTCTTTTGTCATTACTGTAAGCAATTGAGACATTGGAAGTATGAATGCCCCTTTAGGCCACAGAGACTGTTTCTGCAAGTTAACATGATCCCCAATAACACCCAGATAGCCCAGCAGGTAGGATAGGTTCAAATGCAGGCAGCCCCTCAAGGGGATATAGCTTAGTTTCCAAATTGAAATGCTAACCCTTTGATCCCCAGGCACCAAGGTGAGCTACCAGAGATTTTGAGTTGGCTTTAACTACCGGAGGGAGGGGAGGAGGCTCTGGAAGCTCTTATAATTCCAGTCGATCAGGAAGGTCTATATGTTTAATGTTAGATGTACGGGGCAACAGTGTCATGTTTGGTGATACTGGAACAACTAGATATTTTCTGTGAATGAAGACTTTTCCTCGTGTTTCCATATTTGGAGAGACAGTGAGCGCGGCAGGTATATCCAACACCACTATTGTTCATAAAGTGACTGAGCCACTCACAGTCACTCTAGGACACATTATTGGTCAGCGCACATTCTTTTTAAGTCCCATATCACCTGTTAATCTGTTGGGAAGAGATGTGCTGTACACAATGAGGTGCACCATTTATTGTACCCTGGATGAGGTGTTTTTGAGTTTACTCTCTGACAAAGCTGTAGGAGTAATGGCAACCCTGAGGGAAGATCAGGAAGGGAAAAATATAGAGAGTAACAAGCAATTGTCCAAAAGTTAACAGGAATTGATTAATTCTGTACCAGATCATTTGTGGGCTACACATGACAATGAGGTGGGGCTATCTACACACGGCAGAACCCATAAAAACAAAAGGTAGATCTGTTTAAGAGCTTTCCCTACACTCCCCAGTATCCTTTACAGCCTGAGGCAGAGGCAGATATCACCTTAGTTATTGAATCATTGCTGTGATACTCCGATTTTTCCAGTGAAAAAGCCAGGATTTTATTATTTTTTTCAAGACTTAATGGCTGTTAATGCTATGGTGATACCTTCCTTCAGAGTGGTGCCAAATCCAGACATCATATTGGCCTACATTCCACCAGAGGCCACAAATTGTACTCTAGTGGATCTGTGCTCAGCTTTTTTCTCAGTCCCCATACACAAATACAGTCAGTATTTGCTTGCATTTTCACATAGGACTGTCCAGTACACGTGGGACCTGTTGCCTGAGGGGTATAGAGTCCCCAACCTTCTTTTCACAGCACCAGAAGAAAGATTTGGCAGGCAAATCAGTTCTGGTACAATACGTTGATGAATTATTGATTACCTCACCCTCATATGAAGCTTGCAAATAAGACACTAAGGTAAAAGCATTGGCAGGGTATACAGTCTCGAAGAAGAAGTTACAATTGTGAGCCAGTATACTACATTACCTGAGCCATGATATTATGAAAGGATATCAGCTCAGATCCTCTGCACAGAAAACACAGTTTACAAGATTCCCAAGCCCCAAACCATGACACAGATGCAAGGCTTTTTGGGGACATCGGTTCATGCCAGATAATGGGATATGCAGAAATTGTTAAGCCACTCCAGACACATACACCCATTAATACTGAGGAACCACTGCAATGGACACTGGAGACAGAGGAGGCTTTTATTAATATCAAACAGCAATTGGCAGAAGCACCCTCTTTAGGATTGCCCATTTACAAGAAAGGACTCACTGTATACTGTCATGAGAGGAATGCGTTTGTCCTGGATGTCCTTGCTCAGAAACATGGGATTCATCCTAGATGCATAACTGATTATAGAAATGAATTGGACCCAGTTGCAGCTGGGATGCAGTGGCAGCTGCTGCATTGGCAGTGCAACAAAGTGGGACTATCTTACTGGGGTTCCCCTTGGAGGTGGCTGCGCCACGTGCTGTAGTTTCTTTGCTATTGAAGACAAAGACCCAACACATGTCTGTATCGAGAGTCAGTAAATATGAGATGCTTTTGTTGAATTTATCCAATATCACCCTGAATAGATGCTCTGATTTTGATTCCAGCATCCCTCTTGCCTAAACCAAAGGAGGGAGAGCCACATGACTGCACCCCTCATGAATGTGTGTCGGTAACTGACTGTGTCGGTTACTGACTGTCTGGTGATTGCCTGATCCAAACCTCGAATATTTCATGGATGGATTGTGTTTTAGAAATCAAAATGGCCAGGTGGTACCCGGTTATGTTGTATGTGCCCATGGGGGGAGGTGGTGGATAGTGGAACATTGCCCAAGATGATGTCAGCACAGGTGGCAGAACTGGTGGCCCTCACAAGGCTTGTCAGTTGGCAGCTCATTAGTCTGAAACTATTTATATAGTTTCACGTTACACATTTGGCGTAACCCATGACTTTGCTGAGCTCTAGAAGCAGAGAGGCATCTTGACTTCAACCGGCAAACCAATAAAAAATAGTCAACATGTACTGTCCGTTTTGGATGCTATAATGATGTTTGAATGGAGTGTGATCATGAAATGTGCTGCTCATCAGGCACTGGATGATCCTATTATTTATGATAATGATTTTGCTGATAGAACCACAACATTGTCAGCTACATTAGAGGCACTTAATGTATACATTCTGGTGATTAAAACGGTGCAGGAAAACGTTGGCGGATATTACATTCATACAGAAAAATGCCTCTTCTAACGAAAATGATAATTGGATTAAAAAAGGTTGCCGGATGCATGAAGACTCTCTGTGGCAAGATGAGCAGGCTTGGTTATTGGTTCCAGAAATACTAGTGTCACGTTGATGAGGATATATCATTGATATGCACATGTTGAGATAAATGGAATAACAAGGCTGGAGGGACGCTGGTGGTTAGCAACTGAGTTTGCCCCTATGGCCCAAGAATATTGTCAGAGTTGTGTTATTTGCCTGCAGAATAACATGTAGAAAAGTGTGCTAATCTGACCGGTGGAATCCCTTCCTCCTTCTGGCCCATATATTGGATTACAGATTCACGTTCTTCAATTGCCAAAGTACTATCAGTGGCAGTGCCTGCTGGTGGTAGTGGATGTGTTCTCTGGGTGGTTGTAAATCTACCCTTGTAGGAAAGCAGATGCAGTGACATTTGCAAAAATATGGATTTGTGAGTTTGTGCCTAGATTTGGAATACCAGTCTGCATTAACCGTAATCTGGGAACACATTTTGTTAACAATATTATCAAAACTCTATTGTCATCATAACTTGCATTTCCCTCATCACCCCCTATCGGCAAGAGCCTTGGAGAGATGAAACTGGGTTTTGACGAATAAATTGTCCAAAAGGTGTCAGGAGACAGTATTAAAATGGCCAGAAGCCCTTGCACTGGTTTTGTTTAGTATGTGAAGTACCCAGAATAGGAAAACTTGGTTGAGTTCTTACGAAGTCCTAGACAGATGACCCATGAGACTACCTGTATCACCACTTGTGAAAATTGTAATTGCTAATTTGCAGTTGTCAGGTGATTGTTGGAATATGTCAAGACATTAAGGTCTTCTGTCAGACTCGTTTATAATCAGGTTCAGGCAGCACTGCAAATGATACCAGACAATCCTGGTAATTTATTGTAGCCTGGTGACGGTGTCCTGATAAAGATTCATCAAAGAAAGACACCTTTAGCCCCCAGGTGAATGGGGCCATTTTGGCTGTTACTCACATATAACTCAGCTTTAAAGGTTCAGGGGCCAAAGTCCCTGCAGGGAAGCTTCTATGACTTTTATGATTTGGTTATCCGTGCTGGTTTACACTAATCTAGTTGTAGGAGGACAGGACTCTATTGTGCAGATTATTTTGGCTATAAAGAATTTAACTAACATTGTGACATTGGCTTATATTGCAGCCTCGCTGTGGTATAAAAAGTGATGGATAGTGCACTGGCAAGGGGGAACTTGTGTGACCTGAACAGAGCCTGGGATTTCGGAGTGGATCTCTGATTGGGATTAATACCACGGCCAGCTGAATGGCAAGTGAGGTTAGTTCCATATCCCTGTGGGGCTCTACCAAATTGGATGAATGATGAGGACTATTTAAAAGCCCTCAGTTCTAAAGTGCAACAGCCCACAGTGAGACCCGAAACTAATCTTAGAGATTGAGGCATAAGTATCACAACTATCATACCTACTACTATCACTGGAAAACCAACATGTTTTTTATACCCAGACCTTCCCATATCTCTGATTTGATATATTATTGCCATTCTGTAATTGTAACAAGGAGGAGGAACAAGATGATTTTCAAACTGCTCTATTGGTACAAGCAGTGGACAGGAACCACTGTGGTGACGGCCCAGAGAGAACTTGGTGGTAATGGAAGTACGGTGCCAGACCTAGTAAATCTGACCATGGCCATACACCAAGTGGTGGTGCCAGGGTGCTATTAATTAGAGGATCTTAGTGCTCAAAGTCTACTGATGCACAGTGTCTGTTTTCAGGAAATCTAGATAACTGCATATTTATGATAATTCAACATTTATAATCTCCAGAGATGGATATAGGGGAATTGTTTCGGAAAACAGAGATGTAAAATCAATGGTTGTGGTACTATACGATGTCAAATTGGACAGGTCGGACTATGATATATAGTAATAAATGCAACTGTAGCTACAGTATTGTTTACAGTCCCTTTGTTTGCTTTTCAGTTGACCGCCCAGTATCCTAACTGCAATAAGTGGGCTGGAATCTGGTTGGCACAACAGCAAGATGAGTTGTTTAAAGGATGACAAAAAGGGAAGTACCCAATAAAATGTGGAGTGGTGATAAAACTGCACTTGCAACTTGGGGGATACACAAAGGATCACATTTAGGTGGTCGTGTTGACTGGCTTGAGAAAGCCACTGGACTCATATCTGAGGCAAAGTTTAAAAGTTGTGAGGCACATATCTGTGGACTGCACGTCATTGGCACCATCAGTCAACTTACCAAAAGAGCTCTCCAAAAACTGATGGATGGGATGCTCGAAGCAGGAAGAAATCTGGAATGAGACATGGTGTGTAAAGAAGTTCAAAGCTACCTGAATAATCCAGTGTTATCAATCAGAGAAGATGTGCTACACAATAGCTGGTTGAGACTGCTGAAGAATTACTCTTGGATACCCGAATATTTATAGCAATGGAAACATTTCTGGAAGTACAGTGGCTGGTACTGCGAGGAGAAAGAGTGTTCATTTACAGCCCACGGATCAATAACATGACTGTGGAAACTGGCAAGCAGAATACTTCCCGGTCCATGGGCAGGATGCAACTGGGAGTGGGTGACCCATTAGGAAGTATGGGAAGTCAAGCCACCTTATAATGCCTCTTGATACCTGATCTCTGCCCCATGGACGACCCCTTATATGTGGTTTAGTCTTGGTTCAAATTGGAAATGATGGCCTTTGCAGCCGCCATAATTGCAGTGTTTGAGTAAATTGTGAGATTGACAGATTGCACTGGGTGGAAATAGAGTGCACTGGGAAGGCGAGGGAGCTGGTTACAGTTTAGTGGGAAGAAGGTTGTTTTGTGGGAAAGGCTCATTGTGTAGAGTTAGTGGCTTCTCCAGAGTCAGATGTGTATTTTACGGTTCATACAGATACTAAGAAGTTCACTCTCATCTTGGCCAGCTACTGAGAGGAAGATTTTAAAGGTGCAAGTTGAATTTTTGGAAGGGTGGCCTAAGTTAGTGCCTCACAGGTTTCAGCGTCTTCAGGAAGTGGAGGAAGCAGTAAGGCATGTGGTCGATGTAACAAAGAGTTTGCAGGTACTGGAGACAGCGTCCAACAGAAAATCATGCATTAGAGGTAGCTCATCATACGGCCACTACATGCACTCAGGAAAATGTTTAATGTGCAGTGAATCAAGTCATGTCTGAGCAACCTTGCACTTTTCAAATCCATTTCATTCTGTGCTGCATCAAGTGATTATTAATCTTGTAAGGGTCCATTGTAATACTGTGATGACTCGCTCCTGCTGGATCTGCAGATCCAATATGGTGGTGAAATATATTTATTTTCCCAAAATCACACTTCAATGGCATGAATCACCCCCAAAGCACCCATTACGTCTTTGCTTCATTCACCACCTGTAGCCTCCGATATACCAACGACACTTCCCGCTGCTACCTACGTTTCCTTTTTTCTTTTGCATCTCGAATATTTGGATCCTCAAATACCACAGATTTGCCATTTTAAAATGAACTAAGCTTTTACCACGCATTTCCCAGAAATTCAATACAAACTTAAAACTGACATGTCCAATGTTTGAAACACTATTAAATGCTTTCAGATGTATAAATACGCACATCCGATAAAGCACTACTAAGACTCATATAAACATTTTGTGTGTTATTCTGATATTGTCTATTAGTGTAGAGGCAGTGCTTTCTTTGCTTCCTGCTCTTTTGAATATCGGAAAAGGTCATATTCTTAAATGTAAAGGAAATAGATCGCCACTGGCCTGGTATGTGTGCAACATTGCTTTCTGTCAGACAACGAGGAGACACATCTTCTGACTCAGTGGCCTAGGTTGAAGCACCAGTCTTCCCTTCTGAACCATGTTCTAAGATTTTATCCACTTTCCTCACACTGCATGGACCATTTTCAAGGTATAGTCTGGGCTGACTCAAACATCCTATTGGATTGTTCTGTGTTCCCTTTGCAAAATACAAATATCTTGAGGTTTGTTAAAAGCTCAGTCCAACTATGGCTCTTCGTCAATGTCCCTCAATTTGACTTTGGGACACACAATATTGTATTGCACTGAAATTTATAGAGCGCTAAGAAGACCAAAAAGGCTGCAAGGCGCTAATATGTCAGCAGATTGGTATGTTCACCCATTCCAACACCACCAGCATCATAGACACCTTTTTCCCACACCATCCATCTCGGCATCTGCATCTTTAGCTACTGAAATCCAAACATAGACGAACCAAAGAGGGAGGCAGTCTGAAGATTTCTTACCAGAAATAGCATATCTCATCCACTTAATTGACTGAAACCTGATCATGAACATTTAATGCAAATGTTGTTGTGTCCCCCATCATGGATTGATGTTATCTTCATATTGTCTTTAAAAATATGAATTGTATGTCTTTCCATGTCTTGAAAAAGCAAATGTGTCATAAGCTGATCATTGTTTAACATGATTAATATGAGCAGACACATATGTATAGCTAAATAGTGGTAGCAATACATTATTGCTCTGTGTGTATCGCTTAGTTCGACCTCTTCAGAAGTATTGAACTTCTAACAAATCTTTCCTCTCTGTTAGCCTGAAGATTGCCTCGTATTCCTACACACAAATATATTTGAGCTCCAAGAAAATAGGCCTATTACACATTACATTTTCAATACTTGTTTAAAATTCCTTTATAATATATTTTCAGTCTTCCTGATTCATGACAAATCAGTATGTAAAGAGTTCATCCTGGGGACAATGACACTTTAATAAGCTTTCAGCCTGTAAAAATAATGTGGTCTCAATCCACCTTGTTAGACAAAACGTGGAGCTATTTAAAACATAGCATCATCCATCTGCTAACAATGTACACTGGATCTGCCCTCCATCTTGGATCGCTCCAATAGGCTGTGCCAATCTCGAAGGCAACCAGACATTGTGAAAAGGCAACAGGCTCATTGGAGAGCCATCACTGCGCCCTGTTAACATTACAAAAAAATACACAACACCCATCCTTATGTCTGCAACTTGGAATCATAGACTCTCAGACAGTAACAAAGTACTCTCAATGCTTATTTTTTATATGTATAGTGTTTTTGAACAACACTGTAATGTGAAACTCTTTACCACATGCCAGACCTATGTGAAGAATTTCCAGACTTTGTCATTGACCAGATAACCTCGCCTTGCTCTCCTCAAAAAGCCTTTGTCCAACCTCTTTCCCAATGAACATAACAACCTAGTAGATTCCTCTTAAGCAGCAAATCCTGCAAGGGGGAGTTTAAGTGTAGCTTTGCTCCTTTCTGTCCACTTGTCAGTGTCTCTTTCACCTAACACCCGTACATAAAATATGCAGCACATACTTGGCATGATAAATAACAGTCTCAAGAAATACTCATATACTCCTACAGTAAGTAATACATCTTGTGCCCTTAGCGGACGCACATTGGAATATTTACAGTGTCAAGGTAACTTAAATCTGGGACTCTGTAATTCAGCACTCTGACTGCAATGACCCCTTTTATTCCAAGGGCTTTACCCTGAAATCGTTCGGCAAAGGGACAAAGCCTGTTGTAGAGCTACCAACCTGCAGAGAAATACACATGAACTATACATACATCCACCATCGTACCAACAGAACATAAGCACATACAATGGAATCAAACCATAATCCATCTTTCATATTAACAATAAACAAAGGTGTATTTTCCACATCAAAATCAGCAAAAACTGTGATGAACTAGTTATATCTAACAACAATCAATACAAGCGTTGAACTTCTAGAATGACAAGTAATTGATTGACCACTTCCAATTTCTCTTCATCCATTTCTTTCAACAGGATTCTCTTTTTCATGTAAGGTTCAGAGTATGGCAATGTTTTGTAACAGATAGTCTCTTCTATGCTTGTATATATTTCATTTGAACTGATTCCCTATCCTATTGATTTCATCCTTCATGTCCCTCACATTAGCTTTCAGTTTGTATATATTCTTCACCAAAGTCTTTAAAGATGCAGCAATTTCATGAATCAACAATGACTTCTTTCAGTTATTCAATGCATGCCTTGCTCCTCTGTGTTAGTTTCAGTGTTTCTCTACACTGCATGGGGGAGCACATTCACAGGCATTTCCAATAAAGAAATTGATTTTTCAGTTCTTACAAATTAATTCTTTGATTTCTGCATATATTAATGGTATTTAAACAAGTATGTGTACTCTAATCTACATGCTCCTACTTGTCATACCATCTCTAAAAATGACCTCTTAACTGATAATCTCCATACACCTATTCATTGTAACTCTCCTTTATTGGATCAAATTAATAAAAGCATGGATTAAAGTGAAGTTTTCATTTTCACCTGTGGAACATTGTTTGATACCAACTACCTAATTTACTAAGAATTTGGAGCACCCTTGTGCTACAGATTATTCTCAAATTCACTGGTATTCGATGTTGATGTCTATGCTAAATGGGGCTTCTGAACTAAATGGTTTACTACTCAATCACTGAATTACTCACACTTCTGCTATATTTGGGTTACACTTAACCTTGCATATTTTTGTAGAGATTTGGCTAATTTAGTTTAGTTAGACAGATTTGCATTTGTGTATAAGGCAGTTGATTCTGGGGCTCTTCAGCAGTCACTGGGAATCGTCCAGAGCTGGAGGAGTCTAACCTGTGTTGCTGTGTCTTCGAGTGCTGAAGGGGCTTTAGGCATTGTTTTCAAGGTTCATTGTAGACATTGCTGAATAGAATGTAATTTTATTTTGAATTTTTTGCAAACATCTTTACAAGAGTATCTGTTTTTCATTGAAAACAGCCTGCTATGTATGCCTCTGTAAGAAATTTTGCTTGCATATTTTCTGCAGCAGGGTCTTCATTGAACTCATGCTGAAAGGGTTATTTGATTTCCTTTAATAATGTATCAGTGTTCTTTGATAGAGGCAAGGCCTTAGTGACGGGATGATTGGCTATGTGATGCAACACACCCCTTTTCCTGCTGGGGGAAGAATTAGTGCTAAACACAAGCTCACACACTACTTGTTTGAGCGGCATACAATGAACAACAGTGCAAGCACGTGAGTTTCTTTCCAAATTCATTAGCATGCATCGAATAATGGGCAAACAACTGCGGGGAATGCTAGTATATTGAATGCATGCTCATGTATTACCAGGTTGAGCACAGTAACTGAAACACACAAGTCCTTGAGTTTCGTGTCAAATGTATTAGCACACTTTGAGAGATTGGGGACATTCTTTAGGAGTGTGTGTATTGGTTGACTAAAGTCTCATGTATGTCTTGGTTGAGTGCAGTACCTGAGACACAGAAGTACTTGAAATTCTAGTCACATTTATTAGCACAACTTTAACGAAGAGCAAACATCTTTGAGTATTACCGGATGTTTGACCAAATTCTCACTTGAGCACCGTAGCTGTCACACACAAGTACTTGCATTTCTGGTCAAATTTATTAACACACTATGAGGGGAGGGTAGATGTCTTTGGGGAGTGCTAGTTGGCTGAACACATTCTCACCCATAAATTGGTTGAGCAGACACACACTTTGAGGGAAGAAAACACATCTTTGGGTCTGATTTGTTTTGTGATGGTGAACTCACAGACAAAGTGGTGGAGGGCAACAGCTGACACAAGCATTTGAATTTATTGTTAAATGTCTTCCCAAACTTTGAAGGTAGTAATGGGGAAATATGGTGTATTAAACATGAGTTCATGTTAAACTGGATTCAGCATGGTACCAGATATAAGCGCTTGAATTTAGTGTTAAATTTATCAGCAAACTTTGAATGAAGGGGAAAAGCTTTGAGGTGTGCTGTTTCATAGAATGATCACTACTAACACACAACTAGGTTGAGGACAGTAGCTGACACATGAGCACTTATCTTTCTCTTCAAATGTATAGGCATACTTTAAGAGAAAGGCAAACATCTTTGAGGAGCACTGGTGGCAGGGGCGTTGCTAGGGGGGGGCTAAGGGGGCTATAGCCCCTGATCTTTTGGTTGTAGCCCCGGATAGAATCTCAGGAGCTACAGCCAAAAGACTAGCTAGCCCCCAGTCCCAACAGTACCGACATCAGCTTAGCCCCGGGTCTTTTCCAGACCTAGCAACTCCCCTGACTGGTGGACATACTAATCATGTCTGGCAGCAGATTAAAGAAACAGGTAGCAAAGTAGCAACATGAAGGAAAACATCAACCATGGCTACAAGAAATATGAGTTTTTAAACACTGAATGGGGTGGCAAGTAGTGCAAATATTGTCATCCCTGACTTGACTGTGCCTGACACTTCACTGCTGCTATTACAAAGTCTATCTTCCCTAATATCTGTGTCTGGCACAAGTTGAATTGTTTCCCATCTTCCCATCTTGCATAGGCCCACACTACATGTCCAAATTGTGCATGGGTCCGTTGAGCTGTAAGAAGAGGAGCCACACACTGTACCATTTTCAGAAGTAGATGCTCGTAATAAAGAGGTTTGGAGTTGAAACTCTCAACAGTAGGTTGAGGCAGCAGGGCCATGATCAATCACCCATGTCAGAGGTGCAGGATGTTTCTCAGCCTGGCACACCCATTGCATCTCCCTCATGCCAATTCTTTGGCCAATTAATCTGATGATGACAGTGATGATATTATTTTTTCTGGGGAGAGTGATTGCCAATATGTTGACTATAGCGCTTCTTGTCACAAGTGAGTGTATAGAGATATTTCTGAGAACACCGATACTGAATCCAACCCCAGCTCCAGGATTGAAACAGAGCTACTGGTGGAGGACCAGGCAAATTTCAAAGTGCTGCTTGCCAGAAAATCTCCTGTATCGTTCAGAGTGCTGATATTCCACAATGCATGTATAGTCTGCAATCTCTTTGCATCCCATATTCAATATCCTGAACTGTTAGTCGGGTAGATTGCTGTCAATTGACATCTATTCAAGATGCAGGGCACCATGACCCTCCATGGTTTTCATTTCTGCACCTTGGGCTGGCACTACATCTTGCCCGTGCCTGCAAAACTGCATGGTACAGCCTGGATCCAGCGGCTGGCGTGGGCTTTCCATAATGGCTGGCCTGCTCTGGCTTACTCTCAGCTGATTCTTGCTTCCTGACTTTGGGACTGCCTGATTGGCTGGGCCCTTCTACATATTACGGCAGACTGAGGAGTGAGCAGGTGAACGCCAGCCCCCTCAAGGACTACCTTTAAAAGGCCTCAGCTTCCCCTGCTGGGGTTTTTATTTCTGCACCTTGGATGAAACTACATCTTGTCCTTGCTCGCAACACTGCATGGTGCAGCCTGGGTCCAGCAACTGGCATGGGTTTTCCATCATGGCCACCTGGCTCAGCCTTGCTATCAACTTATCACTGCTTCCTGGCTTCTGGACCGCCTGATTTGCTGGGCCCCTCTACATATTATGGCAGACCCGGGAGCTGGCAGGCGAACGCTGGCCCCCTCAAAGGGCTACCTAAAAGGGTCTTGAATACCCATGTCTGGCCCTGTCCGGGGCTGGAGGGGATCCCCTGTCGCATCCAGAGGCCATGAACACATGTTTCGATCATCCTGATACCAGCAACGCTGACACAGTAAGCCTCCTCCTTTGCCCTCACTGTGTCCGCCTCATCGATTACTTGGGCCCCTGTCTTGTGACTGAGCCACGCTCGCCCCTCCTCTGCTCTCCTCGCAAAGTGCTTGCTCCTCTAGGTGTGCCTCTCTTAATGCCTTGACACCAGTATCCCTGCTCGCTCTGTGACCTGGTTCTCTCTGCAATACTCTTCACCACAGACCAGCCTTCATCACCTGTTCCTCCTACTCTCATCCAGCTGCAATGAGTTTTCTTTTTCTGTAACAGTTCTTCCAACCAAGTTGCTGTGTTATTACTGCATACGCCTGATTGCTGTATTGCTCTGCTCCTCTCTATCCCCTTCTGGACGTACAATCCGGTTGGATGCAAACACTGCACCCTCATTCTGGCTGTCATCTTTCTTACTGATGCAGTTGCCTCTGTTGGCCCTCTTGCTTGCAACTGCTGCTCCAGTTAACTTATGATCCTTCTCTCTCACCTTTATTGTAATAGTTAACTTGCCTGTTCCAATTCGGCCAGCTTCATTTAAAAATTGCACTCTGACTTCTAAAATGTAAAAGTCGTTTATGATGCGTTGACATCTGTAGGCTTTACTTAAAAGATGTTTTTGTTGCTGTATTTTTTAAATTTGAATCTAGATGCTGTTAAATTCTGCAGGCTTTACCTAAAAGATGTTTTTGTGGATGTATTTTTGAAATTTGGATCTAGATGTTTGAATTCTGCATGCTTTACTTAAAAGTTGTATGCTGTCTGTATTCCTGAATATTGAATTCTGTGGCTCAAAAATCCCCTGCCTGTGTCTAATGCTTTGCTGGCCTAAAGGCTGTTGGCCTGCACAAATGCTGGAATTTTTTCATTTATATGTGAATTTCAAATCTGGGTTTATTTAATGATCTGCTGTCTGTGTTGTATATTGTTCCATTCTCCCTGCTTTCCTGGAACTCCAAACCTGGATGAATTTAAAACCTGTTGCCCTGTTTAAATGCTGTCTTTTCTCATGTATGCTGACTCTAATCTGGGTATTTTATGATCTGCGCCCTTGTTTAAAACTTATTTAAGTACATGCTTCATCTGTACCTGTTTGGCTGCTAGACCGCCTAGTGAGTTCGTTTGTGTGCTTGTTGGATCTATGTCTGTCTCCCACCCCTGGGTATCCTTCTTTCCCCGCTCCTTATGGTGATCCTCATCTCCCTTATCTATTCTAACGGATACTTTATTACCTATCCTCCCTCTCTTTTGAAGCCTGGAAGAAAAAAGTTTAAAAAGGGGCTCTTTGTCTTTAAGCCAGGTCTGCCCATTGCCGACACCTATGTCAATGCTCTCTCTAGTCAGACTATTACTGACATTCTCTTTGCCGACCTATGGACTCCCCATATGGTTTCGGTCTTCTCCCCTTTATCCCCTTTCTCTCCTTCATCCATTAATAGTGGAACCAGATGTGAATTGCTCTTGATACACTTCCCTTCATCCAGGTGCATCATCAATGTCTACTTGAATGGCACTATCGTGGCACAGGGCTCTCAGACCAACCTCCACCTTCTTGCTAGGCATCTTCCGTCCCTCATTAACTTTCTTCCTTCTCCTGCCACTCCTCCATCTTCCACCCCCTTCCTCCTTGCTCCCTCTGGTGGTGGTACCTCGTCCCTGTACCCCTCCTCAGAAAACCTTTAAAAGTGGCAACCATTTTCACTTAGCTACCCTCAATTCTTGCTCTGATGTCAAACACTAATTTGACATTTGTTACAAGATCCTCTCTAAGTGCAGGCCTAACTGGCCTGGAGGCGGAGTGGCCCTTTCCCCCTGATGGATCCTTACCTAAATCCTTCCCATTCAACCATAATCCTCCTTTGAATCTCTTATCTGCAAGCTTTCCATCTCTCCTACCCTGTTGATCACTCGTTCTACTATCTGCAGGACCCCTGGGCCGGTCTCCCTCTTTCTAACAGAGTGGACCGACCTCACCTCTTCTCTCCTGACTTTGACATACTCAGAGACTTCAATATCCATCTTGATTGTCCTGATGCAGCCATACCCTTCCGCAATGTCTGTGTCTTTATCCCTCACCATTCTTCCGTCTGGTCTAACTCACTCAGTCAGGCATACTCTGGATGTGCTCATTTCAGCTGACCTCACCTCTCTCTAACCCTCTCAGTACACCTCTCTCTAGGTCTGATCAATCTCTCCTCTCATCTGGAGCTCCTTGGCTCCCCAGGTCCCCAGATAAGCCTATGCCTGCACTGTCAACCTCCTTCTCCATCATCCGACTAATGAAGCGAGTGTCAGTTGCCGCCTTTGCTGCCTCTTTTATTCCCCCTCAACCCCTGCTATTGACTCTCACTCAGACTCAGTCCTTGCTAACCTTCACATCTCCATTTCCGATGCCCTTGTCATCCTTGCTCCTGCCATGAAGATCCGCATGAAGCCTGCCTCCAAGTGCAACAGTTGCTATGATTCAGACCTAGACTCGCTGAAAAGCAAGTGCAGAGTCATGGAATAGAAATGGTTGGCTACTTGCATATCCTCTGACAAACTGTCCTGTGGCCTGCTCCAAAGGCATTGCAGTCTCTCAATCCGGTCCAAGATGTGGACAAATATTCAAGCCCATATCTCTGGGGCCACCAACATCGTGGCTGAACTTTTGAAAATCTGTAAGGATCTTGACAATCCAACTGCAGTCTCTACTTCTCCTCTTCCTTCCAAGGCCCTCTGCACGCTTTAGCCTCACACTTCACAATCAAAACTCAGGATATCCTGCACTCACTCCCCTCTACTCCCCTCCATCCTCCACCTGTACTTAGGTCTCCCTTGGCCCCTCTCTCTCCATCCCTCCTACTACTCTCCTTCTCACCCATAGCACCGGATGAGGTCTCCAAGACTGTTTGCTCTATGAGAGTCTCCTCCAAACAGGTGCTTCCCTGCTCCTTTAGAACTATCAAGGAAAATATTGCCACCCTTGCTCCCTCTTTGGCTGAGTTATGTAATTGATCTTTTGCCACTGGCTCTTTCCCATTACCTCTCAAGCACTCCCTGGTCCACCCCCTTCTAAAAAAGCTGCCTGCAGCCCCTTCCTGCCCGGCTGACTTCTGCTCTATCTCCACTATCCCCTTCTTGGGAAACATTTGGTGAAGTTGGTCATCTCCCAATGAATACATCACACCGAATCTATTGGTTGTCTCCATGACCCCACCAATCTGGCTTCAGAGCAGCCAAGGCACGGAAACTGCTCTCCTTAACACCCCTGAAGACTTGCTCACAAACCTCAACTTCAACTCTCTTTCTGTTCTGTTCTTACCCTCCTTTATCTGTCCTCTGCCTTCAACATAGTCAATCATGCCTCTCTCTTACTCTGGGCATCACAGACTAGGCACTGGTGTGGTTGACCTCTTTCCTTTCGAATCAGTCCTCCCAAGTTCAAATGGGCATTTTCTCTCCTTTTCCTCACTCTCAACTTGCAGCATCCATCAGCGTTCTATCCTCGCACTGTATCTTTTTAACATCTACCTGGCCCCTATTGCCCACCTGATCTACACCTTCTCTCCTCACTTTCAGTGTTATGCGAAGGACACTCAGCTCTCCTTTAAGCTTCCCTCCTCTACCTCCTCTCCTTCCTCTATCATTCCCGATTGTCTGACTGCTATTCAGGCATGGTGTGCTCCCTAACGTTCTCTGTATTAACGCCAGTAAGACCAAGATCCTTCTCACTGGAACCCCCCTTCCTTCCCTCCTACTCTCTGGCCACCCTCCTTGGGCCTCCTCCCCTCAGCCTCTTGTGAGGCAAAAAACCCTGGGTGTCATTTTTTAATCCTCTCTCGCCTTCTTACCTCATATTGATGACCTTACCAAGAAGGCTCACTTTCAGTTTCACCTCCGGCATTCTCCCTTTCCCCACATTCCCCCAGAAACTCAATGTTTCCAGAGCTCCAGTTCTCTCCAGACTGGCTACCGCAACAGCCTCCTCCTCAATCTGGCTCTTTCCTCCCTCTACCCTCTTCAACTAATCCAGAAAAGGAATGCAAATATTATCCTTGGCCTCAATCCCAGGCACCACATCTCTTCAGCCCTAAAATCTCTGCACTGGCTCCCGGTGGCTGCACGGATCAAATTCAAGATCCTCTGCATTGTTCACAAAGATTTCTGACACCTGGGAATGTGCTACACGCCTCCCTGCTAGAGCCCTTCAGTCCTCTAGCTCTAACTCTCTGCAGGTCAGTAGTTTCTCCAAGCAGAGAGTGGGGGTAGATCACTTTCTTCAGCAGGACCTTCCCTCTGGAATGCCCGTCCTCTTAGACTTGAGCCGGATTGCCTTAAATTCCAGAGGCTTCTCAATAACTTCCTTTTTTCCTCCCTCTCTCCCGTCCTTGCTAATGCCCCCTGCATACAGGGGCCAGGCCCTCCCTCGACCAGTCTGTCACAGCACCTCCTTACTAGCACTTGCCTTTCGTCACCCTTCCCTGACTAGACTACTGAGTCTGCTCCACCACCCTGCTCGCACTAGCTGACCCACATCCCTTCCCCAATGCTCTAGCCCTTCTGGCTCCCCTAAGCACTTACCCAGCCCCTGGGACCCCATCCCTCCTGCATCCCCCCTCACCTTACCTTCCCTTCTCCCTTACGTGCCCTTCTCTGCATGCACTTCCTGTTTTCTGCACTTGCACGATCCGAATGTCACAGCCTAGTAGGACCATGGGCCTCATTACGAGTAGGGCGGTAAGTAATCCCTTACCGCCCTACTACGAGTTCCCTTAGCGGGTCCCTCCTTTAACGCCTGGTTTGACCAGGCGTTATGGACGGGACCCGTTAAGGGAAATCACAGCCAATAATGGTACCGCAATTTGCGGTACCGTTATTAGCGCCTTCCCCATTCCCATTGAGCCCTATGGGAGTTCAAATGGGAATGGGGAATGGTTTGGTGAATGGGGACTTATCAGTCCCGCCGAGGTCGGACTGGACCGGGAAGTCCCATCTCACCAAACCGGACACGGTACCGTTATTGGTGGTAGTCATGGCGCAAATAGCGCCATGACTACCACCAACCTCGTAATGAAGGCCCATATATTGTTTTTATCCTCCTCTGTTCCCCCTTAGTCGTGTGGCACCTTGAAACACTTTTCTGACATATAGGCACTTTACAAATGTTCAATACATACATTAATACATCTCTGGGCAAAATCCAATGGAAGCAACTGCCACAGCAGCACTTTCAGCACTGTCAAATGCAATCAGTGTAGTGCTTCATAACATTCTAAAGCCCACTAGATAACCTCCTCTACTCAAACAATTGTTGTGATCTAACACTAAGCCCACCTACTGGGTAGCATGACCTGAGCTGCTAGACAATGTTGCAATGTCCCTGATCTCTTAGACAGTGACTCTGGAAACTAAACATCATGGGATTCTTGATGGAATGGGTCAGAGCCTTTTCTGCGTGAGTACCACAGCATCACTTTGGGAACAGTGGTCCCTCACCGGAGGGACCCATTCCTACAGGTATGCTGTGTAATGAAAAGAAGGGTACTTTCTGACACTTCTGTACATTGTTCCTCATGGAACCATAGTGGTGTGTAATGCTACTATCTGTATTTCAAGCACCCAAAACTGAAATAAATGCCTTTAATTCATATTTACAAAGCATAAAATGCAGATTTACAGAAATGCTGCTTGCAGCATTTCTGAAAATCCAATGTTCCTATGAGTTTGGCATCATGTCAATGATACATTCATAATCAGCAGTGACTCTCATGTGTGATCATTGTAATTTCTACAAGTGGACATCTGGGGCAGAATATTACCCATCTTATTATGAGCATGTATAGTATATGGAGTGAAATGAGTGTCATACTGAAATTAGAAAAATGCATTCTCTTTGCAATGCCTATGTGTTTTTCCAATAGCTTGTTTCTACAGTTGTCTAGCAATAGGTTTCTTTGCCTATCGTAGAGTTCCTCAAAACTGACAATGATTTCAGATCCTCTCTCTTTTAATAGAGGTTCAGATGTACAGTCCTGTCTATCTTATGTTAACTTTTTTCTACAGGGGGAGTTTGCAATTAAATTGGATATTGTGAAGTGTTAGGAAGATCCATGTGCTTCACCCACCATCTTATACTGATGGATCTAGTCTTTCTCCAACATTCTTCAAGCTCTATAGGCATAAAATTAGAAAATGTTACAACCAAGTGTAAGGCACTCAATTATTCACCAGAGTCCCAGTTAACTGCTCTCCCCACCTCGACCACATTACTAACAAATACAAATACAAATACAAATACAAATACAAATACAAATACAAATACTTCAACCCTGAACCAGATTCAAAAATTGATGAATGGCAAGCGTTCATCATTGAACATAGCTAAATATAAATTCCCAATCTCAAAACCTTTAATGCTATTCTCAACATGTCCTCCTTCTGTCACAACTCTGTCACAACTCTGCCATCTAGACTCATGTAATCTTTTTTTTGTAAACTCTATTTTTTGCTTGGTTGAATAGCTTTACACAACATGACACAGACAGAATAACATTTACTATTTCCATTACAAAATATGATGAACATTCAAGGGATGCAGGAGATTCAGCTGACATACAGTTGCTTTATCTAGCATACACAGCATTCATGCTATACTTCCTGGTGCATTGTGGTGTCCCCAAAATACAGCAGTTATGTCTATTGTCTAAAATACTTGGACTTTCCCTGCAAAGAAAATACAATTCAACCAAGCTTTTTGATAATAGGTAGATGGCAACATACCGACATATAGTTCTTTATTATTATTGGCCCAAGTAACACCACTTAACCATAACGGTGGATATCACATAACCAAGTATCCACAGTGGTTGGAGTTTTTCCATCCTTTTAGTATGCAATGTTTGGCCAGGAGGAAACCTAGGTTATAGAAATGTCCCTATTAATCCAAAGAGAAATGTTTTGGGGTCTGGTGCCAGGGGTACACCAACAATATCTGCCACATTTAAAAAAAAAATTGCCAAAAAACTGCAGGCATGGACAAATCCATGTGAAATGCATATGATATGCACTCTCCGCTTTATATCTAGGGTATTTCCCATTATTGTCCTGACTAAAAAATGTAATTCTAATTTGTGTTTAGTGTATTACATACAAAGGTTTAAACTGGATAAGTCTGAACCTTGAATTCAATGAGACACAACTGTTAAAACTAAACATAATGCTGTTATCATTAGAGATGTCAATTCACATATCCAGGGCCCATTTATCACATGTTTTGGATATGATTGCTGGTATTTGATTCTAGGTTAGTTTACATAATGAATAAACAACTCTAGGCCACCATATGAGTTGATAATGTAAGTAACACAAAGGTTCAAAGGAGGTACTTGTGGAACCATTGGCCATTTAGCTTTAAAAGCAGAGATCATCCTGTAGTACTGCAGACTGCAGATGGGTGAGAGTGTCATGCACTATGTCATGTATGCTTATGACCCCACGATTTGGATACATATCACCAAGCATATGCTCATTAACTACATGCCGAGATAATTTAATCACTCTGTCTTTAGTTGGGGATATGACAGGGAGATCTCACAATGGGACATTTTTGATTTTTTCTGTACGGTGCCAAAGATTTGTTTTAAAAAAAATATGTACACCATGCTAATAGTGTAGACATAACTGGATCAAATAGACAGGAATCATCCTTTTTTCTATTCTTTCATGTGGTGGAGGCTGTTTAGTAGACCAACATGAAGCTAATTGTGTGTGTGCTGCCAATCAGTACAACTCAAAAGCAGGAGCCTTAACCCAAATAGGGCTTAGTGGGATGTGCCCATTTCTTATGTACAACTCCTGAGCGCCATATAAGCTATGCCATGCTTCCTTGCAATCATGTGAAGAATTGACCATATGGGGGGGTTCTGAAAAACAAACATAATAATTTGGGTAATATCACCATTTTCATTTATGTGATTTTACCTGCTGTAGATAGTGGGAGTTTTCCGTATTTGGCTAGGTTGCTGTCCATGCCTTCTCTGTACTATTTATAGTTATTCTGGAAAAGAGTAATTTAGCATAGATAGTTTATATCCTCTGGTGACCATTTCAAATCGTTAGTACTTTGAACAAGGTTTGCAGCTTCGTAAGTGGAGACAACTCAGACTTTGCATGATTAATGTGAGGTCCGAATATGCCACAATGCTCTACTTCATTCACTACAGAATACACATTCTACAGGGTATTCCGTACAAAAAAGCAGAACATCGTCCGCATAGAAGGAGATCATTTCAAGGGTGCCGGCTATGTGGATCCCTCCATAAGAATGTTTTAATCTGGTTAAATCAGCAAGAAATTTGATCACTATCACAAGTAACGGTGTGATAAAGGGAACCCCTGTATTGTGACGCTACTCAACTGTATACTTTCAGAAAGTAAGCCATTGGTGGGCATCTTTGCCGAAGTATGTGTGTAATACTTTAACATATCTAAATACATCTTGGGCCTAATCCACATTTATTAAGCACACTAAATAAAAATTCCTATTAAACTGTGTCAGGTGCCTTTTAGACATCTAGTGACACTGCCACAACCTCAAATACAGGGTTAATGTGCAACATTATATTAAAGAGTTTGCGCACATTGAAAGTGGTTGAGCATACTGGGATAAAGCTGCCTATAAGTATTATTTGACTCATCGGTCGAAGTGTCCTGTTAGAAATCATCTTGGTATATATTTTATAAAAGATAAGAGACAATACAAACCATGTTCAGTTGCTGGCTTATCTGGCTTGAGTAATAATATAATAATTGCCTCTCGTGATTTAGAGCATAGTGTTGCCACCTTAAAGGACTCTTGCCAAACTGCCAGCAAGCAGAGCATTGATATAGCACAACATATTTATACAATTCTTAGCTCAGCCAATACGGGCCAGGAGATTTTACATTTGGTAAGTCATCTATTGCCCACATCATTTCTTCAGCAGTAAACTGAAGTTCAAGCTGGTCTCTCATCTAATGTGAAAGTGTCAAAATTGGGAGACACTCTAGCATTGTATACATTTCTGTTATTGATTTACCAGCTCAGTGTTTGTATAAATCTGCATAATATTTCGGGAAAACACCATTTATTTCTCGACCCTTATGGTTATGTATCAGAGGGACATTGGTGTTAGTAGATTCTGATTTTAGGATTTTGGATAGACATATACCTTGATGGTCGCTTCCCATATCTTCTAGCCACCATATGTGCTGAAATAAATGTAAATTATCTACTTGCATTATCCCTTAACTTGGCTAATGCAGCCTTGATACTGGCAAACTCTCCTCTAAATTTTACACAGCTAAGTCTCACTTGTGGCCATATCTCTTGTAATACGTTTCAGCAATCCCATTTCAGTAGTCATAGATATATATCACTCTAATATTGACCTTAAATGCATCCCATATCATCCTATGGAGTTAACGGAACCATAGTTTGTCTCAAAGAACAACTTTAAATGATCATGTAATGTCAAAGTGATGGGTGCATCTGGTTGTGCCAGAGGCTTGAATCTCCAAATGGGGGAGATGAAGTGTCCCCTCCGAAATCCATCCTAAGCACAATGGGTGAGTTTTCTGAGTGTGTATGTGGGAGCGATTTTACAAAGTGCACCATTTGGAGTAACAATAACAATAATAGTATTAAGTCGATCCTACGGGTCATATCATTCACAGATGAGTACTAAGTATAATTTTGCTCTGCATGATACAGTCCCTCCAAGTATCACACAGTTATACGATGTGCATTCTTCCCAGTGTCAGTCGAGCTACATTTGTCAATAATCTGGATGATGACCTTGTGCAAACCAGATCTACTATTGTGTTCATATCCCCACCCTATACCATGGGCATAAACAGGTAATTAGCACATATTCTAGGTATCTCTTAAGGGTCAAAACACGTGTCAGCTTACCTACCTAAATCACTGATTAAATCCTTTAAATGAAAACTTGAATAAATAGTGTACATTATTATGAGCGCAAAAATCACTGGGTCCAACCATTTCATGCAGAGATTTGTGGACAATGATTGTACCCCCCCCTTGCTTATGAGGAGTGCATTGTATAATATCTGTTGGTACCTCAACCATTAGCAAAGCAAAGAAATTGTTGGGCTTGACCTTAGGATGTGTCTCTTGTAAAGAGACAATGTTAATCTTATGGTGTACGATATAGGCCAATAGTTTGTACACTTTGATGAGGTTTCCCATACCTTTGATATTCCAGCACATTAGGGTTACAGTACCAGAGTTTGCTGAAATTGTAATTCAGTTACCAGAGCTATCCCTTGAGTACATGATTTGAGTGTATACCATGTATTTTATTACACAAAGGGTGATCAATTCCAACCAAGCACGTTCCCTTTTTATAAATATCCCTATGTTCAACACCCAGCCCACCCTCTCTGTCACCAAAATGTTGACAGCGGCATTCCCCAGCTTAAGTCCTAACCAACAACTCTTAATGCAAACTTGCATGGTGGCAACTGCAGACTATACTCGATCCGACAACATCTTGACATACATTTAATATGTGAAAGACATCATATGAACCATTGATGACTAATAAAGTATCAGGGTTGTAACTGCATATTGATGGACACCAATATGTGTTTAACTTGTGCATCTATACTGGATCCATATCAGCAGTGGCATTATATCTTCATTGCCATGGCCGCTCGATGGCAATGGAATGTTAGGTTCAACTTCACGGACTCGTCAGGTAGTGTGAAAAATGATGACTTATTAAATTGAAACCTTATTTTTTCTGGTTAAAGTATAGTATATGTAATGACTCCTTCACATAGCCATTTCTTAACCCCAATGAATGGCTTTTGCAGGGCCTGAACTGCAGGTGAGTATTCAGGATAAAGATAAACTTTGCTAGAGTCATAGTTAAGTCCTCCTTTTTCCCTTGCAATCCCCAAGTTACTGTCTTTGTCTTTGTAATGAAATATGCGAGTGATTATTGGGCTTGGAGCAGCACCTGGTTTAGGCTTAGATGCTTGTTTGCGGTGGGCGCTTTCCGAAGTAATTTGTTGTGGCACAGTGGGATTGTCCAGCAGCCTTGGCAGTAGCTCTACATTTTCAGATATACCAATTATGCACACATGATTCCTCCACAGACAGATTGCTAAAACAACACATTTCATCAAAGTCTGTTTCAGTTACTGTCGTGAAATCTGGCTTGAGGCTCGTAATATCATCTTCTTCAAGGTCTATCGAAAGGATCCACAAGGTTCCTCTCTCAGCCTCTTCTTTTTACCCTATATCTATCACTCCTCACTTCGTTTCTTAAATAATGACGAAACTCAACTGATCCTTAAACTAAAAATACTAGTGCCACAGAGTGCATTCAGGTAGTTGATGATTGAATGGCCTACTCTTCTGTATTTAGAAAATCGAGATCATGATCATGGGAAAACCATCGTGATGGCACTCCTTCCTGGGAGATCTCCAGAGCTCAACATTCATCTCTTCTTCTAAGGTTAACAATGTAGAACTAATAGTGTACTCTAGCTTATCAGCGGGCCTGTAGATCAACACAGTCATCTGAAAATATATCCTTCAGTCTCCTTAAAACCCTAACAGTATTTCTTTCCTTTCATGGCGTTGCCTCACAAATGAACATCCACCGTTGCTATCTTCATTTCCAGTTTACACTATGTTAACAATCGTTACCTTAGGGACCCACTTTATTTTAAAGCAAGGCTATAGAGTGGAGTCTGATATGTAACAGATCATATGCTGCAGAGATTAGGTTTCAAAGATCATACCTCACAAGTTCTGCATTTCAAAATATTTCTTACCTTCTGTTCTCCTCTTCCCATCCAATGATCTCATTTCACAATCGTCTTCTACATTCTCATGACTTTGCGACTCTTGGCAGCTAGACTGGACATCTACAGAATTATTGATTCAGTGGATTGTTGGGGCAGTAGCTGTTAAACCATGCAAATTAGGCTTTCAGTTTGCACAGGTCTTTTCGGGCACATCTTGAGTCCATCAGACACCCAGGCAACACTGTCAGCCCTATGTGATTATCCTTTGTTCATGCAAACCAAACAACTTCCCACCTACAATGTGTGCCTCTATCAACAAATGTTCTCCATGTGCCTTGACAAATAAATACCCACTTTAAATGCCCCCTAATGTCTTTATCATTTTCTTGTACATACACAGACTATGGTCAGTGAAGTAATTGCAAGGGAAACATATGCCACCTCCTTTACACGTTTTGGCCCTCTTAAACTATGACAGTGTTGATATTGCAAAGTTTTACATACTTGTAACATAACACAAAACACTTTGCTTCACTTAGTGCATCATCACCGACACCCTCATTTATCATACACTGAACTAATATAATGGGCCTTATTACGACTGTGGTGGCCACGCTATGAACGGTGTCGGTAAGTGACCGGCACTGTTCATTCCGGGCCGCCAAGTTACGAGTTCTGCAGCGATCCCGCTCTGTACACCTGGTCAGACCAGACGTGCAGAGCGGCACCCGCTACCAGAACAGGATGCTAACAACGGACCCGTCATTAACGGGTCCATTGTTAGCATCCCCCCCATTCGCATTGAGCCCTATGGGGGCTCAAATGGGAATGGGGACAAACCGGGTCCGGGTCCCGCGAATGGGAATTACCCGGCCCGCAAAGGTCGGAATGGCCCAGTAATTCCCATTTTGCGGGACCCAGACCCGAGTTCGGGGGTAGACATGCCGCTAAAAACAGCATAGCTACTTCCACACTCATAATGAGGCGGCGGCCCAAGGACTTTACAGATACATAAGCTTGAAACCATTCAAAATTCTGCAGCTCCACTAATGGCCGGTATCAACAATTAACAGAACATGTATTCAACTCTCAATTCTCTGAGCTGCTTATCTGTTAAAGAAAGATGTGCATTTAAGATTTTGATGCAAGTCCTCAAAACCCTTTGTGGAAATGCTCTGGAATGCCTGGCCACTGCAAACCTCCTAGACACCATCTATATTTTAACAACAATCGGCAGGAACCTTTGTTTTTCAAACTCATCTCCATGGCAGGCTGACTAGTTGCCGTTTGAGGTCAATGATTATAGAACTCTATGACCTAGCTTCTTTGGGATGATATGAATCCCCATTAATTTCCTTGAAACCTGAAGACTTTGCTTTTCACCCTGGCTTTCTGGTGATCTATTTGTAATGGCCCATTTTGCTCTTGATCCTTCCTGGCACCTTGTTCCCTAATTATGAGAAGTATGTTATATAAAAGCACCCAACAAAATAAATAAATGTCACCTAGATTATGTATTGGGTGTTTCAAAGAATATTAGATGGGGACATCACATGACCTCCGAATAGTTGGTTGAGACAGAGAGGACTTGCTATTGTTTAGTGTGCAATGTGTAAAGCTGGGCTATGTTCCCCAAAGGAGCTACTTCTTGTGCAGATGTGGAATAACCATTCCCCCACTGAGTGGTTCAATCATTCCAACAATAGGCCAACCCCCAGTGTAACAACAATATTCTGATTTTCTTACCTGTGGTCAAAACAAAATGACTATGTTCCCTCTTCATGAACATAATAACTTGGAGCAAACAACATGCACTTGGAGGTCAATTTCAAATCATATCTGGGTTCTGGTCCTAGCTTCAATCTCATTTTGGCTTTACTCCTGTCACATTGCTTTGCGCTCGATTGATGCTGTTCGTCACATGTGTATTTAATAGGAGTGTAGTTTCATAGCTGCATTGTTATGAATGTCTTCTGTTGTCCCCTCCCTACACACCCATTGCCTTTTGTTTGTTTGATGTTAACTTATGAATTTGACAATTACAATAAAATGCTTTATGCTGCGTTTTATTGTTAATACAGTGAAACCTATCTGTTTACTGAGTGAAGGGAGCCTTTAATACAGTAAGCAGATAAATGCTAAGACATCCAATTTTGAAAATGTTAAGCCTATCCTTAGGCCATAGGAAAGTGTTTTCTAAAATGTATTGCTCAGCAATTCTATAAACTTCCCCATAAATTCCTCAAAGGGTACAGTCCTTTATTATTTGAAAGACGTCTCTCACTGCAGAGTGACATTTATTAAAATAGGCGTTTGCTAAATTGCTGTCTTTGGTACCCGAAGGGAACTGTAAAGTATGGTTTTGGATTTAAGCTTCTGAACTAGCCGAAATATATGTAACTTTATATTCTGTTAAAATCTACTTCAACTTTGAAATTTGAAAACATGTCGTCTGCTAAATAGAACTGTAATCGGCTAAGATAACTTGTTAATTCTTTTCAGACTTTTGATTGTTTCTCTCCTTGGTTTTATGTTCAAGGTGTGAACAGCCCTTGGGTAGGTCACCGGACTGTAAAATTGCTTTCAGTGCAGGCAATGGTAAAAATAATATTATTATTTTGCCTCAGCTTTAATAACGTATTGTGCCATGAAATCTTCTGAAAACAATAACGATACTCAGGTAGGGCTATAAAAGGCTTTAAAGAAAGAGGTCTGAAATAAAAAAAAAAAACAATATATGTATGTATATATATATTCAGTGAAAAAACTTTGTTAAAGGGACGTTATGGTTCAAAGTAAAACCGAAAAACCCCTGAAATTCGGCAGTTATGGTAAGATAAGCAACCATAACTCGCGCCACCGTGCGCTGCTAACACTAACACCCAGGACATCAAAGATGACATCACAAATGCCATTGATGACATCACTGATGACATCACATGGCTGGCTCTCCCTTTTTTTCCTTTACTGACATATCTAAGCCACATAGTTTTCTTCAGTAACAGTCAGGAAGTAAAAATTGAAAAGGTACTATATTTGTAGACTTAGGGTCAAGTCACATCATATGAAACATATGCATAGCGGAAGACACAGGCTTCAAAGAGAGCAATCCTTTCTGTGCATGAAGATAATCATTAGGGCTATCAGCACTTTCTCATAGTTTTATTTTTATTACTCTACCTTCCCTGTATATGCTCATATTTGTATACATTATACTCACTCTCCTTTCCTTTGGGTGCAGTCACATCATGTGATACACATATGGTAAGTAGCAGCTTTGAAACAGAGCAATAGTTTCTCTGCATAAAGACAATCAGTTAGGTTATGAACTCTTTCTGCTACTACTTCTGCTTTTTTGTTTACTTAACTGTCCCTGTATATACTCATATTTGTATGTGTTGTTGTCTCTTTGTGTTTTGTCTGTAATAATTATGTATTAAGTGGGTTTTATTATCTACTTATTACATGTTTCACAGTGCGCAAAACTCTAATAAGAAAGCAGTTATCATTTCACTATTCAACATGGCAAGATTATGAATATGGCACCTTCATCATGTATGCTGCACACACTGCCTATGTTTCTGCATGAGTAGCTTAGTATACTGGATAGAACTTCATAATAGAATGCTATTTATATCAATGCATTGCTTAATGCACTAATTAGCTCATGATATATATCCCAATGATCCTTGACAGTTTTTGGTCAGCATTATAAGAATTCCTTGTACAGAGGTTTTATGAAAAGTAAATGCACATGTGATGTCATCAGTGATGTCCTGGGTGTCAGTGTTAGCAGTGCACGGTGGCGCGAGTTATAGTTGCTTATCTTACCATAACTGCCGAATTTCAGGGGTTTTACTTTGAACCATAACGTCCCTTTAACAAAGTTTTTTTACTGAATTTCATAGGTTTTTAGTGGCGCAACTTAACCATAACGTCCCTTTAACAATGTTTTTTTACTGAATTTCATAGGTTTTTAGTAGCGAAACTTAACCATAACGTCCCTTTAACAAAGTTTTTTTTACTGAATTTCATAGGTTTTTATTAGTGCAACTTAACCATAAAGTCACTTTAAAACATTTTTTTTTACTGAATTTCATAGTTTTTTATTAGTGCAACGTAACCATAACGTCCTTTTCAATGGAGGAAGACCACTAGCATCCTAGGTTCTCAAAGTGGGAACCCGGGGTGGTAAAAAAAAGATTTTTCTTCCCAAACCGGGACGCCGCAGGAAGGCGTCCCGGTGTAGGAAAGAAAATCTTTTACCAGGATGGACACCAGGGAAAGGGAAGGCAGGGTGTATAAAGAGAACACAACAGGCCATCCGCGGGGGGTCGGGAAGACCAGGAGAGAGACACAGGGCAGGAGCAGGGGGTGGAAAGAAGGGAGACACGGGACATGAGCGGGAAAGAAGGGAGACACTGGGCATGAGCGGGGGGTGGGGGGGAAGAAGGGAGACACGGGGCATGAGCGGGAAAGAAGGGAGACACAGGGCATGAGTGGGGGTTGGGGGGGAGAAGGGAGACACGGGGCATGAGCGGGGGGTGGGGGTGAACAGGGGAGACATGGGCCATGAGCAGGGGGAAAAGGAGGGAGACAGACACGGGCATGAGCGGGGGGTGGGAGGGTAACACAAGGGAGACACGGGGCATGAGCGGGTGTTGGGGGGGGTAACACAAGGGAGACATGGGGCATGAGCTGGGGGTGGGGGGTGACACAAGGGAGACACGGGGCATGAGCGGGGGTGGGGGTAACAGGGGAGACAGGTCATGAGCGGGGTGTGCGGGGGAACAGGGGAGACACGGGGCATGAGCAGGGGGTGGGGGGAAGGGGAGAGAGACATGGGGCATGAGCGTGGGGTGGGGGGAAGGGGAGAGAGACACGGGGCATGAGCGGGGGGTGGGGGGAAGGGGAGAGACACATGGGGCATGAGCGGGGGGTGGGGGGGAAGGGGAGAGACACACAAGGCATGAGCGGAGGGTGGGGGTGAGAAGGGGGACACGGGGCATGAGCGGGAAAGAAGGGAGACACGGGGCATGAGTGGGGAGTGGGGGGGAGAAGGGAGACACGGGGCATGAGCAGGGGGTGGGGGTGAACAGGGGAGACACGGGCCATGAGCAGGGGGAAAAGGAGGGAGACAGACAGGGAGCATGAGCGGGGGTGGGGGTGAACGGGAGAGACACGGGGCATGAGCGGGGGTAGGGCAAGGTGGGGCCCCCTACCCCGCTCATGCCCCGTGTCTGCCCTGATCCAACAGTGCAGACATGGGGAATGAGCGGGGGGTGGGGGAGGAAGAAGGGAGACACAAGGCATGAACGGGGAGTGGGGGGAGAAAGAAGACACAGGGTATGAGCAGGGAGTGGGGGGGAAGAGGGGAGACACGGGGCATGAGCGGGGGGGTGGGTGGAACAAGAGGTCAACAAGGGGCATCATAGGAGGGGGGACAAGAGGAAGACACGGGGCATGAGCAGGGGGTGGGAGGGAACAGGAGGAAGACACAGGGCATCAGCGAGGAGTGGGTGGGGCAGGAGGAAGACACAGGGCATGAGCGGGGGGTGGGGGAACAAGAGGTCAACAAGGGGCATCATAGGAGGGGGGTGGGTGGGGGGTACAGGAGACAGACATGGGGCATGAGCAGGGGGTGGGGGGCAACAGGAGAGAGACACAGGGCATGAGCGGGTGGGGGGCAACAGGAGACAGACACGGGGCATGAGTGGGGGGGTGGGGCCAACAGGAGAGAGACACGGGGCTTCATGAGCGGGGGTGGGGAGAACAGGAGACATACACGGGGCATGAGCAGGGGGTGGGGGCAACAGGAGAGAGACACAGGGAATGAGCAGGTGGGCGGAACAGGAGACAGACACGGGGCATGAGCGGGGGGTGGGGGTAGAGGAGACAGACACGGGGCATGAGCGGGGGGTGGGGGGGAACATGAGAGAGATGCGGGGGGTGGGGGCGACAGGAGACAGACATGGGGCATGAGAGGGGGGCAGGGGAACAGGAGACAGACACGGGGCATGAGCAGGGGGCAACAGGAGAGAGACATGGGGCATGAGCGGGTGGTGGGGGCAACAGGAGACAGACACGGGGCATGAGTGGGGGGGTGGGGCCAACAGGAGAGAGACACGGGGCATGAGCGGGGGGTGGGGAGAACAGGAGACAGACACGGGGCATGAGGCGGGGGGTGGGGAGAACAGGAGACAGATACGGGGCAGGAGCAGGGGGTGGGGAGAACAGGAGACAGACACGGAACATGAGCAGGGGGTGGGGGGCAACAGGAGATAGACACGGGGCATGAGTGGGGGGGTGGGGCCAACAGGAGAGAGACACGGGGCATGAGCGGGGTGTGGGGAGAACAGGAGACAGACACGGGGCATGAGCGAGGGGTGGGAGGAACAGGAGACAGATACGGGGCAGGAGCGGGGGGTGGGGAGAACAGGAGACAGACACGGAACATGAGCAGGGGGTGGGAGGCAACAGGAGACAGACACGGGGCATGAGCGGGGGTTGGGGGGCAACAGGAGAGAGACACAGGGCATGAGCAGGGGTTGGGGGGTACAGGAGACAGGGGGCATGAGTGGGGGGGTGGGGGGCAATAGGAGACAGACACGGGGCATGAGCGGGGGGTGGGGGGCAACAGGAGAGAGACACGGGGCATGAGCGGGGGGTGGAGGGGTACAGGAGACAGACACGGGGCATGGGTGGGGGGCATGAGCAGGGGGTGGGGGGCAACAGGAGAGAGACACGGGGCATGAGCGGGTGGGGGTACAGGAGACAGACACGGGGGTATGAGCGGGGGGGCGGAGGGCAACAGGAGAGAGACACGGGGCATGAGCAGGTGGGGGGAACAGGAGACAGACACGGGGCATGAGCGGGTGGGGGAACAGGATACAGACACGGGGCATGAGCGGGGGGTGGGGGAACAGGAGACAGACACGGGGCATGAGCGGGGCGTGGGGGGAACAACAAACACGGGGCATGAGCTGGGGGTGGGGAGAACAGGAGACAGCCGAGGGGCATGAGCGGTGGAGTGGGGGAAACAGGAGACAGACACGGGGTATGAGCGGGGGGTGGGGAGAACAGGAGACAGAACGGGGCATGAGCGGGGATGTGGGGGGCAATAAGAGAGAGACACGGGGCATGAGCAGGTGGGGGGAACAGGAGACAGACACGGGGCATGAGCGGGTGGGGGAACAGGAGACAGACACGAGGCATGAGCGGGGGGTGGGGGTGAACAGGGGAGACACGGGCCATGAGCGGGGGGAAAAGGAGGGAGACAGACACAGAGCATGAGCCGGGGTGAACAGGAGAGACACGGGGCATGAGCGGGGGTAGGGCAAGGTGGGGCCCCCACCCCCGCTCATGCCCCGTCTCTGCCCTGTTCCAACAGTGCAGACACGGGGCATGAGCGGGGGGTGGAGAGGGAAAGAAGGGAGACACGGGGCACGAGCGGGGAGTGGGGGGGAAAGGAAGACACGGGCATGAGCGGGGGTGGGGGGGGAGAAGGGAGCCACGGGGCATGAGCGGTGGTGGGGGGCAACAGGAGAGAGACACGGGGCATGAGCGGGGGGTGGGGGGTACAAGAGACAGACACGGGGCATGAGCGGGGGTGGGGGGCAACAGGAGACAGATACGGGGCATGAGCGGGGGGTGGGGGGTGGGGGGAACAGGAGACAGAAACGGGGCATGAGCGGGGGGTGGGGAGAACAGGAGACAGACACAGGGCATGAGCGGGGGGGTGGGGGCCAATAGGAGACAGACACGGGGCATTAGTGGTGGGTGGGGGGCAACAGGAGAGAGACACAGGGCATGAGCGGGGGGTGGGGGGGTACAGGAGACAGACACGGGGAATGGGTGGGGGGCAACAGCAGACAGACACGGGGCATGAGCGGGGGTCGGGGGCAACAGGATAGAGACACAGGGCATGGGCGGGGGTGGGGGGCAACAGGAGACAGATACGGGGCATGAGCGGGGAGTGGGGGGAACAGGAGACAGAAACGGGGCATTAGCGGGGGGTGGGGAGAGCAGGAGGCAGACACGGGGCATGAGCGGGGGGGTGGGGGCCAATAGGAGACAGACACGGGGCATGAGCGGGGGTGGGGGTGAACAGGGGAGACACGGGCCATGAGCGGGGGGAAAAGGAGGGAGACAGACACAGAGCATGAGCGGGGGTGAACAGGAGAGACACGGGGCATGAACGGGGGTAGGGCAAGGTGGGGCCCCCACCCCCGCTCACGCCCCGTGTCTGCCCTGTTCCAACAGTGCAGACACGGGGCATGAGCGGGGGGTGGAGGGGGAAAGAAGGGAGACACTGGGCACGAGCGGGGAGTGGGGGGGAAAGGAAGACACGGGCATGAGCGGGGGTGGGGGGGGAGAAGGGAGACATGGGGCATGAGCGGGGGGTGGGTGGAACAAGAGGTCAACAAGGGGCATCATAGGAGGGGTGACAAGAGGAAGACACGGGGCATCAGCAAGGAATGGGGGGACAGGAGGAAAACACGGGGCATGAGCGGTGGTGGGGGGCAACAGGAGAGAGACACGGGGCATGAGCGGGGGGTGGGGGGTACAAGAGACAGACACGGGGCATGAGCGGGGGTGGGGGGCAACAGGAGAGAGACACAGGGCATGAGCGGGGGTGGGGGGCAACAGGAGACAGATACGGGGCATGAGCGGGGGGTGGGGGGAACAGGAGACAGAAACGGGGCATGAACGTGGGGTGGTGAGAACAGGAGACAGACACGGGGCATGAGCGGGGGGATGGGGGCCAATAGGAGACAGACACGGGGCATGAGTGGGGGGTGGGGGCAACAGGAGAGAGACACGGGGCATGAGCGGGGGGTGGGCGGGTACAGGAGACAGACACGGGGCATGAGCAGGGGGTGGGGGGCAACAGGAGAGAGACACAGGGCATGAGCGTGTGGGGGAACAGGAGACATACATGGGGTATGAGCGGGGGGGCGGGGGGCAACAGGAGAGAGACATGGGGCATGAGCGGGGGGTGGGGGGGTACAGGAGAGACATGGGGCATGAGCAGGGGGTGGGTGGGGGGGTACAAGAGACAGACACGGGGCATGAGCAGGGGATGGGGGGCAACAGGAGAGAGACACGGGGCATGAGCGGGTAGGGGGAACAGGAGACATGAGCGGGGGAGTGGGGGCAACAGGAGGCAGACACGGGGCATGTCCCGTGTCTGTCTCTGTTGTTCCCCCCACCCGCTCATGCCCCATGTCTCTCTCCTGTCTCATGTTCCCCCGACCCCCTGCGTCTCTCTCCTGTTGCCCCCCAACCGGAGAACAGGAGACAGAAATGGGGCATGAGCGGGGGGTAGGGAGAACAGGAGACAGACACGGGCCATGAGCGGGGGGGTGGGGGGCAATAGGAGACAGACACGTGGCATGAGCAGGGGGTGGGGGGCAACAGGAGAGAGACACGGGGCATGAGCGGGGGGTGGGCGGGTACAGGAGACAGACACGGGGCATGGGTGGGGGCAACAGCAGACAGACACGGGGCATGAGCGGGGGGTGGGCGGGTACAGGAGACAGACACGGGGCATAAGCAGGGGGTAGGGGGCAACAGGAGAGAGACACGGGGCATGAGCGGGTGGGGGTACAGGAGACAGACACGGGGTATGAGCGGGGGGGCGGGGGGCAACAGGAGAGAGACACGGGGCATGAGCGGCTGGGGGGAACAGGAGACAGACACGGGGCATGAGCGGGGGTGGGGGGTACCGGAGAGACACGGGGCATGAGCGGGGAGTGGGTGGGGGGGTACAGGAGACAGACACGGGGCATGAGCAGGGGATGGGGGGCAACAGGAGAGAGACACGGGGCATGAGCGGGTGGGGGAACAGGAGACAGACACGGGGCATGAGCGGGGCGCAACAGGAGAGAGAGATGGGGCATGAGCGGGTGGGGGAACAGGAGACAGACACGGGGCATGAGCGGGGGTGGGAGGGCACAGGAGACAGACACGGGGCATGAGCGGGGGGCAACAGGAAAGAGACGCGGGGGGTGGGGGGAACAGGAGACAGACACGGGGCATGAGCGGGGGGTGGGGGGAACAACAGAGACAGACACGGGCCATGAACGGGGGTGGGGGGCAACAGGAGACAGACACGGGGCATGAGCGGGGGTGGGGGCAACAGGAGACAGACACGGGGCATGAGCGGGGGGTGGGGGGAACAGGAGACAGACACGGGGCATGAGCGGGGGTGGGGGAACAGGAGACAGACACGGGGCATGAGTGGGGTGTGGGGGAACAACAGACCCGGGGCATGAGCGGGGGGTGGGAGAACAGGAGACAGACACGGCGCATGAGCGGTGGGGTGGGGGGCAACAGGAGTCAGACAAGGGGCATGAGCGGCGGGTGGGGGCAACAGGAGAGAGACACGGGGCATGAGCGGGGGGTGGGGGCCAACAGGAGACAGACACGGGGCATGAGTGGGGGGGTGGGGAGAACAGGAGACAGACACGGGGCATGAGCGGGGGGTGGGGGCCAACAGGAGAGAGACACGGGGCATGAGCGGGAGGTGGGGGGTACAGGAGACAGACACGGGGCATGAGCGGCGGGTAGGGGGCAACAGGAGAGAGACACGGGGCATGAGCGGGTGGTGGGGGCAACAGGAGACAGACACGAGCATGAGTGGTGGGGAGGGGAGAACAGTAGACAGACACGGGGCATGAGCAGGGGGGTGGGGAGAACAGGAGACAGACACGGGGCATGAGCGGGGGGTGGGGGACGGGAGGAAGACACTGGGCATGAGCGGTGGTGGGGGGCAACAGGAGAGAGACACGGGGCATGAGTGGGGGGTGGGGGTACAGGAGATAGACACGGGGCATGAGCGGGGGTGGGGGCAACAGGAGAGAGACACGGGGCATGAGCGGGCGGTGAGGGGCAACAGGAGACAGACACGGGGCATGAGCGGGGGGTGGGGGGTGGGGGGAACAGGAGACAGAAACAGGGCATGAGCGGGGGGTGGGGAGAACAGGAGACAGACACGGGGCATGGGGGGGGTGGGGGGCAATAGGAGACAGACACGGGGCATGAGCGGGGAGTGGCGGGCAACAGGAGAGAGACACGGTGCATGAGCGGGGGTGGGCGGGTACAGGAGACAGACACGGGGCATGGGTGGGGGGCAACAGCAGACAGACACGGATCATGAGCGGGGAGTGGGCGGGTATAGGAGACAGACACGGGGCATGAGCAGGGGGTGGGGGGCAACAGGAGAGAGACACGGGGCATGAGCGGGTGGGGGTACAGGAGACAGACACGGGGTATGAGCAGGGGGGCGGGGGGCAACAGGAGAGAGACACGGGGCATGAGCAGCTGGGGGGAACAGGAGACAGACATGGGGCATGAGCGGGGTGGGGGGTACAGGAGAGACACGGGGCATGAGCGGGGGGTGGGTCGGGGGGGTACAGGATACAGACACGGGGCATGAGCAGGGGGTGGGGGGCAACAGGAGAGAGACACGGGGCATGACGGGTGGGGGGAACAGGAGACAGACATGGGGCATGAGCGGGGGGGCAACAGGAGAGAGACATGGGGCATGAGCGGGTGGGGGGAACAGGAGACAGACACGGGGCATGAGCGGGGGTGGGGGGTACAGGAGACAGACACGGGGCATGAGCGGGGGTGGGGGGCAACAGGAGAGAGACGCGGGGGGTGGGGGGAACAGGAGACAGACTCGGGGCATGAGCGGGGGGTAGCGGAACAACAGAGACAGACACGGGGCATGAGCAGGGTGGGGGGCAACAGGAGACAGACACAGGGCATGAGCGGGGGTGGGGGCAACAGGAGACAGACACGGGGCATGAGCGGGGGGTGGGGGGAACAGGAGACAGACATGGGGCATGAGCGGGTGGGGGTACAGGAGACAGACACGGGGTATGAGCAGGGGGGCGGGGGGCAACAGGAGAGAGACACGGGGCATGAGCAGCTGGGGGGAACAGGAGACAGACATGGGGCATGAGCGGGGTGGGGGGTACAGGAGAGACACGGGGCATGAGCGGGGGGTGGGTCGGGGGGGTACAGGATACAGACACGGGGCATGAGCAGGGGGTGGGGGGCAACAGGAGAGAGACACGGGGCATGACGGGTGGGGGGAACAGGAGAGAGACATGGGGCATGAGCAGGTGGGGGGAACAGGAGAGAGACATGGGGCATGAGCGGGTGGGGGGAACAGGAGACAGACACGGGGCATGAGCGGGGGTGGGGGGTACAGGAGACAGACACGGGGCATGAGCGGGGGGTGGGGGGCAACAGGAGAGAGACGCGGGGGGTGGGGGGAACAGGAGACAGACTCGGGGCATGAGCGGGGGGTGGGGGGAACAACAGAGACAGACACGGGGCATGAGCAGGGTGGGGGGCAACAGGAGACAGACACAGGGCATGAGCGGGGGTGGGGGCAACAGGAGACAGACACGGGGCATGAGCGGGGGGTGGGGGGAACAGGAGACAGACACGGGGCATGAGCGGGGGGTGGGGGAACAGGAGACAGACACGGGGTATGAGCCGGGGGGTGGGGGAACAACAGACCCGGGGCATGAGCGGGGGGTGGGAGAACAGGAGACAGACACGGGGCATGAGCAGTGGGGTGGGGGGCAACAGGAGTCAGACAAGGGGCATGAGTGGGGGGTGGGAGGAACAGGAGACAGACACGGGGCATGAGCAGAGAGTGGGGAGAACAGGAGACAGACACGGGGCATGAGCGGGGGGTGGGAGGCAACAGGAGAGAGACACGGGGCATGAGCGGGGGGTGGGGGGTACAGGAGACACACACGGGGCATGAGCGGGGGGTGGGGGGCAACAGGAGACAGACACGGGGCATGAGTGGGGGGGTGGGGCCAACAGGAGAGAGACACGGGGCATGAGCGGGGGGTGGGGAGAACAGGAGACAGACACGGGGTATGAGCAGGGGGGTGGGGAGAACAGGAGACAGACACGGGGCATGAGCGGGGGGTGGGGGGAAGAGGAGACAGATACGGGGCAGGAGCGGGGAGTGGGGAGAACAGGAGACAGACACCGAGCATGAGCAGGGGGGTGGGGGGCAACAGGAGACAGACACTGGGCATGAGCAGGGGGTGGGGGGCAACACGAGAGAGACACGGGGCATGAGCGGGGGGTGTGGGGTACATGAGACAGACATGGGGCATGGGTGGGGGCAACAGGAGACAGACACGGGGCATGAGCGGGGGGTGGTGGGAACAGCAGACAGACACAGGTCATGAGCGGGGGAGTGGGGGGCAACAGGAGAGACAAGACACGGGGCATGAGCGGGGGTGGGGGGTATAGGAGACAGACACGGGGCATGAGCAGGGGGTGGGGGCAACAGGAGAGAGACACGGGGCATGAGCGGGGGTGTGGGGTACAGGAGACAGACATGGGGCATGGGTGGGGGGCAACAGGAGACAGACACGGGGCATGAGCTGGGGGTGGGGGGTACAGGGGACAGACACGGGGCATGAGCGGGGGGTGGGGGGCAACAGGAGACAGACACAGGGCATGAGAGGGGGGCAGGGGAACACGAGACAGACACGGTTGATGAGCGGGCCGTGGGGGGAACAACAGACACGGGGCATGAGCTGGGGGTGGGGAGAACAGGAGACAGACACAGGGCATGAGCGGGGGAGTGGGGGCAACAGGAGACAGACACGGGGTATGAGCGGGGGGTGGGAGGAACAGGAGACAGACACGAGGCATGAGCGGGGGGTGGGGAGAACAGGAGACAGACACAGGGCATGAGCGGGAGGGTGGGGGGCAACAAGAGAGAGACACGGGGCATGAGCGGGTGGGGGGAACAGGAGACAGACACGGGGCATGAGCGGGTGGGGGGAACAGGAGACAGACACGGGGCATGAGCAGGGGGTGGGGGTGAACAGCTCAGACACGGGCCATGAGCGGGGGGAAAAGGAGGGAGACAGACACGGAGCATGAGCGGGGGTGAACAGGAGAGACACGGGGCATGAGCGGGGGTAGGGCAAGGTGGGGCCCCCACCCCCGTTCATGCCCCGTGTCTGCCCTGTTCCAACAGTGCAAACACGGGGCATGAGCGGGGGGTGGGGGGGAAAGAAGGGAGACACGGGGCACGAGCAGGGGTGGGGGGGGAGAAGGGAGACACGGGGCATGAGCGGGGGGTGGGTGGAACAAGAGGTCAACAAGGGGCATCATAAGAGGGGGGACAAGAGGAAGACACAGGGAATGAGCAGGGGGTGGGGGGGGAGAAGGGAGACACGGGGCATGAGCGGGGGGTGGGTGGAACAAGAGGTCAACAAGGGGCATCATAGGAGGGGGGACAAGAGGAAGACACAGGGAATGAGCAGGGGTTTCGAGGGAACAGGAGGAAGACACAGGGCATCAGCGAGGAGTGGGGGGACGGGAGGAAGACACGGGGCATGAGCGGTGGAGGGGGGCAACAGGAGAGAGACACGGGGCATGAGCGGGGAGTGGGGGGTACAGGAGACAGACACGGGGCATGAGCGGGGGTGGGGGGCAACAGGAGACAGAAACGGGGCATGAGCGGGGGGTGGGGAGAACAGGAGACAGACACGGGGCATGAGCGCGGGGGTGGGGGGCAATAGGAGACAGACACGGGGCGTGATCGGGGGGTGGGGGGCAACATGAGAGAGACACAGGTGGTGGGGGCAACAGGAGACAGACACAGGGCATGAGAGGGGGGTGGGGGAACAGGAGACAGACACGGGGCATGAGTGGGGTGTGGGGGGAACAACAGACACGGGGCATGAGCTGGGGGTGGGGAGAACAGGAGACAGACACGGGGCATGAGCGGGGGAGTGGGGGCAACAGGAGACAGACACGGGGCATGAGCGGGCGGTGAGGGGCAACAGGAGACAGACACGGGGCATGAGCGGGGGGTGGGGGGAACAGGAGACAGAAACAGGGCATGAGCGGGGGGTGGGGAGAACAGGAGACAGACACGGGGCATGAGGGGGGTGTGGGGGGCAATAGGAGACAGACACGGGGCATGAGCGGGGGGTGGGTGGCAACAGGAGAGAGACACGGTGCATGAGCGGGGGGTGGGCGGGTACAGGAGACAGACACGGGGCATGGGTGGGGGGCAACAGCAGACAGACACGGGTCATGAGCGGGGGGTGGGCGGGTACAGGAGACAGACACGGGGCATGAGCAGGGGGTGGGGGGCAACAGGAGAGAGACACGGGGCATGAGCGGGTGGGGGTACAGGAGACAGACACGGGGTATGAGCAGGGGGGCGGGGGGCAACAGGAGAGAGACACGGGGCATGAGCAGCTGGGGGGAGCAGGAGACAGACATGGGGCATGAGCGGGGTGGGGCGTACAGGAGAGACACGGGGCATGAGCGGGGGGTGGGTCGGGGGGTACAGGATACAGACACGGGGCATGAGCAGGGGGTGGGGGGCAACAGGAGAGAGACATGGGGCATGAGCGGGTGGGGGGTACAGGAGACAGACACGGGGCATGAGCGGGGGGTTGGGGGGCAACAGGAGAGAGATGCAGGTGGTGGGGGGAACAGGAGACAGACTCGGGGCATGAGCGGGGGGTGGGGGGAACAACAGAGACAGACACGGGGCATGAGCAGGGTGGGGGGCAACAGGAGACAGAGACAGGGCATGAGCGGGGGTGGGGGCAACAAGAGACAGACACGGGGCATGAGCGGGGGGTGGGGGGAACAGGAGACAGACACGGGGCATGAGCGGAGGGTGGGGGAACAGGAGACAGACACGGGGTATGAGCGGGGGGTGGGGGAACAACAGACCCGGGGCATGAGCGGGGGGTGGGAGAACAGGAGACAGACACGGGGCAAGAGCGGTGGGGTGGGGAGCAACAGGAGTCAGACAAGGGGCATGAGTGGGGGGTGGGAGGAACAGGAGACAGACACGTGGCATGAGCAGGGAGTGGGGAGAACAGGAGACAGACACAGGGCATGAGCGGGGGGTGGGGGGCAACAGGAGAGAGACACGGGGCATGAGCGGGGGGTGGGGGTGAACAGCGGAGACACGGGCCATGAGCGGGGGAAAAGGAGGGAGACAGACACGGAGCATGAGCGGGGGTGAACAGGAGAGACACGGGGCATGAGCGGGGGTAGGGCAAGGTGGGGCCCCCACCCCGTTCATGCCCCGTGTCTGCCCTGTTCCAACAGTGCAAACACGGGGCATGAGCGGGTGGTGGGGGGGAAAGAAGGGAGACACGGGGCACAAGCGGGGAGTGGGGGGAAAGGAAAACACAGGGCATGAGCGGGGGTGGGGGGGAGAAGGGAGACACGGGGCATGAGCGGGGGGTGGGTGGAACAAGAGGTCAACAAGGGGCATCATAGGAGGGGGGACAAGAGGAAGACACAGGGAATGAGCAGGGGGTTCGAGGGAACAGGAGGAAGACACAGGGCATCAGCGAGGAGTGGGGGGACGGGAGGAAGACACGGGGCATGAGCGGTGGAGGGGGGCAACAGGAGAGAGACACGGGGCATGAGCGGGGAGTGGGGGGTACAGGAGACAGACACGGGGCATGAGCGGGGGTGGGGGGCAACAGGAGACAGAAACGGGGCATGAGCGGGGGGTGGGGAGAACAGGAGACAGACACGGGGCATGAGCGCGGGGGTGGGGGGCAATAGGAGACAGACACGGGGCATGAGTGGGGGGTGGGGGGCAACATGAGAGAGACACAGGTGGTGGGGGCAACAGGAGACAGACACAGGGCATGAGAGGGGGGCGGGGGAACAGGAGACAGACACGGGGCATGAGTGGGGCGTGGGGGGAACAACAGACACGGGGCATGAGCTGGGGGTGGGGAGAACAGGAGACAGACACGGGGCATGAGCGGGGGAGTGGGGGCAACAGGAGACAGACACGGGGTATGAGCGGGGGGTGGGAGGAACAGGAGACAGACACGAGGCATGAGCGGGGGGTGGGGAGAACAGAAGACAGACACAGGGCATGAGCGGGGGAGTGGGGGGCAACAAGAGAGAGACACAGGGCATGAGCGGGGGTGGGGGGCAACAGGAGACAGAAACGGGGCATGAGCGGGGGGTGGGGAGAACAGGAGACAGACACGGGGCATGAGCGCGGGGGTGGGGGGCAATAGGAGACAGACACGGGGCATGAGCGAGGGGTGGGGAGAACAGGAGACAGACAAGGGGCATGAGCGGGGGTGTGGGGGGCAATAGGAGACAGACACGGGGCATTAGCGGGGGGTGGAGGGCAACAGGAGAGAGACATGGGGCATGAGCGGGGGGTGGGGGGTACAGGAGACAGACACGGGGCATGGGTGGGGGACAACAGCAGACAGACACGGGTCATGAGCGGGGGGTGGGCGGTTACAGGAGAAAGACACTGGGCATGAGCAGGGGGTGGGGGGCAACAGGAGAGAGACACGGGGCATGAACGGGTTGGGGAACAGGAGACAGACATGGGGTATAAGCAGGGGGGGCGGGGAGCAACAGGAGAGAGACATGGGGCATGAGCGGATGGGGGGAACAGGAGACAGATATGGGGCATGAGCGGGGGGTGGGGGGTACAGGAGAGACATGGGCATGAGCGGGGGGTGGGTGGGGTATTACAGGAGACAGACACGGGGCATGAGCAGGGGGGCAACAGGAGAGAGACATGGGGCATGAGCGGGTGGGTGGAACAGGAGACAGACACGGGGCATGAGCGGGTGGGGGGAACAGGAGACAGACACGGGGCATGAGCAGGGGGTGGGGGTGAACAGCGGAGACACGGGCCATGAGCGGGGGGAAAAGGAGGGAGACAGACACAGAGCATGAGCGGGGGTGAACAGGAGAGACACGGGGCATGGGGCCCCCACCCCCGTTCATGCCCTGTGTCTGCCCTGTTCCAACAGTGCAAACACGGGGCATGAGCGGGGGGTGGGGGGAAAGAAGGGAGACACGGGGCACGAGCGGGGAGTGGGGGGAAAGGAAGACACATGGCATGAGCGGGGGTGGGAGGGAGAAGGGAGACACGGGGCATGAGCGGGGGGTGGGTGGAACAAGAGGTCAACAAGGGGCATCATAGGAGGGGGGACAAGAGGAAGACACAGGGAATGAGCAGGGGGTTCGAGGGAACAGGAGGAAGACACAGGGCATCAGCGAGGAGTGGGGGGATGGGAGGAAGACACAGGGCATGAGCGGTGGACGGGGGCAACAGGAGAGAGACACGGGGCATGAGCGGGGAGTGGGGGTACAGGAGACAGACACGGGGCATGAGCGGGGGTGGGGGGCAACAGGAGACAGAAACGGGGCATGAGCGGGGGGTGGGGAGAACAGGAGACAGACACGGGGCATGAGCGCGGGGGTGGGGGCAATAGGAGACAGACACGGGGCATGAGAGGGGGGTGGGGGGCAACATGAGAGAGACACAGGTGGTGGGGGCAACAGGAGACAGACACAGGGCATGAGAGGGGGGCGGGGGAACAGGAGACAGACACGGGGCATGAGTGGGGCGTGGGGGGAACAACAGACACGGGGCATGAGCTGGGGGTGGGGAGAACAGGAGACAGACACGGGGCATGAGCGGGGGAGTGGGGGCAACAGGAGACAGACACGGGGTATGAGCGGGGGGTGGCAGGAACAGGAGACAGACACGAGGCATGAGCGGGGGGTGGGGAGAACAGAACAGAAGACAGACACAGGGCATGAGCGGGGGAGTGGGGGGCAACAAGAGAGAGACACAGGGCATGAGCGGGGGGTGGGGGGCAACAGGAGACAGAAACGGGGCATGAGCGGGGGGTGGGGAGAACAGGAGACAGACAAGGGGCATGAGCGGGGGTGTGGGGGGCAATAGGAGACAGACACAGGGCATTAGCGGGGGTGGGGGGCAACAGGAGAGAGACACGGGGCATGAGCGGGGGGTGGGGGGTACAGGAGACAGACACGGGGCATGGGTGGGGGACAACAGCAGACAGACACGGGTCATGAGTGGGGGGTGGGCGGTTACAGGAGAAAGACACTGGGCATGAGCAGGGGGTGGGGGGCAACAGGAGAGAGACACGGGGCATGAACGGGTTGGGGAACAGGAGACAGACACGGGGTATAAGCAGGGGGGGCGGGGAGCAACTGGAGAGAGACATGGGGCATGAGCGGGTGGGGGGAACAGGAGACAGATATGGGGCATGAGCGGGGGGTGGGGGGTAAAGGAGAGACATGGGCATGAGCGGGGGGTAGGGGGCAACAGGAGAGAGACGCGGGGGGTGGGGGGTACAGGAGACAGACACGGGGTATGACTGGGGGGGTGGGGGGCAACAGGAGACAGACACGGGGAATGAGCAAGGGGGCAACAGGAGAGAGACATGGGGCATGAGCGGGTGGGGGGAACAGGAGACAGACACGGGGCATGAGCAGGGGTGGGGGGTACAGGAGACAGACATGGGGCATGAGCAGGGGGTGGGGGCAACAGGAGAGAAACGCGGGGGGTGGGGGGAACAGGAGACAGACACGGGGCATGAGCGGGGGTGGGGGGAACAACAGAGACAGACACGGGGCATGAGCGGGGTGGGGGGCAACAGAAGACAGACATGGGGCATGAGCGGGGGTGGGGGCAACAGGAGACAGACACGGGGCATGAGCGGGGGGTGGGGGAACAGGAGATAGACACGGGGCATGAGCAGGGGGTGGGGGAACAGGAGACAGACACAGGGCATGAGCGGGGTGGGGGGCAACAGGAGAGAGACACGGGGCATGAGCGGGCGGTGGGGGGCAACAGGAGACAGACACGGGGCATGAGCGGGGGGTGGGGGGAACAGGAGACAGAAACGGGGCATGAGAGGGGGGTGGGGAGAACAGGAAACAGACACGGGGCATGAGCAGGGGGTGGGGGGCAACAGGAGAGAGACACGGGGCATGAGCGGGGGGTGGGCGGGTAAAGGAGACAGACACGGGGCATGAGCAGGGGGTGGGGGGCAACAGGAGAGAGACACGGGGCATGAGCGGGTGGGGGTACAGGAGACAGACACAGGGTATGACTGGGGGGGCGGGGGGCAACAGGAGAGAGACACGGGGCATGAGCGGCTGGGGGGAACAGGAGACAGACAAGGGGCATGAGCGGGGGTGGGGGGTACAGGAGAGACACGGGGCATGAGCGGGGGGTGGGTTGGGGGTACAGGAGACAGACACGGGTCATGAGCAGGGGGTGGGGGGCAACAGGAGAGAGACACGGGGCATGAGCGGGTGGGGGAACAGGAGACAGACACAGGGCATGAGCGGGGGGGCAACAGGAGAGAGACATGGGGCATGAGCGGGTGGGGGGAACAGGAGACAGACACGGGGCATGAGCGGGGGTGGGGGGGTACAGGAGACAGACACGGGGCATGAGTGGGGGGTGGGGGGCAACAGGAGAGAGACGCAGGGGGTGGGGGGAACATGAGACAGACACGGGGCATGAGCGGGGGGTGGGGGGAACAACAGAGACAGACACTGGGCATGAGCGGGGGTGGGGGGCAACAGGAGACAGACACGGGGCATGAGCGGAGGGTGGGGGGAACAGGAGACAGACACGGGGCATGAGCGGGGGTGGGGGAACAGGAGACAGACACAGGGCATGAGCGGGGTGGGGGGAACAACAGACCCGGGGCATGAGCGGGGGGTGGGAGAACAGGAGACAGACATGGGGCATGAGCGGTGGGGTGGGGGGCAACAGGAGTCAGACAAGGGGCATGAGTGGGGGTTGGGAGGAACAGGAGACAGACACGGGGCATGAGCGGGGGGTGGGGAGAACAGGAGACAGACACGGGGCATGAGCGGGGGGTGGGGGCAACAGGAGAGAGAGACGGGGCATGAGCAGGGGGCGGGGGGTACAGGATACAGACACGGGGCATGAGCGGGGGGTGGGTTGGGGGTACAGGAGACAGACACGGGTCATGAGCAGGGGGTGGGGGAACAACAGAGACAGACACTGGGCATGAGCGGGGATGGGGGGCAACAGGAGACAGACATGGGGCATGAGCGGGGGTGGGGGCAACAGGAGACAGACACGGGGCATGAGCGGAGGGTGGGGGGAACAGGAGACAGACACGGGGCATGAGCGGGGGTGGGGGAACAGGAGACAGACACAGGGCATGAGCGGGGTGGGGGGGAACAACAGACCCGGGGCATGAGCGGGGGGTGGGAGAACAGGAGACAGACATGGGGCATGAGCGGTGGGGTGGGGGGCAACAGGAGTCAGACAAGGGGCATGAGTGGGGGTTGGGAGGAACAGGAGACAGACACGGGGCATGAGCGGGGGGTGGGGAGAACAGGAGACAGACACGGGGCATGAGCGGGGGGTCGGGGGCAACAGGAGAGAGACACTGGGCATGAGCAGGGGGTGGGGGGAACAGGAGACAGACACGGGGCATGAGCGGGGGGCAACAGAGAGAGACACGGGGCATGAGCGGGTGGTGGGGGCAACAGGAGACAGACACAGGGCATGAGTGGGGGGTGGGGCCAACAGGAGAGAGACACGGGGCATGAGCGGGGGGTGGGGAGAACAGGAGACAGACACGGGGCATGAGCAGGGGGGTGGGGAGAACAGGAGACAGACACGGGGCATGAGCGGGGGGTTGGGGGAACAGGAGACAGATACGGGGCAGGAGCGGGGGGTGGGGAGAACAGGAGACAGACACGGAGCATGAGCAGGGGGGTGGGGGGCAACAGGAGACAGACACGGGGCATGAGCGAGGGGTGGGGGGCAACAGGAGAGAGACACGGGGCATGAGCGGGAGGTGGTGGGAACAGGAGACAGACACGGGGCATGAGCAGGGGGTGGGGGGAGCAGAAGACAGACACGGGGCATGAGCGGGGTGGGGGGTACAGGAGACAGACACGGGGCATGAGCAGGGGGTGGGGGCAACAGGAGAGAGACACGGGGCATGAGCGGGGTGGGGGGGTACAGGAGACAGACACGGGGCATGAGCAGGGGGTGGGGGCAACAGGAGAGAGACACGGGGCATGAGCAGGTGGGGGGAACAGGAGACAGACACGGGGCATGAGCGGGGGTGGGGGCAACAGGAGACAGACACGGGGCATGAGCGGAGGGTGGGGGGAACAGGAGACAGACACGGGGCATGAGCGGGGGTGGGGGAACAGGAGACAGACACAGGGCATGAGCGGGGTGGGGGGGAACAACAGACCCGGGGCATGAGCGGGGGGTGGGAGAACAGGAGACAGACATGGGCATGAGCGGTGGGGTGGGGGGCAACAGGAGTCAGACAAGGGGCATGAGTGGGGGGTGGGGGGCAACATGAGAGAGACACAGGTGGTGGGGGCAACAGGAGACAGACACAGGGCATGAGAGGGGGGCAGGGGAACAGGAGACAGACACGGGGCATGAGTGGGGCGTGGGGGGAACAACAGACACGGAGCATGAGCTGGGGGTGGGGAGAACAGGAGACAGACACAGGGCATGAGCGGGGTGGGGGGAACAACAGACCCGGGGCATGAGCGGGGGGTGGGAGAACAGGAGACAGACATGGGGCATGAGCGGTGGGATGGGGGGCAACAGGAGTCAGACAAGGGGCATGAGTGGGGGTTGGGAGGAACAGGAGACAGACACGGGGCATGAGCAGGGGGTGGGGGTACAGGAGACAGACACAGGGCATGAGCGGGGGGTGGGGGGCAACAGAGAGAGACACGGGGCATGAGCGGGTGGTGGGGGCAACAGGAGACAGACACAGGGCATGAGTGGGGGGGTGGGGCCAACAGGAGAGAGACACGGGGCATGAGCGGGGGGTGGGGAGAACAGGAGACAGACACGGGGCATGAGCGGGGGGTGGGGGGAACAGAAGACAGACACGGGGCATGAGCGGGGTGGGGGGGTACAGGAGACAGACACGGGGCATGAGCAGGGGGTGGGGGCAACAGGAGAGAGACACGGGGCATGAGCGGGAGGTGGTGGGAACAGGAGACAGACACGGGGCATGAGCGGGGGGTGGGGGGCAACAGGAGAGAGACACGGGGCATGAGCAGGGGGTGGGGGGTACAGGAGACAGACACGGGGCATGAGCGGGGGGTGGGGGGCAACAGAGAGAGACACGGGGCATGAACGGGTGGTGGGGGCAACAGGAGACAGACACAGGGCATGAGTGGGGGGGTGGGGCCAACAGGAGAGAGACACGGGGCATGAGCGGGGGGTGGGGAGAACAGGAGACAGACACGGGGCATGAGCAGGGGGGTGGGGAGAACATGAGACAGACACGGGGCATGAGCGGGGGGTTGGGGGAACAGGAGACAGATACGGGGCAGGAGCGGGGGGTGGGGAGAACAGGAGACAGACACGGAGCATGAGCAGGGGGGTGGGGGGCAACAGGAGACAGACACGGGGCATGAGCGGGGGGTGGGGGGCAACAAGAGAGAGACACGGGGCATGAGCGGGAGGTGTTGGGAACAGGAGACAGACACGGGGCATGAGCGGGGGGTGGGGGGAACAGAAGACAGACACGGGGCATGAGTGGGGTGGGGGGGTACAGGAGACAGACACGGGGCATGAGCAGGGGGTGGGGGCAACAGGAGAGAGACACGGGGCATGAGCGGGAGGTGGTGGGAACAGGAGACAGACACGGGGCATGAGCGGGGGGTGGGGGAACAGAAGACAGACACGGGGCATGAGCGGGGTGGGGGGGTACAGGAGACAGACACGGGGCATGAGCAGGGGGTGGGGGCAACAGGAGAGAGACACGGGGCATGAGCAGGTGGGGGGAACAGGAGACAGACACGGAGCATGAGCGGGGGTGGGGGCAACAGGAGACAGACACGGGGCATGAGCGGAGGGTGGGGGGAACAGGAGACAGACACGGGGCATGAGCGGGGGTGGGGGAACAAGAGACAGACACAGGGCATGAGCGGGGTGGGGGGAACAACAGACCCGGGGCATGAGCGGGGGGTGGGAGAACAGGAGACAGACATGGGGCATGAGCGGTGTGGTGGGGGGCAACAGGAGTCAGACAAGGGGCATGAGTGGGGGTTGAGAGGAACAGGAGACAGACACGGGGCATGAGCGGGGGTGGGGGGCAACAGGAGAGAGACACGGGGCATGAGCGGGGAGTGGGGGGTACAGGAGACAGACACGGGGCATGAGCGGGGGTGGGGGGGCAACAGGAGACAGAAACGGGGCATGAGCGGGGGGTGGGGAGAACAGGAGACAGACACGGGGCATGAGCGCGGGGGTGGGGGGCAATAGGAGACAGACACGGGGCATGAGAGGGGGGTGGGGGGCAACATGAGAGAGACACAGGTGGTGGGGGCAACAGGAGACAGACACAGGGCATGGGGGGGGGGAACAGGAGACAGACACGGGGCATGAGTGGGGCGTGGGGGGAACAACAGACACGGGGCATGAGCTGGGGGTGGGGAGAACAGGAGACAGACACGGGGCATGAGCGGGGGAGTGGGGGCAACAGGAGACAGACACGGGGTATGAGCGGGGGGTGGCAGGAACAGGAGACAGACACGAGGCATGAGCGGGGGGTGGGGAGAACAGAACAGAAGACAGACACAGGGCATGAGCGGGGGAGTGGGGGGCAACAAGAGAGAGACACAGGGCATGAGCGGGGGTGGGGGGCAACAGGAGACAGAAACGGGGCATGAGCGGGGGGTGTGGAGAATAGGAGACAGACGCGGGGCATGAGCGCGGGGGTGGGGGGCAATAGGAGACAGACATGGGGCATGAGCGAGGGGTGGGGAGAACAGGAGACAGACAAGGGGCATGAGCGGGGGTGTGAGGGGCAATAGGAGACAGACACAGGGCATTAGCGGGGGGTGGGGGGCAACAGGAGAGAGACACGGGGCATGAGCAGGGGGTGGGGGGTACAGGAGACAGACACGGGGCATGGGTGGGGGACAACAGCAGACAGACACGGGTCAAGAGCGGGGGGTGGACGGTTTCAGGAGAAAGACACTGGGCATGAGCAGGGGGTGGGGGGCAACAGGAGAGAGACACGGGGCATGAACGGGTTGGGGAACAGGAGACAGACATGGGGTATAAGCAGGGGGGGCGGGGAGCAACAGGAGAGAGACATGGGGCATGAGCGGGTGGGGGGAACAGGAGACAGATATGGGGCATGAGCGGGGGGTGGGGGGTACAGGAGAGACATGGGCATGAGCGGGGGGTGGGGGGCAGCAGGAGAGAGACGCGGGGGGTGGGGGGTACAGGAGAGAGACACGGGGCATGAGCAGGGGGTGGGGGGTACAGGAGACAGACACGGGGCATGAGCAGGGGGGCAACAGGAGAGAGACATGGGGCATGAGCGGGTGGGGGAACAGGAGACAGACACGGGGCATGAGCGGGGTGGGGGGTACAGGAGACAGACATGGGGCATGAGCAGGGGGTGGGGGGCAACAGGAGAGAGACGCGGGGGTGGGGGGAACAGGAGACAGACACGGGGCATGAGCGGGGGTGGGGGGAACAACAGAGACAGACACGGGGCATGAGCGGGGTGGGGGGCAACAGAAGACAGACACGGGGCATGAGCGGGGGTGGGGGCAACAGGAGACAGACACGGGGCATGAGCGGGGGGTGGGGGAACAGGAGACAGACACAGGGCATGAGCGGGGTGGGGGGCAACAGGAGAGAGACACGGGGCATGAGCGGGCGCTGGGGGGCAACAGGAGACAGACACGGGGCATGAGCGGGGGGTGGGGGGTGGGGGGAACAGGACACAGAAACGGGGCATGAGCGGGGGGTGGGGAGAACAGGAAACAGACACGGGGCATGAGCAGGGGGTGGGGGGCAACAGGAGAGAGACACGGGGCATGAGCGGGGGGTGGGCGGGTAAAGGAGACAGACACGGTGCATGGGTGGGGGGCAACAGCACACAGACATGGGGCATGAGCGGGGGGTGGGTGGGTACAGGAGACAGACACGGGGCATGAGTTGGGGGTGGGGGGCAACAGGAGAGAGACACGGAGCATGAGCGGGTGGGGGTACAGGAGACAGACACGGGGTATGACTGGGGGGGCGGGGGGCAACAGGAGAGAGACACGGGGCATGAGCGGCTGGGGGGAACAGGAGACAGACAAGGGGCATGAGCGGGGGTGGGGGGTACAGGAGAGACACGGGGCATGAGCGGGGGGTGGGTTGGGGGTACAGGAGACAGACACGGGTCATGAGCAGGGGGTGGGGGGCAACAGGAGAGAGACACGGGGCATGAGCGGGTGGGGGGAACAGGAGACAGACACAGGGCATGAGCGTGGGGGCAACAGGAGAGAGACATGGGGCATGAGCGGGTGGGGGGAACAGGAGACAGACACGGGGCATGAGCGGGGGTGGGGGGGTACAGAAGACAGACACGGGGCATGAGCGGGGGGTGGGGGGCAACAGGAGAGAGACGCAGGGGGTGGGGGGAACATGAGACAGACACGGGGCATGAGCGGGGGGTGGGGGGAACAACAGAGACAGACACTGGGCATGAGCGGGGTGGGGGGCAACAGGAGACAGACATGGGGCATGAGCGGGGGTGGGGGCAACAGGAGACAGACACGGGGCATGAGCGGAGGGTGGGGGGAACAGGAGACAGACACGGGGCATGAGCGGGGGTGGGGGAACAGGAGACAGACACAGGGCATGAGCGGGGTGGGGGGGAACAACAGACCCGGGGCATAAGCGGGGGGTGGGAGTACAGGAGACAGACATGGGGCATGAGCGGTTGGGTGGGGGGCAACAGGAGTCAGACAAGGGGCATGAGTGGGGGTTGGGAGGAACAGGAGACAGACACGGGGCATGAGCGGGGGGTGGGGAGAACAGGAGACAGACACGGGGCATGAGCGGGGGGTGGGGGGCAACAGGAGAGAGACACGGGGCATGAGCAGGGGGTGGGGGGTACAGGAGACAGACACGGGGCATGAGCTGGGGGTGGGGGGCAACAGAGAGAGACACGGGGCATGAGCGGGTGGTGGGGGCAACAGGAGACAGACACAGGGCATGAGTGGGGGGGTGGGGCCAACAGGAGAGAGACACGGGGCATGAGCGGGGGGTGGGGAGAACAGGAGACAGACACAGGGCATGAGCAGGGGGGTGGGGAGAACAGGAGACAGACGTGGGGCATGAGCGGGGGGTTGGGGGAACAGGAGACAGATACGGGGCAGGAGCGGGGGTGGGGAGAACAGGAGACGGACACGGAGCATGAGCAGGGGGGTGGGGGGCAACAGGAGACAGACACGGGGCATGAGCGGGGGGTGGGGGGCAACAGGAGAGAGACACGGAGCATGAGCAGGGGGTGGGGGGTACAGGAGACAGACATGGGGCATGGGTGGGGGGCAACAGGAGACAGACACGGGGCATGAGCGGGAGGTGGTGGGAACAGGAGACAGACACGGGGCATGAGCGGGGGGTGGGGGGAACAGAAGACAGACACGGGGCATGAGCGGGGTGGGGGGTACAGGAGACAGACACGGGGCATGAGCAGGGGCTGGGGGCAACAGGAGATAGACACGGGGCATGAGCAGGTGGGGGGAACAGGAGACAGACACGGGGCATGAGCGGGGGTGGGGGCAACAGGAGACAGACACGGGGCATGAGCGGAGGGTGGGGGGAACAGGAGACAGACACGGGGCATGAGCGGGGGTGGGGGAACAGGAGACAGACACAGGGCATGAGCGGGGTGGGGGGGAACAACAGACCCGGGGCATGAGCGGGGGGTGAGAGAACAGGAGACAGACATGGGGCATGAGCGGTGGGGTGGGGGGCAACAGGAGTCAGACAAGGGGCATGAGTGGGGGTTGGGAGGAACAGGAGACAGACACGGCGCATGAGCGGGGGTGGGTAGAACAGGAGACAGACACGGGGCATGAGCGGGGGGTGGGGGGCAACAGGAGAGAGACACGGGGCATGAGCAGGGGGTGGGGGGTACAGGAGACAGACACGGGGCATGAGCGGGGGGTGGGGGGCAACAGAGAGAGACACGGGGCATGAGCGGGTGGTGGGGGCAACAGGAGACAGACACAGGGCATGAGTGGGGGGGTGGGGGCAACAGGAGAGAGACACGGGGCATGAGCGGGGGGTGGGGAGAACAGGAGACAGACACGGGACATGAGCAGGGGGGTGGGGAGAACAGGAGACAGACACGGAACATGAGCGGGGGGTTGGGGGAACAGAGACAGATACGGGGCAGGAGCGGGGGGTGGGGAGAACAGGAGACAGACACGGAGCATGAGCAGGGGGGTGGGGGGCAACAGGAGACAGACACGGGGCATGAGCGGGGGGTGGGGGGCAACAGGAGAGAGACACGGAGCATGAGCAGGGGGTGGGGGGCAACAGGAGACAGACACGGGGCATGAGCGGGAGGTGGTGGGAACAGGAGACAGACACGGGGCATGAGCGGGGGGTGGGGGGAACAGAAGACAGACACGGGGCATGAGCGGGGTGGGGGGGTACAGGAGACAGACACGGGGCATGAGCAGGGGGTGGGGGCAACAGGAGAGAGACACGGGGCATGAGCAGGTGGGAGGAACAGGAGACAGACACGGGGCATGAGCGGGGGGTGGGGGGTACAGGAGACAGACACGGGGCATGAGCGGGAGGTGGGGGGCAACAGGAGAGAGACGCGGGGGGTGGGGGCAACAGGAGACAGACACAGGGCATGGGAGGGGGGCGGGGGAACAGAAGACAGACACGGGGCATGAGCGGGGGTGGGAGGGTATAGGAGACAGACACGGGGCATGAGCAGGGGTGGGGGCAACAGGAGAGAGACACGGGGCATGAGTAGGTGGAGGAACAGGAGACAGACACGGGGCATGAGCGGGGGGTGGGGGGTACAGGAGACAGACACGGGGCATGAGCGGGGGGTGGGGGGCAACAGGAGAGAGACGCGGGGGGTGGGGGCAACAGGAGACAGACACAGGGCATGAGAGGGGGGCGGGGGAACAGGAGACAGACACAGGGCATGAGCAGGGCGTGGGGGGAACAACAGACTTGGGGCATGAGCTGGGGGTGGGGAGAACAGGAGAGAGAAACGGGGCATGAGCGGGGGAGTGGGGGCAACAGGAGACAGACACGGGGTATGAGCGGGGGGTGGGAGGAACAGGAGACAGACACGAGGCATGAGCGGGGGGTGGGGAGAACAGGACACAGACACGGGGCATGAGCGGGGGGCAACAAGAGAGAGACACGGGGCATGAGCGGGTGGGGGAACAGGAGACAGACACGGGGCATGAGCAGGTGGGGGGAACAGGAGCATGAGCGGGGGTGAACAGGAGAGACACGGGGCATGAGCAGGGGTAGGGCAAGGTGGGGCCCCCACCACCGCTCATGCCTCGTGTCTGCCCTGTTTCAACAGTGCAGACACGGGGCATGTGCTGGGGTGGGGGGGGAAGAAGGGAGACACGGGGCACAAGCGGGGAGTGGGGGGGAAAGGAAGACACAGGGCATGAGCAGGGGAGGGGGGGAGAAGGGAGACACGGGGCATGAGCGGGGGGTGGGTGGAACAAGAGGTCAACAAGGGGCATCATAGGAGGGGGGACAAGAGGAAGACACAGGGCATGAGCAGGGGGTTCGAGGGAACAGGAGGAAGACACAGGGCATCAGCGAGGAGTGGGGGGACGGGAGGAAGACACAGTGTTAGGGAGAATTCTCTGTTTAGGCTGAATTTCCTAACCTAGTGAGTCCCCCAGCAGCTTTGCTGGATTTCTGGAGTTTGTTTTTTTCCATCCTTCCAAGAGTGAGACTCTTTTCCTCCCACTCTTGGACATGAATGTGTGTAATTCCTTTGAATGTCAATGTGTTCTGTGGGCTATGGGGTCTTTTAATCCATAGGGTCTCATATGTTTTTCTATGTGTGTTACACCGCACCCTACGTGCCGTAACACTGGGGTGTCCTAGCGGACCTCCACCATAGACTCCATACCCGGGGACTGACTACTGTCTCCCCGGGCATGTAAAGTCACCATTGGCTTTACTAGACCTAAATTTACTAACAGAACTAGTACCAACCATCTTATTGTGGACGTGCTAGTAGGGGTAATTCGATTACTCCTGGCTCTGTTACTCGAGGGGGCACTGTCCCGTCCCCCCTCGTCGAGTTTTGGCTGGTGGCAGTGGAAACTACTTGTTATGTTCGACCCCGGACATAACCCTATGGGACTCGTCCCGTTGTTGGAGATTGATACTTTTCCTCGTTAATCTCTAACGTACCACTGGTCTACTTATCTTAAATAAGTTTATCGGATGGTATTTTCTGCCAGAACTCGGTTTTTAAAATGGCGTCTGTGTTCGTCTCTGTGACTCCTAAACCAAATGTTGAGCCCTTTGTTCCACTTTTGGCGGGCCTCTGTACAGAGACCCTCCAAAGTGGTGCCATTCTGTCTGGGTTACCACAGGGGAGTGGGAGGGGGTTTAGGCACCCTGGACCGAGTTGCCTTGCCAACTCCGGTCGCACTCTGGAGTGATTGGCCGAAGTGGTGAGCCTCCCCGCTCACCACTTAGCGAGTGTTGATTGACAGCTAGGCTGAGTGAATGGGGGTTTTCTGCATAAAAGCAGGGCTTTTGGGACTGGATCTACAGAAGTCGCCACAGGACCTAAGAATCCGACGAGGGTAACGCTGAGCCGACCTGCACGACAACACCTCCGGTGGAGCCCTGCGGAACCGACTCATCACTTCCCGACGACAGAGGAGATCTCCCTGCCGGAGAGTCTCTTCCCCTGACTGGTGGGAACAACCAGTCCCCTTTGCTTTTTCTTCGTCTCAGGACGCAGTGGTCGAATTGCCCATGCAGAGCACCCTGGCAACCGGATAGCCACTTCCCCTGTACCGCAACCAAAAGGTGGTGCCTTGTGACGGAGCACTCTGCGGCTGGTCTCTTCCCTGGTGGTGCACCGGACTTCATTTTCCTTCGACGACGAGATCATCTCTACTCTTGGCAAAGACCTGTCGTGCATCCACCACCAGGAACAACTGCCCCCGCCGGAGCTGTCTCTCCACAACAATGTACCGTGTCCGCCTGGCTTCCCTTTTGATCGGTTCGAGTGAGGTGTCTTAATCCTCGCCTTTCCGTTGGGTCGCCTCCAAGCTTTTTCTCACGTATTGTTCTGAACTGGTTCAATCTGCCGATAACAATTTGCTACAAAGACTTGGACGCATTTCCACTAGAGACTTTTTGGAACATATCGCCTTGCCTCTCTCTGAGTGGGCCTGGCCTCTGAACTTTATGACCTATTGTGGTTCTTGCCTTCGTGCCTTGCATTTTATCCGTGAAGTATTGAACTGTGTTGATTTCGTAACCTGCCTATTTTTCTCTCCCGTCTTAACTAATATTAGAGTGCCATCTAGGTTGAGGTATACACCTCTGTCTGAAAATAAGTGATACCGGTAGAACCTAGACTTGTCGAAATATTGTTAGGGGGATTGATCGTTTTCTTCTGCGTAGAGTAATTGTAATTGAAGTATTTGCCGTGATAGTGCCATAGTGTTTTCTATAGATGTTCCGTTATAAATAAATACCTTAATATCTTTAAACTGAAGCCTTGTTGCGTGTTTGCTTGTCTTACTGTGAAGAATTGTCCTATTTTGTATACTCCACATACTGCTCAACTCTTCTTGAGAGAAGTCTGACTGCTCAGCCACAGCTACCAAGTGAATCTGTGTGGTACAGACTGCTACCAAGTGGGTTCACCGCCAAACACCTGTAGTCCTAAATCTTTTGCAGTGGTCCCAGAGGGAACTGCACAGGTTTCCGCCTAACACACGGGGCATGAGCGGTGGTGGGGGCAACAGGAGAGAGACACGGGGCATGAACGGGGGGTGGGGGGTACAAGAGACAGACACGGGGCATGAGCAGGGGTGGGGGGCAACAGGAAAGAGACACAGGGCATGAGCGGGGATGGGGGACAACAGGAGACAGAAAAGGGGCATGAGCGGGGGGGAGAACAGGAGACAGACACGGGGCATGAGCGGGGGGGCAACAGCAGACATACACGGGGCATGAGCGGGGGGTGGGCGGGTACAGGAGAAAGACACGGGGCATGAGCAGGGGTGGGGGGCAACAGGAGAGAGACACGGGGCATGAGCAGGTTGGGGAACAGGAGACAGACACGGGGTATAATCAGGGTGGGCGGGAAGCAACAGGAGAGAGACATGGGACATGAGCGGGTGGGGGAACAGGAGACAGATACGGGGCATGAGCGGGGGGTGGGGGGGTACAGGAGAAACATGGGGCATGAGCGGGGGGTGGGTGGGGGGGTACAGGAGACAGACACGGGGCATGAGCAGGGGGTGGGGGGCAACAGGAGAGAGACACGGGGCATGAGCAGGTGGGGGGAACAGGAGACAGACACGGGGCATGAGCGGGGGGCAACAGGAGAGAGACATGGGGCATGAGCGGGTGGGGGAACAGGAGACAGACATGGGGCATGAGCGGGGGTGGGGGGTACAGGAGACAGACATGGGGCATGAGCAGGGGGTGGGGGCAACAGGAGAGAGACGCGGGGGTGGGGGAACAGGAGACAGACACGGGGCATGAACGGGGGGTGGGGGGAACAACAGAGACAGACACGGGGCATGAGCGGGGTGGGGGGCAACAGGAGACAGACACGGGGCATGAGCGGGGGTGGGGGGAACAGGAGACAGACACGGGGCATGAGCGGGGGATGGGGGAACAGGAGACAGACACAGGGCATGAGCGGGGTGGTGGGGAGCAACAGGAGTCAGACACGGGGCATGAGTGGAGGGTGGGAGGAACAGGAGACAGACATGGGGCATGAGCGGGGGGGTGGGGAGAACAGGAGACAGACACGGGGCATGAGCGGGGGGGTGGGGGGCAACAAGAGAGAAACACGGGACATGAGTGGGTGGGGGGAACAGGAGACAGACACGGGGCATGAGCGGGTGGGGGGAACAGGAGACAGACACGGGGCATGAGCGGGTGGGGGGAACAGGAGACAGACACAGGCATGAGCGGGGGTGGGGGCAACAGGAGACAGACACGGGGCATGAGCGGGGGTTGGGAGAACAGGAGACAGACACGGGGCATGAGCGTGGGGGTGGGAGGCAACAGGAGACAGACACGGGGCATGAGCGGGGGGTGGGGAGAACAGGAGACAGACACGGGCCATGAGTGAGGGGGTGTGGGGCAACAGGTGACCGACACGGGGGCATGAGTGGGGGGTGGGGGGAAGAGGAGACAGATACTGGGCATGAGCGGGGGGTGGGGATAACAGGAGACAGACATGGGGCATGAGCGGGGGGAACAGAAGACAGACACGGGGCATGAGCGGGGGGGAGGGAGAGAGACACACGGGGCATGAGCGGGGGATGGGGGGAGGGGAGAGACACACGGGGCATGAGCGGGGGGTGGGGGGAAGGGGAGAGAAACACAGGGCATGAGCGGGGGTGGGGGGGAGGGGGAGAGACACACGGGGCATGAGCAGGGGTGGGGGGGAGAGAGAGAGACACACAGGGCATGAGCGGGGGGTGGGGGGGAGGGGGAGAGACACACGGGGCATGAGCGGGGATGGGGGAGGGGAGAGACACATGGGGCATGAGTGCGGGGAGGGGAGAGACACACGGGGCATGAGTGGGGGGAGGGGAGAGACACACGGGGCATGAGTGGGCATGGGGGATAGACACATGGGGCATGAGCGGGGGTGGGGGAGGGATAGACACACGGGGCATGAGCGGGGGTTGGGGGAAGGAATAGACACACAGGGCATGAGCGGGGGGTGGGGAACAGGAGACAGACACGGGCATGAGCGGGGGTGGGGGCAAAAGGAGACAGACACGGGGCATGAGCGGGGGGTGGGAGAACAGGAGACAGACACGGGGCATCAGCGTGGGGGTGGGAGGCAACAGGAGACAGACACGGGGCATGAGCGGGGGGTGGGGAGAACAGGAGACAGACACGGGGCATGAGCGGGGGGGGTGGGGCAACAGGAGACAGACACGGGGCATGAGCGGGGGGTGGGGGGAAGAGGAGACAGATACTGGGCATGAGCGGGGGGAACAGAAGAAAGACACGGGGCTTGAGTGGGGGGTGGGGGGACGGGAGAGACACACTGGGCATGAGTTGGGGGTGGGGGGAGGGGGAGAGACACAAGGGGCATGAGCGGGGGTGGGGGGGAGGGGGAGAGACACACGGGGCATGAGCGGGAGGAGGGAGAGAGACACACAGGGCATGAGCGGGGGTGACGGGAGGGAGAGAGACAAGCGGGGGGTGGGGGGAGGGAGGGAGACACACGGGGCATGAGCGGGGGGTGGGGGGGAGAGACACACGGGGCATGAGCGGGGGGTGGGGGGGGAGAGACACGCGGGGCATGAGCGGGGGGTGGGGGAGAGGGGGAGAGACACACGGGGCATGATCGGGGGGTGGGAGGGAGGGGGAGAGACACACAGGGCATGAGCGGGGATGGGGGGAGGGGATAGACACGCGGGGCATGAGCGGGGATGGGGGGAGGGATAGACACGCGGGGCATGAGCCCGGGTGGGGGAGGGGAGAGACACACGGAGCATGAGTGGCATGTGGGGGGAGGGAGAGAGACGAGCGGGGGCTGGGGGGAGGGAGGGAGACACACGGGGCATGAGCGGGGGGTGGGGGGGAGGGGGAGAGACACACGGGGCATGAGCGGGGGGTGGGGGAGAGGGGGAGAGACACACGGGGCATGAGCAGGGGGTGGGAGGGAGGGGGAGAGACACACAGGGCATGAGCGGGGATGGGGGGAGGGGAGAGACACGCGGGGCATGAGCCGGGGTGGGGGAGGGGAGAGACACACGGGGCATGAGTGGCGGGTGGGGGGAGGGGAGAGACACACGGGGCATGAGTGGGGGGTTGGGGGGGAGGGATAGACACACGGGGCATGAGCGGGGGTGGGGGGAGGGGAGAGACACACAGGGCATGAGCGGGGGGGTGGGGGGAGGGGTAGAGACACACTGGGCATGAGCGGGGTGGGGGGGAGGGGGAGAACACACGGGGCTTGAGCGGGGGTGGGGGGAGAGAGAGAGACACACAGGGCATGTGCGGGGGTGGGGGGGGGAGAGAGACACACAGGGCATGAGCGGGGGGTGGGGGAGGGAGAGAGACACACGGGGCATTAGCGGGGGGAGGGGGAGAGGCACACGGGGCATGAGCGGGGGGTGGGGGGGAGGGGGAGAGACACACGGGGCATGAGCGGGGGGGGAGGGGGAGAGACACACGGGGCGTTAGCGGGGATGGGGGGAGGGGAGAGACAGAGACACACGGGGCATGAGAGGGGGTGGGGGGAGGGGAGAGACACACGGGGCATGAACGGGGGGTGGGGAGAGGGGAGAGACACACGGGGCATGAGTGGGGGGAGGGGAGAGACACACGGGGCATGAGCGGGGGTGGGGGGGATAGACACATGGGGCATGAGCGGGGGTGGGGGGAGGGATAGACACACGGGGCATGAGCGGGGGTGGGGGGGTGGTATTAGACACATGGGGCATGAGCGGGGGGGTGGGGGGGAGGGATAGACACACGGGGCATAAGCGGGGGGTGGGGAACAGGAGACAGACACAGGCATGAGCGGGGGTGGGGGCAACAGGAGACAGACACGGGGCATGAGCGGGGGATGGGAGAACAGGAGACAGACACGGGGCATGAGCGGGGGTGGGGAGAACAGGAGACAGAAACGGGGCATGAGCGGGGGGGGTGGGGGGCAACAGGAGACAGACACGGGGCATGAGCGGGGGGTGGGGGGAAGAGGAGACAGATACTGGGCATGAGCGGGGGGAACAGAAGACAGACACGGGGCTTGAGCGGGGGTAGGGGGAGATAGAGAGACACACGGGGCATGAGCGGGGGGTGGGGGGAGGGGAAAAACACACGGGGCATGAGCGGGGGGTGGGGGGAGGGGGAGAGACACACGGGGCATGAGCGGGGTGGGGGAGAGGGGGAGAGACACACGGGGCATGAGCGGGGGGGAGGGAGAGAGACACACAGGGCATGAGCGGGGGTGGGGGGAGGGAGAGAGACGAGCGGGGGGTGGGGGGAGGGAGACACACGGGGCATGAGCGGGGCGTGGGGGGAGGGGGAGAGACACACGGGGCATGAGCGGGGGGGAGGGGGAGAGACACACGGGGTATGAGCGGGGGGTGGGGGGAAGGGGGAGAGACACATGGGGCGTGAGCGGGGATGGGGGGAGGGGAGAGACACACGGGGCATGAGTTGGGGGTGGGGGGGAGGGGAGAGACACACGGGGCATGAGCGGGGGTGGGGGACGTAGACACATGGGGCATGAGCGGGGGTGGGGGGAGGGATAGACACACGGGGCATGAGCGGGGGTGTGGGGGTGGGATAGACACACAGGCATGAGCGGGGGGGTGGGGGGAGGGATAGACACACGGGGCATGAGCGGGGGGTGGGGGGGAGGGATAGACACACGGGGCATGAGCGGGGGGTGGGGGGGAGGGATAGACACACGGGGCATGAGCGGGGGGTGGGGGGAAGGGATAGACACACACAGGGCATGAGCGGGGGGTGGGGGAGGGAGAGAGACACAAGGGGCATGAGCGGGGGGTGGGGGGAGAGACACACAGGGCATGAGCAGGGGAGGGGGAGGGAGAGAGACACACAGGGCATGAGCGGGGGGTGGGGGGAGGTAGAGAGACACACAGGGCATGAGCGGGGGTGGGGGGGAGGGAGAGAGACACACGGGGCATAAGCGGGGGTGGGGGGAGGGGGAGAGACACACGGGGCATTGGCGGGGGTGGAGGGAGGGAGAGAGACACACGGGTGATGAACAGGGGGTGGGCGGGAGGGGAAGAGACACACGGGGCATGAGCGGGGGTGGGGGGAGAGAGAGAGACACATGGGGCATGAGGGGGAGTGGGGGGAGGGAGAGAGACACACGGGGCATGAGCATGGGGTGGGGGGATGTTAGGCGGAAACCTGTGCAGTTCCCTCTGGGACCACTGCAAAAGATTTAGGACTACAGGTGTTTGGCAGTAAACCCACTTGGTAGCAGTCTGTACCACACAGATTCACTTGGTAGCTGTGGCTGAGCAGTCAGACCTCCCTCAAGAAGAGTTAGGCAGTATGTGGAGTATACAAAATAGGGCAATTTACACAGTAGAACAAGCAAACACGGTTCAGAGCTTCGGTGTAAAGATATATAGTCATTTATTTATAAAAACACATCTATGGAAAACACACTGGCACTAATACGGTAAACAACTTCAATCACAATTACTATAAGTAAATCAATCCCCCTAACAATAGTTCGACATGTCTAGGTTCAACGGCACCACTTTTTTTGCAGACAGAGGTGAATGCTTTAACCTAGATGGCACTCTAGTATTTGTTAGGACGAGAGAGAAAAGGCAGGGTATGAAATCAACTCGGTGCCAACTCTTTTACGAACAGATGCAAGGCAAGTAAGCCAGGGTCTACTGTAGATCACAAAGTTCAGAGGCCAGGCCCACTCGGAGAGAGGCAAGGCGATATGTCCCAAAAAGTATCACAGTGGAAATGCACTTCGAGTCTTTGGCGCAAATTGTCACAGAAAGATTGGACCAGTTCAGAACAGAAAGTTAAGAAGGCTTTGAAGGCGACCCAATGGAGAGGCGAGGATTAAGACACCTCAAGCTAACCGACACCAGGGAAGCCAAGCGGACACGGTACCTCGTATGTGGAGAGACAGCTCCGGCGGGGGCAGTTGTTCCTGGTGGTGGATGCAAGTCCGTGCTTTGCCAAGAGAAGAGATGATCTCGTCGTCGAAGGAAAGTTGAAGATCGTTGCACCACCAGGGAAGAGACCAGCCGCGGAGTGCTCCGTCACAAGGCACCACCTTTTGGTCGCGGTACAGTGGGTAGTGGCTATCCGGTTGCCGGGGTGCTCAGCACGGGCAATTTGACCACTACGTCCTGGAATGAAGAAAAAGCAAAGGGGACTGGTTGTTCCCACCAGTCAGGGGAAGAAGACTCTCCAGCCGGGAGATCTCCTCTGACGTCGGGAACTGGTGAGTCGGTTCAGCAGGGCTCCACCGGAGGTGTCATTGTTGCAGGTCGGCCCAGCTTTACCCTCGTCGGATTATCAGGTCCTGTGGCGACTTCTGAAGATCCAGTCCCAAAAGCCCTGCTTTTATGCAGAAAACCCCCATTCATTCAGCCTAGCTGTCAATCAAAACATGCTAAGTGGTGAGCGGGGTGGCTCACCACTTGGGCCAATCACACCAGAGTGCGACTTGAGTTGGCAAGGCAACTCAGTCCAGGGTGCCTAAACCCCCTCCCACACCCCCTGTGGTACCCAGACAGAATGGCACCACTTTGGAGGTCCTCTGTGCAGAAGCCCGCCAAAAGTGGAACAAAGGGCTCAACCTTTGTTTTAGGAGTCACAGAGACGAACACAGACGCCATTTTAAAAACCGAGTTCTGGCAGAAAATACCAACCGATAGATTTATTTAAGATAAATAAACCGGTGGCATGTTAGAGATTAACTGGAAAAAAGTATTAACCTCCAACAATGGGAAGAATCCCATAGAGTTATATTCGGGGTCGAATATAACAAGTAGTTTCCACTGCCACCAGCCAAAACTCGACGAGGGGGGACGGGACAGTGCCCCCTCGTATAACAGACCCAGGAGTAATTGAATTACCCCTACTAGTACGTCCACAATAGGATGGTTTGTACTAGTTCTGTTAGTAAATTTAGGTCTAGTAAAGCCAATGGTGACTTTACATGCCCAGGGAGACAGTAGTCAGTCCCCGGGTATGGAGTCTATGGTGGGGGATCCTCTAGGACGCCCCAGTGTTACGGCACAGAGGGTGCGGTGTAACACACATAGAAAAACATATGAGACCCTATGGAGTAAAAGACCCCATAGCCCATAGAACACATTGACATTCAAAGAAATTACACACATTCATGTCCAAGAGTGGGAGAAAAAGAGTCTCACTCTTGGCAGGATGGAAAAAACAAACTCCAGAAATCCAGCAAAGCTGCTGGGGGACTCACTAGGTTAGGAAATTCAGCCTAAACAGAAAATTCTCCCTAACATTCCCCCCCCCCAGACTAAGGGACAGGAGGATTTAATCCACTCCTGGATGAATCTCATACCTCTAGTCGATGACATACATCCTAGAGAGACCATCAGCATTTTGCTGGTGGCCACCTGACTTGTGCTCAATGGTGAAATCAAACCCTTGCAGGCAGATCGACCATCTCAGTAGTTTTGGGGTTTCCCCTTTCATTTGCATTAACCATCTCAAGGGTTGGTGGTCAGTCTGAATGACAAAAGTAGAACCATACAAGTATGGCCTAAACTTCTTCAGAGCCCACACGATAGCAAAGTATTCTCTTTCGATTGTTCCTCACCTTGTTTCAGGATCCTTCAGCTTGCGGCTGATGAAGCAAACGGGGTGCTCCCTACCTTTCCCATCCAGTTGACTGAGTACTGCACCTATTCCTACATTTGAAGCATCTGTCTGCACAATGAAAGTTTGGTGGTAATCAGGAGCTCCGAGGTCTGGGGCTTGGCAAAGAGCCTTTTTCAAGTTTTCAAAAGCCTGATTGCACTCCTTGGTCCATCTAACCTTTTTAGGAAATTTGGGCGAGGAGGTGACATTCAGTGGAGAAGCTATGGTCCCATAGTTCTCAATGAAATTCCTGTAATACCCAGTGAGGCCTAGGAAGGCTCTCACTTGGGTCTGAGTAGTAGGTGTTGTCCAATTTTGCACAGCTTCAATCTTACTGAGCAAAGGCCTTATTTCTCCACCTCCTACCTCATGTCCAAGATAGACTACCTTACTCTGTCCAATTTGGCATTTACTCGCCTTTATGGTCAGATTGGCTCATCCAAGAGCCTGCAGAACATCTCTCAGGTGGGTTACATGTTCTTCTCAGGAATTGCTGAACACTGCTATGTCATCCAAGTATGCCATGCAGAAGTCCTCCATCCCATTCAGAACCTGGTTTACCATCCGTTGAAATGTAGCAGGTGCATTTTTCAATCCGAAAGGCATTACCTTAAACTGGTATAAGCCTACGGGGGTTGAAAATGCAGTTTTCTCCTTGGCATGGTCTGTCAGGGCTATTTGCCAATAGTCTGACGTCAAGACAAATGTGCTGAGGAACTTGGCGGCACCAAGTTTATCCACCAGCTCATCTGTTCTTGGCAAAGGGTGGGCATCAGTCTTGGTGACTCCATTAAGAGCTTTATAATCCACGCAGAATCTAAGTTCTTTAGATCCGGCCTTTGGTACTAACACAACTGGGCTAGACCATGGACTAGTAGAGGGCTCTATTACCCCGAGATCAAGCATCTTGCTGACCTCACCTTTGATGTGGGTTCGTACGTTTTCTGACATTCGGTATCCTCTGCTTTTGACTGACAGACAGACACCAGTGAGTATGTCATGCTGGCCCCTAGGGGTCAAGCCTGGTGAAAGCGAGAACAGAGAGGCAAACTGATTCAACATAGATTTGCACTCTTCTTGTTGCTCGGGTGTCAGATTTGAAGAGAGATTTACTCCTTCAATTTTTTCGTCTAAACGTAAGCTTCTGAGGAGATCCGGAAGAGCTTCACTCTCTTCTTCTTCCTCTGATGATGCTAGAAGCAACGCTCCTACATCAGGTCTCGAGACATACGCTTTGAGTCGGTTGGTGTGGAAGACTGTCGGAGCCTCCTTGGGATTGCCCAAGTCCACCAGATAGTTGACCTCTCCGAGTTTACCCACAACTCGGAAGGGTCCCATCCATTTGTCTTGCAAGGCCCTCTGCCTTGTTGGGATCATAACGAGAACGAGCTGGTCTTGAGCAAACTCAACCATGTTAGCCTTTTGATCATGCCAGTGCTTGACCAATGCTTGTCCAGCTTTCAAGTTATCGCTTGCTTCTGTCATCATGTGCGACATTCTCCTCCGGAGACCTATCATGTAGTCAGTCACTCTGACTGGGTTGGGGGAAGGAGCACTCTCCAACCCCTCCTTAATCAGGGCCAATGGACCTCTGATGGGATGACCATAGAGGAGCTCAAAGGGAGAATAACCTACTCCCTCCTGAGGGACTTCTCTATAAGCAAAGAGAAGGCATGGCAGTAGAAGGTCCCACTTACGATTAAGGGGTTCCTCTAAAGCACCTGTCATGCTCTTCATGGTTTGGTTGAACCGTTCTACCAACCCATTGGTTTGTGCTGGTAAGCCGTTGAGAACTTGTAAGTAACTCCACAGGTTTTCTACATGGCTTTCATGTAGTGGGACATAAAGTTTGACCCCCTGTCAGAGATTACTTCCTTAGGAAACCCGACCCTAGTAAAAATACCAAGGAGGGCCTTAGCCACAGCCGGAGCTGTAACAGTCCTCATAGGAATTGCCTCAGGATACCTAGTAGCATGGTCTACTACAACAAGTATAAACCTGTTGCCTGAGGAGGTTGGAGGATCAAGGGGACCAACAATGTCAATCCCTACTCTCTCAAATGGGACTCCCACAACTGGGAGAGGCACTAAAGGTGCCACATTCTTGGAGCCAACCTTACCAGAGGTCTGGCAGGTGTTTCAGCTCCTGCAGTGTTTTTCTACTTCGGCCCCCATCTTTGGCCAATAAAAGTAGAGGGAGAGCGTTTCCTCAGTCTTCTTGAAACTCAAGTGACCAGCCAAAGGAATCTTGTGGGCTAACTTCAAAAACTGTGGTCTGTTCTCTTGGGGTACTACAAGTCATTTGTAGTCTCCAGGTGCAGACTTGGTCGGTTCACTGTAGAAGAGGCCATCTTCCCAGTGCAACCTGTATTTCCCAGGCTCTTGCCCTTCAGCCTGAGCTTCTGCCTGGTGGCGAAGACCTTCTAGAGTTGGACATTCTCTCTGTCCCTTACTGAAGTCTGCCCTGCTGGGTCCACCTTCTGCCAGTAAAGACTGCAGCTCAGGATGGTCAACAGGATCCAGATCTCCAATGAGTTCTTGGCCTTCCAGTAGCTCTTCGTCAGAGTCTAATTCTACCACACAGGGTTGTACCTCCCTCTCAGCCTCAGCTGGAGGTGGAGGTACGGGTGTAACTTTGGACAACCGTGGGGAAGTCCTTGTTGGCTGCACTGGAATGCTGGCGGCTGGTTTCGGGGTAGAAGTCTTAGGTTTCCCTTTCGCTTCTGATTTCTTCGAGACAGCGGCCGACAATTCCAGTGGAGTAGGAGTGATTTCTTTCTTCATTATCTCCTGGAGAGTACCGCGCATGGTCCTCTCTCTCGCAGGTCTGGTTAGCTCCTGTAACCGTTTACTAGGAGATCTGGGGGTATGCATACAACTCTGAGAGTTTTCAAATCGTTACCCAACAGAACGCGTCCTGGTACCTCACTCTGTATGCTGACAGGGATCTTCACAGTCATGTTGTTACAATGGATGTGAACTGGTAATTGGGGAAGCATCTGCACAGGCCCTCCAGCTTACTTGGTGAGGCGTTTGGGTGCCTTAGCAACATCCTCAGCCTGAAAAAATGATTTATCCACCACAGTTATGCTGGCCCCAGCGTCCCTAATGGCAGGAGTCTCCTGACCATTCACCTGGACACTGTCCTTATAATACTCTTTAGTATTATCGGGGATAGAATTATAGACGTCTAAATTCTGTTGCTCCCACAACCCCAGAGACACTAAAGAAACGCTGGCTGAGACTCCAATGGGTTCATCAGCTAGCAGTAGAAAGTTTCCACTTGCCATTTGGACTTCCTCCTCTAGAGCGAAGGCTAAGAAGACAAGCTGGACCCCTGAAGGTTTACCCTTACATCTGGGATCTCCTTTCACGTGGTCAGTCAAGCCACAAACAAAGCATTTACCGAATGCTTTCTGGAATGGTGGCTTGTTCTGGCCTCCTTCCGGTTTGGCACCAGAAGACACACTATTCTGCTGCGGTTTTCCTTGTGGCTTACCCTTCTGGTTTTGTTTGGGGCCCTCTTTGGAATTTGAGTTATTCAAATTCTCTTTTGAGTCTTTTTTAGGCTGTTTTCCCTCATCCTTTTTCTGAGTTGCCCCAGAATCCTTGTGAGTAGCCCTGTTGGCAACCCACAGCAGCCTTAGCCAGCTTCCTGGAATCCAATTCCTACGAATCAGCCAAGTGCTGTCTGAGCTCGGGAGAACAGGCATCATAAATAGACTGCAACATAAAAAGATTCTTCATACCCTCATAAGTGTTCACTTTGTAACCCTTATTCCATCCCTCTAAGTTTTTCAACCCTTCACTCAACAAGGTAGCCCAAGGGGTACCATCATGCTTTTTGAGGGTTCTAAACCCCTTAAGATACTGAGAAGGGGTCTTCCCAAATCTAGCTATCAAAGCTAGTTTCACACTTCCGTACCCTTTCCTATCCTCCTCCCCAAACTCCATTACCACATCAGTTGCAACAGGGGGGAGCCTAGATAACAGCCAGGTAAGCAACTCATTACCTTTGATGTTCTGGAGCCCATGATTGTACTCAAACAAACTCAGCCAATCCAACACATCCAACTTTGGTTCATACATACCAATTAATTCCTTCGGCATCCGGGGTGTTTTGGGACTGGAACTTCTAGAGGAGCCAGAGACAGAAGCAGTTTCGACAGACAACTTTTTCATTTCTAACTCGTGCTTGAGCTCCATTTCTCGGAGCCTAAGAATTTGTTGCATTTTTTGGTGTTTCTGTTCAGTTTGAGCAGTAATCCTTCTGAATTCCAAGTCTATTTTCATTTTTTCTAGTTCAAGGATTTGAGGACTTAGTGTGGGACCTGTTATAGGCCCTGTAGGTACAGCTGGTAAGGCAGACAGAGGGGCAGGGGAGACAGTTTTGTTAGCCTCTCCTTCCTCTTCAGCCTCCTCATCACTATTATCAGAACGTTGATTCAGATCAATACCATTACTGTTATCTACATTTGCTGGAGAAGTTGGTTCCTCTGAACCAGTACCCAGACTTTGGTTTGCCAGCAATCTTGCTATCAGTTCTACTTTCTTGCCTCTTACAGAAAGATTCTCTTGTCTACAGAGGGCTCGTAAACTCTCAGTATTTTCACCTCACAAGGATCCTTGACTGTAAACTTAAATTGTAGACATGTTTTTGAAAGTTGCTTTTAGTGCTAAGCATTGTGGTTAGTTATCCTAAAGTGTTGAAAAGCACTCTAAACTGTATATTTGATACAAATCCCACCGCTGTACACCAGTGTTAGGCGGAAACCTGTGCAGTTCCCTCTGGGACCACTGCAAAAGATATAGGACTACAGGTGTTTGGCAGTAAACCCACTTGGTAGCAGTCTGTACCACACAGATTCACTTGGTAGCTGTGGCTGAGCAGTCAGACTTCCCTCAAGAAGAGTTAGGCAGTATGTGGAGTATACAATATAGGGCAATTTACACAGTAGAACAAGCAAACACGGAACAAGGCTTCGGTGTAAAGATATAAAGGTATTTATTTCTAACAACACATCTATAGAAAACACTCTGGCACTAATACGGCAAACAACTTCAATCACAATTACCATACGAAGAAAAAGATCAATCCCCCTAACAATAGTTAGACAAGTCTAGGTTCACTGGCATCACTTATTTGCAGACAGAGGTGTATGCTTTAACCTAGATGGCACTCTAGTATTCGTTAGGTCGGGAGAGAAAAATAAGGCATGTTATGAAATCAACTCGGTACCAATACTTTACGGACAAATGCAAGGCAACTAAGGCAGGGTCTACTGCAGATCACAAAGTTCAGAGGCCAGGCCCACTCGGAGAGAGGCAAGGCGATATGTCCCAAAAAGTGTCTCAGTGGAAATGCGCTTCGAGTCTTTATCGCAAATTGTTATGGAAAGTTTGGACCAGTTCAGAACACAAAGTTAAAGAACGCTTGGAGACGACCCAATGGAAAGGCGAGGATTAAGACACCTCACTCTATCCGGCAGAAAGGGAAGCCAGGCGGACAAGGTACCTTGTTTGTGGAGAGACAGCTCCGGCGGGGGCAGTTGTTCCTGGTGGTGGATGCACGTCGGGTCTTTGCCAAGAGAAGAGATGATCTCGTCGTCGAAGGAAAGTTGAAGATCGTTGCACCACCAGGGAAGAGACCAGCCGCGGAGTGCTCCGTCACAAGGCACCACCTTTTGGTCGCGGTACAGGGGTAGTGGCTATCCGGTTACCGAGGTGCTCTGCACGGGCAATTCGACCACTGCGTCCTGGAGCGAAGAAAAAGCAAAGGTGACTGGTTGTTCCCACCAGTCAGGGGAAGAGACTCTCCTGCAGGGAGATCTCCTCTGTCATCGGGAAGTGGTGAGTCGGTTCAGCAGGGCTCCACCGGAGGTGTCGTCGTTGCAGGTCGGCTCAGCTTTACCCTCGTCGGATTCTTAGGTCCTGTGGCGACTTCTGAAGATCCAGTCCCAAAAGCCCTGCTTTTATGCAGAAAACCCCAATTCATTCAGCCTAGCTGTCAATCAAAACACGCTAAGTGGTGAGCGGGGAGGATCACCACTTGGGCCAATCACACCAGAGTGCGACCGGAGTTGGCAAGGCAACTCAGTCCAGGGAGCTTAAACCCCCTCCCACGCCCCTGTGGTAACCCAGACAGAATGGCACCACTTTGGAGGGTCTCTGTACAGAAGCCCGCCAAAAGTGGAACAAAGGGCTCAACCTTTGGTTTAGGAGTCACAGAGACGAACACAGATGCCATTTTAAAAACCGAGTTCTGGCAGAAAATACCATCCGATAGACTTATTTAAGATAAGTAAACCTGTGGTATGTTAGAGATTAACGTGAAAAAGGTATTAATCTCCAACAATGGGAAGAATCCCATAGGGTTATATTCGGGGTCGAATATAACAAGTAGTTTCCACTGCCACCAGCCAAAACTCGACGAGGGGGGACGGGACAGTACCCCCTCGAATAACAGACCCAGGAGTAATCGAATGACCCCTACTAGCACGTCCACAATAGGATGGTTTGTACTAGTTCTGTTAGTAAATTTAGGTCTAGTAAAGCCAATGGTGACTTTACATGCCCAGGGAGACAGTAGTCAGTCCCCGGGTATGGAGTCTATGGTGGGGGATCCTCTAGGACGCCCCAGTGTTACGGCACAGAGGGTGCGGTGTAACACACATAGAAAAACATATGAGACCCTATGGAGTAAAAGACCCCATAGCCCATAGAACACATTGACATTCAAAGGAATTACACACATTCATGTCCAAGAGTGGGAGATAAAGAGTCTCACTCTTGGCAGGATGGAAAAAACAAACTCCAGAAATCCAGCAAAGCTGCTGGGGGACTCACTAGGTTAGGAAATTCAGCCTAAACAGAGAAATCTCCCTAACAGGGGAGGGAGAGAGTCACACGGGGCATGAGCGGGGGTTGGGGTGGAGGTTAGAGAGACACACGGGGCATGAGCGGGGGGTGGGGGGAGGGAGAGAGACACACAGGGCATGAGCGGGGGGTTGGGGGAGGGAGAGAGACACACGGGCATGAGCGGGGGATGGGGGAGGGGGAGAGACACACGGAGCATGAGCGGGGGGTGGGGGGAGGGAGAGAGACACACGGGGCATGACGGGGGTGTGGGGGAGATAGAGAGACACACGGGGCATGAGCGGGGATGGGCGGGAGGGGGAGAGACACACGGGGAATGAGCGGGGATGGGGGAGGGAGAGAGACACATGGGTCATGAGCGGGGGGTGGGGGGGAGAGACACACGGGGCATGAGCGGGGGTGGGGGGGGAGGGAGAGAGACACACGGGGCATGAGCGGGGGGTGGGGGGTGGGGGAGAGACACATGGGGCATGAGTAGGGGTGGGGGGTGGGAGAGAGACATACGGGGCATGAGCGAGGGTGGGGGGAGGGAGAGAGACATACGGGGCATGAGCAGGGGTGGGGGGGAGGAGGGGAGAGACACATGGGGAATGAGCGGGGGTGGGGGGGAGGCAGAGAGACACACGGGGCATGAGCAGGGGGTGGGGGAGGGAGAGAGACACGGGGCTAGAGCGGGGGTGGGGGGAGGGAGAGAGACACACGGGGCATGGGCGGAAGGGGGAGAGACACACGGGGCATGAGCGGGGGTGGGGGGAGGGAGAGACACACATGGGGCATGAGCGGGGGGTGGGCGGGAGGGGGAGAGATACACGGGGCATGAGTGGGGGTGGGGGGGAGGGAGAGAGACACACGGGGCATGAGGGGTGTGGGGGGATAAAGAGAGAAACACGGGGCATGAGCGGGGGGTGGGGGGAGGGAGAGAGACATACGGGGCATGAGCGGGGGTGGGGGGAGGGAAAGAGACACACGGGGCGTGAGCGGGGGGTGGGGGGGAAGGAGAGAGACACACGGGGAATGAGCGGGGGGTGGGGGGGAGGTAGAGAGACACACAGGTCATGAGCGGGGGGTGGTGGGATGGAGAGAGACACACGGGGCATGAGTGGGGGGTGGGGGGTAGGACGAGAGACACACGGGGCATGAGCGGGGGGTGGGGGGAGGGGGGGAGACACACGGGGCATGAGCGGGGGTGGGGGAGGGGGATAGACACACGGGGCATGAGCGGGGCGTGGAGGGGAGGGAGAGAGACACAGGGCATGAGCGGGGGTGGGGGGGAGGGAGAGAGACACACAGGGCATGAGCGGGGGGTGGTGGAGAGGGAGAGAGACACACGAGGCATGAGCGGGGGTGGGGGGAGGGAGAGAGACACACGGGGCATGAGCAGGGAGTGGGGGGAAGGGAGAGAGACACACAGGGCATACGCGGGGGTGGGGGGGAGGGAGAGAGACACACAGGGCATGAGCGGGGGGTGGGGGGAGGGAGAGAGACACACGGGGCATGAGTGGGGGTGGGGGGAGGGGGAGAGACACACAGGGCATGAGCGGGGGTGGGGGGAAGGAGAGAGACACACAGTGTTTGTGTGCAGGCGGCAGATCCCGCTCCTCGGCCCTCCGCTGGCAATCGTGTGCCGATGCCGTGAGCGGGGGGCTGGAGGAAAAGGCGAGACACGGGGCATGAGTGGGGGTGGGGGGGACAAGAAAGACACACGGGGCATGAGCGGGGGTGGGAGGAACAGGAGACAAACACGGGCGGGGGCGGACTGACTGTGCAGGCGGCAGATCCCGCTCCTATTGACAAAGCCTCTCATGCGAGGAACAAAGATGGCGGGCGTCTCTGAAGCCAGACGCACTGCACGCTTTCACTGCATCCAATGAGAGAGCACGTCAGATGTCCGCGGACATCACGCAAGCTGCTTGCCCAATCACCGTCCTGGCCACGGAGCGAACAGGGAAGTGTGTCCGCGAAGCGAACACAGATATCACTAATTTTTTTCACTTACATTTTTGTCTTTTTTTTAAAAACTACTGGACGGATTTACACCAAATAAAGCAAAGCATGCTTTCGGGACCAAGCAGCCGCTCTTGCCGGAAATTTGGTGTAAATCCGTCCAGCGGTTTGGGCTGTAGGCGTGAGCAATTTTTTTTTCCATTATGTCTAAAATGTGCAAAAGAAGTATTTGGGTCACTCTGAATTTTTTTGCAAAGTTTGGCGAGGATTCGTCCAGGGGAGGCAAAGTTATAGGGGGGGTCCCAAAACTTTTTTTTGTCCCATAGACTGAATGGGAAAAAAATTTTGCTCGCACCTACAGCCCAAACCGCTAGACGGATTTCCACCAAATTTGGACCAGGAGCAGCGGCTTGGTCCCGAAAGCGTGCTTTTGCAAATTTGGTGGAAATCCGTCCAGTAGTTTTTTTTAAAATGACCAAAAAGTAGGTAAAAAAAAATTAGTGATATCTGTGTTCGGTTCGCGGACACACTTCCCTGTTCGCTCCGCGCACAGTGTCCTGATTGGCGAATCGTCTTGCGTGATGTTCGAGGACATGCAACGTGTTCGCTGATTGGACGGCGTGGAGCGTGAAGTGCGTTACATTTTTCGGTAGCGCCCGCCATCTTGAATTCGCAGACGTCCGCGGACAGCGCGGTGAAACTTTGTTCAAAATGTGTATTTAGTAGAGTGTGTTGGTGTGTAGGAGTGTTTGGGGAGGGTGGGAGTGTATGAGATAGGATGAAAGTTGTGTTTTTTATGTCTTAGACGTTCTTTTTGTGTTCGATTTGTTTGCGGACATCACGGGTGTTCTGAAATGTTCTAAATAAACTGACTGGGGGGTGTTCTAAGGACTCAATATGTGTCCGTTTTGTTCGCAAGCAAAGTGAAACTGTTCTAAGAACACTCGCGGTGTCCGGGGAGTGTTCGTAGGGGGTGTCCTGAGGACGCTGTCCGTATTGTTCTCTGTCAAGTTGAATGTGTCCTAAGAACACTCGCGGTGTCCTGAAATGTTCGCAAATAAACAAGATGGTGGTGTTCTGAAGACGCTTCTAAGAACACTCCCGGTGTCCTGGAATGTTCGTAGGGGGTGTCCTGGGGACGCTGTCCGTATTGTTCTCTGTCAAGTTGAATGTGTTCTAAGAACACCCGCAGTGTCCTGAAATGTTCGCAAATAAACAAAATGTGGGTGTTCTGAAGACGCTTCTAAGAACACTTGCGGTGTCCGGGGAGTGTTCGTAGGGGGTGTCCTGAGAACGCTGTCCGTATTTTTCTCTGTCAAGTTGAATGTGTCCTAAGAACACTCACGGTGTCCTGAAATGTTCGCAAATAAACAAGATGGTGGTGTTAAGAAGACGCTTCTAAGAACACTCGCGGTGTCCGGGGAGTGTTCGTAGGGGGTGTCCTGAGGACGCTGTTCGTTTTGTTCGTTGTTAAGTTGAAAGTGTTCTAAGAACTATCGCGTTGTTCTGAAATGTTCGTAGGGGGTGTCCTGAAAACGGTGTCCGTATTGTTCGCTGGCAAGTTCAAAGTGTTCTAGGAACACTCACATTGTTCGCGGACATTAAAAGTTTCCCATAGATCATAGTTGAAATGTTTGACTCTATGGATGTGATATGCTGCAGTGGTTGTTGCCAGGGCATAGAGTCTTGGGTGCATGGCCATTTGGCCATGCACCCAAGACTCTATGCCCTGGCAACAACCACCGCAGCATGTCACATTCATATTTGCTTATAACTTTGGGTGAAAAACAAATGTATGGTTCTCTGTCAAGTAGAATGTGTCCTAAGAACACTCGCGGTGTCCTCAAATGTTCGCAAATAAACAAGATGGTGGTGTTCTGAAGACGTTTCTAAGAACACTCGCGGTGTCCGGGGAGTGTTCGTAGGGGGTGTCCTAAGGACGCTGTCCGTATTGTTCTCTGTCAAGTTGAATGTGTCCTAAGAACACTCGTGGTGTCCTGAAATGTTCGCAAATAAACAAGATGGTGGTGTTCTGAAGAGGCTTCTAAGAACACTCCCGGTGTCCTGGAATGTTCGTAGGGGGTGTCCTGAGGACGCTGTCCGTATTGTTCTCCGTCAAGTTGAATGTGTCCTAAGAACACTCGCGGTGTCCTGAAATGTTCGCAAATAAACAAGATGGTGGTGTTCTGAAGACGCTTCTAAGAACACTCGCGGTGTCCGGGGAGTGTTCGTAGGGGGTGTCCTGAGGACGCTGTCCGTATTGTTCTCTGTCAAGTTGAATGTGTTCTAAGAACACCTGCGGTGTCCTGAAATGTTCGCAAATAAACAAAATGGGGGTGTTCTGAAGACGTTTTTGAGAACAGTCCCGGTGTCCTGGAATGTTCGTAGGGGGTGTCCTTAGGACGCTGTCCGTATTGTTCGTTGATAAGTTGAAAGTGTTCTAAGAACTATCGCGTTGTTCTGAAATGTTCGTAGGGGGTGTCCTGAAAACGGTGTCCGTATTGTTCGCTGGCAAGTTCAAAGTGTTCTAAGAACACTCACATTGTTCGCGGACATTAAAAGTTTCCCATAGATCATAGTTGAAATGTTTGACTCTATGGATGTAATATGCTGCGGTGGTTGTTGCCAGGGCATAGAGTCTTGGGTGCATGGCCATTTGGCCATGCACCCAAGACTCTATGCCCTGGCAACAACCACCGCAGCATATCACATTCATATTTGCTTATAACTTTGGGTGAAAAACAAATGTATAAGGAACAAAGGTATTAGATACTATGGATGTGATATGCTGCTATGGTTGTCCTTATTATTGTATACTTACTGTTTGGTCTAGTAATGGGAGTCCATGTTTTTCTTCTTCATTTCTGTGATAAAAGAAAATAGCATGTTAGTATTAGTATTTTGTAATGACTTATTACATTGTATAAGCAATATACTTTTATTTTTTTTCGACCCTCATATTTAGTAGAGTACAAATCAGAGTACTGTGCAATTTGCTCAGTTTCTGTATTTGTTGCTAAAATCAATGGGTCTGTGGGAGAAAAAAAAATCCATGTTGGATTAAAAAAAAAAACTTTTTCTGTTATGCTACAGTTTATTTGTTTGTTTGTTTTCAGTGTTCACTTCTTGTTTCTGGCTAATGCTTTATACTTTGCTTTGTTGTATTTTTTTTGGAGCAGTAACAGATTCTTCATTTGTTTTGATATTATACAATTTTGGAGCAGTTAGATACCAATTGGCGTATTCTAACTGTCTATTTTTTAAATATATTTTAGTGGTTTTGATTTATCTATTTGGATATTGTTAAATTTTGGGACAGTTAGATACCAATTGGCGTATTCTAACTGTGTATTTTCTGGCCTAATTTAGTGGTATTCATTTATCTGATTAGTTGTTGTAGAATCTTTGAGCTGTTAGATAGCTTTTGGAGTATTCTAACAGTTTATATTATTTTAACACAAATTTATAATTTTGGGACAGTTAGATACCAATTGGCGTATTCTAACTGTGCATTTTTTGGTCTAATTTAGTGGTATTCATTTATCTGATTAGTTGTTGTAGAATCTTTGAGCAGTTAGATAGCTTTTGGAGTATTCTAACAGTTTATATTTTTTTAACACAAATTTACTTAAAGGTTTAAATACAGTTTATTTATCAAATTTTGGTTTTAAGAACATCAAATAAGCGTTTGTAAGATTTGCTGGTAATATCTGCTTTAGAGTAATGGTACTATCATTAGATTCAAACCATCCACATTTCTTTTTTATATATGCCGTGTAGTGCCCTGAATTGGTTGTGGCTCCTGCGTGGTAGATTATACCTATTGTTGTGAAGGTTTTCTTACCAAGTGGTATTTGACTATGTGTGAATCCAGTCAGCTTGCAGTTGTTTTTGGTACCATCTGCATTGTAACGTAGAAGCATTAGTATTACGTATTTACTATGTGTTTGTATTACTAACGTGGAGCGATTATCTGAATTGCAGGTAGAGCATAATCTACCATGGTTTGCATTTTGTACAAGTTGCTGAAATGGAATGGATTCACAATTTGGTATTTATATATATATGAAGCGTTCATTGGGAATTTCTTCTTGTGTCACATTGTTGCACAGAGTGCATGTATGTTTCCACATGGATGAAATCTGGAAGATTTCCTTTATAGGTATGTTTTTGTTTTCCAGTACTAGTAGTAAGTACATTAAAAATTCTTGTGGATCATTCCAGCACAGTAGTCCAATTGTTGCCTTATTCCATAAACACTATGTGTTGTCAGGATTGTTTTTTGCGTTTCTATGAAGTACTAACATTTGCATACACAATGGCTCTCTAAAGTGTAAGTAAATGTTGTCAACAATTGGTGGTAATTGAAATAGAATATTCATTGCTACATTTGCATAGCAACTTACACCAACTATATTTGAGAATTTAAATGGTCCAGGTAGTTCTGTATCTAACTGCTTTTTTTGGAGTTTGCCTTCCTTCTTTAAAGAAGTACCTGGTTTACTTTCTCTAATTGATTCTTTTTTGTTTGTGGTACTTGATGAAGTATTAGTTTCTTTTACTCTCTTTTTAGGATTTGCAGTGACGTCCTGTTGCATTTCTGTTTGATTTAGTTGTCTTTTACGTTTTAGTTATTGTGGAACAGAATAAGTGTTTAGATGGGGAGTGTATAGTGAGCGAAGTCTATTATATTCTAAAATGCAAGAAATATCAGCGTTTACTTTACTTGCATCAAAGTTGATTAGAAATAGACCGTCAAGTGTACGTAAGCGTGATAGTGCTACGTAGCTCATGCCTTCTTTAAAGACTGTGTTACCAATATCTATCATTGCTTTGTCTAGGGTAAGACCTTATGAATCGTGACTGCGTATGCAAGAGTTAGAGAAAATTGTTCTCTGCGTACATACATATCTTTGAAGAGAAGGAATCTAGCTGTTGAGCGTCCTATCCATTTTATTCTGAAATTTTGTCAAAGAGTATATTGACAAACTGAATTTTGTTGTCACGTGGGTATGTTTGAAAGCCAACAACTGTACCCAGTGCTCCATTAACTAGTCCTTGGTCCACGTCAAGGTTACGTTTAAGCATTACTCTGCAATTTAAGGATAATTTTAACATCTTTTCTAAGCCTGCTGTGTTTGAGATTGATTTTTCTAAATTATTTAGTCTTGTTGTGGCTTGGTCACACATGGGTAGTGTCATACCATGTACATCTAGTTTGTCTGTGGCGCTAATTTCCATTATTGGTTGCATTTCTTTACTTAACATTATTTCATTGAATTTGAGACAGCTTGACATTTTTGTGGGCTAATTGTTCCATAACATCTGTAGCACATGCATTATCACCATAAAGTGCATTAATGTGCCGGGTTTTCAATGTTACTTCTGCGTCTTTAGAAAGTATACCAACTCTCAAACTTTTTAAAATGTTGGCATAAGTTAGATCTGCAGATTGGCGCATGTTTTCTGTTAATTCTCTGTATTGGAAATGTTGCCAAAGGTTGACATTTCCAATGCTGCCAACAGTTTTACGGCAGAGTTTGTGCCCTAATGTTTTAAAAATAGGTTCACATTTTACTGGTGTTAATTGAAGCAGATCTCCAAAAACAATAATGTGTTTTCCTGCAAAGAGCTCTTTATAGTCTGTTTTGAGTACTTCTTGTAATCTGAGGTGAATCAAAGCTAACATCAGGTTGGAGACCATGCTCACTTCATCTATTAGTAGCATTTTCATTTGTTTCAATACTCTGCGTAATTCCATTGCAGCTTCTGCAGAAAGTTTGTAATAGTCTAATTTGTTCTGGTGTTCTACTGGTAATAGTAGTAATCGGTGTAATGTAACACCACCTATGTTGTAGGCAGCTAAACCTGTGGGTGCAGTGACAACAGCTGACAGTTTGTTGTTTGTCAATTGTTGAAGGAACTTACTAATGATTTTGATTAGGAATGTTTTGCCAGAACCAGCTTCACCACTGACGTACAGTAGTATAGGTTTATAATTATGGCAGGAACATTCTTTATTTTCATGTTTTACACCATGTGCAATTTGTTTTGTTACTTCTTAAAAAATGCTACTTTGCTCATTGTTTAGTTTTGATTGTAGAATAGTTAAGTCTTCCTTATCTTCATACTGACACATGGTGTTTTCTACTTCTATCATAGCTTATTCTGCCTCATTTGTTATTAGTGGTTCTCCCAGTGGTTCTTGGCTTCCTGTTACAGAAGGTTGACTACTGTCAGGAGTATCCTTATCTAGTTGGGCTTGGAGTTCTTCTTCATGTTGCTGTTCATTGTGCAACATTGTTTTGTACTGTGTAAAGTTTACATCAGTTATAGTGCTTTCATTTGCTTTGAAAGCATCCTCATATGAGTCAGAGTTATCTAGTAATTGTTCTTCTTTTCTCCATGGTTTGAAGAGTTGTAGCAGGGACATGTAATATACTTCTTTATGTTGAGGAGTCTTCAATGACAATTTGATATGATTAATTAAATTTGGTTTGGTGAGTTTAACTAAGCTGCCTTCACAGTCTGTCAGTCTATATTTACCTTTTTTTTCATCAGGTTTCATATTATTTTTGTATGTGTAGTTTTGGGCTATTTGGTATAGACACATGTTTTCCAAAGTATTACTTCTGTTTGGGTAGTATGTGTCCAATAAATTGTTTTTTAAAATGTCTTGGCTGTTGGGATCATGTTTGGCTATTGTTTCTATATCTTCATATGATTTTAGAACTCTTTTTCTAGATTTAGCTGGACCAAGACTTAGCCATACTATATTTTCAGATTTATCATACAATCAAGTACCAGTTAAACGATCAGCTGCTTCATAAGATCCACATTCTCTATAGGTGAGCATTTTTATGCCCAAGCTGTATAATTTCTGAGATACTGTTTTATCTGATGACAGGTCATTCCAGAGGTCTTGGAGCTCTGTCTTTTCTGCTTTAGTTAAGTATGCTGTGACATATCGTGCAACTGCAGTAGAAATGTCTGCAATGTACTGCACATCTATGTTTGCATTCCATAAGTGGGCAATGATTGCATTATAATCATTGATATATTTTTCTTCTTCTTTTCTTTTTATGTAATATGTATTTTTAGGTGACTTACCTTTAACACTATGTCTAACTGAAGACATGAGGTTGTTTACTTGACCTGTATTTGTAACTGGTCTAGGGAAACCAAATCGGCATTTGGTGTAGTATTTGCCTTTGTTTTTGTATTTGCGACGACAATATTTTCCACATTTGTGTCTTTGAAATTGTAAAATGTGTGCATGAAGATCACTATTTGTGGCTTCTGATGGAATTTCACAAGTGACATATTTTTCAATAAACTGTAAAACAGTGGCATCACTGTCTTGACCAAATTTAGGAGCATCTTTAATCCATAAAAGCATGTGGATATGTGGTGCTCCTCTGGCTTAGTATTCTTTTCTCCAAAAGAAGTGTTGTACTTCTCCAAGGGGAGGAACAGTTTTATTACAAATAAAATCTAGCATAGCAATGAAGCGATGGTGAAAATATCTTGAAACATTAACAGGATCCAAAGAACAAAGTTTTCCAGGTGTTAGTATATCTATGTTTGTTTTGTTTTTGTTTGATATGTGTAGGAAATCATGTAAATCAAATCATGTAAATCTTCCCATGCATATTCTGCACAACTTAATGTAACAAACCAAGTGGGTGGGCCAAGGTTTCTGATCATACAACGTACATCTCCATGACGTCGAAACCAGTACTCTTTAGTACCACGCATATTTGCTAATAGATTTGTAATATTTGATTGTAAAACCTCATACTTTTGTTGCACTTTCTCTAATAATTGTGTAGCTGTCATATTTTGAAAGTGTGATCCTGATTTTAATATGTGTGCAACTCCGTAACATAAAGTTGCTAGTTCACTTTCAAAGAGTAGGTGGAATATGTATTCCACATTTTGTCTAAATCTGGGATCTTCAGAATACATCCGTAATGAGCGGTATTCTGAAGCTGATATTTGAATAGGTCTATCATCATACCTTCCTCCTTTGCCAGTAGGAAAGAGTAGAGGAAAAGCACGTGCTTCTATACTTTTTTCCCATATACTGATTGGCGATCCTTTTGTTTGACGCATTTGGTAAGTTTCCAGTACATCTTGTACGGTGTCATTACAGTGCAAAGGATGAATTGTATCATGGTCTAAAGTATTTGATATTGTAGCAGGATCTAGTTGCTCAAATTGACCAGCTTCCTGTGTTTCTTGAATTATTTCAGTTGTATCTTTCAAGTTTTCTTCAATATTAATTTCTTTGTAATATTCATTATTCTCTTTAAGATATTGGAAGGCTTGTCTAACTTTATATAAATCTACCAGCTGTTGCCATATTTTTTTGTCTTTTGTAGGTACTCCATTTACTAATATAATTAAAGATTGCTGCATTGGACGTTGCACTCCTAGAGTATGCACATTTTCTTTTAGATTTAATGGTAAATAAACTACTTTTCCACGAATCCCTTTTACCAATTCAGAGGGAGGTAATTTTGCTGTTTTTGGTTGAAGGCGTATTATTGCTTGAAATGGGTGTACAGTTTGAATTATGATGCTCTCATATAAATTAAGTTGTTGTAGAGGTTTTGGTACTGGGTATAATTCCAAATTATTTGTGATAGAACGTGAAGGAGTTTGGTTGTTGTCAAGTTTTGTAGTGCAATAACTGCAAAGTATTAAGGGCTCAGTTATTTCATATTTGATTTCTGCTACAAGGTAGAGAGCTAATTCAAACCATTTAGAATCTTCATTGTCTTCTATTTTGTATGATAGGTCCACAGTTTTTGTGTTACTTTTCTAAAAAAATTCTACGGCAACATACACATACATGGTTTGGTACTTCAGCTGATGTACTTTTAAATGTTAGTATTTCTTTTTTGTATGTGTTTAGCAAAAGGTTGCCATGTGTAGAATTGTTGCTTAATTGGTTTAAACCTATTTCATTCTGTAAATGGCTTTCACTTCCAAAATATTTTTTCTGGATATAGTGAATTTCTTCAAGTAGGTCTTTTGCTGTACCATGTAGAAGGATGTTATTTAACTTTGCTAGTGCTAAAGCAGGACTTTTAGCATAGTACAGTTTATAGACTAGATTTCTTATAGTTGAATGATGTGTTGATATCCTTTTGATATCATGGAAAGTGGTTTTACAAGTCGGTCCTGTAATGCAGGCCAATGAATGTCCTTGTAGTCCTGTGTACTTGCGCACTGGACAGGTATCTATATTTTGCAGTAATTTAATTTTGATTTTGTCTTTGCTTTTTACATATTTATTGAGGAATTGGCGTAAAGATTTGAAACATTGTTTGGGAATGTTACACATTGACGTGCATGGCCATTTGTACACTAGACGTTCTGATTCAGTTGAATGGAGGGGTAATTCTAAGTTTTCAGGGCATATTTTTGTAAGAAGTACTTCTTGTTCCATTATGGTATTATTCACTTTTTCATAACCTCGACCACTGCTATGTATGGCAATTGTATTTGTTTGCTTTTGTTTGTACACTTCTTCATTAAAATATGGTTCTGTGCTTGTAGTGTGATTCCATTCACCTCCGCTGATACTTAAGAAGTTCTTTCTGTTGATATTTCGCTTATTGAGAAGTCTTTTTTGTAATTTAATTATTAGTTTTGTTAGTGGTTTCATTTTGTTTAACAATAAAATAAATACATTTCTTTTGAGAAGAATTGCACTGTCCATCAATGCTTCTAAGATTAATTTCCTACGATAGGTTTTAAGCTTTGAACCTGATTTCTCTCCTGTTTTTATAAGATTTTGAAGGACTTTGTGACGGTATATTTTGGCTAAAATACTTTTTTTGGTATGCTTACTTTGCACTATATTAAAATTTGAAGAAGTAATTTTATCTGTACTGATAGCTGATTTTCTGTTAATTGTTTTTTGGTTTGTTTTACATTTTGATAGAGGAAGCGAAGTTGTTGTACTTGAAACTTCTTGTGTTTCACTAAATGATTGTATTAGCTGTTTTGTTTCAACTTTTTTTAGAAATTCTGCTAGAGATGGATGCTTATGTTGGACACCTTTATTTTCATTTGCTCTACTTTTGCGTTGCTTTCTACGGACCTGACTTTTGGTAGGCATTCTTTAGGGTCTGTTGAAAAAAATAAAGAAGATATGGGTTGGGGTGTTCTGGAATGTATGTGTGCTGTGTGCATGAGTGTTTGAGTAAGATGATAAAGATGTATGTAATGGTGTGTGATTGTGCATTGGGAACTAAAACTAGTAGGGATAGGTATTCTTGAATTTATGTGTTACTAAACTGGGGTTCAGATGACAAAAAAAAAGTAAGCTAGTGGTGTGGAAAAGTACAAATAGTAAATCTAATGTATACAATTAAAACAGTTGTTTGTTCTATAATGTGAAAATTGAAGTGGTTCAGTTGGGTAATTTGTGTGTCCAAAAATAGAAATTTGTGGGCCATTCTGGCTGTAAATCGCTGTTTAGGACATGGAAATTTTTGGACAAAATGGTACAAAATCTCTATTTTTAGAAACCGAAATAGCTCATATTAACGTTATAGTATATTTGATTAATAATACAAATATTATGGTGATATTTTACTTACTTTTTTAAAAAAAATTAACAGGTAACTTCTTAGTTTTTCTTTCTTCTTCGAATTCGTCTGCTTCTTTTCAGGAAACTGGTCTTCACTGCAATTGTAAAAGCTTCAAATTAGTAACTTTGTTTGTATATAGCACTGTTTTTAATTTAGATATTGATTTTTTAATTGAAATCCTCAGTGCCTTCTTTAAAACCATTAAACTCATTTATTTACATAAGATACATTGCATCAGTTCAGTACATATGATATGTTCTTAATGAACAAATTGTATTGAATGACTAACTGTAGCAAAAAAAAAATATCTTTACTATGTCTTGTGAAATTTATAATATATTAGTGAATACCACTATTTCTGTAAGTAAACTGTTCTAGGTAATAGCGCCTCAATGTCATGTCTAATTTAAAGTAATTAAGTAAATAAATAAATAAAAACAAAAAATATGAAATTGTATAAGTATTTTTATAAAGGTTTAAACATAGATTGTGTTTGCATGCAATTTTGTTTGAATATATGTAGTCTATATATTTCATTTAAAAAATGTTAGTTTAACATGATTTGAGTGTGTGTGTATAAAGAAAGTAAATAGTATAAAGGTTTATAAGTGATAGTTGATTTTAAGAAATTGAAAAAAGTACAGTAAATTCATTTTACAGATTTTACAAGGTAAAAGTCTGTTTGAAAATGTGTTCATCTACTATACAGAAAATATGCATACCTGAAGTTTGTGTTCATGCATATGGATATGCATGGGGCTGCAAGTAGAAATCTTGAAGACTTGTACAGTATTTCTGGTAGATGCTGCTTGCCAATGATATGACACTTGTACTCAGAGAGATTCAGAGTACATTTGCCGTGCTGATCTATGATGATGCAGTTAGAGGTAGAGGTCTTGAATGTGATTGGTGCATGGTCATGTGATTTTTGAGGTACATCCAATGAGGGAATGGCAGAGAGAGTGTAGTGGAAATGGTAGAAGGGCTGTTCATGTTACGATATGTCCTCGGACATGGCGGTAGTTCGCGGACATCGGGAGTTACATCCGGGGATTTTTGGGTTCAGAAGTCATGCAAATGAAAATAAGCACTGAAAGGGATTGGTCAGGAACGTTTGGTGGGTGTGTTGTGCCAGGAGAGATTTTCTCAGATACTCTTTTTGCTGAGAGAACAAAAGGTAGCTATGGCTGTGTGTTTCAGAAAACAGATTGTTTGAATTTTAGGAGATTCTTGGATACATTGGTTGAAGGTGCATGCAGAAAGCTGTGGAGTAGCTGTAGATCTTGGATTCCCACATGTTGAAGTACACTGGCATGGAGTACGTGGAATGAAGTAGTTGGACTTGCTACCTCTCTGTGATACTTTGGAGACAGAACAACATCCAGACATAATTGTAATTCATTGTGGAGGGAACAGTTTAGGACATGTGACTGGAGTTTTTTTGCAATTTGCTATGAAAGAAGGACTTAGGAAGGTTATGGACATGTTTCCTAATTCTCAAGTGATATTTTCACGGATTGCCCAGAGACAAATGTGGCTTTGTTCTTCTTCATTTGGTCCACAAATGGAAAAAGCAAGGCGCAATGTTAATAAGGCTGTTTGTGCCTTTCTAAGAGATTTTGGCATGTCTTCTTTTCACAATTAAAATATTATGTTTTGTAGTACATACATTTTGCGCAGAGATGGAGTCCATCTTACTTATGCTGGCAATCAGATTTTTCTGAGAAATGTACAAAATGCATTGCGACCTTTTTTGGAATTACAACAACGATTTTGAAGTAGATGTTAAGCATTTACAATTTTTGACTTACAAACAACACCCAAAGGCTCTTTTCAGAGCCACCACTTCTTTCCAGAGAAAATTACAATGTTTATGATGGAGTAGCAACCCAATTTTTTTAATGTTCGCGAACTGTCCGCGGACTTCTAAAAAATACAAAGAGCCCTGCTTCATTTATTTTCACTTCTTTTTTTTAACTGGGGAAGGCGGCTCTGAAAAGAGCCTTATTTTTTTTTGATTTTTGTAATTTTGTATTTTTTTTGGTTCAGACACGACACACTAGGAGAGGAGGGTAAAGGAGGGTAAAGGGGGGGACACCAACCACAGGGATAAGAAAGGACGAGCTGAGAGAGGAAGATGTAGAGTGGGTTTTATTTGGGTAGTGAGCAGGTCTTCTCGTGCTCTGAGACGATAGTCTCAAAAGCACTCCGAATGCGCTCCCCCCTGCAGAGTACTGTGTCACAGTACATACATACAACTGTGACCCTCGAAAGGTAAGGGTCATCAGCATTCTATATGGCCTGTGAGGCAGCTTGAGGAAGACGCTGTCCCACAGAGGTGGTCCTTGTGGTGACAGGATCAGAAACAGAGGATGAAGTAGAGGAAATCAACCTGCTACGTTCTTCGCATGGTACAACCCTGCGAATAGCCCCAGAGTGAAATGACCTCAGGTGTCGCTTCATAGTAGTGGTACCAACGCTGTACTTACCGTGCTTCCCGCGACTGAGTATCATTTTGCACTCATTGCAGGTAACACGGTTCGCACGAGCCTTAGGAACATTACCATGAATGGTAAATAACTGCCACACCCAAGACTCACGCCTAGTGCGGGTAGTAGGGTTTTCCTCTACCTCATTCTCATCATCCTCTTCTTCCTCCTCCGCATCCTCACTCCTGTTCCCCTCTTCAGGCCCTTGGGGAGGTGGTGGTGGTGGAGGGGGTGGGGGTGGTGCTGAAGCAGGTGCAGCACCAAGTGGCAGTTCAGCAGCCAAGGATGCCATCTCGATGATGGTGTAGTCTGCAGGTGGCAGCAAAAATCACTGTGTTCTGAAGAATAGCCAGAAACACAATGGGAATAAGCTCTTGGGCGTGGTCTTTTATAGGGGTGCTTGTGCGCGGTTCGCGGACATGCGCACTGTCCGCGGACAGATCGAACACAAAAAAGGAGCGGAAAGTTTCAAAAGGTATATAGAAACTCAAGATTGCTATGTGGGACTTGTGCCATGGTGAGATTTTATTGAAAAATATTATGGATTAACTGAAAATGTACTTTTAAATTGTTCGGGGACACGAACAGTGTCCGCATTTCAGGACACACGATGAGCGTGGGCGCGGTCATATGATCCGTTCGCGAACTAGTCCGCGAAGGAAGCACCTGTCCGCAGGACACCAAGTGCACAGAGATTGGTTAGCGCATGCGCATTGATGTCCTACGGACACTGTTTGGGTTCTGAAGTAATTAAAAGTGCGTCACACCTGAAACGAACATTTCAGGACACCGCGTGTGTTCTTAGAACAGTTTAAACTTGGTAGCGAACAGTAAGGACAGATAGCGTGTTCTTCAGGACACGTGTAATTTCGTTTATGTACGAACATTTCAGGACACCAATTGTGTTCTTAGAACAGTTTCAATTGGGTAGCGAACACTACGAACAGGTATAGTGTTCTTCAGGACACCTCCATTTTCGTTTACGTACGAACATTTCAGGACATCAATAGCGTTCTTAGAACAGTTTGAACTTGCTAGCGAACAGTACCGGACAGGTATAGTGTTCTTTAGGACACTTTAATTTTGTTTGTTTACGAACAATTCAGGACACCGCGTGTGTTCTTAGTACAGTTTCATGTTGCTAGCGAACACTACGAACAGTTGTACTGTTGTTCAGGACACATCATTTTCGTTTATTTACGAACATTTCAGGACACCAATTGTGTTCTTAGGACAGTTTTAAGTTGATAGCGAACATTACGGACAGATATAGTGTTCTTTAGAACACTTTAATTTTTGTTTCTTTACGAACATTTCAGGACACCACGTGTGTTCTTAGAACAGTTTCAACTTGCTAGCGAACAGTACAAACAGGTGTGGTGTTCTTCAGGACACCTCCATTTTCGTGAACATTTCAGAACACTCGCACTGTCCGCGGACACTTTTATTGTTTTTTTTTAAAAAAAACTGAAACTATTCACAATACAATATAAAAATTAAACTTTATTTAACATATATTAATAATTTATGACAGAGAAGGTGAGGCAGAAACAGAAACAAAAACAGGAGAATTTGGGGTTTCAACATGATTGGTATTAGGTGAAGAAGGGATGGAAGTCTCATCAAAACGTTTTGGATTATGGAGAGGGTTTGGGGATAATTGACTGGGATATGGTGAGGAGGGACAAGTACATGTGGGGCAATGGTACGAGGTTTTTGGTTTGAAATGATTTTCTACAAAAGTTTTTAAATTATTAAAATTAGCCAACAATACATCCATGTTTTCTTCTGTATTGTGAAGACTGTTATCCATAACAGGGTTTTCTGAAGTTTTTTCTATTTTGGTATGCTCTGTACAAAAAAATAATGTATATGTTAAATGTATATAAAAAAAATAATAAATAAATGGTTTATATTATAAAGTGTTTACCATTAGTTTCACTATCTTGTGACATTTCTTCATGTGGGAAATTGTCCTCTAGCCATTCCAGAGTACTAGACATTTCTGTGAGAAAAAAAAAAAAGATAATATATTTTTTGATCTACTACAGAAAGTGTATAAATATTTGAGTAAAATGAAGTACACTTACTATTTCTGGTAAGATAAGTCCTATGTATTCAGTGGGTCTGGTCTTGTTCTCAGTTCTGTTGTGTCTGTGAGGTAATTATGTTGGAAGCCAATTTATCTTCTTGTGGTATATTCCATTTCAGAACATATTGTATTTAAATGAATGGTTAGTGTGTTACATATATGGGTTACATTTCTTATGTATTACTATATATAATGTGTTTGTGTGCTGCTTTTTGAATTTGTTAAATGTTCCTATATTATGATATAACAATCAAACATACCCCACCACCCCCCCCACAGTTTTTAGGTAGTGGTACTGTTCTCCGAACATGTCCGCGAACATTAAATAAGTTCGCGGACATCAAGTTCATAAGAAGAGATCTAGTCAGTTCCATATAACATGTATATAAAGTAAGTCAAAGTCATTATTGTTAAGTTGTGCTACTAAAAGACTATGAAATTCAGTGAAAAAAACTTTGTTAAAGGGACGTTATGGTTCCAAGTAAAACCGAAAAACCCTTGAAATTCGCCAGTTATGGTAAGCTAAGCAACCATAACTCGCGCCACCACCGTGCACTGCTAAGACTAACACCCAGGACATCAAAGATGACATCACAAATGTCATTGATGACATCACTGATGACATCACATGTGTATGTACTTCTCATGAAATATGTGTAGAAGGGATTCTTATTATGTTGCGAAAAAAGTGTCAAGAATCATTGCAAGAAATATACCCTAATAAGTGCATTGAACGATGCATTGATATAAATAGCATCCTATTATGGGGTTCTATCTTGTATACTAAGCTACTCATACAGAAACATAACATTGTGTGCAGCGTACAAGATGAAGGTATGATATTCGTAATTTTAATATGTTGAATAATTAAATGATAATTGTTTTCTTAATAGATTTTTGTGTACTGTGAAATATGTAATAAGTAGCTAATAAAACCCATGTATTACATAATTGCATTACTATAGACAAAACACAAAGACACAAGAACACATACCAATATGGGTATATACAGGGAAAGTGAAGTTAGCAAAAAAGCACAAGTAGTAGCAGAAACAATTCATAACTTAACTGATTAGATTCATGCAAATAAATGATTGCTCTGTTTCAAAGCTGCTATTTACCCTATGTATATGTATCACTTGATGTGATTGGACCCTAAGGAAAGTAGTGGGAGTACAATGTATACAAATATGACCATATACAGGGAAGGTACAGCCATACAAAAAAAACAACAGAACTATCAGAAAGTGCTCATAAGTCTAGTGATTATCTTTATGCACAAAAAGGATTGCTGTCTTTCAAGCTTGTGTTTTCCCATATGTATATGTTTCATATGATGTGACTGTACTCTAAGGGAATTACTGTAAGAACCTACTAGAAGGATATGTCTACAAATAAAATAAAATTCTTAGTTTCTGACTGTTACTGAAGAAAACCAACGTGGCCTAGATATGTCAGCAAAAGAAAAAATAGTGAACCAGACATGTGATGTCATCAGTGATGTCATCAATGACATTTGTGATGTCATCTTTGATGTTCTGGGTGTTAGTCTTAGCAGTGCACGGTGGTGGCGCGAGTTATGGTTGCTTAGCTTACCATAACTGGCGAACTTCAAGGGTTTTTCGGTTTTACTTGGAACCATAATGTCCCTTTAACAAAGTTTTTTCACTGAATTTCATAGGTTTTTAGTAGCGCAACTTAACCATAACGTCCCTTTTACAAAGTTATTTCACTGAATATATATATATATATATATATGCAAACATTCTGCTGTGTTCGCAACAAAGGCTGGGGAGCACTCTTCAGCGTCACCGCGATGTGTGAAAACCAGGAAACAGAGTCCATGGATTAGCAAAACATCATTTTAATAGTTCATTGTGCACAATTTAAAAAACCTTCGACGTGCAAGGTTACCACAGGCAATGATTACTGAACATTTGGCAGTATAATGTTTCGCGACTGACACGTCGCTTGATCACAAATATATATATATAAACCACGTTTTTATGAAAGCACAAAAGCCCACCACTCAAGCCAAGACAGCATTGGTTTGTCAGCAGCAGAATACCAAGCAACTTGCATTCCACACAAAGCTGACGTTTCCACTGCAGCAGGTGGCAGCAAGGGTAAGTGTGCCAAAGAGAAACCATTGTTTACTATGAAAAGCAACTATCACCACCACTACCATCAGAGGGTGATAGTAGTGTCTCAGAGTGTTGTAGCAATCCCATCATCCTCTGAGGATAGAAATGAGTCAGAAAATGAAGTATAAGAGGAAGAGAGTATCAATCCATGTGTGTAGAATGCCTGCTCTTTTGAGCTTTTAAACACTGGCGAAATAGCTCTCTCATTCGTTAGGCCATGAATTATTCTTGAAACTCATTGTACATTCACATGTATCTTTCTGAAAATTGTACCCACTGATACAGCTGTGATTCTGAAAGTATCCATAAATTATTTCATTGACAGTTTCCCTTTTTAGCCCCAATTTTGACTGCATGGATATGGGCATATTAGGTAAGAATTTTGCTTCAATGAATAGGACACTGTTAGCTTGTGACCCGTTCCTTCAACAACAATAAAAATATGGTTATCAGTATCCTGGGCTACAAAGCCAGGATGCTAATATGTATAATTTAGTTGATGCCAGGCTGTCCTGCTTGATACCACGAGCAGTGCCAATTGTTGAGTACCTTACCTTGCTTGGGCCTATATAACTTGGGTCTTGGAGTGTTAATGACTGATGTAGCCGTCTACCGCATGTTTTATATCATAATTAGTACATAGGTCAGGGGATTTATAAGTATCAGTAAACAGTGTTCTTTCTCTTAATTTAAAGTATTGAGTCCCAGAAGCCAGGGAATTAACATTATTTTGGAAAGGCATCATATTGTTTTTGTCCCATATAATATATTGTTTTATCAGTTTAGGTAGTATGAAATGCATGGGGCTCATGGGCTGCAAAACAAAAAGCTACAATAAAGTCTCATCCACCAAAAGGTAATCACTTGCAAAATATATTTAATTCTTGGCCAACTAATAACATATTTGATTAGTTTCATACATATGTAAATAATGGGTTTTAATTGGAAGGTAATCACTGCTTGCTCTGCACCGTAATCATAATGCCATCTCTATATACGACTGATGGGTGATTGTACACTTGCACTAGTTTCATTATCCTGGGGTGCCATGGAAATGGAAGAGGGGCTCAGCATGGTGTCCTGGTTTGCATTTGCATGGTGGCTATCTTGGGTGTTTATTTGGTTGAATCAATGGGGAATGTGTTTGCCGCAACTCATTCATTCAAAGAAATACATTACTTCTTGCACTGAAGGTAGTGTGTGCCAAACTCTCAGACTACTTGAGGATATAGAAAAGGGAGTCTTAAAGGAGGACCCTATGGGTCCACACTGCCCATAAGGAGCTGTGTGCTGCAGTAGTAAAAACACAGATGCCATTAAGAGGTATAGCACAGACAGACTCCACAGTACAGGTAGAGTACAAACAGTGGGGTTCCAAAAAAACAGAGACCATTAGAATGAATGAGTGGAAAAATACTCCACTCATTCAGGTTTGAAAGTAAAGGGTCCAGAAGTCCAGTAAAAAGTACTGGGGTCTCACTGGGAGAGGGAATGAAGTTTAATACTGATAAATCCCCCCAACACGAAGTCTTCCATACTCCACCCATTCATCCTCAATTGCCTCAAAACTAGTTGCATTCAGTGTTATAGGCATATAGCACCTTCTGCCGGTAAAAACACCACCTTCCGGAAAACTGTGTTGGTGTGGAGCAACTATAACAGTGGCAGCAGCGGAGGGACTCCCATCATCAGCAGCAAAGGATGATGTAGACCGCAGAGGTTTAGAGGAAGATTTAGTTGGTGGTGGAGGTGCTGCTTCCTATATGCACACTGATGTTTCCAGCCTGGATGTGATGTTGCCAGCATGGCAACAAAGCCAGATAGTTTGTTGATATTGATATTCTATTTGTATCGCACTCGTACACAAGTGTTTCAGAGCGCAACAAGGCAAGGGAGGGGACACAAGGGAGAACAAAACAATAATCTTACTAGGCCCAGTGACATTGAGAACGGGCAAGTGTGTGGGAAGTTGTATTGCCTGAAAAGGTCCCTGAACCATTGGTCCACTTGCTGCCAGTGGTAACGGTTCAGGTAGTTCACAAAAGCGTTCATGCCCAAGCTCTGTGCTGCCACCATCAACACACCTCTAGCATGGGGATGGGTTGATGCTCTTACGGGATACCTCTAGAGTTAGCTGCTCTATCCACTCGACATCCCTTTTCTGCTGGTTTTCAGAGCTTCCAGGAACAGTGACAATCTGGATGTCTTCATCACTGGGGTGTGCCGGGGATGACCACCCTCCATCTCCTGAAAAATAGAAAAAGAAAAATCAAAAGAAAAAAAAAGGATCAACATGTCCTCAAAAAGGGAATAAAAAAACAAAACAAATATAATGCAAGGCGCGGTGTGCAAACAGTGTGTTTTGAGAATCCAGAGAAGAAGGTGCTGCCGTTTTTTCCTCTCTGCAAGGTACTGAGGACGGGATAAGCCTTAGTCCACTTACTATTTCCAGTAGCTAATGAGATCCAACCTTCAAATACACCGTTCATGCACGGAGCACTGCGCGGTGTGCAAACAGTGTTTTTGAGAAGCCAGAGAAGGAGGTGCTGCCATTTTCCTCTCGGCGAGCTACTGAGGACTGGATCAGCCTTAGCCCACTTTCTATTTCCAGCAGCTAACGAGATCCAAACTTCAAATAAACCGTGCAAGCGCGGAATGCTGCACGGTGTGAAAACAGTGTGTTTTGTGTTTGTTGGTTGCGCCGTTGCGGAAGTGTGGGCCATAACGCAAAGGCATTGAGAACAACTGGTGAGACCGTCTGTTTCTTTCTTGGTCAAGATGTATATGGAACTGACTGCCTCTTTACTATTTCTTGCTAAAACGAAGGTGCGCAATTGAGAGGAGGACTGCACGTGCTTGGTGACTGTGGAGATATCTCTTTGAGCCACGCGTGCTGGCTCAGTGGAGCGGGGTAGAGTGACCAGACTTTTGGATGGCTCGATTTCCCGGGGCTGTCCTGTGGTGTCCTGAGCCTCAGACGAACTTGTTGAATTACGCTGGGTTCTGGTTATCACACCCGACTGTAGCATCTGTCTGTACTGCTAAAGATATTGATCTAATTTAAACTTGTGACTGTGGGCGTTCACAGTCTCAGAGCCCTAACGTTCCTAAACGTGTTGGGGTGACTGCGGGCGATATCGCCTTTGCGCCTCTGCACGTTTAAACACCCCCCCTTCAATTTACCGGATTACCTATTTTCATCCGGTCAGCGTGCGCTCCTTCTTCTGGGTCTGAAGGGACGGGGCCCCAATTACGTTGGATTACTTGACCCTCACTTATGACATTATCTTTTTAAACTGCACATTGCTTAAAAAAGCATTTAAATAAGTGTCTACCTGTGGATTGCTTCTCATTGGGATTTTACAGGACTGCCATGCAGGGGCTTCATAAATACAGCTTTTAAAACTTGAATAATGTATTAGCTGTATATGTGGTGCTGCTTGTTTGGAATTTTGTATTACTGTTTGTACAATTGAACGAGTTTTTAGATATAATCTTATCTGAAACTATTGCATTGTTAAATTTTGTACAATCATTTTTAAATACTGATTGTTCACATGTGAGCTAGATAAGTGCCTGGACTAACTACCTTGGCTTTGAATAGAAGATTTGCAGTGTGTTAGCTGTTGCAGGTAGTATGCATCAAGTGGGTGTCTACGAGTGTGCGGGTGGAAATATATCTGATCTTTATAGGGACTAGTCCCACGCTACCCACAACAGCGTCTCACAGCAATTAAAATGCCGGGCAAAGCCCAGAACAGAGCTAAAGCAACTCCAAGTCGGAGCAAAAAACCATATGACTTCGCTCAAGCCTTAATAAGGGATCAAACATCTCTAATAATGAGAGGTCTACATTAGAGACAGACACCCTGGTGGGACATAATGGACCTCTAGATGCATTTTTTCTTGCAAAAGTACCCAATGATCTGTGTATCCCTCCTAAATCTATTACGGAACCACAAATGGCCCCGGATCATAGTACTTCTGTGCTAGACCTGGACAATGATTTGCTTTTGCAACCGTGTTACGCACTACAAAACAGTGCTCAGCCCTCAGCCTTGGATGATGAAGCCAGGGAGTTATATCCCAAGGTGGTCGTGGTGGATTCTGAGCGGGACAATTAGGTGGGACCTAGTCAAGAGGAGGTTACCACAGCTTTGTGCCTGCCGATTCTTGCGGCAATTATACCCGCAATGGCCCAGGTATCGCCAAGTCCGCATGTGGGTACTGGAGAATCAGTCCCTCCAATCAGGCCAGAATCACTGCAGCCTTCTGGCACAAAGGCTGTCTGCAAGTCCGAATCTCATGTATGAGACTAGGACTCATTTTGATTCAGAAGCTGATAACTACATTGTGCACAACAGCTCCACTGCATCTCGCAGCAATAACATCCTGCATTTTGCAGTAAGAATACTGCTTAAACTGTGTGGAACAATGAACAAGGATGTAAAAAAAACAGGGTGCCGCCAAACACACTCTTATAAACTTCTGACCACACAAAATGATTTAGGACCTTGGCCCTCCTTTAATACTAAGGCCAATGGAAATCGGAAAAAGGGTGTCAAGGACGCTGAAGATGGTTGGTGATATGGTTTCCATTCCACCTATTATTGACAAAACAGTAGTCCCTCCCACCTCTTTCCCCTCTAGGAATCAGCTTCGCGTAGCCAAAAGAATACAACTTAATCACAGAATGAAAAAGGATTTGGCGAGAACGGAAGAAAGTGTCATCGATGTTGACACCCAACCTTTAAATTCTACTCTTCGTACCGAGAAAAAGGTACTCTCAAAAACACAACGTACGACAGTGGCATGCAGAAAGCGCAGGTTAGCTCAATCGGTGGGGACATTAACAAGCTGGTTGGTTGAGAGGTGCCGGATAACAAGCAGGTTCCGACTCCTCTGAAGATCCAGAATACCGAGATAGATTAACCTATACCGTTGAGTATAATGACCCCCCTATCTCTGCTGACTCCACCCTTGGCTCCCGCTACGATGTCTAAGCCCTCTTTAGATATAAAAAAAATTGACCATTGTGGCCGACAAACTGCCACAAAAAAAGGACACCTTAAGCAATCTGTACTGCTGGCATTATTTATCAAAGTCCCCTCACTGAGAATGCTTTTCAGTTTGTGGAACCATTGAAGCATCCACCTACTAGGATGACCAGGATACACCGTTTTCTACTGGAGACGACAGCACTAATAGGGGCACACCATCAGTCCCTAACCCATTTGGGTTATTCCCTGGATATTCCTATACAGGTGATATCAGGACCTGATAAAGCTCGGGGGTGTAATTGCGGTCATGAGGCTGTACAGTCAGGTTGGAAAAACAGCGTAATTAGGGGCAGAGGGTAATATTAACGATGCAATGGCATAGCAATGGCTTCAACGGATGATTGCCCAAAAATGCCCTACAAACTGAAATTTTACTGCTCTGTTTTGGAATAGCACGGGTTTTACCCATTGGATTCAACCAGGGGGATCCAGGGTCTATCTTACTGCATGCAACTTTTTTGAAGGGGGCTCGTGGACATCCAGTGGGTGGGCGTATGCTTGGTGTCAAAAACTCTTTTGAACCAAGAGGAGTTATTATGGGTCCCCCAGGCGGCAATCTGTTGGCAGTCGAAATCGTCATCCCAGCTGTAGGGTCATTGACTACGCACCTACTATTGGTGAATGTATATGACCATCCCGCTGGTGAGATGACTGATAGACTTTTTGAGCTCCACGATACTACAATACTAAACTGGTATACAGCATCAAGTGATAAACTGGTCCTCATTTGCGGGGATTGGAACGAGAGATGTGTGGATCGGGAAACTGCTGGTTACAACTCCCATGACAGTTATCGGTAGCAATAAGTCAAATAAACCGTTTGACGCTAACATCCGAGACGCCAAACACAAAATGTCTCTGAGCATCCAATCCCTGCTTGCTCAAGGCCGACGCTGAGACACTTTACCACAAATACTACGGGAAGTTAAACAAACGAGGTCGAAATACAGGATCTGGTTAAGATGTTACCGTTTGACCCTGAGATGAACCGCCTGGCAGCGTTTTGTTCAAACACTCTCTCTACCATCCACCCAACCCACGCACTCTCTCTACCCAACCGACCCTACCCCCTCTCTCTGTACTCAACATTCCCCCCTCTATCTACCCCAAACCACTCACCCTACCATACCCTCTCGACCTATACCACCCACCCTATCCCCATTCTCTCTATCCATACCTCCGCCCTGCCTGCACTTGCTCTGCAAGTACCCATACACCCTACTCCCACCCTCTCGACCAACACACATCCACCCCACTCCTGCTATTTCTACCTGTATCTACCCACCCTAGCCCTCACTCTCTCTACCTGTACCCACCCATACTACCCCCGCTCTGTCTACCTGTACCCACAACTGCTAACCCCACTCTCTCTATTCCCACCCCACACACTTCCTCCACTCTCTCTATATCCCAACCCACGTTTCCCACACTCTTGCTACCTGTAACCACGCACCCTACCCTTACTCTCATTGCCTGTACCCACCCACCCTACCCCCACTCTCTCTGCCTGCACCCACCCACCCTATGCCCACTCTCTCTGCCCATGTCCACCGATCCAAACCACACTCTCTCTGCCCTACCCCTCACCCTACACCCACTCTCTCTACCCCCACACTCCATCTACTCCCACTCTCTCTACCCTCAGCCCCACACTACTCCCACTCTCTTTACCCACACCTAACTCCCACTCTCTGTACTTGCACCCATTCTACTCCCACTCTCTCTCTAAACTCCAACTCACTCTGCCCCAACCCACTCACCATACTATCACTCTCTCTATTCCCACCCACATAGCCTACACCCATGCACTCTATGCACACCCACCTATATATACTCCCTCTACCCCCACTCACCGACCCTACACCCACTCTCTCTACATACACCCCCTCTAGCCATACTCTCTCTTTTCCATCCACCTCACCAGCTATCTAGATCACCCACCCCACTCCCTCTCTCTACGGCACCCACTCACTCCCCCTCTCTACCCCACTCACTCCACCCCACTCTCTTTCTCTACCATTCACCCTTGCTCTAATCCTCTTCTCATTAGTGTGCCCACCTGCACCCCTTTTCATATCCTCTTTTGAAACTTTGCACTGTCCTCCTTGTGCCATGGTGTAGATAAATGCAACATGCAAAGAACAGCAATTAACGGCAAAACTATTGGCTTTGCCAACTCTTTTTTTATATTTAATTTGAGATCAAAGAAAGTTCTGTGAGTTAGAGGGTTGTATGAGTATGAGATCTAGACTCATAATGTCTGGCTAAAGTAGGGATAAGAAACAGAAAGGAAGGATTTTTGGTATTTTGATACTGTTCTTAGAGTAGTGTTTTTATTATATGTTAACAATGTTCAATTAACTGTTGCGGTTTGTGTCTTTCTTAAATGAATATTTTTACAAATTTAGATCTGTGAAAGGAATCTCAAATTTGAATGTGGGCTACATTCCTGTTTCAAATTGACAAGTTAAGCATACTTGTTCTTAGATTGTATTATACTCTTTGCCCAAGAGAGACAAATCCTCTACATTTCTTGTAGCATTTATATTCACCAGTCACACAAAATGAACTCATTGTAAGGTTGAGATATACATTTTATTTCATTTGGTGTATACATGGTTCTCGATGGATATCCCTAGAAGAACAGAATGAATCAAGAATTGGCTGCATTGATCTTCAATCCACTCTTCTTCAACGTGTTACCATATGAATATTTCGTAACATTGTGAAATCTTGATTCATTTAGAGTAGAAGATACAAACAGATAAGACCTAACTAACATATCATTTGGGTCGGTGGTTATTTGTTCTTGTTCTCAATTCAAAGTGTCCTTCTGCACAGTTCTCGATGTTCATATATGTCCAGTGATGAATGCTGCTTTCAGGGCGTTTATAAGATTGATTTCATTGAAAGGAGTCTGCTAGGGTTATGCAAGAGGTAGATGAGTAATATTTGCTCTGAGAAAGGTCACGTTTGTATGCACTATTTTTCATTACTTCTAGATTCGAGGAGGGACTGCTTTGATTATCGATTCGGGATCAGTAACTACTGGAAAAAAGGCAATATTTTTAAATGTGTATGATATCGATATGTGTTGAGAAAGAATTTTTTGGTTTTGTTTCTATATTGAATTTGAGTACTGGAATGAGTAAGAGTGCTGTATGGGTGTAAGATCTAGATTTGTGATCAGTGGTTAAAGTGGAAATGAAAAAAAGCAAGGCTTTTGCATATTATGAGTGGTGTGTTTAGTATATGTGAAAATTTCTGAAGTAGTACAGAGCTTACTCCTTTTCATGTATACTGGTCATGAATCTAGAGCTGATATCGGCATGTGCTTCTTCCTCATCTCAGTATTTATTGGCATCTCAATCTGAGTAATTAAAAAAAAGTTTATAGTTAAAGGTAGTACTTAAAGGATTTTGGGTTAATAATATGTAAGATGTGTTTCTTTAGAACGGAGGTAGGCATTTTGTTTAGGAACAAATAATGATCAAAATTTGTAAGGTGCACCCCATATTTTCTAAATAGTTGGTGGCTGCAGGGGAAAAGATCAAAATTGTAATGAATTCAAATACTTGGGTTTCATGATTTAAACAAGAGCAACTCATACACAGCTGGTGGAGCATTTCAAAGAAAAGGCAAGTCGTTTGTGAATTCAGCTGAGATTCCTAAATAGAAAATATGGGAAATATGGGAAGGTGGTCCCAGCCTTGTTAAATGGAGTAGAAATCTACCAGGAACTTTTGGGTTTTGACTTTTCAAAAATGTAGAGCTTAATTTGGCATTAAGTATTGGGACGTCCAAACTGCGTCCCCGACAGTGCAATTCAGTTGGTGCTAGCGCTTTCTTCCCCCAATTTCCATGTTTTATGGCAAAGGTTAACAATAGGTAGAAACCTTAAAAGACCCCCTGCTAATTTTTTGTTTGAATTGATTAGTAGACATACCAGATTTCACAAAATGTGCCTGTTGGAAAAGTGTAATACAACATTTGATATGAACAATTTGTCTTGAGAGTCTACAATGGAAGAATGGGAAAAAACAAAAACAATATAAACAATTCAGTATTGGTGTGAGACTTGTGATAGTATTAAATCCTTCAATTTGTTGTGCAACTTAGCAGCAGAACATAAAACATGGGGGAAAGAAGTCAATACCTGACCCAACCTCCTTCACCACTGTTAAGGAATACTGTGATACAGTGCCGATTTAATTTGATGAAAACAACCACAATTTTTAGCATTCACGCTTAGGGGTTTGTGTTGATGCATCCTGTAGATTTCCAATGGGGCCTGTGAGAGCCTGAAACATGTGATCATGATATACCCAGCACTATTCAATGTTCAAACTATATGTTTTAGTGATGTTATAGGTAGTCACCTCTGAATTAATTTCTCTTTTTCTAAACAATTAATGAAGTTTTTAGAATGGTGTTTAATTTAATATTATATTTTGTTTAATATGGATGTGAACATTGTTCATGTGTAAGGTTTGTTATAAACCATGTGCACAATAACAAATATATAAAATATGCATCATAGATAGATGCACATGATTCCATTTTTCCCTTTGTATGATGTTTGAAAAAACGAATTATGTGTTTGGAAACATGAGCATTGACTTTTAAAAATCATGTTTCATGATGAGAAAAACACCTCTGAAATATCCAAGATGTATTTATTGTTTGCTTGTTTGGCACTTATACAAGAAGTAAATACTGTTTCAAAGCACCCACAGGGCAACAGGGAGGGGACAAGGGGATGTGAAAGAAATTGAACAATTAATACAATTGGGACAGTGATGAGATCAAATGCGGATCTCTCAATATTTTGAATACGAATTCTGCTTTCACAGTGGACCCACCACATGAGGTATTTATTCTCTATTACTCTCATGATTTCCAGTGGATTTATTGTCACCATTGTTGGTTTATTTACTCTCTCTGTCTCTACCTAGCAGCATACCTAGTTACTTGTTAGAATAGAAGATTCATTCACGGAACTGATGGATAGTGCCTTCTTGAACACAGGTGAATTTCAACACAATTGCCTCTTTACTCGCAATTTAGTAAATACACAGAATGATGTGCAGATTATTAGTACAAACTTTTCGTTTACCTTGTAGATTGTTTTGGAGTTTGAAGAATCACCATTTAATTGATTGAATTTGAAGATTTGTTGCTCCTGATGAAGGAATACAATTTTCCGAAAAAAAGTGTTGAGCCAGATATATTGTTTTACATACCTATGACTAATAAAATTTTGTTTGGAATATATTGTTGATTTGTATTAACATAAGAGATATTGGGCCTCATTACGAGGTTGGAGGTAGCCATGCCCTTAATAAGGGCATGGATACCCCCAAACTCGGGTCTGGCTGCAGGTCCCACAAAAGGGAAATTACCGGGCTATTCTGACCTTGGAGAGCCTGATAATTTACCTTTCGTGGGACCCGGAGCCGGTATGTCCCCATTCACATTTGAGCCCCCATAGGGCTCAATGGTAATGGGGAGGATGGTAGCAACGGTACCATTCATAATGGGACCATTGCTACCATCCTGGTCTGCTCGCGAGTGCCACTCTGCACGCCTGGTTTGACCAGGTGTCCAGAGTGGCACCCGCAAGCTAACTCGTAATGTTGCGGCATTGTAACAACGGCGCCAGTAGCACTACCAGCGCTGTTGTTGCCTTACCGCAACAGTCATCATGAGGCCCATTAACTTGGTTCATAATACAAATTATAACTACCTACAGAACTTGTATCACTAGAAATGTCTTGATTTTCTGACTAGCAGTTACCAGTAACAAGGGTGTGCAGAGGACGGGAGTGTCCATCAATTGAGGACGCAATATCTATTGCAATTAGTTTGACACATTTTTGTGTCAGAGTCATTTTTTCTCCCCTGCACCCTAAAATTGAAATTACCTTTACCTTACATTAGTTGAAAACCATCAGTAACTTCCTTAATGAAGGTGTGCATCAGCCTATTTCAGTTGTATTCCATAGTAATTTACCCACGTTTAGCGTGGTCACAACTAAACATGCCATGACTTTAGCATTTATTGAAGAGGAAACATCCTGTATGCTTGACCTAATCAAGGATGCAGAACGCACAACTTCCGCATCAGAAAGTCCAGCGAAATTGACTCACAATTTAGAAAGACTAATTAGGAGAGAAATCTCGCAAAAACTCCACGCATCTACATTGGCACAACATTACAAACAGACTCAGAGATCACTGAACTTAAAGAACAACTGAGTATACTCCTGCGGAAGACCCATAAAAGATACTTGAAGACCCTAATAGAAAACTTGATTCTTCCAATAAGGAAATAGAACAAAGGAAGATCAGAAAATTCCGAAGAGATACCTTAGATTACTCGGGACATAGTATTCACGTGCAAAGACATTTATCATCAGAATCAGCCACCACAATAATAGACAGCCATTTCAACCAAGATAACCCGATAATACTGGTGCAGAAACTGACCCATCTATTGATACCTCAGTAAGCAGTGGGACACTCCCCTCAAGAACGCCGCCATTAGAGACATCGATTCTCCAGCACCAACCGGAACAACATCATCAATCGCCAATGCACCTATTTTTTTTAGGCAGAGAAAAACAAGGAGATGACACAGGAAGACTGAGGATAAAAAAAAGGCAGCAAACTAGTGGTCAACATTTCCAATCACACATTTTCCAAACAGGAACTAGACCTACTTGATCTAGGTCTCTCTTTTGTAACAACCAACAACACTACTCTGTCAGAGGAACATGACAATGGGCCTCATTACACGGATGGCGGTAAGGGTTTACCGGTACCGGTATTTTATCCTTACCGCCTTACTACGAGGTCCCTTTGGGGGTTGGGGAATTTAACGCCTGCTTTTTGCAGGCGTTAAAAACCAACCCGCAAAGGGACCAGTGGAGCTAATTACGAGCCCTATGGGGCAAAAATGGGAATGGGGAAGGGCAATGGTGGAAGGGGGAATTACCGCCCCACCAACCTTGGAATGGGGCGGTAATTCCCCTTTCCACCAAGGCGGTGCCGGTATTTTACCGGCATGAACCATGGCGCTAATAGAGCCATGGTTCACCGCCATCCGTGTAATGAGGCCCAATATGTTCAAATTGTCTCCATTATATCTGACTGCATAACATAGTCTACTGGCCTCGTGTACTTGTGCTATCAACGTGAAAAAAGGACTCTACATGAAATATAAATTAATTTGTTTCTTTGTAACCCTTATGTAAACAAGCTCTCAAGCGAAACGCATCATCCAGGACACCCTGTCCCTGTTGTACCCTGCTTTTGCTGTGTTTTCTACAATAGAACTTCTGTGTTATTCATTCACGGATTCCTGTCCGTTTTTCCGGCATCTCGCGACTCTAGATTGCGGTCCTGCTGCCTTTGGTAATTTTGTTCTGTGTTTTTATATGTATTACAGGGCTTGCAGTAGCGACCCTGTACTTATGGTTAAGTTGCTCAACCCATAGGAAGAGCAATTTTTGGGTGGTTTATAACTTTTCCCCCCCGGGCGAATCCTCACAAAGCTTTGCAAAAAAGTATATGGCCCTGTCAAGTTGATTTTTCAAAAGTTTGGTGAGGTTTCATGCAAAGTTATAGTGGGGGGGGTTCCCAAAATGTGTGTTTTTTCCCGTAGACGCAATGGAAAAAAATGATTGCTCATGCCTACAGCCCAAATCGCTGGACTATTTTCACCAGATTTGCGGCAGGAGCCGAGGCTTGGTCCCAAACACGTGCCTGTGTAAATTTGGTGTAAATACATTCAGTAGTTCTTTTTAAAATGACCAAAAGGTAGGTAAAAAAGAATAGTTCACAGACTTAATTCCCTGTGCGGTCCGCAAATGGGCCTCCGATTGGTCCAGGGGGCGACATAATGTCTGCGGATATCGGACATACCGGCTGATTGGATGGTGAAAAGCATAAGGTGCGTCATATTTTTGGGAAATATTTGCCATGTTGGATTTGCAGACGACACCCATTATCCACAAACATCAAAGTAAAAACATATTTAAATACAAACATTGCACTTGTGATACTAATGAAATAATGTCTGGCGAGGTGAGGGGTGATGAGGTTGGGACGGGATATGGCCATAAAAATCCAAAAAAGGGCGTGTTTCTTCTCCGATGTCCGCGAACAGTCCAGGACAGTCCTGTGATGTTTGCGAACATCAAAGGTATTCAGGGGCATCTATGCCTTCTTGTGCATTACAGGGTTGGTGAAAATCAGTTTTTGGATGGCTTATAGCATTGGTGCCACTCGATGAATATGCATGAAATTTTGGAATCCATTCTAGACCTGACTCTAAGTGTGGTGCTGTTTTGTCAAGAGGGAACAAAATTAGTGGGGATGTCTCAAAATAATGTAAATGCTTTTAAATATGGTGCCATTTGACAAATCTGCACATCAGTTTGCAAAAAGATTGTAGACCTAGATATGGATGTTTTTGTAAGGTTTGGTGGGAGTTTGTCAAGAGGGGGCAAAATTAGAGGGGGATATCAACATTTTTAAATGGCTAATAACTTTGTTGCTGTTTTTTTATGAATGTGGACAATGGTTTTCAGAAAGATTATAGACCCAACCTTGAATGTTTGGGCAAGGTCTGAATGGATTTTGTCAAGTGGGGGCTCAGTTATATGACTGTATGTACCTACATTTTGACATTATTGAACAAATAAAACATGGGCAGATTTGCAGCAAACTCGTGTAAGGAGCATTGGCAAAGACCTGAAATTTAAATGTGTCATAATGTAGGTACAACAAATTGTGATATACCTTTGGTGACTGAGTGGCTACTGGCATGACCATGAGGGACCAGCAGTGGTGTTAAAGTGGACATGGCCACCAGGCACCGACTATGTGGTAAAGATTTTCGAAATTAGGATAAGTTTGAATGGAAAACTAAACATGCTCATGGGTACAGGTTGAAGTGCTGGATGGGATTGCAGCAATATGCATGAGGAGGGTCAGCAAGAACTTGAACGCATGGTTTTGCAAATATATCTTTTGTTTTTATTCAAAAGTGTAAAATGTAAGTATCCAACACAGTGATATAACATTGGTGCCTGGGCAAAGGGTGTGGCTTTAAGCAAGGATAAATGTGTACTGTAATTTGCTTATTGGGGCATGTGGCATCGGCAAAGTGGTAGTTTTGAATATGAAAACATATTCTGCTTGCGGTTACAGCCTGCAGTGGTGGACTAAATTACAACAATCCTGCGCGACAAGCATTAGCAAGGAAATGAAAGCATGTTTTTGGAAATATGTCTTGTGTTTTATTTTTCAAAAGTTTAAGAATGTAAGTAGATAAACTAGTGATATAGATTTGGTGTGTGGGTAGGTCCTCGGTAATGTGTTCTCTGATTTGCTTTTTGGGGAATGCGGCATGGCAGAAGCCTATGCCCAATGGATCTGCAGACTGGCCATGGCTGAAAGTCATGAGCACTGGCCATTGGTTACATTATAAGGGCATAGTGGACACTGAGCTAAGATGCAGGGTAGGTGCAGTGAATAATAGAGGTGGTTTGGTTTGGCTGGGGTCATGCTGGAGCCTTATGCTGTAGGCAATTGAACGATGATTTCCATCCCCAGCATGTGCTGCTGATAACGACAGTTGAGTTTGTGTTGCAAAAAATATAGGTTTATAGTTCTTTCATATATATGAAAAGAGGAATTATTAATAACCTACATACAGTGATGCAACAAAATAAAACATTTTTAGTTATAAAAACCTATTAAAGTGACAGAAAAAAAACGTTGTCAAAGGGGTGTTGTGGATAAGATGCATCCCACCCTTGGGACACCTCTGCTCCAGTAGTTTGCCAGTGGTGTCCCACCTTACTGCCCCTTCTATTCATGCACTTCTCTCACTGCACAATGCATATGTGCATTTAAAGGAGTAATGTGTACATTTCTTTGTATAAGTAAGGGAACTGAAGGTGAAAAAGGTTTGTACATTGTTAAGTGGCAGTTGTTGTGTGGAAGCTTAGTATGGTCATAGGGTTATATGTAAAGTTTTTGGAAGTGATTGGTGGATGGGCGTGAGATTGTTTAAAAACAGGCATTGAGGCAGTGTTGCAAATATAAAATAACAATGGTAGAAGAGCTGCCCTGTGCGATGGTGTGGGTGTGCAATCTGGGTCTTTTAACGATCCATGGCCTGGAAAGAGGACTGTGAAGACCGTGGATAGTTATAAAAGTTCATCGATAGTTATAAAAGTCCATCGATTATGGTCCTTATTGTATGCTAGAGAAAAGTATTTGTGACAGAAAATTGTTTCTGTCCTTTTATATTTTTTAATAGTATACAATTGTCCATGAGCAACCTGGGTGGGGGAGCCAGTCAATCATACTGCTGGTACAAGCCCGTGTTCCAAGCCACTTGATGGCCGGCTCTCCCCGCCTATTTATAAACAAAAAAATGATCAAGACCAATTTGTACAGAGCAGCACAAAACACACTCCTGAATTAGTGTTTGAAAATCATTGAGTGTAAAAATTTCAATTTATAATGTTTGTTCATTTATTAAATTCAATTCAAATGCAAAAGTTGACACTTTACAACACCATATAAAATATTGACAAAACATATCTGTATAAAAACTATCATCTTAGTTCATTCAACTCGATCCATGCATGCCACTCATCCATACAAATTTAGTTCAGCTAGATCCTTATCACTACACAGAAATAATCACGTACATTTAACAATATTTGATAAATAGTGAATTTTATTGTCTGTTGACACGCGTTTCAAGCGGGACTCGTTGGCTTGATATTCATGCCAAATCATGCTCCCGCCATCATCAGGACAAGGAATGCTTTCTAAATGGACTGCCATCATTTCTACCCTTCGGTGTTCACAAAGTGTCTACAACAAAAATACATTAGAACCTATTAGAAATTCCTGTCTGCACAACAGTGTTTGAGAATGACTTAATCATATAATTTCAAATTACAAGTCAAATTATTATGGAACAAAGGTGCATACCTTATGTTGCATGTGTGCACTTGGTTCTATTTATCACAGCCTGTCTTTACTTGTGTAGGCTGTTTGTTGTCTTAGTGTATCTATAGACAAAAGATACAGGGGGAGTGAGATGTTCAACCCTATGAAAAAACAATGAGTTTGCATCAACCATACCTTATAGGTAAGACAAAACGTTCTCACCCGTCTTGTATTACTTGATTCCGCTATGTAGGAAAGACATGTCATCAAAGTAAGACAGACTCAGGTGATCACAGTTCAAGGGTGTTTATTAAACTGTAACATGGGTAAAATAACACCTACTCTAAACCTAAATCTAAGATTGGAGCAAGCTACGACCATGAAATAATAATAATACAGTCCTAGAGGAGTTTAGTCAAATAAAAAGGGCCTACACTAAAACATTATTATTGCCAATCCTTACAGCTATGCTACAAAAGAGTGTGGGATACTGTTCATAAGAAAAGAAGAGGTGTTCACAAAATGTTAAGTCAGAATGTTATGGCCGGCGTCTCCCTTCACCAGGTTTTTGAGCATGGTACAAGACGGGACTCTAGCGCACAGCACAGTCCTGGGCTTGTCTGGCACGAGCTTACGATTCCTTTTCTCTATATAAGGGCCCTATGTGCCCAAGTCTCTTCTCATGAAAGATCTCTTGCTTCAGAGGGCATGATATTTCAAAACAACAAAACAAAAGTTCCTTCTGTTAACATTTACGTCAGGTGATTGATTACCTTTCACCCTTGAATCCCCCTCAGCCGGGCTCCGATCCTTCTCTCCAACATCAGCCTCCCTCAGTCGGGCACAGACCAACCACTCACTGTGGACATCCCTCAGTCAGGTTCATACTTGTCATCACAATGTTGTTCACTTAGATTCTTCACAATTTTACTCTGAACATCCCTCTGTAGGGGTTACTATTGCCTTTCAATCTCCTCCTTATGTGTAATATTCACAAGTCATAATGTCTTTTTAAACATTCCCCCCGGTTTATTGAGGTCCCCCTCAATCGGGTTCAGACCTTCCAAAGCACTTGCCAATCTGTAAAGAGAGTCTCACCCGGCCGCAAATGCCTGTTTCACAATGTCAAAACTTCTGCAATGGGTCCAGGACCTTCGATTGTACAAGGGATTTGGCTCAACCCTTGTATGACACGTTACCACTTAATACCGCCATTCCCTATGACTTCTTGGTACATGTAGTTCTCTTTCTTCCCAATGTTCAATACAGTCTCTTTGTTCATAAGAGGGGTAACCGCTAGAAACCTTCGACTGAGCGCCCACGTGGCCCCGGACCACTCTATGTCTGGTACCAAGTTTGTTCACAAAAGACCTCCTGTATAATTATCTTCTTAATGTTGCCACTGCAACCTTGAGCCTAACACAGTCTGTTTGACTATCAGGTTCTTCTCACTCACCAGCTGTGTTGGACTTGTTGGTGGTTTCTTTGCCGCTGGAGTCAAGGATGGTACTACAATGGCAACTGCGTCTCCCCACCCTGGCTATCAGTGTGGGAGGGTTTCATGCACCTCTAATATCCGTCACACCATTTGCCAGCTGCGATTCCCAGTCTTATGTTTCTGTCATCGGAGGCTTCGCAGGTCTGGGTTGAAAAGGGCAAGGGCAAGTCCCTCCTTGACGTCCTTTCAGGTCTCACCGCCTTTCTCCTCCAATTGAACTGCCATCCTAGAAAGGCTGCTTCCTTGTGCATTCAGCCTTGCTTGGAGTGTTCTCTTGTGCTCCTTTTGTGCCTTTTATCCCAATGACGAAGGAAAAGGGTAGTCAGGTGTGTGCAGTTGTCGGCAATTGCCTGACGCTTGTAATGGGAGATGTCAGATAAATGGCTCGGGTATTAGTCCATTGTCATTCACGCTGTGAGAAAGTGTTAGTGTTGGAAAAGGGGGGTGGGTGCTAGAGTTTCTACGTATCCTACTAGGCCGGATGGGGAAATGTTGTCACAAAGAAGGGGATACCATGTCTTAACCTTCGGTGTCCCACTTCCACTCCCCGAGGACTCCAGGTGATCATCCCGCACTGGTCCACCCCCAGGAACTGGATCCAATAGCGATGGCCATGTCCTGGCCCCCTAGATGACAGATCCCCATGCACTAGTAAGTAAGACACCTTCAGGTTTCTCACAGCTATGAATTAGTGTTCTTCAGAGATTCCAAGGATTCACCAAGAGGGTCTGACCAATACATTCTCAGCTATTGACTGTAGAGTGGACAAACCAATACTTGTATAGTTTATCAGTGGCTAACTATGGGGTTTGTGGAAAACAGCACCTGAAACAAAACTTACTCACTTAAGATGTTTAATTATCTATATTGGTGTATTTCTTAATACGCCGTATGAGACCCTGCTAATTTCCTTCCACCCAGGTGCTCTTGCTCTATGTACCTGAAAGTTAAGGAAGCAATCTTTTATTAGAACTCCCCTGCTTGTCAGTTATCCTTTATCAATACTAAATAAAAGTCTGGGACTTTCACTCTATGGATGGTGCCCGTGTGGCATATACACAAAAAACCAGTCCAAATGTGCTATGATATTTAGGGCATCTCTAATGCATACATATCTGTATATGGACAGCCTTTGTGCATGAGTCACTGTTGGCAGTTCATGATTATTATACACTAGTGACTCATGTATGTTCCTGATAGATTGTCACTCTGCAAAGAGCCATTTTCTTTATTAAACAGTTTTTTTTTTACCCGAGTTGTTATTAATTTCCCTAATAAGACCCTGTCTAATTTCTATATCTCTGACATGCAGTCCCTGCTAAAAATTCTTCGGACACTTACCATGCCGGCTGTTTCTTTGTCCGTGCATTCGCCTGCATCTACTCGGGAACAATTAGTGTGCCACAGTCCCTTCCTTACCCATATTAATAGTAGGAAAAGAAAGCGGACTGAAAGACGCTCTACGTGTACGGCGCACCAAGTGTGCACTCATCATCTAGGATGGTTCAAGCTTATCTGATAAAAATACTTTGTTGGAGCATATATATTTAACATTTATTCCTTGATTATAATTCTTCAGATGTATACCGTGCAGGATGTGTTTTTGTTTGTGCGGTGCCTGCGTCTACTTGGACAGCATCAGTGTAGTGACGTCCCTTCTTCACCCACTTAAATCATGGAAGTAGAAAGCGGACTGATAGTTGTTACCTCTTCTGTGGCGCGGCTATTATGCACTCATTATGTAAAAAAGTGTAAAGCTTATCTAATTAGCCAACTATTTTAGGAGATAGCAATGCCCCACTTCTGTTCGAAAAATGCTCCCTCTTGTGTTGCAGGTAGGCGAATATATGGATATCTGTATTGTGCAAGATAATTCTGTATCAGATTGCTTTGCTTGGGCTGATAAATTGGGCTGCTAGGCCATTATCACGGTTCCAGTGCCAGTAAATGCTAATGGAAATGTTGGAGAATCATATTGAGTCTATCTACTTTAATGAGAAATGTAAAGTAGATGAAGTCTATACGATTATTTTTTTAGTTCTATTTTTTAACTGTGACAGGTGGTTCCTTTCAGAAGAGGTCATTAAGTAAGGTGGGGACAGAAATGAGGGAGGAGGCACCAACTACTAATATGGAGGGGCAAGTAGACAGGGGAAGATGTTGCTTGTGTGTTACATCTAAGGTATGGGGCAGTGTTTCTCATGCTCCTTGATTACAGCTTCAAAAGCACATCGAAATTGCCCCCCCTTGCAGAGGGGTGTGCTGGAGTATGTACAGAGTAATGTTTTCTTCGAAAGATATGGATCAACAGCCTCTTTTATCGCTTGCAAGGTAGCCAGGGGATTTTGTTTCCCACAGAGGTAAGCTGTGTGGTTACAGTATTGGTTGTGGAAGATGATGTGGAGGAAGACAGCCTACTACTTGCTAAGAAAGCAACAGCCTTTCTGAGAGCATTGCATTGGTTGGATTTGGTGTGGCGTGCATGGATGTGGTCCCATAGGAGTACGGTCCAGGTAGGCCGTGACTGAGTACAACGTTGCACTCATTGCATTTTACTTTGGTTGCTTTAGCCTTTGGTACATTCCCAACAGTAGTAAAGAGCTGCCACAGCCATGATTATCTCTGGGTGCTAGAGGTAGGCACTCCCTGTATCTCATCGTCTTGGTCCTCTTCATTATCTTTAGAAGTACTGTGCTTTTTTTGTTGTGTAAGTCCTCCAGCTGGTGGTGGTGGTGGCGGCTCTTGGGGAGGAGGGATGGTAATAGCTGATGCCATTTTTAAGATGGATAGCAGTTTTGCTAATATTCTTCCAAGTATGTGCTCTGTGCTAGATTGTTAATGGATAATGAGTAAAAATAGGTGTAGGAATAGGTGTAGGAGCTGTGCAAGGGTAAGGTTTGAGCTTGAAAGTTCCTAGTTCAGCTGGAAAATGCAGTTCCAAACTGTTCGCGAAGCACTGACCTGTTCGCGAAGTGCAGAAGCATTTGCGGACACGTCATCAGCCGCGCACGAGTGCGTGGTCACGTGACACTGTCCGAAAAGTCTGTCATGATGTCGGGCATTCGCCGACATTGACGAACAGAGACAAAGTTGCAAAATGTGTATAGAAGTGATAATAATGGTGCTAGAAGATGGGGAATGGCAGATATTTAAGGTGAAACTTTGTAAATTGGAAAAAAATGTTGCTATATTGGGTAAGTATGATATTAGTAAGTTGTAGGAAATGAAGGGTGCACTGGTAAAAACCTTTGAAATTCACAGAAAAAACTATGTTAAAGGGACATTATGGATAAGTTGCCATCCAAAGGGTGGTCTTTTGTCCCCACTGCATCAGTGATGTCATCAATGGCATTTGTGATGTCATGTTTCATGTCCTGAGTGTTAGCCTCAGCAGTGCATGGTGGTGGCACGAGCTATGGTTGCTTAGCTTACCATAACTCACACATTTATGAGGTTTTCAGTTTTACTTGAACCATAACGCTGGAGGGTGCAGCCCCTTCCTCGTTTTAAAACTAACCAGCATTGGTTCGGTTACTGCATGGAGTCCAGAATGCCTATTTGCAGTCTATGGGCTACAGATAACCGTGGCTATGTGTAGATTTAAAGGCCCAAATAAAACATGCTTTTTTGCCTGAATAAGTCCCCCCTCATCTCTGCCAGCTCCCACCACTAATCTGATTGCCTCTTCACCATCCCTGCCCTCTCCCATTCTACCCACAACACACAGTGTTTCTGTGGTACAGTTTGCTTTGAGATGTCAGCTATTTGCGGCTACACCCCAGGTTATAGCCGAGGTTATGGGAAAAATGTTTGAGCCGGAAGCAAATGTGAGTGGGCACCACAAGGGTAATAAACTGTTTTGTATCCTTAAAGGTCTCTGATGAGATGAGTCTTTTTTAGAAGTTTGATCCTTTGTACAGGAGCTGGCTGAAAAAGGCCTGGAGACACCCAAGCCCAAAAACAGTAGAAGCAAAAGATTAGGTAAAATACCCAATCATACAGCCGCTCTCTGGAATCCCAAACCGGGTTTTATGTTAGTTGCAATTTACTGTTTGCAATTTGTGTGAACAATACAGCTGATTCATGGAAAAATTCAAAAATTCAAAGTTGTAATAGTTTTTCAATGTTGATTTTATCCATCAAACCAAAGTTATTTTATGAAAAAAGTAACAAGTATCTAACTATCTAACTTGGAGAAAGGGGGGCACACCCTTTTCTGACAAGTACTAAAAAAAGTACTGAATGGAATAACTCCAAACCATAAAAGAATCGAAACTCAACGCTTCGTCCCCGAGATGTTTTCTGACCTGATCCAAATCTGTCCAGCTGTTTTGGCGGTGAAGTCCGGCAAAAATTGACTGCATTTTTTTTCAGTCTGGGGGGTGGCTGTGAAGGAGTGGGTCCATAACAAACTTTATGTTTTCAAAATTTCAGCAGAATCCGCGGCACTAGTCAAAGTTATTAGTAATTCATTTTATCGATTTCCAATGTAACTCTGTTTTACCTTAACGCTAGGGCAGCAAATGCCTCCCTATAATACAACTTTTCTGTGAAGTAATGAATGGTAGGTTTCATTCGTATGATTACATCTGTGGACTTGCTCCCATATTCTGATGGAAATAATTCAGGGAACCCATATTAACTTCATTTGAGTATGATTTAGCAATCATTCCCATGACGTACTTAGGAACAAAAAATTACAAACATTGTTTTCATTAGTTGTGTGCATGACAATACAAAATGTACTTATCAGTAGAGGAGGAGGAAATGTATCACCAGGATAGATCACATCACATTGCACACTGGTGTGTTGTGTCCATGGAGGAATGTTGCACTACGCCTGATGTACATGGAAAGATGAGGTATACATTTATCACTGCATTGATATGTGTAAAGCAGATTTGTCATGTGTTCCTCATTGCACACAGTTGTGAATCATGGGGCAGAGACTTTAAGGGGAGTAAACCTCCAGCAATACGTGCGCTTTCACAAAGGAACTTAATATTGTGGGATGTTCTGACCACTAGGCTCTGCCCTGCAACATCACTGTGTGCTGTTTTGAATCAGAAACAACAGAATGGCCGCCAAAAAGCTCTATGTGCTAAAAGATCTCTGAGAAGTGCGCAGGGAAACCTGAAAAATAGGCTGCCAATCCATTTTGCCGATGTCAGTGGTAAAACAGGAGACCACAATGCCAAAACCTGTCATTGGGCTGCCCACAGAGTGAAATGGAATTACCTGAAAAGGCAGGGTTGCATTGCCAGAAAAACCCAGAAGTGCTTTAAAATCTGTTTTTTCTTGGCTGTTGAAAGTGCAAAATCATGGTTCCCAAACATCAGAAAAAGATCCAACATACTTGTTGGGTGTTAAACATCACTTTATCTAAAGAATCCACCTAAGCACAATGTCAGGAGAAGCACATTTCATCACAAAAATATACACATTCAAAAAGGTGCTTGTATGCAAAAATAGGTCAGAATATGGGCGCAGTACGGCCGCCTGCCTGTGTCAAAGCTATCAATTACTTGTACTGGCAGTTTAAAACTTGTGTTTTAAAAGCAAATTGTGGAAAAGCAGAGACTTGCCATCAAAATCAATATAGGTTGCTACAATTCAATTTCTATGTTTTAAAAAGACTGGAATGAAGAGATCTGTGGGTATATTTGTTGAAAATGTAAAGTTTATTTTAGAAAAGACAATTTTAAACAGTGTTTTAAAAGTGAACTAATAATAATAATAATAATAATAAAAATAATAATAATTTGGCACTTATATGGCGCTACGAACCCTCAGGTATCTGAGCGCTGCTTATTATTATCCTCCGTGTGTGGTGCTCATTTATCGACCTCAAAAGGATGAAAGGCTGAGTTTGGCCCTGCCGGGATTCGAACCTGCGTTAGCAAGCTCTGTACGGGTGTCAAAGCGAGCGCTCTACTCTGTGGCTGTTAGCCACAGTACTTCAAAGGCATCTTCCCCCTGCTCTCTGCTCAGGAACTGTCATTGAGGTGTTAATGGAGGTGGGAGGAGATTTTGGCCTGTTGCTCTGGGAGAGAAATATAAGACTTCCTGGACTGAAAGGAAATGCAAATTCGGGTGTCAACAGAAACCAACTGCTAGCAGAAAGAAAGCCTGGGAGTGATCTGGGCCCAGCCAAACCATGGAGGCGGGGCCTAACAGATTTGTGTATCTTAGATAACAAGAAAATATATTTTTGGAAAAAGACTCATAGAGAACTGTGCAAAACTGGTTAAAATCTGTAATGTATAGGTTGTTAATATGAAAATGCTGCTCACAGTTTGAGACTACTCTAAACTTTGTGCGATGTTCAGAGACAGGACTATCGAAATGTTGATGTTGTAGCAATTGTGATAATGCTAGAAATATGAAACTTCACAGGATTATGCCCAGATGTCATGCGCATGTATGGAGAAAAATGTGGACAGATCTGACACTGGGTACCCCACCAAAAGCGTGAAAAACTGTTCATTTTGAACTGAAGCTCGCACTAAAATGAGACTCAGACGGATATGTTCTCTACTAAATTTGTGATGTGAATATGTATTATTAGCAACTTGGTGATATTGTAAATATGATTTATGTGAAAAATAGATATACTGTACTGAAACAAAGGCGAAGTACTCCTTGGATTGTAAATTGCAGCATCACTATGACACTAGATTTCCTTCTCAAATCAGGAGAGGGGAATACTCTGACCAATCGGATTCCTAGAGGGTGGGCTTAGTATAATCAGCCAACCCACCCCTTTGGGAAATACATAAATAGGGATTGTTTAGGACCTAGAGACACACAGATTCACCCATCAACTGATTTACTGGTGAAGCACTCTGCAGGAGGAACCCAGATCCAAGACTCCAGAACTCTGGAAGCAGAAGGCCAAATTCCAAAGCTGAACCCTTCTCAGCTGGCCTTTAAAATCTTGCAACCTGATTTTAACCCCAGACTTCCAGGGGGCACACAAAAAAATGAACAGCCTTGCTGTGCTGTTTCTGCTTCTTGCCAAGAACTCTTGCCAGAACCCAGAGATCCAAACCAGTAGAGCAGAGCTGTAACCGGATAGCTGTAACCCAGAACCAACCCGTCAGATCCAGTTCAGAGGCATTGCAGAGACCCAGTGCAGTGCTGAGTGCAGAACCGGGTGCCTGAATCCTGTCTGGTGGGCTAGCAGAATTCCAGTTCAAAACTTTTGACCAGATCTTTGACGGGCCTATTCCAAACCATAGTTGTGAGTATCTAGCATAGAATTGTCCATAGCCAATCTCTTAGATTTAAGTAATCCAATCCAAAACCATTCTAGCGTATCCATAACTGCATTGTAGAATCTCTTTTGTCTTTTCTGAATCTTTCCCTCATCCATATAGTCCTTTGTTAATTGTAGTGTTGAATTCATCTTTGCGCTAATACATATGCTGAAGAAAGACAAGTGTCTTGGCGGGCAAAAGTCAGAGCAGAGGCGCCGCTGTTCTGGTGGCTGTCCCGTTGGGTATCTTGCATCTTCATAGCCTCCTTACGTGTAAAGAAAATCTGTTTGCAGATTCAAAAGCGCATCTTACATTTGAAAATCTTGACTCTTTTTGAGAAAAATCGACCTTTACTAAAACCTTCATAACTTCTGAACCGTATCGTTTTGCCGCAATCGCGTTTCTCGCCCGCTAAAAAAGTTTGCCGCGGATTTGCATTTGGCTCAATTTCAACACGTGTAAAATAGCTATTCTTTGCATCCGACCTCAGAATTCAATTTCAAATCTGCTAGTTATTCAATCATCATTGCTAGTGTTTACCTGAAACTATCCAAAGCGGCTACCGCTAGTTTTGAATCCCATTTAGAGAATTAAAGTCATTTTTCTGTGTTTTCCCTTTGATTCAAAGCCACATTTAAAAGCATTTGACCTGTTTTGAAATCATTCCTGTTTCTCTCTGCTTGCTGGGGGGAATTGGGATTGAAACTGCATTTGTTGAGTATGTATATTCCTGAAACCTGTTTTCTCTCTTTCCATCTCTACATTGCATTTTAGGTGGGATTGAGTAGTATCATGGGGAAAGAGTGATTACATTGCATTTGATTGAGCACACAAAAGTATTATTTCTGTGCTGCATTAATTTCCTATCATTGCATCTGACTGAACCCACACAAAGTTTTATTCTATGCTACATTATTCTTCTCATCCATACTCCTACTGATTAAAGAGATTGTTGATTGTAATATCACCCATTGGTGATCATTGTATAAATATTAATAGTGCGATATCTAGATATTGTTCAAATTCATAAAAGTGTGATATATATATTGTTCAAATTCCTAAAATAAATCTTTTAACTTTGCAAAACAACCTTCTTCTTGGTTCAGTGAGACCGGGGGGATTCAAAGAGAGGGGCGTGATATAAGGGTACATCATTGAGAAATAAAAGAACTTCTAGACAAAAATATATAACTAAGGGTTTCAATTGTGCATCCCTCGCTAGGCATTGATTTAGGTGTAGTGCTGGGTTGAAACCACTTAAAGTATCTGTCACAATTAAACAAAAGCTACAATTGAACACACAGCTGTGGGATGTGGCTAGTTGTCTCAGTGGACCACTGCCACATCCATGACTCTGTGAACATACCACACAGTTGTTGAAGCCACTCATTCAAGGACCACTTGCACCAGTCGATAACGATTGAAAGCTTTGTGGCCATATGAGAGGTCTCAAACCATTGAAGAACCATTGCATTCCGTCGAGAGCTAACCATTGAATGCTTTGTGGCCAGATGAGAGGTTACAAACAGTTGAAGAATTTTGTTGAGAGCTAACCATTGAATACATTTTGGAGGGATGGATGGGCACAAGCCGTTGAAGAATTCTGTTGAGACAGTCATAAAATAGGGAGTGCTGTCTAACCCATCCCATGCCCCTTTCTACTCACAAGATCCTACAATGTGAACAATGCATTCTACAACATTTATTTTGGGTTGCTGTGTTTCTTTGGTACACTTTGGACCAGATTTACAAACATGTTTTTAATGGGACTTTCCTATGTTACATTTTTTTTGTAATTCAGGCCCTTTAGGTCTGATGCAGAAGACGTTTTTCAATTGGTAAATCCCATTGAAAATTCTGGTTAAGCATTTATTCACAAAATAAGTGCATTTCATGTTTGTGACCTCAGAACACATTTACATCCCTGGACTGTGGTATAGGGGCTTGATTGCTGAAGTTGTACTATGGAGAACTGAATTGTGTTCATGAATTCTTCTCTTTAAAAAGTTTGCATTTTTTTGTGTTCATTTGTATTTATTGAACACTTTCTCCAAAGCGTTGAACTTGATAAAAGACAGCAGGTACAATAATGGGGTAACTACTCAAATTAATCAAAGCAGAAAAGACGACAGTGGAATAATGAATGAGAAAGAGTCAAGAGAAGAAAGAAGGCGTGATTTAAAATGGATTCGGAAATTATGAAGACAAGATGATGAACGAATTGAGAGAGTCCGGGCGTTCCAATGTTTTGGAGTGATTGCGAGAGAAAGAGCGAAAATGGGGGTCTGGAAGCAGTAATTTGGAAGTGACTGTGGGTGCAGAGAGAACAAGAGTGGAAGTAGAGTGAATTAAGGGGGGAGTGATAGAGTGTGCGTAAGACGCATTTACAGACAATAATAAGACAATGAACATGATTACGAGTGTCGAAGGGTGGAAGAGAGAAGGGTAGTAGGGAGGGAGTGTGATAACATATTCTGATTCTTCACCGATTTCTTTACCTACCTGTACCCCAAATTCTCAATTTACTGTATACATTCCCAAATGGGGGTGGGTGCGTTTTATTCATCCGCATTTAAATCAGTCCGGCTTTTGGGTAAAATAAGCCTAGTTCTAGTTCGTGATTTACAAATCACCCTCTTTCTGGCAAACTTTAATTCTGAGGCTGAATTGACTAAAAAAGCTGTTTTTTTTCTCAAACGAAATATACCAGAAAAAAAAAAACACGATATGCATATTCGGATGGAACACCTATTTTTCAAATTTTAAACGTTATTAGCAAGTTGCCATGGCAAGTGCAAATAATACTAATTCCATACAGCCATCATCACAAGTACATGTCCTACCCAGTCTCGTTTCTGTTTAGTAAATGTAAACACCAATGTATCGTAAGAGTAATTTTAACAGAATGTTTATTTGGATGTTTGTGTACACTACTTGCATCTGTGTTTAAAACCTTGTTTCCAGTTCACACCTATTTACAGAAATATATGCTTTATTCACAAACAATAAACGTTAATTTAAGGTCCCTGTGTAAATATACATTTGAAGTACAAACCGCTGCTCAAGAATATTTTAAATTATATATTTGTAAACTACCTGGAAGACTACAGATGCAAGATTTCAAGTTCCACTTACTACATAAATTCATTAAGTGTGTGCTTGCGGCTGCGTTTGAGCAGACCAGCTATATCACTGAAAGCTGGCGTTCTGGACCATGCTGCTGTAAATATTTAATATCTTTTATTTTTTAAAGTGGAATAACCTGATTTATCTTTTTCTCAAAACACCTTTGTTTTTTTCCCTTGTTAACCAATTACTTTTTGAAACAAAAGATGTACGATTTGCATTTTGTTTTTAAGGCTTTGTATATCTATTTATAGACTAAATTGATCAAAATCTCCTGCAGCTGTTCAGACAAGAATGCTACAGGGACATTCTGTGCGACAATGCTGAATTGTGTCGAAGGGTGTGAAAAAACACAAACAATCACACATGTTCAGTTCGTTTTAAGCACACGGTTAAAATAGTTAAACAAAAGGTTTTAAAAAAATCTGCATTTGTATATGTTGCTTCTTATTAGGTTACACATAAACCATACAAATACAATTAGCACAATAAACAATGCAGACACAATTACAATAGATAAAGTCACAAGTTACAATATTTGAAAACTAAAGTCCTCTCAGCACATGGCACAGTTATTGTAATACCATGAAACCTCATTGAGCATCTCATTTGCATCAACTCATCCCTGTTGTAAAGTACCTGTTTTCCGACATGTTCTGTAGACAGACATAGCACTCATCAATTGTTGAAAATCAATGATCCTGTAGGTTGATGTTCTGATTACCTTATCGCTTGATGTGCTTTGTACCCTGAAGTAAATTGCACTGAGAATGGGTGCGTGTGGCTGGCTGATTTCCCGGAGCAGAAGTTGGGGGGAGGCAAGAGTTGGTGTGCTGCTGCATACTGGGACCCTATGTCCTCTCTCCCCACCTGTCGCCGCACCCGGGCATGGTGCAGTTGGTTGTGGTACATTGTTGTGCATATATCTCAGAAACCGTGCATCCTAGTGTCTTGAAACGTGTTTTGTTCCTCGTCTTGGGACTGGCCCTTATAAGACCACATTGAAGTTTTGCTGATTTCAGGCAACTGTCTCATGTGTTAAAGTAGTGAAATCAAGGGAAACGGGTGGGGTGTCCAAATGTTGGGTTGCCAGTTTTGTCCGCAGGGTCCTAACAGGTAAATGTGCAACATATGGAGCTGATTGGTGAAACATTGTGGAATTGTATAAGGAACAATGCTTTGCCACAAACCCACCATCCACAAATGTTCACTTTTATAAATATAGATTATTGGCTGTAAAATTTCTGGACTGTTCCAATGTATTGCAAGCTTCAACCTACAAAATCAAACCTAACCTGACTTGCAATTTCTACTCAGTCATGTCTTGTGTAAACTGCTGCCTCTGAGGCTTTTTAAAGATAATCCCTGGCTTGTTTGTGAACTAGCAATGCCTTTATTAATCCTAAAACCCATAGCATGACTTCCATGTGCCCCTGGACAAATATGTTCATGCTTCATAATCCTTCCTGCAATATACTTCCAAAGAGATCCCCCTAATCGAATGGACATATAAGTTACTGTTCCCAAGCCCATTCCCCAGAACCATTTGGGGATCTTTTGGAGCAGCCTCATTCCATAACCAACACTATCAAGCTAGCAGAAGAGCCTTTTTAATATAATCAACGTGATAACCTAAGCCTTAACACATGTCTCTTTAGCCTCAAGCAATCAATCTTGGGGTTCTCCTCTGCTGCAACAGCAGCCATTCTCATCCTCTTGCATATCATACAATCCATACCCATCTGACCTTTCACTCAACCAAAATACTCAACACTAGCCGGGTCTTCCAAAGGTAGAATTACAGCTCCAGCCTACTCATTGGACTACTCCTTTACTCCTTCCCTCCTCTCAACAAGGTGGTTTTCTACCCAAACTCTCTACAAGCTCCCATCTCTTTCATCCACCTCCACACCCAGCGTCCACGCAGAATATCTATCCATGCAAAATCACTTCTTCAATATAATCCTTCTTATATTTAAATATACATTCATTGGTTAGCCCACCTGCCTCCTATCTGGCCAAAGCACACCAATTTGCCTTCTACATACCACGGCTCTCCTTAACAAAACTACCTTTTGGTGTCTTCTGCTTTCACTCCTTCACCCCCCTGGTTCACAATCACTGGAACCCTGCTGCCTTAAATATGCTGTAAATTCAAGATCACTCCTAGTAACACCCTTCTCTTCCAGGAGAGAGCCCCAGAATCTTAGAGTAGTACTTATTTCATTTAGTGCAATGTTTAGACAACACAGTTGCCTTGCAAATTATAAACCTAATTTACACATTCAAAAACAAAAATAAAAATAACATTGTAAACATTTACAAAGAGGTTATACAACATTATAATATTAAAACCCTAGATTGCACAAATGATCTACACTATGCCATGCTAGAAAAACTGACCAATTTACATTCATACATTGAGTGTATTGAGCAGTTATCATCACTGTTTATATTCTAACTGTGGTTTGATCTTGGATTGCAAGTCTGTAAACATCTGCACATTGTGTAATTAAAGTTTGTATATTTAAACTCTGTCTTTTGCTGCAATCATTTACTGTTTCCAGTACCTTCCTGAACTCCAGCCATTTTAATCTATTAGTACCCGGCAAGAGTCATCCAGAATGTAAAACACATTCTGACTGGCCAAGGCGGGGGGTGTGGCAGCCCCTCAGCCAATGAGGAGGCTCGAAGCAGGGCCATCCCCGCTCTGAGCCTCCACACGGCTGGAGGCTGCTATTGTCCCCTGCCGGGGATTCAGGTACGTTTTCTTTTTTTTTTTTGTGCTGCCACCCCCTCCACCCGACCGCCCTCTCCGCCCACCCAACCCCACTTACCTTCTTGTCTGTCGTTTTTCAGGAGCGAACGTGCTGGGAACACTGTTCCCAGCACGTCCGCTCCCGATGGCTGCCATGGAAAGGAAAAACGGACTCCGTTTTCCCTTACCTGGTGGCCATTTTCTTTGTTTTTTTTTTTCTGTTCCGCAACACTGCAACACTGTTGTTTTAAAATGCTGCAGGTGCATACCCCTCTTTTAGATATGACAGATCATTAGGGCTCAACGTGTTGCATTCAGTAGGAGGGCTCAGAAGGACAGGCCCAATCCATGCATTCCTTTACATAAACCTGTTCTGGGCAGGTTCATGGTTCAGGACCATGGCCCAGTACCACCATTGGCACCCTTATCCAGGGTTGCGATGCGTGAACCTGCACATTGCATGACGATGGCAAAGTATGTTGATGAGTATTTCCACTGTTCCTGGGATCTCTGCATTGCAGCATGCATGAGGTTGAAAGGGAATTTGTTTTAGCATTGCAAAACCATTTTGTCTCTGTAAGGTGGACAGATGGAGACTAGTGTAGAACACTGTTAATGCTATCAGGAAGAAAGACCAGGAAGTCGTTAACGCCATCAAAGAGATAGGGATGGTAAGGAGAGATGGGACATTTAATTACTGGCTTGAGAGAAAAGACGTGTGTGGATGGGTTTAGCAGCAAAAACTGCAAAAGGCACATGTTGCCTCTGCCCATCAGACATTTCATGGTGAGTCAATCCCTGTGACTCACGTGTGGCACCCCAGTATAACCAGCTGAATGGGTGTACACCAGTCACCTCACCATTTGATTTCTCACCTTCCTGCGAAGTTGATGAATGCCCTGGGAAGAAGGAAGAAGATATTTTACAGCACATGCAAAGTGTCAGCTACGGGTCACAGGGCCTGACAGTAAATAACATCGATCATCTGCAGCATTGCAATGCAAAGAGCCTGGGTGATTTACAACCCTTAGACATGCTGGTATTAGTCCAGAATGCCTCCCACAAAAGACACATGGCAACTGCCATTCTCCATAAAAATGCACATGATAATATGCAATGAAGTCCGCTTCCTAAGTCTGCTATTACGCTGCAGGAGCCTAGTCAAATTCGTGTAGAGTTGGAGGTCTTTTCCAAACTCCACCTTCTTTACCCATAATGCCTATATCAAGGCGGAACCCGCGCTTCACGAGCACGCGCTTCACAAAGTCTGCTTCCTAAGTCTGCTGTTACGCTGCAGGAGCCTTGTCGCAATTCGTGTGAAGTTGGTATGCTGCCGGGCTTTTGACTCCAGCGTCATTTCCAATGCTAAATTACAGACTTATTGTGGACTTACACTTGGATTTGGAGTGCCTAACATTCTTCATTTGTTTGTTTCAGGAGTTATTTGCAAAACTCCACCTTCCTTTCCCATAATATCTATATCAAGGCGGAACCCGCGCTTCACGAGCTCGCGCTTCACGAAGTCTGCTGTTACGCTGTTAAGAGTTTCATCTTCTCAGCGTCAGCAGACTTTGGAGCGTTTTCGTTCTGCCTTGGGTGGTAGCCAGTTTCACTGTTAAAAACCGTGATTACTCAGCTTTCTAACACATGCGAAAGCGGATGTATACTTTGAAATCGGACATGCCTTCTCACATAATAGTCACTCTGGCGTCGGTTCTTTTAAAACCGACGCCTCCAAGACCCTTTACGACCATTGCTATGAACAGGAAACTTAGCGGTCATCCTGCAATTGCTCCCGGGAAGAAAATGGCCTCTGGTGACATCCGTGAGTTTTATACTGTTTGTATTGACCCTATTGTAATTCCCGAAGGTAGGCCCGTTATACTTGACAATGAAGATTCCCCCTGCTAATAGCGCAGGGAGCTCTTGATTCTATTAGAGACAAGGAGGCGAGCATTAAGCTTTCTCTTCTCTTTAATTCACTCTCCAGCAGTTTCAACAAATACATCATATTTCGTGAAAATATTCAAACTTTTTTTTTTTCAATAAAATCTTCAAGTCCCATCATTCTCTGTAGTTCTAGTCTCTAGTCTCTGTTCCTTAGCCCTTACTGTTCCTGTGTTCCTCCTCTTCTTCGACTGCTTAACTGTAATCCTCTGAAACATTAACTTGCCAACGGGCCCAACAACTTCACTTTTCTTGTTTTCAGCAGATTTCGATCTCTTGCCTCGGAACTTGCAATCTGATCGGAACAATCCAACCTCTTCGATTAGAATCCTCCGTTCTTTTGGTCATCTCCTAGCATCAGAAAGTAAACAATAGAAATATGTTAGGGCTGGGAATACACACCCTATTTTGAGGAGAAAACGGTCATCATGGTTATTCACAATTCATATTTCCTTCATTACAATACTCTACCCGTTTTCTGTGTATCTGGGTCGGGAATTTAATGCTCGCCTCTTTGTCTTTAATAGAATCAAGAGCTCCCTGCGCTATTAGCAGGGGGAATCGTCATTCTATGTCAAGACGGGGCGAGCATTAAGCTTGTTCAAAGCTTCTTGCTACTGCACCTGCCATTGTGTAGATTGGTCTAAAATAAAACGTCCTAAATGTTTTATCACTAGCCCAATCTGCTGCCTTCATGATATCTTGTAAGGTTGCGCCTTGCCCTAATGCTTTAGACGCCATCGCTCCTCTGACAGAGTGTGCTCCAAATGCAGATACATCAATGCCCGCTATGCTCATGATACCTCTGACCCATCTCGCTATTGTGGCTGATGCTACGCCTTTGTGTGGTTTTCTGGGCGCTATAAGTAGTTGGGTTGTACCTACTGGTCTCATTTCTGCTGTCCTACTCTCATATTCCTTAATACATGAGGCCACGCACCATTTTGGATAGTCCTGCATGTATGGATATGTGATTGTAGATGAGTCTTTTTTAGTTCTCTTCGCCAGGAAGAAAATTACTCCTTCCGGTCCATATGTTTTCCTATCTATTTCTAGTGCCTTCACGTCTGCTACTCTCCTGCACGATACCATACATAGTAACATGGATAGTTTCCCTGATAGTTGTTCTAACGATAGGTATCTGTTGCTAGGCCAGTCTGATAGTAGTTTCAGCACCACCGATACGTCCCATAGTACTTTGTATTTAGGTTGAGGTGGCTTCCTAAATCTTATGCCTTTCAGGAGTCTAATCACTGCTATGTTCTCCCCTACTGGAGTATCATCAAGTGGTATGTGACCTGCTGAAATTGCAGATCTGTAGACTCCTAAGGTTCTATATGCTTTGCCGTCCTGCAGAAGCTCTGCCAGGAAGTTCAGTATTTCGACTAAAGGTGCAGAAACGGGATGAAGATCTCTCCTTCTGCACCATGACGACCACTTATTCCAAGCTGCGTCATAGCTCCTTCTGGTTGAGGGTGCTCAAGACTCTGCGATAAGACTTGCAGTCTGCACCGAAATGCCTGGGAGGTTCCAGCGTCTCCTGCTATCCTGCACGCCAACAATGGCAACGTCCCCTTCACTCTTAGAGGGTGAAATGACCCAACTGGGTCCGTGAGCAGGTTCACTCCTTGTGGCAGCATTCTCGGATAATCTACTAGCATTTCTATGAGTGTTGGGAACCAAACTTGTGATTTCCATATTGGCGCTATTATTCTCAGATTTGCCGCTTCTCTGCGAGCTTTCGCTAGCACTCTGCTCAACATTAAGAACAGCGGGAAGGCGTATAGAGTCTGTTCCCTCCAGTCCTGCAGGAAGGCATCTACTCCAGCTGCTGCTGGGTCTAATCTCCAACTGAAGAACCTCGTCGTCTGTGCGTTCAGTCTGGACGCAAACAGATCTGTATGGACCGGCCCCCAACATTCTTCCAGCTGTCGAAAAACTACTCGGTCCAGCTTCCAGTCGCTGGAGTCCCTGGAGTTCCAGTCTGCTATCACGTTCTGTGATCCTGGCAGGTATTCCGCTACCACTGAAATCCCTGATTCCAGGCAGGAGTGCCAGAAATCCTTGGCTATCTCCGCCAGAAGTTTGGATCTCGTTCCACCTAGATGACTGATATATTTCACTGCTGAAATGTTGTACATTTTCAACAGAATACAGGAGTTCACTTTCCCATACGTAAACGCCTTGATCGCAAATGACCCTGCTAGTAATTCTAGACAGTTGATGTGAAGTTTGAGTTCTTCCGAGCTCCACTTCCCTCCTGTCTGAAGGTTTCCGCAACGGGCTCCCCAGCCTGCTCTGCTGGCGTCCGACTCTATGATCAGGTCTGGACGATCGCCGAAAATGGCTCTCCCGTTCCATGCTTCCATATTTGCTAGCCACCACTGCAGCTCTGTTCTGGCCTCCTGGTCGATGTGGACCAGCTGTTGATATTGCAGACCCTGCTGAAGGTGTCTTATCTTTAGTCTCTGAAGGGCTCGATAGTGTAGGGGCCCCGGGAATATTGCTTGTATGGAGGCTGCTAGGAGGCCCACCACTCGAGCTATTGTGCGTAGTGATATAACTGCTCTGCTGAGACATGTCTTTATCTCTCTTTTTATGTCTCGTATTTTTCTGTTTGGAAGTTCTAGTGTCGCTGATCTGGTGTCTACCACGAAACCTAGAAATTTTATTCTCTTGGCTGGTCTCATTTCTGATTTTTCTCGGTTCACTAAAAATCCCAGCGACGTCAGGAGATTCACTACCCAGTTGGTCTGATAGTGGAGCGTCTCCCTGCAGCTGGCCATCAGTAGGATATCGTCCAGATATATAATCATACGAATCCCCTTCTCCCTGATCGCTGCCGCTACTGGTTTCATAATTTTTGTGAAGGCCCAAGGTGCTGATGCCATGTCAAACGGCATGGTAGCAAACTGCCATAATTGCTCGCCCTAGTAAAATGCTAGGAATGGGCGGAACTCTTTTCGAACTGGTATTGTCAAATAAGCGTCTTTGAGGTCTATCCTCACTAACCAATCGTCTTGTCGGAGTGTGTCTCTGAGATGATGAGTTCTTTCCATTTTGAAATGGATGTAAGTTACCCATCTGTTCATGTCTTTTAGATTTATTACGGGTCTCACTTTGTCCTTTCGATGGACTAAGAACATGTTGCTCACAAAATTGGGAGGGGTCACGCAAGGCTCTATCGCTTGTTTCTCCGCTAACTGCAGCAGTTCTGTGTGCAGAAGATCTATCTCTTTTCGTGTTTTCGCTAGAGGGCGTGGTGCCTGACCCTGATAGGGAGTCTCTATAAAATCTATGAGCATGCCTTTTGGTGTCTGCAACACCCATGCATCGCTGGAAAGCGCTTGCCAGTTCTCCCAGAATATTGCTGTTCTCCCCCCACCTGGTGGATAATTTGAGACTCTCACCTGTGGGAAAATTGTGTCCTCTCCCTTGTCCTCTGCTACGTCTTCCTCTCGGGAAGCGACCCCTTGGTGGGAATAAGACGTCTGGCTGTCTGTTTTCCCAGTAATTACTCCTGTTTCCTTGAGGCCTCCTGAATGCTTGGTAGCGACCGGCCGTTCGGCCTCTAGACCGACCGGTCCCTCCAAAAATGTATGTCGGGAAAATCTTTTTCATGGATGCCTGGGCCTTTTCTAGGGATGTGTATGTTCCAACAAACCTCCCCATTTCTTTTCCGAAGGTTTCCCCGAATAGAAGGCCTTTTGCAGCTTCGCCCACTTCATAGGACGACAGGTCTCCTAACTTGTGATCAATTTTTAGCAGGAGCCCTTTCCTGCGTTCAGACGAAATTGCGCAGCAGATATACTGCTCTCTGGGCCCAGTTTGCCAGAACTCCTGGGTCCACTTCTTCCCCCGTGTCCTTTGCACGTTCGGCCAGATCCATGATCTTCGCTAATGGTCCCGCTATGTCAAGAAGCTTCTCCTGACAGCTTTTCCAAGAGCGGTCAATGCCTTTTCTTGGGTCTTTATTCGCCTTTGATACAAATGACAGCCTTTTCGGATCAAGCTCCGGAGCCTCTGCTACCTTACCCGGTAATCCTGGTTTCGGGCACTCTGCCCTCATCATTTCCCTCACTTCTTTTTCTAAGGCCTTTCGCAATTTCTGCGTCATGTATTTCGCCACTCTTGGCGACGGTACCCATTCTGATGATCTTGGGTTTCTGATATCCTCGGGGTTAAACATATCGGAGGTCTCCTCCTCCTCTAAATTGTTGAGCTTTCTGAGCCTCTTCCTCGGCGGAGGTTGGCTGCTCTCATCCCCCTCGTTGTCCGCCTCTTCTTGCGAGGAGGTAGGGGATTCTGGGATTTCCTCTTCGGGGAAACCTCCCTCTATGTTGCCCATATTATCATCCCCTGGGTAGGGGGTCTCGAGGCTCGGCACCTGTGTTTTCTTTATGAACGCTTCTCTTAGCTTACTAAAAGCGTCTCTAGCCTCCGGGGCCTCAGTATTCGCCCCCTCAGTTTGGCCTGGGGGGTCAGAAGAGTTCTTGCTCTTCCGGGCCTTGATACACCCCTTGGGGTCCTTTGCAGCAACCCTGGTGGACGTGCTGTCTCCGGTGCATTTTCCTTGAGTACTCAGGTATAATTCTATGGTATGTAGCCTGTCTTGCAGGGGTCTCACACCCTGTGCTACTGCCTCTGTGAGCGAGTCTCCCAGCACTTCTTTAAAGCTGTAGGCTAAATCCTCTGGGTAGGTAGCCTCTTGCTCCTCATCACTCCACTCAAAGTTAGACATTACTGTGCCGTTCAGGTGCCTTCCCAATACCTTTCCAGGTGTAGATGCACGTCCACTGCTCCACTCTATGAGGCTGCACCTGTCTGCCCTTTTTTCCTGCTGTGCAGGGTACTTCAGATATGGGCTTTCTGATTTATCAGTGAGAGAATGTGCTTTTCAGCTATCTTGCCGTGTTATCTTTACTTTCCTGAGCTTATTAGTGCTCCGAACACGAAACGCGGTGAAAATCCCTTCCAAATTCCGGAATCTCACTGCGTTGTGTATATTGCTCCTCCTCCGCAAAGGTGGGGGCCCTCAGGAGCTGAGCGCTCTCGCTCTGATTGGCTCACGCGCGCTTCACTCTCCCAGGAGGAGGGGCTCCCCCTCTCCTAGAGCGCGAGCTTCCGGGTCCTCGTGCTCCGCCCCCACGAGGGTGAGGTCTATCTCACTCCTTAGCGCGAGCGGGAAGGCAAAACCTCCCGCTCGCGCCGCTTGCTCTGCTCCCCCAAGGGTGGGCGCCGCTAGCCCTCGATCGCGCTATGGAGCGCTGCGGGCTTACCTGAGGAGATCGGCAGGCCCCTACTGTGTCGGGTAATGCGGTACAGGGCCGCCGAATCTCCTCAGCCAAATATAAACTGTTACGCTGCGCTATGCTACGTCTCACAAATTCTCTTATGACAATGTCTTCCTTATAAAAACGTTAACACACGATCTCACATGTATATTAAATAAACACATTCACGGAGCTCTACAATAACGTGTTACTTATCTGGAGAGCAGGAAAAGAAGAGGAGGAACACAGGAACAGGAAGGGCTAAGGAACAGAGACTAGAGACTAGAACTACAGAGAATGATGGGACTTGAAGTTTTTATTGAAAAAAAGAAAATAAAGTTTGAATATTTTCACGAAATATGATGTATTTGTTGAAACTGCTGGAGAGTGAATTAAAGAGAAGAGAAATCTTAATGCTCGCCTCCGTCTTGACATAGAATGCGAACATTATGTCGACTAACTTGTTGCCTTGTCCTGATACAATTTGTATGCCTTCAAATGTTTCAATTTCTGATTCCCAAATTGCCTCTGTTTCTGAGAAAGTAGTCTGTTTATCATCAATTGTGTCGGAAAATGAATCACTGTCTACTCTTGCAATTGCTATTCATGATGATGTGCCTCTTGTTACCTCTAGTTGTAATCCAAGTGTTCAGACTGTAAAACATCAGGGCAACAATATAATTGATAAAATAAACATTGCTTCTCCCAACACACCTGTTACGGCTACTACCTTGCCTATTGGAAATAATCCTTAATTGTCTCTGATACCGAAGGACCTAAAAGATATTAATAATAGCCTTTATCATTCACCTAGTATATTGGATCAGCATCCTAACATTTCTGCTGATCTATCGACTTACACCTCCTTGTCATCCAATGGAAATGGGCCTGCCCAATCAATCTAACACGTTAATAGAAATAACGTTAAATGCTATCAACTCCTCGATCAACTCTATATTGAAATTGTTTGAAACCTTAGAGGTCAAAAGTGTTCATCAATCTGAACAACTAGACAGGTTAGTTGTCAAAATGAGTGTGAAAAGATTTTGCCATAGCAACCAAAATACGCATACTTTACCTCCACTTCATGATATCGACTCCAGTTGCTATATGGTAAAAACCTTGAAAGTACTCCCTCACATGCGATGGGATCAACGCTCAAGTATCAGCGTACTCCCTTCCTTTCCTGATGTTATCCGTCCAATTGAAAAAAGCATTGCGCCTCTGCAACCCTTCCTTCCTCTTGTGAAGACACTCCTGGTGATTCGGTGGCAGAAATTAATTCGGCCAAAGTTGCTGTTTACAATATCTTCAATAATATTCGAATCAAATAACTCATGCCTTAGGCTCCAGGTCCAACATTAGACAATTTGTTAGGTGAATTCGACTCCCCAAGGCCTCTTTTAACAATGTAAACCAAGCCCTTAGGGCAAAATATAGGAATATCATGAAATTGAGGAGGTCTGGAGACACTTAAAGTGTCTCAATTTATAATGAGTATGTGCCTCTGAACGACCTACTTGAAGTTATTAACTCACAAAATAAGGCTCACGAATTAGCCAGACCTTCAATTATTCCTGCTGTCCCTAAAGTTACACCCTTACTTAACCATTCTACAGCACCAGCATTGCACCCAATAGTGATTTCCTCCACTGAACACGTGTCTCAGACCCTATCCTCGTCACCCCATTCCAGTTACTATAGAACCCACTTCCCCTAGTTTATCACAAACTGATGCTATTCTTTTGGATGTTTGTGCTGAAATTAAAAGATCCATAGACGAATATCTTAAAGTTAAATCTAGAATTTCAGCTGAACAACAAATGGCCCTCCCAACTGTTATATCTGGTGCTCCAGTTTACAAATCTCCTCTTGCTCATCCTACTAGTCTAGAGGAGAAGAATCATTCTCTCACCCGAGCAAATATCAAACAGAATCCTTTGATGACTCAACATGCTAATCATGCAATTCACCCTCACACATCCAAACATGCTCTGCCTTCCAATAATCATCATCGCTTCATCCTAAAATGTTGCCCTGCTCCATTCCCTACATACGACTTGTCAAGAACAAGCGTGTTAGCAATCCTGGGTGATATAGATAGTTTCCAAGACATTACTACCACAGACATCTCTCATGGTCCATGGTTCGCCTTTGGCTTTCATCCACTGTAGTTCGAAATGTATTATGGCAAGCCAGGATGAAGCTCTTTGCAATGGGCTTCCTCTTGGCCATAGATCCTCATTCCCAAAGTGACCACTCCAATCAGTGTTCTCCCTTGATAAGAAAGCCGAGGATATATTCACCAACACATTCTGAAACACACTTTAATGTGCCCTCCACTTGCACCCTCAAGGCAAACACAGGGACACGAGATTGGAACACCCAGCAATTACCATCATTGCAACTGACGTCCAACCCACATTTGATAGGGAGTTGGAATACTCGGGGATTCTCCCACTTACGGGGTATTTCATAGATTTCAGCACAGAGGCAGCGCACGCGAGCAGCACAGAGAGGGAGCTTGTGCCAGCGTGCGCCTGCCGTGTGCGCTAAACAGGATTCTGGCGCACCGCATATTCATGGAATTGCCAAGGCATTTTGAGCGCTGGTGAAGAGAACATTCCACAGCGCCAGTTACGCCCCCAAAAACGCCCCTTGCGCAAGGAAAAACCATTGAAATCCCCAATGCAGCGCAAAGGGCCACGCTAACCCTGGACCAGCGAACAGGGCCGCTACACTGCAATCGCGTGAGCGGGGAACAAGTATTCCTGGGGGGCGCGGGAAGTTGCATACGAGATAGGCCTTTGGCGAGTGGGGTACGTGTATTTCTAGGTTGCGGGGAATTTTCACACGCGATTACGCTGTCTGAGCGGGGTACGTGTATACTGAGGGGTGCGTGGGTACTCTCACACGTGATTTCGCTGTCTGAGCGGGGTACGTGTATTCTGAGGGGTGCACGAGTACTCCCACATGCGATTCCGCTTGCAGAGCAGGATACGTGTATCCAGTGTGGTGCGCGGGGAGTCTCACACGCGGTAGGCCTTGGGCGAGCGGGGTACCTGTATTTCTGGGGTGTGTGGGAACTTTCACACACGATTTCGCTGTCTGAGCGGGGTACATATATTCTGAGGGGTGCGCGGTTACTACCACATGCGATTTCGCTTGCAGAGCGGGGTACGTGTATTCTGAGGGGTGCACGGGTACTTTCACACGTGATTTCGCTTGCAGAGCGGGGTACGTGTATCCAGTGGGGTGCGCAGGGAGTCTCACACGCGATAGGCCTTAGGCGAGCGCGGTATGTGTATTTCTGGGGTGCGTGGGAACTTTCACACGTGATTTCACTGTCTGAGCGGGGTACGTGTATACTGAGGGGTGCGCGGGTACTTTCACACGCAATTTCACTTGCAGAGCGGGGTACGTGTATCCAGTGGGGTGCGTGGGGAGTCTCACATGCGATAGGCCTTGGGCGAGCGGGGTACGTGTATTTCTGGGGTGCGCGGGAACTTTCACACGCGATTTCGCTTGCAGAGCGGGGTATGTGTATTCTGAGGGGAGCGCGGGTACCGTCACACGCGATTTCGCTTGCAGAGCGGGGTATGTGTATTCTGAGGGGTGCGCGGGTACCTTCACACGTGATTTCGCTTGCAGAGCGGGGTACATGTATCCAGTGGGGTGCGCGGGGTGTTACACACGTGAATTGGCAGTTTGGGTCCTCCCAGGTGTGCCCTCGACCCCCTCCCCAGCCCCTGCTGGCAGCCCACACCACAGGGGACTAACCTGCAGCCCTGGTCTTGTCCCACAGGCAGCCCATCCACCATGGGCATGCCCCCCAGCCAGCCCACATGTCACCTTGCACTAGTGATCACCGACTCATGTCCCTCTGCACCCCCACCCACCCAGCATTGATGGGCACCTGCCAGCAGGCCCCGACTCAGATCCCTCTGCATCCCACCCACCCAGCATTAACGGGCACCTGCTAGCAGGCCCCGACTCATGTCCCTCTGCATCCCCACCCACCCAGCATTGATTGACGGGCACCTGACAGCAGGCCCCAACTCATGTCCCTCGGCACCCCCACCCACCCAGCATTGACGGGCACCTGCCAGCAGGCCCAGACTCATGTCCCCCCCCCAACGCATCATAAAGATGCATAATCATGGGCCTCATTCCACCAAAATCCCACAGCACGCCACCCCAGTCTTGAGAGGCAATCAAGTCCTCAATTCACCCCACACTGAAATGGCTATTCCATGACACAAACCAAAAGTCAACTATGCACATCAAAACATGTCCCTCACACACATACACTGGGTGCCAGTGATTGTCTAAATCCACTTTTTCATATGCAGTAACCCAATGAGCGAATACCACACATGGAAGTAAGAAATAAAAATGTATTATGAACAAAATTAATTAAATGAAAGCATAAAACATATTTCAAACATGAAATGAAATGTATGTCCAAAACAGAATAAAAAAAACATATGAAGAACCAATCCAAAGTGATGAAAAACAAAATTTGTCCAATATCACGGTCCACCAAATGAAATCCAAAGGAAACGTAAATTGAAAAATCCATTGATCCATGGTGATTAATAAAATAAAATCCTCACATAATCCATTGTTCAACTATGTACACCGATTTCATCCAGGGTCCATGAGCCCAACGAAAGAAATGAAACCTATCCAAAAAACTACCTAAGAAAAGAACTATATACAAAAGTGTGGGGCATAGTCCAATCACCCCAAAATAAATGAAAATGAAAATGAAACCAAACACTACAAACTATATACAATGGGGGCAGGCTAGTCCGACGGCTCACTTTCCGATTTCCCGGGCCAGGGCATCATCGAACCCCTGGTCTATATCCTGGACGGGGGCCTCTTACATGTCCCCGAGGTTTCGCAGGGACGATGCCATGTTCAACTACAACTCCCTGCAAATTGCCTCGAGGCAGTCGGCCTGCCTCAGCGCCCTGCACATGGAGTTCTCCGCCCTGACCATTGTGAGCCGTGCCTCTTCCGCCCGGCCCCGCTCTGCATCTATGGCCTGGCCCAACCGCTGCCACACGGAGGACACTTGCACTCCAGAGTCCTCCTGCCCTCCAGCCGATGCCTGCCACTCTGATGTTGTCGGCCCCCGAGACATCATCGCTCCCACCTTGAGCCTGCTGCTGCCGTGCATGTGCCCTGCCCATTGTTGTCTGCATGTCATCCACCTACTGGGGTCCAGTTGTTGGGGTGGCCACCCCTGCTGGACCTCCGACTCCCGACTGTGGCAGGGATGTGTCCTCCACCAGCCTGGCCGCTGGGTCAGGGACAGCTCCACAGGGTGCCCGGGTAACACTTCGTCAGGAAGATGGCACGCAGGATGACTGGCGCATAGGGAGTTCAGTTGAGGAGGGGGTCGGCAGAAGCTCCAGCACACGCAGGAACCCAGCACTGGTGACCCCGCCCAGTAGGTTGACGCGGTCATCGAGACATTCAAAATTACGTGCGCTGTCCTCGCGAGAACCCCGCACATCATTCCAAATGTCACAAAGACGCAACGCCACCCCACCCAGGACAGGCTCAATCTGGTCCCAGATTGCCACGTCCGCAGGGAGAGGAAGGCCAGTTGCTGTGCGGCTATCCCCTCTCTGAAAATGGGTCTGGACAAAGGCATCACTGCTGGTGCCGGATGATGCAGTCACAGGATCGGAAACAGGATTACACCCAGGCACCACCGCAGCAACCTGTGCTGCCTCCTGTCCCTGCCCTGGACTGCACCACTGGCACCAGTGGAATCCCCCCTCCAGGCCCGTGTTTTTGACTTCCACGGCCTCCTCCTCAACCAAACCCCCCACCAACCTGGATGACTCCGTGCTATCTTCCTCCGTTGGGCCCTGTGGGGTCTCAGCTGCCCCTTCTTCTGCCGAGGAGTCCACCTCTGACCTCTGCCTCTTGGACCTACCTCCGGCAGCTGCGGCCGCGGAGGCGGCACCAGACTCCTCATTCCCCGACGAGATGGCAACCTGGGAGGGGAGCTGGGCCTTGCCTCTCCGGCTGGCGGTGGGATCCCTACCTGTGTGCTCCACAGCACTGTCTCCGCCCTCTTCATCAGCTGACGCTGCAGACAGGGAGAGACAGAACACAGGCATCAGGGCACTTTACAATGGTCTGATACACACATGACAGTTGCAGATGAGTGGTAGTCTCAAACTTCACACATGGCCTCACACTCCCCAACACACACATAATTTCTATCAACACACACGCGCAAATGAACAGGAATGTTGCAGCAGCCAGCACCATCCATACACATTCAACACCATGACCATCCGAAGGTTAGCCTGACATCACATGCAACACGGGATTGGCAAACACATGCACACACGCCACCAGACGTACATGCATCTGTACATCTACACCACCTGTTGCAGTGAAATCCTCGGCATCCATGTCACATCTGCCAATCAGCCTCCTACATGTCAGTGTCAGATGCATCCATGGTGTATCACAGTGGCACACATGTCAAATACCCTCACACACACACATGTACACCATTCACATACATGAAGGTGGAACCCGCATCTATGTGTCACACCCCAACCATGCCATGGTACATACACAGATATGTAAACATGTGTGCACCCCAACATGCATTTGGCCATAATGCTTTTGTACACATACACCGTTGATGTGCCTCACACATGACTGGACTCTCATGCGGCAGGCTCATGTACCTGTACATACACATCCATACATGGTCCTTCCAAGACATATGTGCAACCTGCACACACCTGCCACACCTCAACATGCACAGCATCCAATCAGTACGCATGCACACTTACCGCTCGACTCTGGACGGGTCTGCCTCCCAAGGACCTGGAGGTGGAGCGCTGGGTCTATACGTTCCAGAACCCTGATATGCATGTAGGTAAGGCGGACCCAGTGCCCCTTTGCATGCTTTGCCTTCAGGAGACCCGGGCCTTGCTGAGGGTCCTGAACCTGAAGTCCTCGCAGCGCTTTCAGATGTGTTGCAAGTCGTGGGCTGCCACCTCCTCCACTTTGATGGCAGCCACGATGTCCGTCCAGATCCTCTTCCGTCCTTCATTGTCGGCGCGTGAACTTCCAAAGAGGGCATCATAATGCCGCAGGACTTGCTCCACCAGGATACCAACTTCTGCAGCAATGAAGCTGGTAGCCCTCTGCCTCTCTGACTGGGGGTTGCCAGTGGTGCCAGATGGTGTTGTGTCCCACATGGCATCCCCCGAGGCAGGTGTGGGTGGGCAACTGGGTCTTGGGGCTGGGCTGTGGAGCAAGATGGTACTCCAGTCGGGAGTCTTCTGTTCCAGCAGGGGTGGTCGCAGCAACTGGACCCCTGCAGGTGGCTGATGTGCAGGCACCAAATAGCAGGGCACGTGGCCAGCAGGCAGGCAGGCAGCAGCAGATGGCAGGTGGGAGCGTGCTCGGGGTTCTGGGGGGCAGTAATTCGGCCTTCTGGGCAGGAGCATGGTCAACCGTGTGTTGTTGCATGGCCAGCTTGATACGGAGTGATTTGGCACGTGAAAAAACAGCACTTTAGCATGTAATTCGAGGAAAGGCCCTTAGCGCGAAAGCGCGTCTGTGACGTTAGACGCACGGGCGTTTCCCACAACACGGGGGCATGTTAATTGTGCACATGAAAAAACTGTACGTCCGGGTGTCACTGCATGTGATTGGAGGATAGGCCCTTAGCGTGTAGGCGCCTAGGTGACGTCGCACGTGTGGGCTGGCTTAAAAGGTTCGTGTAGGATGCCATTTTCTTGTATGTGCTTTTTGTGGAGAGCGAGCGGGTGATTCTTGTACTTCTTGTCGGTTCACACGTGATTACTTCACAGCGGTTCCAGTTCGTACTCCCTGTTTCCTCAGACTGCATTCTTTTCTTCTTGTGACGGGGTGTTGCCAACGCGCACCCGCGCTTCTTTTTAACATTCTTTTTCCAGGTAGACTGTGAGTCGCGCACGTATTTTCCAACTGTGGTTGCCCCTGTGTGTCGCGTACCCCTTCAGATGTCATTGTAGGCTGTGTGTAACACGTGTACGCTTATTTTTGTGTTTCTGGGTGCCACAGCGTAGTGCGGGTTCATTTTTCCACGCACATGGTCTACCAGGGGTTGCGTGCACGTTTACTTTTGTTTTTGGGGTGCCTGTGTGTTGCGTGACCCGTCATCTTCCCCCAGGGGTCACAGACAGCCTTGCTAGAGCACTAGGGTACGAATTCCATCTAGTACCCTACTCCTTTCACGCAAATTGCCCAGGACAATTGTTTACTGCAACTCCCATACGCACAACAACATCAGTGCCATGGTTGGGAGGCGACCAAGCAGTAAGGGAGGGATAGGTGGCCGACCTCCAAAAGGTGGCCGCGGATGTGCAGGGTGCCCCAAGAGGCCAGTGTGTGGAGGACCAATCGGGGCCACCTATGCCCCCCCAATGGTTGTGGGAAATGTAGCTGACACCATCCCAGCTCAGCCCTTGTTAAACCGGCCCATTTTGTCAACTGAACCGGCACATGATGACTCCCAGGCTGTCTTCCAGGTCACCAAGTCTAAGCCACGTGTGGCGGTGAAAGTTGCTGTCACCAGGCCACGTGGATCTGGGGCAGCAATGTCATCTGCTGCCCCAAGAAGCCAGGGTGAGGAGGCTGCAGGGGCAGCTGCAGCTCAATCCACCCCAGCTCCGAGTCTGCCAGCCGGGACAATGTCAGTACAAGTCCATCACACCGACGTTGGTCAGGCCAACATCACCCTGCAGCCAATGCCTGCACCGAGACCTTTGGTCATTGTGCCTTTGCAAACTTCCAGTACCCAGTCCACCTGCGCTTCTGCTCCTACCAACCAGAGCGGCGTAAGCCACTCAGGATCCGCACCACCTTCCAAGAAGAAGAAGGGTGCTCTTGCACTACAGGCTGGGACCCCAGACACGGCTACACAGTCCGGCACGTCAAGGAAGCCTAGCTTCAATGACGCCGAACTAGATGCACTTGTGGCCTACATGTTGGCACATTGCCGCAAAATGGTGGTGACTGCAGGGTGCAAGACTACGCCTGCTCAACGTAGGGCCCACTGGCAGACCATCGCGGACCACATTAGTACCCTTGGATTTGTGAGGCGCACAGCTGATGATTGCTACAAGCGGTGGAATGATCTGAAACGCAGAGCAAAGAACAAGCTGGCTTCCAATCATGCCTCTACTCTGGTGACTGGCAGTGGGTCTCCACCAGAGGACGACCAACTCACTGAACATGAGTCTGTCGCTGGAACCTTCGTCACAGAGGAACAGATCCGAGGCGTGGGAGACCTACCAGATTTTGAAGCATTGTCCCTTGACATGCTTCTGTCATAGATTACACCCCACAATGGCCCAGATGTATTACCTTGTTATGGGAATGATTTAAGCATTCAGGCTGATTGAGTAATGGCCTGCTCACAATCATTTTTGGGCCCTGTTTGTATGTAGAACATGACTGTCTTCTGTCATGTTGAAGTGACCAACCATTGATGTATCCATCTGCCTGCCATCACTGTATAATTGAACACTGGATGTGTTGCAGTGTGTGGCACATGCGTATTTTGTCACACTATTTTGCATGTTTATCTCATGTCCATCTGACATGGATGGGTGACAGTACTCATTCACTAACATATGGCTGTAGTTGTCAAATGTACCATGGCTATGCTACGTGACATCTGTGTGATGGCATGTGTCATGTCTGTGCATTGGACATGCCACTCACGGGCTAATGTGTGCTGCCAGTGCAATCCAGCATGCTGCACATGTGCTGCTTTTCCATCTTGGAGTCCTCAGGGTGTGCTTTTTGCCTCCCATTCCAACTCATTGACAGTGCCTGCATGCCAGAGTTATATTCATGTGTGACATGTGCAATTTATGTACTGGATCTCTGTCTCGTCAGGCGAATGTGTGTGCTATGGTGCTCATGCCTGTTTCCATTTGTTGTCTGTCATGTTTTTGCAGGTGATGAGGCACTTGATGCTGTTGAGGAGTAGGGGATGGTGCAGACCCAGGAGGAATCTAATCCACAACCGGGCACCAGTGGAGGACGTGGGGTAGTGGGTGAAAACCCATTCCTCCTGCAGACCATACTGTCCACGGGTGTCTCTGGGGACCCCTCCGCAGACCTCTATGATTCAGGTGCTGAATCGGACAGTGAGACATATGTGCCATCGCAGGTGATTGTTTCTGGCAGGGATGCTGTTCTGTCCAACCCACCTGCACCAGGGGTAGACCCCTCTATGGGGATGTCAGTGTTGGAAAGTCCGCCTGTGGTGGTTACGGATGCAGGGTCACACTCCATAGTGTTTGCTCCTGTTCCTGGGCCAGCTGATCAAAGGAGGAATGCAGTTCTGCAGCCTCAGGCAGTGCCATCACAGCAAAGTGCAGATCGCCTTGCCCCAAACAGGTGTGGTGGCCGTGCGGCACCAGGCAATACAGTGTGGGAGAACTCCATGTACAGTATTGCAGCACAACAGGGAGCATTGTGTGAACTGATGGCTCAGGCAATGGATAGGGTGGCCACTTTCATTCTTCCCCCTGAAAGGCAGATGGATCTCCAGCAGCAGGCAACAGACTCCATTTGCCACTCACACAGGGAGGACATGTTGGCGTCCAATAGGGACCGACGGGCTGGACTGGAGGCTCTGCACAAAGCCATTTCTGTAGAGTCACAGGCCCACAGGGAAACCCTGCGGTTAGAACACAGGTTCCTCAGAGATACTCTGTGTGAACTTGAGGCTTCCCGGAATTTTAGGTCAGAACAGCAGCTGGAGCAGCTCACACGTTCACTCTCAGCTGAGCTCCAGGCAACCCGTGAGGAGATCTGGGCATCACGCATGATGCATGCAGAAATGCAGGCAACCCGCGTGGTGCTGCATGGGGATCTCCGTACCATTATCCTGCAGAACCAAACCTTCCAGACCCGCATGCTTGCTGCCATGAAGGACAATTATGGAAGGCAGCCCACGCAAAGCCAGGGCTTTGCAAAGGGTGTGGCCAAGTGACAGTAATTTACACAGTGACATTGGGCTCCCATGAGTTGTGTGGGCAGTCTGTAGTCAAAACTGTGTGTACATCCCTAGTGGGGATTGTTGTTGGATTCTACAATGCATGGTGTATTAATATGTGCTTGTGCATTCATGTCTTTCTCCTTGTTTACATGTAGGTTCTTCATGTCTTCACAAGGCCGTCTCCTTTGCAGATGCAGTTCATGTTGTATGCAGTACACTGACACATTTGCCTGACAGCAACACTCTGCAGTTGGAAGGGGTCGATGTGCTGCCTTGGTCAGGTTGTGATACTTGCACTACTTTGATTTTTTCCTGTCTTGTATTGCCACGCTTCCTTCCTGTACTGATGTATTGTGTTGCTTGTAAGTATTTGTTCATGTGTGGTGTTTCTTATTGATTACTGAGAGCATATTGTCTGTGGACTGTTTACATTTGGAACATTGAACTTTTTGACGCGTGTCATGTGTTGTGCATTCATTTATGCATGCTGCCATAAAAAACTGGATGTCTTCCCGCTTTCTCCCCAACACTGACAAAACTGAAGTCGTCTTTTTCCCCTCCAACTCTCTTCCCCCTCCTTGCCCTCCCCCTTTCATTTTTTCCCTCCCACTAATCTCCCTATCTCTCTCCACGCCCGTAACTTAGGCGTCCACTTTGACTCCTCACTCTCTTTCTCCCACCATCTCTCTCTCTCACTTCTCGTGCCTGTCGCTACCACCTCTTCAATATTCGCAAAATCCGCCCTGCTCTCACCTTTGATGCTACTAAACCTCTAATCTCCTCCCTTATCTTCTCTCGCCTCTTCTTCTGCTCCTCCTTACTCTTTGGCCTACCTACTTCTCATCTTGATACTCTCAAATCCATCTATCACTCTGCTGTCCGTACCCTCTGTCTCCTTACCTCCCGCGACTATCTCAGCTTCCCTCTCCTCCTTTGGATGGCTTCCATTTCACTCAACTTAAATTTCACTCCCTCTGCCTTGTCTTCAAATCTCTCCATGGACTCGCTCCCCCCTACCTCTCCTCCCTCCTCTCTTTCTACACTCCCTCCCCCTCCCTTCGTTCAGCTGATCAGTTCCTTCTGACTGTTCCTCCGTCCCCTTGTGCCCCCTCCCGTTTCCGCTCCTAGCTCCATTGCACTGGAACTCACTACCACTCTCAATTCGTTCCACTCCTACTTTCTCCTCATTTTGCACCTCCCTTAAATCTCTCCTTCTCCACCCCCCACCTTGAAACACCCTCCCCTTCCTGTTCCCCCTCCTTTCTTTTTCCTTTCTCTTGATTCCCTCCTTCCACTCCCTACCACCCCTCTCTTACCCCCCCTCCTCCTGCTCCTCCCTCCTCTCCCCCATATTCCCACTGCTTTCTCTCCCTATTCCCTCCAGTCGTATTGCTCTTCTTAATGGTTTGTTATTTGATTGATTCATATTGTAATCTGCTTCTACCGTTATATTGTTATGTTATGTTATGTTCTTTGTATCAAGTTGTTCAATTGTGCAGCGCTTTGGCGTAAAGTGCTATATAAATTAATAAATACAAATACAAATACAAATTTACTTGCTTTCACATTGCATGCCATGCCATGGTGTGTTGGGTAGCTGAGATGGGGAGGGGTTGTGGACATGGCAGTAGTTTGATGTGGTATTTTGCAAGGGGGTAATCTTTCATGCTGCATGAATGTGTGTCTTTGTGTGACACAGCATTGGGTGTCTTTGAGTAGGTAGGGATGCACACAATGTAACACTTCCAGGTGAACAATCTCAGGCTGGTATGGTTGTGACAATTGACTGTCCCTTTTGCCATCATCATTGATTCTCAGCTGGTATGTGCCAGGGCTGTGTGCACTCCGCAGGGGTGTGATTTTAGGTGAAATAATTTGCCACAAGCTCGGTACAGGCTGCCTCACCACGTGCCCTTTCACCTCCCATGCGCAGCGGCCGTGCATGTGGTTGGGGATGTGAGAGCACCACCATGTCCACCAGCACAGCCCGGCGTGTTGCTTTATATGAAAAGAGGAATTATTAATAACCTACATACAGTGATGCAACAAAATAAAACATTTTTAGTTATAAAAACCTATTAAAGTGACAGAAAAAAAACGTTGTCAAAGGGGTGTTGTGGATAAGATGCATCCCACCCTTGGGACACCTCTGCTCCAGTAGTTTGCCAGTGGTGTCCCACCTTACTGCCCCTTCTATTCATGCACTTCTCTCACTGCACAATGCATATGTGCATTTAAAGGAGTAATGTGTACATTTCTTTGTATAAGTAAGGGAACTGAAGGTGAAAAAGGTTTGTACATTGTTAAGTGGCAGTTGTTGTGTGGAAGCTTAGTATGGTCATAGGGTTATATGTAAAGTTTTTGGAAGTGATTGGTGGATGGGCGTGAGATTGTTTAAAAACAGGCATTGAGGCAGTGTTGCAAATATAAAATAACAATGGTAGAAGAGCTGCCCTGTGCGATGGTGTGGGTGTGCAATCTGGGTCTTTTAACGATCCATGGCCTGGAAAGAGGACTGTGAAGACCGTGGATAGTTATAAAAGTTCATCGATAGTTATAAAAGTCCATCGATTATGGTCCTTATTGTATGCTAGAGAAAAGTATTTGTGACAGAAAATTGTTTCTGTCCTTTTATATTTTTTAATAGTATACAATTGTCCATGAGCAACCTGGGTGGGGGAGCCAGTCAATCATACTGCTGGTACAAGCCCGTGTTCCAAGCCACTTGATGGCCGGCTCTCCCCGCCTATTTATAAACAAAAAAATGATCAAGACCAATTTGTACAGAGCAGCACAAAACACACTCCTGAATTAGTGTTTGAAAATCATTGAGTGTAAAAATTTCAATTTATAATGTTTGTTCATTTATTAAATTCAATTCAAATGCAAAAGTTGACACTTTACAACACCATATAAAATATTGACAAAACATATCTGTATAAAAACTATCATCTTAGTTCATTCAACTCGATCCATGCATGCCACTCATCCATACAAATTTAGTTCAGCTAGATCCTTATCACTACACAGAAATAATCACGTACATTTAACAATATTTGATAAATAGTGAATTTTATTGTCTGTTGACACGCGTTTCAAGCGGGACTCGTTGGCTTGATATTCATGCCAAATCATGCTCCCGCCATCATCAGGACAAGGAATGCTTTCTAAATGGACTGCCATCATTTCTACCCTTCGGTGTTCACAAAGTGTCTACAACAAAAATACATTAGAACCTATTAGAAATTCCTGTCTGCACAACAGTGTTTGAGAATGACTTAATCATATAATTTCAAATTACAAGTCAAATTATTATGGAACAAAGGTGCATACCTTATGTTGCATGTGTGCACTTGGTTCTATTTATCACAGCCTGTCTTTACTTGTGTAGGCTGTTTGTTGTCTTAGTGTATCTATAGACAAAAGATACAGGGGGAGTGAGATGTTCAACCCTATGAAAAAACAATGAGTTTGCATCAACCATACCTTATAGGTAAGACAAAACGTTCTCACCCGTCTTGTATTACTTGATTCCGCTATGTAGGAAAGACATGTCATCAAAGTAAGACAGACTCAGGTGATCACAGTTCAAGGGTGTTTATTAAACTGTAACATGGGTAAAATAAACACCTACTCTAAACCTAAATCTAAGATTGGAGCAAGCTACGACCATGAAATAATAATAATACAGTCCTAGAGGAGTTTAGTCAAATAAAAAGGGCCTACACTAAAACATTATTATTGCCAATCCTTACAGCTATGCTACAAAAGAGTGTGGGATACTGTTCATAAGAAAAGAAGAGGTGTTCACAAAATGTTAAGTCAGAATGTTATGGCCGGCGTCTCCCTTCACCAGGTTTTTGAGCATGGTACAAGACGGGACTCTAGCGCACAGCACAGTCCTGGGCTTGTCTGGCACGAGCTTACGATTCCTTTTCTCTATATAAGGGCCCTATGTGCCCAAGTCTCTTCTCATGAAAGATCTCTTGCTTCAGAGGGCATGATATTTCAAAACAACAAAACAAAAGTTCCTTCTGTTAACATTTACGTCAGGTGATTGATTACCTTTCACCCTTGAATCCCCCTCAGCCGGGCTCCGATCCTTCTCTCCAACATCAGCCTCCCTCAGTCGGGCACAGACCAACCACTCACTGTGGACATCCCTCAGTCAGGTTCATACTTGTCATCACAATGTTGTTCACTTAGATTCTTCACAATTTTACTCTGAACATCCCTCTGTAGGGGTTACTATTGCCTTTCAATCTCCTCCTTATGTGTAATATTCACAAGTCATAATGTCTTTTTAAACATTCCCCCCGGTTTATTGAGGTCCCCCTCAATCGGGTTCAGACCTTCCAAAGCACTTGCCAATCTGTAAAGAGAGTCTCACCCGGCCGCAAATGCCTGTTTCACAATGTCAAAACTTCTGCAATGGGTCCAGGACCTTCGATTGTACAAGGGATTTGGCTCAACCCTTGTATGACACGTTACCACTTAATACCGCCATTCCCTATGACTTCTTGGTACATGTAGTTCTCTTTCTTCCCAATGTTCAATACAGTCTCTTTGTTCATAAGAGGGGTAACCGCTAGAAACCTTCGACTGAGCGCCCACGTGGCCCCGGACCACTCTATGTCTGGTACCAAGTTTGTTCACAAAAGACCTCCTGTATAATTATCTTCTTAATGTTGCCACTGCAACCTTGAGCCTAACACAGTCTGTTTGACTATCAGGTTCTTCTCACTCACCAGCTGTGTTGGACTTGTTGGTGGTTTCTTTGCCGCTGGAGTCAAGGATGGTACTACAATGGCAACTGCGTCTCCCCACCCTGGCTATCAGTGTGGGAGGGTTTCATGCACCTCTAATATCCGTCACACCATTTGCCAGCTGCGATTCCCAGTCTTATGTTTCTGTCATCGGAGGCTTCGCAGGTCTGGGTTGAAAAGGGCAAGGGCAAGTCCCTCCTTGACGTCCTTTCAGGTCTCACCGCCTTTCTCCTCCAATTGAACTGCCATCCTAGAAAGGCTGCTTCCTTGTGCAATTCAGCCTTGCTTGGAGTGTTCTCTTGTGCTCCTTTTGTGCCTTTTATCCCAATGACGAAGGAAAAGGGTAGTCAGGTGTGTGCAGTTGTCGGCAATTGCCTGACGCTTGTAATGGGAGATGTCAGATAAATGGCTCGGGTATTAGTCCATTGTCATTCACGCTGTGAGAAAGTGTTAGTGTTGGAAAAGGGGGGTGGGTGCTAGAGTTTCTACGTATCCTACTAGGCCGGATGGGGAAATGTTGTCACAAAGAAGGGGATACCATGTCTCAACCTTCGGTGTCCCACTTCCACTCCCCGAGGACTCCAGGTGATCATCCCGCACTGGTCCACCCCCAGGAACTGGATCCAATAGCGATGGCCATGTCCTGGCCCCCTAGATGACAGATCCCCATGCACTAGTAAGTGAGACACCTTCAGGTTTCTCACAGCTATGAATTAGTGTTCTTCAGAGATTCCAAGGATTCACCAAGAGGGTCTGACCAATACATTCTCAGCTATTGACTGTAGAGTGGACAAACCAATACTTGTATAGTTTATCAGTGGCTAACTATGGGGTTTGTGGAAAACAGCACCTGAAACAAAACTTACTCACTTAAGATGTTTAATTATCTATATTGGTGTATTTCTTAATACGCCGTATGAGACCCTGCTAATTTCCTTCCACCCAGGTGCTCTTGCTCTATGTACCTGAAAGTTAAGGAAGCAATCTTTTATTAGAACTCCCCTGCTTGTCAGTTATCCTTTATCAATACTAAATAAAAGTCTGGGACTTTCACTCTATGGATGGTGCCCGTGTGGCATATACACAAAAAACCAGTCCAAATGTGCTATGATATTTAGGGCATCTCTAATGCATACATATCTGTATATGGACAGCCTTTGTTCATGAGTCACTGTTGGCAGTTCATGATTATTATACACTAGTGACTCATGTATGTTGCTGATAGATTGTCACTCTGCAAAGAGCCATTTTCTTTATTAAACAGTTTTTTTTTTTTACCCGAGTTGTTATTAATTTCCCTAATAAGACCCTGTCTAATTTCTATATCTCTGACATGCAGTCCCTGCTAAAAATTCTTCGGACACTTACCATGCCGGCTGTTTCTTTGTCCGTGCATTCGCCTGCATCTACTCGGGAACAATTAGTGTGCCACAGTCCCTTCCTTACCCATATTAATAGTAGGAAAAGAAAGCGGACTGAAAGACGCTCTACGTGTACGGCGCACCAAGTGTGCACTCATCATCTAGGATGGTTCAAGCTTATCTGATAAAAATACTTTGTTGGAGCATATATATTTAACATTTATTCCTTGATTATAATTCTTCAGATGTATACCGTGCAGGATGTGTTTTTGTTTGTGCGGTGCCTGCGTCTACTTGGACAGCATCAGTGTAGTGACGTCCCTTCTTCACCCACTTAAATCATGGAAGTAGAAAGCGGACTGATAGTTGTTACCTCTTCTGTGGCGCGGCTATTATGCACTCATTATGTAAAAAAGTGTAAAGCTTATCTAATTAGCCAACTATTTTAGGAGATAGCAATGCCCCACTTCTGTTCGAAAAATGCTCCCTCTTGTGTTGCAGGTAGGCGAATATATGGATATCTGTATTGTGCAAGATAATTCTGTATCAGATTGCTTTGCTTGGGCTGATAAATTGGGCTGCTAGACCATTATCACGGTTCCAGTGCCAGTAAATGCTAATGGAAATGTTGGAGAATCATATTGAGTCTATCTACTTTAATGAGAAATGTAAAGTAGATGAAGTCTATACGATTATTTTTTTAGTTCTATTTTTTAACTGTGACAGGTGGTTCCTTTCAGAAGAGGTCATTAAGTAAGGTGGGGACAGAAATGAGGGAGGAGGCACCAACTACTAATATGGAGGGGCAAGTAGACAGGGGAAGATGTTGCTTGTGTGTTACATCTAAGGTATGGGGCAGTGTTTCTCATGCTCCTTGATTACAGCTTCAAAAGCACATCGAAATTGCCCCCCCTTGCAGAGGGGTGTGCTGGAGTATGTAGAGAGTACTGTTTTCTTCGAAAGATATGGATCAACAGCCTCTTTTATCGCTTGCAAGGTAGCCAGGGGATTTTGTTTCCCACAGAGGTAAGCTGTGTGGTTACAGTATTGGTTGTGGAAGATGATGTGGAGGAAGACAGCCTACTACTTGCTAAGAAAGCAACAGCCTTTCTGAGAGCATTGCATTGGTTGGATTTGGTGTGGCGTGCATGGATGTGGTCCCATAGGGGTACGGTCCAGGTAGGCTGTGACTGAGTACAACATTGCACTCATTGCATTTTACTTTGGTTGCTTTAGCCTTTGGTACATTCCCAACAGTAGTAAAGAGCTGCCACAGCCATGATTATCTCTGGGTGCTAGAGGTAGGCACTCCCTGTATCTCATCGTCTTGGTCCTCTTCATTATCTTTAGAAGTACTGTGCTTTTTTTGTTGTGTAAGTCCTCCAGCTGGTGGTGGTGGTGGCGGCTCTTGGGGAGGAGGGATGGTAATAGCTGATGCCATTTTTAAGATGGATAGCAGTTTTGCTAATATTCTTCCAAGTATGTGCTCTGTGCTAGATTGTTAATGGATAATGAGTAAAAATAGGTGTAGGAATAGGTGTAGGAGCTGTGCAAGGGTAAGGTTTGAGCTTGAAAGTTCCTAGTTCAGCTGGAAAATGCAGTTCCAAACTGTTCGCGAAGCACTGACCTGTTCGCGAAGTGCAGAAGCATTTGCGGACACGTCATCAGCCGCGCACGAGTGCGTGGTCACGTGACACTGTCCGAAAAGTCTGTCATGATGTCGGGCATTCGCCGACATTGACGAACAGAGACAAAGTTGCAAAATGTGTATAGAAGTGATAATAATGGTGCTAGAAGATGGGGAATGGCAGATATTTAAGGTGAAACTTTGTAAATTGGAAAAAAATGTTGCTATATTGGGTAAGTATGATATTAGTAAGTTGTAGGAAATGAAGGGTGCACTGGTAAAAACCTATGAAATTCACAGAAAAAACTATGTTAAAGGGACATTATGGATAAGTTGCCATCCAAAGGGTGGTCTTTTGTCCCCACTGCATCAGTGATGTCATCAATGGCATTTGTGATGTCATGTTTCATGTCCTGAGTGTTAGCCTCAGCAGTGCATGGTGGTGGCACGAGCTATGGTTGCTTAGCTTACCATAACTCACACATTTCTGAGGTTTTCAGTTTTACTTGAACCATAACGCTGGAGGGTGCAGCCCCTTCCTCGTTTTAAAACTAACCAGCATTGGTTCGGTTACTGCATGGAGTCCAGAATGCCTATTTGCAGTGTATGGGCTACAGATAACCGTGGCTATGTGTAGATTTAAAGGCCCAAATAAAACATGCTTTTTTGCCTGAATAAGTCCCCCCTCATCTCTGCCAGCTCCCACCACTAATCTGATTGCCTCTTCACCATCCCTGCCCTCTCCCATTCTACCCACAACACACAGTGTTTCTGTGGTACAGTTTGCTTTGAGATGTCAGCTATTTGCGGCTACACCCCAGGTTATAGCCGAGGTTATGGGAAAAATGTTTGAGCCGGAAGCAAATGTGAGTGGGCACCACAAGGGTAATAAACTGTTTGGTATCCTTAAAGGTCTCTGATGAGATGAGTCTTTTTTAGAAGTTTGATCCTATGTACAGGAGCTGGCTGAAAAAGGCCTGGAGACACCCAAGCCCAAAAACAGTAGAAGCAAAAGATTAGGTAAAATACCCAATCATACAGCCGCTCTCTGGAATCCCAAACCGGGTTTTATGTTAGTTGCAATTTACTGTTTGCAATTTGTGTGAACAATACAGCTGATTCATGGAAAAATTCAAAAATTCAAAGTTGTAATAGTTTTTCAATGTTGATTTTATCCATCAAACCAAAGTTATTTTATGAAAAAAGTAACAAGTATCTAACTATCTAACTTGGAGAAAGGGGGGCACACCCTTTTCTGACAAGTACTAAAAAAAGTACTGAATGGAATAACTCCAAACCATAAAAGAATCGAAACTCAACGCTTCGTCCCCGAGATGTTTTCTGACCTGATCCAAATCTGTCCAGCTGTTTTGGCGGTGAAGTCCGGCAAAAATTGACTGCATTTTTTTCAGTCTGGGGGGTGGCTGTGAAGGAGTGGGTCCATAACAAACTTTATGTTTTCAAAATTTCAGCAGAATCCGCGGCACTAGTCAAAGTTATTAGTAATTCATTTTATCGATTTCCAATGTAACTCTGTTTTACCTTAACGCTAGGGCAGCAAATGCCTCCCTATAATACAACTTTTCTGTGAAGTAATGAATGGTAGGTTTCATTCGTATGATTACATCTGTGGACTTGCTCCCATATTCTGATGGAAATAATTCAGGGAACCCATATTAACTTCATTTGAGTATGATTTAGCAATCATTCCCATGACGTACTTAGGAACAAAAAATTACAAACATTGTTTTCATTAGTTGTGTGCATGACAATACAAAATGTACTTATCAGTAGAGGAGGAGGAAATGTATCACCAGGATAGATCACATCACATTGCACACTGGTGTGTTGTGTCCATGGAGGAATGTTGCACTACGCCTGATGTACATGGAAAGATGAGGTATACATTTATCACTGCATTGATATGTGTAAAGCAGATTTGTCATGTGTTCCTCATTGCACACAGTTGTGAATCATGGGGCAGAGACTTTAAGGGGAGTAAACCTCCAGCAATACGTGCGCTTTCACAAAGGAACTTAATATTGTGGGATGTTCTGACCACTAGGCTCTGCCCTGCAACATCACTGTGTGCTGTTTTGAATCAGAAACAACAGAATGGCCGCCAAAAAGCTCTATGTGCTAAAAGATCTCTGAGAAGTGCGCAGGGAAACCTGAAAAATAGGCTGCCAATCCATTTTGCCAATGTCAGTGGTAAAACAGGAGACCACAATGCCAAAACCTGTCATTGGGCTGCCCACAGAGTGAAATGGAATTACCTGAAATGGCACGGTTGCATTGCCAGAAAAACCCAGAAGTGCTTTAAAATCTGTTTTTTCTTGGCTGTTGAAAGTGCAAAATCATGGTTCCCAAACATCAGAAAAAGATCCAACATACTTGTTGGGTGTTAAACATCACTTTATCTAAAGAATCCACCTAAGCACAATGTCAGGAGAAGCACATTTCATCACAAAAATATACACATTCAAAAAGGTGCTTGTATGCAAAAATAGGTCAGAATATGGGCGCAGTACGGCCGCCTGCCTGTGTCAAAGCTATCAATTACTTGTACTGGCAGTTTAAAACTTGTGTTTTAAAAGCAAATTGTGGAAAAGCAGAGACTTGCCATCAAAATCAATATAGGTTGCTACAATTCAATTTCTATGTTTTAAAAAGACTGGAATGAAGAGATCTGTGGGTATATTTGTTGAAAATGTAAAGTTTATTTTAGAAAAGACAATTTTAAACAGTGTTTTAAAAGTGAACTAATAATAATAATAATAATAATAATAATAAAAATAATAATAATTTGGCACTTATATGGCGCTACGAACCCTCAGGTATCTGAGCGCTGCTTATTATTATCCTCCGTGTGTGGTGCTCATTTATCGACCTCAAAAGGATGAAAGGCTGAGTTTGGCCCTGCCGGGATTCGAACCTGCGTTAGCAAGCTCTGTACGGGTGTCAAAGCGAGCGCTCTACTCTGTGGCTGTTAGCCACAGTACTTCAAAGGCATCTTCCCCCTGCTCTCTGCTCAGGAACTGTCATTGAGGTGTTAATGGAGGTGGGAGGAGATTTTGGCCTGTTGCTCTGGGAGAGAAATATAAGACTTCCTGGACTGAAAGGAAATGCAAATTCGGGTGTCAACAGAAACCAACTGCTAGCAGAAAGAAAGCCTGGGAGTGATCTGGGCCCAGCCAAACCATGGAGGCGGGGCCTAGCAGATTTGTGTATCTTAGATAACAAGAAAATATATTTTTGGAAAAAGACTCATAGAGAACTGTGCAAAACTGGTTAAAATCTGTAATGTATAGGTTGTTAATATGAAAATGCTGCTCACAGTTTGAGACTACTCTAAACTTTGTGCGATGTTCAGAGACAGGACTATCGAAATGTTGATGTTGTAGCAATTGTGATAATGCTAGAAATATGAAACTTCACAGGATTATGCCCAGATGTCATGCGCATGTATGGAGAAAAATGTGGACAGATCTGACACTGGGTACCCCACCAAAAGCGTGAAAAACTGTTCATTTTGAACTGAAGCTCGCACTAAAATGAGACTCAGACGGATATGTTCTCTACTAAATTTGTGATGTGAATATGTATTATTAGCAACTTGGTGATATTGTAAATATGATTTACGTGAAAAATAGATATACTGTACTGAAACAAAGGCGAAGTACTCCTTGGATTGTAAATTGCAGCATCACTATGACACTAGATTTCCTTCTCAAATCAGGAGAGGGGAATACTCTGACCAATCGGATTCCTAGAGGGTGGGCTTAGTATAATCAGCCAACCCACCCCTTTGGGAAATACATAAATAGGGATTGTTTAGGACCTAGAGACACACAGATTCACCCATCAACTGATTTACTGGTGAAGCACTCTGCAGGAGGAACCCAGATCCAAGACTCCAGAACTCTGGAAGCAGAAGGCCAAATTCCAAAGCTGAACCCTTCTCAGCTGGCCTTTAAAATCTTGCAACCTGATTTTAACCCCAGACTTCCAGGGGGCACACAAAAAAATGAACAGCCTTGCTGTGCTGTTTCTGCTTCTTGCCAAGAACTCTTGCCAGAACCCAGAGATCCAAACCAGTAGAGCAGAGCTGTAACCGGATAGCTGTAACCCAGAACCAACCCGTCAGATCCAGTTCAGAGGCCTTGCAGAGACCCAGTGCAGTGCTGAGTGCAGAACCGGGTGCCTGAATCCTGTCTGGTGGGCTAGCAGAATTCCAGTTCAAAACTTTTGACCAGATCTTTGACGGGCCTATTCCAAACCATAGTTGTGAGTATCTAGCATAGAATTGTCCATAGCCAATCTCTTAGATTTAAGTAATCCAATCCAAAACCATTCTAGCGTATCCATAACTGCATTGTAGAATCTCTTTTGTCTTTTCTGAATCTTTCCCTCATCCATATAGTCCTTTGTTAATTGTAGTGATGAATTCATCTTTGCGCTAATACATATGCTGAAGAAAGACAAGTGTCTTGGCGGGCAAAAGTCAGAGCAGAGGCGCCGCTGTTCCGGTGGCTGTCCCGTTGGGTATCTTGCATCTTCATAGCCTCCTTACGTGTAAAGAAAATCTGTTTGCAGATTCAAAAGCGCATCTTACATTTGAAAATCTTGACTCTTTTTGAGAAAAATCGACCTTTACTAAAACCTTCATAACTTCTGAACCGTATCGTTTTGCCGCAATCGCGTTTCTCGCCCGCTAAAAAAGTTTGCCGCGGATTTGCATTTGGCTCAATTTCAACACGTGTAAAATAGCTATTCTTTGCATCCGACCTCAGAATTCAATTTCAAATCTGCTAGTTATTCAATCATCATTGCTAGTGTTTACCTGAAACTATCCAAAGCGGCTCCCACTAGTTTTGAATCCCATTTAGAGAATTAAAGTCATTTTTCTGTGTTTTCCCTTTGATTCAAAGCCACATTTAAAAGCATTTGACCTGTTTTGAAATCATTCCTGTTTCTCTCTGCTTGCTGGGGGGAATTGGGATTGAAACTGCATTTGTTGAGTATGTATATTCCTGAAACCTGTTTTCTCTCTTTCCATCTCTACATTGCATTTTAGGTGGGATTGAGTAGTATCATGGGGAAAGAGTGATTACATTGCATTTGATTGAGCACACAAAAGTATTATTTCTGTGCTGCATTAATTTCCTATCATTGCATCTGACTGAACCCACACAAAGTTTTATTCTATGCTACATTATTCTTCTCATCCATACTCCTACTGATTAAAGAGATTGTTGATTGTAATATCACCCATTGGTGATCATTGTATAAATATTAATAGTGCGATATCTAGATATTGTTCAAATTCATAAAAGTGTGATATATATATTGTTCAAATTCCTAAAATAAATCTTTTAACTTTGCAAAACAACCTTCTTCTTGGTTCAGTGAGACCGGGGGGATTCAAAGAGAGGGGCGTGATATAAGGGTACATCATTGAGAAATAAAAGAACTTCTAGACAAAAATATATAACTAAGGGTTTCAATTGTGCATCCCTCGCTAGGCATTGATTTAGGTGTAGTGCTGGGTTGAAACCACTTAAAGTATCTGTCACAATTAAACAAAAGCTACAATTGAACACACAGCTGTGGGATGTGGCTAGTTGTCTCAGTGGACCACTGCCACATCCATGACTCTGTGAACATACCACACAGTTGTTGAAGCCACTCATTCAAGGACCACTTGCACCAGTCGATAACGATTGAAAGCTTTGTGGCCATATGAGAGGTCTCAAACCATTGAAGAACCATTGCATTCCGTCGAGAGCTAACCATTGAATGCTTTGTGGCCAGATGAGAGGTTACAAACAGTTGAAGAATTTTGTTGAGAGCTAACCATTGAATACATTTTGGAGGGATGGATGGGCACAAGCCGTTGAAGAATTCTGTTGAGACAGTCATAAGATAGGGAGTGCTGTCTAACCCATCCCATGCCCCTTTCTACTCACAAGATCCTACAATGTGAACAATGCATTCTACAACATTTATTTTGGGTTGCTGTGTTTCTTTGGTACACTTTGGACCAGATTTACAAACATGTTTTTAATGGGACTTTCCTATGTTACATTTTTTTTATAATTCAGGCCCTTTAGGTCTGATGCAGAAGACGTTTTTCAATTGGTAAATCCCATTGAAAATTCTGGTTAAGCATTTATTCACAAAATAAGTGCATTTCATGTTTGTGACCTCAGAACACATTTACATCCCTGGACTGTGGTCTAGGGGCTTGATTGCTGAAGTTGTACTATGGAGAACTGAATTGTGTTCATGAATTCTTCTCTTTAAAAAGTTTGCATTTTTTTGTGTTCATTTGTATTTATTGAACACTTTCTCCAAAGCGTTGAACTTGATAAAAGACAGCAGGTACAATAATGGGGTAACTACTCAAATTAATCAAAGCAGAAAAGACGACAGTGGAATAATGAATGAGAAAGAGTCAAGAGAAGAAAGAAGGCGTGATTTAAAATGGATTCGGAAATTATGAAGACAAGATGATGAACGAATTGAGAGAGTCCGGGCGTTCCAATGTTTTGGAGTGATTGCGAGAGAAAGAGCGAAAATGGGGGTCTGGAAGCAGTAATTTGGAAGTGACTGTGGGTGCAGAGAGAACAAGAGTGGAAGTAGAGTGAATTAAGGGGGGAGTGATAGAGTGTGCGTAAGACGCATTTACAGACAATAATAAGACAATGAACATGATTACGAGTGTCGAAGGATGGAAGAGAGAAGGGTAGTAGGGAGGGAGTGTGATAACATATTCTGATTCTTCACCGATTTCTTTACCTACCTGTACCCCAAATTCTCAATTTACTGTATACATTCCCAAATGGGGGTGGGTGCGTTTTATTCATCCGCATTTAAATCAGTCCGGCTTTTGGGTAAAATAAGCCTAGTTCTAGTTCGTGATTTACAAATCACCCTCTTTCTGGCTTCTGAGGCTGAATTGACTAAAAAAGCTGTTTTTTTTCTCAAACGAAATATACCAGAAAAAAAAAACACGATATGCATATTCGGATGGAACACCTATTTTTCAAATTTTAAACGTTATTAGCAAGTTGCCATGGCAAGTGCAAATAATACTAATTCCATACAGCCATCATCACAAGTACATGTCCTACCCAGTCTCGTTTCTGTTTAGTAAATGTAAACACCAATGTATCGTAAGAGTAATTTTAACAGAATGTTTATTTGGATGTTTGTGTACACTACTTGCATCTGTGTTTAAAACCTTGTTTCCAGTTCACACCTATTTACAGAAATATATGCTTTATTCACAAACAATAAACGTTAATTTAAGGTCCCTGTGTAAATATACATTTGAAGTACAAACCGCTGCTCAAGAATATTTTAAATTATATATTTGTAAACTACCTGGAAGACTACAGATGCAAGATTTCAAGTTCCACTTACTACATAAATTCATTAAGTGTGTGCTTGCGGCTGCGTTTGAGCAGACCAGCTATATCACTGAAAGCTGGCGTTCTGGACCATGCTGCTGTAAATATTTAATATCTTTTATTTTTTAAAGTGGAATAACCTGATTTATCTTTTTCTCAAAACACCTTTGTTTTTTTCCCTTGTTAACCAATTACTTTTTGAAACAAAAGATGTACGATTTGCATTTTGTTTTTAAGGCTTTGTATATCTATTTATAGACTAAATTGATCAAAATCTCCTGCAGCTGTTCAGACAAGAATGCTACAGGGACATTCTGTGCGACAATGCTGAATTGTGTCGAAGGGTGTGAAAAAACACAAACAATCACACATGTTCAGTTCGTTTTAAGCACACGGTTAAAATAGTTAAACAAAAGGTTTTCAAAAAATCTGCATTTGTATATGTTGCTTCTTATTAGGTTACACATAAACCATACAAATACAATTAGCACAATAAACAATGCAGACACAATTACAATAGATAAAGTCACAAGTTACAATATTTGAAAACTAAAGTCCTCTCAGCACATGGCACAGTTATTGTAATACCATGAAACCTCATTGAGCATCTCATTTGCATCAACTCATCCCTGTTGTAAAGTACCTGTTTTCCGACATGTTCTGTAGACAGACATAGCACTCATCAATTGTTGAAAATCAATGATCCTGTAGGTTGATGTTCTGATTACCTTATCGCTTGATGTGCTTTGTACCCTGAAGTAAATTGCACTGAGAATGGGTGCGTGTGGCTGGCTGATTTCCCGGAGCAGACGTTGGGGGGAGGCAAGAGTTGGTGTGCTGCTGCATACTGGGACCCTATGTCCTCTCTCCCCACCTGTCGCCGCACCCGGGCATGGTGCAGTTGGTTGTGGTACATTGTTGTGCATATATCTCAGAAACCGTGCATCCTAGTGTCTTGAAACGTGTTTTGTTCCTCGTCTTGGGACTGGCCCTTATAAGACCACATTGAAGTTTTGCTGATTTCAGGCAACCGTCTCATGTGTTAAAGTACTGAAATCAAGGGAAACGGGTGGGGTGTCCAAATGTTGGGTTGCCAGTTTTGTCCGCAGGGTCCTAACAGGTAAATGTGCAACATATGGAGCTGATTGGTGAAACATTGTGGAATTGTATAAGGAACAATGCTTTGCCACAAACCCACCATCCACAAATGTTCACTTTTATAAATATAGGTTATTGGCTGTAAAATTTCTGGACTGTTCCAATGTATTGCAAGCTTCAACCTACAAAATCAAACCTAACCTGACTTGCAATTTCTACTCAGTCATGTCTTGTGTAAACTGCTGCCTCTGAGGCTTTTTAAAGATAATCCCTGGCTTGTTTGTGAACTAGCAATGCCTTTATTAATCCTAAAACCCATAGCATGACTTCCATGTGCCCCTGGACAAATATGTTCATGCTTCATAATCCTTCCTGCAATATACTTCCAAAGAGATCCCCCTAATCGAATGGACATATAAGTTACTGTTCCCAAGCCCATTCCCCAGAACCATTTGGGGATCTTTTGGAGCAGCCTCATTCCATAACCAACACTATCAAGCTAGCAGAAGAGCCTTTTTAATATAATCAACGTGATAACCTAAGCCTTAACACATGTCTCTTTAGCCTCAAGCAATCAACCTTGGGGTTCTCCTCTGCTGCAACAGCAGCCATTCTCATCCTCTTGCATATCATACAATCCATACCCATCTGACCTTTCACTCAACCAAAATACTCAACACTAGCCGGGTCTTCCAAAGGTAGAATTACAGCTCCAGCCTACTCATTGGACTACTCCTTTACTCCTTCCCTCCTCTCAACAAGGTGGTTTTCTACCCAAACTCTCTACAAGCTCCCATCTCTTTCATCCACCTCCACACCCAGCGTCCACGCAGAATATCTATCCATGCAAAATCACTTCTTCAATATAATCCTTCTTATATTTAAATATACATTCATTGGTTAGCCCACCTGCCTCCTATCTGGCCAAAGCACACCAATTTGCCTTCTACATACCACGGCTCTCCTTAACAAAATTACCTTTTGGTGTCTTCTGCTTTCACTCCTTCACCCCCCTGGTTCACAATCACTGGAACCCTGCTGCCTTAAATATGCTGTAAATTCAAGATCACTCCTAGTAACACCCTTCTCTTCCAGGAGAGAGCCCCAGAATCTTAGAGTAGTACTTATTTCATTTAGTGCAATGTTTAGACAACACAGTTGCCTTGCAAATTATAAACCTAATTTACACATTCAAAAACAAAAATAAAAATAACATTGTAAACATTTACAAAGAGGTTATACAACATTATAATATTAAAACCCTAGATTGCACAAATGATCTACACTATGCCATGCTAGAAAAACTGACCAATTTACATTCATACATTGAGTGTATTGAGCAGTTATCATCACTGTTTATATTCTAACTGTGGTTTGATCTTGGATTGCAAGTCTGTAAACATCTGCACATTGTGTAATTAAAGTTTGTATATTTAAACTCTGTCTTTTGCTGCAATCATTTACTGTTTCCAGTACCTTCCTGAACTCCAGCCATTTTAATCTATTAGTACCCGGCGAGAGTCATCCAGAATGTAAAACACATTCTGACTGGCCAAGGCGGGGGGTGTGGCAGCCCCTCAGCCAATGAGGAGGCTCGAAGCAGGGCCATCCCCGCTCTGAGCCTCCACACGGCTGGAGGCTGCTATTGTCCCCTGCCGGGGATTCAGGTACGTTTTCTTTTTTTTTTTTGTGCTGCCACCCCCTCCACCCGACCGCCCTCTCCGCCCACCCAACCCCACTTACCTTCTTGTCTGTCGTTTTTCAGGAGCGAACGTGCTGGGAACACTGTTCCCAGCACGTCCGCTCCCGATGGCTGCCATGGAAAGGAAAAACGGACTCCGTTTTCCCTTACCTGGTGGCCATTTTCTTTGTTTTTTTTTTTCTGTTCCGCAACACTGCAACACTGTTGTTTTAAAATGCTGCAGGTGCATACCCCTCTTTTAGATATGACAGATCATTAGGGCTCAACGTGTTGCATTCAGTAGGAGGGCTCAGAAGGACAGGCCCAATCCATGCATTCCTTTACATAAACCTGTTCTGGGCAGGTTCATGGTTCAGGACCATGGCCCAGTACCACCATTGGCACCCTTATCCAGGGTTGCGATGCGTGAACCTGCACATTGCATGACGATGGCAAAGTATGTTGATGAGTATTTCCACTGTTCCTGGGATCTCTGCATTGCAGCATGCATGAGGTTGAAAGGGAATTTGTTTTAGCATTGCTAAACCATTTTGTCTCTGTAAGGTGGACAGATGGAGACTAGTGTAGAACACTGTTAATGCTATCAGGAAGAAAGACCAGGAAGTCGTTAACGCCATCAAAGAGATAGGGATGGTAAGGAGAGATGGGACATTTAATTACTGGCTTGAGAGAAAAGACGTGTGTGGATGGGTTTAGCAGCAAAAACTGCAAAAGGCACATGTTGCCTCTGCCCATCAGACATTTTATGGTGAGTCAATCCCTGTGACTCACGTGTGGCACCCCAGTATAACCAGCTGAATGGGTGTACACCAGTCACCTCACCATTTGATTTCTCACCTTCCTGCGAAGTTGATGAATGCCCTGGGAAGAAGGAAGAAGATATTTTACAGCACATGCAAAGTGTCAGCTACGGGTCACAGGGCCTGACAGTAAATAACATCGATCATCTGCAGCATTGCAATGCAAAGAGCCTGGGTGATTTACAACCCTTAGACATGCTGGTATTAGTCCAGAATGCCTCCCACAAAAGACACATGGCAACTGCCATTCTCCATAAAAATGCACATGATAATATGCAATGAAGTCCGCTTCCTAAGTCTGCTATTACGCTGCAGGAGCCTAGTCAAATTCGTGTAGAGTTGGAGGTCTTTTCCAAACTCCACCTTCTTTACCCATAATGCCTATATCAAGGCGGAACCCGCGCTTCACGAGCACGCGCTTCACAAAGTCTGCTTCCTAAGTCTGCTGTTACGCTGCAGGAGCCTTGTCGCAATTCGTGTGAAGTTGGTATGCTGCCGGGCTTTTGACTCCAGCGTCATTTCCAATGCTAAATTACAGACTTATTGTGGACTTACACTTGGATTTGGAGTGCCTAACATTCTTCATTTGTTTGTTTCAGGAGTTATTTGCAAAACTCCACCTTCCTTTCCCATAATATCTATATCAAGGCGGAACCCGCGCTTCACGAGCTCGCGCTTCACGAAGTCTGCTGTTACGCTGTTAAGAGTTTCATCTTCTCAGCGTCAGCAGACTTTGGAGCGTTTTCGTTCTGCCTTGGGTGGTAGCCAGTTTCACTGTTAAAAACCGTGATTACTCAGCTTTCTAACACATGCGAAAGCGGATGTATACTTTGAAATCGGACATGCCTTCTCACATAATAGTCACTCTGGCGTCGGTTCTTTTAAAACCGACGCCTCCAAGACCCTTTACGACCATTGCTATGAACAGGAAACTTAGCGGTCATCCTGCAATTGCTCCCGGGAAGAAAATGGCCTCTGGTGACATCCGTGAGTTTTATACTGTTTGTATTGACCCTATTGTAATTCCCGAAGGTAGGCCCGTTATACTTGACAATGAAGATTCCCCCTGCTAATAGCGCAGGGAGCTCTTGATTCTATTAGAGACAAGGAGGCGAGCATTAAGCTTTCTCTTCTCTTTAATTCACTCTCCAGCAGTTTCAACAAATACATCATATTTCGTGAAAATATTCAAACTTTTTTTTTTTCAATAAAATCTTCAAGTCCCATCATTCTCTGTAGTTCTAGTCTCTAGTCTCTGTTCCTTAGCCCTTACTGTTCCTGTGTTCCTCCTCTTCTTCGACTGCTTAACTGTAATCCTCTGAAACATTAACTTGCCAACGGGCCCAACAACTTCACTTTTCTTGTTTTCAGCAGATTTCGATCTCTTGCCTCGGAACTTGCAATCTGATCGGAACAATCCAACCTCTTCGATTAGAATCCTCCGTTCTTTTGGTCATCTCCTAGCATCAGAAAGTAAACAATAGAAATATGTTAGGGCTGGGAATACACACCCTATTTTGAGGAGAAAACGGTCATCATGGTTATTCACAATTCATATTTCCTTCATTACAATACTCTACCCGTTTTCTGTGTATCTGGGTCGGGAATTTAATGCTCGCCTCCTTGTCTTTAATAGAATCAAGAGCTCCCTGCGCTATTAGCAGGGGGAATCGTCATTCTATGTCAAGACGGGGCGAGCATTAAGCTTGTTCAAAGCTTCTTGCTACTGCACCTGCCATTGTGTAGATTGGTCTAAAATAAAACGTCCTAAATGTTTTATCACTAGCCCAATCTGCTGCCTTCATGATATCTTGTAAGGTTGCGCCTTGCCCTAATGCTTTAGACGCCATCGCTCCTCTGACAGAGTGTGCTCCAAATGCAGATACATCAATGCCCGCTATGCTCATGATACCTCTGACCCATCTCGCTATTGTGGCTGATGCTACGCCTTTGTGTGGTTTTCTGGGCGCTATAAGTAGTTGGGTTGTACCTACTGGTCTCATTTCTGCTGTCCTACTCTCATATTCCTTAATACATGAGGCCACGCACCATTTTGGATAGTCCTGCATGTATGGATATGTGATTGTAGATGAGTCTTTTTTAGTTCTCTTCGCCAGGAAGAAAATTACTCCTTCCGGTCCATATGTTTTCCTATCTATTTCTAGTGCCTTCACGTCTGCTACTCTCCTGCACGATACCATACATAGTAACATGGATAGTTTCCCTGATAGTTGTTCTAACGATAGGTATCTGTTGCTAGGCCAGTCTGATAGTAGTTTCAGCACCACCGATACGTCCCATAGTACTTTGTATTTAGGTTGAGGTGGCTTCCTAAATCTTATGCCTTTCAGGAGTCTAATCACTGCTATGTTCTCCCCTACTGGAGTATCATCAAGTGGTATGTGACCTGCTGAAATTGCAGATCTGTAGACTCCTAAGGTTCTATATGCTTTGCCGTCCTGCAGAAGCTCTGCCAGGAAGTTCAGTATTTCGACTAAAGGTGCAGAAACGGGATGAAGATCTCTCCTTCTGCACCATGACGACCACTTATTCCAAGCTGCGTCATAGCTCCTTCTGGTTGAGGGTGCTCAAGACTCTGCGATAAGACTTGCAGTCTGCACCGAAATGCCTGGGAGGTTCCAGCGTCTCCTGCTATCCTGCACGCCAACAATGGCAACGTCCCCTTCACTCTTAGAGGGTGAAATGACCCAACTGGGTCCGTGAGCAGGTTCACTCCTTGTGGCAGCATTCTCGGATAATCTACTAGCATTTCTATGAGTGTTGGGAACCAAACTTGTGATTTCCATATTGGCGCTATTATTCTCAGATTTGCCGCTTCTCTGCGAGCTTTCGCTAGCACTCTGCTCAACATTAAGAACAGCGGGAAGGCGTATAGAGTCTGTTCCCTCCAGTCCTGCAGGAAGGCATCTACTCCAGCTGCTGCTGGGTCTAATCTCCAACTGAAGAACCTCGTCGTCTGTGCGTTCAGTCTGGACGCAAACAGATCTGTATGGACCGGCCCCCAACATTCTTCCAGCTGTCGAAAAACTACTCGGTCCAGCTTCCAGTCGCTGGAGTCCCTGGAGTTCCAGTCTGCTATCACGTTCTGTGATCCTGGCAGGTATTCCGCTACCACTGAAATCCCTGATTCCAGGCAGGAGTGCCAGAAATCCTTGGCTATCTCCGCCAGAAGTTTGGATCTCGTTCCACCTAGATGACTGATATATTTCACTGCTGAAATGTTGTACATTTTCAACAGAATACAGGAGTTCACTTTCCCATACGTAAACGCCTTGATCGCAAATGACCCTGCTAGTAATTCTAGACAGTTGATGTGAAGTTTGAGTTCTTCCGAGCTCCACTTCCCTCCTGTCTGAAGGTTTCCGCAACGGGCTCCCCAGCCTGCTCTGCTGGCGTCCGACTCTATGATCAGGTCTGGACGATCGCCGAAAATGGCTCTCCCGTTCCATGCTTCCATATTTGCTAGCCACCACTGCAGCTCTGTTCTGGCCTCCTGGTCGATGTGGACCAGCTGTTGATATTGCAGACCCTGCTGAAGGTGTCTTATCTTTAGTCTCTGAAGGGCTCGATAGTGTAGGGGCCCCGGGAATATTGCTTGTATGGAGGCTGCTAGGAGGCCCACCACTCGAGCTATTGTGCGTAGTGATATAACTGCTCTGCTGAGACATGTCTTTATCTCTCTTTTTATGTCTCGTATTTTTCTGTTTGGAAGTTCTAGTGTCGCTGATCTGGTGTCTACCACGAAACCTAGAAATTTTATTCTCTTGGCTGGTCTCATTTCTGATTTTTCTCGGTTCACTAAAAATCCCAGCGACGTCAGGAGATTCACTACCCAGTTGGTCTGATAGTGGAGCGTCTCCCTGCAGCTGGCCATCAGTAGGATATCGTCCAGATATATAATCATACGAATCCCCTTCTCCCTGATCGCTGCCGCTACTGGTTTCATAATTTTTGTGAAGGCCCAAGGTGCTGATGCCATGTCAAACGGCATGGTAGCAAACTGCCATAATTGCTCGCCCTAGTAAAATGCTAGGAATGGGCGGAACTCTTTTCGAACTGGTATTGTCAAATAAGCGTCTTTGAGGTCTATCCTCACTAACCAATCGTCTTGTCGGAGTGTGTCTCTGAGATGATGAGTTCTTTCCATTTTGAAATGGATGTAAGTTACCCATCTGTTCATGTCTTTTAGATTTATTACGGGTCTCACTTTGTCCTTTCGATGGACTAAGAACATGTTGCTCACAAAATTGGGAGGGGTCACGCAAGGCTCTATCGCTTGTTTCTCCGCTAACTGCAGCAGTTCTGTGTGCAGAAGATCTATCTCTTTTCGTGTTTTCGCTAGAGGGCGTGGTGCCTGACCCTGATAGGGAGTCTCTATAAAATCTATGAGCATGCCTTTTGGTGTCTGCAACACCCATGCATCGCTGGAAAGCGCTTGCCAGTTCTCCCAGAATATTGCTGTTCTCCCCCCACCTGGTGGATAATTTGAGACTCTCACCTGTGGGAAAATTGTGTCCTCTCCCTTGTCCTCTGCTACGTCTTCCTCTCGGGAAGCGACCCCTTGGTGGGAATAAGACGTCTGGCTGTCTGTTTTCCCAGTAATTACTCCTGTTTCCTTGAGGCCTCCTGAATGCTTGGTAGCGACCGGCCGTTCGGCCTCTAGACCGACCGGTCCCTCCAAAAATGTATGTCGGGAAAATCTTTTTCATGGATGCCTGGGCCTTTTCTAGGGATGTGTATGTTCCAACAAACCTCCCCATTTCTTTTCCGAAGGTTTCCCCGAATAGAAGGCCTTTTGCAGCTTCGCCCACTTCATAGGACGACAGGTCTCCTAACTTGTGATCAATTTTTAGCAGGAGCCCTTTCCTGCGTTCAGACGAAATTGCGCAGCAGATATACTGCTCTCTGGGCCCAGTTTGCCAGAACTCCTGGGTCCACTTCTTCCCCCGTGTCCTTTGCACGTTCGGCCAGATCCATGATCTTCGCTAATGGTCCCGCTATGTCAAGAAGCTTCTCCTGACAGCATTTCCAAGAGCGGTCAATGCCTTTTCTTGGGTCTTTATTCGCCTTTGATACAAATGACAGCCTTTTCGGATCAAGCTCCGGAGCCTCTGCTACCTTACCCGGTAATCCTGGTTTCGGGCACTCTGCCCTCATCATTTCCCTCACTTCTTTTTCTAAGGCCTTTCGCAATTTCTGCGTCATGTATTTCGCCACTCTTGGCGACGGTACCCATTCTGATGATCTTGGGTTTCTGATATCCTCGGGGTTAAACATATCGGAGGTCTCCTCCTCCTCTAAATTGTTGAGCTTTCTGAGCCTCTTCCTCGGCGGAGGTTGGCTGCTCTCATCCCCCTCGTTGTCCGCCTCTTCTTGCGAGGAGGTAGGGGATTCTGGGATTTCCTCTTCGGGGAAACCTCCCTCTATGTTGCCCATATTATCATCCCCTGGGTAGGGGGTCTCGAGGCTCGGCACCTGTGTTTTCTTTATGAACGCTTCTCTTAGCTTACTAAAAGCGTCTCTAGCCTCCGGGGCCTCAGTATTCGCCCCCTCAGTTTGGCCTGGGGGGTCAGAAGAGTTCTTGCTCTTCCGGGCCTTGATACACCCCTTGGGGTCCTTTGCAGCAACCCTGGTGGACGTGCTGTCTCCGGTGCATTTACCTTGAGTACTCAGGTATAATTCTATGGTATGTAGCCTGTCTTGCAGGGGTCTCACACCCTGTGCTACTGCCTCTGTGAGCGAGTCTCCCAGCACTTCTTTAAAGCTGTAGGCTAAATCCTCTGGGTAGGTAGCCTCTTGCTCCTCATCACTCCACTCAAAGTTAGACATTACTGTGCCGTTCAGGTGCCTTCCCAATACCTTTCCAGGTGTAGATGCACGTCCACTGCTCCACTCTATGAGGCTGCACCTGTCTGCCCTTTTTTCCTGCTGTGCAGGGTACTTCAGATATGGGCTTTCTGATTTATCAGTGAGAGAATGTGCTTTTCAGCTATCTTGCCGTGTTATCTTTACTTTCCTGAGCTTATTAGTGCTCCGAACACGAAACGCGGTGAAAATCCCTTCCAAATTCCGGAATCTCACTGCGTTGTGTATATTGCTCCTCCTCCGCAAAGGTGGGGGCCCTCAGGAGCTGAGCGCTCTCGCTCTGATTGGCTCACGCGCGCTTCACTCTCCCAGGAGGAGGGGCTCCCCCTCTCCTAGAGCGCGAGCTTCCGGGTCCTCGTGCTCCGCCCCCACGAGGGTGAGGTCTATCTCACTCCTTAGCGCGAGCGGGAAGGCAAAACCTCCCGCTCGCGCCGCTTGCTCTGCTCCCCCAAGGGTGGGCGCCGCTAGCCCTCGATCGCGCTATGGAGCGCTGCGGGCTTACCTGAGGAGATCGGCAGGCCCCTACTGTGTCGGGTAATGCGGTACAGGGCCGCCGAATCTCCTCAGCCAAATATAAACTGTTACGCTGCGCTATGCTACGTCTCACAAATTCTCTTATGACAATGTCTTCCTTATAAAAACGTTAACACACGATCTCACATGTATATTAAATAAACACATTCACGGAGCTCTACAATAACGTGTTACTTATCTGGAGAGCAGGAAAAGAAGAGGAGGAACACAGGAACAGGAAGGGCTAAGGAACAGAGACTAGAGACTAGAACTACAGAGAATGATGGGACTTGAAGTTTTTATTGAAAAAAAGAAAATAAAGTTTGAATATTTTCACGAAATATGATGTATTTGTTGAAACTGCTGGAGAGTGAATTAAAGAGAAGAGAAATCTTAATGCTCGCCTCCGTCTTGACATAGAATGCGAACATTATGTCGACTAACTTGTTGCCTTGTCCTGATACAATTTGTATGCCTTCAAATGTTTCAATTTCTGATTCCCAAATTGCCTCTGTTTCTGAGAAAGTAGTCTGTTTATCATCAATTGTGTCGGAAAATGAATCACTGTCTACTCTTGCAATTGCTATTCATGATGATGTGCCTCTTGTTACCTCTAGTTGTAATCCAAGTGTTCAGACTGTAAAACATCAGGGCAACAATATAATTGATAAAATAAACATTGCTTCTCCCAACACACCTGTTACGGCTACTACCTTGCCTATTGGAAATAATCCTTAATTGTCTCTGATACCGAAGGACCTAAAAGATATTAATAATAGCCTTTATCATTCACCTAGTATATTGGATCAGCATCCTAACATTTCTGCTGATCTATCGACTTACACCTCCTTGTCATCCAATGGAAATGGGCCTGCCCAATCAATCTAACACGTTAATAGAAATAACGTTAAATGCTATCAACTCCTCGATCAACTCTATATTGAAATTGTTTGAAACCTTAGAGGTCAAAAGTGTTCATCAATCTGAACAACTAGACAGGTTAGTTGTCAAAATGAGTGTGAAAAGATTTTGCCATAGCAACCAAAATACGCATACTTTACCTCCACTTCATGATATCGACTCCAGTTGCTATATGGTAAAAACCTTGAAAGTACTCCCTCACATGCGATGGGATCAACGCTCAAGTATCAGCGTACTCCCTTCCTTTCCTGATGTTATCCGTCCAATTGAAAAAAGCATTGCGCCTCTGCAACCCTTCCTTCCTCTTGTGAAGACACTCCTGGTGATTCGGTGGCAGAAATTAATTCGGCCAAAGTTGCTGTTTACAATATCTTCAATAATATTCGAATCAAATAACTCATGCCTTAGGCTCCAGGTCCAACATTAGACAATTTGTTAGGTGAATTCGACTCCCCAAGGCCTCTTTTAACAATGTAAACCAAGCCCTTAGGGCAAAATATAGGAATATCATGAAATTGAGGAGGTCTGGAGACACTTAAAGTGTCTCAATTTATAATGAGTATGTGCCTCTGAACGACCTACTTGAAGTTATTAACTCACAAAATAAGGCTCACGAATTAGCCAGACCTTCAATTATTCCTGCTGTCCCTAAAGTTACACCCTTACTTAACCATTCTACAGCACCAGCATTGCACCCAATAGTGATTTCCTCCACTGAACACGTGTCTCAGACCCTATCCTCGTCACCCCATTCCAGTTACTATAGAACCCACTTCCCCTAGTTTATCACAAACTGATGCTATTCTTTTGGATGTTTGTGCTGAAATTAAAAGATCCATAGACGAATATCTTAAAGTTAAATCTAGAATTTCAGCTGAACAACAAATGGCCCTCCCAACTGTTATATCTGGTGCTCCAGTTTACAAATCTCCTCTTGCTCATCCTACTAGTCTAGAGGAGAAGAATCATTCTCTCACCCGAGCAAATATCAAACAGAATCCTTTGATGACTCAACATGCTAATCATGCAATTCACCCTCACACATCCAAACATGCTCTGCCTTCCAATAATCATCATCGCTTCATCCTAAAATGTTGCCCTGCTCCATTCCCTACATACGACTTGTCAAGAACAAGCGTGTTAGCAATCCTGGGTGATATAGATAGTTTCCAAGACATTACTACCACAGACATCTCTCATGGTCCATGGTTCGCCTTTGGCTTTCATCCACTGTAGTTCGAAATGTATTATGGCAAGCCAGGATGAAGCTCTTTGCAATGGGCTTCCTCTTGGCCATAGATCCTCATTCCCAAAGTGACCACTCCAATCAGTGTTCTCCCTTGATAAGAAAGCCGAGGATATATTCACCAACACATTCTGAAACACACTTTAATGTGCCCTCCACTTGCACCCTCAAGGCAAACACAGGGACACGAGATTGGAACACCCAGCAATTACCATCATTGCAACTGACGTCCAACCCACATTTGATAGGGAGTTGGAATACTCGGGGATTCTCCCACTTACGGGGTATTTCATAGATTTCAGCACAGAGGCAGCGCACGCGAGCAGCACAGAGAGGGAGCTTGTGCCAGCGTGCGCCTGCCGTGTGCGCTAAACAGGATTCTGGCGCACCGCATATTCATGGAATTGCCAAGGCATTTTGAGCGCTGGTGAAGAGAACATTCCACAGCGCCAGTTACGCCCCCAAAAACGCCCCTTGCGCAAGGAAAAACCATTGAAATCCCCAATGCAGCGCAAAGGGCCACGCTAACCCTGGACCAGCGAACAGGGCCGCTACACTGCAATCGCGTGAGCGGGGAACAAGTATTCCTGGGGGGCGCGGGAAGTTGCATACGAGATAGGCCTTTGGCGAGTGGGGTACGTGTATTTCTAGGTTGCGGGGAATTTTCACACGCGATTACGCTGTCTGAGCGGGGTACGTGTATACTGAGGGGTGCGTGGGTACTCTCACACGTGATTTCGCTGTCTGAGCGGGGTACGTGTATTCTGAGGGGTGCACGAGTACTCCCACATGCGATTCCGCTTGCAGAGCAGGATACGTGTATCCAGTGTGGTGCGCGGGGAGTCTCACACGCGGTAGGCCTTGGGCGAGCGGGGTACCTGTATTTCTGGGGTGTGTGGGAACTTTCACACACGATTTCGCTGTCTGAGCGGGGTACATATATTCTGAGGGGTGCGCGGTTACTACCACATGCGATTTCGCTTGCAGAGCGGGGTACGTGTATTCTGAGGGGTGCACGGGTACTTTCACACGTGATTTCGCTTGCAGAGCGGGGTACGTGTATCCAGTGGGGTGCGCAGGGAGTCTCACACGCGATAGGCCTTAGGCGAGCGCGGTATGTGTATTTCTGGGGTGCGTGGGAACTTTCACACGTGATTTCACTGTCTGAGCGGGGTACGTGTATACTGAGGGGTGCGCGGGTACTTTCACACGCAATTTCACTTGCAGAGCGGGGTACGTGTATCCAGTGGGGTGCGTGGGGAGTCTCACATGCGATAGGCCTTGGGCGAGCGGGGTACGTGTATTTCTGGGGTGCGCGGGAACTTTCACACGCGATTTCGCTTGCAGAGCGGGGTATGTGTATTCTGAGGGGAGCGCGGGTACCGTCACACGCGATTTCGCTTGCAGAGCGGGGTATGTGTATTCTGAGGGGTGCGCGGGTACCTTCACACGTGATTTCGCTTGCAGAGCGGGGTACATGTATCCAGTGGGGTGCGCGGGGTGTTACACACGTGAATTGGCAGTTTGGGTCCTCCCAGGTGTGCCCTCGACCCCCTCCCCAGCCCCTGCTGGCAGCCCACACCACAGGGGACTAACCTGCAGCCCTGGTCTTGTCCCACAGGCAGCCCATCCACCATGGGCATGCCCCCCAGCCAGCCCACATGTCACCTTGCACTAGTGATCACCGACTCATGTCCCTCTGCACCCCCACCCACCCAGCATTGATGGGCACCTGCCAGCAGGCCCCGACTCAGATCCCTCTGCATCCCACCCACCCAGCATTAACGGGCACCTGCTAGCAGGCCCCGACTCATGTCCCTCTGCATCCCCACCCACCCAGCATTGATTGACGGGCACCTGACAGCAGGCCCCAACTCATGTCCCTCGGCACCCCCACCCACCCAGCATTGACGGGCACCTGCCAGCAGGCCCAGACTCATGTCCCCCCCCCAACGCATCATAAAGATGCATAATCATGGGCCTCATTCCACCAAAATCCCACAGCACGCCACCCCAGTCTTGAGAGGCAATCAAGTCCTCAATTCACCCCACACTGAAATGGCTATTCCATGACACAAACCAAAAGTCAACTATGCACATCAAAACATGTCCCTCACACACATACACTGGGTGCCAGTGATTGTCTAAATCCACTTTTTCATATGCAGTAACCCAATGAGCGAATACCACACATGGAAGTAAGAAATAAAAATGTATTATGAACAAAATTAATTAAATGAAAGCATAAAACATATTTCAAACATGAAATGAAATGTATGTCCAAAACAGAATAAAAAAAACATATGAAGAACCAATCCAAAGTGATGAAAAACAAAATTTGTCCAATATCACGGTCCACCAAATGAAATCCAAAGGAAACGTAAATTGAAAAATCCATTGATCCATGGTGATTAATAAAATAAAATCCTCACATAATCCATTGTTCAACTATGTACACCGATTTCATCCAGGGTCCATGAGCCCAACGAAAGAAATGAAACCTATCCAAAAAACTACCTAAGAAAAGAACTATATACAAAAGTGTGGGGCATAGTCCAATCACCCCAAAATAAATGAAAATGAAAATGAAACCAAACACTACAAACTATATACAATGGGGGCAGGCTAGTCCGACGGCTCACTTTCCGATTTCCCGGGCCAGGGCATCATCGAACCCCTGGTCTATATCCTGGACGGGGGCCTCTTACATGTCCCCGAGGTTTCGCAGGGACGATGCCATGTTCAACTACAACTCCCTGCAAATTGCCTCGAGGCAGTCGGCCTGCCTCAGCGCCCTGCACATGGAGTTCTCCGCCCTGACCATTGTGAGCCGTGCCTCTTCCGCCCGGCCCCGCTCTGCATCTATGGCCTGGCCCAACCGCTGCCACACGGAGGACACTTGCACTCCAGAGTCCTCCTGCCCTCCAGCCGATGCCTGCCACTCTGATGTTGTCGGCCCCCGAGACATCATCGCTCCCACCTTGAGCCTGCTGCTGCCGTGCATGTGCCCTGCCCATTGTTGTCTGCATGTCATCCACCTACTGGGGTCCAGTTGTTGGGGTGGCCACCCCTGCTGGACCTCCGACTCCCGACTGTGGCAGGGATGTGTCCTCCACCAGCCTGGCCGCTGGGTCAGGGACAGCTCCACAGGGTGCCCGGGTAACACTTCGTCAGGAAGATGGCACGCAGGATGACTGGCGCATAGGGAGTTCAGTTGAGGAGGGGGTCGGCAGAAGCTCCAGCACACGCAGGAACCCAGCACTGGTGACCCCGCCCAGTAGGTTGACGCGGTCATCGAGACATTCAAAATTACGTGCGCTGTCCTCGCGAGAACCCCGCACATCATTCCAAATGTCACAAAGACGCAACGCCACCCCACCCAGGACAGGCTCAATCTGGTCCCAGATTGCCACGTCCGCAGGGAGAGGAAGGCCAGTTGCTGTGCGGCTATCCCCTCTCTGAAAATGGGTCTGGACAAAGGCATCACTGCTGGTGCCGGATGATGCAGTCACAGGATCGGAAACAGGATTACACCCAGGCACCACCGCAGCAACCTGTGCTGCCTCCTGTCCCTGCCCTGGACTGCACCACTGGCACCAGTGGAATCCCCCCTCCAGGCCCGTGTTTTTGACTTCCACGGCCTCCTCCTCAACCAAACCCCCCACCAACCTGGATGACTCCGTGCTATCTTCCTCCGTTGGGCCCTGTGGGGTCTCAGCTGCCCCTTCTTCTGCCGAGGAGTCCACCTCTGACCTCTGCCTCTTGGACCTACCTCCGGCAGCTGCGGCCGCGGAGGCGGCACCAGACTCCTCATTCCCCGACGAGATGGCAACCTGGGAGGGGAGCTGGGCCTTGCCTCTCCGGCTGGCGGTGGGATCCCTACCTGTGTGCTCCACAGCACTGTCTCCGCCCTCTTCATCAGCTGACGCTGCAGACAGGGAGAGACAGAACACAGGCATCAGGGCACTTTACAATGGTCTGATACACACATGACAGTTGCAGATGAGTGGTAGTCTCAAACTTCACACATGGCCTCACACTCCCCAACACACACATAATTTCTATCAACACACACGCGCAAATGAACAGGAATGTTGCAGCAGCCAGCACCATCCATACACATTCAACACCATGACCATCCGAAGGTTAGCCTGACATCACATGCAACACGGGATTGGCAAACACATGCACACACGCCACCAGACGTACATGCATCTGTACATCTACACCACCTGTTGCAGTGAAATCCTCGGCATCCATGTCACATCTGCCAATCAGCCTCCTACATGTCAGTGTCAGATGCATCCATGGTGTATCACAGTGGCACACATGTCAAATACCCTCACACACACACATGTACACCATTCACATACATGAAGGTGGAACCCGCATCTATGTGTCACACCCCAACCATGCCATGGTACATACACAGATATGTAAACATGTGTGCACCCCAACATGCATTTGGCCATAATGCTTTTGTACACATACACCGTTGATGTGCCTCACACATGACTGGACTCTCATGCGGCAGGCTCATGTACCTGTACATACACATCCATACATGGTCCTTCCAAGACATATGTGCAACCTGCACACACCTGCCACACCTCAACATGCACAGCATCCAATCAGTACGCATGCACACTTACCGCTCGACTCTGGACGGGTCTGCCTCCCAAGGACCTGGAGGTGGAGCGCTGGGTCTATACGTTCCAGAACCCTGATATGCATGTAGGTAAGGCGGACCCAGTGCCCCTTTGCATGCTTTGCCTTCAGGAGACCCGGGCCTTGCTGAGGGTCCTGAACCTGAAGTCCTCGCAGCGCTTTCAGATGTGTTGCAAGTCGTGGGCTGCCACCTCCTCCACTTTGATGGCAGCCACGATGTCCGTCCAGATCCTCTTCCGTCCTTCATTGTCGGCGCGTGAACTTCCAAAGAGGGCATCATAATGCCGCAGGACTTGCTCCACCAGGATACCAACTTCTGCAGCAATGAAGCTGGTAGCCCTCTGCCTCTCTGACTGGGGGTTGCCAGTGGTGCCAGATGGTGTTGTGTCCCACATGGCATCCCCCGAGGCAGGTGTGGGTGGGCAACTGGGTCTTGGGGCTGGGCTGTGGAGCAAGATGGTACTCCAGTCGGGAGTCTTCTGTTCCAGCAGGGGTGGTCGCAGCAACTGGACCCCTGCAGGTGGCTGATGTGCAGGCACCAAATAGCAGGGCACGTGGCCAGCAGGCAGGCAGGCAGCAGCAGATGGCAGGTGGGAGCGTGCTCGGGGTTCTGGGGGGCAGTAATTCGGCCTTCTGGGCAGGAGCATGGTCAACCGTGTGTTGTTGCATGGCCAGCTTGATACGGAGTGATTTGGCACGTGAAAAAACAGCACTTTAGCATGTAATTCGAGGAAAGGCCCTTAGCGCGAAAGCGCGTCTGTGACGTTAGACGCACGGGCGTTTCCCACAACACGGGGGCATGTTAATTGTGCACATGAAAAAACTGTACGTCCGGGTGTCACTGCGTGTGATTGGAGGATAGGCCCTTAGCGTGTAGGCGCCTAGGTGACGTCGCACGTGTGGGCTGGCTTAAAAGGTTCGTGTAGGATGCCATTTTCTTGTATGTGCTTTTTGTGGAGAGCGAGCGGGTGATTCTTGTACTTCTTGTCGGTTCACACGTGATTACTTCACAGCGGTTCCAGTTCGTACTCCCTGTTTCCTCAGACTGCATTCTTTTCTTCTTGTGACGGGGTGTTGCCAACGCGCACCCGCGCTTCTTTTTAACATTCTTTTTCCAGGTAGACTGTGAGTCGCGCACGTATTTTCCAACTGTGGTTGCCCCTGTGTGTCGCGTACCCCTTCAGATGTCATTGTAGGCTGTGTGTAACACGTGTACGCTTATTTTTGTGTTTCTGGGTGCCACAGCGTAGTGCGGGTTCATTTTTCCACGCACATGGTCTACCAGGGGTTGCGTGCACGTTTACTTTTGTTTTTGGGGTGCCTGTGTGTTGCGTGACCCGTCATCTTCCCCCAGGGGTCACAGACAGCCTTGCTAGAGCACTAGGGTACGAATTCCATCTAGTACCCTACTCCTTTCACGCAAATTGCCCAGGACAATTGTTTACTGCAACTCCCATACGCACAACAACATCAGTGCCATGGTTGGGAGGCGACCAAGCAGTAAGGGAGGGATAGGTGGCCGACCTCCAAAAGGTGGCCGCGGATGTGCAGGGTGCCCCAAGAGGCCAGTGTGTGGAGGACCAATCGGGGCCACCTATGCCCCCCCAATGGTTGTGGGAAATGTAGCTGACACCATCCCAGCTCAGCCCTTGTTAAACCGGCCCATTTTGTCAACTGAACCGGCACATGATGACTCCCAGGCTGTCTTCCAGGTCACCAAGTCTAAGCCACGTGTGGCGGTGAAAGTTGCTGTCACCAGGCCACGTGGATCTGGGGCAGCAATGTCATCTGCTGCCCCAAGAAGCCAGGGTGAGGAGGCTGCAGGGGCAGCTGCAGCTCAATCCACCCCAGCTCCGAGTCTGCCAGCCGGGACAATGTCAGTACAAGTCCATCACACCGACGTTGGTCAGGCCAACATCACCCTGCAGCCAATGCCTGCACCGAGACCTTTGGTCATTGTGCCTTTGCAAACTTCCAGTACCCAGTCCACCTGCGCTTCTGCTCCTACCAACCAGAGCGGCGTAAGCCACTCAGGATCCGCACCACCTTCCAAGAAGAAGAAGGGTGCTCTTGCACTACAGGCTGGGACCCCAGACACGGCTACACAGTCCGGCACGTCAAGGAAGCCTAGCTTCAATGACGCCGAACTAGATGCACTTGTGGCCTACATGTTGGCACATTGCCGCAAAATGGTGGTGACTGCAGGGTGCAAGACTACGCCTGCTCAACGTAGGGCCCACTGGCAGACCATCGCGGACCACATTAGTACCCTTGGATTTGTGAGGCGCACAGCTGATGATTGCTACAAGCGGTGGAATGATCTGAAACGCAGAGCAAAGAACAAGCTGGCTTCCAATCATGCCTCTACTCTGGTGACTGGCAGTGGGTCTCCACCAGAGGACGACCAACTCACTGAACATGAGTCTGTCGCTGGAACCTTCGTCACAGAGGAACAGATCCGAGGCGTGGGAGACCTACCAGATTTTGAAGCATTGTCCCTTGACATGCTTCTGTCATAGATTACACCCCACAATGGCCCAGATGTATTACCTTGTTATGGGAATGATTTAAGCATTCAGGCTGATTGAGTAATGGCCTGCTCACAATCATTTTTGGGCCCTGTTTGTATGTAGAACATGACTGTCTTCTGTCATGTTGAAGTGACCAACCATTGATGTATCCATCTGCCTGCCATCACTGTATAATTGAACACTGGATGTGTTGCAGTGTGTGGCACATGCGTATTTTGTCACACTATTTTGCATGTTTATCTCATGTCCATCTGACATGGATGGGTGACAGTACTCATTCACTAACATATGGCTGTAGTTGTCAAATGTACCATGGCTATGCTACGTGACATCTGTGTGATGGCATGTGTCATGTCTGTGCATTGGACATGCCACTCACGGGCTAATGTGTGCTGCCAGTGCAATCCAGCATGCTGCACATGTGCTGCTTTTCCATCTTGGAGTCCTCAGGGTGTGCTTTTTGCCTCCCATTCCAACTCATTGACAGTGCCTGCATGCCAGAGTTATATTCATGTGTGACATGTGCAATTTATGTACTGGATCTCTGTCTCGTCAGGCGAATGTGTGTGCTATGGTGCTCATGCCTGTTTCCATTTGTTGTCTGTCATGTTTTTGCAGGTGATGAGGCACTTGATGCTGTTGAGGAGTAGGGGATGGTGCAGACCCAGGAGGAATCTAATCCACAACCGGGCACCAGTGGAGGACGTGGGGTAGTGGGTGAAAACCCATTCCTCCTGCAGACCATACTGTCCACGGGTGTCTCTGGGGACCCCTCCGCAGACCTCTATGATTCAGGTGCTGAATCGGACAGTGAGACATATGTGCCATCGCAGGTGATTGTTTCTGGCAGGGATGCTGTTCTGTCCAACCCACCTGCACCAGGGGTAGACCCCTCTATGGGGATGTCAGTGTTGGAAAGTCCGCCTGTGGTGGTTACGGATGCAGGGTCACACTCCATAGTGTTTGCTCCTGTTCCTGGGCCAGCTGATCAAAGGAGGAATGCAGTTCTGCAGCCTCAGGCAGTGCCATCACAGCAAAGTGCAGATCGCCTTGCCCCAAACAGGTGTGGTGGCCGTGCGGCACCAGGCAATACAGTGTGGGAGAACTCCATGTACAGTATTGCAGCACAACAGGGAGCATTGTGTGAACTGATGGCTCAGGCAATGGATAGGGTGGCCACTTTCATTCTTCCCCCTGAAAGGCAGATGGATCTCCAGCAGCAGGCAACAGACTCCATTTGCCACTCACACAGGGAGGACATGTTGGCGTCCAATAGGGACCGACGGGCTGGACTGGAGGCTCTGCACAAAGCCATTTCTGTAGAGTCACAGGCCCACAGGGAAACCCTGCGGTTAGAACACAGGTTCCTCAGAGATACTCTGTGTGAACTTGAGGCTTCCCGGAATTTTAGGTCAGAACAGCAGCTGGAGCAGCTCACACGTTCACTCTCAGCTGAGCTCCAGGCAACCCGTGAGGAGATCTGGGCATCACGCATGATGCATGCAGAAATGCAGGCAACCCGCGTGGTGCTGCATGGGGATCTCCGTACCATTATCCTGCAGAACCAAACCTTCCAGACCCGCATGCTTGCTGCCATGAAGGACAATTATGGAAGGCAGCCCACGCAAAGCCAGGGCTTTGCAAAGGGTGTGGCCAAGTGACAGTAATTTACACAGTGACATTGGGCTCCCATGAGTTGTGTGGGCAGTCTGTAGTCAAAACTGTGTGTACATCCCTAGTGGGGATTGTTGTTGGATTCTACAATGCATGGTGTATTAATATGTGCTTGTGCATTCATGTCTTTCTCCTTGTTTACATGTAGGTTCTTCATGTCTTCACAAGGCCGTCTCCTTTGCAGATGCAGTTCATGTTGTATGCAGTACACTGACACATTTGCCTGACAGCAACACTCTGCAGTTGGAAGGGGTCGATGTGCTGCCTTGGTCAGGTTGTGATACTTGCACTACTTTGATTTTTTCCTGTCTTGTATTGCCACGCTTCCTTCCTGTACTGATGTATTGTGTTGCTTGTAAGTATTTGTTCATGTGTGGTGTTTCTTATTGATTACTGAGAGCATATTGTCTGTGGACTGTTTACATTTGGAACATTGAACTTTTTGACGCGTGTCATGTGTTGTGCATTCATTTATGCATGCTGCCATAAAAAACTGGATGTCTTCCCGCTTTCTCCCCAACACTGACAAAACTGAAGTCGTCTTTTTCCCCTCCAACTCTCTTCCCCCTCCTTGCCCTCCCCCTTTCATTTTTTCCCTCCCACTAATCTCCCTATCTCTCTCCACGCCCGTAACTTAGGCGTCCACTTTGACTCCTCACTCTCTTTCTCCCACCATCTCTCTCTCTCACTTCTCGTGCCTGTCGCTACCACCTCTTCAATATTCGCAAAATCCGCCCTGCTCTCACCTTTGATGCTACTAAACCTCTAATCTCCTCCCTTATCTTCTCTCGCCTCTTCTTCTGCTCCTCCTTACTCTTTGGCCTACCTACTTCTCATCTTGATACTCTCAAATCCATCTATCACTCTGCTGTCCGTACCCTCTGTCTCCTTACCTCCCGCGACTATCTCAGCTTCCCTCTCCTCCTTTGGATGGCTTCCATTTCACTCAACTTAAATTTCACTCCCTCTGCCTTGTCTTCAAATCTCTCCATGGACTCGCTCCCCCCTACCTCTCCTCCCTCCTCTCTTTCTACACTCCCTCCCCCTCCCTTCGTTCAGCTGATCAGTTCCTTCTGACTGTTCCTCCGTCCCCTTGTGCCCCCTCCCGTTTCCGCTCCTAGCTCCATTGCACTGGAACTCACTACCACTCTCAATTCGTTCCACTCCTACTTTCTCCTCATTTTGCACCTCCCTTAAATCTCTCCTTCTCCACCCCCCACCTTGAAACACCCTCCCCTTCCTGTTCCCCCTCCTTTCTTTTTCCTTTCTCTTGATTCCCTCCTTCCACTCCCTACCACCCCTCTCTTACCCCCCCTCCTCCTGCTCCTCCCTCCTCTCCCCCATATTCCCACTGCTTTCTCTCCCTATTCCCTCCAGTCGTATTGCTCTTCTTAATGGTTTGTTATTTGATTGATTCATATTGTAATCTGCTTCTACCGTTATATTGTTATGTTATGTTATGTTCTTTGTATCAAGTTGTTCAATTGTGCAGCGCTTTGGCGTAAAGTGCTATATAAATTAATAAATACAAATACAAATACAAATTTACTTGCTTTCACATTGCATGCCATGCCATGGTGTGTTGGGTAGCTGAGATGGGGAGGGGTTGTGGACATGGCAGTAGTTTGATGTGGTATTTTGCAAGGGGGTAATCTTTCATGCTGCATGAATGTGTGTCTTTGTGTGACACAGCATTGGGTGTCTTTGAGTAGGTAGGGATGCACACAATGTAACACTTCCAGGTGAACAATCTCAGGCTGGTATGGTTGTGACAATTGACTGTCCCTTTTGCCATCATCATTGATTCTCAGCTGGTATGTGCCAGGGCTGTGTGCACTCCGCAGGGGTGTGATTTTAGGTGAAATAATTTGCCACAAGCTCGGTACAGGCTGCCTCACCACGTGCCCTTTCACCTCCCATGCGCAGCGGCCGTGCATGTGGTTGGGGATGTGAGAGCACCACCATGTCCACCAGCACAGCCCGGCGTGTTGCTTTATATGAAAAGAGGAATTATTAATAACCTACATACAGTGATGCAACAAAATAAAACATTTTTAGTTATAAAAACCTATTAAAGTGACAGAAAAAAAACGTTGTCAAAGGGGTGTTGTGGATAAGATGCATCCCACCCTTGGGACACCTCTGCTCCAGTAGTTTGCCAGTGGTGTCCCACCTTACTGCCCCTTCTATTCATGCACTTCTCTCACTGCACAATGCATATGTGCATTTAAAGGAGTAATGTGTACATTTCTTTGTATAAGTAAGGGAACTGAAGGTGAAAAAGGTTTGTACATTGTTAAGTGGCAGTTGTTGTGTGGAAGCTTAGTATGGTCATAGGGTTATATGTAAAGTTTTTGGAAGTGATTGGTGGATGGGCGTGAGATTGTTTAAAAACAGGCATTGAGGCAGTGTTGCAAATATAAAATAACAATGGTAGAAGAGCTGCCCTGTGCGATGGTGTGGGTGTGCAATATGGGTCTTTTAACGATCCATGGCCTGGAAAGAGGACTGTGAAGACCGTGGATAGTTATAAAAGTTCATCGATAGTTATAAAAGTCCATCGATTATGGTCCTTATTGTATGCTAGAGAAAAGTATTTGTGACAGAAAATTGTTTCTGTCCTTTTATATTTTTTAATAGTATACAATTGTCCATGAGCAACCTGGGTGGGGGAGCCAGTCAATCATACTGCTGGTACAAGCCCGTGTTCCAAGCCACTTGATGGCCGGCTCTCCCCGCCTATTTATAAACAAAAAAATGATCAAGACCAATTTGTACAGAGCAGCACAAAACACACTCCTGAATTAGTGTTTGAAAATCATTGAGTGTAAAAATTTCAATTTATAATGTTTGTTCATTTATTAAATTCAATTCAAATGCAAAAGTTGACACTTTACAACACCATATAAAATATTGACAAAACATATCTGTATAAAAACTATCATCTTAGTTCATTCAACTCGATCCATGCATGCCACTCATCCATACAAATTTAGTTCAGCTAGATCCTTATCACTACACAGAAATAATCACGTACATTTAACAATATTTGATAAATAGTGAATTTTATTGTCTGTTGACACGCGTTTCAAGCGGGACTCGTTGGCTTGATATTCATGCCAAATCATGCTCCCGCCATCATCAGGACAAGGAATGCTTTCTAAATGGACTGCCATCATTTCTACCCTTCGGTGTTCACAAAGTGTCTACAACAAAAATACATTAGAACCTATTAGAAATTCCTGTCTGCACAACAGTGTTTGAGAATGACTTAATCATATAATTTCAAATTACAAGTCAAATTATTATGGAACAAAGGTGCATACCTTATGTTGCATGTGTGCACTTGGTTCTATTTATCACAGCCTGTCTTTACTTGTGTAGGCTGTTTGTTGTCTTAGTGTATCTATAGACAAAAGATACAGGGGGAGTGAGATGTTCAACCCTATGAAAAAACAATGAGTTTGCATCAACCATACCTTATAGGTAAGACAAAACGTTCTCACCCGTCTTGTATTACTTGATTCCGCTATGTAGGAAAGACATGTCATCAAAGTAAGACAGACTCAGGTGATCACAGTTCAAGGGTGTTTATTAAACTGTAACATGGGTAAAATAAACACCTACTCTAAACCTAAATCTAAGATTGGAGCAAGCTACGACCATGAAATAATAATAATACAGTCCTAGAGGAGTTTAGTCAAATAAAAAGGGCCTACACTAAAACATTATTATTGCCAATCCTTACAGCTATGCTACAAAAGAGTGTGGGATACTGTTCATAAGAAAAGAAGAGGTGTTCACAAAATGTTAAGTCAGAATGTTATGGCCGGCGTCTCCCTTCACCAGGTTTTTGAGCATGGTACAAGACGGGACTCTAGCGCACAGCACAGTCCTGGGCTTGTCTGGCACGAGCTTACGATTCCTTTTCTCTATATAAGGGCCCTATGTGCCCAAGTCTCTTCTCATGAAAGATCTCTTGCTTCAGAGGGCATGATATTTCAAAACAACAAAACAAAAGTTCCTTCTGTTAACATTTACGTCAGGTGATTGATTACCTTTCACCCTTGAATCCCCCTCAGCCGGGCTCCGATCCTTCTCTCCAACATCAGCCTCCCTCAGTCGGGCACAGACCAACCACTCACTGTGGACATCCCTCAGTCAGGTTCATACTTGTCATCACAATGTTGTTCACTTAGATTCTTCACAATTTTACTCTGAACATCCCTCTGTAGGGGTTACTATTGCCTTTCAATCTCCTCCTTATGTGTAATATTCACAAGTCATAATGTCTTTTTAAACATTCCCCCCGGTTTATTGAGGTCCCCCTCAATCGGGTTCAGACCTTCCAAAGCACTTGCCAATCTGTAAAGAGAGTCTCACCCGGCCGCAAATGCCTGTTTCACAATGTCAAAACTTCTGCAATGGGTCCAGGACCTTCGATTGTACAAGGGATTTGGCTCAACCCTTGTATGACACGTTACCACTTAATACCGCCATTCCCTATGACTTCTTGGTACATGTAGTTCTCTTTCTTCCCAATGTTCAATACAGTCTCTTTGTTCATAAGAGGGGTAACCGCTAGAAACCTTCGACTGAGCGCCCACGTGGCCCCGGACCACTCTATGTCTGGTACCAAGTTTGTTCACAAAAGACCTCCTGTATAATTATCTTCTTAATGTTGCCACTGCAACCTTGAGCCTAACACAGTCTGTTTGACTATCAGGTTCTTCTCACTCACCAGCTGTGTTGGACTTGTTGGTGGTTTCTTTGCCGCTGGAGTCAAGGATGGTACTACAATGGCAACTGCGTCTCCCCACCCTGGCTATCAGTGTGGGAGGGTTTCATGCACCTCTAATATCCGTCACACCATTTGCCAGCTGCGATTCCCAGTCTTATGTTTCTGTCATCGGAGGCTTCGCAGGTCTGGGTTGAAAAGGGCAAGGGCAAGTCCCTCCTTGACGTCCTTTCAGGTCTCACCGCCTTTCTCCTCCAATTGAACTGCCATCCTAGAAAGGCTGCTTCCTTGTGCAATTCAGCCTTGCTTGGAGTGTTCTCTTGTGCTCCTTTTGTGCCTTTTATCCCAATGACGAAGGAAAAGGGTAGTCAGGTGTGTGCAGTTGTCGGCAATTGCCTGACGCTTGTAATGGGAGATGTCAGATAAATGGCTCGGGTATTAGTCCATTGTCATTCACGCTGTGAGAAAGTGTTAGTGTTGGAAAAGGGGGGTGGGTGCTAGAGTTTCTACGTATCCTACTAGGCCGGATGGGGAAATGTTGTCACAAAGAAGGGGATACCATGTCTCAACCTTCGGTGTCCCACTTCCACTCCCCGAGGACTCCAGGTGATCATCCCGCACTGGTCCACCCCCAGGAACTGGATCCAATAGCGATGGCCATGTCCTGGCCCCCTAGATGACAGATCCCCATGCACTAGTAAGTGAGACACCTTCAGGTTTCTCACAGCTATGAATTAGTGTTCTTCAGAGATTCCAAGGATTCACCAAGAGGGTCTGACCAATACATTCTCAGCTATTGACTGTAGAGTGGACAAACCAATACTTGTATAGTTTATCAGTGGCTAACTATGGGGTTTGTGGAAAACAGCACCTGAAACAAAACTTACTCACTTAAGATGTTTAATTATCTATATTGGTGTATTTCTTAATACGCCGTATGAGACCCTGCTAATTTCCTTCCACCCAGGTGCTCTTGCTCTATGTACCTGAAAGTTAAGGAAGCAATCTTTTATTAGAACTCCCCTGCTTGTCAGTTATCCTTTATCAATACTAAATAAAAGTCTGGGACTTTCACTCTATGGATGGTGCCCGTGTGGCATATACACAAAAAACCAGTCCAAATGTGCTATGATATTTAGGGCATCTCTAATGCATACATATCTGTATATGGACAGCCTTTGTTCATGAGTCACTGTTGGCAGTTCATGATTATTATACACTAGTGACTCATGTATGTTGCTGATAGATTGTCACTCTGCAAAGAGCCATTTTCTTTATTAAACAGTTTTTTTTTTTTACCCGAGTTGTTATTAATTTCCCTAATAAGACCCTGTCTAATTTCTATATCTCTGACATGCAGTCCCTGCTAAAAATTCTTCGGACACTTACCATGCCGGCTGTTTCTTTGTCCGTGCATTCGCCTGCATCTACTCGGGAACAATTAGTGTGCCACAGTCCCTTCCTTACCCATATTAATAGTAGGAAAAGAAAGCGGACTGAAAGACGCTCTACGTGTACGGCGCACCAAGTGTGCACTCATCATCTAGGATGGTTCAAGCTTATCTGATAAAAATACTTTGTTGGAGCATATATATTTAACATTTATTCCTTGATTATAATTCTTCAGATGTATACCGTGCAGGATGTGTTTTTGTTTGTGCGGTGCCTGCGTCTACTTGGACAGCATCAGTGTAGTGACGTCCCTTCTTCACCCACTTAAATCATGGAAGTAGAAAGCGGACTGATAGTTGTTACCTCTTCTGTGGCGCGGCTATTATGCACTCATTATGTAAAAAAGTGTAAAGCTTATCTAATTAGCCAACTATTTTAGGAGATAGCAATGCCCCACTTCTGTTCGAAAAATGCTCCCTCTTGTGTTGCAGGTAGGCGAATATATGGATATCTGTATTGTGCAAGATAATTCTGTATCAGATTGCTTTGCTTGGGCTGATAAATTGGGCTGCTAGACCATTATCACGGTTCCAGTGCCAGTAAATGCTAATGGAAATGTTGGAGAATCATATTGAGTCTATCTACTTTAATGAGAAATGTAAAGTAGATGAAGTCTATACGATTATTTTTTTAGTTCTATTTTTTAACTGTGACAGGTGGTTCCTTTCAGAAGAGGTCATTAAGTAAGGTGGGGACAGAAATGAGGGAGGAGGCACCAACTACTAATATGGAGGGGCAAGTAGACAGGGGAAGATGTTGCTTGTGTGTTACATCTAAGGTATGGGGCAGTGTTTCTCATGCTCCTTGATTACAGCTTCAAAAGCACATCGAAATTGCCCCCCCTTGCAGAGGGGTGTGCTGGAGTATGTAGAGAGTACTGTTTTCTTCGAAAGATATGGATCAACAGCCTCTTTTATCGCTTGCAAGGTAGCCAGGGGATTTTGTTTCCCACAGAGGTAAGCTGTGTGGTTACAGTATTGGTTGTGGAAGATGATGTGGAGGAAGACAGCCTACTACTTGCTAAGAAAGCAACAGCCTTTCTGAGAGCATTGCATTGGTTGGATTTGGTGTGGCGTGCATGGATGTGGTCCCATAGGGGTACGGTCCAGGTAGGCTGTGACTGAGTACAACATTGCACTCATTGCATTTTACTTTGGTTGCTTTAGCCTTTGGTACATTCCCAACAGTAGTAAAGAGCTGCCACAGCCATGATTATCTCTGGGTGCTAGAGGTAGGCACTCCCTGTATCTCATCGTCTTGGTCCTCTTCATTATCTTTAGAAGTACTGTGCTTTTTTTGTTGTGTAAGTCCTCCAGCTGGTGGTGGTGGTGGCGGCTCTTGGGGAGGAGGGATGGTAATAGCTGATGCCATTTTTAAGATGGATAGCAGTTTTGCTAATATTCTTCCAAGTATGTGCTCTGTGCTAGATTGTTAATGGATAATGAGTAAAAATAGGTGTAGGAATAGGTGTAGGAGCTGTGCAAGGGTAAGGTTTGAGCTTGAAAGTTCCTAGTTCAGCTGGAAAATGCAGTTCCAAACTGTTCGCGAAGCACTGACCTGTTCGCGAAGTGCAGAAGCATTTGCGGACACGTCATCAGCCGCGCACGAGTGCGTGGTCACGTGACACTGTCCGAAAAGTCTGTCATGATGTCGGGCATTCGCCGACATTGACGAACAGAGACAAAGTTGCAAAATGTGTATAGAAGTGATAATAATGGTGCTAGAAGATGGGGAATGGCAGATATTTAAGGTGAAACTTTGTAAATTGGAAAAAAATGTTGCTATATTGGGTAAGTATGATATTAGTAAGTTGTAGGAAATGAAGGGTGCACTGGTAAAAACCTATGAAATTCACAGAAAAAACTATGTTAAAGGGACATTATGGATAAGTTGCCATCCAAAGGGTGGTCTTTTGTCCCCACTGCATCAGTGATGTCATCAATGGCATTTGTGATGTCATGTTTCATGTCCTGAGTGTTAGCCTCAGCAGTGCATGGTGGTGGCACGAGCTATGGTTGCTTAGCTTACCATAACTCACACATTTCTGAGGTTTTCAGTTTTACTTGAACCATAACGCTGGAGGGTGCAGCCCCTTCCTCGTTTTAAAACTAACCAGCATTGGTTCGGTTACTGCATGGAGTCCAGAATGCCTATTTGCAGTGTATGGGCTACAGATAACCGTGGCTATGTGTAGATTTAAAGGCCCAAATAAAACATGCTTTTTTGCCTGAATAAGTCCCCCCTCATCTCTGCCAGCTCCCACCACTAATCTGATTGCCTCTTCACCATCCCTGCCCTCTCCCATTCTACCCACAACACACAGTGTTTCTGTGGTACAGTTTGCTTTGAGATGTCAGCTATTTGCGGCTACACCCCAGGTTATAGCCGAGGTTATGGGAAAAATGTTTGAGCCGGAAGCAAATGTGAGTGGGCACCACAAGGGTAATAAACTGTTTGGTATCCTTAAAGGTCTCTGATGAGATGAGTCTTTTTTAGAAGTTTGATCCTATGTACAGGAGCTGGCTGAAAAAGGCCTGGAGACACCCAAGCCCAAAAACAGTAGAAGCAAAAGATTAGGTAAAATACCCAATCATACAGCCGCTCTCTGGAATCCCAAACCGGGTTTTATGTTAGTTGCAATTTACTGTTTGCAATTTGTGTGAACAATACAGCTGATTCATGGAAAAATTCAAAAATTCAAAGTTGTAATAGTTTTTCAATGTTGATTTTATCCATCAAACCAAAGTTATTTTATGAAAAAAGTAACAAGTATCTAACTATCTAACTTGGAGAAAGGGGGGCACACCCTTTTCTGACAAGTACTAAAAAAAGTACTGAATGGAATAACTCCAAACCATAAAAGAATCGAAACTCAACGCTTCGTCCCCGAGATGTTTTCTGACCTGATCCAAATCTGTCCAGCTGTTTTGGCGGTGAAGTCCGGCAAAAATTGACTGCATTTTTTTCAGTCTGGGGGGTGGCTGTGAAGGAGTGGGTCCATAACAAACTTTATGTTTTCAAAATTTCAGCAGAATCCGCGGCACTAGTCAAAGTTATTAGTAATTCATTTTATCGATTTCCAATGTAACTCTGTTTTACCTTAACGCTAGGGCAGCAAATGCCTCCCTATAATACAACTTTTCTGTGAAGTAATGAATGGTAGGTTTCATTCGTATGATTACATCTGTGGACTTGCTCCCATATTCTGATGGAAATAATTCAGGGAACCCATATTAACTTCATTTGAGTATGATTTAGCAATCATTCCCATGACGTACTTAGGAACAAAAAATTACAAACATTGTTTTCATTAGTTGTGTGCATGACAATACAAAATGTACTTATCAGTAGAGGAGGAGGAAATGTATCACCAGGATAGATCACATCACATTGCACACTGGTGTGTTGTGTCCATGGAGGAATGTTGCACTACGCCTGATGTACATGGAAAGATGAGGTATACATTTATCACTGCATTGATATGTGTAAAGCAGATTTGTCATGTGTTCCTCATTGCACACAGTTGTGAATCATGGGGCAGAGACTTTAAGGGGAGTAAACCTCCAGCAATACGTGCGCTTTCACAAAGGAACTTAATATTGTGGGATGTTCTGACCACTAGGCTCTGCCCTGCAACATCACTGTGTGCTGTTTTGAATCAGAAACAACAGAATGGCCGCCAAAAAGCTCTATGTGCTAAAAGATCTCTGAGAAGTGCGCAGGGAAACCTGAAAAATAGGCTGCCAATCCATTTTGCCAATGTCAGTGGTAAAACAGGAGACCACAATGCCAAAACCTGTCATTGGGCTGCCCACAGAGTGAAATGGAATTACCTGAAATGGCACGGTTGCATTGCCAGAAAAACCCAGAAGTGCTTTAAAATCTGTTTTTTCTTGGCTGTTGAAAGTGCAAAATCATGGTTCCCAAACATCAGAAAAAGATCCAACATACTTGTTGGGTGTTAAACATCACTTTATCTAAAGAATCCACCTAAGCACAATGTCAGGAGAAGCACATTTCATCACAAAAATATACACATTCAAAAAGGTGCTTGTATGCAAAAATAGGTCAGAATATGGGCGCAGTACGGCCGCCTGCCTGTGTCAAAGCTATCAATTACTTGTACTGGCAGTTTAAAACTTGTGTTTTAAAAGCAAATTGTGGAAAAGCAGAGACTTGCCATCAAAATCAATATAGGTTGCTACAATTCAATTTCTATGTTTTAAAAAGACTGGAATGAAGAGATCTGTGGGTATATTTGTTGAAAATGTAAAGTTTATTTTAGAAAAGACAATTTTAAACAGTGTTTTAAAAGTGAACTAATAATAATAATAATAATAATAATAATAAAAATAATAATAATTTGGCACTTATATGGCGCTACGAACCCTCAGGTATCTGAGCGCTGCTTATTATTATCCTCCGTGTGTGGTGCTCATTTATCGACCTCAAAAGGATGAAAGGCTGAGTTTGGCCCTGCCGGGATTCGAACCTGCGTTAGCAAGCTCTGTACGGGTGTCAAAGCGAGCGCTCTACTCTGTGGCTGTTAGCCACAGTACTTCAAAGGCATCTTCCCCCTGCTCTCTGCTCAGGAACTGTCATTGAGGTGTTAATGGAGGTGGGAGGAGATTTTGGCCTGTTGCTCTGGGAGAGAAATATAAGACTTCCTGGACTGAAAGGAAATGCAAATTCGGGTGTCAACAGAAACCAACTGCTAGCAGAAAGAAAGCCTGGGAGTGATCTGGGCCCAGCCAAACCATGGAGGCGGGGCCTAGCAGATTTGTGTATCTTAGATAACAAGAAAATATATTTTTGGAAAAAGACTCATAGAGAACTGTGCAAAACTGGTTAAAATCTGTAATGTATAGGTTGTTAATATGAAAATGCTGCTCACAGTTTGAGACTACTCTAAACTTTGTGCGATGTTCAGAGACAGGACTATCGAAATGTTGATGTTGTAGCAATTGTGATAATGCTAGAAATATGAAACTTCACAGGATTATGCCCAGATGTCATGCGCATGTATGGAGAAAAATGTGGACAGATCTGACACTGGGTACCCCACCAAAAGCGTGAAAAACTGTTCATTTTGAACTGAAGCTCGCACTAAAATGAGACTCAGACGGATATGTTCTCTACTAAATTTGTGATGTGAATATGTATTATTAGCAACTTGGTGATATTGTAAATATGATTTACGTGAAAAATAGATATACTGTACTGAAACAAAGGCGAAGTACTCCTTGGATTGTAAATTGCAGCATCACTATGACACTAGATTTCCTTCTCAAATCAGGAGAGGGGAATACTCTGACCAATCGGATTCCTAGAGGGTGGGCTTAGTATAATCAGCCAACCCACCCCTTTGGGAAATACATAAATAGGGATTGTTTAGGACCTAGAGACACACAGATTCACCCATCAACTGATTTACTGGTGAAGCACTCTGCAGGAGGAACCCAGATCCAAGACTCCAGAACTCTGGAAGCAGAAGGCCAAATTCCAAAGCTGAACCCTTCTCAGCTGGCCTTTAAAATCTTGCAACCTGATTTTAACCCCAGACTTCCAGGGGGCACACAAAAAAATGAACAGCCTTGCTGTGCTGTTTCTGCTTCTTGCCAAGAACTCTTGCCAGAACCCAGAGATCCAAACCAGTAGAGCAGAGCTGTAACCGGATAGCTGTAACCCAGAACCAACCCGTCAGATCCAGTTCAGAGGCCTTGCAGAGACCCAGTGCAGTGCTGAGTGCAGAACCGGGTGCCTGAATCCTGTCTGGTGGGCTAGCAGAATTCCAGTTCAAAACTTTTGACCAGATCTTTGACGGGCCTATTCCAAACCATAGTTGTGAGTATCTAGCATAGAATTGTCCATAGCCAATCTCTTAGATTTAAGTAATCCAATCCAAAACCATTCTAGCGTATCCATAACTGCATTGTAGAATCTCTTTTGTCTTTTCTGAATCTTTCCCTCATCCATATAGTCCTTTGTTAATTGTAGTGATGAATTCATCTTTGCGCTAATACATATGCTGAAGAAAGACAAGTGTCTTGGCGGGCAAAAGTCAGAGCAGAGGCGCCGCTGTTCCGGTGGCTGTCCCGTTGGGTATCTTGCATCTTCATAGCCTCCTTACGTGTAAAGAAAATCTGTTTGCAGATTCAAAAGCGCATCTTACATTTGAAAATCTTGACTCTTTTTGAGAAAAATCGACCTTTACTAAAACCTTCATAACTTCTGAACCGTATCGTTTTGCCGCAATCGCGTTTCTCGCCCGCTAAAAAAGTTTGCCGCGGATTTGCATTTGGCTCAATTTCAACACGTGTAAAATAGCTATTCTTTGCATCCGACCTCAGAATTCAATTTCAAATCTGCTAGTTATTCAATCATCATTGCTAGTGTTTACCTGAAACTATCCAAAGCGGCTCCCACTAGTTTTGAATCCCATTTAGAGAATTAAAGTCATTTTTCTGTGTTTTCCCTTTGATTCAAAGCCACATTTAAAAGCATTTGACCTGTTTTGAAATCATTCCTGTTTCTCTCTGCTTGCTGGGGGGAATTGGGATTGAAACTGCATTTGTTGAGTATGTATATTCCTGAAACCTGTTTTCTCTCTTTCCATCTCTACATTGCATTTTAGGTGGGATTGAGTAGTATCATGGGGAAAGAGTGATTACATTGCATTTGATTGAGCACACAAAAGTATTATTTCTGTGCTGCATTAATTTCCTATCATTGCATCTGACTGAACCCACACAAAGTTTTATTCTATGCTACATTATTCTTCTCATCCATACTCCTACTGATTAAAGAGATTGTTGATTGTAATATCACCCATTGGTGATCATTGTATAAATATTAATAGTGCGATATCTAGATATTGTTCAAATTCATAAAAGTGTGATATATATATTGTTCAAATTCCTAAAATAAATCTTTTAACTTTGCAAAACAACCTTCTTCTTGGTTCAGTGAGACCGGGGGGATTCAAAGAGAGGGGCGTGATATAAGGGTACATCATTGAGAAATAAAAGAACTTCTAGACAAAAATATATAACTAAGGGTTTCAATTGTGCATCCCTCGCTAGGCATTGATTTAGGTGTAGTGCTGGGTTGAAACCACTTAAAGTATCTGTCACAATTAAACAAAAGCTACAATTGAACACACAGCTGTGGGATGTGGCTAGTTGTCTCAGTGGACCACTGCCACATCCATGACTCTGTGAACATACCACACAGTTGTTGAAGCCACTCATTCAAGGACCACTTGCACCAGTCGATAACGATTGAAAGCTTTGTGGCCATATGAGAGGTCTCAAACCATTGAAGAACCATTGCATTCCGTCGAGAGCTAACCATTGAATGCTTTGTGGCCAGATGAGAGGTTACAAACAGTTGAAGAATTTTGTTGAGAGCTAACCATTGAATACATTTTGGAGGGATGGATGGGCACAAGCCGTTGAAGAATTCTGTTGAGACAGTCATAAGATAGGGAGTGCTGTCTAACCCATCCCATGCCCCTTTCTACTCACAAGATCCTACAATGTGAACAATGCATTCTACAACATTTATTTTGGGTTGCTGTGTTTCTTTGGTACACTTTGGACCAGATTTACAAACATGTTTTTAATGGGACTTTCCTATGTTACATTTTTTTTATAATTCAGGCCCTTTAGGTCTGATGCAGAAGACGTTTTTCAATTGGTAAATCCCATTGAAAATTCTGGTTAAGCATTTATTCACAAAATAAGTGCATTTCATGTTTGTGACCTCAGAACACATTTACATCCCTGGACTGTGGTCTAGGGGCTTGATTGCTGAAGTTGTACTATGGAGAACTGAATTGTGTTCATGAATTCTTCTCTTTAAAAAGTTTGCATTTTTTTGTGTTCATTTGTATTTATTGAACACTTTCTCCAAAGCGTTGAACTTGATAAAAGACAGCAGGTACAATAATGGGGTAACTACTCAAATTAATCAAAGCAGAAAAGACGACAGTGGAATAATGAATGAGAAAGAGTCAAGAGAAGAAAGAAGGCGTGATTTAAAATGGATTCGGAAATTATGAAGACAAGATGATGAACGAATTGAGAGAGTCCGGGCGTTCCAATGTTTTGGAGTGATTGCGAGAGAAAGAGCGAAAATGGGGGTCTGGAAGCAGTAATTTGGAAGTGACTGTGGGTGCAGAGAGAACAAGAGTGGAAGTAGAGTGAATTAAGGGGGGAGTGATAGAGTGTGCGTAAGACGCATTTACAGACAATAATAAGACAATGAACATGATTACGAGTGTCGAAGGATGGAAGAGAGAAGGGTAGTAGGGAGGGAGTGTGATAACATATTCTGATTCTTCACCGATTTCTTTACCTACCTGTACCCCAAATTCTCAATTTACTGTATACATTCCCAAATGGGGGTGGGTGCGTTTTATTCATCCGCATTTAAATCAGTCCGGCTTTTGGGTAAAATAAGCCTAGTTCTAGTTCGTGATTTACAAATCACCCTCTTTCTGGCAAACTTTAATTCTGAGGCTGAATTGACTAAAAAAGCTGTTTTTTTTCTCAAACGAAATATACCAGAAAAAAAAAACACGATATGCATATTCGGATGGAACACCTATTTTTCAAATTTTAAACGTTATTAGCAAGTTGCCATGGCAAGTGCAAATAATACTAATTCCATACAGCCATCATCACAAGTACATGTCCTACCCAGTCTCGTTTCTGTTTAGTAAATGTAAACACCAATGTATCGTAAGAGTAATTTTAACAGAATGTTTATTTGGATGTTTGTGTACACTACTTGCATCTGTGTTTAAAACCTTGTTTCCAGTTCACACCTATTTACAGAAATATATGCTTTATTCACAAACAATAAACGTTAATTTAAGGTCCCTGTGTAAATATACATTTGAAGTACAAACCGCTGCTCAAGAATATTTTAAATTATATATTTGTAAACTACCTGGAAGACTACAGATGCAAGATTTCAAGTTCCACTTACTACATAAATTCATTAAGTGTGTGCTTGCGGCTGCGTTTGAGCAGACCAGCTATATCACTGAAAGCTGGCGTTCTGGACCATGCTGCTGTAAATATTTAATATCTTTTATTTTTTAAAGTGGAATAACCTGATTTATCTTTTTCTCAAAACACCTTTGTTTTTTTCCCTTGTTAACCAATTACTTTTTGAAACAAAAGATGTACGATTTGCATTTTGTTTTTAAGGCTTTGTATATCTATTTATAGACTAAATTGATCAAAATCTCCTGCAGCTGTTCAGACAAGAATGCTACAGGGACATTCTGTGCGACAATGCTGAATTGTGTCGAAGGGTGTGAAAAAACACAAACAATCACACATGTTCAGTTCGTTTTAAGCACACGGTTAAAATAGTTAAACAAAAGGTTTTCAAAAAATCTGCATTTGTATATGTTGCTTCTTATTAGGTTACACATAAACCATACAAATACAATTAGCACAATAAACAATGCAGACACAATTACAATAGATAAAGTCACAAGTTACAATATTTGAAAACTAAAGTCCTCTCAGCACATGGCACAGTTATTGTAATACCATGAAACCTCATTGAGCATCTCATTTGCATCAACTCATCCCTGTTGTAAAGTACCTGTTTTCCGACATGTTCTGTAGACAGACATAGCACTCATCAATTGTTGAAAATCAATGATCCTGTAGGTTGATGTTCTGATTACCTTATCGCTTGATGTGCTTTGTACCCTGAAGTAAATTGCACTGAGAATGGGTGCGTGTGGCTGGCTGATTTCCCGGAGCAGACGTTGGGGGGAGGCAAGAGTTGGTGTGCTGCTGCATACTGGGACCCTATGTCCTCTCTCCCCACCTGTCGCCGCACCCGGGCATGGTGCAGTTGGTTGTGGTACATTGTTGTGCATATATCTCAGAAACCGTGCATCCTAGTGTCTTGAAACGTGTTTTGTTCCTCGTCTTGGGACTGGCCCTTATAAGACCACATTGAAGTTTTGCTGATTTCAGGCAACCGTCTCATGTGTTAAAGTACTGAAATCAAGGGAAACGGGTGGGGTGTCCAAATGTTGGGTTGCCAGTTTTGTCCGCAGGGTCCTAACAGGTAAATGTGCAACATATGGAGCTGATTGGTGAAACATTGTGGAATTGTATAAGGAACAATGCTTTGCCACAAACCCACCATCCACAAATGTTCACTTTTATAAATATAGGTTATTGGCTGTAAAATTTCTGGACTGTTCCAATGTATTGCAAGCTTCAACCTACAAAATCAAACCTAACCTGACTTGCAATTTCTACTCAGTCATGTCTTGTGTAAACTGCTGCCTCTGAGGCTTTTTAAAGATAATCCCTGGCTTGTTTGTGAACTAGCAATGCCTTTATTAATCCTAAAACCCATAGCATGACTTCCATGTGCCCCTGGACAAATATGTTCATGCTTCATAATCCTTCCTGCAATATACTTCCAAAGAGATCCCCCTAATCGAATGGACATATAAGTTACTGTTCCCAAGCCCATTCCCCAGAACCATTTGGGGATCTTTTGGAGCAGCCTCATTCCATAACCAACACTATCAAGCTAGCAGAAGAGCCTTTTTAATATAATCAACGTGATAACCTAAGCCTTAACACATGTCTCTTTAGCCTCAAGCAATCAACCTTGGGGTTCTCCTCTGCTGCAACAGCAGCCATTCTCATCCTCTTGCATATCATACAATCCATACCCATCTGACCTTTCACTCAACCAAAATACTCAACACTAGCCGGGTCTTCCAAAGGTAGAATTACAGCTCCAGCCTACTCATTGGACTACTCCTTTACTCCTTCCCTCCTCTCAACAAGGTGGTTTTCTACCCAAACTCTCTACAAGCTCCCATCTCTTTCATCCACCTCCACACCCAGCGTCCACGCAGAATATCTATCCATGCAAAATCACTTCTTCAATATAATCCTTCTTATATTTAAATATACATTCATTGGTTAGCCCACCTGCCTCCTATCTGGCCAAAGCACACCAATTTGCCTTCTACATACCACGGCTCTCCTTAACAAAATTACCTTTTGGTGTCTTCTGCTTTCACTCCTTCACCCCCCTGGTTCACAATCACTGGAACCCTGCTGCCTTAAATATGCTGTAAATTCAAGATCACTCCTAGTAACACCCTTCTCTTCCAGGAGAGAGCCCCAGAATCTTAGAGTAGTACTTATTTCATTTAGTGCAATGTTTAGACAACACAGTTGCCTTGCAAATTATAAACCTAATTTACACATTCAAAAACAAAAATAAAAATAACATTGTAAACATTTACAAAGAGGTTATACAACATTATAATATTAAAACCCTAGATTGCACAAATGATCTACACTATGCCATGCTAGAAAAACTGACCAATTTACATTCATACATTGAGTGTATTGAGCAGTTATCATCACTGTTTATATTCTAACTGTGGTTTGATCTTGGATTGCAAGTCTGTAAACATCTGCACATTGTGTAATTAAAGTTTGTATATTTAAACTCTGTCTTTTGCTGCAATCATTTACTGTTTCCAGTACCTTCCTGAACTCCAGCCATTTTAATCTATTAGTACCCGGCGAGAGTCATCCAGAATGTAAAACACATTCTGACTGGCCAAGGCGGGGGGTGTGGCAGCCCCTCAGCCAATGAGGAGGCTCGAAGCAGGGCCATCCCCGCTCTGAGCCTCCACACGGCTGGAGGCTGCTATTGTCCCCTGCCGGGGATTCAGGTACGTTTTCTTTTTTTTTTTTGTGCTGCCACCCCCTCCACCCGACCGCCCTCTCCGCCCACCCAACCCCACTTACCTTCTTGTCTGTCGTTTTTCAGGAGCGAACGTGCTGGGAACACTGTTCCCAGCACGTCCGCTCCCGATGGCTGCCATGGAAAGGAAAAACGGACTCCGTTTTCCCTTACCTGGTGGCCATTTTCTTTGTTTTTTTTTTTCTGTTCCGCAACACTGCAACACTGTTGTTTTAAAATGCTGCAGGTGCATACCCCTCTTTTAGATATGACAGATCATTAGGGCTCAACGTGTTGCATTCAGTAGGAGGGCTCAGAAGGACAGGCCCAATCCATGCATTCCTTTACATAAACCTGTTCTGGGCAGGTTCATGGTTCAGGACCATGGCCCAGTACCACCATTGGCACCCTTATCCAGGGTTGCGATGCGTGAACCTGCACATTGCATGACGATGGCAAAGTATGTTGATGAGTATTTCCACTGTTCCTGGGATCTCTGCATTGCAGCATGCATGAGGTTGAAAGGGAATTTGTTTTAGCATTGCTAAACCATTTTGTCTCTGTAAGGTGGACAGATGGAGACTAGTGTAGAACACTGTTAATGCTATCAGGAAGAAAGACCAGGAAGTCGTTAACGCCATCAAAGAGATAGGGATGGTAAGGAGAGATGGGACATTTAATTACTGGCTTGAGAGAAAAGACGTGTGTGGATGGGTTTAGCAGCAAAAACTGCAAAAGGCACATGTTGCCTCTGCCCATCAGACATTTTATGGTGAGTCAATCCCTGTGACTCACGTGTGGCACCCCAGTATAACCAGCTGAATGGGTGTACACCAGTCACCTCACCATTTGATTTCTCACCTTCCTGCGAAGTTGATGAATGCCCTGGGAAGAAGGAAGAAGATATTTTACAGCACATGCAAAGTGTCAGCTACGGGTCACAGGGCCTGACAGTAAATAACATCGATCATCTGCAGCATTGCAATGCAAAGAGCCTGGGTGATTTACAACCCTTAGACATGCTGGTATTAGTCCAGAATGCCTCCCACAAAAGACACATGGCAACTGCCATTCTCCATAAAAATGCACATGATAATATGCAATGAAGTCCGCTTCCTAAGTCTGCTATTACGCTGCAGGAGCCTAGTCAAATTCGTGTAGAGTTGGAGGTCTTTTCCAAACTCCACCTTCTTTACCCATAATGCCTATATCAAGGCGGAACCCGCGCTTCACGAGCACGCGCTTCACAAAGTCTGCTTCCTAAGTCTGCTGTTACGCTGCAGGAGCCTTGTCGCAATTCGTGTGAAGTTGGTATGCTGCCGGGCTTTTGACTCCAGCGTCATTTCCAATGCTAAATTACAGACTTATTGTGGACTTACACTTGGATTTGGAGTGCCTAACATTCTTCATTTGTTTGTTTCAGGAGTTATTTGCAAAACTCCACCTTCCTTTCCCATAATATCTATATCAAGGCGGAACCCGCGCTTCACGAGCTCGCGCTTCACGAAGTCTGCTGTTACGCTGTTAAGAGTTTCATCTTCTCAGCGTCAGCAGACTTTGGAGCGTTTTCGTTCTGCCTTGGGTGGTAGCCAGTTTCACTGTTAAAAACCGTGATTACTCAGCTTTCTAACACATGCGAAAGCGGATGTATACTTTGAAATCGGACATGCCTTCTCACATAATAGTCACTCTGGCGTCGGTTCTTTTAAAACCGACGCCTCCAAGACCCTTTACGACCATTGCTATGAACAGGAAACTTAGCGGTCATCCTGCAATTGCTCCCGGGAAGAAAATGGCCTCTGGTGACATCCGTGAGTTTTATACTGTTTGTATTGACCCTATTGTAATTCCTGAAGGTAGGCCCGTTATACTTGACAATGAAGATTCCCCCTGCTAATAGCGCAGGGAGCTCTTGATTCTATTAGAGACAAGGAGGCGAGCATTAAGCTTTCTCTTCTCTTTAATTCACTCTCCAGCAGTTTCAACAAATACATCATATTTCGTGAAAATATTCAAACTTTTTTTTTTTCAATAAAATCTTCAAGTCCCATCATTCTCTGTAGTTCTAGTCTCTAGTCTCTGTTCCTTAGCCCTTACTGTTCCTGTGTTCCTCCTCTTCTTCGACTGCTTAACTGTAATCCTCTGAAACATTAACTTGCCAACGGGCCCAACAACTTCACTTTTCTTGTTTTCAGCAGATTTCGATCTCTTGCCTCGGAACTTGCAATCTGATCGGAACAATCCAACCTCTTCGATTAGAATCCTCCGTTCTTTTGGTCATCTCCTAGCATCAGAAAGTAAACAATAGAAATATGTTAGGGCTGGGAATACACACCCTATTTTGAGGAGAAAACGGTCATCATGGTTATTCACAATTCATATTTCCTTCATTACAATACTCTACCCGTTTTCTGTGTATCTGGGTCGGGAATTTAATGCTCGCCTCCTTGTCTTTAATAGAATCAAGAGCTCCCTGCGCTATTAGCAGGGGGAATCGTCATTCTATGTCAAGACGGGGCGAGCATTAAGCTTGTTCAAAGCTTCTTGCTACTGCACCTGCCATTGTGTAGATTGGTCTAAAATAAAACGTCCTAAATGTTTTATCACTAGCCCAATCTGCTGCCTTCATGATATCTATTAAGGTTGCGCCTTGCCCTAATGCTTTAGACGCCATCGCTCCTCTGACAGAGTGTGCTCCAAATGCAGATACATCAATTCCCGCTATGCTCATGATACCTCTGACCCATCTCGCTATTGTGGCTGATGCTACGCCTTTGTGTGGTTTTCTGGGCGCTATAAGTAGTTGGGTTGTACCTACTGGTCTCATTTCTGCTGTCCTACTCTCATATTCCTTAATACATGAGGCCACGCACCATTTTGGATAGTCCTGCATGTATGGATATGTGATTGTAGATGAGTCTTTTTTAGTTCTCTTCGCCAGGAAGAAAATTACTCCTTCCGGTCCATATGTTTTCCTATCTATTTCTAGTGCCTTCACGTCTGCTACTCTCCTGCACGATACCATACATAGTAACATGGATAGTTTCCCTGATAGTTGTTCTAACGATAGGTATCTGTTGCTAGGCCAGTCTGATAGTAGTTTCAGCACCACCGATACGTCCCATAGTACTTTGTATTTAGGTTGAGGTGGCTTCCTAAATCTTATGCCTTTCAGGAGTCTAATCACTGCTATGTTCTCCCCTACTGGAGTATCATCAAGTGGTATGTGACCTGCTGAAATTGCAGATCTGTAGACTCCTAAGGTTCTATATGCTTTGCCGTCCTGCAGAAGCTCTGCCAGGAAGTTCAGTATTTCGACTAAAGGTGCAGAAACGGGATGAAGATCTCTCCTTCTGCACCATGACGACCACTTATTCCAAGCTGCGTCATAGCTCCTTCTGGTTGAGGGTGCTCAAGACTCTGCGATAAGACTTGCAGTCTGCACCGAAATGCCTGGGAGGTTCCAGCGTCTCCTGCTATCCTGCACGCCAACAATGGCAACGTCCCCTTCACTCTTAGAGGGTGAAATGACCCAACTGGGTCCGTGAGCAGGTTCACTCCTTGTGGCAGCATTCTCGGATAATCTACTAGCATTTCTATGAGTGTTGGGAACCAAACTTGTGATTTCCATATTGGCGCTATTAGTCTCAGATTTGCCGCTTCTCTGCGAGCTTTCGCTAGCACTCTGCTCAACATTAAGAACAGCGGGAAGGCGTATAGAGTCTGTTCCCTCCAGTCCTGCAGGAAGGCATCTACTCCAGCTGCTGCTGGGTCTAATCTCCAACTGAAGAACCTCGTCGTCTGTGCGTTCAGTCTGGACGCAAACAGATCTGTATGGACCGGCCCCCAACATTCTTCCAGCTGTCGAAAAACTACTCGGTCCAGCTTCCAGTCGCTGGAGTCCGAGAGGTACCTGGAGTTCCAGTCTGCTATCACGTTCTGTGATCCTGGCAGGTATTCCGCTACCACTGAAATCCCTGATTCCAGGCAGGAGTGCCAGAAATCCTTGGCTATCTCCGCCAGAAGTTTGGATCTCGTTCCACCTAGATGACTGATATATTTCACTGCTGAAATGTTGTCCATTTTCAACAGAATACAGGAGTTCACTTTCCCATACGTAAACGCCTTGATCGCAAATGACCCTGCTAGTAATTCTAGACAGTTGATGTGAAGTTTGAGTTCTTCCGAGCTCCACTTCCCTCCTGTCTGAAGGTTTCCGCAACGGGCTCCCCAGCCTGCTCTGCTGGCGTCCGACTCTATGATCAGGTCTGGACGATCGCCGAAAATGGCTCTCCCGTTCCATGCTTCCATATTTGCTAGCCACCACTGCAGCTCTGTTCTGGCCTCCTGGTCGATGTGGACCAGCTGTTGATATTGCAGACCCTGCTGAAGGTGTCTTATCTTTAGTCTCTGAAGGGCTCGATAGTGTAGGGGCCCCGGGAATATTGCTTGTATGGAGGCTGCTAGGAGGCCCACCACTCGAGCTATTGTGCGTAGTGATATAACTGCTCTGCTGAGACATGTCTTTATCTCTCTTTTTATGTCTCGTATTTTTCTGTTTGGAAGTTCTAGTGTCGCTGATCTGGTGTCTACCACGAAACCTAGAAATTTTATTCTCTTGGCTGGTCTCATTTCTGATTTTTCTCGGTTCACTAAAAATCCCAGCGACGTCAGGAGATTCACTACCCAGTTGGTCTGATAGTGGAGCGTCTCCCTGCAGCTGGCCATCAGTAGGATATCGTCCAGATATATAATCATACGAATCCCCTTCTCCCTGATCGCTGCCGCTACTGGTTTCATAATTTTTGTGAAGGCCCAAGGTGCTGATGCCATGTCAAACGGCATGGTAGCAAACTGCCATAATTGCTCGCCCTAGTAAAATGCTAGGAATGGGCGGAACTCTTTTCGAACTGGTATTGTCAAATAAGCGTCTTTGAGGTCTATCCTCACTAACCAATCGTCTTGTCGGAGTGTGTCTCTGAGATGATGAGTTCTTTCCATTTTGAAATGGATGTAAGTTACCCATCTGTTCATGTCTTTTAGATTTATTACGGGTCTCACTTTGTCCTTTCGATGGACTAAGAACATGTTGCTCACAAAATTGGGAGGGGTCACGCAAGGCTCTATCGCTTGTTTCTCCGCTAACTGCAGCAGTTCTGTGTGCAGAAGATCTATCTCTTTTCGTGTTTTCGCTAGAGGGCGTGGTGCCTGACCCTGATAGGGAGTCTCTATAAAATCTATGAGCATGCCTTTTGGTGTCTGCAACACCCATGCATCGCTGGAAAGCGCTTGCCAGTTCTCCCAGAATATTGCTGTTCTCCCCCCACCTGGTGGATAATTTGAGACTCTCACCTGTGGGAAAATTGTGTCCTCTCCCTTGTCCTCTGCTACGTCTTCCTCTCGGGAAGCGACCCCTTGGTGGGAATAAGACGTCTGGCTGTCTGTTTTCCCAGTAATTACTCCTGTTTCCTTGAGGCCTCCTGAATGCTTGGTAGCGACCGGCCGTTCGGCCTCTAGACCGACCGGTCCCTCCAAAAATGTATGTCGGGAAAATCTTTTTCATGGATGCCTGGGCCTTTTCTAGGGATGTGTATGTTCCAACAAACCTCCCCATTTCTTTTCCGAAGGTTTCCCCGAATAGAAGGCCTTTTGCAGCTTCGCCCGCTTCATAGGACGACAGGTCTCCTAACTTGTGATCAATTTTTAGCAGGAGCCCTTTCCTGCGTTCAGACGAAATTGCGCAGCAGATATACTGCTCTCTGGGCCCAGTTTGCCAGAACTCCTGGGTCCACTTCTTCCCCCGTGTCCTTTGCACGTTCGGCCAGATCCATGATCTTCGCTAATGGTCCCGCTATGTCAAGAAGCTTCTCCTGACAGCTTTTCCAAGAGCGGTCAATGCCTTTTCTTGGGTCTTTATTCGCCTTTGATACAAATGACAGCCTTTTCGGATCAAGCTCCGGAGCCTCTGCTACCTTCCCCGGTAATCCTGGTTTCGGGCACTCTGCCCTCATCATTTCCCTCACTTCTTTTTCTAAGGCCTTTCGCAATTTCTGCGTCATGTATTTCGCCACTCTTGGCGACGGTACCCATTCTGATGATCTTGGGTTTCTGATATCCTCGGGGTTAAACATATCGGAGGTCTCCTCCTCCTCTAAATTGTTGAGCTTTCTGAGCCTCTTCCTCGGCGGAGGTTGGCTGCTCTCATCCCCCTCGTTGTCCGCCTCTTCTTGCGAGGAGGTAGGGGATTCTGGGATTTCCTCTTCGGGGAAACCTCCCTCTATGTTGCCCATATTATCATCCCCTGGGTAGGGGGTCTCGAGGCTCGGCACCTGTGTTTTCTTTATGAACGCTTCTCTTAGCTTACTAAAAGCGTCTCTAGCCTCCGGGGCCTCAGTATTCGCCCCCTCAGTTTGGCCTGGGGGGTCAGAAGAGTTCTTGCTCTTCCGGGCCTTGATACACCCCTTGGGGTCCTTTGCAGCAACCCTGGTGGACGTGCTGTCTCCGGTGCATTTACCTTGAGTACTCAGGTATAATTCCATGGTATGTAGCCTGTCTTGCAGGGGTCTCACACCCTGTGCTACTGCCTCTGTGAGCGAGTCTCCCAGCACTTCTTTAAAGCTGTAGGCTAAATCCTCTGGGTAGGTAGCCTCTTGCTCCTCATCACTCCACTCAAAGTTAGACATTACTGTGCCGTTCAGGTGCCTTCCCAATACCTTTCCAGGTGTAGATGCACGTCCACTGCTCCACTCTATGAGGCTGCACCTGTCTGCCCTTTTTTCCTGCTGTGCAGGGTACTTCAGATATGGGCTTTCTGATTTATCAGTGAGAGAATGTGCTTTTCAGCTATCTTGCCGTGTTATCTTTACTTTCCTGAGCTTATTAGTGCTCCGAACACGAAACGCGGTGAAAATCCCTTCCAAATTCCGGAATCTCACTGCGTTGTGTATATTGCTCCTCCTCCGCAAAGGTGGGGGCCCTCAGGAGCTGAGCGCTCTCGCTCTGATTGGCTCACGCGCGCTTCACTCTCCCAGGAGGAGGGGCTCCCCCTCTCCTAGAGCGCGAGCTTCCGGGTCCTCGTGCTCCGCCCCCACGAGGGTGAGGTCTATCTCACTCCTTAGCGCGAGCGGGAAGGCAAAACCTCCCGCTCGCGCCGCTTGCTCTGCCCCCCCAAGGGTGGGCGCCGCTAGCCCTCGATCGCGCTATGGAGCGCTGCGGGCTTACCTGAGGAGATCGGCAGGCCCCTACTGTGTCGGGTAATGCGGTACAGGGCCACCGAATCTCCTCAGCCAAATATAAACTGTTACGCTGCGCTATGCTACGTCTCACAAATTCTCTTATGACAATGTCTTCCTTATAAAAACCTTAACACACGATCTCACATGTATATTAAATAAACACATTCACGGAGCTCTACAATAACGTGTTACTTATCTGGAGAGCAGGAAAAGAAGAGGAGGAACACAGGAACAGGAAGGGCTAAGGAACAGAGACTAGAGACTAGAACTACAGAGAATGATGGGACTTGAAGTTTTTATTGAAAAAAAGAAAATAAAGTTTGAATATTTTCACGAAATATGATGTATTTGTTGAAACTGCTGGAGAGTGAATTAAAGAGAAGAGAAAGCTTAATGCTCGCCTCCGTCTTGACATAGAATGCGAACATTATGTCGACTAACTTGTTGCCTTGTCCTGATACAATTTGTATGCCTTCAAATGTTTCAATTTCTGATTCCCAAATTGCCTCTGTTTCTGAGAAAGTAGTCTGTTTATCATCAATTGTGTCGGAAAATGAATCACTGTCTACTCTTGCAATTGCTATTCATGATGATGTGCCTCTTGTTACCTCTAGTTGTAATCCAAGTGTTCAGACTGTAAAACATCAGGGCAACAATATAATTGATAAAATAAACATTGCTTCTCCCAACACACCTGTTACGGCTACTACCTTGCCTATTGGAAATAATCCTTAATTGTCTCTGATACCGAAGGACCTAAAAGATATTAATAATAGCCTTTATCATTCACCTAGTATATTGGATCAGCATCCTAACATTTCTGCTGATCTATCGACTTACACCTCCTTGTCATCCAATGGAAATGGGCCTGCCCAATCAATCTAACACGTTAATAGAAATAACGTTAAATGCTATCAACTCCTCGATCAACTCTATATTGAAATTGTTTGAAACCTTAGAGGTCAAAAGTGTTCATCAATCTGAACAACTAGACAGGTTAGTTGTCAAAATGAGTGTGAAAAGATTTTGCCATAGCAACCAAAATACGCATACTTTACCTCCACTTCATGATATCGACTCCAGTTGCTATATGGTAAAAACCTTGAAAGTACTCCCTCACATGCGATGGGATCAACGCTCAAGTATCAGCGTACTCCCTTCCTTTCCTGATGTTATCCGTCCAATTGAAAAAAGCATTGCGCCTCTGCAACCCTTCCTTCCTCTTGTGAAGACACTCCTGGTGATTCGGTGGCAGAAATTAATTCGGCCAAAGTTGCTGTTTACAATATCTTCAATAATATTCGAATCAAATAACTCATGCCTTAGGCTCCAGGTCCAACATTAGACAATTTGTTAGGCGAATTCGACTCCCCAAGGCCTCTTTTAACAATGTAAACCAAGCCCTTAGGGCAAAATATAGGAATATCATGAAATTGAGGAGGTCTGGAGACACTTAAAGTGTCTCAATTTATAATGAGTATGTGCCTCTGAACGACCTACTTGAAGTTATTAACTCACAAAATAAGGCTCACGAATTAGCCAGACCTTCAATTATTCCTGCTGTCCCTAAAGTTACACCCTTACTTAACCATTCTACAGCACCAGCATTGCACCCAATAGTGATTTCCTCCACTGAACACGTGTCTCAGACCCTATCCTCGTCACCCCATTCCAGTTACTATAGAACCCACTTCCCCTAGTTTATCACAAACTGATGCTATTCTTTTGGATGTTTGTGCTGAAATTAAAAGATCCATAGACGAATATCTTAAAGTTAAATCTAGAATTTCAGCTGAACAACAAATGGCCCTCCCAACTGTTGTATCTGGTGCTCCAGTTTACAAATCTCCTCTTGCTCATCCTACTAGTCTAGAGGAGAAGAATCATTCTCTCACCCGAGCAAATATCAAACAGAATCCTTTGATGACTCAACATGCTAATCATGCAATTCACCCTCACACATCCAAACATGCTCTGCCTTCCAATAATCATCATCGCTTCATCCTAAAATGTTGCCCTGCTCCATTCCCTACATACGACTTGTCAAGAACAAGCGTGTTAGCAATCCTGGGTGATATAGATAGTTTCCAAGACATTACTACCACAGACATCTCTCATGGTCCATGGTTCGCCTTTGGCTTTCATCCACTGTAGTTCGAAATGTATTATGGCAAGCCAGGATGAAGCTCTTTGCAATGGGCTTCCTCTTGGCCATAGATCCTCATTCCCAAAGTGACTTGTTCAATGTGGTCTCTGCCCACTCCAATCAGTGTTCTCCCTTGATAAGAAAGCCGAGGATATATTCACCAACACATTCTGAAACACACTTTAATGTGCCCTCCACTTGCACCCTCAAGGCAAACACAGGGACACGAGATTGGAACACCCAGCAATTACCATCATTGCAACTGACGTCCAACCCACATTTGATAGGGAGTTGGAATACTCGGGGATTCTCCCACTTACGGGGTATTTCATAGATTTCAGCACAGAGGCAGCGCACGCGAGCAGCACAGAGAGGGAGCTTGTGCCAGCGTGCGCCTGCCGTGTGCGCTAAACAGGATTCTGGCGCACCGCATATTCATGGAATTGCCAAGGCATTTTGAGCGCTGGTGAAGAGAACATTCCACAGCGCCAGTTACGCCCCCAAAAACGCCCCTTGCGCAAGGAAAAACCATTGAAATCCCCAATGCAGCGCAAAGGGCCACGCTAACCCTGGACCAGCGAACAGGGCCGCTACACTGCAATCGCGTGAGCGGGGAACAAGTATTCCTGGGGGGCGCGGGAAGTTGCATACGAGATAGGCCTTTGGCGAGTGGGGTACGTGTATTTCTAGGTTGCGGGGAATTTTCACACGCGATTACGCTGTCTGAGCGGGGTACGTGTATACTGAGGGGTGCGTGGGTACTCTCACACGTGATTTCGCTGTCTGAGCGGGGTACGTGTATTCTGAGGGGTGCACGAGTACTCCCACATGCGATTCCGCTTGCAGAGCAGGATACGTGTATCCAGTGTGGTGCGCGGGGAGTCTCACACGCGGTAGGCCTTGGGCGAGCGGGGTACCTGTATTTCTGGGGTGTGTGGGAACTTTCACACACGATTTCGCTGTCTGAGCGGGGTACATATATTCTGAGGGGTGCGCGGTTACTACCACATGCGATTTCGCTTGCAGAGCGGGGTACGTGTATTCTGAGGGGTGCACGGGTACTTTCACACGTGATTTCGCTTGCAGAGCGGGGTACGTGTATCCAGTGGGGTGCGCAGGGAGTCTCACACGCGATAGGCCTTGGGCGAGCGCGGTATGTGTATTTCTGGGGTGCGTGGGAACTTTCACACGTGATTTCACTGTCTGAGCGGGGTACGTGTATACTGAGGGGTGCGCGGGTACTTTCACACGCAATTTCACTTGCAGAGCGGGGTACGTGTATCCAGTGGGGTGCGTGGGGAGTCTCACATGCGATAGGCCTTGGGCGAGCGGGGTACGTGTATTTCTGGGGTGCGCGGGAACTTTCACACGCGATTTCGCTTGCAGAGCGGGGTATGTGTATTCTGAGGGGAGCGCGGGTACCGTCACACGCGATTTCGCTTGCAGAGCGGGGTATGTGTATTCTGAGGGGTGCGCGGGTACCTTCACACGTGATTTCGCTTGCAGAGCGGGGTACATGTATCCAGTGGGGTGCGCAGGGTGTTACACACGTGAATTGGCAGTTTGGGTCCTCCCAGGTGTGCCCTCGACCCCCTCCCCAGCCCCTGCTGGCAGCCCACACCACAGGGGACTAACCTGCAGCCCTGGTCTTGTCCCACAGGCAGCCCATCCACCATGGGCATGCCCCCCAGCCAGCCCACATGTCACCTTGCACTAGTGATCACCGACTCATGTCCCTCTGCACCCCCACCCACCCAGCATTGATGGGCACCTGCCAGCAGGCCCCGACTCAGATCCCTCTGCATCCCACCCACCCAGCATTAACGGGCACCTGCTAGCAGGCCCCGACTCATGTCCCTCTGCATCCCCACCCACCCAGCATTGATTGACGGGCACCTGACAGCAGGCCCCAACTCATGTCCCTCGGCACCCCCACCCACCCAGCATTGACGGGCACCTGCCAGCAGGCCCAGACTCATGTCCCCCCCCCAACGCATCATAAAGATGCATAATCATGGGCCTCATTCCACCAAAATCCCACAGCACGCCACCCCAGTCTTGAGAGGCAATCAAGTCCTCAATTCACACCACACTGAAATGGCTATTCCATGACACAAACCAAAAGTCAACTATGCACATCAAAACATGTCCCTCACACACATACACTGGGTGCCAGTGATTGTCTAAATCCACTTTTTCATATGCAGTAACCCAATGAGCGAATACCACACATGGAAGTAAGAAATAAAAATGTATTATGAACAAAATTAATTAAATGAAAGCATAAAACATATTTCAAACATGAAATGAAATGTATGTCCAAAACAGAATAAAAAAACATATGAAGAACCAATCCAAAGTGATGAAAAACAAAATTTGTCCAATATCACGGTCCACCAAATGAAATCCAAAGGAAACGTAAATTGAAAAATCCATTGATCCATGGTGATTAATAAAATAAAATCCTCACATAATACATTGTTCAACTATGTACACCGATTTCATCCAGGCTCCATGAGCCCAACGAAAGAAATGAAACCTATCCAAAAAACTACCTAAGAAAAGAACTATATACAAAAGTGTGGGGCATAGTCCAATCACCCCAAAATAAATGAAAATGAAAATGAAACCAAACACTACAAACTATATACAATGGGGGCAGGCTAGTCCGACGGCTCACTTTCCGATTTCCCGGGCCAGGGCATCATCGAACCCCTGGTCTATATCCTGGACGGGGGCCTCTTACATGTCCCCGAGGTTTCGCAGGGACGATGCCATGTTCAACTACAACTCCCTGCAAATTGCCTCGAGGCAGTCGGCCTGCCTCAGCGCCCTGCACATGGAGTTCTCCGCCCTGACCATTGTGAGCCGTGCCTCTTCCGCCCGGCCCCGCTCTGCATCTATGGCCTGGCCCAACCGCTGCCACACGGAGGACACTTGCACTCCAGAGTCCTCCTGCCCTCCAGCCGATGCCTGCCACTCTGATGTTGTCGGCCCCCGAGACATCATCGCTCCCACCTTGAGCCTGCTGCTGCCGTGCATGTGCCCTGCCCATTGTTGTCTGCATGTCATCCACCTACTGGGGTCCAGTTGTTGGGGTGGCCACCCCTGCTGGACCTCCGACTCCCGACTGTGGCAGGGATGTGTCCTCCACCAGCCTGGCCGCTGGGTCAGGGACAGCTCCACAGGGTGCCCGGGTAACACTTCGTCAGGAAGATGGCACGCAGGATGACTGGCGCATAGGGAGTTCAGTTGAGGAGGGGGTCGGCAGAAGCTCCAGCACACGCAGGAACCCAGCACTGGTGACCCCGCCCAGTAGGTTGACGCGGTCATCGAGACATTCAAAATTACGTGCGCTGTCCTCGCGAGAACCCCGCACATCATTCCAAATGTCACAAAGACGCAACGCCACCCCACCCAGGACAGGCTCAATCTGGTCCCAGATTGCCACGTCCGCAGGGAGAGGAAGGCCAGTTGCTGTGCGGCTATCCCCTCTCTGAAAATGGGTCTGGACAAAGGCATCCCTGCTGGTGCCGGATGATGCAGTCACAGGATCGGAAACAGGATTACACCCAGGCACCACCGCAGCAACCTGTGCTGCCTCCTGTCCCTGCCCTGGACTGCACCACTGGCACCAGTGGAATCCCCCCTCCAGGCCCGTGTTTTTGACTTCCACGGCCTCCTCCTCAACCAAACCCCCCACCAACCTGGATGACTCCGTGCCATCTTCCTCCGTTGGGCCCTGTGGGGTCTCAGCTGCCCCTTCTTCTGCCGAGGAGTCCACCTCTGACCTCTGCCTCTTGGACCTACCTCCGGCAGCTGCGGCCGCAGAGGCGGCACCAGACTCCTCATTCCCCGACGAGATGGCAACCTGGGAGGGGAGCTGGGCCTTGCCTCTCCGGCTGGCGGTGGGATCCCTACCTGTGTGCTCCACAGCACTGTCTCCGCCCTCTTCATCAGCTGACGCTGCAGACAGGGAGAGACAGAACACAGGCATCAGGGCACTTTACAATGGTCTGATACACACATGACAGTTGCAGATGAGTGGTAGTCTCAAACTTCACACATGGCCTCACACTCCCCAACACACACATAATTTCTATCAACACACACGCGCAAATGAACAGGAATGTTGCAGCAGCCAGCACCATCCATACACATTCAACACCATGACCATCCGAAGGTTAGCCTGACATCACATGCAACACGGGATTGGCAAACACATGCACACACGCCACCAGACGTACATGCATCTGTACATCTACACCACCTGTTGCAGTGAAATCCTCGGCATCCATGTCACATCTGCCAATCAGCCTCCTACATGTCAGTGTCAGATGCATCCATGGTGTATCACAGTGGCACACATGTCAAATACCCTCACACACACACATGTACACCATTCACATACATGAAGGTGGAACCCGCATCTATGTGTCACACCCCAACCATGCCATGGTACATACACAGATATGTAAACATGTGTGCACCCCAACATGCATTTGGCCATAATGCTTTTGTACACATACACCGTTGATGTGCCTCACACATGACTGGACTCTCATGCGGCAGGCTCATGTACCTGTACATACACATCCATACATGGTCCTTCCAAGACATATGTGCAACCTGCACACACCTGCCACACCTCAACATGCACAGCATCCAATCAGTACGCATGCACACTTACCGCTCGACTCTGGACGGGTCTGCCTCCCAAGGACCTGGAGGTGGAGCGCTGGGTCTATACGTTCCAGAACCCTGATATGCATGTAGGTAAGGCGGACCCAGTGCCCCTTTGCATGCTTTGCCTTCAGGAGACCCGGGCCTTGCTGAGGGTCCTGAACCTGAAGTCCTCGCAGCGCTTTCAGATGTGTTGCAAGTCGTGGGCTGCCACCTCCTCCACTTTGATGGCAGCCACGATGTCCGTCCAGATCCTCTTCCGTCCTTCATTGTCGGCGCGTGAACTTCCAAAGAGGGCATCATAATGCCGCAGGACTTGCTCCACCAGGATACCAACTTCTGCAGCAATGAAGCTGGTAGCCCTCTGCCTCTCTGACTGGGGGTTGCCAGTGGTGCCAGATGGTGTTGTGTCCCACATGGCATCCCCCGAGGCAGGTGTGGGTGGGCAACTGGGTCTTGGGGCTGGGCTGTGGAGCAAGATGGTACTCCAGTCGGGAGTCTTCTGTTCCAGCAGGGGTGGTCGCAGCAACTGGACCCCTGCAGGTGGCTGATGTGCAGGCACCAAATAGCAGGGCACGTGGCCAGCAGGCAGGCAGGCAGCAGCAGATGGCAGGTGGGAGCGTGCTCGGGGTTCTGGGGGGCAGTAATTCGGCCTTCTGGGCAGGAGCATGGTCAACCGTGTGTTGTTGCATGGCCAGCTTGATACGGAGTGATTTGGCACGTGAAAAAACAGCACTTTAGCATGTAATTCGAGGAAAGGCCCTTAGCGCGAAAGCGCGTCTGTGACGTTAGACGCACGGGCGTTTCCCACAACACGGGGGCATGTTAATTGTGCACATGAAAAAACTGTACGTCCGGGTGTCACTGCGTGTGATTGGAGGATAGGCCCTTAGCGTGTAGGTGCCTAGGTGACGTCGCACGTGTGGGCTGGCTTAAAAGGTTCGTGTAGGATGCCATTTTCTTGTATGTGCTTTTTGTGGAGAGCGAGCGGGTGATTCTTGTACTTCTTGTCGGTTCACACGTGATTACTTCACAGCGGTTCCAGTTCGTACTCCCTGTTTCCTCAGACTGCATTCTTTTCTTCTTGTGACGGGGTGTTGCCAACGCGCACCCGCGCTTCTTTTTAACATTCTTTTTCCAGGTAGACTGTGAGTCGCGCACGTATTTTCCAACTGTGGTTGCCCCTGTGTGTCGCGTACCCCTTCAGATGTCATTGTAGGCTGTGTGTAACACGTGTACGCTTATTTTTGTGTTTCTGGGTGCCACAGCGTAGTGCGGGTTCATTTTTCCACGCACATGGTCTACCAGGGGTTGCGTGCACGTTTACTTTTGTTTTTGGGGTGCCTGTGTGTTGCGTGACCCGTCATCTTCCCCCAGGGGTCACAGACAGCCTTGCTAGAGCACTAGGGTACGAATTCCATCTAGTACCCTACTCCTTTCACGCAAATTGCCCAGGACAATTGTTTACTGCAACTCCCATACGCACAACAACATCAGTGCCATGGTTGGGAGGCGACCAAGCAGTAAGGGAGGGATAGGTGGCCGACCTCCAAAAGGTGGCCGCGGATGTGCAGGGTGCCCCAAGAGGCCAGTGTGTGGAGGACCAATCGGGGCCACCTATGCCCCCCCAATGGTTGTGGGAAATGTAGCTGACACCATCCCAGCTCAGCCCTTGTTAAACCGGCCCATTTTGTCAACTGAACCGGCACATGATGACTCCCAGGCTGTCTTCCAGGTCACCAAGTCTAAGCCACGTGTGGCGGTGAAAGTTGCTGTCACCAGGCCACGTGGATCTGGGGCAGCAATGTCATCTGCTGCCCCAAGAAGCCAGGGTGAGGAGGCTGCAGGGGCAGCTGCAGCTCAATCCACCCCAGCTCCGAGTCTGCCAGCCGGGACAATGTCAGTACAAGTCCATCACACCGACGTTGGTCAGGCCAACATCACCCTGCAGCCAATGCCTGCACCGAGACCTTTGGTCATTGTGCCTTTGCAAACTTCCAGTACCCAGTCCACCTGCGCTTCTGCTCCTACCAACCAGAGCGGCGTAAGCCACTCAGGATCCGCACCACCTTCCAAGAAGAAGAAGGGTGCTCTTGCACTACAGGCTGGGACCCCAGACACGGCTACACAGTCCGGCACGTCAAGGAAGCCTAGCTTCAATGACGCCGAACTAGATGCACTTGTGGCCTACATGTTGGCACATTGCCGCAAAATGGTGGTGACTGCAGGGTGCAAGACTACGCCTGCTCAACGTAGGGCCCACTGGCAGACCATCGCGGACCACATTAGTACCCTTGGATTTGTGAGGCGCACAGCTGATGATTGCTACAAGCGGTGGAATGATCTTAAACGCAGAGCAAAGAACAAGCTGGCTTCCAATCATGCCTCTACTCTGGTGACTGGCAGTGGGTCTCCACCAGAGGACGACCAACTCACTGAACATGAGTCTGTCGCTGGAACCTTCGTCACAGAGGAACAGATCCGAGGCATGGGAGACCTACCAGATTTTGAAGCATTGTCTCTTGACATGCTTCTGTCATAGATTACACCCCACAATGGCCCAGATGTATTACCTTGTTATGGGAATGATTTAAGCATTCAGGCTGATTGAGTAATGGCCTGCTCACAATCATTTTTGGGCCCTGTTTGTATGTAGAACATGACTGTCTTCTGTCATGTTGAAGTGACCAACCATTGATGTATCCATCTGCCTGCCATCACTGTATAATTGAACACTGGATGTGTTGCAGTGTGTGGCACATGCGTATTTTGTCACACTATTTTGCATGTTTCATCTCATGTCCATCTGACATGGATGGGTGACAGTACTCATTCACTAACATATGGCTGTAGTTGTCAAATGTACCATGGCTATGCTACGTGACATCTGTGTGATGGCATGTGTCATGTCTGTGCATTGGACATGCCACTCACGGGCTAATGTGTGCTGCCAGTGCAATCCAGCATGCTGCACATGTGCTGCTTTTCCATCTTGGAGTCCTCAGGGTGTGCTTTTTGCCTCCCATTCCAACTCATTGACAGTGCCTGCATGCCAGAGTTATATTCATGTGTGACATGTGCAATTTATGTACTGGATCTCTGTCTCGTCAGGCGAATGTGTGTGCTATGGTGCTCATGCCTGTTTCCATTTGTTGTCTGTCATGTTTTTGCAGGTGATGAGGCACTTGATGCTGTTGAGGAGTAGGGGATGGTGCAGACCCAGGAGGAATCTAATCCACAACCGGGCACCAGTGGAGGACGTGGGGTAGTGGGTGAAAACCCATTCCTCCTGCAGACCATACTGTCCACGGGTGTCTCTGGGGACCCCTCCGCAGACCTCTATGATTCAGGTGCTGAATCGGACAGTGAGACATATGTGCCATCGCAGGTGATTGTTTCTGGCAGGGATGCTGTTCTGTCCAACCCACCTGCACCAGGGGTAGACCCCTCTATGGGGATGTCAGTGTTGGAAAGTCCGCCTGTGGTGGTTACGGATGCAGGGTCACACTCCATAGTGTTTGCTCCTGTTCCTGGGCCAGCTGATCAAAGGAGGAATGCAGTTCTGCAGCCTCAGGCAGTGCCATCACAGCAAAGTGCAGATCGCCTTGCCCCAAACAGGTGTGGTGGCCGTGCGGCACCAGGCAATACAGTGTGGGAGAACTCCATGTACAGTATCGCAGCACAACAGGGAGCATCGTGTGAACTGATGGCTCAGGCAATGGATAGGGTGGCCACTTTCATTCTTCCCCCTGAAAGGCAGATGGATCTCCAGCAGCAGGCAACAGACTCCATTTGCCACTCACACAGGGAGGACATGTTGGCGTCCAATAGGGACCGACGGGCTGGACTGGAGGCTCTGCACAAAGCCATTTCTGTAGAGTCACAGGCCCACAGGGAAACCCTGCGGTTAGAACACAGGTTCCTCAGAGATACTCTGTGTGAACTTGAGGCTTCCCGGAATTTTAGGTCAGAACAGCAGCTGGAGCAGCTCACACGTTCACTCTCAGCTGAGCTCCAGGCAACCCGTGAGGAGATCTGGGCATCACGCATGATGCATGCAGAAATGCAGGCAACCCGCGTGGTGCTGCATGGGGATCTCCGTACCATTATCCTGCAGAACCAAACCTTCCAGACCCGCATGCTTGCTGCCATGAAGGACAATTATGGAAGGCAGCCCACGCAAAGCCAGGGCTTTGCAAAGGGTGTGGCCAAGTGACAGTAATTTACACAGTGACATTGGGCTCCCATGAGTTGTGTGGGCAGTCTGTAGTCAAAACTGTGTGTACATCCCTAGTGGGGATTGTTGTTGGATTCTACAATGCATGGTGTATTAATATGTGCTTGTGCATTCATGTCTTTCTCCTTGTTTACATGTAGGTTCTTCATGTCTTCACAAGGCCGTCTCCTTTGCAGATGCAGTTCATGTTGTATGCAGTACACTGACACATTTGCCTGACAGCAACACTCTGCAGTTGGAAGGGGTCGATGTGCTGCCTTGGTCAGGTTGTGATACTTGCACTACTTTGATTTTTTCCTGTCTTGTATTGCCACGCTTCCTTCCTGTACTGATGTATTGTGTTGCTTGTAAGTATTTGTTCATGTGTGGTGTTTCTTATTGATTACTGAGAGCATATTGTCTGTGGACTGTTTACATTTGGAACATTGAACTTTTTGACGCGTGTCATGTGCTGTGCATTCATTTATGCATGCTGCCATAAAAAACTGGATGTCTTCCCGCTTTCTCCCCAACACTGACAAAACTGAAGTCGTCTTTTTCCCCTCCAACTCTCTTCCCCCTCCTTGCCCTCCCCCTTTCATTTTTTCCCTCCCACTAATCTCCCTATCTCTCTCCACGCCCGTAACTTAGGCGTCCACTTTGACTCCTCACTCTCTTTCTCCCACCATCTCTCTCTCTCACTTCTCGTGCCTGTCGCTACCACCTCTTCAATATTCGCAAAATCCGCCCTGCTCTCACCTTTGATGCTACTAAACCTCTAATCTCCTCCCTTATCTTCTCTCGCCTCTTCTTCTGCTCCTCCTTACTCTTTGGCCTACCTACTTCTCATCTTGATACTCTCAAATCCATCTATCACTCTGCTGTCCGTACCCTCTGTCTCCTTACCTCCCGCGACTATCTCAGCTTCCCTCTCCTCCTTTGGATGGCTTCCATTTCACTCAACTTAAATTTCACTCCCTCTGCCTTGTCTTCAAATCTCTCCATGGACTCGCTCCCCCCTACCTCTCCTCCCTCCTCTCTTTCTACACTCCCTCCCCCTCCCTTCGTTCAGCTGATCAGTTCCTTCTGACTGTTCCTCCGTCCCCTTGTGCCCCCTCCCGTTTCCGCTCCTAGCTCCATTGCACTGGAACTCCCTACCCCTCTCAATTCGTTCCACTCCTACTTTCTCCTCATTTTGCACCTCCCTTAAATCTCTCCTTCTCCACCCCCCACCTTGAAACACCCTCCCCTTCCTGTTCCCCCTCCTTTCTTTTTCCTTTCTCTTGATTCCCTCCTTCCACTCCCTACCACCCCTCTCTTACCCCCCCTCCTCCTGCTCCTCCCTCCTCTCCCCCATATTCCCACTGCTTTCTCTCCCTATTCCCTCCAGTCGTATTGCTCTTCTTAATGGTTTGTTATTTGATTGATTCATATTGTAATCTGCTTCTACCGTTATATTGTTATGTTATGTTATGTTCTTTGTATCAAGTTGTTCAATTGTGCAGCGCTTTGGCGTAAAGTGCTATATAAATTAATAAATACAAATACAAATACAAATTTACTTGCTTTCACATTGCATGCCATGCCATGGTGTGTTGGGTAGCTGAGATGGGGAGGGGTTGTGGACATGGCAGTAGTTTGATGTGGTATTTTGCAAGGGGGTAATCTTTCATGCTGCATGAATGTGTGTCTTTGTGTGACACAGCATTGGGTGTCTTTGAGTAGGTAGGGATGCACACAATGTAACACTTCCAGGTGAACAATCTCAGGCTGGTATGGTTGTGACAATTGACTGTCCCTTTTGCCATCATCATTGATTCTCAGCTGGTATGTGCCAGGGCTGTGTGCACTCCGCAGGGGTGTGATTTTAGGTGAAATAATTTGCCACAAGCTCGGTACAGGCTGCCTCACCACGTGCCCTTTCACCTCCCATGCGCAGCGGCCGTGCATGTGGTTGGGGATGTGAGAGCACCACCATGTCCACCAGCACAGCCCAGCGTGTTGCAACGTTGTGTAGGACACATGCTGCCACTATGATCCTGCACACTACTGGGGGCGCGTATAGCAGCTGCCCACCTGAGCAGTCAAGGGATCGAAAGCGTGACTTGAGCACTCCGAATGTGCACTCCACTATGCCCCGGGTTGCAATATGGGCTGTGTTGTATCTTACCTCGGGTGGTGTGGTGGTGTTCCAAATTGGCATCATCATGTAGGTGCTCAAAGGGTAGGCACTGTCCCTTGGGGAGGTGATTATGGTTCTCATTAGTGGGGTTTTCCCTTTTCTCAGTTTCTGATATGCATGCATGTGCAGAGGCATTTAAACTCACCAATTAGCCATGTGTCGCCATGCCAGCCAGCTTCCAGCTCCCGGTTTAGGGGTGACATTCTGAAAATGTAACTATCATGGCTTGACCCTGGATAGTTGGCATATACTGAAGTTATTATTCGCTTGGCATCACATACAACCTGCACATTGATTGAATGCCAGTGTTTGCGGTTTCGATATATGTGCTCAGTGGCCCTGGGAAGACGTAACGCCACATGGGTGCAATCAATGGCAACTAGCACTTTGGGGAAGTGTGCCACCCCGTAAAAGTCCTGGACCACGACCTGCCTTTCTGCAGGTGTTCTGGGCATGTATATGTGCCTGCAGGGCGTGTAGTCATGATGGCCAACACCTGGTGTAGGCAGCGTGACTGCGTGGCCTGTGACACACCTCCCACTATGGAACATTTCCGCTGAAATGACCCAGTAGCCAAGAAGTGCAGTACATTGAGCACCTTTTCCAAAGGGCTCAGTGCTTGGGAGCACAGGGTGGGTGATGTGAGGTCATCCTCCCACTCCCTGACCAGTTCTAGGATTATGTGTGGTGGAAACCTCTACCTCCCATACACCTGGTCATCAAGCATCCCAAAAAGGATGGTCTTGGGTAAAAAAATGCAGGGCCTGGCTATCCTCCTCCTCCTGCGGTGTCCGATGACCACTGCTGTGAGGAACGGTATATTCATCGTAGCGCCTGAGCTTGTTTGTTGTTTGTGCGCACTTTTATGCTGCGCAGGCCCACTTAAGCCTGCTTCCTGCTGGCGTATGTGTTTCTGGATTAGCGCGTCTTTTTTGGCGCACGCCTTTCCCCTGTTCGATTCCATGTATATTTTGTGTTGTGATTCGCGTGTGGTCGTTGCAGGCATTTACCTCCTGTACTTCCCCCGTAACACCCACATTTTTGCGTGTTGTACCCCATTCCGCGTGTTCCGCCCCGTGTTCCGCCCACTTTTGTTGTGTGCGCTGCGCTATGTGCGCTTTCCCTGTGCGCGTAGTGCACGGCGTTTAATGATGTGTGCGCCCGCATGCGCCAACCACGATTTTAGCACACATCCCAGGATTTACACAGCACTTAATTCCATGGATCCATGTGCGCGGCTTAGGCACGCGTACGCTGCGATTTTCGCGTTTGCGCTGAAATTTTCCCGCTTGCGCTCCCCTTTTCGGCGAACATTTATTCCATGAATCAGCTCGATAATGACAAATATTGATCCCCTGATTCTAACTTATAAAATATTGGCCCTACAGGAAACTTGGTTGCTAGAAATACCGTCATGGAGTGGATATGATATAATCCTTTATCCAGCTAGAGCAGGCAGCCTGGGCCGCCCTTCATTAGGCTTATTGGTTGCTGTAAAATGTGGAGAGGGACTCCAAATCAGTGCTTGGATGGCACCTAGTCATTACCTTCAGCTGGTGAAAATCCCGTATGAACGTGGCGTCATCGCCCTGATTAATGTGTATCATAACCCGATGCCCCTAGCTGATGAAAAGTTTTTCTGCAATTTAGAAGTACTATTAGACACGATTCTGCAAGCACCTGAGTCAGTAATACTTTCATAGTTGGTGACTTTAATTCTCAATGCTTACCCAATTCTAAGCATGGAAGTACTCAGGTCTATCACAAATGGAAAATCCAGATGAAATATCAAAGACTAATTATGCTTAAAGGTGCCATAGAGGGTGATATACCTCCCCGACACACATGGCGGCGAAGCGCGTTGAGTTCTGCTATTGATTTTGAACTTGTTGACATGCACACATTCTCTGAGGTGTCTAAATTCAAAACTATTGAACGCATGCAGAGTGATCATGAACTACTCTGCATAAACTGGATCCCAGGACTTTCTTGCCAATAACTAAAGGTCACACGTTTATTATATGTTTAACAGTCAACAATGCGAGGACCAGATTCCTTCGGACCCATCAGTCCTTGTGTGATCTTAAACAATTTATTGTGAAATCTGCTTCTCCCTCGAATTGTGTTTATGAACCACACACCTCAGTTTTACAATTATTCAAGATTCACACTGGTATAAATTCGCACCAACACTTTTCTCCCAAGCACAAATTTGACCTTGAAGTTCAGTGTCAAAAAGCTTTGTTTAACAGCCAAAAGTGAATGGCCTCACACTTGCCGATTACATTAAGGATGATAACCCTAAGAACACTGAAATGCAGATACAAACACTGGATCAAATCCTACAGAGCGACACAATACCAACATGATGGAGAAATTATGTTATCTGCTATAGTGTCGAAGAATCTGTCAAACATATGGGGCCTCATTACACGGTAGGGGATTACCGGCACCGGTAAGGGCACCGGTGCCGGTAATCCCCTACCTCCCTACTACGAGTTCCCTTTGCGGGTCCTCCCTTAACGCCTGGTTTTTCCAGGCGTTAAGGACAGGACCCGCAAAGGGACTTTAGAGCTAATAACGGTACTGCAATTTGCGGTACCGTTATTAGCGCCTTCCCATTCTCATTGAGCCCTATGGGGGCTCAAATGGGAATGGAGAAGGGCCCTGGTGAATGGGGAATTACCGGTCCCACCAACCTTGGAATGGGCCGGTAATTGCTCCATTCACCAGGGCGGAGTCGGTAAGGTTTTGGAGGCAGCCAGGGCGCTATTAGTGCCATGGTTACCTCCTACCATGTAATGAGGCCCATGGTCTCTTTTAAATATTGCTAATCACGAGTCACAAATGCCAGTACAAATTAATGGCATCTTAGAAAACACTTGGATTGATTATTACACGTCTTTGTACACTTTACCTATTCAATCTGAACAAGCCCACTTTCAATCTGTAGTGAAATTTCGACAAATGGAAATCCTTGAGGAAGATATTTTGTGTTTTATTCAAAAATCAGTTCCTCGAGGGCTCCAGGCCCAGACGCCCTTTCAAATAACACCTTGAAACAGAACCCTCAGAAGTGGGCTACTGTCTTACACCATGTGTTTTCGCAGATACTCTGTTTGAATATGATTCCCGAATCATGGTGTCAATCCATCATTGTCCCAATCTTCAAGAAGGGCAATCAGTCCAACCCCTCAACGTATAGACCAATAGACCTACTTGATGCTCTGGGAAAGTTATTTGCACACTTTGTTCTGAGGGACTTTAACATTTGGACCAAACAGCATTCCAAACGAGATCCATGTCAAACAGACTTCATCCAAGGTTTAGGGACGTTGATTAATTTCCTTGCGGTAACTGCCATCATTAATCATCACCAAGCAATTAAGCAGCCCATTTATTTGGTGTTTATCGATCTCCGAGCTGCATTTGGTTTGGTTTCACGTGAAATATTGATTCAAAAGCTTAAATCTGCAGATTGTCCAGCCTACCTGATAGCACTAATAAATGCTTTGCACACAAACACTAGCATATAAATTAGATTGACTACACAGGGGACCTTATCACGCCCCATTAAGACCTATAGAGGCCTGAAGCAGGGGTGTGTACTTGCCTCGTCCATTTCTTTTTCTGGCAGACATTGTATATACATTTAAACAGGTTGTAGGTGATCCTCCTAAATTGGCTTCCAAACCTATCCCAGCCTTGTTGTATGCTGATGATCTCATTTTGCTCTCCAAAACTCCTCGCAGACTCCAAAATCAATTGGATGCCGTCTCAATATATGCCCGAGATAATCTATTGACTATTAATTTACAAAAATACTAAGTGATGACTATCCTTCCTACAATGAAAGACAATATGAAATCTCATAATTGGATTGTGCAAGAATCATCCATTCAGAGAGTTGATCTATATACTTATTTGGGCATTACCATATCTACTACTAAATCGCAGTCTCACTGGTTAAAATTAAAAGAAGAATTGAACCATATGATATCTCAGACACGAATCATACACGCAAGGTTTGGAAACTTTTCGATTTCTCCTGCTCTGATTTTCTTTCCTCAAAAGGCTATGCCCATATTACTTTATGGATCTGAAACACAGACATTAATGCCTGAGCCTTTATGGAGTAAATTAGAGAGTGCATTTTGGAGGTGTTGCCTGGGCTTGCCAAACTGTATTTCCATCTGTTGGATCAGACATGAATTGGGTTTGACGTCATTATATACAAGCCACCTTTGGCAGATTGTTAGCCTGTTTCGAAAGTGTATTTTGACAAGTGACATGACTATGCTCATAGGTACCTTATCTAAGGACATCTTTTCGAGCAACGATTCATACATTCGTAACTGGCGGCAAGTTGTCATTGATGCCTTAGCTGATGCAGACGCTTCTCTTCAAACGCTCATTGAGAACCCTGTCAAAACCAAAATGTTCAATTGTGATTGGATAAGAAACAGAGCTCGATGTTTACAACTCCAGGACTTTAAAGGTCCTCTTCAATCACATAAAAAGTGTGGTGTAACTGAGCCGTACTTGGTCAAGTCATCATCAGTGGCGCATAGATCGGAATTTTTGGGGTTGAGATTTAACTTATGCCCCACTCGGGAGATCTTGGCGATGCGCAAAATCATCTCACCTCTGGACAATTATTGTAGACATTGGGCCTGATTACGAGGTGGGTGGTAAGGGGTTAACGGCACTGGCAAAGGTTAATTCTGCTAACAATTAATGCAACCAGGCTTCTTACTGAATTAAAGTTATTTGACAAACAAATGGATGAAAATGTTGAATAATTTCTGTTTTATGTTATGATTCTTTTCCTTTTTAATGAATGTATTAGTTATTTTGTTGAGTTATTTATATTAACTAATGCTCAGTATTTGTGATTACAAATATCTAATTCATTTATTTTATTATTATTCTGATTGGCAATTAATCATGAACCTGAAATTGGATTGTCCCATTTATGTGTTTGGGTACTTGGTGGCCGGTGTAATCCTTGTGTGTTTATGTATTCCTCATGGTTTGTGTGTTAATCTATAACTGTGCCAAATAAGCACTGTCTGGTGGGGTCTTAAAGAATATACATATTGCTTGTCTGTGTAAGGTATCTTCCCAATTGTTAGGACAGTTTTTCTGAAATCCAACTAAGGGCTTAGTAAAACCATTTAACGGAGGCAGTATGCCACTCTTACTATAAGGCTGTACCAGCTGAGTATATGGTAGTGTAGACAGAGTAGTCAGGCTTATCTTAGAAGGGGGGAGAGGGCTGTAGGAAGGTACAAAGAACCTGTAGTATACCAAGGGTTCAAAATAAACACTTACAACCAGAAGTATTATAAAACATAAAGGTTTATTGTAAACATTGTTAGGCCAAGTTAAGTCTAGGTAGGTAAGTACTTTGTCATAGAGTCATAAACCCATTATAAAAACACAACACAATGCTTGAAGGTACACAGACCAAAGCATGAACCTTGTTTTGAAAACTCACAGTATTTCTAGACAAGTAAGACCTAATCAAACATGTTTAGTAAAGCACACACCTACTCATGAGAAGTAAAAGCATAAGTTACTTTCTGATAACTTTCAGTAATACAAGGGTAGTTGGCCCTTACAGTGGTGCAGTGACACTCTGTTGAGAAATCACATAGTAAACCAACCTGCAAGTATACTTTTCTGAATAGTAGAACACCAATTCAAGGATCAGCAGAAACCTATAACCATATTCAGGATAACACACAGTTATAGTAGGTGGGTAAGACCTTTTGGAGTGATATCCAATTACAGTTGCTTTTCAGATCAGTGGCACACAAACTATGGTAAGCAATACCTTTCTACACTAATTTAGGATTTCACCAGGCAGACCAAGATCACCTACCTACAGAACACTTTTTAAGAATGGTACACAGGCATTCTAGGCAGGTAAAACCAACCTAATGTTGTAATATACTATTACAGCTGCTGTTCAAGTCATTGGAACACAGGCTAAGGCAAGCAAGAACACTTAAACGTATTTTAGGATGGCACACAGCTACTCAAGATATGTAAAGCCCATGTACCTTTTAAAGGGAGGTATGAACCTAAGACTGTTTTAGGATCTGTATAAAACAACAGGCCAGGTAAAGCAAAACCCAGTTGGTAAATGTACACACTAATATTCTGAAAGAAATAGTTAAGTTACTCAGTATTTCAATCAGGTGATACACCCTGGTCTCAGCCTAGTATGCAGTGCGCAACTGAAATGCTTATTTTATTATGTCTATAGGTTCAATATTCTGAGTGATATACCACTCATATCACACCCCTTCTCAAAATACCCCCAGGTCACAATGGACCAGGAATCAGGCTAGTTGGTAAAGGTAATATTTATTTATTTATTTAAAATTCAAATTAAACATATACTTTTGAATACTGAGCAACAATCACCAATGTGGTGACAATAACAGATAATAAGGTATGTAAGGCTTTTAAATTCACATTTAGCAACACATAATATAAACATCAGAGAAAAGAACACTTTTGGCTTGTTTGGAAGATAGCACTTAGGTTAGGAGTTCCCCCTGCAATATTCCTCAACCCACCAATACGCAATTCTGAATGGATATAAAGAAGCAGCAGGTATTCAGGAATAAAGAACAGTAAACAGAATTGAAATACCACCTTCTGTCCCCAAACAAGAGAGAAACACAGGTTGGAAATCTTACACTTTTAAAATGATATTCGAAAATGACTTAGCAAAACAATGAAAAGTGTGTAAAAATCATTAAACCAATACAAATGTCTATAGGAGCAACATTGACAATATGCTTTCAATCATGAGCTATAGTTTGAGCAGAATTAAACACTTTGAATCTTAATGGAAGTTTGGAAATAATTTAAATTGAAAATCACACTGGACTGGACTGCCTGGACTGGGGACTGCACTGGACTGCACTGGTTACTGGAGACGGGAGATCAGTGGAATGGCTAGTTTCAGCAGGCAAGCATTTAGTAGTAGCAAGCCAGACTGGATCAAGATGCTTCCGTGGGTTATTGGGATTTGTTTCAGAATTTTGAAGCCTAGCTGAAAAGGAGTTCAGCAATGCTGAGGTCTTGTCTTTGCCATGGAATCAGGAATCAGGAACAAGGATGGAGAATTCAGGAACAGGTTGCCATCCATAAACCAGGATGAAGTCAGGAATCAGTGTGTCTTGTGTTGTGAGGTTCCCTTATTTATCATGCCAAATGAGATCACTAAATTATATGGCAGGGGCAAGCCTACTGTCCACACCCCTACTGCTAGGATTGGGGAAAAGCATATTCTCCAACTTGCTTTTCGCTGATTAGATGACAGAAAGGGATGACATGTTTTATGAGATGATCTTTAAAATGTCTGGAAACCTTCCGTAGCTCTTGGGACCAAAATCTAACTTTCCCACAAATACATATTTATGTAGTTATGACCTCTAAGAAAATTAGATGCACATGTTACATATCTCGTGGGTCACATTTCAATTCAAGTCCTAAATCTATGAGACCTGGTTTTGCCTTTCTGCTGCATTTTGGCAATTTTTACCATGAAAGATTTGGCCTAACATTTCCCAATTTTGTACATAGATGCGCATTTACCCCTGGAATATGTGTACACAATGTTATGTTTGCAACATTAATACTTTTCGCCCAATCAGTCCTTCTTCACAAATTCTGTCCATTAGGCAGTAAAAAGCTCTATCAAGTTTTCAAATGAATAACAGAAATTTAGATTTAGAATTATGCCCTTTTCACATTTTTCCTCCTTCTTGTGGCAAAGTTAAATGTCTAGAAGTTTAATTGCAAAATAGGCATTTTAAATCCAAAAGAAAGTCCATTGTCACTTAAGCAGTTTTTTTTTTCTTTTGTTCAACTGTAAGAAAGTGTCAAATTCTTTAAAGAAGGGTGGGGGGCTTCTTCCTTGAGAGTGAAGCTTCCTGCCCCTCCCACTGGAAAGATGAGTGTCTTAGCCTGCTATTGTCTTGCCCTTGGGCAAAGACGAATGTCTTATGTGACTTGAAAGGCCCCGTTGTCCTGGGGATTCCAAGCCTCCAGCCAGCAATCAGCTTTTTCCTCTTTCAGCAGTTGAGGTGTCATCCTTTCTCAGGGTGAAGACTGACAGAGCACGTTGTTTTCTTTTAACCATAGTTTGCCATTCAGACTGGGTTGAGCTTTTATTATACTTTTAAATCTTAACTTTAAACATACAGAATTAAAACAGTTTATAAGTGCGTCTTTACAATTACAAATCCTTTTACATTTTTTAAGTAATTAAGCCTTGGCACAACAATGTACTTTTAAAATAGGCGATTTTCCCCCTTCAGTCAGGAACAAGCCCATTTTACTACTCCTTAAAATTCCGTTTCCATCTCAGCAAATATACACTTGGTGCAGCTCATAGTTCTTGTCTTGAGTACTAGAATTGTTTTGCAGCATGGACACATGTATCAGACCTTTGTTTAGAGTCTCTCTCTGCACAGCTGATTCTTGATACTTGTTGCAAAGTTTTAGCCGTGTTTCCTGTGGAAAATGAAAAACACAGTCCCCGATTTGCTTTTCAAAGGATAATGTTGCCAGGAGCTGTCATTCAATGAGGCCTGGTTCGTCTGAGCCACAAGGAATAATCATGGGTATTGCAGGGCCCTTTTTGATCATAATGGTTTATTAGAAATGAGTGGATTTAGCACCAAGCAGCACTTTTTAAGATTGGGAAAGTGTCAATTTAGAAGGCATTTTGGGGTTTTTCAGCACAATGATGCTTCATTCACTTTGTAGCAGAGCCCACTGGCATACTCATGCAGTGAGGAATCTGTTTCACCATCCCTGAAATGTGTGTGGCAGGGTGTGCAGCAATGTTCTGGTTGTGACACAAACACAGTTTTAAAGATCTTGGCGTGCACAGGAGTCAGCGTGGTCATTCAGGCTTTTTTTCACCATTGCAGTAAAGTGATGTAGTGAGGCACATCTGAGTGGGTCAAAATATCCCACAAAGTGAAGCCAACAGTATTGCTTTTGGGAAGAGGCACAGCCAATTCACAAATGAGTAAAATAACCTTACATATACTTTTCAGAATGGCACAATACAAATTCAAGGTGAGTAATAATTTTTGAACTGCTCATTCTCACAGTTACAGTTACCAACCAACTCTTTTACAAGTAAGTAAAGTTTTAAACACTATTTTCTAGGCAACAGGCCGAATCCTTAGAAAATATTTCCCTTATTCTTGGAGCATGAGTGTTCTCAGGGACAGAAGGGGGGGATCACTATGTCTTTAGTTCCACCAGACAGTCCAGAAAGGCAACAAAGTAGCAAAAGTCAGAGTTCCTACAGAAGACTGTTCAAACAAGTAAGTATTTCACTATAGAGAGGTTGAAAGGGTCCAGGGACTTCTGAGAAAACACCCTAGGAGGATTCCAGCAGTGGGCCTGGGTGAACTGTATGAGAGGATTCCCAATCACAAGAAACAACACATCACTATACAGAAATCACACAGACTAAATGTAAGTAAATACCCCGCCAGCACAGTACCTCAGCACAGAAGAAGAGTTTGCAGCGGGGGAGACTTCAGGATCTGCAGCCAAAAACCTGGTTGATGAATTCCTTGTGATGAAGCCTGAAGACAGAACACTGGAAGGGATTTTGCAGCAAGGATCAATGAGGAAGGCTCCAGGCAAGTGTTTCTTCATGGCTGAATGTGACTCTGTGGCTTTGGCACAGTTTTCAGGAGCCAGAAGAAGACTGAATATTGCTGATCAGATTATCGGCACTTGTGAGGTTCAGCACTCTGGTTAGGGGACCTCTCAGACTTGATTCACGTTTCAGGTCCAGCAGGATACCACCAAAGTTTAAGCTTGATTCAGAATTCGGAAGACCCTTCCCCGCACAATGGCTCGAGGTCCCAGGGTATTGGGGTATTGCAGCCCTGCAGGGTCGCAGCATGATGTGGGATAGCTCAAAATGCAGGCCTTCTTGAGTCTAGTGGATCTCATTAGGCTCTGGGGTCATCACTTTCAGAGTCCCCACGTTGCTTAGAAGGAAGGGTAACAGCAGGTTCCTGTTACACAGAAGGTTCTCTGGTCGCTGGAAATCATCTCAGCCATGGTTTCATCATGTTCCTCTTTGGATTCAGGTCCAGTAGTTGACTATCTCTTCAGCTTCCAGGATCGGACTTTCATGAGGTAACCCAGCCAATCAAACAGACATGCAACATTAAAACTTTGGGGGTTGGCAGTCCTTTCAGGACAGCCAGCTTCCCCGTTTGAATGGGATTCTGTAGGCAGGCTGGAAGACAAAGGGCTGCAGTGTTTCTGACTCCTTGCTTCATGCCTTCACAGACACTCTGGAGCCTGGGTGGGCTTGACTGAGGTAAAAAAAACACTCAGAGGACTTTCCCACCCTGGAGGGCAGGGGAAGAACCTAAAAGGGACAAGAAGCACAAAAATAGCAAAAGAAAAAGACAGACGCCATTTTGGTAAAATGGGCACCCATGTGTGCCTTTACTGCAGTTGTGAAAACTGCCCGAGGTTAAAAGGTGGACTGGATTTGTCAAAAGATTAACTGCCACTAGCCATTTAATGTAAGCATGCCCCTGTAACAGAAATGTTACAGTGCTAGTGAGAACAAGGATATATTGTATATCCCCAGCACTCCACGTAAGGTGGGGTGTGCTGGTTTCACCTAAACAAATGTAGAAGGAATAGAAATATCCTCTCTACCCTTGAGAAATGTAGTTTAGATTAGACAGAGAAAGTAAAAGGGGAGCCCAAAGGGCAACCTTGTCACAAAAACAGGTATGTACCGAACGTTGTCAAAGAGGATAAACTAAAAAAGACACAATGGAGTGTCTTAAAAATGACACCCATAAAAAGAGTAAAAGGATCTGTGAGGGTGGAAAAAGGTTCCCTCTCACTGAGATATAGGGAAAAATAATCTACCAGTCTAGCAAAAACTTCTGAGGGTTCTCACAAGTGAGGTAGATTTAGCTCAAAAGTTAAAATCTTACCTTTCACCGATCACTGAGTATAGATTGTGTGTATGGAAGACAAGTCTTGGTATAACCACATATCAAGTGACACATGTTACAACAGACAAGAGGGGTCATTACTATTTTACTATTAGCGCCATGGCTGCCTCCAAAACCTCACCGACTCCGCCCTGGTGAATGGAGCTATTACAGCCCCATTCCAAGGTTGGCGGGGGCGGTAATTCCCCATTCACCAGTGCCCTTCCCCATTCCCATTTGAGCCCCCATAGGGCTCAATGGGAATGGGGAAGGCGCTAATAACGGTAACGCAAATTGCGGTACCGTTATTAGCTCTAAGGTCCCTTTGCGGGTCCTGTCCTTAATGCCTGGTAAAACCTCAGGTAAAACCAGGCATTAAGGGAGGACCCGCAAAGGGAACTCGTAGTAGGGCGGTAAGGGATTACCGGTACCGGTGCCCTTACCGGTACCAGTAATCCCTTACCGCCCGGGTTGTAATGAGGCCCTTGTGTTTTGTAGCACCTATTCTGGATTGTCATCTATATGAATGTCAGGCTTAGTCTTCCTCAAGGAGAATAAAGTGGGATTCAGACCGCAATACCAAATTACTTTATTGAGGAAAAGGGGTGTATGTGAAATTGACTGATTCTGGATGGTCATCTGAATGACTGCCTGACCTAGTCTTCCTCGTGCCAAGGAAGATGAAATGGTGGAGATCCTATTGGAGTATCTGCTTATCTTTGTATGTTAACAAATAGGTTGTACAGAATTTTGGTGGATCAGACAAACTCAGAGTCACGATACACCAGTCACCCTTCACAGGACAAAAGGCATTCTGGGATTTAAAATAAGCAGGAATTGGTGCTGTGAACCATACCCATTTGAATCATGCATTGTACTTGTTTGTAAATGATGGCTTCAATCAGATGATGCAACATGTCACCTTTGCTTTGTGGCCAGTGTGCGCAGCATCATCACACACATGCACTATCTGTCTCCTTTGTGTGTCATATTTTAGACACGCAACAGGGATGTAATTTCACCAAATTGCATGGGGTAGGAGAAGTGACATCACGCGACCATTGACCGCCTTATGACATCACAGGAAGTGGTGTCATTTGACCCCACCCCAAAGTGACATCACAGGAAGTGATGGAATACAACCATTCACCCCTTGACAAAACAGGAAGTAACATCACTTAGCATGTTTCTAGGTACACTACGAAAAAATATGGTTACAGGTTCACTGTAAAGTGATATACATTTATACAAGAATGGATCACCATATGTATCACTAATATCAGCATTTATAGGCCCACATTACCAAATTACTGTGAATGCAAGCAGACGTCCAAGGCCAAACGATAATGATGCGTTAATATAAAGCACATATGCTTAAGCGCTTCATATAGAACAAATATACATACAATATTACCCAACCTGTGTTGGCACTCATTTATCAAGCTCAGCAAGATGAAAGGCTGATTTGACCTAACTGGGAGTCGAACCTGCAACCTTCAGATCCCACATATATTGCAGCAGCAAGCACTGAACCCACTGCGCTTTCTTAACGGCTATAGCTATCAGAATATTAGCCAATCCCGAAACAAAGAGCCACATGCTGCTGGCCACAGACCAGGAGCCTCAATTTAATTTATAAAAAAAAAGAAAAAAAAAGTTTCACTTTGTTTTTTGTATTTTAGGGATAGCAAGGGAGACCAGAGGGGTAGCAAGGGAGACTACATGGGTCGCATGTGCGACCCTTGGCGACACCTAAACGACGTCCCTGACAGCATTCCTTATTTCTTTGGCGTTGTGTGAAATGGATTGCTATTGTGCGTTACCTGTATTTCCATTCCATTTCACATGCTGAACACACTTTCTTTCTGTGCATTTTTTTACTCTTCACTGCCTGTATGTCCTTCATGTGTGAGCCCGGTCAGTGAGGCTTTGTTTGTAGATATGGACATGTTGCGTCACAAAGCATGAAGATGCTTTACACATTAATAGGCATTGATGTTGTTAGGTGAGTCAATGGTGAATGTTTGCGACCACTGGATAAGGCAATCAATGCACCATAATCTGGTTTTTACTAGCTTTACAGAGGTCTGGTAGGGAAATTGCTCATACTCGCTGATTGAATCTACCAAAGTGAGATGAAGAGCTATTGGCTAGTATCTAGAAGGCAAAACAGACCACACATATTCCAGGTAGTGAGCCACATCTGAATTGATTTCTTTGCCTTCGTTTTCACTTATAGGGGATTGAAAGTAAAATGCTCCCTATTGTGAACCAGCTTTTGTCTGTGCTCGATGACCATGTGTCAGGTGAAACCTAATGGAACTTGGCCCCACTAGGTTTTGCAGGTATGCATCTAGGGTGTATGGGGGGGCGCACACATACATACTTACACATGAACTTGCAAGTGATTTTGGCATTGCTATGCCTCTCATGTAATGAATATGATAGTGCTGGGACCTGCCATCCTTGTTTATCCTGTTATTGAGAGCTACAATCGCTCTCAATTGTCTATGCTGGGTTGGCATCATAGGGGTAGTGCTACTACACATAATCGTAACTTTGCTGCACCCTGCCAATTGTTGTCATCTTCATCTACTCCTTGTTGAACATGTGAGGAGACTACTACGAGTGTGGGATAAGTGCACTGGTGGATTTGATGGAACATCTGGAGGGGGGGGGGGTGAAAAGGTCACATTGTGGCAAAGTCTTCCCTTGCTTTCTTTGATGTGCAAAAAACGAATGTGTTGCCTCAATCCAGTTAGTGTGGCATGGCCCATCACTAGGACAACCAAATAACATTAACCAGTTTCCATCTGCACCTTCTGCAAGCAAATTTGCAACTTCTGCAGACATAATAGAGAATCAGTAGTACAAGCCGTCCTAGTCTTGACCAATCTCGAGTGCATGTTCTATACACTGCACATGCCCCTGAGACAACTTGACACTCATGTTTCATTTGCAGTTTAAGGGCTTGCTTCTGTGCAAAGGTATTCATTATGAGGGCTTCATACCTTGCAGCTCTCCCCAATGGTGACCACTGCCTGTGTTTTTAACAATGTTTCTTCTGATGGATTGACATTCTGCACTATAAGAACACACATATTGCAGATATATTATTATTATTATTATTATTATTATTATTATTATTATTATTATTATTATTATTAACACACACATTGCAGATTTCGATACCTTTTATTGGACTAACTGAAAATCTACCTGATGCTACTGCTCATGATCCCTAATGCATGAGGGGCTGGGGCACCCCCTACAGAAATCATGGGCATCTAAGCTTAAATGCTTGGCACCCAATACAGAGCATGAGGCAAGCTGGGATAACAGCAGAAACTGCACCGCCCAAAAAGGGTTAGCCTTTTATTTCATTTGCCACACTGTATGCAAGCTAGGAAACCATTGTGAAGCTTCAACCATAATGAGGTTTCATTGGAGACTGCATCTGTTCAACCGTAGGTCACATTTTTGTAGTGCCAGATAGGATACCAGCCAGGAAGCCCTAGCTGCTACATTGGGATCACTAAAAGGCCTGATGCTACCCACAGGCTGCAAAACACTCTTTAGACTGTGATTAAAATGCAACCTGACCCCTAAGTATGTGTTTTTAAACCTCTCACTTCAATATGCCTTTTAAAATGACATTAGTAATTTCAGAAAACGAGCAGGACCCACCTTAAGATTGATTGCACTCCTGGCTTAATGGAGCCCCGCCAGCCTTTGACATTCTCTCCTTCTTCCTCCAACCGTCTCCGCTCTTCCCTGTTCTGCTCCTGGAACACCCAGTACATCGGCTGAGGGATATCCATGTCGCACTGCTGGCAGGAGCCACACTACACATCCCCTTCTCTTCACAAAGTGTCTTCCAATCGGGCATACATAGTCTCTCAAGTCTCTCTCTACACATACTCTGCAAAATGCTTAGGCCTCTGGTAGCATCTCCCCGACCTCGAATGGAAGGAATTCCCAGCTGTATGGCTAGGCCAGGAAAATTCACTGTCAGAAAATGCCTACATTCTAATCCTCATTCTCCAGCTTTTTCAACTCTATCATTCCAGCCAGTTCTAAATTGTGACCCATTGTTGGTAACTATGACTTTTGGGTATCCTTCACGTTCACAAATCTCCAAGAATTCAATAACAGTTTTAGTTGTCACATTAGGTTTGATCAAAACTTCAACCCATCTGGTGAGTAAATCAATGACTTCCAGACAGAAAGATTGTACCCTATTACTCCATAGAGAACTCAGCACATCCATTCTTAGTTTATCCCACGGCTGTTCTGAAATATCAGTAATAACCATTGGATGTCTACAACCCATACACACTTTAGTACCCCTATTGCAAATTATACAAACCCGAACAATTCACTCAATTTGTAGATCGCAGGCTGGCCACCAGTAGTCAATTCTTATTCTCTGCTTAGTTTTGACAATACCCTGGTGACCTTCGTGAGCAACTCTTATGAGTCATTCCCCAAACTTTTTCAAGTGGAATAATGTTGTCACCACACATTACCATCCCTTCCTAGACACACAAAATCGTCTATCACAGTCCAGTAGGAGGCAACCACACTGCTTCAAAGACTTTTTTCTGTGATGATTGTCCTCTTCCAATTCCTGTTTGAGTCTACTTAAAATTGTTTCCTGCTTCATGTCTTTTTCCAACTCTTACAGTCGAACAGGGATCAAAGCTATTTCCGCTATTTCAGCTTCTTGGTCTTTCTCGTCATCACTCAACTCTACTGCAGTTGTCAACCTAGACAAGCAGTCTGCTGCAAAAAATGTTACGCCTGCCAAATACTAGACCACACAATTGTAGTCTTGCAACTGAGACACCCCTCACCTAATGCGAGCAGAAACTTTGTCCAAACCTTTCAAAGTCATTCGGCCTCATTACCTCTTTGGCGATAAGCCAACAATGGCGCTGGTAGTGCTACCAGCACTGTTGTTACCATGCTGCCACATTACGAGTTCTGCTCGCGGGTGCCGCTCTGCATGCCTAGTCAGACCAGCAGGCTGAATGGCATCCATTTGTACTGAAATAGCCCCTCAGGAGTGATGAAGACTATTAAACACTTGGACTCATCATGTAATCTCACTTGATGGTAGGCAGAAGTGGGATCCAAGGTCATGAAGTATTTTGCAGGACCCATAGTCGATATGATCTCTTGAATGCTGGGCAATGGGTGCCTCTCTGAAACTACACATTTATTGAGTTCTCTCATGTCCACACAAATCCTGAGATTTCCAGTGCTTTTCTTTAAGATGACTGAAGGCGATACCCCTTCTGCTGCATTCATGCCCTCTAGTTTCTTCAGTTCTCGTTTGACTTCTTCTCTCATTGACAAAGGGATACTTCATAGATTTGTTAAAACTCTCATGCAGCTGGCCTTCATTTTTATCTTATGTACAAATCCACATAAACATCCTATCTCATTTTGGAATACTTCATCTATTACTTTCTCTCCATTGTTAGCATTTTCAATGGCCAGCACTGCTTCTTCTGCATTGGGATTTAGTTTCACTTTAAGTTTTCTTTGGTGTGTTCAACTCAATAAGGCAGTTTTGCCTTTCTTTGTTACGTAGACTTTCCCTTTGGCTTCTCTATCTTTGAATTTTACAGTGGCCCAGAACCACCCAATTAACTAAATTCTCACTTCTCCATATGCTCTGGGATTAATCTCAACTCATTTAGGTAATCACAGCCTAGTCTTTCCCATTCATTCTGGGGCAGGAGAGTGTATTTGGCACCTGAATCGATCATCATGGACGTTAAAACACCATCAACAAGTACTCTCTCCATCTTCCTCCAACCCTCTCTGCCCTTCCCTGTGATGCTCCTGGAACAACCAGCACACTGCTGGAAGGAGCTACACTATACTTCAATACGCCTTTAAAAATAACATCAGTAATATTAGGAAACTAGCAGGGCGCACCTTAAGACTGTTAGCACCTAGCTTCATGGTTTCTTGAGAAAAGATGTCGTTTTTTCCTTTTCTTTTAAATGCAACTCTCAAAATGTGTACTGTTTTCAATCCTTTGTGTCTCCTACTTCGAGGCGTGCTGATGTCTTTTTATGTAAGAAAGCAATTCCAGGCCCATATTCCATAAATGATATTATTCCAGCCAATGAAATGTTCCCTTTTTTCGTTTAATGAAGGATCTGTGCTGTGGCCTTCCTTTACAAATAATTCTGCTCTCCAACATCTGATAAAGAGGTCTGTGTAGGCATATTCGTATTTACAACAAGGCCGACTAGGTCCAGGCCTAGTGCAGCAGATTCCCAGAGGAGCAGCATTTTATTGTCATTATTTTCAATGAACTGGTTGTTATTTTGATGTTGTTGATGGCCAAACCTGTATATATTCTTGATCTTTGCAAAAGCTTTATTGTTAGGGTGATTTTTGTTTACAAATAAAATCTAAACAAAAGAAATAAAAGGGAAAGGTGTGCTTTATGTACTTAGTGATATAGTCATACAACTCTCACAAAAATGTATAACGGATATAAAGCTTTTTTGATTATTCTTATCATCCCAGAATGCTCGTTAATATGCAAAACAGTCAAAACCTCATTGGTTTTATCGGTGTCAATTTACATTATCTTTGGAGTTCTTTCTTATCAATACACACATACATTGTGTTAAGCAATCAAGTTTGTATTCAAGTACATGATATGCATTTTTTTAAACCATTGCAAAAAATGAGGGTTTTCCCTTGAGAATAGTAAAGGTAAAAAATGATGCATCATTTTACAATATTAAACGCATGCCTAGGCTTAAGTCAAGCACAGAGTTCCCACAGGTGGCCTTAAAATGATGTTCAGAAGCAAGCACTAATTTCTCGCCCAACCGCACATTTCAGAGGTCTGTGGCTGTCCAAAAGGTGCAACCATGAAATAGATCATAGAGAAGTTCAAATGGCAAAGAGCTAATCTGAAAGGGCAAATGCATCAAGAAACCTGTGAAAGGATATCCAAAGCCATGAGAACAAAAGCTGTGTGCCAAAGGTACACACTGTTTCACAGCTGGGAAGGTGTCCCATAAAGATATCCATTCAGCCATCTTTACAGAAGCTGCTCTGTGCTAAGCAGGCAAATGGCATCCCTGCTGGGTTGTCATGTGTCTTTGATGACATTCTGCGGCACACTCAGTGCTACCAGGAGAACCAACTGCAAAGTATGTCACACAATGCATAACTCTGATGCTTCTAAGTAATCTTTAAATTAATTATATTTTAAATACAAGGTAGGTCTTTTACTGTGAAACAGAACTTCAAACGACAGCAGGACATCTATATCTATACCCACACATCTCAAACCTTTTCTATGTATTGTACAGTCCAACCAACAATACGGAGTTAACAATAATTTTAAATTATCTTAAACAGGAGCTAGCAAGACCCATAGCCTAAACTACACCCAGAAAGGTGATATTGTGTAGGAACGCCCAATCCATTGATCAATTTGACTCTTGGTGTTTTGGGTGTTTTGAAAAATTGCACAAACAGCAATCGTATAAACAGTATGTACCACTTAATTTGTTATAAAAGGTGCCTGCATTGTGCAGCTACGAGGAATTATGTTGCTTCCCACGCATCAATGTTCAGGGTCGCCATTATCCATAACTCCAGTGTGAGAATGCAGAGCCAAATATTCCAAGCAACTTCTCCTAATGTATTTACCCTACTGAGGGGTGTTTGCCCAGCCAGAGTTTACACATTTTATTTGTGATTTTGCCATATTTTAATGGCGTTCCAGCCCAAGGGATTGGAGGTACATCGGCTGCAGCAGATAACCTGCCTTATTTCCATTTTGCCCCCTGCGAACATGAGATCTGTAACCATGAGAAGGGGGTTACTATGATATGATATGGCATTTCTAATGCGCCTATACACAAGTATTTCAAGGTGAGATGAGGCAAGGAAGGGGGAACAGAGGGAGGACAGAGACAACGATCTTACTAGGTCAAGTGACATTAAGATCGTGCAAGTGCAGCGGAGGGGCAAGGGAAAAATGCCTCGGGAAAGCGGAATGGGCACTGCTGTACATGAGATCAAAACAATAACAAGAAGTGCGGCCAGCAGGTGGCAGGTTCAAGGGTAAGTGCAGACAGCAGGTGTCCAAAAGTGTAGGTAGGGAGAGTGTAGGATTACAGATGCAGACCCAAGTGCAAGGGTTGCCGGGAGGCAGTGTGGGTGTGCTACTGGACAGGCAGGGACCTGAGCCCGAAATCAGAGTGTTGAGTTAATTGTATTCAACATTAAGATGTGCCTGTACCACTTGCATATATTTCATATGTAAAATTTACTGTGACAAAACTGGATGTAGAAATGTAGTATGCTGCATTAATATTACAGACCAGTCCAGGTGCTTCTCAGAGTGACAGCAGGCAATTTGTGAGAGAAAGCATATATTAGCATTGAAACCAAAATTCCTCATTCCAACCTTTTCTCACTTGTGTCCAGTTGGCAGACAGCTTGTGTTCTTATCACTTCCTCTAAATGATTAGTATTAACAATTATCTCTAACGCACTCAACTGTAGAACACACTGCCTTCTCCAAATCTTGGGCAGAACGAGATCTGAAAACACTCTTTCAACCAACATAACATAACATAACATGACAGGCTTGAATGAATAGAGAGAAAGAAATAACGTTCTAATCCCTGCAACCTTAAAAACGTCCTTATAAAGTTATGGAGCCAAATGGGGGACAACATGGGAATGAAGGGGTGTAGTTTGGACAACGTGGACAGAGTTTATTGAAGGGGCATAATCTGTTGAAGGTGCAGAGTCTGGCAGAGTTGGAGTAAAGTCGGTGGAGGGGGCACATGCACTTATTTGGACCTATGGCAGCAGGAAGCCTAAATATGTAACTGTTTGTAGGGTAATGGTTGTTTCCATCTCTGCATAGACTACTGAAATAGTCCAATAAAAAGTATCACAATCTGCACATTTTTGACAAGGCGTCTAACTTTTCTTTGCACTATAAGAAGAAATAAAGGCATACAGCTTGTGGAGACTACATTGCTGCAAGGAATATGTCCAGGTATATCACATTGGTGATTTTGATTTTATATTATTGTGAAATGTACGATGGGCCTGTCTGGTACTATTAGTTCCATAATGTACAGCATAACGGACATGCAAGAACGACATTTAATGCACATGTTCACTGAAAAAGAGAACAAATAAGTTGTGCAAAAGTGCTGAAGTGTGAGGATTTATCTTTTCTGCGTGAATGTAAATAGTGTAGTGTAGCCTTTCACCGCAGCCTATCGTGGACACCTATGACATTGGCCTGATTCAGTGGAAGCATCTGTGAATTTTCATTTTCTGCAGGGATAGCTGTGCCTTCTGTGGACAGGTTGGTGACACGATGTTGCATGGATTTCATGTATCTGCGACGGAATGGTACCAAACTCATCAAGTGTGTGGCCTCTGTTTCATGGATTACTACTGTTCTTGCCCTTTGGACACATGGACATCAGACGTTTTGTGATTTTACAGATCTGCGCTCGTTGTCTGGGATGGGTGCTGTGTATGTTTTATGTCTATTTTCCATTAATGTGATTGCTCAGTGTTTGTGCGGATTGTAATTAGTTGCTCCATGTATCCCTCATTTGACAGTGCAAGCATGAGGACACATTCTGCTTGAGGGATTTGCAGGCGTGTTATTGGTGCGGCTTAGGCTTTCTGACATTCTTCAGTTTGTGTGCAAAATTGCTGCTTCCATTTACTATTGAAATTAGTGTGTTGGGTTGGTGGTACATACGTGCTAAGACATACACATGTCATGAATTGAGAGAGCAAATGTATTTAGTAACAACTGGCAACCTGTGAGTGCCAGCTTTTTGGTAGTCATGACAGGGACTCGTTGCCGCACACATTGGTTCATCTTGACCCATTACCGTTGTTTTGAATTCAAGATAGCTATGATTAGCAGCTGGCTGTAGTTTCCATCCAGCAAACAGGACACCATGGGGCCGATTCATGGAACAAATGTGCACCGAAATTTGTGGTGCAAGCTGGTGCAAGCGTGAAAAAGCAAGCGCACGCGTGTGATTCATGGAAGGCCGTGCGCGTGTTTTCCGAGGGATGTGCGCCAATTCCTTGGGTGGCGCACATGTCACTTCAACATCCCGAATGCCATGCGGGACGCGCATAGCGAAAGCGCACAACATTTGCGCACACACCAAAAAGGGTGCGGAACACACGGAATGGGGAACAACGTGTGAAAATGAAGGTGTAACTGGGGAAGTACTGCTGGGAAATACACGGAAAGCCCACACGCGTGCGAAAACACATATTCATGGAATCGAATATGGGAAACCTGCGCATGCCAAAAGACACGCACAGGCGTAAACACGTCCACCACATGAAGGCAGGCAGAAGCGTCCCCACGCAGTTTAAAAGTGTGTGGAAACAACAAACACATATATAGCTACAATGAATGTCCATTTCTTGCAGCACTGATCGTGGGACACCACAGGAGAAGGAGAATAGCAAGGCCCCTCATTCTTTTGCCCAGGACCAGCCTTTTTGGGATGCCTGATGATCAGGTCTATGGCAGGTATAGGTTTCCACCTCGTATCATCATAGACCTGGTCACTGAGTGGGAGGATGACCTCACATCACCTACCGTGTGCTCCCAAGCACTGAGGCCCTTGGAAAAGGTGCTCAATATCCTGCATTTTTTGGCCACTGGGTCATTTCAGCAGACAGCTGCCATAGTTGGGGATGTCTCACAGGCCACTCAGTCACGCTGCCTACACCAGGTGTTGGCAATCATGACTGCGTGACCCTCAGTCCACAGGCACATATACATGCCCAGAACACTCGCAGAAAGGCAGACCATGGTCCAGGACTTTTACAGGGTGCCACACTTCCGCAAAGTGCTCGGTGCCATAGATTGCACCCATGTGGCCCTACGTCCACCTAGGGCCGCTGAGCACATCTATCGAAACCGTAAGCACTGGCATTCCATCAAAGTACAGGTTGTATGCGATGCCCATGGAATCATCACCTCTGTCTATGCAAACTATCCTGGGTCTACCCATGACAGTTTCATACACAGAATGTCCGCCCTGAGCCGGGACCTGGAAGCTGGGAAGCATGGCGACACATGGCTCATTGGTGAGTGCAAATGCCTGTGCACATGCTTGCATGTATGTAACACACAGACAAATACACAAACCCAACTAATGACAACCATCCTCACCTCCCCAGGGGACAGTGCCTACCCTCTGAGCAACCTCATGATGACACCAATACAGAACCGCACCACACCACCCCAGGTAAGATACAACGCTGCCCATATTGCAACCAGGGGCATAGTCACGCTTCCGCTCCCTTGACCGCTCTGGCGGGCTACTACTATATGCACCCCCAGTAGTGTGCAGGATCATTGTGGCAGCATGTGTCCTGCACAATGTTGCAACACGGCAGAGCATGCCGGTGGACATGGTGGTGCCCCCACATCCCCAACCACAGGCACAGGCGCTGCCCATGGGAGGGGAAAGGGCACATGGCGAGGCAGCCCGAACCCAGCTTGTGGCCACATTTTTCACCTAAACTCCCACCCCTGCGGAGTGCACACAGGCCTGGCACATACCAGGTGAGAATCGATGATGACAAAGAGACAATCAACTGTCACAACCTTACCACCCTGAGATTGTTGCCACGGAAGTGCTACATTGTGTGCATCCCTAGCTACTTAAACATTGCCAATCCTGTGTGACGAAAAGGACCACATGAAAGGTGTATATCACACCACCCCCCTGCAAAGCAGGCCATGAGAATCAGTGGTATGTCACCCAAACCCTCCCAACCCACATCACTCTTCTCTGCCACACCCTGACATGGCATGCAACAGCAAAAGAGCAAACCAAAAGCACAACACATGACCAATTAGATATGAAGTGACACGTGATAAATGGAAAGAGGCCTGACACAATCACACCTGACCTGGAATCAGATGAAATGACTGTCCAACAACCTCCCACACATGCAAAGACATACACAAATGCATGCCACCAGCGGTACCATCATCAAAAGACAGAATGCCTGTTGGCATTCACATTGGCCAAGCCAAATCTGCAAATCCCGATCTGTGTGCGGTGTGTGTCTCCTGCAACACACTGCTCAGCACACAGCACAGCGTGCAGCCATTGTGTTGGGGATACACCTTGAGCATCATATAAAAAGGACAAGCAACAAAAATAACCTATTGATGTATGTACTCAATCCCCAAATGGTAAGTGATCATGCGCTGCAGGGGCACAGCATGACAGAGAAGGCAATCTGTGTGCCCGTGTGGGCATGAAAGGGTGGTTGTATGTGAGGTGGAGCATTGTGCAAGTGTGTGTGTCAGTAGGGACATTCACTCAATACATGCATGTGAAATCTAGTGACCCTCATTGTCCTGTACACATCACATGTGAACATTTGCCATGTGTACACCCCAGTATGTCAAACCACAACAACAATTTCCTGACACCTGAAAAGTAAACACAACACAGGAACAGCCACTGACCAGCAGAACACATCATGTACATAGTATTCCACAATGACAATGTCAGAGAGTGCCCAGACACTGTAGCCCAAGCGTACTGTCCGACAACAAAAGGCCCTCCCTCATTTACTCATCACCATGACCTTCAGAAGAACTGTGTCTGGGGTCCGTTGGCTTCTTCCTTCTAGTCTACCTGGCTTCAGGATCCCCCTACCCCTTGGTTTCCTTGCTCCACCTTTTGTGTAAATAGGGTCCAGCCCCCTCAGAGGCTACCTTGACTGGTAAAAATACCAAATCGCAGAGAACTCCAAGGAGCCAAACCCCCAAACCTGGGAAAAAGCCTGTAGCCACAAAGAAAACCTGGAAGAGTCTCCAGTAGATGACTTGAAGTTGCTGAATATGGACAAGCACATGTTGCTGAATATGGACAAGCACATATCCAAGCAGAATGATAGAATAACTACCAAGGTAGCACAGTTGAAAAATGGTTCAACAGGACGGGGAGCAATTTCAGTACACAACAATCAATGAGGATGCAACAACTGATGGGTAGTTTCACAGCTCTGGTCTCCAGGTGCAGGAGTGGCACGAACCAACCACCCCCTCTGCGGTCTGGGTGCCTGCAAGGTAAAACTTACACAGGCCTACGAGACCCCAGCGGGGAAAGAGGGTTAGGGATCCGATGGTTGGATAGGCATCGGTATTTAGGATAACCGGAAAGAGGGTGAGGAAAGCGGAGGTGGATGGGCAAGGGAAAGTAGTGAAAATACAAAATACAACCATTGACAACTACACATACTCAATCAGAGAAACCATGTACTTCATGCACATTGTACAAAATGGCTCCAAGGCGAGCAAAAGAGAGCCTTATATCTGGGGTGAGTGCTCGCCTCTGCCTGCGCACTCTCAGGTCCAGTAACAGGAGCAGTTCAATGCTGCAAAGAGAGCATGAGTTACTATTCTGTGTGTTTTTTTTTCCCCATACACACATAACAGCATTCATGCCTCGAACTTAGTGACTCCTCCCCAAACAAGCACTCTTGTTTGCTGCTTTGTTCGTATCGTTTTGCTTGCCCCTGTGATAGTTTATACACTGCTAATGCGGTAAGGTAGCCGCACGTGGCCCCGGTTAAAACGGAAAACCATGTGTTAAGAATCACACATGATAGAATGTGCCTTGGATGTGCTGCTAGACGCGTGTTGCGAGGTGTGACTTCAGTACAAGTTGCGTTCTGCCAGCCGCAGCTTTCTATAGGCAGCGCATGTGGCTAATTGCATATGCTAATGATATGCCCTGCACTAGAGTTTGTGTGTCGCTGGGTGCCCCCCTTGTGCTGTATTAGTTTGTGGCTAGGAACACTACTGCGCTAATACATTAGCTTCTATGAAGAAGGGGGTACTCGAGGATATGGGCGATGCCCCCTGCGTGTGCCCCTGACAACTTGGAAAGCTTCTTGGCATTTGCTCTTCAGCATGGCTTAGCTGTACTGTGTGCATCCTCCCCAACACCTGGTTAAGCTCCCCAGCACTGGCACTACTTGCATGTGCGAGAGCCCTGGAGGAAGGTCGCTGGGGCGTGGCCCCTCATGCTGCTCACCTTGCTCAGAGCTCCTGGAAACACGTCTGCTTCTGTCGTACATCTGAGCACAAGCCCTGTGCGTCTGCTTGTGCACGCATGCGCATGTGTGCACCACCCAATATGGCCAGGGTTTTGTAGTTCTTGGCCTGGTGTCTGGTGGGAAAGGTAGTCATGAGGATCCTTTCCCTGCGGAAAGGGCATACAAGCTTTTAATAAGGCTGGAAAGTTTCCTGTGTGTGTGTCTTTATGCTGTTTGTCACTGGGCCATGTCTGAGACCTACATCTGACCTCCTCCCACACAACCCCAGGTTCTGTACCCTGACAGGTAGAGCTGGAACTTGAGTCAAAGTTAACCAAGGAGGCTGGCACAGCTGGATGATTGAGCTGAAAAACAATGAATCCTTGATAGCATGAACAAAGAAAGGCAGAGACAGCACAAACCTGGAAAGGCACAGAGAATGTGAGATAGCCGGAAACAGCTGACAGCAAGTTAAGACCCACAACAGTTGAATAGCATTGGTAAAAGCCAACAGGCAACATAAAGGCATGGATGAAAGACAGGAGGAGAGACAGAAAGATGCTGTTGAACAGAAGTGTACTGAGGCAAACCGAGGCAGTGCAAGAGTACGTGGAAATAACAGTCCGAGAGATGGATGGACAGATCTGCAACAAGGACAGTAGCAGGAAGAAGAACAGGGACTAAAGGCACCAGAGTGTGAAAAACAAGTAAAAGAGCAGTAGTCCAGTAGGACAACTGCGTCGTCAGGCAGCCGCAAAGTCCAGAGGGAAGCCAGTCACAACGTGCCGTCCAAACGGAATGTAGCATATTAGTAATATAGGCGGACATCTCAGGTGAGGACTGGACTGTGAGTTGTGCCTCTTGGGTCACATTCCTATTGCATCCTTTTTTACCACAATCCCCAGGGGCTGAACTCAACACGTACCGACATTGTCAACATCCGGCCCCCTCCCACCCTCAGTGTGACTTTTACAGCCAAAGGGTGCAGGCTACCATCTATAGCATGAAGTGCATCAAGCGTGTATACAGGCAAGAAAAGAACATACATCACAAATAACATCAATAAATGGACAGTTCAATAATGTACTCACCAAAATTGATTGCAGACATGCCGTGGAGAAAACATCCATAATCTCACTAGGGGTGTTAACACAAGTAGTACATCAGCAGACAGGCCACAGATATGATGAAAGTCCAATACCCTTGTGTAAATGGTTGTCACACCGAACCATCCTTGCGAGCCCATGGATAGGGGAAGCAGGAGTGGCATATGTGTCAGGACCCCAAGCCGCAAAAACATACACGAGACAAGATTGAATGGGCCCAGCTGGAACAGACAGTGGATGCTTTCAAAAGCCACAAAGCACCACACCGTCACATGAATGCACAATAGACAAGCATTTTTAAACTATATTAACTAATTAAACTTACTATAAAATAAAAAATGGCCACATACGACCCGGGGGGGGCAACCAGGAGGGAGGAGGTACAGGGTGCACCTCAACACCCACATGTGATGATGTTGAGATAAAAAAAAACCTCCATGGGCTCAACGCCTGCACGGCCCGACCTGTGTGGGAGATAAGTCGTCGACCGAATCACCCTCTGGATGGAAAGCAGAAGGTGGATGTGGCACAGTACCCTGACCACGCCTATGCGCAGCTTGCCCCTGGTCGGCAGCATGTCTGCGGGACTGGTAAGCCTGGTCCTGTGCGGTGATGACACATAGGTCAGCATGCAGCACCTCATGTGATAGGTGTGCTTCCTCTTGCAAGGTAGCATGTGTAACACAGAGTACTTCCTGCATGGTCTCGCATGACATCTGGAGCACCTCCCGGCATGCATGTAGCTCAGCCGAGATGGTATTCTCAAGCTGCTCAATCTCTCCTCTGTCCGCTGCCTCTGGGACATGTTGATCACATCCAGATTAGATCTGAGGGATTGATGGTCATCCCTCACGGCCTCCCTGTGTGCCTCTGCGTGAGCAGCAAGTGCTTGATGGAGAGACACCATTTCAGCCCGGTGTGCCCTGATTGAGGCCATCAGGCCCAGCCTGAGCGAGCGGGATGTGGACTGTGCTGCCTGCTTCTGGAGATCCACCTGCCTAGCAGAGGGGAGCACGGATTGGGCCACACATTCCATGCTCTGAGTGATCCTATCAATTTCTGCCCCCTGTTGTTCAGAATTGACACACATGGCTTGCTCCCACTCAGTATACCCCGGTGGCGCACGGCCATCGCGTTGCTGGGCTTGACACCCGTGGGGCACAAGGAGCTGTGGTCCTCCCTGGGTTGACACCGCCCGAGGCTGCAGGACTACATCCCTCCATTGACAAGATGCCCCAGGCACATCAGCAACTGGTGTGGAGTGTGACCGTGCATCCCGATCCACCACAGGCGGAGGTTCCAACACCATCTGGCCCCTCAGTGCAGGTGTCACGGACAGAGGATCGTCCATATCAGAATCACTTACTCTCAACGAATGGACATGACGCTCATCCAACTCAACATTGTTGTCAGAGTGATCATCCGAGCTAGACCCATTGCCAGCCCTGGACACAATGGTCTGCAGCACAAGTGGGTTCTCGTGGCCTACCACCCCACGACCCCCACTTGTGCCGGGTTGCTGATGTAATAGCAACCCTGTTTCAGGATTCACATGATCATCCTCTGGCTCCATTGCATCATCATCTGTAATGTTGAAAAACCAAACATGAGCACACATGTCAGATGCAAATAACGCACACACACATAGACATCACATCGACAGCCAACACATGAAGCAGACATGTTACACACAAATGAAATTCCGACATGCATCCATTGGCATCGATATGCAAACACATCCCAAAAGCAGAAATGGTTTTGTGTAAATAGCGAAGCTTACACATGAACTGAATGTAGTATATCACCCCCATCACACACCACCTCTGTCAGGCACATATCACAGGCAGAAATGACAGATGGCAACAAAGAGATGGCACATACCATAAGGATGTCTGAACTGCAAAATGGCCACAGCTGCAAGTGAATCAAAACACACCATGACTCACATAATATGCATGTACACATGCATCACTAAATCATCATCACCAATATTGCTTCATCCATCTGCAGCTCGGCGCGTACCAGGTTTCATGGGCCATGTAGACATAGTGAATGTCCCGAGCAAAGCAAGGGCCTGCAAACAGTCATGAGGGACCATACCGCCCAGTGCGGTCCAAGCTGCCGGCCATGAAGCCTCCAGAACACCCCTCAGGGCTTGATTGTGCACATAGTGCTATGAATGTGCCTTAAACCATTATTCAGTGTGTCAAATCATCACGCCTAGGCCCCACCAGATTAGCTAAGTGGGCCTGGGCGTACACATACTGCACAACAGTGCACCTTCAGGATTGTGCCAGTTGAACATAACGTGCGCAATGCTGAAATCTCACCAGCATTAAAGTCAATCACCTGCATATTAGTCAGTCACCAAAAAAGGTGCAGAAGACACATGTGTAAATGAACACTTTCACACACACATAAGTGAGTAGCCGCAATGTTGCACTACACAATGTTGAAGCTGCTTGCATATGTACATGTGAAAGTGTTCAAAAACATCTGTGTCCCTATATACCCGTATTGTGATCATGAACAGCAACCAATGCTGCTTGCTTTGATGTATGTGAAAGTGTACACATACACATGTGCAGGCAACTCCACAGTCATTACAACCCGATTGTCAGGCTACAGTCAATTTGCAGCCTATACCGGTTAGTATAGGCCGCAGACTGACCTATCAACTTTGCTAAACACCCACTAGGGTGTTTCAATACTGAGTACATGTGTCACAGGATGCACCTGTGCCTGTGCCTTTTATGATGACAGTGAAAGGATGACAATCTGACCATACATGCCAGGTCACTTTGACATTGCATCAGTGAGTGGGCTTGTAGAACGGTGTAACATGGCTCAGAAGTGGGTTGGTGCAGTGCAGAGCATGTGCACGTTACCGACTATCTACACCAACAAGTACATTATGATGTCAATCAATAAACAAGAAGGCAGTGTAAGTGCAAGGTCAGGCATCATGTGCAATGTGCATGCAATGGGTTGCATGGATAAAGGCACCCCCCTTAGTGAAAATGCAGGGAGGCATTGCATGTCAGTGAAAGTGTGACCAGATAACTGTGTATTGGAAGACAGTGTTGAGTAGTGTCAATTGCATCATCTGAGTCAACTGACAACACAGCCGATGAGAATGGGAGAGTGAGCAGGACACATTTGTGCAGAAGGCACTACACCAGTTTGACAGAGTCAGGGGGCCTGAGACAGAGGGAGGCCTATGCCCCACACAGACTATGACACCTTAAACATGTGCGTGATGCCGGACTCAGCCACAGTGAGCATGGAATGGATGATGAAATGCCATTAAATGTATGTCATCCTGGACACGTACTACAATGATAACTTGCAAAGGACACATAGGGGCATGCATGGAATGCACATGGAGAATGACTCGGCACTCATGTCCCTGAGGCGCATATGCCATCTGAACAGTCCGAGTGAGAAACCCTGCATCAAGGACATAGGATGTACCCCACAGTATGTGTCTGGCAGGTTGGCAGGGGGAAGTGTGCATGTACACAGGAGCATTGAACAGGCCATTTCAGTAGTCCAACATGTTACCCACCAGTGCAATGGTGTAATAGTGGAGCAGGGGGGTGGAGGGGCATGGGAGCATGTCTACGTGGAATACCAGCATGCAGCCAGAAGACACATGCATGTCAGTCATGTGATGACATAGTCTGAGTGCTGAGTGGAAAGACACCCCAGACTATATGCAGAAGGGCCAGTGAGCTGGAACATGGGCCAGAGGGGCAGCCGGGTGACTAGCATCTGAGTAGGGTGCAAGTGTGGTGATGAGGACTGTCCCTGTCTGCACTACATGTCCAGCATACTGCACAGCAGGCACGCATTAGTGAAGCATTGCATGACTCGCACATGAGAACCATGTACACATAGCATGTATTGGCAGTCAAGCACAACACATCGCACAAGCAAACCACACATGGCCTGGACAAACACGCAAAAACACTCACTGGATGGGGAATCAAAATCCAGCATCTCTCCCACTCCTTCAACCAATTCTGCCGGTATGAACTCAGCAGCGATCAACTCGTTCGGAGTGAGTTCTTCCTGCTGAGGTGAAGGCCCACCACCAGTCACCCCAGTCATGGCATAATTGGAGGCACGTTTTAGCTTATTACAGCGTCTGAGGTCATCCCAACGCTTTTTGCACTCTTGAGCTGTGCGCACCTCATGTCCAAATGCACTAACACTCTCCAAAACATGCTTCCAGTGGTCCCAACGCTGGGCAGCCGTAGTGTGACAATTTGGGCCCACTAGCATATCACATTTGTGTTCCGACACGTAGCCCACAAGGAAGTCCAGTTCCTGCTTGCCGAAAGGCTTCTTCCTCGACGTGCTGGAGGCCGGAGCCGTGTGTGGGGTACCAGCCTCTTGTGCAGGTGCAAACTTCCTCCTCTTGGGCAGTGATCCGGACCCTGACTGGCAAATGCCGCCCTGATCAGTATGGCCCGTGGCGCTGGTGGATTGAACTGAGGGAGTGGCAGGTGGAACCAGGACGGAAGCCCTGACTTGCGTCAGTGGCTGCTGGGTGCCCTTGAATCGACCCTGCACAGCAACATCCGCTGTGCAAAGTTCATTGACCGGGACTGTCCTGGATGGTAGACTCACAGCCGGGGTGGTGTCGGCTGCATCTGCCCATGCACTTGCCAACACCCGGCTGCTCGGGGCAGAAGGTGACAATACTGCCCTAGGGACATGTGCCTCGGTCAGGGCAGCCCTGCGTGCACTTACTACGTGCCTCCTGACCTCCTGGAAATCATCCAGGGACTCTTCATGTGCCAACGCAACATGCGCTGGCTGACCCTGAGCCTGGGTGGTGGCGGCCACAGCTGCACCTGCAGCTACCACTACCCTTGGGCCCATGGATGTCGATGAAACGGACTGCCGGGTCACATGGGTGCCAGTGCCAGATGCAAGAGCTGCATCTCCCGGAACCACAGGGGGTGGTGGCATGACTGCACCAACACGTGGCAGAACATCCTGCCAAAGTGGCGCACCCCTGCCTCTTCCCCCTCTGCTGTTACCTGGACAACCTGAAGTCCCCCTACTCCCTGGTCACCCCGACCACATCCCTGGCCACACCTGCCACATGGAAGACGCCCAGCTGAGACGCCCCTCACATTTCGTGGCATCCCAACCATGGCACAGATGTAGTAGTGCTGGCACAGGTGTAGTAGTGCCAATGGGAGGTGTGCACGACAATTGTCCTGGGAAATTGGGGTGAAGGGGGTGGGGTACTAGATGTTAACATCACCCCTGTGTGCCTGCAAGGCTGTATGTGAACCCGGTGATGAAGTAACGGGTTACGCAACGCTCAGGCACCCCAAAACTGCAGTAAAACTGTTCACACAACCCCTGCTAGCCCACGTGTGTGGAATTAACCTTCCGCAGTACGTGGTGGCACCCAGGGACATGAAAAACACATACGCATGGGACACACAGGCTACTATGACCTCGAAAACGGGTAAGCGTTACACAGGGGGACCCGCAGTGGGAAAAATAGCATGCGCGACTCACCATCTGACTAGCGTGCTAATGAAAAACACACGTAGCCAATACCCCCTCCAAAATAAGAGATACATCCTTGATCCGATGTGAAGTAGTGATGGCGCATGAAACAACCAGAAGTAGCAACACACGCATCGGTCTCCACAAAAAGCAGGTACAGCGAACTGCTGGCCCCACTCACCTTTAACCCGTGCCGAGGGAAACGCCTGCGCGCATCACGTCACTTATGCGCGTAGGCCCTTTCCTCGAATTACATGCATTAACACGCGGGCGTGCAGTTTTTTCACGTGCTGAATCACTATGCACCCATGGGAGGGAGACGCCCCGCGCATTACGTCACATAAACGCTTACACGCTAAGGGCCTTTCCTCGAATTACACACTGAGATGCTGTTTTTTCACATGAAAAATCACTCTGTATGAAGCTGGCCACATGACAAAACATGGAAGACCACGCTCCTGCCCAGAAGGACATTTTCTGCCCGCCAGAGCCCAGAGCCGACTCTCACCAGCCATCTGCTGCTGCCTGCCTGCTGACCACATGCCCTACTATTTGGTGCCTGTACGTCAGCCATCTGCAGGGGTCCAGTTGCTGAGACCACCCCTGCTGGAACAGAAAACTCCCGACTGCAGTTCCATCGCTCCACAGCCCAGCACCAGGGCCCAGCTGCCCACCCGCACCTGCCTCAGGGGTTGCCATGTCGGGGGAAACACCATCTGAGACCACTGGCAACCCCCGGCCAGAGAGGCAGAGGGCTGCCAGCTTCACAGCAGTAGAGGTTGGCATCCTGGTGGAGCAAGTCATGGTGCATCATGATGCCCTCTTCGGAAGAACACACGCCAACAAGGTTGGACGGAGAAGGATCTGGATGGACATTGTGGTTGCCATCAACACAGAGGGGGTGACAACCCGCGACCTAACACACGTCAGTAAGCGCTGGGAGGACTTCAGGTCCAGGTCCCTCAGGAAGGCCGACTTACCAACGACCAGGTGAGGGTCCTGGAACGCATACGCCCAGCACTTCACCTCCAGGTCCTTGAGAGGCAGACCCGTCCAGAGTTGAGCATTAAGTGTCCATGCGTACTGATTGGACGCAGTGCATGTTGAGATGTGCCAGGAGTGTGCAGCTTGGACATATGTCTGGAAAGGCCCATGTATGGATGTGTATGTTCAGGGACATGCGCATGCTGCATGTGAGTCCAGTCATGTATAATGCACGTCAATGGTGTATGTGTTCCAAAGCATGATGCACAAATGCATGTGGAGACGCACACATGTTAGCATTTCTGTGTATGTACTATGCCATGGTGCACTGTGTACATGTGCATGTGTGTGTGTGTTCGACATGTGTGCGACTGTGATACTCCATGGATGCATGTTACACAGACATGTAGGGAGCCGATTGGCAGATGTGACATAGTTGCCGGTGATTGCACTGTGACAGGTGGTGGAGATGTACAGATGCATGTCTGTCTGGTGGCATGTGTGCATGTATTTGGCACTCCCCGTGTTGCTTGTGACGTCATGCTGACTTTTCGATGTTTATGCTGTTGTGTGTGTATGGATGCTGCTGCCTGCTGTGTGGGTTCAAATTATATGTGTGTTGGGGAGTGTGATGCCATCTGTGAAGTTTGACACTGCCACTCATGTGCAACTGTCATGTGTGTATATGACCATTGTACAGTGCCCTGATGCCTGTGTTCTGTCTTTCCCTGTCTGCAGCGTCGACTGATGAAGAGGGAGGAGACAGTGCTGTGGAGCACAGCGGCAGGGATCCCACCACCAGCGGAGACGCAAAGCCCAGCTCCCCTCCCAGGTAGTCATCTCTTTGGGGAGTGAGGAGTCTGGTGCCATGTCCACGACTGCAGCTGCTGAGGGAAGGTCCAAGAGGCGGCATTTGGAGGTGGACTCCTCGGCAGCAGTAGGGGCAGCTGAGCCCCAGAGGGGCCTATGGAGGAAGATGGCACAGAGTCATCCAGGTTGGTGGGGGGTTTTGTTGAGGAGGAGGCCGTGGAAGGCCCACGTACGGGGCCTGTAGGGAGGATTCCACTGGTGCTAGTGGTGCAGTCCAGGGGCAGGGACAGGAGGCAGCATAGGCCACCGCAGATGAGTCTGTGTTTAATCCTGTCCCCGATCCTGTGACGGCATCATCCGGCACCAACAGGGATTCATCCATCCAGACCTGTTTTCAGGGAGGGGATACGTATACAACAACTAGCCTCTCCCTGCGGTCGTTGCGATCCGTGGCCGTATTCAGCCTGTCCTAGTTGGTATGGCGTTGCGCCAACGTGGGATTGGGGATGACGAGCAGGGTTCTCATCTGGACAATTCACATCATTTTGAATCCCTCTTTGGCCACGCCAACCTAGTAGGACAGTTCGTCCGTGTGCTGGAACGTCTTGCGACCCCCTCCTCAACTGAACCCCCTATGTGCCAGTCATCCTCCATGCCATCTTCCCGCCCAAGTATCACCTGGGCCCCCTGTGGAGCTGCCTCTGAGCGAGCGGCCAGGCTGGTAGAGGACATATCCCTGCCACAGTCGGGAGTCGAAGGTCCAGCAGGGGTGGTCACCCCACCAACTGGACCCCAGCAGATGGTGGACGTGCAGGCATCATCAAGCAGGGCATGTGCACGGCGGCCCCAGAGGATTCCATCAGCCGGATGGCCATCGTGGTGCCAGAGGCAGTTGCATTGGAGGCAGCAGCAGGCTCAGCGTGGGAGCGAACATGGCTCAGGGCCTTCAACTTCCCAGGGGCAGGCATAGGCCGGATGGCAGGAGGACCCAGGATTGGGAGTGTCTTCCGTGTGGCAGCGGTTGGGCCAGCAGATAGATGCAGAGCAGCGGCAGGCAGAGAAGGCACGGCTCACAATGACCAGGGTGGAGAACTCCATGCACAGGGCATTGAGGCGGGCTGAGTGCCTCGAGGCAACTCACAGGGAGTTGGAGGAGGCCATGGCTGCATCCCTGCGAGACCTCGAGGCCAGGGAAGAGGCCCGCCTCCGGAACATCGACGTGGAGTTCGATGATGCCCTGGCCCAGAACATCAAAGAGTGAGCCATTGAACTTGCCTGATGCCTTTGTACATAGTTCTTTAGGTTTAGATTTCCTTTGTTTTATATTTTTTTTGGAGTTCATGGACTTTGCTCCACTTTATTTATATAGTTTATTTATAGGATTTTTGGTAGGTTTCCTTTTGTTTGGGGATCATGGACCCTTTGGACTTGCATTGTAAATAGTTCAAGACGTGTACATACTTTCGTTATTTTAATTCCCATGGATCAATGTTTTTCTTTTTTTTTTTCCTTTATATGGACATTGGCGATGGACCACTTTTCAGTTTTCATGTCGTGGATTTCTGTTTTTCATTGGATTTTCCTTTTTTTTTGCTATTGCTTTCATTATTTCTTAATTTGCAACCTTGATTTTCATTATGTTATTTCATTACGTTTTTTTAATACATTTCATATGTCTTTATTATTGGTGTTGTGTACTCTCATTGGTTTTGTGCATGTCTCTGTGAGCATTGCCTCAGTCATGTGTTGCCACTGTGTGGCTCTGTTGTACATTTATGTATGGCCATGCTGGTTCTTTTAAGAATCTCATGGCATGGGTTATTTGGGAGTGGGTGCAGTGGGTGCAGTGGATGGTTGTGTGCTTGTACTGGGGAGCAGAACGGGTGGGGGGGACATTAGTCGGGGCCTGCTGGCAGGTGCCCATCAATGGGTGGTGGAAGGGGGGGACATGAGTCGGGACCTGCTGGCAGGTGCCCGTCAATGGGGGGTGGGTGGGTTGGGTGGGGGATATGAGTCGGGGCCTGCTGGTAGGTGCCCGTCAATTTGGGTGGGGTGACAAGTGTCGGGGCCTGCTGGCAGGTGCCCTTCAATTGGGGGTGGGGGACATGAGTGGGGGCCTGCTGGCAGGTGCCCGTCAATGGGGGGTGGGAGGGTGGGCGGGGGGTAATGAGTCGGGGTGGGTGCTCATCAATGGGGGTGGGTGGGTGAGTGGGGTGGGGGACATGAGTGGGGGCTTGCTGGCAGGTGCCCATCAATGGGAGAGAGCGGGGGTGGGGAAATGAGTCGGGCCTCCCAAGTGCATGGTGACATGTGGCCTGCCTGTGGGGCATGCCCAGGGGTGAAGGGCTGACCCCTGGGCATGCCCCGCAGGCAGCCCTTCACCCCTAGGCATGCCCCGCAGGCAGCTCTTCACCCCTGGGCATGCTCCGCAGGTAGCCCACACCACAGGGGGGACTTTTTCCACTTGATTTTGCAGGCCTGAGTGGGGTACCTGTACTCTGAGGGGTGTGTGGGGAGTTTTGCATGCGTTTTCACTGGCACGAGTGGGTACGCATATTCCGAGGGGTGCGTGGTGAGTTTTCCACGCGTTTTCACTGGCGCGAGTGGCTACGCGTATTCCGAGTGGTGGGTGGGGAGTTTTCCGCATGATTTTGCTGACGCAAGCGGGTACGCGTATTCCGAGGGGTGCGTGGGGATTTTTCCACGTGATTACGCTGGCACGAGCGGGATACGCGTATTCAGAGGAGTGCGCGGGGAGTTTTCCACACGTTATTGCTGGCGCAAGCGGGGTACGCGTATTCCGAGGGGTGCACAGGGTGTTTTCCACACGATTTCGCTGGTGCGAGCAGGGTATGCGTATTCATAGGGGTGCGCAGGGTGTTTTCGTGGTTGGGGGGCTGTATGCTGGTCCACTGGCCTTTGCGCCATGTACTGGATTTGTGCAATGTTTTTGGCGCATGGGGCGGGGTTGGGGGCGTAACTGGCGCTGCTGCAGGGTAGCTGCGCCACTCTGCACTGCGGCTGATTATGGATGTTAGTATCCATGAATACGCTGTGCGTCAAAATGGGTTTTATGTTCTATGAATTACCCCCCATGTCTTCTGTTTTGATTTTCATACAGAAGAGTTTTAGAAGCAAAGCTAGAGTTCCTGCCGGGGGACTACCTGACGGCAGGGTGCAGAGACACATGGAGATACAGGTATGTATGTACATGCGGTGGTGCAAAGTAGTTTGCACCAGTTCATATTTCAATGGCCCGTTATGGGTATTACTTGCAGACATTCGTCACCTGCCGAGGGTGAATGCAAGGTGATGTGGGAGCATTTGTAGGAGTGCTTCGTCCTTGCTGTGACTGTGTGTTTTGAGGGGAGGCATTGGGGATTTCTATCCTTTCTGCTTTGCCTTTTATTGAAAAGGGGAACTTTCCCAGATGTTTGCTTTGTGTTTTAATACTTGTCGCTGCTTTTTGAATTATGTCTATGTGGCATACGGTTGGTAAAGGTGCCAATTTGGTGAATAGGTATAAACATGTTGGTGAAAGGGACTAATTTCCACATATGTAGCTTACTCCATTACATATGTTAAACTTAGTAAAAAAAAATATATGCTTTGTGAATTGAGCCTGTCGACTTTATTTTATCTTGCCTTTTCGTTGAAAGATGTGTTTCAGGTTGTTCATAGTTCTACACATACAGCACAACAGTGGGGACAGAGGGAGGGCTGTAGCGACAGACTGGGCATTAGAGTGGTAGGAAGAAGGGGCCATGGGTTAATTGAAGCCAATATAACTGAAATTAATTTTGTTTACTTCACCTTTCTTTATTTTTCGGTGCACTGGAAGGCTTGATGCAGCCAAGCCCTTATTTTCCATTTTGAGAGCTGGGACTACAAGAGAAGATCTAAAAAAATCTAAATTATTTATTGCAAATAAAACATTATTTAAAAACCATTACGTGTAAAACGATGAAACATAAAATGGATACATTTCTTTCAAATCTTTAGTATTGGTTCAACTATGCAAAAAGACAATTTAAACCAAATATATAAAATTTCTTTAAACTATATACTTAATGCATCTGGCATTTTAGACTTCTCGATAGTTTGTCATGGATTATAAATTACATTATAGCCTAATGTAAAAAGTCATATTTTCTCATTTCAGTTATTGTTAATTATTCATTATTTATTGATTTAAAAACAATGATTATAAATATTTTAATATATGTTTTTGTACTATTATTATATTTTTCATTTGCTGCTAATGTTGATGTTTTTATGTATCTTATCTAAAAAGTACCCATTCTCCGAATGGGTTCTTTGGACAGACATAGCAACACTCTAATCACTTGTTGAAAATCAATGATCCTGTAGGTTGCTGTTCTGATTCGCTTATCACTTGATGTGCTTTATACTCCGAAGTAAACTGCACTGAGAATTGGCGTATGTGGCTGGCTGAAATACCCCAGAGCAGACAGGGGCGGTGAGAGTTGTGTGCTGATGCATACTAGGAACTATGGTGCCCCCCTGCCACCTGTTGCCTCACCCTGGTGTGGTGCAGTCCAATTTGTGCAAATGTCCCAGAAACCGTGCATTCTAGGGTTGCCGACTGATTCTTCGATGACAACATTGATGTTTTGCCGATTTCAGGCAACCGTCTCATGTGTGAAGGTGCTAAAATTCAGGGAAACGGGTGGGGTTTCCACATGTCATGTAGCTAGTAATGTCTGGAGGATCCTACCAGGTAACTATGCAAAATGTGATGCAGATTGGTCAAATGGTGTGGAATTGTATAAGTAATAACGCTTCGCCAAGCCACAAACGCACAAACACATTTTGACTTTTGCTGAAATTCGGACAACAGGGTGGGGTGCCCAAATGTCATTTAGCCAGTATTGTACAGAGGGTCCTAACAGGTAAATATGCACAATTTGGTGCAGACTGGTGATAGGATGGGTAATTGTATAAGGAACAACGCTTCACCAAACCACAAACCCAACCACACCCACACATTTTCACTTTTATAAATATAGACACATTTTAATTTATATTTGTCACTATTTTATATTTCATGAATTAGTAAAGGCTTCATTCATCTTGAGGATTAGTTTGCATTATTATTTCAGATCAATAATAATTGTTATCACTATTTCATTTTTCACACAATATGATTATTACTGCTAAATATAACATGTTTGGTTCACGTTCTACTTTTGCTGAAATACTTACATTATGTTAATATATATGTTGTCTCTATATTAATTTTCATTCTTGGTTTCATTGATCTCGATTCTTGTTATTTCTCGTCAAAATTCATTTTTTAATCGCTATTATTTTTTTAGGAGTACTTTTTTTGTATTAATCTTGGTTTTTGTCTCTGATCAATGGTATTGTCACTGTTGTATTTTTCAATAATAGTTTATTCTTGGAAGTAAATGGGACATCTGTGGGCTGGATCATATGTTGTAAAAAGAACCATAAGAGAGGATGGCAGAAACGAAACATGCCAAAAGTTAAAAAGAGAAAAAACAAAAGACAGAAGCTGCTCATTTTTGTAACATTGTGAGGAGTGCACACAGGAGTGTTGTCAGTGTTGTAAACTCTGTAAGCGGATTCGAACTTGCACGGACTTGCAAGGACTGTTTGCAAGTTTTACTGCAATCAACCTCGTTATGTGGAGGAAGTTGGAGGAAGTTCGTTTCACCTCTTCAAAACCCCTGCCCCCATCGCGGTGTGATGTGGAGTGAGCAGGAGTGTTGTCAGTGTTGTAAACTCTGTAAGCGGATGCAAACTTGTACAGACTTGCACGGACTGTCTGCAAGTTTTACTGCAATCAACCTCGTTGTGTGGAGGAAGTTGGAGGAAGTTCATTTCACCTCTTCAAAACCCTCCTCCCGTCACAGAGCGACACGGAGTGCGCAGGAGTGTTGTGAGTGTTGTAAACTCTGTAAGCGGATTCGAACTTGCACGGACTGTCTGCAAGTTTTACTGCAATCAACCTCGTTGTGTGGAGGAAGTTGGAGGAAGCTCGTTTCACCTCTTCAAAACCATTGCCTCTGTCGCGGAGAGACGCAGAGTGCGCAGGAGTGTTGTCAGTGTTGCTTGGGGTGCGCCAGAGTGCACCGTGTGGTTTCCCCTAAGCGACATTACAAGCTGTGGAAAAGCCAAATTGGCTCGTGTGACCAGCCGTACAACCAAATTGCTGGGACCTGGTATGTCGGGCCCTGATCTGGACGAGGATGCTGGTTGCCCCGACAATGTTGGAGAAGAGGAAGGATCCCATCCATTCACTCTGCGACAATGCTGTTTTTTGGCCGCGGGAGCCGGAGAGGTGACGGGACTCCGTGTGGCCCCTTCGGTAAGTAGTCGAGGGTCCCGAAAAAAGACCCGCCCCTCTGCCTCTTCTCTAACCTCTGACATATATTTTGACTGCACTGCTAGCATTCCTGTATTTCCAGTGCTAACCATAGTTTAAGCCCCAGTGAACCAACTAACAGACTGTAGTGACACTGATGAAAACAACCCCCCTGCATGTATGGTCGTTGCTGTAACCGCGAAGGCTACAGTCCCGCGACCAAGCTATTTGAATTTCGGCTCTAATGAGAATGTATTTGTATGTGCTCCGCTAAAGACTCGCGACCAGCTAACATGGCTGTCACTGCAGACTCTAGCACTCTGTGTGTCAAGGAGCCAGTAAGGTGGCGAGGGCAGGAGCCCCCACCAACCCACCTCTGCCCAGGAACCAGGGATCCAACCCTGTATTGAGGAACGAAGCGCCTCCCTATGGCCACACATGCTGTTCGATGTCCCAGATCTCCAATAATCAATTCACAGTAAGGCAGAACATATTGGTGCACTGGTGCACCCCAGCACCCCTTACTTTCACCCAATTGCAGCCCAGGCCCCCCAGGACGCACCTGCATCAGCGCCGACATTCGATACAAAAACAAAATGGCGCCACAACGAGGCTGTGCATCGTGCTGGTTGCTAAGCAACCGTGTGTTTAAATTAGTGCCGCATCCGCCGGCAGGCGGAAGAGCCAGCCCACCGAATGCCATCTAAGGCCCTGTTTGCCCCTGCAGTGTCATTGCATCCAGAGCCATTAAGATGGCGAGGGCAGGAGCCCCCACCAACCCACCTTTGCCCAGGAACCAGGTATCCGACCCTGCATTGAGGAACAAAAGTGCCTCCCTACGGCCACACATGCTGTGCGATGCCCCGGATCTCCAATAATCAATTCACAGTAAGGCAGAACATATTGGTGCCCCCCAGCACACCTTACTTTCACCCAATTGCAGCCCACGCCCCCCCAGACACGCCTGCATCAGCGCCGACATTCAATAAAAAAACAAAATGGCGCCACAATGAGGCTGTGCGTCGTGCTGGTTGCTAAGCAACCGTGTGTTTAAATTAGTGCCACATCCGCCGGCAGGCAGAAGAGCCGGCCCACCGAATGCCATCTAAGTCCCTGTTTGCCCCTGCAGTGTCATTGCATCCAGAGCCAGAAAGGTGGTGAGGGCAGGAGCCCCCACCAACCCACTGTGCCCAGGAGATGCCCCGGATCTCCAATAATCAATTCACAGTAAGGCAGAACATATTGGTGCCCCCCCAGCACCCCTTACTTTCACTCAATTGCAGCCCAGGCCCCCAGGACGCGCCTGCATCAGCGCCGACATTCGATACAAAAACAAAATGTCAGGCGCGATGCGGCGCCACGAGGCTGTGCATCATGCTGGTTACTAAGCAACCGTGTGTTTAAATTAGTGCCGCATCCACCGGCAGGCGGAAGAGCCGGCCCACTGAAGACCATCTAAGGCCCTGTTTGCCCCTGCAGTGGCATTGCATCTGGAGCCAGTAAGGTGGTGAGGGCAGGAGCCCCCACCAACCCACCTCTGCCCAGGAACCAGGGATCTAACCCTGCATTGAGGAACGAAGCGCCTCCCTACGGCCACACATGCTGTTCGATGCCCCGGATCTCCAATAATCAATTCACAGTAAGGAAGAACATATTGATGCACTGGTGCCCCCCAGAACCCCTTACTTTGACCAAATTGCAGCCCAGGCCCCCCAGGACGCGCCTGCATCAGGGCCGACATTGGATACAAAAACAAAATTTCGGGCGCGATGCAGCGCCACAACGAGGCTGTGCATCGTTCTGGTTGCTAAGCAACCGTGTGTTTAAATTAGTGCAACATCCGCCGGCAGGCAGAAGAGCCGGCCCACCGAAGGCCATCTAAAGCCCTGTTTGCCCCTGTTCGCCGTTGGGCGGCATGTGGCGATTTACCCACCTGGACTTTGGACATATGATAATGCATCTCTTGTAAGTACCTATTCACAGTCAGCTTCACGTTACTCCTTCCAAAATAGCGTTATGTATATGTAGCTCGCCTGAGATTGTTGCCCCATTCTAAGACCTAATGTATGCTCCTACTCTATACTAGCCAGCCATACTCCGCCCTGTGAAACAGCGTCCTACCTATGCTCATGCCTGCACGCCAGCCCATTGCCTTCCTAAGCTCCACCACTGTGCTCAGCTCCAAACTATAACCTGCACCAGGCGACACTAACAGACCCCTTTTTATATACCTTTCCCCTCAGCCTACGCTGATAGTCCCATGGTGTTGAAAGGTCTAAGTGGCTCCAGATCAGCACACTGATTGCTGCACTTAGCCTATGCGGCCCAATATCTGATTGTTGTATCTAGCCTATTTTGCCCAGTATTTGACCACTGCATTTAGCCTATGCTGCCCAATACTTGATTGTTGCATTTAGCCTATTTTTCCCTATATTTGACTGCTGCATTTAGCCTATGCTGTTCAATATCTGATTGTTGCATTCAGCCTACTCTGCCCAATATTTGACTGCTGCATTTAGCATATTTTGCCCAATACTTGATTGCTGCATTTAGCCTATTTTGCCCAATACTTGATTGTTGCATTTAGCCTATGCTGCCCAATACTAGATTGTTGAATTTAGCCTATTTTTCCCTATATCTGATTGTTGCATTCAGCCTACTCTGCCCAATATTCGACTGCTGCATTTAGCCTATTTTGCCCAATACCTAGCCCACTCTGCCGAATATCTAGCCCTATGGTATCTAATATTCGATCAATGCATGTAATAGCAGGCCCCAGTTCGACTAGCCACAACTCTATGAACTCTCACCTGCCAACCCCAGTCTCTCGAGTATCATTCTTTAATCTGATAACTCTATTTATTACTACTATCTACATCTCCATTCCCTCCATACAGCCCCCAGAGGGCATAGGAGCCTCTCATTAGCAACCTATCTCCAAATCCCCGTGCAATATAGCACAGAGAAACCACAGACTCTGGGCATGACTACCCAAAATATTCGAACCGGTCAATAAATATAACATTAACCTGGATCACCTTCGACCGAAACTACTTCCACCTCTGGAAACCACCGTTCTTCCTCGCCGCAAACCCCACCCTAAAAGAAACAAGCCCACCACTAACCAATTTAACACCGCCAACCTGCTTCCTACCATACAGCCAGAACCCGACCTTAAAGGTGCATTAATCAATGGTAGATCCTTAGTTGATCATGCTACAGACATAGCACACACTATCCTGGAAAATGACCTTGATTTCATCGCCATTACTGAATCCTGGCTCCATGAGGCAGCAGGTCCAGCACTAACGTTAGCAGTCCCAGACAACTACACTATCCTTAGAGCTGACAGACTAGATGCACAAGGTGGAGGAATAGCGATCATCGACAAAACCAATCTCTCCATGAGAATCACCTCTACACATAACCTTAAATCCTGCAAGTTTCTTTCCATTAAACTACCCACCGCCAACTCTCAAACATTAAATATCCATCTCCTCTACAGACCCCCATGCCCAATAAGCACCTTCAATGAAGATATTACCACTGTTATCTCTGAGAAGCTAAAAAACTCCTCACAAACTCTAGTGCTAGGAGATTTTAACCTAGGTTACAATGATATCAATGATCACCAGGCCACCTCCGTAGCCAACATCCTGACAGAACTAGGTTTCACGCAGAAAGTTAATATGTCCACCCACACCAAAGGGAGAACTCTCGACTGGATTGCCAGTCACAAACTGTAACCTCTCCATTAGATCCATCGCCCCCCAAATATGGACTGACCACCACTTAATCTCCTTTACTCTCAATACTAAAAGACCCACTACTCTAACACCTCCCCTCGCCGTACTCACATTAACCAGAAACAAGAAAAATATCACAGCGGACAATATCTTGCCCCATATCCTACCTAATCTCAACGCCTTACCAGACCATACTGACCCAGGCCTCCTAGTGGAGGAATTCAATAATGCTATGACCAATGCTCTCAACAACATTGCTCCGCTTAAACTTAGGTACAGTAAACCAAAAAAGCATCTCAACTCCTGGTTTACACCCCACCTAAAAAACCTAAGACTACAAAAAAGAAAACTCTAAATGGTATGGAACCTACATCCTACTGCAGAAAATAAAACTAACTAATAAATATCTCAATGCAATACAAAAAGGATATCATCCTGGCCAAACAAGAAACGTATAACAACAGGATTACCCAAGCCAACTCCAGTATGAAAGAACTCTTCTCTATTCTAAAAGAATTGGAAACCCCTATTGCAGTACAGGATGACTCTATTAAAGATAAAACCTGGTGCACAGACATTCAGCTGGCACTAACCAACAAAGTGGCCAACTTCCAAACTAAAATTGCTCTAAAGAAAGCTACACTATCAGCCCAAACCCAATTTCCCCTGAACAAAACACCTATACCTAAACCCAAAGAACTCACCCAATTTAACTTCTCTAAGGTCTCAGTGCTCGAGGTAGAGAAAGCTATTCTTGCACTTAAACCATCCAATTGCAAAGGTGACCAATGCCCAGCCCAGCTGATCAAGGACGCTGCTAGAGATCTAGCCCCCTTTTTCACCAAACTCATCAATGCCTCCTTCACTACTGGCACAATTCCGTGTAACCTAAAGGAATCCTGGGTACTCCCCCTTCTGAAAAAACAAACACTGGACCCTAACATTCCCACAAACTACAGGCCCATCAACACGGTGCCTTTCTTATTAAAAATACTAGATAAGGTAGCATACACCCATATTCAGAACTTCCTTGATGTGAACCATCTCCTTGGTGCCCGCCAATCCGGTTTCCGATCTCAACATGGCATAGAGACTGCCCTTATCGATTTAAAGGCCCAAATAGACTCACTCAGAGACGAGGGTAAATTAGCACTCCTCCTCCTACTAGACCTCTCAGCCGCCTTTGACCTGGTGGACCACAAAGTCCTGTGGCTTTAGATTCCAAAAGTCCTGTGTAATCACTTGGAATCTGCGGCCCACTTTTCAGGGGAGGCTATTGTCTGGATACAGTCATTCCTTAGTGACAGCACCATGAGGGTGTTCTTCCCCTCAGCGGCAGCAGACCCGATACCTATCACTTGTGGAGTGCCCCAGGGATCTTGTGTCTCGCCAACACTCTACAATATCTTCACCAAGCCACTCTTTGACGATCTTGACAAACTGGGTATCACCTATACCAATTACGCAGACGATACCCAGATTCTCCTACCACTTATCAGGGATTATGTGGAAGATCTGGCTTTGGTAAACAGAGTCTATAGCATCGTTCAGGCATGGATGGCCAACCATTGCCTATGCTTGAACGATGACAAAACAGAGCTCATCATCCTGGGTACCACAGCTCGCATCTCTAAACTCAACCCTAATTACTCAGCATTCATAATCGATGAGAACACCATAAAGGTTGCCAGAGAAGTAAAAACACTAGGTTTCTATCTCGATTCAACCTTATCCTTTACCAAACAGGTAAACTCACTGGCCTCATCCACGGCCTATACATGTAAATTAATTTGAGCCGGGAAACAATTCCTATCAGATGACAGTTGCCTAATTTTATCCAGAGCCCTTATCCTTTCAAAATTAGATTATTGTAATTCCCTCTACATAGGGGCATCTAAACAAGCCATCAACAGAATACAAGTGCTCCAAAATAACACACTTAGAGCGGCCCTAAGTATTCCCAGAAGAGCACATATTTCTGAAATGAGAAGGAAACATAAATGGCTCTCTACCCAAGAAAAAATCAACCTCAAATCTGCCTCCCTCATCCACAAATGCTTAAACAACAAAGCCCCTAGCTACATAATAGAACGATTTACTAGAAAAAATTCTACTAGACCAACAAGAATAACCAGCCCCAACTGACTTCTAGTGCCCAGATTTAAACTGTCCACTATTTGAGGGTCCAGTTTCCCAGTTAGGGCAGCTCAATTGTGGAACTCCCTACCTCACGCACTTAGATCTGACCTAAAGTCAACAAATTCAGAAAGAACACAATGAAATGACTCACTGAGAATGCTATGTAACCCTCATTTTCCCCAGGCACCTACCGCATGTATTCTACCTGATATAGGTTTGCTATCATGTTACGTCAGCCTTCTGACTTGTTGTCAGCATACCGCTTGTACTTGTACTCTATTGCCTAACCCTCATCCTGTGGAGCCAAGAAATTTGTTCTACCATGTTCTGTAAACTTGTAACTTCCGTAAACCTGTAACTTCTGTAACCAAGCTGTAAGCCCTCTTGTCACATGCGCCCTGCTACTTCAGGATCCGGCGCGCACAATAAATAAATAAACAAACAAACAAACAAACAAGGAGACAAACAAGAGGAGCATGTGTGGCAGTGACGTTGCAGCTGCAGCAAAATATGAAAACATATGGCACAACACTTCTCCTGACCACAGAAAAACCCTTACAGTGGGAGGAGAACTGGTCAGGGATGACCAACTACCTGATCATATGTTATTCAATGCTGATGATTCCTTTTGCCTATATCGTAAAAAGCAATCTGCTGACGTGGAATTAGCTGTGCGAAACAGCGCTAACTGGATTACTCCTAATATGTTACCAGTTAGTGCCACCAGCAGTGTTGCAAGCCCAAATAGACGCAGCTCGATTGCTGCGGTAGATAAGGTCCTGAAAGACCTTATCACAAACAATGTCTAAATTGGAAAGCATCAAAGTATTGGGAATTCGGGTGAAGCATTGATTGTTGGGAAACCACAAGAGGTTTTTACTTGTGCTAACTGGACCAATCAAAAAAGATGCCTTGCAATCACAGATTGATGTGCCTGTCCATGATGCAAACCAGAAGTTGACACTAAAGCCATTGGCAAAAAGAAAAAGATTGGCGTCAACTACCGATGACTATGTAACTGATTCCCAAAAAAGACACATGAAGAAACTGCAAACTGTTTCAGAGCATGACAGAATAGATGATTTTTACTCAGAGTTGTCATCGGATATTTCCATCACAGATGAACTGCCAACAAAGGCAATCCAACTGAGCCAATGAACTATCGACCAATTGCGGTCCTTGACGTGGTGGGCAAAATCTTTGCTACCCAACTCCAATGTCAACTTTTAAAGTGAATCCAAGATACAGAGAGATATGACCCCCGTAAAGCCGGATTCGTTAGAGGTGTTGGATGTGGCTTAAATCTGACAATTATAAACTTTTTAAAGATGGAAGCCATTCGACAAATCAAGAAAATGTATATAGCTTTTGTCAACCTGTCCAGCGCATTCGACACCATTGATAGAGAAATGCTTTGGGAAAAAATGAGGATATGGATATGTCCAGAAAACGTATTACAACCCATTAAAGAACTCCATACTGACACTGTAATTAAGATCAGACTGGACACCGGTGGAACTCTCAGTGAACCAATCCTGACTAATCAGGGTGTAAAACAGGGTTGCCCACTTGCGGCTACCCTGTTCTGTTTGTTTTTATCAGACATTGGAGAATTCTTAGGAGCTGTAAATTCCCACCCACCTAAAATCAATGGCAAGGTGGTAAACTGGCTATGCTGATGACATTGCCTTGCTGGATCTTACGCCTATTGGATTGACAAGGAAGTTAGCAGCACTTGAAAGCTACGTCTTAAAAAACAAACTACGAATTAACCCTGCAAAGTCAGAAGTGTTAATCCTCCAAGATCTTACCCGTACAAACAAACGGGCCAAAAAACATGAACTGAAATGGAGGTTGAATAATGAAGGTCTGACCTGTGCAAAAAAGGTTAAATGCCTAGGAATGTGGATCAATAGCAACATAAATGATGCACCATGGGTTGAGAAAGCTAAGCAAAAATGTAAACAACTAGCCTGTCAGGCTGCCATCATAAACAAAAAATATGGGAAGTTCTCCTTGCAGCCGGTACTGGCCCACTATAAACAAAAGGCTGTGCCAACACTTATCTATGGTGCAGAAAGTGCGTTAGGAGTACCGGCAAACTTGTGGTCTCAATTAGAAAATCAGTACTGGAGGCGTGTTCTACAGTTACAAAAGGGAATACCAAGTGCCTGTTTACGTTACGAACTAAATTTGACATCCATGAACGCACGAGTGCTGTGGAAGATGCTGTCTGTGTACAGAAAAACCATCATTGATAAATGTACACCCCAGTTTGAAATATTACACAATCTAAAGAAAGGGAACTCAGAAATGTTACTAGTCAAATGGGCAACTGCCTGTGAAAACCACCTCAATGAGCTAGGTACTGACTGTGAGACACTGAAGACTAACCGGTACTATGTGAAAAAAAAGCTATGGGAACGAGATTGGTGTGTAACAGTAGATGTCAGAAACTGATAGAACCTTATGGGAGATGCAGCCAAAGAAGGGAAAAATCAGAATAATCTGCCGCAATATCTGGTGAAAGCACGTAATGCCAAATATCGAAAGATCTTTATGAAATTCAGACTTACAGGGTAATTCATAGAATTTCGCTGAAAAGTGTCGCAAGCGGCTGGCGCAGAGTGTCCGCGTGCGATTGACTGCGCCAGGCACGTGCGCTAAAACCGATTTCCGCGCACAGCGTATTCATGGATTTCATGCTCCCAAACCAGCCGTGGCGCAGAGTATCGCAGCGACCCTGCAGCAGCGCCAGTAACGCCCCCAAGAACGCCCTCGCGCAAGGAAAAGCCATCAAAATCGCTAAATCATCGCAAAGGGCTGCGCTAACCCTGGACCAGTTTACAGGGCTGCCAAACAAGGAACGCAAAGCGGGTAACGTGCATATCAGGGGTACGCGTGAAGTCATACACGCGATTAGCCAGGGTACGTGTATTACAGGGGTACGCGGGAAGTTTAACACGCGATTGGCCAGGGTACGTGTATTACAGGGGTACGCGGGAAGTTTAACACGCGATTAGCCAGGGTAAGTGTATTACAGGGGTACGCGGGAAGTTTAACACGCGATTAGCCAGGGTACGTGTATTACAGGGGTACGCGGGAAGTTTAACACGCGATTGGCCAGGGTACGTGTATTACAGGGGTACATGTGAAGTTATACACGCGATTAGCCAGGGTACGTGTATTACAGGGGTACGCGGGAAGTTTAACACGTGATTGCCCAGGGTACGTGTATTACAGGGGTACGCGGGAAGTTTAACACGCGATTAGGCAGGGTACGTGTATTACAGGGGTACGCGGGAAGTTTAACACGCGATTGGCCAGGGTACGTGTATAACAGGGGTATGCGGGAAGTTTAACACGCGATTAGCCAGGGTACGTGTATTACAGGGGTACGCGGGAAGTTTAACACGCGATTGGCCAGGGTACGTGTATTACAGGGGTATTCGGGAAGTTTAACATGCGATTGGCCAGGGTACGTGTATTACAGGGGTACGCGGGAAGTTTAACACGCGATTAGCCAGGGTAAGTGTATTACAGGGGCACGCGGGAAGTTTAACACGCGATTAGCCAGGGTACGTGTATTACAGGGGTATGCGGGAAGTTTAACACGCGATTGGCCAGGGTACGTGTATTACAGGGGTGCGTGGGAATCATCACACGCGATTAGGCTGGGTGGGTCCTCACAGGTGTTCCCTGTACACCCTCCACGGCCCCTGCAGGCAGCCTACAAAACAGGGGACTACCCTGCACACCTGCTCATGTCCCCCTGCACCCCCACCCCCCAGCAGTGCAGGGGCAGCCTCCACCAGGCCCCCACTCATGTCTCCCACCACCCCCACCCTCCCGCCACCAGGGGCAGCCTCCACCAGGCCCCCACCCATGTCTCCCACCACCCCCACCCCCCCGCCACCAGGGGCACTCTCCACCAAGCCCCCACCCATGTCTCCCACCACCCCCACCAGTGCAGGGGCACCCTCCACCAGGCCCCCACCCATGTCTCCCAACACCCCCACCCACCAGCACTGTGGGGCACGTGGCCAGCAGGCAGTCAGGCAGCAGCAGATGGCAGGTGGGAGCGTGCTCAGGGCTCTGGGGGGCAGTAATTTGGCCTCCTGGCCAGGAGCGTGGTCTCTCGTGTGTGAACGCGTGGACAGCCTGATAGGGAGTGAAATCCCACACGTCAGCAAAGGCCCTTAGCGCGTAAACCCGTCAACAGCATATGCGCGCCTATAGTCACCTGCACGTGCAGGAAATTGTTGCGTGACACGTCCCAGTGTCAAAGCGTGTGATTGGTGAAAATGGATGTACACGTAGAAGTGACAAAGCGTGTGGTTGGTGAAAATGGATCTACACGCAGAAGTGACAAAGCGTGTGAATGATGAAAATGGATCTACACGCAGAAGTGACAAAGCGTGTGATTGGTGAAAATGGATCTACACGCAGGAGTGACAAAGCGTGTGATTGGTGAACGTACACGCCGCGTAAGTGACGCTGTACGTGTGGGCCTGTATATAAGGTACATGTAGAACACCATTTCCTTGTACGTGCTTTTCGTGGAGAGCGAGTGGGTGAATTCTGTACTTCTTGTCGTTTCACACGCGATTTACTTCACGGCGTTTCCAGTTCGTATTCCCTGTTACCTCTGACAGCTTTTTCTCTTTTTTCTCTTTTACTGGTTTACCTGGGCCTGTTCCCTCAAACAGTGTCCCCTTCTACTGTTGTCCTGTCTTCTCAGACAGCGTACACATCTTCTTTTGGCGGGGGTTTAGCCAGCCAAACGCGCTCATTCTTCACGCTCTTTTACCTGGCAGACGGTGAGTCACGCACGTATCCAACTTCTGTGCTTGCCCCGTGTGTAGCCTACCCCTTCAGAGGTCATTCTAGGCTGCGTGTGACACGCATACGTTCATTCTTGTGTTACTGGGTGCCACAGCGTAGTGCAGGTTTTTCTTTCTGCACATGTGGTCTAGGAGGGGTTGCGTGCACGTCATCTCCCTTTTTTGGGCCTCCTGTGCGTTGCGTGACCCGTCATCTTTCCCCAGGGGTTACAATCAGCCGTGCTAGAGCACTAGGGTACAATTACCATCTGGTACCCAACCCCTTTGACCCCCAATTGCCCAGGACAATTGTCTACAGCCACTCCCATACGCACATTAATATCAGTGCCATGGCTGGGAGGCGAGGATTCCGTAAGGGTGGCAAAGGTGGAAGAGCCACAAGTGGTGGCCGTGGTGGATCCGGTAGGGGACGTGGTCGTAACTTGCAGGGTGAGCCTGTCCCCCCATGTGTGGAGGACCAGTCAAGAGCACCCATCATCCCCCCCCGTCCCCCCCTCCCTCCCTCCCGTTGAGGCTGAAGTGGCTGACACCATCCATGCTCAGCCCTTGTTGGACCAGCCCATTGTGGCACCAGACCTGGCTGACTCCATGGCTGACTTCCAGGTCAGCAGGGCTACGACACGTGCGCTGGTGCACGTTGATGCCATCATGCCACGTGGATCTGGGGCAGCAAGGTCATCTGCTGCACCAAGGTGGCAGGGCGGAGTGGCTGCAGGGGCAGCTGCGGCTCCATCCACCCCAGCCCTCACACACCCAGCCAGGACAGTGTCGGTCCTAGTCCATGCTGCTGACATTCCCCCTGACACCATCACACTAGAGCCAATGCCTGCACCAACTCCCATGCTGAGTGTGCAATCCCACACTCCTGATACAGAGTCCACCAGGGCTCCTGCCCCTAGTGTCCAGAGCGACGCAGGACACTCAGGATCACCACCACCTTCCAAGCGGAAGAGGAAGAGTGCTCGTCCGGCACAGGCTGATGCCCCAGACACGGCTACACAGTCCGGCCTGTCCAGGAAGCCCAGCTTCACGGATGACGAACTGAATGCACTTGTCGAGTATGTGTCCGGACATGACAACGAGATGGTCATTGTTGCAGGATCCAAGACCACACCTGCACAACGCCAGGCACACTGGCAGACCGTTGCGGACATCGTAAGTGCCCTTGGAATCGTGAGGCGCACAGCCAATGATTGCTATAAGCGCTGGAATGACCTAAAGCGCAGGGCAAAGAGTAAGCTGGCCTCAAGTCATGCCGCAACTCTAATGACTGGAGGTGGGTCTCCAGTAGTAGACATGGAACTCACTCCACATGAGTCAGTCGCTGGGACCTACGTCACGGAGGAACAGATCCAAGGCGTGGGAGATCTGGATGATTACGAGGCATTGTCCGGTGAGTGCACATGCATGTGTGTGTCATCCATGTGCATGGTGTGTGTGTGAGGGCTTCTGTTTGGGTGCCAGGTGAGAGTGTGTGCGCCTCAGTCGTATGGGTCAGCCATGTGCTTCATGCAATACTTCCTGGGCAGCTGCATTTGGCCATAGCAGTATCCCTTCTGCCAACAGTAGACATCTAGCACAACTGCACGCCAGTTGCCCTTGAAGTGTCACCTTGACACAACATATTTGCTTATTTTTCACTGTTCATTCAGTCAGTTTGTTTGCATTCCACCACTTTCACTAGGCATGTCGCTGTCCACTAGTCACATGTCTGACATGGGTATGGTAAAGTGGAGTGACTTTGTTACCTGGATATCATTTGTACACACATGTCCCTGTGCAATTTGACCATTTCAGACTGGCAGCTCCAGGTGAAAAATCTGACCTGTTAGAATCAGAAAAGCTATTACATGCGGGAACTCGACTGAATGAATAGGTGCTGCCCTCCTCTCCATCTTCACTCAATAGCAATGGTACATGCCATCTGTGTGATGGCATGTGTGTTTCACCTGCCAATCACAGGCCAATGTGTGATGCCACTGCCAGGCAGCATGCAGAAAATTTGTTCATCTTCCATCTTGGTGTCATCAGTGTGTGCCATTTGCCTGCACTTCATACGCAGTGAGGGTGCATGCATGGGAGGGTTTTAGTCATGTGGGACATGTGTCAATCAAGTACTGGTTCTCTTGCTTCTCAGCCCTCAATGTGTGCCATGGTGCTAATGCCTGTTTCCATTACTTTGTTTTCATGTCTTTGCAGGGGAAGACGCACCTGATACTGCTGGGGTTGTGGAGATGGTGCAGACCCAGGAGGTGTCCCAGGGCCGACCAACCACCAGTGAGGGACGTGGTGTGGTGGTGGGGGAGAACCCACAAGTGCTGCAGGTCGTGCTCTCAAGGGGTGTCTCTGGCTGCACCTCCCCCGAGCTGTACTCAGGTGTTGATTCGGATGAGACCTACGTGCCGTCGCTGGTGAGTGTTCCAGGGAGGGATTCTGTTCTGTCTCACCCACCTGCACCAGGGTCAGTACCCTCCATGGGGATGTCAGTGTTGGCAGCTACGCCTTCGGTGGTTACGGATGCAGGGTCACACTCCGCGACATCTGATCCTGTTCCTGGGCCAGCAGATCAGAGGGGGAATGCAGTCCTGCAGCCTCAGGCAGTGCCGGCACAGCAAGGCGCAGTTCGCCTTGCTCCAGACAGGTGTGGTGCCCGCCGACGTGGTGGCCGTACGCCACCCGGCAATACCGCATGGGAGCAATCCATTTACGGTATGGCTACCCAACAGGCTGCATCATCCGAGATGATGGCTCAGGCCATGGATAGGGTGGCCACTTCCATTGTCCCCCCAGAAAGGCTGATGGAGCGACTAGAGCAGGCAACCGACTCCATCTGCCAGTCACACAGGGAGGACATGTTGGGGTCCAACAGGGACAGGCGGGCGGCACTGGCGACTCTGCAGGAGGCCATCTCCATTGAGTCCCAGGGCCACAGGGAAGCCCTGAGGCAGGAGCTCCTACACCTCAGGACGACTCTTGTTGAGCTTGAGGCTTCAACACACCAAAGGACAGAACAGCAGCTGGAGCGTCTCACCCGTACGCTCTCAGCTGAGATGCAGGCAACGAGGGCGGAGGTCCGGGCATCCCGTGAGTTGTTGCATGGGGACCTCCGCACACTCATCCTCCAGAACCAGACCTACCACACCCGCATGCTTGCAGCCATGGAGGAGCAGACTAGGGCCTTGCGTGGGCTGCCTCCCATAGTGCAACCACCTCCGGATGCAGCTGCACAGGGTGATAATAGCGACAGCAGTGATACTCCCACAATAGGGTAGCCGTGTGGGCCATGAGCCCATGGAGGTGTTTTATCTTCCCAGGATCCACGCAGGTGGGTTCTGGTGTGCATCCTGTCCTCGGACCTCCTGGGTGGCCTCCCCAACCCCCCCGGGCCCATCAATGGCCATTTTTGATTGTTTCTTATTTTTATTTTTATTTTGATTTCTTTTATTCCCAATTTTTTTGGGACGATCTGTTGGCTCCGATCTGTTGGCTCCGATCTGTTGGCTCCGATCTGTTGGCTCCGATCTGTTGGCTCCGATCTGTTGGCTTCGATGTGTTGGCTTCCGTGGTTCCTGTGGGCATACGCTGCATTGTGGCTGGGCACATGCAGGCTTGTAATGTATTTGGTTCAGATGCTTGGGTTTGAGTCACACACACCCCTCCTGCTTCCCGTTTCCATGGGCTTGCAAAGGGTGTGCCCAAGTGACAGTGAATTACACAGTGACGTTGGACTCCCATGAGCTGTGTGGCCAGTCTGTAGTCAATACTGTGTATACATTCATAGTGCATATTGCTGTTGTGTTGTACACTGCATGTTGCATTGATGTGTAACTCTTCTTCTGTGTCTACCTCCCAATTTGCAGGTCCCTTCCTCAAGTCCACACAAGGACCTCTAGTCTGGCGATGGGGACCATGTTGGCAGCAGTGCACCTACAACTCTACATGGCGCCAACACTGCACAGTTGGTAGTGGTGGGAGTGCAGGCATTTCCAGGTGGTGAGACTACTAATATGTAACATTTTTGATGTCATGTTAATGGTACTACGTGCTCAAGTATGTTGTTGGTCCGGCATTGCTGTGAGCATTTCAGGTGTTGCAGGTTTCTAATAGTGCCACTGTACATAGTGAGAGTGATGTCATGTTGTGGGGATTACTTTGTTTACCTGCAATTAGCATGACATGGCACGGTGTGTCGTGTGGAAGTGCTGGGGTTGGGTTGGCTGACATGGCACTGTCCTCTTGTTGCATTTTGCAAGTGGGTATTCATTTTAGCTGCTTCAATGTGTAACTTCACAAAACTGCATTGGTGGTGTCTGTGTGGGTAGGGATGCACACATTGTGACACTTCCAGGTGAACAATCTCAGGCTGACATGGAATTCCCGGTTCATTCTCCACACATTCAGGATCAGTGTCAGGTTGAGTCATCATTGATTGTCAGATGGAATGTGCCAGGGCAGTGTGCACTCCACAGGGGTGTGATTTCTATGTGAAGTAATTAGCCACTAGCTGTGTACGGGCAGCCTCCCCCCGTGCCCTTTCCCCTCCCATGCGCAGCGGCTGTGCATGTGGTTGGGGATGTGGGGCCACCACCATGTCCACGGCCAGGCCCCGGCGTGTTGCAACGTTGTGCAGGACACATGCTGCCACTATGATCCTGCACACTACTGGGGGAGCGTATAACAGCTGCCCGCCAGAACGGTCAAGGGAGCGAAAGCGTGACTTCAGCACTCCGAATGTGCGCTCCACTATGCCCCTGGTTGTAATGTGGGCTGTGTTAAATCTTACCTGGGGTGGCGTGGTGGGGTTCCGAATTGGCGTCATCATGTGGGGGCTGAGAGGGTAGGCACTGTCCCCTGTGGAGGTGGGGATTGGTATCATTGGTGAGGTTGTGACCTTGCTCAGTATCCAACATGCATGCATGTGCAGTGGCATACATACTCACCAAGCAGCCATGTATCGCCATGCCGCCCAGCTTCTAGGTCCCGGCTTAGGGTGGACATTCGGTAAATGAAGCTGTCGTGGGTGGAGCCGGGATAGTTGGCATATACTGAGGTGATGATTCCCTTGGCATTACATGCTACCTGCACGTTGATGGAATGCCAGTGCTTGCGGTTCCTATAGATGTGCTCAGATGCCCTGGGGGGACGTAGAGCCACATGGGTGCAGTCGATGGCACCTAGCACTTTGGGGAATCGTGCCACTGCGTAAAAATCCAGGGCGGCAGCATGCCTTTCTGCAGGTGTTCTGGGCAGGTATATGTGCCTGCGGACTGATGGGCGTGCAGTCATGATGTTCAAGACCTGGTGTAGGCAGCGTGACTGGGTGGCCTGTGACACCCCACCCACTATGGCACTTGTCCGCTGAAATGATCCAGTGGCTAAGAAGTGCAGTACATTGAGGACCTTCTCCAGGGGGCTCAGTGCTTGGGAGCACAGGGTGGGTGATGTGAGGTCATCCTCCCACTCACTCACCAGGTCCAGTATGATGTGTGGTGGAAACCTGTACCTCCCATACACCTGGTCATCAGGCATCCCGAAAAGGCTGGTTCTGGGTGTGAATATTCTGGCCCTGACTATCCTCCTCCTCCTCCTTTGGTAGCCCACTGCCACTGCTGCTAGGAACGGTATGTTCATCCTGGCGTCTGAGCTTGTTATTGTTAAAGTCCGCAATTTATGCTTAGCGCGTGTTCTAGGCGAGCGTGTGACCCGCGCACCCCTGGAATCCAGTTCCCAGTCCAATAGCGTGTGGAAATTCACACGCACCACGGGATACAGCGTGTGACCCGCGCAGGCCTGGAATCCAGTTCCCAGTCCAATAGCGTGTGGAAATTCACACGCACCACGGGATACAGCGTGTGACCCGCGCACCCCTGGAATCCAGTTCCCAGTCCAATAGCGTGTGGAAATTCACACGCACCACGGGATACAGCGTGTGACCCGCGCACCCCTGGAATCCAGTTCCCAGTCCAATAGCGTGCGGAAATTCACACGCACCACGTGATACAGGTTCGCTGACGTACTTGCGTGTGTAAGTGGCCGCGCACCCATTAAATACACGTACATAGGCCAATCGCGTGTACGCGCACTTTTGTCCAATTACACGCGATGACACTCTGACGTGCAGTATCTCCACGTGTGCCCCGTCATCACGTGCTGAGTGGGGAACACCCGTGCGGGTCACGTCACAGACGCGCTTACGCGCTGAGGGACTCTGGTCCAATAGAATCGCGTATGCGTGCTGACGCGCTTACGCGCTAAGGGCCTTTCCTCGGATTTCACGCTGACGTGCAGGATTTTCACGTGCCAAATCACTCCGTATCAAGCTGGCCACGCGAAAACACACGGAAGCCCACGCTCCTGCCCAGAAGGCCGAGTTACTGCCCCCCAGTGCCCCGAGCAGCCTCCCACGTGCCATCTGCTGCTGCCTGCCTGCCTGCCTGCCTGCTGCCACCGTGCCCTGCCATTTGGTGCCTGCACATCAGCCATCTGCAGGGGTCCAGTTGCTGTGTCCACCCCTGCTGGAACTGAAGACTCCCGACTGGTATTACATCGCTCCACAGCCCAGCCCCAGGACCCAGTTGCCCACCCACACCTGCCTCTGGGGTTGCCATGTCGGGCACTTCCACATCTGGCACCAGTGGCAACCCCAGGCCAGAGGGGCAGAGGGGCACCAGCTTCACTGTCCCCGAAGTTGGTGTCCTGGTGGAGCATGTCCTGGGGCAGTATGATGCCCTCTTTGGATCGTCCCGCGCCAGCAAGGAAGGACGGCAGAGGATCTGGGCCGACTGTGTGGTTGCCATCAACGCGGAGGGGGTGGCAACCCGCGACGTCCTGAAGATCAAGAAGCGCTGGGAGGACTTGAGGTTCAGGACCCTTGTGAAGGCCCGGCGCCTCGTGGAGGGGGGCCGGGGCCGCATGAGTTCCATCCAGATGAGGGTCCTGGAACGCGTACGCCCAGCGCTCCACGCCCAGATCCTTGAGAGGGAGGCCCGTCTGGAGTTGAGCGGTAAGTGTCCATGCATTACTGTGTGAGACAGGGCATGTTGCGGTGTGCTGGTTCTATGATACTTGCCTGTATGTGTGCCATAGGCCATGTATGCATGTATGTGTGCAGGGACATCATGGTAATGCATGTGCGACCAGTGATGTGTGATGCACATGGTTGTTGCATGTGTTGAAATGCCGCATGGGGAGCCCTATTCAGATTTTGAACATGAGAGCATGCCAGTCTCTGTACGTGGACATGGGTGGGGGTGAGGGATGGGTGCTGATGCCAGGTACATATATGGTAGCCATGTCTGTGTGCCTGACCTGCGTGTCTGTGACTTGTGCATGCCATGGATGCATGACACATGTGTGTGACAATGCAGAGATTCAGTAAAGCAGCCAAATTACCCTTGTAACCGCTGTGTTTGGTGTGTTTGGGGCCAGATGGATGTGACTGAGGTGAAGTGTGTGCATGTGATGGGCATGAGGCATGATGCATGTGAGTTACATATCATTGAATGTTTCAAGAGTCCATTGGACATGCATGGAAATGTCCATGGCATGCACCATGCCTGTTACTGTGTGTGTTTTGCCTGGACTGACCCATGTGTTGTGGAGGGACATGATGGAAGTGTACTTTGACAGTGGTGCTCATCTGCTATTGCTTCCTGTCTAGGGGACCATTGTACAGTGCCCTGATGCTTGTGTTCTTTGTCTCCCTCTACGCAGCGGCTAGTGAAGAAGAGGGCGGAGACGGCGCTGTGGAGCAAGGCGGCGGGGATGCCCCCACGGCTGCAGCGGAAGGGGTGGGTGAGCCCCCACAGGGGCCTGCTATGGTGGGAGACGGTGAGGAGCCATCCAGGTTGGTGGTTTGCACAGAGGAGGAGGAGGCCGCCACTGGGGCACACATGGGGCCTGGTGGGGGCATCCCTGCTGGTGCAAGTGGTGCAGTCCAGGGCCAGGGGCAGGAGGCAGCACAGGTCACCGTGGAGGGGCCTGTGCATGTCGCTGTCCCTGACCCTGTGAGTGCACCACCATGCACCAGCAGGGATGCCCCGTCCCAGGCCTGTCCGCAGGTAGAGGGGATGTCCATGTCACCTGACTCCCCTCCACCTGCGGACGTGGGAACCGCTGGCCGTGCGGAGAAGGTCCTGATTGGGGTCGCGATGCGCACGGCTGTGATTCGTGATGCCGTGCGTGCTTCCCGGGAGGAGCACGCACGTCATCACGAAGTGCACCGTGCCGACGTGGCCCAATTGGGATCGGCCATGTTCGGGGGTTTCCTGCATGTGTTGGCCAATGTGGCGGCCCTCTCCTCCTCTGTGCAGGCTATCCACCAGTCGTTCTCCTTGCCGTCTTCCAGCCCAGATGCCACCAGGGCCCCCTGTGGACCTGCCCCGACCAATGCAGCCAGCTCGGTGGGGATCCCATCCCTGCCACAGTCGGGGGTCAGAGATCCAGCAGGGGTGGACACCAGAGCAACTGGACCCCAGCAGATGGAGGATGTGACGGCATCATCGGGCAGGGCACGTGCATGACGGCGTCGGCGGTTTCCATCAGCCTGGATGCCGTCGTGCTGGCACAGGCAGTTGCGTCGGAGGCAGCAGCAGGCTCAACGTGGGAGGCATCATGGCTCGGGGCCATCAACATCAGGGGTGCAGGCATCGGCCGGAGGGCAGGAGAACCCTGGAATGGGAGTGGCTTCCGTGTGGGAGAGGTTGTGCCAGCGGATAGGTGCGGAGCGGCAGCGGGCAGAGGAGGAACGGCTCACGATGGTCAGGGCGGAGGACTCCATGCGGAGGGCGCTGAGGCGGGCTGAGTGCCTCGAGGGTCTTCGCAGGGAGTTTGAGCTGGACACTGCGTTATCCCTGCGGGACCTCGGGGCCAGGGAACATGCCCGCCTCCAAGCCATTGACCAGGAGTTCGATGATGCCCTGGCCCATGACAACAACCAGTGAGCCGTCCGAATAGCCCGCTGCCTTTGTATATAGTTGTATAGTTAGGGTTAGGTTTCCTTTGTTTTTTTGATTTTTTTTTGGTTGCGATTGGACAATGCACCACTTTTTTGTATATAGTTCACTTTTTAGTTAGTAGTCAGTTAGGTTTAATTTGGTAGGGCTCATGGACCCAGGATGATCTTCTTAATTGGCTTATTTTAATTTTTCAGAATTTTTTCTTGGACATTCATCTTGTTTTGTTTGATTTGCTTTGTGTTTTTTCTTATTTGCTGTTCAATACATATTATTTTTTTAATCTTCAATGTGTCGTATCATCTCATTGCTTTCAGGCATGTCATGTTGGGTGTTTTGTCATTCACTTGCAGCCATTGTGTGTGACAGACGTGTTAAATTGCATTATTTACATTGGGGGTGTAACATGTAATTGCCTTTGATATGTGGGTGGGTGTGATAGTTGGTTGGGCCTTTTGGCAGGGGAGGATGGGCATTACGGACATGATTGGGGAATGTTGGGACCCAGGTGCAGGGGGGCATGGATTGGACATGGGTGGGGGCCTGCTGGCAGGTCCCACACAGTGCTGGGGGGTGGGGGTGGTGGGAGACATGAGTGGGGGCCTGGTGGAGGGTGACCCTGGTGGCTGGGGGGTGGGGGTGGTGGGAGACATGAGTTGGACATGGGTGGGGGCCTGCTGGCAGGTGCCCCACAGTGCTGGGGGGTGGGGGGGGGGGTGGGGGACATGAGTTGGACATGGGTGGGGGCCTGCTGGCAGGTGCCCCACAGTGCTGGGGGGTGGGGGGGGGGTGGGAGACATGAGTTGGACATGGGTGGGGGCCTGCTGGCAGGTGCCCCACAGTGCTGGGGGGTGGGGGTGGTGGGAGACATGAGTGGGGGCCTGGTGGAGGGTGACCCTGGTGGCTGGGGGGTGGGGGTGGTGGTAGACATGAGTGGGGGCCTGGTGGAGGGTGACCCTGCACTGCTGGGGTGTGGGGGTGGTGGGTGACATGAGTGGGGGCCTGGTGGAGGGTGACCCTGGTGGCTGGGGGGTGGGGGTGGTGGGAGACATGAGTGGGGGTCTGGTGGAGGGTGACCCTGGTGGCTGGGGGGTGGGGGTGGTGGGAGACATGAGTTGGACATGGGTGGGGGCCTGCTGGCAGGTGCCCCACAGTGCTGGGGTGTGGGGGTGGTGGGTGACATGAGTGGGGGCCTGGTGGAGGGTGCCCCTGGTGGCTGGGGGGTGGGGGTGGTGGTAGACATGAGTGGGGGCCTGGTGGAGGGTGACCCTGCACTGCTGGGGGGTGGGGGTGGTGGGTGACATGAGTGGGGGCCTGGTGGAGGGTGACCCTGGTGGCTGGGGGGTGGGGGTGGTGGGTGACATGAGTGGGGGCCTGGTGGAGGGTGCCCCTGGTGGCTGGGGGGTGGGGGTGGTGGTAGACATGAGTGGGGGCCTGGTGGAGGGTGACCCTGCACTGCTGGGGGGTGGGGGTGGTGGGTGACATGAGTGGGGGCCTGGTGGAGGGTGACCCTGGTGGCTGGGGGGTGGGGGTGGTGGGAGACATGAGTGGGGGCCTGGTGGAGGGTGACCCTGGTGGCTGGGGGGTGGGGGTGGTGGGAGACATGAGTTGGACATGGGTGGGGGCCTGCTGGCAGGTGCCCCACAGTGCTGGGGGGTGGGGGGGTGGGGGACATGAGTTGGACATGGGTGGGGGCCTGCTGGCAGGTGCCCCACAGTGCTGGGGGGTGGGGGTGGTGGGAGACATGAGTGGGGGCCTGGTGGAGGGTGACCCTGCACTGCTGGGGGGTGGGGGTGGTGGTAGACATGAGTGGGGGCCTGGTGGAGGGTGACCCTGCACTGCTGGGGGGTGGGGGTGGTGGGTGACATGAGTGGGGGCCTGGTGGAGGGTGACCCTGGTGGCTGGGGGGTGGGGGTGGTGGGAGACATGAGTGGGGGCCTGGTGGAGGGTGACCCTGGTGGCTGGGGGGTGGGGGTGGTGGGAGACATGAGTTGGACATGGGTGGGGGCCTGCTGGCAGGTGCCCCACAGTGCTGGGGGGTGGGGGTGCAAGGGGACATGAGTTGGTGTTCATTAGTTCAAGGAGACATGTGCCTTTGCTGGGGGGCATGCCCATGGTGGGTGGGCTGCCTGCGGGACATGACCAGGGATGCAGGGTAGTCCCCTGTGGTGTGGGCTGCCTGCAGGGGCCGTGGAGGGTGTACAGGGTACACCTGGGAGGACCCACACTGTGAAATCACATGTGGAACTTCCCGCGCACCCCTGAAATACACGCGCCCAGGCTGTTCGCGTGTGGCACTTCCCGCGCACCCCTGAAATACACGCGCCCAGGCTGTTCGCGTGTGGAACTTCCCGCGCACCCCTGAAATACACGCGCCCAGGCTATTCGCGTGTGGAACTTCCCGCGCACCCCTGGAATACACGCGGCCAGGCTGTTCGCGTGTGGAACTTCCCGCGCACCCCTGAAATACACGCGCCCAGGCTGTTCGCGTGTGGAACTTCCCCCGCACCCCTGGAATACACGCGCCCAGGCTATTCGCGTGTGGAACTTCCCGCGCACCCCTGAAATACACGCGCCCAGGCTGTTCGCGTGTGGAACTTCCCGCGCACCCCTGAAATACACGCGCCCAGGCTGTTCGCGTGTGGAACTTCCCCCGCACCCCTGAAATACACGCGCCCAGGCTATTCGCGTGTGGAACTTCCCGCGCACCCCTGGAATACACGCGGCCAGGCTATTCGCGTGTGGAACTTCCCGCGCACCCCTGAAATACACTCGCCCAGGCTGTTCGCGTGTGGAACTTCCCCCGCACCCCTGAAATACACGCGCCCAGGCTGTTCGCGTGTGGAACTTCCCGCGCACCCCTGAAATACACGCGCCCAGGCTGTTCGCGTGTGGAACTTCCCGCGCACCCCTGAAATACACGCGCCTAGGCTGTTCGCGTGTGGAACTTCCCGCGCACCCCTGAAATACACGCGCCCAGGCTGTTCGCGTGTGGAACTTCCCCCGCACCCCTGAAATACACGCGCCCAGGCTGTTCGCGTGTGGAACTTCCCGCGCACCCCTGAAATACACGCGCCCAGGCTGTTCGCGTGTGGAACTTCCCACGCACCCCTGAAATACACGCGCCCAGGCTATTCGCGTGTGGAACTTCCCGCGCACCCCTGAAATACACGCGCCCAGGCTATTCGCGTGTGGAACTTCCCGCGCACCCCTGGAATACACGCGCCCAGGCTATTCGCGTGTGGAACTTCCCGCGCACCCCTGAAATACACGCGCCCAGGCTGTTCGCGTGTGGAACTTCCCCCGCACCCCTGAAATACACGCGCCCAGGCTATTCGCGTGTGGAACTTCCCGCGCACCCCGGTATACACGCACACGTATTTTTTGTCAGCGGGTGTCCGTGTTTGTCGGTACCCCTTTGCACGTCTTTTTTCCTGGAGGGCCACAGTATGGGACATTCATCATGGCAGTATATAGGTGCGATTTGTTGGCGCACCTTTTGGCGCACATTTCTTACAGCCGCAGAGACGCTACCGCCTGCTTTCTTGTGGCGGTCGTGTTTGTGCCTGTGCGCTGGTTTGAGCGTGCGCTTTTTTCCCCTATTCTATTCCATGAATACGTGTTGTAGGCGAGCGTGTGGGCGTTCCGCGCACTTGTGCCCTGTACTTCCCCCGTGACGCCCACGTTTTGGCAAGTTGTTCCCCATTCCGAGTGTTACGCCCGTGTTCCGCCTACTTTTGTTGCGTGCGCCGCGCTATGTGCGATTTTCGCTGTGGCCTGTGCGATTTTCGCAGTGACCTGGCGCACGCTGTTAGATGGCCTGTGCGCCAACGTGCGCCGCGCACTTTTTATCGCACATCCGCTGGTTTTCTCGCGCACGGCCTTCCATGAATCGACGTGCGCTGCTTTTCGTGCGATTTTCGCAATTGCACTGCGATTTTCGCTATTCCACTGCGATTCGCACGTTTTTGCCCACTTGCGCCGCGCTAATTATTCCATGAATCGGCCTCTAAATCTATTCGATACAAGAGTAAGTCAGGCATTGAGATTTACAAAGACACCAGTGATATTGACCTGTCATTTCTGTGAGAAACACCAAGAGACCTTAAAACATCTTACGCTATATTGTGTAGGGCTGAAAGACATGAGAACCCTGCATTTGGAACAAGTGGTAAAACTATATCCTACCTTATGTGGAGAGGAATTGTGGCTGAAATTTGCTAACCCAAGAGAAAAAGATATATATGGGTTGATACATTTCTTGCAAAAACTAACAATAATGCTAACAGTCTGAAACCATTGGTCGGTGACAAGTTAGGAAGTGAGATGTGCCTGGGAAGCAGAAAAGACTGAGAAAAATAAAAGGGAAGTACACACAAGGAATACCCCCAGGAAGAGACCTGAAAGTGGAGGGGCCTAATGGAACTATATGACTGAACCTTAGGGTTTGGGTGAGATGTGGACCACTGTGGTGGGTTGTGACATTTTGAGATGTGACATTTTAAGATGTTTTGTTATCTGCTTCCCTGTTGCATCGATTGACATGATTTTTAATTCTTTTCAAAAAGTTTGTATAAACTAAATGCACACACTTTCAGGAACTTGGTGCAATGAATAGATTTTCTATTCCGGCTTTCATGCAACCTTTGCTCCTCAAAGGTCCAGTAGCTAAGTCAGATTCACATGTACATGTGATACATTGATAAACACATTTAGAATATGATTAGTGCATGAGCCTGAATTCATGCATTTTTCTATCAATCCTGAATGATGTAAATGCAACCACGTGGATGCATTATATTCATAGTGGATGCAAACCTTCTTTTTTTTCTCTTCAATGCAGGTAGACCAAACATTCAATCAGTCAAGAATTTCCATTTCTGGTAGTGTCAAACTCTAAAGAAGCAAACTGGAGCAAGCAAAAAAGGGCCCACCTCTAAGAAAACCAGAAATGTGGCTTGGTCTGGAATCAATAGTCACCATTTATTCAGAACAAGCCTTTTGCAGCAGTCACCATCTAGTGTGCCTAATGCATTCACTAGTATCAGCCATGCTGGTTAGCAAGGAAGTGCCGCAGACTTTGAGCACCATCTGATTTCAACAAATGGGGAAAGTGACTGGCACTGTTGTGCTGGAGACAATCTTCAGCGGTGAGGTACAGTCACAGGAGGATAGAAGGAATATAGATGAGCAAAAGCTTAAGCTGCAATTTCAGACCAGGCAATTCCTTCTGAAAATGTGGGAATGGTCGCTAAAAATGAGCAAAAGACAAAGGAAAGCCATTCCATATCATCAACGCTTTTAGGCATTTCTGCTGCCACTGACCCACTGTGGACTCCTGCAGGCCTTAAGTGGTATGTACTCTAGTGATGACGATAAGATTGCTGATGATAGGCCGGGACAAGTGAGTGTAAGTGCAACTGTGGAGCAACATAAGCACATCACACATGAGTTTGTGCTACCCTTTAGAGCCATTTTTGTCCAATAGAAATACATGACACCATAGTAGGTTGGGATGCACTGAGGCAGAAACGGGCAGCAATCTAATAACATTATGGGCCGTGGGTTCTTCTATATCCACTGCCAATTCAGCCACCATGATCTCCAAAATATGAAATTCTGCCACTGACTTCACCAACTTGAAAAAGCCCGGACCAAGGGCCTCATATGTGTACCCTATTTATACGAACAATTGAAACATTACAATCTGCACACACTGCAAAAAGCATGAATTTCGGGAAGAAAGATACACATCTTGGCCCTGGGGTACTGTGGAGTCACTTGGAAAATAATGGAAGAGGGGAATTGCAAGTTCATTAGGTAAAGAGCAAATGTGGGTCAGCTTGCTGAAATGTTTCCTGAGGGGTCTATGGGCAAAGAAGATGATGATGGAGAAGTTGTATTCATCAATAAGGTCCCTTTCTTCTATAGAAAAGTGATCCGCATATGAATTAGACCATTATTAATGTACTTCTACATTAGTTGTTTTTTCTTATGTCTTTCACAGAACAATGACAACACGTGTTCTTCGAGAATGAGCATAATGAATTAAGGAGAAAAATCACAATTTTCCACAGACAGCTATAGAGGTAAACTAAACACTTCTTTGAGAAACTGGATTCTCTGTATAAATACACAATAAAAGTATGGTGTCCAATGTAGATGTCTAGTGAGGCACTGCACCACAGTGATGAGCTAACAATCTCAATATACTTTATCCCTGAATAATGTCCAGCAATTTTAGCATGATAGTATAAAACATGGGTTTCAATACATTAGACTCCTGAAATATGTTTGGAAATAGTAGCGTGATAGGACTGTTATGCACACCATTCATGTGAAAATGGACATGTGGACTAGTGGGAAGGCAACAGACTATGTGTATCAATGCAGTGATTTCACCCGCCTCAACAAACATATAGCAAATTAATTGCCAGCAACCAACTCTTATAATGCTTACCTTGTAGAACTCACAGACAACAACATGCATCCTGGCAAGATTCAAAGTCAGGTTATTGGGATGTTTAGAGCAAATGTTTGACACTTGATTTTGTTGTCAGCGACAATGGTAGCAACATTGTGTGTGCAATGGTGTATGAAAACGTTTACAATATGACCTGTTTTGCAATATGCATGTTACGCAGAGGATTTTCTGCAAAGGGATTGAGAGTTTGCCAACCTATTGACCATATATCACACAATGTATGACCATTTCAAATATTCTGTCATATCCTGGAAGATGATAAGAGTATGGAAAACAGTGAATGGCCTTCATAGCTAAAGCAAGACAGTTTCCACCCAGTGGAAGACAGGCTATTTATGCTTTATCACCTCTTTGAACACCACAAAGCTATCAATGAGTATTTGATGCATCACAAAGTGGAACACAGCTATCCATGCCTTTGACTCCTTATCAATTGGGGTGCAGCAATAAGAGGTTTATCAAATTCATCATCTCATGCATTTTGAACATTCTACAAAGACTTTCAAGAATGATATCCCTACCATCAGTAATGTTACACCTATGCTCCATGTGCACAAATACTAGATTAAGCCAGTGGGTCAGAATATTAGAGAACAAGAGAATTTTAAAGTCTGGGACTGGCCAACAGCACACACAGGACTGAGAAACATATGCCATGATCAACAAAGATACAACTGACTCTGATGTGATCATCAAGTTCAAAACCACGACACAACTGCAGCAGGCCAGCGTCATCTGCCGAATCAGCAGGCCCAGCCTTTATCCTCCAATAGTGTGGACCGGCAGGCGTAAGCCGGCACCCCCACCGAAGACACCACACTAAAGGCGCCTGTCCTGGGCCTGTCCGGAGCTGTCCCGGACCTCGGCCAGAACCTATGCCCGTCTCCTGCGTTATCTGTAAGTACCTCCAAACTGGCCCCTTCTGGTGTGTTTGGCTACCAAGCATCCAGCTCCTGGCCGAGGCAAATTGCATCCTAAGCAGGTCAGCCCTCGTGACCCTACTGTTTGCCACCTGACTATCTCAGTAAGACTCTGTTAATTTTATCTCCTAACGCGCGTTGGGGACCTATACTGGCTTCTTTACTTCGCACTCATGCCTACTGCTATAATGATTGACAATCCTACTTGTAATCATAGTTAGCTACTTCAAATGGGCCCTCTTTTAACTGTTAGCCTGCATAACTTGTATTCTCTCTAGCCTGCAATTGTGTTGTTCCTACTATGAATGATTTCTTTAACTACTTTGCCTGCATCCTTATGTGTCAATAAGACAAACTCATGTTTATTCCGCGAAGGAGTTCACTCCAATCTACTGCAGGCACCTACGCGCTTGATCTACCATAGCCCTCATTGAGCATACTTAGTCCCAAACATTGCACGTAGATATCCTCTTTAACTGTCTAAGCCGAACGTTTTATTAGACCAAAACCACTGAGCATATAATCAAATCTCTTCTATGCAATGAATCTGGATAAGGCAGTCTTGATAAACCTATTTGCTGACTTTAACTATGACCGCTTAGCCCACACTACATCAGCAACCACTGTATTTGTATTGTGTACATCTCTTTCAACGTTCGAGAGAATCATTTCATGCTTTGAAGCAACTCACCCCATCAGACACATTGCTTAATGTAATATTTATACTTTTGTGCTGCTATCACTGCCACTTGGAAATTGCTACTATTGATTTTCCCCTCCCTGCAACTTCCCCCCTCTACATATATGATCCCTTGCTTGTACGATATCTGCCCATCAGATTAGGCCTAGGTCAAATTTAGCCTAGTGCAACTACATCAAATGTAGACACACATTGGGCCTCATTAGGACCCAGGCGGTAAGGGGTTTATGGCGGCGTAAACAGCGCCGACCCTTACCGCCTGATTCCGAGGTCCCTTCGCGCCATGGAGGATTTAACACCTGCTTTTAGCAGGTGTTAAAATCCATGGCGCTAAGGGACCTTGTTGTTAATTACGCCACCGTAATTTACGGTGGCGTAATTAACGCCTTCCTCACTCCCATTATGCCCTATGGGGCAAAAATGGGAATGGGGAAGGGTAAATGGGGATTGGGGACTTACCGCCCCGCCAACCTCGGAATGGGGCGGTAAGTCCGCCAACGACCATGGCGTAAACGTAGTTTACGCCATGGTGGTAAAGGTACGACCCAGGCGGTAACTTACCGCCTGGGTCGTAATGAGGATTATCTGTATGCATTTAGTCCTGACCTAGCCCTTACCCACTAACTACTAGCCTGTGCCTTTTTCAAGCTAGCATACTGTAGCTTGCATCAAATAGTGATTTGCACACCCCAGACTCCACCCCCTAAACTTAGCTCAGCCTCAGGTTGCCCCTGAACTAATGACACGTTGTTATTGAATGATACATACGCCTAGCATTTACATTGTACCCATATATATCACACAACACCCCCGAGGTGTGACTACACAACAAATAATATGCACACCATAAAGATTAATCTAACTTGCACACTCTTCACCCTACTCTGGGCCACTATAATAACCACTAGTTTTTATTTTTTTATTTCAAATGATATAGTTTACAATAAACTTGTCATTTATCCATTCATTACCTTACAAGTCATAAAATTAATTATATAAAAAAGTGTTATCCTCTAAAGTACTTCTTAGCAAAAAAAATAAAGAAAAAAATAAAGAAAAAAAAATATTATTATTTAAATAAATAAAAAAACGAAAATGGTGGAAAGGTGAAAGAGAGTCAGCTCTATATCATCATCATGATTTGGCTGTAAAGATAGATGTTTAGTCGTTTTAGTTTTGCTGTCCTAGTCCAGTATGTTTCCAATGAATTGCGTGAGCGTGTAGATAGATTTTTTATGAAGCCCACTCATCATTCGGGCCCATCTCGCAGCAGGGTCTAATTGATAAGTTGCAATTCGAAACAAGGATCTGAACAGAGCTTGCTTCTCAGCTAATGCTGATATAATGTGCATATCTTAATTAGGTGATACAATGTTTCTGGCATCTCTAGATTCATACAAAACCGGCAATAGCCATCTTTAGGTGCAAGTTGTCTGGTTTCAATTAATCTTTCACAGGTCGGGATTAGATTCAGTCTGATCCTTAAGAATAAGTCTCAAACTTTTGAATCTGGAAATAGGCATAAGTATGCTGGTGGTTCGTTGATAGCTCTTAAATCAGCATCGCAATGGATGTTCATGCCATATCTCGATTTATTTTGACAAGTTCTCATCCAATCATTCCTTTGCATCTTTATTCTTGCATGTTGGGGACGATATAGTAGCATGTCTAGCGCAATATCTTCCTTTGTTAGTTTAGATTTCAGTTGATTAATCCATAACTTCAGTTTTGTGTTATTCAGAGAATTCTTCGAACTTCGTAGTAATTGGATGACTGGTGTTGCTTCATCAGTCAGCACTTTCCGCAGCATGTCGAATAGTTTCCAACGTACTATGGAGTCCAGGGATTGGGTTGCGATTTCATGCCTTGTTCGGGGCATCGGAAAGTTCTTTGGCAGTTGCAGTATTTTTCTCCAAAATATGGCTTCCAATTTTTGCCAATTTATGTTGTCTGCACATAGCATGGTTTCACATCCGTAGCTGATAAGAGGGATCACCTTTTGGCGATAGTAGGTGATTACTGGTTTCATAGAAAATTTGCCAAATTTTCTTAGGAGCAGATACCCTTGACGGGCCAACGACTGCGTTTTTCCTTCGATATCAGCTGCCCATTCCTTCGCGTTCTTAGACTGGTTAATTAGGACTCCTAAGTATTTAAACGTGGACACTTCCTCCACTATATTGTCATCGATTAAGAATTTACAGTGCTTTTTCTTCCTTGGCTGCTGCTTTGTCAAAGGCATGTATTTGGTTTTCCTTGGATCTACTTTTAATCCATTGGAGGACATATAATCTTCCAATCTTTGAAGGCTGACTTTCATACCAGAACTTGTTTTGTCCATCAATATAATGTCATCTGCTTAAATTTGGATCGGTGTCGGGATCAAATTAATTTTCGGGGGGTTGAGAGCCGGATCGCTGATGTTGTCCTCAAGATCCCCTGTGAATAGACTGTACAATGTGGCTGCCAAAGGGCAGCCCTGTTTCAGGCCATTCCATGTTTTAATTGCCGCAGATTTTACCCCATTTTGTGACAGTCTTACTGCTACTGATGTATTTGTATATAGCAGCTTGATCAGTTCCATTGTATCTGCCGGACACTTCCACGCTGTCAATTTGGACCACAGTTTCTGCATATTTATGGAATCAAATGCCATTGTGAGATTGACAAAGATTGCATGGACCACATAATAATGACCTGCATCACTGCCACCCCCTGCACTCTGCAGGAGAGAAATGCCTGACTTAGAGCAAGATTGCCACAAATATACGATCCGAAAATCAAAAGAACTAGACCCCTGAGTATCGTGCACACCCCATCTGCCACAGACCTTAATCTATCTGCCTCAGCTCCCGAAAGACTGCAAAAAACACAGACCTACTCCCTCCATAAGCAAAAGAGAACCAAGCATCTTAAAACAAAATCTATCCAAGAGAGGACTAAAAAATCTACTATTCCAGGTGCCCTCATCAATGCGAGATCCCTCATAGTGCATACTACCAAAATTGCTGACATACTTACTATGGACGATCTAGACTTTTTGGCTGTCACAGAGTTTTGGCTTCACGATGCTGCAGGTCCCACACTCATGATTGCCATACCAGACAATTACCATATACTCAGAGTCGACAGACCTAAAACTAGAGGAGGTGGCCGTGCCATCATAGATAAAACTAAGTTAGCATTAAGACTAACCTCACCACCTGAAATAAAATCTTGTGAACTACTAACAGCTAAACTACCCATTACCAATAATAGTACACTAACCATTCTCCTATTGTACAGACCACCAGGACCTCTAGGTACTTTTGAAGGAAGACCTCTCCAGTTTCCTCACTAACAACATAAAGGACTCCACTCAGCTCTTATTATTAGGCGACTTTAATCTGGGCTTTAATGATTTTGAGGACAAACATGCCCAATCCATTGAAACCATGCTAGTTGAAAATGGCCTGACCCAAAAAGTCCTAGCTCCAACACACATAAAAGGACGCACACTAGACTGGATAGCCCATTTGAACTGCCCCATAACCATTACTAATATAACTCCACAAGCTTGGACTGATCACCATCTCATTGGTTTTTCATCCACTATAGAGCCTCAAAGGTTGGTTACTCTCGAAACAGTACCACCACTCCCAACAAGAAGTAAAAAAGTAATTACTGCTGAAAAACTACTCCCTCTCCTCTTACCAGCTCTCTCCAAAAGTACTAATAATTCCGACCCAAACATGCTAGTTGAGACATTCAACAACACCATGCCCAAGGCCTTGGACACCATTGCCCCAGTCAAACTATGCAAAAGCAAACAAAAATCCCACCTCTATTCGTGGTTCACTCCCCACCTCAAAGAACTACGGATCCAAAAAAGAAAACTCCAAGCTATCTGGAGACACTCACCAATGGCTGAGAACAAAACACAACTAGCTAATCTTGCGAATAAATATAAGAAATAAATAATCCAAACTAAAAGGAACACATTCAATGATAGAATCACTAAGGCCAACTCCAACTTCAAAGAGCTCTTCACTATTCTCCGGGAAAAGGAAAATCCTACTGCTCCCACTAATAATGTCCCGAAAGACAAACAATGGTGCACCAGCATCCAAAATGCTCTATCATATAAAATAGTAACTCTACAGACAAAAATAACGAACAAAAACGCATCCCATTGGCAGATACACCAAGTATTGACAGACCTTTTAGGTTTACTAATATCTCCATACTGGAAACAGAAAAGGTTATATTATCCCTGAAACCATCTAACTGCAGGGGCATAGTTGCCCTGCACAAATTATCAAGGACACAGCCAGAGACCTAGCAACTTTTATCTCTAAGCTAAATAATGCCTCATTTAACTCAAGCATTGTCCCCACGAACCTTAAAGAGTCCTGGGTATTACCACTCCTTAAGAAACAGACTCTAGATCTGGCTATCCCTACCAACTATAGGCCCATTACTACGGTCCCAATCCTCCTCAAAATCATTGATGGAGTAGCCTACCTCCAGATGCAAAACTTTCTGGAGGTGAACCAGTTACTAGTATCTTGCTAATCTGGATTCAGATCACAACATGGTACTGAAACGGCCTTAATTGACCTAAAGACACAAATCGACGAGTTGAAGGATAAAGGTAAAACAGCTATGCTACTCCTCCTCGACCTATGGCAGCCTTTGACCTGGTGGACCATGCAGTGTTATGCAAACATCTAGAGTCATCTGGTCATTTTTCAAGTCAAGCTATAGCCTGAGTACAATCCTTCCTAGCTAACCATACAATGAGAGTGTTCTCTCCCTTAGCTTCAGCTGACCCAATACAAATCACCTGTGGTGTTCCACAATGCTCATGTGTCCGACAATGTATAATATCTTTACTAAGCCACTATTTCGACAAACTTGACAGGTTGGGTGTCACTTATACTAATTATGCCGACGAGAACCCAGATCCTCATACCCCTATCAGGCAACTTTGTCAAAGACACAGCTCTGGTAAATAAGATATACCTCCTCATTCAGGCATGGATGGCTTCACACGGCCTCTGCTTAAATGATGATAAAACTGAGATCTTGATTTTGGGCTCTGACTCCAACCTCAAAATACGTAGCCCAAGTTACACTGCCTTTAATATAGATGGCAACATTATCAAAGTAATAACCGAGGTAAAAACACGAGGTTTCATCCTTGATTCCACACTATCTCTCAAAAAAACAAGTCAGTTCCATGGCTTCCTCTACAGCTTATACCTGTAAACTGATCAGGGCTTGCAGAACCTACCTCGCCAAAACTAATTGTATTACGCTAGCCAATATGTCCTATATGCAGACGCCAACAAAAATAGCATAAATGATATGCAAATACTGCAAAATAATGCCCTCAGATCAGCCCTGACCACACCCCGCAGAGAGCATATATCTAATATCAGGAAAGACTACCATTAGTTAAAAATGAGTGATAGAATACTCCTCAAAATGGTATCGCTTAACTACAAACCACTTAACAATACTGTGCCCCCCATATATCTGTGCCAGACAGACTAGAAGAACCTCCACTCACCACACTAGAGCCTCTAACCATCTTTCCTTAGAAATTCCTAGATTCAGATTATCTAAAGCTGGTGGAGCCAGCTTCCCAGTCAAAGCTGCACGTGCCTGGAATGCACTACCTACTGCCCTGAGAGAGGATCAGCCCTACTCTAGATTCAGATGCAACTTGCTGATCTGGCTCCCGACCAAGGATAGCAGATAAACCTCCTCCCTCTACTGAATACCTCCCTGGCCCTCTGCCTAGAATAATTCTGCTATTTATGTACTTGTAATCTAGACCACCTACCTTCCTTCTCTTGCTATGTACCTTGTATCTATGTATATATGTACTACATACACTGTAATAATCATGTACTGTAACTAAGCTCATATATTCTTGTAACTGTTGCGCCCGGCTACCTGAAAGTTTGGTGCGATGGTGCGCATTATCAAATAAATAAACTAAACTAAACTAAACTAAACTATGTGCCACAATTCTATAACCATAGACCCAATCTCAATTATCTGTTTTGTTCCATATTTTGTAGGGTGATAAGCCATAAGGGAAGACATGGTTAATGGGGTGAATTGAAGCACACGAGATGGAGAGATCTGACTTGCTACTTTCCATGACAGGAACTAGAGAACAGCCCTATTCTTCCACCACCACATAGGGCAACCCCAGTGGAAACACAACCACCTCCACCCCTGACACGACATTTGTAGAACAATGATAATCAGTTTACAATAGTTTATTTCAGAAACAATTCCATAAAAACATAAGACCATATGCATGAATATTAGGTACAATAAAAGGGTAAAAGATATAATAATACATCATAAAAGCATAAAAGCAAATAATTGAGATTTGACTAACACAATTAGGGAGGCCTTAATCCTGCTGTTTCTTACTTGGATAGCCATCCTTAAATAATATTACATAGAACATGCAATTACAAGTGGTCTTTACCTATATATATATATATTTAAGGTGAGTCGTACTCCCATGGGAACCCCTCGAAATTCTATCGAACTTTTGATACGAGTAACAGATTTGACCAAAATTTCCGAAGTTATTAGGGACTCGCAGGCCCTCACAGATCGTAAAGTTTCGTAAAGATACGTTAATAATGAAGAAAGATATTAGGTAGACAAAATACATTTTATCCAAAAGTCTGGCCTAATTCCCATTTGTTTTCTGATAGAGAAACATGGTCCATTTTTGCCAAAACGCACAGCCCAAACCACTGGACTGATTTGGATCAGGTCTGAAACAACTTGGGCACAAAGTGTTGGCTTGCGATCCATGTGTGGTTTGAGGTTATGCCATGCAGTAGTTATTTAAATATTTGACAGAGAAGGTGGTGCCCCCTTCTCAAAAATGGTTTGTTACATCTCCTGTGGTGCATTGCAGGATCATGGTGTAGAGGAGGTCCCAAGCACGATTCACACTCCAACGGTCCATTTTGAAGTACCAGGAAAATATAACTAAATATGTGACATATGATGAGCAAATACACCAGCAGAGAGCCGCAATTGCGCTCTGTCCTGTACCTATCAGAAGAACTGCACCTGTTGAAGTACCGACACCTAAGAAAACCTGGACAGTAAGGTACTCATTGAGAAAACCATATCGACAAATGAGACAGAATGAAGATTGCCAGAATGCAATACCTGAAGAACCTAAAAAGATACTAAAGGAAGACGAATGGTGACGTCACAAGAACCCAGACTGACTCACATATAGAAGATATGACGACCTGTGAATGATGAAAAGAGATGAAACACCATGGACAAGTGACATCCTGAACCTAAAGTGTAATCATTGATGTAAAAATGTCAGAAATAATGCCACATGCGTGATGAAGGCATTCAGTTAGTTTAAACGTGTACATATGCAAGGACCACAAGAAGCAAGAATTTGTGAAGCTAGCTTATGGTTAGTAGTAAGATAGATTTGCGGCAAGCGCCACCTATACATATCTACCTCAAAAGGAGCACTTTACAAAAGTATACTTCCACTATGCACAAGAGCAGAATCAACCAAAGGTTACTTAAGGTCTCAAGAGGAGAGCTCCACAGCGAACAAATCGAGAATTAAAGACAGAGAGAAACTCAGACGAAGGCAAATCGTGCCAAGAAGCCAAGGTCATATCAGCTGAAATAGACCAACAGTGGATACAATTTATGAACAGAAGAACAGAGTATCCTGTTCAGAAAGATCAAGATAAGCCACAGAAGGCAGAAATTAAATCAAATACACAAATTGCATGAAGAGTAAGACAATTTCACAGTCAGAATCATGTGATCAGCCTAGCGAGAAGGGATGAAACTTTCACACCTACGCATGGACTTGTGCCATGCACAGATGTCTTAACTTTTTCCAGACCAAGATGCAGACCACAACGAAATAATTGACACATGACCACTGAGGTGATGATTGATTGTAGCAGTAATTGGAGGCTGGGGGTGCAGACAAACTCCCTGCACCTGGCCGGCTATTCTGCACGCTGCTAGTTAAGTAGAAAAGTATGAGTGGGGTTTTTGCCAACCCAATCATAGGGGACCAAGTAATCTAGGGTCCTATAGTTAGTAGAACCAATGAGACGTCATACTTTTAGGGACGTTTATAGTAGCCACTTTGAAGGAAGGGATTAGATGCCACATCTGACAGTGTTTATCCAATCCCCACTCCCCGTTAACATATACAGATATAGCACCTATATTAAAGTTACCTTCTTAGAACCAATAGAATTGCAAGCCAGATTTTAAGTGTTAGACATCAGTGATGACAAGTTTTTAGTATAAATTATGTGTTTTTTCTGAAATTAATTGGAGCGAAAAGGAAGATCGAGCGATTGCTGATATTCATGAACTCCCCGTTTTTTGTACTTGTCATTAAACTGACTCCCTTTGCCAAACTATCGAGTTGTCATTATTGTTTTGATGATAGAGTATTAATGTGCATCCCCATCCATCTCCAGGGTGCTGCTGCTCATCTTAAAGTGCTGTTGGGACACCCCGAGTTCTATGGGCAGGCGGGGGTCCCAGGGCACAATGGTTTTCAGAAATCAAACAGCCGCTGTCTTGTTTTTATCTCGATGCAAGAGATAACCCTGGTTAAATCTGAGGATATGGGAAATGAAACACAGGAAAAAAGCTATTTTCGGTTTAAAAAAAAAAAAAACATGCGCATGCCATCAGGCTGGAGTTGGGGGGCGACTAAAGGGCACCAAGTTAAATTTGGCAGTTGGAGGGGTTCTAGGGACTGAGTTTGCAACACAAAGCTTTCTGTAGTCTCAGCTATAGCTGTGAATTGCCGACATCTCAATGCAAACTGTGTCACAGAAACATCGGGTGAAGTGGGGGGAAGGGAGAGGGCAGAGGAAGTCAAGAGGCCATCTAGGGAGAGGGGGGAGTAACGGGAGGCACTTGGTGAGAGCCTGGGTGTCAGGAAAGCATTTTCTTATGTCAGCTTTTCTGATATACTCAGCTATATTTTAGGCTGCCCAGGACTACAAATAGCCACTAGTAAGAGTAGCTCTGTGTCCACAGCTATACATTTCGGGGTGTCTGTGTTTTAATTTCCTTTGAAAAGATATTTTTATAGGTATAGTGACGTCAGGGTGAACAATCATTGCCCATGGCCAAAGGGATGGTCAGTTACATGGTAGGAATTTGGGAGTCTTATTTATTTTGGCTGTGTGTTTTCATACTTTCTCACATGAGAGGCTTTGGGGAAAAAAAAGAGCCCTTTTCAAAGAAATCCATGCAAAATGGAGCCACCATACTCTAGTTTTAGATGTCCCATCAACGGTATATTAGCCTTTTTATTCTCACTCATGCTATTATATCTTCTATAATTGTACCCATTCAATGTATACCCACCTAGTTTAATCTCATGTATATTCTGCTTTCCTTATCTTCATCTACCTTGCATAACTACATGAGTAGTCTTTTACTGTATTGATCCTTTAACTTCCATTGTATTACTAATGTCTCTTTCGTCATTCCTATTCCATACTAATAAAAAAATATACATATATTAAAGCCGTGGCTGTACAAAAAGGAGGAGTGTTTGGTGTATTGATGATTGCGCCTAGCAACAGCGATGACTGGGGTGTTTACCCGTGGCTATAAAGCATGCACCTTGTGTGCGGTGTTGCTACCTGCGGGTAAAAGTGGTACCCTGTGCAGCTGTGGCTATATACCAGCAAATGGCATGTAAGTCGAGGGATTGTGGATGTGTGACATCCGCGGCTACGAGAGGGTTTTAATAAGAGAGAACCGTGGCAATACAAAAAAGGTTGTGATTGTTGCTTTGAGGATCACACTTAGCCACAGCAATGGGCTGGCATGTTTAACCGCGACTGTCCTGCACCCGCCCAGTGCGCTGCGTCTCTACCCACGGTTACCCTGTGCAATCACGGCTATAAACCAGAAAATGACACATCGAGTGTTCCGGGACGTGTCTTAGCCACGTGTAATAACAGCCAAAACCGGCAGGACTGCTCTATAACCACGGCTATAACAAGCAAGGGTGTGGGCGTGTCAACGCTTTTTTGCCTTTTCATTAGTTGTTCTGATAGACGTCGCTACTGTTATAGCCACGTCTATTGGACCATACCTTTTCTGTGCCGTGATCACATTTTATATGTGGATGATACAGGACAGAATGTTATCTGTGTGTGTTATTTAGTATGCTTGTGTGTTCCCTTGTCTTATATGAAGTTTTGAAGGTTGGCTTAGTTAGGTTTTCAGTTTGTAGAAAATGTACATGTAGCTGCAGCTACAAACATGATTTGTAGCTGTGTTGAATAGCCGCAGCTACTAGAGAGGCTAGACAGGGTTTTGTATGTGTTTCAGTGTTTCCAATTGGCTGTTTATTTCATGTTGTAAATGCGTACTTCTTTTTGATAGGTTTCAGTGAATATGTGTCAGCCATTTCATTTGTTTTCTTACGATATAGCCCTTTTTTTCTACTTTTGATTTTGTAAAGAATAACACCCACCATTTTGTATACTTTTCTCATTTTGACTGCAGAACTCACACTGTGCTCATGGTGCAGTTTGTGTTACCTGTGCCAAAATATTATTGCCATTTATCAGTTTGCCACTGTTTTGCTGAAGTTTTCATTTGATACTATTTTGATAATGGGTCTCTGTGATTTTTGTGTATCTTACTGTATTTGTTACAATGAAGTGGTCCTGCTTTATATGTTTAAATTGGGTGGGAACAACTGTTGGAAGTTGTTTATTAGCAAAGGAAATGTATTTCAGTGAGGGACATGATATAGAATGTTTAAGTATACATCATGCACTCAAAATAAAAGAATGATCACATAGCAACAGAAATGTCATTTTATTTACAATGCTTTTATAATCACGTATATTGTTTATTAAAGTGCTTTTTCGGGGTGATCTGAAAATGTGTCTACTTTAAAAAGATTTTTTTTGCTGGAGTGTGCTACTGAGTGGTTATCTATGTGGGATAATACATCATCCACATTGGTTGTTTGCTGTTTTGTGAAACCTAGTGTTTTATTTCATGAAAAATATGTTTGATTGGTTTAAAAATATAGGAATGGAATGTTGTATATAGAATGGAATGTAGTTGTGCATTATGGAAAAAAGAAATATAATGGATTTTCCGGTGCAAATTGCCCCAATAAATGCAGGCACACTATGGGCTTCAGCATTGCAATTCCTGTACACAAATATTGTTTGAAGTATGGGTTTGTTGTGCCTACTCTTTACATGAGTTTTTTCCTGTTTTTATTTTTGCAAAATAAGGGGATCAAAACATTGTCTCTGATTTCTTTAAAATGTATATTTGAAGTGGTAGCAATTGTTTTGATGTTGTAAAACAGGCTGTCTGTAACTATGTAGAGTGCGATTTCACATACCATCACCATCATACAGTTGTCATATTTCAAACACATCACTTTACTGCTGTGCAGATTGGGTATAGGTAGTATGTGAGGAAGTTGGGTGGAGGTGGCTGAAACAGAGGAAGCAATAGAAGTGGAAGAGAGTGACAGAGATGTGATTTCCTACATTAGATATATGTGTGTAGATTATAGGACATGGGTTTGTATATTTTGATGGATATTAGCCTTCCTATAGGGTTCCTCCAGATTGTCTTAATGGAACTGGATGGGGTGCTGAATCAAACTAGAGGTTGCAAACGTTTGGAATGGTTCATTGGAAGCTTCCATCTGCAGCAGTTTACAATAGAAAACACACTTAACGTTTTTAATTTCCGTCTGACTTCATCGCTGCTTGACACAGAAATACTGCCAGCTGTCAGTCACAGTTTTCTGGGCAAACTGGTTCTTCCATGGAGTTAAGGTGGATATTTAGCATCCCCTTGCACATCTTCATAACTTTGTTTCATTGCCTTTTCTTGTCTCTGCTGAGCAGGTTTCCTGTAAAGTCTGAGCAAGTGATTTGCAAATTCCCCTAACAATTGACAGTGTCCAATGCAAGATGTTTTAGAAGGAATGGTATTAGTTGATCAAACTCCTATTATGTAATAGTATGGTTTTTCCAGTGCACATTTCCATAATAAATGCAGGCACAATATTGGCTTCAGCAATGCAATTTCAGTGCACACATAATATTTGAAATATGGGTTTGTTGTGCCTATTCTTTTCATGAGTTTATTTCTGTTTTGATTTTTGTAAAATAACAAGATTCAAAATGTTGCCACTGATATTATATATATATATATATATATTTGTAGTGGCAGCAATTGCTTTGATGTTCTAAAATAGACCTTCTGCTGTAACCATATAGGGTGAAATCTCACACCATGATGTAGTTACCATATGTCAAACACATTACTTTGGAGTTGTGCAAATCGGGTATAGGTGGGATAGGAGGAGGTTGGGTGGAGGTAGCTGGAACAGAAGAAGCAACCGAAGTGGAAGAGAGTGATAGACATACTTTCCTACAGTAGATACATGTGCATATATTATATGAGATGGTTGTGTACATTTTGATGGAAAATAGCCTTCCTATAGGATTGCTCCACATTTATTTTAATGGAATTGGATGAGGTGCTTAATCAAGAGGTTGCAAACATTTGGGATGGTTTATTGAAAGCTTCCATCTGCAACAGTTTACAATAGGAAACACAGTCAACTTCTTCAATATGTGTGTTACTCTACTGCTACTTGATACAGAAATACTCCCAGCTGTCAATGACAGTTTTCTGGGCACACTGGTTCTTCCATGGAGTTAAGGCTAATATTTAGCATACCCATGCACATCTTCATAAAACTTTGTTTCATTGCATGACCAAGCACCCAAGAATCTGCCTGCCCACTAGTCACAACCACCACAATAGTAATGTGTGCATAGCAATTATAGGTAATGCAGTGAGAGTATACAGTGTTTGTAATATGGTGGAATGATATCATTGAACTTGAACTGTATATGGTATTTATGATTGTAGTACAATTGAGAATAGTTCTTATGGAATGTGTATTTGTTTGTACTGCGTATGGTTACCTAGCTACATACAGCAATTAAGCTGAAATCTCTTGTTCTTTTTCTGTAAAAAAAACAATATTATTTGTTAGGTAGGATAGTTTCAAATCTTTAATTGCATAAACTTGTACATATGCATTTACTTTTTTGACCCTCATAAACAGTACATTCTATGCACTATGTTTGGTACAACATCAGTATACTATACACTGTTGTATTGACATGAAATAATCATTTGGTTATTCAGAAAAGAAATCCATAGAGGATTTAAAAAAACTATTATAATTATGTGAGTGCAAGTGTGATAATATGTTTGTTTGAAGTGTGTTGTCATTAAGGGGATGTTTAAAGTAGTTAGATACCTTTTGGCGTATTCTAACTACATGAGACTTTAGAAGAAGCTTTATAGTAAGAACAATGGTGATGGCGTATTTGAAGTATATTGCAATGAAGGACATTTTTGAAGTAGATACCCGTTGGCGTATTTTAACTATCTTGACTTTTACATTTACCATTGAAATATTATGGATATAGTTAGATAACTGTTGGCGTATTCTAGCTGTTCATTGTGCTACAGTTTAGTGGGTACATTTGGGTTTAAGGAATATTAAGTAGGCATTTGTTAGATTTGCTGGTAACCTATGTTTTGGTGTAACTGGAGTTTCATTACATTCAAATCAACAACGTCTTTTCTTGGCATATGCAGTATAGTGCCCTAAAGTGGTTGTCGCACCACTGTGTTATATTTTACCTACTGTTGTGAAGGTATTTTTGCCAAGAGATACTTGGCCATGTGTAAAGCTGCTGAGTTTACAGTTATGTTTAGTACCATCTGCATTGTACCTTAGAAGTATTAGTATGGCATATTGGCTGTATGAATTTATTTGTATGCTGGAACGATTGTCTGAATTGGGAAAAAAGGGCATAATATTCCATGATTTGCCTTCTGCAGAAGCTGGAGTCACATTTGGTATGGATATACAAATTGCTCATTAGGGATGTGCTCTTGTGAAACATGGTTTCAGAGAGTGCATGTATGTTTCAACATATATAAAATCTGGAATATTTCATTTATAGGGATGTTTTAGGTTTCCAGTATTTGCAGTAAGTACATTTGGAATTCTTGAGGATCTTCCTGTGTGTTTATGGTAAATTTTACCATTCCTGCACAATAGTCCAATTCTTGCCTCATACCTGAGACACTGTAAGTGTTGTCAGGATTCTTTGTTGCATTTCTATTAAGAATGAGCATTTGCAAACACAACTGGTCTGATGCTTTTAAGTAATTGTTGTAAACATTTGGTGGCAATTGGAGGAGAAGATTGATTGTTACATTTGCACAGCAATTTACTCCAGTTGTGTTGCTAAATTTAAACAGACTAGATATTGTGTCTCTGTATCGTCTGTTGGGACTGCAGATTTTTTTGGAGAAGAGATATGTGACTCTTTGTTTTCCTGATGGCCATCCAGTTGAGTTTGTAGTACACGTTTTGTGGTTGTATTATTTGATGGAAAAGCAGTTGGTCATTGTTTCCTTATAGGTTTTGTTGGGAGCTCTGTTATAGGTTCTGTTTATATTAGTTTTCTTTTTTTAGGCACATGCTACATATCTAGATGGGGTGTACAGTGCACATAGCCTGTTGTATTCTAGGATGCAAGGGATATTAGCATTGGCTTTGTTTGCATCAGAGTTAACTAGGAATAGACCATTGAGAATACAGAGATGTGAAAGTGCTACGTAACTCATACCTCCTTTAAAGACTGTGCTGCCAATGTCTATCAATTTGTGATATAGGGTTAGACCTTGCGATTTTTGAATATTGAGAGCATATGCAAGAGATAGAGAACATTGTTCTCTGTGTACGTATATGTCTTTGAAAAGAAGGTAACATACTATTTTGAGCCCAGTTGTTTGCACTCTGCAAGTTTGTCAAAGTGGATGTTGACAATGTGAACATTATTGTCATGTTGATACGTTTGGCAGACAACAAATGTACCAATTGCTCCATTGACTAAACCTTGTTATATGTCAAGGTTATGTTTCAGAATTACTCTGCAATTTAGACACACAATTTATTATTTTTCCAATCCAGCTGTGTTGGTGATACTTTTTTCTAAGCCATGTAGTCATGCTGTTGCTTATTGACACGTAGGGATTTGCATGCTGTGTACTTCTAGCTTGTCTGTGGAGCTGATATGCAGTATGGGTTGCATTTATTTTTTTAGCATTGCTTCATTGAATTGACTACAACTTGCAAGGGTTGGCATTAAGGACATGCATTTTATATTGTGTTGTGTTAATTGTTCCATGACATCAGGAGCTGGTGTGTTTCACCCATATAGATCATGGATAGGTCTACTATTTAAGAGTAATTTAGCATCTTTAATAAGCAGACCAGTTCTAATGCTTTTTAAAATTTTTGTATAAGTGATGTCTATAGACTGACACCTGTTTTGAGTTAGTTCTCTGTAGTGAAAATATTGCCAGAGATTTACATTTCCAATGCTTCCAAGTGTATTGCAGAATTGTTTGTCTCCTAATGTTTTGAAAATAGGTTGACATGTTACTGGTGTTACCTGTAATAGGTCCCCGAAAACAGTACCATGTTTTCCTCCAAACAGTTCTTCGTAGTCGGTTTTTAGGACTTTTTCCATTGTGATGTGAATTAAAGCTAACATGAGGTTGGAAACCATGCCTACTTCATCTATCAGGAGCACTTTCATTTGTTTCAGAATTCTGCATACCTCAGTAGCAGCTTCTGCTGATAATTTGTAGTATTCTAATTTGTTTTGGTGTTCTACTGGGAGGAGCAGTAGTTGGTGAAAAGTTAGACCTCCAATGTTGTAGACAGCTAAACCTGTGAGGGCTGCTACAACAGCCAAAAGGTTGTTGTGTGTTGTAGAAATGTTCTGATTATTTTAATTAAGAATGTTTTGCTAGAACATGCTTCACCACATACATTAAAGAGCAGTGGGTTATCATTTTTACAGCTACATATTTTAGTTTCATGTTTAAAACCATGTTCAATGTCTTCAGTTACTTCTAGATAAATGGTGAGTTGTTAATTTTTTTGCTGTGATTTCAGCACTGACACTTCTTCTTCAGATTGTTTAGATTGATACATGGTATTTTCTACCTTAGCCATGGCTATTTATGCTTCATTTAAAATAAGAGGTTCTGCAAGTGGTTCTTGGCTTTCTGTAAGGGAAGTTTGACTTCCCTCAGGAGTGTCTTTATCTAGATGAGCTTGAATTTCTTTGTCTTGTTGGCGTTAATTTTCCAACATTTCTGTGTATTGTTTGAAATTGACATTTGTTATACTTCTTTATTTTGATTTAAATGCAGCTTCAAAAGAGTCATAGTAACCTAATAATTTTTCTTAATTTCTCCAAGGTTTAGAAATGTGCAATAGGGCCATGTAATAAAGTTAAGTTCTGTATGTTTCAGAGATTTAAATGATAACTTTTAATGATAAATTAGGCTGAGTTTGGTAAGTTTCACTAGGTTGTGACTGAACATGTGCCAGTTATCTCATCTGGTTTGACATTGTTTTTGTAGGACTAGTTTTGGGCTGTGTTGTACAGGCACATGTTTTGCAAAGCAGTACTTCTGCTTGGGTATTATGTGTCAATTAAATTGTTTTTTAAAATGTCCTGGCTGTTGGGATCAGTTGTGGCTATTGTTTCTATCTCTTGGTAAGATTTTAGTACTCCTTTTCAGGATTAAGCTAGACCATGGTATAGCCAGGCAATGTGTTCAGATTTGCCATATAATGCTGTGTCTGTTAAAAAGTCTGCATCTTCATAGCACCAGCATTCTCTTTGGGCGAGCATTTTTATACTGAAGCTGTACAATTGTTGTGACAGTGTTTTGTCGGATGATTTTGTCAGATGATATGTCATCCCAGAGGGCTTTTAGCTCTGTTTTCTCAACCTTGGTGAGATAGGCTGTGATATATCTTGCATCTGCTGTGGAATTGTCTGCAATTATTGCATTCCACACAAGAGGGCAACAATTGCATCATACTCATTTATGTACTTGGATGCTTTGTCCCTTTTAAGGTTGTATGTGTGTTTAGGGGATTTGCCTTTTACACTGTTTCTAACAGAAAACATCAAGCTATGTACTTGTCCTTTTTTGCAAATTCGTCTAGGGTAGCCAAAGCGACATTTGGGATTGTATTTACCTTTGTTTTTATATCTAGGTTGGCAGTATTTGCCACACTAATGTTTTTGGAAGCATACGATTTGTCTAGTAGGTCACTATTTGTAGTTTCTGAAGGATGTGGATGTGTGGTGCTCCTCTAGGTTTATATTCGTTTCTCCAAAAGAAGTGTTGCAATTCTGCAAGCAGAGGGATAGTTTTATTGCAGATGAAGTGCAGCATGGCAATGAAGAAATGGTGAAAGTACCTTGATACATTGACAGAGTTCTCATGGTGTTTCAATATCTATTCCATCTTTATTTTGGTTTGCAGTGCATAAGAAGTCTTGCAAGTCATCCCATGTTGCTCTGCACATGTTAAAGTAACACACCCTGTGGGTGGGCCTAGGTTCCTTTGCATACAACGTACATCGACGTGACGTCAGCACCAGTATTCTTTTGTACCGCACATGTTTAATAAGGGATTTGTGATACTTGCTTGCAAAACTTCATCTTTTTCTTTTCTTTTTTTAAGCAGTTGGGTAGCGGACATGTTTAGAAAATTGGAGCCTGATTTTAATGTGTCTGCAACTCCATAAGTAGGATTTCTAGTTGACTTTCGAACAGGAGGTCTAAAATGTATTGTACATTTTATCTGAATTTGGGGTTGACACAATGCATTTGTAAACAGCAATATTCTGATGCACTAACTTGTGCGGACATTTCATCATATCTTTCTCATGTTCATGTGGGAAAATAACCTGTTTATACTCATTCTTGCCAAATGCTCGTTGGGGATCCTTTGGCTTGATTTGTTTGACATGTTTCTAATGCATCTTCAGTGGTGTCTTTGGAGTGTAGTGGGTTAATTGTATACTGGACTAAAACGTTAACTGTAGTAATAGGATTTACCTGTACAATTGGCAGTTGGTGGTGAATCTTGAATTGTTATTTTATGTTATTTGCATGTGCAGTGTGCCGAAAGCCCACAGGCATCAGGGTGCAGGAGGAGAAAGAGCAGATGACAGACATCAAACAGTGAGAATTGTTTGGGTGCTTTCTAAGTTTGTCTCTATGTTTATATCTTTGCAGTATTCATGGCTTTCTTTCAGATATTGTAAGGCTCATCTAACTTTGTTAGACTAGTTATTGCCAAATTGTTTTGTCTTTTGTTGGTGCAACATTTACTAGTACAATCAAAGACTGATCAATTGGCCGTTCCACATTTTCTTAAGCTCGAATCGCAAATATATTACTTTGCCAAGGATGCCCTTTAGTAACTCAGATGGAGCCAAAGGTTGAAGGCGTATCATTGCTTGAAATGGGTGGACTTTAATGCTCGCATAATGCTCTCATACAAGTTAAGTTGTTGGAGAGCCTTTGGAAGTAGGAGTAATTCTAAGTTATTTGTGATAGCACGTGATGGCATTTGGTTATTGTCAAGCTTTGTGTTGCAGTACGTGCAAACTGTTTAGGGGTCAGTTATTTTGTATTTCCTTTCTACTGTTAGATATAAAGCTACTTCAAACCATTGGGATTCCTCATTGTCCTCTATTTTGTAGGCCATATCTACTATTTCTGTGTTATTTTTATAAAAAATTCACCGACAACAGACACATACTTGGTCTGGTATTTCAGCAGATGTGTTGTAAAGAGGTTGGTGTTTGTGAGGTTTTCACCAATGTTTTCTGAAGTTACTGAATTTTCAAAGACAACTTCAGTTTCAAGGTATTTACTTTGGATGTTATTCTATTTCTCAAAGTATTTCTTTGGCTGTTCCATGTCGAGAATGGTATTTAAATGTTGCAGTTCTAGAGTAGGAGTTTTTGAATAGTATAATCTATGCATAAGATTTTGTATAGCAGAATGGTGTGTTGCTAACATGTTGATGTAGTGGAAGGTTTGCAATCAGTTCCTGAAAAGCACGATAATGAATGTCCACAAGCATCCATGGATTGGAAAGTTTTCATTTTACTTTTGTCTTTAAGTTTCACATAGTGATTCAGGAATTGTTGTAAAGATTTAAAGGATGGTTGGCATATGTTACACATTGAGCTGCATGTTCATTTGTACACTGGTTGGTTTGTTTGAGGGTGAAAGGAACATTTGGTTGAACATGTGTTGTGGATGTTTTTTCTATAAGGATTTTGTTGTCCATAATGTTGTCTCCTACCAGTTCATGCCCTCAGCCATTGTTGTCTCTGGCAATTGTTTTTTTGTGTTCTTGTTTATAAGCCTCTTCATTGAAATATTGTTCTGTGCTGCTTGTGTAAATCCATTCACCTTCACATAAGTTTGAAAAGGTATCTATGTTGGCATTGCACATCTTTATAAGTACCTTTTGTTATGTACTTATTCATTAAGTTAGTGGTTTCATTCTGTTTAAATTAATTAAAAACAATTTTCTTTTTAGTACAAATGTGCTGTCAAATAGAGCTTTGTGAATTGGTATCCTGTGTTCGTTTTTAAGGATCGATTGTAGCTTTTCAGCTGTTTTTATAAGATTGTGAAAAACTGTGCATGTAACATTTTTTGTAGAATTGTTTTGTTTTACAGTGGCTACATTAACGTTGACAGATATAGTCCCTCATTCTGAGTTGGCCGGTAGGGGATACTGGGCACCAATAAGGAGACCGGTGCCGGTAATCCCCTACCGCCCAATTCCGAGATCCCTTAGCGAGAACTGAGGTTCCATTACAGGTCCCGCTAAGGGACCAGGGCGCAAATAACGGGCTTGGCATACGCGAGCCTGTTATTTGGGCCCTCCCCATTCCCATTTGAGCCCCTATGGGTCGGAATGGACCGGTAAATCCCCATTGAACAACACCAGAGGAGGTACCGGTATGGGAGCTAATTGCTCCATGGCTACCACCATACTCGGAATGAGGGCCACAGTGTTAGGTTTGTTAGTAGGTCTGCTTTTATTATTACATCGTTTTTACTTTCAATTTTTGTAGGAGGGGCCTTACCTTTTTTAGTGGTGGCTGGGTTAGCTTTGTCGAGTAAGGTTACTAGCTTTTTTTAATTGTTTTCTGTACAGTGTTTTAGAGGTGGATGACTATATGGCTTGCTTTTTTTCTTATCTGCTCTATTGTTTCTTTCTTTTCTACAGGGTTGCTTTTTATTAGGCATTTCGTTGTGTCTGTTGGGAAAAAAGAAGCTTGGGTTTGAAAGTTGTGGAATGTATATGCATGTATTGTGCATGGGTGTGTGGGTGTGATTGTAGAGATGAAAAGAGTGCTGTTTGATTGTGATGTGGCATAATAGTTATGGTTGGGAAGATTGTAAGAGCAAGAGTCTGTAGAGGTGTGATAGACTTGGGTTAGTGAAGAAGGGAGTGGTGGTATGATTGAATAACTAGCAACATTATAATATTTTGAGTAAAACAGTGTTGTAGTGGTGGTGTTTAGATGGTAACAGAAAGAGTGTGAATGGTGCAATATAATGAATAAGAGTGAAATAAATGTTAATTACAAAAGAATACTCTAGGCTAATATATAGTGGAAGTATATTGTTACACCTAGAGAGATATACATGGTACATTAATGTACTTACATTGTAGGATGGGAAGGATATTCTTTTTTCGGCAGCTGTTTTCGGGAAACGTCTTCTTTCCTGTAATTGTAAAAGAAAGTTAGTGGGTATATGTGGTAATGGTGAAGCACTTTTAGTAGCAAGGTTGTTATTTATGAAGGTAGGAGGAGTTGTTGGGAAAAAGAGTTCATGGAGTTGTGTCATGTGTGGTGTATTAAAGTGTGTTAACTATGTTGTTAGAAGAATTGGGGCGTAAGTGTTGTGGTTTGCACCTTAGAAAGAATAGGGAAAACATGGGTATGAGGAAAAGGTGCATATCTAGGTTATGCTTGCACTGCTGATTTTAATAAAATCAATGCTCTGTTTGTGTTGTAATGTATTTGTATTGCGTTGCAGTGGTTTTATAGAATAAAGAAACTTTGGCCTAGTGGTAATACAATGTCGGGTTGTGATCGCAGCAGTGTTTGGTGTCTCATAGTAGAGGTTGGGAAAGAAGACTACTTCATATGTAATGTGAATTGTTGTATATAGATACTTTGGTGGTATACAGATGTGTGTGACCAGATGTAGAATGTGGCAGTGTAAGGGATATAATGAGTGAGGTGGAAAATGTGACATTTATATTGAATGAAAAACTGGAAATGCTACCATTTGTATCTGTATTTTTGTATTTTATTTGTCTTTTATCGAGTGCCTTAAGACAAAGTGCTGAACATTAAAACTGAACACGGTAAAATAAAACTGAGTAGGCAGTTGAATCCAGATAACGATCACTCACGGGTGTTGAAGTAGGTATGTTTTTAGAGAACCATGGTGAAGAGAATAGACAGTGATGTAGTGAAGTGAAAGTGGGAGAGCATTCCAGTTGAGAGGAGCAAGAAGCTTCAAAGATTGGAAAAGAGATTGAGCACAAGGGGGACGAGGAACCTCAAGTCTAAAGTGGGAAGAAGATGGGAGAGAATGAGAGGGAAGATAAAAAGATATGAGTACAGTAGGTAGTTAGGGGCGAGACTGTAGAGTGATTTGAAAATGAGACAAAGAAAGTTACATATTTTTTGAGAGTGGAATGCCAGCCAGCCGAGTGTAGAGAGAGAAGAGGAGATAGAGTCCTGATAGGGAAGAAGACACAATAGAAGGATGGAAGAGTTAAAGACTGATATTAAAGGAGCAAGACGGGAACTGGGAAGACCAGACAGAGTGGTAGAACAATAGAACAGATGGGAAAAGATCAGTGAGGAGATTACACGTTTAGATGCTTGGAAGGTGAGAAACTGAAGAGCTACGGATGTTGTGAAGATGGGAGCAACAGGAATGAGAGGTAAGAGAGATATGATGAGACAAGGAAAGGTTTGAGTCAAAGTGGAGACCAAGATTACGAGCTGTGTTTGAGATTGGGAGCTTTGAGGGTGAGAAAGATATAAAAGGAGGTGCAATATGAGGAGGAAGACTGTTTGCAGGGAGGAACAGTACCTCCGCCTTCATTTATTTAAGGGTGAGAAAATGAGAGGACATCCAGGATTTAATGGTGACGAGAGAGGCTGTGACAGTGTGGTGAATAGCCAGAGAGAAGGAAGAAATAGATAGGAATAGTTGTGTGTCATCTGCGTAGAAATGATGTGATAAGCCAAATGAGGAGATGATAGCAGCAAGATGTGATGTGTACAAATAAAAGAGAAAGGGGCCTAGAGCGGACCCTTGAGGCACCCTGTGGTTGAGCGAGAAAGACGTAGAGGTCTTGCCCACCCAAGAGACACAAAAAGTTTGGTTAGACAAAGAGGAATTCAACCAAGACATAAAAGGACTTTTGAGACCAAATGATTAAAGTGATGCCAGGAGCGTTTAAAACCTGGTGCAACTTAAAAATGTTCTTCAAATGTTTTGAAAAAGGTTACACACAGTGCTGCTAAAAATGCACATACACTTTTTTTTACTTTCATCAAATTGCTTTTAAAAATACTTTTTTTAAAATGTAAGTATTTGCTGCTTCATGTGATCAAGTGCTGAATGCTGCAATGCATGGATTTTGCTAAAACGGTTAAAAAGAGAATATGCATACTGAGAAGCTCATTAGAGGTTAAGTAGCAGGAACCCTCCTTATGTATATTTGTAAAACAGTTGACAAAAATATAATAAAATAAGCATACCTGTACTATGTATTGTTAGCTGCAGATGTTGTTGAATCTGGAAATAGAAATCGTGGAGACTTTCACAGTAGTTTTTGATGCAGATGTCTGTAATTAACAGGACAGGAAATATGATTTCTCAGAGTTCAAGTGTACATCCAAAGTGTTGAACTGAGATGACAGGGTTAGGTGTAGAGTTTTTGGATGTGATTGGTGGATGGATGTGTGACTGTTTGAAAGCAGCCAAGGAGGGAGTGTTACAAACATGAACGTGGAAAGAGTAGAAGGGCTGCCTTGAGCTACATGGTCTGTTGACACCACAGTAGTCCGAGAACGGCACGTCCCACATCTGGGTGTTTTGAGGATGAGTGACATGGAAAGGGGACTGTGGAGACCGTGGACAATCATAGATGTCCGCGGGAATCAAGGGATCAACTTATCAGGTTTCCTAAGTGTGCTGCACAGGAAGAGAGGATAGCAGGAGTTTTGTTTGGTGAGTGCAATGAAGATGCCTATGGCTGTATCTTTGAGAAAGCAGAGTGTATGGATTCTGGGAGACTCTTGGATCCATTGGCTGAAGGTGTATTCTGAGCACTGTGGATTGTCTGAAAATCTTCGATGAATTTCAAGTTTCATGGTATGGAGTTCGAGAAATGAAGTGGGTGGACTTCCACCCTTTTTGTGAGAATATGGTTCACTTGAAGCATCTGGAGATAATTGTAGTTTACTGTGGAGGCAGCAGTTTGGGCTATGCTACCGGAATATCATTGAAGTTGATAGAACTGTTTCCACATTCAAACATAATTTTTTCCTGAATAGCTCAGAGACGGTGGTCAGTCATAATGTAGAATGCAATAATGTAGAAAGTCAAAATGTCGAAAAATGTCTTTAGAAAACAATAATGTTGAAAAACAATAATGTAGAATTGTTTCTACATTTTTTAGAATTTTTTGAAAAATAAAAATACATATATATATAATTAAAATGTGTTTAGTATGAGGGGTGAGAGGGTGGTTTCCGGGGGGTGTTGGGTGAGGGGGACCCCCCTAGTAAATGATACTCTTCTTGTTTATTTATAAATAAATATATATATATATATATAATTAAAATGTGTTGAGTATGAGGGGTGAGAGGGTGGTGCGGGGGTGGGGGTTGGCCGGGGGGTGTTGGGTGAGAGGGGTTGGGGGGGACCCCCCTAGTAAATGATACTCTTCTTGTTTATTTATTTATTGATAGTGCTAATTGACATTTTTTTTCAACATTTTTTTTTTCTAAAAATTGACTCTTTTCATTATATGTATAGGTTTTTGACATTATTGTGTTGTACATTTTTCTATCTACATTTTTGTAAGTCGACATTTTTTTTCTACATTATGACTATAAACCCTCAGAGACAAATGTGGATGCGTTCAAATGTATTTTGTCCACAAATTGAGAAAGCCAGGCATGATGTGAACAATGCTGTATGTGCATTTTTGCAGGATGCCAGCATGAAATCATTTAATAATGAAAATATAAAATTTGATATTGTGAATATTTTTCTAAGAGATGGAGTGCATCTAATTGATGAAGGCAATCAGATTGTTCTTTAAAATTTTCAAAATGCATTGAAACAGTTTCTTTAAACACATAAAAATATGGCTTCAAGTACTCTTTAGAAGTTGCATTAAATAAATATGAAAAACAGACAAAAAATATTAGAAGCACTTTTTGTTAAAGTTACAAAAAATAATTACATTTTGTAGAATCTTTGCTTGCTTGGGTCATAAAACAAAATAATCAAAAAATGTATAAAAGTCACAAAAAAAATGGTTATTTTAAGAGCCACCAAAACAGTTAAAATTATATTAATTTGCTCACCTCACACTTGGAATGTTCCAGATGTCTGCAGACTACAACACTGTTCGCAGAATATGCAGGCTGCAAAGTGTTCTGTGATTTTTTTCACAGGTCTATTTTTTAACTGTGAAAGGTGGCTCCAAAAGGAACCTTTTTGGTGTTTTTAGTTTTTATATGTTGGCTTTATTTAGTTTGTTGGAGAGGCAAGGTAAGGTGGGGAGAAAAAGGCAGGAAGAGAGGGTAAGGTCACCAACCACAGACACAGAGGCAGGTGGACAGAGGAAGATGTTGGGCAGGCCTTGAAATTAATGTGGGGATGATTGCTGGGGACAAGAGGGACAGGTGCAAGCAGGACAATCATAATCAACTTTTTTAATAACATGATTTTAAACATAATTTAAAAGTTCCTCAGTCATTAGTAAGTTTATCCAATTTTGCAGACAACATCCTGATTTCACTATGTACAGTTGGGGATAGGGCTTCTCTTTGTGATTCTTGGTATTCTCCATCATTAAATTGGGATGTTGTTTCTTCACGTAAACTATGTACTACAAGAAACAAATACATTATTATTTCACTGAGGTCTGTAGTAATTAAATTATTTCTTTATATTAAACCATGTATTGTTTACAATTAGACATGTTATCATCACACATTTCTTCTGATGGAAAGTTTTCTTCCAACCACTCAAGTGTGCTTGCCATTTCTGTTGAAATTAAAAAGTAACATTTGCTTATAGAAAATCTCTGCATAATAAATGGCACTAATAAAGAAATAAATTCAGTGAACTTACTATTTGGTGAGAGATTGTTTTTGAATAAGTGCTTTGTGCATGTGAGTCTCTATGAACAGTTGTACTCAACTGATAATATGAGGTGTACAGCTATGGTTTATGCTTGGTGCATTCCATTACATTGTGTTATAAATAAGAAAAAATGTGCACATTTTGAAGTAACCATTTGTACATAAACCTATATATGCATGTAGTAAATATAAGTAATGTTGTTTTCTGTAGATGTGTTTGTTGGTTCATGGGTAGAACATTTTCTGTTTTTCCCTGTGCTTCTGCGCTTTGTGTGAATGCTGCCTTCTGTCCATGGACTATTGCACTGTCCGCAGACTACATTGGGGGTGAGTATAATATACGGATTTTTTAGCAAATTACGGGTGCACAGGTAAAAAGTTGCACTAATAAAAACATATCAAATTAAGTGAAAAAACATTGCTAAAGGGACGTCACAGTTACAAGTAAAACTGAAAACCCCCATAAATTCACCAATTATGGTAAGCTAAACAACCATAACTAGCGCCACCACCGTGCACTGCTAAGCCTAACACACAGGACATCAAAGATGACATCATTGGTTGAAATTAATCTGAGAATTGTCTCCCAATCAAGCTATTTCAGCACTACCAAGTCTTTAGGTTGGATCTGGAGTTAACTAGCAGAGACGCTGTGCAGAGGTTTGGTGTAGAGACAATGAACAAGTATGTCTGAACAGTGCAGTACAGAACATAACAGTCATCAACCGTACAATATCATTATACTGATGATCATTAGCAAAACAAAAAAGAAGTGATGGCTGGAAGGTTTTGCATTAATGTTAACTCCTGGATAGCTCTGGGCAACCCTCCAGACCATCATTCTTAAGCCTACCATGCCAATACCGAAAGGGTTAAGGTCATATGAAAATTCGGCTTCTTCCCACCCCCATGGGTCAGTCCAGCCTAGACTGCTTGGTCACATCTCTTCTGCATAATAAGACAAGCAACCCCAGAAAGGTTTTGGACAAAACCGGTCCGAGGTAGCTTTCATTTCCCTGTCAAATGGATGCGGCCGGGCTGTTTGGGCTGGACGGCCTGCATTTGTGGAAGCACCAAGACTGATTTGCATATGGCTGTTCCCCTTTTTTAGACAGGATACAAAATAAATATGGCGTGGAAGGTTTGCAAAGCAATGACAGCATTAAGTTAAATTAATAAGCTTACACTCTTCACATTACATTTTCGGGCTATATTTGACCAGTCTGCCATTGTCTTTTTAATAGCAACTTTATTTTTATTTTTTTATAAACTGCTGATGTCCCTTTACACCCAGTGTTCTTCTTATTTTATCCATTCCGCTTTTCATTTTTTACAAACAATTATTTAGTTTAAGCTAAAAAATTGGTGGCTTTTCTAAATTGTTATTTTTACACAGATGTAACATCTTTATGATGCAGTAAGGGGCAGTCCGAAATATTAAAAGGGATGCTTGACCAAAACAAAGGCACAGCCCAGCCTGCAGAAGCACTGGAGAGAAGAGATTCTTCACTGATCTGGCACACAGAAAATGCAGTTTGCACTACAGGGAGACTTCACACCATGACTGGCAGAATTCTGCATCACATAACAAAACATGGAGACAGCACATCGGAGACATAGTGCTCAAAATGTATGTTGAAGCTGTGCAGGTGAAGGCCAGGACAATGCACATGTGACAATACGACACACCATATGAGCCAAAGGAGAGGGCAGAGGCAAGTGCATGTGGCCCAGACTATACCACTTCAATGGAAGGAGCAGACATGTGCGTCCCTGATAGACTGTGCTCCCTCACCACTGTCACACTGGATGAATGACAAGAATACACTGTGCATGACACCAAGTATCATCTCACTATTGCATTGAGTATATTAGAGACATTATGCACTCAGACAACCGTATCAAATGTGCCCTCGTACTGAGGTGGTAGTAGGAGATTTGCAGGCACCACTGAATATCGAGGAATTGTAAAGAAGACCTGACAGGTCCAAAGTGATGTCATAAGGAGAAGATACAATGATGCACTGAAAAAATATAAGAATACTTAAATAATGAAGATGTAACTGAAGAAATAGGAGTAAACATGCATATAAGTAAGAAGAAATCATACATACAAAGAAGATAATTGAGCAGATTAGTAGTGAATTTATATAAGCAGAAATGCAAGGTAGATGAGCTTTATGGAAGATTGCTGCAGTAGAAAACATAACACGGGTGAAGTGGCCATGTTGAAAAGATGGACACGGGCGCTCAATGAAAGTAAGCAAAGAGCACAAAGGAGAGAGACCAGAGCTTCAGATTTGACAGAGGCTGTAAATTGAAATTCATGCATGAACAAAGATTAGCTGATGGCCAGAGATAAAGGATGCCACAGCGAGTGTTAGGCAGAATTCTCCAAATGTGCCAATTTCCTTTACATTTTGAGACCCCCAGCAACTTTGCTGGATTTGTAGGATTTGATTTTTTTACCTGGAAAGAGTGTGAGCCTTTTTGCCACTCTTTCATGTATTTTGATGTGTGTTTTACTTTTGTGTTCTTTGGATATGGTGTTTTAAACAAACTCCATGGCATCATCTTATTCTGTGTGTCACACAGCACCTTCAGTGCAGTGTCGCAGGGTGTCTCTCTGACTTCCCAAGGTTTACATACCTTCTCTGGGACTGACTACTGTCTCCCAGAGCATGTAAAGTTAAATTGACTTTTCTAGGCTCTTTAAAATGACTGACCAAGCACAAACTATCTTCCTATAGAGTGCTGGAGGGAATGCTTAGCTTCCCCTTTAGATCAAAATGCCATGATTTTTTCCAGACTGCTAACAATGGTAGCTAAAAATCGGGTCAGCTATGTTTTTCAATATGGCGCCCAAGACCTATCTGTAAAAACAGACTCCGGTCATCTTTTTTCAACATTTCTTTTAGGAAAGGTCCTTCTTGTGTTTATCTCTGCGCGCCAAACCAGGTTTGGTCCCTTTGTTCATTGGCCTTTGGCGGCCTTCAGTTCTGAAGCCCTTCTCTAGCGCCTGAGTGTCTGGGGTGGACAGGATGTGAGGGAGGTGCCCGTAACTTCCTGTGCTTAGTCTCCTAGGAGACCTGAATGCACTCTGGTGTGATTGGCCGACTGGCTGTCCGGCAAGGACAGCCACCCTGCTGTGTGAGTGACAGCCAGGTTGGAATGAATGGGGGAAAACTGTTGAAAAGCAGGTCTCTGGGACTTGGAAAGCAGAGTCGACCACTGGAACGAAAGCACCGAATAGGATAGGAAGGAAGAGGACTGCTGCAACTCCTGGACGACCAGTGCAGCCCTGCTGCAGGTCTGAATTGCCTGAAACTCCGACGACAGAGAAGCCCTTCAAGGTTAACTTTTTCCCTTGAGTTTGGTGGGAACAACCAAATTGCAAGCCACCTGGACACCGTCCCCATCTGGTTGAAATTTCATCAGAGTGATGCTGAAAACCGTATAGCCAGAGGGAAGGAAACCAGCTTGTGGACTTTAAGGCACTCACACTTTAAACCGACATCTCACTACAGCTTTTGGCCTCTTTCCTGGGCAGTGCAGGAACAACCCGACGTCCTCCTTCTTGTCCCCATGACTGAAGCCCGGGAACAGCGAGATCTGCTCGAACTGCCAGGAACAGCTACTTTGTTCATTGACAAGGTACTGTGAAAACGTGGTCCGGAAATCTTTTTGGCCATCGAGAAAGTGCGTGAAACTTTCCTCAACTACGAAGGCTTGTCCTTCCCTTAACAATCATCAACGTTTTCGCCTAGCCAAATCCTTTAAAAGTCTGTGGCACAGACTTAACCGTTACTTACCGGAACTGTGCTATCCTATACAAAAGACTCTGAACCATTGACTTTGGCCCAGGCCTATTGAGAAGAATTGCTGGTTGCATTTAACTGAGACCGTTTGCCCTGCCTATGAATGTATTTGGGCAGTCTATTCTTATAACCTTGTCTTTTCTCTCCTTTATTAAGCATCCAAAGTGCCGTTTTGCTTCCACTTCATTTTGGAGATAAATGTGTTCATTTACTTACTGGTTGGATTCTTGTGGTTTATTAGTGTGTGATATTGATCTGCTTGTGCTAGTGGAATATTTTCTAACTGACTGAGTAAATAAATGTATATTCTTTTACCAAGAAACCTTGAGTATGTGTCTATTTGAATCACTTTATTAGTAGGTCCTTTGTGTAACTTGTACTGCTCACTTAAACTCTTGAGATAAGTCTGGCTGCTCAGCCATCGCTACCACTTTACTGTGTAGTAGGCATGTATCAAAGGTGAAATTGTGCTTACACTTGTAGTCTTAATTGCATGTAGTGTTCCCAAAGGGTACTGCAGGTGATTCTGCCTAACAGCGAGAAGCTAGTGAAGGGTACAAGGGGAGTCAACAAGGATAAGCGTTGTACGCATGACATATTTCTCTTAGATTAAGTAAATGAGCAAACATTTATGAGAGACAATAAAAGAGGCAGAAAGGCCTATGAGACACAAAACCACCAAGTCTCAAGAGGCCTAAGAGCGTAATGACACCCAAGATAATTGAATCAAATAGCACTAAATAAAAGACGAAATGGACACAATCACGGTCTCTTCACACAGGATTCAGAACTTGAAAACAAGGCCTATTAATAAGCCCTGGCTGAAGATAACTATGTATTTAACTCCCTTTGAAGTTCCTGAGAACAGAGCATCCAGCAAGGTCAAGTACAAAGAAGAGGCCTTGGTTAATGGCTTGGCAGCTGAGAAATGGTAGACTAATTGGGAAAGTGGGAATTAGTCTGACATTTTTCTCTGCAAGTGAGTTTCATTTTGCTTACGTACTGCTGGTGCACCGAGTGTTGGGAGAGGATGCCAACCTATCATGAGTGCTTATGCAACAATGAGAATACAATGTTGCATGAATCAATCCGCTACTGTTATACTGTTATATCTGTATTATACGTAGTTATAGGGAAGTTCGAGGCTTGCCTACCAGAGGAGGAGCAGCCAATCAAGGTCATTTATAAATGCCATATCTAATCTTATCATATCATATCATACTAACACATGTAGGCTCTATAAGTAGCTATGTTCCGCTAACTAATCCCTAAACCCAATAGGTTTTGTTTTTTGCCACGTAGGATGACGTCATAGCTGACACATATTGGGGCATGAAGCCTTTGTGTAACCAGTCTACGTTGTAAGTGTGTGGACTGCAATTTGTTGTTCACCAGATTGCCCTCATTTACTAAACTGATAATAAAGTAGTAGTTTGCCATATTCTTTGAGTCTGTCTGGTTATGTGGGTCCAAGATGATTTGTTATGGTAATTCCATTCTGTGCATAAAGAACGGTCGGGGTGCTACTGCACAATTTGGTAGCAGAGGATGGTTCAGATCTAGCGACCTTTGAAGCGTGTTGTCTTCCACCTTTAGCCGGAAGACTGAATAGTTTCCTGTGAGGTACAGTGTTACAAACATGTGTGATCTAAGATGGTGAGCAGGTGCCTCTTTAATGAAATTCCTGTCAAGTCCCGGCCGGAGCTCCGTGTACTGAAGGCGAAGTCGTCGATTCGGGTAGAGTTGATACTGAATGAGCTCGAGCAGGACAACGGATGTTATTAGAAGCGGAAAAAGTGGCAAATAAAAGGGGAGAGGCCGAAATACATGTATATATATTACATGACCACGTTAGTGGCCATGTAGTTATGGTTAAATTGGTGTTTCCATAGGAAGAGCACGCTTTGGGCGGCTTATAACTTTGCTTCCCCTGGACGAATCCTCACCAAACTTTACAAATAAAGTATATGACCCATGCTAGGTTTGGTGAGGATTCGTCCAGGGTGGAAAAAGTTATAGGGGGGGTCCCAAAATTTCTTTTTTCCCCATAGACTGAATGGGAAAAAAACTTTGCTCGCGCCTACAGCCCAAACCGCTGGACGGATTTTCACCAAATTTGGACCAGGAGCAGCGGCTTGGTCCCAAAAGCGGCTTTCTGTAGATTTGGTGAAAAACCATCCAGTAGTTTTTTAAAAAATGACCAAAATGTGGGTAATAAAAAATTAGTGATATCTGTGTTTGGTCTGCGGACACACTTCCCTGTTCGCTCCGCGGACAGTGTCCTGATTGACCGATCGGCTTACGTCATGTCCGCGGAAATGCGACGTGTTCGATGATTGGACGTGTGGAGCGTGAAGCGCATCAAATTTTCGGTTTTTCATGTGGTAGACGTTCTTGTTGTGTTCGATTTGTCTGCGGACATCACGGGTGTTCTGAAATGTTCTAAATAAACTTAATGGGGGTGTTCCGAGGACTCAATATGTGTCCGTTTTGTTCGGAAGCAAGCTGAAACTGTTCTAAGAACACTCGCAGTGTCCTGAAATGTTCAAAAATAAACAAAATGGGGGTGTCCTGAGGACGCTGTCCGTATTGTTCATTGTCAAGTTGAAAATGTTCTAAGAACTCTTGCGGTGTCCTCAAATGTTTGTAAATAAACAAAATGGGGGTGTTCTGAGGACGCTGTCCGTATTGTTCGTTGTCAAGTTGAAAATGTTCTAAAAACTCTCGCGTTGTCCTGAAATGTTCGTAGGGGGTGTCCTGAAGACGGTGTCCGTATTGTTCGATGGCAAGTTGAATGTGTTCTAAGAACACTCGCGGTGTCCTGAAATGTTCGCAAATAAACAAAATGGGGGTGTCCTGAGGACGCTGTCCATATTGTTTGTTGTGAAGTTGAAAGTGTTCTAAGAACTCTCACGTTGTCCTGAAATGTTCGTAGGGGGTGTCCTGAAGATGCTGTCCGTATTGTTCGATGGCAAGTTGAATGTGTTCTAAGAACACTCGCGGAGTCCTGTAATGTTCGTAGGGGGTGTTGTGATGATGCTGTCCGTCCTGAGGATGCTGTCCGTATTGTTCTCTGGCAAGTTGAATGTGTTCTAAGAACACTCGCGGTGTCCTGAAATGTTCGCAAATAAACAAAATGGGGGTGTCCTGAGGACTCTGTCCATATTGTTTGTTGTGAAGTTGAAAGTGTTCTAAGAACTCTCACGTTGTCCTGAAATGTTCGTAGGGGGTGTCCTGAAGACGGTGTCCGTATTGTTCGATGGCAAGTTGAATGTGTTCTAAGAACACTCGCGGTGTCCTGAAATGTTCGCAAATAAACAAAATGGGGGTGTCCTGAGGACGCTGTCCATATTGTTTGTTGTGAAGTTGAAAGTGTTCTAAGAACTCTCACGTTGTCCTGAAATGTTCGTAGGGGGTGTCCTGAAGATGCTGTCCGTATTGTTCGATGGCAAGTTGAATGTGTTCTAAGAACACTCGCGGAGTCCTGTAATGTTCGTAGGGGGTGTTGTGATGATGCTGTCCGTCCTGAGGATGCTGTCCGTATTGTTCTCTGGCAAGTTGAATGTGTTCTAAGAACACTCGCGGTGTCCTGAAATGTTCGCAAATAAACAAAATGGGGGTGTCCTGAGGACGCTGTCCATATTGTTTGTTGTGAAGTTGAAAGTGTTCTAAGAACTCTCACGTTGTCCTGAAATATTCGTAGGGTGTGTCCTGAAGATGCTGTCCGTATTGTTCGATGGCAAGTTGAATGTGTTCTAAGAGCACTCGCGGTGTCCTGAAATGTTCGTAGGGGGTGTTCTGAAGACGCTGTCCGTATTGTTCGATAGCAAGTTGAATGTGTTCTAAGAACACTTGCGGTGTCCTGAAATGTTCACAAATAAACAAAATGGGGGTGTTCTGAGGACGCTGTCCGTATTGTTTGTTGTGAAGTTGAATGTGTTCTAAGAACTCTCACAGTGTCCTGAAATGTTCGCAAATAAAGAAAATGGGGGTGTTCTGAGGACGCTGTCCGTAGTGTTCTTTGTTAACTTGATTGTGTTCTAAGAACACTCGTGGTGTCCTGAAATGTTCGCAAATAAACAAAATGGGGGTGTTCTGAGGACGCTGTCCGTATTGTTCGATGGTAAGTTGAATGTGTTCTAAGAACACTCATGGTGTCCTGAAATGTTCGTATGAGGTTTCCTGAAGACGCTGTCCATATTGTTCGTTGTCAAGTTGAAAATGTTCTAAGAACTCTCGCATTGTCCTAAAATGTTAGTAAATAAACAAAATGGGGGTGTTCTGAGGACGCTGTCCGTATTGTTCGTTGTCAAGTTGAAAGTGTTCTAAGAACTCTCGTGGTGTCCTGAATTTGCTGTCAAGTTTAAAGTGTTCTAAGAACTCTTGCGGTGTCCTGAAACGTTCGTAAATAAACAAAATGGAGGTGTTCTGAGGACGCTGTCCGTATTGTTCGTTGTCAAGTTGGAAGTGATCTAAGAACTCTCGCGTTGTCTTGAAATGTTCGTAGGTGGTGTCCTGAAGACGCTGTCCGTATTGTTCGCTGGCAAGTTGAAAGTGTTCTAAGAACACTCATTGGGTGCATGGCCAAATGGCCATGCACCCAACACTCTATGCCCTGGCCACAACCACTGCAGCATATTACACTTATAGTTGCTTTAACTTTGGGTCAAAAACACATTTATAAGGAACACAGTTATAAGATACTATGGGTGTGATATGCTGCGATGGTTGTGGCCAGGGCATAGAGTGTATGATATGATATGATAGTTTATTTATATAGCGCCTATACACAATGTGTTTCAAAGCACTTCAGGGCAAGGGAGGGAACAAGGGAAAAAACAATGACATTCTTACAAGCCATGAACAGTAAGGATGTGAAATTAACTATCGTACTCGGCCTGACGACATTTCATATAGTGCAAGAGCTAAGACATAGATAAGGAAGGGAGGGGAGAGTGGGAAGGAAATGGAATCAGACAGGCCACTACCGTACTAGGCCTGACGACATTTCTTGTAGAGCCGGAAAAAAAACCAAGAGGGGAGCAGAAAGGTAGGGGAGGAACACAACAAGCGACTATCATATTAGGCCTGACGACATTTCAGATAGTGCTGGATGGGGGTGGGGAGGAAAAAACCAGTAAGGGGAGGGAGGAGGTTACAGATGAGGTTGCTATCATACTAGGTCCAGGGACAATTCTGATAGAGTAAATACATAGAAGAAAGTAAGGGGAGGAGATAAGAAAAGGAAGAAGGGAAAGGAGGAGAGAACAGAGAGTTAGCAGTCAAAAGAGTGGAGAAGCAAGAGGGGAGAGTGAATACAATTGCAGAAGTCAGTAGTAACACATAATGTTGCAAGCCAGGATACAAGATGAAGATGGGAACCGCATGAATCAGGGCCACCATGAGTACAAGATGCAAAAGAAGTTCACCATGAGAGTTGAGAAAGGGTGACGCATCATGAATGAAGGAAGTCCATAAAAGTCAAATCCAGCATTGTCCACAAGACGGTGATGGTGAAACCAGAATGTATTAGAACAGACTCCTGCAGAAGTAGGCTTGAGTGGGGCGAGGGGGGAGCAGGGTAGAAGAATCAAGCAAAACAGGCAACACCTGTGTGCGAGAATGGGGGCACAAGGGAACATCACGGGGGGACCAGAGGGAGTAACACATGTTGGTGCATGCCTACCTGCTGTCTGAGCAGGGGGTCGGGCCCTGGGTCCTCCAGGTCCAAACAGAAATTCACCTTTTCTTCGTCTGCCCTTCGCTTAGGACGCCCGGGCGAGAGACGCCCTTGATCTAACAGTTAAGAGCAGGAAGGAAGAGGCAGGGCTAAGAAGGTGGCTGGTGCTTGCTAAGTGGTGAAAAGAAGCAGCAAACAGGAAGGCACCAGGTGGGCGGGGCTTACTAAGTGGTGAAAAAGAGCAGCAAACAGGAAGGCACCAGGTGGGCGGGGCTTAGGCCAGGTGATCTAGATCCACTTGCACCTGTTCCGCATCTGCAAAGGAAAAGAGGCTGGAGGGCTCCTTAAGTAGGGAAAAAGAGCAGCAAACAGGAAGGCACCGGGTGGGCGGGGCTTGCTAAGTGGTGAAAAAGAGCGGCAGGCAGGAAGGCAGCAGGTGGGCGGGGCTTATAATATACTTACTGTTTGGTTTAGTAACTGGAGTACATGTATTTCTTGTTAATTTCTGTGATAAAAGAAAATAGCATGTTAGTATTAGTATTTTGTAATGACTTATTACATTGTATAATCAACATTCTTTTTGTTTTTTGGGACCCTCATATTTAGTAGATTACAAACCAGAGTACTGTGCAATTTGCTCAGTTTCTGTGTTCGTTGCTAAAATCATTGGGTCTGTGGGAGAAAAAAAAATCCATGTTGGATTAAAAAAAAACCTTTTTCTGTTATGCTACAGTTTATTTGTTTGTTTGTTTTCAGTGTTCACTTGTTGTTTCTGGCTAATGTTTTATACATTGGCTTGTTGCATTTTTTTGGAGCAGTAACATATTGTTTATTTGTTTGGATATTATAACATTTTGGAGCAGTTAGATACCAGTAGGCGTATTCTAACTGTCTATTTTTTTTTAATATATTTTAGTGGTATTGATTTATCTGTTTGGATATTGTTAAATTTTGGGGCAGTTAGATACCAATTGGCGTATTCTAACTGTCTATTTTCTGATATATTTTAGTGGTATTGATTTATCTGTTTGGATATTGTTAAATTTTGGGACAGTTAGATACCAATTGGCGTATTCTAACTGTCTATTTTTTCCTCTAATTTACCAAAATCCCTACAACAACTTAATTTATATGAGAGCATCAAAATTCAAACAGTACACCCATTTCAAGCAATAATACGCCTTCAACCAAAAACAGCAAAATTACCTCCCTCTGAATTGGTAAAAGAGATTTGTGGAAAAGTAGTTTATTTACCATAAGATCTAAAATAAAATGTGCACACTCTAGGAGTGCAACGTCCAATGCAGCAATCTTTAATTATCTTAGTAAATGGAGTACCTACAAAAGACAAAAAAATATGGCAACAGCTGGTCGATTTACATAAAGTTAGACAAGCCTTGCAATATCTTATAGAGAATAATGAATATTACAAAGAAATTAATATTGAAGAAAACTTGAAAGATACAACTGAAATAATTCAAGAATCACAGGAAGCTGGTCAATTTGAGCTACTAGATCCTGCTACAATATGAAATACTTTAGACCATTATACAATTAATCCTTTGCACTCTAATGACACCATAGAAGATGCACTGGAAACATACCAAATGCATCAAACAAAAGGATCACCAATCAGCATATGGGAAAAAAATATAGAAGCACGTGCTTTTCCTCTACTCTTTCCTACTGGCAAAGGAGGAAGGTATGATGATAGACCTATTCAAATATCAGCTTCAGAATACCGCGCATTACGGATGTATTCTGAAAATCCCAGATTTAGACAAAATGTGGAATACATATTCCACCTACTCTTTGGAAGTGAACTAGCAGCTTTATGTTACAGAGTTGCACACATATTAAAATCAGGATCACACTTTCAAAATATGACAGCTCCACAATTATTACAAAAAGTGCAACAAAAGGATGAGGTTTTACAATCAAATATTACAAATCTATTAGCAAATATGCGTGGTATTAAAGAGTACTGGTTTCGATGTCATGAAGATGTACGTTGTATGATCAGAAACCTTGGCCCACCCACTTGGTTTGTTACATTAAGTTGTGCAGAATATGCATGGGAAGATTTACATGATTTCCTACGCATATCAAACAAAAACAAAACAAACATAGATATACTAACACCAGGAGACCTTTGTTCTTTGGCTTCTGTTAATGTTTCAAGATATTTTCACCATCGCTTCATTGCTATGCTACATTTTATTTGTAATAAAACTGTTCCTCCCCTTGGAAAAGTGCAACACTTCTTTTGGAGAAAAGAATACCAATTCAAAGGAGCACCACATATCCACATGCTTTTATGGATTAATGATGCTCCTAAATTTGGTCAAGACAGTGATGCCACTGTTTTACAGTTTATTGAAAAATATGTCATTTGTGAAATTCCAGAGAGAGCCACAAATAGTGATCTTTATGTACAAATTTTACAATTTCAAAGACACAAATGTGGAAAATATTTTTGTCGCAAATACAAAAACAAAGAGAAATACGACACCAAATGCCGATTTGGTTTCCCTAGACCAGTTACAAATACAGGTCAAGTGAACAACCTCATGTCTTCAGTTAGACATAGCGTTGAAGGTAAGTCTCCTAAAAATACATATTACATAAAAAGAAAAGAAGAAGAAAAATATATCAATGATTATAATGCAATCATTGCCCACTTATGGAATGCAAGCATAGATGTGCAGTACATTGCAGACAATTCTACTGCAGTTGCACGATATGTCACAGCATACTTAACCAAAGCAGAAAAGACAGAGCTCCAAGACCTCTGGAATGACCTGTCATCAGATAAAACAGTGTCTCAGAAATTATACAGCTTGGGCATAAAAATGCTCTCCCATAGAGAATGTGGATCATATTAAGCAGCTGATCGTTTAACTGGTACTGCATTGTATGGTAAATCTGAAAATATTGTATGGCTAAGTCTTGGTCCAGCTAAATCTAGAAAAAGAGTTCTAAAATCATACGAAGATATATAAACAATAGCCAATCGGGATCCCAACAGCCAAGACATTTTAAAAAACAATTTATTGGACACATATTACCTAAACAGAAGTAATACTTTGGAAACCATGTGTCTATACCACATAGCCCGAAACTACACATACAAAAATAATATAAAACCTGATGAAAAAAAGTTAAATACAGAGTGACAAACTGTGAAGGCAGCTTAGTTAAACACACTAAACCAAATGTAATTAATCATATCAAATTGTCATTAAAGACTCCTCAACATAAAGAAGTATATTACATGTCCCTGCTACAACTATTTAAACCATGGAGAAAAGAAGAAGAAATACTAGATAACTATGACTCATATGAAGATGCTTTCAAAGCAAATGAAAGCACTATAACTGATGTAAACTTTACACAATACAAAACAATGTTGCACAATGAACAGCAACATGAAGAAGAACTCCAGGCCCAACTAGATAAGGACACTCCTGACAGTAGTCAACCTTCTTTAACAGGAAGCCAAGAACCACTGGGAGAACCACTAATAATAAATGAGGCAGAATTAGCTATGATAGAAGTACAAAACACCATTTGTCAGTATGAAGATAAAGAAGACTTAACTATATTACAATCAAAACTAAACAACGAACAACATAGCATTTTTCAAAAAGTAACAAAACAAATTGCACATGGTATACAACATGAAAATAAAGAATGTCCCTGCTATAATTATAAACCTATACTACTATACGTCAGTGGTGAAGCTGGTTCTGGCAAAACATTCCTAATCAAAATCATCAGTAAGTTCCTTCAACAATTGACAAACAACAAACTGTCAGCTGTTGTCACTGCCCCCACAGGTTTAGCTGCCTACAACATAGGTGGTGTCACTTTACATGGATTACTACTATTGCCAGTAGAACACCAGAACAAATAAGACTATTACAAACTTTCTGCAGAAGCTGCAATGGAACTACGCAGAGTATTGAAACAAATGAAAATGCTACTAATAGATGAAGTGAGCGTGGTCTTCAACCTAATGTTGGCTTTGATTCACCTCAGATTACAAGAAGTACTCAAAACAAACTATGAAGAGCTCTTTGCAGGAAAACACATTATTGTTTTCGGAGATCTTCTTCAATTGACACCAGTAAAAGGTGAGCCTATTTTTAAAACATTAGGACACAAACTCTGCCGTAAAACTGTTGGCAGCATTGGATATCTCAACCTTTGGCAACATTTCCAATTCAGAGAATTAACAGAAAACCTGCGGCAATCTACAGATCTCACTTATGCCAACATCTTAAAAAGTATCAGAGTTGGTATACTTTCTAAAGAAGCAGAAGCAATATTGAAAACCCGGCAAATTAATGCACTTCATGGCGATAATGCATGTGCTACAGATGTTATGGAACAATTAGCCCACAAAAATGTCAATTGTATGGCCTTAATGCCAACTCTTGCAAGCTGTTTCAAATTCAATGAAATAATGTTAAGTAAAGAAATGCAACCAATAATGGAAATTGGCGCCACAGACAAACTAGATGTACATGGTATGACACTACCTATGTGTGACCAAGCCACAACAAGACTAAACAGTTTAGAAAAATCAATCGTAAACACAGCAGGTTTAGAAAAGATATTAAAATGATCCTTAAATTGCCGACTAATGCTTAAACGTAACCTTGATGTGGACCAAGGACTAGTTAATGGAGCACTAGGTACAGTTGTTGGCTTTCAAATATACCCACGCGACAACAAAATTCAATTTGTCAATATACTCTTTGACAAACTTTCAGAAGTAAAAAGGATAGGCTCTCAACAGCTCGATTCCTTCTCTTCATAGACATGTATGTACGCAGAGAACAATTTTCTCTAACTCTTGCATACGCTGTCACGATTCATAAATCACAAGGTCTTAGCCTAGACAAAGCAATGATAGATATTGGTAACACAGTCTTTAAAGAAGGCATGAGCTACGTAGCACTATCACGCTTACGTACACTTGACAGTCTATTTCTAATCAACTTTTATCCAAGTAAAATAAACACTGATATTCCTTGCATTTTAGAATACAAAAGACTTCGCTCACTATACACCCCCATCTAAACACATATTCTGTTCCACAAAAAGTAAAACGTTACAAAAGAAAAATAAATCAAACAGAAATGCAACAGGATGTCACTGCAAATCCCCCAAAGAGAGTAAAACAAAGTTACACTTCACCAAGTACCAAAAGCAAAAAAAGAATCAATTAGGGAAAGTAAACCAAGTACGTCTTCAAAGAAGGAAGACAAACTCCAAAAAAAGCAGTCAGATACAGAACTACCTGGTCCATTTAAACTCTCAAAAATAGTTGGTGTAAGTTACTACGCAAATGTAGCAATGAATGTTCTATTTCAATTACCACCAATTGTTGACAACATTTACTTACACAGTACAGACCCATTGTATATGCAAATGATAGTACTTCACAGATATGCAGCAAACAATCCTGATAACACATATAGTGTTTATGGAATAAGACAAAAATTGGACTACTGTGCTGGAATGGTGAAATTCACTATAAACTCACAGGAAGATCCACAATAATTTGTAATGTACTTACTACAAGTAATGGAAAACAAAAACATACCTATAAATGAAATCTTCCAGTTTTCATACATATGGAAACATACATGCACTCTCTGCAACAATGTGACACAAGAAGAAATCCCCAATGAACGCTTCATATATATATCAATACCTAATTGTGAATCCATTCCATTTCAGCAACTTGTACAACATGCAAACCATGGTAGATTATGTTCTACCTGCAATTCAGATAATCGCTCCACGTTAGTAATACAAACACATAGTAAATACGTAATACTAATGCTTCTATGTTACAATGCAGATGGTACCAAAATCAACTGCAAGCTGACTGGATTCACAAATGGTCAAATATCACTTGGTAAGAAAACCTTCCCATCAATAGGTATAATCTACCATGCAGGAGCCACAACCAATTCAGGGCACTACACTGCATATATAAAAAAGAAATGTGGATGGTTTGAATGTAATGATAGTACCATTACTCTAAAGCAGAGATTACCAACAAATCTTATAAACACTTATTTAATGTTCTTAAAACCAAAATTTGATAACTAAACTGTACTTAAACCTTAGCTAAACTTGTAGTAAAAAATATAAACTGTTAGAATATTCCAAAAGCTATCTAACTGCCCAAAGATTATACAACAACTAATCAGATAAATGAATACCACTAAATTACAGCAAAAAATAGACAGTTAGAATACACCAATTGGTATCTAACTGTCCCAAAATGTAACAATATCGAAACAGATAAATCAATACCACTAAAATATATCAAAAAATAGACAGTTAGAATACGCCAATTGGTATCTAACTGTCCCAAAATTTAACAATATCCAAACAGATAAATCAATACCACTAAAATATATTAAAAAATAGACAGAATACGCCTACTGGTATCTAACTGCTCCAAAATGTCATAATATCCAAACAAATAAATAATATGTTACTGCTCCAAAAAAATGCAACAACCCAATGTATAAAGCATTAGCCAGAAACAATAAGTGAACAATGAAAACAAACAAACAAATAAACTGTAGCATAACAGAAAAAGTTTTTTTTTTAATCCAACATGGATTTTTTTTTCTCCCACAGACCCAATGATTTTAGCAACGAACACAGAAACGGAGCAAATTACACAGTACTCTGGTTTGTAATCTACTAAATTTGAGGGTCCAAAAAAAAAAAAATGTTGATTATACAATGAAATAAGTCATTACAAAATACTAATACTAACATGCTATTTTCTTTTATCACAGAAATGAACAAGAAATACATGTACTCCAGTTACTAAACCAAACAGTAAGTATATTATAATAAGTACAACCATCGCAGCATATCACATCCATAGTGTCTTATAACTTTGTTCCTTATAAATTTATTTTGAGCCAAAGTTATAAGCAACTATGAGTATGATATGCTGCAGTGGTTGTGGCCAGGGCATAGAGTCTTGGGTGCATGACCAAATGGCCATGCACCCAACACTCTATGCTCTGGCCACAACCACCTTAGCATATCACACCTATAGAGTCAAACATTTCAACTATGGCCTATGGAAACTTTTAATGTCCGCGGACATTATCAGTGTTCTCAGAACACTTCCAACTTGCCAGCGAACAATACGGACAGCGTCTTCAGGACACCCCCTATAAACATTTCAGGACAACGCGAGAGTTCTTAGAACACTTTCAACTTGACAACGAACAATACGGACAGCGTCCTCAGAACACCTCCATTTTGTTTATTTATGAACATTTCAGGACACCGCGAGAGTTCTTAGAACACATTCAACTTGACAAAGAACAATATGGACAGGGTCCTCAGGACACCTCCATTTTGTTTATTTGCAAACATTTCAGTACACCACGAGTGTTCTTAAAACACATTCAACTTGACAAAGAACAATACGGACAGCGTCTTCAGGACACCCCTACGAACATTTCAGGACACCAAGAGTGTTCTTAGAACACATTCGATTTACCATCGAACAATACGGACAGCGTCCTCAGAACACCCCCATTTTGTTTATTTGTGAACATTTCAGGTCACCACGAGTGCTGACCTGAAAGTAGAACACATTCAACTTGACAAAGAACAATATGGACAGGGTCCTCAGGACACCTCCATTTTGTTTATTTGCAAACATTTCAGTACACCACGAGTGTTCTTAAAACACATTCAACTTGACAAAGAACAATACGGACAGCGTCTTCAGGACACCCCCTACGAACATTTCAGGACACCAAGAGTGTTCTTAGAACACATTCGACTTACCATCGAACAATACGGACAGCGTCCTCAGAACACCCCCATTTTGTTTATTTGTGAACATTTCAGGTCACCACGAGTGTTCTTAGAACACATTCAACTTTCCAACGAACAATACGGACAGCGTCTTAAGGACACCCCCTATGAACATTTCAGAACACCACGAGTGTTCTTAGAACAGAATCAACTTGACAAAGAACAATACGGACAGCGTCTTCAGAACACCCCCATTTTGTTTATTTGCGAACATTTCAGGACACCGCGAGTGTTCTTAGAACACATTCAACTTGCCAGAGAACAATACCGACAGCATCCTCAGAACACCCCTATTTTGTTTATTTGTGAACATTTCAGGACACCAAGAGTATTCTTAGTACACATTTAACTTGCCATCGAACATTACGGACAGCGTCTTCAGGACAACCCCACGAGTGTTCTTAGAACACATTCAACTTGACAAAGAACAATAATGACAGCGTCCTTAGAACACCCCCATTTTGTTTATTTGCAAACATTTTCGGACACCGCGAGTGTTCTTATAACAGTTTCAGCTTGCTTCCGAAGAAAACGGACACATATTGAGTCCTCAGAACACACCCATTCAGTTTATTTAGAACATTTCAGAACACCCGTGATGTCCGCAGACAAATCGAACACAAGAACGTCTACCACATGAAAAAAAACAACTTTCAACCTATCTCATACTCTCCCACCCTCCCCAAACACTCCTACATACCAACACTCTCTACTAAATACAAATTTTGAACCAAGTTTCACCGCGCTGTCCACGAATCCAATATGGCGGGCACCACCGAAAATCTGACGCACTTAACGCTCCACACGTCCAATCAGCGAACACGCCGCATGTCCGCGGACATGACATAAGCCGCTCGGCCAATCAGGACACTGTCCGCGGAGCGAACAGGGAAGTGTGTCCGCGGACCGAACACAGATATCACTAATTTTTTATGACCTACTTTTTGGTCATTTTAAAAAAAACTACTGGACGGATTTTCACCAAATCTGCAAAAGCACGCTTTCGGGACTAAGCCGCTGCTTCTGGTCCAAATTTGGTGAAAATCCGTCCAGCGGTTTGGGCTGTAGGCGCGAGCAAAGTTTTTTTCCTATTCAGTCTAAGGGAAAGAAATTAATTTGGGACCCCCCTATAACTTTCCCCCCCCTGGACGAATCCTCACCAAACTTTGCAGACGAATTCAGAGTGGGCCATATACTTTTTTTTTGCAAAGTTTGGTGAGGATTCGTCCAGGGGGAGCGAAGTTATAAGCCGCCCAAAAAGTGCTCTTCCTATGGAAACAGCAACTTAACCATAACTACATGCTACATGGCCACTACCGTGGCCATGTAATATATATATATATATATATATATATATATATATATATATATATATATATATATATTCAGTGAAAAAACTTTGTTAAAGAGACGTTATGGTTCCAAGTAAAACCGAAAAACCCTTGAAATTCGCCAGTTATGGTAAGCTAAGCAACCATAACTTGCGCCACCACCGTGCACTGCTAAAACTAACACCCACGACATCAAAGATGACATCACAAATGTCATTGATGACATCATTGATGACATCACATGTCTGGCTCACTCTTTTTTCTTTTGCTGACATATCTAGGCCACATGGTTTTCTTCAGTAACAGTCAGAAACTAAAAATTGTATTTTATTTGTAGACGTATCCTACAAGTAGGTTCTTATAGTAATTCCCTTAGAGTCCAGTCACATAATATGAAACATATACATAGGGGAAGACACAAGATTTAAAGACAGCATTATTTTCATGCAAAAAATGATTGCTCTGTTTCAAAGCTGCTATTTACCCTATGTATGTGTATATTGGTATGTTTTCTTGTCTCTTTGTGTTTTGTCTATAGTAATGCAATTATGTAATATACTGGTTTTATTAGCTACTTATTACATATTTCACAGTACACAAAAATCTATTAAGAAAACAATTATCATTTCATTATTGAACATATTAACATTACGAATATTATACCTTCATCTTGTACGCTGTACACAATGCTATGTTTCTGCATTAGTAGCTTAGTATAGTAGGTAGAACCCCATAATAGAATGCTATTTATATCAATGCATCGTTCAATGCACTAATTAGGGTATGATATTTATTGCAATGATCCTTGACACTTTTTTCGCAACATTATAATAAGAATCCCTTGTACACATATTTCATGAAAAGTACATACACATGTGATGTCATCAGTGATGTCATCAATGACATTTGTGATGTCATCTTTGATGTCGTGGATGTTGGTCTTAGCAGTGCACGGTGGTGGCGCGAGTTATGGTTGCTTAGCTTACCATAACTTGCGAATTTCAAGGGTTTTTCCGTTTTACTTGGAACCATAACATCCCTTTAACAAAGTGTTTTCACTGAATTTCATAGGTTTTTAGTAGCGCAACTTAACCATAACGTCCCTTTAACAAAGTTTTTTTACTGAATTTCATAGGTTTTTAGTAGCGCAATTAACCATAACATCCCTTTAACAAAGTTTTTTTACTGAATTTCATAGGTTTTTAGTAGCGCAACTTATCCATAACGTCCCTTTAACAAAGTTTTTTTACTGAATTTCATAGGTTTTTATTAGTTCTACTTAACCATAAAGTCACTTTAACACATTTTCTTTTACTGAATTTCATAGTTTTTCATTAGTGCAACGTAACCATAATGTCCTTTTCAATGGAGGAAGACCACTAGCATCCTAGGTTCTCAAAGTTGGACGCCGCAGGCAGGCGTCCCGGTGTAGGAAGGAAAATCCTTTACCAAGATGGACACCAGGGAAAGGGAAGGCAGGGTGTATAAAGAGAACACAACAGGGCATCGGCGGGGGGTCGGGAAGACCAGGAGAGAGACACGGGGCATGAGCAGGGGGTGGAAAGAAGGGAGACACGGGACATGAGTGGGAAAGAAGGGAGACACGGGGCATGAGCGGGGGGAGGGGGGGAAGAAGGGAGACGCGGAGCATGAGCGGGAAAGAAGGGAGACACAGGGCATGAGCGGGGGGTGGGGTGAGGAAGAAGGGAGACACGGGGCATGAGCGGGGGGAAAAGGAGGGAGACAGACACGGAGCATGAGCAGGGGTGGGGGTGAACAGGAGAGACACGGGGAATGAGCGGGGGTAGGGCAACGTGGGGCCCCCACCCCCGCTCATGCCCCGTGTCTGCCCTGTTCCAACAGTGCAGACACATGGCATGAGTGGGGGGTGGAGGGGAAATAAGGGAGACACGGGGCATGAGCGGGGAGTGGGGGGGGAAGGAAGACACGGGGCATAAGCGGGGGTGGGGGGAAAGAAGGGAGACACAGGGCATGAGCGGGGGGTGGGTGGAACAAGAGGTCAACAAGGGGCATCATAGGAGGGGGGACAAGAGGAAGACACGGGGCATGAGCAGGGGGTGGGAGGGAACAGGAGGAAGACACAGGGCATCAGCGAGGAGTGGGGGGACAGGAGGAAGACACGGGGCATGAGCGGGGGTTGGGGGGAACAAGAGGTCAACAAGGGGCATCATAGGAGGGGGGACAAGAGGAAGACACGGGGCATGAGCGGTGGAGGGGGTAACAGGAGAGAGACACGGGGCATGAGCAGGGGGTGGGGGCACAGGAGACAGACACGGGGAATGAGCGGGGGTGGAGGGAACAGGAGACAGACATGGGGCATGAGCGGGTTGTAGGGGGCAACAGGAGAGAGACACGGGGCATGAGCGGGGGGTGGAGGGAACAGGAGACAGACACGGGGCATGAGCAGGGGTTGGGGGGAACAACAGAGATAGACACGGGGCATGAGCGGGGGTGGGGGCAACAGGAGACAGACACGGGGCTTGAGCGGGGGTGGGGGGGCAACAGGAGACAGACACGGGGCATGAGCGAGGGTGGGGGGCAACAGGAGACAGACACAGGGCATGAGCGGGGGATGGGGGGCAACAGGAGACAGACACGGGGCATGAGCAGTGGTGGGGAGAACAGGAGACAGACACAGGGCATGAGCGAGGGGTGGGGGCAACAGGAGACAGACACGGGGCATGAGCAGGGGGCGTGGGGGGCAACAGGAGACAGACACAGGGCATGAGGGGAACAGGAGACAGATACGGGGCATGAGCGGGGGAACAGAAGACAGACACGGGGCATGAGCAGGGGGTGGGGGAGACAGACACGGGGCATGAGCGGGGGTGGGGGGCAACAGGAGACAGACACGGGGCATGAGCGGGGGTGGGAAGAACAGGAGACAGACACGGGGCATGAGCGGAGGTGGGAGGCAACAGGAGACAGACACAGGGCATAAGCGGGGGGCAACAGGAGAGACACGGGGCATGAGTGGGGGTGGGGGGAAGGGGAGAGATACACGGGGCATGAGCGGGGGATGGGGGGAGGTGAGAGACACACGGGGCATGAACGGGGGGTGGGGGGAGGGGAGAAACACACAGGGCATGAGTGGGGGGTGGGAGGGAGGGGAGAGACACACAGGGCATGAGCGGGGGCGGGGGGGAAAGGAGAGACACACGGGGCATGAGCGGGGGGTGGGGGGGAAGAACACACGGGACATGAGCGGGGGTGGGAGAGAGACACACGGGGCATGAGCAGGGGGTGGGGGGGTTGAGAGACACACAGGGCATGAGCGGGGTGTGGGGGGGAGGGTGAGAGACACAAGGGGCATGAACAGGGGGTGGGGGGGAGATAGACACACGGGGCATGAGCGGGGGGTGGGGGGGAGGGAGAGAGACACACGGGGCATGAGCAGGGGGTGGGGGGGAGGGAGATAGACACACGGGGCATGAGCAGGGGGTGGGGGGAGGGGAGAGACACACGGGGCATGAGCGGGGGGTAGGGGGATGGGAGAGACGCACGGGGCATGAGCGGGGGGTGGGGGGAGGGGAGAGACACACAGGGCATGAGCAGGGGATGGGGGAGGGGAGAGACACACGGGGCATTAGTGGGGGGCTGGAGGAACAGGGGAGACACGGAGCATGAGCGGGGGTGGGGTGGACAGGAAGGACACACAGGGCATGAGCGGGGGTGGGGGGACAGGAAGGACACACGGAGCATGAGCGGGGGGTGGGAAGAACAGGAGACAGACATGGGGCATGAGTGGGGGGTGGGGGGGAGGGGAGAGACACACGGGGCATGAGCGGGGGGTGGGGGGGAGACATAGAGACACACGGGGCATGAGCGGTGGGGGGGAGGGAGAGACGCACGGGGCATGAGCGGGGGGTGGGTGGGAGTGAGAGAGACACACGGGGCATGAGGGGGTGGAGGGAGAGAGACACACGGGGCATGAGCGGGGGGTGGGGGGGAGGTAGAGAGACACACAGGGCATGAGCGGGGGGTGGGTGGGATTAAGAGAGACACATGGGGCATGAGCGGGGGGTGGGGGCAACAGGAGACAGACACGGGGCATGAGCAGGGGGCGTGGGGGGCAACAGGAGACAGACACAGGGCATGAGGGGAACAGGAGACAGATACGGGGCATGAGCGGGGGAACAGAAGACAGACACGGGGCATGAGCAGGGGGTGGGGGAGACAGACACGGGGCATGAGCGGGGGGTGGGGGGCAACAGGAGACAGACACGGGGCATGAGCGGGGGTGGGAAGAACAGGAGACAGACACGGGGCATGAGCGGAGGTGGGAGGCAACAGGAGACAGACACAGGGCATAAGCGGGGGGCAACAGGAGAGACACGGGGCATGAGTGGGGGTGGGGGGAAGGGGAGAGATACACGGGGCATGAGCGGGGGATGGGGGGAGGTGAGAGACACACGGGGCATGAACGGGGGGTGGGGGGAGGGGAGAAACACACAGGGCATGAGTGGGGGGTGGGAGGGAGGGGAGAGACACACAGGGCATGAGCGGGGGCGGGGGGGAAAGGAGAGACACACGGGGCATGAGCGGGGGGTGGGGGGGAAGAACACACGGGACATGAGCGGGGGTGGGAGAGAGACACACGGGGCATGAGCAGGGGGTGGGGGGGTTGAGAGACACACAGGGCATGAGCGGGGTGTGGGGGGGAGGGTGAGAGACACAAGGGGCATGAACAGGGGGTGGGGGGGAGATAGACACACGGGGCATGAGCGGGGGGTGGGGGGGAGGGAGAGAGACACACGGGGCATGAGCAGGGGGTGGGGGGGAGGGAGATAGACACACGGGGCATGAGCAGGGGGTGGGGGGAGGGGAGAGACACACGGGGCATGAGCGGGGGGTAGGGGGATGGGAGAGACGCACGGGGCATGAGCGGGGGGTGGGGGGAGGGGAGAGACACACAGGGCATGAGCAGGGGATGGGGGAGGGGAGAGACACACGGGGCATTAGTGGGGGGCTGGAGGAACAGGGGAGACACGGAGCATGAGCGGGGGTGGGGTGGACAGGAAGGACACACAGGGCATGAGCGGGGGTGGGGGGACAGGAAGGACACACGGAGCATGAGCGGGGGGTGGGAAGAACAGGAGACAGACATGGGGCATGAGTGGGGGGTGGGGGGGAGGGGAGAGACACACGGGGCATGAGCGGGGGGTGGGGGGGAGACATAGAGACACACGGGGCATGAGCGGTGGGGGGGAGGGAGAGACGCACGGGGCATGAGCGGGGGGTGGGTGGGAGTGAGAGAGACACACGGGGCATGAGGGGGTGGAGGGAGAGAGACACACGGGGCATGAGCGGGGGGTGGGGGGGAGGTAGAGAGACACACAGGGCATGAGCGGGGGGTGGGTGGGATTAAGAGAGACACATGGGGCATGAGCGGGGGGTGGGCAGGAGGGAGAGACACACGGGGCATGAGCGGGGGTTGGGGGGGAGGGGAGAGACACACGGGGCCTGAGCGGGGGTGGGGGGAGGGAGAGAGACACACGGGGCATGAGCGGGGGGTGGGGGGAATGGAGAGAGACACACGGGGCATGCGCGGTGGGTGGGGGGAGGGAGAGAGACACATGGGGCATGAGCGGGGGTGGGGGGGAGGGAGACAGACACACGGGGCATGAGCGGGGGGAGGGAGAGAGAAACACGGGGCATGAGCGGGGGGTGAGGGGGAGGAAAGAGACACACAGCATGAGCGGGGGTGAGGGGAGGGAGAGAGACACACGGGGAATGAGCGGGGGTTGGGGTGGAGGGAGAGAGACACACGGGGCATGAGCGGGGGTGGGGGGAACAGTAGGGAGACACGGGGCATGAGAAGGGGGTGGGGGAGGGAAAGAGACACACGGGGCATGAGCGGGGGTGGGGGGAGGGGAGAGACACAGGGGGCATACGTGGGCGGTGGGGGGAGGGGAGAGACAAACGGGGCATGAGCGGGGGGCTGGAGGAACAGGGGAGACACGGAGCATGAGCGGGGGTGGGGGGGACAGGAATGACACACGGGGATGAGCGGGGGTGGTGGGGAGGGAGAGAGACACACGGGGCATGAGTGGGGGGTAGAGGGGAGGGGAGAGACACACGGGGCATGAGCAGGGGGTGGGGGGAGGGGAGAGAGACACGGGGCATGAGCGGGGGGTGGGGGGAGGGGAGAGACACATGGGGCATGAGCGGGGAGTGGGGGGAAAGGAAGAGAGACACATGGCACATGAGCGGGAGTGGGGGAGAGGGAGAGAGACACACGGGGCATGAGCGGGGGGTGGGGGGAGGGGAGAGACACACGGGGCATGAGCGGGTGGTGGGGGGAGGGGACAGAGAAACACGGGGCCTGAGCGGGGGGTGGGGGGGAGAGAGAGAGACACACCGGGCATGAGCGGGGGGTGGGGAAGAGACACACAGGGCATGAGCGGGGGGTGGGGGGAGGGGGAGAGACACACGGGGCATGAGCGGGGGGTGAGGGGGAGGGAGAGAGACACACGGGGCATGAGCGGGGGTATGGGGGGAGGGGAGAGACACACAGGGCATGAGCGGGGGTGGGGAGAGGGAGAGAGACACACAGTGCATGAGCGGGGGGTGGGGGTGAGGGAGAGAGACACACCGGGCCTGAGCGGGGGGTGGGGGGAGGGGAGAGACACATGGGGCATGAGGGGGGGTGGGGGGAGGGGAGAGACACACGGGGCATGAGTGGGGGGTGGGGGGAGGGAGAGAGACACACGGGGCATGAGCGGGAGGTGGGGGTGAGGGAGAGAGACACACCGGGCCTGAGCGGGGGGTGGGGGGAGGGGAGAGACACATGGGGCATGAGGGGGGGTGGGGGGAGGGGAGAGACACACGGGGCATGAGCGGGGGGTGGGGGGGAGAGAGAGAGACACACAGGCATGAGCGGGGGGTGGGGAGGCAGGGAGAGAGACACACGGGGCATGAGCGGGGGGTGGGGGGAACAGTAGGGAGACACGGGGCGTGAGCGGGGGGTGGGGGGCGGGGAGAGAGACAGGGCATGAGCGGGGGGTGGGGGGGAAGGTGAGAGAGACACAGGGCATGAGCGGGGGGTGGGGGGAAGGTGAGAGAGACACGGGGCATGAGCGGGGGGTGGGGGGAGAGAGACACATGGGGCATGAGCGGGGGGTGGGGGGAGGGGAGAGACACACGGGGCATGAGCAGGGGGTGGGGGAGGGATAGAGACACACGGGGCATGAGCGGGGGTGGGGGGAGGGGAGAGACACACGGGGCATGAGCAGGGGGTGGGGGAGGGAGAGAGACACACGGGGCATGAGCCGGGGGTGGGGGGAGGGAAGAGACACACGGGCATGAGCGGGGGTTGGGGGGAGGTAGAGAGACACAAGGGGTATGAGCGGGGAGAGGGAGAGAGACACACGGGGCATGAGTGGGGGGTGAGGGGGAGGGAGAGAGACACATGGGGCATGAGCGGGGTGTGGGGGGGCGGGAGAGAGACACACGGGGTATGAGCGGGGGGTGGGGGGTTTGTATGTTGGGAGACAAACAAAAACACGGACATGAGTTTGTGCGGCAGATCCTGCTCCTCGGCCCTCTGCTGCCCACCATGTGCGGGGGGCTGGAGGAACAGGGGAGACACGCAGCATGAGTGGGGGGGACAGGAAGGACACACGAGGAATTAGCAGGGTTGGGGGGGACAGAAAGGGCACACAGGGCACGAGCGGGGGTGGGAGGAACAGGAGACAGACACGCTCCTGCTGACCTGACAAAGCATCCCATGCGGGAAAGAAAGATGGCGGGCGTCTCTGAAGCCAGACGCACTGCACGCTTTCACCGCATCCAATGAGAGAGCACGTCAGATGTCCGCGGACATCACGCAAGCTGCTTGCCCAATCACCGTCCTGTCCGCGGAGCGAATAGGGAAGTGTGTCCGCGAAGCGAACACAGATATCACTAATTTTTTTTTACCTACTTTTTGGTTGTTTTAAAAAAAACTACTGGACGGATTTTCACCAAATTTGCAAAAGCACGCTTTCGGGACCAAGACGCTGCTCCTGGTCCAAATTTGGTGAAAATCTGTCCAGCGGTTTGGGCTGTAGGCGCAAGCAAAACATTTTTTCCATTCAGTCTATGGGAAAAAACAGAAATATTGGGACCCCCCCCCCTATAACTTTTCCCCCCCTGGACAAATCCTCACCAATCTTTGCAAAAAAATTCAGAGTGGGCCATATACTTTTTTTCAGAGTTTGGTGAGGATTCGTCTAGAGGGGGCGAAGTTATAAGCCGCCCAAAAAGTGCTCTTCCTATGGAAACAGCAACTTAACCGTGGCCATGTAATATATATATATATATATATATATATATATATATATATATATATATAGGGGAACACAATGGGATTTGTTAGGGAAAAGGAGATACCTCTATACCTTTCCTCAAGGGGGAAGAAGGGACTGCACCACACTCCAGAATAGAGTATTATTTACGGGATTCCTGTGGCTACAGCCAAGGAAAGTTGCATGACGCACTCCTAAATGAGTAAAATAGAGATGAGATACGTCTACCAGGAAGATGCCACAAGACGAATGTAGAAAAAGTGTGCACACATATTTTGGGGGATTTTGAACAATATCAGTGTAAAAAATGAACTGACATGTTTGTACTGATGGTGATAAAATAGGTTGAAAGTTTAAAAATGATTAAGAATAATAGCAATAAAATTTGTCAAATGTTTAGGCCCTACAAAAGTAAGCGATTGGCACCAATCAAATCTAGGATAAAAAAGACTCTTAACATTATCAAAATAATAACAGGATAATACGAATTGAGAAAAACTATGAATGAAGAGATAGAAATTGATATTGTTGTATACATTTGGAAATTGTTTTTGAGAAATTGGTTTGTTGGAGATGGACAGCGATGGATGGTGCTGGGTAAAGTATTTGTTAAAATGTGATTAATTAATCAAATACTAAACAAAAATCTGGTATTGACAGTTAAAAGTGACTTTTCATTACGGTGGACACTCACCTTTTACATCTATGCAGGACATTACCAAGATACACATCTAAAATCAGGAAGTACCACGCTGAGTGGGTGAAAGGCACGACTCATAAAGCACTTATGCCGTAGCCTCAAGCAGGTTAATTTTCAAAAGGAGTGCAGCAACACATGATGACATACTTGCATGTTACATACACATATAAATAACCAATTATTATTATTATTATTATTATTATTATTATTATTATTATTATTATTGGGAAGAATCTACAAAAAAGGTTAGCTGTTTTAGAATTATGGAAGATGTACCAGAGAGAGATAGAAGACCCACCAGAGAAGTAGTGGATGCTTAATCAGCATAAAGAGGAGGACGTAATGGCTTCAGCTCCTCTTTCTCCTCCTAAGAATTATAGAATACAATACAAGCAGGGGATGTATCCCCTAAATGAATTCAAATCCAACATATGCTCCTCCCGCTTGCAAGAGAGAAGACAGAGTGGAAGAAAGTCAGACTAAAGAACTTAAATATATGTCCACAGGTGGTGAACATAAAGAACATGATGAGAGAAAGAGCAAACATGTGGAAATAGAAGAGGAAGCCAGAAGACAAACAAGAGAGGAAGATAAAGTAAGTGGAATGACAATAGTACTAAAGGAGTGGATGGGAGGATAGGTACTATTGAAGTTAGATGGGAAAGACATTGATGTTGTTAAAGAGGGAGAAGAAAGAGAGAAACGAGAAAAGAAGGAAAAGGAATGAGAAAGGGCACATAAGGAAGAGAAGGAAAAGGAAAGGAAACCAAAGGAAGAACAGAGAAGGCACAAAGAACAGAAGAAAGAGAAAGACAGAATAGAAGAGAAGAAACATGAAAGAATAGAAGCACAAAGATTGAAAGAATGTAGATAGCAAAGGAGGCGAGAGGAAAAGAGACTAGAGAGATGAGGAGAAGGGAAGAAGAAATGAGAAGAGTAGGAGACAAAAGGATGGCTAAATAGATCAAATTGTTAATAGAAGCAAAATACCCTTCGAAGCACGAGTGTGATGGGAGGAAGGGAGAGGATCACAACAGCCCGCAGGGAGCTGCAAAGGATACCTAGAGTACAGACATGGGCTGATTAGAATGAGGCAGAAGGCATTGGGAAAAGATAGGGAAACTACATAGGCAAATGAGAGAGAAGGGTGGCTACAGGGCTATGAGGAGCATAGCAGGATCTCCGCCAAAGGAATCAGGAAAAAAGAGCAGATAACACACTGATGGACAAGCAAAGAATGCTGTCCCAAAGTAGACTAGACCTTGATGATGAAGAAAGAGATGATAGTCATTCCAGTGTGGTTATAATGATGTCAGACAAAGAAAGGGAGGAGAATGAGAAAGCACCAAGAGAAGGCACATGCTGCTTTTTGATAGACCTGAACATAGTGATAGGGGTGAAATGGTCAGATTTAGAAGACCGTAAAGAAAATGCCAGAGTCTACATCATATTCTGAACCACCACCAGCACAGCGTTCAGTGCAGATGATGTTTCCTTGCCTTATGTAAGCATGTTAAGGTCGCTGCCAGGAAGAAGCCAAACAGATTAAACTAGCCCCACGTGGAAGATGCAAAGTGTAGGGGAATCACATTTTGGACCGGGATTTACACAATTCCTGTTATTAGAGAAAGGGTGAAGAAGACCACAATATATTCCATGATGAAAAATGGACGAGGACAATTTTAAATGTAAATTGCCTTTATCGACTGTAGGTAGGGGAAAGTGGATTTATGCATTGGAGAGTGTTCGGCAAAGTTTGCGTGAAGTAGCCTCTGGGACCACTACACATAACTATGACTTCAGGTATAAGCAAAACCAACCTTTGGTATAAGTCTGTACCACACAGTTTTTGGTAACGAGCTGAGCAACCAGGCATATCTCAAGAGGGAATGTGAGCTGTAAGGATGTTACACAGAGGTCTACAATCACGAGTATTCAGATAGACACTTATACTCAAGGTTTCTTGGTAATATAGTCAGCCAGCCAATCATGCCGGAGTGCATTTGGGTCTCCTAGGAGAGTAAGCACAGGGAGTTTTGGGCACATCCTCACTTCCTGCCCACCCAGACATTCGGGTGCCAGAGGCGGTCTTCAATCCCGAAGCCTGCCAAAGGCATAGAAACAAAGGGACCAAACCTAGTTTGGTGCGCAGAGGCAAACTCTAGAAGGACCTTTCCAAAAAGAAATGGCGAAACAAGAAGACCGGGACCTGTTTTTACAGAGGGGGCTCAGATGCCATCTTTAAAATTACGGCTCCCGTGATTTAATGCTACCGTTGTTCGCAGTCGGGAAAAATAATGGTGGTTCGTTGTAAAACCACTGCAACCAGCCATTTTGATAGGAAAGTGTTGCATTTGACTGCTACATGAGTTTCTAGTCACAGTGGATACTAGGTAACCCATCCAGCACTCTATTGGAAGATGGTGTGTGCTGGGTCTAGTAATTTAAAAAGACTAGTAAAGTAAATTTAACTTTACTTTCTCTGGGAAACAGTAGTCTATCCCAGGGAAGGTATTTAAACATTGGGGCAGCCTAAAAGGCTTCCCTGTGTCACTGCACTGAGGGTGCTGTGTGACACACATGAAAATATGATGCCTATGGAGTTGTCTAAAACGCCATAATCAAAGAACAGAAGAGTAAAACACACATCAAAATACATGAGAGTGTGGGAAAAAAGGCTCACACTCCATCCAGGTAAATAAATCAAGTCCTCAAAATCCAGCAAAGTTGCTGGGGGTCTCTAAGGTGAAGAGATTTAGCACATTTATGAGAATTCTCCCTAACACTCGTCCCCCCAGACCAAGGGATAGGAGGATTTAATCCACCCCTGGATGAATCTCCTTACTCCAGTCGGTCATACCTTCTGGAGAGACCATCAGCATTTTGGTCATCACACCCTGACCTGTGTTCAATGGTAAAATCAAAGCCCTGTAGCCTGATTGACCATCTTAACAATTTAGGATTTTCTCCTTTCAACTGCATTAACCATCTCAAGGGTTGGTGGTCTGTCTGAATTACAAAAGTAGATCCATACAAGTACGGTCTAAACTTCTTCAGAGACCACACAATGGCAAAACACTCACGTTCTATGGTTTCCCACTTTGTTTCAGGTTCCTTCAGCTTTCTGCTGATGAAGCAGATGGGGTTTTCTCTACTTTTCTCATCCAGCTGACTCAGAAATGCACCTATACCTGTATTGGAAGCATCTGTTTGCACAATGAAGGCTTGGCTGTAATCAGGAGCTCTTAAAACTGGAACTGGACAAAGGGCTTTCTTAAGTCTTTCAAATGCCTTAGTGCACTCCTCATTCTACCTGACCTTTTTGGGGAACTTGGGTGAAGAGACCACATTCAAGGGGCAAGCTATGGACCCATAGTTCTCTATAAAGTTCCTATGATAACCAGTGAGACCTAAAAAGGTTCTCACTTGGGTTTGAGTAGTAGGGGTGGCCCATTCTTGTACAGCATGTACTTTGCTAGACAATGGCCTTATTTCAACTCCTCCTACTTCATGTCCAGGGTAGGCCACTTTGCTCTGACCAATTTGACATTTACTTGCCTTTATGGTCAGATGTCCTAAGTGGTTAACATGTTCTTTCCAAGTAGGGCTGAACACTGCAATGTCATCCTAGTATGCCATTCAGAAGTTCTCCATCCAATTCGGAACTTGATTAACCATCCTTTGGAATGTAGCAGGTACATTTTTGTATCCAAAAGGCATAACTTTAAACTGGTAGAGGCCTGCTGGGATTGAAAATGCAGTTTTCTCCTTGGCATGGTCTGTCAGGGCTATTTGCCAATAGCCTGATGTTAGGTCAAACATACTGAGGTACTTGGCAGAACCCAGTTTGTCCACCAGGTCATCTGGCCTAGGTAAAGGATGGGCATCAGTCTTTGGGACTGCATTTAAAGCTCTCTAGTCCACACATAATCTCAACTCCTTGGATCCTACCTTTGGCACTAGTGCAACTGGACTAGACCGTGGACTGGTAGATTTCTCTATTACCCCGAGATCAAGCATCTTGTTGACCTCTTCCTTTATGTGGGTTCTTACATGATCTGACATCCTGTAACCTCTGCTTTTGACAGGTTAACAGTCACCAGTCAGAATATCATGCTGGCCCCAAGAGGTCAAGTCTGGTGATAGTGAAAAACAGAGAGGCAAACTGATTTAACAGAAACGTGCACTCCTCCTGTTCTTCTAGTGTCAGATTAGAAGAGAGATTAACTTCTTTTATCTTCACATCTAAAGGTTGTCCCCTGAGGAGATCAGGTAGAGGTTCACTCTCCTCCTCCTCCTCCTGAGCTGAAGCAAGAAGTAAAGCTCCCACTTCTGGTCTTGAGACATAGGCTTTTAGACGGTTGGTGTGAAAGACTCTGGGGCCTCCTTAGGATTGCCTAAGTCCACCAAATAACTGACCTCCCCAAGTTCTCCCACAACCTTGAAGGGTCCAAGCCATGTGTCATGTAAGGCCCTCTGCCTTGTAGGTACCATATCTAGAACTTGCTGGTCTTGAGTAAACTCAACCATGTTGGCCTTCTGGTCATGCCAATGCATCACCAGAGCCTGACCTGCTTTCAAGTTATCTGAGGCTTCTGTCATCATGTGTGTCATTCTCCTCCGGAGACCTAGCACATAGTCAGTGACTCTCACTGGCTCGGGAGAAGGAGCACTCTCCAACCCCTCCTTAATTAGGGCCAATGGACCTCTAACTGGATGACCATAGAGAAGCTCAAAGGGACTAAATCCAACTCCCTCCCGAGGGACTTCTCTACATGCAAATAGAAGGCATGGCAGTAGACGGTCACAGTTTCTTCTAAGGGGTTCCTCTAAAGCACCTATCATGCTCTTCATAGTCCTGTTAAACCGCTCTACCAACCCATTCATCCTGGGATGGTAGGCAGTTGAGAACTTGTAAGTCACTCCACAGTTCTTCCACATAGCCTGCATGTAGTGGGACATATAATTTGATCCCCTGTCTGAGATGGCTTCCTTAGGAAAACCTACCCTGATAAAAATACCAAGTAGGGCCTTAGCAACTAGTCTGTAACGGTCCTCATAGGTATAGTTTCAGGATAACTAGTAGCATGGTCTACTACAACCAATATGAATCGATTGCCTGAAGCGGTTGGAGGGTCTAAGGGACCAACATTGTCGATACCCTCTCAAAAGGGACTCCCACCAATGGGAGAGGCACCAAAGGTGCCACATTCTTGGTTCCACTCTTGCCAGATGTCTGACAAGTGTGGCAGCTCCTACAGAATTTATCTACATCAGACCCCAATTTAGGCGAGTAGAAATACAGATAAAGTCTTTCCCTGGTCTTCTTAACACTTAAGTGACCAGCTAAAAGAATCTTATTGGCTAACTGTAGGAACTGTTGTCTGATCTCTAGAGGCACTACAAGTCTTCTGTAGTCCCCTGGGATAGACTCATTTAGTTGACTGTAGAAGAGGCCATCTTCCCAGTATAACATGTGCTTCCCTGGCTCTTGCCAGGCCAGCTGGGAAACTGCCTGTTGGCGAAGTCCTTCAAGAGTAGGATAATCTCTTTGACCTCTGCTGAAATCTGCCCTACAGGGCCACCGTCTGCTAGTAAAGACTACAGCTCAGGATGGTCTTTAGGATCCAGATTTAGGCTCCAGATCTCCAACAGGGGGAAGGTCTTATTCCAGCTCTGAATTTTCAGCAGCTAATTCAACCTTCCCTGGTTGTTCCTCACACTCCACCGCAGCTGGTGGAGCAGTCATAGGTGTGACCTTGCACAGTCCTCTCGGGGATGTCCTTGTTGGAAGCACGGAAGTGGTCTCTTGCTTTTTCTTGGAGACCTTGGGTTTCCCCTTTGTCTCTCTCTCTCTATTTAGAAATAGCTGTTAGTAGTTCCTGTGGGCTGAAGGTACTCTCTCTGGCCACCCTTGTCAGTTCCTGTTTCCTCTTACTGGGAGGCCTGAGGGTGCTTGATACAGCTCCAAGAGCTTTTAAGTCATTCCCCAACAGGACTCTCCCAGGCACCTCACTCTGTACACTAACAGGTATCTTGACAGTCATGTTGTTGTCACTGGATGAGAGTTGGTAATCTTGGAAGAATTTGAACAGGGCCTCCAGCAAGTTTAGTGAGGCCTTTGGGTGGCTTAGCAACATCCTCAGGTTTGAAAAAAGATTCATCCACCACTGTAATTCTGGCCCCAGTGCCTCTAATGGCAGGGGTCTCCTGACCATTTACAAGTACACTGTCCTTGTAATATTCTTTTGGTTTATCTGGAATTGAATTATATACATCTAAATTCTGCTGTTCCCACAGACCCAGGGACACTAAAGAAACACTGGCAGAGACTCCAATGGGGTCTTCAGCCAGTAGTTGAAAGTTTCCACTTGCTATATGTACTTCTCCCTCTTGTGAAAAGGCTAAGGAGGCAGTGTGGACCCCTGAAGGTTTACCCTTGCATCTGGGATCCCCTTTCACATGGTCAGTAGACCCACAAGCATAACATTTTCCAAATGTTTTGACAAATGTGGGCTTCTTCTGACCTCCCTCTGGTTTGGCACCAGAGGTTTCACTAGCCTGATTCAGTTTCTCTTGTGGCTTACCCTTTTTCTTCTGTTTGGGGCCCTCATTTGGATTGGAGGTATTAGAATTCTCTTTGCCATCTTTCTTTCATTGCTTCTCATCATCCTTTTTCTGAGTTGCCCCTGAATTCTTGTGAGTAGCCCTGTTGGCAATCCACGAGTTAGCTGCCTTTATATCTTGTTTGGATCTATTTCCTTAGAGTCAGCCAAGTGCTGTCTCAGCTCAGGAGAGCAGGCATCAAAAATAGATTTCACATTCCTTCAAAAGTGTTAACTCTGTAACCCTTTACCCAACCATTTAAGTTCTTCAAACATTCACACACCCAGGTAGCCCAAGGGGTACCATCATGCTTTATGAGGGCCGTAGCTTTCCCAAATCTAGTACTAGGTGTTTTCTCAGCAACATTATGTCGCACTGTATCCATAGTGGTATCATTTGAAATCTATTTTCAAGGCAGTTCTGTAAAGGTAATTTGCATAAAAGTTGGAATTTCAGACCTCTTGTACCTAGCCGAAATGTGATCACAGCTCCCCAGAAATTAGGAAGAAGCAGAAATGTGGGACAATAGTGGCTAGATGTATCACATGACTGATGGTAAAGTTTGATCATAATCACTGCTATCGTTTTCATGTAATTGAGAAAAAACAACAATTGTGCAGGCAACATTGTGCGAACATGAGAGACATCTAGATAGATTTGTCATGATGGGAGGAGCACAAAAATAGATACATTATGATGCTTATTTGTAAAACAAAAATAGCTACCACTTAGGGACATTTGTAGGTGAAATTTTACAAAGCAACATATGAAAAATATTTCACTCTAGACAGTGGATTTATCTCCTCCATTTCTTTTTCCATTATTTAAATGTCACCATCCGTTGAACCCATTGGTAGTCAGCAGGTGGAGAGAAAAGGGTAACTGTTCAATCCTGGTTGCAAGATAATACATTGGCGCATCCTTAGATTTTTAAGTTTGTGCGTATGATGCGTGGTATATAAAGTGCAACTATGAGAGAGGGGAGAGAGCTGCTACAAAATTACCAACAGACAGCTACCCAAGGAAATCACTAAAGGAGAACTGCTAAACTTCATCTGGTCAGAAATATTGCTGGTGAGAATAGAAAATAGAGTCTGTGATACTTCCCAGGAACCCTAGAAGGAGGATTGCTGTAAAGATCCATTTGACTGAAGTGCTGGACAGAATCCTGTTTTTCCCTAAGATAGAAGCACTGCTCAATTTCCATGATTGCAGAGCCAGAGATTTCCGAAAGTAAGTGGATTGTCCAACAAAATATCAGCGTAGGGTTCTATTTAATTAACCCGTTCCCTTTCATAGTGGGTTCTCTTCCTTTAGTGGGTGGGGGTAAAATTGTGTAGAGCCTTAGCATATTTGACCATATATTAATTTATTTAACTCCCAAATAGATTGTGACAGGGGAAGCATGGAAGAATTCAAAACTTTCACCCTCTCTTCTAGCCTTTAAGTGAAGGTGGTCGGGCAAACCAAACTTCATAATCATCCCGATTTTAGCATCCACACTTCCCAAAACCGGCCTTTAAGTGAGTGGGGTCTCCGGAACTTAATACCTAAACTGTCCCCACTCCCTAGACCTGGCCTTTGAAGGGTGCTGAAGATGGATTTTTGGGGCTAGGAGAGAAGTACTTTGCTAAAGTGAGACCTCATGTAACCAACATGGAATGTGTGATGTATGTCTTGTTTATAAATTAGCCCTGTGTATAGTCCTAAATTCTGGTGAAGTCCTTTTTGCTGTAAGCATTTTTACAAACATGTTATTTAAACTGCTAGAATTTTCAGTGTGCATGGAACTCCATATATCTAGCCTTGAGGGTGAACTGGTTTTCATAACACGGAAATTGTGCCCATGTCTGACAGTAAAAAAAACTCCAAGCCAGAAACATGAAGATTATGTTTTAGTAAAGTGCCATGTTATTATTATTGAAATTCATCTCACAACAGGGTTCATGGGAAAAAGGTTTTGACCAATTTATGTAGCCTGTGTTCCATGTTTGTGAGACAAAGGTAACTGGAGAAACAGTGCCCTTAATTGTACAACCTATGGAAAAGTTTGTTTTGTAATTTGATCTGTGTTTGCTGCCACAAAGAAGGTGGTGTTTACGATGAAATCAAATTATTATTCATTGAGCTTATAATTGAAATAAATATACATTATTTCTGTACCCTGGACTGGTTCTTGGCTCACTGTGGACACATGGGGGAGATTTATGCGGCTCTATATGAGTAGTCAATAAGGCTAGTGCTAAAAAAATCTTAAGCCAAATATAGTAGGACTCCATCATTGAGGGTGGGGGAACTCCCCAGGATAAAGGTGGTCCCTTGATATAATGCTACAGGTCGCGTTGAAGATATTGGAGATTGGGTGAGGCAGGAGGTGTATATCTTCTTTCATGAGGGAAGCTAGATATGGGTGGCATTGGTTTGCTGATCCTTTGAGAATTTTGAAAATAGCAAGAATTTCTTAGCTACATATAGAAGTGAATTTACAAATGAGCCGATGCAAGTGGGGTCAAGGTGTATGGACTAAAACAGGCTTATGCAAGGTCAGGAGCAAAGGCTTTGAAAGGGGAGGGATAAAATAGGTTTGAGCGGGACTGTTAAGTTCTGAATAGAGCTTATACCCTCTATGGCTTTGTTATAACTGCTTGACTGCTTAGAGGGCGCTAGAGAGCCATCCAAGATGGCCGCTTCCTAAGAGAGCTCCGTAGGGCTCTAATGAATCCTGATCCATTGTTGCTCCTGGGTTCACCGAATTAGTCCAGTTTGCCGCTGGGTGCACTCGCAATATCCCGCAGATCATTTTGAACTAACCCCCAAGTCCGGCAAGCAACATGATCCCCTGTTACGCCTCCTTGGTCTTGAGGCCTACCAGCCGTCTGTCATCCAGAGAAGAGAACCCGCAGGCACCCACGCTGCGAAACGAGGCGGCGTCCGGCGGAGCCGAGCACTGAGCCGCTCAAAAGGGCGGGTAGATGTAGGCGAGACGGCGCCATAGAGACCGAGCGGTCTCCGTCCCCGTAGCGGCACGGTGGAAGACCTACGGCGTGAAGGCCTACGACGCCGACAGCCCGCGTAGACCCAGGTAGGAGGACGCCGTTGGGAGCACATGGGACAGCAGTGCTGCAGGGCAGGGCAACCCCACCTCTCCCGCCCCGATCAAGCCCCCACCCGAGCGCAGCCCAGAAGCCGAGACGCTGTGACGTGGAGCGGACCCTCTGGCTCGTGGCCCTCCAACTACCACGAGGCGCGGGCACCCCTCGCGGGCCGCGGACCCGCGGTGTCACCAGCTCAAGAAACCGACATTCACGACGCTCGGGCGGCCGATCCGCGGGACACGACCCGCTGGTGCAGCTGAAGCGAAGAAGAGGGACCTGACCGCGGACACAGCTTTCATTAGGATTGCCAGTTCCAAATCCTCTGAGTCTACGGCCACACTCTATCCACCCGGTGGCTTTCGGTCTCCACGAACCCGAGGCACCAATCCTTGACCTACTTAAGCAAAACGCCAACCACAAACATCTACACAAGCCATCATGGGGAAAATGGACAAAACTCAAAAGAAACTACACTTCGAACCTAACTCACAGCATAAACCCACGACCAGCAGTAGACCCGAATCCCCAGTACAAGAGGCAGCATTATCGGAAGTACAGACACCTCATCAAGACATCAGAGAGATCCTGATGGATCTGAAGGCCGGTATCAGCGGCCTAGGGTGCAAGCTAGACACCTTGTCAACCAAAGTGGGCCAGCTACAACAGAGACTCGATAAACATGCGGACAGGCTCGACAATGTGGAGCAGCGAGTGTCCGACCTAGATGACGGGTCGGCGGCACTGACCTCCCGAGTCTCCCTACTTGAAACACAGGTGAAGACTGTGATTGCCAAAAATGAAGACTTGGAGGGTCGTTCTCGTAGAAACAACATCAGAATTATAGGAGTGAGAGAACAACAACTCCCAGGCAAAATGGAAGATTTCGTGGAACAAATGTGCGTCACGCTCTTCGGAAAAGAGTTACTATCGCAGCTGTTTGTTGTAGAAAGAGCACACAGAATCCCGACTACTAGACCAATACCAGGCACACACCCAAGACCAATAATTGCAAGGCTGCTAAATTATAAAGACTGTGATGCAATACTACATGCGGCCAGAATTAAGGGGGAACTACAATACGATGGCGACCCGATTCAATTCTTCCCCGACTTCTCCCAAGCAGTGCAGTTACAGAGGAGATCCTACGTATCTGTCAAGCGCCGCCTGCAGGACAATCAAATCGTCTACTCCATGTTATACCCAGCGAAACTTCGCATTCAGCACGAAGGGAAAACACAATTCTTTAATTCCCCAGAAGAGGCCAGTGACTTTCTAGACTGGGCCAGATGTAGACCCCGCGGAAACAACCCGAGGCCCAGGTGCGAAGACCGGGCAAGACGCAACCCCCCGTAATAAAGCACCTTGAACATGGGAGGCTGGCACCAACGTGCCCTCACCTTCCAGTCAAGATGACGACCGCAGGAATGAACTTGTGTCGGTAATGGAAGCCCGGCACCCTCTTGGCAGGCTACTAACGCCCCTAGCACAGCAATGTTTGCAGTAAAGTTTTCAAGGGAGGGAACTATGTGGGCCAGTTGGGGGTTGCCCACACAAGGGAGGGTCTTCAGTTCGACACGTGCACCTTGCTCGCCCCGCTCTAACTCCACAGCATCAATGCGGTGCGGCCCGAGGGCCTGAATCTCAAACTCTTGTCTCGCTCCAGTGGCCCCAGCCGTCAGTCGCACCTCTACATCCCGTCGAGAAAGAAACTCGCCTGGCCCCCCAAATGACAACACCAATGCTTAGAATAGCCACCTGGAACATACGAGGTGGCAACCAACCGGCGAAGAACAGAAGAATCTTCCAATATTTACGCAGACATAATGTTAACATCGCCATACTCCAGGAAACACATCTCCTGCCTGCAACAGAATCTCAATGGGCCAAAGCCTGGGGCTGCCACAGGTACTTCTCATCGTATTCATCCTTTGCCAGAGGGGTCGCCATCTTAATCGACAAGAGGTCAAACTTCAGTTTCGTTGAGACCCAGAAAGATTCCGAAGGCATTGCCCTGTTAGTAAGGGGAATAGTTGCCGGGAGAGAAATAGTGATCGTAAATTCATACGCTCCAAATACGGATGGCCACGACAACTTCAACTGGGTGATGTCCCAGCTCGGAAAAAGATTAACGCCGAAACCGTCATCTGGGGGGCGGATCTCAACACACCTATGGACCCAGCGCTTGACAAATCCCATAATACAACCAGAAACCTGTCTAAGGCAAGCACCCAAGTCCGCGAGATATGTCGATCGTTCGGCTTGATCGACACGTGGCGACTCCATAATCGAGATGCAAGGGACTACACATTCCACTCACCAGTCCATAACACCAGCTCCCGAATAGACTACATCATGGTGTCCTCTCACTGTCCATTCTCATGGGGAGCAAGCCAGATCTGGCCACGTACATACTCGGATCACTCAATGGTAACACTGGATGTCTCCTTTGTGGGGGCAACAGTCCCAGGCCTACACTGGAGGTTCAAGCCAGGGTTGTTGTCAGACGCTGTTTTTGCGGAGGAACTCAGACAAGAAATTGTGTCCTTTATAGAGACAAACCAGGGCACCATGGACTCGACCGGCACCTTCTGCGAGGCGCTGAAATGCTTTGTGCGGGGAATCTGTCTCGCCAAAGAGAATGGTATACTGAAGTCGATTCGTAGATAACTGTCGGACAGTGAGCGTTGACTCAAGGAGCTTTAACTCAGTGTCACCCCTACACCGAACCCCCGAATACAGGCAGAGCTGAAGAAGGAACTCCAAAAATTCAGAGAGACAACCAAAAGAGAACTAAAATTCTTGAGTCGCAAACACCTAGTTCGACAATACGGAGAGGGCCAGAAACCGGGAGCACTGCTTGCCCGCCTCTTATCGATAGACAAAACCCCGACCCGAGTGGAACGCATCAAAAACACACACAGCCAGTCGGTTTATTCTGAAAAGGACATCGCCACAACATTCCGTGACTTTTATCAAAACCTGTACAGTTCCAGGGGCGGATCAGACCCCAGTTCCTGGCAGGAGTACCTGGAAGACACTGAATTGTACTGGGTGGACCCAGCCCTGCGAGAACCATTCAATGCCCCGATAACCATAGAGGAAATTGTAGAAGCAATAAAATCCCTCCCGAATTCTAAAGCACCAGGTCCCGACAGACTCACAGGGGAGTTTTACAAGGCGCATGCAGTCACCCTCGCCCCCATTCTGCTGAGTGTATATGAGGAATCGATCGAGAGAGGTTGCCTCCCCCCCACACTCCGGGAGGCAAACATAATAGTGTTACACAAAGACGGCAAGCCCACCGATGAGTGTGCATCATACAGGCCAATTTCACTAATTAATCCCGACAATAAGATCCTCGCCAAAATTTTAGCCTCTAGACTCCTCCCCCTCATGCCGGCCCTAGTGATAGGAGACCAAGCCGGATTCATCCCGGGCCGCAGTACCACCTATGGTATCAGACGCTTGTTTGGTGTCATTGAGGCCTTAGATCCGACCCATCAGGCGATTGCAGTGTTTTTAGACGCTGAAAAGGCATTCGACTCGGTGGAATGGCCATTTATGCTGGCAACGCTTAGGCAGATGGGCTTTGGCAACTTTTTCATCAAGCTGGTGTCCCTACTGTATAATGACCCCCGGTCATATGTTATAATGGGTAACTCTAGGTCCCCTCGCTTAACACTGGAGCGTGGTACGAGACAGGGGTGCCCACTCTCCGCCCTGATTTTTGCACTCATTATGGAACCCCTGGCATCGAGATTGCGCGAATTCCAAATACACAGAGGCCTTAAACTAGGCCCCCACAAATTAATCGTCTCCCTTTACGCCAACGACGTTGCATTATTCATTAGTGACCCCAGGGAGAACCTGAACCCGGTAATGAGGGAAGTCATACGATTTGGACATATGTCCGGGCTGAAAATTAACCACTCCAAGTCGGTGATACTCCCTCTGACCCCCAACACAGCGGAATTCATAGACGACTATGGCTTTAAATGGGAAAATAAGAGGGTACGTTACTTGGGTATATACATGTCTCGGAATCACCACAAGATTTATAAAGATAATTATTTATCCACGCTCAATTCCGTTCAGGACCGGGTACATAGATGGAAAACTCTGCCGTTGACGCTCTGGGGCAGGGTCTCGTTGACAAAAATGGTTATCCTACCCAAGCTATTATACCTGTTTGTGAATATCCCGCTGCTGCTCCCCAAATCCTTCCTAATGAAAGTGAAGTACACAATGCTAGAACTTCTGTGGGCAGGGAAACCCGCATGGGTGGCATACAATACCCTAGTACTACCAATGTCGCAGGGTGGTCTAGAGCTCCCGGACATAGAAAAATACTACTGGGCAGCGCAGGCGCATTTTCTGAGCTACTGGTACATGACCCACTTCATCTGCCCGCACGTACAGGTGGAACGCGCGTTGGCTTCACCAGACTTGCTCAGCGCCGTTGTGATCAGCCAAATCCCAGTTCCATATAACACATTGAACACGGTCCTGGCTACATACACGATCTGGAAAAAGATGGCTGCCAGGTACGGCGTGAGCATAAGATATTCTCCCCTGCTGCCGATCAGGTTCATTCCGGGCATCCCACTCACGAATGAAAAAAGTATTTTTAACGTGGGCCGACAAAATCAACGTCCATTCCTTTGGCGATATTTTCCCAGAGGGCACCTTTCTCACCCCGCAAATGGCCAAAGATAGAGGAGGCAACACTTCCCTAGACACCTTCATATATTTTAGATTATGCCATACCCTACAAAAACTGTTCCCCTCGTTCCCCCAACAACCACCCACATGGGATTTGTTACATAACACTATTCAAGCGGAGGGAGAGGGGAAGTTGGTCTCACTGCTCTACAAATCCCTGGTAGCAGACACTATGTCACCCAACGCTAAAACAAGACAAAAATGGGAATCCGCCCTTCAGGAGTCGATAAGCGACGAGGACTGGTCATATATACTGTGTCAAACTCAAAAGGTCGCAATGAACACACGCTTCAAACTAATACATTTTAACTTTATGCACCAAATGTATTATACCCCTGTTAAAAAGCACCGACACCACCCGGAGGCATCAGCTCAATGCGAACGCTGTTCAGCGAGGCACGCCGACTTCTTCCACTTAGCATGGGATTGCCTGGGTGTTCGACGCTTCTGGGTTTCGACGTTACAAATGATTGCTGACATAATTGGCGAACAGATAGCCCCGCAGCCATTGGCACCCCTGCTCGGCCTCACCAAATACCTGCATCTTGCAGGCTGGCAGCCCTCCTTCTGACACTGGCCCGGAGGCGTGTCGCCATGGCCTGGAGCCGTGGGCCCTTGCCCAGGTTCGAAGAGTGGAAAAGAGACATAACGTACTGTCAAGACATAGAGAGCGACTTTGTCAGGACCCTCCCGCTACATGCTCGTCCTCCTGACATCTGGGGGCCATACATCGCATATCTGCTAAACGGTACAGCCCCGTCTGACTCAGAAGAAACCTGACCTCGATATAAGCCACTGAGGCGGGAGAGGAGCCACTATACACTTTTTGTACTCGGTGCCAATCGGCATTACATAAGGAACATTTTAAGGCCTAGAGTTGTGGACACTGGTGCGGGGGGGACGGGAATTGTGGTTGAACCTGTATATGGGTAATGTTAAGTTCCTTTCTGTTCTTTTTCCTCCTCTCCCCACCCCCTCCTCAGCTGATCTAATCCCTTTCTTACCTTTACTTGTTGTTATGTTGGTACGCCAGAATAGCACACCTGTAATTTGAGGTTATGAAAATCTCACAAAATAAAGTTTTAAAAAAAAAAACTGCTTGACTGCTTAATCTCTGTTCTCTCCTCCTCTCCTTCTCCCCTTACTTTCTTCTATGCACTTACTCTATCAGAATTGGCCCTGGACCTAGTATGATAACAACCTCATCTGTCTCCTCCCCACTCTCCTTACTTGTTTCCCCCGCACTCTCCACCCTCCAGCACTATCTGAAATGTTGTCAGGCCTAGTACGATAGTCGTTTCTTTTGTTCCTCCCCTCCCTTTCGGCATCCCTCTCTCTCACCTTTTGTTTTTGTTCAGCTCTACCAGAAATGTCGTCATGCCTAGTATGGTAGTCGCCTGTCTGTTTCCATGCCCTTCCCACTCTCCCCCTCACTTCCTTATCTATGTCTTAGCTCTTGCACTATCTGAAATGTCGTCAGGCCGAGTACGATAGTTCATTTCACATCCTTACTGTTCATGGCCAGTAAGACTGTAATTGTATTTTCCCTTGTTCCCTCCCTTGCCTTGAAGCGCTTTGAAACACATTGTGTATAGGCAATATATATAAATAAACTATCATATCATAATATATCATCATATCATATCATATCATAAGTTTGAGAGATATGATTTTGGAAAGCAAGTTTCCATTTTCATTGTCAATGGTGTTGTAGTATGCCCGATTTAGGGTTTCACGGCCAAATTTATCAGCAGAGGAGATGCATTTTAACATGCAGAGTTCTCTGTTATTTACTGCCATTTTCTTCAGGGCAAGGGCTTCCTTGATGCACACCTTAGCTTGCTATATTGGTGGTTTGGAAGATTGTATTTTGGTAGGTGAGAATGAGTCCAAAATGAGTTTAACAATTAAATAGAGATGATCAAGAAGAAAGGTTGGGTCCTGTGGGGAGCCAGAGGCAAGTGAAGATGGTGTATAATGTTCTTGAAAGTTGTGCCTAATTGGGAGATTGCTAAATTTTCTGAGCAGTTTGTGATAGGCTGGGATGAGGAGCAGGGATAGACGTGGTGCTGTTCAGGTCATTGAGGTGATGAACCGAGACATTATGGGTATATTAAGAAATTGAAAGTTAGCACCACATGTAGTCAGATCCTATTCTCATGAACACACTTTGTGGCACAAAATTTGAAGTCAGAGTTACATGAGGACAAGACATATGAATGTACTGTTTTCCTAAAATGAGTGTGTTATTGCTCATGGCTTGGTGAGTGGACAGCAGGTCAGACCATTCCGTGAGGAATACAGGGTGCATTCCAAGAGGTCAATATGATGGAGCAATGATGATGGAAGTATTAGCATTGATGAGGAATTTTAAAATAGGTTTCTCAAATTAGAGATTAGGAGGAGCATATGCCAGATACTAACATGTATTACCAAACCAATGGTAGCAGTTCCAGGAAGAGTGTTTGTTGATCTTTATGAGCTGTGCAGTTTAAAGAAATCAATAGCATCTACTACCAAAACGCATAATACCACTAAGTCAGTAGCCATTCCTAAACCCAGCTCTGAACATATTTAAACTCTGCAGACCAAATACAAGTTGTCATTCCCCTCACAAGTCAAATTAAATCCTAGCAATAAAAATAATACCATATCTAACTCCATAAGCAATATAGTTGCTAAGAAACAAGCTAGAGAGTCTGTTGATTACTCAGCCGCAATGCTATGTAGTATCTCAAAATTAATCGCTATGAGTTACTGGATACCATTATACCTAACCATGTGAGCATGCTGAATGGTACTGGTAGCCAAACCAGACCTGGGTAATAAGACGGTGACATCAAATATCAGCTAACATTTATTTGCAGATGGTGCAGCCAGATCTTTGTCAGATAAATCTCTCCAAGACTCACAAAGCCTGCAGTCTTTCCTGGCAATTTATGAATAATATATGACCAAACCTCTGTGGCCAAGGTTTGCTAAATCACAACTAGCATACTTTCTGCACTAATTAAATATACAATCTAATAATGAAGAGGTTGCTAAATCTATCCTGGACATAAAGCTTCTTGGCACTGATTAGAATGTTTATCAGTTATAGAAAGATAAGTATTGAATAAACCGCAGAGCATAATATTCCTGGACATGTATTGCTTCACACAGGCTTTCAGCCACCTGCTAAGCAACAAAAAAGGAAACCCCCCTAACCCACCCAGAAAGACCAAATTAAGACATATAACAATGACAGTATGCTTGTTCAAGAGTCTCGTTTGAGGTCAGTGTCAATCTAGAGAATTGACCATAAATGAGAGTATACATTGGGTAAGACCTATTCATGGCCGTATCTCAGTAATTAAATTAGACATTGTGCACGTGAAAAGAGTACATATCCCCACAAAGTCACCTGGAAGCTTCGGGAACATTTAGCTCAAAATCATTGTTGGTGCCGACATTGTTAGAGATTATTTGCAGCTAATCGAGCAAAGGTACATCTCACAACATCTAACGGAACAATGGTATTGAGCAGCTATTTTGTTTACATTTCAACAAAAGGTAAATGTCTGCAAACCACCCAAAGTTGTTCCTCATGGATCTCAAGCTGAAGTGCATATTACTGCAAAACATGCTTTTAAAGACACCCTTCCTTTAATAGTGCAACCATGTAATACATGACTTTCTATCCCTGATCCACCCACACTTGAAATGACTGTTAAATGCATGGATTATACTGAAATTTACCAAATCTGTGCCAACCTTTCCCCATAAGGCAGACTGATCTAAAAAGATTCCTACTACTGTAACATAGAAACTAATCCTGATGCCTCTAAATGTCAGCCCATCTGACAATCTTAAAATAATGAGCTGAATACTGCATGCCTGAGTATCAAGTTTGACAATTGGGAGGATTGGGAAGAGTTTATGCCTACTGCCTGTATCTGTGTCATACAAGTGACCTGTTTTATGGAAGCTCGGCATAAACAGGGCTTTGTATCTTTTTTTATTGATATGGTTGAAACAGTATTCGATATCAACGTTTCAATTAATATTAATACAAAGTAAACATTCATCATAATACATAATACACATTTAAAGTAAACAAAAAAGAAGCTTAATAGAAAATCATTGTACAGTGGAGAGTACACAATATTTCTAACACAGTTAGACATATGATCTACTGAGTGGGTCCATGTGTGTGGTTTATGCTAAGCCCAGATATATAAGAAATGCTGTAAGCTTAGTTTGAAATATTTGATTCCACAAGATGTCAGTTGTTATGATTCTAAAATCTTACGGTTTTAGGTATTGAATTTTCTTGTCCATTAACATAGGACAGTCTGTCAACAAATGCTTTCAAGTTTCACATTGACTAGGACTGCAGCCGAATCTACATATATTGTCACATTTAGGTGCGATTTTTCATTTATCCAGAAGTTCTTTTGTTCGCCACAAGTTTAGTCGAAAAATGTAGAAATGCATTTCTATAGGCTGGTGAGGGAAATTTTGTTAAATATGATTCGGGCACCCCAGGGTTTTTGGTGCAAAGGGATTGTCTTTAAATGACTTGTATGTCAGACATAGCTGGCGAGTATGTATCCAATCCTACTGCCATAGTTTTTTTTGGCCCGTGTCGGATTCGATAATAACAATTCTGTGGAGATATCAGCTGCAGCCATAATGGTCACGGTGTGTGTTCTCTCTATTCTGCTATGAAGCGATGTTCAGAGAACTTTAGTAAATCTGATAAGATATGCAAAAATGATCCCGATTTGACACTTAACAGACATTTTCTGTACAAGGAACATATTTTCCAGGCATACACGATGTACAGGGATAGTAAACCAATTCATATCTGACTATAGACATGGGTTGGGATTTAGGCAGAGAAAGGGCCTGCCTCCAGAACATCCCTTAATGTTGGTGTCAGTATGATTGCAATCTGTAGTTCTTGGTCTCTGCACCATACAAGACAGTCAGGATTATCTTTTGATTGTAAAAGGTTAATAATGCTGAGCATGGAATTTTCCCATATTTAGCGTGAATAATATGTGCTTGTGAGGTAGCTGTTAGCATGTGTCTTTTTAGTTCAATGAGGTATGGGAGATATGTGCTATGGTTATTAATATTGATGTCCACATGTTGATGTTCATTGATTACCTGCAGTCGGGTTCCATGCAGAGAACATCTGAAGGAGCATTTTTCGTTTTGTCTCTTCTAACCACAATACAAGTCCTTTGTATTCTTTGTATTGATTGATAACAAGTTGTCAGTAAAATAGTTCTCTAAGGCAGTCAGTGGGTTTTGTAGACCTCTAGGGGGCTTTGAAAAGAGGACTAGATCATCTGCATAAAACAGCCATGATATGGTTTGGGCGCCTAGTTTGGGAGAACCTGAGACGACAGAACTGAATTTCTGTCTCATGTCAGATATAAAAAAAAGCTAAACAGTGCAGAGGCTAGTATGCATCCTTGTTGTAGACCCCCGATACATTGAGTTGGGGGCAGACTACTAGTTTTTTACGAATTTGAACTGTCATGTCAGTGTACTATTGAGAAATGAGTGCTTGAATCGAATGCCGGCAGTCGGCCTTGTCAAGTTTGTTTATCAGCAATACAGAATCAAACACGGTCTTAAAATCAATTAACCCCATGTAGATCGGTTGCTTCTTTTGAAGTCTGTGCATCTTAATAGCACTGATAGTTGTTTGTTCCTAGTCCAGCAGTGAAACCAGTTTGGAAGGGATCCTGCAGTTATCCATTGATTAAAGTCTCTTAGAATGAGACTGGCAAATAGTTTGCCGGGAGCATCGAGTAGGGCTATGGGTAGATAGTTGCCCGGTAATTGTCAATCTCCTTTTTTAAATTGTCGGACGATTACTGCTTTGTGCCAAAAGGGTGGGATGATTTGGGATTTTATTATCTGATGGAATACAGTATAGAGGATCTTGGCCCAATATTCAGGGTTCGATTTAAACGTGGCGTTGCTGATACAGTCCGGACCAGGGGCCCTCGAAGAGCTTAGTTAGGCAATATAGTATAGAATATCATCAGTTTAAAGTGATGTTATCAGTAGATGATGCTTCAGTTTGGAGGCTGTCTATGGTGACCGGTGTATATAAAGAGCTGTAGTGCCTAAACCAAGTTTGTTCTATACTGCATTAATCTGCAACAGAATTTGGGGGATGTGATTAGCCTGGTTCAGTAAACTCCAGATGTGAGCAGAGTTATTCATGGCTAAGGCCCGTAACATCTCTTCTCCATCTCTCTGTAATAATAGAGCTTTGCATGCTGTTATCCAATTTTTATATTGGGTGTTCAACTGGATTAGCATGCAGGATTTATCCTTGGTGGTAAAGAGCAAGCAATTTTGGATTTGCGGATGGCAGGTTTTCTCTCTAGCAATTTCAGCATCATAGATGTGTTTATGCCTATGAGTGTGTTTAGATATACTGGAATTTTGTTGTCTGAAAATTTGTAGCGCTGCAATGTAGTGGCAGTCAGTGTGTATTATCTGTCACGCCTTGAAACACGTGTGTATATGTGCATTATAAATGCCATATCATATCATATCATAAAGCATTTGGTTTGGTTAAGATATAGTTGTACAAGTTTGCTTGCAAACGATTTCGGCCTCCAGTCACAACAAGATCATCATCGTAATTGGTTGGTTTGAAAGTTGGTCGAGGCACTTGCCAGCTCCAAGCTAATGCAAGAGGCTTGTGGTCGCTATATTTTGGGGGTTTTATCTCAAATCATTCAGCAATTGTAAATCAAGCTTTATCTGTATATATATAGTCAATGATGGCTTGTTGATGACATCTTCTCCACATGCAACTCGGGTATGTCGCCTCGAAGGGCTCCATTTAACATGACTAGCTGTCTATCAGCCTTCAGAGTAGACCATCGTTGTACTAGAGTGGTGTCTGCTGCAGTTGATTTTATAAAGTAATGAATGTTGAAGTCACCCACCAAAATAATGTATGTTATAAACAAATCCATTGTGATAAGATCTAGTGTAGCTTCCATGTGTCTAAAAAATATGTCAGTTTTTATGACATTGTGATTCCAGGAAACGTTTATCAGCGCTATGGTTTTAGATGGAGATTTTATCTTGGCTAGCTGGATATACAAGTTAGGTTCGGCATTGTTCTAATTGCAGACCGGCGGCTAATTTGGTTGCAATTAGTAATCCCGCCATAGGTCTGCCTTTGGGAAGAGTTTTGGCAGGCAACAGTAGAACACTGTAGCCATCCCAAGTTTGAGATTCGGGAAGCCATATTTCCTGTAAGGCAACAATATCATACATATTCAAATCATTTGATGATGTATTCAAAAGATGTTTGAAGCCCCGAGTATTCCACCTGGCCAACTGATAGCAGTGAGAAAGTTCTGTCTGGGATTGTTCTCTCTGGATGAGAGGTCATGACTGAGAATTAGTGCTCACTTGTGATAGATTCTACTTGTCATAGAGATTGTAAGGATTTCTACATACACGTGATTTTCAAAGAAGAGAGTGGAGACATTTCTTTCTTAGAATAGCAGAGAACCTCAACTGAGTTGGGCTGGTTGTTTGTATCAATGGGGAGTTCTTGGTTGAGGAAGAAGCCTAATTCAAACAGTGACTGTCTTGCCTGCCATATGGTATTGAGAACGATACCAGATTGGATCCAAAGTCTTGCTGTGGACAAATCGGTATCCCTCAAGAATTCAACTTGGTATATGTCACATGATGACACGCCTTCAAGGCTCGGGACATCCCTAAATATGTTTGAGATACATGTTCTCTTGAGGTCGTAAGTTGGATAAGGGCTAGGTCTACTTTGAATGATCAAATGGTGATAGTATGTAGACAGCCCAAGATTCTGCCTTTGCCTAGGTGGAGTTGTAGGTCTCTTAGACTTTATATGATTTTGAGTCATTGGGTCATTTAGAGCTGCATTGGAAAATAATTTTTATGGTGTTAATCGATGTAGCAGGTTTGTTACATTTAGGATATCATTTTCATCTTCTGATGAATTGACATATTGGGCAACTGATTTTGCTTTCTCGGTTCTCTTTCACTCCAGTTTTAAAAATCCGTTTCCACAAATTAGATCGACTTGAGTAGAGGGTTTAGCTGGGGATAAGTAAGGGGAGGTTGTGCTTGTGGTACAGGTATAGGAGCTTTCTTATTTTGAATCTTAGGTTCCATAAGCAGTTCATCAAGCGGTTCATAAGCTGACTCAGTTTGATCACTCTTTTTAGACATGGCTTTCCTATTCTGAGCTATAGTCGCATATTTCCTGATGATAGCACTTTTTGCAATTTCTACTTGTTTCTTAAACTGAGATAAGGATCATAAAAATGGTCTAGAGCCAGACCTAGTTTTTTTCATCGCTTGCACAGGAATTGCAGGTGTTTCTTTGATTTAGCCAAGATGGCGTGAACTGACTTATACAATATTTTTTTTTTGAAGCAGAATGTTTCATGACATCTCAACCTGTGCTGGAGCTGCTTCATGTCAAGAATGTATGCCTGCAGGATTGTTGTGTGCACTTATTAACTTATTAAGTGTGATGTAATGCTATGGTCAGGACTTGAGGGAGGAAGAGTGTCCTTAGGGATGGATCGTTTTTGAGGCTCAGAATGGAATGGAGGATCAATGAGCTTGCTGATGTCAAGTTGTGCAAGCTGCTTGATCAAGGATGTTTGCACATTTATTTTACAGTCCAAGCTCTCAAATAGCTTTCCTAGATAGAGGAGAGCAGTATTCATAGCCGTCAAAGTCAGGTTCACAAAAGGGCCTAAAGTAGTGGGGGATGGGAGGAGAGAGATTGATTGTTGCATTTGTAAACTATCAGTTTGTTTTCTTGGAGTAGGGTTTGCAAAAGAAATGGATAAAGCGGAAGAGTTAGGCGATGATGGATCAAACATGATTGGTGATTGTGATAGATTGGTAGTGCAGTGGGGGAGTGAAAAATATTGGTCGATATGGTAGTGGGCGTAGAGTCAGAAATTACAAGTGGAGTATTCTGCGTATTTGCTGTACTTGTTACGTTACGACACAACTCGATATTTGTTTGTGGAGAGCTTTAAACTCATTGTTCTCAGCGGCAGTGTTAAACATCACGTTGTGTACACGAGGATCGCAGTCGATAAGGGCGGAAATGACAACTTCAAATTGTTCATTTTTCTTGTCAGTTTCGGTGGTTGACATATTTGGAAGCAGATCCCTGCTGGCAGGTACAGCAGATTTAAATGGGGTGATGTCAGAGACCATCCGCATAGCCTACGGCCATCAGGGAATCAGGCGGTTTAAATAAATCAATTATGGACTATTCTGTGATCGTTGAGTTATCAACCAGCACGGATGGCGAGGTGGTTGCCAGAAAGGTTATGTTTGTGCCTAAAGGGGACTGATTGGTCGAGTCAGGGGAGCAGAAATTCCTGATGTCTGCGGTAAGAGATTGTGGGGGTAATTCATGGAATAAATGTGCGCCGAAATTTGTGGCGCAAGCTGGTGCAAGCGTGAAAAAGCTAGCACACGCGTAAGACCCTGCGTGTGTTATTCCCGGGATGTGTGCCAAATCCACGCATGGCGCACACGGGCGCACACGTCACTGAAACATCCCGAACACTGCGCGCAATGCACACAGCGAAAGCGCACAACTTGTGTTAACACACCAAAAAGGGGGCAGAACACGCAGAATGGGGAACAACGTGTGAAAATGAGGGCATAACTGGGGAAGTCTGCTGGGAAATACACAGAACGCCCACACACTCGTAAACTACATGTATTCATGGAATCGAATAGGGGAAACCCACGCACTCCAAAAGACACGCACAGGCATAAACACGTCTGCCACTGATCGTGGGACACCGCATGAGGAGAATAGCCAGGCACCGCATTTTTATGACCAGGACCAACCTTTTTGGGATGCCTGGTGATCAGGTCTATGGCAGGTATAGGTTTCCACCTTGTATCATCCTAGACCTGGTCACTGAGTGGGAAGATGAACTCACATCACCCACCTTGTGCTCCCAAGCACTGAGCCCCTTGGAAAAGGTGCCCAATGTCCTGCATTTTATGACCACTGGGTCATTTCAGCGGACAACTGTCATAGTTGTGGGTGTCTCACAGCCCACGCAGTCATGCTGCCTACAACAGGTGTTGGCAATCATGACTGCCCGCCCCTAAATCCGCAGGCACATATACATGCCCAGACCCCTGCAGAAAGGCAGGCCGTGGTCCAGGACTTTTACAGGGTGGCACACTTTCCAAAGTGCTTGGTGCCATAGATTGCACCCATGTGGTCCTACGTCCACCTCGAGAACTGAGAACATCTGAGAACATCTACCGCAACCGCAAGCACTGGCATTCCATCAACATACAGGTTGTATGCGATGCCCATGGAATCATCACCTCTGTCTATGCAAACTATCCTGGGTCTACCAATGACAGTTTCATATACAGAATATCCACCCTGAGCGGGGACATGGAAGCTGGGAAGCATGGCGACACATGGCTCATTGGTGAGTACAAATGTCTGTGCACATGCATGAATGTCACACACAGACAAATACACAAACCCAACTAATGACAACCATCCTCACCTCCCCAGGGGACAGTGCCTACCCTCTGAGCAACCACATGATGACGCCAATACGGAACCCCACCACACCACCTGTAAGAGGATTCAATTCAACACTACAGCTAAGTCAACGCCTAGTCTATAATACTGAATGAAAACCCTTATTGATATATCTTTATGTCCAGTTCATGCGTTCTGGATGACTACCCCTATATAACACCCCTCTCTTGGAATCCCCCTGACCCCACTGAGCCAAGAAGTAGTTCTGTTTTGCAAGTTAAAAGGTTTATTTGATAATTTAAACAATAGATATATATATGTCACACCTTATAATAAATTAATAATTGAATATCACACTTAATCTGATATGATAAAGATTAACAACGGAGAATCTGGCACTAACACGCTTCTCTATAATCAATAAGGAGTTGACATGAAATGGATAAGGTAGCACAGTGGTAAATAGGTACAGAAGTATAATGTGGTAGAGAATGCTTTATAGGGTTCAAGGAAATGCAAGGTTGAATGAATGAAATGCAGTATAGAAAATACTCAATATGATTTCAACAAAACAATGTAATCACTTTTCTCTGGCAATCCCCTCCCCCCCTTGATACAATGCAAGGAAATGGAAGGAAGCACACAGTTCTCAGAAATGCAATCAACTGTAATTCAGTTCACCCAGCAACTTAGACTACAGAAATTGAAAACACAGGCAAATGCTTTTAAATGTGCTGGCAATGTAGAAAAAAATATGCTAAAATGCTTTAATTCCCTCTAGGAGGTTCAGGGTGAGTGATATCTAGTTAATATTAGCTCAGGCTCACTCTTGCAATGATTCAGGGATAGTTTTTATGAGGCAAACGATTTTCTGGCAAATGGAAGCAAAAGCAGCTATCTTTACACGTGAAGAAATTTGCAAATCGCGGTAAAATTCGCGGATGCGTGTTCCGCGATTGCGGTAAAACTATAGGGGGTAGGAATGCGGTTCTAGGTTCGTAGGAAAGCCACAATTCTAAGCTTTCAGATGAAAGTTATTGCAAGTCTCTAGCACAAACAGTTGCGGAGATATGAGTGATTAAATAACGGTCGTTTTTCAGATTTGAAATTTTAAAGTTCAAAAAGACACGTGCAGCTTGCAACTAGAAAATGACAAGTGACAGCTTTGCAAATGGCAGGTGACAGTTAGGAGACAGTTCTACTTAGATTAAAATAGGATTGAATTATATTATTTTAACTAAGAGATTGGTTCTGCACAGTTTTGCTATGTACTCACACTATATTCTTGAGTGAAATGGGCCTCGCCATGGATCTGGTCAGGTTTTAGACGGGACTCTGGTCTCTGCACTTCACAGTGATCTGGGTCTGCTCTCTCTCTGGATCTCTGGTCTGGGTCTCTAGTTCTGGATAGATTGAAGTCTCTAGTTTGGCTCTCTGGAGGTTTGATGGAGGTAAAGTATGGATTTTTCCGGCAGAGCTTCCAGCGGCAGATGGATTTGAAAGTCTCTACCTAAGTTTCAGTGGTCCATTTATATGTTCTGCAAGTGGGTGTGTGTGTTGGTCATAACTAAACTTGCCCCTCTCCCTTGTCATTGGTCAAATTTCCATTCCTCACTTGATTGGGGAAGGAACTGTGAGTCAGAGTGATGTCATCCATTTATGATCTCTTGAAAAACCTCCCCTGTCATCTGTGCACCCAAATCTATATATGATCAAAATACATATTTCAGAGTTACACAGTTGTTTGAAATTACATATACATGGTGTGGCTGAATTTAGCCATGTCTCTGTCCAAATCTGCTGTTTCTAAGAGCTTGCATTCAGAAATGGCAGATAATTGACTTTTTAACTGATTTTTCAATGTCTGACATTGACCCAACTTTACATACATGTGCGCAGGGAGTATGGACATTAACTGATGAAGTTTCAGATTTTTAACATGCATACATTTAGAGTAATATCCACTTTTCCGCTAACACCCCCTGAACATACCACCGGTTCTAAAAACCTCTTAAACTGTGGGCAGAAAAATCACAAGCATTATGGTATCATTTATAAAACTTTCACATGTCCGCACCATGAGTTATTCATCTTTTTCTAAACAATATTCTGGCTACAAAGGGGTGTGGTTTCCCAGGTCACATGGTGGAAATACTGGTTTATCCAGTTCTGCCAAGCCAGCTTGCTCTCACAGGCAGTGCCCCTCCCAGCTTCTGCCAAGAGGAAGCTACATTTTACGACCGCTGTAATAAAACCTTTGCCTGAGTCAAGACAGGCTTTGTTCAGAGCTCCTGTAGAGCACAGGTAATTCAATCAGGGAAGTGTCATATCCCTTTTGGTGTGAGCAGCAAAAGGGCAGCTAGGCCTGGGAACACAGCTGTGACTCAAGTTTCACTCCTGATGGGGGTAGTTGCCAGGCAGAATTCAATTCCTTAAGCCAGGTTTCAGATAAAATGTCACTTTTTGTTCCCCAGTTTCTGCATTCAAATAAAACTGAACATTTTCACATATGCAGCTAGAAGGCTGATTCTAAGTGCAAAACTATGGCATTTCAACAGTTACAAAGGCATGTGACACCAAACATAGGTCACTCATTTAATCTAAACATTTCGATTTTAGTGTCTTTAAATCCAGTGCAACTTAAACTGCTGACTCCATAGCAGTTTTGTTATAAGCATTGTTTTGGGCTCTTCATTTCCCAGATTTTGTAAGCACACAAAACTCCATTCTGCCAAATGTCTGCTGGTGTTCAGTGAATATTTTGCACATGTTGCAATGTTTGAAAATAGGCATTTTGAGCCTGCCTTCAGAGAAACACAGGGTGGTTTTAAAACGCCGGCTTTTGGATAGTGGTGAGTACTGGTACGGCACCCATTTTTGGGATTTAACAAATGAATTCCCCACAATTCTAAGTTGCATTTGGCAATCAGCATTGCCATTCCCAATGGTTTCAGACTACTGTGCGGGTAGTCCAATGGTGGTTTTAAAGCGCTTTGAAGCTAACCGGCGCTACTGTTTTTCCTTTGGCAACCCATTTCCCTCATGGCAATCCGGCCTTTCATTCTCGCACTGGTGGGTGGCAAGTGAGGCAACCATTTTGGTGTGCGCACAAACTGCGCAGCTTTCCTGGATTTCGGCGCACATGTGGGTTTTCCGCCATCTTGAATTTTCTAAGCCCACAGCACCAAATGTTGTGGCATGATAGCTTAAACGTGGGTCAGGACACCCAACAAGCCCCCCCACGCGACTGCACTTTGAATTTGAGTCGATGGGGAGTCGCGTGCCCAAGGGTTTTGACCCACGCACCGGTCTGTCCGCATAATCTTCTTCCTACTCTGTAGATGGCACAGTTCATCATCTTCTTCTCCATCCGGTACTGATCGATCGGTTCTCCTCGCCGGTCCTGATGGGAATATTGGGCGGTCCACTGGGCCCATTGGATCTTCGTTCCCGGTCTCCGGATCACCCTCCTTGGCCCGTCTTCAGGTTTTCTTTCTCCTAGGACGACAAAGGAAGAGCGGCAATACCTACTCATAGACGTTTTTCCACCACTGTTGAGATAGTGGGGCAGCATATGCATTTCATCATAACGAAACATTACATTCTTATTTTGAAAAAAAAACAGTATAACTAAGAGACAGTTTCATGCAAATCACAATATTTTAGAGACTAGATGTGGTATGTTTTATGATTGGAACTGAATTAGTCTGAGACAGTACCCGCTAGGATTCCAGAGGATTCCTCCAGTTGTTGCAGAGTGTGCCTGGGATGGCAACATTTCAACTGGTTTATGTGGACCCACTTGTCTTCTCCCTCTGCCAAAGGACCTTTGGGGATGTGGATTTTGTAGGCCACAGGGGAGATTTTGTCTATGATCTCGAATGGTCCCTTCCATGTAGGCAAAAATTTGCGCTGCTTGGCCTGGTTCCTTTGGAAGTTGTATAGATAGACCCGGTCCCCCACCTGATATTCCTTCCTGGAAGTTTTCAGGTCATAGTGGGTCTTCATGCTATCAGCTGATCTTTCTAGATTCCGCTGAGCATAAGCAAAAGCATGTTGGAGGTGTTTCCTTAAATTCTTCACATACTCATGAGTAGTGGAGGCATTTATCAGTGTCTGCTCTTGGGTCCTGTAGAGCAAATGCTGAGGAAGCACCATCTTGCGCCCAGTCATCAACTCAAATGGTGAAATTTTGGTTGCAGATGAAGGGGTAGATCTGATAGCCATTAGGACCAGAGGTAATCGGATATCCCAACTTGGCCCAGAATCTGCCACAAACTTCTTTAATATGCTCACAATTGTCCGGTTATATCTCTCTACTGCCCCAGAAGAAGCTGGTCTATAAGCAATATGCAGCTTTCTCTTGACCCCCAGTATCTCCCACATCTTTGTCATTACTTCACTGGTGAAGTGGCTACCTCTGTCTGACTCAATCCTTTGAGGTAGACCAAAACGGGAAAAGATGTGGTTAATCATCAAGGCAGCTGCCGTTTCTGCCTTGCAGTTTGGGGCTGGGAGACATTCCACCCACTTGGTAAACAAGCATGTCACAGTCAACATGTACTTATTCCCCCTAGCCGAGCGAATCACAGGGCCTACAAAGTCGATTTGTAAATCTGACCATGGCAGTGTCATTCCCCTCTTTTGTAAAGGCGCCCGGTGCGTAAGGGAGGATGGCTGAAATTGTGCACACACAAGACACCCCTTCAAGTATTGGTCGAGGTCCTGCCCCATGTGTGGCCAGTATGCAACCTCTCTTAAGATTTCCAATGTTGTGTGAAACCCCCTATGACCGGCGGTGGCCGCATCATGGGCGTGACTTAACATCAGGCTTCGGAATGAGGTAGGAACCACCCACTGATCGTGGCCAGCTTTGGATTTCCTTACCAACAAACCGTCTTGGATTCGGAACATTTTTGGACATTTCATCAACACTCTTAGGTCCTCTTTCCCAATGTAATCGGTATCCGTCAGGGGAAAGTTCTCAGGGTCCTCAAGGTGCTGGTAAAATTTACCAATAATTGGATCCCCCTTCTGAGCAGTAATCAAATCAGCATCAGGGGTCTCCTTACTCCATTGTGCAATTGAAAGGTCGTTGTGAGCATTTGTCTGGGACCTAGTGATGGCAGTGACCTGGATTTCCCCCAACAGGGACTCAATCTCAATTAGATCCCCTTGGATGGCCCCGGTTTTGGCCAGCTGATCAGCTAAGTCATTTCCAGTTTTGTCTGGTCCCTCTACTTTGGAATGACCCTTGATCTTTTTCCAATAGATGGTCATCTCATTCGATATGACCTGATCATCAATGTTTTGGATCAACTTCCCATGTTTCAAGGGTTTGTTGTTAGCACATAACATGCCTCTGGTTTTCCAATTAACCAGGTGCTCCACGAACCCGTTCCGTACATAATCCGAATCTGTGATTATGACCAGTTCGTGGAGTTGATGCTGGACAGCAGTGAGGATGGCCTGATGCACAGCCATCAATTCTGCCACCTGACTACTTCGGGGACCAATTTTGTATCCAGCGGAGGGTTCTGGGGACTCATTCACCCATGCATTCCCTACGCCGGCCACCAGTTCTTTCTCCCCGTCGTTGTCAACATGGTAAGAGCATCCATCCACATAGACAGTGGGCATTCCCTCACACTTGTCCTCTTCAAAGACTTTGTGGGGGGAATTAAGGTATGCCTCCATGTTGTCCTTTATTTTTAGACTTTCGTCCTCGAGACAGTTTTCTCTGGCACAATCTTGCAAGTCAGCCAGACCTTGCGCGAGGGGACTCTTCTTGTTTTGGCCATATCGGACCTCCACAGGAAAGCCTTGCATTGACAGAATCCAGGAAGTAATTCGGGAATTACTCACATTTCCGGCCCGGATTCTGTCACTTTGGAGATATTGCAGAGGCTGGTGTGGAGTCTCCACTATGATGTGTTCCCCCTGGATAAACGGGCGGTAATTCTTCAATGCCCACACCGTTGCCAGGAGTGCCTTCTCACAATCGTTGAATTTTTCCTCCACAGAGGATAAAGTTTTGCTCGCATAGGAGATTACTTTATTGACCTTGTCATGCTTTTGGTATAATACTGCCGTCAAGCACGTATTAGAGAACCCCGTCTCCAGGAAGAACTCCTTGTTTCTGACAGGGTAAGCTAGGCAAGGCGCTTGTGAGAGGCTTCTCTTGAGTTGTCTTACTGCCTCGGCTTGTTCTGGACCCCATTCCCACTTGACCCCCCCCTTCAGGAGATGAATCAGGGGTCTGGTGATCTCTGCATAGCCCTCAATGAACTTTCTGCTGTAATTAGTCAGTCCAAGGAGGCTCCTTAGTTCCCGCAGAGTTGTGGGGTCTTTCAGTTTCTGAAGTGCTTCCACTTTCTTTTCCTGGGGACAGAGGCCCTGAGGAGTAATCTCATGCCCCAAGAAATTAACACGGGTTCTACACCACTGTGCTTTCTGAAAGGAAAGTTTTGCTCCGGCGGCCCTCAACTGTGTCAGAACATAACGGATCTCCGCTATGTGTTCCTCCACAGATGAACTTTTGATGAGGACATCATCTACATAAGCCAGGTTACCCCTCGCACCCAGGTCGGGCATGGCCTTATGTAGGAAAATGTTGAATTCATTGCCGTAGTTGAGGTATCCGAAGGGAGTCCGGGTCCATGTGTACTGCTGGCCCCCAAAGGTAAAAGCCAGTTTGTATTGGTCCTCCCTGCTGACAGGCACGGTCAGTATCCATTGGTCAGGTCTATTGCAGTGAATACCTGTGACCCCTGAATCTGGGCCAGCCCTTGGCCAATGTAGGGCAGAGGCCATCGGGAAGTATGGACCCGTTTGTTGAGCTCCCTGAGGTCGGCGCAGAGTCTCCACTGGCCGCTTGGCTTCAATATTCCCAGCACCGGATTATTGAAGGTGCTGTGGACTGGACGGATTATTCCCCGGGACTCCATGGATGCGAGAGGCAAACGATATTGCTTCACAAACACTGGAGTCATGCCAGGGTCCGTGGGGATTGTTGTTGTGTGGATGTCGGTGCGACCACAGTCATATGAGTCTACCGCAAAGAGATCTTGGAAATCCAAGAAAACTTGTTTCAACTTTTGCTTTTGTTCCAGAGTCACACAGGCATCAGCTAGGTTGACTCTCTCTTCCACCATCTGCCTGAAGCCTGGAAAGACTTCTGGTTTGGCTATCTCCGCGGCCTCCTCCAGCTGGGTGGAGAAGTCCCTGGTCAGAGTGCTGATTTGGACCGGAGGCTTCAGGTGGGAAAGGCAGCCCTCATGGACCTGGAAAATCACCTCATCCCTCCTGAAGTCACAAGTCACATCTTCCTTACCATGGGGGCAGGAAGTGTACACCAGGAAGTTCCCCCCATGCCGGGTAAAAATTCTGTCTGGTGTTGCGTTGTCATCACTGTCACTGTCAAAACAGTCCTTGGGGATTGGTCCTAACATTTCATTTCCAAGATCAATGGAGAAATGTCGGTCATCAACCGCCATTCCAATAATGGTGCCTGCGGCTAGAGTAATACTCTTTAAGTCGCTGTTATCCACCTCTATTGGAATGGTGTCATGTTCTATGTTGACTAATGGAGTTGGGTTTACCCCCAACCCTTGCTGTTGGAGAGAAGCATTTAGATGTATGTAAGCATCAGGGTTTTTCAACTCTTGTCCCCTTTTAACTTTCACTTCCAGGGAGAATTGTCGGGTCCTTTCTGGGATGGTGACTTCCTCTTTAATCTGAATTTCAACTGCATAAGGTAGCAATTGAGCTGACCTAAATGCTTTTTCTGGATCATCAAAGCCCATGGGATTATCCGCTAATCGGGACCAAGCTTTGAAGTTTATTAGGTCCAAACTAATGGCAAAGCGATTGAGAATGTCACTGCCTAAGTAAAAGGCGGCAGGGACGTCTCGCACGACCCAACAATTGTGGACTATGCTCTTGTTGCCAATGGAGATTTTGAGCATACACCTGCTTGGCAGGAGATGTTTGGAAGTAGGTGCTTCCAGGTCCATTTCCCACTTGTCTATCAGTTTGAAGGTGGGAATGGCTGGATCTTTTGGGAGTTGGCGGAACATGGCTTCGCTGATGAAGCTCTTACCGTTGTTCACACACACTCGAGCGAGAACAGAGTCCTTCCCATCATTTAACTGAACAGGGATGAACAACTGCTCTCCAATTTGCTGAATATCAGCCAGGCTCTGAGCTGATTTCACATCTTTTTGGACTATAGGAGTGGGAGTTTCTGATTGGGGATTAGTATAGAATTTCAGAGTGTTTCCTTCCAGCGTGGAGTACCACTTTAGACTGGAAGGAAGGTTGATTTTCAGAAATAGAGAGGACCCCCCATCACCAGTCTGTTGTCCTACTGCTATTACTGTCACGTCTGGAATTTGGCTATTCTGGAAGTGAAATTCTACTTGGTCAGATTTTTGTTCAACCATGTGGCAGGTGCCGTTTAAACTAACATGGTTGACACTCTGTTTTAATTTTATTGGTCGGCTAGTCTGGGTCCAGAGGACCTTGTGTACGCAATCTATTAGGGGTGACAACCTTCTCAGGAGGTCATTCCCTAGTAAACAAGGGGTGCCCTCTGGGGTCACTACTATGACCGGGTGTTTCAACTTATGTCGCCCAATTTTTATGTCCAAATCTGCCGTCCCCTCAACGGGAATTTCCTTCCCGTCGAAGTTCTGGAGTTGTCCAGGAAGCGAGGTGAGAGGAATTCGGTAATTCTCTCCCCTTCCTGCATTCAGTTCATCAAAGGCCCTTCTGGACAGAAGGGTAGCTTGAGATCCAGTGTCCACCAGTGCCAAAATTGTACCCTGTCCCTGTACTTGTACCGGGGCATAATATCTTCCCTCCTTCTCCTCAAGGGGGCACAGATAATGTACATTTTTGGACAACTGGTGGGCTAATTTTCTGGTTTTGGACATCGCTAGCGAAGAGATTTGGGCAGAATTCTGTGGAGAGCCTTGGGAATCTGAAAGAAAAATTTGGCAACTGGAGATCAGAGCCATTGTGGGTTCCCCTGGCTCCGGTTCTGGGCCGCCCCCCCCTTTTTGGAGGCAGTCACCAGGATGGGTTTGAACCAGGGGATTTTCTTGCTGTTGGTTCTGGGATGAGATGGTGGGCGGCGGTAGCTCAGTCTCCACATCTCCCCAGTCTGGATTTGCATCCCTAGGGACCCATTTTTCTTTGGGAGGAGTTCTCCCCTCTCTGAAGGAGAAGATCCTTTTCCCAGGATCCTCTGAGGATCCCTCTCCCTAAAATTGGAAGACCTGTACCTCCTCCTCAAGCTGAGTTTGTTTGGGTCTTTTGTTTCTCCTACCCCCCCTCTGCTCCTTAGGAGGCAGACTTTCAGGGGCAAGAGATTTTGTTTCCGGTTCCTGGGTTTCCAGGGGCTGTTTACAAGTGAGGAAGGAAGCTTCCTCCAAGGCTTTACACCCCCCTTCCCTTTGTGCCTCCTCCCTGGGAACCGGTGAGTTATCGGGGTGCTGCCCCCGTCATTGTTCTGGAGCACCAGGTCCAGAGTTGGGTGCGTTCTGCGCCGGCACGCCCATCTGAGGGTTCTGCTGAGCCCTCAGTATGTGACCCAGATCCCGCGCCATGTTTTGAACCTGGCGCTCTAACTGGGAAACCCGCTCAGGCTGATACGGGGCCCTGTTTTCTCCCCTGGGCTGATCCCGGGAAGGGTAGCTGTCCCTCCTCTGGTAATACCCCGGGTTGGGAAGATTTGGGTACCCCTCCACCCTTGGCCTCCCCTCTCCCGGATTCAGTGGTCTGGGCTCAGGGAATTGGGGAAAGAAGGATGGATGGTTTTGGGGCTGAAAGTCGGGTGGATATCTGGGGAAAAAGTTCTGCCCAGGGTTTGGTACATTTCTGCCCTCCTGTGGGAAGTTTGGAGGGAAGTTCCCTGGGTTAGGTGCTTGGCTGGATCCCCCCCCTTGGGCTGGAGGAGTCCACACATAACCCAGGATGGGTCGATTTCCCTTGTAACGGGGACTTACATAATCAGGAGAGCGAGGGACCCCATTTGTGGGGCTGCCTCCTTGGCTCCCTGTCTGTGACTGACCCGAGGACCTCCTGGGCCTAGCATTATTAGGTGCAGGTAGGTTTTTAGGCCCCCCCATCTCCAAATCCAAAACGGGGGTGACCTTTACCTCTGCCACCTTGGCAGCAGCAGGGGTGCTGTTGGCTTTGGGGTTTTTCTGGCCATTACTTTTGCTATCTATCGGTTTCTGCACCTCATAGATCCGGGTAGCCTGTTCAATGACCCAGTCTAAAGATCTTTTCTCGTGAAAATCCCTCACGAGCTGGGTCATGATATATTTGGGCAAGGCATGGAAAAACGTATTAATAAATTCCCTGCTATCCGTGCGCACCCTTCTTGTGGTCTGTGCAAAAGCCCGCTTTAACTCCTGCATAAATTCTTGTGGGGCCTGATCCTCCCCACATTGCAAATTGTAGGCTGCCTTGCGAGCCTCTTGAGGATTTCTGTGAACAGAAAAATGTTTCAAGATGGCCGCCTTATAGGTGGACCATCTTAAACGATTTTGGTCCTCCAGCCCCGCAAAGAAACTGGAGTATTCCGGGGAGAAGGTCCACTTTACATATTGAATACAGCTTTGGCTGTCCTTCAAATGGAAAGTCTCCATCATTTGTTCAAACAACTCTAAGTGCTCCCAAACAGAATACTTAGCGTTCTTATGGTAAGGCGTGATGACGCTCCTGATCGCCTTAATCTGCTTTAAGGGGTCCTTAAGCAAGGCCCTTTTTGCCTTATTGGCCTTTTTGGTTCGGGTAACCCTTGTCCATTCGTCCTCGGACTCAGAGGCACTGCTCCCAGAGGTTCCCGTCTGTTCTTCCAGGTTTTCCCGGATTCTGCGAGCCTGGGAATGGCTGGCAGAATGTGGGGACCTGGTCTCCTGTGTCCTGCGCAGTTCAGAGGAGTCTTCAGATTCCTCCTTGCTGCCAGGATTTGATGGGTACCCCCTCCACTGACCTAACTGGGCAGAGGTTTTCAGGATGCCCTTAATGGGCCTACTCTCCTGGGGTTCCCCATTAAACTGTACTGTACTTGGGTGCCCATACCCGGATGCCCACCCCTCCATTCCTGAGTGGTACTGGCCTATGAGCCCCATACTCTTAGCTGGATAGTAATCTGCCATCCCTGTGGCCCTGTGCTCATGTGCGCCAGGGGACATGGGGGTGGTAGAGTCCAGGGACTGGGGGAGATGAAGGCCCCTGGTGGTAGGGCTCCTGCGGTTATGGTCAGGAATCTCTCTTTCCCAGCGGACCTCATCTCTATCCGCCCCTGCTCCCTGTTGCAATGCAAGAGCCTGCATTTGTGCTTTCAGTTCCTCTGTTAAGGCCTTACTCGACTCTATCAGTTTCTCCTGCATCGCTACCTGTTGCTGGAGCCTCTCATTGTGCTGGCAGAGAGCCTCATTTTCCCTCTGTGCTTCCTGATTGGTCCTGGAGCACTGGGCCAGTCTTTGCTGCAGGAGGGTTACCTCCTGATTCCCCTCCCTACTGGCCTGCTCCTTTCTTGCCAGAGCATCTTCCACCCTTCTGGTGTGCTCTAACAAGTTTGCATGCTCTTTTTGGAGATCACCCAGCCCCTGGAGGGCCAAGTGATTTTCTTCCGTTTTTCTTTTTAACTGGCAGACTTCCTGGCCTAAGGTGTCCCTTTCCTGAGTAAGAGCCTGCATCTGTGCCGCCAGGTCATCCCTCTGCCTTTGAAGGGCACCAGCTTTCCGGCGCTCTTCATCAAACTCTGCCTGGGTATCCAGGTCTTTCAGAATCAGTTTATTGCTTTCTGCCTTTTCCCTATCTAAGTGGCCTTGCAGGGTGACTACCTGCTCAGCACATGCCCTGTTAAAGTCCAGTTGTTGCTCCAGCTTTTTCTGGCTTTGCAGTAGGGAGTCCAAACCTTCTTGGTGTTCCTTCTGCAAGGCCAGAAATCTGGTATCCTGTTCTGACTTTTCCTTTTGCAGCACATCCATATCCTCCTTTATTTTAGTGATGTACTGTCTGGTCTCATTTTCTGACTCCTGGCTTCTGTGCAGCCTTTGCTCAGAAGAGTCCAGATCAGATTGGGCCTTCTCTAACGCCATCTGTTGCCTTTTTGCCAAATCATGGCCTTCAGCACATTTATTCTGTATGGCTCCCATATATAAATATAAATATGCCGCTATCCTAACAATCTTGTCGTGTTCATCTTTGGCCTTAGGAGCCATATATAGTTCACTCAGGGCCACATGTAATGGACCCTGATCTCTCCATAAGTCTGACCCTGTTTCAGTGGCCTGTCGCGTGATGGCCTGCAACCAGGCATCCTGGCCCTGCTCAGCCCATTCACCTCTCACAAATAGTTTATGTAAGAAGTGCTCTCTGGCTATTTTCATATCTACCAAGGTCGTCATTCTAGAGATTGGTCTCTGTCCTGACTTACAGAAGTTAGTATTTTATTTTTGCAGAACAGAACTTTTCTTGGAGTGTCCCTTTTGAGGAATGCTTTACAGCGTAACACAGCGTGGTGATCAGACCGGATATGTGTATCTGGTCAGCTGGCACACTGTATTAATCTGCACAAGTGGTATTCTAACCCAGAATCCCGGACGAGCCCCCAATTTGTAAGAGGATTCAATTCAACACTACAGCTAAGTCAACGCCTAGTCTATAATACTGAATGAAAACCCTTATTGATATATCTTTATGTCCAGTTCATGCGTTCTGGATGACTACCCCTATATAACACCCCTCTCTTGGAATCCCCCTGACCCCACTGACCCCAGTAGTTCTGTTTTGCAAGTTAAAAGGTTTATTTGATAATTTAAACAATAGATATATATGTCACACCTTATAATAAATTAATAATTGAATATCACACTTAATCTGATATGATAAAGATTAACAACGGAGAATCTGGCACTAACACGCTTCTCTATAATCAATAAGGAGTTGACATGAAATGGATAAGGTAGCACAGTGGTAAATAGGTACAGAAGTATAATGTGGTAGAGAATGCTTTATAGGGTTCAAGGAAATGCAAGGTTGAATGAATGAAATGCAGTATAGAAAATACTCAATATGATTTCAACAAAACAATGTAATCACTTTTCTCTGGCAATCCCCTCCCCCCCTTGATACAATGCAAGGAAATGGAAGGAAGCACACAGTTCTCAGAAATGCAATCAACTGTAATTCAGTTCACCCAGCAACTTAGACTACAGAAATTGAAAAAACACAGGCAAATGCTTTTAAATGTGCTGGCAATGTAGAAAAAAATATGCTAAAATGCTTTAATTCCCTCTAGGAGGTTCAGGGTGAGTGATATCTAGTTAATATTAGCTCAGGCTCACTCTTGCAATGATTCAGGGATAGTTTTTATGAGGCAAACGATTTTCTGGCAAATGGAAGCAAAAGCAGCTATCTTTACACGTGAAGAAATTTGCAAATCGCGGTAAAATTCGCGGATGCGTGTTCCGCGATTGCGGTAAAACTATAGGGGGTAGGAATGCGGTTCTAGGTTCGTAGGAAAGCCACGATTCTAAGCTTTCAGATGAAAGTTATTGCAAGTCTCTAGCACAAACGGTTGCGGAGATATGAGTGATTAAATAACGGTCGTTTTTCAGATTTGAAATTTTAAAGTTCAAAAAGACACGTGCAGCTTGCAACTAGAAAATGACAAGTGACAGCTTTGCAAATGGCAGGTGACAGTTAGGAGACAGTTCTACTTAGATTAAAATAGGATTGAATTATATTATTTTAACTAAGAGATTGGTTCTGCACCGTTTTGCTATGTACTCACACTATATTCTTGAGTGAAATGGGCCTCGCCATGGATCTGGTCAGGTTTTAGACGGGACTCTGGTCTCTGCACTTCACAGTGATCTGGGTCTGCTCTCTCCCTGGATCTCTGGTCTGGGTCTCTAGTTCTGGATAGATTGAAGTCTCTAGTTTGGCTCTCTGGAGGTTTGATGGAGGTAAAGTATGGATTTTTCCGGCAGAGCTTCCAGCGGCAGATGGATTTGAAAGTCTCTACCTAAGTTTCAGTGGTCCATTTATATGTTCTGCAAGTGGGTGTGTGTGTTGGTCATAACTAAACTTGCCCCTCTCCCTTGTCATTGGTCAAATTTCCATTCCTCACTTGATTGGGGAAGGAACTGTGAGTCAGAGTGATGTCATCCATTTATGATCTCTTGAAAAACCTCCCCTGTCATCTGTGCACCCAAATCTATATATGATCAAAATACATATTTCAGAGTTACACAGTTGTTTGAAATTACATATACATGGTGTGGCTGAATTTAGCCATGTCTCTGTCCAAATCTGCTGTTTCTAAGAGCTTGCATTCAGAAATGGCAGATAATTGACTTTTTAACTGATTTTTCAATTTCTGACATTGACCCAACTTTACATACATGTGCGCAGGGAGTATGGACATTAACTGATGAAGTTTCAGATTTTTAACATGCATACATTTAGAGTAATATCCACTTTTCCGCTAACACCCCCCTGAACATACCACCGGTTCTAAAAACCTCTTAAACTGTGGGCAGAAAAATCACAAGCATTATGGTATCATTTATAAAATTTTCACATGTCCGCACCATGAGTTATTCATCTTTTTCTAAACAATATTCTGGCTACAAAGGGGTGTGGTTTCCCAGGTCACATGGTGGAAATACTGGTTTATCCAGTTCTGCCAAGCCAGCTTGCTCTCACAGGCAGTGCCCCTCCCAGCTTCTGCCAAGAGGAAGCTACATTTTACGACCGCTGTAATAAAACCTTTGCCTGAGTCAAGACAGGCTTTGTTCAGAGCTCCTGTAGAGCACAGGTAATTCAATCAGGGAAGTGTCATATCCCTTTTGGTGTGAGCAGCAAAAGGGCAGCTAGGCCTGGGAACACAGCTGTGACTCAAGTTTCACTCCTGATGGGGGTAGTTGCCAGGCAGAATTCAGTTCCTTAAGCCAGGTTTCAGATAAAATGTCACTTTTTGTTCCCCAGTTTCTGCATTCAAATAAAACTGAACATTTTCACATATGCAGCTAGAAGGCTGATTCTAAGTGCAAAACTATGGCATTTCAACAGTTACAAAGGCATGTGACACCAAACATAGGTCACTCATTTAATCTAAACATTTCGATTTTAGTGTCTTTAAATCCAGTGCAACTTAAACTGCTGACTCCATAGCAGTTTTGTTATAAGCATTGTTTTGGGCTCTTCATTTCCCAGATTTTGTAAGCACACAAAACTCCATTCTGCCAAATGTCTGCTGGTGTTCAGTGAATATTTTGCACATGTTGCAATGTTTGAAAATAGGCATTTTGAGCCTGCCTTCAGAGAAACACAGGGTGGTTTTAAAACGCCGGCTTTTGGATAGTGGTGAGTACTGGTACGGCACCCATTTTTGGGATTTAACAAATGAATTCCCCACAATTCTAAGTTGCATTTGGCAATCAGCATTGCCATTCCCAATGGTTTCAGACTACTGTGCGGGTAGTCCAATGGTGGTTTTAAAGCGCTTTGAAGCTAACCGGCGCTACTGTTTTTCCTTTGGCAACCCATTTCCCTCATGGCAACCCGGCCTTTCATTCTCGCACTGGTGGGTGGCAAGTGAGGCAACCATTTTGGTGTGCGCACAAACTGCGCAGCTTTCCTGGATTTCGGCGCACATGTGGGTTTTCCGCCATCTTGAATTTTCTAAGCCCACAGCACCAAATGTTGTGGCATGATAGCTTAAACGTGGGTCAGGACACCCAACACACCCCAGGTAAGATACAACGCAGCCCATATTGCAACTAGGGGCATAGTGGAGCGCACATTCGGAGTGCTCAAGTCACGCTACCGCTCCCTTGACCGCTCTGGTGGGCAGCTACTATATGCACCCCCAGTATTGTGCAGGATCATTGTGGCAGCATGTGTCCTGCACAATGTTGCAAAATGGCGGGGCGTACCGGTGGACATTTTGGTGCCCCCACATCCTCAACCACAGGCGCTGCTCATGGGAGGGGAAAGGGCACGTGGCGAGGCAGCCTGGACCCAGCTTGTGGCCACATTTTTCACCTAAACTCCCACCCCTGCGGAGTGCACACAGGCCTGGCACATACCAGATGACAATCGATGATGACAAAGAGACAGTCAACTGTCATAACCTTACCACCCTGAGAATGTTTCCACGGAAGTGCTACATTGTGTGCATCCCTAGCTACTTAAACATAACCAATCCTGTGTGACCAAAAGGAACACATGCCAGGCTCATACTTGATAAAGGACTTGTATTGGGAACTACTTTATTTCAGTGCCAATCAACATGGAGGCATCCACATAGCTTGGCTCCTTGGAACCAAGCTATGCGGTATAGTATTTTGGGTGTGGTACCATATGAACTATTTTACCTGGACTACTTTCTTGAAGCTATTTAAACCACACCTGACTGGGATAACACGCTTCGCGTTACTTTGCAATTCTGCAATGTGACGCTCACCGTGTTCAGCTGCACCCGCGAACCTCGGAAGAACAGCATCTGTTAAGGAGGAAAAGGACATCGTTAGCAGCAGCAGCTTACCTGTAATTTCATCGTTAGCTGTCCACGGCTCTTGCGATCAGCATCCCGGAACCAGCGCTCCTCCCGAATCGACGGATCTGCAAAAAAGGAAGAAACAAGGCATTGGACATTTTTACAATTTAACGAACGGTGCCGAAAAGCTTACCTCGCAAGCCGCTCCTCGACCAGCATCGCCTCAGGAATTCCATGCACCGGGTGAGCACCGCAACCTGTGTGAAAGACAAGACAACAGGTTAGCAAAAGGCAAGGCATCATAGCGCTGTGCTTAGCACCTACTCACCGCATCAAGGTGCTCTAAAAACGCCATTACTTACCGGCGAGACCCAATTCAGTCTATGCCACATATTGGACTTCCGCGCACCTAAGGAAGAGAAAAGACATTAGTTAAACCAAAAAGGCATGCAAGGACAACAATATACCACAGCAATAAGACCTACCTGAAAGACTCAAAGCGGGCCGGCATCAGTGAAGTAACTTGATCGCAATCGCCCACCAAGCAAAATGCGCCCCTGCCAAGAAGCTAGGACGGAGAACACACCTGCATTAAAAACAAGGTGAGGAGAGGTAGAGAGAGGCCGCGGGTATACGGGGTTGTGGGGGCTGTTTACCTCAGTCTTGAACAATGCCCACCTGTATTCCAGGCAGAACCCTCCCGCTGGTCACACCTGGGAACCGCAGAGAAGGATACCTGAGTCCCAACTGCTGGGTGGCGTCCCCGTGGAACCAGGTGAGCGTAACAATGACACAATCATCAATTAAGTGAGAAATGTAAACAGGCATGAGACATTCACACCTGACATGGGACCTGATGAACTCACTTGGCAAAAATCTCCCACACATACAAAGAGGGTCATTATGAGTATGGCGGTATGCCATAGACGGTGTCGTTACATCACTGGCACCGTCCATACCGTACCGCCATATTACGAGTAATCCTGGCGGGTGGCAGTCTGTGTGGTTGTCGCTACAGCTGCACCTGCAGCTACCACTACCTGTGGGCCCGTGTCAGCACATTTTACTTACTATCGGGTCACAAAGGGTGCCAGGATCAGATGCAACATCAGCATCACCTGGAGCCGCAGGGGGTGGTGGCATGGCTGCACCAGCATGTGGCTGGACATCCTGCCCCTGTGGTGCACCCCTGCCTCTTCCCGCTCTACGGCCACCCTGGAATCCACGTACTCCCTGGTCACCCCGGCCACATGCCCAACCACTTCCAACACTGGCAGGATACCCAGCTGAGCCCCATAACCTTTAGTGGCCTCACAACCATGGCACGGATGTAACAATGCCAATGGGAGCTACACTGAAAAGTTATCCTGGTCAATTGGGGTGAAGGGGGCAGGGTACATGATGGTAGACACACCCCTGTGCTCCTGCAAGGCTGCCTGTGGACCTTGGGGATAAATGACATTCACACAATGCTCAGGTACCCAAAAAATACAAGAAAAATGTATATGCAACCCCTGCAGCCCACATGCGTGTAAAAAAAACACACGCAGTACGCTGTGGCACCCTGGAACACAAAATAGACTATGCGATTAACACGCGGGCTACTATGAACTCAATAAATGGGCTACGCGACAAACAGGGGCACCCGCAGTGGGAAAAATAGCGTGCAATAGCGTGCACGACACACCGTCTGCGTGGAAAAGAAATACGCATAGGCACTGTAACCGTTGTGAAGTAATCGCATGTGAACCCCAAAGTAGGAAAAACACACGCGTCGGTCTCCACTGAAAGCATTTACAGCGCACTGCAGACCCGCATGCACCATTAACACGTGCAGAAGGAAACGCCTGCGCACGTTATGTCACTTCCTCGAATTACACCCTGACATGCTGTTTTTTCATGTGCCAATTCACTCTGCATCAAGCTGGCCATGCAACAACACACAGAAGACCACGCTCCTGCCCATAAGGCCATTTTTCTGCCCCCCAGAGCCCCGGGGAGCCACCTACAAGCCATCTGCTGCTGCCTGCCTGCCTGCTGCCAACAGTTCCCTGCCATTTGGTTCCTGCACATCAGCCATCTGCAGGGGTGCAGTTGCTGTGACCACCCCTGCTGGAACAGAAGACTCCCGACTGGTATCCCATCACTCCACAGCCCAGCCCCAGGACCCAGTTGCCCACCCACACCTGCCTCGGGGGTTGTCATGTCTGACACAACACCATCCGGCACCAGTGGCAACCCCCCAGCAGGGAGGCATGAAGTTTGCATCCTGGTGGAGCAAGTCCTGGGGCATTATGATGCCCTCTACACACCATTGTGCGCTGACAAGGAAGGATGGAAGAGGATCTGGAAGGACATAGAAGGTGCCATCAACGCGGAGGGGGTGGCACCCCTTGCCATCAAACACGTCCAAAAGCGCTGGGAGGACTACAACTCCAGGACCCTCAAGAAGGCCTGGCGCCTCTTGGACGCAGTGGATGCAGTGGGGTGCCGGGTGCACCTTACCACTCAGCAGATGAGGGTCCTGGAGCGCATTCGTCAAGTGCTTCATAATCAGATCCTCAGGATGCAGGCCCGTCTGGAGTCGAGCGGTAAGTGCCCATGCATTCCTGTTTTAAACAGTGCATGTTGCAGTGTGCTGGTATTTAGCTACTTGGCTGTATGTGAGACATGGGTCATGTATGGATGTGTATGTGCAGGGACATGATGGTGCAGCATGTGAGTCCAGTCAGGTGTGACCCACATGTATGGTGTATGTGTTACAATGCATCATGCACAGCAGCTTGCGGAATGCACGCATGTATGCATGCCTCTGTCTGTACTTGGACATGTTTGAGGTGTGAGAGATGGGTGCTGCTGTCATGGACATGCATGTTGTACACGTCCGTGTGTCTGAGTAGTGTGTGAGTGACTGGTCAACGCCATGGATGCATGACACATGTCTGTGACGATGTGTTGATTCACTGATATCGCCTAGTCATCCTTGTATCCACTGCGTCTGGGTGTATATGGGGCCAGATGCATGACCCCCCGGTGATGTGTGTGCATGTGATCAGCATGTCCCATGATGCATGTGAGTTTCAGCCCACCATTGAATGTTTCTACGGTGCCTTGCACTTGGATGCAAATGTTTGTTGCATGTGCCATGCCTGTTCCTGCATGTGTGTTGCCTGCACTGACCCATGTGTTGTGGAGGGACATGATGGAAGTGACGTTTGACAGTGCCACTCATGTGCTATTGCTTTCTGTCTAGGGGACTATTGTACAGTACCCTGATGCTTGTGTTCAATGTCTTCCTTTAGACAGTGGTGAGTGAAGAAGAGGGCGGAGACAGCGCTGTGGAGGAAAGCGGCAGGGATGCCTCCACCGGCTGGTGACGCAAGGCCCAGTCACCCTCCCAGAAAATTCCATCACCCAGGAGTGATGGGACTGGTGCCGCGTCCGCCACTATGGCTGCAGCAGAAGGGGGGGGTGAGTGTAACGCTCACCTGATTCCCGCAGAGGCGCCGGTCTTGACTGGGTGAATGCCGTATCTTCAAAGGTGATGTGTAACACACGGTTGGCTCTTTGGGCTGGACCTCTGTGCACTGTATGTCTGACTCGAAGAGTAAGATGTCTGTAGATAGAAAATATGGGATTAATGAACTGGGGTTATTGGGTGCCTCTCTCCTCTTCCCTTTCTCTTCTTCTGTAGAACCCCAAAGGTTAACGCCCTCACCTTAGGTAAGTGAACGCCGAGCTCTCCATCTGCCTCGGGGCAGGGTGCCATAACCAGTTTCTTCACTGGATAAGGGTGCAGGCCTCTTGACCTCAGAGGACTGCTGTCTGTCGTTAACTGCACGAACGGTAAGTTCTGGGCACTTCAAATGTCTTAAAAGTCTTTTGTAATGATATCTCTTGTTTTGCAGGGTTCCGGCGATGGCGGATGGCGGGCTGATGAGAGTTGAGGATCGAAACCGCGTGAGGAATAGAAGCGCCTGGAAGCACGTAAGTAAGCGCTTGTAGCCTGCTTCACGATGCGCACTAACTGTCCCTTTTATCTTGCAGGTACAAGTTCGGAGCTTTAGAGAAGCTGAAGGGTGCTGGAATACCCACTGGATTTGGCGTGGGAAGGAGTAATGGCACGTGATTAATAAAGTTGCCCAATGTCTTTAAACGCACCTTCTTTTGTCTTTCAGATGCGGGATGCAGCGCCGAAGGCCTCCGGAGCGTGCGAAGAGCTGGTAAGCTTTTGTCTTTCAGATGCCGGAATGCAGTGCGAAGACCTCCGGAGCATGCGAAGAGTAGGTAAGCCTTTGTCTTTCAGATGCCGGAATGCAGCGCGAGGCGTTGGTGACAGCCGATGGACCAGGTAAGAGATGCGCTGCCACTGAAGACCGTAGTGCTAACCTGTTCTTTCTTTGTCTTTACAGCTGCTGCTGAAGACTGGATTCCAGGATGGTAAGCCTTTGTTCCCTTGGGCCCAGGATCAGAAGCAGAAGACACGATGAGCGTTCTGCTGCAGAGAATGCAGAATAACGCAAAGCAAGATTCATCCATCGGGTGTGGTTTAAATAGCCTCCTGTAGTGCTTAGGTGTCTCCTTCCACAGCCACGCCTAGGTAAGAAAAGAGTTCCTGCTTTCCAGAAGAGTTCCAGTGTTCTGAACCTAGGGAGTGGCTCCTGCCCCACCCAACAGGAAAAGTAGTCCCAAACAGAAGAGGATCAGGGGTTCAACTGGCAGGTAAGTAAGCAGCATGGTCTGCTGCAGGTAAGTCCACCCAAGCATTATGAGCCCGGCGCTTCCAGCGCTGGGACTGGGCATCTTTATGAGCCTGGTGCCACTGGCGCCAGGACAGGGTTCAAAAGGTCCCAATTGGGACTGGCTGGCACTCGGAACCGGGGTTATGGGTCTGCTTCCAAGGGAGTCGGGCAAGTCCTGATCTTTTGGAAGCAGAGATCATGACAGCACCCCCCCTCAAGGCCCCTCCCAAACCGGGCTTCTCCGGGGGTTTGGGCTTGTTAGGAAATGTTCGATGAAATCTTTTGATTAGACGAGGAGCGTGGACATATTCTGCAGATTCCCAGGATCTTTCTTGGGGACCGTAGCCTTTCCAGTCAATCAGGTAAAATAGTTTAGATTTGGAGATCTTGGAATCCAGGATGCTTTTGACTTCAAACTCGAGTTCTCCATCAACTAGAATAGGTTTTGGAGATGTAGTTAGTCGGGTTTGAGGTTGCACGGGTTTTAATAGAGAGACGTGGAAGACCGGATGTATCTTCATGTGAGGGGGCAAGTCCAACTTGACCGCTACTGGATTTACTATGGTAGTGATGGAATAGGGACCAAGGTATCTTGGGTTGAATGTGCGTGGTCCTTTTAGAGGTAGATATTTGGTGGATAACCAGACTTGATCTCCTACTTGATATTGGGGGGCTTCCTTCCGATGTTGGTATGCTCCTTTCTTGTATTGTTCTTTAGCCCTTTGAAGGTGAGAAACGGCTTCCTTAAAGGCTTGGGTGATTGTAGAATGCAGGTGGTCTACTGCTGGTGTTCCAAGATCTTGGAGTGGATCCAACTCCGAGGTTCGAGGATGACTACCGTATAAAAGAAAAAACGGGGTCTTCCCAGTTCCCGAGTGGACAGAGTTATTGTAGGCATATTCGGCTATCCAAAGGATATCTTTCCAAGTTTTTTCAGTTTGTTGTAGCATGCAGCGCAAATACTGTTCCAGAGTTTGATTGGTCCTCTCGGTTTGTCCGTCGGTTTGAGGGTGGTGGCTGGTCGAAAGTCTCACATCAATTTGAGCCGACCGACAGCAACTTCGCCAAAAATGAGAAATAAATTGACTAACTCGATCCGAAATTAGAACTGAAGGAAAACCGTGCAGTCGGACGATGTTTTCGAGAAATTCTCGGGCCAGAGTTGCTGCTGTTGGTAAGCCTTTGAGTGGAATGAAATGCGCCATCTTGGAGAATAGGTCCACGATTACTAGGATCGTATTGTATCCGGAGCATGGAGGTAGATCGGTGATGAAGTCCATAGAAAGCGTATGCCAAGGGCGAGGCGGGATGTCAATAGGGCGTAAGAGGCCGGCTGGTTTTTCCTTTTGACTCTTGTTTTGGGCGCATACTCCACAGGACATTATAAAGTCTCTGATATCTTTTTTCCAAGACGGCCACCAGAAGTAGCGCTTGATCTTTTCCGAGGTCTTGGTCATACCGGGATGTCCTTCCATTAAAGAATTGTGATAACAAGAGATTACCTTTTTCTGTAAATCTGTGCTGGGCAGGTATAACCGTTCTTGGAAATATAATAGGTTGTCCTTCACCGTAAAGTCCTTTCCCTGCAGATGCCAATTCTGTATGTCTGCTGGAGTTACCAGTAGCCTGGCTTAATCCTTAACTTCCTCTATGGATTGTGTGGCGATTACACCTAGAATTCTTTGTTCTGGAATGATAGGTACAGGTTTAGGATTGATCAAATGTTCTTCCACTCCCATCCGAGAAAGGGCATCAGCTTTACCGTTTTTTGTACCAGGTCGATAGGTAATTATGAAGTCAAACTCGGCAAAGAATAGTGCCCAACGGAGTTGCCTAGAGGATTGAGCTTTTGCGGTTTTCAAATATTGCAGGTTTCGGTGATCTGTAATCACAGTAACGGTGTGTCGGGCCCCAGAAGATAATGCCGCCAAGCCTTAAAGGCGGACTTGATAGCTAGAAGTTCCTTATCAGTAATAGTGTAACTGATTTCAGGAGGCGAGAATTTGCGGGACCAAAATGCAACAGGATGCAACTGATTGGTTACTGGGTCCTTTTGTGATAGAACTGCCCCCATGGCAAGGCTCGAAGCATCAGTTTCAACGATGTAGGGGAGTTCTGGGCGAGGATGTTTTAAGATCGGTGCAGAGATAAATCTAGTCTTCAAATTCTGGAAAGCTTGTTCCGCCTCGGTAGACCATTCAAAACGTTTGTTTTTCTTTAACAAGGCGGTGATGGGCTGGACTATTCGAGAGAATTCGGGGATAAACCTGCGGTAAAAGTTAGCGAAGCCTAACATGCTTTGAACACCTTTTACGGAGGATGGCGATGGCCATTTGAGAATTGCATCGACCTTTTTTGAATCCATACGCACTCCGCTAGGTGATAATATGAATCCCAAGAATTCAACTTCAGTCACGTTGAAAACGCATTTTTCCAACTTAGCGAAAAGTTTGTGTTGACGCAATCTCTCGAGGACCATTTTCACGTGTTTCCGATGTTCAGTTTCCGATGAAGAATAAACGAGGATGTCGTCAATGTAAACAACAACACACACATCTATGAGCTCTCTGAGGACATCGTTCATAAAATATTGAAAGGCGGCCCGGGGCATTGCAAAGTCCGAAGGGCATAACCTGATATTCAAATAGCCCATACTTGGTGCGGAAGGCCGTCTTCCATTCATCGCCCTCTTTTACTCGTACCAAGTGGTAGGCTCCTCTAAGATCCAGCTTTGTATATATGCATGCTTTTCTGACTTGGTCCAGGAGTTCAGGGATCAAAGGTAACAGATATCTATTCTTAACGGTGATCTGGTTCAGGGCGCGATAATCTATACAAGTTCTAAGGTCCCCTTCTTTTTTTGGAACGAAGAGCAAAGCTGAGGAAGCAGGGGACTTGGAAGGACGAATAAACCCATTCGCTAGGTATTGATCCAGGTATTGTCGGAGGTGAAGATTCTCAGGCTCGGTGAGGGCATAAATTCTACTACAAGGAGGAGTAGATCCAGGTATCAGGTCTATCTGGCAGTCATAAGACCTATGAGGAGGTAGAGAGTTAGCCTGATCCTTCCGGAAAACATCTTGGAATTCTAGGTATTCAGGAGGTAACTGGGGAGCCTCCGAGGAAATTGCTGCCAGTGCAACACCAGGTCGAGGGTGACAAGTAGAGACACATTCTGGAAACTGAACCGTTCTTGCTCGCCAATCGATCTGAGGATTGTGCTTCTCTAACCAAGGAATTCCTAGAATAATCTGGAACTGAGGGGCCTTGATCACATCGAACACGATCTTCTCATGGTGTCCATCTTGACTTACTAGCGTCACTTCTTGGGTGGTATGCGTTACGGGTCCGGAGGCTATCTCCGTACCATCCACCGTAGTAATGACGTCCTTTACAGCCTTTGGACAAAGAGTCAGATTCATCCTCAAAACCATTTCATGATCCACATAATTGCCGATGGCACCGCTGACGACGTAAGCTTCAATCGCATGTAATCGATCCGGATGTTCAGGGCTAATGAGGACCATAGGTATCACGAAATGCGAGGTCACGGAACTGGTTTTAACGCTCGGCAAGAGGACCTCTATTCTTGTCGGGCAAGGTCGTTTCCCTGCTCAGAGTTTGTGACCCTGGTAACTGCAGCTCCTACTGCCTTCTTGGCTGGTTTCACCGGACAGTCTCGAAGAAAGTGTCCCGAGTTTCCGCAATAGAGGCATAATTGCAGCTGTTTTCTCCTTTCCCGCTCCTTTTGTGTTAGTGGTCCTTTCAGGCCCCCTATTTGCATGGGTTCCCCGGAGTCTACTCCTTTGGTAGGAGTTGGTGGTTTGGAAAATACTCGAGCATCAAACTTGGAACGATCGGCCTTCCTGTTCTGCAGTCTGTGGTCAATTTGAACGACTAAGTCAATATAGTCCGAACAGTCTTGCGGGGGATTCACTACTTGGGCTAACACATCTTTGAGCTCTCCACGTAGACCTCTATAAAACAGCGTAATCCTTTTGTCCTCAGGCCATCGAGTTTCCACTATCAGTCTGTTGAAAGACGCAATATAAGCCAAAAGGTCTTGATTACCCCGTCGCAATGAAAGGAGCTCATTGTCCAAGGCCTGCCCCTGTGAATGTCTTGCAAACAGTTTTTCCATACTGAGCTGAAAAGCTTGAAAATCATGGAGAACCGGATCATCTTGATTAACTAGAGGGATCGACCAGTCTGCCGCATTGCCACTAAGGTACGAAAGCACGAAAGCTACCTTAGCTTGATCAGTTGGAAAGGCTGCTGGCCGGCATAAGAAGTGCAACCGGCACTGATTAATAAATACTGCAAACCTCTTTGGGTCACCAGAAAATCGTTCGGGCGGAGCCAGAGGTACATTCCCAGGTAGGTTGATCTGCACTGGGTTCGTAGAGGATGTTGAAGGAAGATTTGCCCCTGATGCGGGTAACGGAGTTTGTCCAGCTTGTGACTGTAGCAATTGTCTAGCGAGATCGTCTGTTCGCTCCTTGGAAATAATCAGTTCCCTTCTTAGAGCATTCGTTTCCTGACGGGCTGCATGCACTTCTGCTCTTAGTTCCCCAAGTAACTGGGCTAGCTGGTCGGTATCCGAGGTTTCCATAGCGCCTGGGTGGGAGTTTTGGCGTAGGCTTTGCGTTCTGTAACGCTCACCTGATTCCCGCAGAGGCGCCGGTCTTGACTGGGTGAATGCCGTATCTTCAAAGGTGATGTGTAACACACGGTTGGCTATTTGGGCTGGACCTCTGTGCACTGTATGTCTGACTCGAAGAGTAAGATGTCTGCAGATAGAAAATATGGGATTAATGAACTGGGGTTATTGGGTGCCTCTCTCCTCTTCCCTTTCTCTTCTCCTGTAGAACCCCAAAGGTTAACGCCCTCACCTTAGGTAAGTGAACGCCGAGCTCTCCATCTGCCTCGGGGCAGGGTGCCGTAACCAATTTCTTCACTGGATAAGGGTGCAGGCCTCTTGACCTCAGGGGACTGCTGTCCGTTGTTAACTGCACAAACGGTAAGTTCTGGGCACTTCAAATGTCTTAAAAGTCTTTTGTAATGATATCTCTTGTTTTGCAGGGTTCCGGCGATGGCGGATGGCGGGCTGATGAGAGTTGAGGATCGAACCCGCGTGAGGAATAGAAGCGCCTGGAAGCACGTAAGTAAGCGCTTGTAGCCTGCTTCACGATGCGCACTAACTGTCCCTTTTATCTTGCAGGTACAAGTTTGGAGCTTTAGAGAAGCTGAAGGGTGCTGGAATACCCACTGTATTCGGCGTGGGAAGGAGTAATGGCACGTGAGTAATAAAGTTGCCCAATGTCTTTAAACGCACCTTCTTTTGTCTTTCAGATGCGGGATGCAGCGCCGAAGGCCTCCGGAGCGTGCGAAGAGCTGGTAAGCTTTTGTCTTTCAGATGCCGGAATGCAGTGCGAAGACCTCCGGAGCATGCGAAGAGTAGGTAAGCCTTTGTCTTTCAGATGCCGGAATGCAGTGCGAGGCGTTGGTGACAGCCGATGGACCAGGTAAGAGATGCGCTGCCACTGAAGACCGTAGTGCTAACCTGTTCTTTCTTTGTCTTTACAGGTGCTGCTGAAGACTGGATTCCAGGATGGTAAGCCTTTGTTCCCTTAGGCCCAGGATCAGAAGCAGAAGACACGATGAGCGTTCTGCTGCAGAGAATGCAGAATAACGCAAAGCAAGATTCATCCATCGGGTGTGGTTTAAATAGCCTCCTGTAGTGCTTAGGTGTCTCCTTCCACAGCCACGCCTAGGTAAGAAAAGAGTTCCTGCTTTCCAGAAGAGTTCCAGTGTTCTGAACCTAGGGAGTGGCTCCTGCCCCACCCAACAGGAAAAGTAGTCCCAAACAGAAGAGGATCAGGGGTTCAACTGGCAGATAAGTAAGCAGCATGGTCTGCTGCATGTAAGTCCACCCAAGCATTATGAGCCCGGCGCTTCCAGCGCTGGGACTGGGCATCTTTATGAGCCTGGTGCCACTGGCGCAAGGACAGGGTCCAAAAGGTCCCAATTGGGACTGGCTGGCACTCGGAACCGGGGTTATGGGTCTGCTTCCAAGGGAGTCGGGCAAGTCCTGATCTTTTGGAAGCAGAGATCATGACAGTGAGCCCCCACAGGGGTTTGCGACAGCGGAAGATGGTGGGAGCCATCCAGGTTGGTGGTGTGTACAGAGGAGGAGGAGGCTGCTCTAGAGCCGCACATGGGGCCTGGTGGGGGTGGTACCACTGGTGCAGTCCAGGGGCAGGGGCAGGAGGCAGCACAGGTCGCCGCGGAGGGGCCTGTGCATGTCACTGTCCCTGACACTGTGACTGCATCACCATGCACCAGCAGGGATGCCCCATCCCAGGCCCGTCCACAGGTAGGGGGGAGGTCCATGTCATCTGGCATTCTTCTACCTGCAGACGTGGGGACCCTTGACAGGATTGAGTCCGTCCTGACTGGTGTCGCATTGTGCACACGTGACATTCGTGATGACATGCATGCTTCCTGGGGGGACCATGCACATAATCACAAAGAGATGTGTGCTAACGTGGCCCAGTTGGGAGGGATCTTGGTCAGCGGTTTCTTCCATGTGTCGGCCAGTCTTGCGGCCCTTTCCTTCTCTGTGCACACTATAAGCCAGTCATTCTCCGTGCTGTCTTCGGGCCCAGATGCCACTAGGGCCCAATGTGGACCTGCCCCAACCAACGCAGCCAGCCTGGTGGAGATCCCATCCCTGCCACAGTCGGGAGTCGGAGCTCTAGCACAGGTGGTCACCCCAGAAACTGGACCCCTGGCAATGGATGATGTGCAGGCACATACAAGCAGGGCACCTGCACGATGGCCCCGGGTGTTGCCATCTACCCAGAGGCAGTCGTGGCGCTGGCGGCAGTCAGCAGAAAGGTAGCGGCAGGCTCGGCGTATGTGGCATGTGACCTCGGGGCCCTCTACATCATCGGGGCAGGTATGGCAGGCAGGAGGACCCAGGATTGGGAGTGTCTTCCATGTGGCAGTGGTTGGGCAAGTGAATAGGTGTGGAGCGGCGGCGGGCGGAGAGGGCATGACTCACAATGGTCAGGGTGGAGAAATCCATGCACAGGGCTTTGAGGCGGGCTGAGTGCCTCGAGGCAACTCGCAGGGAGTTGGAGGAAGCCATGGCTGCATCCCTGCGAGACCTCGAGGGCAGGGAGGAGGCCCGCCTCCGGAACATCTACGTGGAGTTCGATGATGCCCTGGCCCGGCACATCAAAAAGTGGGCCGTCGGACTAGCCCGCTGCCTTTGTATATAGTTATGTAGGTTTAGGTTTCATTTGGTTTTTATTATTATTTGGAGTTCACGGATTTTGCTCCACTTTTTGTATATAGTTGTATTTTAGATAGGGTTTTAGGTAGGTTTCCTTTTGTTTTGGGATCATGGACCCTTCTGTCTTTCATTGTAAATATTACCAGACATGTACATATTTTCGTTATTACATCATCCCATGGAGCAATGGTTTTTTGTGCTTTTGATTTTTTCTTCGACTACTTATCATTTTTTATGTCATGGATTTTTCTTTTTCATTGCATTTCTCTTTATTTTTGTTATTGCATTCATTGTTTCTTCATTTGCATGTGTGATTTTCATTATGTCATTTTGTTTACTTTTTAATATATTTCTTATTTCTTCATTAGTGGTGTGGTCTACTCTCACTGGTTTTGTGCATGTCTCTACGAGCATTACCTCAGTCATGTGTTGCCACTGTATGGCTCTGTTGGACATTTATTCATGGCCATGCTGGTTGTTTTCAGACTCTCGTGGCATGGGTAATTTAGTAGGGAGTGGGTGCAGTGGATGGTTGCATGCTTGTACTGGGGGGGCAGGGGGTTTTGGGTTGGCATTAGGGCCATGGGTCTGTTTTCTTATGACGTGGTGTTTGGTGGGACATGTCTCGGGCCTGCTAGCAGGTGCCTGTCAATGGGGAGTGTGTGGGGGGACATGTGTCGGGGCATGCTGGCAGGTGCCTGTCAATGGGGGGTGGGTTGGGGGACATGAGTCAGGGCCTGCTGGCAGGTGCCTGTCAATGGGCGGCGGGTGGGGGACATGAGTCGGGGCCTGCTGGCAGGTGTCCGACAATGGGGGTGGGGTGGGGGGACATGTGTCGGGGGCTGCTGGCAGGTGCCTGTCAATGGGGGGTGGGTGGGGGTACATGTGTCGGGGCCTGCTGGCAGGTGCCTGTCAACGGGGTGTGGGTGGGGTTACATGTTTTCGGGGCCTGCTGGCAGGTGCCTGTCAATGGGGGGTGGGAGGGGGAACATGAGTCGGGGCCTCCTGGCAGGTGCCTGTCAATGGGTGGTGGATGGGAGGACATGTGTCAGGGCCGGCTGGCAGGTGCCCATCAATGGGTGGTGGGTGGTGGGGCATGAGTTGGGGCCTGCTGGCAGGTGCCTGTCAATGGAGGGGTGGGTGGTGAGGACATGAGTCGGGGCTCCCAAGTGCATGGTGCCATGTGGCCTGCCTGCGGGGCATGGTCAGAGCGGATGGGCTGCCTGCGGGGCATGGTCAGGGTGGATGGCCTGCCTGTGGGGCATGGGGAGGGTGGATGGGCTGCCTGCGGGTCATGGTCAGGGTGGATGGGCTGCCTGCGGGGCATGGTCAGAGTGGATGGACCGCCTGTGGGGCATGGTCAGGGTGGATGGACTGCCTGCAGGGCATGGGCAGAGTGGATGGGCTGCCTGCGGGGCATGGGAAGGGTGGATGGGCTGCCTGCGGGGCATGCTCAGAGTGGATGGGTTACTTGTGGGGCATGGTCAGAGTGGATGGGCTGCCTGCAGGACATGTTCAGGGTGGATGGGCGGCCTGTGGGGCATGGGGAGGGGTGTAGGGTGGACCCCTGCAGCGTGGTCTGGCTGCAGGGGGTGCATGTGGCTTCTCACCACACTGCTGCGTTAATCCCGGGGGAAAAGGAGTGAAAATTACATGCGATTTCGCTGGCGTGAGCAGGGTTCACATATTCCAGGGGTGCGCATGGAGTTTTACACGGGATTTCGCTGGTGCGAGCGGGATCGCGTATTCCGGGGGTGAGAATGGAGTTTACACATGATTTCGCTGGCGCGAGTGGGGTACGCATATTCCGGGGGTGCACGGGAAGTTTTACATGCAATTTCGCTGGCGCGAGCGGGGTATGCGTATTCCGGGGGTGCGCGGGAAGTTTTACATGTGTTTCGCTGGCGTGAGTGGGGTACGCATATTACGGGGTTGTGCAGGAAGTTTTACATGCGATTTCGCTGGCACAAGCGGGGTACGCGTATTCCGGGGGTGTGTGGGGAGTTTTACACACAATTTCGCTGGCGTGAGAAGGGTATGCGTATTCTGAGGGGTGCGCAAGGAATTTTCCATGTGATTTCGCTGGCGTGAGCTGGGTACGCATTTTCCGAGGGGTGTGTGGGGAGCTTTACACGTGATTTCGCTGGTTAGAGTGGAGTACGCGTATTCCGAGGGGTGCATGGAGAATTTTACACTTGATTTCGCTGGTGCGAGCAGGGTACGCGTATTCCGAGGGGTGCACGGGGAATTTTACACATGATGTCGCTGGCGCAAGTGGGATATGCATATTCCGAGGGGTGTGCAGGAAGTTTTACATGCGATTTCACTGCCGCGAGCGGATTACACATATTCTGAGGGGTGCGCAGGGATTTTCACACACGATTTTGCTGGTGCGAGCAGGGTATGCGTATTCCGAGGGGTGCGCTGGCAATTTTACACGCGATTTTGCCGGCACGAGTGAGGTATGCTTATTCCGAGGGGTGCACGGGGACTTTTTCATGTGATTTTGCTGGCGCGTGAGGGCTATGTGGTGTTTTTAGCACATTTTTGTGGTTGGGGGTGCTGTATGCTGGTCCATCGGCCTTTTCGCATTGTATGGGATTTGGCGATGTTTTTGGCGCACGGGGTGGGACTGGGGGCGTAACTGGCACTGCTGCTGGGTCACTGCGCCACTCTGCGCCACGGCTGGTTATAGATGTAAGTATCCATGAATACGCTGTGCGTGAAAATGGGTTTTGGCGCATGCAGCTAGCGCACGCAGCTCGCGCACGCTGGTGCACGCTCCCTCTCTGTGCTGCCCGCGTGCGCTGCTTCTGCGCTAAATTCTATGAATTACCCCCTGTGTGTATAACCGCACAACAGCAGCGGCCCGTTTTGCAATGTTTAAAATATGTGATGTTCTTACAGGAGTTCATCCTGATTGAATTACTAATTTACTCATTTCTTTTTTTGGATGCATCGCAATTGCCAATGTGTATAGACCTATTGTCATAATGTAAAGGTACAAATATGATGTTTCGGGCGCAGTTTCTGTTGGTCAGTCCATGTCTGAATGGAAAAGCGTGTAATGTGTTTAAATTGACAAAGCGCGCTGTTAAAGGAGTTAAATGGCTCACTTAACACTGTACAGCTAAACTGCCAAACAGCACTTCTGAAAGGACTTCCACCAATGTGCGGCATTCTCTGATTAAATGTCTTCTGGGTATTGTGGGCGGGGTTTACCAGCGTCTCAGTGTTAAATTCAACAACATTGGGATTATTATACCTATAAACAAATAGAGAGAACAATGATAGAATTAGATAATGAAAAGAGGTAGTAGGGCAGAGTCCAAGTGTTAAGAGAGTAGTTGTTGACGTAATCCTTAGACCATACCAAGATGTTTTACATTGCAGGGTTTTGGAGCCTGAGCAGCTGGGTCAGATAAACAGCACTTCAGAAAGCACTTCCACCATTCAAATCCATCAATAGTGACAATAGAGAACAAGCCTATAACAACAATGTATATTAAATACTTTTGGTTTAAATAGGGTTATCAAAGGTATTTATTCTGCCAGCTTGAATGATGGATTTATTATTATAGATGGTGATGTCCATTGCAATTGGTCTGCTGGAATTGATATGCCCAAGGAAATTGGATAAGATTAGGTTTGTGGCATAAACCCTAATGTCAACTAGAATCCCCTGGTTTGGAGTTTTGGAGGGATAGAAAGCATTAATGTCACAGTTCTACTGACTTCCAAGCCACCAGCCTAGGCTTATGGAATAATGATCGTCCACCCATAGTACCAATATCAGTTAAGGTTGCACCATTGGAGAGGGTCTAGATGGATATTCTCAGACCTCTTGATATTTCCACCTCTTTGCTCCAAATAGTACTTCTGGAGGTGAGGGCTGAAGTCACAAGATAAGCAGAGACATGTCCTCCATGCACCCATATTGTGCCTGGCAGTGGGTGCTCGACCATTACTTTGATGAAAACCATGGCTCTTGAAAGTTGGTGGTCAGACTCATACATACCGGTCAAAATATTCAGTGTTGTAAATTACTTGATGACTGACCTAGGAACATGCAACAACCTCTTGAATGCTTCCTACATCAAATGGGACCAGCCACAAATTATCAGAGAGGAGAGGGTGTGTATCTCATGGAAGCTCAAGAACAGAGAGGGGGTATCCAACTTGCTCCCAGAATATGCTTAGTGGAAGTTTGATACTCGCTTCCAGGCTAAAAAAAAGTTTTAAAAAATGCATGAGTTCTGGAAGCTTCTGCAGATATACTGATGCTCACATGAAAAGCCTGACGGTCCAAAATCGCTGACATCAATGAGTGCACAGGGCCTGCTTCTCCATGAACTCTGCTGATGGCAACGGCCACAAGTGAGTGCATGTGGATCAGGCAAGCTGCAACGAGGGAAGCACATGGGTGCATGCAGCCTTCCCAGCTTTTAGGCAGAAACCTGTGCAGTTCCCTCTGGGACCACTGCAAAAGATTTAGGACTACAGGCGTTGGCGGTGAGCCCACTTGGTAGCAGTCTGCACCACACAGATTCACGTGGTAGCTGTGGCTGAGCAGTCACACTTCTCTCAAGAAAAGTTAAGCAGTATGTGGAGTATACAAAATAGGGCAATTCTTCACAGCAAGACAAGCAAACACGCAACGAAGCTTAGTGTAAAGACATTAAGGCATTTATTTATAACAGAACATCTATGAAAAACACTAAGGCAAATCACGGCAAACAAATCAAACACAATTACTCTACGAAGTAGACGATCAATCCCCCTAGCAATATCGACAACTCTAGGTTCTACCGGTACCACTTATTTTCAGACAGAGGTGTATACCTCAACCCAGATGACACTCGAATATTAGTTAGGACGGGAGAGAAAAAGATAGGCAGGTTATGAAATCAACACAGTTCAATCCTAGCGGATAAAATGCAAGGCAGGAAGGCAAGAATCACAATAGATCGTAAAGTTCAGAGGCCAGGCCCACTCGGAGAGAGGCAAGGCGCGATGTCCCAAAAAGTCTCTAGAGGAGATGCATTCAAGTCTTTATAGCAAATTGTTATCGGTAGATTGAACCAGTTCAGAACAAAGACTGAGAAAAGCTTGGAGGCGACCCAACGGAATGGAGAGGATTAAGACACCTCACTCGAACCGATCGAAAGAGAAGCCAGGTGGACACGGTACCTTGTTGTGGAGGGCAGTTCCGGCGGGGGCAGTTGTTCCTGGTGGTGGATGCACGTCGGGTCTTTGCCAAGAGTAGAGATGATCTTGTCGTCGAAGAAAATGAAGTCCGGTGCACCACCAGGGAAGAGACCAGCCGCGGAGTGCTCCGTCACAAGGCACCACCTTTTGGTCGCGGTTCAGGGGTAGTGGCTATCCGGTTGCCGAGGTGCTCTGCACGAGCAAGTCGACCACTGCGTCCTGAGGCGAATAAAAAGCAAAGGGGACTGGTTGTTCCCACCAGTCAGGGAAAGAGACTCTCCGGCAGGGAGATCTCCTCTGTCGTCGGGAAGTGGTGAGTCGGTTCCGCAGGGCTCCACCGGAGGTGTCGTCGTGCAGGTCGGCTCAGCGTTACCCTCGTCAGATTCTTAGGTCCTGTGGTGACTTCTGAAGATCCAGTCCCAAAAGCCCTGCTTTTATGCAGAAAACCCACATTCATTCAGCCTAGCTGTCAATCAACACATGCTAAGTGGTGAGCGGGAATGCTCACCACTTGGGCCAATCACTCCAGTGTGCGACCTGAGTTGGCAAGGCAACTCGGTCCAGGGTGCCTAAACCCCCTCCCACAACCCTGAGGTAACCCAGACAGAATGGCACCACTTTGGAGGGTCTCTGTACAGAGCCCGCCAAAAGTGGAACAAAGGGCTCGACCTTTGGTTTAGGAGTCACAGAGACGAACACAGACGCCATTTTACAAGCCGAGTTCTGGCAGAAAATACCATCCGATAAACTTATTTAAGATAAGTAGATCGGTGGTACGTTAGAGATTAACGAGAAAAAGTATCAATCTCCAACAATGGGACGAATCCCATAGGGTTATGCTCGGGGTCGAACATAACAAGTAGTTTCCACTGCCACCAGCCAAAACTCGACGAGGGGGGACGGGACAGTGCCCCCTCGAGTAACAGGTCTAGGAGTAATCGAATTACCCATACTAGTACGTCCACAATAAGATGGTTTGTACTAGTCCTGTTAGTAAATTTAGGTCTAGTAAAGCCAATGGTGACTTTACATGCCCGGGGAGACAGTAGTCAGTCCCCGGGTATGGAGTCTATGGTGGGGGTCCGCTAGGACGCCCCAGGGTTACGGCACGTAGGGTGCAGTGTTACACACATAGAAAAACATATGAGACCCTATGGAGTAAAAGACCCCATAGCCCATCGAAAACATTGACATTTCAAAGGAATTACACACACATACACGTCCAAGAGTGGGAGAAAAGAGTCTCACTCTTGGCAGGATGGAAAAAAACAAACTCCAGAAATCCAGCAAAGCTGCTGGGGGACTCACTAGGTTAGGAAATTCAGCCTAAACAGAGAATTCTCCCTAACACCAGCTCACATCATTTTAGCAGGAAGGAGGCAGTAAGAGCACTGAAGAAACGGTTAAGGGCCAGGGCAATGTGTTTGGGGGCAGGGAAGTATGTATGCAAGCATGAGGTCTGGGGATTGGAGGGGTAAAGGTGCAGAATTCAGGCTGAAGCCACGCGTCCCCACAACCCCCTCGCCCCCAAAAAAGGAAAAAAAAAGAAAAGCATTTAGAGTGGTGAGTGGTATCATTACATATCAAAGGTTGTGTTTTCCCAGCAGTGACCCCTTACGGCCTATAACAGGTGGAAGAATCGCATAGGGCCAGGCTTCTTGTCACCCTTATGTCGAGGCATACTGGCTACCTCGCATCATAGGTGCATAGGAGGCAGTGCATCTGCGAAGCCCACCCAGCACAGGATGGAATTTACCAGCGCACACTTTTCTTAAACATTGTATTCCACTGAACCTCACAAAGATTCTTCTGCTTTGAAATGCGGCCCACGCTAAAGAACATAATGGCATCTTTAATGAGTTTAGAATGAGGCTGTGAAGGTGAAAGTAACCTGTACTGGATCACCAAGAGTGTTATAGTGTATTCATAACTCGTGCACAGATGTAGCAATCGTTAAGTACAGTATGTTTGTGGCGTGTTCGACATTTACTAAAATCTCCTTGAAATTGTTCCAGAGCTAGGCAAGAATGATTAAAAGAAAGACGTGCTCGGTTTTGATAAAATAGTGCTGTCATGATGCGCCCTGCTATGACACACTTCCGCTACTATTTGCACTGCTTCTTGATCGATGCAGAAAGCTACCCCCCACCCCCATACACACACACACACAAGAGTAAACTCCTCTAATGTCCTACTTGCAGCTGCATGCCAGCTGTAACAGCAGCTCGTCATTGTAGGGCACTGCCTATAGTGTTTACACCAAAACATCTCACACAGAAGCTTGACTCGGTGGCAGGCAGATGAGCAATGCAAACTGACTGGCCAGGAGGCGCTACGCATCACACCAAGCACGTGCCAGCCGAAAACAAAATATCAGCACCAGCCACACGCCGTCTAGGCTATCCTTTCACTAAAGCCTTTCTGACTATCGGCGTGTAATGAGTGTGTGCAGTCCCATTTTAGTGTGCAGTATTGCGTGCCTGAAACATAACGGCATATAATGTACAGCACAGTATCTGAAAAAGCAGCACGTTTCCATGTATCATTCTTCAAATGCATACAACGGCACTGGCATGTTGCGCCGCAGGGAGTGTCTGTCTAATGCAGATTCCGCGTTATCTGCAACAATGCATTTCAGTCATATTCAGACAGGGTGGGCAGCGCGCATTGATACCAGAGACTGAGGGATTAGGCAGCTTCAATCATATGTTGTAATTTAGATAATCTTAAAATCCCCGGCTACAATGTTTCTGCAAGGTCAACAAAAGTTACCGAGGCACCTTCACCATCATCACTCCGAATAATCTCTTATGATCCTCGATATTTTTTCTAAAATGTGTTTATACTGTAAAGGCAGCATGGCATTAGAATCTTGTGAAGCCAAGGTAGCACTGTGAGTCTGGAAGTGATGGTTTGTCCACATGAAAATGAACTGTGTAAATGTATCTCTTGAGATAGGAATGTTAATATATGAGAGAATGTATCCAGCTGCTGTTACATTGTATGCATATGTGATAATGTTCATATTTTAAATTTCTTTTTCATGTTGTTCATATCAAATATTGAACAAAGCACGGAGTTGACACGTAGCTAATGGGGCGATGGACACAAGCTACAATAATACAACAACCAAGAAGGTAGGTATTACAATATATAAGACGAGCATGTTAACCAAGAAGGTACGATAATGCACTTGGAACAATAATTGCACTACCGTAACAAACATTCGAAAACTCGTACGTCAAAGTGCCTTGTACTTTGCCTTGCTCCAGAGAAATGTGTTGTTGGAGCATATGAACTGCACGCCAATCGTTCTCCTATAAGAACCAGCCATCTGAATGACGGCCGTGTGCTCTGTAATCATTCCTGCTGTGAGGTGCAATCAATCGGGGTCCGAGGTGCAGAAAAGGTCAGATAGAAGGCCACGCAGTGCAAATCAATTTTACACCAGAGTAATCACTGTGGCACCATGGTTGGAAATGCACTCAGCAAGGTGCAGGAACGTGATGTCAATCTGACAGCCGGGGTGAAAAGTCATCTCAAGCATTACCAACAGGGTCATATAGATGAGTTAGTGGGCTGTGCTGTCCTCCAGGTGCACGCCTTAGAATAAATTATAAAAGCACACATGAGGACATGGGGCGAGATCGTTGGGCAACAGTGGATGGTATAACCAGGTTTCGGGGGCATTGGCAGCATGTATTGCCATCTAGGAATAGATATCATGGGATCTGAATTCTTTCTCATTGATACTTTGGAATCTATCCCGTACCCTCACCACAAATACTGGTTTGTTGTATATACCAGAAAAGAGTGTCCCTTAAATATTGCTCGCAGTTATTCTCTGTATGCATGATCTATGTGGCGTCCTAGCTGTCCCTCTGCCCTCATCCATGTGAGCTGTCCACCATGCTGCCACTGGTTTCTTCACAGAATAGAATAATTCACATCAAGCTTATTCCTCAGGAAATACATTGGTTTCCCTTTTAGAGCCACATTATCTTCCACACAAGGCGTATCACCTGGAAGACATTGATATTCAGAGCACCATCCTGCCTCACCAAATATCTCTGTCTCTGGAGGTCGTTGCAGCAGCTGAAGCCTCGATGTTGCCACGTTGGAATTCAGGAAATACAAAAGGGAAAAGAACAGATGATATTGTTTCTTCTGCCCAGTACCAGAAAGATGCAAAGGCTTACATTTGCTTATAAGACACGCTTCCACTCTACAGAACTTAAGGGAGCACTAGAACAACCCACTGGCATAACGGGGGCCCCGCAGCTCCTGCAGTGCAGTGTGCCCCATGCTGCCCATGCACAGCGGGAGGGTCACAGTGGAAGTGGGGGGCCCTGAGAAAGGCATACAGGGGGGACTCCACATTTTGTACTAAGGCACTGGTCAATAGCCTACTCTTCATAGTACACCTTATCACACAATACTTTCTATCACACCTGTACTCCCATTTGTAAGAGGCCCTGAAGCCTGTCGATCAGATTCACACTTTTGAAATCTATATGCATACATCAAATTGCAGAAATATACATTATGCTGCAATCCACAGTCAGATATCTAAGTTGAAATAATGTTGTATTGCATGTTAATTGTGTTTTTTCTCCAGAAAGGCAACTTTAGCCTGTGAGGTGTAATCAAAGGCCCCAAACCAATGGAACTGATGGGCCATGTTAAAAAGGCCTACCTGGAATTACCAAAGGAAAATCAGTGTTTTAATTCAAAAAGGAAGAAGAAATGTGAAGGTCCGAATCACATGAAACACAGGATTTTCAAACACTGACAAAAACGGCATTGCTTGTGTGTTTCCAAGTTAAAGCAAGGCATGAGAAAAATGTCCCCCTGTCAACAAAAATATGTCAGGGAAAAGACATGGAGTGTGTGTTGACAAAAAGTAAGGTATACAAAGTTTCACAAGCAAAATAGCTGCAACACATTTGAAAAGAAAAGCCCATTTGGTTGCCATGAGAAGTTCCTGTAAGCTTATTTAGACAGACTATGTGGGTGTATTTCTTCAAGGGGAATCCAGAGAAGGCTAAAACAAAAATGTAATTCAAGTGCAGACTGGAAAAGCACATCACATTACTGGCTGAAAGATAAATGCAGCATTTTCACTGAAACTGCCACCCATCAAAAGGAAGTACACTATGACAATTTAGACTCACTTTTAAGCAGGAAAATGAACAGCAGATAATTAAAAGTGTATTTTATTAATGACTGAAAGAAACAGCCCTGTACTTTCAGCAAAGATGCAGAGTGGACCCTGAAAACACATTGTATGTCAAGGATTCAAGGCTGATGTTAGCAAATGCAATATGTGAGTCCATGTCAGCCAAGATCCAATGGTGGGGTTCTGGGCAAAATTCACAAGGAACTCTTCCACTGCCAGCCTGTTTTGTGCATTCCAAATGTGTACAACTGCAATAAAGTGTGGTTGCTAAGATGTGTTGAAAACAGACTTTCCCTGAACCTACTGTCTCTGAGGGCAGTTCTGAGCAGGCCAAATGCCCTGGCTGGTGCATGGCCAAAGTAGGGGATAGGTGTGAACACAGGGGCTATATTAAGGATGAATGCTGGTGAATAAAATCCAGGAAAATAGAAGCATTTCAGATAAGAGGACAGAATGCCAGATATCTGCAGCGGAGGATATCTGGGTAGCAAATGTATCCCCCATTTACAATCTGCACCCTAAACCTCAAACAACAACAACACTAATCAAACAGGCTGCCCAGAGAGACACATGGCCTGGAGGAGGGGAACCTTATATTTGCACATATGAAGATTCCCTTTGTTTAAATGGACTGTCACAAGTGTGGCTTTTCCTCAGACACTACAAATCACACTTTATGCATGTATGTTTTATTTTTTAGGTAATTTCAAGATGATTTTGATGATGTACAATTCCTCCATCTGTGACTTACCATCTGGGAATTGTAATGGCAAGCTAACATGATTCCTGGCTGTTTTTAACATGTCCTGAATGTGATAATTGGTCTGCTGGTGGAGAGTAAATTAGGAATATGGGTAATAAATGACAAGTTCCTAACTGTTACGCTTTTTGTAAAAACGGCAGAAAATTGCCAAATGACTGTGCAACATGGTATTGACCCAGCTGTTGTTTCATTAAATTCCCCCCGGTTTAGCTGAATCAGAAAAAATATACATTATGGCAGTTTCTAGTAAAATTATGAGGTTTTGCCACATAACTAGTTTTTGCCAAAATGTTGACATGAGAAGAAAGGGGATGCAAATGGGAATTGACAAATGTCTGCTCCAGACTCCTAAACCAATCCTTAGAGAGAGGCTGGAGTTGGGAGGATGGGGAAGGGTAACTGATCAACCTATTTGGGAGAACTCTTGCAGGCCACTCCCCAAGATTGTAAAATTGATGGTGTCATCGCTGCTATATTGTCCCGGGCGGATAGCTCAGTGGCAACATGCTCACCTTGGAAGAAAGATGACATGAAGCAACACAGGTTCAATCCCCGGATCCGCACTAAGAAACCTCTGGGTATTTAAGCATGTTATAAAATATGCAACTAAGACAAACAACTATACAACTAAAAACAAAGAATTCCTGTAACAGCGCCTCAATGCCCACGGGCTGTGTGAGCGCTTTGAAAATGCAAATAAATAAATAAATATATTAAGTGAATGCACTATGAGGAAGGGAGAGAGTTGCTGAAATTTACCATCGGAGAGAGCTGCTGAAAATTACCATCTGTCAGCTGCCAGGAAAAATCAAAAGGAGACTTTGCAGAAATTGCCTTTGTTTGGAGCTGTCTATTTCTGGGAAGGCTTAAAAGCTGACTGGGTCCTATGGTGGAGAGCCCTGGACCATCCTTAAGAGTGGAGTGACCAGATCCCTGCCCTGTCCTTCCAGAGGGTTCTAAACATGCATCTGGCTTTCCTGCACTTTCTATGTAAGTGGAATTGAACCCTTTGCAACCAAAAGATGGGGTTTCTGCTGGCCTTAAATCTCTTCCCTTTATAGTGAGTGGTCGGGGGGACTGTGTAGATCCTCAGCCTATTTAACCCAAAAATATTAATTTAATTAATTCCCCTTGGCAGAACAACACAGTATGATTTTTGGTCATATTTGAAATTAAAAAAGCTCATTTCCAGTGTGCGCTGAAAACTTTAGACTGTCATTTAATTGGGTGATCCTGTCTGTTCAGCTTCCCCAAAACATGCCTTTAAGTGGAGGGGGGACTGAAATTCAAAATTCCCAAATCATCCCAATTTTTAACATCCAGCTCCTCCACCACAGGCCTTTAAGAGGAGGGGGCCTGAAACTCAAAACTCAAAATTCTCTAACCATCCCAATTTTACTGTCCAACTTCCCCAACACAGACCTTCCAGTGAGGGTGGTCCAAAAACCAACCACTAAATCATCCTTTGTTTGTTTTAAACCAAATGTGTCGGTGAAATCATAATTGCCATATGCATTTGTACCAATCTATAAACCCAACTGCTTGCCTTTTAAGCGTGCAAGAAAATCTAAATTGCATAGCATTACACATGTTCATGACTTATTTGTTTATTTATTTTATTTGAATTTTCATATACTACGCCACACGCCCAAAGGCCTCTGGGCGCATAAAAGACAAAACAAAACAAACTGGGGGATGGATACAGGAAGAGAGGATACAATTTTGAAATTCTGAAGGAAAGTATATGTTTATTGACCAGTTTGTATATTTCTAGAAGTGTAATCTGTAAAAAAAAAGAAAAGTGTTGTAATTTGTGTGATTTATTTTTGTAACAAGAAGTTAATTTTGAGCCACAAAGAAGGCGGCGCCTAGGTTTTTGTGATTTCTATTACTTTTAATTTAATTAAAACAAATATGTTTCCTTATACCAGCCTGGTTCTTGGCTTATTGGTAGCTCAGGGGAAGGGATCCAAGGGGTATTAGATGAGTTGGAGATAGGGCTGAATAAAAGAACTAACATTAACAATTATTTGTGTGACACTTAGCATGGGGAAGGAAGGAACTCCCTGTGTTGAAGGGTGACCTCTCAATAAACTGTTACAAATTGTAGGCTTCTGGCCGGGAATTGTCTGGCTATTTCTGACGCATGACAAGTGCATGCTGACAGACCATTCATTCTGATGTAAGGGCATTAAGGTGGAGGGAAAGTCATCTTTGTTTGGTTAACGTGTTGTGAGGACTTGAACCCTGAGTTCCAGTGTGGTGTATAGGTGAAAAATTGAGATTAAGTAAAAAGTGATTTTGATTTGGCATTTTGAGCAGAAATTACGCAGGAAAAGGGTCAGATTTTGCCCCTGCATAGAGAAAGTTTACAATGTTGTATAACACATTTAAAAATGGGAACCATTGAATTTAGAGAGGCTAGGAAGCACCTCCCTTCCAAATTATTTTTTAGAGGGGAATGGAAGGATGAAGAACATGACATTCGGCAAACAAGAATGATGCAGGAGATCACTTCTGTAAGTGCTGACATATTGCAGGCTAATGGTGTGTTAAACCAAGTTCTGACAGACTTTTACATGGCACAAATGACTTGTGATGAGCAAATTAAAATGGCTCAGTTCACTGCTTATTTTCACTTTCGTTTACAGTTAGTGTAAGAACATTCCAAAAGAGTGAGGCCTGTGTGCAGAATCAGACTGTGGTTTTGAAGCAGAGAAATCAAGAACTTAAACAGTCTCCGTGAGCAAGTAAATAATGAGCAGAAAATACAGCAGCAAGAGAGTGCAGGGCATGAAATGCATAGGATGCACATAAAGAGTGTGTGGAAAATCTGAGCACACTGCAATATAAGGTAAATGGTCCCACTATTTATAATAGAGGGCTGTTAGATGACGTTATGGCCCTCAAACAACAAATCAGGCAATTAGAGAAGGAAAATAGTCAGTTTATCATCAAACAGATGGACTCGCAACAGGAGTTTGATGAAATATATCAGAGTGTAAATATTCTGAAGCAACAGCATTTACAGCTGGTAAAAGACCTTGATGCAGAAAATGAATCGTCAGACTCTCAGGAGCTGATCGGAATAAGAGAGGAAAACAAGGAACTTGTGGTGCGTGTGAAGCAAGTAGAGACTGACCTGTCAAAGGCAATGAAATGTAGGGACGCATTGCAGAAAGAGACCAGTCTCTTGAAAGACAAGCGTCTGGAATATGCACACATCAAATGGGACTCTCAGAAAGAAAATTAAGCATTTCAAGAGGAATTACAGCAAATTAAAGATCGAGTCATGGCTTAGAGAAGAATGCTTGAGACTACATAGGCCTTGGTCTCAGAGTGAAAAGGACAGCTCTCTGAATACCATCAGGAAATCAAGACAGAGAGAAGGAGGTGTTAGAGTTTTACAAATGAAATTGAAAAATACAAACAGACATTGTGGGGCCCTGACCAGTCAGGATATGGAAAATCACCCACTGACAAAGGGGTGATACTCTTTCTACCCAGCGCCTAATGTCAATTAGCCACAACTTCATATGTCCAAACAGCAACTGACCTCATACACACCACTTACCAAGAACAGGGAAACATGAGGCAGCTAGACTCAGCCAGGCCTAGCCCAACTGAGCCAGAAGATCAGTCCTTATTTGATATTGATGAAAATATTCAACTTTACCACATAGAAGGGAAGGTGGCCGGACCAGTGTGTCCTGGGAAATCCAAGTTACCACAGGGAGTATGTCTGACCATGAAGACTCCTATGATGAGAACATCTGGGAGTTTGACTGGCAGAAAATGTATTTACAGAAGGACCACATAGTCCGCTTAGCAGAAAGAGAAGATCCAAATCTTTGGCCTAGGAAGAGCATTCTGAAAACCTATGCACCTTCAGGGCAATGGGGGGATTTCCCCAGCGTACATGGATGGAGGGAAGAAGCAAATGGGTTCACTCCTGCGCAAAAAGAGGATTAAAGGGGAAATCATCCTGAGAGTTCACTGCACCATAGGAGAGAGGAGTACAGACCCTGTGACTCTGGGAGGCATTTCAATCTCACTGAGGTCAGGAGCGCACAGAGGACATGGAATGGACTACAAACAGTAGCAGCTCTGAGTCAGAAGGTGAGTGGACTCAGGTTCGGAGGGAAAGGAACACACTTTGGGGATCATTACGAGTGCGGCGGTAAGGGGTTAACGGCGCCGGTAAGGATGCCGGTACCGTTAACCCATTACCGCCGCATTCCGAGGTCCCTTAGCGGGTCCCAATAAGGCCGGCTGGTAAAACCAGCCGTCCTTAGTGGGAGCCGCTAAGGGACCAGGGAGCTAATAACGGGCCCATTATTTAAGGGCATGTTATTAGCTCCCTCCCCATTCCCATTGAGCCCTATGGGGGCACGAATGGGAATGGGGAAGGGTATTTTGAATGAGGACTTACCAGGTCCTCCAAGGTTGGACTGATCCGGTAAGTCCCCATTCAAAGAACCTGGACCCGAACCCGAACAGGAGTTTGGAGGCAGCTATGGCGCTCATAGCACAATGGCTACCTCCAAACTCGTAATGACCCCCATTATCTTCCCAACTCCCGTCTGCACAGACCAAAATTCTTCATTAGACTCCCAAAAGACACCACTCCTCCATCGCTCCAAACATCACCAATCGTTAAAATGCCCTTATTAATCCAAACTTCTCCAATACAGCATTCTATTATTAACCTGTAATCCCGGGTTATACCAAAGCGATACCTCCTCATATAAGAACAGACCCTGCCTGCTACCCGCAATCAAAGAAGTTAATGCATTCTTGGTGACCACCACAGTCTATAAATTCAACACGTGTTTCGGCAGCCTCACAGTGCTGGACAGGATTGCAGCAAACCTGCGCGAGGAGCATCAGCAAGGACCTGAACGCATGCTTTTGTGAATCGGTCGTCTGTTTTTTAAAATGTCAAAATGTAAGTGCACAAAATAGTGATATAACTTTGCCACCTGGGCAGTGGTCCTGGCCCTCGGCAAGGACAAATATCTACACTGATTTGCCTATCAAGGAATGCGGCATGGCCGAAGACCATGCATGATGGATTGTGGATTTTCTGAAAGAGAAGGTCTGTTTACCTGAGTCCTCCAGAGATTCTTCTCTTTCAGAGGGAATGATCTGCAGCTTCTCCACAAAGTGGGTTCTTTTCTGACTTCTCTTACTTACCCTCTGTTCTTTAGGTTCAAGCTTTTTCGGGGGTAGAATATTCATAATCAGGCTCAAAGGTTTCCAGCGGCTTGTTCCGGCAGAAAATGAAGTTCCTCTAGGGTGTGGCATCTCCCTTCCACCTAAGCACATACAGATCGCCAAAGTGACAAACAGAGCAAGAAGCAAATTGGCTCTGGCCAAGATGATACAGTTGTCGTCCGAGAGAAAGGGTTTGCCTGTTCTGATGAGCTTACAGGTGTAAGCTGTGGCTGAGGCCAGGGACTTCACCTGTTTGGACAAGGAGAGGGTGGAGTCAAGGTAGAATCCAAGTGTCTTTACCTCCTTGGCCACCTTAATAAGGTTGCCATCAATTGCAAATAAAGAGTAGTCTTGGCCTAATTTTTTGAGGTTGGGGTGGGAACCTAGGATGATAAGCTCTGTTTTGTCATCATTCAGGCATAGACCGTGGGTTGCCATCCATGCCTGGATGATGAGATACACCCTATTTACCAAGGCCAAATCCTTGTTGTAATCCCCGCAAAGTGGGAGGAGAATCTGAGTATCATCTGTGTAATTAGTGTTGGTGATACCAAGAAGGTCCAGATCATCAAAAAGGGGCTTAGTAAATATATTGTAAAGGGTGGGGGAGATGCAAGAACCCTGTGGTACACCACAGGTAATAGGGATTGGGTCTGCCGCTGCTGATGAGGAGAACACCCTCATGGTCCTTGTGGTTTACAAGGTCAAATGCAGCCGAGAGGTCGAGTAGTAAGAGGAAGGCTGTTTTCCCTTTACCTCGAAGCTCATCAATTTGTGCCTTCAGATCAATGAGGGCGGTCTCAGTCCCATGTTGAGGACGGAATCCTGATTGTTGCGTTCCTAAGAGCTTATGTAGTTCTAGGAATTTTTGAATTTGGTTATAGATGATCTTGTCTAGGATTTTTAACAGAAATGGAACTGTTGTGATGGGATGGTAGTTTGTAGGTATGAGTGGGTCAAGGGTTTGCTTTTTAGCAGAGGCAACACCCAGGATTGTTTCAAGTTAGTGGGGGACAGTGCCAGATGCAAATGAAGTATTGATGAGTTTGGATACAAATTGGGAAAGATCTCTTGCAGCATCTTTTATGAGCTGGGCTGGGCTTGTGCACAGTGCATTACGGCCCTGTCTGAACAATGCTATCCCTCAGTTTCCCTTACAGTGAGCCAACCTGTGCCAGTGCATGGCCTGGCTACCTCCCGCTGCAGCTCCTGCCAATCTCTCCTGTATGGCCCATGTGGCCTTGTGAAACGCCCGGTGGTGCTGGCATGCTCTGATGAAGGTTGTTCACGGATTGATGGTGCCCTGACAGACCGAAGCCTGCAGAAGCCTGCAGAGACCTCTAAGTAAACATTTGAGGGATAACATCTACCCGTTTCAGGCTTCCTATGCACATACTGATTGATGACAGGCCCACTGTGCGCTGCGGTCCACTTATCGTTCGCCCAAGGAACTCGTCAAGTCTCCTGTGGGCTAATAACCTAATCATTCCCATGGCTCATTTACGCCCCGGATTACGCTGCACTGCTTTCATTTGGCAGTACTGGCCGGCGCTGCCACTGGAACAGACGTGCTGATGGGCCAGTGATCCCCCATTGCCCTCCAGCATATATCCATGCCTTCAACTGGGATCAGTACATAACCCACATCTTGTATACTTCAACATAGCTCACTTCATGTGGGATACACAATGGTGGGCCACATACCAACAGGACCCCATGGGCACTCAGTACTACATACAACTGTGAGGTCAAAGGTGTTCAACTCTCCGACTACGGTCCCCCAGAGACAATATTTTCCCTGCACTGTCCCCCCCTCTAATTGCCTTGCTGCAAGACACTATGATGAAAGGAGCTGGTCGGAAGAAAAAGGGTCCAAAGAACACATTCACCAACACCCCGGCAATGATGCGGGCATCAGATCCAACGGCGGATGGCAAAACTGCTTTGACGTCTCGGGATGTTCGTGATTACCACCTGCTGGCGGCCATGCAGAACGGCTTGATGTCAGTGAACATGAAGCTGGTTTGACATTGTCTCCACTATCAGCTCTGTTAAATCGAAACTGGAGAAAGAAAGCACCCGTATAAATGAGGAGGAAACCAGGATCGGCGACACCGAAGATAGGATCGCTAGACATGACCGAAATATATCACAAGTACAACAGGAGGTTAACAAAACCCGTAACAAGTGCAAGGACCTGGAGTCGCGCTCGTGAAGCAAAAATATTCACATAATTGAGATCCCCGAGGCGGCTTACGAAGGTCTCATGGAAACATTTTTTGAAGATTTGCTAAAGTCATTGTTTGATCACACACTGTTCTCCCCATAATTCTTGGTCAAGTGTATGCACCATGTCCTGGCTCCTGTCCCCTATCCTGGAGCCCCTCTGGCACCACTTTGGCTAGAGTGCTCAACTCTAAGCACACTTCGCCATGAGTCTTCAGAAATTCACATTTACCCATACTTCTCTGCAAATGTTAAATCTCTTCAGAAATCATTCAGCCCTGTGAAGAAACCAGACGAAATCAGATGGGTTCCATATGCATTGATCTTTCCTGCAAAGCTGTGGATCCAGCATGGGTGCTGTGCACATTTCTTTGAGAAGCAGACTGGGGCGACGGCATAGATAGAGGCTTCAATCTCTCTTCCCTCGCTGAGACGAGCCTGCAAGCGTAACCACTGCCCGCACCCACACACGGCGAATTGGATAACATTGAAAATGATTGAATGATCCTGGAATCGACCGGTGTTCACTGAATTTAAGAACTTTCCTACATATTCAACATTACTATTTCCGGGACTGGCTGCAGTCACTGCAACCAGCTGCAGGATAGCAGTCCCTCTTGACAGCTCTCCCCTGGAAATCCCCACAGTTCATTTTGGGATACATTGTCATGTTGGGGGTGATGATAAGGGTGGTGGGCTGTATGTCCGTCAAGTTTGGGTTAATGACATGCATATTCACCAAAGGTTGATAAGATTTGTAACAGTGTTTATATGTTTATCCCAAAAAAGTGCAGATAGTTACCATTAGAAAACAATTATCAGTATTCAGGTAGGCGAGTCATATACAGTCGATGCAATAAACAGGCCATTATGGTTGACAGAATCTCCTTTCTGACATGGAATATCGGGGGCCTAAACAAACCATTTAAAGCAAGGAAAATACTGTCATATATTAATCGCCATGGTCCAAAGGTAGAAATGTTGCCGGAAACCCGCTTACAGTGTGCCCTCAAAGTAAAATTTGCACCCACTGGGGGGAACCAGCGAGGGTACACCGACTACTCATCTCAGGCTAGAAAACAAGCACTACATAGACTCCCAGGGCTGTTATGTGGTCCTAAGGAGCAACCTAGCAGGAGTAGATATTACACTAGTCAACACATATGGCCCCAATTTAGAGGACCCTGAATTCCATGGGCAGGTGGCGGAAATTCCAATCGAAGGACCCCACTCCATCATAGTGTGGGGAGGTGATTTCAACACAATCCTGGAGTGCGCAGTTGACCTCTCAAGGGATGCTCAACGGGATCTGACTAACACAGGCCTCATGTTGTGTCATATCATGCAACAGACACAACTGGTGGACGCTTGGAGAACCGCAATCCAAATTTACGGGAATACCCTTATTATTCATCGGTACACGATGAACAGTGCAGAATGGATTACTGGCTGGTACCAGCAACACTGATGGCACGTGTTCAGAAAGATCCACCCCAGAACTATCTCTGATCATTCACCGGTTGTCCCGACGGTGGTATGGGATGGCCCTGTTGCACCCCGCCTGCTTTGGAGAATACCTCCTTCAAACCTACTAGACACACAACCTCTTGAGACATTGCGAGAGGGTGTCAGTGACTTTTTACAGAGAAAAGAGGAATCAATGTCCCAATACTCTATGATCTGGGAAACTTTTAAGGTGTGGCTGAGCTGGGTGATCTCAGTCACTGACGGTGTCTGAGCGAGACAGGGGAACAGAGCAGGGTAGAATAAGACCTTAGGCAACTTCAAAATTACTATGGTACATCACATAATAGAGCATTACTGGGTCTCATGAAAGGTAACCTGCTCAGGTTTACTGACTTGGCGGACAGAGAAGTCCGACTGATGAATCAGCCCGCCCAGGCAAGGCTTTATGGAGAGGTAGATAGGCCGGACCACTTCCTCTCAAAGGCTATCCATTCATAAAAAGAGCCACAACACATTTCGGCAATCTTGAACCAGTCTGGTAACATACTATCCGCACATGATGAAATAAACAATGAGTTCCATCAATATTACAAATCCCTTTACACTGTGACATGTGCACGTATGCAACAACTTAAATGATATCCCCATCTGTCTTTGATGCATGAAGCGCAGCTTGTGCTCAATCAGCCACTTGAATTATAGGAGGTTGTCAATGCTATTATGGCCCTCCCATCTGGAAAGTCCCCTGGCCCCGATGCAATAGGAATTGAATTTTACAAAGAACTCCTGAATCATTGCAATCCGGCCACTTGCCCCCTACTCTTTCCTAAACTGTTATTACTGTGCTGCTGAAGCCAAACAGACAAGCTAAGGAAATTGCCTCCTAAAGACCATTATCTTTGATTAACACTCACACCAAAATATTTGCAGAGATCCTTTCTGCCCGTCTCCTCCCTTTCATGCCAACAGTGGGCCATCCGGATGGTCGACTGCGTTTAATCTGCACAGACTCTTCTGCATTGTAGCTCAAATAGATCAGAGATCTGAGGCTGTAGCTGCCTCTCTTGATGCAGAGAAGGCCTTCGACTCTGTCTCTTGTCGGTTCCTATTCACGGTGCTCCAATGGATGCAACTTGGGAATCACTTTCTCAAATTCATGAGTCTCCTTTACACAAACCCAACAGCTAGACTGTGCACTAATCACATGTTTTCTCTCTCCTTTCAATTAGGCAGAGACACGAGGCAGGGCTGCCCATTTTCCACACTTCTTTTCGCCAGGACGATTGAGCCCCTTGACTGCATAATGCGGTTCAGACACAGCCACAGGGGTCTCCATATTGCAGGCCCACTACAAATGATATCCCTTTACGCCAAAGAAACGCCGTTATATATCCATAAGCCAGAATTAAACATGGCTCCGTTATTGGATGAGATCTGACAATTCACAATTTATTCTGGGTATCACATTAATGAAGCTAAATCAGAGCTATTCCCCTTCACTGACGACACACACATTCTGACTGATCTAATGGGATTCAGATGGGTCCCCCATAAAATTAAATACCTGGGCGTACTGGTCTCTCGAGCACAACACTCTTTACTTGCTGATAACCACAAACCCTATTTAGATTCTCTGGCCGTTAAGCTGTAGCTATGGGAAAAATGTTGTATATCATTATAAGGCAGATTCCCAATACTTAAAATGATTGTAGTTCCCAAATTGATATATTACTTTTGTGATGTACCGGTCTGGCTGAGTCATGCTTTCTTTCACAAACTTCGCATTGTAATAAAATACACATGGGGAACAGGAACTCCGCAAATGAAATTGGAGGGATTGCCGGAACCATTTGAACAGGGCGGTCGGATTGTTCCGACTTTGAGGTTTACTACATTGTATCATTGTATCACAAGCACAATTTGCAAGATACTGGTACACCTGCCATGACACCTCATGATATGATATGATATAGTATGGCATTTGTAACGCGCCTATACACAAGTGTTTCAAGGCGCGACGAGGCAGGGAGAGGGGAACAAAGGGAAGACAGACCACGATCCTACTAGGCCAAGTGTCATTCAGATCGCGCAAGTGTATGGGTAGAGGGGAAGGGAAAAGTGCAAGGGGAAAGGGAGAGGGGAAAGTACAGTACAGGTTTAGTAGAATAACAAGATAAATAATAAGGGCCAGCTGGTGGCAAGTGCAAGGTAAGTGCAGACAAGTGCTGGGAAGGGGGGCTGTAGGGATACAGGGACAGTCCCACAGTGCAGGGGTTGCCAGGGAGGCAGTGCACGGGGAGAGTGGCTGGGCCAAGGACTGAGATCGGTGAGAGTGGCAGTGCAGTTTCAGTCAGGAATTTAGCAGGAGAGAGGGGGAGAGAAAGCAGAAGCAAAGAGGAAGGTTTTGAGGTGCTTCTGGAACCAGAGATGGTTCTCCTCAAGTTTCAGGGAGGCAAGAAGGCTGTTCCAGAGGGAGGCCCCTGCCGCGGAGAGATTTCTACCCCCAACTCGTTGCTGGGAGAAGCGGCTGACCCTGAGGGTTGTTGGAGGCGGATGAGTGAAGAGCTTTAGAAGGAAGATATTTAGGAAGAGAGAGTTGAAGGTATTTAGGCCCCAGACCCCAGAAGGCCTTGTGGACAATGCAGAGGGTTTTGAACTTAATCCTTGCAGCCACTGGGAGTTAGTGTAGAGATTTCAGTCCTGAAGAGATACAGTCCCTGGGCTTGAGGCCAAGGACAAGTCTTGCAGTCCTGTTCTGGATGAGTTGCAGAGGGCGGAGAGTAGAGGCAGGCAGATTTAGATAGAGGCTGTTACAGTAGTCCAGCTTCGAGAGAACCAGGGCTCTGGAGACAGTGAGCTTCTGGGGAAAGGAGAGGAAAGGAAGAATACCTCTGAGGAGGTGCAGCTGGTCGTGTGACTTCTTAGAAACGTCAGATATGTGAGGAGAGAAGGAGAGTGTGGAGTCGAAGATGACCCAGAGGTTTCTTGCCTTGCAGGTAGGAGCAGGAAGAGGGCCAAGAGAGGCCGGCCAGAGAGCTGCAGGGAAGGAGGGAGTGGGTGTGCCGATGAGTAGAATCTCAGTCTTACTGGCATTAAGGCAGAGGTCATTGGCGGCACACCATTCCTGGATAGCAGACAGACAGTCAGAGATGAGGGAAGGAGAGGAGGAGGCCGAGGGTAGCCTGAAAATGAGCTGGGTATCATCCGCATAGCACTGGAAGTTGGGGCAGAGAGCGGCGATGTGGTGGGCAAGGAGTGCCAGATAATGGTTGAACAGCCATGGAGAGAGGTTAGATCCCTGGGGGACACCACAGGTAGAGAAAAAGATGTCGGAGAGGAAGGACCCCAGTTGAACCTGGGAGGGTCGATTGGAGAGGAAAGAGGTCAGCCACGCCAGAACCTGACCAGTGATACCCAGGTTATCATGGAGATGGTTGAGCAGGATGGCCTGGTTGACAGTATCAAAGGCAGAAGAGAGATCAAGCAAAATGAGAACACAGAGTGTTAGAGTCAAGGTTCGAGAGCAGGTCCTCACGGATGTTCAGGAGAACAGTTTCCGTGCTTCTGGCAGCTCTGAAGCCAGACTGGTGGTCATGAAGACTACCAACAGATTCAGCAAGGAGATTAAGCTGAAAGATGGCCAGTTTCTCCAGGAGCTTACCCAGGAAGGGAGTGATGGAGATTGGGCGATAGTTAGCCAGGCAGCAGGGGTGGAAGAGGGCTTCTTAAGAAGAGGGTGCACATGGGAGTGCTTAAGGGGGGATGGGAAGACTCCAGAGGCGAAGGAGTGATTGCAGAAGTCAGCCAGGGCAGGAGCCAGGGAGTCGATGTGGTCCTTGATAGTTTTGGAGGAACAGGGGTGAACCTGTTTTGATGAGACTTTCTGTGACTGAAGGGGTACCTTTGACTGTGTTCCCTCCGTACCCACGTTCTCCTCACCTGGGCTTTCCGAGTCGATGGTATCTTGCAGGCCTCGACGTGCCAGGTAGTCTCTCTCTTTCCTCTGGTGCGAGGGCTTGTCACGGAGAGAAGCCACTGTGGCCGCTGGGTGTGAACAGCGGCACAGCGACCCCCTCTCCGGAATCAAACCAGAAAAAGCAGGGAAAAACCCACTAGGGGAAAAAACCCTGATAGGAGGTGCCAAGACTGTTCTCAGAAGGCCAGCAGTCCACCGATGAAAAGGAGGAAGCGAAGGATCACCAAACGCTGAAAACGTCCACTGTAGCGGTCGACCTGGAGAGAGGCGAGGGAAACAGCAGCTGGGAAGTCCGGATTGAAGGTGGAAGTCTTCCGAGAGGCACTGCGGAGGAACACGGGAGCACGGGAGAGAAAACCCCGCGATGACCAGACTCAAGAGCTAGGTGAGAGGACGAGAGGGAGTGAGAGAACGAGAGAGAGAGAGAGAGAGAGAGAGAGAGAGAGAGAGAGAGAGAGAGAGAGAGAGAGAGAGAGAGAGAGAGAGAGAGAGAGAGAGAGAGAGAGAGAGAGAAGCACGGCAGACGCCGCCTAAAGGGGGGCGGCGGATGGCAAAGGGAAACAAAGTATGGAGGTTACTGGTGACTGGACACCTATGAGAAGTAACCGCGTGGGGGTAAATATTAACCCCTAGTAGAATCCAAAGCGAGGTGCAGAGGAAGAGCGAAGGACCCAGAAACGAAGTAAACAACGGAGAGGGGTTGCAACGCAATGACCTGCCGGGAGGCAGGGATTTTATACTCCCGGCAGCGTTGCGTCTCGCGTTAGGAGCTGCGGCCATAAACACAAAAAAGGGACTAAAGCAACCTTCCCCCATGACCTCTCAAACTCCAACGCGGAAGTAAACGCCAGTCACGGCGATGGCCGCGACTGCGAGTGACAGTATGCCCCCCCCTAGAGTGCAACCGCCCAGGCCTACCTGGGTGCAAGCGATGGAACTTTGCCAACAGTTGAGGGGCATGTACATGGGAAGCTGGCTCCCAGGAATCCTCCGACCTTGGGAAACCCTTCCATGACAGGAGGTATTCCAACCGACCATGAAGGAATCTGGAATCATGAATGGCGGAAACTTCGTATTCCTCCTGGTCGGTTGTAGTGACAGGTAGTTTCCGGCGGAGAGACCGGTGATTGGGATCTGAATAGTAAGGTTTAAGAAGAGAGGCGTGAAAAACAGGGTGTATGCGTCTGAGAGACGGAGAGAGTTGTAGGCGATAGGCAACTGGATTGACCTTGGAGAGGATGGGAAAAGGTCCCAAGAAACGAGGAGATAGTTTAGAAGGCCTTGTCCATCTGGGAAGGAATCTGGTGGACAACCACACTTTGTCCCCCGGTTTCCATGAAGGTGTATCCCTGCGGTGTTTATCGGCCTCGGTCTTATTCCGCCGTCTGCAATCCGCCAAACTCGTTAATGCACTGTCCCTGGCCTCCTTGAGATTACTTAACACCTCTTCTGCAGTGGGAGAGTTGGAGTAACTGGGTACCTCGGGCATTAGATAACGCGGGTGAACGCCATAGGTACAATAAAAAGGTGATAGGCCAGTGGCACTGTGCTTGGAGTTGTTGTACACGAATTCCGCCGTAGGGAGTAGAGAAACCCAATTATCTTGGCACTGGGAAATAAAACATCGCAAGTACTGCTCCAAAGTTGCGTTGAGTCGCTCCGTTTGGCCGTTTGTCTGGGGGTGAAACCCTGAGGATAGGGCCCTTTCCATCCCCAATCGAGTACATAAAGCCGTCCAGAATTTGGATATGTACTGGCTTCCTCGATCGGATATCATCTTGTCGGGGAGGCCATGATGCTTAAAGATATCTCGGGCAAAGGTTTCTGCCATTTTGGTGGCCGAAGGGAGTCCTGGAAGAGGAGAGAAATGGGCTAGCTTGCTTAGAGAGTCCACTGTCACCATGATACATGTGCATGACTCGGAGTCGGGAAGCTCCACTATGAAGTCCGTGGAGATGAGACCCCACGGGCGAGTCGGCATCTCTGCTTGGGTAAGAAGTCCTAGGGGCTTCCCGGAAGCATATTTGACACTGGCACAAGTAGGGCAGGTCTTTACGTAGTTAAACACGTCTCTCCTGATGTTGGGCCACTGGAACGATCTCGAGATGAGTTCCAACGTACCATTCCCGCTTCGGTGTCCACCTAGACGTGAGTCGTGACACCATTTAAGGATTTTCCGGCGCAGTGACCCCTCAGGAATATACCACTTCTTCTTGTAGAAGACCCAGCCGTCTTTGATTTGGAAAGGAGAATCAACGGAAAAAGAGAACTGGGGAGCCTCTTGCGCAACGGCAGCCTTGACCTCCTGAAGGAAAGAACTCACTGTGGCTAAGATCCGATTTCTGTGGAATAACGGCTCAGACTTGACCGCTACCGTTTCCAAGTGGGAATCTTTGCGAGACAAAGCGTCAGCCAGACGGTTGAGAGACCCAGGGATGTACGTGATCTGGAAGTCGTACTGCGAAAACAGGTAGGCCCATCTAGCTTGTCTGGAGTTAGAACATTCCATGTCCTGTAAAGCCTTGAGGTTTTTGTGGTCAGTGCGAATGAGAAACCGATGACGGGCACCCATGAGAAGGTGCCTCCATTCCTCACAAGCCAATTTCATCGCCAACAATTCTTTCTCCAAAACCGAGTAGTTGAGCTGGCTGGGAGAAAGAGTCTTAGAGAGATAGGCGACCGGATGCTCCACCTTGTTGAAAGACTGAAGCAACACTGCTCCTACAGCGATAGCGGAGGCGTCCGTCTCCAGAATAAATGGAAGAGTTTGGTTTGGATGCTGCAGAATCGGGGCAGAGCAGAAGAGGGTTTTTAGATGACAGAAACTTCTTTCTGCTTCAGTAGACCAGGAAAAAGGGTAGGCCGTCTTCTTGAGTAGGCGGGTGATGGGAAACACCACCTCTGAAAAGTTCGGAATGAATCTTCGGTAGTAATTTGAAAGACCCAAGAACCTCTGAACCTCCCGGACAGAGGTCGGGGCCGGCCAGCCAAGAATCACTTGCATCTTGTCAGGATCCATGGCGATCCCTTCTTCTGATAGCACGTATCCCAGATAATGTACCGAAGGTACCGCGAAGCTGCACTTCTCCTCTTTGACCAGAAGATGGTTTTCCTTAAGACGCTCCAAAACTCGTCGTACTTGTGCTATGTGTTCTCTCATATTAGGGGAAAAAACCAAGATATCATCTAAATAGATGATGACCGAGATGGAAAGCATGTCGGAGAACATCCGGTCCATGAACCTCTGAAATACCGCAGGGGCGTTCACCAAGCCAAACGGCATTACCTTGTATTCATATAGGCCCAGAGGAGTACGAAACGCAGTTTTCCATTCGTCACCCTTGGCTATCCGCAACAAATGGTAAGCGTTTCGTAGGTCCAGTTTGGTAAAGATTCGAGCACCTTGCACTGCCTCAATAATATCCGTGATTAGGGGCATCGGATACCTGTCACGGACTGTCACTGTATTTAGACCCCTGTAGTCGATGCAAGGTCTAAGATCGGTGGAATCTCTTTTCTTTATAAAAAACAAAGGGGCTCCTGCTGGAGACTTGGAAGGTTGTATGAGACCATTCTCCATGTTGGTATCCAAGTATTTCTGAAGCACTTGTCTCTCGGTCTGAGTGAGGGCGAACATCCTTCCGAATGGCACCAAGGCATGGGGCTCCAGGTCGATAGTGCAGTCCTCTGGCCGATGGGGTGGAAGTCTGGCATGGAGGCACTCCTGAAAAACGTCTGAAAAATCTGAGCAGAAATAGGGTAAAGCATGGATACCTACATGATTATTGGGAAACACCTTGACTGGCTGAAGATCAGCCCGACCTTCCAGAGAACAACAGTTAGTAGCGCAATATGGGGAACTGAAGCTTATTTGGTTCTCGGTCCAATTAATCAGAGGATTGTGTCGTCGGAGCCAGGTAATGCCCAAGATGATGGGAAAATGAGCCGCTCTGATAATATCAAAACTCAGGACTTCCTTATGTTGGTTGATCGTCAAAGTGAGTTCCTCAGTGGTATGGGTGATAGGACCTGAGGACAAAGGCGAGCCGTCTACTCCTTCCACCTTCTGACCTTCTGCCCGGGGAATTCGACGGAGGCCCACCTTGTCAGCCCACACGGTGTCAACAAAGTTCCCTGCCGCGCCACAGTCCAACAGAGCCAGTGTCTCCTCCTGATGGTTTCCGAGGTTGAGTTGTACTGGAATGACCATTAGCCTGGAATCTTCCTTAGACTCGGAAGAGGTCACTGACAGAGAAACATAGGGACGATGGAGATTTCTTAAAGACCCTCGGTCGTTTGTCCCTACTAACGCCGAGGGTAGTCGTTTCCCGACCTCTTGTTTGACAGTTCTGTGCAGTCTCTGAGAAAATGCTGCTCTGATCCGCAGTAGGCACACAGTCCTTTCTCTCTTCTGCGACGTCTTTCAGCAGCGGACAAGGGCGCCCTGGTAGCACCGATCTGCATAGGTTCTTCCGTAACGATGTTAGTAGAGCTACCAGGGAGAACGGGTACAGAGGGGTCTGAGTTATGGCCAGGAGTCCTTTGCTTACGACGTTCAACTCGTCTCTCCTGAAGGCGATACTCGATGTGAAGAGCAGCAGAAAGTAGATCTGTGAAAGTAGGAGAACGAGGAGACCTGGCTAGCTCGTCTTTAATTTCTTCCTTCAGTCCTCTTCTGAAAATGGCATACTGGGCTGTCTCGGGCCATCCGGCCCCGGCTGCTAATGTCTTGAAAGAGGAGATGTATGATAACACGTCTAGCGAGCCTTGCCTGACATCCAACAGGTCTTCGCAGGCAGTAAAGGAGAGCTCTGGTCGTTCGAAGGTGTGCTTGAGAAGATTCTGAAACCCCGGATAGTCCTGCAGAATGGCGTTTCCGCTAGTCACCAGAGGGGTGGCCCAGGAAAGAGCGTTTCCCGTCATGTTGGTTATTAGGAAACCCACCCGGGCCTGATCTGTAGCAAAGGTACGGGGTCTGAACGTAAAGTGAACCAGGCATGCTTCGAGAAACTCCTTTACCTTCTTTGGGGAGCCATCAAATTTCCCCGAGGACAGTGCCATGGGTGGCAATTCCGAGGGAGTAGGTTCCCTAGCCGCAACCATCTGTTTAAGCAAAGCGTTCTCAGTCTTGACCCCTTGTAGCTCTTGGGACATCGCTTGGAATGCCTTCCAGAGCTCTTGGACTTGTTCGTCAGCTGACATCGTGATACTCTTTGGCGTTGCAATCTGTGACTGAAGGGGTACCTTTGACTGTGTTCCCTCCGTACCCACGTTCTCCTCACCTGGGCTTTCCGAGTCGATGGTATCTTGCAGGCCTCGACGTGCCAGGTAGTCTCTCTCTTTCCTCTGGTGCGAGGGCTTGTCACGGAGAGAAGCCACTGTGGCCGCTGGGTGTGAACAGCGGCACAGCGACCCCCTCTCCGGAATCAAACCAGAAAAAGCAGGGAAAAACCCACTAGGGGAAAAAACCCTGATAGGAGGTGCCAAGACTGTTCTCAGAAGGCCAGCAGTCCACCGATGAAAAGGAGGAAGCGAAGGATCACCAAACGCTGAAAACGTCCACTGTAGCGGTCGACCTGGAGAGAGGCGAGGGAAACAGCAGCTGGGAAGTCCGGATTGAAGGTGGAAGTCTTCCGAGAGGCACTGCGGAGGAACACGGGAGCACGGGAGAGAAAACCCCGTGATGACCAGACTCAAGAGCTAGGTGAGAGGACGAGAGGGAGTGAGAGAACGAGAGAGAGAGAGAGAGAGAGAGAGAGAGAGAGAGAGAGAGAGAGAGAGAGAGAGAGAGAGAGAGAGAGAGAGAGAGAGAGAGAGAGAGAGAGAAGCACGGCAGACGCCGCCTAAAGGGGGGCGGCGGATGGCAAAGGGAAACAAAGTATGGAGGTTACTGGTGACTGGACACCTATGAGAAGTAACCGCGTGGGGGTAAATATTAACCCCTAGTAGAATCCAAAGCGAGGTGCAGAGGAAGAGCGAAGGACCCAGAAACGAAGTAAACAACGGAGAGGGGTTGCAACGCAATGACCTGCCGGGAGGCAGGGATTTTATACTCCCGGCAGCGTTGCGTCTCGCGTTAGGAGCTGCGGCCATAAACACAAAAAAGGGACTAAAGCAACCTTCCCCCATGACCTCTCAAACTCCAACGCGGAAGTAAACGCCAGTCACGGCGATGGCCGCGACTGCGAGTGACACTTTCATAGATCAGACTTGTCTGGAAACCTTTTGTCAGCAGAGAAAAGGGGAAAGGCAGAGAAGGAGGGAGGAGGGGTGCTGCAGAAGGGCCAGAGGAAGAGCAGGGAATAGAGGGGGTGAGGTGATTGGAGGAGAGTGAGGACAGGATGTCCTGAGTTTTTTAAATGAAGTGAGAGGCCAGTGCCGTGTAGAGGGCCTGGGAGGGGACAGGAGAGGTAGAGACTGCAGCAGGGTTGGCCAGCTCCTTGCAGATTTAAAAGAGTTCGGCCGAATTGTTAGATGCCGCAGAGATGCGGGCCTTGTTAAGGGCTCTCTTCTTTGTGACAATGGAGAGCCGGTATTGCCTTTGGAGCAGGCGGCAGGCCAGTTTGTCAGTAGGATGAACATGAAGCACGCCATTTCCTCTCTGCCACCCTGCACTTGCGTTTTTGGGTGACCAGATCCGAGTCATACCAGGAGTTACATTTGGCTTTGGGCTTTAGGTGGATTCTCATGACAGGGGCAAGGATATCAAGTGTATCAGATATAGCAGAGTGGAGAGTGGAGAGGGCTGAGTCAGGGTGGGAGTCAGCTGAAGGGGAAGGGGGGAGCGAGAAGGTGGCGGCGAAAGCCTCAACTGACACATGCTTTATGGGTCGGATGACCGAAAAGGAGGGTGGCAGTGATGAAGGTGGCTTTGCCTGAGGGGTATGGAAGGTGAGGTGGGAGGATAGGAGAAAGTGATCACTCCAGGAGAGAGGAGTGGAGAGAGGGACAGAGAGGGGAAGGTCAGAAGAGATCAGAGCATCAAGAGTGTGCCCTGCAGAATGAGTCGGCCCAGATGGGAGAATAGGGAGTGAGAGAGTAGGAGAGGTTGCCATCCTTGAAGGACTTCCAGGGAGAGGTACAGATTAGAGGTACGCCCTGCGGAGGTGGAGAGGGACCACGAGGGGGGGGGGGCAGGGAGGGAGGCGGAAGGCAAGGTAGCCGCGGACAGAGGAGGGGGGGCAGCAGGAGAGGAAAGGAAGTTGATGAGGCATGGGAAGTGTCTATCAAAAAGGTGAAGGTTGCCCTGAGGGCCTTGGACAAAGACGGTCCCATTAGAGTAGACATTAATGATGGCCTTAGAGGAGTGGAAGGAGGCCAAGAGGACATCCCAACGGGTGCCACCATTAATGGGAGAAGAGGAGAAAGGAGAGAGCAGAGAGACCATATGAAGGGTCCATAGGTCTGGCGAAGGCACGAAAAAGAGGATGTCGGTGAGAGTTTCCTTGGAGGAGGCACTGGTGTAGGTGTCAGCGATAGGGAGGCCTGGGTTGGAGACCAGGATGTCCTTTTTAAACTTTTTCCTACCAGACTGCAGTTCAACGCTGATGGTCCTCATTTCCTCAGGAACCGATCATCTGCACACCAGTAGAAATTATTGTGACTAGCAAGGACTCTAGGAAACTTGTGTTAAGACTATATAAAGCGTGCCAGGCCAATCAAATATAACCAACAATAGAGCCAAGGGGTAATGGATAAGAGACCTAAATGCAACAATACATGATGAGCAGTGGTTGCGCTGGTGCCGCTTGACAAGAGAGGTCTCTCTCAATGTCTGCTTTAGACTGATACAATTCAAGATACTGAATCAACTGCACTACACACCCGTACATATTTCAAGATTTGCGCCAGCAGCTAATAAGAAGTGTTTTAAATGTAGCATGGCTGCCGCAGACTCCCTGCGTATGTATTGGAGACACCCACGGATCTCCCAGTTTTGGCTGTCAGTTGAAGATATCCTACACAAATTTACTCACATACCCACTACACTGTCACCCCCGAAATATCTGCTAGGGGATATTGGTAAGGCTCCTTTTAAAATCCGTAGGCTCTTTAATTTTGGCTGCCTAATTGCCAAAAAAAATATTCTGAAGTACTGGAAGTCCAGTGCAGCCCCCAGTGTTTACAAATGGCTCCAGGAACTGACTTACGCTAATGACAGGGAAGAATGCTATACCGCAATGACTTCTCCTGCCTCTAGACCCAAGGACATCTGGGGTCCATTTCGTAATTTCCTACAGAGATCTAATGTTGAACAATAATACCTGTTGTAATATATTATGCCTGTGTTATGAAATGCTTCTCTGTAACCTGAAATGACAATTCACTCCAAGGTATTGTGCTGTTGCACATCTCTCGCATAAATTTGTTATATGTGGTAACATGTCTGTCAATGTACACAATAAAGTTTAAAAAAAAAAGATATACTTAACATACACCTGCTATATACAGGAATCAAGATACTACTAGGAGTCAAAAGATGCATACAGCAAACAAGCTGAAGAATATGCCGCAATGCGGCCTTACCAATATGGAATATGAAACCAAGTTGTAAATAACAGGTTAAGTCCTATTTAGGAAGAGAACAAAGCAATACAAAAGATTGCAATAGGTGAACCCCGTGTCAGTATAGTGTAAACGTGCAAAAGCATGACGAAAAAGAAGCCCCATAGAATGTGTAGCTCCCAGTAGCACAGAGAAGTAGCCTCAGAAAAATGGAAACAGAAAAGTAATAGGCAACTGAAGATTTCAGACATGAAAGCTCAGTAGAAGCAAACATTAAGCCCCTGAAGAAGTTACTTAGATTCAAGCTCAAAGATAGAGGAATCAAACATGTCAGGCAATTTTATTTTTGATATAAGATTTACAAAATAGATCTGTTAATTAAATGTAAGATTTGCACAAGGAGAGGTGAAAGGAATTGGGAGCACTTTAATATGAAGACACATTATATTGCACTTTGCACTTAAGATTGATTTTATAATCTGGTTTTAAATGTACAGTTGTTTTATAAATATGTTTGATATCTGAATTGATGAATCAAAAGAGAAAATGGGCCTCATTACGAGGTAGGTGGTAAGGGATTACCAGCACCGATAAGGACACCAGTGCCGGTAATCCCTTACCACCCTATTCCGACGTCACTTAGCGGGTGCCTTCCTTAACACCTGGTTTTACCAGGCATTATGGAACGGTCCCGTTAAGGGACTTCAGAGCTAATAACGGTACCGCAAATTGCAGTACCGTTATTAGCACCATCCCCTTTCCCATTGAGCACTATGGGGGCTCGAATGAGAATGGGGAATGGTTCCCAGAATGGGGACTTACCGGGTCCTCCAAGGTTGGAATAACCCGGTAAGTCCCTATTTTGGGAAGCCGGACCCGGAATGCGGTAAGGGGTAGCCATGGTGCTAATACCATGCCACCTCCGTGATTCCCAGAATTACCGGGGCATTACAACCCCGGTGACCCGGGAATTCCAGAGGTGGAATATACTCAATGGAATAGGACTCAATGGGAAAGAGGACCATGGAAAGACCGGCACCATCTTGGTGGGAATGTTACCTCTGCCTGCAGGACTCCGAATCACCCGTTATGGAAATTCCATACCGGGTGACTCGTAATGAGGCCCTATGTTTTGTAAACAGAACAAATGAGGACCTTTTATTTAATTCTATGGGTGATACTGGATTGAAACATGGTGTAGGATTGTAATCATAATGAGCCTCATAACACGGACATCGGTAAGGGTTTACCGGTACCGGTAAGGGCACCGGTACCGGTAAACCCTTACCGCCTTACTACGAGGTCCCTTTGCGGGTAGGTACTTTAACGCCTGCTGTTTAGCAGGCGTTAAAAACCAACCCGCAAAGGGACCAGGGTGCTAATTATGGTACTGCAATTTGCGGCACCGTAATTAGCGCCTTCCCCATTCCCATAGAGCCCTATGGGGCAAAAATGGGAATGGGGAAGGGCAATGGGGGAAGGGGGAATTACCGCCCCGCCAACCTTGGAATAGGGCAGTAATTCCCCTTTCCACCAAGGCGGTGCCGGTGTTTTACCGGCATGGACCAAGGTGCTAACAGCACCTTGGTCCTCCGCCTACCGTCTAATGAGGCCCAATATATGGGGGTTTTTAAGTGGGGGGGAGGTGTTGTAGTGTCTTGTAGTGTCTTTGTTGTGTGTATAGTTTAGGTTTTTGCTCTTTGTAACTGTAGCTAGGTCTGGGTCAACGGATGAGTTATGGTTAACTGTAAAGTGGTTTCTTTGACCCTGTTTCATGATTTTGGATTTTTCTAATGATTCAATGACCTGCTTTTTGTTTATTGTTGTACTTTGATATCTTGTTGTAAACTGAGAAATACGAATAAAAAAATAAATAAACATTATTTGGGACGCTATTTGAGGAGGTGCATGGAAGATACTGCTTCCCTCCCATTGTCATCCTAGTCCTGGTCAGGGAGTGGGAGAATAATCTGGTATCACACACCATGTGCTAACAGGCTGTGCCAACTCTGGTCAAAGTGCTATTAGCCTTACACTTTCTGTCCACAGAATCATTCTAGCATACCACAACCATTGTGAGTGGTGTATTACAGCCCACACAATCAATGTGCCTCTACCAGTACTTGTGATGCATTCCAGCATAGGCACATTCAGATTCCACACAAACTGCAGGCCTGGAATTCTATGCATTTGCGCATTTTCCCTGGGTCCTGGAAGCCATCTACTGCAACCCCCCTGAGACACAGAGTACATTTATCACAACAGGAAACATTGGCATTCCATCAATGTGCAGGTGACCATTGATGCCAAGGGACACATCACGCATGCCATTGCCAATTACAGGATGCAAGTATGATAGCTTCAACTTCTGGCATTCCCCCATATACCAGGTCCTTGCATCGGGAACCTTTGGAAACCGTTGGCTTGTGATTGAGTATCAACTATCACTCACACACAAGCAGCCACATGACACACAAAAACAGAAGACATGACAATACATGCAGCTCATAACTATTTACTCCTTTGCTGTTACCATTCCTGTTGACACCCATCAGGAATCCAGCCACCCCAGGTGAGGCACACTACGATACAGCACACATAGCCACCAGGGGCAGAGTGGAGCGCACATTCGTAATGTTCAGGTCACGCGTCCACTCCCTTGAACACTCATGTGGCATATTGCTATATGCACCCCCTGTAGTATGCAAAACACTGGCATGTTGTGTCCTGCACAATATTGCCACACGTCGTTGCATATCAGTAGGGCTGCAGGAGGGCCTCCACCCGCATGTGCAGGCATCATCCATTCCCATAGCAGGCCAAAGGGCGCATGCACAGGTAACTTGCATCCATGTTGCACAAACCTACTTAACATGAATAACAACCCCTGTGGAACACACACAGTAAAGCCATATCACTGTTGACCTTCAATGATGCAATCAGGCAAATCCAGCCTGCCCATAACAACACCCTGAGAATGTGACTCTTAGATTTCCAAACTGTGTGAGCCGAATAACATTAACTAGTTCACTGCAACCCCATCGATATCCTTGACATGAAGTACACAAACCACGTCAAGTGAGAAGAAAATTGGTTATGTCACATGCCCAAAATACTTTATAGTGCAAAGCCAGTCCTTGGCATGATAGCTCCATCACATGTGTTCCCTTGAGTCCTGTGCTATGCGTATGACACTCAGCTCATTTTCAGGCTACCCTCAGCCACCTCATCTCCCTCTCTCATATCTGACTGTCTTTCCGCCATCCAGGAGTGGTATGCTGCCAATGATCTCTGCCTTAATGCCAATAAGACCGAGATTCTCCTCATCGGCACACCTTTCCTGTCACTCACTGGCCGGCCTCTCTTGGCCATCTTCCTCCTCCCACCTGTGAGGTTACAAACCTTGGGGTCATCTTCAACTCCACACTCTCCTTCTTTCCTCATATCTCTGACGTCTCTAAGAAGTCACACTACCAGCTGCACCTCCTCAAGGATATTCTTCCATTCCTCTCCTTCGCCAAGAAGCTCACTGTCTCCAGAGCTCTGGTTCTCTCTAGGCTGGACTATTGCCTGCTTCCACCCTCTGCCCTCTGCAACTCATCCAGAACAGGACTGCAAGACTTGTCCTTGGCCTCAAGCCCAGGGATCGTATCTCTCCAGGACTGAAATCTCTGCACTGGCTCCCAGTGGCTGCAATGATTAAGTTAAACACCCTCTGCATTGTTCACAAGGCCTTCTGGGGCCTTGGGCCTCAATACCTTCAACTCTCTCTTCCTAAATATCTTCCTTCTCAAGCTCTTCACTCTTCTGCCTCCAACTCCCTCAGGGTCAGTCGCTTCTCCAAGCAACGACTTGGTGGTAGATCTCTTTCTTCGGCTAGGGTCTCCCTCTGGAACAGCTTTCCTGCCCCCCTGAAACTTGAAGAGAACCATATCCGGTTCCGGAAGCACCTCAAAACCTTTCTCTTTGCTTCTGCTTTCTCTCCTCCTCTCCCCTGCTGATTTCCTGGCTGAAACTGACCTTGCACTGGCTTCCTGACCACCCTCTGATCTCAGGCCCAGGTCCCCTCAACCGCCAGTTGCACACCTGCACTGCCTTCCTTGCAGCCCCGCACTTGGGGACTGTTTTTTCTGTATCCCTACAGTCCCTTTACCAGCACTTGACAGTTGATGCCTGCACTTACCCTTTACCCTTGCACTTGCCAGCTGCTGGCCGTACTTTACTTATTGGTATTTATTCTATTATCCTTTTACTTCACTGTCCCCTACCGCTTCCCCTCGCGCTCTCCCCTTCCCCCTTCCTTTGCACTTGCGCGATCTGATTGACACCTGGCCTAGTAGGATCGCTGTCTGTCTTCCCTCTGTTCCCCCTTCCTTGCCTCGTCACGCCTTGAAACACTTGAGTATAGGCGCATTATAAATGCCATATCATATAATATCATGGATCAAGTGCAAAAAATGTCTCACCAGACTGCTATCTTGAAGCTGATTTCTTTGGCACAATCACAGCTGTGCCTGCTCACCACCACTCACCAGTGGCATGTACGTGATCCTGCAATCGGGAAAATCAACAGCTGCCCACCCACCCCTTTCTAATGCATGTCTCGGATACCGTCAACATGTCTGCTTTCCCATCATGAAGATGAACACCAAATCTCCCAGAAAGCCACTTGCCACTCACAGGAGACACAAACATAAACAAGATTCAAGGTTACAAACCCCTCACTATCAACAGTCCTTGATCATATCAATGGGAGCACAGCATCAACATAACACCTGACACATGAGAAAAACATTTAGGCCTCTCACACCCAAACCTATCAGCAGTGCACTGCATATTTAACACATCACCCACATGTATACTTGTCATCTGGATCATCTGCTTAACTGGATGGTGTTTTGCATGTCCATGCATCATGGACAGGGGTGGAATGGGAACCAAAAGAGGCCCTGGAAATAATTCCTTAAGTGGCCTCATATCACACTTCTACAACAAGGCCAAACCTTTCCCCAGAAGAAAATGTGGAAATACTACACAAAAGAGGCCGAGGTCGTAGAGGCTTACTGGGGAATTACCAGACTTCCCTGTAGGCCAGTCGACACCTGATCATGGAGTGGCTAATTAACATGACACATGTCAGGAGATGGCATGCAAGGCTGACATGACAGATGTGAAAATGTAAGGCCACACAAAAAAAAGTTGCTGCATCAGCCCTCACCAGAAACATGTGCATACGAACATTCTGAGGAGACTGGCGCCAAGCATCAAGTCATGGTGTTGTAACTTACTCACATTTTCAGTGACAGTGACCATCACCCAATCATCACTATATTACATTATTCTTTCAAACCCTACGTGCGGCACATCATACCACTATTGGGATGCATATGTCACGAGCCATGACAATTAATGACAGTGCAGAACCTTACTTGGTGGAACAGCTGTTGTGCTGTGAATACCTCACCACCTTTGCCTTACACTGAGCATCTGCATTGGTGCTAGGAGGGTCAGTGTACAGCAGAGGGAATGGTTACTTGGGTGGCAATAGGATGCTGGGGGCACTCTCGAGGAGTGTGGGCACTGGATGAGGTAAGTTACCTCAAATGATGTTGGATATGATATGATATAATATGGCATTTATAACGCGCCTATACACAAGTGTTTCAAGGAACGGACATGTGTTTGCACCAGCTAGAGGAGTATGGCTTACAGACTGCAAGATGCACATCAGTGTTCAATTGAATGTTCACCTGTGTGTGGGGTGTTGTAGCAGTCAACAGGACAACAACAGTTGACGCCACTGATCATGGCCACATGTCCAGTCCTCCAGCTCAAATATATGCCCAGTACCATGCACAGTTGTCTCACTGCCTTTGAAAGAACAATAGCCCTGACATGAGGAAAACAACAATAATACAGTGCACCTTGGATGGGGTAAACATGAAATGCAGTGCAACTTGCAAAGGGGTTGACCAAAGATGAGGAAAACAACTTGTTAATCCTGAAAGAGGGTGGCAAAAATCAAAAAGGGAATAAAGGAGAACAATCCATGCCCCCTACATGGATTTATGGACACCAGGATACATGAAGAAGGGGTTGGGGTGGCAAGAGGATAAGGGTGTGTTGGGAAATGGAAAATTGCATCGACAGCAAGTTTCAGTTGGTACTCACATTCTGTGGTGGATCATGGAATGGTGCACTCTCACCATGTAATGCCAATGCCAGATCCTCATTGACTATGGCCACTCATGAGAGGGATGTGTGCATGGAGGTCCCAATTGCTACAAGTTCCTGATGATGGATATCAGGAGTGACCAAATAGTGATTATGCATGCTGATCCTTGAGGTCTCCAACTGCATGTTGAGAGATTGTCTCAAGGAATCCATCTCTTGGTGGTGTATGTCCCTTGTTACAAAAATGTCATCATGCAGAGATTTTCTCAAGGATTCTGTGTCTTCACGGTGGGATTCCCTCAAGGCCAACATCTCCACATGCAGGCCTTTACTCAGGGAATCCCTGTCTTGACATTGGGCCAATAACTCATCATGCAGAGATAGTCTCAAAGCTAAACCATAATTGCAAATTTCCTTCCTCCGTTGTAACATGTCCTCTCTGCTCTCCTGCCAACCAATAAAGGATGCCGAAGCCTGCACCCATCTCAGGGAGTGTACTGTCATTGGCTGGCTGTCTACAACCCTCGGAATGACAGCAGCCTCTGCTGCTGCCTCCATGCTGGGAAAAGGCAATCTTGGAGACATTGAAACCACTATTGACACATGGTTTGCCACCGCCAGACCCAGAGTCTCCTAGCTAACCTTCTCTAACTCAGCAGCCTCAAGGAAGGCAAGGAGATCCAATGCATACAAGCTACTCAGGGGTGTACCCACCATCATATCTCTCAGTATGCCATCCACATCAGATTCAGCAGCATCATTGGAAGAGATGGAAGGCCTGCTGATTATGGCCTGAAACACGAGGGGATTCTCACCAGGCACAGCACCCCGAGCTGCACTGTTGGATGGTTGTGCCTCATCCTCCTCCTTTTCCTCCTCCTCATCCGCTGAATCCTCACCTGCACAAAGCCAAACAACAATATTCACAGCCCTACCTACCTGGATGGACATGCATGTTTGAATACTAATGCATACAGACACAATATGGCCATCCACACATACATCACACATTGAAAATGGGAATTCTAAAATGTGGAAGGCAAAAGTAACTAACATTCAAAACTCAGTGTAATCATGTTGGTGCATATTAGGCCCAGAATCAAGTAATGGATTGGAGGAGTAAGCAACCATACATACATACCTGAATGAGAATAGAAGGTTTAACAGTAGACAGATGGGGATCCGTGCTTCATTGCTGAGCTAAACGTCAACCATGCCTACTTGCAACATGTGGAAGTAGCACATATTCTCCTGCTGACCAACCCTGCATGCAGGCATTTGTTTCACCGATATCCACATCCACCCATGCACCACATTGGCCAGGGACACATGTGAAGTTTCCCACGCTCACATGCATCTCAACTAAGTGTGAGGAGAGTTCAACATGGACATGACCAGTGTGCACTTGCATGACCACTGAATAATTGACACTCAAAATGTATAATGAACATCACTCAAACATCTCTTGGCCAACCACAGCAACCTCTGACTTGTTGACACCCTCATGCGACTTCTCACTGACATTGTTGCTCATCCTTGGCCTCAAGCCCAGGGACTGCATCTCTCAGCCCTAAAATGTCTCCACCTGCTCCTGGTGGCTGCAAGGATCAAATTCAAGCCCTCTGCATCATCCACAGGGCTCTCTGGGGACTGGGTCCATGCTACATCCAACTTTCGGTCCCTAAATACCTCCCTGATGGAGTCATTTTGCCCTCTTGCTCAAACTCTCTGCACGTCAGTCGTTCCTCCAAGCAGAGAGTGGGGGGTAGATCTCTTTCTCTGGCAGGAGCCTCCCTCTGGAATGGCCTCCCTGCCCCTCTCAGACTTCACTGCATTGCCTTACATTCCAGAAGCTTCGCAAGACCTTCCTTTTCTCCTCCTCCTCCCCTCTCCCCTGTTCGTTGCTAATTCCCCCCTGCTGCTGCGACTGGCTACCTGGTCCCTTTTGAGCCATACGGGGGACAGGCCCTCCCCTGACAGTGTAACCTAGCAACCCATTACCAGCACTTGCCTTTGAGCACCCTCTCTGAGTAGACCACTGAGTCTGGTCCACCCGCTCTTCGCAATTTACCTTTATCCCTTCCCCAGTGCACTTGACCTCCGAGCTCCCCTTAGCACTGACCCAACCTCTGGTGCCCCCTACCTCCTTCATCTTCCCCCGTCCCACTCATTCGTACCTTCTCCCGGCCCTGACATGACCTCCCCCCTGCACCTCCTTTTTGCTGCATTTGCACGATCCAAATGTCATGAGGCCCAGTAGGGTTGTGTATTGTTGTTATCCTCCTCTGATTCCCCCTCCCCCTAAGTCTTGTGGCACCTCGAAACAGTTTCTGCTTTATAGGCCCCATACAAATGTGCAATAAATAAATAAAATAAATCTATTTCCACTGGCGCAAGAGCCAGTGAATTTATGACTCTGACATCATCTACTGCTTGGTGTTATTCCATGTGAGTCAAAATTTGTGTTCATAATGCACAATCAAAAAGCAGCACATTATGAGTGTGTCCAATGACATGCGTCTTGCAGGCCATTGCCACACATAGGTCACTAAAAATACTGTATACATTAATGTGTGCTCTTAGATCAATCACAAACAGAGGTCAAGCATCCACATTCTAGAATTCATAACATGTAACGGAAGTGACCATAGATGCAATATTGTAGTACTTGTGGATGGGTGAGAAGGTCCATGACCAACCGCACCACAACATTTGATGCTTATCATGTGCAGATGAAAGCATATAAAACATGCACAGATGACACTCACCTGATGCGGCTGCATAGGTGTCCATTACTCCCACACCAACCACCTGCTCACTGTTAACGTGCAGGACTGGTATGCCCAGATGTGAGCCCCATGCCTGCTGGGCCAAGAGACCCAAGCTAGTCCTCACTGATGATGCCCAACAAGGCTGTATCATGTCTAGAGATGCTTGTGGTCTCGTGCAGAAGGGATATGACAAAGCAGTTTGGGCTGGACTACCCCTTTTGGGGTGGGACCAAGCCTGATTTGCAAATGGGGTTTCAGCTTTTGTAATGGCTTGGCAGGCAAAGACGATATAGAGGGTTGCCCAGAGTGATAGCAGTGGTTAAGATTAATTCTTAACCTTCCAGGTATGAACTTGTTTGTTTTGCACTGATTGAGGGGGCATACATGTTATGTCATCATGGCGTATGTGTGTGTTGGCAGTAAGAGTATTGCTGCTTTATCCTCAGGAACAGGTGCATGCACGTATTGCACTGTCAGGGGTGCATGTTGCTAGATGTGGCTTGATGTAGACGTTGATATGGTACTACAAACACATGCGAGCAGGTGTCCTTTCCAGGGCCATGCCTGCAGGATACAATTGGGCCATTGATTCATTGTGATGGTGATGTGTTATGATTTTTTGTCATTGGTATGTGGCCATGCATCGATGTGCTATGTTCACATGTGTATGTCTCATCATGTTACTCCACATTTTGCTTTCATTTGTGAGACTGGATTCAATAATTTTACAGAGCATGAGCCTGTGGGTGTGAGACATGGGCCCCATTACAGGTCTGGCAGTAACTGTGCCGGTGCTACTGGCAGGTTGCCGCCAGACCCGTAATGATTTACCTTTGCCTGACTTCCCGGTAAGATCGGGAGATTACAACCCTGGCAGTCCGGGAAGTCAGGCACCAGCAAATGGTAAGTCCTCATTCCCATAGAGTCCAACAGGACTCTATGGGAATGGGGACCATGGAAGCACCGGCACCGTTAATAACGGTCCCGGTGCTTCTGTGAAAGGTCTGCGGGTGGGTGCCGTTCTGCCCAACAGGTCTGACCTGCCGGGTGGGACGGCACCCACCCGCAGAGTTGTAATATGCCGGTCCGGAAGCAACGGAGCCGGTAAGCTTACCAGCACCATTGTTTCTGGACCGGCATAGTTGTAATGAGGCCCAATTGCTTGTTGATTGATGCTGACAGCATGCTACTGTTAGAATGGATGGGAGTACACTTGCATTGGCACAGATGATTGAAACTTATTTCTTTGTTCCCTTTTCCACAGTTGCAGCGTCTGAAGAAGAGGGGACAACCAGTGCTGTGAAGCTGCATCCCAGTGGCAAGGCCCCCAGACACAGGTGCACACCCAAGCCACACCCTGTTGTATCCACCTTCTCTGAGGGCAATGTACCAGGGAGAGCACATCATTCTGATGCACTGCTTCTGAGGAGGTGTCACAGGATCTGATCATTGTGGTGGACACCTCAGCAGCAGAGGGACAGGGTAGAGGTAGTGACAGTGACACACAGGGGTCCCAAAGCATGGAGACCTCATTGAAAGTGTCTGGGTTGATGAAAGCAGAGAAGGAGAAGGAGGAGGAGGCTATTGCAGGCCTGCCCACCGTGTCAGGTGGGGGTATCGAGGAGGATGTGCAGGCTGCACACCTAGCCCTGAGACAGGAGTCTGTACAGTCCACAATGATAATGATAATGATGTTTTATTTATATAGCACCTTTATTCAATGCGCTTTACAGGGCACATATTTACATACAATATCACCCAACTGAAATGGGTACTCATTTATGGACCTCGGAAGGATGAAAGGCTCAGTTGGCCTTGCCGGGATTCAAACCTGCGACCTGCTGCAGCAGTGCCCACCTTCACTAATGCCTCCATCCAGACAGAGCTTGCACTTCAAGCCGATGTGGCCATCTGGGATTCAGTACTGCCACTGCTGATGGGTGGCTTGAGGTGGCAGGCTTCTATGCATGATGATGTGCAAGCAGCTCATGAGCTGCTTGTAAGACATCACAGGCAGATGGCCCGCTTCTTCTCCCAACTGGCAGCAGCATTGCTATACAGTGGCCACTTTGAAAAGGCACTGCAATGGCCCCCTCCTGCTCATCTGTTCCCCAGTCAGCCTCAACTGTGACCTCCATGCCAGCTACCACGATGGCTTCATGTGTCCCTGTCCCTCTATCCTCCAGCCTGGATATTCCTGTGCCCCTGGTGGAGGTGGAAGTCTGCACTGTGGCAGATGAGGTGGTCACTGAGACTGCCCAGTAATATGCAGATGAGCAGACTGTGGAAGAACAGAAGGCACTTGATGGCAGTGCAGGTGCTTTACTCCCCCGACACAGACTGTAATCCAGCCAGAGGGAGTACCTGCACTGCAAACACATCGCCAGAGACTAGGAGGTGTTGATGTTGAGGAGGCAAATCATGGATGGCATTTCAACTGGGAGGAGGCAGGCAGGTGCACACATGGTGCAATTGAGGCAGAAGGCACACAGCACCTGCAGGCACTTCTGTCATGGCAGATGTCATTTGTGTGGCAGCAGGACGAGGAGAGGCAGTGGGCATATGAGGCGGCAATTGTCAGGGACGACATGGCAATGAGGTTGACATGGGCTGCCATCATGGAGGATTCTTGCAGGGCAGCGGAGGAGATTGAGTCTCGGATGAGGGAAGTCTTTCAGGCCCTCAAGGAAAAAACAGAGGCACGCCTGCAAGAGGCAGATGTGGATGGTGAATCGAGCTTTGCTGGGCCATTGTCAGGAATTTCCAAGGACTAGCCCACGGACTCATGTATATAGTTCAATAGTTGTAGGTTTCATATATTTAATTATTTTGTGTGGGCAATTATTCTGTTTCCATGTTTGTACATAATTTGTCTTTAATACATTTGACATAGTGCACCCAAGTGCAGTTAGAGCAACTTGGGAGGCTGCTGGTTTCTTGCTATGGAGTCTGCTGGTTTCTTGCTATGGAGTAAGGAAGAGGCATACTGCTTTTGTTCATTGTGTGCTCATCGAAAGATGAAAGTACTACAGGAAGTCCATTTGTATATTCTTTCTGCACCCGCCGTACGACGGGTTGACCAAAAGGTGGAGAACTTTTAAAAACTGCTTGTGGCATGATGTGCACCCAGCACTTGTGCTGTGTGCTCAAGATAATACCCAGGGTTGCCGGAAGCAGGGTTATATTGCTGTGCTGTTATTCTATTGCATTTTGTGTCTCTGAGTTCTGGAAATTTACACCTTAAGTAAAGCACCCCCTGCAGGGGAACCTTCGTTTTCAACAGTTCCCCGCCAGCTATGTATCTTCCTACACTATTGGTTTAAACTTCTATTTCGTCCAATGATTTGAGGGAGGCAATTAGACAGTCCTCAGCATTATCTTCCACTCCTTACCAAAGCACTGGTGTGGTAAAGTTTTACTCTGGTTTCCAAGTAACTGAGAAGCCAGCTTCAAAGGATGAAGAAATGACCTTGGGGGTAATTATGGATACACAGACGTGCGCTGTACCCTCAGCACAGGGGCATGGCAAGTTAACCAGGCAGGCGACTGAAATATCTATGCCAGTGCAGCTTAGCTTTTCCGTTGATACTTAAAATGATTCTCTGCCACTTCTTAATTCTCCTCCTAACGCAGTCCAGTTTAATATCAATAAATTGGCAATCTTTCAACTCTCTTCTTTATCATATGATCCCACTCCTATGCCTATGCATTTGCTTCAACCCATGGGCAACGGCTCAATGGCTAATGAGTCTAACTCTCACAAACAGGGTCCACCTACTTTGTTTGCTTTGAATCTTGTTTTAAATTATTTGGTGAAACTTTATGAGAATATAAATAATGAACTGAAAGACAATACCAATGTCTTGGTTTCTCTAACCACCAAGGTAACATGTTCTTTTTAAATTTGTTTTTATTGACATTTTGTATAAAAACAAACGTTAATAAACCCTGACTTCCCACCCCCACCCTCCTATATCGATGCATGGTACATATTATGATGTTCATAAAGTCATTGGATGCCAAGAATCCGAAAGTGTTGAGGGCAGTCTCTGATATTGTAGTCACGCTACAGAAAATGTATAACCTCGTCCCAGTCTGACATTTTGATTGATCCCCCTGGAGTATGTGATCCATTCAAGAGCAATAAAGTTCAAAATTTTGTAGAATTATTCACTGAGCGTCGGCGGAGCTTTAGATTTCTATTTTTGCGCTACAACTAAAAGAGCTGCAAAGTGTAACATAACAAAAGTTTTACATTTCTGTTTAGGACGCCGGCTCAAATTCACCTCGAGCATTAAGAACATGCTTGACCCAGAGTGCTGGGTTTTACTAAGCCAAACATTGTTTGCATATGTCTGTCTATCTCAACCCTATAACTCGTCAAGATGGGGCAGCCCCTCCATATATGACCTCAATCCCCTAGTGAACCACACTCACTCCAGCATTGGTCCGAAACGAACTGGAGTATAGTGCCATTGGATTAACAACTTATACCAAAATTCAATTATTTGGACCTAATCAGTAAATCTTTGGATATCTATCCAAAGCGCCTCCCATTCCGTTTGCGATATCTGTTCTCCCAATGTTAGCTGCCAGCATTGTTTATAATATGGTGAGATACTGGGGGTAGTAGCTTCAGATATGATTCTGCATAGGTTTGAAATAAGAGTAATATTCCCCGTATTAGAGATAGTGAATTTTTCGAACATTGATAACTCTCTGATTGCCGCTTGTTTATTCGGGGGCTAATATCTAGTGTCGAACTTGAAAATATTGGAAGCGTGGAGATTGATTTAACCCTATTTCGTATTTACATTGTGTGAAGGGTTTAAGATCTTTACCTTGAAAGAGATCTCGTAATTTTGTGCAACCTGTCTACTTCCATTTACTGAACGCCTTTGTGTCAAGGCCTGGAGTGAACTGCGGGTTTGAAAACAATGGCGTGAAGGGTGAAGGAAATGTTGTGAATTGGTATTGCTTAACCGCTTTGTCTCAAACTTCTTCTACTAAGCTTGTAGTCTTGCTCTTATGAATGTTGGGAGAGCAATCACACTTCACTTAGGGAGCCATAAAGTGTCTACGAGCTGTGGACCTCCTATTGCATGTTCCACATGGACCCACTGTTTTCCGCTATCTGTTCCCCACCAGTCATTCACTATATGAATTTGTGGTGCTTGGTAAAACGTTTAGAAATTTGGCAAGCTCAGGCCTGCCCTGTTTGTAGGTGTCATTGAAACGTCCAAGGCTACACACAGGGGCTTCTTGTTCCAGACAAAAGCAGATACTGCTCTATGTAATTTTTTAAAGAATGGAGCGGATACCCGGTTTGGAAGTGCCTGAAATAAATATAGTATTTTAAGAAGGATAACCATTTTCATTGAATTAATTCGACCTAACCAGGAAACAGTTAGCTGACCCCATTTAACTAATTGCCCCATAATTTCCTTCAGCAATAGGGGGTAATTCGCCTCATACAGCCTTCCATTCATAGGGCTTATGGTGACACCCAACAGTTTCATTAATTCCAGCGCCTATCCAAATTGTGCAAATGATTTCAAGGATTGCACTGCTTTAGGGGAAATGGAGAGCTTCAGGATTTCAGATTTTGTATGGTTTATTTTCACTCACACTACTGAGCCAAAACTCCCCAATTCGTGTTCCACTGATTGCAAGGTGTTTATTGGACGCATACAAAAAGCAATATGTCGTCTGCATAAGCCATAATATTATGTGATACCCCTCCAAAATTAATCCCTTGAATGTCCTCCATCTGCCTGACCCTGGTGAGGAATAGTTCAAGACAAATACTGTTTAACAATGGTGACAAGGGGCAGTTTTGGCTCAGTAGCGCGAGTGAAAATAAACCATACAAATGAAATCCTGAACCTCTCCATTTCCCCTAAAGCATGACAAGTAATTTGGATGACTTTACCTAAGTGGGACTTTGAGACCCATGCATAATTAATGCATGAAAAGGACCAGTGGACATGTGAGTAGAAGGTATATCCTTGCTCTGACCCCTTAAGTGCTGGCCAAACATCTACCAGTGTCTACAGTGCACATTTGTGTCTAAGCAGTTTGGATGGTGGGGGTTGCGTGAAACGGGTGACAGTGCTCTGGTTGCGGGCAGGGTCCCAGGCCACATTAAGATCCCCTAGAAGAACAATCTCCCCCTTGCTAAAGGATTCCAATAATGTAAGAGTCGATTTTAAGAAGCCCTCCTGGCCAGTGTTAGGAGCATATATCAAGGTCACGGTTATCTTCTTTATATGCCGATATTCAAGGTTAAGAAAATGTAACAGCCTTCTTTATGGACTTTTTGTTTGAAGCACTTTAATGTGTAGGCTGGTCCCAATTGCTAACAGTACCTCAGCTACCTTACCCACTGCCTTAGCCTTTAATACAACCGGGTAGTCATAATCAGAGTTTAGATCTATCAGCTAGTCATATATGTGTCTCTTGGAGTGTCACCAAGTCCGGTTGGTAATGGCCCAAGAGAGATTCCAACTTCCTACGCTTCACTGGTGCATTAAAACCCCTAATGTTAACTGCTAAACACTTGAATTTTCTTGATAAAATAACCTATCATGAGGATCTTACAATGTACAACTACAACATTCATTGATATCTTTCTCAAAGTCCAGTATTGCTGGCCCCACTCCCCAGTTTGTTCGCCCACACCCCCATCTACCTTCCCCACCCTAACTCCAACTGACCCCACAATCTCCCCATACATTGTCCCCTGGTGTGAGCCACCGTACCTAACATATTCTGGGGTGTTAAACCCCAGCCATTGATCATCTATAACCCCAGAGCGACGTACAGTGTATCCTAGTACCCACATCTGTTACCTGAACAGATAATTCTAAGGTGGTGTGCTCCGTCTGGTAGAAGAAAAAAAGATCAGTTCTTGATCCTTGCTCTTGTGTTCACCTGCTTCTGCTGTTCATTATCCTGTTGTTTTGAAATTAGGGCCTATGAGTCGTGCCTTCCAGCCTTCTTGATTTTTAGCCTTGTCTCTTCTCTCACGTCGAGTTGAATTCGTCCATTCCCAGGGTTTGGATTTTTCAACCGAATGACCTACAGTGATCGCTGACGGGCCCTCTGTTGTATCCTCTTCAATTTGCAACAAGGACATTCCTGATTCTTGAGAGGTGATCCTATGTTGTCTCCCTTCCAAAGAGAAAACCAATCCAAAAGGGAAAGTCCACCTATATTTAATTTCTAGTGATTGTAATCTTTTCACTACTGGCTACATCTCACAGCATTTCTGCAAGGCTGTCTGCGAGAGATCTTGATATAGTTGGATCTCGCTGCCCTTGTATTTTATTGGAGAAGATACCCTTACATCCCTGAGAATCTGCTCCTTCTGTGGGACTGATGTGCAGGCTGCCAAGACATTGCACGGGCAAGCACCAGGATCATTTATTTTCAGGACTGTTCTGCGTACCCTGTCAAGCAACAACTAGTAGCCTCTTCACCTGAAATGAAGTCTGAAAAGATATGAATTACAGTGTTTTTTAGCTTTGCACCTAAGATAATTTCCGCCAAGTTTTGAATCTGTATATTAGAACGTCTGGTTCTGTTCTCCAGATCTTCACACTGTATTTCTACATTGTGTGTAAGCCTAGCTAGTTCTTCTAGGGCAATATCTGACTGTTTGTTTTCCTGTGTCATTTCCTGGATTGCTTGCTCATTGGTGTCAACATGCTCAGCCAGGGAAGAAATGTCTTTGCTAAATTTGGATAATGACTGCCTGATATCGTTAGTGAAGGAGATAAACTGCTGCTGGAATGAAGCATGAAACTTGTCATGAGATTCCTGGAAACTCATTGCAAAATCCTCTTTAGATGTAGCCATTTCTGGAATGAAGCTGCTAGACACTCCATGCTCTTTACTTGCGTTAGCAGCTTGTGTGTTTCCAGCTAAGGGTGTCCCCTGGCCACCTGCCTACTGTTTCTGTATAGGGTTTGTTGTAGTTTGGGTAACTTGGGCAAACCCTGTCTGAGTGATGTTATTTTTGCCCTTTGGCATGTGTTACATAGGATAGTGTATGTTTTTTAGTTTTTTCCCCTACCTGCACTATTACACTTCTGTGTGGATTGGCTGCCTGCACCCAATAGAAAGAGATCCGCTGTAAATTGACCTGTCAACAGAGGAACAGATACAGATTCTCCCCTGTTGATTTTTAGCAGGAGTTGTGCCAGTTCAACAGAACTGAACAGTCACCTCTCATTGACTCACAGCCCGAGCATGCATGACACATACAACATCTCAAATGCTGCATGCCCCACCTCTTGCAGAAACATGAGACCTCATGCCCTAGGCTCAACCGCCCTAGCATGACTGCTACACCACCCCCCTCTCCAACTACGACACTTAATACCTTTGTTCTTCCACCACTACCAGAAGTCGCCACCATTAAGGGGGCCCTTATTAATGCAAGATTGTTAACTGCTCATGCATTAGACATCTCTGGCCTGATCACAGCTAATTAATTAGACTTCCTGGCGATCACAGAAATCTGGCTCCATCAACCTACTGGCCCAGTTCTGATGCTAGCAGTCCCAGACAAGTATAATATCATTAGGGCTGATAGAACTACCAAGAGAGGAGGCGGGGTAGCTATCATTGCTAAAAATACTCTAGTTATTAGAGAAAGCACCAGCACCCCTTTCACTTCTTGAAAACTCCTCTCTGTGAAACTCCCGCTCTCATCAGAGTGGACTCTCCTCATCCACATTATTTGCAAACCACCTGGTCAATTATCATCCTTCCAGGATGGCATATCCGGCCTCCTCCCACAAAACACCACACCTAAATCACTAATCCTACTTCTAGGCAATTTGAACCTAGGCTTACATGACAACTTAGATACCAATGCATTAGCTATCCAAAATACTCGCTCAGAACTAGGCTTTTCATTGCGGATATCTGACCCTACACATTGCAAAGGCAGAACTCTAGATTGGGTAGCAGTCTTCAACTGCGATACCAAAATCCTAGCCAGTACGCCCTGTGCCTGGTCTGACGACAATGTCATTTCCTTCAAAATCCTTGATTCCAAACCACCATCACCTAAGGATATCCAAGCCCCACCACCCTTAACTAGGAACAACCACCTACTCTCCCTAGAAAGTATTCTCCCCTTATTTCAACCCATTACGCAGCAACAGCTGCCCCCAGACTTAGATCCAGCCTCAACGGTAGAACTATACAATCAGAACCTTTTAAATGACATGGACCAACTGGCCCCTCTTAAACTAAGGAAAGCCAAAACCTTAGCACACCTTAACAAATTATTCACTACTGAGTTGAAAACTCTAGGTAAAGCTAAAAGAGACGCAGAGGCGTCTGGAAAAAAAAATCAACACAGAGTAAGAATACATTTATAATCGCCTCCACCTCATATAAAACTGTTATCTTAGAAACAAAAAGGGAGAACTACAACAACAGATTTTATAATGCCAAATCGAGTACTAAGGAGCTCTCAAAACATCCTCAAAGAATTGGAATCTCCTATCACCCCACTTACTCCTGCAAGAAAGATGCCCTTTGGTGTACCAACATCCAAAAGTCTCTACTTAATAAAATCACACTACTCCAATCAGAAATTGAAGCGAAAAGAGCTAGCCTGTCGACCGACCCCAAAACTAGCAATCCAAACATCATTCAAACTAACCCTAGCTCCCAATCCGCCTCTCCCACTAGTCAAAACATAGCTTTCAAATTTACCCCTGTCACCTCACTAGAAGTGGAATCCATCATCAGTAGCCTTAAACCGTCCAGGTGTCAAGGAGACATATGTCTAGCCTCCATCATCAAAGAAGGTGCTAAAGAATTTGCCCCTTTTATCACCTCCTTTATAAATGCTTCCTTTGCCTCCTGTACCATTCTTAAAAATATTAAAGATGCTTGGGTCATGCCCCTCATCAAAAATCCAAACCTTGATCCTAATATGCCAACCAATTTCAGACCAATCACCACTGTGCCTTTCCTCCTAAAAATCTTAGACAAGGCCGCATATATCCAGATTCAGAACCATCTTGAAACAAACAACCTCCTAGGCCTCAGACAATCGGGCTTCAGACCAAGACATGGGACAGAAACAACCCTCTTGGATTCGAAAATCCAAATGGATGAGGCAAGGGATAGTGGTAAACCTGCCCTACTCGCCCTAGTGGACTTATTGGCAGCGCTCAATCTAGTTGAAAATAACATCCTAACTAACCATCAAACTACAGCTGCCTCTTATTCCAGCCAAGCTGCAGCCTGGGTCAACTCCTTCCTAGCGGACAGATTCATGAGGGTCTTCTCCCCTATGGACTCAGCCAATCCATCCCCCATCAAATGCGGGTTTCCTCAAGGCTCTTGCGTATCATCCACCCTCTACAATATATTCACTAAGCTCCTGTTTACCGTCTAGATGACTTAGGCTTATCATACATGAATTACGCAGATGATACGCAAATACTCATCACTCTATCAGGCGACTACCAATCTGACTCCACACTCTGAAAGAAAATTTACAGAAAAATACAGGCGTGGATGGCCAATCACAGCCTTTGTCTCAACGACGACAAAACTGAGCTCTTCCTCATCGGCCCTAAATTAAGACTCAACAAGCTAGTCCCTAAATATTCCTCCTTCAATATTGATGGCAACCTCATCAAAGTTGACAAGGTAGCAACAACCCTAGGTTTCAATCTAGACTCTGCCTTAACCCTTCAAAGACAAATCAATGCCACTGCTTCTTCAATGACATATACATCAACATTGATAAATGCCTACCGACCACTCTTGAACACTAACAGTTGTCTCACCCTTGCAAGAGCAATTATATTGTCCAAACCGGACTATTGTAATACTCTTTACTTGGGCACCAATCAAAGGAATCTGCACAAGCTACAAGTATTGCAAAACAATGCTCTAGAGCTGCGCTTAACATCCCTCGCTCCAATTACATTGCACAAATTAGACAAAACTCCAACTGGCTCCCTATCCAAGACAGGATCACTTTCAGAATGCTCATGATCATCCAAAAGTACCTCAACAACTCAGCACCTAAGTGTTTGATGAACACATTTTACAGGAAAGATTCCACTAGGCCTACCAGAACAAACTACCCATTGCCTAAACATTCCGACATTCAAACTCAACAAAATGGGAGGCTCCAGTTTCCTGCTGTTAGTGGCCAAGACTTGGGACAAGCTTCCACCTGCGCTAAGAACCGACCCTGTGTTCCTCTCATTTCAGAATAAAACAAAATGATGGCTACTCTTGCAATCTAACTAAATAACCACTATGCTCTATCGTGGCTTTGAGACTCAGCAACCCTCATGACAATGCCGAGAGCCTAGGTATGATACATTCTCCGGCCACCTTTGGCCAGCTGAATTCCTACCCTAAGCTATATTATGAACCGGTTCTTGTACATTTTGTAAATCTCATTTTCATGTATATAATTGTAAATGTTATTATTTTTTATCCACCACTGTATATTTTACTGTATCTTGTATTGTATTGCATATAATTAGTGTAACCATGTACCTTAAGAAAAGTGACCAGATACCCTTGGTTCAGTGCGCTATATAAGCAAATAAAACAAACAAACAAACAAACAATCCTTGCAGGGGTGCGGCCCCTCCTCCATGAGTGGCCTCCACAAGGGATTCCCCAGGTTGGCAAAGATGTGTATCCGTTTGCTGGGTCCGACACTGCTATTGAGATCCCCTGCTCACGGTGGGTGGGCGAAGCCTTGCTGCCTCACCAATGAGGCAGCACCCAGCCCCAGGTCCCTATGTCAGTAATGACTTGTTGTGCTATATAGCCCCCTGATCGGTGAGAGTCTCTGTAGGGGACACCTTTGTGGGCTGGAGTGCTGTTTTACCAGCCACACCCTGCCAAGAGGTTCTTTCCTGTAGTGCCCACAGCAAGCTGCAGCAGTTTTAGAGAGCAATCGCCTCAGTTCTTGAATGCCTGGGGACTCCTTGAGGCACTTCCGCTCTTCAGTGTAGTCATTAGGAGGGCCACTGCTTTAAATTGAGCTGCAACAACGAGCACCTGCGTGCACATCCTCTAAGGTGCAGCAGCCATCTTGGAATTAAGGTAACATGCTTTGAGGGTTTTATTTGCACTAAATAAAATACCCTGTGGTTAACGTCTCATCTCACGTTGGCCAACTGTCTGCTTCTCCTATGCCTGTGGAACCTATTTCAGTATCTCCAACTTTATTAGTCAATGTTGACAATGATGAAAGGACTCTATAGCTGTAGATGCTGCTAATAAAAACCTACATCATTCTTTCTGCAGAAGGGAAGGAAAAAGAAACCATTGGAAATAAAAAAGTCTAAAAATAGCAAACGTTCACGTCAAATTACCAACAGCGGCTAAAGCAAGTTCCTACGATCGCTACGTGCCAGGATTTTGCATCAGGATGATAATGAACTTTTGATTTTTGACAAAGAATCATCAAATGAAGTTGAGGAGACACCCTCTAATAGTACCAACAAGAAGAGAAAAAAGAAATCAGGCTCGAAATAGTGAGCAGCCAACTTATCTGGCAGGGTTAATAGAGTCGTCAACTCAGGGTGATCATATTGACACCATTGATTCAAGCTTAATGTTGATGAACCTAAGTGACTTATCAACATACTCATATGATCTTTCTCCCCCTAGTAGGCAGTTACCTTCTTCTTCTTCTTCGAAAACATTGGCAGTGACTTCTGTAAGTGGATCAAGGATTCTCAATGGCTCCTCATATGAGACTCTACTAGCTCCATTTTTAACTTTTAAAGAAAAGCATGCTGCTGCACATGTGAAATTTTACTTGCAGTCAAGAAGTAACGCAGAGATCATTTTAGATGGACAGATGTATATGTGTTCCAACATGTGTAGAGGTTTTGCATAATCAGGCGCCTTGTGCAAACACCAAAAGAGGGAGTCACACGGATTGGTACAACAATAAATCAACTAGTAATTGACTCTGGTAGGTGTGGGGCTGATGATAGGCTCAGTCAGGTAAACAATTGAATTAACATATTTTATTAGTTATACACAAATCACAGTAGAATGAAAAACAATCATCCACACAATAACATCTTAAAATGTATATAAATGTATATAAATGTCAAAAAAGATTCTAGAAAAAATCTAAAAACTACCTATAGAACACTGCTAAAAATAATCCATAACCCACTGTATATCTGAAGCAGTGTATGATAGTCAGTGTAGAGGTATACTCAAAAAGTGCTTAGGAATCTTTTTTGACATTCTATATACATTTACATAAAGCTCCCTTAAAACAACTGTCTGTGTTTCCTCATGGCCCACTCCTTTGTAGACATGTGTATGATGCTGAGGTGCACGCGTGACAGCTGGACATACGCAGACAACTTACGAAAGTCAGTCGGAATTCATGGCCAGGTTCAGTTTCCTTATTTAAATTAATTAAACAGCAAAAATAAGAACTGGCTTAAATCACATACATTTCTTTTGAGGCAAAAATGTTGGGGACCTTAGAGCTCAAGAATTCACAGAGATTTTGCAATTTAATGAATAGTTCTGACTCTCTTCAAGCGGAGGTTCGGGTCAATCCTATTTCTGAAACAACATGGTTGAAATATTTGATGGACCTGAACGCTAAGGCACTTCCTTCTGGAGGCACTGAATGTGTTCAATTCAGAAACTACAAAGGCCTAACATACTCTGTGGAAGATAAAGAGTAATGGCCAAAAAAATTCCAAATCATTTAGTGCTCCCAATCCAGACGGGATTCCCAACATCCTCCTGAATGGGTACCCAGAGACCTGTGGCAAGATTTTGAAACATTTATATGGCTCTATTATCTCCAATGGAATGTTGCCTTGTTCCTGATAGCTTCCATATCTTATTTCCCTTTATAAGAATGGGGATAGATTACAGCCTAGTAACTACTGGCATACCGCATTGCAGGACTCATCTTGCAAAATGTTTTCTGCCATTATTTTAAAAAGAATTTAAATCACTGCACCAGTGCAATGACAATTTGAGATAAGGCGCAGGCAGGCTTTAGACAGAGGCTCAGTACCTCCTTCAATGGCTTAATTACAAGTCTCCTACGAAATGAATTGTACTGATCGGGTCATCCTGTCAATTTAACCTTCAGAGATCTTACTTCAGCGTTTGATGTGTTAGTATGGAGCTTCTTCGGGAGATGGTAACACAATGTCAGGCACAAGTGCATCTGAATATGGAGGTGGTGGGTTCTAGTCCCATTCCTACTTTAAGAGGCCTAAGACATGGCTGTGGTTTGACGCCTACACTTTTTAATATCTATACGGCCGATATTGCTCTTGCCTTGGCTGTCAAATGCTACTCCCTCAAGACTGGCCTACATATACAGTATTTGGTCTATGCGGATAGAGTGCCCGTTGTCATGATGTGGTACCACATGTGTTTCATGATAATTTGAGTTCATGATGACATCCATATAATGCCTTTGATGATGTATATTGAGATGCAATCAGCTAAAGGCAAAAACATTTTTAAAATCGACGTTGAGTTTGTTTAATCAATCTAGTATACTTATTGAGCTGAGCCACACATCAACTGAGTGACACATTTCACTCAGTGTGTTATTCACTTTGTGTATAAATCAATACAGGTCAGGTTAAGTAACAGAATCTGCCAAGTGCGGTGTTTCTGAATTATGTGTACTAATAAATTATGTGTACCTATGCATGTATATATGGAAATTATATTGTGCATAGGTAGGAAGCAGCAGTACATTGTAAAAAGTATAGTACATTTATCTTTCATGGCTATTCCTCCTTTCTGCTCTAGACTTCACATCTACCATCATAAATGAGGAAAATAGGGAGTCCCTGGGCTGGATGCCTTTACGCATTACTTGCAATATCTGAGTGAGAGTTGACCAGTTGGTGAGGGTAGTTTAATTGGACTTTACTAGGGAGAAAGGACAAAGGAACAAACATAATTTGCATAGGCAATGCATGCCTAGTGCCGAGAAATATGATAAGATACATGTGAGGTCAAGCATGTAGGAATAGGCAGAGTTTTGTTAGTGGGTAGTAGGGAGGTTGGGAGATGCAACTTCACTGGCTAGTAAGAAGAGTTTAAACCTAGTCTTGAACAATTCCACAGATGGGATGTTTGGGTAAGAGCATTCTAGTTAAAGAGGGCAAGTAGAGAGAAAGACCATAAGTTGAAGGGTGCACAGCGAGGTGTTTTAGAGAGGGGTTGTGGGTGGATGAGGTTGATAGAGAAGACAGACTGTACAAATAAATGCAGTCAGCAAGATAGAGGCAGGCAGGGCTATGAATAGATTTGTGTATGTGTAGTAGAAAATTGAAGATCAATTCTGCATAGCGAGCAACCAACCATGGTGATGGTTTGGAGAGTCGGAGGAGGGTCATTGTAGGTTGCAGACTGTGAAGGGTGAATAGATTGTTTCAGGGGACAAGAGTGTAATTGAAAAGAAAGAAGTATGTTTGCATAGTAAAAAAGTTTGCTTAGGAAAATTGTGGAGTTTTAGTTGAGTGGTGAGTGAGGTAGAGCACATTTTCTGAGATTGAGGAAGTTAACCTTTGCAGCCAAGTCAATAGCTTTAATGCTTAAGTGCTCTTGATTGTGAGGAATAGCCATCTGGCAATGGTGTGAAAGCCCTGGGTTTTTTATATTTATTAATTAACAAAATATGCAGGTAATTCCATGCCTCAACTGGTTGTCGACTGATCAGATTCCCCCTACAAAAGCTCTATGTCAAATACATAGTAACTGTTTCCTGCTGCACCAGTCTCCTGATCTGCAGCTCATGATCTATCAGTGGCACAGAGCAGGTTGAGAGGTCACTGTTGCCCATCGTTCAGCACCAGTGACAGCCTTGCCTCTGCAGCCAAAGAGCTGCATTTAAGACATGCACCCCTGCACTAAAAAATATGATGATCATAAGTAGCCCATGATGGTGGCAGTGTACACTCTAAATATAAGATATGCCTGAGTGAAGACCCTACTCATGATCATTGATGCCTTATCCAATTTGATATCACACATTTGTCAGCTCCTGTTAGCCAGCTCAGATGTGGAATTTGATGTGTATTCTGGCCAGACAACATGGCCCTCCAAATGACAGGACAGGAACCTGAATGACCAAGCCTCTTCTTTGATCTCTCTGTAAGGGTAGGTAATGCCCTCCACCAAAGACAGCCACTATAAAGGAAACTCTCCTGGGCACAGGCATCAAAGGTGCACACCCAATCAAAGGGAGTAGCCTCACATAATGGTGCTGAATTCTTAAGGCCTTAGATCCTAGTGAGAAGGGAAGGGACAACATTAGTGTAGACAGAGACGCTCACTCTGCCTCTCTCTCTTCCTTGTCACCTCCACTTGCTCAAGAGCAATCACTTTGCGTGTGATCTCAGAAGGGCAAAGTCCACTTCTTTCAAGCACAGGAATTGCACCCCAAAAAATAGGCTAGCTTAAGTCTAATCATCTACAGGCTTTTGCTTTTAAAATAAGGGCCCCCCATCAATTCTTCATAACATTATTTGACTCCAACCCTGGAAGAAGATTTCATTGGACCTCTGTTGGGAGAGTTTACTTTCCAGAGCCCTCCAGCAGTGAGGTGAAGACGGATTGTGCAAAGCAGAGGTGAGATCTGTCCCCTACCCATCCCCCAGGCACATTGGGTGTGAATCTACTGCTGGAACAAGGCCTGGTTTTCTGCCAGCCAGAACTTCAATGTCTTGAAGGACCACTGATGGTGTGCTCAAGCCCCACTTTCTCAGATCTAGATTACAAGGACTGAATTTGTCCCTGAGATCCCTGAGCAGGGCTCACATTATCCAGTGAGCCAAGACAGGCTGAAGCCCTCTGCTTTCTTGCATCAAACCAGTTGAATTGTTGTTGATATGGGTCAACTGAATTTCGAATCAACATTACCCTCTGGAGTTGCCTTTTGCACACACCAATCTTTAAAAACTTGAATGGCTCTTTCTAACCTGCTTGTTACTGCATCACACTAGCTGAGTGCATCGTTACCTCAGCTCACAATACAGACTCCTTTGTTGCACCTACCCCCACCAAATGCTACCTGTTTTGAAGCGGCCCCTGAGGGACCCACGCGTCTGGAAACATCGCACAATCACCACACACAAACTGATATGCCAGACACAAGGTTGTATTCCCAAAAGCTAGGGTTTATTGCAAAGCAAATAGTCTCAGTTGGCACACTGTGTCCCACGCCCCGCGACGTGTGTTTCCAGAACCCGGGGGATGCAAGAGAGAGAGAGAATCATACAACAGTTACATATATACAAAACAGGCATCTTACAATCAGTGGTGACACATTTAATACCGCCCATAATGTATTTCCTTTGAATTGGGTACGATGATTGACAATTGTGACCAGTATGACAGCTTCAGACATTTATTTAGCAACAGTTTGCAATTTCATGAGCCTCCCGACACAATTCTTTGCTATAAGAACACACTGCTTCTGTTCTCTGCAAGCAAGCTGCGTGCAGGGGAGAGACACATTCCAGGTCTCGCTATCTCTTAGTTTCTATTTGTGTACTGGGGTCAACTTGCTCTCCAGGGCTCTACAGGGCTCAGGAAAGGGGGGCCTCAAAGAAGAGCATAATTCAAGCCATTTAATGTTCGCTTCTAACATTTCTACTGTATTAAAGAGACTAGCTGGCACCTGTGTACTAATTAAAATGCCTCACTGCTTACTTCCAAGGACTTGTGAGGGAGGAGACCGGGCATTTCTGTCTGGGTTGCTGTGTTATATTTCAACAAGTCTCTCGCGGCCTTGCGTTATGCATGCACAATAATGTACTAGTGGAGCGGAATAAGTTTTCAGCAAAGCAGTTTTAACAGAAAGCAAAAAGCAAACGTTAGAAAACAAAATGGTGATTTCAGTCACTTCAAAATGGCCGCACTTTAGTCAAGCTTATGGCTATATATTTCTAATACTAAACACATGAGGTGGTTGGTCTTCGGCCAGCAAAGTACATTGCCTCATGATTGAGGGGTGTCTACTTTTTCTGGACTGACAGTTTCTCCGGCAACTTTGCTGTTGATCGCTATCCCCAGCTGAACCAAGCCTGGTGGATCTTCGAGCATCAGACTCCTCCACGAATCGCTCAAATCAAACCTGCACATCTATTTGCCAGTGTCTTTGCTGTCTACTCAATAATCAAACTGTCATTGGTGGCCCTCATGATCTGCATCACCTCAAGCGCTTCATCGAACCCACCTGCTGACCAGCGCATCCAGTGAGCAGCTTCTTTAAACTGACCATTGAACCAACTCTGGTGGCCCTCATGATCTGCTCCTCTACCCACATCATCATCGAACTGCAGCAAGCAGCGGTCGATCCATGCTTGACACCGCTTCCCATCTAGGACCTGGAGCCGCTTCCCTGGAACAGCCTCTAACCGCACAAACAGCACCAAATAGCCTGGTTCATGGTAGTCAGAACACCAAGAAAGTACAGTTAAACCATAACTGCACTGCCCCTTGGTATATTTTGGGCCTTAGAGACTGGTTAGATCACATGTGCACCTTTTTCCCAAGAAATACCTTTAACAAAGAACGTTGTGGTAATTGAAATGGATGATTTCAGGCAAGTGTACAAAATATTCTTGTGCTGGGTGAATATCTCCACAAAATGACCCATATCTTAATTGTCAAAAGTGGCTAAATTGTACACCTATTGAGTTACCAGGAACCTTGTTAATTGTCAAAAGTTGCTACATTTTGCAACCATCAAGTTACCAGGTAACTTGTTTATTGACTTTATAGTGTGGTAGTGAATTTTAAAATGCATAGTAGCAGAGCATTACAAGTCATAGCGCACAGAGGTATACTTTCTGTGAGAGTGTGAGACTTTTGATCAAGGAGTGAGATTATCAGGAGGGATGCAGGCAGAAGGTGGGAGAGTGAAGTTTTCATTGGAGGTGAGCAGAAATAGGATCACCATCTTGGAGGACTTTAACGTCAAACTTGAATAGAGCCATTTACAGATGGATGGATGTATGGATGTGATGTAGTTAGAGAACTAGACAGAGATTGTAAGGGTGGAGGCGGGAAAGGAAAAGGTGGTCTGGGGTCATTGGCAAAGAGGTGGCAGTGAAAGCCAACAGATTCAATTAGTTTGGCTACAGCAGTGGTGTGGATTTCGAAGGGAACTCGGCTGAGGACAGTACTGCAGGGAACCCACTCGGAGGGTTATCGAGGAGGAGGTTTGGAGATCCCTAAAATGGAAAATACCTGATAAGTGAGATAGTAGTACACCAAGTCTAGTGTGGTGTCCAGGAAGCCAAGGAAGGAGAGGGTTTGAAGGAGGGGGGGAAGGGCCACAATGCCGAAGGCTGCAGAGGGATCGAGAAAGAGGAGAATAGAGGTGAGGGGAGATTGTTCTGCAGTGGCATGAATGTCGGAGATATGTTATGATATGTTATGTTATGTTATGTTATGTTATGTTATGTTACTGTGACTTTTACCATGCACCGCTGCCATTTGTCATGGTCTCCAAGCGCTCTGACAGATCTGAAAACAGGGGGTTTTGGGTGGTCAGTTAGTAGGGTTGAGAGGGACAAGCGCAAGAGAGCTTTGATGTGCTGTTAGCTTTAGTTTGGGCAGTGTGCTGGTATGGTGTTGATTGACATTGTGTGTTGTTTTGTGTGTGGTTGTATATGGGTTAAACCTTCAGTTTATTTTGTTCCATTTCAGTTTATCGTGAGATATTTCTTTTGGTGGTCCAGTTTCATACTGTTTTATGGAATTGCAGAGGTGAGGTTTCTTTGTCTGGTGATTTCTTCAGCTCGGTGGATTTTTGATATCTTCCTGAATTGTAGGTGATCTTCTGCTGTTCTTATTTCCTTTGGGAGCGAGTTCCATAGATGTACTGCCATGCAGGAGAATGCTGATCGCCGAAAGAGTGTTTTTGTATTGTTTCCATTCGAGGCAGATGACGTTGCTGGATCCTCGTGTTCAAGTTTGTTTGTAGATAGTGATTCTTGCCTGCATGTACTCCACTCCTTGTCGTGGATCGATCTGTGTGTTATGCAGCGAGTGCCAGTCAATGCAGTGTTCTCAGTGCGGCTGTGATGTGTCTCCCCTCGTGAGTCTAAGGAGAAGTCTTGTTGCTGCATTCTGAATATGTTGTAGCTTCGTGTGAGGTATTTTGGCATTCCGAGGTAGAGGCTGTTGGCTTAATCTATTCTTGACATGATGCAAGAGATGACTGTGAGTATTCTGTGTATGAAAGAGAGGTAAGAAAGTATCTTATTGATTGTGTGTACGTGGAAGGAGCATTTCTGTACTACTGTGTTAACTTGTGGTTCTAGAGTTAGTTCATTATCCATTAGGATTCCAAGGTTTTTAACCACTTTGGATGGTTCTGGTGGCTTTCCTAGCTTGGTGGGCCATAGAATGTGATTGTTGTTCAGCAGGCTTTTGGGTGCTATCATGATTTCGGTTTTGTCTGGCTTGAGTATAAGACTCTTACTGCTCATCCACTGGTTTCGTTCAGTGAGACAGTCGGTGAGTGTTGAGTTCTGTTCTTTGCTGGCATTGATTTTGTAGATGATTTGAATGTCATCTGTATAGTTATAGCAGGTAAGGCTATGTTTTTTGATGAGTTTGATTAGAGGGTAATGAAGAGGATGAAGAGTAATTGGGATAGTGATGAGCCCAGTGGGACGCTGTATGCTCTTTTCTGACGTGTTGCCTTGATTGGAACTATCCTGGTTGCTTCTGTTCTTTCTTTCCTGAAGGATTTTAACCAGAGGAGGGCTGTATTGCCGATCCCAATGTCTCTTAGCTTTTGACGATTGTATCGTGGTTGATTGTGTCAAAGGCTGCTCAGAGATAGATTAGTATTAGTGCTGAGGTGATGTATTATTCTCCATTGGTCTATAGATCATACAATATAGATCGTAGTGTACTTTCCATTCCTCTCATGGGTCTGAAGCCTATGTGTGTCCAGTCAAATAGCTGGTTGTTTCTACAAATTCCAAGATTTGTTCATAGACATAGCTTTCTAATAGTTTTGCTGATTAGGGGTTATTTGAAATTGGTGTTTAGTTGTTTAGGTCTTCTGTGTTTCCAAAGTATATTTGAGGAGTGGCTAGATGTAGGCTGATTTGAAAGCTTGTGGCATGGCTCCTTTTTCTAGTGAGTGGTTGAAGAGGTTGAAGTAATATTCTGCTGGTGTTCTCTCGGTGAGGATGATCTTGCAGATGTTGGGTGGGCATAGGCCTGCTGGAGAGCCCGCTCTGTTGCTTTTGATCACCAGGCTGTTGAATTTATCTGACAAAATCAAGAGGGCGTGGGTTACTCTACTATTCAGTGGTTCTGGTGTCGGCAGCTTGAGGTGGCAAGTGCAACGTTTTGTCTTCCATTTTCTGGATGCTGGCGATTTCATTTTTTAAGTGATCTACCAGGTCATTGAATAGATTCTGAGTAGGTAAGTGCATTGTTGCACGTGGCTGGCTTTCTTATTGCATTTACGATGTTGAAAATGTCTTTCTGGGTGTTGCTTGATTATGTGATCCATTTGTCATAGTATGCTTCTTTTGCTTTGAGTATATCGGCTTTGTATAATCTAATCTGTCTTTGTGATCTGTTTTTTTTTGTGCTGGTTGTAGTTTTTCTTCCATTCTTTTTCTAGTTTCCTGATGTTTTTTTTCGGTGCTTTGAGATCTGGCGTGACCCACCTTGCCACTGTTTTCTTTAGCGAGGAGGTGAAAGGTTTTTTTCATGCAATGTCATATAGTGTTTTATGGGAGAGGGGAGTCTCAGGGTTTTTGCCTGATTTAAGGGAACTGTAGAGAGAATCAATCCCATGGTACCTATGCTGTTACTAACAACAAACTCAGGAACTGTGAAGTGCTTTGTCAGGATAGCAGGAGAGAGCATTGCCCCCAGAATGAGGGATTATTTGTGTCAACGGTGGGTTTCTTAATAATGGGAGTGTCACTGGCTATTTTATAGCAGCCAAGATGCCTGTGTGGGGAGAGGGATTAAAGAGGTAGGAGAGGTGAAAGGAGGTCGCATGAGATGTTTTTGTATTTGATTTTTGTGCAAAGGTGTAAATGGTGCACGGGATGGGTATTCTGAGTTTAAGATGTGTATGAGTTTAGTGGGAAATAGTGGGAGAAGTGGGATAGTGAGTAAAAAGTTGCAATGATAGATTATTTAGAGAAGGAGGGAGAAAGTGGAAGTTATAAGAGGGATGGTGACAAGCTGCTACATATATTAGTGGTTATGAAGGAGACAAAGGAGTCAAAAGTCATCAGCTGTCAGAGAGGAAATGGATGTCTTATTACCACAGTAAAGTAGAGTAGAGTATGTGCATTGGTTATTGCATATAGGATTGTGCTTTGCCACTGCTTTCTAGAGAAAATTATGCCATAGAGAAAAAGGAGAAGTGATAGGGTGTTGTAAAGCAGAATATTTGGATGGCATGTGTGATGAAGTCCCTGTCTGCCTCTTGGCGTAGAGCTTGAGATGGCCATGAGACTGTGTGTCGCCAGCTAATGCACAATCTTGATCCGAGGGGTGGTGTAAGAAGGAGTATTCAATGACCCGCCCCATCCTTCCCCATCTACTTGGCAGGGGCTTATCACTTTAGCCATGCACATTTCCCTAACTCCTTTTAGCAGGTTTTAATCCAGTGCAAGGTAACTAATCTATAACAAGACAGAGATATGCAGAGAGTTGGGGAAAAGAGAATAAGATGGAGATGAAGCATGAAAACAGAGGCTGGAACAAGGTAACAAGAGGAATAGAGTGGAGGAAAGAGGTGGAGAACAGTGAGTTAGTGTGAAAGAGAAACATTAGGATGATAGAGGTGGCTTCAGGAAGGGCTAAGGCGGGTGGCAAAATGTAGAGATATAGCAGAGAGGGCAGGCAACATTAATTGGAATGGGGAGAAGTATGTTGAAGAGATGGCTTGATAAGATGACAGTTGGAGAGAGGAGAAACACATTTGTGAGTTGGATGGAGTAGAACCAAAGAACATAGAGGAGGTTTATATTGAGGTTAGTGGAGGAAATAGCAGAAAGGGCAAGGAAGAGTACATTAAAGATGTGGTTGGAGGAAATACCATGAACAAGGTAATGGAGAATATTGGAGAGGTGTTTGAGGAATAGTCAAAGGTAGTGGTTGGAGAAGGTGTGATTTATTTAGGCCTGACACCATTGTGACCTTTGGAGAAGACGGACAACGATTGTGTATTAGGGATGAGAACCATAACTTTGAGAAAGGGAAGAAGAAAAGACAGCATGGACCAGCTGGCAGAGAATTTAACCCTGCCAGCCTCCTTCCAGGTGAATGTTTTGGGGCCTGTCACTATATGCCCCACCCTGATCCAACCAACCAGGAAGCTCATTTGGCCAGCTCCATGGTGGAAGAGTAGTTTCACCCATCATTAGCTTCTTCAATTATTATGGCCTTGCATACAGGCACACGAAAATAAATACCTGATAAGCGCAGCAGAGGTCTCCATCCATCAGGACATGAAGATAAGAAGCAGAGGAAACAAATTTAGAGAGAGAAAAACCAAGAATGAAGGGTCAGGATATTCAAACATCATGTGTGAATACATCATAAGGAAGATTGCCTCTTCTGGAACCGTGGAATTGTGGTGATGAAAATAAGAGTTTCTTTTGCTTTTCTAAGACTGTGTGGAAGCCAGTGACTGTATCAACCAGAAACATTGTTATTGCCCCTCAATCGGAAGGCAGCCCATTTTTGAATTCCAAAATCACTGTAATTGGAAACACCCAGATTGACAAAGGGGGAAGGGTTATGTAACCCACAAAATCCTATTAAACGCAGAGAAGACACTTTGGCCTACTGTCCTTGTCCAGCAGGCAATACCCTGTGGAATGCCAGGGACCCTCACTTAGGAAGTTGTGGATGAATTATAGCTTTATATTTGGAAAAGGCTGTAAGTATCCTAAATAAACTGTTATTCAGTCTCACCTATATTTATGTATGACTGAAATTGAGGCTTCTTGGCTTTGTGACGCTTGGCACCTGGCAATGCTATTGGCATGCATCAGCTGTATCACAGATTGCTATTTAATGAAAATGTCCTGAGTCTTAGCTCTAAACCTTCATGCTAATATTTTGTTTTACTCTCATTAGTTGTAATCCTGGTTTTTCAGCCTACTCTTTCATCCTCAACCTTAATTCCTTTCATTTTGCTTGAATATAGTCCTTCTTCATCCATGTTTCCCGACCTTGTCCTTCCTCCCAGTCCTCATCCTTCATGCTTCTCCTTTGTCCTAGTCCTTATTCATAAACCATCACCTTTGTTCTAGTCCCTTTTCCTCATTCTAGCCCCCTAACTCCTTCATCCTAATCCTTCATCTGAATCTTTTGTCTATTTAATTTTCATTTGTTCTGGTCCTTCTTCCTTGTGCTTTATGGTAGCCCTCCTCCAGACTCCCAGTTCCGTAGTCTAGTCCTTCATGCTAGTACTTCTCCTTCACCCCTAGCCCTATCGTTTGTCAAAGACTTTCTCCTTCATTCTAGTGGTTTGACCTCGTCCTATGTCCTACTCGTTTTCCACCATCCTTCCTCTTCATGCTAGTCTTTCATCCTAGTCCTCCCTCAATTTAGACTCTCTTCCAAGTTATTTTCCTTGGTCCTAGTTGTTCTCATTCATCGTAGTCCTTTTGCCTAAACTTTCTCCTTCATACTAATGCTTTTTTTCTTAGTACTTCCCATTCATGCTAGCACTTCATCATAGGGCCTCCTTACGACTTTGGAGGTAGACATGGTGCCTCCAAAATCGTGTCCGGTTCCGACCTGGTGGAGTAGGGAGTTACCGGGATATTCCGCCCTTGGCGGACCCGGTAAGTCCCCATTCCAAATGCCAGTCCCTATTTCCATTTGAGCCCCCATAGGGCTCAATGGGAATGGGGAAGGCCCTAATTACAGGCCTGCTAATGGCAGGCCGTACTTAGCGCACTGGTCCCCTAACGGGACCCGTAAGGGACGTGTGGTCCGACCACACGTCTCTTGCGGTTCCCGCTAAGGGACCTCGGAATTGGGCAGTAAGGGATTACCGGCACCGGTCTCCTTACCGGTGCCCGGTATCCCTTACCGCCCACCTCATAATGAGGCCCATAGTCTTTCTACTTCCTCCTAATTCTTCTCATTCCTCTGAGTCCTTCATTTAAGTCCTTTTATTTCATCCTCTTCCTAGATTCCAGTGCATGTCCTTCATCCCCATAGGTCTTCTTAATCTTTGTTACTCATCCTAGTTCTTTTTTTTAGCCCTAGCCCTCCTTCATTCCTTTCCTTGTCCTTTGTCTTAGTCCTAGTCATTTGCTTAGGCACAGTCCCTGGTCAGCCTATCTTTTGTCCCCTCTCTGTATCAATGTATCCGTTTTTTTGTTTGTTTCCTTCTTTATATGCCCCATATGTATCTTTCGCTCTCTCTTCCACTTTTCTTCTTTTTCCTTACTCTTAGTGGGGAGTTTGTTGCTGGTTGCAGTGAAACCTGCAGGCAAAGATTGAGTAGAGCAGCTGCGTTCGTTATTCTCTAAGTAAATTGTAAGTCATGAATGCTTCTGAAATGCAGCAAGAAATGAACAGACGTTGCCTTCATGCAACTGGATCTTCCTCACATCAATTATAGCAAGCATCTTTACATGGATTTATGCTTATGCTTTCTTTGCATGGACGTGGCTGGTATACTCGTGTTGGGTCATGGTATAGCACAGTATTTTTATCTTGTTGCAAACAATAGTTATCAAATAGTACTTGATCTCCTTCACATAGTCACATACAACATGTATGTGTGTATTCTATATTGGAGGGACATAGCCCTACATTTTTGCTCAGAAGGAAACAGATTGCTAGTGCTCACATCATACTGTTTATGTGGGTAGTACAAAAGTAATTCATGATCATCCATAGACTGATAGAAAATGTTAGAAGAATTAACCAGGTGACAGAGGCTAAATATATTTGGAATATTGTTTAGGGCTGACCAGTCCTTAAGCTTACGTATTCTTTGTGCTCGGCCCGTCCAAGGGCCAGCCACACATTCAAGCCTATAAATGAAAAGAACGACTGTGAAAACTAACAAGTTTGCCAATGATTGTTTTAAAGGTAACTCTTATCATTGGCAAATGCCATTCTTTTGTAGCCCCACATGTGTTCACTTTTAAGCTGAAGAGTATATTCATTGATATTGTGTCTGCCATAAACTTGGCACTGAAATCCAGTGATGTCGTTCTTCTTTTTTGGCTTATAAAAGCAGCATGTGCAGCCCTTTATAAAGCATTATCTCAGAGCCGGGAAATAGGTGTTATCCTTCTGTTTCACACATTTGGATTGCCTATGGTGCTTCATGCCCTGAATTGCATTTCCAAAGAAGTTTCATCGAGTGACGACCTCTAGTGCTGGTTGTGTTTCTCTCAAAGCAATTAACACTTTCTTACATGTCCTGATTATTCTGAAAAGCTGTGAACAAATGCTCGTCACTAACAAGATCCCTACAGTGCGCTGTATTTTAATTTAAATGTTCAGCTCTGAAAAAAAACAAAGACTAGGGGCCTGATTTACAGAAGGTTTTGTGGAGCATATGCAATTTGCACCAAAAAATGGCTCTGCGTGGCTCGCAAAATTATGTCCACTGATTTACAGATCGGCCTCCGCTCAGGATCCCAGCTCTGTGCGCAATGTCCGTGCGCCCTGTGCGAGGCTTGAGGGAATGCCAGTGCAAAGACCAGGAAAGGGGCAGAATGTGCAAACGTCCTCATTAAAGTAGAGAAATGAGGGATACCATGGGTGTGGGCAAACAGGCACCGTGCAAATGTACAGACATGCTCCATGAAGTGCAAACAACCCATATTTACAGATTCCCACGTGCATCTGTGCAAACCAAAAAGGATAACAATTTCACTGCCACCCATGACCAGGCACAAAGTGAGATCTTGCCATACAATCCCAGGCTTAAATCCACCATGCAATCGTAGAGTAACATTGCAACCATGCCCATTCTTGCATTGCTCACATACCTACTGCTTTATGGAAGGAGGAGGGCCAGAATCTACCATGCACACACAACGATGTTCGGCATCCCTGATGAGGAAGTAAATGGCACACGCCCCCCAGTCCCCTCCTTGTCATCCTTGAATTGATCACGGAGTGGGAGAATGATATGGTGTCCCCAACCATGTGCTCGCATCCAATACCACTCTTGGTGGAAGTCCTAACTGCCCTTCACTTCCTGGGAATTGGCACATTGCAATGGACCACAGCCATTGTCGGGTATTTCAGAGCCGGCACAATCACGCTGCCTCAAACAGGTCCTAAACTGTGTCATAGCACGTGTGCACAGCCACATAGACATGCCATGTAATGTGCAGGCAAGGCAAAGAGTGTCTCAAGAATTCTATGCAGTTGCCCAGTTCCCACAGGTACTTGGGGCAATTGATTGCACACAGGTTACACTACAGCCCCCGCCCGGAGCCACAGAACACATATATCGGAACCGAAAAAATTGACATTTGCTGAACGTGCAGGCCATCTGTGATTCAAAAGGTCACACCATGCATGCTATCCTGGATGCACTCACCATAGCTACATATTGCACCATTCCCGCATCCACCAGGCACTGGCATCTTGAACGTTAGCCAACAAGTGGCTTATTGGTGAGTGTCAGCCAGGACGCACACCAAAACACACTGATCGGAGGTCACATCCTATACAAACCACTATAAAATCACATCCCATAACAAAATGTGATTATCGTAATTTACAGGGGGACAATGTTTACTCCCTATCACCATTCCGGAGGACACCTGTCCAAAATTCCACCACACCAGTGGAGGCCACTACAATGCAGCCCACATTGCCACCAGAGGCATAATTAAGCAGACATTTGGAGTGCTGAAATACGTTTCTACTGCCTGGACCATACAGGTGGAGTACTGTTTTATGGACCAGCTATGTCATGTAAAAACATATTGGCATATTGCATTTTGCAAAATATAGCCACATGCCGTGGAATACCAATAGATTTGCATAAGGGGTTGCAGCCACAGGCATGCCCAATACCATTAGCAGGCCAAAGGGTGAGGGGCCAGCACATATGCAATTAGCTCGTCCAGACAAACTTCACATGAATAACATCCAGTGTGAGTGTCACACCATAGCCACATCTCTGATGACCTTCAATGATGAAACATAGCAAGTACAGTTGGGCCATAAAAAAAACAACCTGAGAATGGCAGTCCAGGGTGGACATGTGTTGTGTGCCTCATACTAAAAAAATCAAACATATCCTCCATCCACATCCTTCACAAAGAAACCTGAAAACATGGAAAGTACCCTTAGTATTACACATTGCATTCCCCAAGTCACTCACCAAGCATACAAATACAGATAACCGGGCCACAGATCAACTAATAAAGTAACATGGACATGACCCACTGAACAATGTCAAACTAAGAGCATGGCACACCATCCCAAATTGAGCCACATCCATGACCTGTTGCTGACGTATGAAGCCTCAATAAGTACATTGTAATTGGCTGATTGTCTCCCTGATAATAAGCACGTACCATTTAAATGCCACTGAAAATGGACCCCCTCCCCTGATAGAGGTGCCACAGGGTTGGGCGTGTGGAAGATGACAGGGCAGTGGACGAACTGGAGTTTGCAGCCAGCAGCTGGCCAAGACTAGCTGGGGATACTGTGAAGTCTGCTCCAGCACAACAATGCATGCACAGCGGGTGGACTGGTGAGAGTGGGCCAGCTCCCCAACATACTTGGTGGCTTGGAGGTTCAATGGCAGAGGCACGTTACCACAGGTGCCGATATGGCACCATCTCCGGGGCTGCTCATAGGGCTTGCAGAGCCTTGGGCCATGGAGGCAGTGGGGGCAATACCCTATCGGGGCAGTGGGCTGCAGGGCCAGGGTCCATTGCCACAGTAGGTGTTCCACATGGCATGGGACAGCGAACTAGCACACAGGAGGAACCTGGTCCAGAACTCATCCATCCCAATACAGCATAATTCACACATCAGGAACAAACAAGTGAAAATTCAAAATACTGCTGCTGCCTGTCACAGAAAACTTCCCCTTGTCTGGGAGGTGAGACTTAGGTGTGCAGGATGCCCATGCATGATGGCGTGGCTACTTGACAACTTGACAACAATCATGCCTTCGCTGTGTCATAACCTACAAAAAGGCAGACAACAAAAGTCAGGGGGCATCTGGATATGCATGTATGCCTCACATGCAATGCATGCAGAACAAATTGACTATCTACACATCCATCAGACTCTCAAACTGGCTATATAGTCCTGTTCTACATCCATGGCAACCCTATCAAAGCACCATGGCACCCTAGACACCCTGAATCGGACATACATGATGGAATTGTAAACCTAATGAGTGAGGAAAGAGATATCAATGTAGAGGTATCCATGCAACTTGGGCATGTCACGAAAGTCATCAGGTCATTAGGACGTACATTTAGCACACTGGCAGTGGCCTGCATGTATTAGCGTCACATATTCTGGTGATGCAAGTGCAATGTCCCATTTAAGCAGACATTATCAGTTTGCCAAAAAAGTCCTAGCATTCCTGTCATGACCAGCAGGATTTGATGTGCATGCGAGAATGTATGTGTTGGTATTAATATGCACACATGTGACCAGCATCATGTAGCTACACCAATAAAGGAAGCAATAAATGGATGTTGCGGCTGCAGAGGCAAAAGGCAGGACAACATATAGCAGGTGTGGTATTTGTTGGCAATGCAAAATGTCATAATCATTGGGACATGCAAGTAGGTAAATGATGCAGGTAGGAGTAGGGAATGGAGTCAGAGGGAAATTGCTGCACAATTCAAGGTCTGTAGGGCAAGGTGGCAAGAGACCACCCATATTGATTTCGTACACTGTAACCTGTCCAATCCAAAGGCAAGCCTCCATGTGTGGATGTGGCCAGGTTGTTCAGTCAGGGCCCCATCAAATCCACCTACTGCCCCTGTGGGGAGAGGCAATGCCAAGGTCACAGGCAGCATCCCTGCACAGGTTACAGTCAATGGTGTATCAAGGGTAAAATGCATACCTGTGTGAACTTTCATGGACAACAGACTATGGACACTCCAAATGAACCTGCAACATGAGAAGAGATGACTATGCTGTCTGTTACCAGCATAAGGGATGTAGTGGATTTCACCCCCGTAAATGTCAATGGCATTTTACCCCTTCCCTGGTCACTGTCTGATCGAAGCAGTGAATGATTCACACATGCATGATCCATTGCTAGTGGAGGAATTATATGAGTGCACTCAACATTGAGAGTACACACTACACAAGCATGATACTGAGACTGTGTGCAGTGACATGCAGTAAGTAGACATATTGGCATGTAGCCAATGCCATTCACAAATACACCTGTAAAATGCAGTTAAATTACCATTACGCATCCAACAGCCACACTGCATATCATGTGGACAGAGTACAGCTCGTATGGAAATGCCCTGATGTGAATCCCCCTGGGCAACATCAATACACTCATCCATTTTCATGCACAGTGTTGTAATGATTACATGTATCAGTCACACATGTCACTCACCTTCTGCATGGCCATATGTGTCATAACCTCCCACACCAACAACCTGTTCTCTCGAGTCCAGAGGCAACTTCTTAAAAAGGAGCATGCTCCTCAATACTTCCCGCTGCCGCTGGGCCAGTGTCAGGGTGCTTCCACCCCATTGGTATAGCTCTGATTGGTGCTCATCCACATAGTCTGTGAGGATTTGCAACTCCTCCTTAGTTGCGTTCTTCTTCTGGCTCTGCCCCTTCTAAGGGACTGGTGACTTTCACAGGGTCATGGGATTTCCAGTGGCCCCTTCATTAACAGCGATGCTGCCCGTCTGTGCCAGTGGTGCATCCCCAGCATGTGGTGGTGCTACTGTCTTTCTGGCATGTGTTGGTGGAGGTCCCCTCTTTTTCACTGGTCTCCCAGCCCTGCCACCCCCCTCCCATCCATGATAGGGATGATGCAGATGAATCACAGCAAATCTTGCTAGTTTGTACTTGCGCCACGTATACTGAAGTACACTTTGAATTTCCATGTGCTATGTGCTCCACATCCTCCGTCCGTTAGGATTATGCAGCGCAGATGCATCTGCCCCCTATTCGTAGTAAGCCGCGCATGCACAGTTTGCTCAGTGCAATGCGCGCAGCTCACGTGATATGGGCCTTGCTTGATTTACCAGCTGGTGGTGCCAAATTCCCCTGCCTGCTTGCTGCATCCTGTTCCTGATCCATGTTGGCTTGCCCTCACACTCTTGCTATCCCTCCAGTGTGCAGTCCTGGGACTGTTCGCTGCCACTGCCTTATTGGGACAAAAATACTTCATCGCTGCTCCTTAGTGCAGTTAAGTGGGGGAATTGCAAAGGGGAAATTAGTTGTTCTCTGGCTGCATAAAAGAAGGATGGAGCAGGATGGCAACACAGATGGGGAGGTGGAACTGCTGTGGGAGGCACAGTGCATGACAGTTCGGTGCTGTCCCATGTTTTGCTATGTTCATGTGGCATGGCTACCGGTGCTTTGCGCAGTAGTTCACTTTCTATTGTACCATCATGCATATGAAAGCCTTGACTGCAATTGCAAGATTAGTGTTTGCAGGGTGGTTAAGGTGGTAAGACTGCAGAGCCATACACAGCTGTTCATTGTGTATGTGTGTGTCTTTCCATGCCTGGTTGTCACTTCTGACATTGGCAGTGCCTGCTTTTCCATGCCCTGCTGAATCAATATTTAATCTGGAATGAAGAGAAATGTCCTGGGAGCATTCATGAACCTTTGAACAGTAGGCACACTCTGTAGGGAGTAAACAAAGTGGTGGAACGGCATATCAGCGATGGATTTTACACTTGCATCACTGTGGCAGGTACATTCCAGACCCAGGTTCAGCCCACCCACATCAGCTGCAGCATTTCTGCCACCTCCACCAGCAGCTCCAAGGTTGCACGGATGAGGGCTGAAACCTTCTTGGGTGCTGAAGTTGCCATCCTTGGAGAACAGGTGCTGTTGCACTTCGACTCGCTGCCCCATCCGGAGAAGCAGCTTAGGACAGTTGGACGAAGAAGATATGGCAGGAGATTGCTGCTGCTGTCAATGTTGAGGGGGTGGCAGGAGGTACCCAGGGGAAGATTAAAGGACACTGGGAAGACATGAGGACCCGGAGGCAGGAAAACACGTGGCAGCCATCGAGGCAGGAGGTGCACTCTGGTGGGCGCCATCGAATTTTGCCTCTACATGTCCGGAACCTGCAGAGGGTGAACCCAGCACTTCACACCCAGGTCCATGCTGCAGGTGAGTCTACACAGTCAGTGCAATGGGGCTGTATGGGTATGCCATGTGAAGACGATGCTTGTTGAGAGGACACTGCTCGATGTACACAGCAATGTAGTGTAACGTAATGTGGCATGCCATTTTGTTCTGGTAGCATTGACATGGCTTCTGGTGCATGCAAGGTTCCACACTGTGTAGGTCCTCTGGATGGGAGGGCCTGAGAAGGATTTGCAAAGGGGGTCAGTGTATTCCGTTATGACCTTGGGGAGTTACATGATGGTGTTAATGGTGTTGGGTCATCATTACAGATCAAGGGATATTTACCCTTCTGGATCACTACCCAGTTGTCTTTTGACTGATGGAAATACCTGGTCGAATTACGAGGTGAGGGCCAAGGCCGCCATCTGCATTGTAAGATGTGTGTTTGCCTTCATGGGATTCGAGGGATGGGGTGACACATCTTGTGCAGGGGCCTTGTCCGTTGGTGGCTGATGTACGTGAGAGGGGGTGTTGATCCCTGGATGGGCATTAATTGAGATGGGTGATGGATAGCTGATTCGACTGGAGGCTGTGGGAGTCTATGGAGGAAAGCAGGGAGTCTGCCAGGTCCAGTGTTCCCCTGACCATGTACCATGGTGAAAAGCGGGAGGAGGGACCTTTGTCAGTGAAGGTCGATATATGTTGCCATTGATTATGCAATTTGATGCAATTATGATGGCTGTGTGTCTTGCCAATATGCTACAGTCATCATGTGTGCGCCATCCATGCACCCAGTTAGCCCTGGTAACTATTGTGCCCATGGAGTGGTGTTTGCACACACTATGCAAATCTACGCATGCAATTAATGGGGATATCATCATGTATTACAAGCTTACATGTCTATTTGTACAGGATGATTCATTGAAGTCATGATGTGATGAGGCTGTGGCATTTGTATGTGAGTTGTTGGCATGCTATGCTGCCAATCTTTGGATATGCACATGTGTACACACATATGCTGAACTGCCTCTCCTCTCTCCCTTTCTATCCAGTGTCACATGCAGATGAGGAGACCAGCACTGAGGATTAGCAAGTTGCTGGACACAGTGGTGGGGTCAGCTTTTCTCCCTGTTCCAGACCCATCGTTTACAGGGCTAAACATCTTCAGTGATGTCACAAGACAGACCAGCCCCACAGTGAGTGTAGATGAGGCCATACATAATGCTGTGGTACTCCTGCTCTTGTTAGCCCGTGGGCAGATGGTGGCGGCCCTTAAGGCCCTTGACACAATTTGTGGCCCGATCGTGATCCATCACGGGTAGGTGTGCCACTCCCAAATGGCAAGTGCTGCCACCCAGCCTCTCCAGAGCAATTGTGCCCCAGGCACCCAAAGGTGTGCCTATCCATGCTGACCCCCACCTCAGGCTCCTCTGCCCCTGCCGCCCCATCAGCAAGTCTGGTGCCTCCTTTGTGCTCAGTGGGGGAGAAGGTGGCCACAGAGGCCATTCAGGTAGGCCCATTGTCTGGAATAGCCTTTACACAGGAACAAGCAGTGAAGGTGTACATGGCACTGGACCCGAATGGTGGAGCAGTACTCCCCTCCAGGAATCGTTAATCTCACCGGAAGGAGTCCCAGCGCCAGAGGCAGTCTGCCAGGCAGCTGGAACTGTTGCAACAGCAGAGGCAGGCAGAACAGAGTCTCATGGCATGTAGTGTGCAGCAGGCTTTCAATGTCAAGAAGAGGCAGGTTGCAAGGCACAGGATACATGTAGCCACCAAATACCAACTACGACTCATGAGGCAATGGGAGGAACAGAGGCTGCAGGCAATGTTGGAGGCAGCTGCCAGGACCAGGGCTGCAGCACTTGCATGGATGGACGATTTGCGTGATGCCATTCTGGGGAAAATATGAGGGCTGCACAGCAAATAGAACATACTTCTAGTGAGGCCCTGTCGGCCTTCAGGGACACCACTGAAGCCCGCCTGCAGCAGGTCGAGGCATGGACATGGGCAGCCTTGGCCACACATTGTCAGACATTGGACTGCAGCAGAGACTGTAAATATTTTCTTTTTTTTTATAGATTTACATCATTTCATATTTTGCTGGAGGATGCCTATGATTTTGTTTTATGCTAATGTTTTCATGGTTCAAGTTCTGTTTGCATTATAATACATTTGTGTCTTTTGTTAGATTGGATTCACGTGGATATTTAGTTTTTCTTGCGTAATTCACTTTCTCCAACGCTCATGTCTGTGTGCATTCATCTTTGTGTGTGCATGTCACGCAGGGCTGTTTAGATGGTTGCATGTGGCATACTCACGTGATTTGCTTGTCGGAATTTATCAGTCCTCACTCAACATCTCATTGTTTTCAGTTGACAAGATTCTATGTAGCATTTGTCCAGGTATCTGCTCACCATGCAGGTATCCTTCTGTGTTACATATGCACATTGCCAACAAGCACCCTGTGTGCTGTATGCAAGTGTCAGTCTCACAGCCATGCACCTATAGATCAGCATACGTAAATATATTAATTCTGACCTTCTCAGTCTATTCGTGTAGTTGATGCATGTGCATAGGATTGATACATGTATTTGTGTTGTGTGTAGACTGGCATGTGCATCTCTGGCGGCATGGGTGTAAGGGTAGTGGTGTATTATTATGGTTAATCACTGTGGTAGTCAAGGTTGTCCTATTTTGCATTCCTTGCACAGATGGTCATGTGTCCATGTATGTTGGCTGTACAGGTCTGTGATTACCCATGTAGGACAATGTTGACTGTGCCTTCCAGTACGCATGGATTTTGCACTGTAAACGCCTGTGATCCTAACATGCGGTTGATGTTTATGGCCCCACTACTCATATGGGGTTGTTATTGTGTTGTGGATGTAGGTGTGCTTTTATGGGTGGCATGACTATCGGAAAGGCTTCATCAGTGTCTTGTGTGTGTCAAAAGAGTGTTGGGTGGGTGATGTTGCCAGTGATGGTGTTTGTTGCTGTGTGACTTTGCAAATTCCAGTGATGGTCACTGTCATGCTCAGTATATGCAATGTGAATGTCTGTGCTGCCTGACGTAGCCTTTTCTGCAGAGTTGCATTCATTTCACACACTGTGGCCCTCATTAGGACCCTGGCGCTATGTCTTACTACGAGGTCCCTTTGCGGGACCCGACCTGAATGGCTGGTCTAGACCAGCCGTTAAAGTAGGGACCCGCAAAGGGACTCTCGAGGTAAGTACGGTACTGCAATTTGCGGTACCGCACTTAGCGCCTTCCCCAGTCCCATTGAGCCCTATGGGGCAAAAATGGGAATGGGGAAGGGCCAATGTTCAATGGGGAATTACCGCCCCACCAACCTTGGAATGGGGTGGTAATTCCCCATTGAACATTGGCATACTTGTTACGATACCGCACCAACCATGGTGCTAATAGCGCCATGGTTTAGCGCCAGTATCGTAATGAGGGCCAGTGACTGCTAATGCATGTGTTACACACTAAACATCACTCCGACATCTGTAGGGCAGATGCGTGTGGGTGTAAGGGTGTTTGTAGCTGTACATGTGCTTCGGGTCAATGCGTGACAACAGTACCACAGGTGCCTCCAATGAATGTAGTCATTGATTTCTCCATGGTGTACATCATGGGAGACACATATGTGTAGGATTGGAATCTGAATGACTGGTGTACAAGGGTGAGTGGGGATGTGATGGCCCACACAACCTTCAGACGACGCATTCATGTGGATGAACTGGTACACTCAGGTGGTATTCCTCTGCCATATTTGGTGTGGCAGGCCATGTGAAGTCAATTTATTCAGGAGGAGTGTGATGGTGTGATGGTGAACCAGTAGTTACACAGACCAGTCTGACTGTCGCTAATGAAGGGAGTGCCCAATCCGGGTTTCCTCAACTATTGTGGCCACTCATTTTTGGAACAGCACCCACAGGTTGTGGTTTGAATGATGTGTGCACAGAGTCACTATGCAAGATACAGTAGGGTGTTGTGGCTAAACAATGGAGGTGGTGACACTTCTGGATTTTGATGGGAGTAGTGACATGCAGAGGTTGGGGAATTTGCGAGGTTGTGGGGTGCAGACCAAGGGGGCCCATGCCTGGTGTAGCCCTGTCCATGCCCCAGGTCCCACTCTCAATGCCTTCTCCACACCTGTGCATCCAGCTGCTGGACTTTGTTGGGACTCATCTTCCACTCTGGCCATTTGGTTTAGCTTGGTGGGTGCCCTGTGGTCAGGAGGACTGACGACCCAATATACCATGGTCCACCTCACAGTGTCCAGCCAGCTCTTCCCCTGGCACACCTTTCAGGGGCAAGTTCCCTCATGACCCACAGTTTCCAGTCTCACTTCAGTGTCACTCTGGTCTCATGGCAAATGGGCGACGCCTGCACTGGAGGCTCCCATGCCAGCTGTTGGGTGATTGGCTTGCTGCCTTCCTGCTGCACACGTACAGGCACAGGGGGGGCTTCTACCAGCTGCACAACAGAACCGCTACCTGAGGTGGACAGTTCTCATCCACCATTGTGCCGCCCCCCCCAGAGTGGGTGATAATAGAGACAGATGCAAGACAAATGCATGCCCTGTTTCTTTATTCCAGGGGGATTCATGGTTGCAGGGTTGTGAGGATTTGGGGTGCACCTTGTGTGGTAGTCCTTTGAGGGGGATATGTGGGTGTGGGGTTATTTGTGTGGTGTGGTGATTGTTCCTTGTACGGAGAGTAGGATTAGTGGGTGTAGGTTAGGGGACTCAGATTTGTGGGTGTACAGGGTGTTGGAATATTGGGTGTTGGTGGTAATTTGGGGGGGCTCACCTTGGTGGGTGTACAGGGTGTAGGAATATTGGGTGCAGGTGCAGGTGCACTTGCATGTGGGCGGCTCAGATTAGTGAGTGCACAGGGCGAAGGAATAGTGGGTGTAGGTGCATTTTGAATGTGGAGGGCCCAGATCGGTGGTTGTACAGGGTGTCAGAATATTGGATGTAGGCGCACACTGCATTTGGGGGGTGTAGATTTGTGGCAATCCTGGGACTGTAAATGGCTGGTATGGGTGCAAGTAATGGTGATTACTTGTGAGTAGTCACCATGATATTTGTAACATTTTCATTGTATCTGGTGTCACAGTTCACATTGTGCGCAAAACGGTCTATTTCAGTGGGCACTGGGGGGCGTGTTGTGGGTGTGTCAGGTGCAAACCTTTTTTCTTTCCACTGTAAGTCCCTGCTTGCACTTACTTCTGTAAATCACCTCCTCTTGAGATCCATTTGCACCACGCAATCCTAGCGTACATGCTGGAACCTTTGCACATTTTTCTGTAAATCGAGCCCTAGACGTGTGTCTCTTAGGCAAGATAACCGGAGCGCTTGGTAGAATGCAGAACACATGGTGACTGCCATAACTGCCCCACGACATGTTTGCTCGATTTTGACCTTCATCTGGAACTGTTGCTTGACATTCTAATGCATCACATCCGGACGCCTGTGACATTTGATAAGCTGTGCCTGATGAGTGTGTCTGTCCTTCCATGACTGGTGTATATCTTTCGCCTGAAGATAGAACATTTTGTTTCACTGTGCTCACTGTGCTCGCAAGAGGCGAGATTTCATCACACCGTTGTTGCTGCACGCAACTTTTATGGACAACACACCCGTCCAAAGGGTAAACCGAGCAGGTGACAGAACTGTTTTCCTTCTGTAAATCCGTGCAGGATCTCTGGAAAGCAGCGCACTATCGAGTTCCTTGAACATACCAATGCATACAGAAGCATTTCTGATCGCGTGTAGACTACAAAATATATATATAAGTGACTGAAAGGAAAGACAATTGGATAATGTCATGTCATGGAACTTCTACATAAACATTTACAATTTGATAGAATGCTGCTGTTGGGATAGGATATATATGCAAACATAACCAGATCGTGTCTCATTGATGGTATTACAAGTTTCCATGAATAATACACTCATTTAAAGATGTCGAGAAGAGGCACCCGGACAAACCCACAAATAAGTGTGAAGTTTTGGCAACAGTGTGGTTTTTTGTTGAGCCACAATGGACCGATTTCGAAAAAGAAGTAAAGCGATCTATTCAACGCCGAAAAAAGATGACCTATAAAGAGAAACATTGAGTGGTAATGCGCGAATTACGACACCAGGGCAACTTTAACAATTCCTTAAACCAAACACTTTTCTTGGCATATGAGAAGGTAGATTCAGTGAAGCCACGATTTTATGTGAAGATCAGAAAAGGTTGCATGGTTCGCTTAATAAACCAAGGTAACCATTAAAAACAAAAACAAACTTGGAGCCATAATTGCCTTTTGGAATGTTACTAAAATCCTTTGCCCTGTGTGGGAAAGAAATCTAAAGAGAAGGCACAGAAATAGAATGTGATATGCAAAGCGCTTAGAAGCACCTTAGATGTAACTTTTTCTATGGGGCATTTTTTTTATTTTTTTTTTATTTTTTTTTTATTTTTATACGGTTTATACAAACCTTTAAAAAGAAGATGATAGCTACAACACAACACACGAAAAGACTATTGAAGTACACTCAACACCCAGCACAGCTGGCCACGAATTACATCCTCTCTGTGGATTTCTTCAGTCTCCTATGATAAGTCATTTACAGGTGCAAAATTATCATCATTACACAAAAAAAACGGTGTGATTTCTCCTTAGAATGTCATTGAGTATAGGGTTCCGAGGCCGCTGGAACCAAGACTGTGGTTAGACGTTTATTCAATTCCTCAAGAAATGTTATTAATGCAAACATCAATGGACGGTTTAATCCTTCAAATATCCCTTTCCACCAATCATCCGCACACCGTGTCTGCATTTTTGCAAACACCAGGCCAAACGTGCGAGTTCGCAGTGTACGTAGGTTAGAACAAAAGAGTGTAAGGTGTTTCAACGTCTCATTTCCAATTTTACAAAAGCGACACACTAACTCTGTAGTAGAGTTGTGAACGTATCGACGTTCTTTAGTGTCCATTAAGTTTAGTCTAAATCTTAAGTAAGTAGATCTTGCCGACACGTTAGGAAATAGCGTCAGGTACGCTTGCAGACTCCCATGCGCTCTAGCCTCTCCTGGTACATCTGCCATCATTCTGCAGTTCCGTCTTTGTTCGCATGTTGAATGCCAGTCTGTGCTCCATATTTTTTTCTTCGCTAACATCGGATTTTCCAATAACATTGATAACTTAATGTCATACACGTCTAGTATCTCAGTACAGTACTTTTTCCATAGTACTAGGCTGGTGCAACCAAGATCTTGTTTTGTTTTTAGTATTTCGTACTGTAGCGCAGGTGTGTTTATAGAACATTTCCTAAGGAGACATAGAATATTCCAGCACACCCTGGCATGGATAGATATTAACCCCAATTCATATCTGATACAGACTGTTGGCGTGCCACGGGGTAAGTGTAAGACTTTTACCCAAAAAATGTTTTCTAGAGTGTTCCAGAGCTTGTGGGAGCATCCTAGGGCATTTTCAGCCCCATAGATTATTGCTGGCATGGCTTTTTGTCGATAAAAGTCGATCGTTGGTTTTAGCGAAAATTTTCCAAACTGTCTGTTAATGATAGCTGCTTGACATGCTAATTGTCTGCATTTTGATTTTGCTACTTCTGCCCAAGGTGCGTCATCTAGTTTGGAACTGATTCTCATTCCCAAGTATCGTGTGTCACTGACAGTATTTAATTTCGTCTTTTCTATATACCAATTTTGTTTACTTTGTTTTTTCTTCACAGATCTTAAATTTTGAAGTGTCATTATCTCACACTTTTGTTTGTTAATCACCAGTCCGTTTTGATGTACGTATATTTCCAGGGCGTCTAGTTTTCGTTGTAGACCGATGTAAGTCATGTCTAAAAGTATGAGGTCGTCCGCATAAACAAGCCAACTCACATGCGTGCCATTCATCTTTGGTGGAAAAGAGGAGATTTCGCTAAAGGCTTCTCCTACGTCTGACAAAAACAAATTAAAAATGGCTGCAGCCAGAGGACATCCTTGTTTCACACCCTTAAACGTTTCTATAGGCTTTGATAGAGTCCCCTGCCGGTCCAAACGTATTCTGATGTTTGTGTTAGAATGCAATTCCTTAATTGCTTCGACCAAACTTTCCGGACACTTCCAAGCTCTTAATTTTTTCCATAGAATTACTCGATCAATACTGTCGAAGGCGTGTGAAAAGTCTATGAGGGCCAGATGTATTTTTGTGTTTCGTCTTATTGCTTCCATCTTAAATAGATTCAATATCAACAGGTTTAGGCCACACCCTACGCCCTTCACAAACCCGGTTTGCCTTTGATCAATGTGGTTGTTTTCTCCTGCCCACCTTACTAGCATTTGCTGTAGCTGTGTCGCGTAGATTTTGCCAATTACATCTAACAGGGCGATAGGTCTGTAATCCCCAGGGTTGGCTCTATTGCCTTTTTTAAATATTGGAACCACTATGGCGCTTTTCCACGATGTTGGCGACAGTCGTTTTTCGACTATTCTTTGGAACAGGGTCATGCAAAAATTGGACCAAGCTTCTGGGTTACGCTTGATCGTATAGTTCGTGAGGCCATCCGGGCCAGGTGCTCTCGATCCGTTTGCTCGTTTTATTGGAGTTAAAATATCTTGTCGATCAAACTTTAAGTCCCAAATGACTAAATCTGAGTGGACGTCATCTTTCACAAGCCCATTCGCACTAAACATTTTGGTGTAAAAAGAAGTCCAAGTGTCTTCTGAAATACAGTTTGCCTGCATAGCATCCTGCGGGGCAAATTTGCTATTTATAGTCTTCCAGAAGTTCGCCGAATTTTTGTTTCGTAGATTTGTCATCATGGCCTCTGAGTCGTTTTGAAGCATACTTGCTTTGTGAGACTTACACCAGTTCTTATAAGTTTGTTTGATTGCTTTTTTCTTTAAGGCCATTACCTCTTTACCCCCCATCACTATGTTTCGCAAGTCATGACGCATCAGTCTTTTGCGCTGTTGCATTTTTAGGTCGAAGCTGTGTCTATGTTTAAATTTTTTGTTCCTCAGACCTTGTTTATGTTCTGTAAAGTCGGTCAGTAGGTGGCAGTATTCGACCTCATTTGTTGCCAAGTTTAGATTAGACACAATTTTATTTACCTCTGCGTCTGCAAGTTTGAGCCGTATTCTACTCGCTCGAACTAATACGGGCCATGACCAGTGATCGGGCAGTGTCGTACGTGATACCTTTAAATTCATTACCACCATATCATGATCACTGTAGGTCATAGGTTTAACTTCAAATCTAGTTGTTCGTAGGTGAAGGGCCTCGGACACAAACATGTAATCCAAAACGGCTTGTTGATTTAGTCTTTTCCATGTAGCATTCGCTGGAATGTCACCTGTTGTGTTTCCATTCAGCATAAACATGCTTCTAGCTTCCATCTCCTGTAGCCATTTTGTCGTTGTTTTTTTACTCCCGTTAGTTACTACTTTCACTTCCTCTTTCTCATCTTCATGCTTTATGCAGTTTATGTTAAAGTCTCCACAAACAATCAAATTTGGAGTTTCTGTGACTTCAAAGAGAGCGTCTATTATAGTTGTTATTTGGTCAATAAAATGGTGTGTTTCTGTCCTAACATGATTCCAATAGATATTGATGATGTTCAGAACTTCTGGTTCTTTATTAGTATGATTTAGGAAAGATACCTTTGCTGTCTGAATGAATGGTGAAACATTAGTTGTTGAAACGATTTGCAGGCCCGTTGCTTTTCTTGCCGCAATCAACAAACCAGCCATTGGTCTTCCTTTGTCTTGTTTTATTGCGGGATTGATTACAGTTTCAAAATCCTGCATAATGGGGGTGTCAGATAGCCATGTTTCCTGCAGACAAATCAAGTCCAGATCATGTGTCCAGGGTGTATGAAAGAGGTGACTAAAACCTCTTGTATTCCAAGATCCTAGTTTAATTAACTCTTTTTTGTCACACGCCTGGCATTATAAGTTTGACTTATCATTTAATGCAACCGCCATCCAATCCCATTCATTCCTCACATCCGTCTTTTTTTGGTTTACCTCTGAAATGCCCTTAACAGTAGATGACCCGTCAATTGTTATTTGTATTTGCCGATTTTGTTTCAGACGTACTTCTTCCTTGTTATAAGTCTCAGAGGTAATTGTCTGTGCGTCTTTGTTGTTACCTTTAACATTGGTTCTTTCAAAGATAGACTTGTTGTGCACAGACCTTTGAACAGTCTGTTGTATTTCCTCATTGCTTTGTTCGCAAGTCCTGTAAGTATCAAACCCCAATGATAGTAAAGTGGAGCTAGCTTCCAATATAATTTCAGAAATTATTTTTGATTGCGTATGTAGAATCACTTTGTCGTTCCTTTTTTCGTCGCAAAATTCCACGATTTTTAGGTCCTCAGACTGGATCGTTCTTAAGCTAGGAATTAATTGGAACAAGTACATCACATTGTGCCGATTTAAAATCAAATTGTCTACATTTTCGATTCTTTCCAGGATCACTTTGTGAGGGCTGAACCATTCTGTTTTGTCCACAGAAGCTTGCTGGTCATTTTTACGGGGGCCCACGTATATCTTCTTATGGCTGCTTGGTGTCACTTTAGGGGAGTTAGTGACCATGTGTAGTTCGTCGTGGGACATTTCCATGGCGATTTTCGTGTAATTTTTAGCAGTGCTGAGTTTAGATAACCTGTTTCGTTTTTCCTCCATTGTTAAAAATGTAGGTGAGTGAGCCACTGTCGTTACAGCACTGTTATCTGCTTCTTTCATAATTATACAGATGCGCTGATTGTTTTGAGGTTTCAGTTCCTCTTGATTGATCTTCCCGTCATCTGTAAAACAGTCTTCTTCTGTCAGTTCGATGTCCTGCGTCAATGCTTCATCGTCATAAGTTGACAGATTTATCTGTTCGAGTTGCTCAACCACCTGTTCTTCAGTTGACTCTATGTTGTTATGAGGTTTGTTTTTCTGCGTGCAGGCTTGCGGTCGTTCACTCCGATCGTTTGTGTTCACAGTGACGTTTACCGTTTTCAGATTGCGTAAGAACTTTCTTGAGTTATTAGTCTGTTTCATTTTTTTTTAAGTTAAATTTTTTGTTTTCTTCGTCATCTGTTTATTGACCGCTATAGCTGCCGAGTTTGGGCGACTATGCCCCTGTAAGTTCTTAAAGATGTCGAACACGGTGGGTTTCGTTGTGTCTAGGTTAGAAGGAGCTTGATCAGGGCTAAGTACCTCTATTACCACTGGCAGTGGCTCGACAAGTAGTATAGGATCAACTCGTGTCAAGTCTCCTATCATATCCTTCTTTACACGCCGCACATCAGGTGTTTGATTATCCATGTGTTTATCGTCTGATGTTGAAGCAATCTGTGGGTTTGAGAGGGCTGCGTTATCCGCGGCCTTACTAGCGCTCAGTGCTTCATCAAATGAGCTAATTTCACTGGGCTTTTGAAATTCCTTGTCATTGTATTCGATACTTAGATGGTCAGGTACTATTAAGGATTCAGTCGTCATGGTTTTTGAGATATCATAATTACATGGAGCCTCTGAGTCCGCCTGCTCAGTGAGGCAAGCCACACCGCTTGTGCATTGTGGTTGTGTGACTTCTTTTGTAATATGTTTGTGTTTAAAGATGCTCAAAGCCTCCCTTGCCACTTCGGCCAAAAGTTTTTTGTCCATATTATTGTTTTTTAGTTGGGCCGTTATCGCAGTCATCATGTGATCTTGTTTCAGGGCTAGATCATGCTGAGCGGCTTTTATCAGGTCGCAGTTAGCTTCCACGGCTACTATTTTAGTATTCAAAATAGCTACCAGTGTTGAGAGATCTTTAGTATTTTCGTTTAGATGTTCGTATAATTTTGTGAAAGGGGCCAGAGAAATGGCCATAGATGATAGAATAGTTGCTTGCATGTCACTTAACCAGTTGGTATTTATTGCAGGAGAACCCCTATTGTGATCTTGCGCACGCCTGTCGTGCGAGACAATTTTGGTTTTGTACCCCTTTGTCTGGGGTCGTTCCTTTAAATAAGATTCGTCCACTGAAGAATCAGTGGATGTAGAAGAGTAAATCGAGTCTTGTGTGTCCAAGTTGATGTTTACGTTACTGTTCCTTATTAGTGTTTCTGCAAGAGGTGATGACCGCCTCGCAGTGCTTTCCCGTTTCGATTTTTTTCTTTGGGAACATCTTAAACTTTCCAAGCTGCTTACATCTCTTCTACTTCGTTTAGTAAGTGCCATTCTTTGAGTAGTAGTAAGTGACGATCGTTATTCATGTGTGGAGTTATCCAAACGTGAATTTCTTGTGGTTTGCGATGAAGTTATGGGCAATATGTTTGTGTCGCACTTCAGAGCACGTGTTTTATTAATTCGGGTTAAATCAGACAGAAGTTTGTTTACTACTTCAAGTGAGTTGCGACGATTTTCGATCACGTCCTGCTTTCGCGATGTAGTTAAAGGCATGTGGACGTCAACATTTGTTGTCTTGTTTGAAACTACTGTACTCAGTGCATTGGGGTGCGGTAAGAACACCTCCTTGTCTAAATGAGCTAGTACATCGTCATTGATTGTTTGTTTGGTAAGTGCTTTAACACTTTGGGTTTCCAATGTGCTGTAGTAGGGTGATCTGGTCTTTGCCGGTCCTGTAGATAAGGGGATGCTGATGAGCTCAGAGTGTGTCTGATGACAGGATTGCGTGTCAGGCTCCTGGAGTTGTATTTGATTGACAGGATCTACCTGTTGTGTCCCGCGTATTTCTGTTAATAATTTGTAGCCATACCAAGCTAGAGTTTTTAACGCTGGGACCTTGCGTTGTTCAATAATATCGATTTTGCCTTGCTTGCCGTTAGTGGAGGTTTCCGTGAGAATCAGTTGGCTACAATGTCCACTGTTTTCATCTATCACCTCTGTTGTTTGCGTGTTTCCAATAACGACAGTCCCGGTGAGGCAGCAAGGTCGACTATGCTCTTGCTCGTATAAGGGATTCAATCTGTCATAATCAACTTCTCCTATTTGCTCCGTGTTAGCACTGTTTAAGTTCACAACGTTCATCAATGTATGTGGTCGTGTGATAAAGTTGTGCATAACGACCGGAACAGGCGACAACGGGATAACATTTGCCTTTCTATTATCCTTTGCTAACCTGACACTTGTACATTCAGCGTCTGTTCCATATGTGTTAAGTGGAGATATGGTTACTGGGTAGCTTACCTGATCTGTGGAGGCATGGACCAGCTGCACCAGATCTTCTGTGACCTCTGCCGACGACATGCAATTTTTGCGTTGTGCTCGTGTTAACGGCCGTTTGGATGGACTTGTCCCAGGGTGTTCCATTCTACGGCTCATCCTGACGCTTTCCGCGAGTTGTTGGTTTATGAGCAACGGTCTGGTCCAACTCGATTTACTCCAGTCGATAGCTCCTGTCCTGGCCGCACCCCACGCACAACAGCACAACAGAAACGACTCGCCCTTTCGCTGAGGGCTTACGCTGCAAGGGCGTTGAGGCGGCCTAGATAAGGGCGGCTGCAGGAGTCAGCTGACTCTCCCTTAAAGGCACACGCACCTCGTCTCCGACTCCAAGACCACAGTGTAAAACAGTAAATCCAGCAGCACAACAGAAACGACTCGCCCTTTCGCTGAGGGCATTTATATGCACCAGATACTGGCTTCAAAAGCTTTCAGTTAAGCATAAGAACTGATATTTCTCTGGACAGATTCCATTCCTAAATATGTCACCCTGCCTGTGCCATTACAAAAAGGATTGCAGTCAATTGTCTTGCCTATGACACAGTGGGAGAAACCCAGCCCACACCCGATTATTGGGAATACTTGCAAACCACGGGTTTTGTCCTTCTTGTGTCTTATCGGAGATATGAGGCCTAATTCCCTAGGCACATGGAGGGAGGGGCCTGCCTCTGACTCTACAGTGCAACTGGAAATAACATGAAACATTAATGGCTAGAAACACTGGATTTGTTATTACCACTGCCATTGCTCTGGGCAGTTTTCTTTCCATCATTTTGTACATTTCTTCACATAAAAGGGGCACTGATATTTCGGTTGAGCCACTATAATATATATAATAGACGATGTCTATTCTTCACATGAAAACAAATAATCCACTTTATGCTGAGACTCTCTAGTAAGGATCAATGTGATTAACAGGCAACAGTGAGCAAGAGAACTATGAGCACACACCCACCCACTTAGGGGGTCTCACAAACTAAATTATAAGTGATACATGGAAAGATTTCAATGAATCAAACCACTAGCAGTGTTGAAAACAATTCCATACCACTACATATTAGTCCACTAACCATGTCAATCGTAATCCTGGATCACCCACCTCATCTGTTCGTGACCATTAATCCTGGTCTGTGACAGAACCCCATGTGGCTCCATTCACCTTGTCGCATTTATGGAATCGCATATATTCTATATGGGATATTCTCCCTACTTTTATGTAGAGAGAGAGAAGAACTTAAACAAGAACGTGACCAGGCACGTTTGCTATGGCAATCCGGGTTTGAGTGCCTTTTATTAGTGTTAGTAATTGAGTTGCAAGGACAGATGAAACAGCCAGGTGCAGGGTCGAGGTTTAGAGAAAGACACTGGCAAGCAATGATTTCAGACAAACGTTTTGCAGGACTCATATTTGAATTATGTACAAATGGTAAAAAAGATCCTTGGCAGTCTCTAGATGTGTGTAAAGATGATAGGACATTACGGGACTCATGTTGAATGGGGGCGTAACGATCCTGGAAAGCGTAAAAATGCTTTTCTTTAATGTTACTCTCCATTTATCATCCCGATGCCTGCAGGCTGCTGGGGCTTTATAAACATATAAATAAAATAAAAAGATGAATCACTTGTTCCAATATACCAAAGTAGGTATATGCAGCTTTCATCATGGAGTGAATGTTGACTTATGGGCTGACTGCTGCATCCGATAGCCTTAGACATGGGACTTAACCATATGGATCAGAATGTGGGTGTATTGTGTGGGGTAGAAATACAGCCCCAGATTGACAGAGATGGAGAGGCCACGCTAGGCCCCTATTGTGAGAGTGAAGCTGGCTAATATGGAGTTCAATTGAAATATAAAAGCAAATACAAGACAGTGATTTCCGACAATGGCCTAGTGAAATGGAAAGAAATGGGCCAAGTCAATGCCACTAAAATGGACAGGTGTGCAAGTGAAAGGGAATCTACCGGAGAGCTCAAAACTGCTGGATATGCCCAAGTGTTACGCTCACCTGATCTCTGCGGAGGCGTTGGAGCATGGTTACAGCCCTCCCGGGGGTGAGGTAGTTCGGGTCCGACTTCACCCTCTGCGCTTATGTGGTGACTGGTAGCAATAGGTGATGCTGCTCAGGACTGCTCCTGTGTGGAGAATAGGGGGCGTGACTATGCCAGCTTAGCCTGATCCCCTTCCAGATCCCTTCTCCCAAACCGTGGTACCTGTGAGATGTGCTCTCCCTGGAAAGCTCACCTGTTGATTCGTTTTGGCGAGCACTCCGTCCTGCTGCTTTTGGCAGGGGCACTTGTATGATCTGGACCGAGTTCCTTCACTGGTTCCCTGCACGTGGTAGTCCAGTCCTGCTGCGACTAAGCCACTATACTTCAGGTAAGTGTTTCTGTTTGCCTTTGTCTTTCCTCGTCTGTTTTGTTGTATTGTAAAGTTTGTTGTCTTGTATTGCTGTCAGTTCCACTTTTGATGTTTGCTCTTTTGCTTTCTTCCCTTGCAGGTGATGTTGCCGGTCCTGCCGAAGCTGCAGAGCTCAAGGCGGCAGCCAGAGGGAATTAGGAACAAAGCTACAGCGGTATAGTAGCTGGTAAGTTGTTAACTAAGGGGCGCGCAGCCCTAGGACGGATGTTCTAACCTTGTCTTTCTTTTTCTTCACAGGGTCCGAGTTCGTGGATGCGGAGTGCGGTGCTGCGGCATCGGGATCAAGATCACTGGATGTCAGGAGATGAGTCTGCAGATGAAGCGATGAAGCACCGGTTTCCGGGTGGTGAGTATGCAGGAGAACTCCTGGTTTCAAAGGTAAGTAAACTGGTCCAAGCGGCGGTGAGCGTCACGTTGCATGCAAGTGCACAGTAACGCGAAGCACCGGCCTTAAGGATGGTGCAGCTTATACAGCTGATCTTCTGAAGCCATGCCCACCAGGTTCAGCCTGCCTGCCACACCCTGCCACAGCCGATGAGTCAGCACATGAAGACCAGGCCTAGGAAGCCACACCCGATGAGTCAGCACATGAGGATGTTCTCTGGAATAAAGACTTTCAGCTCCTGGAAAGTTCTTGTAAAATAAACGCTCTCCTGCACTGACATAAAGTAAAAACACTCCTGCACTGAAATAAAGTGTTCCTGCTCACATCTCTATATGAGCCTGGTGCCAAAGGCGCCAGGACTGACTCCAGCCAGGGCTCCTGTGTTTGTGGGTCCCAAAGGGACACAGTGAGTCAAGTGACCCATTGCCCTCATTGTCACTAGATGGTGTGGTTTTTGTGTTCTGGGGTCTGTGGCCATGACACCAAGGAATGAGACATAACGAGTGGTGATGTAGATGCTGACTTTGTGTAAACTGGAAAAAGGCACACATTAGATGGATTCAAAACTGCAGCAGTACACATGGGAAAATATACATTGAAATTATAGGCATCTGAAAAATACCAAGGAGGAATTGTGCCTTAGATTTAAAAAGTGAAGCCAAGTGACATGTCAGAGGAAGTCACTTAATTTTGACAAATAAACTGACATTGAAATGGAAAGGTCCACTTGTTGGATTGTCTATGTAACTGTGGTATATGTGTGAATAATGCCTAAGGTGAACTTTTATCTGTCCAAACCATATCTAAAGAAAGAGTGTATGATAAACAACATGCCCAGATATAATGTTAAATATTACATGTAAGCACATCTTGTTGATTTAAAGGAGTATTTTCTGAAGTATGGATGCAGCTGGTGTTTTCCCCACTGAACTTAAAGGTCTGTGCCTCTGAAAATTTGAACTGAAAACATGGGCTGGGCCCCCCAGGAAAAGCAGGCCTGGTTCAGATAGAATTACAAAGAAATAACAAAGAATTACATACAAATTGTTGGAGTTGTAGATAACGCAGCCAGCCAAAATTACCTTTAAATTCAGGTCTCCCCATTAACTGTGAATTAGTGGCCAATAGTAAGGACCTTTTCTGGGCTGACTCGACCTCAAGAAATGGCTTCAGATCCACTAATGGATGATCAAACATTGTGTATGAAACTGACCTCGCTGATAAGCAGATGTTCATGTCAGTTGACAATAGAGAAATTAAACCTAGGAATAGGTGTGGGCTATGTGAAACTGAGGGGCATATGTGAAGCACTGCCATTGATTAACATTGGACTCTTTTTTCCTGAATAAAAACAGAATTGTGTGTCCCTCATCCAGGATTCATACTAAAGGGGATAAGAAGCCAGTTCTGTATCATGTAAACATGAGTCCTGTGTGATGTATACAATTTGAGTTATGAAGACAATGATTCCGGCCCTCTCATAATTCTAAGGGAATGAAAATTTGGTGTTTTGCTAGGTTATGGAAGTAAGGTTTGAATCATGAAGGGTCAGAGTTGTAACTATCTCGGCTCAGGAGTAAATTGATAAAAACGGTAGCTCCTCCCAAGAAGGGCATAGCAAGATATGATAAGCATTTTCCAACTCGCCATAAAAAATAGAACTCAAATGTATGCATGTGCCTGCATTTAACTGAAAAATGAGGGTAGCTGCCATGTTGTTAGATTTTTTGAATCACTAAAAGTTAAACTCACTTGTTATTTTAGGATGGTGAATCTTTCTCCTCCCTCATCCACACCTCCCAACTCCTTGTCCAACCAACAGGCAGTGGGCGTATTGGGGGAGAGCTAGCCAATCCGTAGCGTGGGAATTATGATAATAATGGAGCGTCACCAGCCCTATGAGAGATCAGTTATCAATTTGGCTTTTTGACTCTTGGGATCTTTCTTTGGACTTTTGATTTTTGCTTTGACTTTCCCACTCTATTTCTGGAGGTAGTCTAAATATGGACTCTTGTAAGGAACAACTAGCAGAGAGACAGGGAGCTACCAAGGCCTTAAACATTGCATTAGAGACAGAGACTGGGAAATCTAGAAGCTAGCTTGGCCTGCCATTTGAGGAGCCAGAGGAAGTCTGGGTGCTGGGCACTACCATTACCTGAGCCTTTGACCAGATCTGTCCTGTCCTCAGAGGAGACCTGCTATTTTGCTGGATGACCCAAAACCAAGGCCTGACATGTAAGTAGATTAATCCAAATGCCAAAAAATGTGGCATGGGGGGATCTGCCAGCCTTAATCTCCATCTCGTATATTGGGTAGGAGGGTGGAACTGGGGAGACCCTTTCCACATTTTATTAAATCTAACATAAATTAATTCCATTATAGAACATCCCCCTATCCACTTAATTTGAATTTGGTTGTGAACTGCCTACCTTAATCCTTTCCATTAAAGTGTGCGGTGAGGGGATCTGTGTAGATCCTTTGTGCATTGAATTGAAATTGAATCCATTAATTCCCATATAGAAAATCATGGGATGAGTGTTGTTAGAGTTCGAAACTAACAAAGTACTCGCCCAGTGTGTTAGAGCTGATATAGACAATTAAGTACTTGGGTGACTCTACCTTTCTGAAACCCCTGTCTTCTGTGCAGAAGGGGGGTGGACATAATCCCACAATAAGTACCCCTAAAACACTGCCATTCAAGTGAATGTAGAGTGTGCAAAATTAAATTTCAATGTATTTTCTTGCATCCCAAAATGATTTTCCCAAGGCCCTGCATTTTATGCAAATAAAAATCCCATTGAGTTACTTTCCTAAACTTTGCCTCTCAAATAAAAAGCTGTAAACAATTTATTTTTCATTGGTCTATTTTTCAAACCCTGCCTTTTTAATAAAAAGCCAAAGCGATTTTGCTACTGTATTCCCATTCCTGGTGCCTTGCCTTTAAATTAAGGGGTCATATATAACTGATGCCTGGAGGTGGGGGTTGCTGGGAGAGAAGAGCATTGTGATAACCCCAAACAATCCCTGAGGGTTGTTTCAAATATCATAATTGTTAATGTGCAAGAAATCCTCTGTGTGTGTTTTGATGTAAAGTCTGTAAATTCAGCCTGTGTGTTGTAGTATCTGTAAGTTCATTAGAAATACATGTCAGTTAACTGATGCAGGTCATTTGAAATTGTGATGCTGTGTTGCACCTCGCTGTCTGTGGCTGATATTCGTTTTTTTTTTAATGATTTGTTTTAATTATTTGTATATTGTTACAAAGAACCTTTACAAAAAGATGAAAGAAAAAAAGTTTTTTTTGGCCAACCTCTCCCAAAATATTTCTGTAAGAGTACCCTCCGGCTGATAAAATAATCTTTGGAGGAGAGCTGTTCTTATGAGCCAGGTGCCCTCACATTCCATTAGAAGATGTTTTAGTGTCTGCTTCTCAGGTTTCTCACATATCGTACACAGTTTATGGGCGGCCTACCCCTTACCCAATTTTGAGAGAACCTCTCCAGTATGTTCTAGATTTAAATGAATTCTAAGCAAGTTTTGTCTGACTCTCCAGTCACGGAACGTCTCAAGATATCTTGGGACACACCCCAATTTCTTGTTTAACAATAAAAATGAGTTAGCTAAGGCAGTGCCACGCATAGCTTCAATTGTGAGGATCCAATCCATCCGTTCTAATGCTCTTTTAGTCTTCAAGGGACTACCAGTGTCTCAAAATCTGTACCTGCCCTTGAAAGAATTTCACCGATCCTCGAAATTCAGATCAGATAGTATGATTGATTTAGAGTGCTCAAGGTGGCCTTTGATGTCTGCATACAGGGTATCTGGTCTAGAGGTCTTGATCGACCGAAGGAGAGAGACCAACTTCCAATCCGCTAAGGATCCCAAAGATTTCAACCCCAATTCATATCTTAAACATATGGTAGAAAGTCCTTGCAGGAGTCCAAGGACCCTCTTCCATATTAAACCCTCCCATTTTTGCCAGTTTGTCTTCCAGAATAAGGGTTTAGCCTCTTGCCCCTACAGAACTACTGGGACAACGTTGGCCACGTAATATTTTGTAGAAACATTTTTCATTTGGGATATCAGCAGAGGGTGCAACCTCCTTCTTGATTGTCTGAACACCACTATTTTAGACTTGTCTGGGTTGATGGAAAGTCCATTGAGTTTGGCATAGTCACCCAGTCTATCCAATAGCTGTTGCAGACCCACTGCTGTTTTATCAAGCAAGACAATATCATCAGCATAGGCCAGCCAACAGATTTTATTATCATTAATTTTTGGGCTGGCCAATGCTGATGATTCTAATGGTGTTCCCATGTCTGCCAAATACATATTTAAAAACAGAGGGGCCCCCATGCAACCTTGTCTGATACCTCTTTCCACCTTGATAAGCTCTGATAGGTGGCCTTGCTCATTTAGTCTCACTCTCAGAGTTGTATCTCTGTGTAGTTCTATCAGCATTGACAGGATGTGTTCTGGAATCCCCCAGCTCAAAAGCTTATTCCATAGGCGATCTCTATTTACCTGATCAAATGACTTGGAGAGATCTATCCAAGTGTGATGGTTGTCACTTCTTCCAAACCCTTTTCCAGCGGTATGTCATCCCGGCCAACTCCGCCACACACCAACATGGCGGGGTGGTTTTGCCGAAATAGGGGTCTAGTCTTTTTCTCCCATTCACATTCATTGGTAGACACGCCCTCTACCCCCACAGCATATCCGGGATGTCGGCTGTGGGGTCCTTGCATTGCTACTCTCATACAATGGGGAGTCTTTCTTTCCCCTGGCTTTCTCACTGATGACATTTAGAGGTAACCTGTTAAGTGCAGTTGAGCATAAAGCCTGTCTGGGGCTGGGATAGAATGTGTGCCTCTTCTACCCAGCTTTCCAGTTCTTTTAGCAGCAGCAACATGAATAGTTTGCTCTCAATATCGAGGAAGACGATGGGTCGATAATTCGCCAGATTAACCTGATTGCCCACCATGATTAAAGGGGTAACTAGAGCTGTTTCCAGGAGGCGGGGAACATCTTCCATTTTAGGATATCCCATAAGAGCCAGTTGAGAAATCTGGCCCTGATGTCCACATAATCTTTTAGGACTTGGTAGGTCAGCCCATTCGGGCCAGCTGCTCTAGATGAAGATGACTTTGTTATATTGTATTCATCAAAATTCATTAGCCATGGCCCGTCTGCACACTTAGTCAACACCGTAATATAGGGGTTCTCGAAGTGCTGTGAAAGATATTCTATCCACTTAGATTCTGCGACAAGGGTTCATTGGACATTGCTATGATGTACTTCTAGCTGATTGATAATTGCCCAAAAGTTTCCTGAATTATTCCTGCAAACTGTACTTAGCATCAGCACGCCATCTTTTTGAAGGTGCAGTAACTTTTGCCCTTTCGACCAGTGCTTAAACTAATTTGTTAATTTCCTAGACTCTACATTATAAAGCTCAGGGTTCAAATGTCTTTTCCCCAATTCTTTAAGCCTTTGTCTTAGGGTCTTCTTTTTCTCCCAAGTTTCCTCATCAAATACATAGCGATGGGAGAATTGCTTCCCCAATGTCTTCGGACTTGATGAATTGATAGACCATATATATAAACTCTATGAATCTAAGAGGCTGACAGATTTCTTCTAAGGCCTTTTCAGCAATAGATGATAAATTCACATTTCAGCGAATCTCTTCATTTTTATATTTTGCTCAATGAATTTTGCCTTTTTTAGATGTTATTGCTTGTCTTTGTCTAGCCATTGGTGTAATGGTCATATAAAAAAATATCAATTCTAACCGTGCATGATCACTTGTGCCCCCATCTTTAACATTTAATGAAGAACAGCACAGAAATAAGTCAGGTGACAAGAAAATGTAGTTGATTGTGGAGGATGAATCACCTCGCTGCCAGGTTGTCGCTGGCGGAGCACCCCCAGCAACCGACCCATTTGTCATGTTAAGGCCCCAATCATTTAGATAATCCAGCCCTCTTCTTCCCCTAGTAGAGAACCTTTGTGTTTTTTTATCCCCTCCTCCCTAATTTCATTTTGGACACAATAAGTATTGAGGTCACCCGCCGAAATTATGTGGGCATTCCTAAATTCTAATATAATCTTGTCCAACAGGGAAGACAAGATCATCAGATATGCCTGAAGATTTATACAGGCGGGGTTCCAGTAGATGTTAATTATAATGACATCAAAATCTGGCTTGTTGGATCTTAATAATATTTTGCATGCCTGAAGCCTCATTTTGTTGTCGAAAATGAGTTCTGACTCCTTGCTGTCCTTAAACCTCCTGACCGGCCTGCCTTTTACTTTTTGTTGTACCCCTTGGTGGAATATTCTAAACCCCTCTATTTGTATGGGATTAACAAACCAGGTTTCCTGAAAGAATATAATTTCACTGTTTCCAAACGTTTGTTCTCTCATCCCTTTGGCTTTGAAGGAACTGGAACCCCACGTGTTCCAACACACCAGCCAACATTCATTTTGCCTAAAGAGGTTGATTTCCCACTCCCAATTTTTGGAGGAGTTAGTGAGGATTGCCACTTTGGCTTTTTGATTTAAGCCCCACCTCAGCAATATATACATTTGTGTCTATAGGAAAGTGAACAAATTCCATGTCCTCAGATGCAAAGAGGTAAAGATTTGATACTTTTTTGAAGACTGCCAATATCGCACTTCTATTGAGGAATTTATGTATTTATATTCTTTGCTGAGCCAAACTCGTGGGATCGCAAAAGCGGATGATTCCTCTTCTGAAATTTTCTTTGTGTCTGATTCGCCTTCCATCCCTCATTTATCGATAGCACAATTGTCTCCAGGGTTTGCAATCTCAGTCGATGTTCTGATCCCATTGCTCTTGCCTGGACCCAGGATCTGTTTCTGATAATCCAGCAATGTGACCTGGGCAATGGAGATTATTTTTCCCCCTCTTCAACAGCAATAGTTTGCTTCCCTTGTTTTATAAAGATTGGTGCTATTTTCATATCTTTTGCCTGCGGTTGGCGTTTTATTATTTGGGGAATAGATGCAGAATTCTTTGTAAAATTTTTCTTCTTTAAGAATATAGGGGCCCACAGCAACATCCTAACTGGTAAAGTTGCTTGTGTTGAGATTTAATATTTTGTCAAATGGATCTGGCCTATTTTATTACGAGCGTTATTAACCTCTTTCCCTTAAGTATTGCCTGTTTCAGATGTACTTCGTTCCAGGAGGTCCGTTTGTTGCCCAACACTGACATTCACAATCTCAATAACTTGATTTGCTACTCCCGATGGATTTCGGAGCGTGTTCTGTTGTGGCTTCTGTGGTCTTTTCTTTCCTTATTTTAGGGGGAGTGATTCTCGTGAATCTATAGCACCAAACTCTGGTTTAGTGAGAATCTGTGATCCGGCCATCGAATCTTTCGGTGCTGAAATTGAAAGAGCTTTTAAAAAAGAGGCTGCCTCTGAGTTCTTAATTTTTGATTTCTTCTGTTTTTTTTAAATAATTATCTCTTATTTACTGGGGACAAAGATTTTTGTCTCTTTTTCTTGGCTTTCCTTCTTCTTAGTTGTCTTCTTCTCTGATGGTTCTGTTTTTCCACATCTGTCCATTCTGCATCCTTTTCCTCCATAATCGTCTTTTCCTTTTCTGATGGATTTTGACAGGGTACTATCGCCAACTCTGCTTGCCCCTCTACCACTTGGGCCAGCCTTATGAATTTTTCCAGAGTTGATTCAGAAAGGGGGTATCATCAAATGGTAGGTTTAAACAATCCTCTCTCATCATGTCTTATTCTCTTCCTACTATGTTCCTTGATGGCTTCAGCTGTGTCAAGAGATCTTGCATCAGTAAACGGAAGTCTTCTTCCTCGGTCTTTCTCACCCATAAGGAATCTAGGATTGCCAAGATGTTGAGACCCTGTTTTGTGACTTCAACCCTTAGCTCATTCAAGGCTGGGGCTGTAATTGAATTTATAGCATTGCTAATCCCCACAATAGATGGCTCACAATTTGCTGTTTCTTTAGTCAATTCTAGAAGAATCCCTGCTTGAGATTGCACCTCTAGCTTCAGCAGGTTGAAGAAAGTGACCAGCAAGTTCAGCAAAAAAAAAACAGTGGCGAGAGTGTTGCTTCACATGCCTGATTCCTATCAGGATTCCTATTCCTTGTTACTAGGGTCAATATTTCCTCTGGTATTTCTCTTTTACTCACTCTCTCTGGTGAGTATTGGATCTGGTTATTAGCCTCCTTGTGTGTCAGTGTACAGGAGAGCGGAGCAACCTCTGATGGGCCCATAGGATCAGAGCTCACCCTCGAGTACTTTAAGATGAGATAGCTGCACCTTGAGGTGGATGGATGGGGTGCAGGATTCTCTTACTCCAACACCAATCAAATAAGGACAACTCAATGGTTTGGCAAAGGGGAGTCCGTTTAATGACAAGTACGAAAACGGGGAAACATGGAAATCAACAGTGATGCAATATTCCGTCTCGCTGCAACTCCCAAAATCTTCATTCAGACAGCAATAGTTATAGCAAAAATGTGTCCTCATTGACGTGTAACACTCATTAGTATGTCATACAATTCTATTGGTCGGAAAAGGTAACTTAAGTATAGGTTCTATATCTGTATATGGTAATGGAGTGTGAGGATTGGATAACTATTATTGGGTGGGCGTCTACGCCCCTCCCTCTACATCACTTGTGCAAAACGTCACTAAAAGTACGACGTCTGATTGGTTCTACTAGTTATAGGACCTTAGATTATTTGGCCCTCTCTGATTGGGCTGGCTACAACCCTAAGCATAAATTTCCACTTTAATTAGCAGCATGCAGGATGGTCACCCAGATGCGGTATGCCACAAGATTCACCCTGCCTCCCTTCCATCAATCAGAACTTTTAGGGATATGTGTCAATTAGTTGGCTGAGGATGGCCTCGAAACTGTAGCTTCTTGTCAGGAAAAGTTATGGTATCTTCTGCTTTGGGTGACATCAGATGTTGGTACCTCTTCGCTCTCGGCGGGTCACGTGTTGGCACACTGCTTCTTTTCCCTTCTATTTTTGCATTTAATTCTCCTTCTGGCCTTCCACCTGCATTGGCCTCCTTATCTCAAACTTTACCGGGCAGGCTGTTCTTCTCTCAAGTTTCGTTTCTTCGAGGTTACTGTCTGCCTCCCTCACTTGGTTTGACCTCGACTTCCCAGGGATGAGCTGCCTCAAGCTGAGTATCGATTCTGCTCTTTCGTCTGGCTTTGGGCTGGTGTATGAATCCTGGCCTGTTTGACCTCTAGCAACCTGGGTTTAATTCTGCTATTGTATAAAGCAGACTTGCACTTATATAATGTGCTTCTTTGAGGTAGATATATAGTTTGCGCTTGCTGCTCTATTCTTCTACTAAGCATAACAAGCAGTACTGTTTTCTTAGCCTCTTGCGTTCCAAGCCTATTTACAGGCGTTAGCTAGTTGCATATTTTCGTCCTGCTTTATAGTTACGTTTCTTTGTTATTTCAACATCGTCCCTTCTTCTAGGTCCATTACGTCATTATTCGTAACATTTCATCTTTGTTTATCACCTTTTTGGTTTTCGTTTCTTTCTTCTGTGAGTATGTCCGGGCTGTTTTGTCGTCACCATTCGCCTTCAATTAAGGCCCTTTGGGTCTCTTCTGGGACAGTTTGTAAGTAGTCTTCATTTCGTGTCAGCTGCTGGTACGGTTGTCTCAATGGATACCGTACTGCCCATGGTTGTCTGGTTATTGGCACTTCAATGGGCATTGCTCTTCTGATGGGCACTGGGCAGAGCCCTAGTGCAGCTTTCTGCTGGTTTATTTGTTCATCATACGTCACATATCTTGGCGTGTACGTTCCTGGTACTTCAAAATGGGTGACTGGAGTGCAGGCCATGTCTGGGACCTCCTCTACACTTCCCCTCTGGTCGATTCATCAACCACTTCTGCTTCCTCCTTTGGGTTAGTCTTACTTGGTTCTTCTGAATCTATTTCTTCATCTTCTGGGTTTGTACATGATGGTGCGGAGGACTGTCTCTTTGGAGTCCATATTTTTATCACTCCTTTCAGATTTTCTGCAGTATTTACATGTTCATCTTTGTTCCAGGTCATTAGCTGACATTGTCCATTTGGGCTGCAATGGATCAATTTTCCTTCATAATTTCTGTGTTTCCTGGGATACAGGAACTTTGTTCCTTCTGGTGCATATTTGCTGGCCTTCACGAAGTCTCTTATTTCTTCGTTGTCTAGGTCTCTGGGCTTCCATCCTGGTTTGACATCGAGCATGATCTTCATCCCTATGGCTTTTTTTTGCAGTTTTCTGGCATTGTGAAATTATTATCTTAATGACACAAAATTCTAGTAGTATCATCAATACCAGGGCTCCCAGAAACTTGAATATGTCTGCCATCCATTGTGGGACCCAGGAGAATAGTGTTCCAAACCAGCTGTCATCATCTACTTCGTCAGTTTCGTTGATCATCTGGTTCTGCAGGTTTGTTAGCATACCTATGGATTCTGTTAAAGTTCCATTTTCTTCGTCATGTGAAGGTATAAATGTGCAACTTGATTCTCTGATTTTTGCACAAACTCCTCCATCCATTGGTGGGATCATGTCAAGTACATATCTTTTCTCAGAGTCATCAGTCAAATTGCTCTTAGCTCTTCCTTGATCGCGTTGAATCCTTTTATGGTCATGTCTATGGTCTGCCATAACTCCCATCTGGTTATTTGCAACCATTTAGTGTTTACTCCAACTTGGATTCTTGGCATGAAAATCATTGTGAACACTTATGAGGTGAGGCTGAACAGCCTGTGTTCATATGGGATTGCATGAAATGCTTCTTCTGACTTGGCAGAGAAGTAATTCTCTCTCTTCATTCAGGATACCAGCTCCATAGATCTCCTTTTCCTCAGGTGAGCATCTGCTTTTGGAAAACTGTCAATATTCAGGTCACTTTTCGGGACTTTCACTATTGTGCATATGCATCCCCAGTTCTTCAGCAGTCTGATGTATGCTTTGGATCCACATGCCCAGTAATGATCCATAATTACTGCAATTCCGTAAGTCATTCTTGGAGCTTCAAAAATGTCTCTGCAGTTCTGATTTTCTCCCATCTTTCTTGTGCCATTGTATCTGAAGCACAATTTTGGGCTTTCCAGTGGCATTATCTGCAAGGGCCCTCCTTTGTCTTCGACCCATGTCAGTAATTTTGTGAGTTTTGGCCATAGAGGTTTGCACAACCTCTGTGAGTTTTCTATTGCTTCCTTGCAGGCTCCAAGGACCATCTATGCTCGGCAGATCACCACTCCTTCTTCCCATCCGTCTGGCGAGAGTACTGTTCCCCAAATCTGCATTTGGCCTCTGTTCTTCCGAATTTGAGCCTCTTCTGGAGTTTTTCCTTGGACATTTAGTCTCGGGTTTATTTCCGATCTTATTCCTGCTCCTTTAACTTCAGGCTTTTCGTACCTGATCGTGTGATTCCTATTATGAGCTCTATTTCTCGTCTTAATGTCCTGAACATCGTCATCTTCATCTGGGTAATCCGTTTCAGTTGCCCATATCAATGAGGCATCCCTCCCCATGAACTAGCCACTGGTGTTGCACATTGCTACGTGTGACAGACAGTGTGCTGTCGGGACATCAATTTCTACAGCCACGAAGATCTTGGATTTCCCCATGATGTACAGTAGAAGTGCACAAACAAAACATTCTCCTTCTGAAGTTCGCCTCCCAACTTCTTTCATATGTTGGTACCAAATGTTGTTCCTTAGATGCACTGTGCTGTCCAGTTAATCGTTCAGTTCATTGTTATCTTCATGTGGGCTTCTCTTGATTCTTAGTGTCTTCCTGTAGTTTGCTATGACTACATCCCTAAAAGCGTCTGTATGGCTTTTTCTTGCTGGAGGACTCTCAGGCATTCTGGTCCAAGGTGCAGGTCTCTTTATCTGCATCGATGAGGTAGGTGGATGTTTTGCAATTCTCTCCTTTTCTTCTTGCATTCTTTTTCTGCCCTCTATAAGTGCCTTTATCAACCATCCGCCTGTCACTGGCCCAGTGTGTGGCTGCATCGTGGGCCTGGTTCTTGTCCCTTGTGTGCTTGTCAATACACTCTCTGTGGCTTTATTTCTCAATTCCTCATGCCGTTTCTTCGCTCTAGCTATAAACGGGAATAAATGATCAATTAACATTTGTGTCTGTGCAGTGAATCCTCCTGCAGCTGCTTCTGTCTTCTTAAGGGCTTTTGTTATGTCTGGTTTTGTTGGCCTTTCTCTTGATTCTTCTCGGTTCCTCTCATTATTTTCTGGGACTGGTTGTTCGGGAGGCACTCTCGTGCTCTCTGTTGCTTTCGCTTGAGGTTCTGTGGCCATTGACACTTGCCCTTGTTTGTATGTATTCAGTGTTTGTGTGCGTGTAGTTGTCAGTGCTATATTTTCATTCATTCCGTGCTGACCCTGTCTCCAGCTTTTCTCTTAATTCATTACCTCAAGTGTGTATGTGTCACTGCTAATTACATTCATTTTCAGTTCATTTATCTTACCATCGGATTTTCTCGGGACTGGAATAACTATATAGGGTCTGGGTGCCTTTGTGGGACTCATGTGTACATCATCAGGTGGGTGCACTGAAACTGGAACGCTTTGTGCACCAATAAAAAATGCAGTTCTGATCATCAAAGACAGCAAAATAATGATAAACACAATGCATAGATACATAATAGTGCAGTAAATCAGGCGGCAGCATTTCCTTCCAGAGAAGTGAGGGCGCCCCTCTGTTTGTGGGAGGACCAGGTTACTGTTCTGGTCCCCCATCTCGATCATTTACCCAGTGTCAATTTTATTGTTCTCCCCAATTCAATATGGTTTTTTAACAGTTTGTGTCATAAAGTGTCTGCTGCTTCACAAGTGTCCCCCCTCTTGAGAGTGATGATTTTCTCTTGATACAGGATACACTTCCCTTGCTAAACTATGGAAAATAGGTTAGACTAGCACCTCGGTAAGTCACCTTTATTGTGCATGTTCAAAGTAGGTGAGTTCCCAGCCCACCCCCCGAATCTGCTTCAGTCCTGAGGACATGCTGGATGCTGGTCGATGTGAGGAAAGGGGAAAAATGTCAATCAACAAATAAAAGGTGAGGTTCTTGTTTCTACCTCCTCGATCTGTCCCTCGGTGGAAGGTTTCACTGGAATCTCCTCAGATACTTTCTCTGAAAGTTAGAAAGCTCCACTTGCAGCATTATTCCATGGAGGAGCGTTCCCATCTGTGTGACATTGGCTGGATCTCTGATGAGGTGAGGACGTCAACCTCGATAGGTCTCCCCACCATCTCTGGAAATTCAGTAACTAGGCGAAAAAGGACATTATGTGCCAGTCTGTTGTCTTTGGGTGATAGGGACATTGGTTCTGCCTTGCTGGGTTCAGGATTACAGGCTCTTCCCTTGATGTGAACAATGCTTGCACTTTTCGGACGTGTGGAGTGCGACCAAACAGATAAGTTGGTTCCACAGTTGGGTCAAATGTTCAGTGTTTGCTGGATCTCGAATAAAAGTTAACATGTCTGTAGTTCTTCCAATAATAGATGAGCATTCTCCGATTTTGTGAAAGAAAAGAGTAGTGATGAGTTAATCTAGAATCGCCTGTATTGGAAGCATTTGTGTCCTTATCACTGTATTCAGGTAGTACAATGAAGGCTTCCGCGATGGCAGTAAGCAGTTGCCAGATTGCTTTCTTGTTCGCAGGATCTTGAATAAAGTCTGTGACACTGTTGACCCTCCCTACCAGCGACGGATATGATACCAATACTAAATGGAAGTAGTTAAGCACGTCCTTTGTGATGTTTCTACTGGGGGACACCATAAGTGCTGCGAACAAAGTCTTGATATAGCACGAATCAGGATACTGTATTTTGCTTTCAGTGTAAAAGTCCCTGGTCAAAGTCTGTTATAGTCTTTTCCTCAACAAGGCTTAAGTGTCATTTGGTTCAAAAGTTCAAAAATCAACAAACGTGCTGTGGCTTATATGCGCAATTATCTTCACAGAGTGTCAGTTTTATGTCCTTATCCCCTTTTTTGCTTAGAGGAAATGTCCAAATTAAGCCACAATTTGCGAATGGTTTTTTGTCTTGTTTTACTGCTCATGCGTCCTTCTTCCTCGTCATGGATCTCGTCTGCACGTGCTGTGGTTCTTCCCCGTTGTCTGTAGTTTCTTCGCAGTGGGGTGCAGCTACAAGGCTTTCTCCGATATAGGGCTTAATGTCATTGAGAAAAATCCATGCTCTCCTGCCCTGCAGTTTCACAGCTGTTGGAGTGCAGTCCTCCACGATGAAAGGACCATTGAATCTTGGCTCGTCCCACCTTTTCCTTGTGTGGTTCTTCACCAACACAGCATCTCCAGGGAAGATGAGTGGAACACGTAGACCTTGAACTGAGCCTGTTGCAGTGTCTCCTGCTGTGTTTTGTGCTGCGCTGCCCGCGTTTCGTCGTCGTTGCAGTTGGACTGAAATTACAGTAAGGCTGGATGTCAGGCAGTTCAGGTACTTTTGCATTCTGGATCCCAGGACCTCTTGGGTTGACTGGGCATCACATCTAGATCTGTTTCGAGGAGTTAGGGGGGTATTCATTCTCCTCTCTGTGACTATCTTGTGCGGCGTAAGATGATGGTCGGAGCCTGGTTGGTTCCGAAGAGCATACAATGACAATGAAAGGCAGTGCAACCATCCCTTCTTTAGAGTAAGCTTCAACTTGGCTATCCTTTCCTTTAACAAGCCGTTGAGCCTCTCACAAATTCCATTACCTTCCGGATGATACGCCAACGAGAACTTGTGCTTTATACCAAGCAACAAGCTAATCTAATCTAAAATAATCTAATCTAAACATTAATGCAATACACATGCGAAATGAAGGCAAAATTGCAATCGTTGGTATCACAAACCAAAATACTTGGCAAAAAATTTGGAAAGTTTTCTATGAAACATGTTATTATGTTTTATAAAATGAAAGTCACACCGATTTTACTGTATGGAGTAGAAGCCACATTGCCGAAAAGACGCAGTTTCTGGGACAGCATTGAATCCAGTTACTGGAAAAAAGTTTAGATAAACCGTCAATTCTGCAAATCTTGGCACATAATTTGGTCACAACCAAAAATTCCTTTCCTTTGAAATGGCATGAGCATGTTATTAGTGTATTGAGTGATGCAGCTGTGACGATACAGCTACTTAGAGAAAATCCAGGGCGGGCGAAAACAAAAATAATGCAGCATGATTGGGCGGACAACATTGCAAAATGTATGTTACTAAAGGATTTTGATATCTTTCTGTTTGGCCATAAAAAGCATGGAATAGTGGCTGATTATCTTGCAAAATATCCATGCCCGACTTTGCGCCAGAAATATATGAGATTCAGATTAAATCTGTGGAATACTCACAACATTTTGAATAGGAGAGGACTGATAACTACCGAGTTCAACTATTGTCGCTATTGTCTGAACATTTATCAAGTAGAAACCCTGCAACATTTATTAGTAGACTGTGAAGCGGTGGGAAGTGTGAGAAGTAAATGTTTTAAGGATAAGCTTGTGTTTCAGAATCATTTAACTCAGTATCAAAAATGGCAAATGCTATTCTCTAACCCAAGAGTAGCTATTCAAATAGCCATTGTTCAATTTCTAGACATTGTACTGCCACTGCCAGCCTGTGATGATGTAAAATCAAAGTCATGTCTCCGATATTGTCATCATAAGCATGCAACTGTCTTGAAATGTTATAACAAGATTTGATTAACTGTAAATGATTATGAAAGTTATATCAAGGGGAGTCTACTTGACGAAGAAGATCAAACCGCTAACTAAAAAAAAAAAAAATGATATGTTGGCCCATTTCACATTGAATTAATTTGCTGTAGATAGGTTATAAGGTGTCTGGGTTTTTAAGATATATTTTTTCTTTTAATCTTCTTTCATGTTTTTATTTTTATAATAATGAATGTGAATTCATGTATTATGATTTTATGTTGGATTATAATCCTGTTATTCTCTGTAATTGTATTTGAATGGTAGATTTTGAAAAGTTGACATAACAACTAAGCAAATTAATAATAAAAAAAAAACAAAGACTGTATTTACAAAATGAGCCCCATTTTCTGATCTCATTACTTCACACACCCCCCACCTAGGGAACACTTCCCACACGCGGAATTTGGCCGCACAGGTAGAGTCTGAGTGTGTACACAGACCTGCTTCTATCCATCTAGAGAATGGACACACCACAACAATTAAGTATGTGTACCCGTTACACACTTGAATCATGTTGATATAGTCGATATGTAAATGCTGAAAAGGCCCATTTGGCCAGGAGATGACTCCTCTTACTACTTTTAATATGTGCCCAGCGGTGAATTGCTGGCAGACTTCGCAGTTCACCATAAAGAATACAACATGCTCAGCTAAATTTGGTATGAACCAGTCTTCTGCGAGCGTTGCTGCTAGATTCTCTTTTGACATGTGTATCGGGTAGTGTAACTGTTCCAACGCTATTTTTAGTAGGGCTACAGGCATTACTGGTTTATCAGTGCTGTCTTGCCACCACAATACATCAGAGGGGTTTAAAGAACACCCTCAACGTTCCCACAGGTTCTTCTCGCCCTGGGTGCGTCCCCTTGAAGCTCCATTAGTTGTGTCTGCCCCACATTGCTATAGGCTTCAGGTGTGGTTCGTGCCACCATCATTCTCTCATGGGTGCATGCCAATTCCACTTCCATGACCGTCTCACTTTTGGATGCCATACGCTTAGCTTCCCTGTCTGCTAGGTGGTTTCCGCGTGACACAAAATCTGTCCCTTTGGTGTGGCCGGCGCATTTCACGACCGCTATGCCCACTGGGAGCTGTAGTGCCTTAATCAGCCTGTCCAATAAGGCTGCATGCTGCACTGGCGTGTCATCCGCTGGGAAGTAGCCCATCCTTTTCCAGCGTGCTAGTCCTGCGTGCACTGTCGACGTCAAATAGGCAGAGTCACTGTACACTGTTACTTCCTGGTCTGCGTGATTCTCAATGGCGAGTATCAACGCCAATAATTCTGCAGCCTGTGCTGAATAATGAGATGGAATTCGTGCATTGACGAGTACTTGAAATTCTCTGCTTGCTATGTGTTTCATTATGGTAACGCCTGTATATCTTTTTCTGTCTTCTTGACCGATTCTTGAAGAACCGTCAATAAAAATGATCTCTCCTCCTGCCAGGGCATTTTCCTTTACCCTGGGGATTTCTTGTAGAATTCTTCATAGTTTGCTCAGTCATGTATCAGCTCTCCTTCAGTGACTGGCTCAGATATGAACGTGGCTGGGCTCACTGTTTTACATCGAACTATTTTGATGGATGGATTAGATATGAACACTTCACAAATGCAGAAGCTTGCTGAGATGTCAATGGGCCCTTTGGTTTCTCTAAAATGGCGAATAATGAATGCTTGACGTATAACGTCATGGAATATCCCATCACAATGGTTGTCACCTTTTCCATGGCGAACGCTGCGGCAGCCAAGATTTGTTCGCATGGGAATTGGCCTTTCATTACTGGGTCCAGGTTCCCTTTGTAATATGTCAGGGCTTGTACCCAAACGAGGTTGTTCAAGAGGAGAGGAATTCACTAACAGGCCCATAGGTCAGCACTCACCCTCTAGAACTTGTAAGACAATATAGCTGCACCATGTGAGGACAGAGGGTGCAGGATTCACTTACTCCAACACGACTCAATAATGAGGACTCAGTAAATTGGCAAAGGGAAGTATGTTTAATGGCAAGTACATCAAACAGAGAAACAAATGGAAATCAGCAGCATTGTGATCACCTGTCTCGCTCTGACTTCCTCGAACTTCAGTCCAACAGTCATTGTTATAGGCAAAACTCGTCATTACTGACGTCTAATTCTATAAAAAATCATCATGCAATATAATTGGTTAGGAAAGGTAATTTAAGTATAGGTATTATATCTGTATATGATAATAGGGCATGCGGATTGGATAACTCTTATCGGGTGGGCGTCTACGCAGCATCCCTCTACATTACGCGTGATAGACGTCACTACAACTACAATGTCTTATTGGTTCTACTATCTATAGGACTCCAGATAACGTGGTCCATTGTGATTGGTCAGGTTACACCCCTAGACACAAATCCCTGTTTTAATTAGCAGCATGCAGAATGGACAACCATGTGCCTGGTGTCCCAAGTTTCACCTTGCCTCCCTTCCATCAATCATTGTTTTAGGGCGATGTGTCAATTAGTTGGCTAAGGATGTCCTCAAAACTGTAGTATATTATCGGGAAAGGTTATGGCATCCTCGGGTCCTGGATGACATCAGGCGGTGGTACTTCTTCGCTCCTGGCTGGTCACGTGTTAGTTCACCATGAATCTTCTTCAGTTTCCAGCTTTTAGTGCATTTAATTCTGGTTCAGCCTCGCCACCTGCATGGGCCCCCCTTATCTTGACCTTCATGAGGCAGGCTGGTATTCTCTGAAGTTTGAGTCTTGTTAGCTGACGCTCTCCTCCCTTTCTCTGGTTGACCTTGATTTCCTTTTACATTTAATTCTGGTTCAGCCTCGCCACCTGCATGGGCCCCCCTTATCTTGACCTTCATGAGGCAGGCTGGTATTCTCTGACGTTTGAGTCTTGTTAGCTGACGCTCTCCTCCCTTTCTCTGGTTGACCTCGATTTCCTAGGCATGAGCCGCTCTTTGTTGAGTTTCGATTCCGCTCCTTCTCTTTCCTTTGGCTGGGTTACGAAACTTGGCCTGTCAGGCCTTTGGCCACCTGGGTACATTTCTGCTTTTAAAAAATGGAGTCTCACTTCTATAATGTGCCTTATTGAGGTAGATATATGGTTGGCTCTTGCCGCTCTATCTTCTACTAAGCATTGCAAGCAGTATCGATTTCTTAGCAGCTTGCGTTTCAAGCCTATTTACACACGTTTAACAGGTCGGTTACTTCCATCTTGTCTAGTAGCACCGTTTCCTTACGTTTTAACATTGTCTCTTCTCTGTGTCCATTACATTTATTTTCGTAGTTACTCGCACTGGCGTGCTTGTCTTCGATAGCCGCTTTTGTTCATTCACAAGTATTTTCAGGCCCTTGTGACATTTCCACTGGCCTTCCATTAAAGGAATGGTTCGGCCAAAAATGTTTTTGGCCAAAAAGATGGGCAATAATAAAAAAAAATGTCACTTTTTTTTGTTTAAGTCCCTCCGTCCTCCGAGTTCCGGCACCAATCAAGGAAAAGCCACCCATTGGTGGCTTTTGTTTACTACATCTGGCTGGCTTTTCCTTCATTAGTGCCGCAAAAGCGACCACCGGCGGGCATCCATTTCACAAAATGGATGCCCCCATGTGCTTGCTTTTGTCAATTTTGAGCTTCAATTGCTCAAAATTTTACATAGGGACTTAAAAAAAAAGTGGCAGTATATTTTTTTTATTATTGCCCATCTTTTTGGCCAATAACATTTTTTGGGCGAACCATTCCTTTAAGGCTTTTGCGGTCTCTTTGTGGACCGTATGTAGGTACTCCTCATTTTGTATCAGCGGCTGGTATGGCTGACTGATAGGGTACTGCTTCAACAGGTATGGATCTTCTGATGTATACTGGGCAGTGCAGCTCTTTGTAGGTTCATTTGCTCTTCATACGTCACATACCTTGGCGAGTACGCTCCTGATACCTCGAAATGAGGGGAAGGGGTGCAGGCCATGTCTGGGACATCTTCTACACTCCCCCCTCTGGTCGGTTCATCGACCACTTCTGCAACCTCCTTTGCATTTATTTCTTTTGATTCTTTGGTGTCATGTTCATCGTCTTCAGGAGTGTGTGTGTGAGCCTTTGGAGTCCATATTTTTATCACTCCCTTCAAAATCCCTGCGTTTTTCACATGTTCGTCTTTGTTCCATGTCATTAGCTGACATTGTCCATTTGGGCTGCAGTAGATCCATTTTCCTCATACCTTCTTCGTTTCTTAGGGTATGTGAACCTTGTTCCTTCTGGCGCAAATTTGCTTGCTTTCTCAAAGTCTCTCATTTCTTCATCAGTCAGGACCCTGGGCTGCCATCCGGGCTCGACATCAACCATTATTTTCATCCCTATGGCTTTCTTTGCAGTGTTCTGGCACTGTGTAATGATTATCTTGATAACACAGAATCCTAGTAATACCATTGCTAATAGAGCTCCCAGAAACTTGAATATATCTGCCATCCATTGTGGGACCCACGAGAATAGGTCTCCAAACCAGCTGTCATCGTCCGATCACTTGCATCGATCATCTAGTTTTTCAGGTTTGTCAACATGCTTATGGCCTCTGTTAGGGTTCCGTTTTCTTCATCGTGTGATGGTACAAATGTGCAACATGATTCTCCAATTTTTGCACAAACACCTCCATCCATTGCAGTGATCATGTCAGGCACATATCTGTTTTGGAGGGTCATCATTCTGATTGCTCTCAGCTCTTCTTTGATTGCGTTGAATCCTTTTATAGTTGTATTGATGGTCTGCAATAACTCCCCTCTGGTTATCTGCAACCATTTAGCATTCACTCCAACTTGGATGTGGGGCAGGAGTAGTGTTGTGAATACTGTTGAGGTGAGGCTGAACAGCCTGTGTTCATACAGGATTGCATGGAATGCCTCTTCTGATTTGGGAGGAAAGTAATTTTCCCTCTTCATCCTGGATACCAGTTCCACAGAACTCCTTCTTCTTAGATGAGCATTTGCTTTCGGGAAATTGTCCAACTTCAGGTCATTCTTAGGGATCACTAGCGCGGGAACGTGGACGTTCACTAGTGTGCATATGCCTCCCCAGTTTTTCGGCAACCTTATGTATGCCTTGGATCCACACGCCCAGTAATGCTCCATGATAACTGCGGTACCTTGTGTCATTCCTGGGGCTTCAAAGATTCTTCCGCAGTTTACATTCTCTCCCATCTTCCTTGTGCCATTACTTCTGAAGCATAGTTTCGGGCTTTACACTGGTATTATTTGCAGGGGTCCTCCTCTATTTTCGCCCATGTTAGCAGTTTTACCAACCTTGGCCACAGAAGTTTGCATAACCTCTGCGATATCTCTATTGCTTCTTTGCAGGCTCCAAGGACCATCTACGCTCGGCAGATTACTACTCCGTCCTCCCATCCATCTGGTGAGACCACGGACCCCCAGATCTGCATTTGGCCTCTGTTCTTCCAGAATTGAGCCTCTTCTGCAGTCTTTTCGTGAACGTACAGTCTTGGGTCAACTTCCCATCTTATCCCTGATCCTTTGATGCAAGGGTTCTCATACCTGATCACATGATTTCTGGTATGCAGTCGGTTTCTTGTTTTAATGTCCTGGACGTAGCCATCTTCATCCGGGTAATCCTTTTCGTTGGCCCATATCAATGAGGCGTCTTTTCCCATAAATGGTCCTCTGGTGTTAAACATTGCTACATGTGACATATAGGCCCTCATTACGACCCTGGCGGAAAGTGACTGACCGGACCGCAACAGCGCAAATAGCGTTTCCGCCATTGCACGAAGGAGCAAAGAGCGGTCCATTCCGAGCCATCGGGCACGAGCACCACGCCATGGCGGAAGTGCAAAGTCCGCGAAGGCGGAAATGACCCCAAAACGGCCCACACCGCCGCCGTACGGCGCCCTAGGTGCAATACCGCCACCCATCACAGCGGAAACCGCAGAGTGCGCCTACCGGAAAGTACGGTGACCGGAAATATACGGAAACGGAAGCAAATACATGGCCCCGGAACGGGAAACATCCCGCCGTACACCTATAAAACCACTAAAACCACACAACCACCAAAAACACTACCCTGAGACACACCCCAACCCGTCATCCACCCTAGCGAAAGCAAGAATAATGGGAAAAGTAGCGAAGAAAGCGTGCGACCGCAAGCGGCAGGTCCACTTCTCCCGTGAGGAACTCACCGTGCTAACAGAGACCCTCCAGGACAATGCTGCCGTCGTCTTCTCCACGCAAATGACCAGGACGGCACTTGCGAACAAGAAGGCCATATGGGCTCTGGTGGCACAGCGGGTAAGCGCGGTGGGGACCGCACCCCGCACCCCACAGCAATGCCGCAAGCGATGGGACGACCTGTGGATCCGCGTCCGCAGCATACTCTCTGCCAACCGCAACATTGCCACAGCCACCGGGGGAGGTCCAGAGTCACCCATCAAGTTGACCCCCTGGGAAGAAATCTGTGCCTCCACCATCGGAATGGAGAGCATTGAGGGAGTTGGAGGGATGGAGAAAGGAGTGCAGACATCAGAAGAATCAGGTAGGTGGGCCAGATAAAACAATGCCAAATCCACAATGTCCAATCATGTGAAGAACCATGTGTCCACATAGTGCTACAGAAACACATGTCCAGGAGAACGTCCACACACATCGCCCTCATAGCGCACCTTAAAACCACAATAAATACATAAATAAATAAAAACCCCTAAAACACCCACCACACTTCCAGCAGGCACACCCTAACTGCAGGCTGCCAAACAACTGCACCCTCACCCCACACACAAATGAAAGCACCTCCAAGGCCCCGACCCAAATCACCCTCATTTACCACCCCAAAGCAAGTGATACAATGCCATTCCAATACCCACAGACCCAATAATAACCCTCGCCCTCCTTTACTCCACCACAGGGTCCGAACCAAACGACGAGCAACAGAACACCCCTACCAGCACACCTGCAAAGAGGGCCAAGACCAACGGCCAAAGACCCTCCACCTCAGCTGCACGCATCAAGACACGGCAGCAGCACAAATCAGGTGGCAGCACAGAGGAGGGAACATCAACAGGCACCCCAGCAGCCAGCATGCCCACAACACCACCACCACAGGTCCCCCCAACGGATGCCACAGAAGGCACTGGCTCTGGTGGCAGCAGCACCATAGCTGACACCCCATTGATGGCAGCATGCTCCGACACAGAAGACGGGGATGTGGAAGTCAGATCCATCCATGACCTGTCCCAATCCCCCTGTCTGTCCCATCCCGTACAACATGAGGATACCACGCAGGGGAACCCACAAGACGAGGACTGGCCATCCCCCCCAAGCCCTGTGGCAAGGCAACATGAGGTCAACAGCCCCTCTGTGACACCCCCGCAAATGGGCATGGCCCAGCAGAGGCAACAGTCCCTCGACCAGTTAATGGGCCAACAGCAGCAACTGGCCACGCTCCTCAAGGACCATGCCGATGAATGTGGGCGCACTAAGGCAGACATAGAAACATCAACGGAGACACTCAGGGCAGAAATGGAGAGAGGTACAGAGACACTAAGGGCACAAATGGAGAGTAGCACCGAGAGCCTGAGAGTCCAAATGGAGAGTAGCACCGAGAGCCTGAGAGTCCAAATGGAGAAAAGCACCGAGAGCCTGAGAGTCCAAATGGAGAAAAGCACCGAGAGCCTGAGGGGGGAACTGCATGCGACGTCCAAAGACGTATGTGCCGAACTTGCTGCAGTGCGCCGTGTGCTCACGGAGCTCTCACAAACCCTTAGGGACATGCAAGGACGTGAGCAGGCAGAGACATCTTCCGTTGCTAGTTCCGTCCAGGGCAGCCCCCAACGTAGATCTGGGAGGAACCTGCGCTCCACAGGCAGGGGTGCCCCTGACACCCGCAGAGGGGGCTTGCAATAGCGACAGCCCACTGACAATGAGCATCTTTGGACACTGGTGTTCGGGGGGGAGGTAGGAGGGTGGAGGGGGTGTGTTGGGCTCACTTGGGTGGCGGGTCGATAGGGTGTTCAACATGATATCACATATGCCATAAACAAGTGCACGATCAACCAATGAGATGTGTGGACAATGATCTTTGTGTACTAGGCCATCCTAGGCGTACTGTCCATATTGTGCATGTACCAGACACACGCAGTGCCACGAGTCCCGTGTCCATGTATCAGCCACCAGGCGTGAGTGCTAGAAGCATGCATCAATGAGATGCTGACGAATGTCACGGCCCTCCGGTGCCTCGCAGACTCCTTGAGGTGCTGCCACATCCCCACCCTCATCATGACCATCATCAGGTGCTTGCAGTTCTGCGTCAGGGGGCATGGGCACATTTCTACGTACGCACATGTTGTGGAGCATGACACATGCCATCACCATCTTTGCAACCTTCTCATGGCGGTACAGGAGTGCCCCGCCAGACCTGCTGAGGCAGCGGAAACGAGTCTTCAGTAGGCCGAATGCCTGTTCAATGACTACACGGGTACGTGAGTGGGCATGGTTGTAGTCCTGCTCTTGCTGGTTCCGTGGGTTCCGAACTGGTGTGAGGAGCCATCTCTTCAGTGGATACCCAGCATCACCTGTATGTGGACGATAAACGTATGATGTGGAATGCCATTGCTACGTACGCACACCCCCACCCCCTCCCTGCCAGGTCATTGCCGCATCACATACCCCGCATCATCATGCATGAAAAGAGACTCACCGAGTAGCCAGGATCTGTTCCCTGCGTGTCGCTCCATGTAGCGTGGTATAGTAGAGTTCCTCAAGACCATAGAATCATGGGTTGATCCAGGGAATCTGGCACAACAATGTGTAATGATCCTGTTGGAGTCACACACCATCTGTACATTCAGGGAATGATATTGTTTTCGGTTGCGGTACTGGGCCTCCATGGCATGTGGGACGACCAATTCCACATGGGTGCAGTCGATGGCACCAATGCAACCCGGTATGCCGGCAAGTGCATGGAATCCCACTTTGGTGTTGGTAATGTCCTGCTCCGAGAGTGGTAGAGAGATGTAGTCGTCTGCGTGCTTCAGGAGGGCATCGAGCACTTGCAACAGTGTCCGTGAGAACAGTGGCTGAGAAATGCCATGCAACTGTCCGACTGTGTGCTGGTAGGTGCCTGTGGCCAGGAAGTGGAGTACAGACACCACCTTCAGTAGGGGTGGAATGGCGGTTGGGCTGTCTATCATGCTGACAAGGTCAGCCTGTGTCATGTCCACTATTGCGGCTATGGTGTCCCGGTCCAAACGGTTGAGGGTGTGGATCTGCTCATCAGTGAGGTTGAACGGTCGTGCTCGGAGGCGTGGGATTGCGGGCTGCCTGCGTGGTGGTAGTGGCTGTGCTGGCGGCCCTTGCGGGCCCTGCCTTGGCCTCCTCCTCCCCCTGCGTCTCCTCCGTGCGGCCGCTTGTAGTTGGTGTTCGTCGTCTTCTTGGAGTTGCAGTACTTGCAGTGCTATTAGGTCCCCCAGGGCCAACATCGCGAGTCCTGCCGGTAGCATTTCGGAGTGGGTGTGGTTGTGGGAGGAGACTGGGTGTGCATTTTATGTGTTTTCAGGCCGTATGGCCTCCACCTGTGGTGAGTCATTCCACCTGTGCGAGCTGCTCTCCACTTTGGGCGAGCACGTCCCGCACACAATGCTGCTAATCGAGGAACGGCACCTTGCTATTGCAATCATGTATTTGTACCCGATGACCGTGTGACATTTGTTGATATGTACAATCGGCTAGGGTCCCATTGTTTCACATACAATCTTTGCAGTCGCGAACAGACTTGTGATGGGTCAGTGGAACGTAGTACTCGAGTAACGGTGGGCCCTCATGCATCACTGTACAGGGTTGCAACGACGGCCGGCCCATCCCATTAGTGGGTGATGGCAGTTGACATTTACACACACAGCTGCACTAGATGGATTAATTTGTGATTTCAAACGGCCACAGATGGCTTTTCGACGTGATGTTGCAAATGAGGAATTCGAAGGCCGGCGCTTTCGGTTTTCAGCTAGCGCCGGGGAGATGCCCACAGGTCTGACTGCAAATATAACGTTCTATTGTTCGATGTCCTTGAGACAGAGGCCATGGCGAGGAAGCAATGATTGATATGAATAGTTTGGGATGCGCATTTGTGACGTGGGCGATGAGGCCGGACGTTCCCAAATTCAAGTAACTTCACATCACTGAAATTACGGGCTGGGACACTGTGGATTTTGCTGGCTGCATGACGCACAGACTCAATGGAAATTCCGAATGTTTTGTGAGTAAATATTCAGGCGTTTTCATGACAGGATGAGGGAATGATGAATGGATGCATGGGCAGGTGATTTGATACAGGGTTTGCCATGTACAGGGCTTCTTGGGATCTATCCGCCTCCCCTGCGCTATGTGATGCAGGGCTGCCATAGTGGGTCCATCGTCTATCTGGCCTTGTTGAGCCCTCCCTGTCTCGACGCGCCTTCAGACACTAGTGTCCATGCACGTTAACATTCCCATCTGATTGAATCTGTTTTGACAGACGCATGCACGGGTACACTCGTTTGGGATGGTGTTTACACCTCGGTGTCGATAGTTGAGACTCGCAAGTGGTTTTGGGGTGGTGATGATCCTTTGGAGTGGGCTAGCATGCATATGGCTGTGGATTTAGTGTGGTCATTGGAGTGAGTTGTTCGAATGTAGTTCTGATGGGCAATCTGTTCTTTGTCTTTTCTTTTGGTTGACAGGTATCTCCTGCCCTTTTGCCACTGCCATCTGTATGCCACTCCTGCAGATGGCGTGTACTCCCGACACCTGCTGCTTCGTGTTAATCAGTGGAGCAGCATTACGATCTTATGGGACGATCGCCAATGGCCCACATGCCCTTACGCAGTACTAGTGGCTCGGAGCAACATTTCGGCCTTTCAGTTGGACTAGTGCCTCCCCATTGGGACGGGCCTGCGGTTCTGTGCGCTTCCATGTTGCCTTTTCGTACGTGAATGTGGCTCTGTGTACCATGATGGGAGAGGGCGTCACACGAGTAGTAGCTGGTCATTCCTTGCGGATGCAGCCCACGATGGTGATATGTGTATTGTAGTTCATGGACTAATGGCTGTATGAGCTTGGTGATTTGGTTGTGCATTAAATTTCTATTCTGAGATGGGACGTGTAGCGTTCTTCTTTGCGAGTGATGTGGCATATTCCTATTTGGGGAGCCATGTGTTGTGAGGAGATCTGCATTGGGTTCCGGTTTCGGTGTATAGTCGCGTGGTACTGTGCTGGACGCGTTTGCCTACGGGGCCCAGTGAGGTCAGGGATGGGGGCTGCCAATATGACTGTTTGAATGTTGTCATGCTCAGGGGCGGGGGATTGGGTTTTGTGTAACAGACGCCGGTCAGCCAGGTGGACTGGTGGAATGTTGTGCATTTCGGAATATTGCTGGTCACAGGTGCCTGTATTTGCGTGCGTTTCGGGGGGGGGGGGGTATGTGGTCATGTCCATTGGAATGGCTTCTGTATTCGTGCCATCTGTGCCCTGCAGCTCCCATTGGCCCCTCTTGTGGATCTTTTGTTCGTTGGCATGCATGGGTGACTTGTACATTTCACTGGTAGCATTGTGACTTCATTGAACCTACGAGGAGTTGTACTTTGTGGGCAGGGAGCGGTGTACAGGCACTCAGTGGGGCCGTTTACGGTTGATTCGCGATGCCGTACTTCTCACCATGGCGGAATGGTGCTTTCCGCCATGCTTGATGGCGTTAGGTACATGTCCGCTAGGGTCGGAATTGGCGTACCCTTGCGCCATGGTGGTATTTACGGTTTGGCATGGCGCGCGCGCGCGTCCTTGGTGCAGTTAGCGTTGGCGTTCACTACGGTGTCGCTAATGGCTTCGTACTTTGCGGTGGCGTGTCATAGTCGCACCGAGCGCTATTCTATGGCGGTATTGCATCTCCGCCATCGTTTTCCGATTTCCGCCAGGGTCGTAATGAGGGCCATAGTGTGCTGTAGGGACATCAATTTCTATGGCCACGAAGATCTTGGATTTTACCATGCTGTATGGTAGTAGAGTACAGACAAAGCATTCTCCTTCCGACTGTCTTTGTCCTACTTCCTTCATGTGCTGGTACCATATGTTGTTTCCGAGATGGGCTGTGCTGTCCAGGTAATCGTTAAGTTCATTGTTATCTCTGTGCGGCCTTCTCTTGATTCTCCGCGTTCTTCTGTAGTTTGCTTGACTATGGGCCTCATTACGACCCAGGCGGTAAGGGGTTTACGGCAGCGTTAACAGCGCCGACCCTTACCGCCTGAGTACGAGGTCCCTTAGCGCCATGGCGCTTTTAACACCTGCTTTTAGCAGGTGTTAAAATCCATGGCGCTAAGGGACCATGGAGTAAATTACGCCACCGTTATTTACGGTGGCGTAATTAACGCCTTCCCCACTCCCATTATGCCCTATGGGGCAAAAATGGGAATGGGGAAGGGTAAATGGGGATTGGGGACTTACCGCCCCGCCAAGGTCGGAATGGGGCGGTAAGTCCGCCAACCACCATGGCGTAAACGTAGTTTACGCCATGGTGGTAAAGTCACGGCCCAGGCGGTAACTTACCGCCTGGGTCGTAATGAGGCCCTATGTCTCTAAATGCGTCTGTGCTGCTTTTCCTCTCTGGGTGTCTCAGTGGAGCAGGCTGCCTCGACTGCATTGCTGTGGTAGGAGAAGGTTTTGTGTTTCCTTTCCTTCCCTTTTGTATTTTGTCATAGACTTCCTCTAACCACCATTGGCTCCCCAGCCTCCCAACGTGTGGTCATGTTGTAGGCCTAAGGCTTGTTCCTTGCGTTGGAGCAGGTGTGCTTGTTGTTATAGTCTCTATAGTCCTGCCTTTCAGCTCCTTGTGCAGTTTCTTTGCTCTGACTATGAAAGGGAACAAATAGTCTATCAGCATTTGTGTTTTCTCTGTGAATTCCTTCGTGGCCACTTCTGTTCTTTTGAGGGATTTTGTTATACCCTTTCTCTCTAGTGTTTCATTTGGCTCCTTTTGGGTACTTCCACTGTTTTCTGGAACTGATTGTTCAGCAGGCAGTCTCCCCTTCTCTGCTGCCTTCGTTGGAGGCCCTGTAGCCATTGACACTTGCCCTTGTCTGTGTGCATCCTGTGTGTGGGTGCGTGCAGTGGTCAGTGCAGCTTTTTCATTCATTCTGTGCTGACCCTGTCTTCAGCTTTTCTCTTCATTTGTTACCTCAAATGTGTCTAAATCATTGCTTATTACATTTAAATTTAGTTAGTTATTTTTATCATCAGGTTTTCTTGGGACTGGAATGACTATATAGGGTCTGGGTGCTTTCGTAGGCCCCAGATGTTCATTATCTGGGGGGTGAACTGAGATTGGGACACTTCTGATTGTTAATGACAGAAAAACAATAATAATAATAACTATACAGATACACATAATCGTTCGGAACGAGAATTTGCAGCATTTTCTTCCAGGGAAGTGGGGGCGCCCTTCTGTTGTGGGTAAAACCAAGTTACTGTTCTGGGACCCCATTTCGAATGAGTTCATAGTCAGTTATTTATTCCTTCTCTTGCTCTGGTCTCGTAGTTCGAGAGTTCATTACTATTAAAGTGAAGAGTGCTTCTCGAAATGCCCCCCCTCATGTGTGTGATGATGGTAGTCTCTGGGTACTCAGTACAGTTCCTGTGCTAGACTATGGAAAAGGGTTAGGCTAGCAACTTTGGTACATCACGTTCATTATGCATATCTATACTATGTGAGGTCACAGTGCTCTCCTCGAATTTGCTTTGGTCCTGAGGACATGCTGGAACTCGCTCAATGTCAAAGAATGAAAAGATGGAACTGCTAAAAATCACGCAAAATAGAATGTTGTAAAAATAAAAACAAAATAAAAATAAAAGTGAACATATGAAACAATAGGAAAAAATGAGAAAAATGACGAAAAAGTAAAATAAGATGGTGAAGTTCTTGTGTCCGCTCCTTTCGCTCGGTCTCTCAGCGACAAGTTGAAGAACAGTGTCGCTCTCCTCGATCTGCTCCACGGCGGAAGAATGACGAAAAGGATGATAAGAAAAATAGAAGAAAAAATAAAAATATACTAGGAACAACATGTCGTAATCCTTGTTTCTGCTCTTCTCGATCTGTCCTCGGTGGAAGAATGAAGAACTGTGTCTTTGTCTCCTTGATTTGTCCCCGGCGGAACGTCTCACTGGAATCTCCTTAGGAATTCTCGCTGGAAGTTGGACAGCTCCACTTGGAGCATTATACCATGGAGAAGGGTGCCCATGTGTGGGGCGTTAGCTGGATCTCTAAAGAAGGTTATCACATCAACATCTGTAGGCCTTCCTACCATTTCTGGATAGTCTGTGACTTATCTAAACAGGACGTTCTGTGCCAGCCGGGTGTCCTCGGGTCATAGCGACATTTGCCCTGTTTGGCTGTGTCCTGATCACAAGCTTTTCTTTTGATTTGCACAGTTTTTGCACCTTCCCGTTGCGTGGATTACCACCAAATGATTTATTTTAGTCCACAGCTTACTCAGTTGAGCTAGGTTTCTTGGATCTCTGATATAAGTGTGTGTATCAGTTGTTCTCCCGACGAGCCCAGGGCATTTCTCGATTATTTGGAAGAACAAATTAAACGTAAATTGATCAATGTCTATTGGCGGTGGAAGCATTTGTGTCCTTCTCACTATGCTCTGGTAACTCAGCGAAGACCTCTGTGATGACAGTCAGCAGCCGCCTGATTACTTTTTTGTTAGCTGGATCTTGAATAAAGTCTCTGACACTGGCTCCTCTCCCTATGAATGATGGGTATGATAACACCACAAGTTGGAAATAGGTTAGCACATCCCACTTGAGACTTCTGCAGGAATGTACCATACATTATGTGAACAAAGTCTCGATACAGATTGCTTCAGGATACTGTGTTGCACTCTCAGGCAATGTTTTATTTGCAGTCTATCAGAGTCTTGATTCTTTTGCACTACTTGGGCATGACGTGCTTTCACAAGTTCATTTTATCAATGTTGTTGTGGCTATGGATGTGCTTCTCTTTACCCTGCAACTGGGATATACAGAGTGTTCGTTATGTCTTTATCCCCCTTTGCGTGGGGAACCTGTCCAGTTTTATGCCACAACTTGCATCCAGGTTCTTTGTCTTGGTTTTCCTGCTCATGCGTCCTTCTTCCTCGCCATGGATCTTGTCTGCACGTGCTGAGGTTCTTCCCTGACGTCTGTGGTTTCTTCACAGTTGGATGCAGAAGGGGGGCTCTCCCCTATATGTGGTTTAAGGTCATTTAAGAAGATCCATGCCCTTCTGCCCTGGAGCTTGACGGCGGAGGGTGTGCAGTCCTCTACGATGAAAGGGCCATTAAATCTTGGCTCGTCCCACCTCTTCCTGGTAAAGTTCTTCACAAGCATGCTGTCACCAGGGAAGACGAGGGGCGCATGTACACCTTGCTCGGTGTCTGCTTCAGCACTTCCTGCTGTGTTTAATGCTGCGCCGTCCCCTTTTCGCCGTTGCTGCAGCTGGCCTGTAATGACAGAGGCACTGGATGTCCTACAGCTTAGGTAGTTCTGCATCTCTGTTCCCAGAACCTCCCTAGTCGGCTGGGCATCACATCTAGCTCTATCTCGGGGTAAGAGGGGTCCTCATCCTTCTGCCTGTAACTATCTTGTGCAGCGTGGGATGATGGTCGGAGCCGGGCTGGTTCCGAACAGCATACAATGCCAATGGTAGACAGTGCAGCCATCCCTTCCTTAATGTGAGCTATAACTTGGCTATCCTCTCGTTAAGCAAGCCGTTGATCCGTTCCGATATCCCATTCCCCTCAGGATGATACGCCGATGAGAACTTGTGCTTTATACCAAGCAACAAGCTAATCTGTTTGAAAACTGAATTTACAAAGTGTGCCCCGTTATCTGATCTCATTACTTCGTACACACCCCATCTAGGGAATACTTCCCTCACTAGGAACTTGGCAGCACAGGTAGCATCTGGTTGTGTACAGGGACCTGCTTCTATCCATCTAGAGAATGGACACACCACCACAATTAAATACCTGTACCCTTTGCACACCTGAATCATGTCGACGTAGTCGATATGCAAGTGCTGGAATGGCCCATTCGGTCTGGGGATGATCCCTCTTACTACTTTTAATGTGGGCCCAGCAGTGAATTGCTGGCAGATTATGCAGTTCACCATAAAAAATGCAACATGCTCCATGAACATGAACCAGCCTTCTGCAAGCGTTGCAGCCAGGTTTTCTTTTTACATGTGAATAGGGTAGTGCAGTTGCTCTAACGCTACTTTTAGAAGGGCGACAGGCATTACTGGTTTACCAGTGCTGTCTTTCCACCACAACCCAAAATTTTCCCCACCTGAGGTGCCTCCCCCTGGAGCTCCATTAGCTGAGTCTGCCCCATATTGCTAAAGGCTTCTGGTGTGGCTCGCGCTACCATCATCCTCTCATGGCTATGTGCCACCTCCACGTTCATGATTGTTTCAATCTTGGATGCCATGCGCTTGGTTTCCGTGTCTGCTTCATGATTTCCACGTGACACGAAATCCATCCCCTTGGTATGAGCGGCGCATTTCACGACCGCTATGCCCTCTGAGAGCTGCAGTGCTTTAATCAGCCTGTCCAATAAGGCTGCATGTTGCACTTGTGTGCCGTCTCCTCAGAGGTAGCCCGTCCTTTTCCAGTGCGCTAGACCTGCATGTACTGTGGACGTCACATAGGCTGAGTCACTGTACACAGTTACTTCCTGGTCTGTATGATTCTCAATGGCGAGTATCAGTGCCAGCAGTTCTGCAGCTTGCGGAGAATAGTGAGAGGGTATTCGCGCAGTACTCGAAACTCTCCATTCGCTAGGTGTTTTACCACAGCCACGCCTGTATACCTTTGTCCGTCTTCTTGGTCGATTTTCGAAGAACCGTCAATGAACACGATTTCGCCACCTGCCAGGGCATTTTCCTTTACCCTGGGGATTTCATTATAGAATTCCTCATGATTCGCACAGTCATGTATAGGTTCTCCTTCTGCGACTGGCTCAGCTATGAATGTAGCAGGGTTCACAGTTTTACATCAAACTATTTTGATTGATGGGTTAGAGATAATCACCTCATAGATGGATGCTCTCTGAGATGTCAGTGTGCTTTTTGGCTTCTCTAGTATGGCGAACAGCGAATGTTCAACATACAATGTCATGGAGCACCCCATCACGATGGATGATGCCTTTTTGATAGCGAATGCGGCAGCAGCTAGATTTTGTTCGCATGGGAAGTAGACCTGCATGACCGGGTCCAGACTCCCGCTGTAATATGCTAGGGGCTTGTACCCCAGTGAGGTTCGCTGCGCGAGCAGTGCTGTCATAAAAATTGCCATCGGTATGTGAAAAATGGTAGAACTCCTCTTCATAATCAGGAATCCCGAGAACTGGGGCCTTACAAATTGCCCCCTTGGGATCTGCAAACCCTTTCTCCATTGCCTCAGTCCATTCAATTTCTCCTTTTGTTGCCTGGGCTTTCTTCAAAGCCTGAAGCAAGGGCTTGGTATACGAGCTGTAGTCAAAGACCCATGCTCTGACATAATTGCACAGGCCTAAGAAGCTCTGCATTTGTTTTATCGTGCGCGGCTTGGCCGTGATCATGATAGCTTCATCACTTTCTGGGGTTACCTTTTTTCCCTCATGAGAGATTAGTTGCCCTATGTACAACACCTCCTGTTCACAGTACTGCAACTTTTCCTTATCAACCTTGTATCCCTTTTCAGCCAGCATTGTCAATAGCTGGACAGAGTAGCGCATGCATTGCTCTTCAGTGGTGCTGCAGATCAGAATGTCATCTACGTACTGCAAAACAACACTTTCCACCACAATATTGCTTAGGTACATTTGCAGGACTCTGCTGAAAATAGACGGGGACTCGCAATACCCCTTGTGGCAACCTCGTGCTTTTCAGACGTATCTGTCTGAAAGTGAATGACGTCAGGTCCTGAGAGTCACGGTGCAGTGGAATTGAGAAAAACACGTTTTTCAAATCGATCACCGTGAAATATTTTGCCTCAGTGGGTATGTTACATAGTATTGTGGATGGATTAGGGACTAGAGGGAACTCGGCTTCAACTATATTGTTTAATGCTCGTAAATCTTGGATTAAACGCCAAGACCCCCCCTTTGATTTCTTGACAGGGTAAATAACCGTGCTGCAAGGTGATTCTGACGTCACTAAGATGCCCTGCTCCATCATGGCAGAGATTGTCTTCGCAAACCCTGCATCCACTTCTCTGGACATGGAATATTGTCGCGCTCGTGGTAAAATTGCTCCTGGTTTCAGTTTAATTTTTTCGTCACCTTCCCCTTTCAGGAGTCCTGCGTCATAGGGCCCTGTAGTCCATACTGCGGCAGGCACTTGGGCCATGTCATCATCAAATTATTCTGGACGTACCAGTGAAAACATCATTCTCTGTGGCACCTCCCGTTTGATAATTTTGACCCAAAATGTGAGACTTACTTCCACTCTTGTCTTCTCTAGGTCAGGGTGCTCTTCGAACTGATCGTCATCGATGACGTCCGTCACTCGATACCCTTCTTCGATGGCGATAATCGCACACCATTGTCTGCCTTTGTCATCATATCCTTCAACCAATACCACTTCCCCTCACACTGTGGCAGATTGTATCATTAAGGGAAATACTTGTCCCTCCTCTTCGTGCATGGGTATACTTGGCCTGAACAGAAACTCATCAGGGGTTATCATAGTTTTGTCTGCGAGGCCTGGCAGTCCCGTCATAAGCAGCCGCACGCCATGTGCAAAGATTTCTAGCTCTAATGGTACAGCTCTAATGGCTATACGTCCTGAGTATGCTCTGATCATGTCGCACACGTTTGAATAATGCATTCCTGGAGTGGAGCACACTATACCATTCTCTGCAAACGAGATGGTCATGTTTAATTTAGTCATCAGGTCTCGGCCCAGAATATTTACTGGGGTCTGACTTGAATATAATAGGGGTACATTCATTTCTCACTCTCCCACTGAGATTGGGAGGGCGTCTGTAAAGGGAACTCTACTACGAGCTCCAGTGAAACTCTGAGTATCTATAGTCTCACCGGACAAGGACAATTTGCCCTCTCGTGTGCACGAGCGCGTTGCACCTGTGTCAACTAAGAAGGAATATTCTTTACCCCCTATGACAACATTCACCCTAGGTTCCCTGTTAGGGTCTGGTGTCAATGATAGGATAGAGCACATCAGAGTCCCCCGTGAGCTGTCTTATTTCATATACAGGTTCGGTCCACTGTATACGTGTGGGTTTCCCCCATTTCCAGGACTAATTACCCCTCCTGAATTAGTGCCCTGAGCCGTTTGTGGTGGTGCCTGCTGGGATTGTCCCTGTGGCAAGTTCCCCATGTTCGGTGGTTGAACCACTTGCTGTGCACCTTGCTGCACCCCTGACGCCTGTTGCTGTAGGGTGTAATTTTGTGCACTGCTCTGTTGCGGGATGGCAGGCTGATTCACCATGCCTGCCCCCATCCCTTGGCTATTTTGCCACATGCCTTGGCTTCTGCACATGCGCGCCAGGTGTCCAGTCATTCCACACAGCCAACAGACTGGAGGTGGTCAGGCCATCTGTCCATCTGGTGTAGCTGGACTGCCCGTCTGAGTGTTCTGAAAGCCACCTTGAATATTCTGAAAACCTCCTTGGTTACCTCGAAACCCTCCTTGGCTACTGTGCCATCCTCTTCCTCCAAAACCCCTTCCTCTTGGGTAAAATCTTGCGTTACCCTGATTATTCTGCGATGGACTGGTCGCTTGTTGTACGCTTGGATCGGCTGGGCTGGTGAGAATGGCTCCCTCGAGAGCATACTTCGAGAGCTTCTTTTGCACAAGCTTCTCCGCCTCGCCCTTACAAGTTGCCTCTTTTTCCGGTTCTTTTCTTGCAACAATCTACAGTAGTGTGCAATTGTCAACTGTATTTCGGCCCATGGTTTTGCTTCTACACCTACCAATTTTTTTAGCTGCTTCTGCACCCGTTCAGGCAACCCCAGGCATAATATTTGGTAGAATACAGGGATAGATTTCGTCCAAGACTCATGCATTTCGAGCACCCACGCGTCTTGAAAATTCTGAATATAAATCAACGGATCCTCTGACTCTTTCATTTTCCGAGTCATTATAGCCCCCATACCAGAAGTGTCTAGATATAGCATTCGCAGCGCTTTCCACACTGCTGCACAACAGTTATTAAATGGCGCTCCGTCATGGGAGGTGTTCGTTAGGGTTACCCTAGGGCAGCCTGGCCATTTCCATACATCATCTGCTCTTTCACCAAGTATGGCAATTAGGAGGCCCTTAATGTCCCCTATCGCTAAGGTGACTCCCCCCGTCATTTTCTCTAACTTATGTATCCACTTTCCGTCTCCATATGTCAGCATTGGAAGCTTATTTTTAAGGTTCTCCTGGTCCAAGTGTGGCCATGGAATATACTGTGGTCTTGCTCCCCCCTTTTCTAGCAACTGGAATTTGAATGCACAGTCCTCCTTCTCTTTCCCCATAGCTCTCCGGTCTATTGCCAGGGTGGCATTCCTGCCTTGCCGTCTACCTTGCAATGCCCTTAGTCTGTCTGTATAGGCTGGTGCTGACACCCCTTTCTGACCGTGGGGTGTTTCTTCATCTCGGCTGGAATGTCCGGCAGACTTTGGTGTCCTCGTTATGGACCCACTAGCGTCTGACCATCGTACCCCTCGGTCCCCTGGGAGCCGTTTTTCGCACTGTCTCCCCTCTTCATGTGCCACATCCTCCATTTCAACACCGGAGTTAGATCCTGCATACTCCCAGTTTACACAACTCCTTGCATCTTCTTCGTTCTGCCCAATCTAAAGCCTGTCAAGGGACAGTCCCCTGCTCCCACTACTTTGGGTGATATCCTCAGTGTCATATAGCTGAGTGCTCTCCAAGCGCTCATCTTCTCTTCCCCCTTGGTAAATTAGTTCCAGCCCCATCTCATCATAGATTTAATCAGTCGTTTCCCCGATGCTTCTTGTGTCGAAATCATCTTCAATATTTGTCCCGATTGTACCTGGTACCGCATCGCTTGCAGGAAAGAATTCTTCTACGTCTTCCCATTCTACTGTAGGATTAGGTTTAATCACTTCCCGCTCCAAAGTACGCTCCTGATACCTCGAAATGAGGGGAAGGGGTGCAGGCCATGTCTGGGACATCCTCTACACTCCCCCCTCTGGTTGGTTCATCGACCACTTCTGCAACCTCCTTTGCATTTATTTCTTTTGATTCTTTGGTGTCATGTTCATCGTCTTCAGGAGTGTGTGTGAGGCTTTGGAGTCCATATTTTTATCACTCCCTTCAAAATCCCTGCTGTTTTCACATGTTCGTCTTTGTTCCATGTCATTAGCTGACATTGTCCATTTGGGCTGCAGTAGATCCATTTTCCTCATACCTTCTTCGTTTCTTAGGGTATATGAACCTTGTTCCTTCTGGCGCAAATTTGCTTGCTTTCACAAAGTCTCTTATTTCTTCAGAAGTCAGGTCCCTGGGCTTCCACCCTGGCTCGACATCAACCATTATTTTCATCCCTATGGCTTTCTTCGCAGTGTTCCGGCACTGTGTAATGATTATCTTGATAACACAGATTCCTAGTAATACCATTGCTAATAGAGCTCCCAGAAACTTGAATATATCTGCCATCCATTGTGGGACCCACGAGAATAGGTCTCCAAACCAGCTCTCATCATCCCATCACTTTCATCGATCATCTGTTTTTTCAGGTTTGTCAACATGCTTATGGCCTCTGTTAGGGTTCAGTTTTCTTCATCGTGTGATGGTACAAATGTGCAACATGATTCTCCAATTTTTGCACAAACACCTCCATCCATTGCAGTGATCATGTCAGGCACATATCTGTTTTGGAGGGTCATCAGTCTGATTGCTCTCAGCTCTTCTTTGATCGCGTTGAATCCTTTTATAGTTGTATTGATGGTCTGCAATAACTCCCATCTGGTTTATCTGCAACCATTTAGCATTCACTCCAACTTGGATGTGGGGCAGGAGTAGTGTTGTGAATACTGTTGAGGTGAGGCTGAACACCCTGTGTTCATACAGGATTGCATGGAATGCCTCTTCTGATTTGGAAGAAAATTAATTTTCCCTCTTCATCCTGGATACCAGTTCCACCGATCTCCTTCTTCTTAGATGAGCATTTGCTTTCGGGAAACTGTCCAACTTCAGGTCATTCTTAGGGATCACTAGCGCGGGAACGTGGACGTTCACTAGCGTGCATATGCCTCCACAGTTTTTCGGCAGCCTTATGTATGCCTTGGATCCACACGCCCAGTAATGCTCCATGATAACTGCGGTACCTTGTGTCATTCCTGGGGCTTTAAAGATTCTTCCGCAGTTTACATTCTCTCCCATCTTCCTTGTGCCATTACTTCCGAAGCATAGTTTCGGGCTTTCCAGTGATATTATTTGCAGGGGTCCTCCTCTATTTTCGCCCATGTTAGCAGTTTTACCAACCTTGGCCACAGAGGTTTGCATAACCTCTGCAAATTCTCAATTGCTTCTTTGCAGGCTCCAAGGACCATCCATGCTTGGCAGATTACTACTCCGTCCTCCCATCCATCTGGTGAGACCACGGACCCCCAGATCTGCATTTGGCCTCTGTTCTTCCAAGGTTGAGCCTCTTCTGCAGTCTTTCATTGAACGTTCAGTCTCGAGTTAACTTCCCATTTTATCCCTGATCCTTTGATGCCAGGGTTCTCATACCTGATCACATGATTTCTGGTGTGCGCTCGGTTTCTTGTTTTAATGTCCTGGATGTAGCCATCTTCATCCGGGTAATCCTTTTCGTTGGCCCATATCAATGAGGCATCTTTTCCCATAAATGGACCTCTGGTGTTACACATTGCTACATGTGACATATAGTGTGCTGTAGGGACATCAATTTCTATGGCCACGAAGATCTTGGATTTTCCCATGCTGTACGGCAGTAGAGCACATACAAAGCATTCTCCTTCTAACTGCCTTGGTCCTACTTCCTTCATGTGCTGGTACCATATGTTGTTTCCGAGATGGGCTGTGCTGTCCAAGTAATATTAAGTTCATTGTTATCTTTGTGCGGCCTTCTCTTGATTCTCCGCGTTCTTCTGTAGTTTGCTTTGACTATGTCTCTAAATGCGTCTGTGCTGCTTTTCCTCTCTGGGTGTCTCAGTGGAGCAGGCTGCCTCGACTGCATCGCTGTGGTAGGAGAAGGTTTTGTGTTTCCTTTCCTTCCCTTTTGTATTTTGTCATAGACTTCCTCTAACCGCCATTGGCTCCCCAGCCTCCCAACGTGTGGTCATGTTGTAGGCCTAAGGCTTGTTCCTTGCGTTGGAGCAGGTGTACTTGTTGTTATAGTCTCTATAGTCCTGCCTTTCAGCTCCTTGTGCAGTTTCTTTGCTCTGACTATGAATGGGAACAAATAGTCTATCAGCATTTGTGTTTTCTCTGTGAATTCCTTCGTGGCCACTTCTGTTCTTTTGAGGGATTTTGTTATGGCCTTTCTCTCTAGTGTTTCACTTGGCTCCTTTTGGGTACTTCCACTGTTTTCTGGAGCTGATTGTTCGGCAGGCAGTCTCCCCTTCTCTGCTGCCTTCGTTGGAGGCCCTGCAGCCATTGACACTTGCCCTTGTCTGTGTGCATCCTGTGTGTGGGTGTGTGCAGTGGTCAGTGCAGCTTTTTCATTCATTCTGTGCTGACCCTGTCTCCAGCTTTTCTCTTCATTTGTTACCTCAAATGTGTCTGAATCATTGCTCATTACATTTAAATTTAGTTAGTTATTTTTATCATCAGGTTTTCTTGGGACTGGAATGACTATATAGGGTCTGGGTGCTTTCGTAGGCCCCAGATGTTCATTATCTGGGGGGTGAACTGAGATTGGGACACTTCTGATTGTTAATGACAGAAAAACAATAATAATAATAACTATACAGATACACATAATCGTTCGGAACGACAATTTGCAGCATTTTCTTCCAGGGAAGTGGGGGCGCCCTTCTGTTGTGGGTAAAACCAAGTTACTGTTCTGGGACCCCATTTCGAATGAGTTCATAGTCAGTTATTTATTCCTTCTCTTGCTCTGGTCTCGTAGTTCGAGAGTTCATTACTATTAAAGTGAAGAGTGCTTCTCGAAATGCCCCCCCTCATGTGTGTGATGATGGTAGTCTCTGGGTACTCAGTACAGTTCCTGTGCTAGACTATGGAAAAGGGTTAGGCTAGCAACTTTGGTACATCACGTTCATTATGCATATCTATACTATGTGAGGTCGCAGTGCTCTCCTCGAATTTGCTTTGGTCCTGAGGACATGCTGGAACTCGCTCAATGTCAAAGAATGAAAAGATGGAACTGCTAAAAATCACGCAGAATAGAATGTTGTAAAAATAAAAACAAAATAAAAATAAAAGTGAACATATGAAACAATAGGAAAAAATGAGAAAAATGACGAAAAAGTAAAATAAGATGGTGAAGTTCTTGTGTCCGCTCCTTTCGCTCGGTCTCTCAGCGACAAGTTGAAGAACAGTGTCGCTCTCCTCGATCTGCTCCACGGCGGAAGAATGACAAAAAGGATGATAAGAAAAATAGAAGAAAAAATAGAAATATACTAGGAACAACATGTCGTAATCCTTGTTTCTGCTCTTCTCGATCTGTCCTCGGTGGAAGAATGAAGAACTGTGTCTTTGTCTCCTTGATTTGTCCCCGGCGGAACGTCTCACTGGAATCTCCTTAGGAATTCTCGCTGGAAGTTGGACAGCTCCACTTGGAGCATTATACCATGGAGAAGGGTGCCCATGTGTGGGGCGTTAGCTGGATCTCTAAAGAAGGTTATCACATCAACATCTGTAGGCCTCCCTACCATTTCTGGATAGTCTGTGACTTATCTAAACAGGACGTTCTGTGCCAGCCGGGTGTCCTCGGGTCATAGCGACATTTGCCCTGTTTGGCTGTGTCCTGATCACAAGCTTTTCTTTTGATTTGCACAGTTTTTGCACCTTCCCGTTGCATGGATTACCACCAAATGATTTATTTTAGTCCACAGCTTACTCAGTTGAGCTAGGTTTCTTGGATCTCTGATATAAGTGTGTGTATCAGTTGTTCTCCCGACGAGCCCAGGGCATTTCTCGATTATTTGGAAGAACAAATTAAACGTAAGTTGATCAATGTCTATTGGCGGTGGAAGCATTTGTGTCCTTCTCACTATGCTCTGGTAACTCAGCGAAGACCTCTGTGATGACAGTCAGCAGCCGCCTGATTACTTTTTTGTTAGCTGGATCTTGAATAAAGTCTCTGACACTGGCTCCTCTCCCTATGAATGATGGGTATGATAACACCACAAGTTGGAAATAGGTTAGCACATCCCACTTGAGACTTCTGCAGGAATGTACCATACATTATGTGAACAAAGTCTCGATACAGATTGCTTCAGGATACTGTGTTGCACTCTCAGGCAATGTTTTATTTGCAGTCTATCAGAGTCTTGATTCTTTTGCACTACTTGGGCATGACGTGCTTTCACAAGTTCATTTTATCAATGTTGTTGTGGCTATGGATGTGCTTCTCTTTACCCTGCAACTGGGATATACAGAGTGTTCGTTATGTCTTTATCCCCCTTTGCGTGGGGAACCTGTCCAGTTTTATGCCACAACTTGCATCCAGGTTCTTTGTCTTGGTTTTCCTGCTCATGCGTCCTTCTTCCTCGCCATGGATCTTGTCTGCACGTGCTGAGGTTCTTCCCTGACGTCTGTGGTTTCTTCACAGTTGGATGCAGAAGGGGGGGCTCTCCCCTATATATGGTTTAAGGTCATTTAAGAAGATCCATGCCCTTCTGCCCTGGAGCTTGACGGCGGAGGGGGTGCAGTCCTCTACGATGAAAGGGACATTACATCTTGGCTCGTCCCACCTCTTCCTGGTAAAGTTCTTCACAAGCACGCTGCCACCAGGGAAGACGAGGGGCGCATGTACACCTTGCTCGGTGTCTGCTTCAGCACTTCCTGCTGTGTTTAATGCTGCGCCGTCCCCTTTTCGCCGTTGCTGCAGCTGGCCTGTAATGACAGAGGCACTGGATGTCCTACAGCTTAGGTAGTTCTTGTTACGCTCACCTGATTCCCGCAGAGGCGCCGGTCTTGACTGGGTGAATGCCGTATCTTCAAAGGTGATGTGTAACACACGGTTGGCTCTTTGGGCTGGACCTCTGTGCACTGTATGTCTGACTCGAAGAGTAAGATGTCTGCAGATAGAAAATATGGGATTAATGAACTGGGGTTATTGGGTGCCTCTCTCCTCTTCCCTTTCTCGTCTCCTGTAGAACCCCAAAGGTTAACACCCTCACCTTAGGTAAGTGAACGCTGAGCTCTCCATCTGCCTCGGGGCAGGGTGCCGTAACCAGTTTCTTCACTGGATAAGGGTGCAGGCCTCTTGACCTCAGAGGACTGCTGTCCGTCGTTAACTGCACGGATGGTAAGTTCTGGGCACTTCAAATGTCTTAAAAGTCTTTTGTAATGATATCTCTTGTTTTGCAGGGTTCCGGCGATGGCGGATGGCGGGCTGATGAGAGTTGAGGATCGAACCCGCGTGAGGAATAGAAGCGCCTGGAAGCACGTAAGTAAGCGCTTGTAGCCTGCTTCACGATGCGCACTAACTGTCCCTTTTATCTTGCAGGTACAAGTTCAGAGGTTTAGAGAAGCTGAAGGGTGCTGGAATACCCACTGGATTCGGCGTGGGAAGGAGTAATGGCACGTGAGTAATAAAGTTGCCCAATGTCTTTAAACGCACCTTCTTTTGTCTTTCAGATGCGGGATGCAGCGCCGAAGGCCTCCGGAGCGTGGGAAGAGCTGGTAAGCTTTTGTCTTTCAGATGCCGGAATGCAGTGCGAAGACCTCCGGAGCATGCGAAGAGTAGGTAAGCCTTTGTCTTTCAGATGCCGGAATGTAGCGCGAGGCGTTGGTGACAGCCGATGGACCAGGTAAGAGATGCGCTGCCACTGAAGACCGTAGTGCTAACGTGTTCTTTCTTTGTCTTTACAGGTGCTGCTGAAGACTGGATTCCAGGATGGTAAGCCTTTGTTCCCTTAGGCCCAGGATCAGAAGCAGAAGACACGATGAGCGTTCTGCTGCAGAGAATGCAGAATAACGCAAAGCAAGATTCATCCATCGGGTGTGGTTTAAATAGCCTCCTGTAGTGCTTAGGTATCTCCTTCCACAGCCACGCCTAGGTAAGAAAAGAGTTCCTGCTTTCCAGAAGAGTTCCAGTGTTCTGAACCTAGGGAGTGGCTCCTGCCCCACCCAACAGGAAAAGTAGTCCCAAACAGAAGAGGATCAGCGGTTCAACTGGCAGGTAAGTAAGCAGCATGGTCTGCTGCAGGTAAGTCCACCCAAGCATTATGAGCCCGGCGCTTCCAGCGCTGGGACTGGGCATCTTTATGAGCCTGGTGCCACTGGCGCCAGGACAGGGTCCAAAAGGTCCCAATTGAGACTGGCTGGCACTCGGAACCGGGGTTATGGGTCTGCTTCCAAGGGAGTCGGGCAAGTCCTGATCTTTTGGAAGCAGAGATCATGACAGCACCCCCCCTCAAGGCCCCTCCCAAACCGGGCTTCTCCGGGGGTTTGGGCTTGTTAGGAAATGTTCGACGAAATCTTTTGATTAGACGAGGCGCGTGGACATATTCTGCAGGTTCCCAGGATCTTTCTTGGGGACCGTAGCCTTTCCAGTCAATCAGGTAAAATAGTTTAGATTTGGAGATCTTGGAATCCAGGATGCTTTTGACTTCAAACTCGAGTTCTCCATCAACTAGAATAGGGTTTGGAGATGTAGTTAGTCGGGTTTGAGGTTGCACAGGTTTTAATAGAGAGACGTGGAAGACCGGATGTATCTTCATGTGAGGGGGCAAGTCCAACTTGACCGCTACTGGATTTACTATGGTAGTGATGGAATAGGGACCAAGGTATCTTGGGTTGAATGTGCGTGGTCCTTTTAGAGGTAGACATTTGGTGGATAACCAGACTTGATCTCCTACTTGATATTGGGGGGCTTCCTTCCGATGTTGGTCTGCTCCTTTCTTGTATTGTTCTTTAGCCCTTTGAAGGTGAGAAACGGCTTCCTTAAAGGCTTGGGTGATTGTAGCATGCAGGTGGTCTACTGCTGGTGTTCCAAGATCTTGGAGTGGATCCAACTCCGAGGTTCGAGGGTGACTACCGTATAAAAGAAAAAACGGGGTCTTCCCAGTTCCCGAGTGGACAGAGTTATTGTAGGCATATTCGGCTATCCAAAGGATATCTTTCCAAGTTTTTTCAGTTTGTTGTAGCATGCAGCGCAAATACTGTTCCAGGGTTTGATTGGTCCTCTCGGTTTGTCCGTCGGTTTGAGGGTGGTGGCTGGTCGAAAGTCTCACATCAATTTGAGCCGACCGACAGCAACTTCGCCAAAAATGAGAAATAAATTGACTACCTCGTTCCGAAATTAGAACTGAAGGAAAACCATGCAGTCGGACGATGTTTTCGAGGAATTCTCGGGCCAGAGTTGCTGCTGTTGGTAAGCCTTTGAGTGGAATGAAATGCGCCATCTTGGAGAATAGGTCCACGATTACTAGGATCGTATTGTATCCGGAGCATGGAGGTAGATCGGTGATGAAGTCCATAGAAAGCGTATGCCAAAGGCGAGGCGGGATGTCAATAGGGCGTAAGAGGCCGGCTGGTTTTTCCTTTTGACTCTTGTTTTGGGCGCATACTCCACAGGACATTATAAAGTCTCTGATATCTTTTTTCCAAGACGGCCACCAGAAGTAGCGCTTGATCTTTTCCGAGGTCTTGGTCATACCGGGATGTCCTTCCATTAAAGAATCGTGATAACAAGAGATTACCTTTTTCTGTAAATCTGTGCTGGGCAGGTATAACCGTTCTTGGAAATATAATAGGTTGTCCTTCAACGTAAAGTCCTTTCCCTGCAGATGCCAATTCTGTATGTCTGCTGGAGTTACCAGTAGCCTGGCTTTATCCTTAACTTCCTCTATGGATTGTGTGGCGATTACACCTAGAATTCTTTGTTCGGGAATGATAGGTACAAGTTTAGGATTGATCAAATGTTCTTCCACTCCCATCCGAGAAAGGGCATCAGCTTTACCGTTTTTTGTACCAGGTCGATAGGTAATTATGAAGTCAAACTCGGCAAAGAATAGTGCCCAACGGAGTTGCCTAGAGGATTGAGCTTTTGCGGTTTTCAAATATTGCAGGTTTCGGTGATCTGTAATCACATTAATGGTGTGTCGGGCCCCAAGAAGATAATGCCGCCAAGCCTTAAAGGCGGACTTGATAGCTAGAAGTTCCTTATCAGTAATAGTGTAATTGATTTCAGGAGGTGAGAATTTGCGGGACCAAAATGCCACGGGATGCAACTGATTGGTTACTGGGTACTTTTGTGATAGAACTGCCCCCATGGCAAGGCTCGAAGCATCAATTTCAATGATGTAGGGGAGTTCTGGGTGAGGATGTTTTAAGATCGGTGCAGAGATAAATCTAGTCTTCAAATTCTGGAAAGCTTGTTCCGCCTCGGTAGACCATTCAAAACGTTTGTTTTTCTCTAACAAGGCGGTGATGGGCTGGACTATGCGAGAGAATTCGGGGATAAACCTGCGGTAAAAGTTAGCGAAGCCTAACATGCTTTGAACACCTTTTACGGAGGATGGCGATGGCCATTTGAGAATTGCATCGACCTTCTTTGAATCCATACGCACTCCGCTCGGTGATAATATGAATCCCAAGAATTCAACTTCAGTCACGTTGAAAACACATTTTTCCAACTTAGCGAAAAGTTTGTGTTGACGCAATCTCTCGAGGACCATTTTCACGTGTTTCCGATGTTCAGTTTCCGATGAAGAATAAACAAGGATGTCGTCAATGTAAACAACAACACACACATCTATGAGCTCTCTGAGGACATCGTTCATAAAATATTGAAAGGCGGCCGGGGCATTGCAAAGTCCGAAGGGCATGACCTGATATTCAAATAGCCCATACTTGGTGCGGAAGGCCGTCTTCCATTCATCGCCCTCTTTTACTCGTACCAAGTGGTAGGCTCCTCTAAGATCCAGCTTTGTATATATGCATGCTTTTCTGACTTGGTCCAGGAGTTCAGGGATCAAAGGTAACGGATATCTATTCTTAACGGTGATCTGGTTCAGGGCGCGATAATCTATACAAGTTCTAAGGTCCCCTTCTTTTTTTGGAACGAAGAACAAAGCTGAGGAAGCAGGGGACTTGGAAGGACGAATAAACCCATTCGCTAGGTATTGATCCAGGTATTGTCGGAGGTGAAGATTCTCAGGCCCGGTGAGGGCATAAATTCTACTACAAGGAGGAGTAGATCCAGGTATCAGGTCTATCTAGCAGTCATAAGACCTATGAGGAGGTAGAGAGTTAGCCTGATCCTTCCGGAAAACATCTTGGAATTCTAGGTATTCAGGAGGTAACTGAGGAGCCTCACAGGAAATTGCTGCCAGTTCAACACCAGGTCGAGGGTGACAAGTAGAGACACATTCTGGAAACTGAACCGTTCTTGCTCGCCAATCGATCTGAGGATTGTGCTTCTCTAACCAAGGAAATCCTAGAATAATCTGGAACTGAGGGGCCTTGATCACATCGAACACGATCTTCTCATGGTGTCCATCTTGACTTACTAGCGTCACTTCTTGGGTGGTATGCGTACTGGTCCGGAGGCTATCTCCGTACCATCCACCGTAGTAATGACGTCCTTTACAGCCTTTGGACAAAGAGTCAGATTCATCCTCAAAACCATTTCATGATCCACATAATTGCCGATGGCACCGCTGTCGACGTAAGCTTCAATCGCATGTAATCGATCCGGATGTTCAGGGCTAATGAGACCATAGGTATCACGAAATGCGAGGTCACGGAACTGGTTTTAACGCTTGGCAAGAGGACCTCTATTCTTGTCGAGCGAGGTCGTTTCCCTGCTCAGAGTTTGCGACCCTGGTAACTGCAGCTCCTACTGCCTTCTTGGCTGGTTTCACCGGACAGTCTCGAAGAAAGTGCCCCGAGTTTCCGCAATAGAGGCATAATTGCAGCTGTTTTCTCCTTTCCCGCTCCTTTTGTGTTAGTGGTCCTTTCAGGCCCCCTATTTGCATGGGTTCCCCGGAGTCTACTCCTTTGGTAGGAGTTGGTGGTTTGGAAAATACTCGAGCATCAAACTTGGAACGATCGGCCTTCCTGTTCTGCAGTCTGTGGTCAATTTGAACGACTAAGTCAATATAGTCCGAACAGTCTTGCGGGGGATTCACTACTTGGGCTAACACATCTTTGAGCTCTCCACGTAGACCTCTATAAAACAGCGTAATCCTTTTGTCCTCAGGCCATCGAGTTTCCACTATCAGTCTGTTGAAAGACGCAATATAAGCCAAAAGGTCTTGATTACCCTGTCGCAATGAAAGGAGCTCATTGTCCAAGGCCTGCCCCTGTGAATGTCTTGCAAACAGTTTTTCCATACTGAGCTGAAAAGCTTGAAAATCATGGAGAACCGGATCATCTTGATTAACTAGAGGGATCGACCAGTCTGCCGCATTGCCACTAAGGTACGAAAGCACGAAAGCTACCTTAGCTTGATCAGTTGGAAAGGCTGCTGGCCGGCATAAGAAGTGCAACCGGCACTGATTAATAAATACTGCAAACCTCTTTGGGTCACCAGAAAATTGTTCGGGCGGAGCCAGAGGTACATTCCCAGGTAGGTTGATCTGCACTGGGTTCGTAGAGGATGTTGAAGGAAGATTTGCCCCTGATGCGGGTAACGGAGTTTGTCTGGCTTGTGACTGTAGCAATTGTCTAGCGAGATCGTCTGTTCGCTCCTTGGAAATAATCAGTTCCCTTCTTAGAGCATTGGTTTCCTGACGGGCTGCATGCACTTCTGCTCTTAGTTCCCCAAGTAACTGGGCTAGCTGGTCGGTATCCGAGGTTTCCATAGCGCCTGGGTGGGAGTTTTGCGATAGGCTTTGCGTTCTGTAACGCTCACCTGATTCCCCCAGAGGCGCCGGTCTTGACTGGGTGAATGCCGTATCTTCAAAGGTGATGTGTAACACACGGTTGGCTCTTTGGGCTGGACCTCTGTGCACTGTATGTCTGACTCGAAGAGTAAGAGGTCTGCAGATAGAAAATATGGGATTAATGAACTGGGGTTATTGGGTGCCTCTCTCCTCTTCCCTTTCTCTTCTCCTGTAGAACCCCAAAGGTTAACACCCTCACCTTAGGTAAGTGAACGCCGAGCTCTCCATCTGCCTCGGGGCAGGGTGCCGTAACCAGTTTCTTCACTGGATAAGGGTGCAGGCCTCTTGACCTCAGAGGACTGCTGTCTGTCGTTAACTGCACGAACGGTAAGTTCTGGGCACTTCAAATGTCTTAAAAGTCTTTTGTAATGATATCTCTTGTTTTGCAGGGTTCCGGCAATGGCGGATGGCGGGCTGATGAGAGTTGAGGATCGAACCCGCGTGAGGAATAGAAGCGCCTGGAAGCACGTAAGTAAGCGCTTGTAGCCTGCTTCACGATGCGCACTAACTGTCCCTTTTATCTTGCAGGTACAAGTTCGGAGCTTTAGAGAAGCTGAAGGGTGCTGGAATACCCACTGGATTCGGCATGGGAAGGAGTAATGGCACGTGAGTAATAAAGTTGCCCAATGTCTTTAAACGCACCTTCTTTTGTCTTTCAGATGCGGGATGCAGCGCCGAAGGCCTCCGGAGCGTGCGAAGAGCTGGTAAGCTTTTGTCTTTCAGATGCCGGAATGCAGTGCAAAGACCTCCGGAGCATGCGAAGAGTAGGTAAGCCTTTGTCTTTCAGATGCCGGAATGCAGCGCGAGGCGTTGGTGACAGCCGATGGACCAGGTAAGAGATGCGCTGCCACTGAAGACCGTAGTGCTAACCTGTTCTTTCTTTGTCTTTACAGGTGCTGCTGAAGACTGGATTCCAGGATGGTAAGCCTGTGTTCCCTTAGGCCCAGGATCAGAAGCAGAAGACACGATGAGCGTTCTGCTGCAGAGAATGCAGAATAACGCAAAGCAAGATTCATCCATCGGGTGTGGTTTAAATAGCCTCCTGTAGTGCTTAGGTGTCTCCTTCCACAGCCACGCCTAGGTAAGAAAAGAGTTCCTGCTTTCCAGAAGAGTTCCAGTGTTCTGAACCTAGGGAGTGGCTCCTGCCCCACCCAACAGGAAAAGTAGTCCCAAACAGAAGAGGATCAGGGGTTCAACTGGCAGGTAAGTAAGCAGCATGGTCTGCTGCAGGTAAGTCCACCCAAGCATTATGAGCCCGGCGCTTCCAGCGCTGGGACTGGGCATCTTTATGAGACTGGTGCCACTGGCGCCAGGACAGGGTCCAAAAGGTCCCAATTGGGACTGGCTGGCACTCGGAACCGGGGTTATGGGTCTGCTTCCAAGGGAGTCGGGCAATTCCTGATCTTTTGGAAGTAGAGATCATGACAGCTCTGCATCTCTGTTCCCAGAACCTCCCTAGTCAGCTGGGCATCACATCTAGCTCTATCTCGGGGTAAGAGGGGTCCTCATCCTTCTGCCTGTAACTATCTTGTGCGGCGTGGGATGATGGTCGGAGCCGGGCTGGTTCCGAACGGCATACAATGCCAATGGTAGACAGTGCAGCCATCCCTTCCTTAATGTGAGCTTCAACTTGGCTATCCTCTCCTTAAGCAAGCCGTTGATCCGTTCCGATATCCCATTCCCCTCAGGATGATACGCCGATGAGAACTTGTGCTTTATACCAAGCAACAAGCTAATCTGTTTGAAAACTGAATTTACAAAGTGAGCCCCGTTATCTGATCTCATTACTTCGCACACACCCCATCTAGGGAATACTTCCCTCACTAGGAACTTGGCAGCACAGGTAGCATCTGGTTGTGTACAGGGACCTGCTTCTATCCATCTAGAGAATGGACACACCACCACAATTAAATACCTGTACCCTTTGCACACCTGAATCATGTCGACGTAGTCGATATGCAAGTGCTGGAATGGCCCATTCGGTCTGGGGATGATCCCTCTTACTACTTTTAATGTGTGCCCAGCAGTGAATTGCTGGCAGATTATGCAGTTCACCATAAAAAATGCAACATGTGCCATGAACATGAACCAGCCTTCTGCAAGCGTTGCAGCCAGGTTTTCCTTTTACATGTGAATAGGGTAGTGCAGTTGCTATAACGCTACTTTTAGAAGGGCGACAGGCATTACTGGTTTACCAGTGCTGTCTTTCCACCACAACCCGAAATTTTCCCCACCTGAGGTGCCTCCCCCTGGAGCTCTATTAGCTGAGTCTGCCCCATATTGCTAAAGGCTTCTGGTGTGGCTCGCGCTACCATCATCCTCTCATGGCTATGTGCCACCTCCACGTTCATGATTGTTTCATTCTTGGATGCCATGGGCTTGGTTTCCGTGTCTGCTTCATGATTTGCACGTGACACGAAATCCATCCCCTTGGTATGAGCGGCGCATTTCACGACCGCTATGCCCTCTGAGAGCTGTAGTGCTTTAATCAGCCTGTCCAATAAGGCTGCATGTTGCACTGGTGTGCCGTCTCCTCAGAGGTAGCCCCTCCTTTTCCAGTGCGCTAGACCTGCATGTACTGTGGACGTCACATAGGCTGGGTCACTGTACACAGTTACTTCCTGGTCTGTATGATTCTCAATGGCGAGTATCAGTGCCAGCAGTTCTGCAGCTTGCGGAGAATAGTGAGAAGGTATTCATGCACTGACGAGTACTCGATACTCTCCATTCGCTAGGTGTTTTACCACAGCCACGCCTGTATACCTTTGTCCGTCTTCTTGGTCGATTTTCGAAGAACTGTCATTGAACACGATTTCGCCACCTGCCAAGCCATTTTCCTTTACCCTGGGGATTTCATCATAGAATTCCTCATGATTCGCACAGTCATGTATAGGTTCTCCTTCTGCGACTGGCTCAGCTATGAATGTAGCAGGGTTCACAGTTTTACATCAAACTATTTTGATTGATGGGTTAGAGATGATCACCTCATAGGCGGATGCTTTCTGAGATGTCAGTGTGCATTTTGGCTTCTCTAGTATGGCGAACAGCGAATGTTCAACATACAATGTCATGGAGCACCCCATCACGATGGATGAGTGATGCCTTTTTGATAGCGAATGCAGAAGCAGCTGGATTTTGTTCGCATGGGAAGTGGACCTGCATGACTGGGTCCAGACTCCCGCTGTAATATGCTAGGGGCTTGTACCCCAGCGAGGTTCGCTGCGCGAGCAGTGCTGTCATAAAAATTGCCATTGGTATGTGAGAACTGGTAGAACTCCTCTTCATAATCAGGAATCCCGAGAACTGGAGCCTTACAAATTGCCCCCTTGGGTTCTGCAAACCCTTTCTCCATTGCCTCAGTCCATTCAATTTCTCCTTTTGTTGCCTGGGCTTTCTTCAAAGCCTGAAGCAAGGGCTTGGTATACGAGCTGTACGTCAAAGACCCATGCTCTGACATAATTTCACAGGCCTAAGAAGCTCTGCATTTGTTTTATCGTGCGTGGCTTGGCCGTGTTTATGATAGCTTCAGCCCTTTCTGGGGTTACCTTTTTTCCCTCATGAGAGATTAGTTGCCCTATGTACAACACCTCCTGTTGACAGTACTGCAACTTTCCCTTATCAACCTTGTGTCCCTTTTCAGCCAGTATTGTCAATAGCTGGACAGAGTCGCGCCTGCATTGCTCTTCAGTGGTGCTGCAGATCAGAATGTCATCTACGTACTGCAAAACAACACTGTCCACCACAATATTGCTTAGGTACATTTGCAGGACTCTGCTGAAAATAGACGGGGACTCGCAATACCCCTGTGGCAACCTCGTGCTTTTCAGACGCATCTGTCTGAAAGTGAATGACGTCAGGTCCTGAAAGTCACGGTGCAGTGGAATTGAGAAAAACACATTTTTCAAATCGATCACCGTGAAATATTTTGCCTCAGTGGGTATGTTACATAGTATTGTGGATGGATTAGGGACTAGAGGGAACTCGGCTTCAACTTTATTGTTTAATGCTCGTAAATCTTGGATTAAACGCCAAGACCCCCCCTTTGATTTCTTGACAGGGTAAATAACCATGCTGCAAGGTGATTCTGATGTCACTAAGATGCCCTGCTCCATCATGGCAGAGATTGTCTTCGCGAACCCTTCATCAACTTCTCTGGACATGGAATATTGTCGCGCTCGTGGTAAAATTGCTCCTGGTTTCAGTTTAATTTTTTCGTCACCTTCCCCTTTCAGGAGACCTACGTCATAGGGCCCTGTAGTCCATACTGCGGCAGGCACTTGGGCCATGTCATCATCAAATTATTCTGGACGTACCAGTGCCAACATCATTCTCTGTGGCACCTCCCGTTTGATCATTTTGACCCAAAATGTGAGACTTACTTCCACTCTTGTCTTCTCTAGGTCAGGGTGCTCTTCGAACAGATCATCATCGATGACGTCAGTCACTCGATACCCTTCTTCGGTGGTGATAATTGCACACCATTGTCTGCCTTCGTCATCATATCCTTCAACCAATACCACTTCCCCTCGCACTGTGGCAGATTGTATCATTAAGGGAAATACTTGTCCCTCCTTCGTGCATGGGTATTCTTGGCCTGAACAGAAACTCATCAGGGGTTATCATAGTTTTGTCTGCGAGGCCTGGCAGTCCCATCATAAGCACCCTCACGCCGTGTGCAAAGATTTCTAGCTCTAACGGTACAGCTCTCATGGCTATACGTCGTGAGTATGCTCTGATCATTTCGCACACGTTTGAATAATGCATTCCTGGAGTGGAGCACACTATACAATTCTCGGTAAAGGAGATGGTCATGTTTAATTTAGTCATCAGGTCTCGGCCCAGAATATTTACTGGGGTCTCACGTGAATATAATAGGGGTACATTCATTTCGCGCTCGCCCACTAAAACTGGGAGTGCGTCTGTAAACGGAACTCTACTATGAGCTCCAGTGAAACTCTGAGTATCTATAGCCTCGCCGGACAAGGAAAATGTGCCCTCTCGTATGCACGAGCGCGTTGCACCCGTGTCAACTAAGAAAGAATATTCTTTACCCCCTATGACGCCTCTCACCCTAGGTTCCCTGTTAGGGTCTGGTGTCACTGATAGGATAGAGCACATCAGAGTCCCCCGTGAGCTGTCCTATTTCATAAACAGGTTCGGTCCACTGTATATGTGTGGGTTTCCCCCATTTCCAGGGCTAATTACCCCTCCGGAATTAGTGCCCTGAGCCGTTTGTGGTGGTGCCTGCTGGGATTGTCCCTGTGGCAAGTTTCCCATGTTCGGTGGCTGAACCACTTGCTGTGTACCTCGCTGCACGCCTGACACCTGTTGCTGTATGATGTAATTTTTTGCACTGCCCTGTTGCGAGATGGCAGGCTGATTCACCATGCCTGCCCTCATCCCTGGGCTATTTTGCCGCATGCCTGTGCTTCTGCACATGCATGCCACATGTCCAGTCATTCAACACAGCCAACACACTGGCGGTGGTCGGGCCATCTGTCCATCTGGTGTAGCTGGACTGCCCGTCTGCGCGTTCTGAAAGCCACCTTGAATATTTTGAAAACCTCATTGGTTACCTCAAAACCCTCCTTGACTACTGTGTCATCCTCTTCCACCAAAACCCCTTCCTCTTTGGAAAATTCCTGCGTTACCCTGATTATTCTGCGATGGGTTGGTCGCTTGTTGTGTGCTTGGTTCGGCTGGGCTGGTGATCATACTTCGAGAGCTTCTTTTGCACCAGCTTCTCCTCCTCGCCCTTACGGGTTGCCTCCTTTTTCCGGTTCTTTTCTTGCAACAATCTACAGTAGTGTGCAATTGTCAACTGTATTTCGGCCCATGGTTTTGCTTCTACTCCTACAGATTTTTTTAGCTGCTTGTGCACCGGTTCTGGCAACCCCTGGCATAATATGTGGTAGAATACAGGGATAGATTTCGTCCAAGACTCATGTGCTTCGAGCACCCACGCGTCTTGAAAATTCTGGATATAAATCAACAGATCCTCTGACTCTTTCATTTTCTGAGTCATTATAGCCCCCATAACAGAAGTGTCTGGATATAGCGTTTGCAGCACTTTCCACACTGCTGCCCTACAGTTATTAAATGGTGCTCCATCATGGTAGGTGTTAGTTAGGGTTACCCTAGGACAGCCTGCCCTTTTCCATACATCATCTGCTCTTTCACCAAGTATGGCAATTAGGAGGCCCTTAATGTCCCCTATGGCTAAGGTGACTCCCCCCGTCATTTTCTCTAACTCATGTATCCACTTTCCGGCTCCCGATGTCAGCATTCGAAGCTTATTTCTAATGTTCTCTTGGTCCATGTGTGGCCATGGAATATATTGTGGTCTTGCTCCCCCCTTTTCTAGCAACGGGAATTGGAATGCACAGTCCTCCTTCTCTTTCCCCATAGCTCTCCGGTCTATCGCCGGGGTGGCATTCCCACCTTGCCGTCTACCTGGCAATGCCCTTAGTCTGTGTGTATAGGCTGGTGCTGATGCCCCTTTCTGACCGTGCAGTGTTTCTTCATGTCGGCCTCAGTCCCCTGGGAGCCGTTTTTCGCACTGTCTCCCTTCTTCATGTGCCACATCCTCTGTTTCCCCACCGGAGTCAGATCCTGCATACTCCCAGTTTACACAACTCCTTGCATCTTCTTCGTTCTGCCCAATCTCCAGCCTGTCAATGGACAGTCCCCTGCTCCCACTACTTTGGGTGATATCCTCAGTGTCATATAGCTGAGTGCTCTCTAAGCTCTCATCTTCTCTTCCCCCTTGGTAAATTAGTTCCAGCCCCATCTCGTCATAGATTTTATCAATCGTTTCCCCAATGCTTCTTGTGTCGAAGTCATCTTCAATATTTGTCCCGCTTTTACCTAGTACCGCATCGCTTGCAGGAAAGAATTCTTCTACGTCTTCCCATCCTACTGTAGGATTGGGTTTAATCACTTCCCGCTCCAAATATTCAAGATCTCGTGCCCTCTGTCTGCGCTTACGTTCCATTTCCTCAGCTATTTCTTTTTGCTTCTTTGATTCTTCTCTAGCCTTATCTACTTCCCTCATCCATTCATTTCTACATTCCTTTGCCCTTCTACTTTCCTCGTCTTCCAGCTTCTTTACTTTCCTTTCTTGCACTCTCCTTTCTTCCTCTAACTTTAGCATGTTCTGCCTGTAGTTTTCATAGGCTGCGTATTGTGTGCGACTGAGTGGTATTCCTTGCTCCTCGCGATATAGTTGTTCTCGCCTTAACCTATCTTTCTTTCTTGTCCTTTCATCCCTTACTTCCATCCCCTTCTCTCTCTCTCTCTCTCCTTTGCGTCTCACCAGTCCTCTCCCTTGGCCTCAAATCATCACTTCCTTTTCCATCCAACTTCAGTAATATCTGACCTCCCATCCATTTGTCTTTCTCGAATGCTATCTCATCACCTCTACCTTCATTTCCTTTACATTTATTTCCCTCTTTCTCCTTATCTGGAGGTGCACTACTCCGTGCCCAATCTTTCCCTTCATCTTCGCATCTCCCTTTGTCCCTTGAGACCGTGGCGGCGATATTGTTTTCCTGTTCTTTTCCCTTATTATCGTCACTACTGTACGTAGGCGACTCATATGCGGGGTTGCTATACCCCGTGGCTGCCTTAAGTTCTCGTAGTGGGTAAAGCCCCTCTGTTTTACTCCCTTCAATGACTGGCTCAGGCGGGTCTGGTGGCGCGGTAGGCGTCTCACCCCACCCTCAGTACATACATTTATTATCCAGTCTGTGGGTGTTCGTCCACCTTCGTTTCTTCAAACATCTTCCACAATTCTAGAACAGCAAGACGTTTCTCTAGCTTCTTGCCTGTATTGTGGCATGCAGGAAAGTCATCATATGCTGTAAGACGGCTTTAGAGAGTGACCCGTTCTGGGGCCAAGGCATAAACATCTTATTGGCGGTACCCTTAACCCACTCGGTGCTGTATTTCTTTCGTTTTGTTGCATTCTTGGACATTTGCATGCACAAATCCGGGGTAACTTCCTCCATTTTTTCATTTCATCACTAACAGTATTTATACAGTTCTTTAACCTTTCAATGGTATGAGCGAGCACCACATACGCAAGCTCCAATCCAATCTTTCCTGCCAAAATGTATACCAACAATTTACTCAAAACCCATCAATTCAATGGCGATTCCCTCTTAGTTACAGAATCGCCTAAAGCCAAAATGCATTTCAAACAACCATTAATACAATTATTTTACATTTGACACACAACAATACATGTATAACAGACACTTGACAGACTAGACGAACACCAGCTGACACACATATACCTGCCTTCTAATCAATACCCCGACATGGGGTGTAAACAAACCCCTTTGATGTCGTCTTTAATCGTCACTGTAGCCTAATCGTCCCCTCTCTGTGGGCTCTGAGTTAACATTTCTTCTGACCGCTCTTTTAAAGCGCAGGAATAAAGTGAATCCTTACGTTTTTATCTCAGGTGCCCCCCTGGTAACCCTTACGTTTTTATCTCAGGAGCCCCCCTGGTAATCCTTACGTTTTTATCTCAGGGGCCCCCCTGTCAATCCTTACGTTTTATCTCGGGTGTCCCCCCGGTATCCAATCTTTATTTCTTATGCTCGAGTCATTACCCCCTATATATATACAGTCTTCTCTACTTCTAACTACTTTATTTTTTCTCTGCCACCCTCCGTTACCTTTCCCCGATTTACTCTAATGCCTACAAGACATTTGCCAAAGTAACAAGTTTGTTGTTTCACTCACCGATCATATCTTTTCCTCTCTGGAACTTCGGGATCACCACCCCTTCCTCTTCCAGCTTTTAAGGTTTTTTTCCAATTGGCAGCCTGTGGGAATGAGAAGGGTTGTGCTTGGAAAGGTGGATTCCTTCAGACCCACTGCAGTTTTTGAAATTTTACTCTATCATTGTCCACAGGGAGCTTCTCAGTCTACTCAGCCGGAATGGCGAAAGGACTTGTGATCTTGCCGAAGGCCTAGAGGTACTTTGTGCCGTCGGTCTAAAGGTGTCTTAGTATTATATAATCAATAATTAATGGCCGAAACCATCCTCTGCTAGCAAGTGTTCAAGAGGAGAGGAATTCACTGACGGGCCCATAGGTCAGCGCTCACCCTCTTGAACTTGTAAGACAAGATAGCTGCACCTTGTGAAGACAGGGGGTGCAGGATTCACTTACTCCAACACGACTCAATAACAAGGCAAGTAAGTTGGCAAAGGGAAGCCTGTTTAATGACAAGTACATCAAACAGAGAAACAAATGGAAATCAGCAGCATTGCGATCACCTGTCTCGCTCCGACTTCCTCGAACTTCAGTCGAACAGTCATTGTTATAGACAAAACTCGTCATCACTGACATCTAATTCTATAAAAAATCATCATGCAATATAATTGGTTAGGAAAGGTAACTTAAGTATAGGTGTTATATCTGTATATGATAATAGGGCATGCGGATTGGATAACTCTTATCGGGTGGGGTCTACGCCCATCCCTCTACATCACGCATGATAGATATCACTACAATTACGACGGCTTATTGGTTCTACTATCTATAGGACTCCAGATAACTTGGTCCATTGAGATTGGGCAGGTTACACCCCTAGACATAAATCCCCGTTTGAATTAGCAGCATGCAGACTGAACACCCATGTGCCTGGTGTCCCAAGTTTCACCCTGCCTCCCTTCCATCAATCATTGTTTTAGGGCGATGTGTCAATTAGTTGGCTAAGGATGGACTCAAAACTGTAGTCTCTTATCAGGAAAGGTTATGGCATCCTCGGGTCCTGGATGACATCAGGCGGTGGTACTTTTTCGCTCCTGGCTGGTCAAGTGTTAGTTCACCATGAATCTGCTTCAGTTCCAGCTTTTAGTGCATTTAATTCTGGTTCAGCCTCACCACCTGCATGGGCCCCCCTTATCTTGACCTTCATGAGGCAGGCTGGTATGCTCTGAAGTTTGAGTGTTGTTAGATGATGCTCTCCTCCCTTTCTCTGGTTGACCTCGATTTCCTAGGCATGAGCCGCTCTTTGTTGAGTTTCGATTCCGCTCCTTCTCTTTCCTTTGGCTGGGTTACGAAAATTGGCCTGTCAGGCCTTTGGCCGCCTGGGTACATTTCTGCTTTTACAAAATGGAGTCTCACTTCTATAATGTGCCTTATTGAGGTAGATATATGGTTGGCGCTTGCCGCTCTATCTTCTACTAAGCATTGCAAGCAGTATCGATTTCTTAGCATCTTGCGTTTCAAGCCTATTTACACACGTTTAACAGGTCGGTTGCTTCCATCTTGTCTTGTAGCACCGTTTCCTTATGTTTTAACATTGTCTCTTCTCTGTGTCCATTACATTTATTTTCGTAGTTGCTCGAACTGGCATGCTTGTCTTCGATAGCCGCTTTTGTTCATTCACAAGTCTGTTCAGGCCCTTGTGTCATTTCCACTGGCCTTCCATTAAGGCTTTTGTGGTCTCTTCGTGGACCGTATGTAGGTACTCCTCATTTCGTATCAGCGGCTGGTATGGCTGTCTGATTGGGTACCGTGCTGCCAAGGGTTGTCTGGTTATGGGTGCTTCAACAGGTATGGATCTTCTGATGTATACTGGGCAGAGTCTCAGTGCAGCTCTTTGTAGGTTAATTTGCTCTTCATACATCACATACCTTGGCGAGTACGCTCCTGATACCTCGAAATGAGGGGAAGGGGTGCAGGCCATGTCGGGGACCTCCTCTACACGGTTCTTTGAGCGAGCACTGCCGTCATAGCGCTGCCATCTGTGTGCAAAAACAGGTAGAATTCCTCTGCATAATTAGGAATTCCGAGAACTGGAGCCATACAAATCACACTCTTCAGTTCTGCAATCCCTTTTTCCATCGCCTCAGACCATTCAATCTTTTCTTTTGTCACCTGGGCCTTCTTTAGAGCCTGGAGCAAGAGCTTGGTATACGAGCTGTAATCTAAAACCCATGCTCTAACATAGTTGCACAGGCCTAGAAATCTCTGCATTTGCTGTATCGTGTGTGGCTCAGCCGTGTTCAAGATGGCTTCAGCCCTTTCTGGGGTCACCTTTTTAACTTCGTGTGAGATTAGCTGGCCTATGTATAGCACCTCCTGTTGACAAAATTGTAACTTCTCCTTGTCAACCTTATAACTCTTCTCAGCCTGTATAGTCAATAGCTGAACAGAATCCCGCCTGCATTGCTCCTCTGTGATACTGCAGATTAAAATGTCGTCCACATACTGCAAGACATTTTCTAATGCAATATTGCTTAGGTCCATCTTTAGGACTCTATTGAAAATGGACAGGGACTCACAGTACCCCTGTGGCAGCCTTGTGCTTTTCAGACGCATTTGTCTGAACGTGAATGACGTCAGATCTTGTGAGTCATATTTTGCCTTAACGGGTATATTACATAAAATTGTAGATGGGTTAGGGTTTAGAGGGAACTCGCCCTCAACAATATCATTTAATGCTCTTAATTATTGGATTAAACGCTAAAACCCTCCCTTTGATTTCTTGACAGGATAAATCACTGTATTACATGGTGACTCTGACGTCACTAAGATGCCCTGGTCCATAATGGCAGAAACTGTCTTCGCGATCCCTTCCTCCACCTCTCTGGACATTTATTTATGTATTTATTTATATTTATATGGTGCGCAAGCAGCCCAAGGGCATTGAGGCACACAGGATATTGTCGGGCTCTCAGTAAAATTGCTCCTGGCTTCAGTTTAATTTTCACTTCTCCCACCCCCTTTAGGAGGTCCACGTCATAGGGTCCTGTAGTCCATACTGAGACAGGCACCTGCGCCATGTCGTCATCAAAGTATTCTAGACGTGTCAGAGCCAACATCATTCTCTGAGGCACTTCTCTTTTGATAATTTTTACCCAAAATACGAGACTCACTTCCACCCTTGTCTCTTCTGAGTCTGGTTGCTCTTCAAACAGATCGTCATTGATGACGTCAGTCATTCGATATCCCTCTTCAATGGCGATAATTTGCGCACCATTGTCTACCTTCATCATTGTAGCCTTCGACCAGTGCTACTTTCTCCCGCACTGCTGGAGCCTGTATCATCAAGGGAAATACTTGTCCCTCCTCTTCATGCATAGGTATTCTTGGTCTGAATCTGAATAAAAATTCATTGGGGGTTCTCATGGTTGTGTCTGCGATGCCTGGCAATCCTGCCATAAGCACACACATGCATATGCGAAAACGTCTGGCTCCAGCGGTATAGCTCTCATGGCTATGTGTCCTGAATATGCTCTAATCATTTTGCACATGTTTGCATAATGCATTCCTGGAGTGGAGCATACTATGCCCTCCTCTGTGAACGTGATCTTCATGTTCAATTTTGTCATTAAGTCTCAACCCAAAATGTTTACTGGGTTCTGACGTGAATACAACAAAGGTACATTCATTTTGCACTCTCCTACAGAGACTGGGAGTGCATCTGTAAAGGGAACTCGACTGCAAGCTCCTGTAAAACTCTGAGTATCTATGGCCTCGCCGGACAAGGAAAACTTGCCTTCACGTATGCACGAGCGTGTTGTACCCGTGTCAACCAGGAAGAAATATTCTTTACCCCCTATGACGACATTCCCCCTAGGTTCCCTATTAGGGCCTGGTGTCACCGATAGGATACAGCACAGCAGGGTTCCCAATGAATGGTCCTAGTTCATATCTAAGTTTGGCCCACTGTACACTTGTGGATTTTCTCTATTCCCAGTGTTGCCTCCCCTTCCGGAGTTTGTGCCGCGAAAAGGTTGTGGAGGGGCCTGTTGGGATTGCCCTTGAGGCAAATTTCCCATGTTCGGTGGTTGAACCCCTTGTTGCGCACCTTGCTGCATGCCTGGTGCTTGCTGCTGCACCGTGTGATTCTGTGCATCGCCCTGTTGTGGGATTGCAGGTGGATTCACTGTGCTTGTTCCCATTCCTTGGATATTTTGCCACGCGCCTTGACTTCTGCACGTGCGCGCCTAATGCCCTGTCATTCCACACATCCAACATACTGGTGGTGATCGGATTATTTGTCTATTTGACATATCTGGGTTGCCCATTTGCACGTTTTGAAACCTCCTTGATTACTTTGGAAACCTCCTTGATTACTCTGCCATCCTCTTCCCCTAAATCCTCTTCCCCTCGGGTCCAATCCTACTTTACCCTGGTTGTTCTGCTGTGGATTACCCACCTGTTGCATGTTCTGTTCAGCTGGGTTAGTTAGCATGGCTCCTTCAAGAGCATACTTCGATAATTTCTTTTGCACCAGCTTCGCTTCCTCACCCTTTTGAGTTGCCTCCTTTTTTCGATTCTTTTCTTGCAACAATCTACAGTAATGTGTGATAGTTAACTGTATTTCAGCCCAAGGTTTAGCCTCGACTCCTACCAATTTCTTGAGCTGTTTCTGCACTGGTTCTGCCAACCCTTGGCACAATATGTGATAAGACACTGGTATAGATTTCGTCCAAGATTCACGTTTTTCGAGCACCCACGTCTCTTGGAAACTCTGGATATAAATCAATGGATCTTCTGACTCCTTCATTTTTCGAGTCATAATACCTCCCATATCGGAAGTGTCTGGGTAAAGCATTCGTAGCACTTTCCATACTGCTGCTCTGCAATTGTTAAATTGCGCTCCGTTGTGTGCAGTGTTAATTGTGGTTACACCAGGGTACCCTGCCCGTTTCCACACATCGTCTGCTCTCTCACCAAGTATGGTGATCAGGAGACCTTTAATGTCCCCTATAGCGAGCGTGACTCCCCCGTCATTTTCTCTAACTCATGTATCCACTTCCCGGCTCCCGATGTCAGCATTGGAAGCTTGTTTTTCAGGTTTTCCCGATCAATGTGTGGCCATGGAATATATTGTGGTCTTGCTCCCCCTTTTCTAGTAGCAGAAATTGGAATGCTCAGTCTTCTTTCACTTCTCTCATGGCTCTCCTGTCTATCGATGGGGTAACAGTCCCGCATCGCCGCCTGCCAGGCAATGTCCTCAACCTGTCTACATAGGGCGGTGATGACACCACCCTCTGACCATGGGGTGTTCCTTCATGCCAGTCAGACTGTGTGGCAGACTCTGATGTCCTTGGTGCAGAATCGCTAGCCTCTGACCTCGCACCGCTTTGTCCCTTGAGAGCCGCATTTCGCGCCGTCTCCCTTCTTCATTTGTCTCGCACTCAGTCTCCTCTCCAGAGTCGTACATTGATTGTTCCCAGTTCACGCAACTCCTTGTGTCATCATCGTTTTTACTGATTTCTAATCTGTCCAGGGACAGTTTCCTGCTCCCAGTACTTCGGGTGACATCCTCAGTGTCATGCAGCTAAGTGCTTTCCAAGCGCTCGTCTTTCCCCTCTCCTTGGGATATTTGTTCTAGCCCCATTTCATCATATATTTTATCGATTGTTTCCCCGATGCTTCTGGTGTCGAAGTCATCTTCAATATTTGCCCTAGTCGTGCCCGGTACTGAGTCGTACACAGGAAATAATTCTTCAATGTCGTCCCAGTCTACCGTTGGATCAGGTTTTTTAACTTCCCTCTCCAGATATTTGAGATCGCGTGCCCTCTGTCTGCGCTTACGTTCGATATCATCATCAAATTCTTTCCTCACCTCTTCTCTGACCTCATCTTCTTCCCTTCTCCTTTCATTTCGACGTTCATCTGCTTCCTCATCTTTTCGTCTCCTTATCCTTTTTTCATGTACACTTTGCTCTTATTCCAACCTTTGCTGTTTCTGTCTGTCTTGGTCATAGGCCGCTCTCTGTTTGCGATCAAGCTGCTTTTCTTGCGCATCGTGATATAGTTGTTCTCGCCTCAGCCTATCTTTCCTCCTTATCCTTTCATCCCTTAACTCCTTCTCTTTCTCCATTCTCTGTGCCTCATCTAACCATTCTCTAGGTCTCACATCATCACTTCCTTTTCCATCGAGTTTCAATAATATTTGTTGTCCCATCCATTCATCTTTTGCGAAAGCTATCTCATCAGTTCTGTCTCCACTTCCTTTCCATTTCTTCCCCTCTCTTTCTCCTTATCGAGAGATGCACTTGTCTGTGCCTGGTCCTTTCTTTCATCATCGCGCCACTCTGTGTCCCCTGGGACTGCAGAGGTATGATTCTTGTCCTGATCCTTCCCTCGATTTTCGTCACTACTGTACGTAGGTGACTCATATGCGGTGTTGCTATACCCTGTGGCTGCTTTAAGCTCCCTTAATGAGTAGAGTCCCTCAGGCTTACTTCCCTCGGTTTCTGATTCAGGCAGGGCAGGTTGCGCGGTAGGCGTCTCAACCCCCTCCGTGAATACAATTAATATCCAGTCTGCTGGTGGCTCTTCCACCTTTGACTGTTCGGACATTTTCCAAAGTTCTAGAACAGCAAGGAGTTTCTCTAGCTTCTTGCCTGTATATGTGGCAAGCAAGTTAGTTGTCATATGCTGTAAAACGGCTTTAGATAAGGACCCATTTTGTGGCCACACCATAAACATCTTGTGGGCTGTACCCTTAACCCACTCGGTGCTATATTTCTTAAGCTTGGGTGCATGTTTCGGCAATCGCTTGCATAAGTGTGCTAATGGAGTAATGTCTTCCATGCTTAGATCTGTTCTATTTTCCTCTCATACAACACTTTTCAATGCTTTCATGCAACTTTACCACTGTCAACAATATGAGGGAGCACCAAACACAGCAAGCTCCAATCCAGTTTTTCCCCCCAAAACTTTTATAATACAAATTTACTTCAAAAACAGCAATTTGTGTGCGATTCCCACTCAACTATAGAATTGTGTAAAAATCCTACTCAGTTCTCAACAACAAACAACAAAATTCCTTACATGTGACACACAACAGTACACGTATGACAGACACTTGACAGACTAGACAGACACCAGCTGGACACAAATATCTCTGACTCCAATTTATACCCCGACATGGAGTTTAAACAAAACTCCGATCACAACGTCTTTAAACGTGGTGGTAGCCTAATCATCCCCTATTATGTGGGGCTCTGAGTTCACGTTTCTTCTGACCGCTATATTAAAGCACAGGAATAAGCGTATCCTCTCTTTCTCTCAGGTGTCCGCCCTGGTATCCTCTCTCTTCTCAGGTGTCCGCCCTGGTAATCTGTTTCTTCTCAGGTGTCTACCCCGGTAACCTGTTTCTTCTCGGGTGTCTACCCCGGTATCCTCTCTCTTCTCGGGTGTCTATCCCGGTAACCGCTATTTATTCAATTATTGTTTAGTCATTATCCCCTTATATATATACAGTCTTCTCTACTTCTGATTATTTGGTTTTATCCGGCTCCCTCCGCTACCTTTTCCCTTACTTGTTCTAATGCCTATGACATTTGCCAAAGCATTCAATTTTTGTTTCACTCACCGCTTGCATCGTTCCTCTCTGGACTCTCAGGATCACCGCCTCTGTTACCGCCTCCTTCAGTCTTTCGCCTGATCCGCTGCCCATAGGAATGGAAGGGTTATGTTTTTAAAATGGGTCCCTTCAGGCCCACTGCAGTTTTGGATCAATTTAAAGTAACATTGTCCACAGGAAGCTTCACAGTCGACTCAGCCGAATGGTGAAGGACTCGTGATATTGCCGAAGACCTAGAGTAGTTTTGTACCGATCGTCAATAGGTGTCTTATTTTAATCAATAATCAATATTTGATGGTCAAAACCATCCTCTCCGCTACCAAGTGTACAGGAGGGGGGAGAGACCTCTGAGGGGCCCATAGGATCAGAGCTCACCCTTGAGTACTTTAAGACGAGATAGCTGCACCTTGAGGTGGATGGGTTGCGGGATTCTCTTACTCCAACACCAATCAAATAAGGACAACTCAATGGTTTGGCGAAGGGGAGTCCGTTTAATGACAAGTACAAAAACGGGGAAACATGGAAATCAACAGTGATGCGATAGTCCGTCTTGCCCCAACTCCCAAAATATTCATTCAGACAGCAATAGTTATAGAAAAAATGTGTCATCATTGATGTGTAATGATCAAACGTTTGTCATACAATTCTATTGGTCGGAAAAGGTAACTTAAGTATAGGTGCTATATCTGTATATGGTAATGGAGTGTGAGGATTGGAAAACACTTATTGGGTGGGCATCTACGCCCCTCCCTCTACATCACTTGTGCAAAATGTCACTAAAAGTACGACGTCCCATTGGTTCTACTAGCTATAGGACCTTAGATCATTTGGCCCTCCGTGATTGGGCTGGGTACAACCCTAAGCATAAATCTCCACTTTGATTAGCAGCATGTAGAATGGTCACACAGATGTGGTATGCCCCAAGATTCACCCTGCCTCCCTTCCATCAATCAGTACTTCGAGGGCTATTTGTCAATTAGTTGGCTGAAGATGGCCTCGAAACTGTAGCTTCTTGTCAGGAAAAGTTATGGTATCTTCTGCTTTGGGTGACATCAGACATTGGTACCTCTTCGCTCTCGGCTGGTCACCTGTTGGCACACCGTGCATCTGCTTCTTTTCCCTTCTTTTTGTGCATTTAATTCTCCTTCAGGCCTGCCACCAGCATGGACCTCCTTATCTCGACCTTCATGGGGAAGGCTGTTCTTCACTCATATTTCGTTTCTGCAAGGTTACTGTCCGCCTCCCTCACTTGGTTTGACCTCGACTTCCCAGGCACGAGCTGCCTCTTGCTGAGTTTCGATTCTGCTCTTTCATCTGGCTTTGGGCTGGTGTATGAATCTTGGCCTGTGTGAGCCCTAGCAACCTGGGTTTAATTCTGCTATTGTATAAAGCGGACTCGCACTTATATAATGTGCTTCATTGAGGTAGATATATAGTTGGTGCTTGCCGCTCTATTCTTCTACTAAGCATAGCAAGCAGTACTGTTTTCTTAGCTTCTTGCATTCCAAGCCTATTTACAGGCTTTAGCTAGTTACATATTTTCGTCCTGCTTTATAGTTACGTTTCTTTGTTATTTCGACATTGTTTCTTCTTCTAGGTCATTACGTCATTATTCGTAACATTTCATCTTTGTTTATCACCTTTTTGGTTTTCGTTTCTTTCATCTGTGAGTCTGTCCGGGCTCTTTTGTCGTCACCATTTGCCTTCAATTAAGGCCTTCTGAGTCTCTTCTGGGACAGTTTGTAAGTAGTCTTCATTTCGTGTTAGCTGCTGGTACGGTTGTCTCAATGGATACCATAGTGCCCATGGTTGTCTGGTTATTGGCACTTCAATGGGCATTGCTCTTCTGATGAGCACTGGGCAGAGCCTTAGTGCAGCTCTCTGCTGGTTTATTTGCTCATCATACTTCACATATCTTGCCGTGTACGTTCCTGGTACTTCAAAATGGGTGGCTGGAGTGCAGGCCATGTCTGGGACCTCCTCTACATCAGGCATGGGTCGTCCATTAGATTATTTTTCATATATCTTTAGTCCTCATTTCTCCTCCCATGAGGAGGCAAAATCTAACTCTGTGAGGAGACACCTGGTAGGTGGTGTTATTTCTGACGATGCATCCCCTAGAAGATCACCCAGGCTTCTCTGCCTTTTTTTACCAAAATGATCCCCAATTTTTTAATGCAATTTCGAGGTAGTATCAGTATATTCTAGCCCCCGTTTCAACAAGAAGGCAGTTTCTAAGTAGCCTTCCTTTTCCTTTGACCCCGCTTGTTAGACTTGAAAGGAGGTAGGAGCAAGCAAACAGTGTGTGTTTACCCTTATTGTTGAGGTCGTTGGTAGAAAGGCTGTATCTGTGTTAGCTCTTGCTGGGGCTAGTGTTTCTGCATTTGAGCCATCCCATTCTGGAATTCTAATGTCGTGTCTGAAGGTCCTGCTGCGTAGGTTATATTTCATTATTTTTTTCTTGTGGGTCAGCCTCTCAGAGTATATTAAACCAAGGGATCCACAGGATTCAAAGATCTTGTTGTTGACGTAGAAGGTATATATTGAATTTTAACCTACCATGATAAGTTCGAGTGGCCTTATGCCGACGGCCACTTTTCCAACTGGGCCTCGGGATGCCAACAATTTCACTTATGCGCCAAACAAAGAAGTTCAAAGGCCTATTGCCCACAGTCACTTCTCAGTTAGCACCTCCAAATGAGAGACCTTACATTTTCCAGCAGGCGCGAGAAGTTCAAAGGCCTAATGCCCACAGTCACTTCCCATCTCCCTTTAAACATAGGGAGCCAAGAATGAATACTCTTTCCCTGCAGATTACCACTACAATATCGAGTCACCTAACTCAGGGGACACAGCCCAACACACATAGTCACTTCAGAGTCACTATCTCTGGGTATCCATTGTTAAGCGAGTGCAAACCGCCACGCTTTTCCAAGACTCCTCAGTTTTCCGAGGTGTGAACAGAATGAATGTGGGAGTGTTCCAACTTACTGTAGAAAAGAGTTTGAAATGTCTGATGGAGTGTCTCTGGGCACATATAGCTTCAGGTTAAATTAGTCAGTTGAAAAAGAGAAGTATGTAATACAGTTTGATCCGTAGGGGGAGACCAGTTCCTCACCTTAAATAGACTGCCGGACGTGAGCAGTGAACAGCGGGCAGCAGACACCTGACACACTACTCCACAAACCGTGCCACACTCCGCCCCAGTGTTGATGTTTTGTAGGTCCGCCTCACGCAAACAGTGTGGATGGACTGCCAGCAAAGTTCCAAAGCACTGCAAAAGTGTCAAAAGTAATGTTGTTTTCCTCTGGGGAAGTTTTCTGCCACCGGTAAGACCTGACACACTACGCCACACTGCGCCACGCTCCGTGAGGGTGTTGGTGTAATGTAGGTCCGCCTCCACAGGTCCGCCTTCTGCAAACAGCAAACAGCGTGGACGGACTGCCAGCAAAGTTCCAAAGCACTGCAAAAGTGTCAAAAGTAAGGTTGTTTTCCTCTGCAAAAGTTTTCTGCCACTGGTAACACCTGACACACTACGCCACACATTGCGCCATGCTCCGTGCGGGTGTTGGTGTAATGTAGGTCTGCGTCCACAGGTCTGCCTCCCGCGAACAGCAAACAGCATGGAGAGAGTGCCAGTAAAGTTCCAAAGCACTCCAAAAGTGTCATAACTAACGTTTTCCTATGGGAAAGTTTTCTGCCACCGGTAACACCTGACATACTACGCCACTACTTGGTTGTTTTATTGTTCTTTGTCAAACCTTAAATAAATATATATCCTTACTATAGACTGGCCTGGTTCCTAGCTCATTGGTGGTACAAAGAGTATTTTCTGGGGTGGTGCGAGATAGGTTGGAGGCCTCACTAAAGTTGAATCTGTATACGTGTTTTGGGTGCACCCCATCTTGCTTGGAGGGGAAAGGAACTCACTGAGTTGAGAGTGACTGCCTAATCAATCATGACAAAGCATGGCCGGGATTAGAGAGAGTCTTCACTTTTGACAGTGCAGTATCAGCAGATAATTTATTTGGGTGTACTTGCATTGCAGTGGATGGAGAGTTGTGCTGCATTGTGAATGTGACCTTCAGACCTGAACCTTGGGTTCCCGGAAGGTGTATAGATAACACTGTGTTGATTTTGAGTTATCATTGTGAGTGGAAGCTAAGCAGAAACAGGGTTCAGATTTTGCCCTTGTATAGAGAATATATAAGGTGCAGAACACATTTAAGATCACAGGTAAAACAACTGAAAGCTGAAAACAGCCAGTTTATTTTTAAGGGGGTTGATTCTCAGGGTGAGTTTGATCAGATGTACCAAGAACTGAACACGTTGAAACAGCAGCGAGAGCAGTTGAGAAAAGAAAATAACAAATTAAGTCAAGAGAATAGTGCCCTGTTTCAGGAAGTGCATCAGTTAAGGATGGACATGGAGAAAAGTGAGTCGTGTTCTCAGGAAGTGATGGACAGTATGTTACAAAATGCACAATTAATGGAACGTGTGAGGCAAGCAGAGATTGAACTAGAGCAGGCAACACAGGCCAAAATTGTGCAAGGGGAAGAGATTAGTCTCTTGCGCTTGGATTATGCCCAGACGATGCAAGCATCACAGAAGGAAAATTAGTCCAATTGTGAAGAGAACAAGGGACTAAGAGACTGATTAATAGCACAAAGTAAAGTGCTAGAAGCCACTTAAGAATTGGTGTCAGAATTGAAAACTCAGGCCTCTGCATACAACCAAGGATAGGGACTCAGAACAACAAATGTGAGAGGTTGGAAAGTGAAATAGCCAAATATAAACAGGCTTTGAGGCACCCTGACCAGTCAGGGTATAGAAAAGCGCCCTCCGATTACGGAGTGATAACCTCATTACCAGGGACCTCATGCCAACTCACCAACTCATATGTACATAGTGCAGCTGATTTCATGCATACAACTTCTCAAGAACAGGGAAACTTGAGGCAGCTGGACTCGGTATTACCCAAATTGACCTTTTACAATTGTCCTTTTGCACAATTGACCTAATTATAATGGTCCTAATTGACCTTCTGCACAATTGATCTTTATATTATTTAAGTTATTTTATATATGTATTGGGTTGGTTTTGGATTATAAATAATATAAGGGGATTGGATGGGGGTTTGCCAGGGGTTTTGGATTGGATGGGGGGTTCCAGGGGATAGCGCCCCGCATATATGTCCTAATTGACCTTCTAAATTAGGTAAATTCTCCCGAGGTCAATTGTGAAAAGGTCAATTGTGAAAAGGTCAATTAGTATACAACTGCTGGACTCAACCAGGCCTAGTCCAACTGATACAGAAGGCCAGTCTCTATCTGAAATCGGGTTCAGGGTTAACAAGTAGAAGGGAAGGTGGCCGGACAAGTGGTCTCTGGGAATATAAAAATACCCTGGCATGTACTTCTGTCCTATGATGAGAAGATCAGGGAGTTGAACTGGCAGAAAATGAAGTTACAAAGGGACCACCTGGTCCGCTTTACAGAAAGAGAAGAACCAGAGTTTAGGCCTCAAAAGAGTATCTAGGGGTAAAAATAAAACTCCAAATTTGCCTACTGCCCAGTCTCGAGGGGGGGAGTTTAGAGGTACAATAAAACTATTGTGGGCATCTTGAAAAAGTTTGTGGCAGACTCTGGACCAGGTTGGGACATCTGACTAAAGCTTGTCCTAATGGCCATTAGGTCCACGCTGCCTTCTGCAACCAAAATGGCTCCATTTTAGCGCATGACTGGACGAACATTTTTGCTACCTCTGCATATGCTCTACAGAACTCAAGAGCAGACCCTGATCAACACGTCCACCACCCATGAGCCAATGAGAATTTTACATTTCTTTTTGTTTATTTGCATTTGGTTAAAATAAACCTTTACAAAAATACAAGATTACAAATTCAGACATTAAAAACAATTTCACAATTTGAAACAATCATAGGTAATTTCACAGTTCTCTTACATTTAAATCTATGAAAACAAATCATCTAAGAAAATATTAAATCCATTCTGTTATTTTTAACCAAACATAAATCACAACATCATTATTAAAAGGTTTGTTTGTTAATGGGTATACAATTTTGAGGGTTATATCTTAAAAATTGAAAAGGGAAATACATAATAAGATACATTTTGTTCTTTTGGAGGACTCTTTTGGAATATTTCCCAATGTGGCCACTATTAAGAAAAACCAAGCACTTTCATGTTATACACTATTGCATCAACCAAATAAGCCAGCAAAATTGTAAACAGTAAACATTTCCAATGAATGTTATGACTAATCAGTCATTGTGATAGAGAACCTGTAGCAGCGGACAGGTTATCGGGAAATGATAAAGAACAAAACGGTACAAAGGGGCAGACCTCACACATCACAGCAGGCGGAATGATTGCTACAGTAACGACACAGACTACAATTCCCAGAATGCCTCAACAGATGCATTTTTTAAATAAAAGCCAACAACGGGGAAAAGAAAACAGGGAAAGAAGGCGAGAATCCACATTTCCTTATATGAATAGACTCTCCCAACTGAGGGTGAAAACTAACGCTGATTCCACGTGTATGTAGCTGGAAGGAGGGGAATTAGCATCGGCTGTACTGCGCCCAGAGGCAGCACCTGTGATTAATTGCTGGGGAGGAGGAGGGGCACCCGGGTTTAAAGCTGCATTAAACGCCTCAACGTGTGTCTCATTTTTCAGGTGTGGAAGGCGACGGCCGGTGTGGATTCCGAGTGGGAAGAGACCAGCTCACAACACCGGTGGGCTTATTAGAGGAAGAAGGGAACTCCGCAGGACGAATCCTTATCGAGACGGCAGGCAACACTGCGCGCGGAGCAGAGCACAGTCACCACGAGAGGGACTGTTCACAAGGTGATAACAAAATACTGGAGTTTTGAGTTTGTTCTTTCACTTCAAGGACGGCAAGAATACTGGAGGAACTTTACATGCCAGATCGTAATCAAAGGCTAGATCTCTCTACCGCGGGTGCTCAGACGAGCGTGTGAAGGAAACTGTTCAGCACGGCACGAACAAAGGTACTAACAGAAGACTTTAACCCGTGAGGTCACGGTATAAACTGAGGGGGGGGAAGTGGAAATAGTTGAATGGCCGTGACGAACTGCCGGTTTAAACCTACCGATCCATTGTATTCCTTCATGGTATGATATAGTTTTCTTGGAGGTAAACCTGAACCTATGATTATGGTCACATTCTGAAAAAGGAATTCTGAGAAGCCTGGTTGGCACTTTAATTTCAAATTGAGACTTTTTGTATAACCTCCCTTTTTGTAACTTGAAGTGCTATAAAAAAATAAATATCATTTGTCAAAATCCTCTGGTGTCTCCGGCTCACTACTTAACAGTCATATATACGATATCAACAGTCACTTATTTAGATCACCTAACTCTTATTGTAGTTTCACTCCCCTTTGCATAAAAAGGGTCCCTACAGTCCTTTTGTTCCATTCACAAGTAAAGATTTTGGTCAAGCCCCACTGTGGTTTACTCCGTTTACTTGACCACATTGAATGAGTCCACAGGTATCAGTTAAAAATCGTACCACTGCAATTTTTAGAGCCACTAAAGAGCCATGCAACATGTCTCACCATAGTATATCAAGATCAACTCTACATTGTTTACACATTTTTTCAAAATTATGTTTGGATTTGAGAACTTCACAGTTTAACAACAAGTGTTTTAATGTTTCTTTCTCATTCTCACTTCTACAAAATCTACATTGTGGAGCCCTGTCACTCAAGCCATCTCTTATTGCGAGTATCTCACCAGTTGAGAGCACGTTAAACCTAAACCTCATGTATGCACATTCTTGTCAGGAAACTTTACCAGGTAAGTTTCTGGGAGTCCCAAACTCTTATAGTGTGATACTAATTGACAATTCAGTTTTGGGTTCCCCACCATTACCATAGTTTCATCCAAGTCTCCATTCTTTATAAACATTTTTTACTCATAGAGGATTGTTGATAAGCGTTTCTCTTGTTAATCCGAGTAAAGCCGTTCTACACATACAGGATGCCTATAAGTTTAGAAGGACAGTAGCTTCCAAGTTGCCATTTCTGAGGCCCGTTCCAATTAAGTCGTAAAGAGTGGCCCCCTTATTCAGATACAACTTTCTGAACAAGGATAAACGATGCCAATCCACAATAGCAGACAATTATTGCAAACCTAATTTGTATCTTATTGCAGCAATAGGCACAGATTTAGGTAAGCAATACAAAATGGTTTTCTATATTAGTGACTCCATCTTGCGCAGCTCTGAACTAATCCAAAGAGGAAATAGCTCTAGCCCATAAACAATTTTGGGAATCACCTTAAGATTGTAGAAGCGTAGTAGAGGGATAATAGAGAATTTCCCAAACTTTTTGTCAGTTTTCCTCATCATCACCAATTGACTCCATACCCTATCCATTAGGTATTGTCTATAATGGAGTTTCATGTTGTTGTTAAATATTGGGAACCACAGATACCTCATTGTGGTTCTTATAGTGAGCTTTTCGTGGTCTATAAACCATGTGTACCAGATAGGCATTTTACGATTGCTCAACCTCATTATAACTGTTTTCTTTAGTTATTCCTTAAACCATTTAAAGTAATGTAGACAAGGAATGGCACTATCAAATCTTGAAGACCCTGAGGGAAGTGGTCAAAGAGCAAAAAGTTGTCGGCTTATGCACAACACGCCAATTTGAATCCTCCAACTTTGGGTGGAACAAAGGATGCTCTATCCAAACATTCTCTGCATCGCATACATAATGATTAAATAGAGCTGGTGCAAATATGCATCCCTGTCTTAATCCATTAGATATTTTTATTGGGCGGGAAAGTTAGCCCTTATAGTTTAGGCAAACGTGAATTTGAGAGTCTTCATGGAGGTGAATGAGAATCGACATAATCTCCCCCTGTACCCCTAATTTATTCAATTTCAACCACAGTCCGGCCCGATCGATTAGGTCGAAGGCCAGAGACAGGCCCATAGCTGCCATTTAAACTGGTGTAGCACCTTACTTCCAAGCCTTCTCCTGCAATACAGACACCAATAGACCTTCAGCTTCCGTCACAACTCCTTTACGAAACCCATATTGCTGTGTTGGTAAGACTGAGTTTTTGGACGACCACTCCTCTAATCTCTGCAGGATTAGTCCAGCAAAGATTTTGGAGTCTGCATCCAATGTCTCAGTTGGCCGGTAATTGTGCAGATATTTCCTATCCCCCTGCTTGAATATAGGGATTACATAAGTAAAATGCCAGGAGATACATTTTGACTGAATTATATCTTCAAACAGAATCCATAAGGCCTTCGCCCAAACTTCTGGGTTCCCTTTAAATAGAGCATTAGAGAGACGGTTTGGCCCCGCTGCCCTTGATGAACTCAATTCACAGCTGAAAGTCCTGAACAGAGAAATCAAGAATCCATGGGAGTTGTTTAATCGGGCTCCCATCAGGGTTACTATTTGCGCCTGAAAATACGGCACCAAAGGGACCTACCCAAACTTCCTCCTGGATCATTGTCGATTGAGTGCTCATTTGTTATGACTCCATGCTGTTAGCTAGGAGCCAGAACTGTCTGGCCGAACCATCTTTTAAAGCATCCAGCATGGATTCTCTGTCTGTCTGTAGCAAGGACACTCTATGGCCTTTAAGTCAATTCTTTAACTTCTGTTTAACTCTTCTCACCCCATCCTTTTTCCTCCATAGTAAGACCTGAGTTTCTCACATGCCGTACCTCTCTGTTACACCTATTTTTGTTTTGGTTAACAAAGTTATTGTACTTGTACTTATGCTTTGCCTTTCTAGGAGATTTAGGAATCTTGATTGAGTCCCTAATTAGTTTGTCAATAAACACAGGGAAATTGTCATGAGTGTTCTCTTTTTATCAATGGTGGTGACAGCACAATCCTCTATAAACTGAACATTTAAACATGACACATTGCCTTTATGCCACACTATTCAAGATTTCGAATAATTTGTAGTTAACTTTCAGGTATATTCCAAAATGGAATTTTGTTCTAATAAAAAAAATCCAGCATAGTTCCAACATTCGATGGTATCTCAGTGACGTTTTTCTAATGTTAAACTGGGAAGTCCCCTCCAATAATGAATATATAATCAATTGAGGATGACTTTACCCCATCTGTCCAAGTAATTAGTCAGTAGAATCAACTAATAGACCGAATGCTGAATGTAGGTCCCAGTTAGTAGAAGTATACTCCAAAGGTGGCCCTGAAGTAGTTTTTGCCTACTCCCCGGAGGCCCTCCTATAATGTTATTTTTAGAACCCTCTGTTATTACTGAAAGAAAACCCATATCTTTTACTTTTAGAGGTTCATACTGGATTTCCTTGTTACGATCTCCCATTATGGCAATCTGTAATCCAGCATAGGCTATCATCTCATCCACATTAATTTTGTCTATTGTAGCCTGTAGATTCTGCTCAGGGGGCCAATAGACTTTTATAGCGAGGATATTTAGAGTAATGCTGCCTGTCATTACCTCCAGTATTATAGATAGAACATGATATATATAAGTACATTTTATGTCAGGTCCATATTTAATGGCAATAGGGAGCTCTCCTGAGGGGTCTCCTCGCTGAGCCTTCATAGCCAGTCCACAACAAACATCAACGCCATACAAGATTAAAAAAAAGGGGTGGTCATTCATGTTTCCTGAATGCAAATGATTGTAAATTTAGTAAGCCTCTTCCACAATTCTTTAGAGTTACTTAAGTGAGAATGCCCTCTGGATTTCCAAGAAAGCAGGGAGTCTTTTAGGGGTAGTATGGAATCACGTAGCGTTTGTGCCAACCATCTCCAGCTCAGGTCCTCCAAAGTCACAACTTGATTCCTGTAACTCGTTGCATTATCAACCCCTTCTTGTGTAGCTTGCATTCTTCCCATAGCCTGACTGCTGTCCTGCTGATTAGTAAATCCTGTACTAAATGACAGTATGTCGTAGCCCAACTTGTTAAATTGGTTTTGTTCCCTTATTATAGCATCAAAAACTGCTCGGGAGTGAAACACAAGTCTAACATGGTTGTACCTCTTGGGGTGTATGAAATCCACCAATTTAATGTCTGCAGTAGACAAGGTTCTTAACTGGGCAATTTCACTCAATAGGGACAGAACCCTCCATCTGTTTAATTATTCCTGGCCCCCATATACGAACATATCATAAAATATTATGCTAGGATCATCAGGATAACGAGGTGTCCTCCATTGCACCGTGTTTAAGCCACTTTCAAAAACAGATTTCGGTCCCTTCACCAGCCTTCCATAATACCCTCCCCAGTGTTCTTTAGGGTTACAGTTAATGCCTAGGTGTGTATGAGCTTTATCCTCTATAGCTTTAGGGCATGGTACACCGTTATCATTTACTCCATCTTTCTGGGCTTCCTGGGTGATCCCAGTATTGAGTGTGTTGTACCTGGGATCAAGTCTCCTTGTTCACCCTATCCCCTCTCCCTTAGGATACCCTGTGCGGAAGGCCCCACATCTACAAGGGGCTTTTACAGCTTCGACTGGGTACTCAGAATGTGTTCCACTGTGGTTCTAATCATAGTTTCCAGTCATTGGTTGCTAAACTGCCACTCTGCCCCTCCACTAGGTGAGGTTTGCTCATTAGTCACAATTACTGATGTATCATTTCTCGCTGAGAAAGAGGAAAGCTTGTCCCCTAACATATCAGTGACTACAGGCTCCCTCCACCCCAGATGCTTGTGGGAATGTTCTTTATTACTTGGTCTCTGAGTACAAACATGCCTTTTAATGTTCATTTCTTTGGGGATTTCAGGGGATTCCAGGCTCATATGAGGTGCCACAATTTTGCCTGCCTCTCAACCAACTCTGGGAGGAGAATTACTCTCTTTCGTCCTTTTCATTTGTTACCCTCCTCAATTATTTCTACTGGTTCATCTATACATGGTAGGGGAGATGTGTTCCTTCCCTTTCCCCTCTCTACTGATTTAGTGAATAAGTGGTAAACCCCCCCTCCAATATTTTGATTACCATGTTCAGTACCTATGTGAGCCCGCTGAGGTTTTGTTCCCTTTTTCTTTTTACCTTTCTGTTCCATCTCATCCAATAGGGTATTACTAGATAGTACACCACTATAACGATTACAGCACATATCTTCTTCAATAGAAATATCTAAGCCCATACTTATGTCACAGTTTATTTCATCCTCCTTAATGAAGTTCCTCCCTGTGTTTCTTGATGACGTATCAATTCCCATCTTCAAATCAGATTGTAAACGCTTACCCTTTTTTTGCGATTTGCGGGGGAAGATGACATCCTCAACCCAGCTCTAGGTGTATGTGAGGATGTCAAATTTCTCTCATGGCTATCCAAGGCTGCTGGCTCAGTTTCCGAGCGGTCAATGGAATTCAGCCCTTTGTGTGGCTTGCTTCCCTGCTCTTTTCCTGCCTGTTGTGAGTTGTCAGTGTTCACTGCCTTACATACATTCTCAGAGATTTGAGTTTTAATCCCAATGGCAGAAACCTTAATCAGAGGTGAGATAATGTACAGTGAAAGAATTTTGTGTACCTTTACTTCATTTAGGATTGCAGACTCTTGATGGTGTGGGTCCCCGTCCCCCCCAAAACTCCCACGCCTCCCGGCCGCTGCTCTGAGGTGAGGGATTTCTCCCACTCCCCCATCCCTGTGGATGTTGGGACAGGCCGAGGAGTGAGATCTCTCCCGGCAGGAACACGAAAGGGGAGTCAGGTGAAGATTCCTCCGCGCCCCATCCTCCTCCCTGCCCTGGCTCTGCTTCCATGCGGCATCGTCCTCCTCCCCCACTAGTACCTCCCGTGGCAAACCTGACTCGATGAGTAGAGGAAACCGGCTTCCATCATTCAACGCAAAAATAGCTGGGTCCCACAGAGACGGCGGGGAAGGGGGAAGAGGCCAGGGGGAGAGCAAGCGCTATACTCATGGTGTTCTTCACTGGCGTGAAGATGAGAGGCACAGATAGTATTTCATCATTCATCCGCGCACCCATTGATGTTTCCTTCCTGGTCCTCGGACCCGCCCTCATATTTCCAACACAGTGTAGTCACTTAGATAAATTACTCCCAAGTCAGCCACTGAGCTGTCAGAGTTGGATGTAATAACAATGACACCATACTCTATGTTGTAACACTTTCCAACTCCCACTTGCCCACAAGCCTGCAAACAGGCACTCACGTGGCACTGCCGGTGGCATGCACGCAGTGGCATGCCACCTCCTTGGTTATCTGATTGCCTGGAAGTTAGGGGATGTGCCAACCAACGTAGAGAGCAATAGCCAAATTATTTTTCGAGCAATTGAAGGCTTTTTCCTACAGCGCTACTGGCTGCCAAACAGGAACTCACGTGGCACACCCAGTGGCGCAGGGGCGCATGACCTCCATGTTTTATCTGATTGCCTGGAAGATAAGGGGTATGGCCAATCAACGTACATAGCAATAGCCAAATTATTTTTCGAGCAAGTGAAGGCTTTTTCCTGCAGTGGTCCTGACCGAGGAACAGGCACTCACGTGCCAAACATGGTGGAGTGTCATTGAGAATTTGAGGAAACACCTCTGCGAAATTTAGAAAAGTCAGCAGAATTAATGAAAGCCTACTAAAACGTAAGAACAACCAAGAAGGACTACAAAGTAGGAGACAGGTTCTATCTGTACAATTTCCAAAGGAACCAGACCAAGGAGCGGAGGTTCCTCCCTTCTTGATGGGGTGCCTTTGAAATTGTTGATACAAGCTCACCTGTCGCCTATAAGATCTGCATCCCTAAAGGAGAACATAGGGAAGAGAAATGAGTGCATATAAATCAGTTGAAGAGCTGTCACCCCAGACAGACTTTACAACTGATTGAAGAGCCCAGTTTGGGCAGAGCCCAGGACCCATCTGAAGAATGAAAGGAAAGGATGGAGACCCAGATGGAGAATATCACACAATTAGAGGGAGTAAAGGAATTTATACTCACAAAGAATGTATAAAAATAAAAAATAAACAATATAATAATATGTGTGGAAATGTTCATGTAAGGGAAATAAATGTCAATGTGTTATGTGATGTTGTTTTGTGTTTCAAATTGTATGTCTATGTACCAGGGAAAGAAGTACTTTATAAAATACTTAACCTCTCTTTTACTCTCTGCAGACTCAAAAACTCCTTTCCTTCACAGGCTCAGGGTACAAGGTTCCAAAAATGGAGGGGTTCCAGAACCCAACCCCAAAATCCGAAAATAGTGGAGTGCAGACCAGAGCGCCACTCCCTTGGGACAGGAAAAGAGCAGACATGCTCCAACAAGGAAATTCATGGAATGAGCCAAAGCAAAAAGAAAACAACAATCCCACTCTACCTTATTCTTTTGTACAGGTCAACCGGGTCAAAGACACAGGGGGGGCGGTTGTGGGGTAAAAAGACACCCCCAGAGTGACAGACATGGGGAAGCCATGGTAGGCCCCTATTGTGAGAGTGAAGCTGCCTAATGTGGAGTTCCATTGAAATATAAGAGCCAGTACAAAACAGTGATTTCCAACAAAGGCCTAGTGAAATGGAAACAATCTACATGATAGCTCAAACCTGCTGGATATGTCCAATGAATAAGAAATAACCTGTGGTGCTGCAGATACTGACTTTGTGTAAACTGGGAAAAGGCACCTTTTTGACAGATTCAAAACTGCAGCAATACACATGGGAAAATATACATTGGAATGATAGGCATGTGAAAAATGGCAAGGAGAAATTGTGCCTTACATTGCAAAAGTGAAACCGAGTGACATATTTCAGAGAAAGTCACTTCATTTTCACAAATAAACTGACATTCAAATGGAAAGGCCCACTTGTTTGATTTTCTAATTAACTATGGCATATGTGTGAATAATGCCAAAGTGAACTTGTATCTGTCCAAACCATATATAAAGACAGATTGTATGATAAACAACATGCCCTGATATAATTTTACATATTGCATATAAGCAAATCTTGTCAATTAAAAGCATTTAAAGCTGTATTTTCTGAAGTATGGGGTGTTTTCCCCACTGAACTGAAAGGTCTGTGCCTTTGAAAATCTGAACTCAAGACCTGGGCTGGGCCCCCCAGGAAAATCATGCCTGTTTCAGTGAGAAATACAAAGAAATAACACATTGTGGGAGTTGTAGATAACAGAGACAGCAGCAATGACCTTTAAGGTCAGGTCTCCCCATTAACTGTGCTTTCGTGGCTAACAGAAATGACATTTTCAGGGCTGACTCGACCTCAACAAATGGCTTCAGAGCCACTAATGGATGATCAAAAATGGTCTATGAAAAAGTCCTTGCTGATAAGCAGATGTTCGTGTCAGGTGACGATGGAGAAATTAAACCTAGGAATAGGTGGGGGCTATGTGAAACTGAGGGGCACATGTACACAACTGCCATTGATTAACACTGGACTCCTTTTTCCTGAATAAAAAGAGAATCATGTGTCCCAGTGAGCCCACCCCAGACTCATGTTAAAGGGGATAAGAAGCCTGTCGGTATCATGTAAATATGAATCCTGTGTGATGTATCTAATGTGAGTTATGAAGACAATTATGATTCTGGCCTTCTCATAATTCAAGGGAGTGGGAATTTGATGTGGTGATATGTTATGGGAGTAAGATTTGAATCATGAAGTATCATAGTTGTGACTATCTTGGCTCAGGAGTAAATCGATAAAAACAGTAGATTCACACAAGAAGGGCGTGTCGAGATGATTAGTAATTTCCAACTTGCTATAAAACAGGCAGTGGGCGTATTGGGGAGGGGAGGGAGAGAGCAGGCCAAAACGTAGTGTGGGAATTATGATAATAATGGAGTGTCACCATCCCTATAAGAGGTCAGTTTTCAATCTCAGATGGATCCTTCTTTGACTTTTGATTTTTCCCTTGACTTTCCCACTCTATTGCTGGACGTAGTCTAATTCTGTGCACTTGCAAGGAAAAACTGGCAGAGAGACAAGGAACTAACAAGGTCTTAAACATTGCATGGGAGACGTTGACTGGGAAATCTAGAAGTTAGTTGGACCTTCCATTTGAGAACCCAGAGGAAGTCTGGCTGCTGTGGGCTACCCTTGACCGGAGCCTTTGACCATATCTCTACTGTCCTCAGTGGAGCCCTACTGTTTCCCCGGATGCCCCATTTAAAGGCCACCCATGTAAGTAGCTTCATTCAAATTGCAACAAAAGTGTGGGAGGTGAATCTGCCACCCTTAATCTCCATCTCGCATAGCGGGTAGGGGGGTGGAGCTGGGGAGACCTGTGTCACATTTTATTAAATCTAACTCAAATTAATTCCACTATGGAAAATCACCCTATCCATTTAAATTGAATTGTGTTGGGAACTGCTTGCCTTAATCCTTTTCGATTAAATTGAGGGGAGGGGAGGTCTGTGTAGTTCCTTAGCGCATTGAATTGAAGTTAAATGAATTAATTCTCATATAGAAAATCACAGGATGAGTGTTGTTAGAGTTCAAAACAAACAAAGTCCATGCCCAGTGTGTAAGAGCCGGTATAGACAATAAAGTACTTGGGTCACTCTACCTTTCTGAAACCCCTGTCTCCTGTACAGAAGGGGGGTGCACATAATCGCACAATAAGTAACCCTAAAACGCTGCCATTCCAAGGCCCTGCATTGTATGCAAATAAACAGCCAAAAACGAGTTTCCAATTGAGATCCTTTCCTAAACTTTGCCTTTCAAATAAAAAGCCCAACACATTTTTTTTTCATTGTGTCTATTTTTCAAACCCTGCCTTTTTAATAAAAAGCCAAAACAGTTTTGCTACTGTATTCCCACTCCCTGTACCTTGCCTTCAAATTAAGGGGTGATTTATAACTGATGCCTTGGGGTGGGGGTTGCTGGGCAAGAAGAGTATTGTGATAACCCCAAGCAATCATTGGAGGTTGTTTCAAATTTCATGACTGTTAATGTGCAAGAAATCCTATGTGTTTGTTTTGATGTAAAGTCTTTGAATTCAACCTGCTGTTGTTATAGCTGTAAATTCATTACAAATATAAGTCAGCGATGATACATCTCCAGGGAAATAGATTGCACTGGTCAGAAAACAACATCAATTATTTTAATGTAAATCTCAGAACTATTGCTGAAACAAATGTTAGTCTACAGGGAAATTACGACTGGGATCTGAAGGGCCTGCTTGACAGATACTGTATATCTGCATCAAAGCAATTCTGCAGAAAAAAACAACCAGGTAGAATAGAGGCTCTGCATGATGCAGGTATTATCACAGAGGAAGAAACTGTTAAATAGATCCCTCCGTGTAATTAACAAACATGTCACCATTTCTATGAAAGAGAAAATGGAGTATTAAAGATTAGTTAGATCCAGCTACAAAAATTGGCTCAGTTCATATACATTTAATGAAAACTCACATAACTGGAAATTCATAGATAGAATTCTTAGGATTACGGATACCAAGAAGTTTGGGTTTTTTCTTCACACTTCCCCAGCTTCTGATCTAGCGATCTGTGGTATTACTGAGTCCACTAGGGCCAAACATATTGCCAAATCCTACTGGGTACAAGATGATTTACCTTGTAAATGAGCCTGCAATGTGCTACTAAGTCTGGGTTACCAGTTTGGAAATATGTGCAGGAGGCTGACTTTGTTTTAAAAATATGCAAATCTAAATCATCAAGGGCAATGGGACCTGATGGGCTCTGCAATGCAGTTTTGAAGAACGATCCTCATAACTGGGCTGAATTATTGAGGACCTTGTTCTTGCACGTAAGTGAGACCTGTTGCTGCCCTCCAACCTGGATAGAGTCAATTTTGATTCCAGTTTACAAGAAAGGTCCTTGCTCTGACACAAAAACAATTATAGATTACTGGCCATGTTGGACAGCAGCACGAAGATTTTCTCATGTTTACTGCAGGAGCTCCTTGTATCATGGTCAAATGCAAACACTATCCTATCATTAATCAGATGGGATTTAGAAAGGCCCATAGCACAATTCATTCCCTCTGGGTGTTTCCTACCCTTATCTCTGATACTCTTTGCAACCCCAAGCCTCTACTTATGTTTTGTCGATTATAGCTCCGCTTTCGAATCTGTTGACAGAGGAAGATTGTGGAGCACACTTCACACTTGGGGCTTGAATCCTTCTTTTTTATATTCTATAAAGTTGTTGTACAGTGACACATTAGTGAGGGAGAAGCTGTCCAAGGCAGGAGTACTTACAGAACCATTTCACACAAATGTTGGCCTCAAGCAGGGCTGTGTCCTCGCCCCGATACTCTACAATTTATATGTTGCAGACTTTGAGGCAACTTTGATGTTGGTACTAACTAGCCCCCTAGTTATGGTGGAGGGAAGATTCAGTGTATCACTTATGCGGACAATAGCGTCATATTTGATCGAAACCCGGGAGGTCTGCAACACTCACTTGATGCATTAAAAGCATATGATGATTTAAATGGTCTTCGTGTAAATACAAGCAAGACTAAAATTCTGGTAATCGGAAAAGAGGCTTAATGGGGGAAATGCTTTACTTAGTGACTGGGCTGCCTTGACTAGGAACAAGTCGAGACTTATAAATATTTAGGTATGCCTATTTCATCATGACTAAACGGTCTTCATCACGCAAAAGCAACGGCCTGGACAAAATGTCAATCTCTGAAAAATGTCATCGATAGACAAGGAGGCAGTTCTATTGAGGCCAAACTCAGTGCCTACAGAATGTTGATAGTTCCAGGGATTCTGTATGCACTGGAGACTCTGCCTCTGGCACTCGTGGGCTGGCTGAAGACAATTAAGGGTAAACTTTTGCAATCTCTATTGGGTTTGCCTCCCACTGTCCAGGTCAAAGCCATTCACCTGGAATTAGGACTGCCATTCTTAAATATATTATGGATGATGGCAGTCTGTAAACTAGGGGCAAATATGTATTTTAGTGACCCAGCAGGACAGACTATTCCTAAGTCGAACTGTGAGACATGGACAATGCTACTTGCGTAGTGTGTGGTTTATGACTATGCAAGACCTGGTTAGAAAACACTGCCTGAACATTCACATGAATGGTCTCACTGAGTCACTGGAGGTAATATACAGGCCGGACTGAGAGGAAGTCTAGAGACTCTGGTCTCTCAAGGTCTGTAGATTACATAACAAAAAAGAGCTAATATGCCTTATATTCAGCCCAGGGACTGAATACAAATTCCCCATGTGACTACTTAACCAAATCACACTCTCCGCAATTGGTACGATTTATCCTAGCCTTACGCTTAGAAATTCTCCTGGTATACGAAAATACAGGGGCTTCGATTGGCCTTAAATGGGAAGATCGCCTATGCCACCTATGTAATAATGCTTTTGAATCCTCAAGGTATTTACTCACACAATGCACTGTGCTGTCCAACCTTTATAAGAAGGGATATCATGAATTGATTGACCCAACTTTAGACCAGTTCTGGAGTTCATTGTATGGGGTGAAATCCTTGGTTGTGACGGCTGTAGTGCATCAAATTTGGCTTCATGTGGAAATAAGTGTGGATATGTTTAAGGGGCCTAATGTCAAATCTTGAGAATACCCCTAAATCATGCAAGCTCAGGTACAAGATATGTCATACTTTTTAAATCTATGTATAGGGAGATATATAATTACCAGACACCTTCCTACTTAGAAATATTCTGATCCTAATAATTAAACCTCCTGATTCCTTTACAGTGCTGATGTATTGGGATGTACACACACTTTTATGTTAAATAATGTTTTAATGTGTGATGAATTTATGCAATTAATGTATGTGTTTTATTCTTTTAGAAGTGTAAAGATCAAATGTTGAATTTGTGTTTTTTATTCTCTTTTCTACAGTGTAGAAGTCAAACCTCACTAAAGCTGAATCTGTATAAGCCTGCTACTTTGCTTGGGGGGGAATGGAACTCCCTGAGTTGAGAGTGACTGCATTGAGAAGCTTGCTGTATAGACCATTCTTAAAGATAGGTATACAGAAGTGCTGGCCCACTGACAAGGAAACGCATTTACAAATGAAATTTACTGATCAAACATAAAAACAAACTGTATGCTTGCATTATGTGTTTGCCGGTGAGGAAAATGTGGGCTCTCAATGTCAGCAGGAACACCAAAAACAAGTAGACAATGCAGTTAAAGGAGACCCCTAGGGGTCGCCTTGACATGGTACTAGTTGGGGACTATCATTTAGATTTGCATTGCATGAGTGGTCAGTGGGTGTGTGAAAAACTAAATAATACCAGGAAGGGTGTACTGTAGGAGGATGCAGGGAGATTTTGCAGAGAAACTTAGCAGATGTATAGCATAGTACAGGGTGTTAACAACATTAACATGACGAACTGATAACACTGCTAACAATACTAATTGTAATACTGATGACATTAGCAATTAGACATAGAGCCAGAGTGAGTTTTCTTAGGCCAAAGGCCCTGTTGCACGCTGCAGGGGCACAAACATTCACCTTGCTATGTTAGTTTCGGAAAGTTGAACAGCAGTGTGCTTGGCGGATGCTGGGCTCAGAGCACATTGAGACAGCAGAATGTGAGCTGAAAATAACAATTTCATTGATCAGGCTGGTGCAAGCCAGGAAACAGAAAGGATGTTTTGTTTCACATTTCGGTTGCGTGTTGGGCAAATTTGCTGTGCAGCGGCATCACAGAAAAGGCTGGAAAGTTATCAGGGTGTTGGTTAAAAAGGGGGGGGCATGGACCAGAGGCATCATTCATGGCATCAGAATGGTGTCTGAGAATAGGTGTAGAAACAAAAAAGAATCCATACAGAAAGATAGGAAGGTAGTAGGTGAATGAAAGAGAGCTTAGAAAGTGAGGGGAGGGAAGAGAAAGGGGTGGGACAAACAAACAGAGCGAGGAGGCAAAGAAGAAAAATAACAATTAAGGAAATCAGATTGGATGCTGACAAGCTGGCTGAGCTGTAAAACTGCAGGCTGGGGAGAAAGGAGAGCTGCATGAGTGGGAGTTAGAGCCTCCTCTGTCCATCACATTGCTTATGATTTTGAAAGAGCAGGGCTTCAGATTTAGCAAACCCTGATTTTGAGCAAAGACCTGAGGCTATGTTTTTCAAACTTTTGAAAGGCTTTTCTCGTATGTGTGAGCTAAGCCGTACATGTGTCCTCAGAGCCTAAGGCATTGTACCAAACTTGGCAGAGGCATTGAAGGCTGCAAGCAGTTCCGATATTTGTGTGTCTGGTGATGTGACAGGTTTGCAAACTGGAAGAGTCCTGGAAGGTGGAGTATCTGCTGAGGGGATCCAAGCGGCAGGCTGGGCAGCAAGGCTGGGTCAAATAGAGTTTGAATTCAAGTGGATTAAGTATAAATAGGGATCATCAAAGACTTGTTTGGGGTTTCTTGCAAGGGATTTCTTTGTGCTTTGGCCAGGTCAAATTGTTCAAGAAGGGTATTTCCATGTGTTTCGGGGTACCTGAAAGACATGGAAGCTTTCTTAATCTAAAATGGTTATCAGAATAATCATGTTTTGCAAGTGATCCCATTATTTCTAACATTAGACTAATCTGACATTTGACAAAAAGATCCAGGGGTAGACAGTAGGTGAGACTGAGGCATAAAGAGTAACTGCCAACGCAACCTCGGAACTGCATGCTAAGGTGTGTCCCAATTGCATCCCACTCTATTAAAGGTATACAAGAGAGAAATGATAAGAGGTGTTAATCTATGGTGCAGGCAGTATTAATGAATACTAAATAGCGTTTAGAACCCAAAGAAAAACTATCAGTGTGAGATGTTCTGTTTTCATTTTAAAACAAAATGCATGCTGACGTGATTTCTTACTGATCGTTTTTTAAATCTGTTGTGTAAATGTCTCTCACTCTGGCACAGTTTTTACTATGTGCATATAAATATGTGAAATTATAAGTTTTCACAGCAGTCTGTTATTGTTTGGCCTATTTAATTCACAATATATAGTGTTGAGGTCTGGGGTTTCCAGTGCAATGTGAAAATATGGTGTGCCTAGAGCAGTATATGATCTAATTAGGCATAGCCAAGGATCCCGAAATAAAAAGTGTAGTGGCTATGAAATATTTCTTACGATGCCTCCTCTTTTTCAATCACTCCTTTAGCCATACTCTCATGCCACTACATCTGCCTCACTAGGTGTCAATAACAGGACACATATGAGCCAAAACGAAATGTGACACATTGTAATAGTGTCTTCAGTTCCAGGCTCTGTTCTTTGAAAATATAGCATGTTGTTCTAGTTTTGTGTTGTGCATGGTGTGTAAGTAAATCTCTAAACCATAATCTCAAGTTTCATAATGTTATGTTCCTAAAGCACAGTGGGAGTGTGACTCCACAATATCAAAGTCAATTATCTGAAAATACATTTTCATAAAAGCTCCTTAGTGCATTATGAATAGCATTTCCTGATATAAAGTGCACAATTACATTTTTAGAACATGTCAAGAGTTTGTATAAAGTTCATGGACTGTGATGGCCTACTAAAGTGGACACATACCGTGAATATGCACCACAAGTGGGTTAGGAGTTGGGTACACAGCTGAACATACTACAAAGAAAAAGCTAAGACCAGGGTCTTGTATAGATGATTGCTTTATCAGGCTACTTCTCTTTGTGTAGTAGCACTATGAGTTTAAACTGTTGAAAAAATACTGGTTTAAGGAAATACTCTTGAAAATGAATAGCTTTTAAAACTATTGGCGCTCTTTCCATGCACACAAAACATCATTACTGCAATGTCGTCTTACACTGACATACTCAGGGCCAGAATCAGAGTCTGTGCTAAATATGGTGTAGAAAGCTGACCTTCTCTCCTCCAGTTTCCAATGCCATCATTCTGATATGGGTTGAAATACAGGGGGAGAAAAATCTGCTAAAATGTATCTTTGCAGGGGAAAAATGTGCTCCAGTGGCTTATCGAGCATTTCTCAAAAGATTGCCACTTTTTGAATTCAAGGAAGTTGTCTTGAAATTTCATTGAACTAGAAAAGTGGTGCTGCAGTCTGAGAAATCTCTACATAATGGGACAATGGGTGCTGTGGGGTTCAACGGCACCTCCAAGGGTACCGTTAATGTCTGCATCTTTTGGCTGGTGCAGGTAGGGTGTTGTGACCTCTGAATGCTGTCGTTTTGCCAGCCCCTCGTATGTGAGGTGGTTGGTAAGGCTGTTGCCATGCCATAAATCACAGCTGTGCATGAGTGAACGACTTTGTTTATTGCCACCAATCACGTAATATATCGGAATGCATGACTTCATGGAAAAGTCTCTCACCACACTTTTCCCTTTTAACGTACACCTCTGAATCAGGCCCCTGAAGTTGTGCTGTTCAGTTAGCGAAAAAATGAAGTAAAATATGTTGAAATTGGCTTGACCGCTGCCCCTCCAATAGCAAAGGGCTAAACCAGCCAAACATCTCTGGCCACTCAACACACATTATGCACCTTCTACTACTTCTTTATGGCGCTTCTTCTTCTTGCTGATACATCAGCAGTGATTTTTGGATAGCAAGGCTTGAGCCTCATTACTCCATCTTCTCGGGTTGAGTATGTAGTCGTGGGTTTGTATTCTTCTTGGGGGGGGGAAATCCCTCCCACCCCCAAGACCCTGAATCTGTGACCCTCATTTGGCATAATGAATTCATAAATCAATCAATCAAAGACAACAGTAATGTCTTTTTCTAAGATTGTTAAAAGCAACAGGATTCTGAAAGACAATTATTTGTACAGCTTTTTTGCAACACTCTGTTTTGAACTAATTAAATGACTGGCTATCCTTTTTAGCTGCTAACGTTCAAAGATTCAAACGTCTCTGCTGAAGCAGTGATAGTATTACTAAAAGAAAACCTTGCAGTGCAGAAATATATTTTTACCGATTAAAGTGAGTAAAAAGGAAAATATGTATTGGGCAAACACAGGAAAGGAAGCAGCTTGTTTTCGTTTGATGGTCGGTTTATCTGTTTACGGTAATTGTGTGTTTGATGAAAACAGAATTCTGTTTTTTCCATTCATTTTTTAAATCATTTTTTTACAGTGTGTGTGCGTGCACTTGTGGTATAGACAGGGGAAAAAGTTGCATTCCAATTATCGTGCGTAAAAGTCAGCTACCCTTCAGATTAGTTACCTACCAAACAGCGGTAGGGATATGCACATTGTCCAATAGTAAAGCCCTTTGTATAATATTGCGCATCACCTTTTTGTGTAATTCTTCTCTGTTGAGCAGATATGTATGGTCCCAAATGAATATTCAATGTTCCCGATAGGTCCCTTCTCAGTGTTCCATGGTAGTTAGTTGCACTTGGGAACGCAGAAGAGAGAGATCTACATTCCTGTTTTCTTGGCGAGTAAACTAGAGCCTTCTTACTTTCACATCTGGCCCATTGCGATCCTTCCAGTTGAACACTACACAACAATTGGCGATGAGGATGGGACCTGAACGAAGAGGTCAGATCCAAGCAAAAACAAGGTCTCACTGGTTACAGGAGCAGGATCAGGAGTCTCAGTGTGATGGATCCATCATCATGTTGGTCAACTGCCTTGGTGAAGAATATGTCGCAGCCAAGAACAATGTCTTCATAGCGGGAGTATGTTGGAAGGGCCTGTTCGATTCAGGTTCACCATACACCATTTTTGAGAAGGATTTGTATGATGTATCTTTCAAACACAATTCACGGAATATGGACCCTGGATACTACCTAGGGTACAAAGTTGGAATAGCACTGTATGTTGATGCCTCTCGAATCAAAAATAACGAAATCTCATGTAGGGCAAGTCTTCAGTTTTGTAGGCAGGAAGGGATCACCTCTCCACCGAGGGAAGCATGCAACAGCCCTTTATGTCAGCTTGAAAGTTGCAGCAAAAGTCAAGGGTTTGCAAGTTATAGACTCCGGAGACACTGTCCGAAGAGCAGGCGGTGGGGACATACTAATGTGACACAATAGCCAACCTAGTCCCATTCTGAAGAAGCAGTGGGTCAAGCAGATTCCCAACAAACGCAATGAGGGGGAGTCATAGAGGAGCTGGCATCCTTAGAATGTTGGTCCCTTATCATTCTAATGCAAAGGTGGGACATGATCTGTGCATGTTAGTAGACCGGCCTAGCCTCAACTCATTGTGGTCGATGCCCATCCTCTCATTAATATATCCACGGTGCTAAGCAAGGATACAGGGCCAATGTGTGCTCAATCCTATGGGCCTCATTACAACCCTGGCGTTGGACCATGGTGCTACTAGCACCATGGTCCATGCCGGAATCCGCCATGGTGGATGGCGGATTTACCGACCCATTACAAGGTTGACTGGGCGGTAAATCCCCATTCACCATGGCCCTTCCCCATTCCCATTTTTGGCCCATAGGGTTCAATGGGAATGGGGAAGGCGCTAATTACGGCACCGTAAATTACGGTGCCGTAATTAGCACCAAGGTCCCTTAGCGGGTTGGACTTTAACGCCTGCAAAAAGCAGGCGTTAAAGTGTGAATCCGGCGTTAAGGGTTTAAAGGGGCCGCAGCCTTTTACGGAGCTGTTAACCTCTTAACGCCAGGGTCGTAATGAGGCCCATGTCTCTTCTCAGCCTACATTAAATAACTTTGCGCCATGGTTTGAGCAAGCAGCGCCTTCAGCACTCCTGTACAGATTCTGCTAGAAGCATGATTGGTTTAGCTTCAGTTGCATCCGTTTTTTAGAGTGTAACTGTTCCATGGCTTGTCATCCTCTTCGCTGATACCCTGGTGTACCCGTCTCTCTAGATGAACATAAAGAAACAATTTTCAGAGCGCTGGCATTAATGCAGGAGAGTAGGATGACCCTTAAGAGGCAACATTGCGAATTGTTAAAAGAAAGGTTGATTACTTGCCTCACAAAATATCTTTGTAAAACCCAAAGAAAGCTTTCTACAGGCTATTGATGAGGCCCCGTATTATTAAGTAACCAGCAACAACTACATTACTTTATAAGGCTGAGTTAATATATTATTTAATGTGTGTCTTCATTTCCCATCATCATGAGGCCCCTTGGTGCACCCATGCAAAATGGTACCAAATTTGAATGGGAGGAGAGCAAGCAACGCAGCTTTCAAACGCATGTAAAATGTCAACAACTGCATTCCATTATTTGGATCCCCAGTGGCCCTCGACCAATACTGTTGATGCCTGGGGCTATTGGCTGGGAGCTGTGCTCTCTCAAAAGAAGAAGCAAATGAAAGAAAAGGTGGCCTATGTGTCTTGAAAGCAATAGCACACAATTACTCACTCATTGCTTCACCCCGGAAATGGAGCAAAAGCCGCTGGAAGGTTTTCTCTCCAAGTCCGAATGTAAGAAAGTATCTTCAAGACTTGTGAGATTAATTACTAGATTTTAAGAACATTCCTTCCCCATCACATATGTCCCGGTGGAATGAAATGTGCTGGTGGATTGCTTCTCATGCGATCCAATGTGGAAAGGGAAAGAGGCTGTGGGTGTTTCAGTATTTTCAACTGAAAAGTCTAAGAGAGCTGAGTTTTTCTGGGGACAGTTCTCTGGTAATGTGCTTCTATAGCTAAGGTTGTGAATTCACAGCCAGGGGGTGGTCGATGGCGAATTGTACTTGTAGCAGCAGACTCAGGTACAGCTCTCCCTAAAGCGGGACTGGTGTTCCATGGTGATTAGATATTTCCACCGCATGACTTGTGGGCCAGGCTGAGGCCTACAGCCATTCTGGTCACATAAGTGTCACGATGTTACTAGGCCTGTTGACCTTGTTATGCGGGAGGGACCAGTTTGTGGTGTGGGGTGGGAACAAGGCAAGTGACGGGGCAGAGGAAGAGAAGGCAGATTGGTAATTGTGACAAGACACGCCATCTACAGCCTCCATTATTGCAGGCCCGACCCACACCCTGGGTGGCGGGCAATGTGGGTTTGATGATGCCCCACCTCTTAAAAAATTATTCAATTCGGTCATGTTGTTCATAAGAGGGAGATGTGCACGGAATGCCTGGTTTCTGACAACTGGAATCAGTTTTGCTCCAAGAAGCTGGCCAGTGTCCTGTGAGGCTGTGGCAAACATCACATTAATAGCCCCCTCTATCACCATGTCAGTCTATAGTACGGCCAGGTGGACACATTTAGTGTTGCTGATGGAGGCCATCATCAGTGCTGGGGAATTGTCAGAAATGGATGATCAGGAGTTATTATGGAGTTAACACACTTTTCCACATTCTTTCACTGGGTTGGTTCCTTTTGTCATCATGGTGGGATTGAAGGGTTGCACGCAGCTGGGTAGGGCTGTGTGTTGGCTCTGTTTCTTAAGAGAGGAACCTTGACTGTGGATGCTAAAGCTGCAGGAAGGATGTCAGTGAAGAGCAGTATGATAGCGAAAAGGCAATGCGTGTGTGGGCCATGGCGTTTACAGAGTGGGTCTGAGGTCCACTGTCCTGTCTCCATGAGGCCTGGCAGAAGAAGTAATTTATCTGACTCATGGAGGTGCGTTGAACCTCTGTCCTGTTGAGACATGGTACAATGCTGTCGTTTAACTGCTCCCGGAGAGAGGGAGGCACTAGATCATCCCAGCACTGCCCCAGTCTCTTCAATGCATCCCTAAAATCAGTTGGAAAGCTGGTGAGGTGTAGTCAAAGGGCGGTGTCCAAACCAGTGAGGACTCGCTTATCTGCATGTTTCCCTCTGTGCTATGCAGAAGAACGGGGGGGGGGGAGGGGCAGTGTAGACATCCGCCTTCCTCTGGTGAATTGCATTTTATTGCATCTCAAAGGAGGACCGTATGTACCAATTCTTAGACAAGGTTGATATACATCTGCCATTGGGATGACATGGATTAATCTGGCCTTGAGCAGACATGTCCCAGTCTATGGCTCCAGATTGATGCTATATGTTCTAGATGATTCTCACCCTAGAGTTCCGAGGGTGTCATGTGGACTCGAGAACTAAAATGGGAGAGAGCTCAATCCGAAGTGTTGCTAAATACATATGAGCCTTCTAACTTTCACGTACGGCGCTTCGTCATCGTGGCTGAAGAGAGGAATCCAACACTTCTTTCAGCAAAGAAGTGCAAATCATGCCTGTGATGAAGTGGAAGAGGAGGCAGGGAGGCCGAGTTCTGTTTTGCCTGTTATTCCTTTGGACTGACATTAGGGGACAGACAGTCATCTAGTGGAACACACATTCTACCTGCCCCCATCTCAACCCTCTGTTGAGTCATAATTGCTTCTATCTTCTTGAATTCAAAGATGTGCCTGTCACTCTATTTTCTGAAGTACCTCTTCTGGATTGTTATACTCATGCCATTAATGCCATGTCCTGGCAAAAAAAAGATTCCCTACTGGGTATTAACTGGACACTCTGGAAAAAAGGAGCTAGACTCACACATCTAATGGATATAACTGGGTTGCAAATTTCAAAATACAAGCGTAACATACTGTCCTTCTGGCAGCATTTGAACTATACAGTACACAGTGCTTTGTCTATTTCAGCCTTCTACAACCTTTGGCTCTTCAGATTCTTTGGACTACAACTCCCATGAGCGCGGCCATTATGGTCAATGGAGAATGGTCATGGTAGTTTTAATCCAAAACAGCTGGAGAGCAGCAGGTTACAGACCACTGTTCTACCCCATGACATATTGCTATCAGCCCTGGCTGGTAAGTGGCAAAAGCACTTTTAGGCTCAGTAATGTACACGTGACGCTACTAATTAACACTCACTACACAGTTTGGGATCAATTAATATTTTAATGCATCCTTATTAAACGCAAGACCGAGATTCGAACCTGTGTTGCTCTGCATTGTCAGACAAACGCCTTGCCCCTGAGTTATCCTCCCAGCCCGCATCCTAGACAACCATGATCTCCGAAGTACCAGATGATTATTAGCTGGAGGGTGTAAGTTCTGTATAACGTAGTCTCTGAGAAATAGAACATAAAAGGGATACAGGCAGAACCACGTGTATATATATTGCAGTCTTTGAAAAGTCAAGCATTTATCCATCATATTGTCCAATTGGTCAAAGGTGCACAGTGGCTGTTATCTGTATGTAGTATAGGGAGTAGGTACACTGCTAAACACTGCTAAGTGCAGTAACTAACAAAACATTACTGTGGCAATAAGCCACGAGACTGCTGGCCAATACCGCCCCAGGTAATGCCCCCGGGGCCGTAGTTACATACCCGAGCATAGCAAGGGCCTTAACGAAGACCCGGGGGCATTACCTGGGGCGGTTTTGGCCCGCAGTCGAGGGGCTTATTCATATTAGTACCCCGGTCTAAAAAATGGCTGCCGGGAAAGGGAAAACGTAGCCTGGAAGGGGAAACGTACCGCAGTCTCCGCCGGGGATGATGGAAGCCTCCAGCCGTGTGGAGGCTTGGAGCGGGGATGGCCCCGCTCCGAGTCTCCACACGGCTGGAGGTTTCCATCGTCCCCCGCCGGAGACTGCGAGATAGAAGTTAAGTGGGGTGGGGTGGGAGGAGGAAAGGGGAAAAAAATATGTCTTACCTGAGTCCCCAGACGAGGGAAGCTTCCAGCCATGGGGAGGCTCGGAGTGGGGATTGCCCCGTTTCGAGCCTCCTCATTGGCTGAGGGGCTGCCATGCCCCTTGCTGGGAACAGAGTAGCCGGCACGCACGGCGTGGACAGGAATACCGTGTGGTATGGCTCGCAAATGAGCCAATCACCACACAGTATTCCTGTTCAGCCGTGCATCCCGGGTACTAATGATACATCCAGGGGCATCATTACAAAAGCTTGCCAATGGTTCAAGGACATTGTCATGACTGAAGTATAAAGAATCGTGGTGGACTTGACCGTAGTCGATTTTGCCATGATTCAATTTGTATTTGGGTCAAACAACCCAAATTTAGTAGTCCACCAAACCTCTCCATGCCCCCCTACTTACCTTTCCACTCGCCACTGCTCCCCCTATACTCCTGCAGCGTCAGTTCCGTCGATCTAACGCTGGTCGGGTCTGACGCCGCAGGGTCCCTTTTCCAAGTGGAAAAGCCAAACGCATTATTCAAACTGCAAGATTGCTTCTTCCCACATCAAATGCTGCTCCCAGCCTTTAATTGAATGTTACCATGGCACCATAAGTGTATTGTCCAAGCAGTGCACATCGGCCAAATAAATGCATATACGTCAGACCTCGCAATTGTGGTTCTGTCCTAAACGAATAATATGTGCACACAATGCATAGCTCCGAAAAACAGCAATCTAGAAACAGAAGCGGCACCTTATTGTATGCAATGAAGTAACACGTACACTTCCTCATCTACTTATGCATGTTTGTGGATCTATTGTGCTGTTTAGTGACAAGCCACAATATATTATAACGAACACAGTAGGAACGATGACCTCTACACACGGAACTAGGGGCACTCACAACATTGCAACATACTTAGCTGGTGCTAAGTTTCCCCACTCAACCATTCATAGAAACTCAGTACCTATATGATTCATATTGCTGCTCTCGCAATCCCCTTTTACTCAGACCTAGTAGAACGGGAATATGCACTTCCACATTTAACTGACAGGATGACTGCGAGAAGTGAAAAAAGTAATGACGAATCTTGAAAAAGAAACTCATTTTATATGAACACGTGAAAGTTATGAACATGTTTAGATATTGGAACCTATGCGCACACACTCTTTTATCTGAATATGCATTGATACTTGATCACCTGGTCAGAAGAGTCAAAACTATACAACGACAGATCAAGATCTCACACTAAAGAGGTAGAACTTCTCGTCTAACGAGCCAAACATAGAGCCAAACACAGAGTCCATGTCCGGTATCATAAACAGTGCATAGATAACAGTTTTGTATCGCACATTTCGTTATTTGTTTCGTTTATTTTTCCCAATTGTTTCCATTTCCTTTGGTCTCTTATCGCCCTTCCCTTCCTTTCCATCATTCCCTATTGTTCTTGCCTCATCTCTTCCTTTCTTCACTTCTCTTTTTCTTGCCTTATTCCTTCCTTTCTTGCCTTATTCCTTCCTTTTTTCTGTTCTCCTTCCTTCCTTCCTTCCTTCCTTCCTTCCTTCCTTCCTTCCTTCCTTCCTTCCTTCCTTCCTTCCTTCCTTCCTTCCTTCCTTCCTTCCTTCCTTCCTTCCTTCCTTCCTTCCTTCCTTCCTTCCTTCCTTCCTTCCTTCCTTCCTTCCTTCCTTCCTTCCTTCCTTCCTTCCTTCCTTCCTTCCTTCCTTCCTTCCTTCCTTCCTTCCTTCCTTCCTTCCTTCCTTCCTTCCTTCCTTCCTTCCTTCCTTCCTTCCTTCCTTCCTTCCTTCCTTCCTTTCCCGCAAGTTCATAGTGAAGTGGATTTTCGGACTCAAAGATTGCTGTCATACCCACCCCGCTGTAGCCCTAGCCTCATCAAAAAATGCATGTACCGCTTTGCAGGATACAATTGTGAGTTAGGAATTTGCAACTAGTGATCAACTTTTCTCATATGGCGTCATAATGTAGGGTTTTCCAAAAAGGGGTGGACAAGACCTCTATTGTCAACATTGCAGCCAGGTTAGCATTGAGCAAGCACTGTCTAATACGTGCCTCTTGATATTTGTGGACCCACTCAAAGTGTTCCAAATGCCTTGTCTGCGAAAATAGGGGATCACTTCTATGTTGCACAGGGGTACTAGTGGTATGGTTTGGTCTCTCAAACAATGAAACAATAGCAGTTTTTGTAATCGTACTCAACGGTGATGCTGTGTGATGATGTGTTACTGGTCTGATGAATTGGGGAGGGGTGCACCTCAGTCCTTTTCACTTCTTCCGATTTCTGTGCATGGTGCTGCAAAATTTTGGATTGCATAGATGTGGTACTCAAGATGGTCCCTTCCATCTCTTAGCACACCAATTTATTGCAGAGTGCAAGATGCCACAATTGTTTGCTACTTAAATTGTGTGAAGTACTGCTACATTTCATATTTTGTTGTGGGCTAACAACACACGAGCTGGGCTCATCCGGTAGTGTTGTAGATGTGACCTAAAGATGTGGCGTTCTTTATGATCAGTGACAGAAAAGTGCATTCTCAAAGAGACCTACACATGTGGGGTGAGCTTCTATTACAACTAAAGCCTCTCTGTGGTGTCATTTACTGCTTCCTCAGTATCTATACTTTCCATAATAGAGATGTATTTATGGAAGGAAAGAAATGTCATGCTATTGATGTCTCGTCATGTGTACTTTAGAGTGCATCATTAGAATCTTATCCATTGTGTAGTCTTTTGTGACCAAAAGAGAATTTTTCTTCCCTGTCTTTAAATGTGAATATATATAAATAAAAATAATTGTGTGCTGGCCCCCATTTTGGGCCCACCACCCAGTTGCCTCCTTCAAATAAATCAGTCCACACTTTTTGCAAAATAATAAATAACACATGCCAAATGGTTTATGCTGCACTGTTGAGGCACCGAACCTGCACCTTAGCTGTTGTTTGCAAGTACATTCTGCTCTGATTAATTAAGCCTGCAATATTTTATGTTGTCACTGTTGTACACACAGTTTGTACATTTACTATAGCACAACTCCTGTAGCATGGTCACCCTTCTGTTCATAATATATTGATCACTTGCAATACTGAGATTTAAAATATTGATACATTCGAGTGCCACAATTGTGCTGAAGGTAGTTTTGGTGAATTAAGCACTCATTACTAAGATATGTCTTAAAATGCCAGAGCACAGTACTAAATTCCAGGTTACAGGGAAACAGCAAATCTGTCTCAGATGTTTCTATGTCCGAGGTTGATGAACTTGTATGTGTGGATATACTTCAGTTATAATGTAGACTGAAGTGATTATAACATAATTCTGGTATTATGCTGAAGTATTTCTATCAGTTCAGGTGACTCAAGGTGTGGTCCAAGTATGGGGACAGTGGAACATGTCTACATGATGCCTCAGGGTGAATGGTGCCTTACCGGGTGTCCTTGAGAAGTACACTGCATTCCATGGGCAATGACTAAACCGTGTCCAATTACACCAGTGAAGGAAGAACCTGGTACACAAGATCATATGATAAGAATGCCTTTGTTCATTCAGAAGCACATTGCAAATATCTATGGTAATATTGTATGCCTCGGGATGGGGTCAGCCCACTGTGGAATGCTGTATAATAGGACTGTACTACGTGGTAAGGACAGAGTTCCTGCCTGGCCATGATGCTAGACGGATCGCTGAATAAAGCTCTCAAATCCTTACCCCAGTGTCTGTGGTTCTCCTTGCATGGAAGAGGGTGTAGGTGTGCTTTGGTCCGATCCAGGGATTGAGGTCTCAGCAAACCAAATCGTTGACATTTGGTGCATTGGCCGGGAAGAGTCTGAGCACAACAAAATACTCAAAACCATGCTAGTGAAGGTCATTAAAAGATATTTTTCACTTATATCCCCATGAGACAGTAGTTGGGCTCTTACTGTATTGTACTGTATTGTAGTGTATTTGTTATTTATATAATGCTCTTTCCCCATTTGTATGGCCTCAATGCGCTTTGTGGTTTGAACGCCCTCGGTGACCACAGTCAATATGTAGGAGGTTCTAAGAGTTTAGATTAAGAGATGCTTGTGTGCATTTTTTCGGTGTTCCTAGGTTTGGGACATCTTGGTAATGGAAGAAAATGTCTGATATGTCTTCAGACAGTCAAATACAGTAGCACCTATTTTTGGAAAACCTCGATAATGGGAGAAAACACCTAGATGGGTCTTTCAATCTGGCACAATCTTACATAAATCAGGCTAAATACGAGGTCTGGCTATGTTAATGTTAATGTTAAAGGTATTTGTACCACGCACAGTCACACCGGAGTGCTCCCCAGGTGTCCTGGTGGATCTGAAAAGGGAAGAGGGTAGGCGGGTAGGAAGGTTAGTAGGATTGAGTGGGAGAAGGGCAAGAGAGTGGTGATGTGCTTTTGGCAGCCCCAGTTCGGTTTGAACCATTCGCTGAGTTTAGGTGTGTTTTCCGGGTTGGGAGCCATTGTGTGCTGTTGTGCTAGGCTATGTGTAGTATGTTTTTTTTGTCGCAGTGTGATGAAGTGTGTGCAGTTTGTTGTGCATTAGAGGTATGGTTGTTTTTAGTTAGATATGATATGATATGATATGGCATTTGTAACGCGCCTATACACAAGTGTTTCAAGGTGCGACGAGGCAGGGAGGAGGGAACAAGGGGAAGACAGACAGCGATCCTACTAGGCCAGGTGTCATTCAGACCGCGCAAGTGCAGGGGGAGGAGGAAGGAAAAAGTGCTAAGGGAAGGGGGGGGAAGTGCAGTACAAGTAAGTAGAATAAAGTAATAAATAGGGCCAGCTGGTGGCAAGTGCAAGGTAAGTACAGACAGGTGCTGGGAAAGGGGGGGCTGTAGGGATACAGAGACAGTCCCTCAGTGCAGGGGTTGCCAGGGAGGCAGTGCAAGAAAAGAGTGGCTGGGCCCAGGACCGAGGTCGGTGAGAGTGGCCCAGTTGCAGATTCGGTGCAGATTTAGTCGAGAATTTAGCAGGGGAGAGGGAGAGAGAAAGCAGAAGCAAAGAGGAAGGTTTTGAGGTGCTACCGGAACCGGAGATGGTTCTCCTCAAGTTTCAGGGAGGCAGGAAGGCTGTTCCATGGGGAGGCCCCTGCCACGGCGAGAGATCTACCCCCAGCTCGTTGCTTCGAGAAGCGGCTGACTCTGAGGGAGTTGGAGATGGATGAGCGAAGGGCTCGGTAAGGAAGATATTTAGGAAGAGAGAGTTGAAGGTATTTAGGCCCCAGGCCCCAGAAGGCCTTATGGACAATGCAGAGGGTTTTGAACTTAATCCTCGCAGCCACTGGGAGCCAGTGTAGAGATTTCAGTCCTGGAGAGATACGGTCCCTGGGCTTGAGGCCAAGGACAAGTCTCGCAGTTTGAGATGTGTATGCAGAGGGTTGAGATTGTTTTGTGGAGATGGTTAGTGGCATCGCTAGTCTCCACAGTTCTATCTAGATGTGAGGCAAGCTGACTTCACAAATCTGTGTAGATGCGACACACGCTAATCTTTACAATTCTCTCTTGATGTGACGCACGCTGATCTTTACATTTCTGTCCTGGTGTCACAGAGGCTAATCTTCACAGTTCTTCCTAGACATGACGTAAGCTAGTATTACAGATGTCTGGATATGACATAATGCTAATCTTCACAATTCTGTCTAGATGTGATGCTAGCTAATCTTCACAATTCTGTCTACATCCGACACAAGCTAGTATTTCAATTTTCTATATGCAACGCAAGCAAATATTCACAATTCTGTCTAGCTGTGACGCAAGCTAATATTCACAATTCTGTCTAGCTGTGACGCAAGCTAGTATTACAGTTGTCTAGATATAACGTAATGCTAATATTCACAAATCTGTGTAGATGTGATGCAAGCTAATCTTCACAATTCTGTCTAGATGTGACGCAAGCTCATATTCACAATTCTGTCTAGATGTGGCGCAGGCTTATATTTACAATTCTGTCTAGATGTGACACAAACTGATCTTGAAAATTCTGCCTAGATATGACGTAATGCTAATCTTCACAATTTTGTCTAGATGTGACGCAAGCTAATATTCACAATTCTGTCTAGATGTGACGCAAGCTAATATTTACAATTCTGTCTAGATGTGACGCAAACTAAACTTCACAATTCTGTATCACTGTGACGCAAGCTAGTATTCACAATTCTGTCTAGCTGTGATGCTAATGTTCACAGTTCTATTAGGAGTGGCCAGCACAGTTAGGGTACAGTTCATCTAGATGTGCGATATGGCTAGGCAGTACAGTTCATAGCTTAGTGATATTTATGGGTTTAACAGTTGCCAAAGGAGAGTGGTACATTATGCAGGTTTTTAGGCTAATGGGAGGTGGGGAAATGTAAGAAGGTTAACTAGGGAAGATAATATCAAGATTTTAACATCAAGAGACAAACACATAAAATTGAAAAATATGGCCACCCAATGCATGCAAATGTCATCGACATTAATAATTAAAGCCAATGAATGTGAGGACATGATGTCAGAGTTCAACGACTGCAGGCAAGAATTGCCTTTCAACCAAAATGCCTTTGACCATTATACGGAGGAATAGCCAAAGGAAGATGCCCCCAGTTTATTGCACAAACTGAAACAGTGCCTGCCTAAGGGCTACTATGGTATCACCCCATAAAATCACGGCAAAAAATGCAGAGGCTGAAAAATGGTAACTGCGTATTTGTACGCATTTATATGTGAGGGGTGAGTTATGTTAATACATAATTTATGAGGATTATTGGAGAGGCTTGGGGGGTCTCCCCCCACATATAACTTTGTGGAAATGCACAAAAAGAAGAAAAATAATATTTTTTGCCTCCAGTATTTTTCTTTTGAGATAATCACATAGATCTGACTACGATGACCCACCACCATATGATGTGTTACTGAAAAGGGCCCATTGCAGGCAGCCATCTCAAAGACATTCTCCCTGAATAGGGAAGGCGTTCTTACAACTAAAGAAATACAGGGAGTAATAGATGAATGGAAATTGGAGGAGTATTAGAAACATATTTTAAAAAATGTACTAAGTAAGTTAGGTACACTAGAAGAATATTTTGTATGTGATCGAGAGACAGCAACTGAATTGGAAAGAGAACAAATAAAATTGAAGACACAGCTGAAAATACTACAAGGTAACGAAGACACACATGAAAAATGGCATCAACGCCACAGGACATAATGAAAATGGGGGTTCTGTTAAAAGAACTACCTGGGAACATGGGAGATGAACCAGTATTGCTCATTCAGACTACTTAAAAACTGTTAGATGCACACCAATTAGAAATGGAATATGCGGCTGGCATATTGAGAACACTATGTAACCCAAATAGATCACTGGTTGTAGTGCTTTCGAAAGGGGATTATGATGATTTTATAACAGACAAAACTGGGGGTGAGAATAAAGCATGCAGGGTGGGAAAGGAGGCAATACAAGCACTAATAAAGAAACACCACAGAATTCCATCACCAGTGGCCCTATTGTCACAGGTGCAGGTGTGAAAGGACCACAGCCCCTCTGATTACGCCAACTTGCTCCAGAAAACTGTGTTAGGGGATGAAGATCAGACACAAGAATGGCAATGTGGCAATTGTTACCACCAGAGATTAAACATAAAGTAGATGGAAAAACAAATGTAAATTATACATTTAAAAACCAAAATGGGTGGGCATACCACCTACATATGCTGGACACAGTCTGAGTTAGTGACAGAAGGGTGGCACTGTTGGAGTAATTAGTGCACCAATTTCAACTGTGTACTAATTTAAATGGAGGGTGTTAATGTTGGAGCCTGAGGTGTGTGGTTTAGTGCTGATATGTGGCGGTGAGGGTAAACTAAAGAAGGTGTTGATCTGGAGCATAGCAGAGTTGCATACCGTAGCGTAGTGTAGTGCAGGGTATTACCAACATTAACACAACTAACTACTAATGCCACTAACAATAACTAATTATAATCCGACTGACTTTAGTAATTGGATTGGGAGCTGTGAGGTCATAAATTGACACTGTAACATGGCCTAGGAAAATAAATACGAGAAATTAAAGCTTCTGCATTGCTTCAAGGACTGTTTTGAAGAAGGTGCCAGCTGGTACTAGATAACATTGCAAGGGAATTTTGCAAAGCTGAAGAAAAGTCATGTAGCTGTTTTCACTCTTTCATGAGAAAGGGAAGTGTTGTGCCTCTTGTTGATGCGGGTCACTCCAGCTGGGGCCAGGGGAACTTCCAACAGGTAGAGACTTGGAATATGCCATCACACTTTTGCGGATGGCATAAAAATGAAAAGCATCCAGACAGTCAGACAGTCATACAGAGAAAGTTTCTTTGGAAGAGTGGATGCAATGCTTCCTGGCCCGTTGATGCAAATGATCTCTCTGCCTGTGTGGTTGGGATCTTTCCAGTGAAGGTCTGGCAAGATGAGGCAAATTTAAGTAGAGGCTGAATGCCAAGATACTGAAGGTGGCATGTCTCCAAAGAGATACTGCCATGCAGTTAGAAGAAAGGACAGAGTTTCCTCCTTTGGAGGATTATCCAGAGTTTTCTAAAATGGTTGAGGAGCAAATTCAGGTGCAAATGCCTGTACCAATGAAGGAGAGAATGACTATTGAGAAAAATGCTTATTAAATTCAAGGAGGTATTCGCCAAATACCCCTATGATTGTGGGCATACTGATTTTCATTTTACTACACTGTAAGAGGACTATGCCAGGGAACCTGTGTTTGTGCCACAATATATGCTACCCTTGGCTTGTCTGGAGTCCTTGGCAGAAATAAAATCTAGAGTCTAGAGGAATCATTAGACCCATTCACAGTGCCTCAAACATGCCCATATTAGGTGTGATGAAACCCAATGGGCAATGGCGCTTATGTGCAGACTTGAAATAACTAAATAAAAGGGCGCCTGTGTCAAGATGCCCTCTCCCATTTATTAACCAAAGCCTTGCAGAGATCCACAAGTCAAAGGTTTTTACTATCTTGGATCTAACAACAGGGTATTGGTGTGTGCCACTTGCCAAAGAGATACACAATCTATTCACATAAGATTCACATGCCCTTTGACTTTATCAATAGTGGGAGTGAGTTTGGAATATTCCTGAACAAAGAAATCACTCCCGGATGCAGCCGACAGGGGGGCTGTGATCTATGCAGATGATGTTCCGATCAAAAATGAAGACGGAAAGTAAAGTTGTGTGGGAAAAGTGTACATTTCTTGGGACATAAAGTGACAGAGCAAACTGAAGGGCTTGAAGATTTTGTTAGGGATGATAAATTACAACAGGAAATGTATTGAAGATTATGCAGAAATTACACAACCATTGACTGAATTACTGAAGCTGGGAGTGTCCTGGAAATGGGGAAAGGAACAATGTGAAGTGGTAGACAAATTAAAAGATTGTCTGACAATGGCCCCATATTTGGATTATCCAATGAAGAACCAAGTTTTCTTTCTGGAAATAGGTTTCCCATATTAGTGTATTTAGGTGGTTTTATATTAAAAACATGATTCAAATAACAAGACCATTGCATATGCTAGCAAGGCATTGTCTCATGTAAAAACAAAATGTAATGAATGTGAAAAGACTTTGAATTTGAATAATCACCACACAAAGCTTTTGATGAAGAAGCTTGCAGGGATCTCCCAACGGTATATGTGGATGCATACCATGTAGGGGGTGATTCTGAAAAGGAATTGGTGGCAAAAATAGGGGATGTGTGGGTCAAATGTAATGGTATCCCAAGAGTGAGCATGAGGGGAGGTTCCAAAAGCAGCCAAATGGCAGAATTGGCTGCAAATTACAATGCAATATCCACAGCAGTAGAAAATAAATTGAAAGACATCTTTTTTTTTTAAACGATTCTGATTATGTCCAAAACGGCTTTGCAGAATACTTACTGGGGTGGAACCTGAGAGGATCAATTAAAAAAAAACGCTCAAACAAGGAAAATTAATTCAGGCTATTGACAATCTTGTTTCAGTGAATGAGATGAAAATTCACTGGTGGAAAATTCAAGGACACTCCAAAATATCAGGGGAAGACAAGGAAGGGAATAACAAAGCTGGTCAATTGGCCAAAATTGGAGCTGTGATGGGGGAATTGTTGCCCTTTGAACACTTGCTCGGTGAGAGCCAAGTGGATGTCATAACATGTTCCAAATCTCAAGGAGCAAGTGATCAGTCCATGGTGCAATGGAGTTTCGATATGTCGATCAGGATTTGATGAAGGCACAGAAATAAGACCCAATCATAGAGCTCTTGTACAATCAATTATGAAATGAAAAGCAAAATCCGTTAACAGAGGAGGGAGAAAAAATGGAGGGTGTTCTTAGAGAATTAAAAGAGATTTCAGCTGAAAGATGGACTGTTGATTTCAGAATCCATTTCAGATCAGATCCAATGGGTAGTTTCATTGTCATTATGGGGGGTTCATGGTACATCATGCCCATGATGCAATAACAGTGGGACACAGAGGCTCACAGAACACATTGGAGACATTGCAAGAATATGCTTATTGGCTGCATATGTCCCAAGATGTAGAGTTGTATATGTTTGGTGTGTGCACAGTTTCAGCCTGCCTCCCCAACACATAGAGCACCATTCATGAAAAGAGGTCTGACACACTCTGGTCAGATTTGCAGTTAGATTTCATTGGCCCAGTCCCAAGATCAGCACAGGGGAAAAGATACATGTTAAGAGTTACCTGTTTAGTGTCTAAATGACTGTAATGCATAAGGGCACCTGATTGCAGTATACAAACAGCAGCAACTTGGTTGATGAACCACATATTTGCGGTTCCATGTAATAATGTCGCCACAAAAATCTCGCCATGCAAAAATATCGCCGAAAAATTGGCGTTTTTTGTGGCGACATTATTGCATGGAACATGTGGGGGACATTTTTTTTTAAAAAATTACATTTGTTGCCCCTGTCCCCATATATATATATGGTCACCCAAATAATATCGCCACAACACTTTCCCGGCGATATTATTTACGGCGACCATATATATGGCGATATTATTACCTGATACCATATTTGCTAGGTTTGGTTACCTCAAAGAATAGAATCAGATTGTGGAAGTCATTTTACTAGTGCAGTGATCACTACGATATGGCATATTTTTGGAGTAAAAAGAAAGATCCATATCTTCTACCAGCCATCTACTAGTGGTGGTGTGGAACATTGCAACCAAGCAATAATTGACATTCTGAAATAAATTGTAGCTGAAGCGGGGTCTAGTTGGGGTTTGCAACTCCCTTTGGTATTAATGGACATTAGGGCGACACCATCAAAGTCTACACATATAAGCCCACATGAGATCATGACAGGCAGGAACTTGGCTTTACCCCAACTCTTATACCTGACTAATGAGCAGGTTCTTGTAAATGCATCCACAATTCATGAGTATGTGGATGAACTGAGAAAGCACTTGGAGCATACATTTTCATTTGCACAGTGAAATCTGGAAAGGGCAGTCGAGGGTGCCAAGTCATATTATCACAGAAAAACATTAGTTAGGGAATAGGAAGTAGGTACCAGGTATTTAAATTTAACTAAGCAAACGGCAAGAATAGAAATGCCAAATTGATGGCGTCCTGGCGTGGTCCATTCAAAATTATGGACAAAGTTTTGCCTGTTGTCTACAGGATAATAATGAAAGAAAGAGATCTGGCTGTGGAACAATTTGTGCGTGTGAAGCAGATCAAACCAATACTCCCGAAAAATGAGATTAAAAGGCTGGTACAGAGTGGAGGAAACAGTAGGGAATGAGAGTTGTAACAATTACATAAAAATCAAGATGAGTAACTCAGTGAATGGCAGTGAGGTAAGTAACTCATGCAAAGACGAAAAGGGTTTTAATTGGAGTGGATGAATAGATGCATAGGGTGTGGTGTGCATGAAAGTGTAAATGAAGGTTGTATATATTAAAAAAAGAATTACGGTGGCCATGTAGTTATGGTTAAGTTGCTGTTTCCATAGGAAGAGCACTTTTTGGGCAGCTTATAACTCTGCTCCCCCTGGACGAATCCTCACCAAACTTTGCAAACAAAGTATATTGGCCACTCTGAATTTTAAAGTTTGGTGAGGTTTGGTCCAAGCGGGGAAAAGTTATAGAGCGGTCCCAAACATCTTTTTTCCCATAGACTGAATGGGGGATAAACTTTGTGCACGGCTACAGGTCAAACCGCTGGATGGATCTTCACCAAATTTGCAGCAGGTATAGGGGCTTGGTCCAAAAAGCATGCTTTTGTAAATTTGTGTGACCTTCCGTGCAGTACTTTTCATTGAAATGACCAAAAAGTATCTCTGAAAAAATGTGTGATATCTATGTCCGCTTCGCGGTCACACTTCCCTGTTCGGCTCACGGACAAGATACCGATTGGCTAAGGGGCTGGCGTCATGACCGCGGACACGCAACGTCTCTGCTGATTGGCTGCAGCAAGACGTGTTCTGCGTCAGATTCTTTGGATGCGCCCGACATCTTGGATCTGCCGATAGCGGAGCGACAACCAGTAGAAACATGCTATATTTATAAAACTCTTTTGCTGTATCATGGAGCATTGGGAAAGGTTCAGACAGTAAGACATGGGTGATCAAAGCATTTGTTCTGGCGGTTGGTCTTCATGATGTATTTTTTATGGCCACCTTGTACGCATAGAAAATGAGGGGTGTAATAACGTGGTATTTCAGTCCATGCAGTGCACAGGGAACTTGTAACTGTTGTAAGGACATGCGTGGTGTTAGTGAACATTGAAATTGACAACATGCTGTGATTGTATTACTCTCCTATGGGTATTGTATTCATTAGTACAGCACCATGGGTGTGACATGCTACAGTGGTTGTGGCCAGGGCCTAGAGTCTTGGATGCATGGCCATCGGCCTAAGGCCGAACGCCTTACTTCCAAGACTGTAGGCCCTGGCCACAACCACCGCAGCATGTCACACCCATGGATACACCCGTAGTAATGCGTATCGATTGCCTGGTTGTGGGGAATGTGTGCAGTGTTGGGTGCATGGCCGAGGGCCAAGCACCCAAGAACAAAGTTGTAAGCACTGTACGTCTTACTTTACTTTAACTTCAACTACTATAAAAAAAACTTTCCAAACACACACACACACACTTCATTCCAAAGAAATACCGGGGGAAGCAGATACTAACACAAATATAGGGGAATCAGGATTCAACATGGGCTGGTTATGAGGGGAAGATTTGTGAGGGGAAAAAGGGATGGATGTTTCGTCAAAACATCTATTTTCTTCTTGTAGGTTTGGGGATGGTTCACTAGAGAATGGAGAAGGGGGGCAGGTACAGGTGGGACAGTGGTAACATACTTTTCCTCTCACACAGTCCTCCACAAATTCCCTTAAACTTTTAAAATTCTCATTCAGTGTGTCCATTTTCAGTTCAATCCTTTTCAGCCTGTCTTCTTCTGTGTCGTTTGTTGGCCTTTCTTCTTTTCTTTCCTGGTCTGTAAAAAATAAATATATATCTATTAAATGCCCATAAAATACTGGCCATCACTTTGCATACGCAGAGAGCTGTGTACCATTGTTATCGCTATCTTCCGACATTTCCCCATGCGGAAAGTACTCTTCCAACTACTCCAAAGTACTCGTCATTTCTGTGTCAAGACAACAGAAAGGCATTATTATTTCTGCCCCACATACCAAAAAAAGTACACACACATATAACAAAATGACCTTCACTTACTATTTTGATGTTATTTCCCTTCGTCCTAATGCATGCGTCCACTGTCGATCTAGGCTGCAGATTTTCTGTGAAGTAATTACGATTAGGAATTCTTTTTTTTTTTTTTGGTACCGTCCATTTCATTCTACATGGTTATTAAATGTGTTGTTTTCATTTCACATGTTTAGGTTTCCATATTTATTTATTAATACTCATAATGTCTTTGTGTCCTTTTTCTAAGTTGAACATTTTTGAGTAAGAAATTAGTACATTTTCAGATACCCCCTGCCCCTTTCGGTACTGTTGACCTCGTCCGCCCCGGTCCGCAAACAGGCGCTCAGTCCGTCCCTTTCTTATTGCAATAGGGAGGGGGTTCTGTATGTTCTATGTTACATGTATATCAAGTACGTACGTTATACTACATATCTCCCAAAATCACATGATGACAGTGTATATTCAGCACAGCAACTTCATTAACACAATGTTATGATTGAGTTCCCCATCCAAAAACCTGTAAAATTCACTACAAAAAAAACTTTGTTAAGGGGACATTATGGTTAAGTTGCCCTCCCAAAAACCTGTAAAATTCACTACAAAAAAAACTTTGTTAAGGGGACGTTATGGTTAAGGTGCCCTACCAAAAACCTGTGCACTCCCCTAAAAAGGGGCTAAACATGTGATGTCGTCAGTGATGTCATCAATGACATTTGTGATGACATCTTTCATGTTCTGGGTGTTAGTGTTAGCAGTGCACAGTGGTGATGGGAGGTATGGTGGCTTAGTTGACCATAACTGGCGAATTTCAGGGGTGTTTCGGTTTTACATTGAACTATAATGGGGAGGTCGAAAAAACATTTTTTAAGTGAAGTGCACAGGTTTTTGGTAGGGCAACTTAACCATAACCTCCCCATAACAAAGTTTTTTTGTAGTGATATATATTAAATGTACATGTGTATTGTAATTAGAAATGTAAATGTATAATACATGTATTTGTTTTCAGGTAATTGAAAAGGGAAGTTATAAGTGAAAAGTTATTTTGGCTTAATACTTTACCTGTCTGTCTCTCTCTTTTGGTTTACATGAGTTTGTTTGTTTCCTTCATCAGCATCCCCTATATGAACTGGAATCCCCTGGATGACTTGAGTCCCTTAGATAAACTGGAGTCCCATGGATGAGCGGGATGGAGACCCGGGACCCAGAAAAAGTAAGATGATGGAAAGAGACAGGCGAGAAAGAACCAGATGACAAGCTAGACGTAAACAGTTGTGTTATGTGTACTGTGACATGGACACAGGTCTCTCTGGCAAACAAACACAATTTGCAAGCTTTCGGGGCAGGCATTAGGCCTTGTGGTGGATATGTTACCACTGAGTTTATTTCATTTTAAAGAGGTGTTCATTTTCCATTTCTTTTCTTTCTAGACAATTATTATACTAATTTCTATATTCTCTGCTACTCTTAAACTATGGACATTTGTCGCAATATTTTTTGCTATTTATTCCTTGAAATAGACATTTGTTGCCGGGATGGACAATTGTTGACTATTTCTTCAATCTATGCACAATTATTAATATTTAATCTATTTATTTATTTTTAAAAAAGAAAGACTTAATACTGCAATATTCAGCAGACACATGAAAAATGGATTCAATTACTTTATGAGTAATTGTTGCTGAGGTATTATGGAGTTATGGTAAAAAAAAGAAAAAGAAAAACTTATTTTCAAGACACAAACTCGCATGGTTGGCCGATGATCACATGGGTTGGTGGGGTGTAACTAAGATTCATGCTTCTACAGAGGCCTTTGCTTAATCGAGTCTCTTCAGAAGAAGGTGGGGAGATGTTGGAGTAATTACTGCACCAATTTCAACCATGTACTCATTTCAATGGAGGATGTTAATGTTGTAGCATGAGGTGTTTGGTTTAGTGCTGATGAGTGGCAATGAGTGTAAACTAAACAGGGGGGTTATCTGAAGAATAGCCTAACATAGTAGCAAGCACAGCAGGGTATAGTGTAGAGTATTAAGAACATTAACACAACTAACTACTAACACCACTAACAATAACTAATTATAATCCTACTGACTGTAATTAATTGGACTGGGGGCTGTAAGTGCAAGAAATTCACACTGCAATATGGGCCTAGGAAAATAAAGATGAAAATTAAAAGCTGAACAGCCTTGTGCTTTTTGGAGTGCTGTCCAAAGTTCATTGTAGATAAAGCCAGAAAAGGCTGGGAAGATACTGTGGTGTTGGCCATAAAATGGGCAGTGATTGACCAGAAGCATCCCATGACATCACGATAAAATGGAGGAATCTAAGTGGTGAAACAGCAAAGAATCTTTATGAAAATATAGGCAGAGGGAAGGTGAAAGGAGGAAGGATTAAAAGCTGCAGAAACAGGAGGAAAAAAGGGTTGGCCACAGAAGGAGCGGGGATAGCGAGAAGAGGGGAGAAGAAAAATGCATTTTAAGCAGGTCAGATCTCATGATGTGGGCTGTGAGGCTGCAGTCTGGGCTGGAAGCTTTGCTCACTGCAAAAGAGAGAGACGGTTGTTAGAGGAGTGCTCCCTCTGAGGCAGCTGATCGGGAGAGGGAGAGTGGTCATGAAATGAAAGGGGATTTTCGGCCGTGCAGACAAAGTGGCACTGAACTCTCGGTGAGTATAGGTGACAAAATAAAAGACAAACATTTTAATTAGAGATAACTCACATTCTAATTAGTGAAGTTTAAAATTAGGCACAAAAGGGCGGAAACCAATTTGTTCTCTATGCACCAGAGAACAAAATATTTGTAAGGTTGTCAATAAAAATGAATGTGGTCTGCCAAGTTTGCTAAAAGAGAAACAAGTTTTACTGGACGCGTGTCAGGCTGAGATCCTGGTGTCTGCGGAAGCTGCTGAACCCCCGACAATCCACCCAAAATGTGGCACTCTAAGCTGATAATATTTATAACCGCTCAGTTAACCTCACTTCCGGGGGAAAGGGGGAAGGGACAAATAAACAAACACCAGGCTTGAAGCTATCAACTCGCTGGTTCTTCACCTGTAGTGAATACATAAACATGTAATACACCTCATTACTCAATGGGTTACTATACTAACCTTAAAACTCTATATCCTTTACCAAAATAGTCAAAAAACCATACCTGGTACTTCTCTTCAGTATGCCCAGAGAAGTGATAAGCAGACAGACTTCCTTACTTGTTGACCAGAATCTTAAAGATCATTCAGCCTTCACAGCAGGTCCATGAATGTAATATCTAACTTTGTAGTTCGTCTTCTCAACCTCAAGATTCTTGAACAAGGTCTAAAGTTCTTTAAATAAGTTTTAAGGAAGTTCTTTTAAGTTCTTGTATTTATTTTTATATTTTCTTTTTAGAGTGTCTTTTACTCTGGAACGAAATTAAAACTTGCGATGAAATCTTGGAAAAATCCAGCACACGCGCTAAAATCCAAAACCGCGGGTAAAAAGCATACGCTATGAAAATCCAAACCGTGGGATAAAACACACGCGCTTTAGTCCAAGTCGCGGGAAATACGCACACGCGCTGAAAATCCAAACCGCGGGGAAAAACACACGCTCTTTAGTCCTAGTCGCGGGAAATACGCACACGCGCTAAAATCCAAACCGCGGGAAAAAACACACGCGCTTTACTCCAAGTTGCGGGAAATACGCACACGCGCTGAAAATCCAAATAGCGGGTAAAACGCACAAGCGCTACAGTCCAAGATGCGAGTTAAACACACTCGCGCTAAAGTCCAACCCACGGAAAAATACGCATACGTGCAAAAACCAAATCGCGGGAAAAAAGCACACGCGCTTTTATTTTATCACGTGACACTTCTGAGAGCTCGCGCGGAAGCTCCACATAGATTTGTTCATGCGCACTCGCAGATACGAAACACGTAATAAAATACACACGCGAACTCACGTAGCAAAACCCTCGCGTATATGAACAGAAAACGCAAGTCCAAAGTTCACGCACGCGCTTCACTCTCATGCGCAGAATCACACGCGCAGGCTCAAGGTAACGGAAAATAAATCACACGCTAGTTAGAAAAGATATGTAGGGAAGAAAAGAAACCTACGTGCTTCAGTTTTTAGTTACAGGTTTGCGATTTTCAATCCTTTTAAATTAATATAACCTTTTTACAAAGTTCATCAAAACATGGAAAGTCACTTATCTTGTGATTGAGTCTTGAAAACTTCTTTTCTCAGAAAATTGGAAATTCCTCACTCCTGTCCTGTGTCTCCACCAAACTCCATACACGACTCATGTTATATTTTCAAAGATGCCACTCGACTGCTTGAAACTTGACACCCTTGAACAAGTTAAGCAGGAGCAGCATAGCACACGACCTCTCAGCTGGGCAAAGACGATGAAAGGCAGTTTAGAATGTTCACTGTCCTCCCTATAAACAATCTCCAGCCAATTAGAATTGAGACTGAGAACCTCCATCTTGGCTTGGGGCATTTTCATTAGACTGCAATGAAGGTTAAGGGCAAAATTGGCTGTTTAAAAATATAGCCCATAATAACTTCCCAAAACCTTTCTATACTAAATATGTGTCTCCCCTGACCCAATGTAAATGAGTATAAGATACTGTATGTAAAAGAATATGTCGCTCCAACCTGACAGTACTGACAGTACCCCCCTCCTAACGCCCAGTTCCTGGGCCACTTTTCAATGGAAATTTTTTACGGAATCTTTCAACCAAACGAGGAGCATGCACATCACTTGCTTTCTCCCAAGTGCGCTCTTGGACCAAAACCCTCCCAATCAATGAGATACTGTAGCTTTCCTCTTACTCTTCTAGAGTCCAGAATTCTCTTAACCAAAAATTCTTTGGAAGCATCTTCCTCAATCACAACTGCTGAAGGAGTAGGTGTCAATCTAGTTCCTTTAACCACAGGTTTTAATAAACTAACATGAAAAGTTGGATGAGTTTTCATATGTCTGGGTAATCTCAGACGAACAGCCACAGGATTAATCACCTTTTCGACAACAAATGGTCCTACGAAACGAGGACTAAACTTATTTCTTCCTTTAATTCTCAAAAACTTGGTTGATAACCACACCAAATCTCCCTCACTATATTGAGGACTAATCTTTCTTTTAAGGTCAGCAAACCCTTTGTATGTTTGTTTACTCTCCACCAACACCCCTTTTGCCTTGTCCAAGTTTCTTTTCATGACTTCTAGTCTCCTTTCTACTTCTGGGTTTCCTGAATCATTATTGATCTCAATACTAAGAAAACGAGGATGAAAACCTTGTCCAAAATAAAACAGAGACATAGAGGTGGCATCCTTACTACAGTTGTTATATTCGAATTCTGCAACCCACAACAAATCTACCCACTCTTCACCCGTCTGCAGATAACACCTCAAATATTTTTCCAACTCGTGATTTATCCTTTCTAGCTGCCCATTGGTTTCGGAATGGTAACATGATGATAGACACACCTCAACTCCCAATCTCTTACAAAAAGCTCTCCAAAACTTAGAAATAAATTGAGACCCTCTATCTGAGATGACCTGACTGGGAATTCCATGTAATCTTACCACTTCTTGCAAGAAACTGTGAGCTAAACTATCAGCGGTAACCTCTCCCTTCATTGGAATGAAATGTGCTTATTTAGTGAGTAAATCAACTACAACCAATACCGATGTACACCCTTTATCTTGTGGAAGATCTGTGATGAAATCTAAGGACACTGAGTACCAAGGCCGCGGTCGAACTGGTAACGGCTCCAATAACCCAGAAGGCTTTCCGATGAGATTCTTAGATCTAGCACAAACTTCACAGGTCTTAACAAAATTAAGGGTATCTTGTCGAATTTTTTCTCACCAAAAATGTCTTCTGACCAACTCAAGAGTCTTCCGATACCCTGGATGTCCTGCCAAAACTGATTTGTGATACTCCTTCAACATTTTTTCTCTAAATTCAATTGATGGTAAATAGAGTCTGTCATCTAGATAAGGTAAACCATCTTTAATTTTGCGAGCTGGATCCAAACGAACCCAATCTTCAAGTTGTGTCTCAGAAATGGATTCCCGTACTTTCTTGAAGATTTCGTTCTCCTTTTCAAACCCCCGCAAGAACAAAACGTTCTGGAGCGATCAATGGAAGTGGTTCACAGACCGACTTAACCTCACTTTCTGGAAACTGCCGTGACAGAGCATCTGCTTTTTTATTTTGATTACCTGGCTTAAAAGTAACTATAAAGTCATAATCCGCAAAAAATAAGGACTACCTAAGTTGTCGAGGTGTCAGAGTTTTTGCTGTCTTCAAAAAAAGTAAATTTCGGTGGTCAGTTAATACTATCACAGTGTGACGTGCTCCTTTTAAAAAATGTCGCCATTCTTCAAATGCTGCTTTGATAGCAAGAAGCTCTCGGCCTGAAATGGTGTAATTTTCTTCCGCAGGTGAAAATCTCTTAGAAAAGTAGGCCACTGGATGCAATTGTCCTGTAACATTATGCCTCTGAGACAACACGGCTCCCATTGCCACATTGGAAGCATCAGCCTCTACGAAAAATGGTTTGGAAGTATCAGGATGAATCAAGATAGGAGAGGTAATGAATTTCTCCTTCAAAATTTTAAAAGCCTCATCAGCCTTAACTTCCCAAACAAAAGGAACTCCTTTTTTTAAAAGTCGAGTAATTGGAGCTACTAAACTGGAGAAGCCTTCAATGAATCTTCGGTAAAAATTGGCAAATCCCAAAAAGCTCTGGATCTCCTTCACCTTAGTTGGAGTAGGCCAATCACGAACCGCTTCCACCTTTTTTGGATTCATTTCCAGGCCACAAGGAGTGATCACAAATCCTAAAAATTCTACCGAATCCGTATGTAACTGACTCTTCTCCAATTTAGCGTAAAGATTATTCTCTCTCAATTTTCTTAAGACCTGTCGAACGTGAATTTTGTGTTTCTCCAAATTCTGGGAAAAAATCAAGATGTCGTCAATATAAACGATAACAAAAACATCAAGAAATTCCCGAAGAACCTCATCGATAAAACATTGAAAAGCCGCTGGGGCATTGCAAAGACCGAAAGGCATCACTTGGTACTCGTACAGGACAAATCTGGTCTTAAATTCCGTCTTCCACTCATCCCCCTCTTTCTGCAAGCGAAAATGAAACGGAATTCACAACTTTTTGCTTTCTCTTCAAAAGATTTTCCTGAAAAACAATGTTCCAGACAAAAGGTTGATTCTAAGGATACAATTCTTGCACTCCAATCAATTCTTGGATTATGAAGAGTAAGCCAGGGCATACCCAAAATAATTTTCAAGATTGGCGCATCAATTAACTCAAAAGAGATATTTTCTTTATGACCTCCAGTCATCTCCATCTCAAGTAACTCTGTATTATGAGTGATTGGACCTGAAGAAAGAGATGTCCCATCAACTGCCCTGACCTGCTCCACTTCTTTCTTTGCAACTAAAGGAACACCTAGAGTTTTTGCCAATCCCCTATCCATGAAATTACCCGTAGCTCCTGAATCAATAATAATTGGCCCAGAACCTAAAATTACTTTTTCAAACATAAAGGATACGTTCACAGTTATGTGAGGAACCGCTGTCTGTATTGTGTTAGCCACTTGTTGTACTCTGCCTGAAGATTTGGAGATCTTCTTGGGGGTAAAAGGACAGTTTTCAAGAAAATGGCCACTCCTACCACAGTATAAACACAAATTATTCTCCCTTCTTCTTGCCTTCTCTTCCTTGGACAACGGACCTCTCACCCGGCTCTGCTGGTCAATTATCTTTGACTTCACTTCTTTGTTCACTACCTCAACTTTAGGCCTCTCCATTCTTCCTGGAAACCTAACCTCTCCCTGAGAACGTCTACGCTTTAAACGTCTTTCTGTTAAACAAAAATCCAACTGAACTACCAAATCAATTAAGGCATCTAAAGTATTTGGTTGCTCCAAAACTCCAGCCAGAGCATCTTTTAACTCATCCTTTAAGCCCCTATAAAATAAGGAAGCCATCTTCTCCTCTGGCCATTTACTTTCTAAAATTAAAGTTCTAAATTGAGTGATATAAGAAATCAACTCCTTGCCTCCCTGGCGCAGTTCCAGTAATTCTCTATCAACCTCTAAAGATAACTGTCTCTTATCAAACATTTTTTTAAATTCGGTCTGGAAAAGGGAATAATTATTCAAAGCCAAACTCTTTTGACTCACCAAAAGACTTCCCCACGCAGAAGCTTCTCCAGATAAATATGATAAGGTGAATGTTACCTTTGAAGCATCTGTGGAAAACAACTCTGGACGACTTAAAAAATGCAATTTACACTGAGTCTGAAAAATTTTAAACTCTCTTGAATCTCCTAAAAAACGTTTGGGAGCGGCCAAAGGAACAGGCATAACTAAAGTTCCTAAACCTCCCACTGCCCCTCTGGGAAGTCTAGGTTCTTGTTCTTCTCCTACTCTCACCAACTCAGGTGGGTTTCCTGCACCTTCCGAAATTTCAACTTCTCTTTCTTGTATTTGAATTACCTTTAAATTTAACTCATCCATTTTTGACAAAGACTTGAATATTCCTGATGAGCCACCCGTAACTCTTCTCTCATTTCCCTAACCATTACTCCCAATGCCTCAATGGCTTTCTAGTCGGGGTTCAAAACAGCTTGGGCAGACACTTTTTTTTTTATTGGCCTTTCATTCTGTCAGGCTGAGACCCTGGTGTCTGCGGAAGCTGCTGAACCTCCGACATTCCACCCAAAATGTGGCACTCTGAGCTGATAATATTTATAACCGCTCAGTTTACCTCACTTCCGGGGGAAAGGGGAAGGGACAAATAAACAAACACCGGGCTGGAAGCTATCAACTCGCTGGTTCTTCACCTGTAGTGAAAACATAAACATGTAATACACCTCATTACTCAATGGGTTACTATACTAACCTTAAAACTCTATATCCTTTACCAAAATAGTCAAAAAACCATACCTGGTACTTCTCTTCAGTATGCCCAGAGAAGTGATAAGCAGACAAGACTTCCTTACTTGTTGACCAGAATCTTAAAGATCATTCAGCCTTCACAGCAGGTCCATGAATGTAATATCTAACTTTGTAGTTCGTCTTCTCAACCTCAAGATTCTTGAACAAGGTCTAAAGTTCTTTAAATAAGTTTTAAGGAAGTTCTTTTAAGTTCTTGTATTTATTTTTATATTTTCTTTGTAGAGTGTCTTTTACTCTGGAACGAAATTAAAACTTGCGATGAAATCTTCACGTGGAAAAATCCAGCACACGCGCTAAAATCCAAAACCGCGGGTAAAACGCATACGCGATGAAAACCCAAACCCCGGGATAAAACACACGCGCTTTAGTCCAAGTCGCGGGAAATACGCACACGCGCTGAAAATCCAAACCGCGGGGAAAAACACACGCGCTTTACTCCAAGTCGCGGGAAATACGCACACGCGCTAAAATCCAAACCGCGGGAAAAAACACATGCGCTTTACTCCAAGTTGCGGGAAATACGCACACGCGCTGAAAATCCAAATAGCGGGTAAGACGCAGAAGCGCTAAAGTCCAAGACGCGAGTTAAACACACTCGCGCTAAAGTCCAACCTATGGAAAAATACGCATACGCGCAAAAACCGAATCGCGGGAAAAAAAGTACACGCGCTTTTATTTTATCTAGTGACACTCCTGAGAGCTCGCGCGGAAGCTCCACATAGATTTGTTCATGCGCACGCGCAGATACGAAACGCGTAATAAAACACACACGCGAACTCACGTAGCAAAACCCTCGCGTATATGAACAGAAAACGCGAGTCCAAAGTTCACGCACGCGCGTCACTCTCACGCGCAGAATCACACGCGCAGGCTCAAGGTAACGGAAAAAAAATCATGCGCTAGTTAGAAAAGATACGTAGGGAAGAAAACAAACAAACGTACGCGCTTCAGTTTTTAGATACAGATTTGCGATTTACAATCCTTTTAAATTAATATAACCTTTTTACAAAGTTCATCAAAACATGGAAAGTCACTTATCTTGTGATTGAGTCTTGAAAACTTCTTTTCTCAGAAAATTGGAAATTCCTCACTCCTGTCCTGTGTCTCCACCAAACTCCATACACGACTCCTGTTATATTTTCAAAGATGCCACTCGACTGCTTGAAACTTGACACCCTTGAACAAGTTAAGCAGGAGCAGCATAGCACACGACCTCTCAGCTGGGCAAAGACGATGAAAGGCAGTTTAGAATGTTCACTGTCCTCCCTATAAACAATCTCCAGCCAATTAGAATTGAGACTGAGAACCTCCATCTTGGCTTGGGGCATTTTCATTAGACTGCAATGAAGGTTAAGGGCAAAATTGGCTGTTTAAAAATATAGCCCATAATAACTTCCCAAAACCTTTCTATACTAAATATGTGTCTCCCCTGACCCAATGTAAATGAGTATAAGATACTGTATGTAAAAGAATATGTCGCTCCAACCTGACAGTACCTGGCAATGCGAAAGAGAAAACATTGGGGGTCATTCTGACCCTGGCGGTAAGGGGTTAACGATGTCGGTAAAGTTGCTGGAGCCGTGAACCCCTTACCACCTCATTATGAGTACTGCTCGCGGGACCCGCTAAGGATGCCTGGTTTTACCAGGCGGCCTTAGCGGGTCCCGCAAGCATCCCAGCATGCTAACAACGGGCTCGTTTTTAATGGGCCCGTTGTTAGCATGCTCCCCTTTCCCATTGAGCCCTATGGGTGCTCGAATGGGAATGGGGATGTTCAGGGTCTGGGTTCCTGGAATGAGGAATTACCGGGCCCTCCAAGGTCAGAGTGGCCCAGTAATTCCTCATTCAAGGAACCCGGACCCGGTACCTGGTAAGGGGGTAGCCATGCCGCTAATAGCGGCATGGTTACCTCCTACCTTGTAATGACGCCCATTGTCTTGGTAGGGGCATGTTAAAGAAGTCTATGCTGGTATACTGCGAATATAAATGCTCTGACAAGTTATGAAAACTGCATTTTGGTCCAGCTGTGTTTATATCTTTCTTCCTGTTTCTTGTATGTGTTCAACGTGATACAATGCTGATATTTTTCTCTGCATTTTATTATTCTGTTTTGCTAAATGACGATAAAGAGGCTGAGGGCATGATTGTGGAAGCATTGCGTGTTTTATTATTGCGTGACCTCGTCATTTTGTGATATGTGATAAAGTCTGTTGTATCCCGCATATGAAACTTAGTATGCTTAGTATAGTTCTATATCTGACATTTCATTAGCCAAGGACCCCAAATGAAACCATAGTAATGAACAGGTGACCAATGAAATAATTCCCTGCACTGTAGCAAACAAAAATCCTTACAGTACCCATAAGAGAAAGTAAGTAGTGGGCTGCAGTAAAACACTTGGAGGAGACTTTAGATTGTGAGATGTGGTCCCTTGTCCAGCGGAACCCATATGCAACATAGCATTTGATATGGGAAAATTACCCTTCCTTTTTCCGAAGAAGAGTAATAGGAATGAGGGGAGGTAGGGGTAGAGGAAAGGCACAGAGAGTAATACATGATCAGAAAATAGGACCAAAAATGTACCAGAGCACGACAGGGGAGATGCAACAAAAAGAATTTAATGAGATAAAACAAATTGCGGAAATTTGATAACACAACTGAAAGGGAGCGGAGCCACCCCAGTGGCAGCAATGACAGGGCAAACAGACCAAAAGGGAGAAGCGTTATTAGGACAAGGCAAAGCCGACTCAGACTGTAGTTACAGTAGTTCCCCTGAAACAAGATCAATGGAGTTCTATGGTGGTGAAAGGAATAATCTCAGCTGGTAGAGTCACATATGATATGACCTTACAAATAGATAGTGATGCAGCATTAACTTTGACAATGGCCAACTTCCCATTGTCAGTAAAAATCAGAGAGACACAAATGCATGGATTGGGAGGAGCAGTTATTAAAACAGAAGTAAAAAACGCAAATATAACACTGGGGAGAGAAATCATAGGCCACCATGGTTGCATGAGCAAAGGACTGGAGGATATCCTGGGAATAGATAATATGATAATGAAACGGATTGTCTTAGATCTATGAAACATGACCATGAGACTGTATTTGAGAGACCCATCTTTCCCTGTAAAATGTATACCCATTAGTGTGGTAACCACAACTGTAAAAGATAATAAAAGATATGATCTAGCACTGCTGGATGACGCTGGCACCTTTGTTAACAGTTTCCTCATGATCTGGTCACACTATAAGTTAGACAGTGAGGTAGTGTTGAGGCTAAAAGCAACAGCCCCTAGAGTGAAACCAACCACATGCTATACCACCAGTGGCAGGCACACAAGTAATGCCAGTGATCAGATTAATAGAACAGAGAGGTACAATCACAAGAACAGAGGAAAGAATACCATTTATGTCAATGATTTGGGCAGAGAAGAATCCCGATGATGAACATCTGACAGATATACTGAGGGTGCTCCTTGAAGGGGGTCAGTAAATTAACGCTTTTAAACTACAGTTGATACAGAAGGAGATAGGGCTCCTATGGATGATGATTTTGGGAAAAGGGAAAGCAATCTGTCGAGGCAGATTGCAACTGATTCACTCTCACTGCCCTGTTTGGGGAATATCCAAAATACGGTTTGAACTTCTGAGAGGTGATAAGTTTGAATGTACAAGTGAAGACACATATGTTATTGTGGTGTCACGGTATTAGTTTTATGACGGTACAATAACCTTCTTGCCAAATGACGGTATATCATGGTTATCGCGGTATAGCAGGTGGAGTTAACTAATCTTAACAAATATTTTCTAAAAGGTCATCAATTGTCAGGTTTATCATCACAAACAAAACCAGGCACCCAGGGCCAGAATTGGGCTTTTCAACATACTTTCCACTGAAATGCCACCCCTTGCTTCCACCAAACACAAACACGTTTGGAAAGGGGGGGGGCTGCTGCAACTGGCAAAGCAAACTGAATAGCTTTTCTTAAATGGTCCTTTAGGCTTTTAGCTCCCCCCACTGGCTACTGGTGAAGATGAACATGTTGCCATCTTGATAATCTGCATGCCACAGATCAATGGAGTCTGATGGTAGTATACGCTTGTGCGCATACACACACACACACGCACACACACTCTCTCTTTATGTTACAGCCTTTAGTTTACTTCTTGGCCAAAAGGTGTTCAGTAATCAGACATGTTACCCTTTGGTATGGCAGCAGGGAATATCCTCAGAGATGATTACATTTCGCAGTGTGACTTATTATATGTAAATGCAATGAAAGAACCAGGCAATCCCCCATTGTCATATGTTTAGAAAACATTATCCATTATAAATATATAAACCCCAAAGCCACCAACCCAAAGTCCCAGGAGGATAGCTCAGCGGCAATGTGCGTGCCTTTGCAAGCAAGACGACACAAAGCAACACAGGTTCGATCCCTGGGTCCGCGCTTAGAAACCTCTGGGTGCTTAAGTGCGTTATAAATACGCAGCGAAGACAAAAAACAATTACGCAACTAAATAAACAAAACCAATTACTTTCACAGCGCCTCAATGCCCGCAGGCTGTATGAGCACTTTAAAAAAAAATGTACATAAAAAAAACCCTCTTCCTTCTTGGCACTGTATTTATTCTTCTTATTGCTAACATATTGCTTTTGTGTCAGGCACGTGTGGTTTATGGAATGGCATTAAAAACTGCTCAAACTGAAACTACTTAGCAGACGGCACATCCAACAGTGCAAGACCAAGACTGTGTAGCACTTGCTTACTGCAGCCTTTCCAAATCAGATTGAAAAGCCCACTTAACGGTATGAACGGTATACCGGTATAAACAATGTGACGAATATTATTGTTCAATTAAGTGGTTCACGGTATCTTTAACGGTATACCGTAATACCGTTACAACCCTAATATGTTATACACAATTTAAAAAAAACTGTTGAATAATGCACCATACTTGGTGAGTCTGAACCCAGACTTATTGTTTTTCCTTTGGGCACTAGAACGGAGAACACCCAGGCAGCCGTATTAACATAGCTCTATGGGGATGATCACCACATCATTGCTTGTAATTCCCAAAACATTTCATATAAAAGAACACAAATACTTCAAAGAAGAGTGTGTACAATGTATTGGGTGGTGAACAATTGTAGATACTTAACAGGAGGAACTCAGTGCCTTGTCATGACAAAACACAGTCCAATACATATGCTACTGTCTCTAAAAATATATTTGGGTAATGTGAGCACCCAGAGAATAGGTAAATGGCTGGCATTATTAACAGCAATGACAATCAAGGTGGAAAATGTTGCGGCCGGGAAATTTCCCTTACTTAGAGTGGCATTGGCAGAACAACACACTTGTAATATTGAAGTAAGGAACACTCTGCACAATTTATTCAGGGCATGCCAACTGGATAAAGAACCAGGAGTTCCTTTATTGTTGAGTGGCCTATGATAAAAAAGGACTGGCAAAGTCACATTGACCAGTATCAAATGATGGAAATATGGCAGAAGAGCAAAGGAAAACGTGAGGCTACTAGCACATGAACCAAGTGCAGAAGGCCTATGACAATACATACATTTTGATTTAATCAGGCTTTTACAAAGAATATCAAGTGGACAGAGATATATACTGGTCATTACAGATTCATTTAGTAGGTGCAAAACAAAGGGGGTTCTGGGAGTCTCTCTACCGGCAGGAACACAGCCCATTGACCTGTTCTTGGGTGGATGGCCCCCGGGAGAGTCTCGACCAAGTCTTTAGCTCATATCAGTCTTTGTCCTGCCCAGGGGCAGTCCAGCACCAAAATGCTAGGCAATTCTCCTCTGAACAAGAGTACCAACAGGAACCCCATACACGTGTTTCAGCCTTGTTGGGCATCATCAGTGAGGTGGAGCTGTGCCTCTCTGAGAACAGTGAGCAAGGGGTCCACGTCTGGACTTCCCTGGTAACTTATGGTGAGACCCAAAGTTACTTAATATGCAAAACAAAGGGGGTTCTGGGAGTCTCTCTACCGGCAGGAACACAACCCATTGACCTGTTCTTGGGTGGATAGCCCCCAGAAGAGTCTCAACCAAGTCTTTAGCTCACTGTCCCTTTCACAGAGGAGAAATATCCCTGCATATCAGTCTTTGTCCTGCCCAGGGGCAGTCCAGTACCAAAATGCTAGGCAATTATCCTCTGAACAAGAGTACCAACAGGAACCCCATACACGTGTTTCAGCCTTGTGGGGCATCATCAGTGAGGTGGAGCTGTGCCTCTCTGAGAACAGTGAGCAAGGGGTCCACGTCTGGATTTCAGTGGTAACTTAGGGTGAGACCCAAAGTTACTTAATATGCAAAACAAAGGGGGTTTTGGGAGTCTCTCTACTGGCACAAACACAGACCATTGACATGCTCTTGGGTGGATTTGCCCCAGGAGAGTCTCAACCAAGTCTTTAGCTCACTGTCCCTTTCACAGAGAAGGGTAGAGAGACACCCAGGACCCCCTTTGTTTTGCATATTAAGTAACTTTGCGTCTCACCCTAACTTACCAGGGGAATCCAGACGTGGACCCCTTGCTCACTGTTCTTACCGCCTGGGTCGTAATGAGGCCCATGGTGAAGTATATAATCGCATCATTCGGAATACCCCAGCCTACAGATAATGGTACTAGTTTCTCAGTGAACCTTAGATAATCAGTGTGTGAAATGTAGAGAATTGACCAGAAATTCCACATTCTTTATCACCCACAATCGGTGTGGATGTTGGAATGATTAATCCAAGAACTGTAGAAGGATTTTTTTTTAACACATCACAAATGAAGGACCAAAATGGGATGTACATCTCCCATTCATACTACATGGTACACAATCAAGAGCACATTAAGTGACTGGATACAACCCACATGAAGTATTGTTTGGGAGAGAAATGGCCAGCTCAAAAGAACCTGTTGCTGCCACTAACCCCAAGGGACCACAAAGATTACGAGCTAAACGGAGGAGCTGGGTACTCTTGATTAGGGAACAATCATGTACCAATGAGGCAGAACATGATTTGAAGGTACAGAAATTCGAAAACACTCAGTTCAGCATAGGAGGCACAGTAATGCTGGAAAATGAGGACAGAAAAAGAAGGAAAAGCAAACCTACGTGGAAAGAGCCCTACATTATATCAGAAAAGGGTGAGCAATCTGATTTATAGTATTGGCCCAGAGTTGGCATTCAAACAAATCTCTGAACTGAAGAGGGTGACAAAAAAGGGAAAAGCAACATGTTGGTATACATGAGAGAAAAAAACATAACATGATAACAAGCAGTAACGGCTGTTTGTTTTGCAGATGCTCTTGTGGATAGTGATGAGGTTGTTTGGTGGAAGGATGAGGGAATCCGTCTTGGACCATCCTCCACAAGTTTTAGATTACAACTGTAATATGTTCCGTAATCAAGTATGATGGTAGCATGATAATGAAAAGGACAAATTGCTGGGTATATACAACATCACCAGCACATGCTCTGGGAATGGCACTACTGTTGATGTTTTCTAATGCTACTAATAATTGGGGTGCGCTACAGCTGCAGAACATCAGAGTAAAATGATACATCTGCGCTTTCTTGTGTTTTACCTCTGAATTTAATATTAAAGGTAGGTTGATGGGATATGTACAGAATTTTGAGAACACAATGATTTTTAAGGAACATGTATCAAAAAAAGAGCTCTTTGTGAGAACCGCTGCATGGTCATTGTGGAAGTGATGCTGCCTCCTACGCAGTGCCTTTCCATTACGGCGCAGACTGCTTTTGTTTTGCCGGTCTAGTGTTTCACTAAAGAGGGCGTCTGATGCTGACCGCGCCTTCTCTCCATTCATCAAAACAGTGAGCCACGGAACCGGCTTTGTGTCTCAAAACTGGTAATTGTTTTCCCTATTGGACATGCCCCTTCTGTATTTCCCTTCTCTGTTATTCCTTTCCTTCTCCTCCTTCTGATCTTCCTTCCTTCATATGATCCTGTCTCTCTACCTTCCATGGAATCCCTGTCTACAATTCTTCTTATGGAGTTATTCATCCACCTTGTTAGTGGTCTCCCACTCCTGCTCCAGCTCCAGCTCTCAGAAGTTCTGCTCCTGCCATCATGTCTGTTCAACATCTTGGACCTCTGCTGTCTACCTTCATCTACCAAGGCGCTCACCTATTTCCATCTGAGTCCCTCTCCTGCTTACCAATTTTCAATTCTGGAATCAGTAGAGTGGAACAGAGCGCATAGTGCCACAATTGTCTCCTTCCTATCATCACAGCTGGTGAGTAGGAATAATTGTCTTGAGTCTGACACTCTCCATGTATATGGTATGCCTCAGCAAAAACATCACTGCAGTGTGTAAGAGTGATAATGGATGGGTAGTGAATATGGGCAAGAAAGGACGGTGCACTGAAGGGAAAAGAGAACTACTGATTAGTGAAGACATGTATGTAGCAATTGCTGTATTAAATAGCTCACTGCTATGGTTGTGCGAAGCAAGGGCCTATATGATTCTACCTCCCAACTGGGTAGGGATGTGCACATTAGCACATATCATTCCAACTTTAAGGGTAGTGAACGACATAGCATCTGGTAAAATAAGGAATGAGGGACATGGAACAATCCCAGGACACCATAAATGAGTCTGGATTATTTTCCCCTCCCCATGCACTTGCGCGATCTGAATGCCACCTGGCCTAGTAGGATCGTTTTCTGTCTTCCCTTTGTTCCCCCTCCCTTGCCTCGTTGCGCCTTGAAACACCTGTGTATAGGCACGTTATAATTGCCATATCCTATCATATCATATTATTTAGTGAGAATCAGCATCTCTTTAGCACCTTATTTCCAATGCATGGACAGCAAAATAAAAATACTGGTGAATGAGACCAGAAAAGCATTAACGAAGATAGCAGTGGAACAGCACATGATAAGGCAAATAACCATACAAAATAGAATGGCGCTAGTTATCATCATAGCAGCACAAGAGGGTCAAACAATAATGGAGTGATATTGGTCCATGCACATCGTCAGTATAGCTGCTGCCCGGCACTATGATATCGTGTCACTCTCATGCTTCACGTATTGCATGTTGACCTTAAACTGAAGTCTAGATTGAATTGTGTGGAATTGTAGAAATTGTTATTTTAAAAATGGTCATATCAGCTCATTCTATCAACCATTTTAGTTCCTCGGTTTTAATCATTTTTAGGGCGGGATCTTTGTTTCAAAATATTCTACTTGCGTCTGTTTGAATTGGGCACCAAATCTTTGAGGGATAATTGAGCTCTGACACCCGAGCAGGTGAGGCACTCCATTTCTCCTAAGGCACCTGGGTGTGCTCTTTGTCCACGTCACAGTGCAGCGATGCAGGCCTTAACTGGATCGCATCAGCACAAAGCACTGAAGCAAAAAATCTAGGCCTGTTTAGGGCCTGGGCCTGGGCGTCGGGCGAAGTGCTGTTCCGAGCCCGATCACTTTTGAATACAGGTGGGTGAGTAAGATGTGCACAGAGGAGACCATCTCTGGGGTGAACCCCCCCCACCGCGAGAGACTCTGGTGGCATTGCATAATGGTATGGCGCATCGTACACTTCAAGCCATTAATACATTGAGAGCTTTGGGTCTCCAGAAACAACCACTTGGGAGAAATCCAATGGAGCCTGGAATAGAGCAGCAATGTTAAATGCTATGTCTGCAGTAAAACACTCTTACCAGATTCACGAATTTATAGAGGCTCATGATTTGAGTATTCTGCTCCTCACGGAAACTTGGTTCAATGATTTCTCTCAAGCTATTTTTTATTGGTTAATACCTGATAACTACGTGATTCAAAACATTAATAGATTGAATAAAAGAGACGGTGGGGTGGCAGTGATTTCGAGACATACTGTTAAAATCTCCCCCTTAGAAGCCCTTGATTGGGATGCCTCTACTCAGATCATCCATTGTATATTATGGACATCAGCCACCAATTCCGTTAAGATCATATTTGGTTATGGACATCTACACTCTGCAAAAGGGTTTCTAGATAATTTAGATAATTTCCTGACTGATATTGGCTCTAAACACAGAGATCTATTGTGTCTGGGCGATTTTAACATCTGGATGGATATGCCGTCAGCCCCAGACACAGTAGGGTTTGGGGAGCTCATTTTTAATCTAACGCTAACTTTACTGGATGGGTCACCCTTTCATACTGGTGACCCCTGTCTTGACGTGCTGATGTGTAGAGGAGCATGCTCGAACATTACTAATACTTTACCTATCTCCTGGTCTGACCATTATGCAAGGTTGTTCACCCATGGACAATCCGATATTCAAGGTTCGGTGAACTCCACACCAATTTGGTTTTGGAGACTCAAAGAACTAGATAAAATTACTGCTGTCAATATCAGAAATGCTTTAGAATTGGTGGATACCACCCAAGACTGTTAACTGTTTTTTGAAACAGGTAAAGAGATCTTCGAGAAAAGCTGCGCTGAAACTGTCCCTTTGATGCAGGGGAAGGTTAGGAGAACCAGTACACCTTGGTCCTCTCAAGATCTGTCTGAATTGTGTAAGTTATTGGGAGGTATTGAGAAAACATGGAGGAAATGTAGATCCACTGCCAATAAAGTTAAAGTCAAAGAGGCGTCTGAAGAAAATAGAAATGTGCTATTTAAGGCAAAGTCTGACTTCCTGTCAAGATAAATCAAAGGCTCTATTAATCAACCTAGAGATCTATTCTCCATTAACAATAAGCTTACGCATCCTAAATGTACTTTCTCCTCCATGAAAGCTTCCGTTGATCAAGCACCGGCATTTAACTGCTTTTTCTGCCATAAGATTCAGACAATTTAAAATAATATTTTCACTGGCAGCTCTTCATCTGGAGAGAAACATTCTGACACTGACATGTCCGCCAATGCAGCCATACCAGCCCATGATAGTGAACCTTTCTTTTGTTCAACAGTCACAAGGCCTCAAACCAACAAATGACACTTTGTTTCCACTGGATCTGTCAGCAGCCTTAGATACAGTTAATCACTGTATCTTACTTAAAAGACTTAGAGAGATTGGAAACATTTCAGATCAAGCTAGCAAACAGTTTGCCTCCTTTCTTTCAGAAAGACAGCATCTGGTCATGGTGAAAGACTTTGTCTCTACTCCTTTGTTTCAGGGCTGTGGAGTTCGATGGGGTTTGTCACTCTCTCCGCTGTTCTGTAATCTTTATCTGCGATCCTTAATGGATTTGCTCAGAACACATAAAGTCAACTTCCACTCCTGTGCGGATGATACCCAAGTGTTTGTAATGTGAAAACTGATCTGAGTGACTGAGTGACTCAGAGATAGACTTTGGAAAAGTATTTTTATGAGACTTCCATACAGTTTTTGAGGAAAGATGTTCCATGTACTTCATGACTGGATGAGGGGAGGTGTAACAAACAATATGCCTTTAAAGCATTGGGTATGGGTGGGGTATTCTCAAGAGAGGAATGGGAATACCATGCCTTGATTAAACATTCAAATGACTTTATTCAAATTACTTTAGTCATTCATTCATTTTTATTATAAAGACATACATGATTAAAAACGTTAAAGTGTCATGTGCACCCTATAAAGTGACTTGTGCATAGGAACAATCATCACTTTATTTTGACCTAGAAAATTGTCCAAAACTTGCCACATGTGCATAGCAGCGTTCTGTCCACATATAGAGTAACATTTGATAATGTCAACAGTAAATGGTGTTCAGCAGCATATCCAACTATCATTTCAAATATAGTCATATGTGATAATTGGTGCTAGTTATTGAATATTGACATCAAATATTGATTTCCTTATTACTAGAAGGTGGCATAGGGTTCAGCGGAGCGTGGGAGAGCGGTCGCCGGTAGCCCTGAGGGAACTGCAGGCCAAGGAAGACCTGCCTGGCCCTTGCGGGCCTCCGTGAGTTGATTTTGTGCCTAAAATTGAATATTTGCTTACACGCTCTGAGCGCGTTGTTGTGCCTGCTCCCCCCTCCCATTTCCTGCTCCTCCTCTCCCTTCCAGCCTCCCTATACGCCCACCCCCCCTCTGATTGGCTGTCTGGCCGGTTCCCTTCTGGCCTACTCGACGGCCGCTCCCCCTGCTCGCTTCTTTGTTCAGAGGAGCATGGGAGAGCGGTCGCCGGTAGCCCTCAGGGAACTGCAGGCCAAGGAAGCCCTGCCTGGCCCTTGCGGGCCTCCGTGAGTTGATTTTGTGCCTAAAATTGAATATTTGCTTTCGCGCTCTGAGCGCGTTGTTGTGCCTGCTCCCTCCTCCCATTTCCTGGTCCTCCTCTCCCTTCCCGCCTCCCTGCCTGCCCACACCCCTCTCCCCTTCCTCTCCTCCCTCTGCCTATAATGGCCCCCTCCTGGGCAGCCCTCTGCCCGGCAGCCCCCTGCGGCTAAGGGCCCCAAGGCCAAGGGCGACTCCTACAGTTGCGGCTCCCTGTGTGTCTGCAGGTGTCCGCAGTGGACGCTTGGTGCCGGTCCACCTTGGTTAGCTCCACCTGTTAACCTGTTAACACTCACAAACGTAGGTGGCCTCTCCACTGGGTACTTGATATGCATTACTGTGTTCACTGTGTTCTGAATCTGTGGTAAACTAGGGTTTGTCTCCCCCCCGCAGGATTTTCAAACTTAGGTGGCCTCTCCACTGGGTACCTGATATGCATTACTGTGTTCACTGTGTTCTGAATCTGTGGTAAACTAGGGTTTTTCTCCCCCCGCAGTATTTTCAAACTTAGGTGGCCTCTCCACTGGGTACCTGATATGCATTACTGTGTTCACTGTGTTCTGAATCTGTGGTAAACTAGGGTTTTTCTCCCCCCGCAGGATTTTCAAACTTAGGTGGCCTCTCCACTGGGTACCTGATATGCATTACTGTGTTCACTGTGCTCTAAATTTGTGGTAAACTTGGGCTTGCTGCTCTCTTCCTGCCCGCTCGTGCTTGTCCTACGCCCCTCACTCCCTCCTATCCCATGGTGCTCTCTATCTCACCTATCTTTTCTAACTGCTTCTCCATTGACTATCCTGCTCTCCTCACTAAATCTGGTAGGAAAAAGTTTAAAAAGGACATCCTGGTCTCCAACCCAGGCCTCCCTATCGCTGACACCTACACCAGTGCCTCCTCTAAGGAAACTCTCACTGACATCCTCGTTTTCGTGCCTTCACCTGACCTATGGATTCTTCATATGGTCTCTGTGCTCTCTCCTTTCTCCTCTTCTCCCATTAATGGTGGCACCCGCTGGGACGTCCTCTTGGCCTCCGTCCACTCCTCTAAGGCCATCATTAATGTCTACGCTAATGGGACCGTCTTGGTCCAAGGCCCCCAGGCCAATCTTCACCTCTTTGATAGACGCTTTCTGCGCCTCATCAACTTCCTTTCCTCGCCTGCTGTCCCCCCTCCTCTGTCCTCGGCTACCTTGCCTCTACCCTCCCTCCCTGCCCCCTCCCGTCCTCCTTCTTCTCCTCCGCAGGGCGTACCTCTGACCTGTACCCCTCCCCGGAAGTCCTTCAAAGATGGCAACCTTCTCCACATTGCCACTCTTAACTCTCGCTCTGCTGTCAAACATTCCTCTGATATCTGCCGCCTTCTTGAGTAACTGGACCTTGACGTACTCGGTCTCACTGAGACAAAGTTCACGGCCAGCTCTGTCACCAGCTTTGACACACTCCTACCTGACGGCTACAAGATCCTCTCCGTGCCCAGGCCCAACCGTGCTGGGGGGGTGTGGCCCTTATCTTCCCTGAGTGGATTCCTGCCACTGCTATTCCCACACAGACCTACTCCTCTTGTTAATGTCTTGTCTGCCGCCTCTCTCTCTCTCCTAGCCATTCCCTTACCGTGGCTACTATCTATCGGCCACCTGGTCAAATTTCCTCCTTCCTCTCTGAGTGGGAGGACCTCTCCTCCTCACTCCTGTCCTCAACGACTCAACTCCTCTTTCTTGGAGACTTCAACATCCACCTGGATGCCTCCTGTCCCCCTCCGGACTCTTTCGCGACCTCTGCGACTCTCTCTCACTCTCTATTCTCCCTTTTGGGCCAACCCATTCTGCTGGGCACACTCTTGATGCCCTGATCTCTTCTGACCTTCCCCTCTCTGTCCCTCTCTCCACCCCTCTCTCCTGGAGTGATCACTTTCTCCTCTCCTCTCACCTCACCCTCACTACCCCTCAGGCAAAGTCACCCTCATCACTTCCATCTTCCTTCTCGGTCATCCGACCCATGAAGCTTGTGTCAGTTGAGGCTTTCGCTGCCACCTTCTTGCCCCCTCTTCCCCCCTCGGCTGACTCCCACCCTGACACAGCCCTCTCCACTCTCTACTCGGCTATATCTGATACTCTTGATATACTTGCCCCTGTTATGAGAATCCGCCTGAAGCCCAAAGCCAAATGTAACTCCTGGTATGACTCGGATCTCGCCACCCTTAAACGCTTGTGCAGGGTGGCAGAGAGGAAATGGCGTGCTTCATGTTCATCCTCTGACAAACTGGCCTGTCGCCTGCTCCAAAGGCAATACCGGCTCTCTGTTCTCACCAAGAAGAGAGCCCTTATCCAAGCCTGCATGTAACAATTCGGCTGAACTCTTTAAAATCTGCAAGGAGCTGGTCAATCCTGCTGCAGTCTCTACCTCTCCTGTCCCCTCCCAGGCCCTCTGTACGGCACTGGCCTCTCACTTCATTTCAAAAACTCAGGATATCTTGTCCTCACTCTCCTCCCATCACTTCCACCCCTCTATTCCCTGCCCATCCTCTGGCCCTTCTGCAGCCACCCCTCCTCTCTCCTTCTCTGCCTTTCCCCATTTTTCTGCTGATGAGGTTTCGAGACAAGTCCGATCTATGAAAGTCTCGTCAACACAGGTCCACCCCTGCTCCTCCAAAACTATTAAGGACCACATCGACTCCTTGGCTCCTGCCCTTGCTGACTTCTGCAATCACTCCGTCGCCTCTGGAGTCTTCCCATCCCCTCTCAAGCACTCACTTGTGCACCCCCTTCTTAAGAAACCCTCTTCCGACCCGTCCTGCCCAGCTAACTATCGCCCTATCTCTATCACTACTTTCCTGGGCAAGCTCCTGGAGAAACTTGCCATCTCCCAGCTTAATCTCCATGCTGAATCTGTTGGTAGCCTTCATGACCATCAGTCTGGCTTCAGAGCTGCCAGAAGCACGGAAACTGCTCTCCTGAACATCCGTGAGGACCTGCTCTCGAACCTTGACTCTAACATTCCATGTGTTCTTATTTTGCTTGATCTCTCTTCTGCCTTTGATACTGTCAACCATACCATCCTGCTCAACCATCTCCGTGATAACCTGGGTATCACTGGTCAGGCTCTGGCTTGGCTGACCTCTTTCCTCTCAAATTGACCCTCCCAGGTCCAAATGGGGTCTTTCCTGTCTGACATCTTTTTCTCTACCTGTGGTGTCCCCCAGGGTTCTAACCTCTCTCCCTGGCTGTTCAACCAGTATCTGGCACTTCTCGCCCACCGCATCGCTGCTCTCTGCCCCAACTTTCAGTGCTATGCAGATGATACCCAGCTCATTTTCAGGCTACCCTCGGCCTCCTCTTCTCCTTCCCTCATCTCTGACTGTCTTTCTGCTATCCAGGAATGGTGTGCCGCCAACGACCTTTGCCTTAATGCCAGTAAGACCGATATTCTACTCATCAGCACACCCACTCCCTCCTTCCCTGCAGCTCTCTGGCCGGCCTCTCTTGGCCCTCTTCCTGCTCCTACCTGCAAGGCAAAAAACCTCAGGGTCATCTTCGACTCCACACTCTCCTTCTCTCCTCACATTTCTGACGTTTCTAAAAAGTCACACTACTCAGAGGTATTCTTTCTTTCCTCTCCTCCCCCCAGGAGCTCACTGTCTCCAGAGCCCTGGTTCTGTCGAAGCTGGACTACTGTAACAGCCTCTAACTAAATCTGCCTGCCTCTACTCTCCGCCCCCTGCAACTCATCCAGAACAGGACTGCGAGACTTGTCCTTGGCCTCAAGCCCAGGGACCGTATCTCTCCAGGACTGAAATCGCTACACTGGCTCCCTGTGGCTGTGAGGATTAAGTTCAAAACCCTCTGCATTGTCCACAAGGCCTTCTGGGGCCTGGGGCCAAATTACCTTCGTCTCTCCTTTCCTAAATATCTTCCTTCTCGAGCACTTCGCTCTTCCGCCTCCAACTCCCTCAGGGTCAGCCGCTTCTCCAAGCAACGAGTTGGGGGGAGATCTCTCTCTGCTGCAGGGGCCTCACTCTGGAACAGCCTTCCTGCCTCCCTGAAACTTCTCACTGTAATCTGATGCATATGATACAAAGAATCTCAATTTCTCGCTCTCTATCAGCGTCACTTGATATCATCTGTGTTCCACTCCCTTCTCCAAAACAGATCCAGGATTTAGAAACCCTTATTTATAAACAGATGTTGAGGAGCGTGACAGTTAGTCATGTGATGTAATGCATTGTCACGTGTCTACTACTTAAGCTACATCAAAACTTGGCAGCCATCTTAGTGTGGTTCGGTATACAACTCGGACCACTAGAAGTATGAATAACATGCACACTATTCCGATGTATGCCACAGAAACAATCTGAGTGTTAGCAGATGGGGCACCAATCATTCACATTGTTTAACCTTAATAACAGCATGTCACATGTTTTTTACTCTAATACACACCTTTGTAATCCCAGTTATAACATTACTCACTACTCTCAAACATCATGCTCAAAAGCAGAACTATGAGGAAGCATTATAATGCATGCAGTGACTGTCAAGCAACATATTCTACACTACATCCCACTTCAAGTAGGTGTAACTCCAAGACAGCATTGAGGTTATGCTATGCCATTCAATACGTTCATTTAACCCTAACTTTTGTTCGGGAACAATTAAACATTGTTGATGCTCAAATAATTTTTCCTGATACTGATTTGTGTTATTACTGGGGCATTTTTAAGTAATACAGTCCATCTTAGTTCCTCGCATTGATGTTCTGCCGCTATAAAATGTTCCACTAGGGGAGCGGTTAGTACTTGATTTCTTATGCAGCTTTTCTGTTCACAAATCCAGGTTTTTATTTTTTGTACTGTTTACTGCTGCACAATTTTTTACATGGACACCAAATCGCATAAAACAACCATTGTTGTATTGCAGTTGGTAAGTGTTTTCTGTTGCCACAATCTTGATAAACATACGTCCACTTCCTGCATTCTTCTAGTCTGTGGACAGCAGCTGCAACCACTGCATGAGGTGCACCCTTTTGGTCTGGTCATACCCATTGTTCTGTGATAGTTGTCAGGAGTAGGGTCTGGGGCAAGCCCAGGAGACAGTATACGAGAAAATGAGGAAGAAACTACGATTCCCAGCATGCTTAAGGGGCGAGTTGTAGTCTATGCACTTCGCGCCATTGAACAGCTGAGCCATTAAGAGAGTATTTAGCCGTTGAGCGCCCGACCACAGGTGCCGATAATTAGGGTTATGCAGCATGGGCGGTCATGACAGTGTTTGAAGAGCATTGGACGAGCTGATGGCGAGTGGGGAAGAAGTGTTCACTGAGGCGAATGGATCGGAAGGCAACACGACAGGGAAAGGGAGCATTGCCGGTTCGCACTCGCGGACCCCTGCGGTCTGACTCGAGTGTTCACGTGAGTCACGCAGCAGCCTCCTGCAAGCGCGGGCCGCGGGGGTGACTTAATTCCTATCGCTGCCTGCAGACTATGCGCGGCAGTAGCACGCTTCACAGCGACATTTCTTGATGTCCGGGTGTTCTTGCGAGGCACCCGGACGCTAAGATAAGTATTGCCTAGTATTCATGTGAATCTTGAGAACACTATATGGTGTGCTACGTTTGAGAAACTTATGAGTTAATGTAAACCAGTGCAAGTTACACGGGTTACACTTGCAGAGAATATTCTCTATCAATCGGAAGGGGCAAGGTGGTCCAGTCCTATTATGACAGGAATGTCACGATTTATGTGCTTTGCTTCTGTTTGCTTATGTTAAATGTCAGCCCACTGGGCCATGTGTCATGTTGAATTTATGTATGGAGTATTCCCTTGTGTGTACCATACAGTTGGTGTCTGCTATGTGTGATATCTCCATGGTCAGAGTCATGGGTATGGTCAGGGGTATGGTGTGGGGTAATTAAGAACACAAGTTCCTACTTTAGTATATTCAGGCAGTAGACAGGTATACAGGGGTTTTCAGTATTCAGTATTCTGTGTTATATATATATATATATATTCATGTTCTTTATTCCGTACCTTCCCTTTGTCATTCCACACCCTTTCCCTAACTCCGTCTTCCCCCCATTGGCTGCCACGTGGTTATCTGTGTTTTTACATTCAGACGCCCGTGCCACCCACGGTGGGAGGGTTGATTTATTCAGCTTCTGTGGTTCGGGAGAGGGGGTTGAAACCCTTTCATCCCTTCTCAGAATTGACAATAGTCAATTGATTAACTGGTGGTTCATAGATGTCATTTCTAGTCAACAAATCCTTCAAGATTTTCCCTCTTCTGTAGGCACATCTTGGATGACTAATAGGACATTTACCTCCAAGAAAAAGGGCCCGTTTTTTCTGATGATTCTGTTTATCTGATTAGATAAGGGATTGAATGTACTCACAAACATGATGTCTTTGTTATTTTAGTTGTTGCTTCTATATTCAAACAAAGCTTATCGATTATTATTTGAAGCCCTTTTTTATGCCCTTTTGACAATTTCTTTGGGGTAACGCCTACGTACAAGATTCGAACTCAGGTTTGTCACCTCTTTATCAAACTATTCTCATGTTGTACTACAACGCTTTATGCGCAAGAATTTCCCAAAGGGGAGGTTCTCTCTAGTATGACGTAGATGAAAACCTGAGAACAACAATAGCAAATTCTTATTGGTTTTCTTATGAAATGGTTTGACCTTTAGTGTCTTTTCCAAATGGTCTGCAAAGATGGTAATGTCAAAGGAATTGATTTCACAATTGTCATGACTAGACGTACATTTTAAGAAAGGATTTTGATTATTCAACCATTCGAAAAATAATTCAAAACTGTGCACATCTCCGCTGGAACTCAGAAGAAAATCATCGATTTAACGTTTCAACAGTTTGAGGAGCTCTTTGAATGGATTGCCATCAGACATGATTTTGCTTCTTTCCAGACCTTCTGCATATAAATTGGCTAACGGAGGGGCCACAGCTGAGCCCATTGCTGTACCATGGATCTGATGGAAAAATCTATTGCTGAACATGAAGTAATTTTCGGTTAATGACATTTCAGTGCACCACAAAATAAAATAATTCAGAGTAGGACCTCCCCGTCACTTATTGTACAATAATTCATCAACCATGCTTGTAAAATGTTAGTGTAAAGTGAGAAAATATCGAGTCTCACTAATCGTTCTTCCTGTCCATCAAATGGATGGCCCTCGATTGTTAACATTACTTCTGTGTTATCCCGAATATATGATGGCATTGCTAGTATAAATGTTTTCAAAAAGAAAGCAGCACATTTCTCCAATGGTTCCAATATTGAGCCTGTCCGGACACTATCAGTTGTCCAATGGGATTGATCAGTGTTTTGTGGATCTTCGGAAGAGTGTAACATTTTGGTTTACGCGGACTCATCGTGACCAAAAAACTGCCTCTTGTTGCATATCTATTGCCCTTAGTATGACTTTTCAACTTTACTGGTAATCCATTTTTTCAACCTCTCATTCGGTTCACTAGATATTTCTTCACAAAAAGACGCATTACTGAGTTGTCGTTACATTTTCCAATGTATGTTTCCTTATTTAGCATGACTATGGCCCCACCTTTGCTTTTTGGAGGACAATCTCTTTATTAGTCATACTCCCACAGTCATGAAGACATATCTAGTGATCCATTTGCTGTTTATTTGTTTATAGCACAGGAGTTGCTGAGAATGCAACGTTGTTGCACAATATTTGACTGTTATGAATATTGGAACTGATCACTGGTGGAAGAAATTAAAAAGAAGTGCAGCGAGAATGTTGTTTGTCCACTTGTTCAATGTGTCATTGATGTAATTGAAACATGCCTGTTAATATCGAAGTGGCATTGATATAAATCACGTGAAGATAATATTATGGAATGAAACGTGTTGGGTTAGGCTGTAACCACATGATTGTGGTTCACATAAATGAGGGCATGATATGGCTCGTATGTCAATATTCAATAACTAACACCGCATATCAAATATGACTATAGTGTAAATTATAGTTGGACATGTTGCTGAACACCATTTACTAATGACATTATCGAATGTTACTCTACATGTGGACATAACGCTACTGTGCAGTTGTGATTGTTTTTTTAACAAGTTGCTAGGTCAAAAGACTGTGATGATTGATCATATGCAAAAGTCACTTTATGGGGTGCATATGGCACTTAAATGTATTTAATTAAGTTTTACAATAAACATTAATGAATTAATAACATAATTTGAATATGTGTAATCAAAGAGTACACATTTAGTTATTTGATTCTCTTATGTCTATACAAATGTATTTGACCAGAATAGGTCCCATGACATTTCAGATGATTCCATAGTGATTGTTTGATTCAAGACTCACTTGCCACAAACATAGTTTAGAGAGTGTCTATTTAGTTAGATTGTTGTGTTCTTTACAAGCAAAAACCCTCTTTTGTTTATACCGTGGTGTCTCTCATAGTAAAGAGTGTCCACTAGCTAAAACTTCAAGTAGATCAGTTAAATAAAGATCAAATAAAGTAGGGGCTAAAAGGCAGCCTTGCTTGAGGCATGAGCTAGTGTCTATCCAATCAGTTATCATCCTGTGCTGGTCCGTTCTTACTTTGACTCTGGTCTCACTGTACAATGCAATGATCATATTAAGCAAACCCGATGGTATCTTCCAAGTCTCCAATTTGTGCCAAAGCCTGTGTCTGACTCAGACTCAGTCTCAAAATCAGCACTGTAGTCAATAAACATTACGTAAACAATTTGGTTACAAATCGCCCAGCCCTGTTGTATAGCTGTGACTAACGCCAACACACTAATGATCGTACTAGTCCCCTTCCTAAAAACTGTTTTGTTCAAGGGAATAATATGATTGTCCCTAATCCAATTATTCAGCTCCTCTAGGAGCAGGCAAGCAAATATTTGGCGAGGGCATCTATCATTGCCACTAATTGATAATTTCTTGGATCAGTGTGACATCCCTTTTTGAACACTGGGATTATAATACTCTCAGTCCAGGTAAAGGGTAAAGTACTGGTGATACTGATCCAACAAAACAATCCATTCAAGGCCTTGGCCCAATTAATCAGATCTTCCTTGATTAAGATGTTACAAAGTCCATCTGGGTCGGGGGCCCTGAGATACTTCATAAAGTGAATGATTTCACGAGACCCGTATCCCGGAATATAATGCCAACAGATTTTCCGGCCCCCCACGTTTGTGATGAAGAACTGAGTCTCACTGTAGTAATCCACTAAGGTTCTTGTCATTTTGTAACAAAGACGGAATTAACATGCCTCGCCCTGTCGTCCCGAGATACTCCACTAATTAACATTGAGTACCTTTGGTCAATATTAATGAGCTTCCAAAAGGAGTTACCATCATTATTTTGAACACGGATGTCCAGTGCAACCCACTTCTTTGACTTCAGTTCTATTTTGTGTCTTTTGATCTATTTCAGATAATTCGCTTTGAGTTCATTTGCTGCATTCACATGAGTATCGGAGGTAACAGAGGTCCGAGCTGCCCTAGGTGGATCTGCTCATAAAACTTGTTTCCTGTCGCTCAACTCTTTATCAAATTGGAGACAGTGCTTTAATTACAGCCACCCCCTGTCTTGCCATCTTCCGGGATTAATTGAGACATTAGACTTCACCTTGGCAATAAATGCCTCATATTTATATAAAACACTGATCGTGTTCACTACAAAATCAACCTTACTGCAGAGCACCACACACTTCACAGTGAAGATTGGCAAACTAACAGCAGCACATATAGTAGATTTCTGAATATTGTTTGTGCTCCATGATATTCTGTTAGAACGGGAATTTAAATTCAGGATACCTCCCTCCTCAGCTCTTGTTTCTGCTTTAAGCTAATCAAGAAAAGCACTCTTGTCCCATTTTATCACACACATGATAGTGAGGAGGGAGCCAAAAGTAGCAGAGATGAATATATAATCGATAAAACTGGCACATTTAGGAGATACTCTCGTATGATTAGGAGGATCGGCCAAAGGGTGATTGCCATTGATCATCATATGGTCATAAACCATAAGAATGTTGCAGTGTTGCCCAACTAATGCACTTGTTTCAACTGTCCCACACATAATTAGGCCAGTTGATGACAGAGGAGCCTCGTGCATCTTCTTCGTAGGTGTCACAGAGAATTATGGCACTCAGGTCCCCACAAACTATCACATGCAGTGAATACCTGATGTCTTTAAAAAGGGATTCAAATGTTCTCAAAATGTTCAGATGTTCGGTGACATTTGAGGGGTCAAAAGCATTAATGATTACCAAAGTCAAAGCCCCTGCACGTTTAGATCCGTTAGTGGGAAAAGTTAACTTTCCCCCAAGTATGTTTTAAGCTCCTCTATCTTCGCTGAGTTCGGAGTACTCATATTCAGACCTCCTTTCGGTCTTCATCGAGCTCCATTCACTGCCAGTCTGCTAATAGTGCTCCTTCCGTCAACGTCAAACAGCCTTGTATGCCAAGTTTCTTTTAGGGCCACTACAGTATACATATCAATTAATTGAGACAATCCCCCATGCTCAAAAATATGAGAATTACACCTGGATTTCCAAGATAATAGTAATGTCAGATCATTGGGGATGTCTAAATCCCTGGTTTCTAAATGCAGTAGGAAACCAATCCCAGCAGTCTATCAAAGTATTCCCTACACCCGAGATTGACCAACTTCCATCACTAGATTTATAAATAGTGAGTGAACCTTCACCATCTTTCTTGTGTTCACTATTTCAGGTAAGCCATCAGGGACATAGTGCAATAAACTAGAAACATTGTCTCTAGGATTCCCAGGACTATCAGATGTACTGATCATGTTATTATTCTCAGTACATTGTTTTCCAAGGGGTTATGTATTAAAGAAGGGGGACCCTTACATTTTCCCTGCTCTGTTGGGTGAGCTATAGCCTCTTTGACCGTGCAGTCATAACCTAATTTACCCAAACCAACATTGTATTGTGTTATACAGTCAATTACCGCTGAGGAGGCGAAATATACCAAAGAAGTGGCAAAGTCAGGCTCTCACAGATATCAACAATCTGTATGTTATGCAGATATAACACAAGGGCATCACTGAGTGTAACATTTTCAAAATCCTGGCCCTGTTTTTTTTAATATGCCCTATTTGTTCAAAACAGACTACGAATTTGAAAGACCTTTGACTATGGCTTGGGCAAATCCATGGCTTTGTGGGCTCATGTTTTCAGATCACTGGGAGAATAGGTCCTTCAGCAAATAAGAAGGCAGTTTGTGTACTCAATTTTGATGCAGGTGACGGAAGGCCTATGGGAGATTGTGTCAATAGGGCCAAACATGCCTTAACATCACCTAGAACATCTTCAGAGATGCCAGAAATTGCTTTCTGTTTATTTTTCCTGCAGGAAGCTCTAATACCCTCCGTGGGGTTCAACTTTGATGCCTTATTATCTTTGTTGCTCAGTCCCAAAAAAAGAGGGAAATTGGCCAGTGCCTCTTGGATTCCCCTTTGAACACTCCACATCTACACATTCATCAATATTAAGGAGTCTAATCTCACACTGTCAATCTTATTCCTTTTGCATAAGGTTCTCTTGGGTTTGTTCTTACTTTTACTTCTTGCAAAATCACACGATGGTGACATGTTCTCTTTCTTACTAGAATTCTCCTCAAAGCCTGCCAGATTGTTTTCAGTTAATTGTACCAAACCCCCTTCAATTAACCTATCTCTTGTTCCTGTTATTTCCATACACCACCAGTTGACTAATCAGTTTCTTATGCCTCCTCCCATTATCCCTAGTGATTTTCACGTCATGCTCTGGAATCGGCATGCCTGCTATTACCCCCCCCCCCCCCCCCCCCCCCCCGATCCCCATGTTTCTATTGAGCCTTTCAAAAAATGTAAGATCATTTTCGGACAACCTTTTTAAAAACTGCACAGTGTGAAGTTGTTTCAAAATGTTAGACATGCAGTAGAAGAACAGCCAACTTTGCTGCTCTCCGAGTTGTTTAGAAACATCCTAGCCATTCCCCATTCTTTCTTCCGTTATGCCCAGTACGTCATTGTGTGAAAGAGAAAATATGATAAGCTCGTTATGCAGTTCTGAAACGTTGTGTTTAACAACAGCGTCAACAACAATTGAAAGTGGATGGGCACATGGCAGGCCCACATCAGGTACAGACCCAATGATCAGGGGTGCCGTATCTACAATTACAGGACTGTTGGTGTAAATACTTCCCTCCCAATAACCATCCCAGCACCCTCCCAAAATGCACTCTCTAACACGGGCAACCCCGTTCATTCACAGAATCCGGGAGTGCATCCACAATTTGTTGGGTAGTCTTGGTGCCTAGACAATTCAATGAGGTAATACATTCCGATAAAAATCTGTGCGCATTGAGGCCGTAACAATCGATGCCTCTCTCTTTCTAAAATAGTCATTTTTTGCTGCCAGATAACCCGTTATCTCCAAGCTGGGTGCTGCACATATCATTCTTTGGAGCTAGGACTGGGGCTGTCTCAGATGGTAAGGAGGATGATGAGTGTCCAAATCTTTCGCCAAACTCACACGCTATGCGTCTGCCACTTCCAAATCTCAATTTGCAGAACTGTTCACAGGAGAGTCTACAGACAGTGAGAAGCAATCCACATGGGTCGCCTTAGCCGCCAACCGGCTTACGGCTTGACGGCAACACGCTTTGAAGTGGACAATACAGACATCTACCAGGAAAATGTTTTATTTCACCCATGCTGGTGGCATTGTTTATCCCATTGCATAATCTTTCTTTTTATGTAGGCCATTTGAGTGCAAGTGATCTTAGACAGAGGAGAGACGACCAATTGTGATAGTCTTAAGGTGAGCATATTTTCAGGTCTGCTTGTTTGACACAGAAATAGTTTGCTTTATTGTACAATGTCAAAGGTACCTCTGGTCTTCATAAATAACAGTCTACAAGTCTGGGTGTTTGGTGTATTGAATGCTTCACAAATAAAATCGAAACACCCAAATGAAATCTTTTGAGCGGACATCAGTTAATACTCTGGTGCTTGTTCGATGATGGCCAAAAAGTAAGCTAGAATGCTTCTCCTTTTGCATAACCTGCTTCTATAAAGGTTTAGGTTTATTTTTTTAATACAGGTTACTCTGTGATTAGTGTATTTACCAAGTCAGATTTACAAAAGAGTTTTATTTTGATACATTAAAGGCAACGGTTGCACTTTGCTTTAAGAGAAGAACCCAGAAACAATGTGTGAACATTTCAGATTTGTCCGAAATGCCATCTTCCCCTCTTAAACAGTGTGTGTGATCCTGGGAAAATAATTTATAATCTCATAATGTCCAACTTGATATAATTGCCTGTCCCTAAATTTAAAAATTGTCAGCCTCTAAGTGTGATTTACTTCTCTGAATACGAGCTTCAGAAAGGCATGGTTTAACTGGCTATACTGTTAGTTCATTTATACAAACAGGGACCATTGATGGACCTGAAAGGGCAACTTCCTGTCAGTCTTTGTGAATGTTCATTGTCATTGTGCAATATGCAGGCAAGTACTTACGCTGCTGTATTTGCACCGTGGCAAATGGAGAGAGCAGTGCTGAATGTTAGTTGGCGATCCATTCCATTGACCACATGCAATTCTAGCAGCAGCAGTGCCCACAGGTAGAGCTACTGTATATGTGAAAATATCACAAAAAGCAGGTTTCCCCCTGATGGATCATTTGGATGCTCCAGGCGTGTTGAAATGTGTTGTTAACTGAATGAATTTTATCTACAACTTGCTTTAACCAATGCTACATTCTTTCTCAAGTTTCACACAAGTGTGAGTCTAAAATAAGCGGCCCCGAAGGTATCTCTGTTCCTCCTACTTCTCTTCCCAGATGTCACCAGATTGCACATTTCTCATTTGCTTACTTCTAGAGAGATCACTGACAGGTGTACCTTCTGCCACACTGGATCACTTCTAGTCTCTCCCTCAAAAAGTAATTCAAGTGTTATTTTTTCACAACCTGTCCTCAGGGATTTTCTTCTCCTACTGCTCCTCCTTCCAAGTGTCAAACGATCACATGTATCTTCTTCACTCACTTCAGGAAACGGATGCTGACTGATGTATGTATCACCTGATTAATACCTAATTCATTCTCCCATGAAAAGGAGGTGAGGAGGATTCTCGCACACACTGTTGTCAGGGATTCTTTGTTCCTCCTTCTCCTGAGCATCACCCAATGGCATGTGTCTCTTTGCCTACTTCAAGAGGCCAATCCTCACTGGTGCACTCCCATACTCTGTGATTATTTACTCCGTTCTCCCCCAAAAATCATGTGAGCATGAGTCTCACACACGCTTCCATCTTGGATTCTCTGCTCCTCCTAACCCAAGTGTGAAGCACAACTTGGACATTTATTTTTTCTTTGAGGCATTTATGTAGCTTACGGTCACTTAAAGCCACAGGGTGCTTCATATCACTTCCTAAAATCACTTGTATTTTCTCCAGATTTCTATACGTGTAGTACAAAATTGAAAGTCACATGTGTGTCTCTCATTGGAGCCCATTCTGCTCCCACAAGCAGGGTGTCCCTCTTCCTAGACACATCAGACTATTTTTGTTCACACACTTCGCTCACTCAAATACAACTACAGCTCCCACCAGACAACGAACATATTCCCCTAATTTGCCTGTACTGCACCATACATGCTCAGGCTTAAGACAGCTGAGCAAATCCTGCGAAATATCCCTTAGTGGATTGCAATAACCAGCACGCAATCTGCTGATAAAAACCATTTCATGACAGACTCACTTGGGTTGAACTCATACAATATGAGATATGGAATTCAATGGGTTCCACCACACAAACTTCTAATGGGGCATCATAATCATTTTCCAAGATGGCACCTATCGCCTTGCTACGGCAAAACAACCATCACTTCTTCCCCCACCACTTGTACCCCTTGTTTGTCTAAAATCCCTTACCACCTTCCCATCAGCACACACAGCTCCAAGTAGCTCTTCTCATCCAAATCCAATGTTTTCAGGCTTTTTCGAAATTATGGTTGATTTTATTCGAGTTGGAAGTTCAGTGACAGGAGATTCCAGGGGCAGGCAACCACTGCTCCAATAGTCAAATGACATAGTCTGTTCATCATAAAAGACATCACTGACAGTTTTATATCTTGCCAAAATCTTAATGTCCAAATGGAGGTATGCTTCTTGATTAACTTGTTTAGGTATGTGGATGCATTATCATGGTCATGTTTGGGGATGATGACTTCATGGCGGCATATTGGTTTTAGTATGCACAGGTCTGTTGGCATATTATAGTGTTTATTTTTTCAGTGTTTAACAATTAATAGTTACAATGCCAATACCTCATTTGGAACTCTGGTGTGAAATGTTTTAATTAGCTTTCAAGACCTTGAGATAGTATTTTGCATGGTACTACTCTAATGGTAGTCAGTGGCTAACACACTTGGAGGCCCCTTTGAGTCATACTTAGACCCCCCCCAAGCTTCTCAACAAAGCAGGGGATGTGCCACACTCCGGGCCTACCTAGACCACCATTCATGCACAATTCCCATGATGTTCATGCTACTGCAGAGCCACTATGTGCGCTGCGCTAGGTGAAATACATAAGTATGTTTTTTAGTCATAGCTTAAATCTTTCTCCTTTCATATAAACAAGGGGCGGCTATTGAATTGTTTTTATTGCAGGGACGAAAACATTTCCAACAAATATGCAGAGCAACTGAGCGTAGCGATGGAACCCGAACCAAGCTAAAACATTTTTTGAATAATAGTTTTGAATGATGCATTATAGAACACTTTTTCTGTGAAAAAATATGTGAAAAGCCAGACAGTTTGCAATCAGTTTTGTAGGGTAACTCATGAAAACCATTTTCAAATGCATTTTCATGATGTCTTTCCCCAGAGTACCTCCCAGTATAAAAAACATGTTCACACTGGTTGTGCCTATACATTTCCATGCTGGCTACATTAATATATGTGAGTATTCCCATAAAGAAGCATACGCTTTCTGCATAATGCCAGTAATGATACTGTATGAAAATAAGTACTCTGTGGCTATGCCAAAACATGCCAATATATGGCAGTATCCCCATATAAGAACATACTCCTGTTTGCTTTAACATTAGAAATGCCATCCCAAAATCAGAAAACATGCTCAAATGGCTACTCCAATGTAGGCCAGTCTAGAAATGTAATATTACTCATCATTCTTTCTCGCTAAAATGCCCAGTAAAATATGTCATGCCTGACTTGACTTCCCATACAAGCACACAATTGCCTTCATGCCTATTCAGAAGTCACACACCCATATCTTCTCTCACATTATCTCAAACACACACACATGTGCACACTGCATTCTAATTCACACAACATGCACACTCACACCCATACATACATGCACACCAATATCATTTACATACACACATATATCTTTGCATATATACACATAATACATACACATCTGATACCATGCACACATGATACACACTTAAATATGTAAAGAAGCCTTTCTTTCCTGTTTTCCACCGGACTCAATGCTCCATCTTTTCTACAGGCCTGAGACTCCTGCGCTCATCATACACATGAATCAGGAAGCAGGCAGAGCTAGTTAGTCCCTGTCTGGCATGCACAGGGGAGCTGAGGCAGAGTGACCCCATCCCAAGCTGTGGTTCTGTCAGATCCAGCTCTAATAGGTCTGGGGCTGAGTCTCACTTTAGCCAAAGTGAGGGCTGAGGCGGGTGCCCCAGATATGGGGCGGCGGGGTGCCCTGCACCACGGGGGATGCTGGGGCCCTCTACGCCAGCGATGGCAATAGGTGATGTCACATGTAAGGTCTCTTTCTAACTTTTCTACATTAGGACAGCACTAGTTGGTGTGACATCTTGAGCAATTTGGCAGGATATCCTTTTTTGCAATGTGTTATAGGCTAGAAGCATCTAGTATATTGTTGTAAAAACCCAAGTGTGCTTTCCATAAATGTGCATGCCTAATAGGTGTTGCCTGTGGTCTCTTGGTGTTGTATACTGTCTAGTACATCATATACTTTGTAATTCTAGTTTTGTTTTTAATTGCTTGAAGGATAATAACCCAGTGATAGATTAGGGACTATAGATACTTTTACATTACTTGATTTGATGCATACGTGTACATCTGCACAATCCTCGTTAAGAAAATTATTTTCGAGACAATGCATTTTCCACAGGAGAGATCATTATGAAAAATGTGCACCAAAACATGTTCCCTTTAGGATTAAGTATTTTTACTGGAAAAAATATGGAAACATTCTTGAAACAGAATGTTCTGAGTATAGTGAAATTATTATTGATGTGTCTCAAACTGTATTCATTGCTTTTTGATTCATACTTTTTCGAGGATCTGTCCTTTGTACACATTGAATGACTATTGGCCACCCACTGGGCACAAAATGGTTGCTATTTCAGGGGAACATGGCTCCAGTGAGGAAGCATAAACCTTTCATAACGGAAAATGCAAATTGCTACATCACAATTTTACAATGAAATGACATAAAGTATGCATCTTTTATGTTAACCTTTACAGCATTACATTTACCTAATTCCTAATGCTTTCTTCAAGTATCCAACATTTATTACACATTGATTTTCCTGATGCGTGTTTTGATTTGCAATTCTAAATCTGAAACACAATGAACACCGGTCACCGAGAAGAGACAACATGGATACAAATATTTGTGTATTTCACCACACATTGTGAATGTAAGATTTATGTATCCATTCAATGGTGGTAATAGGGGTGGATGTGTGGAGAACAATTAAATATTGAAAGGCATTATTTTAAGTACTTGGTTTTTAAAAAGAGAACCCAAACACCCTACACAAATGAATAGAACACACATAAATGGTTGAAATTCATTGGCACTACGAGTGGCAGTTTAAATATGTCTAAATAGAATTTTAGAATTTAGCTTTCTGCTTGCCCTCAATTAGTTTTTTAGGGCTTTTTTGCAGCTATCTAATCTACACCTGGGGTATCGTAAAACAGATGAGTTGTGATATTCTGCACTGTGAAATTACAGACGTGTGCTGAAGCACCCCTACTGGATTCATAAACATGATTTTAATGAGCCTTTTTCATTAGTCAGGAACATTTTGTGCTATATGTTTCTGTGCCTCGGTACATGTTCACATCTCTTTAATGCTAAAGGCTTCAAACAGCTCTGGACCTAGCTCTCTCATATCCAGCAGCTCATGTCACCAATGTGTCACGCGCAGACACAGTTAATGGAAGTTCACGTTTTGAATGGGAAAATAACACTGCCATTTTAATTTCAAGCAGAAATAGATTTAGGTCATTTCGGTATGCCAGTTAACACTCTTTTGTAATTTATTGAAAACATTATTCTCATCAAGAAGCCACTGCCAAATTAAATACTTTGGGTGGTACACAGGGGTTTCGTTTTAGCTGAATAATGATAAAAGGCACTTGTGAATACTGTTGTCAGTACTTTTTGGAGGGTCTTAGAGGATTCAATGCTGAATGAAAAGAATGCATGTAAAAGCATTGCATGTTGTGCATCTCCAAACTGTATGCAAATAACACCGTCAACCTATGGCTACAGTGCTGGCTTCCACTTGTCTAAGCCAAGTGATGAATCACATGTTTCTGCTGTCATGAAAACTGACTTATTGAATCAAACATCTCATACTGGGCTTCTGGCTACCACATCGATTTTAAATGCATTTAGATTAAAATATAGGGAATGCTGCATCCATCCTTCCCCACAGTGGAATATAAGTATTGTGTTTTACAAACCTATTTAATATGGTGGCTTTACACGTTACCTCGATTGCCATTCAGTCTCTTTTATTACAGCTGCCACATTACCACCAGTGAAAGGACCAAGCAGGATGTGAGCTGGACAATGGGTAGTGCCGTCTATTGAGGAGTAATTTGTGCTATATAGCAGTTGAAATTTCAAGCACAGTCTGATTTGGACTAGCCCACGCGCCTGCAACCTGCATTTTTCCAGATATGTTCTACTATGGTTTCCATGATCCCTTAACATTTACAATGTTGGCTTGTGCTCGTGGGAGTTGTAGACCGAAACATAGAGAGCCAAAGATTGCAAACCTCTTGGCTAGCCTATCGGGCATTCTGCTAAACTCAAAAGGCAGTACCAACGAGCCAGTGTGGAATGATTGTTTTGCTCGATATGGCTGGTTAGTCAAGTAGATGTACTACGTAGCGTGGCATTTACATGCACTAACACAAAATGAGCCAGACTGACTACTTGATATGCATAAGATGGTTCAGCTTTGTGTTGTGTGCGCCACTTTGGGTTTATGCTCTGAAGATTGCCAAAAGTTCTACCTTTCATGCTGATTGTCAGCCATCCGGAGATTTTAGGCTTTTCTCTTTGTGAGGCAGTGGCACACTGCTTTATTAGTGAATAAATAAGTGCCAGGGCTCCAATATTTTCCAGCACACCCATGGTACATTGGGACGGGTGGCTTCCGGCACACTCTTCCCACTACCCACAGCCGGCCCGACAGCACAGCGAGTAGAGGCTTGCTTTGGCATCTGTGCAGAGCCTGCTGACACAGGCTCGAGTCCCGGCAGGGCCAAACTCAGCCTTTCCTCCTTCCGAGGTCGATAAACAAGCACCAATAATAAGCAGCGCTCTGATGCCTGATGATTCGTAGCGCTATATAAATGCTAAATTATTATTATTATTATTATTTATTATTAACCATGACTACTCCCCTCAGTGCCAATAGGTCTGGCGTTAAAGCTGCAACTTCCACGTGTTCATTGAGGTTGCTGGATGTACTGACTATGTCATATGTGTGATTTATAAATTCCAATCAACATAACATAAAATAACAATATTGTTGTGCGTTAATATGAGTCAATTGTTTATATGAGTCAAATGTTTAATTGTGTCTTTAAACACAATCATTGTTAACATGTGTAAAGAACATTTTTATTTGTGTGTAATTTTCCCTCCAATTATGGACCCCCCAAACTTTTTGCTTTTGTTTGGCTATCCTAACCTGACTTTTTCCAGTGGAGCCCATCCTTGAGCTGAACTCCCCTGGGCTTTTGCTCACTTGTAATGGGGAAACTGACACGTCCTTCAGACTGTCAGTACTGGGAAACTATGTTTCCCTTAGTCTTTGACTATGTTGCAATTTCTTGGTAACTTTTGAACAGTGCACAATGTACCTTCCAGTACAGTGTGCTGGGGTCCTTTTTTTTTTTATGGCTCTAGATTCCCTCAAAGGATGTTTTGGTGATTGTGCGTGTGTGCCTGGGATGAACTGGTGAGGCAGTTACTTTTCTTAATGTTTTACTTCTTTTTACTGAGTCAAACCATGTTTACCGCGTGTTACTCAAGACTGTGCACTAGAAGAGGGGGTGATGAGGGGCACTACGTATTAGTCATAAATTCATGACAATTCCTGTAAAGATATTCAAATATATCAAATTCTCTGGGTCAAAATTATTCTTAATATTTCAGGTGCGAGAATGTTGGAAAGTCTGTAGGCCGTGAGAGACTCCGTCTAGTACCACAAAATACAAAAATGTACCGTTGTTGCCAACGGGGAAACTATCCAGCACTCCAACAAGGGCTATGACCTGTTCCAAGTTTAAAGAAATACAATTTCCACTCTTCATTACAATTTTCTATTGTACCCATACCACGCTTTCATGACTTCAACAGTAATTTGTCAATTTATGCAACTGCATAAAAATCAATGTCATTCGAGAAAATTGAGCTTTGTGACAAGTTCAAAAGAGCATATATTTAATGCAAATTACAATGGGGCAACAAAAGGATGGTGGCCCATAGGTTTTTATCAGGAAGCACATACAAAAATTTACAACAAAACCAAAAGGTTTTTCTAACAAATAGAGACTCGTTGTCTGACAATAATTTGAGTTTATTTGGAAAATGTATTGGTTGTACCTAAAAGTATTCAATGAACAATCTTTGCAAGAAATCCTGAAGTGTTGGTTCATGTATTATACCTTACACATGTGTACACCCTCAGATGGATTGATACTTGCAATAAGACATATTTAGGATACTTGCTTCCTGTTGCTTCTGAGAACAGTCTCTATTTTTATGCAGTTGCATCAATTGTTGAATTACTGTTGAAGTCATGAAAGCGTGGTATGCGTACAATAGGCAATTGTAATGAAGAGTGGAAATTGTATTTCTTTAAACTTGGAACAGGGCATAGCCTTTGTAGGAGTGCAAAATAGTTTCCCCGTTGGCAACAACCGGTTAGTTTTGTGGCTCAAGACTGTGCCCAGGTCTGAAAATGGCTGCCCCACAAAGTCTTGTGTTCTGTGCCATAGTTATTTTGTCCCTTGCCTTCACCCAGGTTGAGTAACCTGGGTTTTCCTTATTTGGGCGTGCAGCCTCCCGCGAAAACCAATCTCTTGTGCGGGCTCCTGCATGTCAAGTGTGTGTGCCCAGGATGGGAGGGTTGGGACTGCCCGGTACCCAATCCACACTACTGGTGCAAGGATGTCTGGAGTACCTGAATAACTGAGACCACCGTGGGCTGAGTTTGGTAAATGTCTGGGATGCTTGCAAGAGAGCTGATCTTCTATTGGAAGTCCTCGATTTTGCAGCCATACTAGGTCGATCACCTGTGTTCTCACCGAACTCCTTCATGAAGAAACGCACTGGTGAAACCATCAGAGATGCTTTGGAAGGTTTTGGCACCCTTTGCCCTCTGCTGTCCCATCAGACCCCTGCTTTCTTTTTTGATCAAGAAGGCACTTCGCCCCTTTGGAGTAGTGGGAGTAACTACTCTCGGCACCCCCTGCGTACCCACCGAAAGAGTCCCTTTGGAGGTGTTCCTGGGCCATCCAGCAAACTGTCCAGCCTCAGGGTAATCCGCAGCCCCTCCACCTTCTTGAGTGCAGACCGGAGACTTGGAACATCGCTTGCTTGTGGTTCTGTGCATTCTCCCTCGAAAATTCCACAGGCCTAGCTCCTCCGGGTTCAAAATAAGGAGAGCGTAACGCTGCCCGTAGCCATGATTTCCGCATCACTCCCTCACTCCCTAGTGGTGACGGCCACTATTGTTCCCCTGCTGTTCTGCACTCCTGTGCCCTGAAGCCAGCTGCACTGGAATGTTCTTCATACCTCCTTCAGAAGCGAAGAAAAGGCAACTGTCCCGTCATGGACAATAGTTTTCCACCACAGCCGCTGAGAGCCAAAGTACTGAGAAACTGTAGAACTCGAACTTAGTAGCAACCTTGACTAAACTGGTGAAGTTTGGTCTGGACTGTGCCGAGGGTCGTGAGTACTTGCATCACTTACCGGTGGCCCCCTGGCACAGCCAATCCTTTTTACGCACAAGTATCCCTTAAAGGTACTGGAACTTGGCTGGGATAGCCTGCGCTCCATAGCTATTCCCCCTTTTGAATACTGCTTTGCCATCAAGGGCAGGGCCTACTCGAATAGTGAGAACCAATTCTTCATTGCCTCAAGGCCTTTCCTGTCTTGCTACAGCCCCTACAAGAAGACATGCTTTTTGGTAATTTGCACAATCGTGCGCTTTTATGCCCAATTGTAGTGTTGAGCAAAGGGCTCCCCACTTCTTAGGGGTGGACTTGAAAGTTAGGGAACGAACTCTGAAGAATTACCTAATGCCATTTGCGTACTAACTTGTCCCTCTCTTCACAGGTGGCTCTATTCTGTAACTAAATTGCATTTGGAAATGTGTTGTATATATATATTGCATAGTGTAAGGATTTTTGTGATAACTGATTTTTCATTGCTACAGTTATTTGTGTCTATTTGGTCCAGGCGGCAGTAAATGTATAGATATTTTTCATATACACTTGTCTAAGAATAATTTGTGGTTCATTGCTGTGTGTGGTCATTGTGGGCTTCCTATCACTCTCACCCCTGCTGAGACTTAGTCTTGACCACCTGCCAAGTTGCCTAGATTGGTCTGGATTGTCTAGTAGGTTCCCCTGTTTTCACTAAACCGAGGGTGGCCTCTAAAACTTCTACCCACCAGGTCAGAGTTTAGAAATCCATTTTAACAACAGGTTGCTCTGAATTTATAGGTGCTAATTAGGTGACTGATAGTTAAAATAATAAAGATGCCAAAACACCACAATGCAATTGAACTCAGTCTGAGACAATAAGTGTCACAGCTTGGAAATGGAAAACACCGTCCACATATTGAGCACTGCAGTAGGATATCAATAGAATGTAATGTAGCCTCTCAGACTGCTGGTCCTTTAAACACACTTGTGGACCTCCAGGCACGACCCTGCTTGCAGTGTCTTTAGCTAATGGTGAACTTGCAAGAATGGCAGTCCTAGCACAACTATTTCTTTTCAGCACCACACCAGCTTCACCCAATGTCCTCTGCCTGTGCGAGCATCTCAGTGTTTGGTTTTACATCTTCACAACTTAATGGGTAAACTGTAGCATTGTGCATACGAGGCAGATTATGTGTATTATTGCACACATGCATTGGAAAATATGTGCATTACAGTGACATTGCAGAATGATGCTGAAGGGCATTGTGAACAGAAGCTTCCCGATTTAAAATATTGGGGCCGATTTATGGAATGATCTGCATGGAAATTGGGACATTGCGTGCCATTCTGCATGCAAAACCCTGTTCGTCGATTCAGGGCCTGGATCTTCACACAACGCACTGTGCTGTTTGGGATGCCGGATGACCAGATATATGCTAGCTACAGGTTCCTACACCATGTAATCCTAGAACTCGTCAGGGAGTGGTAGAAATGACTTAGCATCCCCCAAGACCCTTACCCCTCTAGAAAAATTGCTGACTGCACTCAATTTCATTGCAACTGGGTCCTTCCAGTGAACCACAGCAATAGTTGGTGGGATATCGCAGGCCACTCAATCCCGCTGTATGCCCCAGGTATTGTCATGCATAACAGCATGTGCATGTGTGCGCAGGCCCAAATATATGCCCCAAACACTGGCAGAAAGGCCAACTGTGATCCAGGAATTCTATGCAGTAGCACACTTCCCCCGTTCAGTAGGTGCAATTGACTGTACACTTGTTGCGCTACGCCCCACCCCCTCTGTCCGATTGATGGAGCAAATCTACCGGAATCAAAAGTATCCGAGAAGCCCACATGATAGCTACATCTTCCACCAGTTACCACTGCACCGGGCCTTGGCCTCTGGAAAACATGGCAACGTACGACTCATCAGTGAGTATGAACTGTCACACACATGCATGCCCGTGACACATACACATTGAACAACAGACCTTGACAATAAATGCCAATCACAACCATGTGCACATTTTCAGGGAACAGTGCCTACCCACTTTCACCATTCATGATGACACCAATCCAGAATCCTACAACACCAGCTGAGGTGAGATACAATAAAGCACATGTAGCCACTATTTCGAGTGCACATTTGGAGTGCTGAAGTCACGGTTCCGCTCCCATGACCACTCTGGTGGGGTTTTGCTATATGCCACAGCAGTAGTATGTGAAATCAAAGTGGCAGCATGTGTATTGCACAATGTCGCCACACAGCATGGCGTACCAGTGGAAATGCAGGTGGGACACCACCCATACCCACAAGTATCACCCTTGCACTTGGTTGCCCAAAGGGCATGTGGCGAGACTGCACGCACCCAGCTGGTCCAATAATACATGACCCTGTGGAGCACACACAGTGTGGCCACATCCCAGGTGCCATTCAATGATGCATTGGGGACTATCCTCTGTGCCCATAACAACACCCTTAGAATGTGGCTCTGGGAGAGGCAAATTGTGTGTGTCCAATAGACAACATGCACCAACAGTGCCCCAGATAAGATTTGTAAGTGGGAGTATTCTACTCCCAATTTTTCAAAGTTGGGAGTAAAATGATTTTGGAGTCATTACAAATGTAAGTCCAATTCACAAATGTGAGAAATTCATAAGCAGGTAAAAATATGTTGTAACAGAAAAAATGTGTTAACTTGGTAACATTAATTTCTTAGCATCTTGTTAGTCATGGCCATCAAAAGCTACCTGTTTACTTCTTCTAATCAAGCAGTCAATATACTATTGTCTTCCTGTGGTTCTATGTGCACCACTGGTCAAAACCTATCCATGTTGGTGTAAGTGTGAAAGTAGGGGAGCAAGATTCCACATATATCTTTCATGCTGTGAATAGGGAGTATTTGTACTCCATATTTGAATTTCAAGTGAGTATTTGCCAATTTGTAAGGGAACAAAAGTGGTCGATACACCCCTAATCTGTATGGCTGTGCACAAATCACCAACACAGTCACAGCAACTGGACTAACAGTGTCCATGTAGAACACCATAAAGCTGTTGAAAACAAGGGTCGACCCCTGATTCTTGCGTTATAGGGCGGGACTAATACTCGAAATGGGAAATTGGAAAGTACATAAAAGACAAAAGAGTATAAAGATACCCCTCCCTCTTATGTGCAGGCCTTGTGGAACCTTTCAAAAGAAACACTGTAAATATTGACATCACTGCTGCATAAAACAACATTTTACCCTTCTCATTTTAAATTCTTAATAGTTTATTAAACAATTACTCGTATGTTACTCAAAAAACACATACAAAAATACATTCAAGTATAAGAACAATTAAAAGAGTGCGGAGTTAGTAGTACACCCAAAAGTACACATCACAAGCAACAAAGTCCCGACCACCGTCACATGGACAACAACAACTATTCTGGACAAAGACAGCAAGCCACACAAATGAGACCGCAAGTAGAAAGGCAGAGTACAAAATGTAAAATGGTCAACACACACATGTGAGGACTGTCCTGGACGCCCTATATGTCTTCCAAAACAATATACCAGATGAGTGGCCAACCCATTCCCTGACAACAATGCTCACAATACACAGTAACATCCTAAGAGTCATGCAGATTTTGGAAAATGCTAGTGCACTGCAAGAAAGATGCACATCTCACCTCACACCTTATTCCTTGTGAGCCTGCACCAGCCAGACCCTGGAATCCATGGCTTCCCCACTCTGTAGGCCTGGACACCACCCAACTCTGATGCTGTGTTCTGTACATGCATACAACAGCAACGTCCCCTTCAATCGCAGCAACCATCTTCCCCTGCAAAATGCCTCTGTACAGAAAAACAAAATAATGTCATGGCAGGCAGCACATCCATGCACCCAATTACACAACAACCTGTACCCCCTGAGTGACATGCAACAAGTGCAAACAAAAATACACCAGCCGCCCATCACTATGAGTCCCTGCACTCATGCAGCCAGATCCACCCACCTCACGCCAGTACAATATGAACATCCCGCACAGTGACACCTAACCACACGCAACCCCTACACGCCTGCCTCTCAGAGTGCCATGCAGTGAAGGACCAGGTAACACCGTATCTCATGTTGACAGGACATTGTGAATACTCTGATCCAGCCACAGTCAGTATGACACTGAGAGGACTCCCAAAAAAGAGATCACTGAGAGGTTGAAAACCCAGGATCACTTTGCAAGAACTCCCAATGCCACGATTTGGCATCCCCTAATTAACATGACAGTGGGACAGTGCAGTAAACATTGGTAGGGGAGCCGATGATGTAAAGTCTAAGATGATGTGATGTAAAAAATAAATAGCCTCGAAGACAGGATCGGCAGAAGGCAGCAGTTCACAGAGGCAGCAGTTATGCTGGAAGGCAGAGCACTGAGGCAACTGGCATGAAAGCGACAAGCAGACATGAGAAAGGAATGTGAATAGAGGCCTAGGACTCTGCCACACAAAAAGGGAGCAGGCAACAGGAAAGGGGAAGGGAAGGCAGACTTCACAGAGACTGTATTGAATGGGGACCAATGTGCTTGGAACTGGAGGGAGCGTTCAGATGCACTGAACAGCTGTCAACAGCGGATCTACATCAAACAAACATCAGGCACCACCCACCATGCATGCAAAGCAGAAAGAGACCCATGTATGCAACATCCCTGCAAAAAAGTGCCTACAACCACATACCATGTACCAACCAACAACTCCTCTGTTGGACACCACTGTAAATGGACCACAGGACAACATGCAGCTGTTCACTCACCCTCCAACAGAGACTATCCCTGTAAGTGTGCATGGATTCCAATGTGCACTGGCAACTCCCATATGGAAAACATGCTGTGGGGAGTGGATGATGTAACACATGCATGAGCCCATTATGTGCAAACACACACTGTGCAGTCACTCGTAGTGCCTGATGAGATGAACAAGTAGTGCCAACAAAAAAGCATACAACACACCCTGGTGTAGAGAACATACAGAAACAAACAATGTACAACAATGTACAACAAGTGACCTTATTGGGTAACACAGGAGCAGTCCAGTAGAAGGTACACATGCACTTATCTGTACAACCCTACTTACAGCAAGTGTGACAAACCCTTCCTAGGAAGTCAACGTATACAAATGCCCAGAAATGTGTCACCAGGGGCTGCGTCTTGAAGCAGTGTAGCTGAGGATGAGAAGACCTGACAACGGACATGTTTGTTACATGTGGAATAGTTGCCGGACAAGGCATGTGAGCAGATAAGGAAGTGGAGTGTGCATTGGCACAGGTCAAAGAGTAGTGTGGACAGGGAGTACACCTGCAGGTACCCTTAGGAAACATGGAGCAGGGGGAGTAAAAGGGTGGAAGTAAGGAGACATCATCACGGTCAGTGAGGCAAGTGATGGCAAACCAAAATACAATTACTACATACATCCAGAATGACGGAAATACTGGCAAGGGCTTATGTGTGACAAGTGCTGCTCAATCACTTCCATTAATTGTGTCAATTGCAAAAGTGCATCCACCAAAACAATGCACCCCCCGTTAGCAAATATGTGGTATGCCTGCAAAGACCATGCTGACCAATAATACAGACATAACACTTGAGACAATGCACATGCTTAAATGCTGACAGAGCCTGCATGAAGTGATTCCCTCATCACCTCTACCGGAAACTGTACCTCCAAATTAAAGAATGGAGGGCCAGTGCTTGGCAGAGGACATGGGGACTAGGGACGTGAAAGGGTGCAGGGTGAACCTCCCATTGAGTGCAGTTACTGGATGAATCAGGATCACTGCAACAACATATCACCAGCCATAGTCGCTAATCATGCATACAGCAAATACATGTCAAGATTCTGTCAACCCATTGTTACCTGCACATGCCATCCTCTCGACCTCAAGGCAACCATGAACATTGACAACACTGTGCATGACTGCATGTCCACTGCCACAATCATCATGCATTTGAGAGGGCAACAGCCCATCTCAAGGAAAAAGGAAAAAGAGCCCATCTCGGAATGGGCTAAAAAATAACACCTGACTCCATCGTGGACAGGGGTATTGACAAATAACAAAAAAATGTCCATGCCGAATCGAGGGGTTAAAACGAAAATACAAATCCAACTAAACCGCTCATGTAAAAAAGAAAGAAATGTCCATCCTGGACTGGGGGGCAGGGGTCCATCCTGGAGGGGGGAGGGATAGGGCGTATGCCAATATCCAGATGAGTGGGGAAAAGGAAAATAAATTTCCCCTCCATGGGCTCATGGACTTCACGGAAACGGTGGGTCAGGAGGCTTAGCTGTGCTGGTCCCCCCATCCTGCGGTTGATCTGCAGGTGTTTGCAGTGGTGAATCCATATCACGCAGAACCAAGACCTGGTCTTCATTTCCCAGGGCCAGCCGTGACATGGTTGCAAGCACCAGCACAGCAAGGGTGGTGAGGTCTCCATGTACTTCCTTATGAATGGCCACAGAGTCTGTATGCACACTCACTCGTGGTGCATTGAGTTTCTGGAACAATGTCTGCATCAAGGCATCCATCTCCTCCTGGAGCAGTGTCCTTGTGGGTGAAAGTTCATCATGCAGGACAGTCGTCAAGATTTCCATCTCACACCTGAGGGACTCTCTCTTTGCCTGGGCATCTGCATTCAGGGACTCCTGCAGACACCTCAGATCAGCCCATCAGCCCTTGATATTGGCCTCCATGCCCAGTCTGTGGGAGCGGCTTGAGGACCGCATAACCTGCAGCTGCTGCTGTAAACGGGCCACTGGCGGGGTCATGATCTTGGCCATCTTATCCAGACCCTCTGAAACTTTTTCCAACACATTGCCACATGTGCGAGGCCCACGACGGCCTGATGCAAGTGACGATGCCCATTGATGTGGTCCCTTGGACATCAGCCCCAGAACCTGATGCCAAATCATGGGAGGGTGGCCTTGCAGCTGCAATCACCACAGATGGGAGGCCCACCACTGACTGGATTTGTGAAGCCAGCTGCATTGCCACAGACTCAATGGCCCCATCTGGTCTGCTCATTGGGGCTGTACTCCGGAGACCCCCGGCCGGCCCATAGAGCTGAGGGTTGCCCCAAAGTACTTTAAGATGAGATAGCTGCACCCTTGAGATGGATGGGGGTGCAGATGTATTACTCCAACACCAATCAATAAGGACAACTCAATGGTTTGGCAAACGGAGTCCGTTTAATGACAAGTACAAAAACGGGGAGTCATGGATATCAGCAGTGATGCAATCGTCCTTCTCACTTCAACTCCGATGAATTTCATAAAAATCATTGTATTTATACTGAAAACTCATCATAATTGACGGATAACACTCAAAAGGTAATATGCAATTCTATTGGTTGGGAAAAGGTAAGTTTAATATAGGTACTATATCTGTATATGGTAACGGAGTGAGGGGATTGGGTAAACACTGTCAGGTGGGCGTCTAAGCCCTTCCTTCAAAAAAGACTACTGTAGACGTCACTAAAAGTATGACGTCCCATTGGTTCCACTAACTATAGGACCCTAGATTATTTGGTCCATTGTGATTGGGTTGGCACCAACCTTGTGCATACATTTCCACTTTGCTTAGCAGCATGCAGAATGGTCAACAATCAGTCATCACTTCAGCAACTATGTGTCAATTATTTTACTGTGGTTGGCCTTGAAACTGCATTTCTATCTGCAAAAGTTCTGATATCTCTTCCTGGGCGGATGCCAAGCGTAGGTGTGAACCCGTGCTTCTTCTCGCTCGGCTGGTCATGTGCTTTCCACACCGTGAATTTGTCTAGGTTCACTCAATTTGTGTATTTGATTCTTACTCAGCTTGCCACCTGCCTACGCCTTCTTATCTCGACCTTTCAGAGACAGGATATTCTGTTCTTAAGTTTCAATTATATGTAGCTACTGTTCGTTCCTTCTTTTTGTATGACCTTGGCTCTCCTGGCACGAGTTGCATCTGCCGAGTTTCGATTCAACCGTCTCTTCTCGTTTGCTACAATATGAATCTCTCCTCATGCGGCCTTTAGTAACCAGGGTTGATTCTGCTTTTCGTGCAAAGTCGAATCACACTTATAATACTGTGCTTCGTTTTGAGGTACATTATGTATAATGCTTACTTGCCACACTATTCTTCTACTTAGCGTAGCAAGCCACATTGTTTTCTTAGCTTTCTTGCGGTTCCAAGCATATGTACAGGTGTTAGCTGGTTGAATATCTTCATCCTGTTTACAGCTTAAGCTTCTTTGTATTTCAACATCGCTCTCCCCTTCTAGGTTCACGATATCCTTATTCATGTTGTTTCGTCTCTGTGTGTCACTCTCGGGTCATCATTTCTTCTATTTGTACGTCAGTAAAGGTCCTTGTGACATCACCATTCGTTTTCCATTAAATCCTTTTTGGTTTCTTCCGGGACTGTACTTAGGCAATCTTCATTTCGTCTCATTTGCTGGTAAGGTTTCCTTAATGGATACCTTACTGTCCATGGTTTTCTTGGTATCGGTACTTCAATAGGTGTTGCTCTTCTGATAGGCACTGGGCAGAGCCCCACTGTGGCTCAATCTGCTGGTTTATTTTCTCATCATACGTCACATATCTTGGTGTGAACGTTCCTGGTACTTCAAAATGGGCGACTGGAGTGCAGGCTTTACTTGGGACCTCCTCTATACTCCCCCCTCTGGGCGATTGATCAACCACTTTCACCTCCGTCTTTGAATTCATCTTACTCGGTTCTTCTGTATTTATCTTCACTCCATCACCTGGGTTCATTCCTTGTTCATCTTCTCGGTTTATAAATAATGGTTTGGTGTGCATATTTTTATTACTCCTTTCAGGCTTCCTGCTGTCCTTACATGTTCGTCTTTATTCCATGTCATTAATTGACATTGTCCATTTGGGCTGCAGTAAACCCATCTTCCCACATAATTTCTGTGTTTCCTGGGATAGAGAAACTTTGTTCCCTCTGGCGCGCAATACTGGTCTTCACAAAGTCTCTTAATTCTTCATCAGTCAGGTCTTTGGGCTTCCATCTTGGTTTGACATCAATCATGATCTTCATCCCTATGGACTCCAACTTAGATTCTCGGCATGAAAATCATTGTGAACACTGATGAGGTGAGGCTAAACAGCCTGTGTTCACATGGGATTGCATGAAATGCTTTTTCTGATTTAGCGGAGAAGTAATTCTCTCTCTTCATTTGGGTTATCAGTTCCTCAGATCTCTTCTTCCTCAGGTGAGCATCTGCTTTCGGGAAACTGTCAATATTCAGGTCACTTTTCGGGATCACCAATGCTTGAACATGGACATTTACTATTGTGCATATACCACCCCAGTTCTTCAGCAGTCTGATGTATGCTTTGGATTCACACGCCCAATAATGATCCATTATTAGTGCAGTTCCATTAACCATTCCTGGAGCATCAAAAATGTGTCCACAGTTCTGATTATCTCCCATTTTTCTTGCACCATTGTTCCTGAAGCATAGTTTCGGGCTTTCTAGTGGCACTATCTGTAAGGGTCCCCCTCTGTCTTCGACCCACGTCAGTAGTTTTGCAAGTTTTGGCCATAATGGTTTGCATATCCTTTGTGAATTTTGAATTGCCTCCTTGCAGGCTCCAGCGACCATCCATGCTCGGCAGATCACTACTCCTTTCTCCCATTCATCTGGTGAAAGCACTGTTCCCCAAATCTGCATTTGGTCTCTGTTTTTTTTTAATTTCGATTCTCTTCTGGAGTTTTTCCTTGGACATTTAGCTTCTGGTTTGCTTCTCTTCTGATTTCTGCTCCTTTAACTACAGGCTTTTGGTACCTGATCACGTGATTTCTAGTTTGAGCTCTGTTTCTTGTATTGATGTCTATCATCTTCATCGGGATAGGCTGTTTCAGTTGCCCATATTAGGGAAGCATTACTTCCCATAAACTGGCCTCTCGTTTTGAAAATGGCTATGTGTGAAAGACAGTGTGCTGTCTGGACATCAACTTCTACAGCTACGAAGATCTTGGACTTCCCCATGCTGCATGGTAGTGTGCACAAACAAAGCATTCCCCTTCTGAACATTGTCTTCCAACTTCCTTCATGTGCTGGCACCAAATGTTGTTTCCCAGATGTGCTGTGCTGTGCTGTCCAGGTAGTCGTTTAATTCATTGTCATCTCCATGCATGCTTCTCTTGATTCTTAGTATTTTCCTGTAGTTCGCTATAACTGCATCCCTGAATGCATCTGCATGGCTCTTTCTTGCTGGAGGATTCTCAGGTATCCTGGTCCATGGTGCAGGCCTCCTCATCTGCACCATTTGAGTGGATAAGAGTCTGGCAGCTCTTTCCCTCTCTGTTCCCTTTTCTGTCGGGCTACACATGTTCGTATCCATTCTGGCATTGGTCTAGTATATGGTTGTACTGTGGAACTGGTACTTGTCCCTTGTGTTGGAACATATATGCTTGGTAATACAGTCTCTACAGTCTCTGCAGTTCCTCTTGTATTTTTCTTGCTTTGGCTATGAACGGCCATAATGAGTTTATGAACGGCCATAATGGGCCTCATTACGACCCAGGCGGTAAGTTACCGCCTGGGCCGTCACTTTACCACCATGGCGTAAACTACGTTTACGCCATGGTGGTTGGCGGACTTACCGCCCCATTCCGACCTTGGCGGGGCGGTAAGTCCCCAATCCCCATTTACCCTTCCCCATTCCCATTTTTGCCCCATAGGGCATAATGGGAGTGGGGAAGGCGTTAATTACGCCACCGTAAATTACGGTGGCGTAATTAACTCCATGGTCCCTTAGCGCCATGGATTTTAACACCCGCTAAAAGCGGGTGTTAAAAGCTCCATGGCGCTAAGGGACCTCGTAATTGGCGGTAAGGGGTCGGCGCAGCTAACGCTGGCGTAAACCCCTTACCGCCAGGGTCGTAATGAGGCCCAATGAGTTTACTATCAGTGGTGTTCTTGCAAAGAGCTTCTCCTTGTTGGTTCTTGTTTTCTTAAGAGTTCAGATGTGGCTGCTTCTGTTGGCCTTCTTCCCAACTTTCCTTGTCTTTCCACATCCTCTGCTGTGGAGTTTCTTATAGTAAGCAGTCTCCTCTTCTCTACTTCTTTGGTTTGTGGTTCTGCAGTCATTGACACTAGGCCTGTTCTGTGTGCATTCTTGTAGTTGTCAGTGTCTTTTCTTCATTCATTCTGTGCCGACCCCGTCTCCGGCTTTTCTGTTTGTTTGTGACCACAAGTGTGTGTGTGTCATTACTAATCACATCCATTTCAAGTTCATTCATTCCTCCATCAGATCTTCTAGGGAATGGAATGACTTTGTAAGGTCTGGGCGCTTTTGTAGGTTTCATGCGTGCATCATTAGGTGGGTGCACTGGAATTGGAACTCTTTGTGCACCAATAAAAAATGCAGTTCTGATTGTTAATGACAGTAAAACAATGATTTATATGATTGTAAACTAGCGAGCCAGAGACAAGAAGGTAAGTTACCCAATAGTATTTTATTTTTCAGCTCACCAGAGGTTAAATGGTTGTGCACCCGGACTTCTCTTTATCCAATTAACTTCACTTAGCGTTCATAGCAACAAAACCAAAATAAAGGGTCTTCCCAGTTACTCAAAAGACAAAACCCAAGGATTGCAACATTGCTTGTCCACAAATGAATGCAGTTCAAAATATGGAGAACACAGGAATGGCAGCCTTTCTTTGTTCAAAGCAGCAATATTCAGTCCTGAGTGTATACTCAACCCTTCCGAAATGGTTCAAGCTCTGCGGCCGGTGCTCGGAGCCAGCCGTTCCACACTGAGCTTGGCTGGACTTAACCAAACTTTCCTTTTTCTGCCGTTGGGACTCAGGCGTCTTCATCTTCTGTGCAGTCGAATTTGACTACAGGTCCGGTACGGTACACTCCGGTGAGTTTTCCTTTTTTCTCTAATACGCCCACCGATATGGGGTACTGTCCTTGTACCATTCCGAGTCCACTCTGTCAGCCTCCTTCCACTCCTGCAAAACGAGAGACACGTTGAGCTGTTTTCTGATGCTTTTAACCCCGGTGAGTCTCCTCCCCAGTAATTAGCGTTAGGTGTTCCCAGCCCTGGGCTCCTTACACCTGAGGCTAATTCCCCTCTTCCCAGCTTCAACTTCACGGAGTTAGCTTTGCATTTAACCCCCACCTGCCCGGAGCCCCCATTATATGGAAACGTGGTTTTTTGTCTTCCTTGTCTGATTTCTATTCCCATTTTCTGGCTTTTGTTTTGATTATGTGCATTCGGGGATATGTAGTTTGTGTCTTTTCTCTTGTGTCTCTTATGTTTGTATTGTCCGGTGTGATAGTTGATTGGTGGGGCATTCTGGGACATGTAGTCTGGGCTTTTACTTGTTCCCGCGTGCCTCTTAAACTTGCCATTATATGGTCTGGTGTGTTCATAGACTCATCCCCCTCCCTCTTGTTTTGTTCCGTATTGGCCACTATTGGTTCCTCATCACATACTCCCCCCAAAGACTCATGCCGTTTGGGCATGTCAATGGCTCTGGATAGATAGTCTGCCACCAATTGATATCTTCCAGGTTTGTGAACTGTTATGAAGTGGTATGGTTGTAAAGTCAAAAACAACCGTAGGACTCTATGGTTGGAGTATTTCTGTGTTGCCAACCACTTCAGTGGAGCATGATCAGTAAAGAGGGTGAACCACCTTCCCAGTAGGTAATACCGTAGTGTCTCTACTGCCCACTTAATTGCTAAGCATTCCTTTTCCAGAGTAGAGTACGGGATCTCATGTGGAAGTAGTTTCCTGCTGATGAAAGCTATAGGACATAGGTCTTGTTCTGTACCCTGTGAGAGTACTGCTCCCAATCTGCATCCTGAGGCATCTGTTTGCAAATAGAACTCTTTGGCAAAGTTAGGACAAGGTAGAACGGGTTTGGAGGAAATCATTGGTATTAACATTTGAAAAGCCTGTTTTGCCTCAATGGATATTTGTAGAGGACGGTTTGTTTTCAGAGCGTCCGTAAGGGGGGCTGCTATGGTTGAGAAATGAGGTAGGAACCTCCTGTAGTACCCCACGAACCCTAGAAAGGCTCGAATTTCTTTTCTTGTTTCCGGCATTCTCAACTTTTGGATGGCATGAATTTTGTCTATCAATGGTTTTACGATACCCCCTCCAACCTCATACCCCAGGTATTTTGTGGTTTGGGCTGCCAGTTTCGATTTTTTTGGGTTAATATGTAAACCGGCCTCTTTTAACGCCTGTATTACTTGGGTTAAATGTAATAAATGTTCATTCCACGTTTTACTGAAAATTATAATGTCGTCTAGATATGCAGCCGCATATCGTTCATGTGGTCTCAGTATTTTATCCATTAGTGCCTGGAAAGTAGCTGGAGCCCCATGTAGCCCAAAGGGCAAAATCGTGAATTGGAACAGGCCCTGGGGTGTGGCAAACGCTGTTTTCTCCTGGGCAGCCGGTTCGAGGGGAATCTGCCAATAACCTTTTGTCAAGTCTAGGGTACTCAGGTATGTGGCTGAACCCAGTCTTTCTATGAGCTCATCAATTCTGGGCATTGGATACGCTTCATACCTCAAAATGGCATTCAGCTGCCTAAAGTCCATACAGAACCTGGTGGAGCCATCTGGTTTTGGCACTAATATGACTGGAGAACACCAGGCGATTTTTGAGGGTACAATGGTTCCTAGAGCCAGCATCTCTTCTATTTCTTTGGCGATCTCTCCTCGTTTTGCCTCCGGAATTCTGTACGGTCTAAGGCGTACCGTTTTCCCTTCCTCCGTTGGTATGGCATGGGTTGCCAAATGTGTTCGCCCTGGTATACCCGAAAAGGTTTCGGCTACTAGGTTCAATGTATCAAACAATTCTATTCTTTGGTTCTCATTCAATTGTTCCCCCAATTGCACATCCTGTATGCTACTCGTTTGGTTTGGAACCAATTGTTCTGGGACGGACATATCTGATAAGGTTGAACACAGCACACTTTGGGTTCCTTCTTTCCACAGCTTGAGTAGGTTGATGTGGTCATTTTGATAATTTTATTTTTCCGTTCGGGTTGTTCCACCTCATAGTTTACTGGTCCCAGGATTTTGGTTACCTGATGAGGCCCGTGCCATTGGGCTAGCATTTTGTTAGTGTGGGTAGGCAGTAGTACCAGTACCGTGTCACCTATCTTCAAGGACCTGGGTCTGCTTCCTTGGTCATAATACTTTCTTGCCTTTCTTGGGCTCTACCCAGGTTTTCTTGAGCGTCGTCCCTCAGTTTCCCCAATTGCTCCCTCAGGTCGTGAACATAGTCCCTGAGGGATGTTTCTTCTTGTTGTTCCCAATTGTCCTTCAGTAATCCCAGCACCGACTTGGGTTGTCTTTCGAATAACAGCTCAAAAGGGGAATACCCTGTGGACGATTGGGGTGTATCCCTTAGAACCATTAGCACCCATGGTAAAACCCGGTCCCACCCCAGTCCGTTAGGGCTGGTGGCTCTCCTTATCATCTGTTTAATGGTCTTATTATATCTTTCCACCAAACCATCTGTGTGTGGGTGGTACACTGAGGTTTTTAGGTGATGTATACCTAGGGTTTTGCACACTTCCTTCATTACAACTGACATGAAATTGCTCCCTTGGTCTGTCACAATCTCAAGGGGTATTCCCACCCTAGCAAAGAAGAGTAATAGTACATCACACGCCTGTTTAGCTGAGGTTCCTCTTAAGGGGAACGCCTCAGGGTATCTAGTGGCGTAATCCACTATTACTAGGAGGAACCTAAATCCTCGACTAGAGGGTTCTAATGGCCCTACTATGTCCATTCCTATCCTCTGGAATGGCTCCTTGATCAGGGGCATTTGTTGCATGGGTACTCGGGCTGGTGTGTGGTTGCTCGTTTTCTGACATATGACACACTCCTGGCAATATTTAGCTATATCTGCGTATATCCCAGGCCAGTAGAAGTTCTGTAACACCCGCTTCCCTGTCATGTTTTCTGCTAAGTGACCTCCTGTGGAATGATCATTTGCTAGCTGAATCAGCGTCTTCCTATAGGACTGGGGAACCAACAGTTGTTCCTTTTCTTTGTTATTTGTTCCTCGTGTCACCCTATAATATAATCCTTGTTTCTCCTTGAAGTATGGAGTGGTAGCTGGGTTCTCCTCTTTCTTTAAGGCTTGTTCCTGGGCTCGTTTTAGGGTTTCGTCTAGACCTGATTCAGTCCGGAAAGATGGCAGATGATCCCCCACTCGCCAGTCTATGAGGGCAATATCCTCTACTTTTTCCCCACTCTGTTTATTCTTCCTTTTCTGGTTCTTTGTGAGTTTTCCCCTTATATCCCTTCCTCTTATCTCTGTTTGTGAAAAAGGGGCTTCCTTTAACCATTGATCAAACTCAGGAATGTCTGTTCCTATTAGAACGGGAGCGGGTAGGGTAGGGATAATGGCCACTTTAACCGGTAGTTCCTTCCCCTGTAACCCTAATACCACTTCTTTTGTTGTGTACCCTTTAATATCCCCATGTACACATTTAATGTCAATAGATCTCACCTGTCCTGGATCAGGTTCGCTCACATGTAGTTGTATGGCCGTCTGTCGACTTCCGCTATCCATCATAGCTTGTTGTGGATGTCCACCCACTGTTACCTCTATCATATAGGGCAGCTTCTTCCGATTTCCATGCGGTTGTAAGGTCCCTATGTCCATGGGTTCGGTTTTGTTTCTCTTGGCACAAAACCAGGCAATGTGCCCACATTCCCCACATTCAAAGCCTTGGGGCGTCTGTCCTTTCATTAGGTTGGAGCCGTTATTATTTTTCAGTTCAGGTCTTGTTCTCGGCTCCGGGACGCCTCCTCGGTTGTTACCGCGCAATGAAGGTATATCATGGTGGTGCCTTGCTGGTATCGCTGTAACCCTGGGAGGGAATCCAGCTTTTATGTAGGCCCTGGCTAATCAATAGCTTCCGACAGGGTCAAGTGGTGATGTTGCTTAACCCACCTCTGGATGGGCCCTGGTAAGGCTTCAATAAACTGCTCAAGCATTATCTTCTCTTTTATTTGCCCCATTGTGGCTGTATTGGTCTGTAACCATTTCTCCGTTAGGTCTTGTACTCGATAAACAGCTGCCTTGGGCTTTCGCCGGTTTTTTGTCGGGTTTCCCGGAATTGGAGCCTATATGATTCATCGTCCATTCCTAGCCTTCCAGTACGGACTTCTTGATGTCGGCATATGGGGTGTCCCCATTAGGATTGGCCGCCTGATAGGCTCCTTGCATCACTCCCGTAAGAAGGGGCACCAGAAAGAAAGACCATCGGTCCTGGGGTCATTGTGCTGCTCGAGCTATTCTTTCAAAGTTTACAAAGAAGAAACTGGGATCGTCTCCCGCCTGGTATTTTGGAAGCACAGTCGGCGGAATGGCTGGATGTGACCTTTGTGCCGTTACCGATTCCCCCAGGATCCTCAGGGCTTCCCTGCCCTGCTCTTGGGCTGCAGTTTGTACCTGTAGAGCCTGTTGCAGGGCTTGTCGGTCTGCTTGAGCCTGATGACCTTGCATTTGCACTAGTTGTTGTAACTGTTGTTGCCCCTCAGCCAATGCCTTTATGACTGCCTCCATGGTCGACGTGTCTCAGTGAATCCCACCGCTGCCACCACTGTAAAGTAGTGAGCCAGAGACAAGAAGGTAAGTTACCCAATAGTATTTTATTTTTCAGCTCACCAGAGGTTAAATGGTTGTGCACCCGGACTTCTCTTTATCCAATTAACTTCACTTAGCGTTCATAGCAACAAAACCAAAATAAAGGGTCTTCCCGGTTACTCAAAAGACAAAACTCAAGGATTGCAACATTGCTTGTCCACAAATGAATGCAGTTCAAAATATGGAGAACACAGGAATGGCAGCCTTTCTTTGTTCAAAGCAGCAATATTCAGTCCTGAGCGTATACTCAAACCTTCCGAATGGTTCAGAGCCTTTCTGTTCAAGCTCTGTGGCTGGCGCTTGGAGCCAGCCGTTCCACACTGGCCTTGGCTGGACTTCAGTAAATAACCAAACTTTCCTTTTTCCGCCGTTGGGACTCAGGCGTCTTCATCTGCTGTGCAGTCGAATTTGACTACAGGTCCAGTACGGTACACTCTGGTGAGTTTTCCTTTTTTCTCTAATATGCCCACCGATATGGGGTACTGTCCTCGTACCATTCCGAGTCCACTCTGTCAGCCTCCTTCCACTCCTGCAAAATGAGAGACACGTTGAGCTGTTTTCTGATGCTTTTAACCCGGTGAGTCTCCTCCCCAGTAATTAGCGTTAGGCGTTCCCAGCCCTGGGCTCCTTACACCTGAGGCTAATTCCCCTCTTCCCAGCTTCAACTTCACGGAGTTAGCTTTGCATTTAACTCCCGTCTGCCCGGAGCCCCCATTATATGGAAACGTGGTTTTTCGTCTTCCTTGTCTGATTTCTATTCCCATTTTCTGGCTTTTGTTTTGATTATGTATCCGTTGGGGCATTCTGGGATATGTAGTTTGTGTCTTTTCTCTTGTGTCTCTTATGTTTGTATTGTCCGGTGTGATAGTTGATTGGTGGGGCATTCTGGGACATGTAGTCTGGGCTTTTACTTGTTCCAGCGTGTCTCTTAAACTTGTCATTATATGGTCTGGTGTGATCATAGACTCATCCCCCTCCCTCTTGTTTTGTTCCATATTGGCCGCTATTGGTTCCTCATCACAATGATACACAACTACATTATGCCTCTGTAAGTCAGGCGGTAACATTTACTTCCAGAGAAACATAGTCGTCTCTCTTCCTGCAGGAGGACCAGATTGCTGCTCTGTACCCCCATCTCGATCATTCGGCAAATGTCTACCTTTATTGTATTCCCTTAACCAATATCGTCTTTTGAGTTCTGTGTTTAAGGGTGTCAAGTGCGCCACAAGTGTTCCCCCTCTTGCGGATAATGAGTTGTCTCTTATCTCAGGATACAGTTTCTTTGCTAGAGTATGGGAAAAATCAAATCAACTAACACCTCAGTAAGTCTTTTACTGTGCATGTTCAAATTAAGTGCGTTCCCAGTCCTGAGGACATATTGTACGCTGGTCAATATGAAGAGGTGGAAAAATAACAAAAAATACAATAAGTGAAGTCCTCGACACTGCTTCCTCGGTCTGTCCCAGGGCGGAATGCTTTTAGAATCTCCTTAGATAGTTCTGTTTTTGGTTCGAGAGTTCTATCTGTAACACGATTCCATGCAAGAGCATGCCCATCTGTGCAACGTTAGCTGGATCTATGATGAATGTGAGGACATCAACGTCGATCGGTCTCCCCACTAACTCTGGAAAGTCAGTGACTAAACAGAAAAGGACAGTGGCCCTCATTGCGACCCAGGCGGTAAGTTACCGCCTGGGTCATACCCTTACCACCATGGTGTAAACTGTGTTTACACCATGGTGGATGGCGGATTTACCGCCCCATTCCAAGGTGAGTGGGGCCGTTAATCCCCATTTCCCATTTACCCTTCCCCATTCCCATTTTTGCCCCATAGGGCATAATGGGAGTGGGGAAGGCGCTAATTACGCCACTGTAAATTACGGTGGCGTAATTAGCACCATGGTCCCTTAGCGCCATGGATTTTAACGCCTGCAAAAAGCAGGCGTTAAACTCACCATGGCGCAAAGGGACCTCAGAATCAGGCGAAGGTTCGGTGCCGTTTACGGCGCCGTTAACCCCTTAACGCCTGACTCGTAATGAGGCCCATTGTGAGCTAACCTGCTGTCTTCTAGTGACAGGGGCATCCGTCCTGTCTTGCTGGGTTTTTCAGGATTGTATGCTTTCTCTTCAATGTAAACAATGCCTGCACTGTTCGGTCATGTGGAGTGTGACTAGAATTACAATTTTATTTAGGAGATGGCTTAGGTGTTCTGTATTTGCTGGATCTCGAAGAAAAGATAAGAGTTGGACAGTCTTCGATTATGCGAAAGAACAATGTGTTGATAAGCTAATTTATTTCCGTCTGAGTTTGAGACATTTGGTTCCTTCTCAGTGTACTCAGGAAGTAGTAGAAATTGTTCAGCAATGACAGTAAGCAGTCTTCTTATTGTCTTTTCGTTGTCAGGATCTTGAAGAAAGTCAGTGACATTGGTGAGTCTCCCTACCAATGACGGGTATGATTTTAGCACTAGAGCAAAATAGGTGACCACATCCTTGGCGACGTCGCTACTGCGGGACACCATAAGTGATTCCAAATAGGGTCTCGGTATGGAATGAGTCAGGATACTGTATTTATTTGCTTCCAATGTAAGTGTCCTTGGTCAAAATTTGGCATGTTCTTTTCTCATCAATGTTTAAGTATGCCTCAGTCCAAAGTTCAAAGTTCACAGGCTATATTGTGGCTTATACGTGCAATTTTTCTTCTTCACCCTGCAACTAGGATGCACAGAGTGTCCCTTTTTTGTGATAATATCCCCTTTTTTGTTTAGAGGAAGTGTCTGCTTAAGCCACAATTTGTAAAAAGTTATTTGTATTTGCTTGGCTGGTCATGCATCCTTCTTCCTCGTCATGGATCTTGTCTGCACGTGCTGTGGTTCTTCCCCGTCGCTCGTCCATTCCTCTTGTTGGGGTGCAGGCAGGGGGCCTTCTCAGATGTAGGGTTTGATATCGCTGAGAAAAATCCACGCTCTCCTGCCTTGTAGTTTCACTGCGGATGCAGTGCAGTCCTCCACTGTGAAAGGACCATTAAATCTTGGTTCGTCCCACTTTTTCCTTGTATGATCCCTTACAAGGACGGTGTCTCCAGGGAAGATGGATGGAACACAAAGTCCTTGAGCTGCGCCTGTAGTAGTATTTCCTTCTGTGTTCTGTGCTGCCCTGCACCCTTTTCGTCATCGCTGCAGCTGGTCTGACATTACAGTAAGGCAAGATGTCATGCAGTTCAGATGGTTTTGCATCTCAGACCCTAACATTTCTCCGGTTGACTGGGAATCACATCTAGCTCTATCTCGGGGTGCCAAAGGAGTTCTCATTCTTCATCTCGTGCAGCGTAGGATGATGGTCAGAACCGGGTTGGTTCAGAAATGTGCATACAGTGCCAAAGGAAGACAGTGCAACCATCCCTTTCTTAGAGTCAGCTTCAACTTGGCTATCCTTTCCTTTAACAAGCCGTTGAGCTTCTGACAGAGCCCGCTACCTTTCCGATGATACGCCAACGAGAACTTGTGCTTTATACGAAGCAGCAAGCTAATCTGCTTGAATATTGCATTAACAAAGTGAGCCCCATTATCTGATGTCATGAAATCGCACACCCCCACCTGGGGAATACCTCTCTCACTAAAAATGTGGCCGCAGAGGTAGAGTCTGCGTGTGTACATGGACCTGCCTCAATCCATCTAGAGAATGGACACACCACAACAATTAAGTATTTGTACCCGTTACATACTTGAATCATGTCGACGTGATTGACTAGCAAGTGCTGAAAAGGCCCATTTGGCCTTGGGATGACTCCTCTCATTACTTTTAATGTGTGCCCAGCTGTGAATTGCTGACATATTATACATTTCACTATAAAGAAATCAATGTGCTCAGCTAAATTTGGTATGAACCAGTCTTCAGCGAGCGTTGCTGCTCGATTCTCTTTTGTCATGTGCGCTGGATAATGTAACTGCTCCAGCTCTATCTTTAATAGGGCTACAGGCATTACTGGTTTACAGTGCTGTCTCATCGCCACAAGCTGTCAGAGGGATTTAAAGAACACCCTTGAGGTTTCCAAATATTCTTTTCTTCCTGTGGTGCCTCCCCTTTGAGTTCCATTAGCTGTGTTTGCCCCAAATTACTGTAACTCTCAGGTGCAGTTTGTGTAACCATCATTTGTTCGTTGGCATGGGTAACTTCCTCCTCCATGATCGTCTCACTTTTGGATGCCATACGTTTGGCTTCAGTGTCTGCTGCTTGATTTCCACATGAGATAAAATCTGTCCCTTTCGTGTGGGCGGCACATTTCACGACCGCTATGCCCACTGGGAGCTGAAGTGCCTTGATCAGCCTGTCCAATAAGGCTGTGTGCTGCACTGGCATGCAGTCTGCTCAGAGGTAGCCCCTCCTTTTCCAACGTGCTAAGCCTGCGTGCACTGTCGACGTCACATAGGCGGAGTCACTGTACACTGTTACTTCCTGGTCTGCGTGATTCTCAATGGCGAGTATCAATGCCAATAATTCTGCAGCCTGTGCAGAGTAATGAGATGGTATTCGTGCACTAATACATACTCAAAATTCTCCATTTGCTGTGTGCTTCATTACAGCAAAGCCAGTATATCTTTGTCACTTTGATCGATTCTTGAAGACCCATTAATGAAGACGATCTCTCCTCCTGCCAGGGCATTTTCTTTCACCCTGGGGATTTCATCATAGAATTCTTTATAATTTGCACAGTCATGTGTTGCCTCTCCTTCAGTAACTGGCTCTGCTATAAACATAGCTGGGTTCACTATCTTACACCTGACTACCTTAATCGATGGATTTGATATGATCACTTGATAAGAAGAAGCTCTCTGACATGTCAATGTGGCCTTTGGTTTCTCTAGAATGGCAAATAGTGAGTGCTCGACGTACAACGTCATGGAGCAACACATCACAATGGTTTTAGCCTCTATGACGAACCCTACAGCAGCTAAACTTTGTTCGCACAGGAAATTACCTCTCGTTACTGGGTCCAAATTTCCAATAAAGTATGCGAGGGGCTTGTACCCCAACGTGGTTCTCTGTGTGAGCACTGCCGTCATAACGCTGCCATTCGTGAGTGAAACAGATAAAATTCCTCTGCATAATTGGGAATCCCTAGAACTGGTGCTGTGCAAATAGCTCTTTTGAGTTCAGCAACTCCTTTCCCCATGGTCTCAGACCATTCAATCTTTTCTTTCGTTACTTGGGCCTTCTTTAGGGCCTGAAGTAAAGCTTAGTGTAAGAGCTATAATCAAAGACCCATGCCCTAACATAGTTGCATAGGCCTAGAAAGCTCTGCATCTGTTTTATCATGTGTGGCTTAGGCGTGTTCAGTATGGCTTCATCCCTTTCTGGGGTCACTCTCTTTCCCTCATGTGAGATCAGCTGGCCTATGTACAGCACTTCTTGTTGACAATATTGTAACTTTTCCTTGTCAACTTTATATCCTTTCTCAGCCAGTATAGTCAATAGCTGAACAGAATCGTGCCTGTACTGTTCTTCTGTTGTGCTGCAAATTAGAATGTCATCCACATATTACAGGACAACACTTTTTAGTGCAATATTGCTCAAGTCCATCTGCAGCACTCTGTTAAAAATAGATGGAGACTCACAGTACCCCTGAGGTAGCCTCTTGCTTTTCAGACGCATCTGTCTGAATGTGAATGACATCAGATCTTGTGAGTCACTGTGCAACGGAATTGAGAAAAACCTGTAAAACTGCCGGTGGATTCGCCATGCCTACTCTTGTCCCTTGGCCGTTCTGCATCATGCATTGGTTTCTGCACGTGCAAGCTAAGTGCCCTGTCATTCCACTCAGCCAACATACTGGCAGTGGTCGGATCATTTGCCCGTTTGACATATCTTGATTACCATTTTGCATATTTTGAAAACCTCCTTGATTATTATGGAAACCTTCCTGATTACTCTGCCATCCTCTTCCCCTAAATCCTCTTCCCCTGGGGGAAAACCCTGTATGGCCCTGATTATTCTGCGGTGGAGGAGTCACCTGCTGAATGCTTGAATCAGCTGCGCTAGTTATCATGGCTCCCTCAAGAGCATATTTTGACAATTTCTTCTGCACCAATTTCGCTTCCTCACCCTTTCGAGTAGCTTCCTTTTTGCAATTTTTTTCTTGTACTAGTCTGCAATAGTGTGCGATGGTCAGCTGTATTTCAGCCCAAGGCTTGGCCTCAATTTTCTTGAGCTGTTTCTGGCAGCCCTTGGCACAATATATGGTAGAACACAGGTATGGATTTCGTCCAAGATTCATGAGTCTCGAGTACCCATGCGTCTTGAAAATACTGTATGTATATTAACGGATCCTCATACTCTTTCATTTTTCATGTCATTATAGCTCCCATGTCAGAAGTGTCTGGATACAACCCTCGTAGCACTTTCCATACTGCGGCTCTACAATTGTTAAATGGAGCTCCGTCATGCTCAGTATTAATTGTGGTCACACCAGGGTAAACTGCTCATGCCCACACATCGTCTGCTCTCACACCAAGTATGGCGATTAGGAGACCCTTAATGTCCCCTATAGCTAACATGTTTCCTCCTGTCATTTTTTCTAACTCGTGTATCAATTTTCCAGCTCCCGATATCAGCATTGGAAGCTTGTTTTTCAAATGTTCTCGATCTATTGTGGCCATGGAATATATTGTGGTCTTACTCTCCGTTTCTCGAGCAACGGAAATTGGGATGCATAGCCCTCCCTCTCTTCTCTCATTGTTCTCCTGTCTATTACAGGGGTAATATTCCTGCATTGCTGTCTGCCTGGCAATGTCCTGAGCCTGTCTAAATAGGGTGGTGAAGACACCCCCCTCTGACCATGAGATACTTCTTCATGTCGGTCAGACTGCGTGGCTGATTCTGATGCCCTTGGTACAGACTCACTATTGTCTAACCATCTTATTCCTTTCTCTCTTGGGAGCCGTCTTTCGCTCCATCTCCTTTTCTCATTTTCCTTGCACTCCTCCCTTACTGAGTCAGACATTGTCTGTCACCAATTTGTGCAACTTCTTGTATATTCATTGTTTCTACTGATTTCTAATCTATCCAGGGATAGTTCTCCATTCCCACTACTTCGGGTGACATCCTCAGTGCTCTCCAGGCGCTCGTCTTCCCCCTTCCCTTGGGGTATTTGTTCTAACCCCATTTCATCATATATTTTATCGATCGTTTCTCCGATGCTTCTGGTGTCAAAGTCTTCTTCCATATTTGCCCTAGACGTACCTAGTACTGAATCGTATGCAGGAAAGAATTCTATCTCTTGCCAATCTACTACTGGATTTGGGTTTTTAACCTCTCTCCCCAGATATTCAAGATCACGTGCTCTCTGTCTTCACTTATGTTCTACATCGTCATCAAATTCCTTGTGTTTCCTCGCCTCTTCTCTGACTCTATCTTTTTACTTTTTCTTTTCATTTCTACGTTCATCTACCCTTTGAATTTCCTCATCTCTTTGTCTCTTTATCCTTTTCTCACGTATCCTTTGCTCTTCCTCTAAACTCTGCTGCTTCTGTCTGTCTTGATCATTGGCTGCTCTTAGTTTGCGATCGAGCTGTCTTTCTTGCTCTTCGGGATATAGCTGTTCTCGCCTTTGTCTGCCTTTCTTTCTTATTCTTTCGTCTCTTAACTCCTTCTGTTTTCCCTTTCTCTGTACCTCATCTAACTTCTCTTTTCGTTTCATGTCATCAATGCCTTTGCCATCAAGTTTCGATAAAATGTGTCCTCCCATCCATTTGTTTTTTGCAAATGCTATCTCATCAGTCCTATCTTCATTTCCCTTCCATCTCTTCCTTTCTCTATCTTTGTCAAGAAATGCGTTTGCCTGTGCTTGATCCCTTCTTTCATCATCGCGTCTCCCCTTGTCCCTTGGGACTGTGGGGGCAATATCCCTGTCCTTATCTTTACCATGATTTTCATCACTACTATTCCTAGGTGACTCATATGCCGGGTTGCTGTACCCCGTGGCTGCTTTAAGCTCTCTCAGCGGGTATAATTTCTTCAACTTTTGTTTCGGATGGGGCGGGTGGCACGGTAGGCGTCTCACCCCTCTCTGTGCATACATTAAGTATCCAATCTATTGGCGGCTCCTCTCCCTTTTCTCCACAAGCTTGGCAAAACATTGGTTTCAGGTGTTTAAGGTGTGAGTGCCTTAAAGTCCACAAACTGGTATCCTTCTCACTGGTAATCTGGTTTTCAACAGCACTCTGAAGAAAATTCAACCAGTATAGAGATTGTTTCCAGGTGGCTTGGAAGTTGGCTGTTCCCACTAGCTTAAGGGAAGGAGTTGTCCTTGAAAGGGCTTCTCTGTGGAGGGAGTTTCAGGCTATTTGGACCTGCATCAGGGATTCACCGAGCAAACCAACGGTCCAGGAGTTGCAGCAGTCGTTTTCCTTCAGTTTGTCTTTGGTTCTTTCATTTCACTGGTCGACTCTGCCTTCCAAGTCTCAGAGACATGCTTTTTAAACAGTTTTCTCCCATTCATTCCAGCCTAGCTGCCACACACCCAGCACAGGGAGTTTCGGGCACCTCCCTCACATCCTGTCCACCCGAGACACTCAGGTGCCAGACGTGGTCTTCAGTACTCAGCCCGCCAAAGGCAAATGAACAAAGGGATCAAACCTGATTTGCCGCGCAGAGACAAACACTAGAAGGACCTTTCCAAAAAGTAATGGTAAAAAAAAGTCAATCAGAACCTGTTTTTAAAGAGGCGGCTCAGACGCCATCTCGAAAAACATGGCTTTGGTGGATTTTAGCTACTGGAGCGTTTAAACGGGTCGCGGTGGATAGAATCATGGTAATACCACTGCTACCAGCCATTCTGAGAGGAAAGGGTAGCATTTGAGTGATACGTGAGTTTTCTAGGCATAGGGAATACTATGTATTCCCTCCAGCACTCTGCTGTAAGGCAGGGTGTGCTGGGTCTAGCAATTTAAAAAGACTAGCAAAGTCAATTTGACTTTACATTCACTGGGAGATAGAAGTCAGTCCCTGCAAAGGTATTTAAACCTTGGGAAGTCTGAAAGACATCCCTGTGCCGCTGCACTGAGGATTCTGTGTGACACATAAGAAAAAATAATGTCTATGAAGTTATCTAAAATTCCATATCCAAAGAATACAAAAGTAAAAACACACATCAAAACACATGAACAAGTGGGAAAAGATTCACACTCTTTCCAGGTAAAAATGAATGTCCTAGAAATCCCACAAAGTTGCTGGGGGTCTCAAAAGGTAATGGAAATTACCACATTTATGAGAATTCTCTGTAACAAGTGGCAATAGATTACTTGTTCTTAAAACATAATTTGGGTAGTGAGGCGATGGAAGGCATGTGTTGTTTCGATTTGGGAGACCATTCTCGGTCAATTGAAAAGCATATGAAAACATTGCAAGAATTGGTGGCCCGAGTGACAGAAAGCACGGTTGGTAGTTGAAGGGAGGAATTGTTTGCAGGGGTTCCGGAAGCCCTACAGGCGGTGCTTGCTTGGATTTCTGGTGCTACTACATTAGTAGTAGGTCTTTGTTGTTGCAACTCTTGCATCCTCCATTTGTGGAGTATGATTTGACAGTTATGTTTGTCTCCTACACTTCCTCCTTTGAGTTATGGTAATTGATTGTTCAAGAGGTGGAGTGTAATGCTTATGCGCTAAAATAACCTGGCGCCGGTGCTTGGCCATCATTCACCTCCCATCACTGTACAAGCCTATGTTTTTTGTAAGCTTCACAAGCTCAGCAAAGTAGACAGGTGTCATGATGCCTGCCCCCGGGAAACCAGACCAGGCCCAGCAACCCCAGAAGCAGGCATCATGCCATTTGGAGCAAGCCCAAAAACCCCAGCTAGGGGCTGTGTGGGTGCAGTCCTGGCGCCTATGGCGCCAGGCTCATAGTAGAAAACCTACCTGATGCAGCCCATGCTGCAAACTTACCTGATGCAGACCATGCTGCAAGAAGCCACAAGCCAAATGAGGCTTAGGAGGGACTATTTTACCTAAGGGACTACTTTTTCTCGGGTGGGGCTGTGGAAGAATACTTACCTGGGACTACTTCCAAGGCTATTTAAACCACGCCCGGACAGCAGCACACGCTTCGCGTTGTTCTGCATCCAGCAGCGTAACGCTCACCGTGCCTGCAGCAGCTTCCAGTCTTCAACCATGCCCGCCTCGAGTCCGGAGCTCCTGGAAACAAGAAGAAAGAAGGAGGAAAGATCAGAACAGGAGTTTTACCTTTAATCCTTACCTGAATCCTGATCCATCACGCCACAGAGCTGGAGAAGAAGTCTTTAAAAACGCCTTACTTTGCATCCTGCAGCGCCGCGCTGTACTCACCTGCCTTGCAGCACTTCAGCATTCCATCATGCTCTTCTCCATCTCGCGGCCGCTCTCCGACTCCTAAGGAGACAAAAACAGCAAGGTGAGCCAAGGGTATACTCTAAGACTGTACAAGTACCCCCCAAGACTTACCTGATTTACCACAGGGGGTACTTAACTCATTTCGGGTCGGCGCAGCCTCCGCTGCATCTCCGCCCTGCCCCGGCCCCTATGGGGAAACAACAGAACAGCAAGGCGCAATAAGGGGAAACCGATTTTTTCCCAATAGACTTACCTGGTTTTACCGCTGAAGGCATCAATCCCCAAGACCTCATACCACATCAGCGCCTGAATGGGGGAAAAGCCACATGTTATACATTGACACCATTTTATCCAACTGATCTGGATAATAGAAACCCTTACGTGCATCTTACCGGTTGCCACGTGGAACTCTTCATAAGGGCAATACAGCAACCTAAAAGGAATTGGACAGAGTGAAGGTCAGACATGTTTTGAACTCTTACGAACTACAGACTTACAGCGTCTCGCCAGCATTCTTTGAGTCAATACCGTTCTGGAACACCCCAACTCCTCCATGCCAGTGAAGAAACTGGTCATCTACGCTCCCCTGCGCTCGAAGCAGGATGTAGAGCTCATCTTTCCAAACCATCAGGTGAGAGCATAGAGGGAATCCAAAAGTGACCTGTGGGAAGAACTATGGGAGAGGGGAATGTGGGGTTAGCGCTCGAACTCCACAGGTGGTTAATTTCCTTTCTCCATTACAGAAGGATATTCCTACGAGTCAAACAAACGAAGCTGGGTGGGCCAGTCCAGTCCATCATCTCGGCACTACGCGTCTCACTGGTGAAAACAACAGCTGGCCAGTTCAGATCGACGCCCCCGTCGAGCCAGGTGAGCGTAACAGAACGCGAAGCCTACCCACAAATACCCACCTGGGCATTATGGAGAACTCGGAAACCGATCAGTTGGCCCAATTATTAGGGGAACTGAGGGCCGAAGTGCCTTCCGCCTGCCAAGAAACCAATGCCCTCAGGAGAGAACTGATTGTATCAAAAGAACGAACAGATGATCTGGCCAGACAACTATTGCAAAGCCAAGCTGGGCAAACACCCCTACCAGGACTCGGGGCAAGTCCAACTCCTGTACCATTGAATAACCCGGTGCAGATAAACCTACCAGGAACCGTTCCATTGGCTCCGCCCGAACGTTTTGCCGGAGACCCTAAAAGGTTCGCCGTATTTATGAATCAATGCCGCTTGCACTTTTTATGCAGACCTGGAGCTTTCCCAAATGATCAAGCCAAGGTAGCCGTTGTACTGTCATATCTCAGCAGCAGTGCAGCGGTTGGTCCATTCCACTAGTCAATCAGGATGACCCAATTCTTCGGGATTTCCAGGGTTTTCAAACAAGCATGGAAAGACTATTCGCCCGACACTCCCAGGGACAGGCCCTGGATAACGAACTTTTGTCCTTGTGGCAGGGTAATCAGGATCTTCTATCTTACATTGCAACCTTTAACAGATTAATAGTGGAAACCGGATGGCCTGAAGTAAAGCGAATCACATTATTACATCGAGGGCTTCGGGGAGAACTCAAACATGTCTTGGCCCAAATCGTGAACCCGCCTCAAGACTGTGCAGAATACATAGACTTAGTGATCCAGTTAGATCACAGACTTCAAAACAGAAAGGCTGATCGAGCCAAGTTTGAGAATAGGGTGTTGGTCAAAACCCACGTTAGTCCCAAGGGAACAGATGCCTCACAACCCATGCAAATCGAAGGGGTTAGAGGACCCTTAACTCAGAAAGAAAGAGAAAGAAGACGGCAAATGCAATTGTGCCTATATTGCGGGACTACTGGACATTTTCTACTGAACTGCCCTGTAAAACCACCCAAGAAGATTGTAGGAGCAGCAGATAAAAACCATTTGGAACCTGACTCGGGAAACAACCACGCCCGACAAGCGTAGAGGTCCGCTTGCCGAGCTTGAAGAAGGACACTCAGACCTCGCATTTCATCATACCAATGGTCCTTGTAGATCCAGAGCAGCCATCATGTATGCACGCGGTAAAAGCATACGTTGATAGCGGAGCCATAGGAAACTATGTGGACTATGAATTGGCTTCCAGGATGAATCTACCTCTCACCCGAAAGACCACCTCAGATGTCATTGCCACAGTAGATGGAACGGAAATTGCCTCTGGGCCCGTAACTCATTCCACCGTAGAGATGACATTGCTGGGTCAGGATGGGCCCCAAGAGGCTATGGTGTTTGATTTAATCAAGGCCCCACAGTTCCAAGTAATACTGGGGATACCTTGGGTGGAAAAACATAATCCCTGTATCGATTGGCGAGAGAAGAGAATAACCTTCCCAGAATGTGCGCACACCTGTTACCCAAAGAAAACACTAAACGCAGTCCTGGCCCCAGTAACCCCAGCCGCCGTGCAATTACCTGCAGAATACCAAGACTTTCAGGACGTCTTCCAAAAAGAACAGGCAAACACCTTACCACCTCACAGATCGTATGATTGTCAAATAGATCTCATACCCGGCGCACAACCCTCTTGCAGCAGGATCTATGTCCTTACGGAGCCTGAAAACCTTCACCTGCGCCAATACTTAGACCAGTACCTTGCTAATGGCTTCATTCGCCTGTCCAAGTCCCCTGCATCTTCAGCTTTGTTCTTCGTGCCCAAAAAGGAAGGTGACCTCAGAACGTGCATAGACTACCGCGCACTGAACCAGATAACCATTAAGAATCGATACCCATTGCCTTTGATCCCTGAACTACTAGACCAGGTGAAGGACGCTTGCATATACACTAAACTGGACCTTTGGGGGGCATATCATCTGGTACTTGTCAAAGAGGGCGATGAATGGAAAACTGCTTTTCGCACCAAGTACGGGTTATTTGAGTTCCAAGTGATGCCTTTCGGACTATGCAATGCACCAGCAGCCTTCCAATTCTTCATGAATGATGTCCTTCGAGAACTTATCGACGTTTGTGTTGTCGTTTATATCGATGATATCCTAGTATGCACCTTATCAGAATCTGATCATGTGAAACACGTCCGAGCAGTCCTAGAGAAGTTACGCCAGCACAAACTATATGCTAAACTGGAAAAGTGCGTCTTTCATGCCACAGAAGTGGAATTCCTTGGGTTTATTCTGACCCCAAGAGGGATCAGGATGGATACGCGTAAGGTGGACGCAATTCTTAAATGGCCTTTGCCAAGTTCAGTCAAAGGAGTATAAAGCATGCTTGGCTTTGCCAATTTCTACCGCAGGTTTATCCCAGACGTTTTACACATTGTACATCCCATTACAGCACTCTTGCGAAAAAATAAACGCTTTGTGTGGACAGAAGAAGCCGAAAACGCCTTCCAAGAATTAAAAGCGAAATTCACATCTGCCCCTGTATTAAGGCACCCGCGTCCTGAGCTCCCATACACATTGGAAACTGATGCATCCAGTCTAGCCATGGGAGCTGTCCTATCTCAAAAGGACCCCGAAACTAACCAGCTTCACCCACTGGCGTTTTGGTCTAGAAAGTTTTCAGCTCCCGAATTAAACTATGCCATTACCGACACAGAGCTGTTAGCCATCAAGTCCGCCTTCAATGCTTGGCGGCACTATCTACTTGGTGCCAGGCATACCATTACGGTCATCACCGATCACCGAAACTTGCAATATCTAAAGACAGCCAAGGCCCAATCTTTGCGCCAACTCCGTTGGGCATTGTTCTTCGCCGAGTTTGATTTCATGATAACCTATTGACCAGGTTGTAAGAATGGTAAAGCAGACGCCTTGTCCCGAATTGGGATGGGAGAAGCAGAAATGACCCTAGAACCTGTACCCATAATTCCCGAACAGAGGATTCTTGGCATGACAACTGTACAGACACTGGAGGACATTCAGGGGAAGATCCAACAACTCTTTGATCCTATTGCCTTACAGGACTGGGCAAGGAAAGGCCCGGAATACTCTGTCACCAATGATTTGCCTTCTTACCAAGGGCGGCTATTTCTGCCACAAAAGGAACTACAAGAGCTAGTCATTTCCTGTTACCATGATACTTTAATGGAGGGACACCCTGTTATTGCAAAAACTGAAGCTAAAATCAAGAAACAATTCTGGTGGCGCACCTGGCGAAAAGACATTAAGTTATTTGTCATGTGTTGTGGCATTTGCGCCCAAAACAAAAGTAAAAAGAAAAAAACAGCTGGACTATTACAACCTTTGGACATCCCACCTACTCCTTGGCACACCTTGTCATTAGACTTTATCATGGATCTACCCCCGTACAATGATTTTAACACCATTTTAGTTATTGTGGATCTTTTTTCCAAAATGGCCCACTTTATTCCTTTAAAGGGAATACCTTCAGCTTCAGCCCTGGCCAAAGAGTTCCTTGAAAACATAGCTCGCCTACACGGCTTTCCATCCGTGTTGATTTCGGACTCAGGCAGTCAATTCATTTCACATTTTTGGAGAAAATGTTGCCAACTGGCGCAGATAGATGTTAGGCTTTCGACCAGTCACCACCCTCAGACCGACGGTCAAACAGAGAGGACCAACCAGACTCTTGAACAATACCTGCGTTGTATGCTACATCAGTCTGAGGGCAATTGGAAAGACATTCTTTGGATCGCCGAGTATGCGTACAATAATTCTGTACACTCGGGAACTGGACAAAGTCCTTTTTATACCATATATGGACACCATCCTCGAACCTCGGACCTTGATTCGCCCCAACACTTAGAGATGCCCGCGGTGGACCATCTCCACGCGGTTATTACGCAAGCCTTTAAAGAAGCAACTGCACATTTACGAAAAGCTAAGGAAAAATACAAGAAAGATGCTGATCAGCACAGAAGTGAAGCACCGCAATACCAGATAGGGGACCAAGCATGGTTGGCCACTAAGCACATACCACTCAAGGGAACACGGACCTTTAACCCTAGGTATTTGGGACCTTACTCTATCAAGGCCATTATCAACCTGGTGGCCGTCAAGTTGGACCTACCTGCTCATATGTGAATTCATCCCGTCTTTCACGTGTCACTTTTGAAGCCAGTGCAACCAGGAACAAGGCTAACCAAACCACCAGATCCCATCCTCATAGACGGGGAACCCGAATTTGAAGTTAAGAACATCTTGGACTCAAAAAGGGTGAGGTCAAAACTCTTCTATCTAATCGACTGGAAAGGTTACGGACCACAGGAAAGGTCTTGGGAACCTAGTGACCACGTGCATGCACCTCAATTGGTGAAGAGATTCCACCGAGATTTCCCAAACAAACCAAAGCCAAGGGGAAGAACGACTTTAGGAGGGGCCTTGAGGGGGAGTGCTGTCATGATGCCTTCCCCCGGGAAACCAGACCAGGCCCAGCAACCCCAGAAGCAGGCATCATGCATTTGGAGCAAGCCCAAAAACCCCAGCTAGGGGCTGCATGGGTGCAGTCCTGGCACCTATGGCGCCAGGCTCATAAGAATAGAGTCAGTCCTGGCGCCATGGGCGCCAGGCTCATAGTAGAAAACCTACCTGATGCAGACCATGCTGCAAACTTACCTGATGCAGACCATGCTGCAAGAAGCCACAAGCCAAATTAGGCTTCGGAGGGACTATTTTACCTAAGGGACTACTTTTTCTCGGGTGGGGCTGTGGAAGAATACTTACCTGGGACTACTTCCAAGGCTATTTAAACCACGCCCGGACAGCAGCACACGCTTCACGTTATTCTGCATCCAGCAGCGTAACGCTCACCGTGCCTGCAGCAGCTTCCAGTCTTCAGCCACGCCCGCCTCGAGTCCAGAGCTCCTGGAAACAAGAAGAAAGAAGGAGGAAAGGTCAGAACAGGAGTTTTACCTTTAATCCTTACCTGAATCCTGATCCATCACGCCACGGAGCTGGAGAAGAAGTCTTTAAAAATGACTTACTTCGCATCCTGCAGCGCCGCGCTGTACTCACCTGCCTTGCAGCACTTCAGCATTCCATCACGCTCTTCTCCATCTCGCGGCCACTCTCCGACACCTAAGGAGACAAAAACAGCAAGGTGAGCCAAGGGGATACTCTCAGACTGTACAAGCTACCCCCAAGACTTACCTGATTTACCACAGGGGGTACTTACCTCATTTCGGGTTGGCGCAGCCTCCGCTGCATCTCCGCCATGCCCCGGCCCCTATGGGGAAACAACAGAACAGCAAGGCGCAACAAGGGGAAACCGATTTTTTCCAAATAGACTTACCTGGTTTTACCGCTGGAGGCATCAATCCCCAAGACCTCATACCACATCAGCGCCTGAATGGGGGAAAAGCCACATGTTATACATTGATACCATTTTATCGAACTGATCTGGATAATATAAACCCTTACGTGCATCTTACCGGTTGCCACGTGAAACTCTTCATAGCGGCAATACAGCAACCTAAAAGGAATTGGACAGAGTGAAGGTCAGACGTGTTTTGAACTCTTACGAACTACAGACTTACGGCGTCTCGCCGGCATTCTTTGAGTCAATACCGTTCTGGAACTCCCCAACTCTTCCACGCCAGTGAAGAAACTGGTCATCTACGCGCCCCTGCGCTCGAAGCAGGATGGAGAGCTCATCTTTCCAAACCATCAGGTGAGAGCATGGAGGGAATCCAAAAGTGACCTGTGGGAAGAACTACGGGAGAGGGGAAGGTGGGGTTAGCGCTCGAACTCCACAGGTGGTTAATTCCCTTTCTCCATTACAGAAGGATATTCCTACGAGTCAAACAAACGAAGCTGGGTGGGCCAGTCCAGTCCATCATCTCGGCACTACGCGTCTCACTAGTGGAAACAACAGCTGGCCAGTTCAGATCGACGCCCCCGTGGGAGCCAGGTAAGCGTAACAACAGGCATCTCATTAGCGAAGGCAAAGCAAGGTCACATAAATATTGTTGCTGAATGCACTTACTGTGGAGAATAGTTATGATATTGTCAGCTGAAGGACAAACTGAGAAGGGAGTCTGAGCGCTCTGCAGGTGCAGTGATAAGGGGTCTTGGGAATGAATGCGAGGAGAGGGAAGATGGATTTTTCTGCTTCTGGCTGTTTTTTTCCACTCTTTGCCACTTTTACTTGTGATCTGCTCTTCGGCCGAGGGCAGCCTTAACTGAAAGAGGCGGGGAAAAGCACCCATAAAGAGAAGAGGCGTGTAAACCAAAAAGGCAGTAAGAACCTGGATCGCCTGGTGATGTAGTCTCGCTGGTTGGGAGGACGCGCTGCTCCAGACCCGTTATTGCAAGTGATCTCTTTGCCTACCTGCGCTGGGACTAAGCAGTGTCTTATTGGTCAAGATGAAGGTGTCTTCTGCAGCAGCATTAATGGTGATGATGTTTCCTTTCTATATTCGAGTATAACCACCTATGTGTTTCTTTGGTGTTTTGTATTCATATATCTTTATGCACTGCCTCGAGCCACCCCTGCACTGGGGTCTGTATCTATACCCATACAGTCCCTGACCCCCTTTTATTCCTCTATGCATTTTCAGACACACCCTGTCTGCTAAACACATCACTTGCCACTTGCTGGCTGCACTACCACTGTTTATTGCCTTTAATATTTATTTATTTTCATTTATTTATATGTTGTTCCTCTGCGCCACACTTTCTGCTTCTCCCCCCTTTCCATGTACTTTTGCCTTGTTCCCTTTCCCTTGTACTTTCAATTAAAAAAACTTTGTTAAGCACCTTTACAATTTTTATATTGTGATTGTCAGTGAATAAAACCACCTGGCCTAGATTTTACAATGCACCAAAATAAGTGAGGCAGACATGTGATGTAATCAGTGATGTCATCAATGATATTTCTGATGTCATATATGATGTCCTGGGTGTTAGTCTTAGCAATGCACATAGATGCTGCAAGTTATGGTTGCTGAGCTTACCATAATGGGGGAATGTGCAGTGTTTTTTGGTTTCAGTGTGAAGTTTAACATTCCTTTAGTGACATTTCTTTACTGAATGTACATATATATGTATGGCAGGGAAGGAAAAGGAAGGGGCTAAACAAGTGATGTCATCATTGATGTCATCATTCACATTTGAGATGATATCTTTCATGGTCTGGGTGTTAGTGTTAGCAGTGCACAGGGGCAGTGGCAGGGTTGGGGGCTTAGTTTACCATAACTGTCGAATTTCAGGGGTTTTTCGGTTTTAATTTGAAGCATAAAGGGGAGGTGGAAAGTATTTGTGTAGTGAAGTGTACAGGTTTTTGTTAGGGCAACTTAACCATAACGTCCCCTCAACAAAGTTTTTTTTTGTGACATGTATGCGTTTTTAGTAGTACAATTTACATGTAAGGTGTACCTAAGAAAAAAATGTTGTACTGCATGGCACAGATTTTCAGTAGTGCAACATTACCAAAAGGTTCCTTTAGGAAGGGTCGTTTGGTAAACAATATATAGCTTCCGAACAATGCCACATGAAAATATACTATCGTACAGCACCATGACATGTCCCAGAATCAGTACACACTTACCTGAATATGACTGTTGGGCAACGTGGAAATAGATTTTATATTAATGTAGGAACGTCCACCTTCAACGTTTGCCTTAGACAACGCCAACACGTATTGGTATGCAGCGATTGCGAATGCACTACACATTATATATTGGTAGGGAAAGTTTTACTTATCTTAAAAAGACATCAGCTAAATGCAGCCTTCCCCCGTAAGGAACAGCAGCAGTGGTGTAATGCAAAAGCATAAGAAACTGTGCTGCTATCTTGAACATAACAGACGGAAAAAATGTGTTGCCACACATACAGCCACTCATATTACTGTATGATGCCTTTTTGCTCAATGCCAGTCATATATTACCTTATTGCCTGCCGTGGCAAAAAAGAAAGCCACCCGTAAACAAAGTTAATAATGGGTTAACAACGACCTTTCACAGTATAATTGAAAAAAAAAAAACTTGAATACACTCCACGCACTCCTTATTTCTCTAGTACATAGGCGCAATCATCTTTGCCAGCAATAGTCTAAATTACAAATGCAGTAACGTGTGCTACTAAAAAGGATGTGTACTTGTTGTAATCCAAGGCGACTTTGGCAGTAAGGATCACAAAAGGAAATCCTCTTTCAGGATGGCCGACATAGAAAGGGAAGGCGGTTATTGCATACATAGCCCCTCTTCCCTTTCCATTGTAGGTTGCAAAAAGCACAAGTACGTGGCGTGACACAGAACCTGTAAATAAACATTCAGCGATGTACAAGGTAATAAATTACATTTGCAAATAAAACAGTGGCATGGTAAAGAACATGTGACCATTTTAAAGGTTGCCAACTAGATTTATTTAATAACAAACTTTCAGAGGCCATCGGAATAATCGCATAATCAATGCAATGATTACAATGCTGGTTAGGGAGGCATTACAAATGTTGAAGATAAGGAGGCCGTTTTTTTTTGCGCAAACAAACATTTTGGGGTCTTCGTTGAAGCAGTTGCTTTCTTTCCACAGTTATTTCCCAAAAGTCGTCACGACGTTGAGCCTACAGCACCATAAATGATGTCACGTTGCTCCGTTCAGCGAACGGACAAAGCAGGCTTACAGTGTCATTCCACATTATTGTTGTGGACAGGCAACTGCTCACCAGCAGTTGTATTTGCCATCCGAAGAAGCCCTCACTGGGGATTTGAAAACCACGGCACGCACAATACAGCAAAATATACCTAGTCAGGAAAAGTTACAAAAAATAAGTGTCAGTAACCAAACTGCACCAACATTTTTTAAAAGATCAAATAGAAAATGTGCAAAGTGGTACACAAAAACACCTGCTCAAAGTTGGTATTTTAGTAATATGTTACTAATGTCCAACTGTACCTATAGGTGGAGTTTAGAAAAGGCAAGATTTTACATGTGCCGTAGGAGAAAACAAAATGGCAAGTACACAGAAAGACGATAATTTAGGTATGAAACAAAAAAGAGTGGACAAATAAAAAGAAATTACGTCTTGTCATTTCAAACAAGACCAAAAAAATGTGCAAAGTTATACACAAAGCTATGTGGACAAAGTAAGCGTTTCAAATTAGAAATATAAATAGTAAAAAAGGTTGAGTGCAGTCATACCCTGCAAATGAGCAACGTGTGCACTCTGCAACATTACAGGAGAATTGTACAAGGGCAGAAAAATAATACGTCAATTATATTAGCACAATTAGGTGTGCAGTTATGTAAAAATAAAGCACGGTTTGCTGTGCAGTGCGCCAAAGTAATCTTACAAAATATTTAAAGCCTCCATTCTTTTTCAGCAAATTAGTCACAAATGTGTTTGCAGCAAAGAATCTTGATTGACTGATATGCATCTCACTTACAAACTTTTTAAAACATAAATTACGTCTCGTCATTTCAAAGAAGACCAAAAAAAGTGCAAAGTTATACACAAAGCTATGTGGACAAAGTAAGCGTTTCAAATTAGAAATATAAATAGTAAAAAAACGTTGAGTGCAGTCATACCCTGCAAATGAGCAATCTGTGCACTCTGCAACATTACAGGAAAATTGTACAAGGGCAGAAAAATAACACGTCAATTATATTAGCACAATTAGATGTGCAGTTATGTAAAAATAAAGCACGGTTTGCTGTACAGTGGGCCAAAGTAAACTTACAAAATATTTACAGCCTCCATTCTTTTTTAGCAAATCAGTCACAAATGTGTTTGCAGCGAAGAATTTTTGTTGACTGATATCAATGTCACTTACAAACTTTTTAAAACATAACCTTATCAATTGCATTTTTTTTTTACCCTTTCATTCCGTGAATAGCGCGCACGTTTCTCTAGGGCTCAAGGTCAAAAAACAATTGCCCCTTTACATTCATTCGGATGCGCTGGCGTACTGAGCGGTCAACCAAAAAAGCAACTTGTGTGGCCTTCACCCAGAAGGCAATTACATTCTTGCTTTGAAGCAACATAATGAAATCTAATTATCAGAACCTGTACTCCCATACAGCTTCAGAAGCGCTGTTTCAAGCAAACAGTGCAGATGATGGCCGTAGTTCTCAAAACTGAAGAGGCCTATCTGAGGGAAATACTAGTGCAAAACACATTTTAATCCACACACTGTAATTGGTCGTAGTGCAGTGAGCACGAACTTCCATTTAAACGTATCATTTTGCAGACAAGAAAACTGCACTTTTTCACTTTGACTTCCACAGTTCATTTGGCCCCCTCAAAGGTCAACTTGTGTGCTCTCTTGTTTTAGAGCTGTTTCTGGCGGTATCTGCGCACACGAAAACATTAGTAGAAGAGAGGGGACCACCGAACAAAGCTACCTTACTGCATGCTATTTTGCAAACAATCTAGGAAAGAGCCACATGGTCGTGAGCACAACCTTTTCCCCCCGTTCAGCGTAAGGGTAAAAAAGATGTTTTTAGAACCCCTCCCCCTTATAACTTCCCCGCCCCCCTGCACCAAACATGAACAAACTTTCCAACCAAAGTCAGAGTGTGCGATATATTTTTTTTCCAAAGTTTGGCGACGATTAGTCCAAGGGTAGGACAGTTATAAGGCAGCCAAAAACAGTTCTTTCTATGGAAACAGCCACTCCACCAAAGAAACACAGTCACTAACGTCCCTCTCAAATGTGCTGCAGTGGGTGATGGCAGGATCTAGAGGTTAAGATATATGTCCACGTACTTTTGAATGTATAGGTGTACAATGGCTTATACCTCCACCGCTAACAAGGTTGTTACTGGGTGCATGGGCTTCGGCCATGCAGCCAAGACTGTACACCCTCCCCAGAACCATCAGACATGCTAACCTATAGGACGAGTGTATGCACTGCAGTAATATGAAGTGGTGTTTCTGGGCAGGGCCTAGGGTTTTACGAGTATGATGTATGGGCTATGTGCTGCAGCCATGGAAGCAAAACTCTACATCCTGCCCACAATCACCTGAGTGATGTACAGTAGTACGGGTGTATTGATAGGTGTGCTATGCTTCACTTATTCTGGCCAGACACTGCACACCTACCTGTTTGTACATAGATATTATTGCAATGTGTTGATGTGCACCGGCATATAACTCCAGTGCTTATAACTTTGTTGTTGGGTGCACTCTCCCCTCAACCACGTAAACGATAATCAATACTACACGTGTAGCCATGGTCGTGACATGCATGGTCATGACATGCAGGGCCTACAGTCTTGGAAGTATGGCCTTCGGCCATGCATGCAAGACTCTAGGCCCTGTCCACAACCACTGCATCATGTCATGACCATGGTGGCGTACTAAGGAATAACACACCCATAGGAAAATGTAATTTAATCGGGAAAAACGATTGTCCTGCGAACATTTTCAAGGTGACATCAGTGATGTCATCAATGACATTTGTGATGTAATCTTTGATGTCCTGGGTGTTAGTGTTAGCAGTGCACGGTGGCGGCGCGAGTTATGGTTGCTTATCTTACCATAACTGCCGAATTTCAGTTGTTTTTCGGTTTTACTTTGAACCATAACGTCCCTTTAACTATGTTTTTTCACTGAATTTCATAAGTTTTTAGTAGCGCAACTTAACCATAACGTCCCTTTAACAAAGTTTTTTTACTGAATTTCATAGGTTTTTAGTAGCGCAACTTAACCATAACGTCCCTTTAACACATTTTTTTTACTGAATTTCATAGTTTTTTAGTAGCACAACTTAACAATAATAACTTTGACTTTATGTACATATAATATGGAACATACTGAACCCTTTCTACTGAATTTGACGGTTTGGACAACAGTACCACCATCTAAAAACTCTGGGGAGGTATGTGTAATAGTTATATCATAACAAAGGAACATTTAACAAATTCACAAAGCAGCACACATACAAAGTATATGTAGTAATACTTAAAAAATGTTACCCATATATGTAACACACTAACCAGTCATGTAAATACAATATGTTGTAAAATGGAATATGCCAAAAGAAGATAAAGTGGCTTCCACCATAATTACCTCACAGACGCTCCACAACCAACAGCAAGACCAGACGTATACACTACTGATTACATATCTCACCAGACATAGTAAGTGCACTTCTTTTTACTCATATATTTATAAACTTTCTATATTAGAAAAAAAAACATATTACTTTTTTGTTTTCTCACAGAAATGTGTAGTACTCATGAGAGTAAATGTTAGAAAATAGTCCACCTAATGGTACACACTTTACTATATAAACCAATTAATAAATATTATTTTGTATATATTTAACATATACATTATTTTTATTACAGACCATACAAAAATTCCAAGCATCTCACAACAACAATCAGAGGATATCACTCTACAGCAGATTAATCAAAAAATGGACGACCTTGTGCAAAATTTTATGGATTTGAAAAACTTTGTGGAAAATTATGTGAAACCCCCAACAGCACACCATTGTCCAACCTGCACTTGTCCCCCCTCACCCTATCCCACGCAGTTAACCCCAAACCCTGTCTATGGACCAAAGCGTTTCGATGAGCTTTCCTTCCCTTCTTCACCTGATCCCAGTTATCTAGAAATCCCTAATTCTCCTGTTTTTGTTTCCGTTTCTGCCCCACCTTCCCAGTCATAATTGTATATATATATGAAATAAAGTTACTGTTCTTATATTGTGTTGTAATTACTTTCAGTTCCTTGTGAATAAACCAATTTAGGTGTCCACGGACACCGCAGTTGTTCGGAAATGTTCGTAAAGAAACGAAAACGTAACTGTCCTGAGGACACTACATCTGTCCGTAATGTTCTCATGCAAGTTGAAAATGTTCTAAGAACACTCGTAGTGTCCTGAAATGTTCGTAAATAAACGAAAATGGAGGTGTCCTTAAGAACACTATGCCTATTCGTAGTGTTCGATAGCAAGCAGAAACTGTTCTAAGAACACTCGTGGTGTCCTGAATTGTTCGTAAATGAACAAAAATGGAGGTATGCTTGAAACGCTATGTCTGTCCGTATTGTTAGCAAATAAATTAAACTGTGCTAAGAACAAACGGCTGTCCGTAACTGTTCGTTTTACATGTGACACACTTTTAATTAGTTCAGGACCCGAACACTGTCCGCAGAACATCAACACGTATGCGCAAAACAATTTCCGTACATTGGGTGTCCTGCGGACATGCTCACAAAACAATCATGTGACTGCGCCCACGCTCATCTCGTGCTCTAAATGTGGACACTGTTCGTGTCCCCGACCAGTTTAAATGTACATTTCCAAGTAATCCACAATATTTCTCATTAAAAAATCACCATGCCCCAAATCAAACATACTAATCCTAACTTTCCACATAGTTTTTGTGACTTTTTGAACCTTTTTTGCTGTTCGATCTGTCTTGCGGACGGGGCGCATGTCCACGACCTGCGCACAAGCACCCCGATATAAGACCACGCCCTAGAGCGCATTCTCATTGTGTTTCTGACTATTCCACAGAGCACACTGCATTTTGCTTCATACTTTGCAGATTTTGAGATTTCCATCTCCAAGCCTATGACATCCATGGCTTGACTATTACCACATGGTGCTACATCTGCCTCAGCACCACCCCCACCCCCTCCACCACAACCATTTCCTCAAGGGCCTGAAGAGGGGAACAGGAGTGAGGATACAGAGGAGGAAGAAGAGGATGACGAGAATGATGTAGAGGAAATCCCTACTACCCGCCGTCGGCGTGAATCTTGGGTGTGGCGGTTGTTTACCGTTCATGGAAACGGTCCTAAGTCTCATGCGAACCGTGTCACCTGTAATGAGTGCAAAATGGTACTCAGTCGCGGGAAGCATGGTTCGTATAGCTTTGGGACAACTACCATGAAGCGACACCTTCGCTCATTCCACACTGGGGCCATTCGCAAGGTTGTACCTTGCGAGAAGCGTAGTAGGTTGATTGCCTCTACTTCATCCTCCGTTCCTGATCCTGTCACCACAAGGAACACCTCTGTGGGACAGCGTCTTCCTCAAGCTGCCTTACAGGCCATACAGAATTCTGATGACCCTTACCTTTCGAGGGTCATAGTTGTATGTGTGTACTGTGACACAGTACTCTGCAGGGGGGAGCGACTTCGGAGTGCTTTTGAGATGATCGTCTCAGAGCACCAGAAGACCTGCTCACTACACAAATAAAACCCACTCTACATCTTCCTCTCTCAGCTCTCCCTTTTTTATATCCCTTTGGTTGGTGTCCCCCTCCCTTCACCCTCCTTTCCCTCCTCTCCTAGTGTGTCGTGTATAAAAAAGAACAAAAAAAATACAAAATAACCAAAATCAAAAAAAAAATAAGGCTCTTTTCAGAGCCGCCTTTCACAGTTAAAAAATAGAAGTGAAGATACATAAAGCATAGCCATTTCCATTTCGTGAAAGTCCGCGAACATAAAAACAATTGCATTGCTACCCTATTGAAACTTATGCATTTTTCTCTAACAGGAAGTGGTGGCTCTGAAAAGAGCCTTTGGGAGGTGTTTGAATGTAAAACATTTTAACTACATAAGACGTACTTCAAAAAGAATGCTGTATTTCTAAAAAAGTTCGCAATGCATTTTGTAGATTTCTCAGAAAAATCTGATTGCCAGCATAAGTAAGATGGACTCCATCTTTGCGAAAAATGTATGTACTACGAAACAAAATATTTTCATTGTTAAAAGAGGACATGCCAAAATCTCTTAGGAAGGCACAAACAGCCTTATTAACATTACGCCTTGCTTTCTCCATTTGTGGACCACATGAGAAAGAACGAAGCCACACTTGTCTCTGCGCAATCCGTGAAAAAATTATTTTAGAGTTTGAAAACATGTCCATTATCTTCTGAAGTCCTTCTTTCATTGCAAATTGCAAACAAATTCCAGACACATGTCCTAAACTGTTCCCTCCACAATGAATTACAATTATGTCTGGATATTCCTCTATCTTCAAAGTTGCACAGAGAGGTAGCAAGTCCAACCACTTCATTCCACGCACTCCATGCCAGTGCACTTCCACATGTGGGAATCCAAGATCTATAGATACTCCACAGCTTTCTGCATGCACCTTCAACCAATGAATCCACGAGTCTCCCAAAATCCATACTATCTGTTCTTCTCTCTGCAAAAACAATATCTGAGAAAACCTCTCCTAGCACAACACACTCACTAAACTTTACTGACCAATCCCTTGCTTCATCCAATCTCATTTCCATACCTCCCCTCCCCAAATTCCCCGGATGTAATACGCGGTGTCCTAGAACTACCGCCATGTCTGCGAACGTATCGTAACATGTACAGCCCTTCTACCATTTCGATTTCACTCTCTGTGCCATTCCCTCATTGGATGTAGCTAAGCAATCACATGACCATCTACCAATCAAATCCAATAACTCCACATGTAACTGCATCATCATAGTGAGGCACTACAAATGTACGGTGTATCTCTCGGAGTACAAGTCTCATACCATTGACAACCACGATCTACGAGAAATACTATACAAATCTCCAATATTTCTACTTTCAGCTTGGTCCATATCCATATACATGAACAGAAAGTACAGGTATACATATTTTCTACACAGTACATGAACACATTTTCTAACCGACTTTCACCTTCTATAATCTGAAAAATGAATGGACGATCATTGTTTCATTGTCCTAAAATGACCTGTCACTTACAAACCTTTATATCGTTTAATTTCTTCATACACACACACACACATGCAAATACTATTAAACTAACATTTTTGAAATAAAATATATACCCGACATATAATCACACAAAATAACATACACACTCTATGATCAAATCTCAAACAATAATATTTGTACAAACACATAATTGGTTTTAATTTTTTTCGTTTATATAAGTACTTACATACATTTATATAGGACAAGCAGACTATGACATTCACTCACTGTTATGTGCAAATGCAGGCTATGACACAAAGCTCTCAACTCACACGCTTTTGGCGGGTGTCACCCGCCTTGTAAAGGACTGACTCACCCGCCAAGCCTCCTGCACGCCCATTCATTTTAATGGGTGTCTCACCGCCAAAAACAAAATCAGGTGATTTCACCCGCCTTTGCGACACACATGGTTGAGAGCTATGATGACAATGACTCACTATTACGTGGAAAAGCTTAGTTACAAGAATAGTGGTATACGTTGGTAGATTATGAATTCCACAAACCATAGTAAAGATATTTTCTTTCCTACTCGTAGTCATAATATAGTTTTAATGGTTTTCAGGAAGGCGCTGAGCATTTCAATTAAAAAAAATCTATGTCTAAAATGAAAACAGTGCTATATAGCAACCAAATTACTAATTTCTTCCTTTTACAATTGCAGTGAAGACCATTCTCCTGAATAGAAGCAGCCAATTTTGATTTACAAAGAACAACTAAGAAGCAAACTACTCATTTTTGAAAAAAAAGTAAGTAGATTGTTACCATAATATTTGATTTATAACTCACACGCACTGTACGGTGCATTCATGGTATTTCTGTGCCTAAAAATAGAGTTTCTGCACCATTCTGACCAAAAATCCCCCCCGTCTTAAACAGTGATCTCCTGTTAGAATGGCCCTCAAATTCCTATTTTTCGGTACACAAATTACCCAACTCAACCACTAGAACTGTTTTAATTGTATAGCTTTACCTATATTGTTTATTCTTCTCCACACCACCGGCTTACTTTTTTCTGTCATCTGAACCCCAGTTTAGTAACACATTAATTGAAGAATACCCATCCCTAGTATTTCAACTTCCCAATTCACAATCACACACCATTACATACATCTTTATCATCTTACTCAAACAATCATGCACACAACACACATGCATTGCAGAAAACCCCAACCCATACCTTCTGTATTTTTTTCAACAGACACTAAAGAATGCCCACCAAAAAGCAACTCTGTAGAAAGGGACGCAGAAGTAGAGCAAATGAAAAGCAAAGTCTCCAACAAAAACACCCATCTCTAGCAGAATTTGTAAAAAACGTTGAAACACAACAGCTAATACAGTCATGTTGTGAAACAGAAGAAGTTTCTAGTGCAAAAACTTTGCCTCCTCTATCACAAAGTAAAACGACCCAAAAAACTATTAACAGAAAATCAACTATCACTAAAAATAAAACATCTTCTATAAATCCTGATATAGTACAAAGTAAGCATACCAAGAAAAGTATATTAGCCAAAATGTTCCGTCACAAAGTCCTTCAAAATCTGATGAAAACAGGAGAGAAACCAGGTACAACACTTCAAACCTATCATAGGAAAGTAATCTTAGAAGCGTTGATAGACAGTGCAGTTCTTCTCAAAAGAAACTTATTTATTGTTGTGTTAAACAGAATTAAACCACTAACAAAACTAATAACTAAATTTCAAAAAAGACTTCTCAATAAACGAAATGTGAACAGAAATAACTTCTTAAATATCCGTGGAGGTGAATGGAGTCACACTACAAGCACAGAACCATACTTTAATGAAGAAGCGTACAAACAAAAGTAAACAAATACAATTGCCATACATAGCAGTGGTCGAGGTTATGAAAAAGTTAATAATACCATAATGGAACAAGAAGTACTCCTTACAAAAATATGCCCTGAAAACTTAGATTTACCCCTCAATTCGACTGAATCAGAACATTTAATTTACACATGGCCATGCACGTCAATGTGTAACATTACCAAAAAAAATGTTCAAATCTTTACGCCTATTCCTCAATCAATATGTGAAAAGCAAAGACAAAATCAAAATTAAAATACTGCAAAGTATGGATGCTTGTCCAGTACGCAAGCACACAGGACTGCAAGGACATTCGTTGGCCTGCATATCAGGAGCTACTTGCAAAACAACCTTCCATGATACCAAAAGGATATCAACACATCATGCAAGTATAAGAAATCTAGTTTATAAACTGTATTATGCAAAAAGTCCTGCTTTAGCACTAGCCAATTTAAATAACATTCTTCTACATGGTACACCAAAAGACCTACTAGAAGAAATCGAGTATATACAGAAAATATATTTTGGAAATGAAACCCACTTACAAGATGAATTAGCTGTCAACCAACTTCGTAACAAATCTGCACATGGCAACCTTTCACTACACACATACAAAAAAGAAATACTAAAATTTCAAAGCACTTCAGCTGAAGTACCAAACCACGTGTGTGTATGTTGCCGCAGAACGTGTTATAAAAGTAACACAAAAACTATAGACCTTTCATACAAAATAGAAGACAATGAAGATTCTAAATGGTTTGAATTAGCTCTCTACCTTATAGCAGAAAACAAATACGAAATAACTGACCCCATAATACTTTGCAGTTACTGCACTACCAAACTTGACAACAACCAAACTCCTTCACGTGCTATCTCAAATAACTTGGAATTACATCCACTACCCAAACTCCTTCAACAACTTAATTTATATGAGAGCATCATAATTCAAACAGTTCATCCATTTCAAGCAATAATACGCCTTCAACCAAAAACTGCAAAATTACCTCCCTCTGAATTAGTGAAAGGTATTCGTGGAAAAGTAGTGTATTTACCATTAGATCTAAAAGAAAATGTGCACACTCTAGGAGTGCAACGTCCAATGCAACAATCTTTCATTATCTTGCTAAATGGAGTACCTACAAAAGACAAAAGAATTTGGCAACAACTGGTAGATTTACATAAAGTTAGAGAAGCCCTGCAATATCTTAAAGAGAATAATGATTATTACAAAGAAATTAATATCGAAGAAAACTTGAAAGATACAACTGAAATAATTCAAGAGACACAAGAAACTGATCAATTTGAGCTCCTAGATCCTGATACAATAGCAAACACTTTAGACCATTATACAATTCACCCATTGCACTCTAATGACACCATAGAAGATGCACTGGAAACGTACCAAATGCGTCAAACAAAAGGATCACCAATCAGCATATGGGAAAAAAGTATAGAAGCACGTGCTTTTCCTCTACTCTTTCCTACTGGCAAAGGAGGAAGATACGATGACCTGTTCAAATATCAGCATCAGAATATCGCTCATTACGAATGTATTCTGAAGAGCCCAGATTTCAACAAAATGTGGAATACATATTCCACCTACTCTTTGAAAGTGAACTAGCAACTTTATGTTATGGATTCGCACACATATTAAAATCAGGATCACACTTTCAAAATATGACAGCCACACAATTATTATAAAAAGTTCAACAAAAAGATGAGGTTTTACAGGCAAATCTTACAAATCTATTAGCAAATATGCGAGGTACTAAAGAGTACTGGTTTCAACGCCATGGAGATGTACGTTGTATGATCAGAAACCTTGGCCCACCCACTTGGTTTGTTACAATAAGTTGCGCAGAATATGCATGGGAAGATTTACATGTGTTCCTACGCATATCAAACGAAAACAAAACAAACATAGTTCTCAGGATCCTGTTAATGTGTTTCTAGATATTTTCACCATCGCTTCATTGCTATGCTACATTTTATTTGTAATAAAATTGTTCCTCCCCTTGGAGAAGTGCAACACTTCTTTTGGAGAAAAGAATACTAAGCCAGAGGAGTGCCACATGTCCACATGCTTTTATGGATTAAAGATGCTCCTAAATTTGGTGAAGACAGTGATGCCACAGTTTTACAGTTTATTGAAAAATATGTCACTTGTGAAATTCCATCAGAATCCACAAAAAGTGATCTTCATGCAAACATCTTACAATTCCAAAGACACACATGTGGCAAATATTGTCATCGCAAATACAAAAACAAAGGGAAATACTACACCAAATGCCGATTTGGTTTCCATAGACCAGTTACAAATACAGGTCAAGTGAACAACCTCATGTCTTCAGTTAGACATAGTGTTAAAGGTAAGTCACCTAAAAATACATATTGCATAAAAAGAAAAGAAGAAGAAAAATATATCAATGATTACAATGCAATCATTGCCCACTTGTGGAATGCAAACATTGTTGTGCAGTACATTGCAGACACTTCTGCTGCAGTTGCACGATATGTCACAGCATACTTAACCAAATCAGAAAAGACAGAGCTCCAAGACCTCTGGAATGACCTGTCATCAGATAAAACAGTGTCTCAGAAATTATACAGCTTGGGCATAAAAATGCTGTCCCATAGAGAATGTGGATCCTATGAAGCAGCTGATCGATTAACTGGTACTGCATTGTATGGTAAATCAGCAAATATAGTATGGCTAAGTCTTGGTCCAGCTAAATCTAGAAAAAGAGTTCTAAAATCATGCGAAGATATAGAAACAATAGCCAAATATGATCCCAACAGCCAAGACATTTTAAAAAACTATTTATTGGACACATACTACCCAAACAGGAGTACCACTTTGGAAACCATGTGTCTATACCACATAGCCCAAAACTATACATACAAAAATAATATAAAACCTGATGAGCAAAACCGTAAATACAAAGTGACAAACTGTGATGGTAGCTTAGTAAAACTCACCAAACCAAATTTAATTAATCATATCAAATTGTCATTAAAGACTCCTCAACATAAAGAAATATATTACATGTCCCTGCTACAACTCTTCAAACCATGGAGAAAAGAAAAAGAAATACTAGATACCTATGACTCATATGAAGACGCTTTCAAAGCCAATGAAAGCAGTATAACTGATGTAAACTTTGCACAGTACAAAACAATGTTGCACAATGAACAGCAACACAAAGAGGAACTCCAGGCCCAACTATATAAGGACACTCCTGACAGTAGTCAACCTTCTGTCACAGGAAGCCAAGAACCACTGGGAGAACCACTAATAACAAATGAGGCAGAATTAGCTATGATAGAAGTAGAAAACACCATGTGTCACTATGAAGATAAAGAAGACTTAACTACACTACAATCAAAACTAAACAAAGAGCAACGTAGCATTTTTCAAGAAATAACAAAAGAAATTGCACATGGTGTGCAACATGAAAACAAAGAATGCACCTGCCAAAATTACAAACCTATACTATTGTATGTCAGTGGTGAAGCTGGTTCTGGCAAAACATTCCTAATCAAAATCATCAGTAAGTTCCTTCAACAATTGACAAACAACAAACTGTCAGCTGTTGTCACTGCCCCCACAGCCTTAGCTGCCTACAACATAGGTGGTGTCACTTTACACCGATTACTACTCCTGCCAATAGAACACCAAAACAAGTTAGATTATTACAAACTTTCTGCAGAAGCTGCAATGGAAGTACGCAGAGTATTGAAACAAATGAAAATGCTACTAATAGATGAAGTGAGCATGGTGTCCAACCTAATGTTGGCTTTGATTCACCTCAGATTACAAGAGGTACTCAAAACAAACTATGAAGAGCTCTTTGCAGGAAAACACATCATTGTTTTTGACGATCTTCTTCAATTGACACCTGTAAAAGGTGAGCCTATTTTTAAAACATTAGGACACAAACTCTGCCGTAAAACTGTTGGCAGCATTGGAAATGTCAACCTTGGCAACATTTCCAATACAGAGAATTAACAGAAAACATGCGCAATCTGCAGATCTCACTTATGCCAACATCTTAAAAAGTATCAGAGTTGGTAAACTTTCTAGAGAAGCAGAGGCAATATTGAAAACCCGGCACATTCATGCACTTTATGGTGATAACGCATGTGCTACAGATGTTATGGAACAATTAGCCCACAAAAATGTCAATTGTATGGCCTTAATGCCAACTCTTGCAAGCTGTTTCAAATTCAATGAAATAATGTTAAGCAAAGAAATGCAACCAATTATGGAAAGTAGCGCCAGCAGGCTTGGAAAAGATATTAAAATTATCCTTAAATTTCAGAGTAATGCTTAAACTTAACCTTGACGTGGACCAAGGACTATTTAATGGAGCACTTGGTACAGTTGTTGGCTTTCAAACATACCCACGTGACAACAAAATTCAGTTTGTCAATATTCTCTTTGACAAACTTTCAGAAGTAAAAAGAATAGGACGCTCAAAAGCTCGATTCCTTCTCTTCAAAGACATGTATGTACGCAGAGAACAATTTTCTCTAACTCTTGCATACGCAGTCACTATTCAGAAATCATAAAGTCTTACTCTAGACAAAGCAATGATAGACATTGGTAACACAGTCTTTAAAGGAGGCATGAGCTACATAGCACTGTCACGCCTACGTACAATTGACGGTCTATTTCTAATAAACTTTGATGCAAGTAAAGTAAACGCTGATATTCCTTGCATTTTAGAATACAATAGACTTCGTTCACTATACACCCCCCATCTACAAACATATCCTGTTCCACAAAAAGGAAAATGTTCTAAAAGAAAACTAAATCAAACAGAAATGAAACAGGATGTCACTGCAAATCCTCCAAAGAGACTAAAAGAAACTAAAACTTCATCAAGTACCACAAGCAAAATAGAACCAATTAGGGAAAGTAAACCAAGTACTTCGTCAAAGAAGGAAGACAAACTAAAAAAAAATCACTCAGATACAGAACTACCTGGTCCATTTAAACGTATAAATGAAATAGGTGTAAGTTGCTACGCAAATGTAGCAATCAATATTCTATTTCAAATACCAGCAATTGTTGACAACATTTACTTACACTTTAGAGACCCATTGTGTATGCAAATGTTAGTACTTCATAGAAACGCAAAAAACAATCCTGACACCCCGTATACTGTTCATGGAATAAGACAAGCATTGGACTACTGTGCTGGAATGGTGAAATTCACTATAAACTCACAGGAAGATCCACAAGAATTTCTAATGTACTTACTATTAGTACTGGAAAACAAAAACATACCTATAAATGAAATCTTCCAGATTTCATACATGTGGAAACATACATGCACTCTCTGCAACAATGTGACACAAGAAGAAATCCCCAATGAGCGCTTTGTCTATATATCAATACCTAATTGTGAATCCGTTCCATTTCAGCAACTTGTACAAAATGCAAACCACGGTAGATTATGTTCTGAAATGTTCTAAATAAACTGACTGGGGGGTGTTCTAAGGACTCAATGGGGCCGATTCATGGAACAAACGTGCGCCGAAAATCTACGCGCAAGCAGGCGCAAGCAGGCGATTCATGGAAGTCCCTGCGCGTGTCTTCCTCGGGATGTGCGCCAAACCCGTGCATGGCGCACACGTCACTGCAACATCCCGAAAGACGTGCGCGACGCGCACAGTGAAAGCGCACAACCTTTGCGCATACACTAGAAAGTGGGCGGAACACGGGGCGTAACGCGCGGAATGGGGAACAACTTGCGAAAACAAGGGCGTAACTGGGGATGTACTGCAGGGAAGCAGAGGGAACGCCCACACGCACCCGAACCACACGTATTCATGGAACCGAATAGGGCAAAGCCACGCACAGCGAAAGACACGCACAAGCCAATACACGTCCGCCACAAGAAGGCAGGCGGTAGCGTCCCTGCGCATTACAAACGTGGCAACATACAGCAATTGTGCGAGCGGGGCACGTGTATTTCGGGGTTGCGCGGGAAGTCACACACGCGATTGAGCGGGGTACGTGTATTCCGGGGGTTCGCGGGAAGTCACACACGCGACCTGGCCTGGGGGAGCGGGCGCGTGAACATTTTCACGCGATCGGGCCTGGGGGAGCGGGCTACGTGTATTACAGGGGTTCGCGTGAACTTTTTCACGCGATCGGGCCTGGGGGAGCGGGCTACGTGTATTACAGGGGTTCGCGTGAACTTTGTCACGCGATCGGGCCTGGGGGAGCGGGCTACGTGTATTACAGGGGTTCGCGTGAACTTTTTCACGCGATCGGGCCTGGGGGAGAGGGCTACGTGTATTACAGGGGTTCGCGTGAACTTTGTCACGCGATCGGGCCTGGGGGAGCGAGCTACGTGTATTACAGGGGTTCGCGTGAACTTTTTCACGCGATCGGGCCTGGGGGAGCGTGCTACGTGTATTTCAGGGGATCGCGTGAACTTTTTCACGCGATCAGGCCTGGGGGAGCGGGCTGCGTGTATTACAGGGGTTCGCGTGAACTTTGTCACGCGATCGGGCCTGGGGGAGCGGGCTACGTGTATTTCAGGGGTGCGCGGGAAGTTCCACACGCGAATAGCCTGGGCGCGTGCATTTCAGGGGTGCGCGGGAAGTTTTACACGCGATTTCAGCAGGGTACGTGTATTTCAGGGGTGCGCTGGAAGTTTTACACGCGATTTCAGCAGGGTACGTGTATTTCAGGGGTGCGCGGGAAGTTTTACACGCGAATAGCCTGGGCGCGTGTATTTCAGGGGTGCGCGGGAATTTTCTCACGCGATCGGGTCTGGGGGAGCGGGGTACCACTCACCGTCTGCCTTGCGTGTAGTAGAACGCGTAGCCAACACCCGCTGTGAAGTAATAGCGTGTGAACCCCAACGGATGGAAAACACACGCACCGCACGAAAAGCACGTACAGAACATAAAGGCACGCGGGATCTCCAAGCCCTGCCAGGGCAACGCCCGTGCGCAAAACGTCACAGACGCGCTTACGCTGTAAGGGCCTTTGGTCCAATGAAATCGCGTACGCGTGCTGACGCGCTTACGCGCTAAGGGCCTTTCCTCGAATTACACGCTGACGTGCAGATTTTTCACGTGCCAAATCACTCCGTATCAAGCTGGCCACGTGAAAACACACGGAAGACCACGCTCCTGCCCAGAAGGCCGAATTACTGCCCCCCAGTGCCCCGAGCAGCCTCCCACGTGCCATCTGCTGCTGCCTGCCTGCCTGCCTGCCTGCTGCCACCGTGCCCTGCCATTTGGTGCCTGCACATCAGCCATCTGCAGGGGTCCAGTTGCTGTGTCCACCCCTGCTGGAACAGTAGACTCCCGACTGGGATACCATCGCTCCACAGCCCAGCCCCAGGACCCAGTTGCCCACCCACGCCAGCCAGAGAGGCAGAGGGCCACCAGCTTCAGTGAGAAGGAAGTTGGTGTCCTGGTGGAGCATGTCCTGGGGCATTATGATGCCCTCTTCGGAAGACCACGCGCCAACAAGGAAGGACGGGAGAGGATCTGGGACGATGTAGTGGTTGCCATCAACGCGGAGGGGGTGGCAACCCGCGACATCAAGCACATCAAGAAGCGCTGGGAGGACTTGAGGGCCAGGACCCTCAATAAGGCCCGGCGCCTCGCGGAGGGGGGCCGGGCACGCCTGAGTGACATCCAGATGAGGGTCCTGGAACGCGTAGACCCAGCGCTCCACGCCCAGATCCTTCGGAGGCAGACCCATCTGGAGTTGGCCGGTAAGTGGCCAAGCATTACTGTGTGACACAGGGCATGTTGCAGTGTGCTGGTTGTCTGATACCTGCCTGTATGTGTGACATAGGCCATGTACATATGTGTGTGTGCAGGGACATCATGGTCAGGCATGTGAGTACAGTGATGTGTGAACCACATGGTTGGTGCATGTGTTCTATTGCAACATGGGGGGCTCTGTGCGGAATGGACACATGGAAGCATGGCAGTCTCTGTTCCTGGACATGGGTGGGGGTGAGGGATGGGTGCTGGTCCCATGTACACGTATGGTGTCCATGTGTGTGTGTCTGACCTGCGTGTCTGTGACTTGTAAATGCCATGGATGCATGACACATGTCTGTGACAATGTTCAGATTCACTGATGCAGCCTAGTCATCCTTGTATCCACTGCGTCTGTGGTGTACGAGGCCAGATGGATGGAACTACGGTGAGGTGTGTGCATGTGATGGCAAGACCCATGATGCATGTGAGTTTAAAACCAACATTGTATGAATCATGAGTCCCTTGGTCATGTATGCCAATGTCCATGGCATGCGCCATGCCTGTTACTGTATGTGTTTTGCCTGCACTGACCCATGTGTTGTGGAGGGACATGATGGAAGTGATGTATGACAGTGCCACTCACCTGCTGTTGCTTCCTGTCTAGGGGACCATTGTACAGTACCCTGATGCTTGTGTTCTATGTCTCCCTCTACACAGTGGCAAGTGAAGAAGAGGGCGGAGAAGGCGCTGTGGAGCAGAGCGGCGGGGATGCCGCCACGGCTGCAGCGGAAGGGGTGGGTGAGCCCCCACAGGGGCTTGCACCGGCGGAAGACGGCGTGGAGACATCCAGGTTGGTGGTTTCCACAGAGGGGGAGGATGCCGCTACTGAGCCACACATGGAGCCTGGTGGGGGCATCCCCGCTGGTGCAAGTGGTGCAGTCCAGGGCCAGGGGCAGGAGGCAGCACAGGTCGCCGTGGAGGTGCCTGTGCATGTCACTGTCCCTGACACTGTGACTGCACCACCATGCACCAGCAGGGATGCCCCATCCCAGGCCCGTCCGCAGGTAGGGGAGATGTCCATGTCATCTGACACTCCTCTACCTGCGGACGAGGGGACCCCTGGCCGTGTGGAGAGGGTCCTGATTGGTGTCGCGTTGCGCACGGCTGGCATTCGTGATGAGGTGCATGCTTCCCGGGAGGAGCATGCACATCATCACGAAGAGCACCGTGCGTACGTGAACCATTTGGGAGCCGCCATGGTCGGGGGTTTCCTACATGTGTGTGGCCTTCTGGCGACCCTCTCCTCCTCTCTGGGGGCTATGCGCCAGTCGTGCTCCATGCCGTCTTCCGGCCCAGATGCCACCAGGGCCCCCTGTGGACCTGCCCCGACCAACGCAGCCAGCTCGGTGGGGACCCCATCCCTGCCACAGTCGGGAGTCGAAGGTCCAGCAGGGGCGGACACACCAGCAACTGTCCCCCTGCAGATGGAGGATGTGCCGGCATCATCTGGCAGGGCACGTGCACGACGGCATCGGTGGATTCCATCAGCCTGGATGCCGTCGTGCTGGCAGAGGCAGTGGCGTCGGAGGCAGCAGCAGGCTCGACGTGGGAGGCATCATGGCTCGGGGCCATCAAGATCAGAGGGGCAGGCATCGGCCGGAGGGCAGGAGAACCCTGGGATGGCAGTGTCTTCCGTGTGGGAGCAGTTGGTCCAGCGGATAGGTGCGGCACGGCAGCGGGCGGAAGAGGAGCGGCTCACCATGGTCAGGGCGGAGTTCTCCATGCGTCGGGCGTTGAGGCGGGCTGAGTGCCTCGAGGAAGCTCGCAGGGAGTTTGAGGTGGACACGGGGTTGTCCCTGCGAGACCTCGGGGCCAGGACAGAGTCCCGCTTCCGGGACATCGACATGGAGTTCGATGATGCCCTGGCCGGCAACATCACAGAGTGAGCCGCAGGACTTGCCCGCTGCCATTGTATATAGTTCTTTAGTTAGTTAGTGTTAGGTTTCCTTTATTTTTTAAGTTTTTTTTGGACTGCTCGGACAATGGCCACTTTTCTGTATATATTTTTTTCATTAGTTAGTAGTAGTAGGTTATATTTATGGTGTTGGGCTCATGGACCCTGGGATCTTCTTGTACATAGTTTGATGTTTGGAAAACATTTGTTGGATTTATATTTCCGTTCACCATGAGGCAATGGTTTTTCCTTATTTTTTCCCCCCATTATTTTGCCTTGGACTACATTAGTTTTTGGATTCCTTTGTTTTTTGATTTTTTCTATTAGTTCTCGGACATGGACCATTTGTTTTGTCATCCCCATTGTTGTGTGTTTTTTTTCTTTACTTCATTTTCATCTTTAATACATATATTTATTACTTACATTTGTGGTATTTTCTCATTGGTTTCATGCATGTCATGATATGGGTTTTGACATTCACTTGCACCCATTGTGTATGTGTGTGTGACGGACATGTGTTCATTTACATACTTGCCATTGGGGTTGTATCATGTAATTGCATCTACTATGTGGGTGGATGCAATCCTTGGCTGGGTGTTTGTGCTGGGTATGCAGCCCATTACTGCCATGATTGCGTTTCGTCAGGACCTGGGGGCAGGGGGACATGAGTGGGGGCCTGCTGGCAGGTGCCCCACAGTGCTGGGGGGTGGGGGTGCAAGGGGACATGGTTGGGGGCCTGCTGGCAGGTGCCCCACAGTACTGGGGGGTGGGGGTGCAAGGGGACATGGTTGGGGGCCTGCTGGGGGGTGGGGGTGCAAGGGGACATGGTTGGGGGCCTGCTGGCAGGTGCCCCACTGTGCTGGGGGGTGGGGGTGCAAGGGGACATGGTTGGGGGCCTGCTGGGGGGTGGGGGTGCAAGGGGACATGGTTGGGGGCCTGCTGGCAGGTGCCCCACAGTGCTGGGGGGTGGGGGTGCAAGGGGACATGGTTGGGGGCCTGCTGGGGGGTGGGGGTGCAGGGGGACATGAGTGGGGGCCTGCTGGGGGGTGGGGGTGCAAGGGGACATGGTTGGGGGCCTGCTGGCAGGTGCCCCACAGTGCTGGGGGGTGGGGGTGCAAGGGGACATGGTTGGGGGCCTGCTGGGGGGTGGGGGTGCAGGGGGACATGAGTGGGGGCCTGCTGGGGGGTGGGGGTGCAAGGGGACATGGTTGGGGGCCTGCTGGCAGGTGCCCCACAGTGCTGGGGGGTGGGGGTGCAAGGGGACATGGTTGGGGGCCTGCTGGGGGGTGGGGGTGCAGGGGGACATGAGTGGGGGCCTGCTGGGGGGTGGGGGTGCAAGGGGACATGGTTGGGGGCCTGCTGGGGGGTGGGGGTGCAAGGGGACATGGTTGGGGGCCTGCTGGGGGGTGGGGGTGCATGGGGACATGGTTGGGGGCCTGCTGGCAGGTGCCCCACAGTGCTGGGGGGTGGGGGTGCAAGGGGACATGGTTGGTGGCCTGCTGGGGGGTGGGGGTGCAAGGGGACATGGTTGGGGGCCTGCTGGCAGGTGCCCCACAGTGCTGGGGGGTGGGGGTGCAAGGGGACATGGTTGGGGGCCTGCTGGGGGGTGGGGGTGCAAGGGGACATGAGTGGGGGCCTGCTGGGGGGTGGGGGTGCAAGGGGACATGTGGCTTGGCTGGGGGGCATGCCCATGGTGGATGGGCTGCCTGCGGGACATGACCAGGGGTGCAGGGTAGTCCCCTGTGGTGTGGGCTGCCTGCAGAGGTCGTGGAGGGGGTAGAGGGGAGACCTGGGAGGACCCACACTGGCAATTCACCTCTTCAACTTCCCGCACACCCACGTAATACACTGCCCCACTCGCACAGGCCCAATCGCGTGTAGAATTTCTCGCGCACCCCTGAAATACACGCGCACAGGCTATTTGCGTCTAGAATTTCTCGCGCACCCCTGAAATACACGTACCCTGCTGAAATCGCGTGTAGAATTTCTCGCGCACCCCTGAAATACACGCGCCCAGGCTATTCGCGTGTAGAATTTCTCGCGCACCCCTGAAATACACGCGCCCAGGCTATTCGCGTGTAGAATTTCTCGCGCACCCCTGAAATACACGCGCCCAGGCTATTCGCGTGTGGAACTTCACGCGAACCCCTGAAATACACGTAGCACGCTCCCCCAGGCCCGATCGCGTGAAAAAGTTCACGCGAACCCCTGAAATACACGTAGCACGCTCCCCCAGGCCCGATCGCGTGAAAAAGTTCACGCGAACCCCTGAAATACACGTAGCCCGCTCCCCCAGGCCCGATCGCGTGAATGAGTTCACGCGAACCCCTGAAATACACGTAGCCCGCTCCCCCAGGCCCGATCGCGTGAAAAAGTTCACGCGAACCCCTGAAATACACGTAGCACGCTCCCCCAGGCCCGATCGCGTGAATAAGTTCACGCGAACCCCTGAAATACACGTAGCACGCTCCCCCAGGCCCGATCGCGTGAAAAAGTTCACGCGAACCCCTGAAATACACGTAGCACGCTCCCCCAGGCCCGATCGCGTGAAAAAGTTCACGCGAACCCCTGAAATACACGTAGCCCGCTCCCCCAGGCCCGATCGCGTGAATAAGTTCACGTGAACCCCTGGAATACACGTAGCCCGCTTGCCGTGCTGGTACAGGGTTAGCGCAGCCCTTTGCGCTGGATTGGGGATTTTGATGGCTTTTCCCTGCGTGGAGGCGTTCTTGGGGGCGTAACTGGCGCTGCTGCAAGGTCGCTGCGCCACTATGCGCCACGGCTGGTTTTGGTGGCTGGAATCCATGAATACGCTGTGCGCGGAAATGGGTTTTGGCGCACGCGGCTGGCGCAGGGATTCGCACGCGCACACTGTGCGCCAGCCGCGTGCGCCACTTGTGTGCTGAATTCTATGAATTACCCTAATATGTGTCAGTTTTGTTCGCAAGCAAAGTGAAACTGTTCTAAGAACACTCGCGGTGTCCGGGGAGTGTCCGTAGGGGGTGTCCTGAGGACGCTGTCCGTATTGTTCTCTGTCAAGTTGAATGTGATTTAACAACACCCACGGTGTCCTGAAATGTTTGCAAATAAACAAAATGGGGGTGTTCTGAAGACGTTTTTGAGAACACTCCCGGTGTCCTGAAATGTTCGTAGGAGTTGTCCTGAGGACGCTGTCCGTATTGTTCTCTGTCAAGTTGAATGTGTTCTAAGTACACCCGCGGTGTCCTTAAATGTTCGCAAATAAACAAAATGGGGGTGTTCTGAATACGCTTCTAAGAACACTTGCGGTGTCCGGGGAGTGTTCGTAGGGGATATCCTGAGGACGCTGTCCGTATTGTTCTCTGTCAAGTTGAATGTGTCCTAAGAACATTCGTGGTGTCCTGAAATGTTCGCAAATAAACAAAATGGGGGTGTTCTGAAGACGCTTCTAAGAACACTCGCGGTGTCCGGGGAGTGTTCGTAGGGGGTGTCCTGAGGACGCTGTCCGTATTGTTCTCTGTCAAGTTGAATGTGTCCTAAGAACACTCGCGGTGTCCTGAAATGTTCGCAAATAAACAAGATGGTGGTGTTCTGAAGACACTTCTAAGAACACTTCCGGTGTCCTGGAATGTTCGTAGGGGGTGTCCTGAGGATGCTGTCCGTATTGTTCTCTGTCATGGTTGGGGGCCTGCTGGGGGGTGGGGGTGCAGGGGGACATGAGTGGGGGCCTGCTGGGGGGTGGGGGTGCAAGGGGACATGGTTGGGGGCCTGCTGGGGGGTGGGGGTGTAAGGGGACATGGTTGGGGGCCTGCTGGGGGGTGGGGGTGCATGGGGACATGGTTGGGGGCCTGCTGGCAGGTGCCCCACAGTGCTGGGGGGTGGGGGTGCAAGGGGACATGGTTGGGGGCCTGCTGGGGGGTGGGGGTGCAAGGGGACATGGTTGGGGGCCTGCTGGCAGGTGCCCCACAGTGCTGGGGGGTGGGGGTGCAAGGGGACATGGTTGGGGGCCTGCTGGGGGGTGGGGGTTCAAGGGGACATGAGTGGGGGCCTGCTGGGGGGTGGGGGTGCAAGGGGACATGTGGCTTGGCTGGGGGGCATGCCCATGGTGGATGGGCTGCCTGCGGGACATGACCAGGGGTGCAGGGTAGTCCCCTGTGGTGTGGGCTGCCTGCAGAGGTCGTGGAGGGGGTAGAGGGGAGACCTGGGAGGACCCACACTGGCAATTCACCTCTTCAACTTCCCGCACACCCACGTAATACACTGCCCCACTCGCACAGGCCCAATCGCGTGTAGAATTTCTCGCGCACCCCTGAAATACACGCGCCCAGGCTATTCGCGTCTAGAATTTCTCGCGCACCCCTGAAATACACGTACCCTGCTGAAATCGCGTGTAGAATTTCTCGCGCACCCCTGAAATACACGCGCCCAGGCTATTCGCATGTAGAATTTCTCGCGCACCCCTGAAATACACGCGCCCAGGCTATTCGCGTGTGGAACTTCACGCGAACCCCTGAAATACACGTAGCACGCTCCCCCAGGCCCGATCGCGTGAAAAAGTTCACGCGAACCCCTGAAATACACGTAGCACGCTCCCCCAGGCCCGATCGCGTGAAAAAGTTCACGCGAACCCCTGAAATACACGTAGCACGCTCCCCCAGGCCCGATCGCGTGAAAAAGTTCACGCGAACCCCTGAAATACACGTAGCCCGCTCCCCCAGGCCCGATCGCGTGAATAAGTTCACGTGAACCCCTGGAATACACGTAGCCCGCTTGCCGTGCTGGTACAGGGTTAGCGCAGCCCTTTGCGCTGGATTGGGGATTTTGATGGCTTTTCCCTGCGTGGAGGCGTTCTTGGGGGCGTAACTGGCGCTGCTGCAAGGTCGCTGCGCCACTATGCGCCACGGCTGGTTTTGGTGGCTGGAATCCATGAATACGCTGTGCGCGGAAATGGGTTTTGGCGCACGCGGCTGGCGCAGGGATTCGCACGCGCACACTGTGCGCCAGCCGCGTGCGCCACTTGTGTGCTGAATTCTATGAATTACCCTAATATGTGTCAGTTTTGTTCGCAAGCAAAGTGAAACTGTTCTAAGAACACTCGCGGTGTCCGGGGAGTGTCCGTAGGGGGTGTCCTGAGGACGCTGTCCGTATTGTTCTCTGTCAAGTTGAATGTGTTTTAACAACACCCACGGTGTCCTGAAATGTTTGCAAATAAACAAAATGGGGGTGTTCTGAAGACGTTTTTGAGAACACTCCCGGTGTCCTGAAATGTTCGTAGGAGTTGTCCTGAGGACGCTGTCCGTATTGTTCTCTGTCAAGTTGAATGTGTTCTAAGTACACCCGCGGTGTCCTTAAATGTTCGCAAATAAACAAAATGGGGGTGTTCTGAATACGCTTCTAAGAACACTTGCGGTGTCCGGGGAGTGTTCGTAGGGGATATCCTGAGGACGCTGTCCGTATTGTTCTCTGTCAAGTTGAATGTGTCCTAAGAACATTCGTGGTGTCCTGAAATGTTCGCAAATAAACAAAATGGGGGTGTTCTGAAGACGCTTCTAAGAACACTCGCGGTGTCCGGGGAGTGTTCGTAGGGGGTGTCCTGAGGACGCTGTCCGTATTGTTCTCTGTCAAGTTGAATGTGTCCTAAGAACACTCGCGGTGTCCTGAAATGTTCGCAAATAAACAAGATGGTGGTGTTCTGAAGACACTTCTAAGAACACTTCCCGTGTCCTGGAATGTTCGTAGGGGGTGTCCTGAGGATGCTGTCCGTATTGTTCTCTGTCATGGTTGAATGTGTTCTAAGAACACCCGCGGTGTCCTGAAATGTTCGCAAATAAACAAAATGGGGGTGTTCTGAAGACGCTTCTAAGAACACTCGCAGTGTCCGGGGAGTGTTCGTAGCGGGTGTCCTGAGGACGCTGTCCGTATTGTTCTCTGTCAAGTTGAATGTGTCCTAAGAACACTCGCGGTGTCCTGAAATGTTCGCAAATAAACAAGATGGTGGTGTTCTGAAGACGCTTCTAAGAACACTCGCGGTGTCCGGGGAGTGTTCGTATGGGGTGTCCTGAGGACGCTGTCCGTGTTGTTCTCTGTCAAGTTGAATGTGTCCTAAGAACACTCGCGGTGTCCTGAAATGTTCGCAAATAAACAAGATGGTGGTGTTCTGAAGACGTTTTTGAGAACACTCCCGGTGTCCTGGAATGTTCGTAGGGGGTGTCCTTAGGACGCTGTCCATATTGTTCGCTGGCAAGTTCAAAGTGTTCTAAGAACACTCACATTGTTCGCGGACATTAAAAGTTTCCCATAGATCATAGTTGAAATGTTTGACTCTATGGATGTGATATGCTGCGGTGGTTGTTGCCAGGGCATAGAGTCTTGGATATTATGGTTAAGTTGCGCTACTAAAAACCTATGAAATTCAGTGAAAAAACTTTGTTAAAGGGACGTTATGGTTAAGTTGCGCTGCTAAAAACCTATGAAATTCAGTGAAAAAACTTTGTCAAAGGGACGTTATGGTTCCAAGTAAAACCAAAAAACCCTTGAAATTCGCCAGTTATGGTAAGCTAAGCAACCATAACTCGCACCACCACCGTGCACTGCTAAGACTAACACCCAGGACATCAAAGATGACATCACAAATGTCATTGATGACATCACTGATGACATCACATGTCTGGCTCACTCTTTTTCTTTTGCTGACATATCTAGGCCACATGGTTTTCTTCAGTAACAGTCAGAAACTAAACATTTTATTTTATTTTTAGATGTATCCTGTAAGTAGGTTCTTACAGTAATTCCCTTAGAGTCCAGTCACATCATATGAAACTTATACATTCAGGAAGACACAAGCTTGAAAGACAGCAATCCTTTTTGTGCATAAAGATAATCAATAGACTTATGAGCACTTTCTGATAGTTCTGTTTTTTTTTATGGCTGTACTTTCCCTGTATATGGTCATATTTGTATACATTGTACTCACACTACTTTCCTTAGGGTCCAATCACATCAAGTGATACATATACCTAGGGTAAATAGCAGCTTTGAAACAGAGCAATCATTTATTTGCATGAAAATAATCAGTTAAATTATGAATTGTTTCTGCTACTGCTTGTGCTTTTTTTGCTAACTTCACTTTCCCTGTATATACCCATATTGGTATGTGTTCTTGTGTCTTTGTGTTTTGTCTATAGTAATGCAATTATGTAATACATGTGTTTTATTAGCTACATATTACATATTTCACAGTACACAAAAATCTATTAAGAAAACAATTATCATTTCATTATTCAACATATTAACATTATGAATATTATACCTTCATCTTGTACACTGCACACAATGTTATGTTTCTGTATAAGTAGCTTAGTATACTAGATAGAATCCCATAATAGAATGCTATTTATATCAATGCATCGTTCAATGCACTAATTAGGGTATGATATTTATTGCAATGATCCTTGACACTTGTTTCGCAACATTATAAGAAGAATCCCTTGTACACATATTTCATGAAAAGTACATACACATGTGATGTCATCAGTGATGTCATCAATGACATTTGTGATGTCATCTTTGATATCCTGGGTGTTAGTCTTAGCAGTGCACGGTGGTGGTGCGAGTTATGGTTGCTTAGCTTACCATAACTGGCGAATTTCAAGGGTTTTTCGGTTTTACTTGGAACCAAAACGTCCTTTTGACAAAGTTTTTTCACTGAATATATATATATATATATATATATATATATATATATATATATATATATATATATAGGAAATAAACAGTTTATAACAAGCCTTTTTTATAATCACAGTAATTAGCTGTTATGTGTCTTATTTTTGCCTGAGTCCATCAGTCCATTGTGCAGGAGGGGCCGGGACAGGTGAGTCTAAGGGATCCCCCCCCTCCCATTGCCAGGTAAAAGCACAACAATTTGCTGCAGGTTTGCCCTTAATCCTGTTTTAAATATGGGGGAATAAATACTGCATTAAAACTATTTCTTAATAACGGCAACCAAAGGGTGACTGCATGTCTAAATAGGTCAGCATGAATACCATTGGCACTGATTAAGTGCTTGCTGTGCTAAAGCACCACCAATTTCTTCAACTGTAAGAGAGCAAATCATTACTACAGGTGCCAACGGTCTTTGCTTGATAATAACCTTGGGGCGAAAGTATGTTTTTCTCCAGCCTCCAGAAAACTTGAGTCACAGGCGGTGGGGATATGCTCAGTTTAGGTATTATTGTCAGTGTCTGTTGATGATCACACATGCCTTGGGCCTTTGTACGCATTTTCCAGATTATACTTGATGTCTTTTATCTTTTGATGTTTTTACTTAGTCAGACCAGGTCTCATTGGCTAGTTCTGCCTTACGTATAGCTAGGCATTGCTTATTTATATATATATATATATAAAAGAAGAAGTCTTGACTGACTGACTGATCAACACCCAGCTCAACCTCTTTAACCTAGGAACCTGAAATTTGAAAGGAATGTTGTTTTCATGATGCAGGCACCTATTAAGGAACAATTCTGTCCTGAAAGGGGTGAAAAGGGGGGGGGGCATTTCTTTAGGAGGATACTTATATCTCAAAAAACAAAGATGTGACAGACGTGAACATTTGTATTTAGATTCTTCTTCAACAATAGAGAAACACATGTTTTACCATTTTCCGAAAATTCAGTTAAGGGAGGTGGAAAAGGGGGAATTCATTTTATTTCAATGTTACCCATATCTCACAAACCAAAGACGTTAGATATGTAAACATTGACATTTTAAATCTTTATCATACAGTAAGTTTGCATGTCTCATTTCTTGCTCCTATCGTCAGTAGTTCTTAAGATATGGATATAACAAAAAAATGAATACTCTTTTTTCACATCTGACAGTTGAGTCATAATCTATAATTACAATTTAATATTATACTATTAGAATTTAATATTACAGTAATTGTAAACAGAATAATAACTTATTTTTATTGTGCGTAAGAACGCCCTGCCCACAATTTAGCTGATTGGTGCCCATGTACGGGAAACACACAGGCACACACGTGAGGGCACACATTGGGCCTCATTACACGGACGGCGGTGGACCAAGGTGCTATTAGCACATTGGTCCATGCCGGTAAAATACCGGCACCACCTTGGTGCAAAGGGGAATTACCACCCTATTCCAAGGTTGGTGGGGCGGTAATTACCCCTTCCCCCATTGCCCTTCCCATTCCCATTTTTGCCCCATAGGGCATAATGGGAATGGGGAAGGTGCTAATTACGGCACCGCAAATTGCGGTACTGTAATTCGCTCCCTGGTCCCTTTGCGGGTTGGTTTTTAACGCCTGCAAAAAGCAGGCGTTAAAGTCTCCAACCCGCAAAGGGACCTCGTAGTAAGGCGGTAAGGGTTAAAGGTCACCGGTACTATTAACGGTGACCGTTAACCCTTACCGCCGTCCGTGTAATGAGGCCCATTGTTGCAAGTTCTTTTCGATTTTTGCAATTTTTTAAAATCTGATGATTCATATTTTGGAGCTGCGTTGGTCTGTTCATAGATACTGTTGGTTTCTTACTTCAGTTCAATTATTTTTTCTGTTTCTTTGATTTACATTATCTTTCTATCTTTAAGAAGTTAATTTGCATAAATAGTAGAATAATACAGTCACCAAAAATAATATATTGACCTGCTTCATTTCTTTTACTTCTCCATAAAAACAAATTCAATTTGTCTCAAGATGGGAGCACCTGTAATATTATTGCGGAAAATCAACCCACCAAAGCTCTTTAATGACACCAGATTGCGAATGTAAACTCTCCACCAAAATGTGATTGAAGCTACGGTGCTAACTGGTTCTGGCCAGGGGCAGTCGGTTCATACCACAAATACCTCTTATACCTTCAGAATATCCGTCTGAATTCAAAAGACTTCAATTCCCTTTAAAGGTTTGTTTCGCCATGACCATCAAAAAATCTCAGGGAGAGACTTTAAAGGTAGTAGGGATTGACCTAAGGGAAGGCTACTTCTCACATTGGCAGTTTTATGTGGCCTGTTCCAGAGTGAGCCCACTTAACTCTCTGGTAATCCAAGCACCTGAAGGGAGAACCACTAATGTAGTTTAAAAATAAGTACTCACATTGTTTTTTTTCTATAGGTTGCTGATGCCAAATAAGTAATTTTAAAATGTTTGTCTGTCTCATTGTCGGTTTGTCGTTTCAACACACAAAAACATTTTGAATTAAAAAGATCAATGCAGCAACTATCTTTGTATTGTAGCCAAAAAGCCCCGGCAAACGTCTGCAATAAACATTGCTTATTACGTTAAGACAACAACACGTACATTAGATTTTGTACAGTTTGTTCAAAAAATGCTTCTGTCTTTTAAAATCAATTGTTCCAAATCCCAAAATTCATGCGAGCGAAGCCACGGGAGACAGCTAGTAATTATATATAGCTTGAGTTACCTGCTTATTAGCTGTAACCAGATTTTTTAATAAGTGCAAAGGTAATGTTTTCACCGTCCTACAATCATCATCAAACAAACCCTCCCATTGCTGGTCCCTGAACAATAGCAATTAATAAAGAAAGATTCTGAAATGTGTCCCATCATCATTTCATAGATACCCCAAAACTCGATTAGAATTAGCCAGGAAAGAAATTGCATTAAAAAATAAAATGTAAAAAATGTGGTCTCAAAATTCTTTTATGAATAAAAGTATCACCTTGACCCTGCCATCGGCCTCATTACAAGTTCAGCGGTGGGGAAAAAAGTGGTGATAATTATTTTTTGGGCAGTAATGGAATTACCACTGTATTTCCCACAGTGGCAAATTATGAATTTGGAGATGAAGTCGAGAATTTACCTCTAGCAAAAAATTGGAGGAGAATCCAACACATCACCAAAAATCAGAGAATTTACCACCAGGTACTTCCACCAGGAGTAAATCCAGCAAAAAAAAAACTTTGAGTCCTATGCACTCTTTAAATGGGGAATTACCACTACTTGTAATCCCATTGTAAACCTACAGGGTCGTGTGGCAGTATCAGTAACCAATTTTGGGAGTAATTCAGTGGATTTTCCACAAATTAAAGGCCAAACTTGGAATGAGTTGTATTTAAAGGATGTACACTTTATCAACTCTACCACAGTGCAGTGTAACCATAAATTCAAGCTGCAACTGTCTCGGCCTGATTTACTAAGCGTTTTTCAATGGTATTTTCCACAGCTTCCAACAGCTTATCAGATGGAAAGTAAGGAGCAGTGTCTTGCCTATTCTAACTACCATCCATAGCATGAGGTGACAACTCCTGGCAACAGTAGTCTCCATTTGGATTTCTTTTTCTGCATCAACTGCATCGTCCTACTTGGCTATTCCTGCGAGGGTGATAAGTCATCTCAAGGTCCTCGCCCTCTTCACCATCTGTACTGCCTTGTATTACCTAATGTAATGTATTCTGCTATTCTATGATCTTGGCAATGTAACGTCTGTAACCCTTTACACCACTTGTAGTGTATTGTCTCATTCCCCTCAATCGAGATGTAATCAATAATGTATTGAAAATATACTTTAGTGTACTGTAACTGCTGATATGAAGAATGCACCCTTGGGTTAGATGCACTATATAAATAAATACATAAATAAATAAATAAAACTGGATTCAAAACTACACACGATTGCACAGGTGGCTACCTATGTCCATATGCTGTTTTAAAAGAAACGAACTGAAACGATGCATTAAATCATGCACCATCAGTGAAAGTTACTGACCTCAAACCGTTTCAATAAAATACGATTCGACAAAACAAAAACCGTCCACACAAGAGGCACTTCCATAAAGATATGTATTTGTGCCAGTGTAGTTTTGTTGCACACAATCTTGAGGGAAAAGCACCATCTTTCTTATACATTTGGAAGAAGGCTCTATAGAAATCAGGGATTTGGAAGAAGCTGTTGTTAAAAAAAGGACTGCAGCCTGATTTCCATTTCAAGCAGACACTTTGACAACAGTGGGATGGAGTGGGTCTCATGTGTCTGCAGAACACAAGCATCAAAGGTCGAGCTTTCGAAATAACAATAGAACCGCCACGCTGACTATCATCTCTGATCCCTAAACACAAGAGGGCTTAACTACTCTGGCAGAAGAACAGTCACAACACGCAACAGCTAATTTTCAGATATTCACTTTTCTGTCTACATTTCTACGTGAAAGCGACACTGAAAATGATCTGCATCTGCAAGTGCTCAAGTTGAAATATCAATGGACCCGCTCCGATGCTGCAGCTGAACAATGCTTTTCAAAATCTATATCTTATTTAACGCGTGGCTTACTTAAAAATTGAAAGTTGCTACGTGCAAAAGCTCAAATGTTAAGAGTGCACATTTCATGTCCTTTCATTAACGCAAATCATGGTCTCCTTACACAAAACACAATTAAAACAATAGCACACATTTTCGTGATGACTGCCATTTTCTACACGGATTGGTCTGATTTCTGATAATTACTGCACCATTTACTCTTTCATTTCACCGTAATTTCACATTCTGTGATATTAGGCTATCCATCGAAATAAACCAATTGGTTCCATTGCGATAAACATGCATTTATTATAAATATGTCAACATAAAAAAACTATAAAGATCGCATTTTGGATCTGGTCACCAAGTGCATATCAGAGCATCAGGCTATTTGTGTGTGTGCAGAGCAGGCCTTTCTTCTTTCATGAATTCTTAAGCACTTGCATTGCACGTCCCATAAATGCTCATCCCTGTGTCTCAATTGTCATATCCAAAAGAAGACTACATCCATGATACACATTTTCTTTCATAAAGAAATGGGAATTGAATTCCGATACCTCTTTTATATGGCAGACTAGCCTTTCTGTGTGTATTTTATTTTGCACGTTTAGCAGAAAATGATGGATTTAACAAGTAAGAGTGCTTCACAATGTGTACGTCTTGGAGAAAATAAAAAAAAGCATCAATACACAATTTGACCAACATGAAGTGTACAAAAGAGCAAAACATGTTGTGTAGTTTATGACCAGAAAAAGGACATTCCTAGACTAAGGTTAATAACCAGAAAAGCCACAATGAAAAAAAGATGTACAATAAGCCATTCTTGGGGTTTGGTATGATGACTGTTCGTTCACACAAGTATTAAAGCCACTTCAGATGTATATCATACTCACGACAACCCTGTGAGCTCAGGCCAGCTAAAGAAACCCTCTGTGAATTCGAGTCCGTCTGCCTGTCTCTGCCTCACCCAATTGGACAATAGCTAGGAAAGGAGATTCTTTTTGATCCTTGGGGCGGTTGGGTAACACATCTCCAGTACAGAAAAACGCACAGCAGGAGGACTCCTGTGAGCCATTCTTCAAAGAGGCACACACACAATTAAAGGTCTAACCTCAGGCCAGGGTGCTGCACACCAAAGGACCTTTGAAGCTACAGGTTTTGGAAGTGATGGGTTTAAAGCAGTCAGACATAGCAGAAGGGACTACAGGAAGGGTTCTTCAATCTTGCCTTTTTCTGGGTTTCACTTTCATTACCATTCACTCCAATTCCTGCAAAGCAGAGCACTTTGGGTATGATGTAACAAAATTACAAAATACTGGAAGTAGTGATACCATGAGTAGTGGCTAAACTGCCTACTCAGGCCTCACACTTCTACAAAACAACAGTGATCCAATCATAAAGGCTAAACAGGGACAGGTAAGATCTATACCTACTTCACCTTTTTGTTAACTTAGCCTGAGGACAGGCTATACTCTTAAGAAGGGAGTGAATTTTATCCAGCAGTTACCACCCTAAGAGCATAGTACAACAGTCCAACATAAGGAAATGCCTAACACGTTTCTATAAAAAAATACTTTAATTAAACACACCATTTACAATAAAATCTAAATAGAAAAATTCACATAATACTCATTCCGACCCTTGTTTAAAGAACACAGAATATACAAAAGATAGAAAGAGTCATCACTCTGAAACAGGGGTGAAAGGCAATCAGTAACCCCAATGATTGTAAACGGATATGTCTTGGGCGAGAAAAGGAATCAAACGTGATTTTACCAAAAGGGAGCAGAAATTGTTCGGGGGCAGCCAGGAGTTAATAGTACGATCTCACTGTTCTTGTAGGTTCAACAGCCTTGAACCAGGCTTCTTAGCACTGTTCAAGTCGTTCGAACTGGCCCCGAATGCAGTGTTTCAAATGGAGAGCAGCTGTTGAATCGGGATAGAGCTCGAGGTTTCCTGAGGTTTGAAGCAGAGTTTAAAGAATGAGTATCATGAGGATCTCCAGGGTCGGTTTGACACTCGACAGATGGTTCGATGAAAAGATGCTAGCTTTTCGAAGAGCAGTTTGAATGTGGCAGTTGCAGTGATACACTTCTTTTCTTGAGCCAGAGTGAACTCAGTTGGCGTGATACAGTGGCAAACTAAATCAAACTGATTTGAAGAGCAACAGAGCAGTTCTAAGATGTTTGGAGGATAACAAAGGCAATACTGCAGGGCCAGATGGTTCAAATGATTTCGAGCAGTGTAGACAGATGGTTTGATGATGCGTGTGGCAAGAGAACACACAGGCTCAGGGACAAGATAAGGGCTTGTTCTTTTTTCACCCAACATGAGGGAGGTGGCAAACACCTGCAGCAGTCCTACACCACCAATTAGATCCTGGGTACCAGTGTGGCTGGCAAAGAGACAGACATTGCTCCATCAGCTGGTTACCCCCAATGTGTGCTGGGGATGGTTACGGAGCCCCAACTGCCTCTGTCTTGGAACACCTACCTTCACCTCAGAACTGCAGGACTCTGAAAAGGACTGCTCGCCCAGCAGAGTCCAAACATATTCTGCTTGAAGTCCCTGAGTCCAAAGATGAAACAATGAAGGAGAGGGAGACCCCCTCTTTTATGGGAAAAAAGTCCACAGGTGATTGGATAAAAGCAAACCTGCTTTGAGGTGTCCAGTTCCTGTCCTTGTGACAAGTGGTATTTACCTTCTAGCAACATATCCAAAGTACTTTGTGGTAAAAGAAGTGAAGGAGACCGGAAGGAATGAGAGTTACAGAGAGAGATAAGATAGTGGAACCTTTACCAAACTGTGTGGAGCTCCCTCTGGCTACACTCACTCTGCCCCCTCGCCAGACTCATAGCATCAAAGACCCTTAGGTATGCAACAGCCTGGAGTGATACTAGTTCTTTTGTGAAGGGTGTTCATTTGATTACTGTTTCCAGGGCCAGCTCCTGCTGATGGGCTGTCTGGCTGAGGGAGGTGTTACCAGATCAAAGGAGAGGCACAGTCTTCCAGCCACATGTCCTGCTGGCGAGCAGGGACAGGCTGCCTAACTAGAATACATAAAATCCTTCCAGAGCTGGCCTGGCTCACAGTGTTGACACATGCATGATATAAATCATATGTGGCTCTTCATAATTATGTAAACCCTTCACCACTATACCACACAAGGTATGGCTCATTCTTTCAGTTTACCCTGCCAGCAGTAGCTAAGCTTATTAGAATGTTATGGAATTTGAACAGAGGTGTTATCCTCAATGCATCATATGTTTTACAGTGATTTGGCTTTCACAGCAGCTGTCATACAGGACACATGAGGCCTCTGAACCTATTCTGTGACACTGGAGATCAGGAGTTGCACATCAGGAGACAGATGCAGTAGGGGGGAGTTGTTTGCTATGCTTTTGGCATGGAGCTTACTGTAAGGTGAGTCTGATTAGCAGGCCACCCTTCAGAGAAGGAATTACCCACATCGTTGACGTACCTAACACAAATAAAAATGCCAGGGATTCCACCTCCTTGCCGGATGGCAAATCATCAAAGATGCAAGAAGGAAAAATCAGCCTTGCTTTTACCCAATCCCTGTGATTTTTTCCTTTATAAGGAAAGGGTCTTTCACTCTTTCTTTGATTCATTTTGGAATCTTGCCAAAACCCTTTGCCAGAGGTAAAAACAGGTGTTCCAAGCCCGAGGCAAACTCTGACCCTTGCCCATCCCCAGGGAAAATTGGAAGGGATTGCTGTTGGACCAAGACCTACACTCTCTGTCAGCTGCACCAGTAGCCAGGCTCCTTTCCAAAGGGGAAAGTCTTTTATAGGCACCAGATAGCCTCCCTGGACTGGCAGTAAAGAGATGCTCTGTATTCTGCAACTTCAAACCATCCTGTGTTTAAACCCCTTTGAACTATCAGGTCCCACAGTGCTGCTTTTGGAACTCACTTCGAATTACTTTGAACCACTGTTTGCATTAATTGAACTGGCTTAATACAGCATCATACCAGCAGAGGACGTCACCTGTTCACCTTGGACATCAGCTCTCCACTGAGGATGACTTCAAAACATAGCTTATACAAACATAGCATCAAACAACCAAGATCACTGCATCAAACTGCTGTGGACGATAACTGGAACTTCAGGAAGCCTCTTGTCACTCATTGACAAAACCCAGCGGTAACCATCTGAAGTATGCTCAACACAGTAAGTAATTGAGATTTACTTAATTGAATAAACATACAAGCCGGCACCCTGCACTGCAACCGCATCATACACTCGACATCCTTCTCAACCGTCGCTCTCTCGAATCCTTTCACGCCCTCACGTTCTAACCCACAATCTCTCACACGCGCAGGCGGGGAGCCGCGGCACTTCTAACAATAACATGGCATTAGGCATTAGAATACTACATCACCTCCCCCTTTACAAAATTGAAGAAGAATAGAAGGAAAATATATATACAGAAGGAAAACATGCGTATGAGATTACACAAAGTTGTAACCAATATTACAAACACAACAAATAACATTGGATAATAGTACCCCTACATGAAGTTGTTACTTAACTCCGCATTACATAATCTCTGGACCAGAACGGTAATTTTTTTTCTCAAGAACTACGTACAATCCTCCTTTCACACACCTCATCACCTTGTTGTTGTTGTACGCTGCGTTCACTGACTCGTCTTACACCATCACCATTCACATTCTCAATTCTATTTTGAATAAAGTCATCACCAAACAAATCACACGTTCGTCTCTCCAATTTGACTTGCTCATCTCTTTCATTTTTACCTCCCCACATCCAATTACTAACCATGTCCAAATCCCATACAGATCCTCCTGTAACCTTAACCGCTCTTATAAATACTTGTATCACTTTGACTGGACTGCTGTATTTTGAGTCACCTGTCTTAACATTCCGTCCCAACTTGATTTGCACGAAATCTCCAGGTAACAATCTCAACTTTGACCTTTCTAGAGACATGCTATGCATGCCTGGCTGCCTGTCTGAACTCTGTAACCTTTTGCTTAAACCCCTCCTACGATTAACCCATGCTGGATTAAGCAATGTATTTGGGGCTCTTCCCCTCATCAATTCAAAAGGAGAGACCTCCATTCCTCGTTTAACAGACATTCTAATACTCCAAACCCTATCCTCAAGAACTTCGTCCACTGGCATGTTGTTACTTAAGGCCATTTCTACTGCCTACCTATCTATCTAAACTGAACACCATTATCACTTATTATTAATTTGGGAAATCCTTCCCTTCTGCAGATCTGCATAATGAACTTTATCACCTCATCTGTATCAATTTTACTCACCGCTTTGACCTCCAACCATCCTGAGTAGTAATCGACTAAAACTATCAAGAATTTTTTCTCCCCAAACAACCTCACGTATGGCCCAACAATATCAATTCCTACCATCTCCCATGGTGTTTCACCCTTACAAATATTAATTGGCTCTGACTTGAACACCTTGCAGCTCTTGTCACTATTCTGACATGGCCAACAATTCCTGATAAATCTTTCAATCATCAAATCCATACCTGGCCACCAATATTTCGACTGCACGTTCTTTGTGCCAGTGATGCCTGGATGGCCTATTTGTGCTTTTTCAACTATTTCGTTACATAAACTCTGAGGAGGAATCAAGTTATCTCCCCTCACTAAAAATCCATCCTCAATAGACAATTCATCCTTCACTTCCCAAAATCTCATACATTCTTCACTAATTGCCCTCTTCTCAGGCCACCCTGATTCGGTATATCTCCTTATCTGTTGTATCACATCCTCCCTACCGAGCTCCTCAATCCATGTGTCCTTGGACGTAACCTCAAAAATAACAGCCACCATCTCCTCATCTGCATCATCTACTGTTTCCTTACCCTTCAATGGTAATCTAGATAAAAAATCAGCAGCAACATTCCTCTTTCCCGACACGTATTTCACTGAAAAGTTATAATCTTGTAACTTGAAGCTAAATCTTGCTAATCTCGGTGAGGCTTTACACATTCCTTTCACCGTGAGAACTTCAATTAAAGGCTTATGGTCTGTCTGAATTACAAATTTGCTTCCCCACAGATATTTTCTGAAATAATTCATTACCCATGAACTTGCCAATAACTTTTTTTCAATGACAGAATATCCGCTTTCTGTTTCTGTAATAGCTCTTGAAGCATGACTGATTAGCCTATCATTAGCATCTTCGTCTAATTGCGATAGCACCGCCCCTAAACCACTCCCACTGGCATCAACAGTGATCTTGGTCAATCTCCCAAACTCAAAACCTCCTAACTCAAAAGAGTTGCACATTTCTCTCTTTATGCCTTCAACCGCTTCATTACACTTTTCAGTCCATATAAACTTTGCATCTTTTTTCAATAACTTTCTCAATGGTTCTGTTACACTCGCAACATTTTTAATAAATCTGTTGTAATATTCACACAACCCCAAAAATGATCTTAACTCATCTCTGTTATTAGGATTGGGCGACTCCTTAATCGCTTTCATGGCATCTCTTTTAGGCCTGTACCCCTTTCCATTCACAGTGTGACCAAGATATTCCACCTCTTCCACTCCAAACTTACATTTGCTTTTCTCAATTTCTAACCCAACTTCTTCTAATCTCTTCAACACTTCCTTCAACCTGCTGTCTTGTTCTTCAGATCTGTTGGGTATTTTGTGGAGATTTGGGGCCTGACGGTATTTTATTACCGCCGAAAAATAACTTAGCAATAATCACTCTTTGTATTCAGATTTGGCCATGTGCAACAATAATACAATGGACATGCATTATTTCAGCACCCAGACCTGCATATTTGGTATACGTGGTTGGTGGTATTTTGGTGAGCATAATTCCCTTGTTTTATTTGTGGCCCCAATGTCCAGAATCCCTTATCTTTGCTTAGATTTTTCGTGTGATCACTAGAGAGACCTCAGACCTACATTTTAGGAATACCACATTTTCAGTGATAGTGTTGGTGTGCCACCATGGGCGAACTCACTGACTTATTTACGACAGAGAGCTATATATGGTAGTCTTGTGGTAATTTCCACTACCTTATATACGGTAGGGAGCTATGTTCAGAGAGTCTCTCTTCCCGTTGGCTCATGTACCTCCAACAAGCTATGCTACAGTCACTCACAATTATTCATACTGATTCTGACATGCACACATCTGTCTTAAAATGACCATTGCACTGTTTAAAAATCTCCCCACATCATCGGCATTGTAATGGTAAATAGTAAATACACCACCCGTCTGTTTTCAAATATTTTTCTGTATTATAAAAGTTGCATTTAAACACGATCTCATTCTTTACAGAAATAAATAAAATGGTACAGTAAAAGCATTGTCTATGACACACTGCAAAGAGAGTGGCGGAGAACAGAACTCAAATTGCAACATTGGTATTTGATTAAGACACGCACAGGAATCCCCTTTCCTACACTGACTGCATATTTTCGTGCACACACGGCTCCCACGCTTATGTAATTACCTTTTCTGTTCAAAGTTTTCTTCAGCTGTTCTCCTTCGGAATGTGGTTCCCTTGAAGATTAACCCCAGTAAAAGGATCGCCTTTCCTTTTCAAACCGGGGTCATTGCCTGGAATTCTTAGCTTTTGCAGATAGGAATGCCTCCAACCAGGAAAAGGTCTTCCTCCCAGCTCTGCCAAATCTGGACTGTAGCAGGACGCAGGAATCTGCATTCAGTCAGGAGTCCCACAGCCAGGTCTTCTCCCCAGTAGTGCAGAAAAATGTCTGCCTGTCTTTTTCCCCGATACTGCCCACTAAAACTTTCATCCCAGCCCTCTGTATGACGTGTCCCAATGAAATCCATCATCTCTCATCCTCCTACTCTCAACAATAGCTTCGCTTATACATTTGCAATTGTTGCAAATCTGACTTCCTTCTTCCTGCAGTTACTGTGCACAAAAACACGGAGAAACAGGCAGAGAAGAGAAGAAAAAAAAATCTGCACACACATTTAAATGGCTTTCAGAGTATGCCTAATTCTGCAGTGGAGAACACATTTTATTAGTGGGTTATGTTAAATAAGGTTTTATTAGTCAGGTTAATGGTTAATAGGTTAGCTGTTAATTTTCAAATGTGTCTCTCGCACCATAGGCATTTCAGGTGAAAATAGTGTGCATTTTTAAATGAGCACGTGTGCTTTTAACTGTAAAAATAGATTTGCATCTTATATGTTAAAATCGTTTTTGACTGAATAGTCTGTCTTTCCTTGTTAATCTGGTAACCCATATAGCAATGCACCGCACCCTTGTGGTGGTGCTGCGAAAAAAATTTGCTACTTGTGCAGTAGTGCTGTACTCTGTGCTGTAACATGCCAAATATCCTTACATATACCCTCCTTTTGTTTTTAGAACTTGGCTATAATCCAAGCCAATTCCTTAAAACAACTTGTTCTTTTTTTTTTTTTTTTACAATATAGCAATCCAACAAAATGAATATTCATGTGCATCAATGAAAATTTGCAATCAACATTTCATCTGAGTCCATCAGTTCATAAAATGTTCCACATTTGCCTTCTCAGTGGAAGTGGCATTACTTTAAGTTTAAATTTTCCAAGTCAATTAAAAACAACGAAATAAAACAACTAACTAAACAAATAATTAATATAACAAATTAAAATAAATAATTAAAATAATAAATACGTGGAACTTCATATGCCGGAACTTTTGTTTTGTTTCTTTTGGTATGTCCCGACCAGCGATGTTATTCGGTTCATTCGAGTACTCTTTCATCTTGGCAATCTTGAATCCACAGTAGTCATCTCTTTTGGCATTCCGGTTATTATGTCTTCACCTCCACCTGGAGGCAGGCATCTTTTGGTCTTCATCCAGGGGACTCCAGGACTCCATCGTCTCTCCCGTGGGCTCTGATCTCGGAACCTCCGATCAAATAATGTTAATTGTCTAAATCAAAATAGAAAATAAACAAATTAAGTACATAGCATAATACTAACTTCATCCTTTTGCCAAAAATAAAACATGCTTGGTAAAAATATTTCATTTTTTTTTTTTTTTTTCTGAAATTAAACACAAGTTAAAAGAAAACAAGCAGATATTCAATATTTAACACACTTTCTCTTTGCACACCAACCATGAGCTTCCATTATATGTGCATTTATTTATTTATTTATTTATTTATTTATATTTATTTTATATTATATTTTACATATACTACAGTGTTTATGTGCCTTCATAACAATCAACTTTTTAACTTCTTTGTCACTGCCTCCTGATTGTACCCATTTATTTTCTCTTTTTGTGTTCAAGGGATTTTATCTGTTTCTACATGCTCAAGCCGCCTGATCTCATGTCTGGGATGGCATGGTTTGATTTGATTTACATGGACAAACTGCTCTATTGCAGTTTCACCTTCATTTTTCAAAATTTTATACACTACAGGAGAGACCTTATCTATAATCCGAAATGGCCCCTGCCAGGCTGCTAGAAATTTAGAATTTTTCTGTTTACTTTTTCCAAAATGAAACTTGTACACCTGATCCCCTACACTGTATTCCTTTGCTGATGTCTTTTTATCATAATATGACTTTGCACTGTCAGCAGCTCTTTCCAGATTTCTCTGCACAAAAGCAAATGCATGTTGCAAATGCCTCCTCAGTTCATCAATATATTCATGAACTGTGGATGCACTCACTAGAGTTTGCTCATGTGTTCTGTATAGTAGGTGTTGTGGTAACACCATTTTCCTACCTGTTAAGACCTCATGGGGGCTAACACCTGTTGCTTTGGCAGGAGTCGACCTGATTGCCATCAGAACCAACGGTAAACGTAAATCCCAGCTGGAACCTGCTTCTGCCACAAATTTCTTTAAAATATCCACAACAGACCTATTGCTTCTTTCAACTGTACCTGAAGACGCCGCCCGATATGCGATATGTAGTTTCCTTTTCACACCTAGTATTTGCCATACTTTACTCATTAGAGTACTTGTGAAATGACTTCCTCTGTCTGACTCAATTCTTTGTGGCAACCCAAACCTTGAGAACACATGGTTCACCAGCAATGTGGCTGCTGTTTGCGCACTACAATCTGGTGCAGGAATGCATTCAATCCACTTTGACATCAAACATACCACACTCAAAATATAACGGTGTCCCCTGCTCGACCTTTTTAAAGGACCTACATAGTCTATTTGCAAATCTGACCATGGGAGAGTTAGGCCTCTTTTCATCAATGGTGCTCTATGCATTGGTGAAGCAGGTTTAAATTGTGCGCATACTTGACATCCTCTAGTATATAATTCCACATCTTGGGACATATGTGGCCAGTAAGCATAATCTTTTAATATTTCTAATGTTTTTTGTGAACCTCTATGGCCTGCAGTTATGGCATCATGTGCATGGTGTAGCATCAGTCCTCTGAATGAAAGGGGTACTACCCACTATATTTGTCCTGTTATGGACTCTCTAATCATGAGTCCATCCTGTAATCTGATTCGTGTTTTGTTCTTTAATAACACCCTCAACTCTTCTTTTCCCATACAATCATTTTCTGTTAAAGGATTTTGTTCAGGATCTATCAAATGATTATAATAGATTCCCAAAATTTGATCATTCTTTTGTGCCTCAATCAAATCTTGGTCTGGCGTGTCATGACTCCACTGCACCACCGGTTGATCTACCTCCTTTGGTGCTTTAGAACGTGTCACTGCATCAATTTGTATTTCACCCATTAAATAATCAATATGTAGCAATTCTCCCATCACAGCCCCAATCTTAGCCAGATGGTCTGCCTTATCATTTCCCTCCTTATCCTCTCCTGGTGTTTTTAAATGCCCACAAATTTTTCTCCAGTATATTGTTAAATTATTTTCTGACACCAATTTGTCTATGGCTTGTATCATTTTTCCATGTTTAAGTGGCTTTTTGTTGTATGTAACCATGCCTCTTGCTTTCCAACCAGGCAAATACTCCACAAAGCTATTCCGTGCATAGTCAGAATCAGTCACCAGGACAATTTCACTGAACTTTTTATCAACTGCAGTAGCAATTGCTTTATAGATGGCTGCCAATTCCGCCACCTGACTGCTCCTATCCCCAATCCTCATCCCTATACTGGGGACGCCTTCACATTTCAACCAGACATTTCATATTCCTGCCACTAACTGTTTATTACTGTCATTTTCAATGTGAAAAGCACAACCATCCACATATACAGTTGGCAAATCCTTGCATGTTTTTTCATCAAAAGCTTTGTGTGATGATTGTTCAAATTCCTGCAAACTAGTTTCCACTTCCATTTCATTTGGTATTTGTTCAGCTGCACAGTCATGTAAGTCAGCTTACCCTTGAGCAATTGGGCTCTTTTTATTTTGTACATATCTCACTTCTACGGGAAAACCTTGTAATGCCAGCGTCCATGAAGTGATTCTGGATTGCGCTAGATTGCCTGATCTAATCCTTTTACTCTCTAAAAATTGCAAAGGTTGATGATTTGTTTCAATAATCACCTTTTCTCCCTGAACAATGGGGCGGAAATGTTGTAGCGCCCACACAGTGGTTAATAGGGCCTTTTCACATTCATTAAATCTCATTTCAACTTGGGAAAATGCCTTACTTGCATATGCAATGGTTTTGTGATTCAAATCGTGTTTTTGTGATAATACTGCTGACATACAATGTTCAGAAAAACCTATTTCTATAAAGAAATCCCTGTCCTTTATGGGGTATGCTAAACATGGTGCCTTTACAAGACATTCCTTCAATCTAGCCACTGCATCAGACTGCTCTCTTTCCCATCTCCAGGGAGTATTTAGTTTAAGCAGTTTATTCAATGGTTGAGTGATTTCTGCATAATTCTCAATGAACTTTCTGTTATAGCCTGTCATCCCTAATAAACTTTTTACTCCTTTCACATCTTTAGGATCTTTTAATCTTTGTATGGCCTCTATTTTCTTCCTTTGTGGATTTAGCCCACATTCAGTCACTTCATGCCCTAGAAAGTTCACTTTTTTCTTGCACCATTGTGCTTTTTGCAACGATACTTTGGCGCCTGCTTTCTGCAATTGGCCAAGTACATGTCTTATTTCATCAAAATGGCTTTTCAGGCTTTCATTTTTTATCAGGACATCATCCACATAAACTATTGTTCCTCTTTCCGCTGCATCCGGCATGGCCTTTCTCAAAAATATGCCAAATTCACTCCCACTATTGATGTACCCGAACGGAGCTCTAAGCCAGGCATATTGAGTCCTGTCAAATGTAAAGGAAAATAAGTGTTGTATCTCCTCTGCCAATGGCACACACCAATATCCAGATGTGAGATCTAACGTGGTAAATACATTTGAACCATGTATCTGAGCTAGGCCCTGATCAATGAATGGTAGTGGCCATCTAGATACTGGTACTCTTTTATTTAACTCTCTTAAGTCTGCACACAGCCGCCATTGACCATTTGGCTTTAACACACCTAAAATAGGCGTATTGGATGTGCTATGAATGGGCCTGATTATTCCCCGTGATTCCAAATGTTTAATAATCTCTGCCAATGATTCTAAACATGCCAGCGGTAGTCTATACTGGCGTACAAACACTGGATTTCTGCTACAACCTTCTGGTAGTGTGGCCACATGTAAATCAGTTAAACCACAATCATAAGCATCTTTTGCAAATACATCCTTAAACTCCATAAATATTTCCCTCAGGTCGTCTCTATCCTTATCGCTGTCACATGCATCCGCTAAGGAGATCTGCTCTTCTACCATTCTGGAAAATTCTGGAAACTCTTCTGGTAAAGGAATCTCAGCGCTTTCCTCTAACTGTGTGGCTGTGTCTTTTTGTAGAGCTGCCACTTTTAAATATTTTGGCTTATCAGCTTCCACTTCAATGGGCTGATTTCCTGTTTCATTTTCATTTAAATTAAATATTATGCAATCCTCTTGATGGCAGCACACTGTCTCATTTGAATCATAAGGATACACAGAATGAATTTTAAATATTCCTTTGGGCTGAGAGTCCAGGTGTTCTGGCAACTCGCCCTTGGCATCTACATATTTTTCAGGAATATTCCCAATCACCATGTTATTTAAATCTGCCGTATAATGTGATTTTTGTATGGCCATTCCTAATGGGGAGTTTTCCTCTAAATGAATATCCTGACAACCTTTATTATTTACCATGATTTTTACAGATCCCTCACCAATGTCTACCAATGGAATGTATTCATAATCCAGGCCTTGCTGTTTTATGGATTCATTCAGGCATACAAATGCATCAGAGCCTTTCATCTGCTGCCCATTTTTGCATTTCAGTGTTATTGCAAACTGTTTTGTAAATGCAGGAATAATAGTATTTTTCCTCATTTGTAATTCGACTGCATAAGGAACCTGTTGTGCACAATGATAAGCCCTTCTTTTGTCTTCAAATTCAGGTGCCGGACCACCTAGGCGTGACCATATTTTTTGATTAAGTAAATCTAACACCATACACATTCTGTGCATGATGTCATTGCCCATGTAAAATTCATTTTGTGCTCCACTCACTATCCATACATTATGGTAAATTGTTTTCTGCCCAATGCTAATTTTAAGCATGCATCTGCCTGCTATTCGGTTTTCAAAGTCTGGACTGTCCAACCCAGAAACATATTGGTTTTTAATCCTAAATTTCGGGATTTCTTCCCTCTCCATCATTTTTTGCAACAATTTCTCATTAATGAAACTCCTTTCATGTTCAAGTGCTAAAGTGGCTTTTATTGTTTTAAGATAATCATTTATACCCACATGAACCCATGGTTGCTCATCTTCCATGTGTATTTCTGCCAGAGTGGTAATGTGTTTTTCTGAATCTGTTTTAGGAGCAATATTCTGTTTGCATGTTTTCTCTTTTAAATAGAAACGTAATGTGTGCTCATCTATGGCAGTCTGCCAATCTTTCCTTGGGTCCAAGTATATTTGTACAGGTAGTTTTTCATTGTCGCTCTGCATTTTGTCTTGACACATTAATATAACAGTGACACTAGGTATGCAGCTATTCTGGAGATATACCTCCACAGCATCATTTGTTTTGGCAACGGTGTGACATTCATTTATATTGCTGTTTTGTGATTTTAGTTTCTTAGGCCTCAATGGTTTTTTGGTTAAGGACCACAGCACTCCATTCACCCCATCTATGAGAGGAGACAATCTTTTCAGGCAATCTGTCCCCATCAGAAATGGAATTTCACAAATAGATGTGATCAATACCTCTTGTTTCATTCTGTGCTTTCCTATTTTTATGTCAACCTCAGTTACACCTATGATGGGCACCTCCTCCCCATTAAAGTTATGCACTGGGCCTTGATTTGCCTTCACTGTGATCTGACTCTGTGGAGGCCTCCCTTCATTGATACTCTTTACCAGCTCCTTGGACATAATTGTGGCCTGTGCGCCAGTGTCAATCATAGCGAAGGTGTGGCATTTTTCTTCTACAGTGATGGGTGCATAATATCTGTCCTCAACTTCCTCTAATACACATAAGAAATGTGAATTCTTACTGATTTCAGGGCTCACCTTTCTCAGATCTTTTTCACTTTTGGCTAAGCACATTGGTAAATGAAAAGACATGTTTCCCTCCTTTTTACCCATTTCTGTGCGAGATATTTTATTCATTTCTCCATGTTCAGAGGTTTTTTGGAGTGTGGCCACTGTTCGCCCATCCATCTGGGTAACATCAGAGACCACATTACAACCTTCCAACTGAACATGTGTAACAACATCATTCAGCAATTTGTCATTTTTTAATTCTGTGCATTTGTGATCATTTAGTGTAATACCAGCCCTTTCAGCCTCTTCAAAAATATGTGGCTCAAATAATTCTTCAGGTGATTGACTTGTACCCTCCTTGTGAGTATTTCCTTTTTCTGTCTGTGTTTGGTCATTGTTTTGCTTGCCCAGGGAAGGAGCTATGGCATCCCCACTTACTCCCTGTTCACTGGTATTCCCCATGCATGAGTCATTTTTCTTAAATCTGTTCCTTTGTTCTTTTGGAATTCCTAATGTTTCTTTTTCATTTGTGCAAATCTTTACTGTTTTATTTAGCTCTAAGTTAAACCGTACCTCTTTTTTAGAAGTATTTGCACTTTCTATCACAATTTCATTTACTGGTACTTTCATTTTTAATCCATTAGGCATCTCAGAGTCGTTATGCAAAATTATATCAGAGCAATCTGTCATTTTGGCACTGCGATTATCATGAGTACTTAGTCACTTTTCGGAAGCCCCCCGGTCATTGCTATGGCCATCAGCCCCCTCTTTGGAAGGTTGTTTTTGCGCTGTATAGAGCTTTCCTATTTGCTCAGCTAACATTTTCACTTGGGCCTCAAGGCACTGGAACCTTTCCATCTCTCTAGGATCCTCTTTCTGTGGCCTAGGTCGATATTGGTTGTTTTCCCCCTGATTGGATCTATTCTGATAACTCTCAGGTGATTGATGTCGGTTGGGATGGTTTCTGAACTCTTGATTCATTTGTGGAGGGGAGCGGGTTGCACCCATCCTTTGATTATAGTCCCCTGGTGGGGAATCATTGTACTGGCGTGGATTGTAGTTCACGTTTTGCCTCATGTCCTGTCTCTCAGATTGTGGGTACTGGCCCCTATGTTGATTTCCATTATCAGTAAATCGATCCACATATCGGGGCCTATCCTGATTACCATATATCATGGTGCTCGGATCAAATCTGCTCTGTGTCCCCAATGACTGGTAGGGACCATCATTTCTTTGATCTTGATTTTGTCTCTGGTTATTGTTCATACCTGCCATATCAGGCCGATATCCTACCCGGGGTCTATCCCCTAAATATCTAGGGCTGATGTAGCTCTCTCTATTACTAGGATCATGTGTTTGGAACATTGGTACAGGAAATGGCGATCTTTGTTGATTACCCCTTTGTTCAGGTGTCACATTATTTTTACCTTGGCTTTGAGCAGACTCAAGGGACATTTTGGCTGACCTGATTTCCATTACTGTGGCTGAGGGTTCTTTAGATTTAGGCCTGGTATCTTTCATTTTATCACTTTCTCTACCCTGACAATAGAGTACCTCATATAGCTTTGTGCTTTGATGTACAATCCATTCAAGGGACTTGTCACGGTTAAATTCACGGACCAATTGGGATATGATGTCTTTCTGTAGCCCATAGAAGTATGCGGTTTTAAACTCATTGGAATTTGAGTCAAAAGATACATCAAAGCGAGAGAATGCTCTTTTTAAGTCTTGTAAAAATTGGCGAGGGGATGTATTAGGTCCAGCAGTAATTGTGTACGCGACTTTCTTTGCCTCCTGCAATGACTGAAAAGGAGAAAAATGACGCCTAATTTCTTTTTCAAACTCCAGCCATGTCATATTCTGCTGTTCATTTAATCCCCTTATGATGCTGGCCGTCGGGGCATCTAAAGTTAAATGAAAATATTGTCTGTACTGTTCCCTAGGTATCTGGAGTGCTTTAAAAATGTCATGTACCGCTTCTAAGTGAACCTCAATGCAGCATTCACCTCCCTTCTTAAATGGTTTGATCAGGGCTTTAATGGATTTCATTATTTTTATGGGGCTACTTGTTGCAATGCATGGAATTGCACTATTTTGTGACTCAATCCTGTTTTCAGGTGTATGAGATTGGTGGCTGCCCCCAATGGGAGTATTGAATCCCCCAAGGGCGCTGCAACCAAGTTCAGTCACCGGCCCAGCCACTGTAGCACTAGCTCTTTGGGCATAGCTAGAATTCACCTCCACTCCATTGAATGTGGTGCCCTGCCGCCTCTCCTGGGACCTGGGAATGCACATTTGCTGTTCTAAGTCCTTACACTTTTTAAGGAGTCTGTTGGCTTCATCATGCAAATAATTATTTTCATCACTCATTTTATTAATCACTTCCTGCATTTCGCACATTTGCATTTGGCATTCATTGAACTCTTTATTTCTCTTGTCTCTTTCTTGAATCATTTTAATCATTTCTTGTTCTGCACTCTGGAGATCACCTTCTTTTTCGCAATGTTCTTTTTGTAAAATCTGCATTTCTGAAACAACCTCATCTTTATCCTGCCTAATGTGATCCACTAAGGCTTTTAAGTGTGCCAATTCTTGCTCACTATCTTCAAATTGTTTCTTGCTTTTGGATAACTGAGTATCAAAGTCTCTGCATTTTAATTGCATGTCTTTTTGGCATACATCCAATTCTGCTCTCAACATTTCCTGATTTTTACTTGCCCCCTCTAATTCAGTCTTTAACCTGTTAATTAGCTGAGTATCATTCTCTTGCATTCGCAGGGACTTGTTTAAAATAAACCATATTTTGCCGCATAGCCGTATTAAACAGTCTTTCTCTGCACTTTTATCGGCTGCATTCAATAATCTTGTAAGGCAGACCTGAATTATGCTGCCTTCTGCAAAAATATTGTCTAGTTTTTCTTTCTGCACCTCACCCTGAATGCGGTTACTCCATTCTAACGTGCTATTCGAAGACCAATTCCCATGTGCAAATAACTTTGCCTCTAAATATTGCACTAGATCTGAGAATGTGGTTTCCCTTTGTGACATTCTGAAATTCGTTTTTAGTGGCACACTGCTATTATAAAATGGGTTCCCTTTAATGTGCAAATGGCAGTGTGAGACACGCTTGCCACGCCCAGTAGGTACTCTATGATCACTTTCCCGGCCTGCAACGCACCATAAATATGTTGGGTATTTTGTGGAGATTTGGGGCCTGACGGTATTTTATTACCGCCGAAAAATAACTTAGCAATAATCACTCTTTGTATTCAGATTTGGCCATGTGCAACAATAATACAATGGACATGCATTATTTCAGCACCCAGACCTGCATATTTGGTATACGTGGTTGGTGGTATTTTGGTGAGCATAATTCCCTTGTTTTATTTGTGGCCCCAATGTCCAGAATCCCTTATCTTTGCTTAGATTTTTCGTGTGATCACTAGAGAGACCTCAGACCTACATTTTAGGAATACCACATTTTCAGTGATAGTGTTGGTGTGCCACCATGGGCGAACTCACTGACTTATTTACGACAGAGAGCTATATATGGTAGTCTTGTGGTAATTTCCACTACCTTATATACGGTAGGGAGCTATGTTCAGAGAGTCTCTCTTCCCGTTGGCTCATGTACCTCCAACAAGCTATGCTACAGTCACTCACAATTATTCATACTGATTCTGACATGCACACATCTGTCTTAAAATGACCATTGCACTGTTTAAAAATCTCCCCACATCATCGGCATTGTAATGGTAAATAGTAAATACACCACCCATCTGTTTTCAAATATTTTTCTGTATTATAAAAGTTGCATTTAAACACGATCTCATTCTTTACAGAAATAAATAAAATGGTACAGTAAAAGCATTGTCTATGACACACTGCAAAGAGAGTGGCGGAGAACAGAACTCAAATTGCAACATTGGTATTTGATTAAGACACGCACAGGAATCCCCTTTCCTACACTGACTGCATATTTTCGTGCACACACGGCTCCCACGCTTATGTAATTACCTTATCTGTTCAAAGTTTTCTTCAGCTGTTCTCCTTCGGAATGTGGTTCCCTTGAAGATTAACCCCAGTAAAAGGATCGCCTTTCCTTTTCAAACCGGGGTCATTGCCTGGAATTCTTAGCTTTTGCAGATAGGAATGCCTCCAACCAGGAAAAGGTCTTCCTCCCAGCTCTGCCAAATCTGGACTGTAGCAGGACGCAGGAATCTGCATTCAGTCAGGAGTCCCACAGCCAGGTCTTCTCCCCAGTAGTGCAGAAAAATGTCTGCCTGTCTTTTTCCCCGATACTGCCCACTAAAACTTTCATCCCAGCCCTCTGTATGACGTGTCCCAATGAAATCCATCATCTCTCATCCTCCTACTCTCAACAATAGCTTCGCTTATACATTTTCAATTGTTGCAAATCTGACTTCTTTCTTCCTGCAGTTACTGTGCACAAAAACACGGAGAAACAGGCAGAGAAGAGAAGAAAAAGAAATCTGCACACACATTTAAATGGCTTTCAGAGTATGCCTAATTCTGCAGTGGAGAACACATTTTATTAGTGGGTTATGTTAAATAAGGTTTTATTAGTCAGGTTAATGGTTAATAGGTTAGCTGTTAATTTTCAAATGTGTCTCTCGCACCATAGGCATTTCAGGTGAAAATAGTGTGCATTTTTAATGAGCACGTGTGCTTTTAACTGTAAAAATAGATTTGCATCTTATATGTTAAAATCGTTTTTGACTGAATAGTCTGTCTTTCCTTGTTAATCTGGTAACCCATATAGCAATGCACCGCACCCTTGTGGTGGTGCTGCGAAAAAAATGTGCTACTTGTGCAGTAGTGCTGTACTCTGTGCTGTAACATGCCAAATATCCTTACAGATCCCTTACCAAACACAATTATATCATCCTGATATACAAGCGTACCACTTAATCCCTTAAGTGCATGCGTCATAACTCTTTGAAATACTGCCGCAGCAGATGCTAAACCAAATGGCATACGCTTGTATCTATCTCGCTCCTGCCCTGGCTGACTTCTGCAATCACTCCTTCGCCTCAGGAGTCTTCCCTTCCCCCCTCAAGCACTCCCTTGTGCACCCCCTTCTTAAGAAACCCTCTTCTGACCCCTCCTGCCCAGCTAATTATCGCCCAATCTCTATCACTCCCTTCCTGGGCAAGCTCCTGGAGAAACTGGCCATCTCCCAGCTTAATCTCAATCTGTTGGTAGTCTTCATGACCATCAGTCTTGCTTCAGAGCTGCCAGAAGCATGGAACCTGAACATCCGTGAGGACCTGCTCTCTAACCTTGACTGTAACACCCCCTGTGTTCTCATTTTGCTCAACCTCTCTTCTGCCTTTGACACTGTCAACCACACCATCCTGCTCAACCGCCTCCGTGATAACCTGGGTATCACTGGTCAGGCTCTGGTGTGGCTGACCTCCTTCCTCTCCAATCGACCCTCCCAGGTCCAACTGGGTTCCTTCCTCTCTGACATCTTTTTCTCTACCTGTGGTGTCCCCCATGGTTCTAACCTCTCCCCCTGGCTGTTCAACCAGTATCTGGCACTTCTTGCTCACCGCATCTCCGCTCTCTGTCCCAACTTTCAGTGCTACGCAGATGATACCCAGCTCATTTTCAGGCTACCCTCGGCCTCCTCTTCCCCTTCTCTCATCTCTGACTGTCTCTCTGCTATCCAGGAATGGTGTGCCGCCAACGACCTCTGCCTTAATGCCAGTAAGACTGAGATTCTACTTATCGGCACACCCACTCCCTCCTTCCCTGCTGCTCTCTGGCCGGCTCCCTTGGTCCTCTTCCTGCGCCTACCTGCAAGGCAAAAAACCTTGGGGTCATATTCGACTCCACACTCTCTTTCTCTCCTCACATATCTGACGTCTCTAAGAAGTCACACTACCAGCTACACCTCCTCAGAGGGATCCTTCCCTTCCTCTCCTTCCCCCAGAAGCTCACTGTCTCCAGAGCCCTGGTTCTCTCGAAGCTGGACTACTGTAACTACCTCTATTTCAATCTTCCTGCCTCTACTCTCTGCCCTTTGCAACTCATCCAGAACAGGACTGCGAGACTTGTCCTTGGCCTCAAGCCCAAGGACCGTATCTCTCCAGGACTGAAATTTCTACACTGGCTCCCAGTGGCTGCGAGGATTAAGTTCAAAACTCTCTGCATTGTCCACAAGGCCTTCTGGGGCCTTGGGCCAAAATACCTTCAACTCTCTCTTCCTAAATATCTTCCTTCTCAAGCTCTTCGCTCATCCACCTCCAACTACCTCAGGGTCAGCCGCTTCTCCAAGCAACGAGCTGGGGGTAGATCTCTCTCCGCAGCAGGGGCCTCCCTCTGGAACAGCCTTCCTGCCTCCCTGAAACTTGAGGAGAACCATCTCGGTTCCGGAAGCACCTCAAAACCTTCCTCTTTGCCTCCGCTTTCTCTTCCTCTCTCCCCTGCTAAAATCAATGAACCTGCACCGAATCTGCTACTGGGCCACTCACCGATCTCGGTCCTTGGCCAAGCCTCTCTTCCCTGCACTGCCTACCTGCACTAGGGGACTGTCTCTGTATCCCACAGCCCCTTCTCCCGGGTCTTACCTTACACTTGCCACCAGCTGGCCCTATTATTTATCTTGTATTCTACTAACCATGTACAGCACTTTCCCCCTCTCCCCTTCCCCTTGCACTTTTCCCAGTCCCCTCTCCCCTTGCACTTGCGCGGTCTGAATGACACCTGGCCTAATAGGATCGTTGTCTGTCTCCCTTTGTTCCCCCCGCCTCGTCGCGCCTTGAAACACTTGTGTATAGGCGCGTTACAAATGCCATATCATATCATATCATATCACATAGTCCATGTGGCGTAATAAATGCCGTAATATCTCTACAATCTTCTGTCAGTAATACCTGATGATAGGCGCTTGGCAGGTCTAGCGTGGAAAGCAGATCAGCATTACCAATTCGATTCAACATTTCAGATATAATGGGAAGGGGAAATGTGTCCGTTATGATGTTCTTATTTACGTCTCTCAAATCTACACAAATTCTTAATTTGCCGTTCTTCTTCAACGCAACAACAATGGGGCTCACCCATTCGGAGGACTCCATTTTTTTTATCACTCCTTCAGATTCCAACTCCGTTAATTTTTTCTCAACCTTGTCGGCTATGGCAAATGGGACTGGTCTGGACTTCGTGTGCTTAACTGGTATTGCTCCATTCTTGAGACGAATTCTGTGTGCAAAATCTTTTAGCACACCTAATTTGAGTCGGTTGTCTCTCTTCACCTTGATAGTTTTATCTTCCTACTCCTGACTACAGTTAACAACCAGAATGTGTTCTTCGTCACATGGATCCAATCTGAACCTCAATCCAGCTTGATCCCTCCAACCTATAACATTGACGCCCTTCTCTGCAACATAAACCTTTACGTGAGCACGTCTATCTTTAAATTGAATGATGCAAGAAAACAATCCGATCATCTTGATCTTGGATCCTTCAAACCCACCAGGATCTTGTATGTCTGATGCATTCATCTTACTTTTGAGGCCACGTGTGACTAAATTCTGCCATGTTCTTTCAGTGATAATCGTCCATGGTGAACAACTGTCCACCTTCACCTTAAGTTTCCAATTGTCAACTATCACTTTACAGCTAGGGCATTTAAATTCTCCACCAGGTGGCTCATGTATCAGGAACACCCTTTCTTCTTCCGAATCCTCTTCTTCTTCTAAAATGGCAGAAATTGTCTTCCTCCTTCTACATACAACCGCGAAATGACCTCTTATGCCACAATTTCCACATTTCTGCCCCAACGCTGGACACTGCTTTGAGAATGCATAGTGAACAATTCTGCCACCATTGTAACACCTGTCTCCCTCTCTTGGTTGAGTCTTCTGAAATCTCTGATCATTTTGGATCCTGGGTTCATTCTTCGCCCAATTCTTTCCTTTAAAAGAACTTCCTTTTTGCTCAAAAGATTTTGCCCTGTTATTTCTTCCTGCGTTGATTTCACTCTTATCTTTACTCCTACCATTAGATTCAGCTCTGTCTTTAGGTCGCAGAACATTAACCTGGGCCTGTTCATCTGTTTCTTTTTCCTGTATCACTTTGATACTTTGCTTTTGCATACTTTGTACAGCCTCTTCTTTCTTGCTTTTCATTTCCTTCGAGCACAACTGACTGTGTTCTACACGTTTTGCAATTGCAATAGTTTCTGGTAAAGATGGATTCCCAACCATCCATAGCCTGTCTTGTACCAAATTATCCTTCGAATGCATGATGATTTGATCCCTGATCAACTCATCCAGGGTAATGCCATTGCCAAATTGGCAAGTTTGTGATAACACTCTTAAAGCTGAAACATATTCTTCAATGCTTTCGTGTTCTTTCTGTACACGTGTATAGAACTTGTATCTATTTATGGCTACATTTGTTTCTGGGGCATAATACTTGTCCAATTGTCTTATGGCCCTATCATGCTCATCAGCATTGCCAGCTTCATCTACAGTCAACTCTGGTAATTTTCTGAACTTTCTTTGTCCTTCTAATCCTAATGCATGTAGCAATAGTAACTTCTTTTTGCGGGATGTGAGTTCTTCTTGTTCTACGGCTTGAATGTAATTCAGCCAAAATTCTTTCCATTGTGACCACAAAACCACAGGTTGGCCTGGAGTTGGAAGGAAACTTGCCGGCGGCTGGATGCTGATACCTTGCATTATTTTAGTTTGCTATACTGAGAAATGTCCTATTGCACACCACTTCCCTATAATCCTCTTGCTGACCCTGCTAAGTGCAGGATGTATAGTCTGTGACTACTAGTGCAAGTACTGTGATGAAACTGAGGGAATCACTGTCCACTCTTCTTTAAGCCTGGCTCTAGGTCAAACAGATCATGTGACCTATGAGCTAAAGGCGGGTCCTTTCCTTCAACCCACCAGTAATACGGTGTTGCTTGTAGTTCATGGAAAACCTCCTGGACCAGAGGAGGAGACTTCCTGGACTCGGCGGTTCGGAGCACACGCTCTCCTTTCCAGTCCACCCGTGGACCAGAACAAAGACTCGGAACAAACCAACACACGTTGTGCGCCGGTTCGGAGCACACGCTGTCCTTTTCAGTCTCGGAAACAACAGCACAAGCCAACACTAAGTGATCGTTAGCTGGGAGCGTCCGCTCTTCGTTTGTCCTTTCCTTTGTTGGGGAAACACCAGCACAAACCTGCGCAGTGTAGCGCTTAGGCTCGGAGCCTCTGCTCTCAACTCCTCTTCACTTCGTGGGTCCTCAGGATGCCGGCATCCTCATCGCCAATTGAAGTATGCTCAACACGGTAAGTAATTGAGATTTACTTTATTGAATAAACATACAAGCCGGCGCCCCGCACTACAACCGCATCATACACTCGACATCCTTCTCAACCGTCGCTCTCTCGAATACTTTCACGCCCTCACATTCTAACCCACAATCTCTCACACGCGCAGGCGGGGAGCCGCAGCACTTTTAACAATAACATGGCATTAGGCATTAGAATACTACACCATCATCTCAAACCAACTCGATCTTCGAGCAGACCGCGATGAGCTCATTGCACTAGACCAGTAGAATGCTGCCTTCAAACCAAACTCAACGCCAACTTGCTGGCTTGGCCAGCATTACTTTCTCCCTCAGAATCTAGTTTGACCCACAGAGACAGCATCCAAAAGTCTGGTCCGACACTGGTGAACCAGCCAAGAACAGCTTGAGATACATTTATGAGGACACGGCCTCATGGTCCACTTTTGGGACACTAGTGAATGCTAAGTCATTCATTTGGTCTTATTAATAGCACTACATATCATTTTAAGTGATAGTCACAATGCCATGCTTTTCACACCTGCTACAGCACCCAGATATCTTTGTCTGCTTTATGTGTTCTTTCCAGAGGGGTGGGCTTTTGCTAGTGTTTTTATAGTCAGTTTATTTTTATAGAACATTGCTTGGGGATTCCTTTTTTTTGGACTGTTCTTCTATTGCTCTTTGGGTTGCTACTGTTATCACATACACACCCCTCTTAAGAGTATTACCCGCCTTCGTCCCACGCTTCCACAATCTCTTGACTCTGTCTGTTTCACCTTTATGATTGGGATCACTGTTGGTTTGTAGAAATGTGAGAGCTGAGTCTGCGGTTTAGCCACTACTCCTTTTACTCACGCAGAGCATTAGTCATTTTGCCACAGTGTGACAAAGTTCCAAAATTAGCTTTTAAAGAATTCCTTAAGCATGGCAAAATGCAGATGGAGGCCTGATAAAGGCTTCCGAATTCCTAAAAGTAATGCTGCAAATATATGTGGCTCCAGATCTGTGTGTATGTTTTGCTTGATCAGACATTTAATTTGTCAATTTAACCTACTAGGGCACGCTTGCCTAAAGCTCCTTATGTTGCCCGTGACACCAAACTATGCACAACACTCCTTTGTTTCGCAGCTGAGTTTCTTCAGAAGCACAAACTATTCTGTCTATGCACAGAAAATGGCAGACTGAGTTACAGTCACTTAATATAATCTCGGTATGCCCCTAATGATTTCAAGAACATTTCCTTGAGCTATTATTTTTTTCTCAGGCGTCACAGATTACACATTCAATTACAGTTAGTAAAAATAATCTCCTCCTGCGTCCAAAGAATAATACAAAAATGTCTCAACAAAATGTATTTTCACGTGTACATCACTGAAATATAGCACAATGATTTACTGCCACTGAATTTAATTTCCTCTGCCTTTCACAGTATTCTTAAACGTTTACTCCACAACTCTTTTTTTCTCTTTTCAATAAAAGATGGCACCCTCGTTTTCAGCCACTGAATACAATCTCCTCCCAGCCTCCAAGCATTGTGGTGATGTCCTAAATATCACACTGGCAATACACACAATGCTTCTTTATCTCATGCATAATGATTACTGGGATTATCTCCTCTCCTAGCGGTAGGCAGGGAAATGATGACCTGTCCTATTTCTACCTCTCCCTTAACCCATTCTTGTTTTAATGTTCTCCCTCCCCACTATTTTATCAACTACTCTAGCAGCCTCCAGCCTTTACCTCTATGTACACAAATCTATCCCAAAATCGAACCATGTGTGCCCTATTCATAGCATATCAGATCATCCCACCCGAAATGCCTCCCCCAAACCCCTCATGAAGTTTAGGAAAGTCCCTTCTTTCTGGGCGTTTCAGAATATGTCTAAATAAGTTCACTCAGACTTTACTGGCAATATGTGACCAGAGGGCACTCTTGGAGCATTGTCTACCTCAGAGCTCATCATCAATTTTCACCCTCGGGTGAACACTTCAGACATCAATCTTCCCTATAGCATCAGTCACTACTCCAAAGGTGGCTTCAAAAGTCCACCAGCATCCACATAAAATGGCGAATGCATCATGACTGTGAGGCTCACATAGCGCACGACAAAATGAAAATGGTTCACTTAAATTAACCTTCCATAAAGCAATGTACACTTTTAGGTTTGCTTTTTTCCAGTACACAAAGGTAGGGGGGTAAAAGAGCCTTTTTCACAGAAGGATTTTACAATGGTATAATCCCACTGACCATATTGAACTGTGATCTTGGTGGAGGTGGAGAGAGGGAGAGAGGGGTAAGAGCATGAAGCAAAACATGTGTTAAGGGATGGGGTACAGGTATGATAACAAGAAATAGGCCAACATAGATTTGATGAATATGAGTTTGCAAATCCTACTTGTCAAACTGTGCCTCTTTACACGGAGAAAGGAGTTCCCCCTCACCCCACCACACAGAAGCTAGAAAGGAGCCCTTGATAAGGGGCGTACACAATATTGTGCTGCTTTGCTGCTCAACAGGAGCTTCAGAGCTGATTAGCTTCAAAGAGCCTATCAAGAAAAATGAGGTATGCGTTAACTGCAAAATAAACTGCAGCTCATCTGAGAAAATGCGTGTGATTAGCAGTAGAAATCTTAACAGAGAAACATAAAAGTAATGGAACACGTTCCCACTCACTTCGACTTCTGATGGTACATCAGTGTTTAATTTACAGAGTCAAACGTTCTTGGAAGAAAAGATCACACATATTGTTCTTTTCGGAAAAAGCATCTTTTAAAGTATGGAATTCCCGAATGAAGCTCCAAAGAAATGAACGATTTGAAAGAAGCTGCCTCAAAGGCTAGTTGTTTGACCTTTCATGCAGATACTTATGTTTTTGTAAAGATAGTATACCCTTGTACATAAGTGGGTTTCAGTTGATTATTCACAAGGATTTGCTGTAGGGAAAGCCGGAAGTGCCTCATATTTACAACTGGTACCTTTTTCTGCATTCAAAAAGACCTCGAAGAGTACTGGAAATGCCTGGAGACTCGTCAAGCTGTTGCTGTGCATAAATAATTCAGAAAGCTTTGCTCCTGTGCAATTGTGAATGAAATGTCAGACGATGCTCCAGATGCCTCATACTTAGCGCTGGAGCACATTTTTTGTGAATATGGCGCTATGTGTTTAAATGAGGCTCCATGACCTTCATTAACAGAAAGTTGTTGCCCAAACAATTCACTTACTTGTTATGCAATGTTAAATGTAATGCATCAAAGCACTTTTTCATAGAGAATTCAAACTATTTTCGGTGTTGCTCAAGGAGAGGGTATTGCTGTGCTGAACCCCATCTCTAGTCCCTTGACAGCCCAGTAGATCAAAGCTTGCGCTTCAATCCATGCGCAGCCCGTGTTGAACAGAGCCTACTGACCTATGGCGTAGTTCACGTCTCATCCAATGCAACTGACACAAATAGGTTAGGGAGACTCCAATGTGCCATTGAAACAGCAGCACCAAAGGTCGAACTTTTCAAATAAAAGACAACTTCAGAATAGAACAGCTGCATTATATATTATGTCTTAATCCAACACACAAGAGGGTTCAACATCTAAGAGAAGAGTTGTTAAACACACAAAAGGTATTTTTGGTACACGGTTCTGAGTCTGTTTTTGTATATAACAACTACAGTATAAATATGCTATGCTGCTCGAAGTGTTTGATTAAGGACGTGATAGGTGCCACAAGTCTACTGCTCCTGAATGATGCCTTTAAAAATACACATCTTATGTAACAGAAATGTATATGTAAAGTGTTTAAGGGACAATCTTGATCATGTTGGGAAACTAGCATACTTAAATATGGATGGCTGTTCCATTTGAAAGCCCTAAGGTTTGGGCTTTCTGTCCCCCCACAAAGACCAAAAAGGACACCTTTAGCTAAAATAAAAAAAAATACAAAATTTCAACTATGCAAAACATGGTTTATTGCTGGCAAATATTTTCAGCTTTAAGTGAGCTGATCTCTCATAAACAGATTATATTCTAATCGTGTAGGTCACCCTCAATGTACCATTTCTGTAACATTCCGCTACCTCTCTCCCTTCACTGATTGGCTCCATTGTGACAACAAAATTACATTTAATATAAATAAGTCAACATAAGAGAACTAGAAACAATGGGCACAAATGGATAGCTTCTACTTCGTTAATCACACACTCAGAAAACCTTTTAGAATTTTGGCTGACATTTAGTCACCAGGCAACTGTTAGAGCAGCAGGCTATTTTTGTGTGCATGCAGAGTAGATCTTGCTTCTTTCATGAATTCTTAAACATTTGCATTGCGCGTTCTGTATCACATGATGTTCATCACAGAGTCGCATTTGTCAAACAGAAAATAAGACCACTTTCATTTACAAACATTTGCTATCATTAAAATCATGCTCGACAAAGCCTTTAATTCTGGCTGATGTGAAAAACCAGAGGGAGTTTCACAACCTAGTCTCTGGGAATCCCGTAAACAGGTGACCAGGGAAAGGCCAATGCTTTTGGATCCCAACCCTGGGGGTGGACAAGCGAGGGAGGTTCACCTGGGTAGGGGGTCTTCGGGAAATGGGGAAGAAGCACCCAATGGTGAGACATGGTATCCCACGTTTTCCCCAACCCATCTATCCCATGTCCTTGTTTTTTTTAGAGTCTACAACTCCCACAATTCCTCCCCACCATGTCTTGACAAAAGTACTACACTGAGGAAGATTAGGAGTATGGTCAGAAGGATTATCTCCCCTGACTTGCATAGGCCCTGTCCCTGTAATGAGACCATGCAGATTCAGGCACGTAGCTCTAATAATGTACATCTGCCACTTATTAGACTCCCTGTGAAAATAAATGGTGGAGCGCAACGACACACTTTGAGAGAGGTTGGGTACAAGAGGAAACAGCTCTTCCGAGGCTAATGCAAACCAGGCTGTGGGAGGTGGAAGGCCAACAGGCTTATCAACAACTGAGAGGAACGAGAAAAAGCCAGGCAACATTTCCAAGCTTTAGGGAATCCATGGGTGTTCGAAAAGCAGACCCGAGTGAGAAAGAAACTATAAAGGTGCCAGGAAATGGCTGTGACCCTCCCAGGCGAATGGCAGAGTTGGGGAGGACCAGAGGAGGCATTGGTAAAGGCCTTGCTCTGCGAGGAAAAGATCAAAGTCATTCATTTGACGCAACCAGTGATTTATCAAGGGCAACAAATGTTAAAGGGAAAGTGACTGTGATTTGAAAGTTGAGGGTTGTGCGTGCACCAATAAAACACAAATGAAGAAAGCAATTGTTAAAAGAAAAGGATACATAGTAGCAGAGTAGTGTTGTGAGAGGAAGACACACATTTGAAAGTCTTTGTGAAATGTTATGAACTTTTGAAAGATATTACAAGCGGAGATCAAAGGTGAGGACGTTGAATAAGAGGAAAATGAAATATGTGAATTGTGAAATATGCCACAAGGGCAAAAGTAAAATATAAGAACTAAAAAGCCAAGAAGGCAAGTGAAAAAGAATAAGAAGCACAAGTGCCAAGAGACATTGGGCCTCATTACACGGATGGCGGAGAACCATGGCGCTATTAGCGCCATGGTTGATGCCGGTAAAATACCGCCACCGCCTTGGCAGAAAGGGGAATTACCACCCCATTCCAAGGTTGAAGGGGCGGTAATTCCCCCTTCCACCATTGCCCTTCCCCATTCTCATTTTTGCCCTATTGGGCTCAATGGGAATGGGGAAGGTGCTAATTACGGTACCGCAAATTGCGGTACCGTAATTAGCTCCCTGGGTCCCTTTGCGGGTTGGTTTTTAACGCCTGCAAAAAGCAGGCGTTAAATCCCCCAACCCGCAAAGGGACCTCGTAGTAAGGCGGTAAGGATTTACCGGTACCGGTACTTTACCGGTACCGGTAAATCCTTACCGCCATCCGTGTAATGAGGCCCATTGTTGCAGCAAGAGAAGATGTGAATTGTGAAATATGCCGAGAGGGCAAAAGTTAAATATAAGAACTAAAAGTACCAAGAAGCATTGCTGGGAAAGAAATACCAAGAAGTATTGGTGTTACACATGAACTTTTGAACCGGCCAAGAGGGCAGACTAAAGAGAGCAAGAATGATAAGTACCAAAAAGTATTTGTTTCACAAGATGGGTATGGATTTTGAATTGAAAGAGAGGTTGTAATGGTCATGCAGAGGTCTACGTAAATTCCTTTCAGTTTTGAAAGTCTTTGACAGTCAAAGATCTTAGATAATGCTTGGGGAAGGGGATCCCCACAAAGAACAAGACAGGCTTGAGCCCGGCAGAGGGAAGACTGTGCAGAACTGTAGGAAATTAAGTGATAAAGTGAAACCAGACAGGCGCGATCTCGGCAGAGGGAAGCCTGTGCAGAACTGGGAGAAACTGAGCAAATGAACTGAGTATTGATGACAAGGCGAGTGAAGTCTAAGGAAGTGATTGAACTATCAGAAATTGAAAGCCTAAGACTGAATTTTTGAACTGTACCAGTAATCCAAAGTGTGCTAAACTGATATAACTGTGCCATCCATCTATCCTTTGTTTATTAAGAGACTCTCTAGACCCCGTGGGGTTTAACCCGGGGAAGGCTGTTGGTGCTGAAGCCATTCTGACAAGGTTAGGCATTCTTAGTATAGGCCTATTTATTTTTGACCAGACTGACTGGGATGTATTTTTGATTGTTTAATAGTCGAGACTACTCCAATTTTAGAGTTAAGGCCAGTTAGGAATTCTACCATGCCAAGCAAATTTGTAAATAAAGGTTTATGTATCCATTGTGCCTTTGTCTACTGCTCGATACCATGCCTTCCTCACATAGATAAATAGGCATTCATAGCTTCTCCCAGGTACTCACAACATTCACCAGTTATTGCCAAATATGTCTGGAGTTACCTATTTTGTCAAGTAGTGACATAAAATGCTTTGGTATTCATAAAGTCTATATAACAAGTAATGCCATCGGAAATCCAGGTATTCACACCATGTAAAGGTTATTCTATGGAAATTCCATAAACTCACACCGTTGTCAAGAAGTACAATCAAACCCCACATATGTGCACATTGCCATCCAATTCCCCTTTTCTGAAATCATTATCAAGAATATGTATAGTTGGCATAGCACTGCCAGTTTCTTTTAGGTTTTGTTTTTTCAATATATTATATCAGATCAGATGTTTCCATGAACGTTGTATAATATACACAATATAAAATACAGTAACGCAGCAACACCAACAAACTCTTCTTATAAACGGAAATGCCACATACAATGATAGCATAGGAAAAATCCCCATGAGATACTAAAATACTAATGTCAAACAGCTAAAATTAAAGGGGCGGCCAGTAGCTAGTTCTTCCTGGTGAAGCAATGCTTCCCTAACATACTCGACCAAATAAAAAATAAAATTCTCCTCATTACAATTCAATATTAGAAACAATGCTTCTAGTGGTGAATTTCAAGAAGTGGGTTTTCAGCCACTTCTTACATAAGGCAATACATTTCTTGCTAATTATCAAAACATGCCCCAGATTTTCATAAACTCCCATTTGGCAGTTACATCTCAGCGATACAGACCACCCCCCCCCTTGCCAATGTCTGCAAGCATTTGGTGGTAGCAAGTTAAGCCTGATCATCGGCATGCTTCTCCTGCAAACATGTGATTGCTTATCCCCCTTAACTCCAAGGCACACCGCAATTGATTATTCAGCTTAAGTAAGGATAGGCTGCCCACGTTTTCCCTATGGGCTTGTCGATACTGAAGGAGAGCTTTCTGCTTTAGTTCCTTTTTTACACTTTCTAAAATCAGGAAAAAGAAGATCTGTCACTTGATAAAAACCCTACTTAGTATTTCTTTTTGGCTCCCGAATTTACTATTTCAGCCAAGGCATTTTGTATATTTGTGTTTATTAATTCTGAGGCATGGGTCTTCAAGAAGAGAATTTCCAACCTCAGGTTCGCCAGAGTGGCTATATTTGGCACCACCAATTCTAAACGAATTGCACTGTTTGGCATACCCGGTGGGAGGGCTGTTCATTTTTTCATCATTTTATTCTGTAACACTTCCAGTGGTTGACAATTGGCATAACCCCAATCTTAGTAAGGTTGTGTTTGCTAAGAAGTGTAAGGATCAACTATGCCATGTTAACATAGCCCTGCCAGATTTCATCATGCCCATCAATGCCATGTTCAAAGTTGTCTGTTAAGCTCAGTAAAACCAGATTCCATTATGCCTAGTTATAGCAGCAGTTCCAAATTCCATATGTCCAGTAAGGAGAGCAAGTTCACATTCCAAGGTAAATAGTTATCCAAGTAAACCCATTTGTTACAATTTCACAGAAGACTAGTAATCCTAGATTCTGGTATGCTTAGATAACACATTTAGCCAGATTCCAATGTGACTGCATATGTCTGCTGGACAGAGTATGTGCAGTCCTTAGGAAAATGTGTGTGTCCACTGCTAGGTAGTGTGTGTTTGTATGTGCACACAGTGTGTGTGTATGTGTGTGTGCTTTGTTATGAAAGTGTGTGTAGTTCTAAGAGTGTGTATTCATATGTGCACACAATGCAAGCAGTGCATGTGTGTCTGTGTGTGTGCATTTCTGAGTGTGGTTTTTGTGTTGTGATGTGGTGGTGTGTGTTTGCATGTGTGTGGAGGGTGCTGTGTACGCATGTATATATTTGTGTGTGTGTCTGCGTGTGTCTGTGCGTGTAGTACTGGTGATCATGTGTTCATGCAGTGCTCAGCATATGAATATGCAGTGTGTGTGTCTGTGTAGTGTACCTGCAGGACCTGGATGACTTGCTTGTGCAGTATGGTTCAAGGGTCAGTGTGTGCATGTGTGTGCGGTTCTGGGCTGTCAAGTGCTGTTAAGGGTGTGCATTGCAATGTGCAATGCACATTCTCTGTTTGTGCAGTGCTGAAGGGAATGTGTATTTGATATGCCTGTATGTGTATGCTCCAACTGAATTTGGATCCAGTTTGCCTTCTCTCTCTCCCTCTGTCTTTCTGTACTCCTTTTATTTTTCTCTGTTTCTGTTGTTGTCTGTATCACTCTATGAGTCTGATTCATAGAGAAAGTGCAAAGTCCTCACAAAGTGCATAAAACAACTTTACACCTATCTGCATTCAAAGTTTGTGTGCATTCTGCGTATTCATGGAGTTCTAACTGTAAAGGAACCTGAGGCGCAAATAAAATCGAGTTGTGCGGAACACCCACAACACGCCCACACGTAAACCTAAACAAGCAACATACACCAACCTTCGCGCCTACCTTATCCCCACCGTCCAGCACCCCAGCAATACAGCGGACTGTTCAGCAGTAAACAAGGCAGCACCCTGGGGGAAACTGCCTATGAACCCCTGTTACCGAAATCTGCACCCTGCTAATATGCATACAATCACCCCTAAATCCAAGAGGCACCCCAACTACCTTTGCTCATTGGCTCCTATGCACATCATTCATTGTGCCTCCTATCATGTGGTGGTAATATCACAAGGTTTGGGTGTGACTTTTCCCGACGTGATGTTGCGTGTAGGAATCCATTAATACATTTAGGTTTGCATTTGACTGGCGTTTGATTTCCTTAGTTTAGTTTAGTTTGGTTTAGTTTAGTTTAGTTTGTTTATTTGTATAGTGCAGCCAAACCCTAGGGTAACTGGGCGCTTTAGCCTTAAGGAGCAACATGGGTTACAGAAAGTTGCGCATACAAGAGACAGCAGAATATGATACAGTACAATAAATAGCATGCAGGACCAGGTTACAGAATGCTCCGTGATAAAAAGGCATAGTGAAATTGTAGGGGGACCAGGTTACAGGTGGGTCCATCACAGTGTCGGCACACATTTGATGCAAGAATACAAGGATGCAAGATTTAGCTAAAAGCAGTTAACAGTCTATTGCTGGGTTATGAGCAGTTCCTTCACCTTGGCTCTGAACGACCAGAACGAGGTGTCAGCGCTGATTATAATTGGTAGCGCATTCCAGCATTTCGCTGCTAACACAGGGAAGCTTGCTCCCCCTGCCGTTTTCAGGTTGAACTTCAGGATGTTAAGTTGGTGTAAATATGGGGATCTAGTTTTGTCCAGTAAATTTGTCTGACAATTAACGTGAGGCTGTCAGATAGAGGCATTTGTGTGTGATGACAAGTGCTCGTAATTTAATTCTCTCATGGATAGGGAGCCAGTGAGGCCAGTGAGACTCCTTTCTAAAGGTGGAGATGTGGGCCTTGCGGGAGAGATTGAGAGCACATCTGAGGGCGTTTTTTTGGAGTATCTGAAGTCTGTTCAGGTTGTGGTTAGTGGAGCCAAGTAAGAGTGTGTTACAGTAGTCCAATTTGGACAATATGAGGGCCCTAGCCAGGGTGAGACAACTGTTGGTGGATAAGGATAGTTTAAAGGCGTTAAAAGTTTATTAGTATAGGCCGAGGACGAAATGGTGGCGTTAACTTGTTTTTTGAGTGAGAGAGTGGAGTCAAGATACACACCCAGCGTTTTGACTTCTTTTGACACTTTTAGCCTTGCATGGCCCGTCCCTCAACATGCAAAGATTATTTCTCGTTCTTCTTCCTTTTGTGGAAAGAATGAGGAAAATTGCATGTTCCGCCCCCGATGTATTACTTTGCATAGGCCCGTCCCACACTTTGCATGGAGTGTCGCGCAAAGCGCTTGACTGCACGCAAGGCTGTGACGGACCCCTGCAAATTCGCTAAAGACACTCAAAGTTTGATCCATGAATCGGCAAAGTAGTATTTTCTTAGTATTTATTTATTGGCCTTTCGGTTAAAAAACATAGATAACCTTTTAGTCTTTATCAAAAGTCACAAATAATAAAACATAGTGCGTAAACAAGATATACAACATAATACTTTTCAATCAAGTGGCATAAAACAATCTTTCTCTATTAATAAGCACTTGAACAGTTTTTTGCATTTGTTCCTTTTGCGTAGCGATCAAGTTACAGTTTATTTCGATTATTTTATGTCTCAAACTATCTTTAGCAAAAGTTTTATCAATGCTTTTGTCAATGGTATGTGGCACCCTCTGAGTAACTCCGCTGACCATTCTTTCGTTGTACTGGGGCCATATTCTTTTGTAAATTCAGTCAATAACATTATTCTTTAGTCTCTTATAGCTGGACAGTACATACCAGATGCTTCAAGGTTTCGCATGTTTCCTCTTCTTTACACAATCTGCAGGTAGTGAATGCGTCATTCTGTTTCCCCCTGCTCAGTATTTCTCTCGTCAGGAATAGATTTAACCAAAACCTAAGGAACTGATCTCTGAAATACCAGTTTGGAAATTTCACTATGTATTCCGGCTGGCTATTCAGATTTCTTGGTTCCTGAGTTGATTTCCCGTACAATTTAAATTCCAGACATTCCTGTTGGGTAGTAATCCAATCTTGGAATCTTGGATATACAGCTTTTTTTTAACCCTATCAGGGTTCTCCCTTAGGCTTTGTTCTGATTCACCCAACTGTTCCAAGATTCCTTGGCAAATTTCTCGCCATTCTGACAGTGTTTTTTTCTTCTTTAGCCATCAGCACTTTCCCCAAAGCTGAAACGCCTCCCCATTGGTTAGCATCTGAGCACTTCTGAAACAGAATGAGAGATTTACATACTACTATTGCTGCTGTCAGACACAGCTACATCTGGATGGATTGGACAGACGTGCTTTTAGGCAATCAAAGCACCCTTTTACAAAATAGCCCTTCGATCTTGGCCCAATTTACACAGTCAAATATGAAGGCAGTTTCTGCACCGTATGTGATAATAGGCTATTAATGGTAGCATTGAAAATCCACAGAACTTCGTCAGTAAAATTCTCCCCTGACTAGCCAGGTTGAAGGCTATGGCTCTAAGTGATTCGATGCTCGGCCAGTCTCCTTTGTTTGTGTTTAGGCACAATCCCAGTTATATTAGAGAGTTCACCTCTGGAATCTTTTGTCCTTGCAAGGCCCAAGTGTTCAATTTCTGGGACTGCCTTTTGTTACCTGGTCCTGGTCCAGATGTCAAAATCCGACACTTTTTCCCAGATTGATTTTTAGGTTGTTCAGCTCAACGTACTTCTCAAGTGCGTTCAGTTGTCTTTGAAGCCCACTGGAGTCTGATCCAGAAGGACCACATCATCTGCATACAGAATACGCTGTATTTTCACAGAGCCAATCTTAGGGGGGAAGCATCTGATGTCGTGAAAGACAATTTCTAGGTCTGAGATGAACAATTTAAACAGTTCAGGTGCCAATGGGCACCCCTGTTTAAGGCCTTTGTTGGTTCGGATTTCTCTTGTAGGGGATTTGTCATCCCGTCGGGACCTGGCGCTCTCGAGTTATTCAGTTTCAGTATGATGTCTTTTTCCAAATCCTGATTAATTTGTAAGTCTTCCCACAATTTACTTCTTTTTTCCTCTTTCCTTTGCTCCATGATGTTGCTGTCATAACATTTTGAGAAATGTTATACCCAACAAGATGCCGACACTGGGTTGTCATCAGAGATTGCCGAGGCGCATCCAGTTCTTTGATCATAGTTCACATCTCTGCAGTATTTTTTTAACTTATTTTTGCAGCATTTTATCTGCATCTTTTTCGGATGTGATTTTCCTTGTGCACTTTGCACCAATTTTTGTGATGGTGTTTGAGTTTCTGGATCTTTGTCATCTCCACCGAAGTGCATTGTTTTTTTAGCTTGCAGATCAAACTGTTCAATAGCCTTTTTTCCCCTAATGGCTGGATCAAATATGTGTCGATGGTGAACAATGGTTTTGTAGACACATTGTTTTCTGATTTGATATGCCTCAAGGAGTCTCAGATAGTCCACCATATCTGTTACTGTTTTGCTTAGCGTGTGATGTATTTCCAGCTTGAGTTATTCTGTGAGGTAAGCTATTTGCCTCCCCTTGATCTTCAGTCTATTTCTTCCCGGCATTAGATCCAGATTGGTTGACTAAATCTGAACTTCGACCGGTCTATCAATTTCCTCAGTCCATGTTAACAGTTTATGGTCGCTACTTTTTTTGTTTCAACCCGCAGTTTAGACAATAACATAAACAAATTGTGTGATATGCAAATATAGTCTATGATATGGAAACCCGCCCTTCCTGATCATGTTACCTTTCCAGGGATGTCTCCTTCCGTAATTCCGTTTAAGATTACAATGTCTCTCGAGTTCATTGCCAGTATCAGTTGCAAGTATCAGGTCCCCAACTTTTTCCTTCCCGTTCTGGGCCAGACATTGGGAGTTTAAGTCTCCACACATTAAGAGTTGAGCGTTGGTCCATTTTGATCCAAGTTCATCGATCAGACCTGTTGTCTGGTCAGGAAAGTTGTTCAATTCCTGTCTTTTGGGGTTCCAGTACAAATTCATAAGGATTAGGATTGTGTCCGAACCGTCAAGCTTAAGGGCAGTCTTACCACCAGCTCTTGAATAAATGGGCTTGGATTATGTTCTTCAATTAGGGTCTTTAGTCCAGACATTGGTCTACCTTTTATGCCTGGATTCAAATGGATCGTATTACCATCTAGCAATGGGGGTTCCCTCAACCAGGTTTCCTGAAGATAAATTAGGTCGTATTTCATTACAAAAAGATCTTCATTTGAAAACAGGTGGGCAAAACCCTGAGTGTTCCAGCTTGCTACCATCCTTTTCCCATCATCGGTGTCTGTTTGGCGTTATTGTTTCCCACTTTTTTCTGCCAAAACATTTGAAAGCCATCTCTTGTTCTCTTCATCTCCTTCTTTCCCTTTTACATGTTTGCACACGTCATTTTGTGTGTGTCCTGATGTGGCCTGCTGCAAAGTAAATTGCCTGTCAGTTTCTTGCTCAGTTTTTCTTCTGATATAACTGTCTTTCGGCTTGATACCCCTGGGTTGTTCTCGATTTGATCCAGGCTGAGACTGGAATTCAGTTGATTCCACTGAGGTCGAATCCCATTAGTCTTATTTGGGCCGCCTCTTCCAACAGAAGTTTAGTTATCCACTGAGTGGCCAGGTGTAAAATGACCCTGTTCATCCTATCCTTATCTGGAAATTCGAGTGTTAGTAGATTGTTTGTAGTAAAAAGCCTCCAGCAGGGAATGTGATGGAGAAGCCTAATGACGTTGTCCCTGTTTAAAATCAGACAATCATTTATTGATATCATCCTTTCTAGTAACAGTGATGTAGTCCGTTTGTTTAGTTTGTTAGCATAAAGGCAAGTAGGCTTTGTCTTAATGTTTTTTCCCTGCAGCGTTTGTTCATTACTCTTCGGTTCTTAGATCCTCCCCGGTTTTGCAATTCTCAAGGGTGATATCCTATATTGATCTTTCTGCCCGAACGTTTCCTCAACAGCTGAACAATATTGGATCTTCAGCTGTTGTGGTCCAACTTCAATCTCAGTTGATGGAAAATGATTAGTCTGTATTTCATTTAATTGTTTAAACCCAGATGCTTGTTCTTGTTCCTCATTTTGTTTTGGGTCAATAGGCCTTTTCCCCTGCAACTGCACTTTACTGCTGTCTCGCTGTCTTGTGTTCAGTGACCCACAATTAGCTTTGTAGGAACATACACAGAGAGTCTTTGTTATTGTTTTTTTTTTTAATGGGGATTGTTGCTGTGCCTGAGGAGAAGGACTAGGTTAAATAGTTGAGGTAACCACTCAATATAAACCTCTATCAATCCAGAAGATGAATTTATGTTCTGGAGTGACATTATTTAATTATTTAATTGAAACCAATCGCATTCAAACCTATTTGACAGACAGAACGAAATGACACAAAGACCAGAGTATTAAATCATTCTGTATTCAATTTAGTAAGCAAAGTAAATAAACATGTGTATTGCAAAACAAACAAAAAACAACATCACACATTCAAAGACATATTTGTAATAAATGAAAATATATTGTTGACATACAATTGTTTTGTGTTGATGAAGAAAATATAATAAATTAGTTCAGAAATGACACAAACGTCAATTTTCAAGGTAAACAAAATCAAACTGTGTCACAGGACTAAAGCAAAAACACAGTGGAAAACCAGGGTGAGAGAAAGGGGGGGAGTTGAAAAGAAACCGGGAGATACAATCAATTGCAAAAAAACAAGAATTGTTAATCATGTACACCAAAATAGGTAAAATTTAGGTGGGGAGAACCCTACTAAAGGCACACTTGGGCTGAGTATTTCAAGTGTGGTTATCTGGGTGATTGACAATTATCAAACATATCTCTCGGGCTCAAAACTATTTGCCGAGGTACAATCTGCCAACACAGTGGGGGAAAAAAAAAGGATTAATTTCAAGTAATGGAAAATGTCTAATATCCTGGAACTGTTCCAGAAATCTATGCGCCCCTCACAAATCTTGCGTTTCGGCGGGAAAAGAAAACCAGAATACAGTGAGTTATTGGTTCCGCCTTCCTCAGGGCAGCAGTCATGAATTCTTAATATAAAGATGTCCTTGACGGATAACAGCACAAATTGCTGGCTACTGGGGGAATCACTTCCTGGCTTAAAGACCTGTATGGATATCTGTAGGTGAGGACACCGTTTTGCATGGATGCCGTACATGCCCATCGAAGTAGGGGTCAGGCTTCCAAATGTATGGATACACGTTAAGCAGCGCAGGGCGCAGGATGCTCATTGTCATGTTTCCAAAAGGGAATGTACTGGCACATGTGTGTCCGGACCTATTCACATGGACCTGCGCAGGCACGCTAAAGTAGATGGAAGCGCGCTGCCGGTGGAGATCATTCTCTCCTAAAGCCTGGAGACTGTGTGCTGCAGTCTTTGTTATTGTAGCAACCATGATAGCCTAGTCACTTTTTCTAAGTGACTTGAATCTTTCCTCTAAGGACAACTTACAGGTCGGCAGTGACCCTTTGAGTTTGCAAGTTTTCTTCTCATTTGTTCTAGAGCAATCAGGCCAACCGGCCTCTTTGACCATCTATGATCTTCATTATCCTCATTTGATCCTTCCGATTCTGATGAATCTGGTTCTTGAGTTAATTCTTCAATTTCCGATGACTCTCTCTCTTCCTCTCCATTCTCCAAAATTGTGTAGGTTGACAGATCCAACAAGTCAACGGACCCTTCCTCATCATGAGCCGGGGATGTTTTTAGTGACTCCCATGTAACTTGATGGTACAACCTCTGTTTAGTATCAATATCAGTTTGTGTAAGCTTCTTTGTGAAGTCGCTTCTTAATGCTTAGCCGTCAATTGCCGGTAAGGTAATGTTTTTAATAAATTATCTACTTCCACTTTATTTTAGTTTAGATTTAGATGGTTGATTTTGTGTTCTTTTCCCACTTTATTTGTTGTTCTTGAGACCACCTTTTATCATCGGTTTGGCCGAATTGAAGAAAACTTGGTTTATGTTTGTTTTATCTTTTCTGTTCACATTTTTCAGCTCTGTAAAAATCTCACACATTTTTTGGCAATCGATCGAGTGTCTGCTGGTCTTGCTCTATCTACATTCGTTCCACCATTAAACCACTGTTTCGTGAGTTTAACAGGACAGAATCAGTTGTTGGAGCGCTCTTATGTATTGCTGCACCAGCCAATGCTGTTATCTCTAACTTTTTATCACTTGTAGTCTGCAGGATCTCCTTATCTTTAGATCTAATAGATATGGTTCTGTTGGGTATTTTGTGTAGATTTGGGACCTAGCGGTATTTTCTTACCGCCAAAAACAAAAATAGTTTAGTAATAACCACTCCTTGTATTTAGATTGGGTTTGGTATTATAATGGTATAGTGGCTATGCATTATTTCAGTATACAGATACATTTGGTTGGTATACATTTCGTTGTGGTATAGTGATGAGCATAATTTCTTTGTTTTATTTGTGGCCCCAACATACAAAACCCCTTTCTTTTGTTTAGACTGTTCTTGTGATCTGTAGAGGCCTCAGGCTTCTACATTATTCAATAACACCACATTTTCATATGGAGTGCCACTTATGGCTGTTATCACTGATTTATCTACACCAGTGAGGTATGCTTCCATGGAGTATTCACAATAACATGTGGTATTATCACTAATTTATTTAAATTAGTGAGATTCTATTTCCAGAGGCTCTCTCTCTGCTGACTCATGTACGTCCAGCAGACTATTGTGTTATGTTCCACTCAGAAGACACACACATACATATACACTGAGTGGAACCACGCACACAGCTATTTATAATTGCTCATAACATTACTTTATCTACATAGGCAGTTTGGCACATATATTACCTAATAACGTCCTCTTTTATTATGTGATATGGGCTAAATGCACCAGAGAAAGACAGAAGCAAAAAAAAACTTTACACAAGTTGTGATTTATACCAGTTTCATTTCAAAATCATACATTACCAGCTTTGCGAGGCAGTCTTTTCTAGAATAAACAGAAGAGAAACAATTGCAAAAATGCAAGGCATTTCATTAAATTCTTTGCAACAATAAAAAAAACAGTACATCAATTGACTTGCGTTTAGATGGCAACATTAGAATGTGGCATTTAAACACTGTGACTCCCCAATGGTGACTATCGCTACACTGTCTGCCTAATAATAAATCATTTGTCCGTTACACCAAACTCACTCCATTCGTATATTTACCAGCTATTTGTAGCTCTTCCACACGCGATCTCCTGGCTGGTCGCCTCTGATAAGTGGTTCAGGGTCTTCTTTTTAAAGCACACAGCGAGAACATGCAGTTCCAATCTGCAATCTTTTGTTTTCAAGCCGGTGCTAATTGACTGGACACTCCAGTCTACGAAGGTCATCAGTGCACTGGAACAACGCTTTCCAGCAGTCCAGCCAGGCGACCCCACAGCAACTCCAGCCAAGTCTTCACTGAAGCTCTGCAAAATGTCCACTGCCTTTCTCTCTCCCCAAGATGCACCAAGAAACCCCTGTTACAGCCTCTAATGTGACGTACACCCAATAAAAGTCCATCATGTCATACCCTCCTTCTTCAAACAATAGCTCACTTTTACAGTAAGAAACTGTATCAACTAATTTCCTGCTATTCAAATGTTTTGCTTCCTGCGAAGACCGTGGACAGAGCAAAGAGAGAGAAAATAAAATCTACACACCCGTTTAAAATGAATCTCAGCCTGCCTCATTTTGCACATGGAGAACACATTATAATATTAATAAGTTAAAATTGTGTTAGTATTTGTTAGTTAAGTTAATTAATTATCTAATGTGTCTCCTGCCACAGAGGCTTTTCAAGTGATAGAAAAATGTGTGCTTTTAAATGTGAGAAAAATGATGTGCTTTTACAATGTGTAGCTTGTCTTCATATACCTGTCCATATGTTACCCTGGTAACACATGGCTTGCTGTACCAAATTATAGCAATACATTGATCCCATGCAGTGGGGCTGAAGATTACACCAATACATTGATCCCATGCAATGGGGCTGCGCTCCCAAAACACGCTAAATAATACTACAGTTCCCGTCAGATTGGTTGTAGATATTACATCCAGCAATTGAGTTTCGCCTGAAGTTGAGGGTTCCATATTTAATTGACTTGTTGGTTCTGGTTTCCCATCCGATTATATAAACTGTTCACAAGGTCAGTTTGCGTTGTCGAAGATGTCTGTTGTGTAATATGCATACTGGATGGTTGTTGTGTTGGTGAAGATTCAAAGTCCCTTGATAATCTCCTATGTTGCTTTTCTTTGATTATAGGATCTAGTATATTGTGTAAAAGGCTTGCAACTTTTGCTGTACTGTTATCTAGGTTTGCTTGCACTCCCAAAACAAAACCTTCCACTTAGATCATTTTAGAGTGAAGCATGGCCAGCATAGTCATTTGGTCCTTCATTTGGTCTGTCATTTGCTCGTGTAGCTTCATAAAAGGGGCAAGTATTGTTGTTAATGCAGACACTAAGACAAAGTTGGCATCAATCTGTTGGTCATTAGGTGTGCTAGATAAAAAGTCTGTGGCCACATCCGTTGTTTTAAGTTTTCGAGCCATCTGAGTCGCCATGTCTTTTAATGTCGCGCAACTTGCTTTTTGCTTGTCAAGACTTTCATACCTTCCTCTTTTTGCTGATCCATGTCAGTTGTTCAAAGAACTAATTATCGCTCCAAGCTCTGTTTGTCCACATTCTGGCATACCAACTTATGATTGTCTTGTAGCGGCTGATGCCGTGTTTGAGATTGCAAGTTCCAGGCAATCTTCTTGCAAAAGCCTTCCTTTTGCGCTTCTTGCCTGGAGTTGCGTGGTGTGTTCAGCTTCCATCGTCCACAATGAATCCAGTAGTTTCTGATCCGGTATCTCATTGGAGATCTCTGTGTGATGCCGGCATGGTAACACAGGTTCTTGAAGCCTGAATAACCAATTTAATACTGGTTGCATGTCTGCCTAGTCCATTGAAGGCTTTTAGGGTTTTGATGCCTTTGTAGGGGTTGAGACGAGTTGGCATCCAACCGGTTCTTCCTGTCTCACCACTCATGTAGGCACTTCCATCCCTTTGTCTGAATTGTGCTGATGTCGTTGCACGTGTGTCCTTGGATTTTAGCCAATCATACTGATTACCTTTAGTTGGCATATGAGCAAAAGCAGTTTGATCTTTTGAGTTGTTTAGATTAGGGTTTATTTGTGATTGAGCGAACAGACATGCTCCCTTTGGGATGTTTAGTTCTGCACCCAGCGTTTTTACTTTATCTGTGTTGTGTCATTTTGTTTTTCTCGTTCAATGATCCCTTTAGCGGGGGAGACGTCAGCTAGGCACAGTTCAACACCCACCAACAGCTCACTCCTGTTGTTTAGCCTCGTTTGGTCCTCTACCAAGCTTAGGAAGGGGCTGATAGTCATTTTGGACTTGGGCATTTGCACCAACCCCCTCAATTCAGCCCTACCTAACTCCTGATTGAATGACACAATCCCTGTGTTAGGTTTCCCTCACAACCTTTTCCCTCCAACACAGGACTAATTTGCACCTTGTTTTCAGAACTGCTGGCTGGAACTTGAGCAGTTTTCTGCGGCCGAACCAAGCCAGCATCCCTTGCTTCAATATATTGGGCGGTGCTCGCCCCGATCGTCACGTTCATGTTCAGGGGTTGGGGGATAGCTTGCATTACAGGTAATCTCCCCTCTCCTTCCTTGTTTAGTTTTTCCACTTCCTCTAAATGTTCACCACATGTTTTCCCAGATGCCTTCAATTCGCAAAGGGGGCAGGTTTTATGGTGTTAGCCTCAGCTCCCCCTCCTTAGCTGCAGTCACTAGAGCCACTGAAGACAGACCGTAGGTGATCATGTAGATTGCTGCCAACACTCGTCAACACTCCACATTTGCTCCACATTCGCAGAGGGGGCAACTTTTATGGTTTTAGCTGCAGCTCCTCCTCCTTAGCTGCAGTTACTACGGCTACTGAAGACAGACCATAGGTGATCATCTAAATTGCTGCCAACACTCGCCAACACTCTGAATCGGCAAATGGAGTTTTGCACGCTGAAAAGTGCAAAAGTCACATTTCAGCATGCTAAAAAGTCTATGAATCAGGCCCTATGTCTTTGTCTCTCCCTGTCTCTCTCTATCTTGCTCTGTCTCTCCCTTTCTCTCTCTCTGTTGGCAGGAGTGATGTTGTTTGATAGAGCAGTACGAACAGAGAAAAAACACAGATATCTTAATTGGGTTATAAGTGATTTCTTTTTTTTTTCAAAAGAGGTTATCCAAAATGCAACATTTTTTGTTGTACTGATATTGTGAAGTAGCTCTTTTTTAATTCATTTCTAATAACCACTTCAAGATGTAGTCATACAAAGAATGGTATTTTTGTTTTACTGAGCAAGGCCCATTATCAAAACCTAAAATCGTAATTTCTATTATTTAGCATTCCAAGAGTGACAGTCTGGTACACACCCAATTTACTTTTTCAAAATACCCTTTATATTTGGCAAAGACATTTGTGATACAAGGGTTGCTTCATAAAGTACATAGCGCACACTTGGCTTGGCGTTCATTTCATTTTTGACAACAGACACTCTATCTTTAAAATGTTTGCATCATGAACCTCAAATACTCATACGGAGAGCCCAAGGATTTGAATGTCAGGTTAAAATAACTGAGACATCCTGTCATTCCATCGGGGCCACAGGGCTGTTTTATAAGAGGTTGGATTGTATCTCACTTTGAGCATGCTCAGTCCCCAATGCACAGACATGCATAGGGAATCAGATATTCAGGAACATTCCGATGAGATTTATCTATTGAAAATATGTATTTTTGCAATTATACATTTTATTGAAGAATGGAACTAATGTAATGATATTTTAATGTAAAAATCACATTGCACAGTCTAGAACAAGAAACAGGCTGCATTAACATGAATATTTATTTTTATTTCAAATAATAGTTCAATGAATTAACTATTAGTGCTGTTGAAGTGACTACAGGGAGCCTGTCTACACAAAGGAAAATGTCACTTGACGGGTGCTGTCTCACTTATGTTTCATTCCATTTCGCTCAAACATACATAGAAAAACAAACAAGATTGCATTTTCTAGATAATAAGATCAGAGACTCCACAATGAAGACACACACACTGATAGTCATTGTTTGCTTCAAAATGTAAAACAGTTCATTGAATAAAGTTGGAGACAAAACAATTTACTCATTTTTCACTGAACCCATTGACAAGTAGTGGCATCAGAGACAAAAACATTGCTCAAATATATGTCTCTGATTCCCCGGCTAATTCCATTCTAAAATAGTGGTCACTTTCTTTGACAGACTATTGCTTCCTGGATTGGACATTGAGTCAATCAGAAATGAGTGTGGTGTTGAATTGGGTGCAGATAACTTTAAATGCCTAGGTTCAGGAATTCTATTTCATTTTGGAATGCTGAGAAAACAGCACCTAACCCTTCACTATTCTCAAGGAATTCGGTCAATCCTCACAACACCCCAGTTCAATTTGTTCATTACAGAATATATTTAAATTACTTTATTGTGTAAGGTACAGACCAATCACCAGTCAATGTCATTTCCTCATATTAATTTGGGACATCCTAGGGCCTAGGCCTTCAGGGATACCAATTTGCTACAGAACAGCCTTGCTAAGTGACGGTTACCCTAGTTTCAATTGTAATGATTAGTCACTCAGCAAACATGTCCTGTTCTGTGCCCTTCCATTTAGTGACATAGCTTATAAACAAGCTTTCCTCAAATTAATTTTGCTATCTGGGATTTTATTAATTCTTGGGACATTTATCTAAATACTTTGTGACCACTGTACTCAGTTTTGGTATGTCTGTATTAGTAGTTCTATAAACTTTATTCAGAGTATTAACCATTAACATAAGTCATTAACTACCTGCAACATCTAAAAATACACATTAAAAAAACCTAACAGAAACACCTCAGAATGTTCTAGAAATGTGTTTTATAGCCGCTCTTAGAAAATTGAAAACAGCATACATAAAATATTGGTTGTTATTGTTCATAAACAAGTCATGTTGGCCTTACATGTCCGAATACTATTTTTCCAAAAATAAGGCCTCAGCCATCTACTTCTATAGTGTTTAAAACAACATACACATTAATAAAAAGTGCACAATATCCTCATCTTTGCCCATACCACAAGCACACAACTTGTCCGCACTTTTAGGGGAAGGACATTTATACCAATCATCAAGGTGTACTTCGGCAATGTGGAGATTTAATTTTACTTATGAAATTGGGTGCTCTGTAATCGCGTGTGCATTTCTTTACAACTTTAAAGACTGTCCATTTTCAATTGTGGATAGAGTTCTGCAGTGCTCTTCTCCTATGGTGCTTTTTCCTTAAGAAGAGTGTTGTGTTGCAGTTCGAACATGCTACTAAAAACTGCAACAGCCCTAAAGAGGGCTTATCCATCAAGGTAATTACACTTGTTTATGCTGCGCGGGCGTAGAACACTTACAGAGGAGCCTAAGACAGCACTTTATCAGTCCAGCTTTAATGTGGAATGAGGCTGGGTGCCCAAAAGACACCAGTTCCACAAAAACACTGTTCAGGTGGGTTAATATTTGATTGCACCTTTAGCTACTCAAAAACTACAGTCTGCAGGTAAGTATTCCAAATATAAGTTTGGAAAGGTTTCACTTCCAACCCACCACTCTAGCGAAGGCCCAGAGGGCATCCTTAACCAGACCACCATGGATCTTAGTTAGGTAACGGGTAGAAGGGGTGAGGACTTTAAGCCCATACAACCTAGGAGGCAGGAATAGGTATGATAACTTACGACCCTTACCCCGAATTCTCTGTGGACCACTTCAGGGATTCCTGAATCCGCTGTGCCCACTTCTGCATTGTGGTCAGTCGAGAGAAATCTAGGGGCTGTGGGTGCAGAGATCACTTTTAGTGTTGCGATTGGGTCAGACCCGTACGTGGTTCCCAGCTCTGGTGATACAGTTCTGAAGACTGGCCAGCTGGACACCCTTGGCAAGAAGCAAGGCAGGCCACCGTGGGACAGGCATCCTCCAGTACAGGAAGAGTGAATTGGCAGGAGTCACCACGACCCAGGAGTGACAAGCCATCTTAAAAGGAAAAACAAACAAGCAGGTCTTGTAGACGTCTTGTTGCACAAGTTGAGGATCAATGGGCACTCGGAATGGCGAATGCTTCAGTGATGTAGCCCACAAGAGAGCTGGTCAGTCCACTGTTCGGTCCAGGGACACTCCCAAATGCTCAGCAGTCACTGTTCCTCGGGCAGCGGTCAGGACAGGCTGTATGTCTGTTTTATAGTAAGTGGGAGACACTATTTGCCTGGAGGATTTACTTGCTTAGTGTATTTTAAAGCTCGCGAGTAAGGACTCACCCATTGGAAGAATGATCTGAATTTCACGATAAAGGGACAAAGAGCTACCAGCTGTCAAAAAAGCTGCCAGCCGATAAGTCAACCAAGGTCCCCTTCCATATGTTATGTTATGTTGTGTTATTTGGCATTTATATAGCGCTCTATATATCATTGGTATGGTCTGAAAACCCTGGTAGGTTGAACGCCCTCGGGAACCATAGTTCAGGCCAGTAGAGGGATGGTGTCATAGGTGCGTGGGTGCACCAGTTATGTGTGCAGCTGATGTAATTGCTGGATGGTAGCTGCATCCTAGCGTTAGGTATGGTGTTGAGGATACACTTTCCCGAGCATTAGTCCTATCCAAAATAGACTACTGTAACGCTCTTTACTTGGGCACTAGTCACAAAAATATCAACAAATTGCAAGTTTTCCAAAACAATGCCATCAGGGCTGCCCTCAACATTCCCAAAAAGGCATATATATCTGAGACCAGACGTAAAATATGCTGGCTCCCTGTCGAACACAGAATATCCCTTAAAACGCTGGCCCTTATACACAAAGCCAGGGCCAACCTTGCGCCAGCATACCTTACAAATCAACTTACACCCCACAGCTCCTTAAGACCACTCAGAGCAGCACAAACTAACACCATGACCATACCGAGATTCAAACTTCATAACTCGGGTGGAGCTAGCTTCCCTGTACAAGCTTCCAAATTATGGAACACTATCCCTGCTTCCTTGTGAGCAGAATCCTCATTCAACCTGTTCAAACACAACACTAAGTGCTGGCTTCATAATTTGGACTCTATGACAGCCTAACCTCTTGACTTTAGCTGACACACCTTGTAATTTAATGTATATTTACGCACTTGCAATACTATGTTTGTACCTATCTGTAACTGTAATGTAACCTTTGTTGACTGTGTTAATTGTAACTGTAACCAGATCTAATTTACGCGCCCTTATGCCCCCGGGCCTGGCTGCGCTTTATAAATAAATAAATACTAAATTTTAATACATTCCATCCATCAATTCAATGTACATACATTCCATTCATTCCACATGCATGCATTCATTCCATCATTTCCATCCATTCCATCCATCCATTACATCTGTTCCATCCATCCATTCCACCCATCCATTCCATCCATCCATTTCATCCATTCTATCCATTTCAACAATTTTATCTGGTTCATCCGTTTCATCCATTCTATCCATTTTATCCATTACATCCATTTCGTCTATTTCATCCATTTCATCCATTCCTTCCATTCCATCCATTTCATCCATTCCATCAATTCCATCCATTCCATTCCATCTATTCATCAGATCCATCCACTCCATCCATCAATTCCATATACATACATTCCATTCATCCCATCCATCAATTCCATATACATATTTTCCAATTCATTCCACATGCATCCCTGCCATCCATTCCATCCATTCATTCCACATGTGTCTGTTCATTCTATTCATTCCATCATTTCCATCCATTCCATCCATCCATCCATTCCATCCATCCGTCTGATCCATTCCGTACATACAATCCATTCTGTCCATTCTATCTATTCCATCCATTCTATCCATTTCATCCATTCTGTCCATTGCATCCATTACATTTAACCATTACTTCCATCCACTCCATCCACTCAATCCACTCCATCCACTCAATCCACTCCATCCACTCCATTAATTTCATCCATTCCAATCATTCTATCCATTCTATCCATCAGTTCCATACACATATACTCCATCCATTCCCAATCATTGGGCGCATTCATTGAAAACAAGGTTGGGAGTCTCATTGTGTATTTAGTCATTGGGTTGTTGGGAGTTCAGATGCATCTTTAAGGTTGTTGTTAGCGTTATGGAAAGAGCCATGCTTTTAGTAATTTGCGGAATGTCATATAGTCTTGGGTGTGTCAGATGTGTGGTGGAAATGAGTTCCACAGAGTCTGGGCCAGTGTTGAGAAAGAGGATCCTCCAATCCTGACAAAGTTAGTGGTTGGGATCACTAAAAGGAGGTGTTGGAGTGCGATATGCAGGAGGTAATTAATAAAATGAGTGATGAAAACAACTATTTGCAAAAAGAGGCTCCTTAAGAAGTGTAAGGATTTGGAACAGCAAATGTGCATTTCCAGATCCTAGGATAGACGGCAGGGCACCACATTCAATGGAGTTGAGGTGAATCCTATTTCTACCCAAAGAGCTAGTTCCCCAGTGATTAGGCCGGTGACTGAACTTGGTTGCATTGCCCTTGGGGGATTTGTTACACCCATTGGGGGCCGCCACCAATCCCATACACCTGAAACCAGGATTGAATCACAAACAAGTGCAATTCCGTGTATAGCAACAAGTAGCCCCATAAAGATAATGAAATCCATCAAAGCTCTGATCGAACCATTTAAAAAGGGAGGGGAGTGCTGCATAGAGGACCACTTAGAAGCGGTGTATGACATATTTAAAGCCTCCAGATACCTAAGGAACAATACAGACAATATTTTCATTTAACTCCGGACGCCCCCACAGTCAGTATCATTAGGGGATTAAATGAACAGCAGAATATGACATGGGCATAGTTTGAAAAAGAGATTAGACGTCACTTCTCTCCTTTCTAGTCATTACAGGAGGCGAAGAAAGTTGCTTACACAATTACGGCTGGGCCTAATACATCCCCTCGCCAGTTTTTGCAAGAGCTTTTTCTCGTTTTGATGTATCTTTTAACCCCAATTCCAATGAGTTTAAAACTGCCTACTTCTATGGGCTACAGAAAGACATCATATCACAGTTGGTCCATGAATTTGACTGTGACAAATCACTTGAGTGGATTGTACACCAAAGCACAAAACTATATGAGGTACTCTATTGTCAGGGTAGAGAAAATGATAAAATGAAAGACACTAGACCAAAATCTAAAGAACCCTCAGCAACAGTGATGGAAATCAGGTCAGCCAAAATGTCCCTTGAGTCTGCTCAAAGTCCAGGTAAAAATAATTTCAGACCTGAACAAAGGGGTAATCAACAGAGATCGTCACTCCCTGCACCAATGTTTCAATCACATGACCCTAATAATAGAGAGAATTACATTATCCCTAGGTACTTAGGAGATAGGCCCCAGGCAGGATATTGGCCTGATACGGCAGGTATGAATAATAATCAGAGACAAAGTCAGGAAAATAGAAATAATGGTCCCTACCAGACATTGGGGACACAGAGTAGATTTGATCCCAACACCATGATATATGGTAATCAGGATAGACCCTGATATGTGGATCAATTTACTGATAATGGGAATCAACTTAGGGGTCAGTACCCACAACATGAGGGACAGGACATAAGGCAGAATATGAATTATGCTCCACATCAATACAATGATTCACCAATACCAGGGGACTACAACCAAAGGATGGGTGCCCCCCGCTCCCCTCCACATATGAATCAAGAGTTCAGGAACAATCCCAATAGAAATCATTCTCCTAAGAGATATCAGAATAGATTCAATCAGGGGGAAAACAAACAATATCGATCTAGGCCATATAGAGAGAGGATTCTAGAGAAATGGAAAGATTCCAGTGTCTCGAGGCCCAAGTGAAAATTGTGGCTGAGCAAATAGGAAAGCTCTGTACAGTACAAAAACAGTTATCAAAGGAGGGGGCAGAAGGTCATAGCACTGACCGGGCGGTTTCTGATAAGTGACTAAGTATTTATGATACCTGCAGTGCCAAGAAAACAGATTGCTCTGATGTGATTTTGCCTAATGACTCTGAGATGTCTAATGATTTAAAAATGAAAGTACCAGTAAATGAACATGTGACAGAAAGTGCAACTACCTATAAAAAAGAAGTTCGGTTTAACATAGAGCTAAAAGAAACATTGGAGATTTGTACAAATGAAACAGGAAAACCTGAAATTCCAAAAGAACAAAGAGACAAATGTAAGAAAAATTACTCATGCATGGGGAATACCAGTGAACAGGGAGTAAGTGGGGATGCTATAACTCATTCCCTGGGCAATCAAAACAATAACCAAACACAGGCAGGAAAAAGACATTCTCAAAAGGAGGGTACAGGTCAATCACCCGAAGAATTCTTTGAGCCACATATTTTTGAAGAAGTTAAAAGGACTGGTACCATACTATGTAACTACAAATGCACAGAGTTAGACAATGACAAATTGCCAAGTGATGTTGTTACAAATGTTCAGTTGGAGGATTGTAATGTGAGCTCTGATGATACCTGGATGGATGGGCGAACAGTGGCCACACTCCAAAAAACCTCTGAACATGGGGAAATGAATAGAGTCTCTCACACAGAAATGGACAGAAAGGAGGGAAAAATATCTTTCCATTTACCAATGTGCTTAGCCAAAAGTGAAAAAGGTCTTAGAAAGGTGAGTCCTGAAATCAGTAAGAATTTGCACTTCTTATGTGTGTTAGAGGAAGTTGAAGACAGGTATTATGCTCCCATCACTGTGGAAGAGAAATGCAATACATTTGCAATGATTGACACTGGCGCACACAATTTCCAAAGAATTGGTAAAAAGTATTAATGAAGGGAGATCTCCACAGAATCAGATCACAGTGATGCAAAATGAAGGTCCCGTGCATCATTTTAACGGGGAGGAGGGGCCTATTATAGGTGTTACCGAGGTTGACATAAAGATAGGAAAACACAGAATGAAACAGGAGGTATTGATCACATCTATTTGTGAAATTCCATTTCTGATGGGGACAGATTGCCTGAAAAGATTATCTCCTCTTATAGATGGGGTGAATGGATTACTGTGGTCCTTAACAAAAAAAACATTGAGACCTAAGAAAATAAAATCACAAAACAGCAATATAAATGAATGCCACACCGTTTCCTAAACGAATGATGCAGTGGAGGTATACCTCCAGAATAGCTGTATACCTAGCATCACTGTTATCTTGATGTGTCAAGATAAAATGCAAATTTAAAATGAGAAACAATCTGTACACATTTATTGAGACCCTAGGAAAAAATGGCAAACTGAAATAGATGACCACACATTACGTTTTTATTTAAAAGAGAAGACATGCAAACAGAATACGACTCCTAAAACAGACACAGAAAAAGAAAATTACTACTCTTGCTGAAATACACAGAGAAGATGAGCAACCATGGGTTCACATTGGTATAAATGACTATTCTAAAGAAATAAAAGGCACCTCAGCACTTGAACAGGAAAGAAGCTTTATTAATGAGAAATTACTGCAAAAAATAATGGAGAGGGTGGAGATCCCAAAATTTAGAATTAAAAACCAATATGTCTCTGGTTTGGACAGTCCATATTTTGAAAACCGAATTGCAGGCAGATGCATGCTGAAGACTAGTATTGGAGAGAAAACAATTTACCATAATGTGTGGATAGTGAGTGGGACACAAAATTATTTTTACATGGGCAATGATATCATGCACAGAATGTGCATGGTGTTAGATTTCCTTAATCAAAAAATATGGTCACGGCTAGGTGGGCCTGCACCTGAATTTGAAGACAAGAGAAGGGTTTATCATTGTGCACAACTGGTCCCATATGCAATTGAATTACAGCTGATGAAGGATACTATTATTCCTGCATTCACCAAGCAGGTTGCAATAACACTAAAGTGCAAAAATGGACAGCAGATGAAGGGTTCTGATGCATGTGTGTGCTTGAATGAATCCATAAAACAGCAAGGCCTGGATTATGAATACATTCCATTGATAGATGTTGGTGAAGTGTATGTGTTTGCTGCTTGGAGTCCTTAACTCACATATGCCACTCCTGCCTCCCTTATCCATGGGCTCGCAAGGATGGTTCAGTGTTACAGAATATTACACAAGGGCTTTGGACTGTCATATCTGTGGCATGTCTGGTGCTGTGTGACTTGTGTTGACACCCCTCGTGGGGATGATTTTGGTGTTATAGTCGACTGTTCAGCTTTTGCTAGATGGGGTGTGTCATGATTAATGTGTACATTGATTGCTATGCATTGTGTAGTATGTTTCATATCTTTCCTGTACACGTGCTTGTTGCAATTCATGCTGTAGATAGTGTTCCACAGTTTGGATGTGAAAGACGGACTGATGGTGTGATGTGTGATGTGACTCTCTGACATGGTCAAGTAATGAGATGCCTGATGAGACACACACAGATGACTTTGAAGCATTAATCATGTGTTTCATGCCCTTTCTGCAGGGGGTTGAGCCTCCAGAGCACCTTTGCCAGCAGACATGGCCAATTGGACGACGGAATTCTGGACCCGTTTGTTGGTGCCCACATGCACATGTGTGCACCAGCAGAGGCACAGGGATTGCAGACCCACATCCTAGAACTGCTGACATGTTCCAAGGAACTCCAGGCAAGGTGAGCAGCACAGGGGGTCCACGACACAGCAAAGCTTGCACCAGGCGAGTTGCACATGCAGGCTTAGTCACAGCACTGAGGGTGAGCTTAGCCGAATATTGGTGTTGAAGCACACAATGCAGTTCAGATGTGTTGGTGGAATGATGGCTGTTGATAGTAGGGTTGTCTGGGACACATGCAGGGGCAGTGGCACATACCCTCCGGTACACCAAGGTCCATTGAGGCACTTGTATCAACCATGTAGCCTTCCAAGACATGGAAAGGGGCAGCTCACAGGGACATACAGCAAGGGACATACTCGGGTGCATTGCATGTCTTTTCCATGTACTTTATGATAAATGCACTGCCAACTTTGTTTCGGTCATGGTGGTACGCAACTTGCTCTGAAGTCATGGCTTGCTATATTGGTCTGTCTGCTTACCCAGGGAACATTGCATGTTGTGTGAATTGTGACACATTGGTGTTCCATTTGCCACGCACCCACCAGCGGCTGACTTACTGCATTGACTGTGTATGACCCGTCACAGGGGTGATGTTATATATGGGTACGAAGCATCTACACCAGATAGTCTGTTTGTAGAGTAGTTTGTTGCTATGGGGCATGTTTGGTGTTGTGTTCTTGTGTAATTGGCACGTACAGGTTGTTGACTCTGGCTCTCTTTGCAGCATTGCAGTGCTCCTGTAACAGGACCTGAGAGTGCGCAGGCAGGAGGCCAGCACTCAAAACCAGAGCTAAGTGTCTTGTTGTTTTTCTTTCGAACTGCTCTGCACAGGCTTGCTGGGGAGTGTACTAATGCATGGATGTATGTGTGGTTCGATTTAGTATGTTTTTTCTCCCTAATCACCCGTGATCCTATGCAATTTTGAACCCTGTACCCTCTACCCACTGTTCCTGCTTCCCGTACCTATCCAAGCAACGTTCCCTGACCCTCTTTCCCCGCTGGGGTTGCGGATGCCTGTGTAAGCCCCGAACTTGCAGGCACCAAAACCCTAGAGGGGGTGGTTGGTTCGTACCACTCCTGAGCCTGGACTACAGAAGGCCATGACAATGATGTCCAAGTTTGTTTGGATTGTGTATGTGTTCATGCAGGTAGTACATTTTCGTGCATTCCCTAGTATCATGTGTCATTCCTCCTCCCCTCACCTGCCACTCTTTCCAGTTATCCAGTGTGTCAACACCTGTCCCGACTGCATATCCCTGAACCTCCTTCCCCACCAGGGTCTCAGGGGCCTGTGTGAGTTTGACCTTGCAGGCACCCGGGACATGGTGGGGGTGGTTGTTTCGTGACACTCCCTCGCCTGTACAGGGGACCTGTGACAGTACACATCCGTTCATGGTGCATCATCCTATGTCATGTACCACACATTTATCACATCCTGTCGTGACATTGTTTTACTGTGCTACCTTGGTTGTTGCATCATTGTGGTAGTACTTGGCCTTTGTGAGGTACTGCTACGTCAAGTCATCCCTGCAGTGTGATGGGAACTCTGACATTGTAATGGTGGTATCCTATGTACATGTTGTGTTCTGCTGATCAATGCCTGTTCATGTGTTGTGTTTACCTTTCAGGTGCGAGGGGATAGTTGTGGTTTGACATGCTGGGGTGTACACATGGTGAATGTTCAAATGTGATGTGTAGAGAACACTAATGGTCACTTGAGTGCACATGCATATGTGGAGTGCATGTCCTTGCAGAACCACACACTTGCACTCTGATGCACTACATGTACTCCCACCCTTGCATATCCACGTGTACACTGTTTGCCTTCTGGTGCCCACTGTGTCCCTGCAGCACATGTTCTGTGACCGATTATGGATCCTGTACATGTCTAATTTGCTGTTTGATGTGGTCTGTCACTTAGATGTGATGCTCAGGGTGTGCATCACACACAATGGCTGTTCACTGTGCTGTGCGCTGAGCAGTGTGTTGCAGGAGTAGGACACTGCACACATGAGCTGCAGTGTTGATTTTGCAATGCACAATGTGCATGTAGACAAGCATTCATTGTTATGTTACGTCTACGACTCTTGTAATGCATTTGGAAATGACTTATTTTGGGTGGGAGATTTTGTTGGTCTGTCATTTCATCTGATTCCGGGTCAGGCATCATTGTCTGATGCCACTGTACATTTAGGACATGGCAATGTGTACCTTATTGTTACTGTGTTGGTGTATGGGTATTGCTTGCCATGTCATGTTGTGGTTTGGGACGGTTTGAGTGACATGACAGTGATGGCCATGGCCTGTTTTGCAGGTGTGTGTGATGCACACCTTGCATGTCAGGGTCATCCGCTTCTCAGAGCAACTAGCTGGGGGTAAATGTCTCTCCGCGGCAGGGCCCTCCCTCTGGAACAGCCTTCCTGCCTCACTTGAACTTGAGGGGAACCATCTCCAGTTCTGGAAGCACCTCAAGACCTTCCTCTTTGCTTCTGCTTTCTCTCTGCCTCTCCCTTGCAGAATTCTTCACTGGAACTGCACTGGAGCTGCAACTGGGCCACTCTCACCGACCTCGGTCCCTGGCCCATCCACTCTCCACTTGCACTGCCTACCTGGCAACCCCTGCACTGCGGTACTGTCTCTCTATCCCTACAGCCCACCCTTCCCAGCACTTGTCTGCACTTACCTTTGCAGTTGCCACCAGCCGACCTATGTATTTTTTTTTTTGGGCTACTTCCCCTGTACTGCACTCCCCCCCCCTTCCCCTTGCACTTTTCCCTTCTCCCTACCCCTGCACTTGCACAATCTCAATGACACCTGGCCTAGTAGTACCGTTGTCTGTCTTCCCTTGTTCCCACCTCCCTGCCTCATCGCACCTTGAAATACTTGTGTATAGGCCATATCATGTCATATGTCATATGTGTGCCTTTTGGTCACACGGGATAGCTTGTGTTTAAGTAGCTAGGGATGCAGACGATGTGGCACTTCCATGGCAACTATCTCAGGGTGGTAGGGTTGTGACAGTTGACTGTCTCTTTGTCATCATCGATTGTCACCTGGTATGTGCCAGGCCTGTGTGCACTCCGCAGGGGTGGGAGTTTAGGTGAAAAATGTGGCCACAAGCTGGGTCCGGGCTTCCTCGCCACCTGCCCTGTCCCCTCCCATGGGTAGCGCCTGTGCCTGTGGTTGGGGATGTGGGGGCACCACCATGTCCACCGGGACGCCCTGCCGTGTTGCAACATTGTGCAGGACACATGCTGTCACAATGATCCTGCACACTACTGGTGGTGCATAGAGTAGTTGCCCACCAGAGCGGTCAAGGGAGCGGAAACGTGACTTGAGCACTCCGAATGTGCGCTCCACTATGGCCCTGGTTGCAATATGGGCGGCGTTGTATCTTACCTGTGGTGGTGTGGTGGGGTTCCGGATTGGCGTCATCATGTGGTTGCTCAGAGGGTAGGCACTGTCCCCTGGGGAGGTGATAATAGTTGAGATTATTAGGGTTTGGATATTTGTCTGTGTGTGACTTGCATGCATGTGCAAGGGTATTTGTACTGACCTAGGAGCCATGTGTCGCCATGCTGCCCAGCTTCCAGGGCCCGGCTCAGGGCGGACATTCTGTATATGAAACTGTCATGGGTGGAGCCAGGGTAGTTTGCATAGACAGAGGTGATGATTCCCTTTGCATCGCATACCACCTGTACATTGATGGAATGCCAGTGCTTGCGGTTTCGGTAGATGTGCTCAGTGGCCCTAGGTGGACGTAGGGCCACATGGGTGCAATCTATGGCACCGAGCAATTTGGGGAAGTGTGCCACCCTGAAAAAATCCAGGACAACGGCCTGCCTTTCTGCGGGTGTTCTGGGCATGTATGTGTGCCTGCAGACTGAGGGGCGCGCTGTCATGATTGCCAGTACCTGGTGTAGGCAGCGTGACTGCGTGGCCTGTGAGACCCCCCCACTATGGCAGTGGTCCGCTGAAATGACCCAGTGGCCAAAAAATGCAGGACATTGAGTAGCTTCTCCAAGGGGCTCAATGCTTGGGAGCAAAGGGTGGGGGATGTAAGGTCATCTTCCCACTCCCTGACCAGGTCTAGGATGATATGGGGTGGAAACCTATACCTGCCATAGACCTGGTCGTCAGGCATCCCAAAAAGGCTTATCGTGGTGCGAAAATGCATGCCCTGGCTATTCTCCTCCTCCTGCGGTGTCCCACGATCAGTGCTGCGACAAATGGGGCATTCATCGTAGCTGTATATACGCGTTTGTTGTTTGCCCGCACTTTTATGCTGTGCGTGGGGACGCTTCCGCCTGCCTTCGTTTGGCAGACGGGTTGACGCCTGTGCGTGTCTTTTGCCGTGCGCGGGTTTCCCGTATTCGGATCCATGAATACGGGTTGTTCGCATGTGTGTGGGCGTTCCGTGTAGTTCCCTGCAGTACTTCCCCAGTTACGCCTTCTTTTTCACGCGTTGTTCCCCATTCCGCGTATTACTTTTTTTTTTTTTTTCTTTTTTTTTTTTTTTTGTAAGTTATAGTTTATTACAAACTTTTATTACAAAACATTCACTTTTGTTACAAAACGTTCACTTCACCGCTATTCCCATTTTCTCTTTCCCATCTCTATTTATAGTCCGGAGGTCTCGCAGCTCGTCGCTATCGTCGACATCACTTTCTGTTCAGATACAGTATATCACTGAATCCATGAAGTTTACGACTGCGCATGTCAAATGGACCGAGCTTCCACTTAGGACGCGAAACCACCACTCATCCATATTCATGTTCAAGGGCGCGAACTTCGCTAGATGGAGTGTTCGTAGATCTTTAAGGATTGCACATTCTGCTATTAAATGTCTAGAGGATTCTACTGCAGCTCCACAGTGTCTACAGGTATTATCTAAAGTGGACTGATCGTGTCTCATGAATAGCATTTCCTTTACTTTAATGACATTTAGTCGCAGGCGGAGAAATTTATCTCGATGGTAACGTGATGGAAATTGCACCAAATAGCTTGGGATTACGTTCCGTTGGTTCTTTATAGGTCCAAGTTTTAGTGCAGATGCTAACCCATCTAGTTTTTCTAAATTTGTCATCCAGGCCCATTCATGTATCTTGCGTTTTGCAATTTGGGGTTGCGCAAAAAGCAACTCCATCTTGATGTCTGCAGCAAGCATGATCTCCCTTACACCTTGGACCCATTTTGAAGTTACATCTGTGTGCGGATGTCTAATTGATGTGGCAAATATTTCATACGCTGGTTCCGGATTTGGCATCTGCATCTTTCGTAGGAGCGCTAGAGATTTCCAAAGGACACTAGAGTATAATTCATCTAGAGCCAACTCGTGTCTAATGGCAATAATTGAAACATGTTTTGGTAGTTGTAGCACTGTCTTCCAGAACATGCTTTCTAGCTTGGCCCAAATTTGATAGTCTAAGTTCCACCCAGCTTCTGACCCAAAGGTGATGGCGGGTATTACCTTTTGGTAGTAGAATGTTCTGACAGGTATTAGTGAAAATTTGCCATAAAGATTGTGAATTCGACGACCTTGAAGTGCTAGCGTTTTCATACGTTGTGTGATATCCTGTACCCAGCTCCATTCTCGGATCGATTTATTTATCGTTATCCCAAGATATCGGATATCGTTGATTTCAGCAATTGGATTATCATCGATCTTCCACACAAAGTTTTTATTTTTGTAGCCTTTGGCCGATCCAATTTGCATTATTTTAGTTTTATTTACATTTATTTTTAAGTCATTTATGGTCATATATTGATGTAGTTTAGTTAAGAGACGTTGCAGTCCTATCTGGGTTGTATCAACTAAAACAATGTCGTCAGCATATGTTAAACAATTGATGTGCTGTCCATTTATTTTTGGCGGAAAACACTTTACCTTTCTCAGTGCCAAAGGCATGTCCGCGATGTAAAGTTTAAATAGGCACGCAGCAATCGGGCAGCCTTGTTTCACGCCCCTATGTGTCATCACTGGGTCTGACAAATTTCCTTTTTCGTTTAGTCGAATCTGTATAGATGTCGTCGTGTGTAGAGCTTTAATGGGTTGTAATAAGTTCTCAGGGCAGCCCCACGTGGTTAGCTTCTGCCATAGTTTTGTACGATTTATTGTATCGAATGCTTGATGCATATCGATAAAGGCCATGAATAACTTTGACCGTTTTTCTATGGAGTTCAATTTTAATATGGTTACCAGTGTCAAGTTGATTTCTGTGCCAACCCCCTTAGTGAAGCCGGTTTGACGGCAATCATTGATATTCTTCGACTTAGCCCAAGCAGAGAGTTTCTTTTGTAAGAAACCAGCAAACACCTTTCCGATTGTATCGAGTAAAGCGATTGGGCGGTAATTTGCCGGATCCGCCCGATTTCCCTTCTTAAAGATGGGTACTATAATCGCTGTTGTCCAAGAGGGCGGGATTTTTCTAAGCTCTGCGATCTTAGCGAACAGGTTGCCAATAAAGATCGCCCATTCTTGTTTGTTGGCTTTCAACATCATGTTTGTGATGCCATCAGGACCCGCTGCACGAGAGTTGTTAAGCTTTAGTATGGCCGCAATGATGTCTTCAATATTCTCATTATAGTCCCATTTATCTTTGGTTTCTATTTGTGGTGGAATCATTCGGTTGGTTTCAATCGCAAACACTTTGCTAAAGTGGCTTTTCCAGTCACTCTCAGCGACTCCACAAGCCATTGTGTCAGCTTGATTACGAGAAAATGTGTTCATGATTCGCCAGATTTCTCTGCAGTTGTTTGATTTTATAAGCTTCAACATGGCTTCACCACGTTCTTGGTCGCGCATATGGGCATAAGATTTCACCCAATTACGGTATTTTTGTTTGCGTTTTTTTATCCTTGCATCAGTACCCACCGCTCCCTCTATTTTTAATCTATGTATGTCTTTGTGCAATTTCTTTTTTTCCTTCTTGACTTTGAGACTCCAATCATGGGCGTGTATTTTGTCTGGTGGCATCTTCAAGAGAGAAATTTCTTTCCTGCATGGTAGGAGCGCACAATAATTTAACGCTGTATCATTGGCCCGTGTCAAGTTTTGGAAGTCTTTATCCAGCCTAGTTATTTGTTTGCTGTTTATTCTTAATCTATTTTGCCCATTATTTATCACTAGGCTCTGGTTCATTTTCATTCCATCTGGTTTTGAGGGGAGAGTCAAAGTTAAAACTAGAGCATCATGATCGCTATTTATTGTCTCCACAATTCCCATGTTCTTGATTTTATGCCATGAGTGCTTTGAGATCCAGAAATAATCCAAAATTTTTTTGTGGCCCCTATTATTCCAGGTATATTTCGGTGGTGTGTCACCCTCTACACGTCCATTTATCATTTCGCAATCTCGTGAGTCCATTGCGAGTGACCATAGTGCACTTCTCGAATGTTGGCGTGACACTTCTTTCCTGGTCTCTACGATACAACATCTGTTTGAGTCAAACCAGGATGTGTTCATGTCGCCGCAAACGAGAATACAAATTTCACCATCTATTTGTTGATATTTATCTATGATCTTCGTTATGGAAGATATGAATTTTTTTGGTTTATCTGGGCAGGATTCCAATATATGTTAATTAACAGGATATACTGGTTATTGGAGTTTTTCCCATTTTGGTGTTGTAATAACGTACTTTGTACGAAGATATTTGGGTTGTCCGTTTCGAGAATTTCCCAGGCGGTTCCGATTTTGATCATGGTTATAAGTCCAGAAAACGGGCGGCCCTGTGCATTTTTCTTTGCCGGATTTAACAGGGTCACGTATCCATCTTTCTTCGGTATAGTCCTCATCCATGTTTCTTGTAGACAAATTGCTAAATTGTTGGTCAAATCATCCGGAAAGTCATTATACAAGTGATGAAATCCTCGAGTGTTCCAGGAAATCAATGTTAGCGGGATTCCTTCCCAACTCTGGCATAGCTAATGATTAGTCCTTCCTGATTTCCATTTACTGGTCGACGGTTGTGGTCCTGGGGCAGTCATTAGATGCTGACGTAGCTCTTCACGGCGATTAGCGTAGACCGACTCGTTTGCAGCTTTTTGTCTGTTTTCTGACTGGCTGTGAGGTTTTTCAGTCTGCACTTCAGAGACTTCGAAGCCCAGGAACAAGAGTTCATCTTTTGCCGATAGAATTGTCTTACGCACCGCCTGTGATTTTATATGGAGGTAGACTCTGTCTGCATGCTTCTCAGAGATGTACTCAACGATTTGGATGTCCTGAGAGGACACTGTTCTTAGTGCTGGAATTGAGTGAAGAAGTCGGATGACATTTCCTCTATTTAGATTAACCTCATTTTCGTCAACAAAAACATTTTCAATAATAATTTTTGCTACCATGGCATTGTGCTCCTTGGACATTTCCTGTTCAATGTGTTTTTGTACTTTAAGTCTCTGTGCGGCCGTTTGTTTAGGGTTCAAAATCTCCTTCATTATTGGGTTCCGCTCATCACTGACAAGGCGTTGTACTTGTTTAACAGCTTGACGAGGAGCTACTGGTTTACCCGTCAGCTGAACTTCAGATGCTCTCGATTTCACATATTCATGCACAGTATCATTTTTCCCAATCTTCGGGATAGCGAGCCAAGGATTTAATGTTGTCTTGCCAACCAATTCGGCCTCGCCTTCCATTTTGTTTTGGACGATTATAGTATCGAAATGTTCCTCACCGCTTGGCTCGTCCTCGTTCTCATCGTAGTATGTGGAGAGGTTGCATAGGTCATCAGATGACGCCTCTGAGTAAACTGATTCGACATCCGAGTCTATTCTTTGACGTTTTTTAGAATTGTTTTTTAGAGGTGTAGTCGGTTTGGATTCCACCGGTTTCATTTCTTTTGTGTTTCTTGGTTTTGCTGGCTCGTCTTTTTTACCTCTTTCGAAGAGTCCAAGTTTGGCAGGTGTAGTCAAGTTTCTTATAAACTTCTTTGATTTACTAGTTTGCTTGTTTACTGTGCAATGCTTCTTTTTTTCTTTTTGTTTCTTATTAGTAGGACCAAAGCTGGTCCCTTGCAGATTCTGCATGGGGATCTTAGTCGTCAGCGTTTTAGCAGGCCCATTGAAAATTCCAAATGATGTTTTTGCTGATGAACACTGAGCAACAACTGGTGAATGAGGTATTTCGATTGTTTCAAGAAGCTGTTTGCTTACTATTTTTACTACATTGTCGATTGAATCAGGGACAAGTACTGCATTTAAACTGCTATGGAGTTGTTTAGCAGTTATGACGGAGGTGGAATCGCTCGGAATAACGGCACTCTGGACTGCAGGAGTCGCAATCGCCCCAGGGATCTTGATACCCTTTCCAAAGTTTAGCTGATATCCCCCGTCACTCAAGGTGAAAGCCACATCCGCTTCGGGCGATTTTTGTTTGGAATTCGCTTTTTTATCTTCCATAGTACTCGATTCAGTCGAACTTGCTTGCTTTACACTCTTAGTTTCCATCAGGTGATTCGTACATGCAGTTAATGTGTCCATCATTATTTTTCTTTCCGCTGTATCTTTTCCTGTGATTTCATTCAATCTGTTATGCCACAATTTAGAGGTTTCTGCTTCTTTATCCAGGCGATCTTGCAGCATTAAATTCATGGTTTCTAGTTTTGTAAGCTTGTTGTTAAGCTGGACCATATATGCACCATTGTTTTGGACTGCTTCGTGGAGATTCTCATATAGTTTTGTGAATGGAATTAATGCTAGTGAGGTTGCAGCAGCTGACAGGTTTGATTTCGAAAACGAAGGGGCCTCCTTGAGGTGATGGGCTGAGTTGTTTTCATGGAGCAAAATGCTCGAGTCAGAGATGCCTTGAACTCCGTGGTCCACAGTCCCTTTCCACGACTTTGCTGCTCCATTCATATGTTGTTGTGTATTTGGAGTGGAGCAGTGCGAGGAAATCCTTGCTGCCGATGAATTTATGAGTCGATTCAAGTGGAGAGTGTTTGCTTGATTGATGGTGTTTTGATTCCGCGGAATCAGATTCTGACCACAGCTAACATCGCCGTTTTTGTTCAGCGTTTGGTCATCTGAACACTGTCGGGCTGTAATATTCGAAACTGTGTTCTGATGAGCATATGTTCCTTCATCCATCAAAGCTTTGACATTTGTGGAGCACACTATTTTTTTTTTTTGTTTTTGTCAGTTATGAAGCTCTCGGACAGGCGCTCCTTCATTTTTTCAAAGTCGGCTTTTAGGCGTTCAGTCAGCCTGGCTTCACGACCTGCCAAGTCCACTCCAAAAGTGTTTAGCTTTGGGATACTGGTCTCCGCTATTACCGATTTGGAGTTTGATCTTGACGACGTGTTTTGTATTAGGCTGCCAGAGACACCCTTTCCTCTCTCTGATTTTCGTTTATTTGCTTCCAACAGGGGCTCTTGATTTAAATTGAGTGTGCTTATCAATTGCAGCATTTTAGGCATTAGCTCTTGAGCCCGGTTTGCATCACGTGTGGTAGATATAAGGTGTGCAGGGTTGGACAAGCTAGCGCTGGCATCATGGACATTACAGGGAAAAGTGAATTTGACCAGGCCTGAGTCGCTATGGTTTGCAGGTACTTCTATTTCTAGTAACTCGATGTCAGTTACATCAAACTGCGACTGGAAGGCCGTTATATTCACTTCAATCACGTTTGTGGCGCTTTCCCTGTTTTTCTCTGAGTTCCAAAGAGCCTGGCCATCGATCGTTGTCTTTGCGGTAACGCCAAGCTCAGCTTCCACGGCTGCCGCACGGGGCGAGACCTCCGCCGCGACCGGCGAAGCGCCAGCGGCGGCGTCCGCTAGTGGACCAAGTGGGTGCTCATTTCTTATCCATGGGCGTTTAAGGGACATATCAATTTCATCGGCTGGTCTAGCGTCTATTTTTAAAATCTTTAGTCTCTCTGACACAATGTGTACTAAAGTTTTTGGTTGTTCGCATATTAGATGCAGTGCTGATATATTACAGGCTTTCTGGTTTGACACATAGGATGGATTACATGAAAATGATTGTCCTTCCACACGCTCATCGTGCCCTCCTCTTGTCCAGTCATATCCATCAAGCGACCCTGTTTGATCATGTACGCCCCCAAGCATACATAATGACCTCGTGTTGACATTATAATCTCGCATTTGTAATGAATGCTTTAGTTTGGCACGTGTTTGTGGGCCCTGATCGGCCATTTAGAGGACTTACCTCTTCCCTCTCAGTTTCACCGCGGACTGCCTCCCACACGACTCTGGGATATGTTATGTGCTTAATTGTAACGCCCCAGCTCGCCAAACAGCCGCACAACAGCCCAAGCCCTTCACCCCGTCGGGCTTAACACCGCAAGGGTGGGTTGGGCTCCTCTTTGAGCCGGAAAGGAGACACGTGACCTGTCACGTGGGCGCAAGGAAACTCCGCCTCCTCCAGGAAGCGAGCGTGCGCTAGATCAATAACGTGAAGGCAGGTCCCGCATCTGCAGAAAGCCGAGGCTACAGGTATGCTACAGGTATGCTCCCAAATCAGTATTCCAAATGAATGGACTTGCGCCACTCGGGCGGGTTGGGCTCCTCTTGAGCCGGAAAGGAGACACGTGACCTGTCACGTGGCCGCAAGGAAACTCCGCCTCCTCCAGGAAGCGAGCGTGCGCTAGATCAATAACGTGAAGGCAGGTCCCGCATCTGCAGAAAGCCGAGGCTACAGGTATGCTACAGGTATGCTCCCAAATCAGTATTCCAAATGAATGGACTTGCGCCACTCGGGCGGGTTGGGCTCCTCTTTGAGCCGGAAAGGAGACACGTGACCTGTCACGTGGGCGCAAGGAAACTCCGCCTCCTCCAGGAAGCGAGCGTGCGCTAGATCAATAACGTGAAGGCAGGTCCCGCATCTGCAGAAAGCCGAGGCTACAGGTATGCTACAGGTATGCTCCCAAATCAGTATTCCAAATGAATGGACTTGCGCCACTCGGGCGGGTTGGGCTCCTCTTGAGCCGGAAAGGAGACACGTGACCTGTCACGTGGCCGCAAGGAAACTCCGCCTCCTCCAGGAAGCGAGCGTGCGCTAGATCAATAACGTGAAGGCAGGTCCCGCATCTGCAGAAAGCCGAGGCTACAGGTATGCTACAGGTATGCTCCCAAATCAGTATTCCAAATGAATGGACTTGCGCCACTCGGGCGGGTTGGGCTCCTCTTTGAGCCGGAAAGGAGACACGTGACCTGTCACGTGGGCGCAAGGAAACTCCGCCTCCTCCAGGAAGCGAGCGTGCGCTAGATCAATAACGTGAAGGCAGGTCCCGCATCTGCAGAAAGCCGAGGCTACAGGTATGCTACAGGTATGCTCCCAAATCAGTATTCCAAATGAATGGACTTGCGCCACTCGGGCGGGTTGGGCTCCTCTTTGAGCCGGAAAGGAGACACGTGACCTGTCACGTGGGCGCAAGGAAACTCCGCCTCCTCCAGGAAGCGAGCGTGCGCTAGATCAATAACGTGAAGGCAGGTCCCGCATCTGCAGAAAGCCGAGGCTACAGGTATGCTACAGGTATGCTCCCAAATCAGTATTCCAAATGAATGGACTTGCCGCGTATTACGCCCACTGTTCCGCCCACTTTGGTTGTGTGCGCCGCGCTATGTGCGCTTTTGCTGTGCGCGTAGCACACGCCGTGTATGCCTGCGTGCGCCATGGCTGGATTGGGCGCACGGACAGCGGGAAACACGCGCAGCGTCTTCCTTGAATCGCACGCGTGCGCGTGCGCTGCGTTTCTCACGCTTGCGCTCCCTTGCGCCTGCTTGCGCATGGATTTTCGGCGCACGTTTGTTCCATGAATCGGCCCCTGTATCTCACATCTGGATATTGGTGTGTGCCGTTGGCAGAGGAGATTCAGAATTTATTTTCATTTTAACTTGATAAGACCCAATACGCAGGGGGTTAGAACTCCATTCGGGAATGTCAATCGTGGAAGTGAATTTGGCATATTTTTAAGAAAGGCTATGCCTGATGCAGCGGAAAGAGGAACCATAGTTTACATGGATGATGTCCTGATAAAAAATGAAAGTTTAAAAAGCCATTTTGATGAAATTAGACATGTTCTTGGTCAATTACAAAAGGCAGGTGCCAAAGTATCTTTACAGAAAGCACAATGGTGCAAGAAAAAGATGAATTTTGTAGGCCATGAAGTGGCTGAACATAGACTAAACCCAAAAAAGGAGAAGGTAGAGGCTATACAAAAACTAAAAGACCCTAGAAGTGTGAAAGATTTGAAAAGTTTATTAGGAATGACAGGATATAACAGAAAGTTTATTGAGAATTATGCTGAAATTACTGAATACACCCTGGAAATGGGAAAAAGAGCAATCTGAGGCAGTGGCTAAGTTAAAGGAATGTCTTATAAAGGCATCATGATTAGCATACCCCATAAAGAATAGGGATTTCTTTATAGAAATAGGTTTCTCTGAACGTTGTATGCCAGCAGTGTTATCGCAAAAACATGATTTGAATCACAAAACCATTGCTTACGCAAGTATGGCATTTCCCCAAGTTGAAAGTAAATTCAGTGAATGTGAAAATGCTCTTTTGACCACTGTGTGGGCGTTACTGCATTTTCGCCCCATTGTTCAGGGAGAAAAGGTAATTATTGAGCTAAACCATCAACCTTTGCAGTTTTTCAGAGAGTAAAAGAATTAGGTCAGGCAACCTATCACAGTCCAGAAATACTTCATGGACACTGGCATTGCAAGGCTTTCCTGTAGAAGTGAGATATGGCCACATAAAAAGAGCCCAGTTGCTCAAGGGTTGGCAGATCTACATGACTGTGCAGCTGAACATGTATAAAATGAAGTAGAAGTGGAATCTAGTTTACAGGAGTTTTGAAAATCACCACATAATGCTTTTTATGAAAAGACATGCAAGGATTTATCAACTGCATACGTTGACGGTTGTGCTTTTCACATTGAAAATGACAGTAATAAACAATTGGTGTCAGAATAAGAAATGTCTGGTTGACATGTGAAGGCATTCTCAGTATAGGGATGAGAATTGGGGCTAGGAGCAGTCAAGTAGCAGAATTAGCAGCGGCCATTTATAAAGCAATTACTACTGCAGTTGATAATACATTTAGTGAAATTGTCCCGGTGACTGATTCTGATTATGCACTAAATAGCTTTGTGGAATATTTACCTGGCTGGAAAGCAAGAGGCATGATTACATACAACAAAAAGCCCCTTAAACATGGAAAAATGATACAAGCCATAGACAAATTGGTGTCAGAGAATGATTTGGCAATATACTGGAGGAAAATTTGTGGACATTTAAAACTTCCACGAGAGGATAAGGAGGGAAATGATAAGGCAATTTTAGCTAAAATTGGGGCTGTGATGGGAGAGTTGCTACCTATTGAACATTTACTTGGTGAAATACAAATTGATGCAGTTACATGCTCTAAAGCTCCAAAAGAGGTAGAACAACCAGTAGTGCAATGGAGTTATGATACACCAGATCAAGATCTGATTAAGGCACACAAAGATGATCCAATTTTGGGAATCTATTATAATCATTTGATAGACCGTGCGCAAAATCCTTTAACAGAAAATGATTGTGTGGGAAAAGAAGAGTTGAGGGTGCTATTAAAGAATTAAAAGCGAATTAGACTGCAGGATGGACGAATGATTAGGGAGTCCATAACAGGACAAATACAGTGGGTGGTACCCCTTTCGTTCAGATGGTTAATGCTACACGACATGATGCAATAACTGCAGGAACAGAGGGTAACAAAAAACATTAGAGATACTGAAAGATTATGCTTACTGGCCACATACGTCCCAAGATGTGGAATTATATACTAGGGGATGTCTAGTATTCCCCAATTTAAACCTGCTTCACCAATGCATAGAGCCCCACTGATGAAAAGAGGTTTAACACTTCCATGGTCAGATTTGCAAATAGGCTATGTAGGGCATGTAAAAAGGTCGAGCAGGGGGAACCGCTTTATTATGAGTGTGGTTTGTTTAATGTCAAAATGGATAGAGTGTATTCCTGCACCAGATTGTAGTGCGCAAACAGCAGCTACCTTGCTGGTAAATCATATATTTTCAAGATTTGGGTTACCACAAAGAATATAATCAGACAGAGGAAGTCATTTCACAAGCGCTTTAATGAGTAAGGTGTGGCAAATACTGGGAGTGAAAAGAAAGTTGCATACTGCATACAGACCCGCCTCTTCTGGTGGTATTGAACATTGTATTAGGTCTGTTGGGGATATATTAAAGAAGTTTGTAGCAGAGGCAGGTTCCAGTTGGGATTTACGTTTACCTCTGGTTTTGATGGCAATCAGATCAACTCCTGCCAAAGCCACAGGGATCAGCCCCCATGAAGTATTGACAGGTAGGAAAATGGTGTTGCTGCAACACCTGCTATACAGGGCACATGAGCAGACACTTGTAAGCGCATCTAGAGTTCATTAATATATGGAAGAACTGAGGAAGCATTTACAACATGCATTTGTTTTTGTGCAGCAGAATTTAGAAAGGGCTGCTGACAGTGCAAAATCATATTATGATAAAAATACATTTGTGAAATAGTATAGTGTAGGGGATCAGGTGTATACATTTCATTTTGGAAAAGGTAAACAGAAACATTCTAAATTTCTGGCTTCCTGGCAGGGGCCATTTCAAATCATAGATAAGGTGTCTCCAGTGGTTTTTGAAATATTAAAAACAGAGGGTGAAACAGTAACAGAGCAATGTGTTCATGTTAACCAAATTAAGCCCTGGCATCCCAAACATGAAGTAAGGAGACTTGAGCAAGTAGAAACAGATCAAGTGCCCTAAATACATGAAAGAAAACACATGAGTCTATTCATAGGGCCCAATACCAGAGAAATAAAAATAGAGGTGATTGTTGTAATGGAATAGATGTAAATAAAAATACTATATATGATGATCATTAAAAGGGGTCTGAGGCTAATGAAATTATTTATTACAAGGTTGAACTATGTTAAATGATCAATGATGCTTTGTATGTTTGTTTTCTCTCTAACATGTGCTTAATTTCAGAAAGTGAAAGAAAAAGGGCGAAATGTTTTGAAATATGTATGGATATTTTATGTTTGGTAAAAGGGTGAAATTAGTATTGTGCTATGTACTTAATCTGTTTCTTTTCTATTTGATTTAGAACATTAACCTGTATTTTGTAGTCGGAGGTCACAGGACCGGAGGACACGGGAGGCGATGGAGTCCTGGAATCCACGAGGAGGGATTCCGGAAAAGCCCCGGGCGGGGGCGAAGAACAACTCTATAAAACGAGTAGCATTGATGATGACGCCATCAATGTGGTTGGTAATTCTGATGATTGGAGGGAATCTCAAAACTTTGGAAGCACAAGTTGTCATTTAGCCCGGACCAGCATCTGGCATTGCGGTAGAAGAAGTACCAGGATTCATCATGAGCGATAGAAGGATGATCTTCCAAAATATTTATATACCTTTGAATCATGATATTTTGATGGAAAAACATTTTAATAACTCTGGAATTAGGGCTGAGCAGACTAAAGAGTGGCTAGAACTGAGAAAAGAGAATACCAAGCAGTCGATATGTTGATGCAATTAGAAAAAACATTTGTGAATTCAGCGGACATAAAGAAAAGGAGAGGAAAAAGAGGAGCATTAATGATTGCGGTCTCATTGGTGATGTCTATTATTGGAGCTATAATAGGTACTACAATGTCAACAGCCAATGCCATTACAGTAGGCACACTGAGTGCTAAAGCACAACAGCTGAGTTTTGATTTAGAAATTATACAAAAGACTTTAGATGGAATTAGAGGTGGATTGGATGAACAAGTGAGGTTTATCAATGAAACTGTGATCATTTTGAATGAGCAAGCAGAAGTTGTTCAGCGTACAACTAAATTAATAATTAAGCATGAATGAGATCCTGAATGTAATAAACCCTGTTGATAGCTTCTTGACGAATTACATGACGGAAGTTCAAACTTCAATTTCACAATTAATTCAAGGACATATACCATTGTATTTTGTTTCACAAGATATTATTCATTAAATGATAGAAAGGTTGACCAGGAGGGAGATTTATGTGGTACAAGTGCAAATGGCATTTGAAATGGGCAATGCAATGCCCTTATATGTGAATTTGGAAAGGATGGAAATTGGGTTTTTATTATGCATCCCATATATACCTCCTGAACTTATTCATCAAACTAAGTGGGTATATAACGTGGGATTTTGGCAAGGAGATACATTTATACAAATGAAGACTCCAGCAATGGTGGCATTTCAGTCATGGGAGCCTGAGGTTTACTTGATCCCAAACTTAGAAACCTGTATAAAATTTAAAGAACAAAATTTCATGTGTCCAGGTAAACCATTTGTTCCTGATGCTACAGATGCTATTTGTGGTTTGAAATCTGATCCCGGTACATCAGGGGGATGTGAAGTGGTCATCAGCAATATGGGGGGTGAGGCATTGGCACAAGCTAAAATGGTTAAAGATAAATGGTTGGTCAGTACCCGTGTGAGGAATTTGATAATCGTACATTTAAATCATGGAACATTTGTTGTTAAACAGTTGAAATATAATGTGTTTTACTTACAGGTTCCAAAGGATACAGTTGTTTCAATTGGGGGTTTAACGTTGTTCCATATTATAAAGTTTTTTCAAAGGGATGCATTCCCAATAGACCCGGATGTGGATTTATTGTTGAATCATAAAGAAAAACATATTGTTAAAATGAATCTGAGAAAGAACAATATTACAGTTAGTAGCCTGGGAATAATGCAAGTGGAAATATTTAATTGGGGGTGGAACGCACTATGGTGGGTTTAGCTATTGTGGTACTAGAGATGGGAGGATGGTTAATCATTTTATCCGTAAAGGTGAAGATGTTGCTCATGATATTAGCGACTACAGGGAATGAAAGATATCCCAATACACATACATTTTTTTTTAAAAAGAGGAGCGTAAGTTGGGTTTCCTCCAATTGTGGCTTGCAACACTGCCAAATTTCACAAAAGGAGGGATAATGTAGTAGTATATTGCGCTTTATAGTGTCTTGAAGTTTATAGCGCCTCACTGAATGTGATAGCATTTTGTTGCCAGCAATAATGTGGCATACACATATAGCCAGTTTATGTTGCTAGCATAACATGAGAGTATGTGGCTGGACACAGAATTTATAATACAGCAAAAAGCAATGTGAAGATGCAGGTTTAAAGTGCACCAGAATTTTTTTTCTCTCTTATTTGAAATACCTCATACATAGGAGACTACATTATTCATCCAATTAACTGACTTAAATAACAATTACTAATTGCTAGAGCTAACTTATTAACATTATAATGTAATCTCTATGTGCAGATGGGGTGAAAATACATATTCTGAAATTCGTTTTTCAAATGTGCACTGAATTTTTCTCCCTTATTGTTCTGTGTTCGCAGTAAGCGTAGGGCCTGCATACTAGGAAATGATATTAGTTACAGTTGCATTGTGTAACTGGTCTATTGTATTGAAGGAAGGGTGGTGCGGCCTTTCAACTTGATTGGTGCAAAGTATCTACAGTTGTATTACGTAGGAAAAAGGGAAGGTGCAGAGGTTTGCTGGTGGAACAAGGACTGGGGGAAAGGCAGTTTGTTTTTGCTGGGCTCGAGAGACATATGATCTTGATGTTGGCACTGGCTTGGAACATTCGCTGTGCATATCAGACACCGAGAATACAGAGGCAACCCCTGCTGACTGGGCCTGCTTTTCTGAATGGAGGTCATCTGGGGGAGAAAACTACAAATCTTTGATAAGCAGCCAAGTTGAAGTGAGGAGATTGCTGTGTACTTTCATGTGAATGAGCAATAGCAATCTAAAAATGTCATGTAGGCAGAGGAGCCAAAAGAAATCCCTTGCATTTAATTTGTCATATGGTAATGTTGCAAAGTGAATTTTGCTCTGTCTCTGTATTGTTTCTTTTCTTTTTGTTTATTACAGATAACAATGCAATTTACATGGTAAAATGTTAATTTATATAGTACAAACAATATAAAAGCAGATCGTGTAGAGAGTTTTTGTTTTTCTCTCTTCTTGGTGCATTTGGAATAGCATTTGTGATACGGGGAAGATATTTTTTCAGGTAGTACATTTGTCATTTTTCCCATGTAGATAAAATAACAGAAAGAATAAGTTGTCATAAAATAAGACTTAGCAGTGATAAATAGCTGCATGTGTGTGTTTCCCAGTGCATGTTGTCTGGGGGAAATCTGAAACAATATATAGATTAATGGGGGTCTATGAACCAGTAATGAGGCCTATGGATGCATTGTTCACTGGTGTAGATAAAGGTTGCCAGTTATAGGGCCTCATTACGACCCTGGCGGTAAGGGGTTAACGCCAGCGTTAGCTGCGCCGACCCCTTACCGCCAATTACGAGGTCCCTTAGCGCCATGGCGCTTTTAACGCCTGCTTTTTGCAGGCGTTAAAATCCATGGCGCTAAGGGACCATGGTGCTAATTACGCCACCGTAATTTACGGTGGCGTAATTAGCGCCTTCCCCACTCCCATTATGCCCTATGGGGCAAAAATGGGAATGGGGAAGGGTAAATGGGGATTGGGGACTTACCGCCCCGCCTAGGTCAGAATCGGGCGGTAAGTCCGCCAACCACCATGGCGTAAACGTAGTTTACGCCATGGTGGTAAAGTCACGGCCCAGGCGGTAACTTACCGCCTGGGTCGTAATGAGGCCCATAGGGTCGAAAACAAAAGGATCGAATGCCTTTTGATCGACAGTCAAAGGATCGAAAAAAAGGGTCAAATTCTTTTTTTATTTTTTTTTATGGGGGGTTCCCCCTCAGCTCCCGGGTTTTCTTTATTAAATACATTTTTTTACCAACCCAAACTAAAAAATATATATAAATTAATGTTAAAAAAATTCAACCCTTTTTTTACTGATCCTTTTGCATTTGAGCAAAAGGTCATTCGATCCTTTTTTTTCGATCGTTTGACTGGACACCGTAGATAAAGCAGTGATAACAGCCACAGGTTATAGGTGGCACTCTATATGAAAGTGTAGTGTCTCTGAATGTAGGCCCAAGGCATTCTATGAATCACTAAGAGTATTATAATAGTAAGGAAAGTTTTGTGTATGATGGGCTATAATGTAGGGAAGGAAAATTATGCTCACTACTAAGTAATTTACCACCAGAAAATACCACCAATAGTGTATATTACTAAATTATCCAGTATAGTGTAACAATAAATGGTCACTGGAATGAGGTAAGGCCAAACCCAATCTAGATGCAAGGATAAGTTATCACCAAATTACCGCTCTTCTTTTGCTGGTAAGAAAATACCACCAGACCCCAAATCTACACAAAATATCCTACACAGGGCAGTGCTTGATCTGAGGGTGCGGGATGGGAGGTAAGGTTTTAACTTATCTTGCAGGTATAGAGGGCCCTTCTTGTGCACTGCTCGATGGGTGATGCACAGGGTCTTGAAAGTGGCCCTTTGTCCGATTGGGAGCCAGTGGAGGGTTCTGAGAGCAGGAGAGGTGTGGTCTCTTGGGCCCAGGGTAAGGAGTAATTTAGCAGCAGCATTTTGCGCCCTTTGGAGTTTATTAAGGTGATATGCCGGGACACCTAAGTATAGGGAGTTGGCATAGTCCAGTCTTGACAATACAATAGACATAACAGCAGCAAGTCTGTATGGGAAGGAGAGGTAGGGAAAATGCATCTGAGAATTTTGAGATGGTAGTGGCAACATTTAGAGATGTTGTTGACCTGTCGGGAGAGGGTTAGGCCAGAGTCCATAGTGCACCCAAGGTTTTTTACTGTGACGGAGGGGGTGGGGGTTGGACCTTGGAGGGGGGCCAAGGGAGTGGACGAGGTAGAAGCTCCATGTCGCTGCACACCATGATTTCGTTTTAGTGGGATTTAAGAGGAGATGGTTTGTAGTCATCCAAGGGTCGATATCTAGGAGGCAGGCTGCAAGGTAGGGCTGGGGGTTGGAGTGTGAGTTGTGGATTTTAAATATGATTTGGGTATCATCGGCGTCGTAGTAGCACAAGAAATTGTGCAGGCGGATGATTCCAAGGAGGTTGGACATATAGAGGTTGAATAGGAGAGCAGATAGAAATGTGCCTTCCAGTACTCCATTATTATCTGAGCGAGCAGCTGAGATAAAGGGGCAGAGGAGGGTTATTTGTTTCTTGTTGTTATGGAAGGAGGCGATCCATTTGAGAGCAGTTCCATGAATACCAAGGGAGAGGTGATGGTCAAGGAGGATAGAGTGGTTAATCGTGTCAAAGGCTGCAGACAGGTCGAGGAGAATTAGTGCAGCACATCCTGCAGTGTCTGCAGTGATCTTAAAATCAGCCCAGATTGATGCCAGAGTGGTTTTGGTTCCATGTCACGGTCTGAAGCCTGATTGTACGCGGTCAAGGAGGTTGTTGGATTCAACAAAGGCGTTTAGTTGGGAGCATGCTGTTCGGTCGTTGAGTTTGGCAAGGAATCTGGTGTTCGAGATGGGTCTGTAGTTTTTTGAGTCAAGGGGGTCAAGGGAAGGTTTTTTAAGAAGAGGCTTGACATGTGCAATTTTGAAGGCACCGGGAAACATACCAGAGCTGAGAGAGTTATTTAGGATGGTTCTTGCATGTTCTCCTGCGCAGATGGACGAGAATATTTCTTTCGAGGACTGAGGCAGGGCAGGGGTCTAGGGGGGAGCCAGATGGTTTGCTAGGGGGAAGGGCAGCTGTTGGAATGGTCGGTAGTTGAGGGGGATGGAGGAGGAAAAGTTTGTTGTTAAGGGAAGTCGTCCTGTCAAGAGCGGCGGTGTAGAAGTGGAGGGAGAGAGAGTCACAGAGTGATTGTGATGGGGCAGATTGGGAAGAGGTGCAAGTGGGTTTGACACATTCAGATATGATTCTGTGGAGTTCTTTGCTGCGGTTTCCACAGTTGAGAATCCAATTGTCAAATGAGTAGCGGAAAATCATGCTTGCACTTTTTTCATATACATACATTTTCTATGGTCGCACTCTGTCTAGGCTATGCGGTTTTGTGTGTTGAAGCTGCCGAAGGAGAATATTTGTGTCACATGAATGATAATAATTGACTGGAGGCAGCTGTCTTGGATTTTGCTTAAACCGCAGTACCTGGTGACATCATCTCACATTCCTCCGGCCGCCACAACAGGGACCTGTGCCCTGCCAGCAGTGCCTATCTGAGCCAATCTAATCTGGATATTCCTATGGGGTGTCATCTCACTCGACGTTGCCCCTGCCTTGATTTATTCAGTGTGAGAGTGACAAAGAGGGAAATTATTCCATATGGGGGGCGGGGAGGGGTGAAAATTGGTGATAGTTTTAGGAGAGATGATGCTATAGGAAGCGATTAGGTAGCTTTTTCTGTGAATCCCAAACCTGGCCACGGTACCCCACTGTACCGCATCGTACTGTGATAAAGTGACAATGGCGCACGATGCATGGTTGCACCTCAGAATTGACCCATGTACCATATCATTTTTGGGCCTTGTCTGCTGCACGTTCATCTACTTTAATTCAGAATCATGCATGATGATGCCACTCAATTCTGACCCATAATACATCTAAGGTCTCACCACATGTGAATTTTGTTACTGGGGGGGGGGGGTTCACCACATCATAATTTTGCTACTGTGATGTTTCACCACATTTAAATACTTAAATCCTATCAATGTGAGGTTTCACATCATCTGAATTTTGCGACTGTATGACGTCTCAACATTTGAATTTTTGCTGCTGTGAGATTCGAACTATTTCAGCTCCACTGTTTTCAATTTGTCCTACTCTGAATCCTGCCATGGTGGGGACACATCATATTTGAATCTTGCTACTGCTGCGGTTTCACCATGTCTGAATGTTGCTACTGTGGGGTTTTCAGCACACTTGAATTCTGCTTCCGTGGGGATTCACCATATTTGCATTTTGCTGCTGAAAGTTTTCACCACATTTGAACTTTGCTACTACATCGAATTTTGCTACTGAAGGGTTTCACCACATTTGAATTTGTCATTGTGGGGTTTCAAACATTTGGATTTTACCACTGTGAGGCTCATCACATTTGAATTTGCTACTTTAAAGTCTCACCACATTTAAATGTTGCTACTGTGAGGTTTCACCACCTGGAACTTTGCAGCCCTGAACTCTGCCATGTTGAATTTTGCCGCTGTGAAGCATGATCACTTTCAAACTCCACTTCCTTGAGGATTCATGACTTTGAACATTTGCTACTGTGAAGTTTCACAACTCTGAACCTTACCACTGTGGGATCTTCACCACTCGTTGAACGTTACTACTGTGTGGGTTCCCCCCTTTTTAAATGTTACTACCATCCTGAATTTTGATACTTTGAATTTTGCTACTGTGACGTCTCACCACCTGGGAATTTTGCACCTCAATGTGGCATTCTGCGGTTACTACCACCTCATTTTGCTACTGTGAGACACCTCTTGGAATGCAAATACTTTGCTGACTTTCACTATCTACTGGTTGAATTTAGCAACCTTTGAATTAACCACTAAAAAAACATATTGCCTTGGTGTGTACCTCTTCAGAAATTCTGTCACTCTAAAAATGGCACCCTAAAATGTGCCTTTTTATTTTGGAACTGCCAGCCCTCCAGACTCATCCATTCTAAATCTATACTGATTTGATTCTACTGTTACTAAACCTAACCCCTTTAAAACTCCACCTACTTGATTCCTAATGTGCTGATCCTAATGATTTACTGTCAGTCTTGATTTCTGCTATTGCAAAAGTAGCTTCTTCAAACTGTACTGATTTGTTTGTGACTGACCCAGACATTTTGTTTATTCTGAACGCATTTTCTTTATTCTGAATGCTTCCTACCTTGAACTCCTACATTCTGAAAACCTGACTCTGCTTTCCCGCTCTGAATTTCAGTGATCTGAAATCTACGGCTCTCAAACATTACCATCTGGAATCTTTCAGTCTAATTAATCCTTACCACTCTTAACCCAGATATCTGCTATTCGTACCCTGAACCTTAGTCCTTGTGAATGGTAACTCTCTGAATTATACCCACTGAATCACACTGCTTTGTATACTCCAGCCCGAAAGTTAACTATCCAACCTGGATACCTCCTTGAACTTAACCACTTTGAATGTTGCAACTTTGAACTCTTACCACCTAAATCTCTCTACCAAGGTCCACCCACACCAATATTCTGACACCGCAACCCAAGAAAAATTCCAACAACAGGACAAGATGCGGGGAGGCTTCAGCCCCAGGAGTTCCCCAACATGCTGGCTATTTCAGTACTTCCAACACCTAAAATTGTCTAATTCAGTACTTTGCCTCCAAGAATCTATGTGAAAATCCCCACCATAAGGATTATGGTCCTTGAAAGAACAGAAGAAGCCCTATTGGGGAAACCCAACCTCACTCTGCACAAGCCTAACCAACTGTCATCTATCACCACAAACCCTGGAGCGCTCCGGAGACCAAAAAAAGAAAAGAAAAAAAGCAACCCCTTTAGGGCTTTCATCCATGGTACAAAATGACAAATCGAGACCTCTGTGACAAAGCCACCACATGTGTATAACCACAGCGAGGTACCTGCCATTGTATGTAGACCCACATCAGTCAATTCCTGAGACCAACAGAGAGGTCACCCCAGGAGGGCTTTCACAACTTGAACAAATTACACATCTGATCTTAATCTATCCAGTCAACATCGTCTAACACTATGGCTTGCCCGCTGTGATCAAAACCAACTGAAATTTATCAACAACAGAGAGCTTCCCAACCATGCAGCCTACTACCAAAACAGCCTAATGCACAATAGGATCCGCAGTAGAACACTGACCCACAACTGTCACAAATCACTGCAACCACAAACATGCCACGATACAAAAAAAGACAAGGAAACAATAATGGAAAATAGAACAGGAAAGACGAATGAAACCACACTCCCGACGAACAATAGGAACAACTTTCCAGAATTCGCTACATCTCAAAATCATCATCAACTGCCCCTAAATGAACTAAAGATATGGACAAAGACAAGAGCAAAGACATCATAAATTTCCTGCTACCACTCCACCTACAATACTACTATACCGGAAAAGAAAAAAAAACACAACAAAGGATCCAAGGAATACTGGAGTGGGCCCTACCAAGATATCAAACCACCCACTACAACACACATAACCCAGCAACATTAAATACATATTCAGAAACACACCCATAAGAACCAGAGCTAACCTACAAACCTGGAAAAAGGACCACACAGACAGTAAATGTTGATTATAATGAAAAGTAAATAATTAATTACTTAATAACGAAAAAGAAATAACAAAATGTCGCTTTTTTGCTTAAAAGTATATATCGCGGGTCGGATAAGGGATTAAAAAGGGTGGGGGTTAGCAGTGGGATATTAAAGATAGGGAAGTGGGGGCTTGAGGAGGAAAACTCCCAAATAAAAAAATAAAAATCGAAATGTTTTCATTATTTTAAATTCACTGAAAAAGTTATCGTTATTCAATTATTCGTTATAAACACATGGAACCCACACAGACAACCAGCCGGTCAAGTGGCACAGCGAGTAGAGCGCCTGCTTTGACACCCGTGCAGAGCCTGTTAACGCAGGTTCGAATCCCGGCGGGGCCAAACTCAGCCTTTCATCCTTCCGAGGTCGATAAATGAGCACCACACACCGTGGGTAATAATAAGCAGCGCTCAGATACCTGAGGGTTTGTAGCGCTATATAAAAGCCTAATTATTATTATTATTTTATTTATTTATTATTTATTATTATTATTATTATTATTATTATTATTTATTTATTATTATTAATTATTAACCAAACACCCCACTACAATGAATCAGAACTGATAAACTCACACTGTACAATTTAATAGAACTCCTCAACGAAGGGACAGAGGATTCAACTGCGCACTCAACAAAAAAAAGTGCGACCCAAGAGAGCTGAAGAATCATTGGTCACAGCCCCATCCGAATTGTGAGTAATGTCACCTAACAAAGTACAAGCAAACTCTTACATACTATACTGCAGCCTATACAATGTATGATCTATGGCAAAGCACAAAACAGAAATTCACTACCTCTTAAACAAAGGCAGCACAGACGTGCTCTTCCTCATAGAAACATGGCTATCTGACAACTACAAAGTAAACGCTCAGGAAGCCACACCCAACAACTACAAACTAATACACTCTAGCAGAGAAAATGGAAGAGGAGGAGGAATTGCCCTAGTGAACAAAAATCACATCTGCTCAACACCCCTTCAGTCAACCAGCACAGAAGACTACAACTCACTCCTAGTGAATCTCAAGCTCAATGACCAATCCAACCTACTGTGCCTAATGATTTACATTCCTTCGACGTACCACCTAAACTTTGCTAAAAATCTCACTGACACCATATCCAAACCCTCTACAAACATAATTGTTCTGGAGGCATTCAACATTTGGTTTGAAAGAGAAAATTAAACCACAGCAAACTCCCTCAGCACCCTACTGGAAATCCTTCACTTCAAACAAATAGTAAATGGTCCTCCCAATGGCGCTGGACACACCTTAGATACAATCTTCTGCAGAGATGGAGTCTCGACCGCTGCCCCACCGGTACCAATCAAATGGAGCGACAATCATTTGATCATGTTCACCATCAAAATCCTGAGCCACGTGATGCCCACAAATATAAAACTCCCAGCAACAATTAAAGGAAACTTGAAAAGACAGGTACCTGGAAACCCTAACAGATATTCTGGAATCTACTAAACCCAACACCTCCCAACTGAAAAGAATGATACCACACTCAGTGGAAGAGAAGCTTCACACCTGAATCGCACATGCGTTAGATCAATTAACACCACTAAAACTCTTCAAACCCACTTCAAAGTAAATTGCAGTGAGATAATTCAAGGAAGCACTGAAGGAACTCAAAATAAAAAAAACATACACTGGAAAAATTATGGAGAAACAAATTGGGCTAAACCAACTACGAGTGGCAAATTCAAATATACAAATCAGCATTCCTGAAAGCCAAATAAAGTACACTGCACTGCAAGAATTCAATCGGCAACAAACCTACGAAAAGAAATGTTCAAACTCAGCAAGGAAATAAAAAACAATAACTTCTTGCAACATCTGGATCGTACCATTGCAATCCCTATGTGACAATATCTGCACCCATTTAAGAGCAAAAATAGATGCAATAAAACAGACCATCAACGCAGACTGCCATATCACAAACGACTTCCCAAAAATTAGCATTCCATTAACCACCACAACACTCAATCGATTTCTGCAAACTAATGAAAGACAGCAACATCAACGGATATCCCAGTGAGCCATGCCCACTGAGTAGCTACAAACAACTTCTTAAACTCAAAATACTAGCCTTATACTTTCGACTGCTAATGAATATATCCCTAAACACAGGGATAGTACCAAAACCATTTTAATCAGTGTACTTCAAAGCCCTCATAAAAGATGAGACAGGAAATATAGAAGACTTATATCTAATCTATCATACCTTGCGAAAATCCTAGAGAACCACATCTACAAGGAACTACACAATCATATAGAAATCAATAAAATACTTGACTAATCCCAAGTCGGCTTGAGACCCATGAGAGGAACAGAATCGAAACTCTTCTTCATATGGTATGGCCTAGAAATAAATACACCCAATCAGCCCTCTTACTACAGGATGTATCTGTCGCTTTTGGCACAATCAAGCACACAGCACTAATGAAGAGACTGGAGGGAAGCAGAATTAACAGGTCCACACTGCAATGTCTGAAATCTAGCCTCACCAACAAAACAAATAAATAAATAAACCTACCACCATGTACATCAAACAATACAAATATCACTTGAGTTGTACCACAAGGATCAAGCCTCATCCATGTTTCTCTTCAACATCTACGTGACCCCCTAATGAAACTCATTCAAACCCATTTACTGACACTCTACAGCTACACAGATGACACCCAACTCATCTTCAAGATAACTTAGACCCTGACAACACCCTCAACAAATGCTTTTCTGACATAAACCCCTGGATGACATACAACAATCTCAAGCTAAATCCAACCAAAACAGAAACAATGATCTCCCAATCGGAAAGCAATGCAACACATGCATACCTGACCTGGCCACCAAGCAGGGGAACCCAACCAGAGACACTGACGGTGATAAAAAATCAGGGAAATCTCATAGACAACAGAATCTCTTTGGAACCACAATCCAACACAATAGCAAAACAAATGTTCTACCTTCTGTGATTAGTAAGAGGGATCCACCCTTACCTCAATTTCCCACACAGAAGAATAGACTACGCAAATAGTCTCTACCTTGGAATGCCAGAATTCCTCACAAAAAAACTACAATGCATCGAAATACCACAGCAAGCGTACTCCTGAGACTACATACAAGAGACCACATCACACCAGCCCTGAGAAGCCTAAACTGGCTACCAGTAAAGAAACTCATTAACTCAAACACCTCTGCATTTCCCATAAATTACTACATGGCCAAGGAGCCGAGTTGCTCCAAGCTAAAACCACCCGTTACCAACCATGAAGAGGCTTAAGATCGATTACAATTAAAGCAATGCACGCTCCCCCTCCCTCCCTCAGGGATGAAAGCAATGTCAGCATTTGCTATTGTTTCCACTCTATCACACGACATCACTATATATTATCCTTCTGCACTCATTTGATGATATGTATTTTACACGTTTTATTCTCTGCATTTTCATCACCCTGGTGGTTCACTTTACCCTGCTTATTTTTTCCTGTATCATTGTATTTATCATGAATAAGGTTATCTTTACTTATTTTGTCATGCGTCCTTGTTACTTTTGTAGAATGGTCCCCTCACGTTTTGTAAACCAATTTTGCTTAACTCCAATCTTATATTGGACTTTAATTAACTTTATCACATCATGTTTGCATTGATAGCATTTTACCGTTGTCTTTAAGGTTTTTCATACGTTGCTTGACTTTTTCAAACCACGTAGTGATGTCACATTGATGACATCATTGTGCTCATCTTGACTGGCCATTTTTGTCTTTGAATGTATAAAATAGATTTCCACATATGCCACAGACATTTGCTCCATGTGATCAAGTCACAGGCTATGCTCCCTCCAATAGGTAAGACATCATCACATCTAGAGTTGTATCACTTGGACTTCTCTTAAACCAGACTTTGCTCAGTACTATTTATTACAGAATGTTTGGCTGTTTTTTGTCAATGTTTAGTTGAATATGTTAAGGGAGCAACACTGTATTCTACAGGTATGGAACCATCACGATAAATCAAGCTCCACTGTATGAAGTAATACAATGCTTATGAATATTTTGGCAATCTTGGAATACGTTTTTTACAGTTTTGAAGTCATGACATTAGATGGACACAGACAGGCAGGTAGGATATCATTATTTTACATTTCATTATCACCCATTTTTTGCAGTTACTGTTTAATTTACGTCTACATAATTAGTCACGTTTTCTTACTTGGGTATCTTTTCTAGAATGTCATCCCTGAGGATGGACTTGAATCCAAAAGTATTGGACTTGAATGTTTGTCCTTTAGGGACATGTATTTACTACATTTCACAGCTACTTTACAGGAGCATCGTTAAACGCACAGTTTGATACTTAGAAGAAATGTTGCCATTAACCACATGTTTTATACATGTTCTGTCCTTTGAATTTTCTTGACTTCACAGTCAAGAAACAGTTGTCAATTGTTTACTTATCCCCAGTGCAAGGGGAGCCACTTTGGCTACATGACCATGGAACCTCTGTACCTTATTCAAGTTATGCATACTTGTTGTGGTGCCCACTTTTCCCTAACCACATCATTTGGGGGGAATATCCTCCTTACATCTTACATTTAAACCCACAAACAGATGGTTACTCAAAGAGTTATGTATGATCAGCACTTTAGAATCTTGCGCAGGGTTCGACATACCTCTACTCCGGATTCCACATATGTCTTCTATTGACAGTATCTCATCATACCCAGCCGGAGCATTACCAAGTTTAGCAATAACGTCTCCTAAAATTATTAAACTATATTTGGTCTTGCCAGTCACTACTGTTGGAAGAAAACTCCCATCCTTTAAAATGACTGGCCACTTCACCTTAGGATGGAAATATAGATTGACCAACACCACATTTTGGATGCTCGAAGTGACTGTAATAGCCACAGAGATTATTAACATCTTGGAATTTACCAAAATCTGTCTGACTACCTGGTCTGGTAAAGACCTTCTCAACAGTGTCTCTAAACCCTTCCTCCAGGGCCCTTTTAGTGATTTATCAGCATTTACTGAGAACACAAAATAATCTTTGAACCTTTCCTACAGGCTGGAGTCTTCCACTAACAATGTTTCCTGCAGACAAATTATGTCAAGTGTGATTCACCACTGGGCCCACTCAACATCATACAGCCAATTTTGAACTCCATCAATGCTCCAACTAATCATTCGTAGAATGTTATCTCCTGCATAAACATATTCAAAGACAGCCCCCCTACAATTGTGCTTATAGCTTAGAGCTGCAATGGAGGGACAGGGGAGATGCACTGACACACACACTGAGTGGTGTGGCTTGAGATGATTCTGCTTTGTTGAATGTTGCCTCCCCTTAATGACTGTTCCAATTCTGCTCTCAACCAATCTAGAGCTGAGGACTGGGCAATAGAAACTAGCCTCCCAGAATCAGCACTCAATTGACCATGCTGCTGAAGCAGTGTCCAATAATAGATTCCAAAGAAGCATCAAGCAAATGTCCGATTTTAGAACTAGAGTTTAAAAATACTTCTCAAACTTTTGCAACAAGAGAAACTTACAGTTAATTAAATAAATACTGATGCACAGGTTTAAATGCCTTAATGCACACTGCAGCCCCCACAAAACATGCAATGAGATACGATACGTATTGTCATGAATATTTGACATGATATATCATTTACCCCCAAAGTTTCCAGGAGCGCCCTCACAAGGGCACGTCTTTAAAAGGCCAATGACAGGTAGGGACATTGAGTGGCTTCACACAGTACCACCAGATAAGGTATTCCTTTCAGTCTGTCCACCAGCCCCAAAAATCCCTCTCAGATAATGTGGTTTTGTCTCAGGAAAGGTTGATGCATTAAGGAGAAATTTCCCATCAGCTACTTCAACATGTAATTCCAAACAGTTTTTCTCCTGTCTAACAAGCTCTTGAATTTCTACTTTCCTAGCATCCACTCTTTGTGTTATGTGTTTGAGTTTAAATACCCAGAGTTAGATCTCCCCTATCTATTTTTCTAATAATTCTTGGTATGGACATGTGATATTGATGAACATGATATATTCATATTCACAAGAATATTGTAAATCTGAAGACAAAATGTATGTTTTTGTCAAAGCATGCTTAATGGAGTTATTACAATCTGTGAATGTATTTAATAAATCAGGCACTTTAGAATAACATGTTCAAATGCCTATAATTCTTGCTTGTTGAATGTTATTAATGAAATAAATTGCAATTCTATTGTATGTCACATGACCCTATCATCAACATCATCTGCTGAGACCAACACTCTGTGGAACAACGGCATCTTTTAGAACAACTGTTTATTAGAGCAGACACATTCCTTGTGAGGCTGCAAGGCTCTGCCAAGTTCTGAGGCTAGGATATGCGAAGCATCTGCTTGATTTGAAGTCATGTCTAATGGTCAACCAGACACATATCAATCTGCTCCCAGGGAGGCCTTCCAAATTAGCTTAAAATATAAGACCATGAAAACCCTGAACCTGAAATTCAATTTGACTTGTTTATTTTTATTTTGAAAATAGGCCTATTGTTACAAGTAAGCACAACTGAGTCTATTAACTCTTCTAAGAATGCATCAAAGTGAATGAAGTCTGTGGTCTGGAAATTCCTGTTTTCAAGAAAGATTACACTTGCACGAACATACAGTATGAGGTGCACTGAATTTCATAGCTTACCATCACAACATGTCAAAGACAGCATCGTACATATTCTGCCGCATGCAACCAAAACATGTTCACTTTAAGTTGTTTCTGCTTGTAATAACAATAGGCTGTTCTATTAACAATAGTGCATTGATTCTGTGATATGTAATAAATATTCTAAGGTGGTACTTAACTTTTGCATTGCCATTTCCTTATAGAAGACAATTCTAGTTGCACATGGCCGAAAACATCTAAACACACCTTTAAAATAGTCTCTCTTTATTAACAAGGACTATAAACATATGTTTTCTCTGCTTATTTGTTTTTCTCATATTTAACATTAAAATTCCAGGTTATTCATGATATATTTCAGAGTAAAACCAATATTTATCAGGGACCATGAAATGCAATTCAAACATATTTTACATAATGATCTTAACAATAATAACATTTCTGTAAGATATAGAGTTTGTGAAATAATTATCAAATATCCCAGAGGCTTGTAATAGGCCACAGCCTTGCCAGGAGACTAGCACCAGACATTTCTGGCACCAAATGTATTTTACATTTTTTACATTACCATATATTTTAAGGGTCGCCATATGTCTATATGGATTCATTGCAAAGTACACACAATCTTGGCTGTTATAAAAAAAAAACATGCACAAAGTATTTTGAAAACAGTGATACTTCTTAGAGTAACAGAAGGCTTTGCAGAGAACATCCATTGCAGAAATTGCCTCTGAGAACAAGTTTTAGTACATAGAATAGTAAACTGTTTGTGGTCCGGCTAAAACCATATTACATAAACCAGGATATAGTGGGGTGGGGATTGGAATGGGTAATTGTGACAATACTAAATGATACTCTGTTGGTTGGAGAGCATGTTTTGTAGAGGCTTGCAAAATCACAGATGTTAAATCACAATTGGTTTCTCAATTGCACAAGGAAAATTAAGAGTAAACTCTGAACTAAACTTTATGGTTCCAAGGTCCACCTCAGTTAGACAAAATTGCATTTATTCAATCTAAGTCTTGTTTCAGAAGCATTTTAATAGATATGAATACTATCAACAGCATTGCATCACTTTTCACAGGGGTAATAATCAATGAAACAAACACCACAACAATTTCTGGAATGATATTACAACATTAAAATGACAATTATCTTAGAATTCTACATCTTGTACAATAGATGTAGAATATTTGTGTCTTTTATTATTGGCATTTTGTGTTAGAGCTCTTAAACCAATTATACAAATGCAACTTCAGGTCTCTATTCGCCATATTAAATAAATATTTGGCTACCATTCCTAAAGCACTGAGCAGTAGCCATGCAACTCCTCCAATACATTGAAGCCAATTATTTCCTTCAGTCCTGCCAATCTGGCTTCAGATCCAGATGCAGCACAGAAACTGCTACCATCATGGTGATTGAAGATGCCCTTAAAATCCTCGATGATGGCCATCCTTGCATACTGGTTCTCCTTGACCTCTCAGCGCTTTTGACATAGCAAATCACCAAACACTCACCGAGAATCTACATTTTTGCATGGGGATGAGTGAGATCACCCTCAGCTGGTTCAAATCCTACCTTGCTAATCAACAGTTTCTACACATGGATTCCTCCAGAAAACCAACTCTACCCATTACCTGTGGAGTCCTGCAAGGTTTTATCCTGTCCCCTGTGATCTTCAATCTTTAAATGCAACCGCTCAGAACCCTCATCATTCCACACAACATCCACATCCACCAATACTCAGATGACACATAGATCTGCTTCAATACATCATCCATTAAACATCCACTGGCTCAAGGACTGCCTCATGTTGATTCAGTCCTGGATGTCCAGTGCTTACCTGAAGCTCAATTTATCCAAGACTGAATTCCTGTTGTTGAGCAACAACACCGAACACCTTGACATCCAGACCTGGCTCTCTGCTATGAACCTCAGTGATGCCTGCATCGAGTCCCTTGGGTTCAACATTGACAGACACCTAACCTTCAAACAGCACATAGCAAGGAACACACAAATGCCTTGGTACCAACTTTCACTCCTGCAGAAGATCAAGCCTTAACTACCAGAAAACCTCTTCAGATCTGCTGTCCAAGCCTTGGTCCTCTCCCACCTCGATGGTGGGAATTCTCTTTTTGGAAGGCCTTGCAGCGACTAACATAACACCACTGAGATGTGTCCTGCATGCAGCAGCACGACTCATCAAAGGTCTCTGCAAATCTGACCACATCATCCTGACCCTCATTGAACTGCACTGACACATGTATCATCTTCAAATCTTGTTGCATCATCTATAAGACTGTCACCCTGAAGTCCCCAAGCTACCTCACTGAAAAACCCTGCATCTCTGGAGGCCTGCGATCCACCAGAAATAAGGACTTGTGCAAACTTGAACTTGGTAGTTTGGGGAGGGAAGGATGTCTGGACCTATGGGTTAGGGTGGATTCATGCCTTGAAGAGAAGGGTCTTGAGCTGCAGCCTGAACTGTAGAAGCAAGGGGGCGAGTCTGATGTTGACAGAGAGGAGGCCCCAGAGTCTAATGGCATGGACAGTGAAGGCCTGACTTCTTGTTCTTTCCTTCCTACACTGGTGGATTTCAAATCTGCACATATGCTTACTTCTAGTGGATCAAAGGCCTTCAGAGATGATGAGTTTCTCAGAGAGGTATCTTGGGGACTTCAGGGTCACAGCAGGGTGACAGCCTTGATGCAGCATGATTTGGAGATGATACAGTCTTTCAGCGGGAGCCAGTGCATTTCATTAAGGATCAGGGTGATGTGGTTGCCAACTTCCAGGTGGGAGCAGATCAAAGCTTGGATAGCAGATCCAAAGTTGTTTTCTAGGGTGACAGGTTTAATTTTCCACCAAGCTGTTTGTGTCTTTCATGCTATGTGCTGGTTGAAAGAGAGGTGTCTTCCATTGTTGAACCCATGTAACTTTGCACATGTGACCAGAGTGTGACACCCTTGAGATGCATAGCAGAGAGCCATAGGGTCTGTCTGTCAGGGAGTTCTGTGTTGTTGTTCATGTTTCAACATTCAGTCTTTGAGGCGTTGAGCATTAGGTAAACACTGGACATCCACAAATAATGAGAGGCAGGCATTTAGCAGGTCAATGACTTCTATGGAGGATAGCTTTAGGTCAAACTGTGTGTCATCTGCATAGTCATGGATATGAATGTTGTGTGGAGCGATGAGAGTTCCAAGTTGTTCGATGTAAAGACTGAAGTTCATGGTGGGAGAGGATGGATACATGCGGGACTCAACGGATGCTCAGTATAGTTGGTGATCTGGACAAATCCTTTTGAACAAACTGTTGGCAATTAGCAAAGTATGATTTGAACTAGGTGAGGTCTATCTCACTGATCCCATGCTGAGATATAGATTGTCAGTGTGTGTCTGGTGGTCTACTGTGTCAAAATGCTCCTGACAGGTCAAGGAGAATCAGGAGGCAAGGATGGCAATCATCGAGGATTTCAAAGGCATCATCAATAACCTTGATTGTAGACATTTCTGTGCTGTATCTTGGTCTGAAGGCCAGATTAGTAGGAATGAAGGAGGTTGTTGTCTTCAATGTGTTTTATGAGTAACTTGGCTACTTCTTTTCCAAGAATATTAACTAGGAAGGGAAGATGGGTGATGGGGTGGCAGTTGCTGAGGTCATCAGGGTTCAGTGTTGGTTTCTTGAGAAGCAGGAATATTTATTCCGTCTTGAGGGCAGAGGGGAAGGTGCCTTGTTTCGGAAGCTGTTCTGTAGAAAGGGTATTGAATACACATACGGTGTGGCCTTGAAGGATAATACAGTGGCAGTGAAGTCTTCTATAGTGATTGTCAAGAAACTTGTCCAGGTAGTTGTAGTTTTGCAAATTGAGATGTGTAGTGTGCTGTCAGTTGTAGCATTGGTGTCTATGTGTTGGCAAATTATGTTGAACTTTTTGATGAAGAAAGTGTAGAGGGCAATGGATTTTTCAATGGGATGCGGTATTGGTGGTTAGGGCAGGGTTCAATGCAGTGCAGTGCTTGATGGCTTTGAAGAGGGCTTTGCTTTCATTGTCATCCTTGACTATGGTGTTTTTGGTAGTCTTTTGGCCAAGTCTTTTCTTGTTTTAAAAATGGTTCGTTTGTTGGAGTTGAGCGTACCAGTGTGCAGAAGATTTAGGTTTCAGGGGCTTTGCTTCACTGGGGCATGGTGGTTGATGTTGGTAATGAGGGTGGTGGTGTGTTCTTGGAGTAGCGATCAACAGTCCTCATTTGTTCGAGGTAGATCAGCCCATGTGAAGTATAGTTTGGCAAGATATTCTGTGAAAGCCTACACTGGGTAGTTCTTGAATGATCTGAAGGCTTGTGTGAGGTGACTAATGTCAAAGGGGGTTGCCAGATGGTCTGACCAGTAGAGCGGGATTGGAGAGCTGTGATGGAGGTAGGCAATGGCGGGGATAATGAGGTTGAGGATATTACCTTTCCTGGGCCTTTCACATGCTGCGTGAGGTTCAGAGTGTTAAGAGGCAGTGGAGATCTTCCTTCATTGACTTGGTTACTGGTTTGTCAGGGATGTTTTTAAGTCACAAAGGAAGATGTTATTGGCATACGTGAGAGACATTGTGCTGACCAAGTCTGTGAAGCCTTTGATAAAAGGAGGTGCTGGGCTTGGGTTGTCTATAGATGAGGTGAAAATGTACAGTTTCCACTGGGGAGAGCTGGACATGGCAAGAAAGATTTTTGAAAGAGCCAATGGTGGCGTTGTCCAGTTGGGTGCATGGCTATGATGCCTTTTGAATGACGGTGAGGCCTCCGCTAATCTTGTTTGGATGATCTTGTAGAATTCTGTAGATGCTGGTGATGAGGAAATCTAGGCTGTGTGTGGAGGTGGATGTCATCTAGGTCTCAGTAATGAAGGTGACATCCAATTCATGGGTGAGGTAAGGAATTCATGGTGGCAACAGTAAACAGTAAAGACAGACACAAGTGATCACAATTCAAGGGTGTTTATCAAACTGCGAAGGTAGGTTGGAAAAACGCTTAATCTAACCCTAAATTTAAGATGGGAGCAAGCTTTGACCAACAAATGAAATTAAAGGCAGTCCTAGTGGCGTTGTGTCAACATAAAAGGCCTATAATAAGAAAAACCTAGTGCGTATTCTTACTCTAAATCCAGAAATGTGTGGTATAATGTTCTCAAGAAAGAAGGAAGTGTTCATAAATAATAAGTCAGGATGCAGTACTTGAGGTCTCCCTTCCCCATGTTTTCAGCATGGGACATGGTGGGACTTTGGAGCACAGCACATGCTCAAGCTTTCCCAGCACAAGCCAACAGTTCCTTACCAGTTATTAGGTTCTTCGATGGTTAAGTCTCTTTTAAAAGAAGTATCTTGCCCTCGAAGGCCTGATGTCCTCAACAAACAAACACAAAGTTCCTTTTCCAAAATGAGCATTGAGGTGATGACGTTCCACCACTGGATCTCCCTCTTTTGGGCTCAGACCCCCTCCAGATGTCAGCCTCCCTCCCTGCGTTCTCTATGGCTTTTCTTGCATTCACAAATCTTAATGTCCTGTCACACAATTTACTGTGGACCTTGCTCGGTCAGGTTCACTCCTGTAAACACAGTGTTCATAGGGACTTGCAGCTTCAGACCTTTTTTTTCAGCATCCCTCTGCTGGGTTCACTCTTGCCAACTTTTGTAACACACTGTTCATTCACTCATTTCAAGAAGCGTGATTAATTTCCCTTTGCAATCCTCTGTCTGACCACTTTGACCTGTTTCCTGCTATCCAAGGCCTTGTGCTTATCGTAGTTTCAACAATCGGGTAACTTTTCAGAGTTTTCTGAGCGAACACCCATGTGATGCCAGACTACTCTGCTGCCAGTTTTCCCCCTTCTTTATAGTTTCACAGTTCAATTAGCCACTTGCTATTTTCCATTCAACACAGTTCGGTTTCTTTATCAGTTCTCCCTTCGACTCGACGGCTGTGATGATCTGCTTGGCTTTCCTTGCCTTTGGAGTGAATGTCGGTACCACGGAGACCAGCATCTCTCCACAGCATGGTTATCAGCAGAAGAGGGTCTCATGTACCGTAGACACCTGCTGCAACACATGCTGGCTATTGTTCGCGGTCTTACACTTCGTTCTGGGGAGGATTCACAGGCCTTAGTCGGAAAGATCAAGGTTACTTCTCTGCTTGTCACCGCCTCGCTCTGGGCCGTCTTTCTCCTCCTCCTGAACTGCCATGCTGAGTTAGCTCCCATGGCGTGCTGTCTGTCTTGCTCGTCATGTGCCCTTGTCCTCCACCTTTTATTTGCTTGGGAGGAGAAAGGGCCATCAGGTGTGTGTGTGGTTCTGGTTAATTGACTGACTCTGCCTGACCCTCGTGTCGGGACATGTCAGCTAAACAGTTTTGAACATTAGCCCATTGTCGGTCATCGTGCAAGCAAGTGTTCATGTTGGAAAAAGAGGGTGGTAAGATTTTTGAGTATCCTACGGTGTAGGATGTGGAAAGGGTATTTTCTAAAGGGTGAGATTGGTGGGGTTTATGAAACAAACGAGAAGGACTGGAGTTCTTATCGTGACCTGAACAGGGGGAATTGTGGGAATGGCAGTGTGTTGTCAAAGCAGACTGGGAGTTTGGACAATAAAAAGGAGAAGAGTAACTGGGAGTATTCGGATAGGAAGCAGGGAAACGGGAATTCTGGGATACATACTTTTTGGGTGCAACGGGTTTGGGACCTTAGAGGATTGGTTATGTACAGAGAGGTTGTTGGATCTGGGCAGGAGAGTTTTAATGGATGTAATAGATAGATGTGGAATAACAAAAAGGCCTCAGGTACCTCGTCCCTGGTAGATTAATATGTCTCACCTTTGGTTTTATCTCAAGCCTAACTCCATGTTCGCCTACCCAAGTGATCTTCCTTCGCTTGTCCACCATCAGGGTTGGGATCTGAGAGAGCCAGCCCTCCACTGGCAACCTGAATAAGGGATTCTCGAGGTCTACTCGGGAGAATACCCTCAGGTTTCTCACAGTGATGATTAGGTTTGTGATATCTGCTGCGTAATTGCTTGCTGAACAGACATTTCAAAGCATCAGTCTTCATGTAGTGCTAGATGAAGGACTGCAGATGGGATTTACAGTGACCTGGGTGAGAATGCTGCAATGCAGTGTCCATGATATTGCTGGTAAGTGACATGGTTGGTAATGAATTGTGATTACATGAATGTGCTATTGGGAGAAAGGGATGAAACACATATTCAAGTGAGCTCCCCCAATGTTAGAGGAGCAGGGGTTCTGGCCGTGGGTCCTCCCGGTCGCACCAGGTCCAAACAGGAATTACCCTTTTATTTGTCTGATCTTCAGACTCCTGGGTGAGAGGCACCCTTGATCTAAGAGTCAAGAAAGGAAAGGAAGGGGCAGTGCTATTTAGGTGTGTGGGGCTTAGGTCACATGACCAAGATCCATTTGTACCCACTCACCAGCAGAAAAAACTGGTGGTGGGCGGTGCAACTGAGTGGTAGGGTCTACTCATGTGACCACCAGCCTCCTCAATACTGTTTGCCTGGGGCTAGCCTGGAGTCCATAAGTAGCTGCCTGGAAGGCACCAGAACTGGTGGTGGTCAGAGCAACTGAGTGGCAAGGTATGATCCTGTTATCAGCAATCTCCTCAATGCTGTATATCTGGACCTGGCCTGGAGTCCTTAAGTGGCTGTCTTTGATGCGCCAACACATATGGTGGCCCAAGCTACTTAGTAGCAGGGCCTGACCATGTGACCTGCAGCCTCCTCAATCCTGTCTGCATGCAGATAGCCTTGGGGCCTAAAGATATAAGTAATTATATATGTCTGTAGAAAGATTTTTGAAAATAAGTTGCAATAAGTATTTTTCCACATTTATGAGCTCTTCATTAGAACTTTGTTGCACTAGTCCATTGATGACTTTAGTTGGACACACACAGAGCTGGGTTCCTGCATATCAATCCAAGTTTAATTTGTATCTTCAACACACACAGAGTACTGTATGCATAAACAACGTTTATAGGACACATGCGAAGCTGGGAAACTGCAAATCTAGCATGGCACCATGCACATCTTTCCTACAAATGTCAGCATTTTCATATGTTTTCTCATATGTTATTATCAACTCGTATAGCACGCTTAGAGCTAGGGTGAACAGATCAAATAATTTGCATTATGCATACAACAGACACAAACATGTATTTGCTTTTGTCTTTGAACCCAAGTTCTATTTTCACATGTTAAATAACCGGCTGCTGCTTTTCGTAGAGGCGGATTTTAGACACATCATAGAAGGCATATAAATAGCCTGAAAATGAAATGGACCAATTATCTTTACACTCTCCAGGCTGTCCGGCCTAACCATTATTATTGCCTTGCACGGCATGATTGACAGCACCGAGACCTAAGCCACAGAGCTGCATGTTTTCCATGTTTATCAACTATATACATTCAGGCAGCAGATTCGTTTCTGTCTGTACTCACAATTTTCTACATGGCTTCGAATCAGCCATGAATGCCTTGAAATCCTTTCACAATAAGACAGAAAAATCCCCCTTTTAATATGCATCAGGTATAGTAGCAAAAAGTTAAAATTCTGTAGCACATTTTACAATGAAAGGCACTGTTTGTTCTCCATTGCTAGGTTGGGTATTTATTAAGGCCATGTATATTGTGTTTTCACAGTTTTAAATGACAGATATTTATTTATTTTTTGGATTTGTAGAGTGCGCTACAGCCCACAGGCATCGAGGCGCTATGAGCATATGTAAGAAAGCTTGCATGAGGGTTACAGGAGTGCGGCCATTCCAAAGCAACTACCTGAAAATATCTTCTACTGTACATTCAATATGTAAAAAGTCCTTTTAATAGACTACCTTTTGGTCTGTTGAAATGGTAGTATAATGATACGGCCAGCAGTTTTAGCAATCTCAGCCTTGTCTGGAATCCATTGAGTGACCAGACCAACCCTCAATCAGAACCTTTAGTACAAAGGACTGCCATATAAGTTCCTTTAGCAGTCTGACTTCTAAGACAGTGGGCACCCAAAAGTGAAAAGGCACCCTGCTGGGATACATGTCCCTTCATTTATTTACACCTTCAGAAGACAGAATCCCTTAATAAGTCTTCGAGGCTACGTTCAGATCCCACTTGATCTTCTATTATTAATCTAGGTGCTTCATGCATTTAAGAATAGATACATGCATGTGTTATCCCCCTCTTTATGCAGTGGAACTCACAGCTGAATAATCTGTGCATCCACTCGTATTTGCACAAGTTGAGAGATGCATGTTTTAACATTTAATGCTATGCGTCAACATTTCTGACATATATAACCTCTCATTGGTCAGACTATATACGATATACTTAATATGCCTGCCATCTCTGTGCATCTGGAACTGATAATTTGTGCAACAGAGTTATTGAAGATATGGTAATTCTTCCATACATCCAAACCTTAAACTGATTGAGATTAAACTGTTGGAAGCAGTATATGTGTTTTACAAACACTTTGAAGAGGGAGACCCAAACGTGGCCCTCGGTACACCCATCCCAGTCGCAGGCCGGAGAGAAACAAGAGATGTACATCACTGATGGGCCCATCCTCCCAATCATTGATTTATCACAGTTGTGAAAAGCGCTACTCACTCAGACAATCATTCAGACCATACCCGGTTGACAGTATTGAAGAGATGCAGCTATCATCGACTGAATAAGTCGACTAACTGCAACCTGGGAGAATGCCAATGACATCATGACTAACATCATGACATAGATATGTTAGATATGAAGCACGTAGACATCCCTGCATGAATTTACGCAGACATTTAGCTTTATTGCTGATAGACATTAAGCAAATGCTTATGACTCATACAGTTAGAGGACTAGCAAACGTACACCCTTTTGCTGCACAGAAACCGCAAAACGCATACATATACAAATTAACTGCTTCTGATGCTTAAACACAACCAACATGGACGGCAATGCGAATAAAGATAGAAGCTATAGGTACATTGGAGTGAATTGGAAAAGCAGGATCAACTAAGAACACAGAACAGGCTGACAGGCTGATCCTGCTGAAGCATGCAGACCAGGCTTGCAGTGCGGACACTGTGCACAGCCTTGCCAAGGACAAAGAGAGGGAAGGTTTCAAGTTAACAGAAAAGATGAGACACCTGCAGGGAACAAACACTGAAAATCCTCCCAATTGCAAGCAAGTGAAATCCATTTTGTCGTCCCCACACACGTGACCTGAGCTCACAGCCTATTAATTCGAGCCCTATTGAGATGGCTGTTACCATCAAACCAAAGGTAGAAGGATACAAATGATTTTAAAGATAGAAAGCAAAACGTTCTTTCTCAAAGCCTAGGAGATCGGAGATGATAACTTATTGGCAACATGCAGCACATTCAGGTTCGTTTCCACTACCTTGAATAGTTTCACTCGGCCTGGTAACTATCCAAAGCTCCATGGCTGAGAAGACCCTTTCTCACTAATCCCTAACGACCTTCCAAGCTAAGCTTACACCATGTTTCACCGGCCAATCCGCTTTTACTAAACTGTAACTTTGTATTTGTGACACAGAGCAGTAGCCTCATGAGGAGCCACCAAATATGACTTACCCAATGATCAGAGGTCGACAAAAACAGATGACAGGCACCAGGAAAGTGAGAGCGATTGGAGAATTTGGAGTTATTCATGTTGCAATCCCTGTCATTTTGAATTGCTGATAAAGACAGTGAACTTTATCCTATATCTGGGTCTGCCGTTCTTTGGGCAGGGGATTTATAGAGCCCAGTTTCTCTTGCAAGTGAACAGGCTGACCTATACTAGTTCCCCTGTCACTATTACTGGCAATTTTAATATTAGAATGAGTTGTCAAAAATGAAATGAGCACCAACACAAGTATGCCTTGTTTACCTTGTAATTCAAGTATGCACCCTTTCATTACAGACGTTTTTTTTACCAAATGTACAGAATCATGTCATTTCTTATGTTTCAGAAAATGCTCCATGCAAAGCAGGCTCGGAGCCTGACTGATGCTATGTGCACGTCCCATTCCCATAGGGGTATTTTGAAAGACTACAATACGAGTGTGCCTGATTGCTCATCTTATACTGATTACCTTTCAGAAAAAGTTTATATGGTGTTCTAGGTTTTGATAATGCATCTTGCTCATAAAGAAAATGTAACATTCTTATTATAAATGAAATATATATTAGAAGTAGTCATTAGTAATAAACATTATACAAGTTTAACACGAGCATGTTTACAATGTCATTACAATGAAATATTTTTTCTTTGTTCATAGTTTTTAAATAGCTGTTTTCAAATAACAAACACCATCCTCTCCACCCCTGATGTGATATCAGTATTTTTGTCCCCCGGTTACCCATCTGTCAGATGGCTGGGGTGGCTAAAGCAAACACAAAATAAACTATGCAAACAATACAACACTCACCCACATCCAAAGTAAGAGAGACATATAGCGAGAGAGATAGAGGCAAAGAGATACAGAGAAAGTGAGCGAGAGAGAAAAGAGAGATAGAGAGAGAGAGAGAGAGAGAGAGAGAGAGAGAGAGAGAGAGAGAGAGAGAGAGAGAGAGAGACGGAAAGAGTGAAATACATCTTATCAGTGCTGTTCCCTTTGATTGAGATTGGAATATTTGACAAACATATGTAACAATACTTTAAAATTAATGTTTTCTTCCAAACATATTTCCTTTATGAGTCAGTATTAAACCGGCAATCCCCTAACCCTTGTCACTATGCACCTATATGCATATTGGTTTTAGCACTATGTAAGCACACAATAACAATTATAAGAGCATTGAGAGAAAGAGAGAGAGATACATATATATATATATATATAGAGAGAGAGAGATAGAGGGAGAGAGAGAGAGAAAGAAGAAAGAGTGAGAGAGAGCTTGTATATAATCCTATCATCATAAGATACAGTGGGTACAGCTAATTCTTTATAATTTATTACATTGTGGTTTAGGATCACAGACTGTTTGTGGCTGTTCACTCTGCTGTTTCTGTACTGGAGTGTGGGCTATTGCTGCTGCCATAGAGGTTCCACACTCCACAGCAATAAAGACACTGCTGGTGTGAGCCCATGGCATATGCCCGTGGGTTAAGTGAAAGTGCTGTTTGGGGCTATCACCCATGCTGTTGATGTCCCGGCGTGTGGAACATTGCTACAGGGCAGGGGCTGTGTGGAGCTGTCCTCCCAGCTGTTGCTGTAACAGGGAACCATTGCTGTTGCCATCACTAAGCACCACACCCCAGCATTGAAGATACAGCAGGTGTAAGACCATGGTGGAAACCTGTAGGTTAAGGGCACAGACTATTTGGGAATTTCCTACCTATTGTTGTTATACAGGAGTGTAGACCATTGCTGCCAAAATCACTGAGCTGGCACCCAAGCGCTGGAGATACTGCTAGTGTAAGCACATGCCTCCGTCTGTCGTTGGGTTAAGGTCTCAGACTCTTGGAGCTTCTCAGGAGCTGCAAGGGTTCGTGGTACTGCTCTGTAAATACAGGCTTATGAGTGATCTTTTAGAAGGCTCCCTACCTAACTCATAATTACCAGTAGGAAAGAGTGTATTCTTGTCCTGTGGACATTGGAAACATAATATCTGATTTAATAAGGGCATATGCTCAGGGTATGTCCAGCGTTTTGCTTGTTGGTGAGCCCAAAGCAGAGAGATATGTTACCCTGCATGACACAAACCCACGTCGTTTATATTTTGCTAAAGGGTGGTTAAGGCTCAGATTGGAACATTTAATGAGCACTAGAACTTAACTTATTTTCTTCTCGAATAAGAGGAAAAATAAAAAGAATAGGGTGAAATCTTCTTATAGGGTGAAATCTTCCTGTTCAAGTGGAAAAGGAAAGTTACATTTTGACTATCACCCGAACACATAGTTGAAACGTCAACTTTGTTAACCACCCCTATTAGCGATGGCAATACTTTAAAGAAACCGAGCCCCTTTTAAGTGCTTAGGGGGAAATAAAAAGGCTGCAGCAAATTAACTAAAGTCAACTCAAGAGTAATAGGTTAACGTTTGTTCCTATTTTATTTACAAACCCAGTTTGTCTTTTTACTTGTTTGCCATTTGCCGCTGCCCATGTATTGAGTTTTTTTTAATAGAAAGCCTGCAAACAACTTTCCCAGCTGGTCTAATAGAGCTATGGGTCTGTCGTTATCTGTTTTTTTCCTCTCACCAGTTTTGAAAATTGGAATCAAGATCGCCAGAGTCCAACTACGTGGAATTTGTTGTGTTTTCCCAATAAGAATAAGAAGGTGAGTAAAAAAGGTGGCCCATTTTTCAGGCGCTGATTTTAGGTTGGCGTTAGATTTTAGGTTGGAGTTAACCATACCATCCTGCTTAACCGTCTCCGTGATAACCGGGTATCACTGGTCAGGCTCTGGCTTGGCTGATCACTTTCCTCTCAAATCGACCCTCCCAGGTCCAACTGGGGTCTTTCCTGTCTGACATCTTTTTCTCTACCTGTGGTGTCCCCCAGGGTTCTAACCTCTCTCCCTGGCTGTTCAACCAGTATCTGCCACTTCTCGCCCACCGCATCGCTGCTCTCTGCCCCAACTTTCAGTGCTATGCGGATGATACCCAGCTCACTTTCAGGCTACCCTCGGCCTCCTCTTCTCCTTCCCTCATCTCTGACTGTCTTTCTGCTATCCAGGAATGGTGTGCCGCCAACGACCTCTGCCTTAATGCCAGTAAGACCGAGATTCTACTCATCGGCACACCAACTCCCTCCTTCCCTGCAGCTCTCTGGCTGGCTTCTCTTGGCCCTCTTCCTGCTCCTACCTGCAAGGCAAAAAACCTCGGGTTTTCGACTCCACACTCTCCTTCTCTCCTCACATTTCTGACATTTCTAAGAAGTCACACTACCAGCTGCACCTCCTTAGAGGTATCCTTCCTTTCCTCTCCTTCCCCCAGAAGCTCACTGTCTCCAGAGCCCTGGTTCTCTCGAAGCTGGACTACTGTAACAGCCTTTATCTAAATCTGCCTGCCTCTACTCTCCGCCCCCTGCAACTCATCCAGAACAGGACTGCGAGACTTGTCCTTGGCCTCAAGCCCAGGGACCGCATCTCTCCAGGACTGAAATCGCTTCACTGGCTCCCTGTGGCTGCGAGGATTAAGTTCAAAACCCTCTGCATTGTCCACAAGGCCTTCTGGGGCCTGGGGCCAAATTACCTTCAACTCTCCCTTCCTAAATATCTTCCTTCTCGAGCACTTTGCTCTTCCGCCTCCAACTCCCTCAGGGTCAGCCGCTTCTCCAAGCGATGAGTTGGGGGGAGATCTCTCCCCGCAGCAGGGGTCTCCCTCTGGAACAGCCTTCCTGCCTCCCTGAAACTTGAGGAGAACCATCCGGAAGCACCTCAAAACCTTCCTCTTTGCTTTTGCTTTCTCTCTCCCTCTCCCCTGCTAAATCACTGAAACTGTACTGAATCAGCAACTGGGCCACTCACCAATCTCGGTCCTTGGCCCAGCCACTCTCCCCTGCACTGCCTTCCTGGCAACCCTGCACTGCGGGACTGTCTCTGTATCCCTACAGCCCCCCTTCCCAGCACTTGTCTGCACTTATCTTGCACTTGCCACCAGCTGGCCCTTATTATTTATCCTGTTCATTACTAACCCTGTACTGCACTTTCCCCTCTCCCTTTCCGCCTTGCACTTTTCCCGTCCCCCCTACCCATGCACTTGCGCGATCTGAATGACACCTGGCCTAGTAGGATCGTTGTCTGTCTCCCCTTGTTCCCCCGTCCCTGCCTCGTCGCGCCTTGAAACACTTGTGTATAGCCGCGATACCAATGCCATATCATATCATATCATATCTGTTGCCTACTTGCATTTAGGCTCCAGATATCTTTGGCCTTTTGCCAGAAACCTCTTGCCATGTAAATATATATGTAATTTGCACAGAAAGCAAGAATTACCTAGCTCCCTAATGTGGGGAGTCTGCCACGTGGAGTTCGAAGCAGAATAAGACAATTGCAAAAGGGGGCATAGGAGGGGAGGCAATTTTTAATTCTGCTACTAAATTCAGGTGAGTTAGTACTACTTAACTGCTGGATATGTCTGAGGTTCATAATGAATGTGAATGTTAGCATGTGCCACACTTAGATGGAATTCTTAAATTTAGCCTCTGTCACATCTAGATAGGATACAGGAAAGATTGGGGCTTTTTAGAACCGACTTGTATGTCCATGCGCTAAGGTGTTTGTTGTAATCCAAAGGCGTCACAGTTGAGTGTGGTGCAAATAAGGGGACGCACAGCACGCCCCTTGAGTGAAGCAATAAAAGAAAAATGCTCCACACTTCAAAAAACTGCGCCACAAATAATATCAAGACGAAAGAAAGTATCAGAATATTTATTGCATTGCCCTCTGTGACGGCAGGATATTTGACAACTTAACGTAGGGGGATTTAACCCGTGATTTCTTTCATGCACCAATCCTGAAGTGAATGAACTTTGTTATGGAGGATAGTCAATACTAGCCCTGATTTGAGAAAGACACTTGTGTGTCGAAACACGTGTTATCACAGAGGGCAATGCAATAAATATTCTTATACTTTTTTTCGTCTTGATAATATTTGTGGCGCAGTTTTTTGAAGTGTGGAGCATTTTTCTTTTATTACATCTAGATAGGACTATGAATGTTAGCATGTGCCACACTTAGATGGAATTTCTTAACTCTAGCCTGCATCGCATCTAGATAGGTCTATGAATGTTAGTATGCATCACACTTGGATGTCATTCTTAACTTTAGCCTGCATCGCCTCTAGATAGAAATTTGAATGTTGGCATGCGCCACACTTAGATGGTATTCTTAACTCTGGCCTGTGTCGCATCTGGATAGGACTATGAATGTTGGCGTGTGACACAAGGGCATGCAATGCTTAATTAAAAGCAGATAATCCAGCACAAACAACGCCAAAAAGAGGAATGTGCTACAGTCCCTTTGAATACATGCTGTTAGACATACTCAATAGGAGCTTAATAATTGATGCAATGGTAAAACCTTAATTATGTCCTGGGGGCATGACATGGAACTCGCTCATTGGCCAATTTCCGGCCCATGTGAGATGGTATAGCTCTGGAATCCTGTATGTCCCAGAGAATGGACAATGCTGGGATGCAACGTCTCTCCCCCAGGTGGGAGTGTGCTGCTTGCAGGGCTTTCAGCGTGGCCCTCCATTTGATCATGGGAGAGCCTTGCTGAGAGCCCTGCTGTCAGCAACACCCTGATTAGAGCTTGCTGTGCAGCTGATGATTAGAGGGAATGCCGCACTGACAGCCCTATTGCCAGTTCAGTGGCTCTCTGCCCGATGCTCCATCTGTTCATGGGAGCAGCATGCTAAGTGCCCTGCTACCAGCGTAAGATCAATTGGTGCAGTGTTCCCTCTGTTCACAAGAAAGTTGTACTGAGAGCCCCTGTTGCCAGTGGCAGAGCTCTAGGTGCAGCGATCCACGAGAGGGCTGCACCTGCCAGACATGGCCTGAGCAGTAATACCACCCCCAGCCCCATGCTGCCTCCCTCACTGGGGAGTGGGGCTGCAAACACGACCCAGTATCTTCTGAATCATCCCAACGACCACTTGAAAACCTTTGTAATTTCTACACCCTCCCACCTCAACACATTGTGTACATGGTTGCTGGGAACAAGTCAGTTTCCAGCAACCACTTCAGGCAGATTGTCTTTTTTTACCCCCTCCCCCACTCATGAGGGCATAATAGTTTTATAGACCATGCCAATCCAGCCGCAGCTGGAATTCTGGGCCCTGAAGACCTTGTTAAACATACTCAATGCGCTCGGGACTTTATCTTGGTTTCCAAGGCCCATAATACCCGGTATGTCCCCTGGGAAATGTCTATGAAACTTAATTATAGAATAGGGGCATCATTATGAGGTTTGAGATAACCTGCCGGTGCTACAATATCACAAGTGACAGCGGTTAGGGTAAATAAATCCCCATTTCGATGGAGCCCTACACAGGAGCAATGGCACCATTGCTAACGGTGCCGGTGCTTCCGTGACAACCATCCCCGTATGGGCCTCAAACCCCAGCAGATCATGCCTGCTGGGGATCCGTGGCCCCTACCAGCATCGTTGTAGTATGGTGGTCTGGAAAGCATGCCGGTGTGTTGCTACCTGCACCCTTATTTCCAGCCTGACATACTCGGAATGAAGCCCTAGATCCCTGTGTCCCTAAGTCTAAAAACTCCTATAATGTATATAATTCAAGCCATTGTAAATGTGAAGTCAGAATATTAAAATTCAGGCAGATAACAATAGAAGAAGGATTGGATGGGATGATCTTACCCCTTCTGGGGTAAAGGAGTTTTGTGCAGAATGAGTTGAAGGCTTTAGTGTGGAATCAATTTACAGAATACTGGAAAATACAGTTTTTGTAACAACATCTATCAGGGCTAGGTCCTCCTGGTTGAATGGAGGATGCCAAAAAACTGATAAAGTGTTAACCCAAGAATTACAATTGGAAAGAGGCAGTAATGGTTATAAGATAATTGCAATAACTTACCAACATAAAAAGATATTTATTGAAATGAAAAAGTAATGGAAGCTTGCAACTCCAAAAGATAAAGAGAAGGACCAGACATGTTTGGAGAACTGTGAGAATGGGGTGTGATAATACAAACTTGGAAGTAAATGCTCACATACAAACGGGGAAATAGATTAACAGGCCGATTCATGGAATAATTAGCACGGCGCAAGTGGCCAAAAACGTGCAATTCGCAGTGGAATAGCGAAAATCGCAGTGCAAGTGCGAAAATCGCACGAAAAGCAGCACACATCGATTCATGGAAGGCCGTGCACGAGAAAACCATCGGATGTGCGCTAAAAAAGTGCGCGGCGCACGTTGGCGCACAGGCCATCTAACGGCGTGCGCCAGGTCACAGCGAAAATCGCACAGGCCACAACGAAAATCGCACATAGCGCGGCGCACACAACAAAAGTAGGCGGAACACGGGGCGTAACACTCAGAATGGGGAACAACTTGCCAAAATGTGGGCGTCACGGGGGAAGTACAGGGTGCAAGTGCGCGGAACGCCCACACGCTAGCCTACAACACGTATTCATGGAATCGAATAGGGCAAAAAAGCGCACGGTCAAACCAGCGCACAGGCACAAACACGACCGCCACAAGAAAGCAGGCGGTAGCGCCTCAGCACCTGTAATAAATGTGCGCCAAAAGGTGCGCCAACAAATAGCACCTATATACAGCCATGATGAATATCCTATACTGTGGCCCTCCAGGACAAATGACGTGCAAAGGGGTACCCATAAAACACGAACACCCGCTGACTGAAAAATAACGTGTGCGTGTATTCCGGGGTGCGCGGGAACTTTAACACCCGATTTGGCTGGGTACGTGGATCTCAGGGGTGCGCGGGAAGTCCCACACGTGATTTGGCTGTGTACGTGGATCTCAGGGGTGCGGGGGAAGTTCCACACGCGATTTGGCAGGGTACGTGCGCGGGAATTCACACACGCGACATGGCTGGGTATGTGGATCTCAGGGGTGCGCGGGAAGTCTCACACGCAATTTGGCAGGGTACATGGATTTCAGGGGTGCGCGGGAAGTTCCACACGCGATTCTGCCGGGTACGTGCGCAGGAATTCACACACGCGAAATGGCTGGGTACGTGGATCTCAGGGGTGCGCGGGAAGTCTCACACGCGATTTGGCAGGGTACGTTGATTTCAGGGGTGCGCGGGAAGTTCCACACGCGATTTGGCCGGGTACGTGCGCTGAAATTTACACACGCGATTTGGCTGGGTACGTGGATCTCAGGGGTGCGCGGGAAGTCCCACACGCGATTTGGCTGTGTACGTGGATCTCAGGGGTGCGCGGGAAGTTCCACACGCGATTTGGCAGGGTACGTGCACGGGAATTCACACACGCGACATGGCTGGGTATGTGGATCTCAGGGGTGCGTGGGAAGTCTCACACGCGATTTGGCAGGGTACGTGGATTTCAGGGGTGCGCGGGAAGTTCCACACGCGATTTGGCCGGGTACGTGCGCGGGAATTCACACACGCGAATTGGCTGGGTACGTGGATCTCAGGGGTGCGCGGGAAGTCTCACACGCGATTTGGCAAGGTATGTGGATTTCAGGGGTGCGCGGGAAGTTCCACACGCGGTTTGGCCGGGTGCGTGCGCGGGAATTTACACACGCGATTTGGCTGGGTACATGGATCTCAGGGGTGCGTGGGAAGTCCCACACGCGATTTGGCAGAGTACGTGGATCTCAGGGGTGCGCGGGAAGCCCCACACGCGATTTGGCAGGGTACGTGGATTTCAGGGGTGCACGGGAAGTTCCACACGTGATTTGGCCGGGTACGTGCGCGGGAATTCACACACGCGACTTGGCTGGGTACGTGGTTCTCAGGGGTGCGCGGGAAGTCTCACACGCGATTTGGCAGGGTACGTGGATTTCAGGGGTGCGCGGGAAGTTCCACACGCGATTTGGCCTGGTACGTGCGCGGGAATTCACACACGCGATTTGGCTGGGTACGTGGATCTCAGGGGTGCGCCGGAAGTCTCACACGCGATTTGGCAGGGTACGTGGATTTCAGGGGTGCGCAGGAAGTTCCACAGGCGATTTGGCCGGGTACGTGCGCGGGAATTAACACACGCGATTTGGCTGGGTACGTGGATCTCAGGGGTGCGCGGGAAGTCTCACACGCAATTTGGCAGGGTACGTGCGCAGGAATTCACACACGCGACTTGGCTGGGTACGAGGATCTCAGGGGTGCGCGGGAAGTCCCACATGTGATTTGGCAGGGAACATGGATTTCAGGGGTGCGCGGGAAGTTACACACGCGATTTGGCCGGGTACGTGCGCGGGAATTTACACACGCAATTTGGCTGGGTACTTGGATCACAGGGGTGCGCGGGAAGTCTCACACGCGATTTGGCTGGGTACGTGTATTTCAGGGGTACGCGGGAAATTCTACACGCGATTTGGCTGTGTGCTCCCAGGCATTCCCTGTACACCCTCCACGGCCCCTGCAGGCAGCCGACACCACAGGGGACTACCCTGCACACCTGCTCATGTCACCCAGCACCCCCACCCCCCAGCAGTGCAGGGGCAGCCTCCACCAGGCCCCCACTCATGGCCCCTATCACTCCCACCCCCCAGCAGTGCAGGGGCAGCCTCCACCAGGCTCCCACCCATTTCTACCACCACCCCCACCCCCCAGCCACCATGGGCATCCCCCACCAGGCCCCCACTCATGTCTCCCACCCACCCCCACCACCCAGCCACCATGGGCAGCCCCCACCAGGCCCCCACTCATGTCTCCCACCACCCCCACCCCCCCAGCAGTGTGGGGCACCCTCCACCAGGCCACCACCCATGTCTCCCACCACCCCCACCCCCCCAGCCACCATGGGCAGCCCCCACTCATGTCTCCCACCACCCCCACTCCCCAGCAGTGCAGGGGCAGCACCACCAGGCCCCCACTCATGTCCAACTCATGTCTCCCACCACCCCCACCCCCCCAGCCACCATGGGCAGCCTCCACCAGGCCCCCACTCATGTCTCCCACCACCCCCATCCCCCAGCCACCATGGGCAGCCTCCACCAGGCCCCCACTCATGTCTCCCACCACCCCCAACCCCCAGCCACCATGGGCATCCCCCACCAGGCCCCCACTCATGTCTCCCACCAACCCCCACCCCCCAGCCACCATGGGCAGCCCCAACCAGGCCCCCACTCAGGTCTCCCACCACCCCCACCCCCACCAGCAGTGTGGGGCACCCTCCACCAGGCCCCCACTCATGTCCCCCTGCACCCCCATCGCCCAGCATCCAGGGGCACCGTCCACCAGGCCCCCACTCATGTCTCCCACCCCCCCACCCCCCAGCCACCATGGGCATCCCCCACCAGGCCCCCACTCATGTCTCACACCACCCCCACCCCCCCGCAGTACAGGGGCAGCACCACCAGGCCCCCACTCATGTTCAACTCATGTCTCCCACCACCCCCACCCCCCAGCCACCATGGGCATCCCCCACCAGGCCCCCACTCATGTCACCCACCACCCCCACCCCCCCAGCAGTGTGGGGCACCCTCCGCCAGGCCCCCACTCATGTCCCCCTGCACCCCCAGCATCCAGGGGCACCCTCCACCAGGCCCCCACTCATGTCTCCCACCACCCTCACCCCCCAGTAGTGTGGGGCACCCTCCACCAGGCCCCCACTCATGTCTCCCACCACCCCCACTCCCCAGCCACCATGGGCATCCCCCACCAGGCCCCCACTCATGTCTCCCACCACCCCCACCCCCCAGTAGTGCAGGGGCAGCCTCCACCAGGCCCCCACCCATGTCTACCACCACCCCCACCCCCCAGCCACCATGGGCATCCCCCACCAGGCCCCCACTCATGTCTCCCACCACCCCCACCCCCCAGCAGTGCAGGGGCAGCCTCCACCAGGCCCCCACCCATGTCTACCACCACCCCCACCCCCCAGCCACCATGGGCATCCCCCACCAGGCCCCCACTCATGTCCCCCTGCACCCCCACCCCCCAGCATTCAGGGGCAGCCTCCACCAGGCCCCCACTCATGGCCCCTATCACCCCCACCCCCAGCAGTGCAGGGGCAGCCTCCACCAGGCCCCCACTCATGTCTCCCACCACCCCCACCCCCCAGCCACCATGGGCATCTCCCATCAGGCCCCCACTCATGTAATCCCACCCACCCCCACCCCCCAGCCACCATCGTCAGCCCCCACTCATGTCTCCCACCACCCCCACCCCCCCCAGCAGTGTGGGGCACCCTCCACCAGGCCACCACCCATGTCTCCCACCACCCCCACCCCCCCAGCCACCATGGGCAGCCCCCACTCATGTCTCCCACCACCCCCATCCCCCAGCAGTGCAGGGGCAGCACCACCAGGCCCCCACTCATGTCCAACTCATGTCATCCCACCCCCCCACTCCCCCCAGCCACCATGGGCAGCCTCCACCAGGCCCCCACTCATGTCTCCCACCACCCCCACCCCCCAGCCACCATGGGCAGCCTCCACCAGGCCCCACTCATGTCTCCCACCACCCCCACCCCCAGCAGTGCAGGGCCAGCACCACCATGCCCACACTCATGTCCAACTCATGTCTCCCACCACCCCCACCCCCCCAGCCACCATGGGCATCCCCCACCAGGCACCCACTCATGTCTCCCACCACCCCCACCCCCCAGCATTCAGGGGCACCCTCCACCAGGCCCCCACTCATGGCCCCTATCACCCCCACCCCCCAGCAGTGCAGGGGCAGCCTCCACCAGGCCCCCACTCATGTTTCCCACCACCCCCACCCCCCAGCCACCATGGGCATACCCCACCAGGCCCCCACTCATGTCTCCCACCACCCCCACCCCCCAGCAGTGTGGGGCACCCTCCACCAGGCCCCCACTTATGTCCCCCTGCACCCCACCCCCCAGCATCCAGGGGCACCCTCCACCAGGCCCCCACTCATGTCTCCCACCACCCCCACCCCCCCAGCAGTGTGGGGCACCCTCCACCAGGCCCCCACTCATGTCTCCCACCACCCCCACCCCCCAGCCACCATGGGCATCCCCCACCAGGCACCCACTCATGTCTCCCACCACCCCCACCCCCAGCATTCAGGGGCACCCTCCACCAGGCCCCCACTCATGGCCCCTATCACCCCCACCCCCCAGCAGTGCAGGGGCAGCCTCCACCAGGCCCCCACTCATGTCTCACACCACCCCCACCCCCCAGCCACCATGGGCATCCCCCACCAGGCCCCCACTCATGTCCCCCTGCACCCCCACCCCTCCAGCAGTGTGGGGCAACTTCCACCAGGCCCCCACTCATGTCCCCCTGCACCCAGGTCCTCACAATCACCAATCATGTGCGTTATGGTCAGCCTCCACAGCCAAAAGGCCCTACCAAGTAACCCATTCACCCACATGGAAATGGAAATTACATGTTAAACCCCCAATGTTCATAAAGCAAATGAACCCATGTCCGTCACACACAATGGTTGCAATTGAATGGGAAAACACCCAACATGACATGCATGAAACCAATGAGATGATACCACACAGTGAAGTATGAAAACAAAATTGTATTAAAAAAAATTGAATGCAAATGAAATGAAACAAACTACAATGTCAATGAAAAAAAGATAAGCTGCATGTCCGTCCAAAAAAATCAAAACTACAAATCCAAATCCAAAAAAATGTTGTTCAAAGTCACATTAAAAATAAAATCAATCCGAGAGAGAAAAATAAATGCAAAGACCATTGCTCCATGGAGAATAAATTAAAAATAAAAAAATAAAACAATCCAATGAAGAACTATGTATAAAACATCCAAGGGTGCATGAGCACAACTGAACAAAGGAAACCTACAAAAAACCCTAACTAAAATCCAACTATATACAAAAAGTGGAGCAGTGCCCGTCGACTCCAAATCATAAGAAGAAACAAAGGAAACCTAAAACTAAAGAAATATATACAAAGGCGGCAGGCAAGTCCAGCGGCTCACTCCGTGGTGTTCCGGGCCAGGGCATTATCAAACTCCTCGTCTATGTCCCGGAGGCGGTCCTGTTCCATGGCCCCGAGGGTCCGCAGGGACGACGCCATCTGCTCCTCCAAACCCCTGCGGATTGCCTCGAGGCACTCGGCCCGCCTCAGGGCCCTCCGCATGTAGTTCTCCGCCCTGACCATCGTGAGCCGCACCTCTTCCGCCCGCCGCCGCTCCGCACCTATCTGCTGGCCCAACCGCAGCAACACGGAAGACACTTCCTGTCCTGGGTCCTCCTGCCCTCCGGCCGATGCCTGCCCCTCCGATGTTGATGGCCCCGAGCCATGATGCCTCCCACGTTGACTCTGCTGCTGCCTCCGAGTCAACTGCCTCTGCCAGCACGACGGCATCCAGGCTGATGGAATCCACCGACGCCGTCGTGCACGTGCCCTGCCTGATGATGCCGGCACATCCTCCATCTGCTGGGGTACAGTTGCTGTGGTGTCCACCCCTGCTGGACCTCCGACTCCCGACTGTGGCAGGGATGGGATCCCCATCGAGCTGGCTGCATTGATCAGGGCAGGTCCACAGGGGGCCCTGGTGGCATCTGGGCTGGAAGACGGCAAGGAGAACCACCGGCGTATAGCCTCCACAGAGGAGGAGAGGGCCGCCAGATTGGCCGACACATGCAGGAAACCCCCGAACATGGAAGATCCCAATTGGGCCACGTCGGCACGGTGCTCTTCGTGATGATGTGCGTGCTCCTCCCGGGAAGCACGCACGTCATCACGAATTGCACCCGCGTGCATCGCGACCCCAATCAGGACCTTCTCCATACGGACACGGGTCCCCTCGTCCGCAGGTGGAGGGGAGTCAGGTGACATAGACATCCCCTCTACCTGCAGTCGGGCCTGGGACGGGGCATCCCTGCTGGTGCATGGTGGTGCACTCACAGGGTCAGGGACAGCGACATGCACAGGCCCCTCCACGGTGACCTGTGCTGCCCCCTGCCCCTGGACTGCACCACTTGCACCAGCAGGGATGCCCCCACCAGGCACCATGTGTGCCTCAGTGGCGGCCTCCTCCTCCTCTGTGGAAACAACCAACCTGGATGGCTCCTCACCGTCTTCCGCTGTAGCAGGCCCCTGTGGGGGCTCACCCACCCCTTCCGCTGCAGCCATGGGGGCATCCCCGCCGCCTTGCTCCACAGCGCCGTCTCTGCCCTCTTCTTCACTAGCCGCTGCGTAGAGGGAGACATAGAACACAAGCATCAGGGTACTGTTCAATGGTCCCCTAGACAGGAAGCAATAGCATATGAGTACCACTGTCAAAGTACACTTCCATCATGTCCCTCCACAACACATGGGTCAGTCCAGGCAAAACACACACAGTAACAGGCATGGTGCATGCCATGGACATTTCCATACATGTCCAATGGACTCTTGAAACATACAATGATATGGAACTCACATGCATCATGGGTCATGCCTATCACATGCACACACTTCACCTCAGTCACATCCATCTGGCCTCATACACCCCAAACACAGCGGATACAAGGGTAACTAGGCTGCATCAGTGAATCTGTGCATTGTCACACACATGTGTCATGCATCCATGGCATTCACAATTCACAGACACGCAGGTCAGGCACACAGACATGGCTACCATATATGTACCCGGCATCAGCACACATCCCTCACCCCCACCCATGTCCAGGCACAGAGACTGGCATGCTCTCATGTGTAAAATCTGCATAGGGCTCCCCATTTCACATTTAAACACATGCAACAACCATGTGGTTCACACATCACTGTTCGCACATGCATTACCATGATGTCCCTGCACACATACATGCATACATGGCCTATGTCACACATACAGGCAAGTATCAGACAACCAGCACACCGCAACATGCCCTGTCTCACACAGCAATGCTTGGACACTTACCGCTCAACTCCAGACGGGTCTCCCTCTCAAGGATCTGGCCGTGGAGCGCTGGGCGTACACGTTCCAGGACCCCATCTGGATGGAACTCATGCGGCACCGGCCCCCCTCCACGAGGCGCCGGGCCTTCACGAGGGTCCTGGACCTCAAGTTCTCCCAGCGCTTCTTGATCTTCTGGACGTCGCGGGTTTCCACCCCCTCCGCGTTGATGGCAACCACACAGTCGTCCCAGATCCTCTCCCCTCCTTCCTTGCTGGCACGGGACGATCCAAAGAGGGGTGACCCACAAGGGTGTTTCCCTCATAGCACGTGATGATGGAGCACACGTGGAAAGACTGCACGTCAGAGTGTCAGCACGTGTAATTGGACAAAAGTGCGCGTACACGCGATTGGCCTATGTACGTGTATTTCAGGGGTGCACGGGCACTTACACACGCAAGTACATCAGTGCACGTGTATACCGGGGTGTGCGGGAATTTCCACACGCCATTGGCCTGGGTACTGGATTTCAGGGGTGCGCTGGAAGTTTCACAGGCGAGTACATCAGCGCACGTGTATACAGGGGTGCGCAGGAATTTCCACACGCTATTGGCCTGGGAACTGGATTTCAGGGGTGCGCGGGAAGTTTCACACGTTCGCCTACAACACGCGCAAAGAAACACGTACGCCAGTAGGAAGCAGGCATACGTCGACTCGCGACGCATAAATTTGCGCGCAAATAAAATTACAAGCTCAGACGCCAGGATGAATATACCGTTCCTAGCAGCAGTGGCCATGGGCTACCAAAGGAGGAGGAGGAGGAGGATAGTCAGGGCCAGAATATTCACACCCAGAACCAGCCTTTTCGGGATGCCTGATGACCAGGTGTATGGGAGGTACCGGTTTCCACCACACATAATACTGGACCTGGTGAGTGAGTGGGAGGATGACCTCACATCACCCACCCTGTGCTCCCAAGCACTCAGCCCCCTGGAAAAGGTCCTCAATGTACTGCACTTCTTAGCCACTGGATCTTTTCAGCGGACAAGTGCCATAGTGGGTGGGGTGTCACAGGCCACGCAGTCACGCTGCCTACACCAGGTCTTGAACATCATCACTGCACGCCCATCAGTCTGCAGGCACATATAGCTGCCCAGAACACCTGCAGAAAGGCATGCTGCCGCCCTGGATTTTTACGGTGTGGCACGATTCCCCAAAGTACTAGGTGCCATCGACTTCACCCATGTGGCTCTACGTCCCCCCAGGACATCTGAGCACATCTATAGGAACCGCAAGCACTGGCATTCCATCAACGTGCAGGTAGTATGTAATGCCAAGGGAATCATCACCTCAGTATATGCCAACTATCCCGGGTCCACCCACGACGGCTTCATTTACCGAATGTCCACCCTAAGCCGGGACCTAGAAGCTGGGCGGCATGGCGATACATGGCTGCTTGGTGAGTATGAATGCCACTGCACATGCATGCATGTCAGATACTGAGCAAGGTCACAACCCCACCAATGATACCAATCACCACCTTCACAGGGGACAGTGCCTACCCTCTCAGCCCCCACATGATGACACCAATTCGGAACCCCACCACGCCACCCGAGGTAAGATATAACACAGCCCACATTGCAACCCGGGGCATACTGGAGCGCACATTCGGAGTGCTTAAGTCACGCTTTCGCTCCCTTGACCGTTCTGGCGAGCAGCTGTTATACGCTCCCCCAGTAGTGTTCAGGATCATAGTGGCAGCATGTGTCCTGCACAACGTTGCAACACGCCGGAGCCTGGCTGTGGACATGGTGGTGGCCCCACATCCCCAACCACATGCACGGCCGCTGCGCATGGGAGGGGAAAGGGCACGGGGGGAGGCAGCCCGTACACAGCTAGTGGCTAATTACTTCACATAGAAATCACACCCCTGTGGAGTGCACACTGCCCTGGCACATACCATCTGACAATCAATGATGACTCAACCTGACACTGATCCTGAATGTCTGGAGAATCAACCGTCCAAACCATATCAGCCTGAGATTGTTCACCTGGAAGTGTTACAATGTGTGCATCACTACCTACACAGACACCACCAATGCAGTTTCGTGAAAAAACACATTCATGCAGCTAAAATGAATACCCACTTGCAAAATGCAACATGAGGACAGTGCCATGTCACCCAACCCATCCCCAGCACCGCCACACGACACACCGTGCCATGTCATGCTATGTGCAGGTAAACAAAGTAATCCCCACAACATGACACAAGTGTCACAATGTACAGTGTCCCTAATTGAAACTCGCAACACCTGAAATGCTCACAGTAATGCAGGACCAACAACACACTTGAGCAGGTATTTAGCAATAACACTTATCAGCCACTGACCCTCTAAACTACCATTAACATGACATTACGAATGTAAGGAATTAGTAGTCTCACCACCTCGAAATGCCTGCACTCCCACCACTTCCAACTGTACAGTGTTGCCGCCATGTAGACTTGTAGGTGCACTGCTGCCACCATGGACCCCATCTCCAAAGTACAGGGCCTTGTGTAGACATGAGGAAAGGACCTGCAAATTAGGAGGTAGACACGGATGATGAGTTACACATCAATGCAACATGCAGTGTACAACACAACAGCAATATGCACTAGGAATGTATACACAGTATTGACTAGACTACCAACACATGTAGTGGGAGTCCAATGTCACCATGTACGTCAATGTCACTTGGGCACACCCTTTGCAAGCCCATGGAAACAGGAAGCAGGAGGGGTGTGTGTGACAAAAACCCAAGCATCTGAACCAAATACATGACAAGCCTGCATGTGCCCATCCACAATGTAGCGTATGCCCACAGGAGCCACAGAAGGCAACACATTGTCCCAAAAAAAAATTTTTAAAGAAAAAATAATAAAAAAAAAAAAATGGGCCCGGGGGGGTTGGGGAGGCCACCCAGGAGGTCCGAGGACAGGGTGCACACCAAAACCCACCTGTGTGGATCTTGCGAAAAAAAAACACCTCCATGGGCTCATGGCCCACACGGCTACCCTATTGTGGGAGTGTCACTGCTGTCGCTATTATCACCCTGTGCAGCTGCATCCGGAGGTGGTTGCACTATGGGAGGCAGCCCACGCAAGGTCCTAGTCTGTTCCTCCATGGCTGCAAGCATGCGGGTGTGGTAGGTCTCGTTCTGGAGTATGAGTGTGCGGAGGTCCCCATGCAACAACTCACGGGATGCCCAGACCTCCGCCCTAGTTGCCTGCATCTCAGCTGAGAGCGTACGGGTGAGACGCTCCAGCTGCTGTTCTGTCCTTCGGTTTGTTGAAGCCTCAAGCTCAAAAAGAGTCGTCCTGAGGTGAAGGAGATCCAGGCTCAGGGCTTCCCTGTGGCCCTGGGACTCTATGCGGATGGCTTCCTGCAGAGTCGCCAGTGCCGCCCGCCTGTCCCTGTTGGACGCCAACATATCCTCCCTGTGTGGCTGGCAGATGGAGTCGGTTGCCTGCTGTAGTCGCTCCATCAGCCTTTCGGCGGGGGGGACAATGGAAGTGGCCACCCTATCCATGGCCTGAGCCATCATCTCCGATGATGCTGCCTGTTGGGTTGCCATACCGTAAATGGATTGCTCCCATGCGGTATTGCCAGGTGGCGTACGGCCACCACGTCGGCGGGTACCACACTTGTCTGGGGCAAGGCCAACTGCGCCTTGCTGTGCCGGCACTGCCTGAGGCTGCAGGACTGCATTCCCCCTCTGATCTGCTGGCCCAGGAACAGGATCAGATGTCGCGGAGCGTGACCCTGCATCCGTAACCACCCAAGGCGTAGCTGCCAACACTGACACCACCATTGAGGGTTCTAACCCTGGTGCAGGTGGGTGGGACAGAACAGAATCCCTCCCAGGAACACTCACCTGCGACGGCACGTAGGTCTCATCAAACGAATCAACACCTGAGTACAGCTCGGGGGAGATGCAGCCAGAGACACCCCTTGAGAGCACGACCTGCAGCACTTGTGGGTTCTCACCCACCACCACACCACGCCCCTCAATGGTGGTCGGTCGGCCCTCGGACCCCTCCTGGGTCTGCACCATCTCCACAACCCCAGCAGTATCAGGTGCGTCTTCCCCTGCAAAGACATAAAAGCAAACAAATGGAAACAGGCATTAGCATCATGGCACACAATGAGGGCTGAGAAGCAACAGAACTAGTACTTGATTGACACATGTCCCACATGACTAAAACCCTCCCATGCATGCACCCTCACTGCGTATGAAGGGCAGGCAAATGGCACACACTGATGACACCAAGATGGAAGATGAACACATTTCCTGCATGCTGCCTGGCAGTGGCATCACACATTGGCCTGTGATTGCCAGGTGAAATACACATGCCATCACACAAATGGCATGTACCATTGCTATTGAGTGAAGATGGAGAGGAGGGCAGCACTTATTTATTCAGTCCAGTTCCCGCATGTAATAGCTTTTCTAATTCAAACAGGTCTGATTTTTCACCTGGAGCTGCCAGTCCAAAATGGTCCGATTGCACAGGGACATGTGTGAACAAATGATATCCAGGTAACAAAGTCACTCCACTTTACCATAGCCATGTCAGACATGTGACTAGAGGACTGAGAAATGCCTAGTAAAAGTGGTGGAATGCAAACAATCTGCCTGAATGAACAGAGAAAAATAAGCAACAATGTTGTGGCAAGGTGACACTTCAAGGGCAACTGGCGTGCTGTTGGGCTAGATTTCTACTGTTGGCAGAAGGGATACTGCTATGGCCAAATGCTGCTGCGCAGAATGTATTGCATGAAGCACATGGGTGACCCAAACGACTCAGGCGCACACACCCTCACCTGGCACACAAACAGAAGCCCTCACACACACACCATGCACATGGATGACACACACATGCATGTGCGCTCACCGGACAATGCCTCATAATCAGGCAGATCTCCCACGCCTTGGATCTGTTCCTCCGTGACGTAGGTCCCAGCGACTAACTCATGTGGAGTGAGTTCCATGTCTTCTACTGGAGACCCACCTCCAGTCACTAGAGTTGCGGCATGACTTGAGGCCAGCTTATTCTTTGCCCTGCACTTTAGGTCATTCCAGCGCTTATAGCAATCATTGGCTGTGCGCCTCACGATTCCAAGGGCACTTACGATGTCCGCAACGGTCTGCCAGTGTGCCTGGAGTTGTGCAGGTGTGGTCTTGGATCCTGCAACAATGACCATCTCGTTATCATGTGCGGACACATACCCAACAAGGGCATTCAGTTCGGCATCCGTGAAGCTGGGCTTCCTCGACGGGCCGGACTGTGTAGCCGTGTCTGGGGCATCAGCCTGTGCCAGACGAGCACTGTTCCTCTTCGGCTTGGAAGGTGGTGGTGATCCTGAGTGTCCTGCTCTGCTCTGGACACTAGGGGCAGGAGCCCTGGTGGACTCGGTATCAGGAGTGTGGGATTGAACACTCAGCATGGGAGTTGATGCAGGCATTGGCTCAAGTGTAATGGTGTCAGGGGGAATGTCAGCAGGATGGACTAGGACCGACACTGTCCTGGCTGGGTGTGTGAGAGCTGGGGTGGATGGAGCCGCAGCAGCCCCTGCAGCCTCTCCACCCTGCCTACTTGGGGCAGCAGATGACCTTGCTGCCCCTGATCCACGTGGCCTGATGACATCAACGTGCACCAGCGCACGAGTCATAGGCCTGCTGACCTGGAAGTCAGCCATGGAGTCAGCCAGGTCTGGTGCCACAATGGGCTGGTCCAACAAGGGCTGAGCATGGATGGTGTCAGCCACATCAGCCTCAACCAGGGGGGGGGGATTATGGGTGCCCTTGACTGGTCCTCCACACATGGGGGGACAGGGTCACCCTGCAAGTAACAACCACGTCCCCTACCGGATCCACCACGGCCACCACTTGTGGCTCGTCCACCTTTGCCACCCTTACGGAATCCTCGCCTCCCAACCATGGCACTGATGTTAATGTGCATATGGGAGTGGCTGTAGACTATTGTCCTGGGCAATTGGGGATCAAAGGGGTTGGGTACCAGATGGTAATTGTACCCTAGTGCTCTAGCAAGGCTGAATGTGACCCCTGGGGAAAGATGACAGGTCACGCAACGCACAGGAAGCCCAAAAAAGGGAGATGACGTGCACGCAACCCCTCCTAGACCACGTGTGCGGAAAAAAAAACCTGCACTACGCTGTGGCACCCAGTAACACAAGAAGGAACGTATGCGTGCCACACACAGCCTAGAATTACCTCTGAAGGGGTAGGCTACACACGGGGCAAGCACAGATGTTAGATACGTGCGTAACTCACCGTCTGCCAGGAAAAAGAGCGTGAAAAAGAAACGCGTTTGGTTGGCAACACCCCCGCCAAAAGAAGATTTGTACGCTGTCTGAGGAGACAGGACAACAGTAGAAGGGAACACTGTTTGAGGGAACAGGCCCAGGAAAACGACAAGAAGTACAGAATTCACCCACTCGCTCTCCACGAAAAGCACGTACAAGGAAATGGTGTTCTACACGTACCTTTTATGCAGGCCCACACGTCCAGCATCACTTCCGCGTGTACGCGCTAGGGCCATTTCCACCAATTACAGCTTTGTGACTTCCGCGTGTACCCGCTGTATCGACCAATTACACGCTTTGTCACTTCCGCGGGTATGCGCTATTTCCACCAATTACACACTTTGTCACTTCCGCGGGTATGCGCTGTTTCCACCAATTACACGCTTTGTCACTTCCGCGTGTACGCGCTTTTTCCACCAATTACACGCTTTGTCACTTCCGCGTGTATGTGCTTTTTCCACTATTTACAAGCTTTGTCACTTCCGCGTGAACGCGCTATTTCCACCAATTACACGCTTTGACACTGGGACGTGTCTCTCATTTTTTTAACACGCAACATTTCAAACGTGTGCCATATTCAACGTGCACGTGACTTCATAGACCCGCATACGCTGGTGGCCTTTGGGCCAATGAATGTACAGACGTGTGCTGACGCGCTTGCACGCTAAGGGCCTTTCCTCGAATTACACGCAGACGTGCAGGATTTTCACGTGCAAAATCAGTCCATATCAAGCTGGCCACGCGTTCACACACGGAAGACCACGCTCCTTCCCAGAAGGCTGAATTACTGCCCCCCAGAGCCCTGAGCACGCTCCCACCTGCCATCTGCTGCTGCCTGACTGCCTGCTGCCCACGTGCCCTGCCATTTGCTGCCTGCACATCAGCCAGGGGTGCTGTTGCTGTGACCACCCCTGCTGGAACCGAAGACTCCCGACTGCTTTTCCATCGCCCCACAGCCCAGCCCCAGGACCCAGTTGCCCACCCACTGCTGCCTGTGGGGTTGCCATGTCGGGCACTGCAACATCTGGCACCAGTGGCAACCCCTGGCCAAGGAGGCAGAGGGGCACCAGCTTCACTGCCACCGAAGTTGGTGTCCTGGTGGAGCATGTCCTGGGGCAGTATGAAGCCCTCCTCGGAAGGTTGCGCACCGACAAGGAAGGACGGACTCGGATCTGGATGGACATCGTGACTGCCATCAACGCGGAGGAGGTGGCAGTCCGTGACTACGAATGTGTCAGGAAGCGCTGGGAGGACTTCAGGTCCAGGACCCTCAACAAGGCCCGGCGCCTCCTGAGGGCAGCGGATGCTAAGGGGCGCCGGGGCCACTTGTCGGAAGATCAGATGAGGGTCCTGGAACGCATATCCCCAGCGCTCCACGTCCAGGTCCAGACTCCGTCTGGAGTCGAGCGGTAAGTGTACATGCATACTGATTGTAAGCTGTACGTGTGGTGTGCCAGGAGTGTGCAGGTTGAACATGTATTTTTATGTGGGCAAGTAGGGGGGTGTACAGGGCCGTGAGGGTGACACATGCGAGGGGTCTCATGTGTGACACATGGATGGTGCTTGTGTGTGTGGGCTTGCATGGCACAGGATGTGGAGGAATGATTGTCAGGTGTGACATGGATGTCGATCGGAACACTGCGACAGTTGGCAGAGGTGTACACATGCATGCAAGTTTGGTGGTGTGTGTGCATGTGTAGTGTACTCCCTATGTTGCATGTGATGTGTGGATGACCTTTGGCTGCTCATGCTGTTGTATGTGAATGGATGGTGCTGGCTGTTGCAATATGCCTGTGGTATGGCTCATGTGTGCAAGTTGAAATGACATGTCTGTTGGGTATTGTGATGCCATGTCTGAGGTTTACCAATGCCACTCATGTATGACTGTCATGTGTGTATGAGTCCATTGGACAGTGCCCTGATGCCTGTGTTTTATTTCTCCCTGTCTGCAGCGTCAACTGATGAAGAGGGCGGAGAAGGTGCTGTGGAGCACAGCGGCAGGGTGCGCACCACCAGCCGGAGACGCAAGGCCCGGATCCCCTCCCAGGTTCTGATCTCGTCGGGGAGTGAGGAGTCCGGTGCCGTGTCCCAGGCTGCAGCTGCCGAGGGGAGGTCCAAGAGGTGGAGGTTGGAGTTGGACTCCTCGGCAGCAGAAGGGGCAGCTGGCACCCCACAGGGCCCAACGGTGGAAGATGGCACAGACTCATCCAGGTTGGTGGGGGGTTTGGAGGAGGAGGAGGCCGTGCAAGCGACAGAGGCGGGGTCTGGAGGTGGGGATTCCACTGGTGCTAGTGGTGCAGTGCAGGATCTGGGACAGGAGGCAGCACAGGCCACCGTGGAGGTGCCTGTGTGCAATCCTGTCCCTGCTCCTGTCACTGCATCATCTTGCACCAGCGGGGATGCCTACCTCCAGACCCGTTCTCAGGGAGGGGATTGGCTTACAACACCTGGCCTTCCTCTCCCTGCGGATGTGGCTATCCTGCACCAGGTTGAGCCTTCCAGGGTGGGGTGGCGTTGCATCAACGGGCCATGCGAGCTGACCTGCAGTCTTTTCATGATGAGTCTGCACGTCTTCTTGCATGGCTCGTTGACTGCGTTGACCCACTGGGACAGCTCCCCAGGGCTGGATTCCTCCGTTTCCTGGACCTTGTTCCGACCCCCTCCTCCACGGAACCCCCTATGCCCCAGTCGTCCTCCATGCCATCTTCCCACCCATGTGTCACCTGGGTGCCCTGTGGAGCTGCCTCCGACCGTGCGGCCAGGCTGGTGGACAACAGATCCCTGCCACAATCGGGAGTCGGACGTCCAGCAGGGGTGGCCACATCAACGACTGCACCCCAACTGGAGGAGGATGTGCAGGCACCATCGGACAGGGCACATGGACAGCAGCAGCTGCAGCAGCAGGAGGCTGTAGGTGGGAGCCACGATAGCTCGGGGCCTTCAACATCAGAGGGGCAGGCTTTGGCCGGAGGGCAGGAGGACCCTGGACGGTCTTCCGTGTGGCAGCGGTTGGGCCAGCAGATAGGTGCGGAGCGGCGGCGGGCGAAGAGGCGCGGCTCACGATGGTCAGGGCGGAGAACTCCATGCGGAGGGCCCTGAGGCGGGCCGAGTGCCTCGAGGCAATCCGCAGGGAGTTGGAGGTGAGCATGTCGGCCTCCCTGCGGACCCTCGGGGCCATGGAACAGGACCGCCTCCGGGACATAGACTAGGAGTTCGATGATGCCCTGGCCCGGAACACCACTAAGTGAGCTGCTGGACTGGCCCGCCGCCATTGTATATAGTTATTTAGTGATTGGTTTCCTTTATAGTTAATTTTTATTTGGAGTCGACGGACACTTCTCCACCTTTTGTATATATTTCCATTTTAGATCGGTTTTTTGGTAGGTTTCATTTCTTCTGTTGGGATGATGGACCCTGAATACTTTGTACATAGTTGGACTTTGGATTTGGATATTTTTTTTACTATGGATATTTTTTTGCATGGAGCAATGGTTTTCATTTTCTTTTTTCCCTTCATTTCCTTTGTATGGACTTGAACTTTGGAAGACATTTTTTAGGATTATCATTTATTGATTTTAATTTGAAAAGGGACAGCCAGCTTGATTTTGTTATTTTTTTTACTTGTGTATTTTGTTTCATTTTGATTGCCATTACTGTTGTTATTAATACATTATTTGGATTTTTTCATTCTTCAATGTGTGGTTTCATCTCATTGTTTTCATGCATGTCATGATATGGGTTTTCAGGTTCACTTGCAACCATTGTGTGTGTGTGAGACACATGTGTTGATTTACATTGTTTCCATTGGAGTAGTATCATGGGTGCATGTAATACTTGGTTGTGTCTTTGGGCTGTGGTGGCTGGCCATGAGGCCCATGCTTGAGGATTGTCAGGGCCTGTGGGCAGGGGGACATGGGTGGGAGCCTGGTGGGGGATGCCCATGGTGGCTGGGGGGTGGGGGTGATAGGGGACATGAATGGGGGCCTGGTGGGGGATGCCCATGGTGGCTGGGGGGTGGGGGTGATAGGGGACATGAATGGGGGCCTGGTGGGGGATGCCCATGGTGGCTGGGGGGTGGGGGTGGTGGGAGACATGAGTTGGACATGAGTGGGGGCCTGGTGGAGGGTGCCCCTCAGTGCTGGGGGGTGGGGGTGATAGGGGACATGAGTGGGGGCCGGTGGTGGCTGCCCCTGCACTGCTGGGCGGTGGGGGTGGTGGGAGACATGAGTGGGGGCCTGGTGGAGTGTGCCCCTCAGTGCTGGGGGAGGTGGGGGGTGGGAGACATGAGTGGGGGCCTGGTGGAGGCTGAACCTGCACTGCTGGGGGGTGGGGGTGGTGGGAGACATGAGTGGGGGCCTGGTGGAGGCTGCCCCTGCACTGCTGGGGGTGGGGGTGGTGGGAGACATGTGAGGGGGCCTGGTGGAGGCTGCCCCTGCACTGCTGGGGGGTGGGGGTGGTGGGAGACATGAGTGGGGGCCTGGTGGAGTCTGCCCCTGCACTGCTGGGGGGTGGGGCTGGTGGGAGACATGAGTGGGGGCCTGGTGGAGGCTGCCCCTGCACTGCTTGGGGGTGGGGCTGGTGGGAGACATGAGTGGGGGCCTGGTGGAGGCTGCCCCTGCAATGCTGGGGTGTGGGGGTGGTGGGAGACATGAGTGGGGGCCTGGCGGAGTGTGCCCCTCAGTGCTGGGGGTGGTGGGGGGTGGAAGACATGAGTGGGGGCCTGGTGGAGGCTGCCCCTGCACTGCTGGGGGGTGGGGGTGGTGGTAGACATGAGTGGGGGCCTGTTGGAGGCTGCCCCTGCACTGCTGGGGGTGGGGGTGGTGGGAGACATGAGAGGGGGCCTGGTGGAGGCTGCCCCTGCACTGCTGGGGGGTAGGGGTGGTGGGAGACATGGGTGGGGGCCTGGTGGAGGCTGCCCCTGCACTGCTGGGGGGTGGGGGTGGTGGGAGACATGAGTGGGGGCCTGTTGGAGGCTGCCCCTGCACTGCTGGGGGTGGGGGTGGTGGAAGACATGAGAGGGGGCCTGGTGGAGGCTGCCCCTGCACTGCTGGGGGTGGGGGTGGGGGTGATAGGGGACATGGTGGCTGGGGGGTGGGGGTGATAGGGGACATGCGTGGGGGCCTGGTGGAGGCTGCCCCTGCACTGCTGGGGGGTGGGGGTGATGGAAGACATGAGTGGGGGCCTGTTGGAGGCTGCCCCTGCACTGCTGAGGGTGGGGGTGGTGGGAGACATGAGAGGGGGCCTGGTGGAGGCTGCCCCTGCACTGCTGGGGGTGGGGGTGGTGGGAGACATGAGACGGGGCCTGGTGGAGGCTGCCCCTGCATTGCTGGGGGGTGGGGCTGGTGGGAGACATGAGTGGGGGCCTGGTGGAGGCTGCCCCTGCACTGCTGGGGTGTGGGGGTGGTGGGAGACATGAGTGGGGGCCTGGCGGAGTGTGCCCCTCAGTGCTGGGGGGGTGGGGGGTCGGGAGACATGAGTGGGGGCCTGGTGGAGGCTGTCCCTGCACTGCTGGGGGGTGGGGGTGGTGGTAGACATGGGTGGGGGCCTGGTGGAGGCTGCCCATGGTGGCTGGGGGGTGGGGGTGGTGGGAGACATGGGTGGGGGCCTGGTGGAGGCTGCCCCTGCACTGCTGGGGGGTGGGGGTGGTGGGAGACATGAGTGGGGGCCTGGTGGAGGCTGCCCATGGTGGCTAGGGGGTGGGGGTGATAGGGGACATGAGTGGGGGCCTGATGGAGGCTTCCCATGGTGGCTGGGGGGTGGGGGTGGTGGGAGACATGAGTGGGGGCCTGGTGGAGGCTGCCCCTGCACTGCTGGGGGGTGGGGGTGGTGGGAGACATGAGTGGGGGCCTGGTGGAGGCTGCCCATGGTGGCTGGGGGCTGGGGGTGATAGGGGACATGCGTGGGGGCCTGGTGGAGGCTGCCCCTGCACTGCTGGGGGGTGGGGGTGGTGGTAGACATGAGTGGGGGCCTGGTGGAGGCTGCCCCTGCACTGCTGGGGGGTGGGGTGGTGGGAGACATGAGTGGGGGCCTGGTGGAGGCTGCCCATGGTGGCTGGGGGGTGGGGGTGATAGGGGACATGAGTGGGGTCCTGGTGGAGGCTGCCCATGGTGGCTGGGGGGTGGGGGTGATAGGGGACATGAGTGGGGGCTTGGTGGAGGCTGCCCCTGCACTGCTGTGGGGGTGGGGGTGGTGGGAGACATGGGTGGGGGCCTGGTGGAGGCTGCCCATGGTGGCTGGGGGGTGGGGGTGGTGGGAGACATGAGTGGGGTCCTGGTGGAGGCTGCCCCTGCACTGCTGGGGGGTGGGGGTGATAGGGGACATGAGTGGAGGCCTGGTGGAGGCTGCCCCTGCAATGCTGGGGGGTGGGGGTGTTGGGAGACATGGGTGGGGGCCTGGTGGAGGCTGCCCATGGTGGCTGGGGGGTGGGGGTGGTGGGGGACATGAGTGGGGGCCTGGTGGAGGCTGCCCATGGTGGCAGGGGGTGGGGGTGGTGGGAGACATGAGTGGGGGCCTGGTGGAGGGTGCCACTCAGTGCTGGGGGGTGGGGTGGGTGGGAGACATGAGTGGGGGCCTGGTGGAGGGTGCCCCTCAGTGCTGGGGGGTGTGGGGGTGGGAGACATGAGGGGGGGCCTGGTGGAGGGTGCCCCTCAGTGCTGGGGGCGTGGGGGGTGGGAGACATGAGTGGGGGCCTGGTGGAGGCTGCCCTGCACTGCTGGGGGGTGGGGGTGGTGGTAGACATGGGTGGGAGCCTGGTGGAGGCTACCCATTGTGGCTGGGGGGTGGGGGTGATAGGGGACATGAGTGGGGGCCTGGTGGAGGCTGCCACTGCACTGCTGGGGGGTGGTGGTGGTGGTAGACATGGGTGGGGGCCTGGTGGAGGCTGCCCATGGTGGCTGGGGGTGGGGGTGGGGGTGGTGGGAGACATGAGTGGGGGCCTGGTGGAGGCTGCCCCTGCACTGCTGGGGGATGGGGGTGGTGGGAGACATGAGTGGGGGCCTGGTGGAGGCTGCCCATGGTGGCTGGGGGGTGGGGGTGATAGGGGACATGAGTGGGGGCCTGGTGGAGGCTGCCCATGGTGGCTGGGGGGTGGGGGTGGTGGGAGACATGAGTGGGGGCCTGGTGGAGGCTGCCCCTGCACTGCTGGGGGTGGGGGTGGTGGGAGACATGAGTGGGGGCCTGGTGGAGGCTGCCCATGGTGGCTGGGGTTGGGGGTGATAGGGGACATGAGTGGGGGCCTGGTGGAGGCTGCCCCTGCACTGCTGGGGGGTGGGGGTGGTGGTAGACATGAGTGGGGGCCTGGTGGAGGCTGCCCCTGCACTGCTGGGGGGTGGGGGTGGTGGGAGACATGAGTGGGGGCCTGGTGGAGGCTGCCCCTGCACTGCTGGGGGGTGGGGGTGGTGGTAGACATGGGTGGGGGCCTGGTGGAGGGTGCCCCACAGTGCTGGGGGGTGGGGTGGGTGGGAGACATGAGTGGGGGCCTGGTGGAGGGTGCCCCTCAGTGCTGGGTGGGTGGGGGGTGGGAGACATGAGTGGGGGCCTGGTGGAGGGTGCCCCTCATTGCTGGGGGGCGGGGGGTGGGAGACATGAGTGGGGGCCTGGTGGAGGCTGCCCCTGCACTTCTGGGGGGTGTGGGTGGTGGTAGACATGCGTGGGAGCCTGGTGGAGGCTGCCCATGGTGGCTGGGGGGTGGGGGTGATAGGGGACATGAGTGGGGGCCTGGTGGAGGCTGCCCCTGCACTGCTGGGGGGTGGTGGTGGTGGTAGACATGGGTGGGGGCCTGGTGGAAGCTGCCCATGGTGGCTGGGGGGTGGGGGTGGTGGGAGACATGAGTGGGGGCCTGGTGGAGGCTGCCCATGGTGGCTGGGGGGTGGGGGTGATAGGGGATATGAGTGGGGGCCTGGTGGAGGCTGCCGCTGCACTGCTGGGGGTGGGGGTGGTGGTAGACATGAGTGGGGGCCTGGTGGAGGCTGCCCCTGCACTGCTGGGGGGTGGGGGTGGTGGGAGACATGAGTGGGGGCCTGGTGGAGTCTGCCCCTGCACTGCTGGGGGGTGGGGGTGGTGGGAGACATGAGTGGGGGCCTGGTGGAGGCTGCCCCTGCACTGCTGGGGTGTGGGGGTGATAGGGGACATGAGTGGGGGCCTGGTGGAGGGTGCCCCTCAGTGCTGGGTGGTGGGGGTGATAGGGGACATGAGTGGGGGCCTGGTGGTGGCTGCCCCTGCACTGCTGGGCGGTGGGGGTGGTGGGAGACATGAGTGGGGGCCTGGTGGAGTGTGCCCCTCAGTGCTGGGGGGGTGGGGGGTGGGAGACATGAGTGGGGGCCTGGTGGAGGCTGCCCCTGCACTCCTGGGGGGTGGGGTGGTGGTAGACATGGGTGGGGGCCTGGTGGAGGCTGCCCATGGTGGCTGGGGGGTGGGGGTGGTGGGAGACATGAGTGGGGGCCTGGTGGAGGCTGCCCCTGCACTGCTGGGGGGTGGGGGTGGTGGGAGACATGAGTGGGGGCCTGGTGGAGGCTGCCCATGGTGGCTTGGGGGTGGGGGTGATAGGGGACATGGGTGGGGGCCTGATGGAGGCTGCCCATGGTGGCTGGGGGGTGGGGGTGATAGGGGACCTGAGTGGGGGCCTGGTGGAGGCTGCCCCTGCACTGCTGGGGGTGGGGGTGGTGGTAGACATGAGTGGGGGCCTGGTGGAGGCTGCCCCTGCACTGCTGGGGGGTGGGGGTGGTGGGAGACAGGAGTGGGGGCCTGGTGGAGGCTGCCCCTGCACTGCTGGGGGGTGGGGGTGGTGGGAGACATGGGTGGGGGCCTGGTGGTGGCTGCCCCTGCACTGCTGGGTGGTGGGGGTGGTGGGAGACATGAGTGGGGGCCTGGTGGAGTGTGCCCCTCAGTGCTGGGGGTGGTGGGGTGTGGGAGACATGAGTGGGGGCCTGGTGGAGGCTGCCCCTGCACTGCTGGGGGGTGGTGGTGGTGGTAGACATGGGTGGGGGCCTGGTGGAGGCTGCCCATGGTGGCTGGGGGGTGGGCCTGGTGGAGGGTGCCCCTCAGTGCTGGGGGTGGGGGTGGTGGGGGACATGAGTGGGGGCCTGGTGGAGGCTGCCCCTGCACTGCTGGGAGGTGGGGGTGGTGGGAGACATGAGTGGGGGCCTGGTGGAGGCTGCCCATGGTGGCTGGGGGGTGGGGGTGATAGGGGACTTGAGTAGGGGCCTGGTGGAGGCTGCCCATGGTGGCTGGGGGATGGGGGTGTTGGGAGACATGAGTGGGGGCCTGGTGGAGGCTGCCCCTGCACTGCTGGGGGCTGGGGGTGGTGGGAGACATGAGTGGGGGCCTGGTGGAGGCTGCCCATGGTGGCTGGGGGGTAGGGGTGATAGGGGACATGAGTGGGGCCTGGTGGAGGCTGCCCCTGCACTGCTGGGGGGTGGGGGTGGTGGTAGACATGAGTGGGGGCCTGGTGGAGGCTGCCCCTGCACTGCTGGGTGGTGGGGGTGGTGGGAGACATGAGTGGGGGCCTGGTGGAGGCTGCCCCTGCAGTGCTGGGGGGTGGGGGTGGTGGGAGACATGGGTGGGGGCCTGGTGGAGGCTGCCCATGGTGGCTGGGGGGTGGGGGTGGTGGGAGACATGAGTGGGGGCCTGGTGGAGGCTGCCCCTGCACTGCTGGGGGGTGGGGGTGGTGGGAAACATGAGTGGGGGCCTGGTGGAGGCTGCCCATGGTGGCTGGGGGTGGGGGTTATAGGGGACATGAGTGGGGGCCTGGTGGAGGCTGCCCCTGCACTGCTGGGGGGTGGGGGTGGTGGTAGACATGAGTGGGGGCCTGGTGGAGGCTGCCCCTGCACTGCTGGGGGGTGGGGGTGGTGGGAGACAGGAGTGGGGGCCTGGTGGAGGCTGCCCCTGCACTGCTGGGGGGTGGGGGTGGTGGGAGACATGGGTGGGGGCCTGGTGGTGGCTGCCCCTGCACTGCTGGGCGGTGGGGGTGGTGGGAGACATGAGTGGGGGCCTGTTGGAGTGTGCCCCTCAGTGCTGGAGGTGGTGGGGGGTGGGAGACATGAGTGGGGGCCTGGTGGAGGCTGCCCCTGCACTGCTGGGGGGTGGTGGTGGTGGTAGACATGGGTGGGGGCCTGGTGGAGGCTGCCCATTGTGGCTGGGGGGTGGGGGTGGTGGGAGACATGAGTGGGGGCCTGGTGGAGGCTGCCCCTGCACTGCTGGGGGGTGGGGGTGGTGGGAGACATGAGTGGGGGCCTGGTGGAGGCTGCCCATGGTGGCTGGGGGGTGGGGGTGATAGGGGACATGAGTGGGGGCCTGGTGGAGGCTGCCCCTGCACTGCTGGGGGGTGGGGGTGGTGGTAGACATGAGTGGGGGCCTGGTGGAGGCTGCCCCTGCACTGCTGGGGGGTGGGGGTGGTGGGAGACAGGAGTGGGGGCCTGGTGGAGGCTGCCCCTGCACTGCTGGGGGGTGGGGGTGGTGGGAGACATGGGTGGGGGCCTGGTGGTGGCTGCCCCTGCACTGCTGGGCGGTGGGGGTGGTGGGAGACATGAGTGGGGGCCTGGTGGAGTGTGCCCCTCAGTGCTGGGGGTGGTGGGGGGTGGGAGACATGAGTGGGGGCCTGGTGGAGGCTGCCCCTGCACTGCTGGGGGGTGGTGGTGGTAGACATGGGTGGGGGCCTGGTGGAGGCTGCCCATGGTGGCTGGGGGGTGGGCCTGGTGGAGGGTGCCCCTCAGTGCTGGGGGTGGGGGTGGTGGGAGACATGAGTGGGGGCCTGGTGGAGGCTGCCCCTGCACTGCTGGGGGGTGGGGGTGGTGGGAGACATGAGTGGGGGCCTGGTGGAGGCTGCCCATGGTGGCTGGGGGGTGGGGGTGATAGGGGACTTGAGTAGGGGCCTGGTGGAGGCTGCCCATGGTGGCTGGGGGATGGGGGTGTTGGGAGACATGAGTGGGGGCCTGGTGGAGGCTGCCCCTGCACTGCTGGGGGGTGGGGGTGGTGGGAGACATGAGTGGGGGCCTGGTGGAGGCTGCCCATGGTGGCTGGGGGGTGGGGGTGATAGGGGACATGAGTGGGGGCCTGGTGGAGGCTGCCCCTGCACTGCTGGGGGGTGGGGGTGGTGGGAGACATGAGTGGGGGCCTGGTGGAGGCTGCCCCTGCACTGCTGGGTGGTGGGGGTGGTGGGAGACATGAGTGGGGGCCTGGTGGAGGCTGCCCCTGCACTGCTGGGGGGTAGGGGTGGTGGGAGACATGGGTGGGGGCCTGGTGGAGGCTGCCCATGGTGGCTGGGGGGTGGGGGTGGTGGGAGACATGAGTGGGGGCCTGGTGGAGGCTGCCCCTGCACTGCTGGGGGGTGGGGGTGGTGGGAGACATGATTGGGGGCCTGGTGGAGGCTGCCCATGGTGGCTGGGGGGTGGGGGTGATAGGGGACATGAGTGGGGGCCTGGTGGAGGCTGCCCCTGCACTGCTGGGGGGTGGGGGTGGTGGTAGACATGGGTGGGGGCCTGGTGGAGGGTGCCCCACAGTGCTGGGGGGTGGGGTGGGTGGGAGACATGAGTGGGGGCCTGGTGGAGGGTGCCCCTCAGTGCTGGGGGGCTGGGGGGTGGGAGACATGAGTGGGGGCCTGGTGGAGGGTGCCCCTCAGTGCTGAGGAGGGTGGGGGGTGGGAGACATGAGTGGGGGCCTGGTGGAGGCTGCCCCTGCACTGCTGGGGTGTGGGGGTGGTGGTAGACATGGGTGGGAGCCTGGTGGAGGCTGCCCATGGTGGCTGGGGGGGGTGATAGGGGACATGAGTGGGGGCCTGGTGGAGGCTGCCCCTGCACTGCTGGGGGGTGGTGGTGGTGGTAGACATGGGTGGGAGCTTGGTGGAGGCTGCCCATGGTGGGTGGGGGGTGGGGGTGGTGGGAGACATGAGTGGGGGCCTGGTGGAGGCTGCCCATGGTGGCTGGGGGGTGGGGGTGATAGGGGACATGAGTGGGGGCCTGGTGGAGGCTGTCCCTGCACTGCTGGGGGGTGGGTGTGGTGGTAGACATGAGTGGGGGCCTGGTGGAGGCTGCCCCTGCACTACTGGGGGGTGCGGGTGGTGGGAGACATGAGTGGGGGCCTGGTGGAGGCTGCCCCTGCACTGCTGGGGGGTGGTGGTGGTGGTAGACATGGGTGGGAGCTTGGTGGAGGCTGCCCATGGTGGGTGGGGGGTGGGGGTGGTGGAGGCTGCCCCTGCACTACTGGGGGGTGCGGGTGGTGGGAGACCTGAGTGGGGGCCTGGTGGAGGCTGCCCATGGTGGCTGGGGGGTGGGGGTGATAGGGGACATGAGTGGGGGCCTGGTGGAGGCTGCCCCTGCACTGCTGGGGGGTGGGGGTGGTGGTAGACATGAGTGGGGGCCTGGTGGAGGCTGCCCCTGCACTGCTGGGGGGTGGGGGTGGTGGGAGGAGACAGGAGTGGGGGCCTGGTGGAGGCTGCCCCTGCACTGCTGGGGGGTGGGGGTGGTGGGAGACATGGGTGGGGGCCTGGTGGTGGCTGCCCCTGCACTGCTGGGCGGTGGGGGTGGTGGGAGACATGAGTGGGGGCCTGGTGGAGTGTGCCCCTCAGTGCTGGGGGTGGTGGGGGGTGGGAGACATGAGTGGGGGCCTGGTGGAGGCTGCCCCTGCACTGCTGGGGGGTGGTGGTGGTGGTAGACATGGGTGGGAGCCTGGTGGAGGCTGCCCATGGTGGCTGGGGGGTGGGGGTGGTGGGAGACATGAGTGGGGGCCTGGTGGAGGCTGTCCCTGCACTGCTGGGGGGTGGGGGTGGTGGGAGACATGAGTGGGGGCCTGGTGGAGGCTGCCCATGGTGGCTGGGGGGTGGGGGTGATAGGGGACATGAGTGGGGGCCTGGTGGAGGCTGCCCCTGCACTGCTGGGGGGTGGGGGTGGTGGTAGACATGAGTGGGGGCCTGGTGGAGGCTGCCCCTGCACTGCTGGGGGGTGGGGGTGGTGGGAGACAGGAGTGGGGGCCTGGTGGAGGCTGCCCCTGCTCTGCTGGGGGGTGGGGGTGGTGGGAGACATGGGTGGGGGCCTGGTGGAGTGTGCCCCTCAGTGCTGGTGGTGGTGGGGGGTGGGAGACATGAGTGGGGGCCTGGTGGAGGCTGCCCCTGCACTGCTGGGGGGTGGTGGTGGTAGACATGGGTGGGGGCCTGGTGGAGGCTGCCCATGGTGGCTGGGGGGTGGGCCTGGTGGAGGGTGCCCCTCAGTGCTGGGGGTGGGGGTGGTGGGAGACATGAGTGGGGGCCTGGTGGAGGCTGCCCCTGCACTGCTGGGGGGTGGGGGTGGTGGGAGACATGAGTGGGGGCCTGGTGGAGGCTGCCCATGGTGGCTGGGGGGTGGGGGTGATAGGGGACTTGAGTAGGGGCCTGGTGGAGGCTGCCCATGGTGGCTGGGGGATGGGGGTGTTGGGAGACATGAGTGGGGGCCTGGTGGAGGCTGCCCCTGCACTGCTGGGGGGTGGGGGTGGTGGGAGACATGAGTGGGGGCCTGGTGGAGGCTGCCCATGGTGGCTGGGGGGTGGGGGTGATAGGGGACATGAGTGGGGGCCTGGTGGAGGCTGCCCCTGCACTGCTGGGGGGTGGGGGTGGTGGGAGACATGAGTGGGGGCCTGGTGGAGGCTGCCCCTGCACTGCTGGGTGGTGGGGGTGGTGGGAGACATGAGTGGGGGCCTGGTGGAGGCTGCCCCTGCACTGCTGGGGGGTTGGGGTGGTGGGAGACATGGGTGGGGGCCTGGTGGAGGCTGCCCATGGTGGCTGGGGGGTGGGGGTGGTGGGAGACATGAGTGGGGGCCTGGTGGAGGCTGCCCCTGCACTGCTGGGGGGTGGGGGTGGTGGGAGACATGAGTGGGGGCCTGGTGGAGGCTGCCCATGGTGGCTGGGGGGTGGGGGTGATAGGGGACATGAGTGGGGGCCTGGTGGAGGCTGCCCCTGCACTGCTGGGGGGTGGGGGTGGTGGTAGACATGGGTGGGGGCCTGGTGGAGGGTGCCCCACAGTGCTGGGGGGTGGGGTGGGTGGGAGACATGAGTGGGGGCCTGGTGGAGGGTGCCCCTCAGTGCTGGGGGGCTGGGGGGTGGGAGACATGAGTGGGGGCCTGGTGGAGGGTGCCCCTCAGTGCTGAGGAGGGTGGGGGGTGGGAGACATGAGTGGGGGCCTGGTGGAGGCTGCCCCTGCACTGCTGGGGTGTGGGGGTGGTGATAGACATGGGTGGGAGCCTGGTGGAGGCTGCCCATGGTGGCTGGGGGGGTGATAGGGGACATGAGTGGGGGCCTGGTGGAGGCTGCCCCTGCACTGCTGGGGGGTGGTGGTGGTGGTAGATATGGGGGCGTTACTGGCGCTGCTGCAGGGTCGCTGCGATACTCTGCGCCACGGCTGGTTTGGGAGCCTAAAATCCATGAATACGTTGTGCGCGGAAATCGGTTTTAGCGCACGCGCCTGGCGCAGACAATCGCACGCGGACACTCTGCGCCCGCCGCTTGCGACACTTTTCTGTGAAATTCAATGAATTACCCTGTCAGTATTTCGGTCTTCTTTGTAGTGTAAATCAAGAATAACTGCCCGAGGACATACCACGCCCTGAAAATATTGATGAAACGTCATTAACAGAGCTGATATTCACTTCAAAAGAGGTAAACTATGTCATAGCAGCATAGATGTCTGGGAAGCCACCAACGCTGGATAAACTCCTGATAGATATTTCCAAAGACAACCCCATTTTGTGGGTTTCTTTTGTGATACTCCTTTTAATGCCTATGATATAACACAGATTATACTTAACACGTGGTGAGGTGGAGAAATCAAGCTATTTCCTAAAAAGAAGTTTGTACATTCATAACTAGCAAATTGTCAACCAATTTCACTCGTTCATGGTTCCAAGAAAACAATTGAAAAGGTTATTTTGGGTAGGTTGTTGATTTGGGTAAACACAAATGAAATGCACTGCCGATTCCAGGCAGGTTTTAAAAAAGGGGTAGGGAAAATTGACCAGGTCTTCCATCTTAGCTGGATAATGAAAAACTATGTTCACAAAAAGAAAGAGCCAATCTACATGCTTTCTACTGTCCAGAAGATGGTGTTTGAGAGTGTTTACCCGAGACTCTTGTGGAGAGACTTACTACACTCACACTGCCCTTATTAACAGGCATAATAAATGGAAGCAGGGGATAGACTGCTAATGTTTCCCAGTGGAGATGGGAGTACACTTGAGATATGTTCTGGCCTCTATGCTTTTTTCATTCTACATACATGGCTTTAGATACTCCAGAATTAGATGGAATGAAGTCTGTATTCTGCTCAATGACCCAAATAGCGATTAGGGAAAGACAGGCATTGTTCAGTATCATCTGCAAAAAATTAAATTACTATTAATACTTGTAAAACCATAGCATTGATATGACATAAGATAAAAAAAGATATTAGACCCATCTGGAACTTGAAGGTCAGACAATAGTTTGTTTGTTTGTTTTTATTACTTATATTGCGCACCAGACCCAGGGGTAACCGGGCGCATTTTATAAGACAGCTCGAAGCTTAGTTACAAGATCACATGGCAAATAGAGCAACAAGAATAATATACAACAAGATCTACAGGAATATACAGCAAGTAAAAAGTGTAGAAGCATGTATTTACAGTCCTAAACAGAAATTCCTCGGCTTGAGTAAGTCCAGGCAGTAGATGGTCTAAAGTGTGTCTGCATTTTTGATCCACGTTATAAGGTTGTGTCGGAAAGTGAGGTAGGGTTGGTCAGTCTTCAAGGTGGGTGGTAGGGAGTTCCAGAGTTGAGCTGCTTTCACCTGAAAGCTGCAGCCACCGACTTTAGTCAGTTTGACTCTGGGTATAGATAGGTTATTGGAATTAGCAGATCTAGTAAGTCTTGTTGGTTTTAGTTTGGTGAATCTAGCAGATAGGTACTGCGGTGCGGCGTTGTTAAGGCATTTGTGGACCAAAGTGGACTTTTAGTTGGATTTTCTCCTGAGTAGAGAGCCAGTTGTTAGCTCGTCTGAGTGCGGTGATGTGGGTTCTCCTGGGAATGCAAAGTGCTGCTCTAAGCGCGTTGTTCTGCGGAATTTGAATTCTTTTTATGACTTCCTTGTTAGCCCCAATATAGAGTGAATTGCAGTAGTCCAGTTTTGATAACACGAGCGCTCTCGCGAGTGTGATGCAGCTATCGTTTGATAGGAAGGGTTTGCCTGCTCTTATCAATTTACAGGTGTAGGCAGTTGCCGAAGCCATCGCATTGACCTGTTTGTTGAAAGAAAGGGTGGAGTCCAGGTAGAAACCCAGAGTTTTTACCGCATGGGCGGTTGTGATTTGGTTGTTGTCGATATTAAAGGAGGAGTAGTTGGGGCCCAGTTTTTTGAGGGTGGGGTGTGTGCCCAGGATGATGATTTCAGTTTTGTCATCATTCAGGCATAGACCGTGTGTGACCATCCATGCCTGGATGATGAGATACACTCTGTTCACCAAGGCCAAATCCTTGTCGTAATCACCGGTAAGTGGTAGCAGAATCTGGGTATCATCTATATAATTAGTGTAGGTGATACCCAGAAGGAGCAGATCATCGAAAATGGGCTTAGTAAAGATGTTGTAGAGTGTAGGCGAAACACAATATCCTTGGGGAACACCGCATGTGATGGGGATGGAGTCTGCTGCCGCAGTGGTGGAGAAGACTCTCATTGTCCTGTTATTGAGGAAGGATTGGATCCAATTTGTGGCTTCTTCTGAGAAGTGCGTGGCTATATCCAGGTGCCTGCAAAGGACCTTGTGTTGACCATAGTACAGGTCAACAGCTACCGTTATGTAGGAATTAAATTCCACAGGACTGGCTCGTGGTCAGATCAGATAATAAAGCGTGAACTTCCTTGGAAGAGATGAATTGGAGTTAACTTGTGATTTATTTAAATATCTGGAGGGCATTCAGTATTATCAACCATTGTGGTCCATAGAGTGTAGGGTAAAACATCAGTTCTGTATGGTGAAGAATTGTTGGGACACAGACATTTAAACAGGTTGATGATTGGGAAGAATGGTTTTTGAAGTGATTGTTAGTTTTGCCCTTCAGTGCTCCAAATATCCCAATCTAAATGGAGAATGGTTTGTAGAGTTTGGACCATAATGCCCAATCTAGACCAGCTATTTTATAGCTCAGTTGTTAGAATTCATGTGAGTTGGCAGACTACAGAGCTACCCTCAGAGATGTTCTGCAATCTCCAGAGGAAAGGAAATCTGTTGCTCTGGACTCAGAATATCTAACAAATTCTCTCCTTACTGATGTAGAACATTTAATTTACGATCCAACAATGTAATCTAAACAAACAATAGCATTAGACATGGCTAATAATTATGATTGGACCTTGAAAAGCCTGCCTATGGGAGCACAATGCCACATCTACATCAAAAATGATACGTAAAGGTATTGTTGAAGGAGACTGGTTTGAAAACATTGTTTCAGAAATGTCACATTGTTATAGCAACTCCGGCTTATTTTAAATCTTGTTGCCTTAGAGGGAGGACAGAGAAATGTTTGTATCTCTAAAAAAGATATTGGGCCTCATTACGACCCTGACGCTTTTAGCGCCATGGTTGACGCCATTTTAAATGACCAACTCCGCCATGGTGAATGGCGGAATTACCGCCCCATTCCAAGGTTGCGGGGTGGTAATTCCCCATTCACCACAGGCCCTTCCCCATTCCCATTTTTGCCCCCATAGAGCTCAATGGGAATGGGGAAGGCGCTAATTACGGCACCGTAAATTACGGTGCCGTAATTAGCTCCTAGGTCCCTTTGCGGGTTGGTTTTTTAATGCCTGCTAAAAGCAGGCATTAAAGTGCAACCCGCAAAGGGACCTCGTAATCAGGTGTTAAGGGTTTAACGGCGCCGACAACTTTTACGGCGCCATTAACCCCTTAACGCCTGGGTGGTAATGAGGCCCATTTTCCACCTCCTGTTGTTTTACACTCTGAATGAAGATCTAAGGAAAAGGTGGGTCTTCCCTTCTTTAAGAATGATTGCCAATAGGACAGTTGTTGATGCTGCATATTTTTGAATACTGAGAACTACAGTGATACTGTTTTAACTTTTTCTATTTTTTATGATTCAAGAATGGACTAGCTGAACAAGATGCTGAAGTTAGCCCAATGATATGTGATAGCAAAGATTTGAAAAGGCGACTGCAATAGGACAATTCATTTTTACAATTGTTTGTATGGCCTGCCATTTGTGGTATTATGTATAGCTTTTTACTATTGCAATCACATGAAATGCAATGAATCTGAACATTATAGTAATTGATGCGTTTAATGTATTGGGTTTATGGTTCTTTGATCTAAACTAAACTTATGCTGATTAAATAACTATATTGGTTACAGAAATGATGCTAATAATAATAATCATCAATGCAGTTGGATGATCCAGAGAAATTAATAATAATTGGAAAATCTATGTTGTAATAATTTCAAATTGAAGTATGTTGCTGTAGAGAATACTCGATGCATCTAGCTTAATCTTGGGCGATTAATCAAAGAAATAAGTAGAATAATTATTTTTGTCAAGATAAAAACTCTAATCAAGTGAGGTAAGACTTTCCAACAAAAGCTTTCCAAATTTGAATAGAACAAATTGTGATATTTCTCCATGGAGGTTTGCATTTTCTTTAGTACCCATCTTGCTTCCAAGAAGAACAGGCCTCTATAGCAATGGGTGCTGACACATGGGACAATTATCATTGACTAGTGAATGGTGGAGAGAACCCTTCCTCGTTTAATATTTGGATTTTTCAATATCCCACGGTCCCTCACTTTGACTGTCAATTCACTGGGATTGTAAAATAAATCCCTTTGTGACGCTTCCCCAAATATTTTGAATGTTATACTGTTATCTCAGATATAGATGTCATATAATGATGATTGGATTGCCTGTAAACAAAGCCTGAATTATGTCATCATGGTCATGGTCCTTAAGGAAAGTGATGATAGCAAAATTGATGTTTCATATTGCTGTAGCAGCCACTTAAGTGATGTTTTCAGGGGCTTTGAAACTGGGTGTGGGGATGTTATCAGTGCTGATGCTTGATGTTCCCACAAACCTATGATAGAGGTGTCATCAGTGTCCTTGAGGATTGGTGAGGTGATGTCATCTGGGTTAATGCATTATTCTCCCATGACAGCAACTGAAGTTATGTCATCAGGGTCGTTGTCCAGGAGTGAAGTGATGTCATCTGGCTGGATACTTGATTTTATGAATGACAACTGTTGACATGCTATCATTGGGGAAAACCATGCTTCATTCATTAGTTTTCATGGTTTAAAACACAATTGTCCTCTATAAGGAGATTTGACTCTATGATAATGAGGATCAGGGCAGGTTATATATTCAATAATTAATCTTTTTAAACATTGTCCCTTTTTCAGTATAATATGTACAATTATTTATTTGGATTAAGATTCCCTTTCTTTCTTTCTTTCTTTCTTTCTCTCTTTCTTTCTTTCTTTCTTTCTTTCTTTCTTTCTTTCTTTCTTTCTTTCTTTCTTTCTTTCTTTCTTTCTTTCTTTCTTTCTTTCTTTCTTTCTTTCTTTCTTTCTTTCTTTCTTTCTTTTCTTCTATTCAGAAATCCAAATGCAGCACATACCATACTAATTATCATCACATACTATCTTCCCCAGTGTCATCCTTTGATTCCTTTACCCTTTCAAGAGACAACTTAAGGATGACAGCTCTTGAGCTTCTTTACATGTTTTAACTACATATATGCTCTGGTGATGTTCTTCACTGACATGTAATTAAGATGAGTCAAACACTGCCTTGTCTGTGAGAAGCACCAATGGATCCCTGATAGTCTGATAGCCAGGCCTCTTTAGGGGTACCACATTATGACAGACACCAGTGGCGGCGGGTCCATGAGCGGCTTACTTCTCCTTCCTTTTTTATGAATTGTCAATGTTAATTATATGCTTTCCAGGCAACATCAGTAGTAGAAGTGTTATCCTCCTAAATCTAGGTTTGGGGAACATGGGTGATTACTCATGTACCCGGGAAATTAGGCTGGAAAATGCCACTTATAGAGTTGCAGTTCTGCATTGATTAAGGGTATAGTGGATTATGGCGACTGCCCCCTAAATGGCCAGTTTAGAGTGCATATGCCAGCAGCCCTCACTTATTGTTCCAATAATGGGAATTCACTGACAAATGTTCTCTTTGTGGACATGCTGTTTATGTGTAAGATTGTGTGTTGCCCCAGGCACTCACAATGAACATAAAATCCTAATGCTTACTATGTGTGGGTGATCCTATTCGGCCAAATAAACATTTACATGATTGTTGGCAATTTGGTCAAGTCAAACCTTTCAGAATGTCCTTCAGAAAGGTATTTTCAGCAAATTCAGGAAGATAGCACATAAATAGTACATGTGTGGATATAATTTGTATTCACCTTTGTATAATGCGGCAGAGGAGTAGGTAAGGAGAGTAGTTGATGAGAGGTAGAAACTTTAAACTGGATTTAAATGATGAGGAGTCAGAACATTAAAATAGTATCCAGTTGGGGTCAGTTCCTTGGAGCTGAAAACGATCCTGATTATTTCCGAATTACAACTTTACAGTTTATATACGCAGTTAGACAATTTACATAATCACAAATATTCTGTTACAAAGTCCACAATGTCCCCATTGGGTAACTCTAATACAAAGCAATGTAATCCTTCTAGCTCTAAAGCCCCATTGGATACATTCACAAAGTACAACCCCTTTGACAAGTCAACTTCTTTCATAGTCAGTTATGATCTCTCCACATAATATATTTATCATTCATTAATAACGCAGTTTATTATTCAGGCCATGGGACAGCAACGCGTTAACCCAGATGGTGATTGTGCAAGGCTTTTCATGAGCACTTCAAGCCAAGGGGAGAGAGAGAAATCAATCATTTTGGGAGGCACCTCCCAAGCTAACATAAGAAGTCACAAGTGTCACAGAATGGAGCTGTTTGCAGGATATGTGGGCTGGGTCGTCTATCCCATTCCTTTAAATCCAGGGACTCTGCAGCCTACCAAGACTCCAAATAGGTGAAACCTGCATTCTGCCATGGCTTCATGTACCCACAATGAACCCCTATTTTCCAATGCCCTAAATGTGTCTGCAATATAAACCATTGTCGAATTCCCATGTTTGTTTCCCCTTCAATTAACTCCTCTCGCACATTCATAAAGCTCCCCACTACATACTTCTCAGCAATATAAATTGTACATTGCACAATACGCTGTATCCATGCAACTGCAACTCATGTTGCTGCCTACTGTTACTCTAAAATGCTCTCTCTCTGCACCTCCTTCACCACCTCTGATGGGTATACCGCCTCCCAGTACCCCTCCTCAGAAACCCTTAAAAGGTGGTGACCGCCTACACTTAGCCACCCTGAACACTCAATCTGCTGTCAAACATTCTTCTGACCTCTGCTTCCTTCTTGAAGACTTTGATCTCGACATCCTCAAACTCTCGAGACGTGGTTCAGTGCCAGCTCAGTCACTGCGTTTGACTCCATTCTCCCTGATGGCTATAATATCCTCTCCAAGCCTCAGCCCAACCGACCTTGTGGAGAAGTCTTCCCTGAGTGGGTCCCCACCTCTCTCAGACCCACCCCGCCCTACTTCTCCTTTAAAAGTCTTGTCTGCAAGCTTGGTGTTTCTCTGACTATCTCTCACCCTTGCCACTATCTACAGGCCTCTTGCCCTGTGTCTGTCTTTCTTTCTTCTGACCTCTAACTCTAAACTCCTCCTCCTTGTAGACTTCAACATCCACCTTGATTACACTGTTTCTGCCTAAGCTCTCTTCTGTGATCTCTGTACCTCTCTGTCCCTCACTATTCTCCCATTCAGCCCTACCCAGGCACACACTTAATGCCTTCATCCCACTGATCTCCCGCTTTCCAACCCTCTCACTACCCACCTCTCCTGGTCTGATCACTCTCTCCTCTCTTCTCATCTGGGACCTCTCGGTCCTCTGACCGAGTCTCCTCCAGGACATCCAGCTTCCTTTGCAGTCAACCGCCCGATGAAATGAGTGTCATCTGCTGCGTTTGCCTGCACCTTCATCCCTCCACCTTCCCCTCCTCTCTGTCCTTGCCAATCTTCATCTTGCTAACACCAACACCCTTGACATCCTTGCCCCTATCAAGAGGATCTGCCTGAACCTGCCTCCAAGTGTATCAGTTGGTATGACTCCGAATTAGCTGCTCTGAAACTCAAGTGCACAGTTGCTGAACGTAAGTGGCACACCTCGGGCTCATCCTATGACAAATTGGCCTGCCACCTACTCAAAAGGCAATACCATCTCTCCATCCACTCCAAGCAGAGGGCCCACATCCAGGCTCACATCTCTAGAGCCTCTAACAACATGGCTGAACTCTTCAAAATCTGCAAGGAACCAGACATTCCATCTGCAGTCTCCACCTCACCTCTTCCTTCTCAGGCACTCTGTACTGCACTGGGCACCCATTTCACCTCTAAAACTCAGGACATTCTGACCCCTCTCTCTTCTCCCCCCTCCACCACTCCTCCCCCTGTCCCCTGCCTCCCTTGGCCTCATTCCACCTCCTCCCAGTCTCTCCGCCTTCTCACCTATCACAATGAATGAGATCTCTAGAGTAGTCCACTTTATGAAGATGTAATGTAAATGCAAGTTCTGCACTGTGAAAAGGTACGCACTTATCAATTGTGAGAGTAGCACTGTAAAAGGGGAGGGGGCGCTTTTTAATCGTTATACAGTCAAGCCCAAAATAAAAGTAATTTACATATATTAAAGAAATACATAGTCCTTACATCATGCTTTTGCAGAAAACGTGTGTTTGATTTTTTTCTTAAACTGCTGCAAAGCTGCAGTGGCTGGTAACACATTGCAGGTCCCAAGATCCCAAGCTGGCATGGTATGAAGCAAGAATATAGAGGCAAGTCTGATAGGATAGGAACTGAAAGTGGGATTGCTCTCAGTATTTAATAGGGATTAGGTCCCTGCATGCTAAAAACAGAACAGTAGTCCATCTGAATTTGAACGGACCCATTTGGATGGAGTGGGTATCACAATTTTGGTGCCTTTAGGATCACAGGAGATGCTGGGGATGTAAGGTAAACCTCCCCGGTCTGTCTAATCAGGGAAAGTTAGAAAAAATAATTCCAGGAGAACACCGTAGGTCTAGGGGGAACAAAGTAGAAAAAGGGTGGATAATAAAGATCCCTCAGGCTAAGTATCAATCCATGTTACATCAGTAAGACAATTGCGAGTAGAAAGCGAGCTTGTTACCGTAATCGCAAGTTCGGAAAACCTTTGTATGTGCGTGCTTCTAAATGCAACGAGCAGAACTGGCGTGAGTCGTATATTCGACTGGAGAAGGGCATATTAAAAACCTAAACCCAAAGTTGGGATTATATGGTTCTTCGAGCATACAAACTTATCTTACCTACCGTATGGAACGTGGCTGTAACTGGCAGCATCTCTCCATGTTGGAAACGGTTGCCGTGGCCACGTGTACACTCTGAAATAGTGTGTACTTTTTCTATGTTGCCGGCACTGGGTGATGCAGAGCGCCATGTTGGAATGGCCTTAAGTTCTATGTATAACCTGGCTTGCTCATGAATGGAGAGGTAGAAATGCTCGAGATCAGTTAGTAACGCCCATCTGTGCTTGAGTAAGGGCACCTCCTCTGGGGTACCACCTGGATTTCGTGTCCAAACTGACTTGTGCCTCCCTATATCTATAAGGAGTAAGAGGTATTCGAGTACCCAATTTGCACATTCAGGACCCAGATGGATGTTAGGGAGAATTCTCTGTTTAGGCTGAATTTCCTAACCTAGTGAGTCCCCCAGCAGCTTTGCTGGATTTCTGCAGTTTGTTTTTTTCCATCCTGCCAAGAGTGAGACTCTTTTTCTCCCACTCTTGGACATGAATGTGTGTAATTCCTTTGAATGTCAATGTGTTCTATGGGCTAAGGGGGTGTTTTACTCCATAGGGTCTCATATGTTTTTCTATGTGTGTTACACCGCACCCTACGTGCTGTAATACTGGGGCGTCCTAGCGGACCTCCATCATAGACTCCATACCCGGGGACTGACTACTGTCTCCCGGGCATGTAAAGTCACCATTGGCTTTACTAGACCTAAATTTACTAACAGAACTAGTACAAACCATCCTATTGTGGACATACTAGTAGGGGTAATTCGATTACTCCTAGGTCTGTTATTCGAGGGGGCACTGTCCCGTCCCCCCTCGTCGAGTTTTGGCTGGTGGCAGTGGAAACTACTTGTTATGTTCGACCCCGAACATAACCCTATGGGATTTGTCCCATTGTTGGAGATTGATACTTTTCCTCGTTAATCTCTAATGTACCACCGGTCTACTTATCTTAAATACGTTTATCAGATGGTATTTTCTGCCAGAACTCGGTTTTTAAAATGGCGTCTGTGTTCGTCTCTGTGACTCCTAAACCAAGGGTTGAGCCCTTTGTTCCACTTTTGGTGGGCCTCTGTACAGAGACCCTCCAAAGTGGTGCCATTCTGTCTGGGTTACCACAGGGGTGTGGGAGGGGGTTTAGGCACCCTGGACCGAGTTGCCTTGCCAACTCCAGTCGCACTCTGGAGTGATTGGCCCAAGTGGTGAGCCTCCCCCCTCACCACTTAGCGAGTGTTGATTGACAGCTAGGCTGAATGGATGGGGGTTTTCTGCATAAAAGCAGGGCTTTTGGGACTGGATCTTCAGAAGTCGCCACAGGACCTAAGAATCCGACGAGGGTAACGCTGAGTCGACCTGCACGACGACACCTCCGGTGGAGCCCTGCGGAACCGACTCACCACTTCCCAACGACAGAGGAGATCTCCCTGCCGGAGAGTCTCTTCCCCTGACTGGTGGGAACAACCAGTCCCCTTTGCTTTTTCTTCCCCTCAGGACGCAGTGGTCGAATCGCCCGTGCAGAGCACCCCGGCAACCGGATACCCACTACCCCTGTGCCATGACCAAAAGGTGGTGCCTTGTGACGGAGCACTCAGCGGCTGGTCTCTTCCTTGGTGGTGCACCAGACTTCACTTTTCTTCGACGACGAGATCATCTCTACTCTTGGCCAAGACCCGACGTGCATCCACCACCAGGAACAACTGCCCCCGCCGGAGCTGTCTCTCCACAAACAAGGTACCGTGTCCGCCTGGCTTCCCTTTCTGCCGGATTGAGTGAGGTGTCTTAATCCTCGCCTTTCCGTTGGGTCGCCTCCAAGCTTTCTCTAGCGTGTTGTTCTGAACTGGTTCAATCTGCCAATAACAATTTGCTACAAAGACTCAAACGCATTTCCACTAAGAGACTTTTTGGGACCTACCGCCTTTCCTCTCTCCGAGTGGGCCTGGCCTCTGAGCTTTATGATCTATTGTGGTTGTTGCCTTCTTGCCTTGCATTTTTCCCGTGAAGTATTGAACTGTGTTGATTTCGTAACCTGCTTATTTTTCTCTCCCGTCCTAACTAATATTAGAGTGCCATCTAGGTTGAGGCATACCTCTCTGTCTGCAAATGTGCTGGTAGAACCCAGAATTGTCGAAATATTGTTAGGAGGATTGATCGTTTCTTCTTCGTAGAGTAATTGTAATTGAAGTGTTTGCCGTGATAGTGCCATAGTGTTTTCTATAGATGTTCCGTTATAAATAAATACCTTAATATCTTTACACTGAAGCCTCGTTGCGTGTTTGCTTGTCTTACTGTGAAGAATTGCCCTATATTGTATACTCCACAAACTGCTTAACTCTTCTTGAGAGAAGTCTGACTGCTCAGCCACAGCTACCAAGTGAATCTGTCTGGTACAGACTGCTACCAAGTGGGTTTACTGCCAAACACCTGTAGTCCTAAATCTTTTGCAGTGGTCCCAGAGGGAACTGCACAGGTTTCTGCCTATCACATTGGTGTACAGCGGTGGGATTTGTATAGAGTGTGCAGTTTAGAGTGCTTTTCGACACTTTAGGATAACTAACCACAAAGCTTAGCACTAAAAATCAACTTTCACAAACATGTCTACGATGGAAACTTACAGTCAAGAATCCTTGTCAGTTGAAAATACTGAGAGTTTGCGAGCTCTCTGTAGGCAAGAGAATCTTTCTGTAAAAGGCAAGAATTTAGAACTAATAAAGAGATTGCTGGTGAACCAAAGTCTGGGTACTGGTTCAGAGGAACCAATTTCTCCAGCAAATGTAGTTAACAGTGATGGTGTTGATCTAAATCGTAATTCTGATGATAGCGATGAAGAGGCTGATGAGGACGGAGAGGCTAACAAAACTGTCTTCCCTGCTCCTCTACCTGCCTTACCAGCTGTACTTACGGGGCCCATACCAGGTCCCACAAGTAACCCTGCTTATTTTGAACTTGAAAAAATGAAGCTCAAATTAGAATACAAATGGTTCTTGGCTGAATCTGAACGAAACCAAGAGCTCGAGTTCAGACGGATGAATGCCCAGGCTGAGCAGAAGCAAGCTGAGTTAAGACTCGGGGAAATAGAACTTAATCACGAGTTAGAAATGAAAAAGTTGTCTATGGAAAATGCTTCTCTCTCCTCTGGTTCCTCTAGGAGCTCCAGTCCCAAAAGACCCCGGATGCCGAAGGAATTAGTGGGTATGTATGAACCGAGATTGGATGCGTTGGATTGGTTAAAACTGTTTGAGTACAATCATTGGCTCCAGGACATCACCGGGAATGATTTACTTCCCTGGTTGTTCTCTAGGCTCCCTCCTGTTGCGACTGATGTGGTAATGGAGTTGGCGGAGGCGGATAAGACGGATTACGAAAGTGTGAAACTAGCTTTGATAGCTAGATTTGGGAAGACCCCTTCCCAGTATCTTAAGAGGTTTAGAACCCCCAAAAAGCATGATGGTACCCCTTGGGCTACCTTGGTGAGTGAAGGGTTGAAAAACTTAGAGGGATGGATTAAGGGTTACAAAGTGAACACTTATGAGGGTATGAAGAATCTTTTTATGTTGGAGTCGATTTATGATGCCTGTTCTCCTGAGCTCAGACAGCACTTGGCTGATTCGAAGGAATTGGATTCCTGGACGCTAGCTAAGGCTGCTGACTTATGGGTTGCCAACAGGGCTACTCGTAAGGATTCTGGGGCAACTCAGAAAAAGGATGAGGGAAAACAGCCTAAAAAAGACTCAAAAGAGAATTCGAATAACTCAAATTCCAAAGAAGGCCCCAAACAAAACCAGAAGGGTAAGCCACAAGGAAAACCACAGCAGAATAGTGTGTCTTCTGGTGCCAAACCGGAAGGAGGCCAGAAAAAGCCACCATTCCAGAAAGCATTCGGTAAATGCTTTGTTTGTGGCTCGACTGACCACGTGAAAGGAGATCCCAGATGTAAGGGTAAACCTTCAGGGGTCCAGCTTGTCTCCTTAGCCTTCGCTCCAGAGAACGAAGTCCAAATGGCAAGTGGAAACTTTCTACTGCTGGCAGATGAACCCATTGGAGTCTCAGCCAGCGTTTCTTTAGTATCTCTGGGGTTGTGGGAACAACAGAATTTAGATGTCTATAATTCTATCCCCGATAATACTAAAGAGTATTATAAGGACAGTGTCCAGGTGAATGGTCAGGAGACTCCTGCCATTAGGGACGCTGGGGCCAGCATAACTGTGGTGGATACATCGTTTTTTCAGGCTGAGGATGTTGCTAAGGCACCCAAACGCCTCACCAAGTTAGCTGGAGGGCCTGTGCAGATGCTTCCCCAATTACCAGTTCTCATCCAGTGTAACAACATCACTGTGAAGATACCTGTCAGCATACAGAGTGAGGTACCAAGACGCGCACTGTTGGGTAACGATTTGAAGCCTCTCGGAGTTGTATCGCATACTCCCAGACCTCCTAGTAAACGGTTACAGGAGCTAACCAGACCCGCAAGAGAGAGGACCATGCGCAGTACTCTCCAGGAGATGGTGAAGAAAGAAATCACTCCTGCTCCACTAGAATTTTCGGCAGCTGTCTCCAAGAAATCAGAAGCAAAAGGGAAACCTAAGACTTCTATCCCGAAACCAGCAGCCAGCATTTCAGTGCAGCCAACACGGACTTCCCCGCGGTCGTCCAAAGTTACACCCGTAACTCCACCTCCAGCTAAGTCTGAGAGGGAGGTACAACCCTGTGTGGTAGAATTAGACTCTGAGGAAGACGTAATGGAAGGCCAGGAACTCATTGGAGATCTGGATCCTGTTGACCATCCTGAGCTGCAGTCTTTACTGGCAGAAGGTGGACCCAGCAGGGCAGACTTCAGTAAGGGACAGAGAGAATGTCCAACTCTGGAAGGTCTTCGCCACCAGGTAGAAGCTCAGGCTGAAGGGCAAGAGCCTGGGAAAATCAGGTTGCACTGGGAAGATGGCCTCTTCTACAGTGAACCGACCGAGTCTTCACCTGGAGACTACAAACGACTTGTAGTACCCCAAGAGAACAGACCACAGTTCTTGCAGTTAGCCCACGAGATTCCTTTGGCTGGTCACTTGAGTTTCAAGAAGACTAAGGAAAGGCTCTCTCTCTACTTCTATTGGCCAAAGATGGGGGCCATAGTAGAAAAACACTGCAGGAGCTGCCACACCTGCAGACCTCTGGTAAGGTTGGCTCCAAGAATGTGGTACCTTTAGTGCCTCTCCCAGTTGTGGGAGTCCCATTTGAGAGAGTAGGGACTGACATTGTTGGTCCCCTTGATCCTCCAACCTCCTCAGGCAACAGGTTTATACTTGTTGTAGTAGACCATGCTACTAGGTATCCTGAGGCAATTCCTATGAGGACTGTTACAGCTCCGGCTGTGGCTAAGGCCCTCCTTGGTATTTTGACTAGGGTCGAATTTTTTAAGGAAGTCATCTCTGACAGGGGGTCAAACTTTATGTCCCACTACATGAAAGCTATGTGGAAAACCTGTGGAGTTACTTACAAGTTCTCAACAGCTTACCACCCACAAACCAATGGGTTGGTAGAACGGTTCAACCGAACCATGAAGAGCATGATAGGTGCTTTAGAAGAACCCCTTAAGCGTAAGTGGGACCTTCTACTGCCATGCCTTCTCTTTGCTTATAGAGAAGTCCCTCAGGAGGGAGTAGGATACTCTCCCTTCGGGCTTCTCTATGATCATCCCGTCAGAGGTCCATTGGCCCTGATTAAGGAGGGGTTGGAGAGTGCTCCTTCCCCCAAGCCAGTCAGAGTGACTGACTATGTGATAGGTCTCCGGAGGAGAATGTCGCACATGATGACGGAAGCAAGCGATAACTTGAAAGCTGGACAAGCATTGGTCAAGCACTGGCACGATCAAAAGGCTAACATGGTTGAGTTTGCTCAAGACCAGCTCGTTCTCGTTATGATCCCAACAAGGCAGAGGGCCTTGCAAGATAAATGGATGGGACCCTTCAGCGTTGTGGGTAAACTCGGAGAGGTTAACTATCTGGTGGACTTGGGCAATCCCAAGGAGGCTCCGACCGTCTTCCACACCAACCGCCTCAAAGCGTATGTCTCATGACCTGATGTAGGAGCGTTGCTTCTAGCATCATCCGAGGAAGAAGAGGAGAGTGAAGCTCTCCCAGATCTCCTCAGAGGCTTACCTTTAGACGAACAAATTGAAGGAGTAAATCTCTCCTCCAATCTGACACCCGAGCAACAAGAAGAGTGCAAATCCATGTTGAATCAGTTTGCCTCTCTGTTCTCGCTTTCACCAGGCTTGACCCCTTGAGGCCAGCATGACATACTCACTGGTGACTGTCTGCCAGTCCAGAGCAGAGGATACAGAATGTCAGAAAACGTACAAACCCACATCAAAGGTGAGGTCAGCAAGATGCTTGATCTCGGGGTAATAGAGCCCTCTACTAGTCCATGGTCTAGCCCAGTTGTGTTAGTACCAAAGGCGGGATCTAAAGAGCTTAGATTCTGCGTGGATTATAGAGCTCTTAATGCAGTCACCAAGACTGATGCCCACCCTTTGCCAAGAACAGATGAGTTGGTGGATAAACTTGGCGCCACCAAGTTCCTCAGCACATTTGTCTAGACGTCAGGCTATTGGCAAATAGCCCTGACAGACCATGCCAAGGAGAAAACTGCATTTTCTACCCCCGTTGGCTTATACCAGTTTAAGATAATGCCTTTCGGATTGAAGAATGCACCTGCTACGTTTCAACGGATGGTAAACCAGGTTCTGAATGGGATGGAGGACTTCTGCATGGCATACTTGGATGACATCGCAGTGTTCAGCAATTCCTGGGAAGAACATGTAACCCACCTGAGAGATGTTTTGCAGGCTCTTGGATGAGCCAATCTGACCATAAAGGTGAGTAAATGCCAAATTGGACAGAGTAAGGTTGTCTATCTTGGACATGAGGTAGGAGGTGGAGAAATAAGGCCTTTGCTCAGTAAGATTGAAGCTGTGCAAAATTGGACAACACCTACTACTCAAACCCAAGTGAGAGCCTTCCTAGGCCTCACTGGGTACTACAGGAATTTCATAGAGAACTATGGGACCATAGCTTCTCCACTGAATGTCATCTCCTCGCCCAAATTTCCTAAAAAGGTTAAATGGAACTAGGAGTGCAATCAGGCTTTTGAAAACCTGAAAAAGGCTCTTTGCCAAGCCCCAGTACTCAGAGCTCCTGATTACCGCCAACACTTCATTGTGCAGACAGATGCTTCAAATGTAGGAATAGGTGCTGTACTCAGTCAACTGGATGGGAAAGGTAGGGAGCACCCCGTTTGTTTCATCAGCCGCAAGCTGAAGGATCCTGAAACAAGGTGGGCAACAATCGAAAGAGAGTGCTTTGCTATCGTGTGGGCTCTGAAGAAGTTTAGGCCGTACTTGTATGGTTCTACTTTTGTCATTCAGACTGACCACCAACCCTTGAGATGGTTAATGCAAATGAAAGGGGAAAACCCAAAACTATTGAGATGGTCGATCTGCCTGCAAGGGTTTGATTTCACCATGGAGCACAGGTCAGGATGTCACCACCAAAATGCTGATGGCCTCTCTAGGATGTATGTCATCGACTAGAGGTATGAGATTCATCCAGGAGTGGATTAAATCCTCCTGTCCCTTAGTCTGGGGGGGGGGGGGGGCGAGTGTTAGGGAGAATCCTCTGTTTAGGCTGAATTTCCTAACCTAGTGAGTCCCCTAGCAGCTTTGCTGGATTTCTGCAGTTTGTTTTTTTCCATCCTGCCAAGAGTGAGACTCTTTTTCTCCCACTCTTGGACATGAATGTGTGTAATTCCTTTGAATGTCAATGTGTTCTATGGGCTATGGGGTCTTTTACTCCATAGGGTCTCATATGTTTTTCTATGTGTGTTACACCGCACCCTACATGCCGTAACACTGGGGCGTCCTAGTGGACCTCCATCATAGACTCCATACCCGGGGACTGACTACTGTCTCCCGGGCATGTAAAGTCACCATTGGCTTTACTAGACCTAAATTTACTAACAGAACTAGTACAAACCATCCTATTGTGGACGTACTAGTAGGGGTAATTCGATTACTCCCAGGTCTGTTATTCGAGGGGGCACTGTCCCGTCCCCCCTCGTCGAGTTTTGGCTGGTGGCAGTGGAAACTACTTGTTATGTTCGACCCCGAACATAACCCTATGGGATTCGTCCCATTGTTGGAGATTGATACTTTTCCACGTTAATCTCTAACGTACCACCGGTCTACTTATCTTAAATAAGTTTATCGGATGGTATTTTCTGCCAGAACTCGGTTTTTAAAATGGCGTCTGTGTTCGTCTCTGTGACTCCTAAACCAAGGTTTGAGCCCTTTGTTCCACTTTTGGCAGACCTCTGTACAGAGACCCTCCAAAGTGGTGCCATTCTGTCTGGGTTACCACAGGGGTGTGGGGGGGGTTTAGGTACCCTGGACCGAGTTGCCTTGCCAACTCCGGTCGCACTCTGGAGTGATTGGCCCAAGTGGTGAGCCTCCCCGCTCACCACTTAGCGAGTGTTGATTGACAGCTAGGCTGAATGAATGGGGGTTTTCTGCATAAAAACAGGGCTTTTGGGACTGGATCTTCAGAAGTCGCCACAGGACCTAAGAATCCGACGAGGGTAACGCTGACCCGACCTGCACGACGACACCTCCGGTGGAGCCCTGCGGAACCGACTCACCACTTCCCAACAACAGAGGAGATCTCCCTGCCGGAGAGTCTCTTCCCCTGACTGGTGGGAACAACCAGTCCCCTTTGCTTTTTCTTTGCCTCAGGACGCAGTGGTCGAATTGCCCGTGCAGAGCACCCCGGCAACCGGATAGCCACTACCCCTGTACCGCGACCAAAAGGTGGTGCCTTGTGACGGAGCACTCCGCGGCTGGTCTCTTCCCTGGTGGTGCACCGGACTTCACTTTTCTTCGATGACGAGATCATCTCTACTCTTGGCAAAGACCCGACGTGCATCCACCACCAGGAACAACTGCCCCCGCCGGAGCTGTCTCTCCACAAACAAGGTACCGTGTCCGCCTGGCTTCCCTTTCTGCCGGATCGATTGAGGTGTCTTAATCCTCGCCTTTCCGTTGGGTCGCCTCCAAGCTTTCTCTAGCGTGTTGTTCTGAACTGGTTCAATCTGCCGATAACAATTTGCTACAAAGACTTGAACGCATTTCCACTAAGAGACTTTTTGGGACATACCGCCTTGCCTCTCTCCGAGTGGGCTTGGCCTCTGAACTTTATGATCTATTGTGGTTCTTGCCCTCTTGCCTTGCATTTTTCCCTTGAAGTATTGAACTGTGTTGATTTCGTAACCTGCTTATTTTTCTCTCCCGTCCTAACTAATATTAGAGTGCCATCTAGGTTGAGGCATACACCTCTGTCTGCAAATAAGTGATGCTGGTAGAACCTAGAAGTGCCATAGTGTTTTCTATAGATGTTCCGTTATAAATAAATACTTTAATATCTTTACACTGAAACCTTGTTGCGTGTTTGCTTGTCTTACTGTGAAGAATTGCCCTATATTGTATACTCCACATACTGCTTAACTCTTCTTGAGAGAAGTCTGACTGCTCCGCCACAGCTACCAAGTGAATCTGTGTGGTACAGACTGCTACCAAGTGGGTTTACTGCCAAACACCTGTAGTCCTAAATCTTTTGCAGTGGTCCCAGAGGGAACTGCACAGGTTTCCGCCTAACAATGGACACCTAATTGGTGGGAGGAGACCTGTCAGAGCAGGTCTGGAGCTCAGTAGTTATGCTGCTCCTGCTGCGATGTGTCTGAATGCCAGTACAAAAACACCCAAACACTAACATGCATATGTAGAATACATGAGGGAATTCAGGTTCTCAATAAAGTATTGCCTGCATTGTTGAGATCGCATATGCCGATCGGGTACATTCCTGTGTAATCAGATTCTATATGTATCCAGGAAAACATACTATCCCCTACCACAAGTAACATAGATCTTTGGGGTGCTAAGTGAAGGCTGTCAGCATATGGGCCATTCTCCCTGGCAAAGATTTCCCCTTGGGGTACTGTCAGACTTAGGTTGCAAGTATAAAACATTGCTAATTGGTGCATGGACAGATCTGTGGGTATTTTCCAAAGAAAGACTGCGTTAGTCATGTGATGAGGTTTTTTACCCGTGTTGAGGGGTTGCTAAATAAGTGCCTTTCCATGGTCCAAAGATACACTTTTAAGACCAGCATTTAAGTGTGCATTGAACTGCACTAGAGGGGGTTAGTTCTGCTTGTGAGTGGCATGGATGTTCCATGGAAGTCGAATCTTTGTAGGCAACTCCACCGAAGGTGTGGTGGTGTTCACAGTAGATTTAAGTGCTATTGTTTGATCTTATTCCATTCAATGGTCTTGTTCAGTCCATGTGTATCGCTTTTCATAATATAGATCATCTCCAGTTCTTTTTTAAACAGTAGATTTTCTTGCTGGACCATGCTGTCTCCCTTCAGAACTACTAGCACCATCCACGTAAAGTCCTCAAAGCTTTAGTTTTTCTCTTGGAAATGTTTCACCATCGGGTCCTTCTCTGTTTTATTTTTTAGGCAACTCCGATGTTCAATTATTCTTGTCTTGATTTTACGATTAGTTTTCCCCACATAGGGTAGGCCAAAGGGGCATTTTATTAGGTAGATCACGTGGGTTGTGTTGCAGTTGAAGAAACTATATTGTATCCAATTGCTACGGGTACCAATGTCCAATTCTTTGCTTTTCTTCATCAATTTACATACCCAACAAGTGCCACAGGGGCGGTGTCCCTTGGGTTTCCCGGTATTCCAGAGAGTAGAGTTCACGCAGTGGTGTTTATGGCTGGCCTTCAGTTTGCTGGGGCTGACTTTATTGTCAATCGAGGTGCTTTTCTTATATGCAAAAATAGGGCATGCTAGTTGTGTTTTGGAGGTGTTGAATACCTTCCAATTGTTCTGGATCACATTTCCAATTTTCAAGCTTATGTCTGTGAATGTACTCACACACACAAGTCTCTCCTCAGGTGTTCTGGCTTGTTTTGTTTCCAGAAGTGCTTCCCTATTGTTGTTGCTGGCTCTTTTGACTGTTTTTTCTATTGTTTTCTTAGGGTAGCCTTGTCTTCATAGTTTTTGGCTCAAGATCTTTGATTCTTCCTCTTATGTGTCCTTCTGGGAGCTGTTTCTTTTCAGCCTAAGGAATTGTCCAAACGATAAGTTATCTCAGAGGTATTTGATGTGATGACTTATATAGTTGATTAAGTAATTTCTATCTGTGGGTTTGTGAAATGGTCTCACTAATAGTTGCCCTGCTTGATGAAAGATGGTTAAGTCCAAGAAATAGGTTCTGTTGTTGTTTACTGTCATAGTACGTTGTAAATGTGGGTTCAGAGCATTGATCCAGCTGAGGAATGCTGTTGTATCTTCTATTGACCCTTCCCATACAATCAGGATGTCATCTATGTAGTGGGTCCATTTATGGATCTTGTTCTTGAAATGGTTGGTCTCGGGGTAGATGTACTTTTTCTCAAAGAACTCCACAATTAGGTTGGCGAGGCTTGGAGCCATTGTGGCCCCCATCACAGTTCCTTCGACTTGTTGGTAAAAAAAAACTTGAAATTCGAAATAGTTGTTCCTCAGTGCTGTTTCTATGCACCATAAGGATGAAAGATGATGGTACCGGATATGGGTCCAATCTGATGATTAGAGTTTCCTCCACGTCTCAATCGTGGCTTGCTAAGGGATATTAGTATACAGTGATATGATGTCCATACTCACCAGTAGGTGTATGTACTTGTTGAATTCCAGATTTTCAAAATGTTTAATAGCAGCAGTCGTATCTTTTAGGTACGACTGCATTTATTTTGCGTATCCTTTTAGATAGTGGTCTGCATATTTCGACAAGGGTTCAAGAACCGAGTTAATACCATTTGGACAACCCATTGTATCCGGCATTAACTCGGTTCTTGAACCCTTGTCGAAATATGCATATCACTATCTAAAAGGATACTCACGCCAGCTCTACCTGTTGCATTTTGAAGCCTGCATATACAGAGGTTTTCTGAACTTGCGATTAAGTTAACAAGCTCGCTTTCTACTTGCAATTGTCTTACTGATGTAACATGGATTGATACTTAGCCTGAGGGATCTTTATTATCCACCCTGTTTCTACTTTGTTCCCCCTAGACCTACGGCATTGCCACAGGAATTAGTTTTCTAACTAATTAGACAGAGCGGGCAGGTCTACCTTACATCCTCAGGACCTCCTGTCATCCTAAAGACACCAACATTGTGATCCTCACATCAGAGGTGAGTGTTTAACCACTCCATCTAAATGGGTCAGTTTGAATTCGGATGGATTACTGTCCTGTTTTAGCATGTATCCCTGTTTTGACCTGATCCCTTTGGTTCTGTTTTCAGTGAAAATGATGGCATACTATATTTATGCTTTTCCACTAATTAGGGCCAAGGAAGGATGCATACAAGCACCTACCTCCGTCATTTTGAATGGCTTTGCCTTCTACTACACTGACACAGGTAATCTTTAACCTTTGGAGGCGTGGTAGTCATATAATGAGTCTAACTGGAATTTAGAGAATTAAGAGCTCACTCCAGTGTTCTGTTTTTGTTTTACCTGATAGGTGAAGGACAAACAAGAAAATGTCCAACACACTAGTGTAGTCTAAACGCTTGTACAAATACCAGGGTCTAACTTCTGATGAATGTTCCGGATTTATCACCCCTCTGAACTGAAACACGTTGAGATATGATATTGTATAATGAGAATACAGTGACAAATTGATGCAAATAACCAAATAACCATAGAGGTCTATGCACACATTTTAGTTTTTCTTAGAGTGTCTGAAAACTAGACAATACCAATGTGTACAATAAATGGTTGTAATAACACCCTGGCAACTGAGGTGGCATTTTCAAAATGTGTTTGACCAATGATTTTTCTGCTTACGCTTTGGATTTTTATCAGATTTTAGATAAATGTATGTATGATGTTCAATGTTCAATGTTTAAATTGATGATGATAAAATTGGTTTTTAACTACTGAGAGCAATCCCACTTTCAGTTCCTATCCTATCAGACTTGCCTCTATCTTCTTTTCTGTATCACATGTAACCCTCACCCGGCACTAGATAGAGGCAGCACTTAGATATTTGTTTTACGAGTGCACACCCAGGGTTCCACCATTATTTGAAGATGGTAAGAAGCAAACAAAAATTGTTATCGCTCAAGCTCACTGATTAGAGCCAATGAGTCCCGCCGACAGGCAAGGAGGGCATAACCATATTATAATTCAAAATGATTGGCAACACGTGATTTTTAGATGGTGTCAGAAGAACCACTGCTGTTTCAAATTGCCCCTTACTATGTTTTGCCTGGGAAGAAAGTTGAAGAGTTCTTAATATGAAATATTTGTATTGCAGTTTATTCGTGGTTCAAGGCTTTGTCGATGCCATGAGAGTGTTTCTCATGAGAACGTAGATGAGATGGCCACGACAGATGAATAAAGTTCTGCTGGTCATCTCAAATGTTTCAATGAATTGTTATTACAATGTGGGAAATGGGGGTTGGATTGTGATGTCACAAATTATAATTAAGGGCACTGTGGGAAGGCTTGTGGGCCCAATCACAGAACATAATGTATGTTTTTCTATAAGAGTATAATGTGCGCACACCAATCAGCGTGGTGTGGGAGAATTATTTCATGTTGCAAAGTTACTAATGTTAATTAGCTCAATTGTTATAAACGTTTTAGATTTAAGGGCATTTCTTTGACAGCACCTTTTCACACAGTTCAGTTCTGCAATCTGTTTGAATATAGCTGTCCCATCTGTGTTTGGGCCCTGGATAAACCTACGTTACTTCATGCCTGCGTACACTTCTTTTTTTACTACTTTTGTAATTTTTTATTGGTGAATCCCGAGGCGACCCCAGACACATTTATGTAGGTCCCAGAGAGATATATTTCAGCCTTCCGACTAGGTGTGGGGATTCCAGCCATGCTCCTGGAGGAGTGCTGGATAGCATCCGTTGGCCAGTACTAAGAGCTCAAACAACGATGAGGGCCACATTTGCTGAGTTCCCGAAGGTACGCCTCTGCCTTCATTCTGACTGGAGCACAGGCCTTTAATGGGAGACTCAGAGGTCGAGAGAAGTGGAGAATCACATAAAAGGATATGTGAGTGTGCGTGTGCATGAAAGCGCAAGGGGTGGGAGGGATAATTTAATACTGTATAGCAATGCACCCTCAGAAGTAGTGGAGAGTGATTGACCAAAGTAGTCTTAGATTTTAGGTCTGCTGATCCGATAGGGAGCAGGTGGACAGTGGCTTATCTGCTTTAGAGCAGAGGCTTGCGTAGTAAGTGTCAGACTTTGTTAGACAAGAGTTGCGCGTAGTGCAGGCAATTGGTATAGTTGCATCATTTTATTTTTTAGGGTATTTTTAGAGGAACATACGCGCACGTGTTTTGTGAGTAACAGCAGGTTGTTTTTTAGTGTTGTGGAAAGTGGGTACAGTACTTTTAATGTGGCTGTGGAGATGAAGGAAGGGCCAGAGCCGAAATATTGTGTAAATATTTACAGAGGTGCATAGCGCAAGTTAAAGGTGCATTCGATTGAAGGAAGGAGTAACTGCTCGTTTAACATACTAACCTAGGGCATTGTTGTTAAGGTGGTGGGCATGGGGAGGAGGCCATTTGTGTATTAATACAACATAACAAGACGGGCCTGTGGAGAAGGCCAGTGTATGTAAGTGTGGAGTGCGAGGTGTGAAAGGGCAGGGCCTGTGGAAAAGGCCAGAGTGAATGAAAATAGGGTGAACAAATAAGTGGTAAGTTTAAAATTGAGTCAGTGTGATCGATCGAATAAAGTTTGAGAGTTTAAAGGTTTCAAATATTAAGGAAAATAGGAAAAAGGGAGGGAAGAGTATTGCAACAATAAGATTTAAGGTTGATAATGACATCCTAGTGCATGGATGCAGAACTTAATCGCATGTGTAGGAAATTGCCTCAATATCGTGACAAGATAAAATATAGTTTTGAGTGGTTACATCACGCAGTTGGGAAATGTTATGAAGAATAGCACCAAGAGGGCATATTCGATAGAAATATTATCGACAGTATGTATTCATACTTGCCGGCTACCTACAAATGTGCAAAGCTTAAAAAGAGGCAGGACATTTTAGGGATTTGGAAATAGTACGAAGAAAAGGAAAAAGAAAGATAGAAGGGGATAGGAGAGGAGGAACAGGGAAGTGGACCCCCCCCCTCCATATATGAAATACCCATTATCAAAACCAGCTGCAGTATATACGATCCCTAAACAAGTGTCTCAAGATAAAGAAGGGACACATAAAATGAAAAATGAGGGTGAAGTGAGCACGATTACTCAGGATGAAAAGGGTAGTCAGAAAAATGTAATGAACATTAACAAGAGCACCAGCGGTAACTTGACCTTGTGTTTGGGGAGGCTGAGAAAGCCATGGAAAGGGAGATAGAGAAAAAGGAAAAGAACAAGGAAAGGTATCTGATGAACAGGGGTGGACAGCGGGATGCATACAATTTAAAATCGACAACTGGGGACAGGAATCAAACAATAATGAAGATGACATGACAGAAGGTGGGCCCACCGCATCAGATTGGGAGGACAGTGGTGAAAGCGATCATGGCAATAATTAATTAGACATGTGCAGTTTGATGGACATGAACTGGGGAAGAAGACGAAATGAGAGAGAAGAGGAGGAATGAGAGGAGTCATTTGGAGATTGGGGAAATAGGCTTTGTAGTAGAAAAACAAGAATAGCAGTAGTGACAAGACCACAATGTGGTAATAAATGCAAAGCTCACACACAGATACCCTTTTTGCAGAAAGCGAGGGGTGAGGTTCACTACATATTGTTAGGGAGAATTCTACAAAATGGCTAATTGCCCTTACATACTGAGTACCTCAGCAGCTCTACTGGATTTCTAGGATTTATTTTTTTGACCTGGTAAGAGTGTGAGCCTTTTTTCCCAGTCTTACATGTGTTTTGCTGTGTGTGTTTTACATTTTTTGTGTTCATAGACTGTGGAGCCTCACCTACTCCATAGGCATCATCTTTTCACTGTGTGCTACACAGCACTTTTAGTGCAGTGACACAGGGTTGTCTTTTTCAGACTTCCCACACTAAACTCCATTTTCTGGGACTGACTACTGTCTCCCAGAACTTGTAAAGTTGCCATTGACTTTATTAGTCTTTTTAAATCCACAGACACAGGACAAACTATCTTACATAGAGTTCTGGAAAGGGTTAATAGTTATCCCTTTTTGTCTGTTTCTCATGGAACATTATTTTGTTCCATTTTCATTAAGATTTGGCTGGTGGCAGTGCTATCTACCCTATTTGTCCTTCCGCGGTTATTTTAAATAGCCCCGGTATTGTTTTAGGCTATCTTAGTAGCCTCGAACTTAAATCCACTGGACCACATTTACTTTTATTTGGTTCTGGCTGGGTTTTTTCACCATTTCTTTTTGGAAAAGTCTTTCTCGTGTTTTACTCTGCGTGCCAAACCAGGTTTGGTTCCTTTGTTCGCCAACCTTTGTCAGGCTTCTGCACAGAAACCCTCCTTAGGCACCTGAATGTCTGAGGGGGACAGGATGTGAGGGAGGGGTTTGAGACTCCTTGCACAGGGTCTCCTTGGAGACCCATGTCACACTCTGTGTGATTGGCTGTGGTGACTGTCCCAACAGGACAGCCACCCTGCTGTGTGATTGACAGCCAGGCTGTGTGTATGGGGGGAAAACTGCATAAAAAGCAGATCTCTGGGACCGAGAAGGCAGAGTCGCCACTGGATCTAGAGAACCAAAGAGAAGCTGACAGAAGAGGACCTCTACCATGACTGAACCTCCCGGTGAAGCCCTGCTGCGGGTCCGAATCTTCAAAATTCGATGACAGGGAAGATCTGCAAGGAATCTTCTCTCCTTCAGCTGGTGGGAACAACCAGTTCACGAAACTACAAGCCAGGCCTCCCTCCTCTGGTCAAATCTTCTGGGCACAGCTACGGTGAACCGCATAGCCAGAAGGATTGGACCCTGCTTGGTTTTTAAGGAGCGCACCTTTTATTCGTTGTTTGCTCTGCTGCTGGTTTCTTCCCTGGTCATGCAGGACCCTCTGGTCTTCCTACTTCATATCAGTCTGAAAGTCACTTCAGGAACCTTGAGTCTGCAGGACCTGACAGGAACGTCCGCCTCAGCTACAGCCTTCATCTCCATTTAAGGTACTGTTCAAAACTAGTCCTTCATTCCGTCAGACTGCGGTAAAAGTGTTTGAAATCTTTTGCCAATCCAAGGGCTTGTCCTTCTCTATTCTTTAAAGTAACTTTTCATCCGCCCAACTTCGTTCTGAACTCCTGGCAAAGACTTAACCGCGAACTACTCTGAACTGTGTGATCCTCTGCAAAGACTTTGGCCCATTGACTTTGGCCCTGGCCTCTTGATTTGATTCCCTCACTGTAGTTATTTTTTCTAGATTGCCCTGCTTACTTACTTGTTGGTGTTGCTCAACTTTTGTCTAATTTTGTCTTTCCCTCCCTTTTAAATTACTGGAGTTCCATTTTGCTCACACTTCATTTTGAGCTTAACTTGTCCAGAATCTATTGGGTGTGGTGTAGTGTATTAAGATTGTGATTTTTCAACTGCTTGATAATAGTGAAATGTTTTATAACTGATGTGTAAATAAATGTATATTCTTTTACTCAGAAACATTGAATCAGTGTTTGCTTGAACCTTAGTAATTGCTGTTGTTTGTGTAACTATTGGTACTGCTCACTTTACTCTTGAGATAAGTCTGGCTGCTCAGCCATCCCTACCACTTTACTGTGTAGTACGGGCTTGTACCAAAGGTGAATTTGTTCTGTCACTTGTAGTCTTGATTGTGTGAGGTGTTCCCAAAGGGTACTGCATATGATTCTGCCTAACACACCATAGCAGACAATGGAAAGGGACAATTTGGTTTACAGTTTACCTTCTTTAGTGGTAGGGGTGTGCAAATGGATTTATGTTTTTGAGAAGGAGACAGCGGGAATCCCATTGGCCATAGGAGATGTAAAAAGCTTATTGCCAGTGTTGGTTGGGGAGAGAAGTGACAAAATATGGCAACAGGCCGGATATACCAGGGTTAAATTAAGCTCTAACATACATGATGGAGCACCCTTTAATGACTATCAAGCACATGTTTGGAAGGCTATAAGGGAGCTGTATCCAGATACGTAAGACATGGCTTCTATATTCGCTCAAAAAATGAAGCCTAACGAGGAACCCTCAGAATATATACGGTCCATAAAAGAAATGTGGACACAAGAAAATAAACAGTCTTGGGATGATAGAATACCTTTACTTTACCACATCTTAGTGAGGGGGCACCCTGCAGATGTGCAGACATCTCTAGAGAAGATAGTGGGCATTGGGGCAAAAGGGCAGCTTGAGATAAAGGCAACAGTCATACATTTTTGCAAAAGAAAGCAGGAGAAGGATAAGGAGACAGCTGACAATGCCACAAGAGCAGAAAACAAATTTGTTAAAAGAAAACTGGCTAAAATAACCATGGAAGGAGCAGTGCTCACAGGGCCAGTTGACGTTCCAAAGGCGTAGCAAGGGGGGCTCCCAGTGGTAACGGTAATGCAAACAGTAGGGTACACTTAAGTGCCATCCAATCAGCAGTCAGGAACAGTGCAGATGCAGCAACAACCAGCATTTATAAACGTGCAGCAACAACCAGGGGTCGTGCAGACAGGTGGAGTAAATGGTTACATGTGACCCTATCAGACAGGGAGAGGATATTACACATGAGGAAGGGGAATGGGGTACAGGGGCAATGGGCCATGGTTTAGGGGACAGAGCTGTGAATGTGGAAACTTTGGTCACTTCGCACAGACATGCCCACTTATTGCACAAGCAGGGAAACAACAGCAACCTTATACTAAGGCACCTCAACAAATACAAGTGATACTGCAGCAGCAACTACAGATGTAGCCCACACAACCACAGGGTATATCCACCGAGGGAAAAGTGGAAGTGCAGGTTGGGGAGATGACAGGAACCCCAGGTACAGTAAGCATATTCCAGGCACCAGTACATACACAAGTACAAGAAGGGGTTACAATACTGGGACAGAACACTGTGCCCCAATACACTGGAGTGACAGTGGTGGGTGGTAATCCATTTACATCATCCGCCAATACATTTTCCTAATAGGGGTGCCCACAAGGAGTGCAAGTGTGTCCTCTTCTAGAAGCAACTGTGGACCCAGAGGAGGAACCAGAAGTAGCAGTTCAGATACGACAGAGGGGATTGTTCTTTCTTATAGATACTGGAGCAACCAGATCATGCATAAAGGAAGAATAATTTCAGTTATCTAACAAAAGTTTGGACACAAAAGGCTTTTTGGGGACAATTGTGAAAGATCCTCTGACAAAAGATTTACCCTTGACAATAGGGACACAAAATATTGTAGCACCACTTTTGTATTCAAAATATACTCCCATCAATATTCTGGGATGGGACTTCCCCTGCAAATTGAACCCCGCAATCTAATATTTGGAGAAAGGAATGTATCCAGCTTGAGTGTCAGTATTGATTCAGGCATACTACTCACACTGCATGATGAGAGGCATAACAATACATATGGAGGTGTTTTTGTACAGGGTGCAGGTGTTGTTGGGAAGGTTACCAGGAATTGAACGAAGGGTGTTTTGGCTCCCCAACACATTTTTATTCAGGCCACGATTTCCCTCCTCTGTTAGTTCAAGCACACACACACCAATATACCTAGAGGAGGTAGTGGTACGGAAGTACTCAATCATATTGGTTGCCACTGATGAAGACCACATGGAATGGCTTTCAACAATATGTATTGAGCCCACACTGACATAAGAAGGAGTAAGTGGCAAACATTGTTTGCAACAAAAGACAATGTAGAAGGAGAGTTAGTGTTTGACTTTAGCATACCTTGTCCAGTACACATCAAAGAAAGGTCAGTTCCCCAGATGACTCAGATAACAAAAAATAATACAGAACATCTGCAGGAAGATGTGAAACAAGTGCTGAAAGCTTACAGATAACATGGCCCCTTGATTTAGGGATATTAAAAAGGCTGGGACAGTACACCTCAAATTAAAAGAAGGAGCACTATTGCCATGAGTAAAGCGGTACCCCCTTTCTCGAGAAGCAGATGAAGGCATTTATGAATCATTGCATGCCCTATGGCAGCAAGGCATGATACAGGAGAGCACATCACCTTGCAGCATCGCTATCTATCTGATCAAGAAAGCAAATGGAGGGGCATGGATTTTTATAGAGGATTTACTCCCTCTTAACAATATTATTGAGGCACAGTATCCATTTGTTCCAAATCGTGCAATGATTTTTTGCAGCATTCCAGTTGAGGCATACTATTTCACTGAGGTAGATTTGATGAACGCATTTTTCTCCATCACACCACACCCTGACTCCAGGTATCTCATTTTGTTTACGTACCGCAAGACAAGCTTCAAACACATTAGAATGCCCCAAGGGTACTGTGCGGGACTTAGCCTCTTCAACATATGGATTTCATTTAGGGGTCACCAGAGGTCGCAAGAGCGACTGCTGCTGATTGGCCAGCGACCTCTATAAATCTCTTGCAAACTCTGGCATTTTGTCCAATCAGAGGAGTGGGTGTGGCCACAGCTATCATCAAGCCATGCTGCATGCTTGAAGGTCCTCCATTTTGCACGTGTGGTTTGTTTCTCTTTCAAGAGACTTGGGTGCGCGGTGCCGGCACTCCTCCTGTCCAACTTCCAAGGCCAACTTGTTCCTGAAAAACACGGTGAGTAGTCTCAGGTCGGGATGGCTGTGCGAGTCTTCTGAGATCGGGGGACGGGTGTGTGTGCTGCTGGGTTGGTTGCTGCGGCATGTGTGTGAGTTTGGTGCCCTCACCTGCGGCTGCGGTGCCGCCGCAGGCCCAGACTGATGTTGGTGTGTGTGTGTGCTTCGCCTTCCAGGCTTCACAGCAACGGAGCTCGCCTGCAGCAGTTGCGGTGCTGCTGCAGGCCCCTGGCAGTTCCAGTAACGCAAGTCAGCCACAGGGTAGAGGCGAGATCAAATCGCCTGCGGCCGCGGCAGGCCCAGGCTGACCTGTGTGCTTCAACTGAGCGAGGTCAGTTGAAGCACACTGGTCAGTCTCCCTGGGCCTACAGCAGCCGCAGGCAAGTTGAACTTGACTTGTGACTGTAACTTTACTGCATAAGAAGAAAGGTGCTGACTTGACCACCCCCAGGGCCTCTGTGAACGTGTTTATACCCCCCACCCACCCCATGCCCCCGTAACTGTGTTTGTTGTCCCCCACCGACCCCCCATGCCCTCTGTGATCTTGTTTGTGCCCCCCACCCACCCCATGCCCTCTGTTGTGGAATCGAAAAAAATACAATATTACGGATGTTACACCAAGCAAAGGAAAATACACTGACACAGAATCTTTATTACAAAACTGAACAGTATTCAACAAGGTACACAAATAGCTATTTGGCCATCAATACATCACAGAGACCACCAGCAGGGTTCAATGTGAGCAGTTAACAGAATGTCCTAGCTGGACATCGACGCATTTATACAATTTGTAAAATGATGTCCAGCCCTCTTACAGGTTAATCATACACTGGGCTAGGGTCGCGCCAGGTTCACTTTCCTAATTTACATATCTCGTGCATGCAGTTTACTTTTGAATACATTTACTAACACACTCCATTATTTTTTAATTTAACATTTACACTTTTTACATGCTGGTTTAATACAGACCAAACAAATGTTTCACCTATTATATTTGGATAGCATTACTGTTCTTGTATACTTGTAGTTTAACTTTGCTAATTCAAGTAATCCCCTGCTCCCGAGGTCAACAAAGGACAAGGTCTACATGACCCTAACATGTAGCCTGAAGGCAGGTTGGACATTAACTCTCCTACAGAGGTTGGAGAGGTTAAGGCAAGAACAAGGGCACACGAGACGTCCATTTTAGATCACAGGGTGACTTTGTACAAAAACCCCAAAATGGCGGTTCTAACCGGAAATGGAGGCTTGATTCAAGATGGCGGCTTACATCAATTTCTAAGGTCAAGACCTTGCCGTAGAGAGTTATTCGCGTACAATTTTAAGCAACTTGGCGTAGGCCAATATACATACAAATCGTTATATTAGGAGGCATAATTTCATATCCGGTTTGACACTGTGACCTTGTTTGTGCCCCCCACGCACCCCCATTCCCCTGTGACTGTGTTGGTGGCACCCCACCCACCCACATGCCCCCTGTTACCATGTTTGTAAACCCCCACCCACCCCATGCCCCTGTGATTGTGTTTGTTGAACCCCACCCGCCCCATGCCCTCCGTTACCGTGTTTGTGCCACCCACCCACGCCCATGCGGCTATCTTTGTGGCCCCTTGGTCCCCCCCTGAATGGTTTGCGCTTCTCCCCTCCCACCCTCCGGGATGGACTGTGCAACTCCACCCCCCACCCCTGTTCTCGCCCAGGTATTAACACCCTTTGCCAGCTATTGTCATCTTTTGGCCACATCGTACAATTAAGGCAGATCCAGAAAGACTTTCCCTATAGTTATTTCTTGCACATGTACTATTTAAAAGGATTGTAACTTAATACTTACTGTGGAGACCCATCTGTTGGTGCCACTTAAATTTTATGAATTTTAGACATTTTAGTAACTTTGGGTTGAACAATATGCAAATATGCAGCTTATGCAAATTAAACTGCTTAAATTAACCACGGGTGGATGAAATCCAAGTCAATTGTGGCCTGCAGCCTATACATTTTGCAATGTATTTAACTAGGATTTCACATTCTGACACTAGAACATCATGTAAACTGCTCCTTGCCCGAGTCACACACTCAGCCTGGGCCTGCTGCGGCCTGCAGAGCTAGTTCCTAGAGATCCCAGGGCAATGGTGCATAACAAGTGTCCCTCTCAGTCACAGAAGTTAAATGATGAATCGTTGCAGGGCCTGAAGTCAGTCTCTAGGTCTGTGTAGCTGAAACAAACAAATTATAATTGTTTTGAAAGTGTGAGAGTGCAATGGTAGTAATGTATAGAAACAAGAACTTGAAATCTTTTTTCCTCTTGATTTATGCAATCACTTTGAAGAGATACAGGAAGATGATCAGGTAGCAGTATTTGCCAATGCACTAATCAAACCCATTTTAAACATATCTCTAGGTTCTGAAGGAGATGAAAATCGGAGACGTCTGGCTGTTTTGTGCAGGATTAATGAAGTCCATGAAACAACTGCAAACAGTCCAACACAACACTGATGGTAACCTGTCGAATCAGAAGAAAATGGGGTAAGTGCCAAAATCATTAAAGACTGTGGATGCCATCGACTAGAACAATACATGTTCTTTGGAGAAATATTCTCCCTCTCCATTTAATCCTGGCTTTCCCCTATCCCCATACCCACCTATCCACCCCTCTCCCCCCAGAATGTGATTTCGCTCTGTAGTCCTGTTGAAATAACAGGGCAGATCCACATAAAGAGGGGATTTGGGTTCATACACTTCCCATGGCAACATGGACCATGACACACTGCTACATATGATGAATCATTCTTGTATGAAATGTCACAATACAGTGATATCGTAACCATATTTTTCTTAGTGTACTGAGGGATAATGCTTTAAGATGCCACTTCCTTTATGATGCCACGTGGGGACTTGGTCAAATGACATCACTTCCTGTGATGTCACTCTTGGGGCGTGGTAGTGTGATGTCACTTCCACTACCCCTGGTATTTTGGTGAAATGACGTCCCTGCTTTAACAGAGTTATAAACCTAGGTTTGAGCAATTTACCGGTTGCAAGCACAGTGATACAGTACATTTATGACTTAGTGGTGTGCAGCATGTCGAAAGGAATCAGTGACACTACTGACTTTTCTAGCTGACAAAGGATACAAAGTGGACAAAGAGAAATTGCAGTACTGTCAAAAAGAAGTGCTGTGCTTGGGTCAGATGGTGTCAGCAGACAGGTGACAAATAACACCAGAAAGAATAGAGGCCATATATAAAACTCAACGACCAAAAACATTGAAAGAGATGCAGCAGTTCTTAGGCCTATTCAACTACTTCAGGGCATGGCTTTTTGATTATTCCACTTACACCAGGCCATTGCTCCAAGCATTAAAAGAAGCTCAGAAACACAAAACAAAGATAAAATGGCCAGCAGGAATGGGTGAGAGCTTTGATGAACTATAATATGAGTTAGCACATGCACCAGTACTAGCTACATCCAATTACAAAGCAAAGTTTCACCTCTTTTCCCATTCAGACGGAAAAGTAATGACAGCTGTGCTGGCACAGAAGAAGGGACAGGGACACAAGTCACTTGCATATTACAGTGGATCTCTAGAAACAGTAATGAAGGGACATTTGAGCAGGCACTTGCTGCTGCTGAAGTTGCAATTGAGAAGGCTTCCACAATACATATAGGGTGCCCGTAATTTTCTACGTGGAGCATCCATTATTCACAATACTCAGAGATCCTCAGGGTATGAGGTAATACTGACAAACCCAGCAATAAAAGCGGTAAAATGCAGGAAAATAAACCCAGCAGAGTTCATTGTGGAAAAATAGAGGCGGGAGATTACACACATGAATACATAGCATGCATACACAGAAGCATGGGTAACACCCTGGTTAAGGCGAAGAGGGGACATGATTTTTGTTGACGGAAGTTCTAGTTTTGATGACAACAGGGCACAGGCATTCAGGTTCCGCAGTGGTATGGCAGAGACATGGAGTACACAAAAGGGAGGAGGTGATAGTGTACTCACAGACACGACTACCAGGCCACTACTCTGCACAGGCAGAAAACCTGGTGTCCTTGATTGAAGCACTGAACATGTCATAGGATCAGGTAGATAACATTTTCTCTGATTTGTCCTTCGTTACTTCCACAGTGCACTCAAGGCTAGCAAAATGGGAACGGAGAGGGTTCACAAGAAGTGACGGTAGACCTGTTCAGCATGCAGGATTACTGAGTAAATTATTAGAAATGTTACCACTCCCAGCAGAACTAGCTCCACCTAAAGTGCAAGGCCCACACAGGAGGGAAATATATTATTTAAGAAATGAAAGAGCAGTCAGAGCAGCACAAGAAGCAGCATATCTACCAGAAGGAAAACATGTGCTGTTCCCTGGTGAAAAGGAACAAATACCCCTATTAGCAGTGCTATAAGTGAGCAAAGAAAAAGATGCATTACCAGAAAACTTTAATGCAACCCCAATAATGCAGATAATTGAGTTGGGGGTAGAAGCATCAGATGATGAGAGTTATTGAAGAGGAGAAGAAGTTCTTCTATCCCCAACTGATTTGGTATAACGGCATGATAGCACAGGGAAAGTGGTCTTGCCAAAGAAATTGTTGTGGGTTGCATTGGAACAGCTTCACTACCCTGCCCACGTATCAAAAGAGCATGTGGCTGCAGAGATAAGTGAACACTGGTTTGTACCAACATTGTATGAGAATGCTGTAGAGTTTGTGAATAAATGCATGATATTCCAGAAGTTTCTTTGAAAAAATGTTCATGCACAAGGAGATCTTTCGTGGTTAGATTTTAACAATGTTGAAATTCAATTCAGGGTTTAAGAGGAACCAGACAAAATTACAGCCCTTAAGGACTGGGAAAGACCATATTGTGTTCAAAACAGTTCCGTGAAACACACTCTGGTCTCTACAGGATAAATTGTCGATGTCATCTTTGTAACTGTTATTCATCAATTGTGTGGTTGTACTCTGGAGACCTGCACATAACCATTCCAGATCAAACAAAGGAATTAGACAAGCATGTGCCATGGCCCTGTTAATATTTCCATTATACATTTTCAACGTAGCCATTGCCCTTAAGTGCCAAGGACGAGTATGCCCATCCTTTTTGCATAGACTTGCATAATAGCCTGGCACTTATATGAACTGTAGCTTAAAGCTCCTATCCTAGGTTGCCAGAAATTGAGAGTTTCTTTTCCGTGGATGATGCAGTCCTTATGCTAAAACGCCCAGTGGTAAAAAATTCCATCCATGCTCGATTCTCTCCCATGAATACTGCAAAAACGAATGGCTCTCAGATCATAATGCCCAACGTGTTGTTTTAAAGGCGATCTAATAAACATGCACATACGTTTGTATACATTTGTTTTCCTGGAGGTACGATTTAATAAAACAACAAAAATACTTCCGCATAATGAAAAAAGTGCCATCACACTTGCAAGAAAAGCTGAGGCTATTGTTAAATGTTTACAACTTTTTGGGGAAGAGCCCTTTGACGCGCCGTTTAAGTCTAAACAACTCAAGCCTTATCTGATGCAAGTTATGGTGCAGAAATGTGGGGTCATTGAAATATCACAATATTCCAATCAAAGGAAAATAAACTCTTGAAGTGGCTTTTAGGTTAACCATTTAGTGCTCCTTGAGATGTGTAAAATCAAACGTTGTCATTTTTGCCATGTATATGCCATTAAGCTTAGCCCCTTGTGTACTTACAGGCTCGAGTTATAGAATTACCCTCAATTGTCAATCTATTGTTAAGTATTACATGATGTGTTGCTTTCACCTGGGACAGGCAGAATCCCAAGGTTTCATTTTCTAAAAGCAATGCTACCATGGGATTATCAGCCTTCTAGAAAGACCCACATACTCATAGTTTGAGCTATACTATTTATTGAACACATGCATACATGGATTGGTTTTTGAAAGACCTTTTAGGATCGTGCATTCACTCTTGTATATTGTGATCAAAAGTACTTTAGGTTTTGAAGAACATCTTGATTCACCCAATTACATGCATGCCCAAACCCTTTAAACTAAATTAGGTGTGTTTTCTTCTATTGCATGATGGAAACTAGGGATTTCAAGACATGTCAGTTTTGAATATCCTGGGATTAAAGCATTAGCCATTTTATGTCTTATGTCCCCTTCAGATCACGCCTGGGTGATTGGATCTTGATTTAGGGCAATGAATGAAAAAATACAATAAATACACTGTGCATGTGTAAATCCTTTGAAACACTTTATGGTACAGTTTCAACTGTGACTTTTCTTTAGAAGGTCTGCTCAGATAGGCATAACTATAAGGTTCTGTGGAATTATCCATACAACCATCTGTGCTTTAAGCATTGAATTAATTGTATAAGCTCAACGTACAATGAATTGTTGTATATTGACTATCTAGGTAACGTATAACGAATGCCCATATATCGGATCTTTTATCTTGAACATCTTTATAGTGAATGCATCCTTAAAAACCCATCCCGACAGTAACCCTTTACCCCACCCTAAATACATTCACTATAAAGGTTTTCAAGATAAAAGATTCAATGTATGAGGATTCAATATACAGGATTTGATATAAACACTGTATACCATTGACTTGTGATCTTCTTTTTATACTGTGTGATGGATGTTGATATTGATATTGAATTAATGATATGCTTTTTTAAACTGTGTGGAATTTCTGTGCACTTTTAAGGCTGAACCCAAATAATGTTTCTATTGAGAAAACTCAACAATAGATGCATATTTATATATAACTTGGCCAAACCAAAAGACAGGTTTGGTTCATTTGAATCCTGCTAGTTTCTGATCTGCCATGGTGAAAGCACTTCTGTCAAGCCAGGATTCATGAATGCATATTGGTAGGAATGGTGAAGATGTGCTCTGCCTCATTAGTGTACAAGGACAAGGAAACTCCACATCGTAAGCATGAGAATTATGAAGAAGAACTGGACCCAGAGTGCAAACGTGAACCTCCAGCAGGCCATGAGTCTGCTTAAGTCCCTGAAAGGGCGAAATCCACACACATGTAGAATACTAAACTTCTAGGTGTTTAGATATGGTTGATAGGTGCTGAATACTACGGTAAATGTCTTATTGAGGAGTGGACAATATGCTGAACTGCTCTGTGAATTGTTCAATTAATTCCTGTAATAAACAATGGCATAACAAAAGAGATCATTGAGAACCTGTGATTGCGAAGGTGAATTGAACTAGTTTCTCTCTCAAAGAATCTGATCAGGTACTTGGCAAAGGAATACAGAAGATACCCTACAAGAGGATTCATGAGACCTGGACTATGATTAATTCTGAGATTACCCCGAAATCCTCAGGCACTCCTGCACAACCTTTTAAAGCATGGATATGTGATTAGGAGTGCTGTGTTAGTAAAATATGTAATCAGTATTGCACCTGTGGAGCATCCAGGTACAATACCTGGTAGTGCCTCCTCAGATTGCCAAGTACACACAATGTCCTCCCGACCCGACTGCCTCTGTATTAAAGGACATTGGTACATTAATATCTGAAGCTAAAGGGATGAAATTGCATCCCTGATAAAAAAGTAGCACTGACTACTAATCAAACTATCAGCAGTGGTTATGCATATGGATAACATAAAGTCACAAATAAACCATGTTCGTACTTAGGGGCACATGTGCAATCCATAGCCCACTCTTGCAATCTGTTTGTCAGAAATTGTACTCTGAAGCAGTGACACATGCCATACATATCACAACCTTCTATAGGCCAGCAGCATTTCCATTCTCCCCTGCCCTAACAGCGGTCTTCATGTATTACTTAACATGAAAGTTAAGTCATCTGGGTGAGTCCTTTAGTTGCTGTGGATGACCACTGACTGTATAACTGTGGCAATTTTAGGTGGAAACGTCAAAGGCCATTCAATAGGCATAATCACTAAATTGTAATAACCTTATGGATATTCCTCAACACTCCAGAAATATATTGGCTATGGCTAGTGGCCACTTAATGTGTTCAAATATACAATGGGCCTGTCCGAAATCCGTGGCCACTGACCATGGCCAAAGGCCATTACAAGTGGCCCATTAATGTGTTAAAGTACACAGTGGGCACGACAAAGGCTATGCCGGTTAGTGTTGCAATCTGATCAGAGATTCCATCAGTGAGGTCATAAATGATATGATTAGTGATGTCACTAGTGGTGTCATCAGTGATGTCATCAGGGATGTCAACTTTGATGTCATCATTGTGGTCATAGACTGCACAACAGGCGGCACAAAGTTATGGGGGCATTAGCTGAATTTCAGGGGGATATATTTGATTACACCACACTGCCAAACTACAAATAAAAAAATGTAACATTTTAAAAAATGTGACCCAGTGTAATCACGCATATGATTCTGCACATAGTCTTACCCGCTCCACCCCCCCCACTACTTACCTTTTGACATCACACTTTGTTTTGTGGCTCCGACACCCCTCTCTCCCTGTGACGCAAGTTCCCTTCACTTACATGGATGGGAACCGGCGCCGCAAGGCCCTTTTTAAAACACAATTTATTTGTAATATCTTTATTTTATGGAAAGTAGGGGACACACCCATTCCAATATAGCGAAGAAGGGTGCAGGGCACACCTCTGCGACCCTGGCTCCCCTTGTTCGCGATAATGGGAACGTATGGTATAATTGTTTGACATTTTCAACTGTATGAAATTTGAGTGAAAATTTGAGTGACCATTTTGCGCTCTGAAACACTTGTGTATGAGAATAATAGAAATAAAATATCAATTCAATTCAATTATACCATACTTAATTCATTTCAAAATTTCCTACGGAAATGATTTCAGGGGTTTTGTTGCGTTAAGTTCTTACTTTATCATCCCTCCAGCTAAAGTTTTTTCCTTGAAATTCAAAGTTTTTTTTACAATGTATTGCTCCCCTTAATGTCCCTTTTACCATGCATTGGCCACCTTAATGTCCCTGAAAAAAAGGGTTTTCCCTTGAATTTCAAGGGTTTTGTTATAAGAAGGATATTTATAAGTAACAGATATCCAGCATATGAATATTCCCCAGCATTGTAAAGGAAATAATATTCAAAGTGAAACATATCATTAAAAGTTAATGTATTACTGAAGTAATTACAACTGATTATGTCCTTAACAGTACTTTATGTTAAATCCACATGGAAGTGGTAATGTGTCTTCCATGAAAAAGAAAAAAGAAAATCACCAAAAAAATTTGAATCAATACAGTTTCTTTATACACTTACTGATTTTAAATGGCTGTGCTATCAGCAAAAGTACTTGAATCTTCATGTATTTAAGCTTTGTTTTAATTTATTTTTTAACTCATGAAGAAGTGATTCAAGTATCAAGAACAATTGGACCGCACCCACCTGAGGACTTCCCACCAAATAGAATCATGGAAACATTAACAAAAATTAAAGACTTTTTAATTAACCTTCAGGATGAAAAAGAATCAATGAAAAAGGAGTGTACAAATGAAGACAATTGGGCTGATGAAGAAAATCTAATTTGTGTAAATACTAAAAGAAAAAGAAATCCCACAACCTCTTTCCCCACTGAACAAATATGTCAGCATAAAACTTTTCTGCAAGAGACAATTAACTGTCACTGTAACTTTGAACAAATACTTTACTCAATACATCTCAAAATTGAACATTTGAGGATTAACTACCACACACATATACAGAGATGTAATAAAATATTTTAAACATATATTTTTTCCATAACCGCGGCTATGACTGGAACTGATGCAATTGGGCAAACCGTATGCGCAGCTGTTTTCATCAACGACTGGGGTAGTGTATTTGCGACTACAGAACAACACAGCTGTGGTATATCCGCAGATACTGTATCACTTTAACATGTTGTAAAGCAACTATATGTAGAGGTATAAAAGCAGAAAAGGGTTAGGCTACAGTTGAAATGGTGGTATTAAGACAATCTGTGACATTTTGGAATCATACCTCCAGTAAACACATGATTTTCTAGTAGGACAGCCTTCCTGCCGCACTTTTTCCACACTTCCGCATTAACCAAATGCTGACAATGGTTCTCCCTCACTTTGACACTTATTTGGCTTTGTCAATGTGGGTTTAATTCATTTCCTCTTATGACCTCCTTTACATATGGGCAATATGATTTACAAAAAGTTGGATGTCTTAATTGCCCCTACTTGGCTTTGGCAATGTTGGTTCTTTTTAACTTGCGTTGGTATAATTCTCTTTTGGCTTTGGCAATATGTGTTTATATTAGTTTCTTGGAATATTGCCATCTCATGTTGCTGGCATTTATACTGACCCACATAAATACTAACACACCTTTCTGGTATGTTTGTCAAGTTCTTATTCTGCCTTCACCTCTTTACATCAGCTTGGTTTTTGATCAGATTATTGTTCAACTTTACATCGTTTGGTATTCAAAATGAGGTTTGTGTTTCCCCTTCACTCTATATTAGTTCCAAACTAGGGCACCATGGCTTGGCTAGCGGGCAATCAAAGAGTGCTCCAGGGTCAGAGCACAATAGTGAACACACCAGGTCTGGCGTGCACATCAGCTCGTTCCGCTGCCTCCAGGTCCTCTGCTTCTGCTGCTTTGTGTGGCCTGTAAATCTGCTTCCTTCAGTCCTTTGTGGCTCGCATCACTCGAAAAAAAGGAGCGTTCTGTGCTTCAGATGCTAACTGGCGCTCACCTTCCACCAGAGCCCTTCTTAATTCGGGGAACATTTTCAAAGATTACCCTTCCTTCCACGCAACCTCTGCAATTCTGGTCTCCAGGGGGAAAGCTTAAAAATCCAACGCTTCTCACTGCGTGACCGCTGCATTCAAGGTCCCCAGCGAAAGAGACCCTCTCAGGACTGGCAACTGTTTGTACACGACAGTGGTCCAGATGTCTCTGCTCTCCTCTGGATTCTGCTTCTGCTGCAACGTAGAGAAACCACGACTACTCCAACTTCTACTGCTACTCTCTTTGGCCTGAACCTGAGGGGGCCTTTTATGCCTCCGAGTCTCCCTCAGGTGTGGGTCATTAACACCACTAGACTGCAACTTGCACTATTGTGCCTTTGCATCCCTCTTCTTTGTCCCAGTACTTTGGGCATGGTGGGACTTGAAGTCCACAATGTCCAAATCATCTTTTCCCACCGCTTCGGGTTGCCACTGACCTACCGTTCCGCTGCATGATATCCCAGTGCCACTGGAATATACCAGGTGGCGCTGGCCGGGATGCCAGGTGGTGGAAAGTGTAAGTCCCCATTCCCGTGGAGTACCATAAATCTCCACGGGAATGGGGACACAGAAACACTGGCACTGTTACTAACGGTGCTGCTGCTTCAGTGAAAACCATGCCTAGATGGGCCAGTGCTCCAGGCAGGTCAGACCTGCCGAGAGCACCAGCCCCTGCAGGCATTGTCATAGTCTGGCAGTCCGGAAAGGGTGCCGGTACGTTGCATTGGCACCCTTATTTCCAGATCACCAAACTTGGAATGAGGCCCATTGTCATGCCTCCATTGCATGGGGTGGCGAAGTAGGCAGAGTGGGTTTCCCACCCCCTTCCCTCCTTTGTCTCTAAAATGTGGACCAAAATGGCTAGAAACATACAAACATGTGTGGATCTTATCTGCATGCTTCACTGTCTCTGGGCCATTGAGCGGCCCATCCTAAAGTGGGTTTTCTGGAAGTGGGGCAGCCTTGCCGAACATCCAGAATTGTCTTGGCTTCAGCGTTTTATTTTCCTGGTCTCCAGGGAACTGCATGAAACCTCTGGGGTTAACATCTATTTACTGTCTTCCCTCAGCGGGTTGCTGTGAGAGACAGGGCACACAACACCACAGGGCGCTCACGGTCAGTGATAATATATGAGGGGAACATTGGCTATTTTGCATTATAAAGCCCAAATAAAACTTGGCGTAAATATCCAAGTCAGTGCCTTATGCCAAGAGAAAAATATGTAAACTGGCTCTCATTTTAATTAAGTGTTCTCATCTGACACCTACAAGAACGTTTTGCATGAACGCCAAATGTTTTTCACACTTCATGTAAATAAGCAGGATGCCTGGGTTAAACATTAAGCAGACAACATACCTTATCACAGTATGTTTTGTTATGTGGCTTTTAGTCTTGTTAGGGTATATTTGCAAAGCCTAAAACTCATTTTTTAGGCTTGCATTACTGGGGAGACGGAGAAAGACACAATTATACAAGTTTTATACTATTTTTGCTTAACATATTTCCATAAGGATTTATATATTTGTCAAGCTGTTTTAGTCGGATGGCTGCACTACTCATGTCTTTTTATATCACTGTGCCTTACCATTCGAAATGTTAAAAACATATGTGTAAGCCGTGCTTTTGCCCTAAATAAATGATGATCTAATACTTAAACTGGACACGTGTGCATTTCTTTTTAAGTAACACAACATGAACATTATGTATATCCAGATGGAAAAGAAATATCGATGCTGATAGTAAGTTGCAATTTTTCACATTCCTCCTTACTAAATGTTCATTTGGCGTGTGTGTTTGTTTTTATATGCCCCCATTTTTAGTTTGGGCTATTTGTCACTTGTGCAACCTATAAGCCAAAACAATTGCTTTAGAGTACAGATGGGGAGAAATGTCAAGGAGAGACACAAATCTTGCAGATGTTTGGAGATTTGCCCACACATGGACTGTCCATGGCCATGCTAGTCCCAATGGACATTCCTACCCCAACCAAAACACCTCCTCCTGGAATATCTTTGAGCTCGCTTTAATCAAGCCTTACCATTCAAAATGCGTGTCAGTGTTTTTTCAAAGCAGTCTTCTGAGAGTTGATGACTTAATTGGAGCTGTGAACGTGCAACTGGTGTAATAAACATGTCACTCAGGTCTGCCTTCAGCCACTCAATGTATAATAACCAGGCATGTCCTTTACTGAAGTCCTGTGAAAAACAAGGATTGGCAAAGCCAACAGTTTGGGCTTGTGTTTAAGTATTAGGCAAGTGCCATTCCCATGCCCACACAAAGCTTGAATTGTTGGCATTGCCAATGCTTGTTACCTAGGATGTGGAAAGGCAGAGTTTATCGTTATTGTAGGTGATTTGCGAGCCTTGTGCTCACCACCATCGCCCACAGAAATCTCATTTTGTTTTTATTGGCGTAGGCTATATTGTTTGACGTCAGACAGATTCCTCCTACACGCATCCTTATATAATAAAACTGCATCTTAGACGGAGTACTCACGCCAAAAGGTGAGATTTTACATTAGGGCACCGTTGAGTTGTGTGGGCACCTCTTAAGGGGGCTGCACAAAGTTATACTCAGAACAGTTTAGTATAGGTGTCTGGCTTTTTGATATACTCCAGTCAGGATTACAGTTTCATCCTCTCAAATGTGACCAGCTGTGCTTATTTCTAATGTACCGTCTGCTCTAGTATAGCCTGGCTCTGTTGAACTTTATTATTGCGTTCCCCAGGGTAATGCATAATTATTAATGATTATGTTTATTCCTAGTGGTCTGCTAGTTATTTTCCAAATAATTCTGGTGAGTAAAATGCTGCAAAGTCCATTTTTTTAAATCACAGCAGTATGGTAATAGGGCATGTCTAATCAGAACACGATGGGTAATTGCGTTTGCATTCTTTCTCTAGGCTGGCGACCGCTCTCTCAATCTTCTGACCAGTTATTTGCTAAATGCTAGCTGTTTTGCCGTAATTATGAATATTTGACAGGTTAAGTAACCCACCCTTTAACTGAAAGGCTAAATTTATGGATACACTTCTGTGTAGTAAATATCGCAATATTGGGTATTGAAGAGTTTTGAACAATGGGAAATACCCGTTGTAACTGCTGCTTTTCCTCTTATTGAATGGTAACATTGTGTTTGCTTTCTTTCCTATTATACATCAGCTAATGGAAACTGTACTGAATATTAGGTCCACTGTGTCTTATGACCCGCAAGTAACCCCCCCACCCAACCCACTAGATCTGCATTCAATGGAAATCTTATGCAAGGAGTATAGATTTAAACGTAACATAACCACAATAATTCTGCAACATTGTCATGGCGCTATGGTACTTCTGTGACGTGGCAGTGAAATTGGAGGCCATGACATCTGGAGTGACTATATACAAACTTTCACACTGAGGTATCACTTTCACCTCCTCCAGGACTCCTCCCATGGCTCTCTTTGTGTTGCTACTTGCTGTGTCGTTTTTCTACTTGCTGGAGGAGCTCTTCGTCCACTCCTCTTTCTCCATCCTGATTCTACCTGTGGGAAAGAGTTTCCGACACCACCCAATCCTGTTTATGATTTACATTTCCCTAGCTGTGCACCCACAACACATGGTGCGGGACGACTCCTACCTCTTTCTACTGTTGCTTTCACCATCTCTGCAGACCACTGCAGTCCAATAGGACTCCATGGGATTGGGTTGTGTGAATCACTAGCACCGTTAGTACCAGTGCCGGTGATTCAGGCATTTATCTGCCGGTAGGAGCCTGATCTACTGGCAGGTCAGGCCTGCCTGTAGTTCAGAGCCCCTCCCGACAAACTTGGAGTTTGCATTTCCAGAAAGGTGCTGGTATACGTTGTTACCAGCATTTTATTTCCGGACAGGCCAACTTCTTCCATTGCATGGTGTGCACTTGCTCTCCTCTGACCCGCCCCCTTCACTAGCCTGGCTGGCCTGCACCCTCTGTGCCCTTCCAGGTCCGCTCCTCGCACTTAGCACATGGACCTTCTGTCCCTGCACTCTCTTCTCCCTGGGCTCTGTCCACCTGGCCTCCTGTGACACTCGCTTAACCCTCCGGCACTCCCCCTCTTCTCATCTGCCCTGCACTTCTATTTACTGCACTTTCATGATTCAAGTGCCGTAAGGACTAGTAGGACCATTTTTGTTTTGTCATCCCTGCCACCCTTGTCTTGTTTTGCACCTTGAAACACATTGGGCTTAATTCAAAGAAGCATTTTATAATGACAATACCCCATTGGAAAATGTGCTGTGAATCAAGGCTGTAGTGTATAGGTGCATTATAAAAAAAAACAATAAATAAATAAAATAAATAGGGGATTTTCTACTCTCTGTCTTGCTTAGTCTCTGAAAGTGACAATACAAGCATTTACCAATGCAGAAAACACTGATGGAAGTACCACACTGCTTTCCGATTGATGATTCATGGAATGACCTTTCAGCTAAATGTACCTTCTTTACATCTGTGCAGACCATACCATCACCTTGTGCATAGTGGGGACAAGCATCTTGAAGACAACAGTAGGTTGTGTAGGACACATGTATTCGGATACAATTGATAAATGAGTGGCTTGCACTGATATAAGTGCCTATGAGGTCTGCAGCCATTGCATGCCTTCTGAAGGAATAAGTGAGACCAAAGGGAATAATGGTTTCTTGGGAATCCATATCTTTATCACCCCCCTCAGGGTGCCCGCAGTTTTAATGTGTTCATCCACACTAATTGCATTCTCCACTTGGGGTACACAAGACCCAATGTCCCATGTAATTCTTATGATCCTTTGGATACCAGAATTTTGTTCCCTCATGTGCCACAATACTGTCTTCTGGTTCCACCTTTGTGTCAATCATGATCTTCATTCCCACTGCTTTCTTTGTTGTTTTCTGGCATTGTCCAATTATTATCCTTATGATACAGAATCCAAACAATGTTATCACCAATATTGCTCCCAGGAACTTGAATAAATTAGCCATCCAATAAGAAATCCATGAAAACATGAGTGAGAAGCAACTGTCATCTCCAATGGCCTCTGTCTCCTCCTCCATTTTTATGTGTAGTTCTGTCAACATTATTATACCATCCATTAAAGTACCGGTCTTGGTGTTGTGAGATTGTATAAATGTACAACATGATTGGCCCGATCTTAGGGCAAACACATCCTTCCATTGCTGTAATCATTTTGAGGACATACCTATTCTGAAGGGTCATCAACCTTATGGCCCTCAGCTCTTCTTTTACATGTTAAATCCTTTCATAGTGGTATTGATTGTTTGCAGCAGCTCCCATCTGGTGATCTGTAGCCATTTGGCATTCAACGCTGTTTAAATTACAGACATGAAATAGATTTCAGCATCATCACAGCCTTGCTGAACAACGTGTGCTCATCAGGAATCTCTCCATAAGCCTTTAGTGATTTTTGTGAGAAATAATTCTCTCTCTTCAATCGGCCAGAGTTCAAGTGACCTTCTTTTTCTCAGGTGCTCGTCCACTTTTGGAAATCCTTAAATTTGCAGATCACTCTGTAAAATCACCAATGCTGGAATATGGATGCATATCAAGGAACACACTCCACCCCAATTCCTGGGCAGTTTCCTACATGCTCTAGATACGCAGGCTCAGTCCTGCTCCTTATTCCTGGAATGTCAATTATGTTGTTGAACTCTTTATTCTCTCCAACTCAATTTCTTCCCTTGCTTCAATAGCAAAGTGTCGCATTAACCAATGGGACTACAGCCACTGGGCCAGATTCATCTTCCACCCATGTCAGCAGTTTAGAGTACTTGGCCCATGACTTTAGACATCCATGGTTCACCTTCTGCACCTTGTGTACTGCTTGCTTCTGCAGCAGATGAGCTGCACATGACATCATTTCATCTTCCCATCCTTTGGTCATACACGCTCGTCCATAGATTAGCAGCTGTGAACGCTCCCAGCATTCAGGCATTCTAGCCCTTTCCGTCATGTCAGAGCAATTCATCCCCTTAATTTCCTCAACAATCACCTTGCCTTGTTCTGCAGAAGGATACATGAGCATCTTATTTGTCCACCCAGGCTCCTTTTCAATTTGTTTTGTCTTGATATAATCATCCTGGTATGAAAATGTCTGTCTTGATCTCCATCGCAAGGTTGCCCAGTTCCCATGAATCTGTCGTCTGGTAGTATATGCTACTAGATGACTGGGCACTTTACATCTTTCATCAACATCTCTTTTGAAATGAAGGTTTTTACTGTATTAATGGCATAGGGGATGAGAGAGCAGATGTAGCAGGTCTCATCAGATGCTCTCTGTCCCTCCGTTCTCATTTGTTGGTACCACATATTATTCCCCAAGTGAGCTGAATTATTAAGATAAGTATTTATCCCCTGATTATCTTCTTCTGCTTTCCTCTTATGCTGTTTGACGTGGCCAAAGAGGTCAAAGAAATTATCATCATTTGTACTCATACTAGGAAAAATCACAGCTGTCGTGCTCTCAATTGGATCATTAGGATAATAAAGACTTTGAAATGTAAGATACAGAAAGAAGAAGAACATGCACAGGCATATATGTATATATTAGGCATAGAAGTGTGCCATACCAATACTCATTGAACTTGCGCTCTATCTATAACCACATTATCTGTTTCCTGAATCATTTTAATGCACATGCTCAATTTACATTCGCAGTTGCACAATCTGCTCAATTATCGCAATCAGAAGTCTTCTCATAACTGGACAATTTTGTGGGTCATGAAGAAAAGTGTGACTATTAGCATCTCTACTAACGGGAGCCGTGTATGACTGAAGTACAAACACAAAAATTGCAATTATAAGACAGTGTGTGTCACTGTCGATGGGTATCATGTATTAACCTTGAACCAGATATGCTCTTTAAAACGAATGTGGGTATTGATCTCTCTTCCAATTTCTAATCCGGAACTGATGTTTAGGCATGGTACTGATACAATTTTTATTTTTTAAGGAATCTCTAGAAAGTATGTTTAGCCTCTGTAATTCCCTGAAAATCCATGCACTTTCTGTTAAAAATGTTAAGGAGTGTCCAATGAATTCCAATCCAAAAGAAATGTGTTTTAACCACACCCGGTTTCATCATCCTTCTTCTTGGTCATTGATTGAGTCTGCACATGCAGCAATTCTTCTTCTTGTCTTGCTTCTTGGTCAACGGATGTTGGCAGGGGTCTCGCCTTTGTAGATCTTCACGTCGCCCACTTTTAAAATGTTATTTTATTTATTTATTTATTTTGCATTCATAAAGCGCACAGGTGGCCCTGCAGCATTGTGGCGCTGTTACGTTAGGGCTTACGTAGTTACAATGGTTATACAGTGAAAAAGATAAAATGCAACAGTTATAATGATATGTATAAGATATTTTGCTTCAATACTAAATAGGCTGCAGGGTTACAGTGGAACCATCTGATCTTTTTGTTTAGGTAGGCAGGACTAGTTGAAAAGCTTGGTTTTGAGTGCTATATGGCAAACTGTGAGAGAGGTCTCAATCCTCAGAGAGGTGGGTAGGGCATTCCAATTTTTAAGTGCTTGGAAGGGAAATCTGGTGCTTCCAGCCTTGGCTCTTTTAACGACAGGGATGAGGAGCAGATTGGAGTGCTAAGCTTGCTTGGGTCTATCAGAGGTGGCAAGTTGAATTATTTCTGCCAAGTTTGATGGTGCTGTGAGGGAGATGCACATGTGTGTGATAGCAAGGGTTTTGAAGGGTATGCAATCTTTGAGTGGGTATCCTGTCCAGCCTGGGAGATATTTTGTCTTGTGGGAATGTGTAACGTCGCTCTAAGGGCATTATTTTGGATGATTTGTAATTTGTTAAGTTTTTTTGCTGAGGTGCCTAAAACAGGACGTTGCAATAGTCCAGCTTGGCCCCAATGATGGCTCTAGCTATAGTGAGGCAATTTTTGTAGTATAAGTACAGTTTGACCGCATTTATGATTTTCATAGTAAGTGCTGCTGATGATGAGATGGCACTGTTAAGTGACTTCAATTCAGCACTCCAACTAAGTCAATGCCGAGTCTGGGATGCCCAAGGGAAGCCCTTAATTATATATTTTTATGACAAGTTCATAGATCTGGATGATAAACCCTTGTATAACGCCCCTCTCTTTGAATCCCCCTGACCTCACTGAGCCAAGAAGTAGGTTTGTTTTGCAAATTGAAAGATTTATTTGAAAAATTAAACAAGATATATCACACTTTTATAAATAAATTAATATTTGATAGCACCCTTATGAATATGACAGTGATCAACAAGGGATACTATTATACTAGCACACTTTCTTAATGACTTAGGAGTTGGTATAGAAAGGATAAAGTAGCTCAGAATGCTTTTATGGGTTCAAGGAAATGCAATGATGGAAAAGAATGCAGCACAGAAATAACTGAGATGGTTTCCACAAGAGAGTCTTTTGACAATTCACTCCGCCCCTATGCAATATAAGGAGATGGAAGGGGAGCACACAATTTTCAGGAATACAATCAAATGCAATACCAATTCAGATCCCCCCTAGCAAGCTTAGAGCAACAGGGATGATTTTAAAACACAGGCAAAAATACTTTAAATGTGATTTGCAAAGAACTGAAAATATGCTAAAAATGATTTTAATTCCCTATAGGAGATTCAGGGGAGGTGATAGCTACTTAAGATTGGTTCAGGTCAACACTATCAGTGATTAATGAGGGATTATCAGGTTGAAAACGGATTTCAGCAGTTGCCAGAAAAAGACAGCAATTTTGACAGGTGGAGAAATTTGATTCAAATTGCAATTCGCTGCACTTTTTCGAGCGCGATTACGGAAAAACTGTAAAGAGTAGATTTGAGATGACAGTTAAATCCTGCTCCTAGGATGTGTGGTTCAAAAGATACGGACAATTTAGTGGAGGTAGATTCTCAGAAATAAAGAAAGATTCAAATGACAAATGACACTTTCACAGGTTTGAAATCGCAGAATGAACACACGATTTCTAATGCAGTTCTAGGCAGGTTGAATTGGTTTGAATTAGATTATTTTAAACTAAGAGATTGGTTCTGCACAGTTCTGGCTGGATACTCACACTATTTTGGAAGGAATGGGCCTCGTCATAGATCTGGTCAACAGGTTTAGCTGCGGTTCTCTCTGCTCTGCTGGTCTGGATCTCTGGTTCTGGCAAAAGTTCTGGCACTGAACAGCGGTCTGGTCTGGGTCTGGTCTTCTGTCGGCACTGCACGGTGGTCTGGATACAGCTCTGCTTTCTGGGTTCTGGCACAGGGTTCTAGCAAGAATCAAACTGCTCGCCCAGCTGTTGAATAGTTTGGTTAGGTGGCTGGATTCTGAGGCCTCTGAAGGATTCAGCTTGTAGACTAGGCCTCTCTGCTACAAGTTCTGAAATCTGGATTCTAAGTTCTGGTTCTGGAGTCTTCTGGCAAAGCGCTTCGCAAGAAATCACTTTGAAGTGGAAAGTGAATGTCTCTACCTGGGTCTCAGAGGCTCTTTTTATGTCTTTTGAAAGGGGGTGTGTGCGTGGGCATAACTAAGCCTGCCCCTCACAACTTATCATTGGCCAAGTTCTCCTCTCTCCCTTGATTGGGGGAAGGAAATGGAGTGTCATCGTGATGAGGTATGTTTATGGGTCAGAGAATCCTCCCCTTGTCACTTTGCACACAAATCTATTTTTGATCCAAATGCATATTTATCTATGTACAGTTTTTCTAATATTATATGTCCAGTTAACATATTTTCTGTAGCGCCAAACCATCCGATCCCTGTCTTTGTAAGATGTTGTGTTCACCTCTGGCAGAATTCTGCCCTTTTCATCCAGAACACAACCTCTAAACTTTTCCAGAATTTACACAAATGTGCGCAAGGAATATGGGCATCAGATGATGAAGTGTCAGATTTTTAACATACATACATTTGGAGTGATACCCTATTTTCTGCTACTGCCCCCCAGAACATACCACAGAGTCCTAACATCTCTTAAAATGTACACAGGAAAATCACAGGAATCATGAGATTATTGATATAATTTTGACAATTATGTACTATGAATTATCCATCTTTCTAAAATTATGCTCTGGCCCAGACTGGTGTGGTTTAGGTCCCAACGCACATGGGGAATTCCTTGTTCGTCCCACCTCCAAGCTCAGCTGGCTCACAGAGGCAGCGCCCCTCCCATTTCCTTCCGGGAGGAAGCCATTTACGACCCCCTGATTTAACATTTGCCTGAGCCAAGGAAAGTTCATTGTTCTGTTTCCTGCAGTCCCAGGTACTCCTCCCCTGATTAAATCAGAGAGGTGTGATCTCCTTTTGGTGGGGGCAGCAGAATGCAGGCCAGGCCTGTGAATACAGTTGCTGGGCAAGTTTCAACTCCTGTCGGGGGTAGTTGCTGGGCAGAATTCAATCTCCTTAAACCAGTCTTCAGCCAAAGGTCACTTTAATTCCCATATTTCATCAGTTCAAATGAAACTGACAATTTTGACACATGCAGCTAGAACGCTGATTCTAAGTTCAAAACTATGACATTTAAACAGTTGCAAACAATGGGACACTCAAAAGTAGGTCACTCATTTATTTTAAACATTTCGATTTTAGTGGCTTTAAATCCCATTTCACTTAAGCTGCTGACATCCACAGCTCAGCCAGTTTTGTTATGAACATTATTTTAGGCTCTTCATCTTTCCAGATTTGGTATGCACACAAGACTTCATTCTACCAGATGTCTGCTGGTGTTCAGTAAGATTTTTGAATATCTTGCAATGTTTGAAATGGGCATTTTGAGCTTTAATTTCAGAGAAACAAAGGTGATTTCAAAGCGCTTTTTGAGCTAACAGGCACTGCTGTTTTTCCTTTGGCACCACATTTCACTCATGGCGCTTCTGGCCCATCATGCTCGCACTGGTGGGTGGCGGGTCAGGCGACCATTTTGGTGTGCGCAAAAACTGTGCGGTTTTCCTGGATTCTGGCGCAAATGTGGGCTTTTCAGCCATCTTGGATTTTCTAAACCCACAGCACCAAATGTTGTAGCATAATAACTTGAACGTGGGTCGATACACCTGACAGCACTAAGTTGACGTGTCATGGAGAGGGTGGAGTCAAGGAAGATTCCCAATGTTTTGACTGCTGAAGAGGCAGTGATTGTAGTATTCTGAATGCTGAAGGATCTGTATTGAATGTCAAGTTTGTTGAGAATTTCTTTTGGGCCTACCAGAAGTATTTCTGTTTTGTCCTCATTGAGACACAATCCATTGGCCGCCATCCAGGCCTGTATGCGGGCATATGTTTTGCTATTTATTTGTAGCTATGTTTTTGCTATGTTTTTGTAGCTGAGTCCTGTTCGTAGGAGCCAGAGAGGGGGAGGAGATTGTGAGTATCATCGGCATAGTTTGTATATGCTATGCTGTGATTGTCCAGGTCATTAAGTAAAAATGTTTCACAATATGGGCAAGGTGCAAGAGCCCTGTGGGACTCCACAATGGATGGTGGTCGGCGCAGCAGAAGCCTGGTCTGAAAACACTCCCATAAGTCTTCCATCAAGGAAGGAGGTGATCCAGGATGCGGCTTATTGGGAGAAGTGGCAGCATCCTTGAGATGTCTGCAGAGGGTTTTAGGATCTACAAGATTAAATAAAACTGCAGACAAATAAAGGAGCAGGAGCAGTGCTGGCTTGCCTTTGTCCATAATTTCCCATAATTTGTTTTTTTTTACGATTGATTAGGGCCGACTCTGTTCCGTAGCATTGGCAGAAGCCTGATTGCATATTACCAAGTATATTGTTCATTTCCAGAAAATGTTGTATTTGTAAATAAGCAGCTTTGTTTAATATTTTTAACAGAAAAGGCACATTAGTTATGGGTCTGTAATTGTTAGGTGGATCCGGATCCAGGAATGTTTTTTTTAGCAAAGGGTGAACCTACGACTCTTTAAGGGAGGGGGGGACGATGCCCTTAGAGAAGGAGGCATTGAGGAACGCTATGAGAAATGGGGCTAGTGAGTCTGCACATTCTTTTATAAGGTTGGTTGGGCAGATATCCCGCTTGCAAAAAGAAGGTTTGATTTGATTCATGATAGCTAATACTTCAGTCTCAGTTAGTTCTCTGAAGGAGAAAAGCTTTTTGTCTTTGTTGTCACGATAAATGATTGGTGCAGTTGACAGGCTGGCTTTAGGCAAGATATTATAATGCATTATATTATATTGATTTTTTCCTGGAGGAGGTTTATTTTATTCAGCATCGCAGTTTGGACATTGGTGCTCCAGGCTTCATCTTTCACGGTTTCTTGGCTGTTGGTGGATGGTGCGGCTATTTCCTTGACTAATGCAAACAATTCTTTTGATTCGGATTTGGCATTTGAGATTCTGGCGTTATAGGCTGATGATTTAACCAGAGTGATGGCTTTTTTGTATTGTGTGTCAAGTGCTTTGCAAGCCTCTAATGTGGATGGAGTTGTGAGGGAAGGCTTACCATTTGGTGAGCGTGTAGCGCTTCTGGGAGTGTAGTTCTAATAACTCTTGAGTGAACCATGAATTAGAAAGTTTCTTTGCTTCAGCGGCAAGATTTACACGGTTCCCTATGCATAGCAAACAAAAACAAAACAAATATAGATATAGAAACACCAAGATCACTCTGCTCCCTAGATCCTCTAAATGTGTTAAGATATTTCCATCATCGCTTCATTGCTATGCTACACTTCATTTGTAATAAAACTGTTCCTCCCCTCGGAGAAGTGCAACACTTCTTTTGGAGAAAAGAATACCAAGCCAGAGGAGCACCACACATCCACATGCTTTTGTGGATTAAAGATGCTCCCAAATTTGGTCAGGACAGTGATGCCACTGTTTTGCAGTTCATCCAAAAATATGTCACTTCTGAAATCCCTTCACAAACAACACATAGTGACCTTCATGCACAGATTGTACAATTTCAAAGACACAAATGTGGGAAGTATTGTTGTTGCAAATATAAAAACAAAGGGAAATACTACACCAAATGCCGCTTTGGTTTCCCTAGACCAGTTTCAACAACAAAATTCATGTCTTCAGTTAGACATAGGGCCTCATTACGAGTTTGGAGGTAGCCTCCAAACCGGGCTCCATTACCGGGTTCCTGCAATGGGAACTTACGGGTCATTCCGACATAGGAGGACCCGGTAAGACCTCCTTGCAGGAACCATTCCCATTTGAGCCCTGATAGGGCTCAATGGGAATGGGGAGGGAGGAAACAACTGGCACATTACAAGTGTCCCGTTGTTACCTCCCTCTTCCCCTCGCGGGACCCAGAAAAGACGTCTGGTTTTACCAGATGTCTCATCCGGGACCCGCAAAGGGAACCTCGTATGAGCCCTGACGGAGTGAAGGGGGCCGGTCCCAGACAGGCCCCCTTCATTCCGTCAACACCAGGGTCGTAATGAGGCCCATAGTGTCAAAGGTAAATCACCTAAGAACACATATTACATAAAAAGAACAGAAGGATAAAAATACATCAATGATTACAATGCAATCATTGCCCTCCTATGGAATGCAAATATAGATGTGCAGTACATTGAAGACAATTCCACTGCAGTTGCACGATATGTCACAGCCTACTGTCACGGCTCGCTCCCTTCGCTCCGGTTCCCGCCACTTGGGGGCATAGTTTGGGGTTTATTCCCTACTGGACATTTCCTCCGAACCTTATGCTACAGTGTCCCGATGAATTGGGAGCGCTAAAACCTTATTTCCCAAATTACTTCCCTTCCGGATCCATTCCAGGTTTTTGGCAGCCAGCATGCTACTGCTACTTTAATCAAATGACTATGCTTCCCAGAATGCCTGGCTCACTGCCTCACCTCCTCCCTTGCAGGACAAGGCTGGGTGGAGGATAGGCAACACCTGTGGCTGCAGGTGCAGCAGGCGACACGCCTGAGGGGTGTGCTCGTTAAGCAGCTTTAAAAGCCTCAGTCTGCTTCAGTCCAGCGCTGGTCATTGTTGCAGCGTTCCTGTCGTGACTGGTCCCTTGTTCCTGGTTCCTAGTTTTTGTGCCCAGTTTCTAGTTAGTGTTTCTTGTTCCTTGTCCTGGAATTCGTATTTGTATGCCTAATTGATTTCTGCCTTCTGGAAATCCCTTTCTCCCTTTCTCTGTCTGCAGGCAGCCTTTCTCTGAGCTTTCCTTTTGCTGCAGCCCAATTGCCTGTGTTCACTGTTTCCTAGAAATTGTCCTTTACTACTGAAAGACTTGTTGCATTAATCTTTCCTTTACAGGTTTAGCTTCCTGCCTTTTCACTTTGGATGGGTAGGGAGGTTTCCCTTTTGATATCGTTTTCACTGCTCCTGATCCTTACCTTCTATTGGGATCCATGCCATGTTTTCCTTTACACTTTTGCATTTATTTCCTATTTTATTATTGGGTGTGGGAAGCTGTTGTAACTAGCTCCTGTGCGATTATCTTTTGTTTTCCACTCTGTTCTATTCCTTCTTGCCACTTGACTTGGGTTTAGGTATTTAGTTATGCTCACTCTTTGCCTTTACTGCCTTCTGGGTTCTTGTTTGATTTACAGGGTTGTGGGTTAGTACTGACTTTTGAGTGGTCTTTCCGGTCCTCGTGAATACGGACATCCAAGTGGTCTTTCCGGTCTTCGTGAGTACTGGCATTCATGTGGTCATTCCGGTCCTTGTGAGTACTGTTTCCAAATTCTTTATTCAGTACCGTCTAGAGTGTCAGCTCACAGATTCTGTCCCTGCTTGCCCTCTACGTGGGCTTAGCGCTGTCAGTATCTGTAATAGCATAGTGGGTAAGGAGTTTGCCGACTTTCCTTTCAGTCATAAGGAGGTTCTAAGTGCTTACCCTACATTCCTTTTCATATAGTGGTATCATTGGTTCACGCTGTTTTCTCTCCTGGGTTTTGGTATACACAAGTCTTGGGTATTGAATGCACGTTGTTTACTGTGTATTTCGTGCACATTTGCCCTGCCATATCCATTGCCTTCTACCTTTCCTGACAGAATGACCAGCCGTTGTTCCCGTTCGACCATGGCCAGGTTACTAAGGAAAGGCAGCAAGGCCTCTAACAAGTTTATACAGAAAGCTTCCCTTACAATTACCCGTGAAAATCGAATCTCTGCTCCTGACTTAAATGAACTCCTTGACACGAATGGGTATTTACGTGCAGAGTACTTTTCCCACTGGGTGGCCCATCCTACATTGCCCGATCCTAGCTCTGTCTTTAATTCTGATCCTGAGTCTATGTCCGCACAAGCCTTAGCAGTGGAAAACAACACACTGCAAGAATTTATACAAACAAGTACCTCTGTTACTGAACCCCATGACTCCGGTTGTGCTTTACCTCAGATTGAACAGTTTCATGATTCAAACATAAAGAATGGAGGGGTTCCTTGCATATCTTCTGTTTTCTGCCCTCAGTCTACAGTTTACTCCCCTGCACAAGTTCTTACTGTGGTTTCTAATGCCAAGGGGTCTGATGCCAATAGTCTGCTTAAAAGAAACACAGACCACGTCGGTAAGAGAGAGTTTAGATCACAAGACCTGCAAGCAGTAGATGACAATATACAATCAGCGCACTTCCAGATGGCTAGGGCAGGATCCAGCCCTGATGCCACCATGCCTTCCCCTGTGCCTACTGATAGGGATGTACAGTTAAGGCGGGACATGCTAAAAGCAGAATTTGAGGAGTTAAAACAAGAATACATTTCCTTAAAAGAGGAGAATAAGATGTTACAGTCTTTTCTGAATACACCTCCAACTTTATCCGTTGATGAAGTGAATACTGTTCAGTCCCTGAGTGCGGAGACATTTGGAAATCATGATACTTGTCAATATGTAAGATCTATTGAGAGTGAAAGTCTTTTTTCCAGCACAGCGCTTATTCAGGGCACAGGTTCTGACAACTGTCCTACCGTTTGTCAGGAATTGCTGTTAGCTGATGATTCACAAGCCACTCCTTTACCTGAGGCTTCCTGTGTAGCAGTTTGTCATAACTCTGAGCTTGAACACATACATGCTTCTGATTTCCAAACACAATCCACAATGGTGGCATACACAGAACCAGTCACAACTGTAGGCTTAGGTTCTGCCCTTGATCTAGCTGCTGAGACTGAAGTAGACATTCAAGCTGATGTGGAAAACGACGCTACCTCTGTGTTCGCTCTTCCTTCTGCCAATTTCGGTCACTACGAGCAGTCAAAGACAGTACAGAATTCATGTTTTGATGGACTCATTCCACAGATTACTGAACCAAAAACCCGGCAGGCGATCCCTGAACTGTTGATTGTTAATCAGCCACTTTCAGAAGCTAAGACAGAGGAATGGTCAATTGACGAAATCCTGATTAACAGAGACTTTACTATGGTGATTCCTCTGGTTGATTTTGACTTCTACAAAGGAAGAGACTCTGTGTCATCCACTAAGGAGAGGGACGGCAGGGGTACAGCTCAGACTTTGGTTACTGGTGCCAAGGGGTCAACTGCCTTAAAGGGGCTTTCCATTCCTGAACCACAAGTGTGTCTGTCGACTTCTGGGACTTCAGACTGTCCTCCTACTACCATTGACTCTTCAATAATCCTGTCCACAGCTCTGCAGTCATCGTTGGCACACGTATCTTCGATCAATAAAAAATTGCTATGTCTGCCAGTCACCCAAGAGCCTTCACCATGTACGCAGTCAGAGCCAAAGAACTTGACAAGTTTGTCTTCAGCTAACAAAATGGCTCCAGTTGGCATGCCCTCAGCCTCAGAATTTCCTCTGGCATGTCTGTCTTCGGCTACAGTGACTCATCCAGCAGATTATCCTTCAGCCATGGAGCCTCCGGTAGTACATTCTAAGTGCATGCCTTCGGTCCCAGAGCCTACTGCTAGTTTGGCTTCAGTTCATGAGAGACCTGTATCCTGCTCAGCCTCGCTGCCAATATCGGAGGTGTACCTGCCTACACTGTCAGATCCTGCTGCATATTCTTCTGCTCCAGAGATCCCTCCTGAATCCCAACCATTTACTGATGAACGTCCATCTTGCCCTTCTTATGCTTCAGGGGGATCACCAGAATGTCTGCCTTCTACACAAACCAATTCTCCCAACTACTTGACTGTAGCATCAGCGCCTCCCGAATATGCAACATCTGAGCCTGAGACTTCTGCCAGCTCTCTCTTCAGAAATATCAAGCCGGATCACGACTCGGGAGGGCCTTACATGCGAGGCCGCTGGACCTGCCTGGAGTATTACGAGAGAGAAACGGATGCCATCCGCCACGGCCCAGTCACCGAACGAGTAGCCGACCAGGATAGCGGGCTGGACGGTCCGCGTTTGGAGTCCGGTTTGGATCAACCGCTTGACAACCCTTTCGTTGCCGGATCCCACATGAGCCTGAGGGAAGGGACGGGCACGGTCCTCCAGCTGCAGCGCCAGTTGTGTGCTAGTAGCCAAAGGAGGGGAATGTCTGCTGCAGTTCAAGATGTGCCTGTTTTTGCTCCCGCTGCTAGTATGCCTGATGTTCCGAGTACTGCGTCTAACACTCCTATCAGTATGCCAAACGTTCCTGCGGTTGTATCCCACGTTGAACAAGGTGGCTACTTGACTGGCTACATGACTGTCAACGGGAGTGCCAGCCTCGTACAACCCATTGGATCTCCAGACCTCCAAGGCATGGAACATATGCAGGCGAATCTTTGTCACTTTCAACCACAAACCTTTACCCAGATGGATGACAGAGTATCCGAACCTCTACCTCAGCCGCCACCTTCCTCTTCCGAACATAAACATTTCCTAAAACCTGCTGTTTCCTCACCTCCTGTGTGTCCACTCTCGGCAGTGAGGCTAACAGAACTTCTACCGTTGTCTAAGGCATGTTGCACCAGCCTGCCTCTCTCCTCAAAGATGTATGCATATCCTCTTCCAGTGACTAAGCTTCCTGGACCTTCCAACTCTGCTTTGGGTCCTGCAAGTCCTTCATGCCTTTCTTCGACCCATGAGTCTCTTCCTCACCGAATTCTTGCCTATGACTCTTATAGACTGCGGCCTGATTCTATGCATTCTAGTCCTTCTACTTTTGCCCGCGGGTCATCGTTTCCATCAGTGCTACCTCCAAAGACAAAGCGCTCCTGTCGTGGAAGGAAGATGTTTTGTGCGGGTGACGGTCACCTGGAGTCGGCCTTGGGAGGGGGTATACTGTCACGGCTCGCTCCCTTCGCTCCCGTTCCCGCCACTTGGGGGCATAGTTTGGGGTTTATTCCCTACTGGACATTTCCTCCGAACCTTATGCTACAGTGTCCCGATGAATTGGGAGCGCTAAAACCTTATTTCCCAAATTACTTCCCTTCCGGATCCATTCCAGGTTTTTGGCAGCCAGCATGCTACTGCTACTTTAATCAAATGACTATGCTTCCCAGAATGCCTGGCTCACTGCCTCACCTCCTCCCTTGCAGGACAAGGCTGGGTGGAGGATAGGCAACACCTGTGGCTGCAGGTGCAGCAGGCGACACGCCTGAGGGGTGTGCTCGTTAAGCAGCTTTAAAAGCCTCAGTCTGCTTCAGTCCAGCGCTGGTCATTGTTGCAGCGTTCCTGTCGTGACTGGTCCCTTGTTCCTGGTTCCTAGTTTTTGTGCCCAGTTTCTAGTTAGTGTTTCTTGTTCCTTGTCCTGGAATTCGTATTTGTATGCCTAATTGATTTCTGCCTTCTGGAAATCCCTTTCTCCCTTTCTCTGTCTGCAGGCAGCCTTTCTCTGAGCTTTCCTTTTGCTGCAGCCCAATTGCCTGTGTTCACTGTTTCCTAGAAATTGTCCTTTACTACTGAAAGACTTGTTGCATTAATCTTTCCTTTACAGGTTTAGCTTCCTGCCTTTTCACTTTGGATGGGTAGGGAGGTTTCCCTTTTGATATCGTTTTCACTGCTCCTGATCCTTACCTTCTATTGGGATCCATGCCATGTTTTCCTTTACACTTTTGCATTTATTTCCTATTTTATTATTGGGTGTGGGAAGCTGTTGTAACTAGCTCCTGTGCGATTATCTTTTGTTTTCCACTCTGTTCTATTCCTTCTTGCCACTTGACTTGGGTTTAGGTATTTAGTTATGCTCACTCTTTGCCTTTACTGCCTTCTGGGTTCTTGTTTGATTTACAGGGTTGTGGGTTAGTACTGACTTTTGAGTGGTCTTTCCGGTCCTCGTGAATACGGACATCCAAGTGGTCTTTCCGGTCTTCGTGAGTACTGGCATTCATGTGGTCATTCCGGTCCTTGTGAGTACTGTTTCCAAATTCTTTATTCAGTACCGTCTAGAGTGTCAGCTCACAGATTCTGTCCCTGCTTGCCCTCTACGTGGGCTTAGCGCTGTCAGTATCTGTAATAGCATAGTGGGTAAGGAGTTTGCCGACTTTCCTTTCAGTCATAAGGAGGTTCTAAGTGCTTACCCTACATTCCTTTTCATATAGTGGTATCATTGGTTCACGCTGTTTTCTCTCCTGGGTTTTGGTATACACAAGTCTTGGGTATTGAATGCAGGTTGTTTACTGTGTATTTCGTGCACATTTGCCCTGCCATATCCATTGCCTTCTACCTTTCCTGACACCTACTTAACCAAAGCAGAAAAAATAGAGCTGCAAGACCTCTGGGATCAAATATGATTTGACAAAACACTATCACAGAAATTGTACAGCTTAGGCATGAACATGCTCTCCCATAGAGAACGTGGCTGTTATGAGGTTGCAGACCATTTAACCAGTACTGCCTTGTATGGAAAATCTGAAAATATAGTATGGCTAAGCCTTGCTCCTGCTAAATATAGAAAAAGAGTTCTCAAATCATATGAAAATATAGAAACAATAGCCAAAAATGATCCTAACATCTAAGACAGTTTGAAAAACTATTTACTGGACACATTCTACCCAAACAGGAGTACCACTTTGGAAACTATGTGTCTATACCACATAGCCCAAATTATCACATACAAAAATAATATTAAACCAGATGAGAAGACAGGTAGATACAGATTGGAAGATTGTGGAGGCAGCTTAGTGAAACTTACCAAATTAAGTTTAATTAATCATATCAAATTGTCATTAAAAACTCCTCAACATAAAGTACTGTACTACATGTCCCTGCTACAACTTTTTAAACCATGGAGAAAAGAAGAAGATTTACTAGATACATATGACTCTTATGAAGATGCTTTCAAATCAAATGAAAGCACCATAACAGACGTAAACTTTACACAGTACAAAACAATGTTGTATAATGAACAGCAAGAAGAAGAACTCCAGGCGTAACTAGATGTGGACACTCCTGACAGTAGTCAACCTTCTGTAACAGCCACTACTATCAAACGAGGCAGAATTAGCCATGACAGAAGTAGAAAACACCATGTGTCAGTATGAAGACTTTGCTTTACTAAAATCACAACTAAACAATGAGCTGCATAGCATTGTCCAAGAAATAACAAAACAAATTGAACATGGTGCGCAGCATGAACATAAAAATTGTACCTGCCAAGACTACAAACCTATACTGCTAGACGTGAGTGGTCAAGCTGGTTCAGGCAAAATGTTCTTAATCAAAATCATCAGCAAGTTCCTCCAACAATGACAAACAACAAACTGTCAGCTGTTGTAACTGCCCCGACAGGTTTAGCTGCCTACAACATAGGCTGTGTCACTTTAAACTGATTACTACTCCTTCCATTAGAACACTAAAACAAATTAGACTATTACAAACTTTCTCCAGAAGCTGCAATGGAACTATGCAGAGTTTTCAAACAAATGAAAATGCTGCTAATAGATGAGGTAAGTATGGTTTCCAATCTAATGTTAGCCTTCATTCACCTCCGATTACAAGTGGTCCTGAAAACAGACTATGAAGAACTCTTTGGAGGGAAACACATTATAGTTTTCGGAGATCTTCTTCAATTAACACCTGTTAAAGGTAAACCTATTTTTAAAACCTTAGGGCACAAACTATGCCATGAAACTCTTGGCAGCACAGAAAATGGCAACCTTTGGCAACATTTCCAATACAGAGAATTAACTGAAAACATGCGTCAGTCTGTAGACCTCACATACGCCAACATTTTGAAAAGTATTAGAGTTGGTGTACTAGCTCAAGAAGCACAATCTATATTGAAAACCAGGCACATCCATGCACTCAATGGTCATAACACATGTGCTACTGATGTCATGTAACAATCAACACACAAAAATGTAAACTCTATGTCCTTGATGCCAACTCTTGCAAGCTGTTCAAAATTTAATGAAACAATGTAAAAAAAAGAAATGCAACCAATACTTCAGATTTGCTCCACAGACAAACTGGACGTACATGGTATGGCACTAACCATGTGTCAACAAGCCACAACAAGGCTAAATACCTTAGAAAACTCTATCTCTAACACAGCTGGTTTGGAGAAAATATTAACATTATTTTTAAACTTTAGAGTAATGCTTAAACGTAACCTTGATGTGGACTAAGGACTAGTTAATGGAGCACTTGCTTCAGTTGTTGGCTTTCAAACATACCCACGTGACAACAACATTTAGTTTGTCAATATTCTCTTCGACAAACTATCAGAAGTTAAGATAAAGCATTGATAGATATTGGTAGCACAGTGTTTAAAACCTATGTAGCACTATCACGCTTACGTACACTTGACGGGTTGTTTCTAATCAACTTTGATACAAGTAAAGTAAATGCTGATATTTCTTGCATTCTAGAATACAATAGACTGCGTTCATTCTACACCCCATCTAAAAAACTATCCTGTTCCGCAAAAAGCACAATTTTGTAAAAGAAAACTACTTCACTCTCAAATTATGCAGGATCTCACAGCAATTCCTCCAAAGAAATAAAAAGAAGCTACTACTTCATGAATGACCACAACCAAAGAACAATCTACTGCACAAACAAAGTCAACTACCTCTTCAAAGAAACAATGCACACTCTGAACAAATGACTTGGACACAGAACTGTCAGGTACATTCAAATTTTCAAACATAACTGGTTTAAATTGCTACGCAAATGTAGCAATCAATATTCCATTCCAATTGCCACCAATTATTGACAACATTTACTTACGCGGGACAGACCAATTGTGTTTGAAAATGTTAGTCCTTTACAGAAATGCAACCAACAATCCTGACAACACTTACAGTGTCTCTGGAATAAGGCAGGAATTGGACTACTGTGCTGGAATGGTCAAATTCACTATAAACATACAAGAAGATCCACACGAATTTCTAATGTACTTACTACATGTACTAGAAAACAAAAACATACCTATAAATGAAATCTTCAAGATTTCATACATGTGGAAACATACATGCACACAAGAAGAAGTTCCTACTGAACGCTTCGTATATGTATCCATATCTAACTGTGAATCCATTCCATTTCAGCAACTTGTACAAAATGCAAACCATAGCAGATTATGTACTACCTGCAATTCAGATAATCGCTCCACCTTACAAATACAGACACATAGTAAATACGTAATACTAATGCTTTTATGTTAAAATGCAGATGGTACCAAAAACAACTGCAAGCTGACTGGATTCACACATGGTCAAGTATCACTTGGTAAGAAAACCTTCACAACAATAGGTATAAATCTACCACGCAGGAGCCACAACCAATGCAGGTCACTACACTGCATATATGAAAAAGAATTGTGGATGGCTCAAATGTAATAATACTACCATTACTCTAAAACAGAGATTCCCAGCCAATCTTGTAAACACTTACTTCATATTCTCAAAAAAAAATGTTTATAACTCATCTATGTATGAACATAAACAAAACTTCAACTTCAAAACTACGAACAGTTAGAATATGCCAACAGGCATCTAACTGCCCCAAGATTATTCACCAAGCAAACAGATACATGAATACCACTGAAATGAAACAATAAATAAACAGTTAGAATACGCCAATACGTATCTAACTGCCCCAAAAATTTCAACAAACAAACAGATACATGAACACCACTAACACAGAAAAAGAAATAAACAAATAGAATACACCAACTGCTCTCTAATTGCAACAATACTACCACCACTTCCAAATTAAAACCCATACACCTATTCAATTCCTCCTATGGAAATCATTTAAAGAAATATATTGCACCACAACTTAGAAAGGTTTTTATTTAATCCAGCATGGATTTGTTTCCCACAGACCCAATGATTTAATGAACAAACACAGGAACTGAGCAAATTGCACAGTACACTGGTTTGACCTATAGTACTACCAAAGTACTAACTATGAGGGTCGACAAAATACAGAAATGTCTACTATGCTATGCAATACTCATTATAAACTACCTACACTAACATGTTTTTTTTCTTTTATCAAAGTTATTGAAAGAAAATGTCTGCTCCAACTACCCATGATATGAAAAAACTGGATACAACCACAAAAAGTAAAACAATAAGTATATAATGATTGGACTCACACACACCACAGCATAACACACCCATTCAAGCAAACACCTAACTATAGACCACAATCCAAAATGTTTGCTTCCATGTGTATCTTATGCTGCAGTGCTTGTTGCCAAACACTACAATCTTGACTGCATAGCCTGGCCAAAACTCTACATACAGCATCAACAAAGGAAACTGTAAGTATGTAATAATTAGACTCACAAACACTGCAATTTAACACAGCCATGCAAACGAACACCTCACCAATACATACAACCCAAAATGCCTACAGTCTTCAATACCAACATTCTGAACACAATCCAACAAACAAACAAACACACATCATCTCAGCATCCTACAAACACTATCACACTACTGTCAATCAGTACTCACATTTTTGAAAACATATCCCCTAAGCAACCCACATACCACAGTCAAAATGTTTGTTAGCATTGGTGTGTTATGCTGCAATGGGTGTGGCGAGGGCCTAGAGTCTTGGGTGCATGGCCGATGTTCGGCCATGCACCCAAGACTCTAGGCCCTGGCCACAACCACCGCAGCATAATACACCCATAGAAACAAACAGCTACCGAATGACCACAACCCAAAAACATAACACATCCACCTCAAAACCTGTACACTTCAATTATCATTCTAAAATAATAATGACAACCAACGCACAAACTCTTCCATACATACCCTCTTCACCCAATGCTCTACTAAGACCGAAAAGCAACATCATAGTAAAGTGAAATAACCAATAGTGCACCCAGTGTTTAGTATGCCCGCAGACTACCGGGGTGACTGTGGACACCGAAAACACATCACAGCCTTCTCCCACCTAAACAAATACATAGTTTGATCCATCTCTTATTCCCCCAACCTCTCCAAGCACTCCTACACACTGACACACTCCCCAAAATTGAATTTATGCTCACTTCCATGCCGCACTATCCGCAGATGTCTGTGGATCCAATATGGCAGGCGCATTGAAACAATGTGACACACCTTACGCTTCACCCCGTGGACACGAATCAATCTGATTATCCAATGGGTGTCCTGTCCGCGGAGCGAATTGGAAAGTGTGTCCGCGGACATAGATATCACACATTTTTTTAGACCCACTTTTTGGTTGTTTTACAAAATCTAATGGACAGATTTTCACCAAATTTGGTGACAATCCGTCCAGCGGTTTGGGCTGTAGGCGTGCACACATTTTTTCTCCATTCAATCTATGGGAAAAAAAGACATTTTGGGACCTCCCTATAACTTTGCCCCCACTTGACCAAACCTCACCAAACCCAAAATCTGAGTGGGCCATATCATTTTCTTGCCAAGTTTGATGAGGATTCGTCCAGGGGGAGCGAAGTTATAAGCCGCCCAAAAAGTGCTCTTCCTCTGGGTTTAGCAACTTAACCATAACTACTTGGCCGCTACCTCAGGCCATGTAATTCAATGTAAAAAACGTTGTTAAAGGGATGTTATGGTTAAGTTGCACTAATGAAAACCTATGAAATACATTGAAAAAACTTTGTTAAAGGGATGTTATGGTTACATGTAAAACCGAAAAACCTCAGAAATTCGCCACTTATTGTAAGCTAAGCAACCATAACTCGCACCACCACCGTGCACTGCTAAGCCTAACACCCAGGACATCAAAGATGACATCACAAAAGTCATTGATGACATCACTGATGCCATCACATGTGAAATTAATTTTGATGAAAATCAAAGGTTTTACCATAATTGGCAAATTTCTGAGATTTTTCGGTTTTACTTGTAACCAAAACATCCCTTTAACAATTTATTTCATTGAATTTCATAGGTTTTTATTAGTGGAACTTAAACATAACATCCCTTTAACAAAGTTTTTCAACTAATTTTATAGGTTTTATTAGTGCAACTTAACCATAACATCCCTTTAACAACGTTTTTTCAGTGAATTTCATAGGTTTTCACCACTGCATGCTATTTTCCTACAACTTGCTACTATCATACTTACCCAATATAGCAACATTTGTGTGCAATTTACAAAGTTTCACCTTAAAACTCTGCCATTCCCCACCTTCTAGACACTTTTTGCAAATTTTTCAACTGATTTTGTGTCCGTAGATGTCCACGAACATCTGACTTCATCGTGGACATTCCAGACAGTGCCAAGTGACCCTAAGCTGGCGTTCGGCTTGATGATGTGTCCGAGAACGCGTCTGTACTTTGTGATCAGATCCGTGCTTCGCAGTTCAGAACTGTATTTTCTACTGATCTAGGAACTTTCAACTTCAAAATTTCCCTTGCACAGCTCCTACACCTATTCTTACACATTAGCCATTAACAATCTAGTACACAGTACATACGTGGAAGAATTTTAGCAAAACTGCTATTTATTTTAAAAATGGCATTACCTATTGCCATACCTCCTCCCCAAGAGCCACCACCACCACCAGCTGGAGGACCTTCACAACAAAAAAAGCGCAGTACTTCCAAAGACAATGAAGAAGACCAAGAAGATGAGGTAGAGGAAGGTCCTACCTCTAGCACCTAGAGAGAATCATGTGTGTGGCAGTTCTTTACCACTGTTGGGAATGTACTAAATGCTAAAGCTGCCAAATTGAAATGCACTGAGTGCAACTTTGTACTCAGTTGCAGACTCCCCGGACAGTACTCCTACGGGACCACCTCCATGTGCTGACACGACAGATCCAATGAACGCAATGCTCTCAGAAAGGTTGTTCCTTTCTTAGCAAGTAGGACGCTATCTTCCTTCACCTCATCTTCCTCAACCAATATTGTAACCACACAGCCTACTTCTGTGGGACCCAAAATCCCACCAGCAACCTTGCAAGCAATAAAAGATACTGTTGACCCACATTTTTTTAAGACAACAGTCCTCTGTATATACTTCAACACATGATTCTGCAGAGGGAAGCAATTTTGAAGTGCTTCTGTAGCGGTAATCAAGGAGCATGAGAAACACTGCCCCCTACCTTAGAAGTAACACATGTGCAAAATCTTCCCCTGTCCACCTGCCCCTCCATATTAGTGCTTGGTGCCTCTTCCCTCTTTTCCCTCCCACCTTTCGTTCTAGGCTCTCCTGCCAAAAAAATAAATACATCAAAAAACAACAAAAGAAATGTTCCTTTAGGAACCACCTTTCACAGTTAAAAAATAGAACTAAAAATAAAACTTGGACTCCATCTACTTTACATTTCTCAGTAGAGTACATAGAGTCAATAAGATTTTCCAACATTTCCATTAGCATGTTGTGTTATGCTAATGGGAATATGGTGGCGTTCATCCCCGTTCCAGGGACTGGAACAGTGGATACCAGCCCGGCAGTCCAAGTTATCAGCCCAAGCAAAGCGACAGTGGATAACAAGGTCTCCGGACCGTTATCCCCCCATTCAAGCCCCTGCAATGGAAGATGAAGGCCATTAGCACCCCAGGTTCCCAAAGCGGGAACCCGGGGTGTTTCCCGGTGTAGGAAGAAAAATCCTTTTCCAAGGTGGCTACCATGGAAAGGGAAGATGGGGTTCCATGCAGGGTCCCTCTTTGCTTTCCATGGCAGCCTGTAGAAGGCGAAGAGAGAACCCTACGACCATATTAGCACAAGCACATTTTTCTTCCCTTTCGAAGCTATCCCACTTTTGAATAACTTTACCACAAAGCCGGTCCCAGGTGGACATGGCCACTTTAACCCTATGTGTTGTCCCTCATGGTCATGACCAGTAGCCAGATTGTCTGGATCATGACCTTATTCCTTGACAAAGACAATGTGGCCACTGTCCATGGTCACAGGCTACACCTCAGTCACCAAAGTTATATCACTCTTTTTTTGTACCTACATTATGACACTTGTCAAAAAATGAAACACGGGCACATTTGCAAAACCATGCTTGTAGGTCCTTGCCAATGCTCCTTACACAAGTTTCCCGGAAATCCACCCATGTTTTATTTTTTCAAAAGTGTCAAATGTTTGCACATACAATAGTCTTTTAATTTAGCCCCCAATTGACAAAATCCATTCAGACTTTACAAAAACATTTGTATCTAGATCTAAAATCTGTTTGCAAACATTTGTGTACATTCATCAAATGGCACCACATTTATAAGCCTTTACAATATTTTGTGATCCCCCCTCTAATTTTGCCCCCTCTTGACAAAATTCCCCCAAACCTCGCAAAAACATTTACATCTAGATCTAGTATCAGTTTGCCAACTTAAGTGTAGATTCGTCAAATGGCACCTCATTTACAAGCCTTTACATAATTTTGGTACCCCCCCTCTAATTTTGCCCCCTCTTGACAGGATCCCGCCAAACTTTGCAAACTCATTCGGAATCAGGTCAAGAATATATGCAGTTTCATTAAGTGGCACAAAAGTTATAAGCCATCTAAGAACTGCTTTTCACCAACCCTGTAATGCAGATGTGTCCGCGAACTTCACAGGTCTGTGCGCAGACTTCTATGCGGAAAAACACCGTTTTTTTTTGCTTCTTGCAGCCATATCCCATCCCATCCTCATCACCCCTCACCTCCCCAAGGATTATTTGATAAGTTTGACAAGTGCAATGTTGTGTTTTTAATTATGCTTTTACAGCGATGTCCGCGGACACCGGCCCTGTTCGTGAATCCAAGATGCCGGGAGTTTCCAAAAATCTGATGCACTTCACACTTTTCACCATCCAATCGGTGGATGCGTTCGATGTCCGTGGACACCACTTTGCCTTCTAAGCCAATCGGAGCCCTGTCTGTGGACGGAACAGGGAAATGGGACCGAACCCAGATATCACACATTTTTTTTGGACCTTCTTTTTGGTCATTTAAAACAAATTACTGGATGGATTTCCACCAAATTTACAAAAGCATGCTTTCGGGCGGGACCAAGTCTGCGCTCCTGCCACAAATTTGGTGAAAATCCATCCAGTGGTTTGGGCTGTAGGCATGAACAAAGTTTTTTTACATTCAGTTTATGAAAAAAAAATTGGGACCCCCTGTAACTTTGCCCCCCCTTGACGAAACCTCACCAAACTGCGCAACAAGTTTCAGAGCGGGCCATATACTTCTTTTGCACAGTTTGGTGCAGATCTGTCCAGGAGGAGAAAAGTTATAAGCCACCCAAAAAGTGTCCTTCCTATGGGATTAGCAACTTAACCATAACTAAACGGCCGCTAATGCGAGCCTGTGTAATATGGACTTCAGTGGACCCAACATGCATGGGTATGATGGCCTCATGCCTGTGTAACAGCAAACATGTGTTTAAGTTTAATGCACTATACATAGCCTTCAGACTCTTGTTGGATGACTTGACCATTTCTCTGACTTGTATTTATTTTAGTAAAAGTTGATGACCCCCCTTTTTCTGTCCCAGTCAATTATTCTGCTGGTGCCAATTTATACTCTGAGCCCCTTCTGTGAGTGCTTAAGATCAACTTGGAATATAAGTGAAACACACATTTTGCTACCCTCTCGATCAAGTTCATGAAATAAACACTACAAATGTTTCTCTTTTTAGAAAGAGGACCATCACTTTAACGAATAGAACAGTTATTAACTCACAGGCTTGAACCCGAGCTCATGGGAGATTTCGTAAGCACAAATTAGGTATGAGTGCCGTTACTAACTAGCTTAGTACCCATTCACTCACCCACCCATTCATTCTCTCTCTCTCTCAAACAGAATTGCCAAAAAACCTGTTTGGGGTCTCACTATGTTAATTGGGTGAAAATGTAAGTACACATAAACAAGTAACTTAAACTATACCTTTCACTCTCCTGTGGAAAATCAAGCCATTCATCCAAGAAACTATCTTCAGATCTGCTGTCCAAGCCTTGGCCTTCTCCCACCAGAATGGTAGCAATGCCCTTTAGGAAGGATTTGTATGAACTACCCTGGCACCCCTGAGATGTGTCCTACATGCTACAGCACAACCTGTCAAAGGACTCTGCAGATAAGACCACATCACCTTGACCCTCATCAAACTGAGTTGGCTCCTGCTGCAAGCCTGTATCATGTTCAAATCCTGCTGCATCATCTACAAGGATGTCACCCTGAAGTCAACAAGCTACCTCACTAAGAAGCTTAGCATCTCTGTAGGCCTGTGATCCACCAAAAGTAAGGACATGTGCATACTTGAAATTGGCAGGTGCATAATGAAAGAACCAGAAGTCAGGCCTGCTCTGTCTGTGCCCCAAGACTCTGGAACTTCTTCCCCATCAACATCAGACTTTCCCTCTCCCTTTTACACTTCAGGAAGGAGCTTAAGAGACTCATCCTCAATTAATGGATTCACTTAACACCTAGGTCCACACATCCTCCACTCCCCACCCTACATGAGACTGAGTGATCTGATCCCCATTGGTTGTTTGAAGATCCCTTGCTGACAAATTGTCCACCTTCCCCCTCCCTTGTTATTATCTCCCCACTCTCTTTCTTTCTTCTTCCCTTGCCGTTGTCTTCCCCCTATAATTTTAAAGTGCTCTGTTTCTTCTCAAAGATAGGTCCACACTCAATAAATACCCTAATAATACCAATAATACATTAGATTAAACTCTTTAAACAAAACTAAATTACAACAAGGACTCTAATGATTTATTTGCCATACAACTCAAGACATTTGTTTTGAAAAATTGCAGATTGTGATGTCTCATTGCTAGAAATACTTTAGTATTTTTTCTATTTATATCTTGAGGCCCACTTGACATGGAGATGTCTCATATGTCTATATTCAGCATGGGCACTCCTCAAATTAGATTTTTTCAGTTTGTAGCATGAGGCCCACTTGTGCTAAATAAATATTTAAACATTTCAGTGTGTTCGGACTAGATATTGTAACATGTTTTAATGACAAGCGCAAGGCTCACCCTTTTTTTGAAAGAGAAAAATTATTCTAGCATGAGGATCACTGATGTAGTTCCCCGGAGGACAGTCAACATGTTTAAGGGCCCTATAAGGAATGGCTGCATGCACTCCCAATTAAAAATGAATCTGTTTGCCTTAGGATAGTTTTTACAAAGAAAGAATCTAGATAAGGCAAACCTTACTCACCGTTTTGTTTGCTGGACTCAGCTACAATCTTAAGCATGCATTGTGGCTGGCGTGAAGAAAATACCAAACGCAATTCAGAACAGTTCATAAAACAAAGTGCAATTTTCAATAAATGTAAATTCCCAAATTAATGGTGTATTCCCTAGAATTAACAAAGATATGCAACAGAAGCCGGGCAACATGAAATAATGCTGTGCATTTAATACAGTTTGAAGGTTGTTTCAGTCAAATATTCAGAGATAGTAATAGGAGGAAGATGGGGCAGGAGGCAATTGGACAGAAGTTGGTCCTGCTGGACTTGTTACCCTTCACGTTGATGTGGCAGGGTTGCTATCTTATGCAGGATTGATATGCTATGTTATGCAATACTCTTAAGCTCTCCAATACAGTTAGCCCTTAGACCCTCCATGTCACCTCCCTCTGCCTATCTGGGCCTGCTCTACACAACACCCCAGACATGCCCAAATCCCTCATAGGACAGAGGACACATCAGACCTTCCCTTCTGCTTGTTCCCTACAAGTTTAGCATTAGCCCCATATATGAGAGATATCAAAAGGGGTTTCTGCGAATGCCGCTTATTCATAAAACAACACAATGTCCCTGCAGCAGTGCGTCACAAGGAAGATGTCGACAGTTCTTGCCAACTGTCTGTAATGTCTTGCAAAGTAACACCCCGACTGTGATGTTAAATGTTAAATGTTAAAGGTATTTATATTGCGCACTGTCACCAATGGAGTTGGTCTCCAGGCGATCAGGCGGATCTGAAAAAACAAGAAGGTGGGTGGGTTGGGTTAGTCAGGTAGGAGAGTGAGAGAAGTGCTGTTGGCGGCTTCAGTTCAATTTACACTGTGCGTTGAGTTTTGGTGTGAGTATCGGACCGGAGCAAGACATTATGTGCTGTTGGTGCGGTTTATGTGAATGTTTGTTATTGTTGTGGTGTGGTGAGTGCGTGTGCTTTGCTTGCAGAGGAATGGTTGTATGGATTTTTGGGTGAATTAGGTATGCAGAGATTTTAAGTTGGGTTAGTGGGTTGTATGTCCTTGTTCTAGCAGATCTTGTTCTTTTTAACTAGCCTTCCTGTGGGTAGGCTTAGTTGCGACTTTCCTCTGTTTACCCTCTATCAGTTTGTTTGATGGTGTGGCGCGTTCCCGGCTGTATTGTATTGAACTTAGGGTAGTGGGACGGGGTGTGTCTAGTCCCGCCCTCTGGTGTTGGTGCTGTGAATTGTCCATCCCCTATTTTATTTCCTCACTATATATTTGACTGTGGTCTGTAGGAGCTTGGGTGATAGTACAGAAGCATATTAGTGTTTGCCTATTATATGATATATAAACCTACAGGAGGGGGCGCGGGAGAGAGAGCTCCTTGTGCCGGCTGCACAAACTCTTGCCTGCTGTACACAGTTTTTACTTGCTGATAACTCTGTATGCTTTGTATTTGCAATATAAATATATGAAGCTTGATTTACCACCAGGCTGTCTGATCTCCTTATTTGCTGCAAACTGAGGCTGGCCGAGGGGGCTTTATCTTGGCTACCATAACATTAAGTAAAGCTATATTTATTGTTGAGGTTGCCATCATAATGTATCCATCGTATCACCAAAGGGTCCTCCCAATGGCTCTGTGAGGTCCTGACATCCACCTCCCAGGCTTCTTAACTGTTCATGCACCCTGGCACTCATGCACACATCATCTGCAGGATTGTATTGCTCTCCCCAGAGTGCACGGAAAAACATAAATCACCAATGCAATTATAGAGCCAATACTTTGAATGCAGAAAGACACAATAACTCGCAACCACACACTCTTAGAAGATAATCAGCACTTATACAGCTATTTATTCAAAGTTTAGAAGCAACCAGTAATGACATAGAAATAACTCACAGAAATAATATAGACATAAATCACAGAAGAAGCAAAGAATTCAAAAGAAAATACATCACCGTGAGCGTAACTGGATTCCTCATCTCACCCAGAAGCGGCTGGAAGACCCCGGGAACAGGCAGGCCGAGAGCACTACAGCTCACAGGAGTGCCGGACGTAAGCGTCCTCTTCCGGCTGAAGTCTCACCTGACCACCTCTGGGTTTCTGCATATATACACACTCCAAAAAGGGGTGGCAGTTCTCGAACCTTCTGGAAATGGCACTTGCGCAGTTGATGAGCAGCCGTCGGTTGCCAGCTGGGTCAATCGACAGCCACCCTCAAGGAGCAGGGTGCCTCCCTCCTCTAAAAACACGCTCCACGGAGAACAGTAACAAACCATAACAAAGTTAGCTTTCCAAGCAGAAATGTCCTTGACCGCATACCAGGTTTGGAAAGCATGTTTTCCTCAGCACCGTGAATCTAACACTCAGCAAAATGTGTGCAGCTTTTCACTGCGGCATGAAGTAAATGTCTATCATGTCTCCGAGCGCTCCCAGAATGCACTGCGCACCAGCGCCATTTTAGTTCAAGCATAACAATTCCACCCTTGGATATTTACCTTCCATAGCGCGGTGGCAAAGGAGCCGGTCTCTGAAACCTACGAAACATTAAAACTAAATTGGGAATACATTGAATACAACAACAACAAGCTATTATGATAGCTAATATAATGAAAATGCAAGCAAAAGCGTAACGTAGTGTACCCCCAATATCAGTTATCCATGAAAATAACCAATCCCACCAATTCCCAGTACGATCTTGAGACACTTGAGAAATGAGATCCCTCAAACCTCGAATATGACTTTCAATGGATCGTGAATGGTCACTTAGATTAAAACAACACATACCTTCAAATGTGTTACACCCTAAATTATGCTTTAGCAGTAGATAATCAACAGCAGCTCTGTTCTGCAAAGTTGCTTTTCTAATAACTTGACTATCAAGGAGTAATTCTTCTAATGCCTGAGAAGTATGATTAAGGCTTTTGACTACTAAACATGCTAATTTCATCAAATATTTGTAACCCCCAGCAGCTAAACCCCAAACTCCCACTAATGAAAGGGTTAATGCTAGAACCTCAGCTTCTGATAACAAGTGTACATGTGAATCACAATCAGGAGATAGACCCACAGATTCGAAAGTTGACCGTTTACCTTGAGTTATCGCTGGGTGTAAAGGAAACATCATTAGTCCTAATCGAGTTAAAGCATATGGACCTCTGGGAATGTTAGCTGGAATATAAGTGTATGTGATGTTGCCACATGAAAAGAGAAATCCTGTTGGAAGTTTCACATGATTCAAATGACTGGCAGCTATCACTGTATGATTACAAGACATAGTATTATTTACACTGGTGCATGTGTGTGGCACTCGCGAACACAGTCGCTGCTCAAACCTTGTATGATTGTGCTGTTTGGTTAAATCGATCTGTTGGCATTTGCCAATTTCTTGTGCATTGCAGGTCATAAAATAGCATACATCACCTTGGGTTATATTCTAAGTAATAACAAGTGTCAAATTTCTCCATTTGCGATCGGTTTCTTGGCAAAACCTACAGTACTCATAAACGGAAAGAGATTGCATAATATCCGAATCTTGAACCAAAGAATCATTGTGTGTGATGCCGACGATATGCTTTAAAACTGTAACAGGCGTCGGCACTGCTACTAAGCACATAGTCAGTAAAGCTTCAGCATTGGGCACATCAGTAAGACAGAAGTGTGATATGTTGAGCACCTGCTGTGCCAGATATATCCACATATTCTCCATCTGGGTGATCATAGGAGAATGTTTTCGCTGTCCTGAAAATGCTTCTCACATGACTGGCATCAAGGTTGTTTTCACTTGCTCCTGATGTGTTTGCCACATTTCACGAATCCATGTCTTCGGTCTGGCTGGCTTTTCTGCATCGGCATGAGGCTGCTTTGGGACAACACTATTCATCACTATCAGTATCCCCTTGATCACTGGCACAGATGTGAAATTTTTCGTTGGTAGCAACAGGCTTTTTAACTCTCCCAAAAGGAGTCCATTTAGTACCACAATTACACCAGCCAGACACAGGATCTACAAGGCAACCCCAGAAAAGAGATATCAGTGTTGCACATCACTCTCTCAGGTAACATTTGTCTGCGTGCACATATTGCCATTTTTTTCTACCAGGCTCCATGACTAAAACTACTTGATCTTTGCCTGATGCAATGACATCTGCGGGCACTGGTGGGCCACTTGGCTTTTCCACCCACACCTTTGCACCCGGTACCATACTGTCTGAAGAGCCAAAACCACGATCCCCACGGCTAGTTAGCACTGTAGGAGGCTCCCCCTTCTTAATCATGGACAACTTAACAGGAATAATGATCAATTGGGCCACTCAATCACCCTTGTGGATCGATAACAATTGGTCCCCACTATTCCTTAGGATGACTTTAATCTCGCCTTGGTAATCAGCATCAATTACCTCTCCCAACACTTGAACTCCCTTCAATGCTAGGCCAGATCTAGGGGCAATCCATCCCATATGCTCTGGGGGAATTTGTACCGCAATCCCTGTTTCAATTACAACCATCCCTCTCGGGTCTAATCTGATTTCTTCATGGGAATGCAAGTATACCCCTGCTGACTCTGGAGTTGCTCGATAGGGACCTAAAGAACCCGGAGTAATTTCCCAGTACAATAGTGTTTCTCTGACTGAATTGGGTTGAACCTGTAAAGTAGGAGTCATTAGTCGCATCAAATGAGTTTCATGCTCATTCACAGGTCTATTGTTTAATACTTGCACTGCATCAAACACACGATCATGCCAGCCTGCCAAATTGCCGTCTCCTGATTTGCGCAACTGTTCTTTCAATAACCCATTCATTCGTTCAATTAACCCTGAAGCAGCTGGATAATAAGGTAAGTGATACAACCACTCAATGCACTTTTCCTGACAATACTCTTGAATTAATTTGCCTTTGAAAAAATGTGACCCATTGTCACTTTGAATCTGCAAAGGCACTCCATAATGTAGTATGATCTGATCTAACAACCTGATGGTGTTCAGTTGTGTAGCACGTTTGCACGGCAAAACCATCAAATATCCTGAGTATGTATCCGCAATACTGCATGCATACTGACAACCTCTACTGATTGGCATGGGACCGATATAATCAATCTGCCAAATTTGACCTGGTAATTTTCCACTTCGCAATGTACCTCGAACAATCTGAGGGATAGGTCTATGCAGTTGGTGTTGGCACACTGGACATTGCAAAATGATCGTTTTCACTACTTCTAAAGGAAGACTGATTCCTCGAGCTTGTGCCCACCTGATAGTAGCCTTTTCTCCAAGGTGCCCACATTTCTGATGAGCCCAATTGGCCAAACCCTCCAAATCGTCTTCCTGAGCCTCTGCATCCACAGATGAAATCTTGGTGTGTTTGTCTGCAACAGAATTAAACCAACGTTCTAATGAGTCTGTGGAACAATGCGCGTCCACATGATATACAGTGACTTCACTTTGTGATAACATTTCTGCAATATCTTGCCACAGTTCTTTTCCCCACAACTCTTTTGAATGAATCTTCCACCCATTCTTTTGCCAAGTTGGCAACCACACTGCCAATCCATTCGCCACTGACCATGAATCTGTGTACACATAACATTGACCAGGGGTCTCTTGTTTCAATGCTTGGTAAACCGCGTAAAGCTCTGCAAACTGACTGCTCTTCCCTTTCCCTGATGTTGTCAACATCTTTTTTGTCTTGGGATTGTATGACACTGCTTTCCAGTACCGCTCAGTTCCCACATATCGAGCTGAGCCATCCGTGAACCAAGCATGCTATGTTTGCTCCACGGTCAAATCGCTGTAAGGTACTCCCCATTTCACGGGAGACTCACGTTTTTCAGGCACTTCCGGTGGTATGTAATCTGAGGGCAGTATGTTGGCTACTTGGTCATGTAATTTTGCAACTCCACCCTTCCCTGATTTGGCTCTGTCTTGAATATACCATTTCCATTTAATTATGCTGGCTTCTTGAGCATGTCCTATTCTATGCGTTTTAGGAGAGCTCAGTACCCATTGCATGATTGGTATTTCTGGTCTCATTAATACATCATGGCCCACCGTCATTTGCTCGGTATCAACAAGGGCCCAATAACACGCCAGCAATTGCTTCTCAAACAGAGTGTATGAGTTACCAGTATCGGGCAATTTAAGGCTCCAAAACCCCAATGGCACACGTTTCCTGTCTTGTTTCTGCCACACACTCCAGTAAGCATAATTTTCTTGTACAGACACATTTAATTCCACTTCGCCTTCCTTCAATGGCCATAAATCAAGCACCTGCTGCACGGTGTCTTTCGCCAGCTCAAAGGCTTTCTGCTGCTCCTCCCCCCACTGAAACTCATATTTCTTTCATGTCACCTTCTAGAGGGGGGGCAATATCTGCCCTAAATGGGGAATGTGCTGTCTCCAAAACCCAAACAGCCCTATAACATGTCTTTTCGGGACACTCGGGAGTCTCTGCTATCTTGCCGCCTGCCTTCGATTCTTCTCTCACTACGCCCCTCTCTCTCCCATGGCTTGTTATCGCTCTTATCCCACTCCCTAAATCTGCAAGTTGCCGAAAGGCATCCGCTACCTCATCAGTAGCTTTGCCCATCATACCTACGAGCAAAGTCATAATGACACTTTTGTATGCGGGTGGCGCGGTTCTAATCACCATGTTTCGAGTTGAAACTGAGAGTGGCACGGCTCCCATGTGCTCAGGAGCATCTATGTGAATAGCCTCTTTCATAGCATGCTCTCTGACTTTTTGAATTGCTTCTCTCAACGTATACTTCGCTAGGCCAATTGTTTCTTCGCTAGGCCAATCTGTGGTAATGGGGTATTTAAGGTTACATGCTTGGGCTACCAGGTGCAACAAAGACACCTGTGTATCGTGACCATTTGCGTCATGGGGCGGTCCTGCCCTTAAGACCTCCTGTACATTGGTGTCAATTGACAGGGGTAAAAAACGCGGTGAATCCGTAGAATCTACCAACAACCCTGCTGCACCCCATCTAGCAATCTCACCATCCATGTCAATAAAGCTTCCCCTGATTTTTGCCTCAAACGGGTAATAATTTCCCCAACCTCCTGCTGTGTGTAATCCTCCAGCGTGGTTAAATCCACCATTCCGCCAGCAGGATTCTGCGGGTGGGGTCCGGCTCGCCGTCTTCTAACTGGCTTAGCCGCCACTGTTTTCTGTTTCACTTCCATTTTGGGGTCAGACTCATTTGCGGAACTACTTTCTAGACTAGTTGAATCAAAAATATCACCATCCCACTTATCTGGATCCCAGTCCACACCAGCGGTAGCGATTACAGCTGCCACCTTTCTTTTTTTGACCCCTCCCTGTCTTTTCCTATATCTATACCGGGCTACTCTGACTGCTGCCCTCTCTGCCACAGCCTGATATGCGCCAGCCTTATCTTTAAACAGTTTGATTTTAATCTGCTGCATTAACGCAGTCTGCCTTTCTGCAGCCAGCTCTCTGTCTAATCGCAAAACCTCATTTTTCATTTCCATCTTCATTTGATGTATTTTCCTATAAGCATGCAAAAGAACCCAACCTCGCCTATCTAATGCCGCACATTCTTTGCCACGTTCTACTGGAACTTGTTGCAGGCATGCCATTACATCAGACGGATCGGCATCTCCCAATCCTTGATCCCATGTTTCACTTAGACCTGCAACACATGCCCACGTCTGGGCCAGCTTATCATATGGACTCTTAGTCCAGCCTTGAAAAACAACATCAGAACAGTCACGGCCAGCGGTAACGCTCTTCTTCCTGAACAAACTACTCATTATCGCTGTAACGCTCACCTGGTTCCCCCGGAGGCGCGGGTCTTGATCTGGCGAGGATACTGTCTTCAGTGTTAGGCGCAGGGTTCGTTTTGCTCCCGGACTGGGCACCCTTCCCACCGACAGTTTAAGCTGAAGAGAGAGATGTCTGCAAGGGTAAACCAAGGTATTAGTGTTTGGAAGGTTCGGAAAGTTCCTAGCCCCTCTCGCCCTTTCTTTCCCCGTGGAACTGGGTTGATATTGCGCTTACCTTATATAGGTAAATGCCGGGCTCTCCATCCTGCGTCTTATGCAGGGGCGCTGGATCCAGTTGCTTCACTGGATGCGAGCTCTGCCTCTTGATAGCAGAGGATTTGCTTAGAGCGAAGACGCCGTTAATGCACGAGCGTGCCTTGTAAGTATTAAAGTTCCTTTTGCCTTGCTTTCTTCTCTTTCAAAAGTCTTAAGTCTGTAAAGTCTATGTCTTTCCCTTTTCAGAGGCTGTGACGATGAAGATTATCCTTCTAATGGCACGTAAGTAGAAAGACTGCACTAGCGCTGGAGAATGCTCCGTAATGTCTCTTTTGTCTTTGCAGGTGCTGAGGTGCAGCGCGAACAGATTGAAAGCGAGCGTAACACAGGTAAGCAGAACTTGTAGTTGAATATTACTAACCGATGTTCTCTCTCTTTGCAGATGTCGGATGCCGGAAGAGAAAGGCAGAAAAAGGCGCCTTGGATGCTGCCGTTGGATTAGGTAAGTAGATTCACTGCCTTTACTTTAACCTAACCTGTGCCTTTGTTTTGCAGGAGCTGCAGGAGACTGAAGAAGACTGCAGATTGGATTCCAGCAGGTTATTTCGTGTTCACAGGATCTGGAGCTGGAGATTTCCTGGAGCTGACACAGTGAGCGTCCTGCTGCAGATGCAGAATAACGCGAAGCACGTGAAACCAATCGGGTGTGGTTTAAATAGCCTTCTGTAGTGCTTAGGCGTCTCCTTCCACGGCCCCACTCAGGTAAGAAAAGAGTTCCAGATTTCAAAAAGAGTTCCTGTGTTCTGCTTCCAGGGAGTGGCTCCTGCTCCACCCAGACAGAAAAAGTAGTTCCAGGCAGAGAAGGATCAGGAGACCAGTTAGCTGGTTAGTAAGCAGCATGGTCTGCTACAGGTAGGTCCACCAAGCACTCTTATCCAATATGAGCCCGGCGCTTCCTGTGCCGGGACCAGTCACCATCATGAGCCTGGCGCCACTGGCGCCAGGACAAGGTCCAGAGGGTCCCTATAGGGACTGGCTGGTTCCTGGGATCAGAGTCATGGGCCTGCTTCCAAGGTCGTGGGGCTAGTCCTGACCCCTTGGAAGCAGGGATCGTGACAGCACCCCCCCTCAAGGCCCCTCCCAAGGTTGACTTCTCCGGAGGTCTTGGTTTGTTAGGAAATGTCCGATGAAATTTCCTGATCAGTCGGGGAGCGTGTACATGTTCTGCAGGTTCCCAAGATCTTTCTTGGGGGCCGTAGCCTTTCCAGTCAATTAGGTAGTGTAGTTTTGATTTGGAGATCTTGGAATCCAGGATATTTTTGATTTCAAACTCAAGTTCTCCGTCAACTAGGATAGGTTCAGGAGATTTAGTCAATCGGGTTTCTGGTTGAACAGGTTTTAGTAGTGAAACATGGAAGACTGGGTGCATTTTCATGCGAGGGGGTAAATCCAACTTGACCGCTACTGGATTTATTATGGCAGTAACAGAGTAGGGTCCCAGGTATCTTGGGTTAAAGGTGCGTGGTCCCTTTAGGGGTAAATATTTGGTGGATAACCAGACTTGATCTCCTATTTGGTATTGAGGGGCTTCCTTTCGATGTTGATCTGCTCCTTTCTTGTATTGTTCCTTGGCCCTTTGAAGGTGGGTAGTAGCTTCCTTGAAGGCTTGGGTGATGGTTGAATGTAGGTGGTCCACTGCTGGTGTTCCAAGATCCTGAGGTAGATCCAGGTTAGAGGTTCGAGGATGATTACCATACAAAAGAAAAAACGGGGTCTTTCCGGTTCCAGAGTGGACTGAGTTATTGTAAGCGTACTCGGCTATCCAAAGGATGTCCTTCCAAGTTCCTCCTGTCTGTTGCAGCATGCAGCGTAGGTACTGTTCTAAAGTCTGATTGGTCCTTTCGGTCTGACCATCGGTTTGTGGGTGGTGACTGGTGGAAAGCCTCACATCAATTCGAGCTAACCGACAGCAACTCCGCCAGAAGTGGGAGATGAATTGACTTCCTCTGTCTGAGATTAAAACTGAAGGAAAGCCGTGCAACCGAACGATGTTTTCAAGAAATTCTCGAGCCAGGATTGCTGCTGACGGTAACCCCTTTAGTGGGATGAAATGTGCCATTTTTGAAAATAAGTCTACGATCACCAGGATTGTATTGTATCCGGAACAGGGAGGTAAGTCGGTGATAAAGTCCATGGAAAGGGTATGCCAGGGATGAGGTGGAATTTCAAGTGGTTGTAAGAGGCCTGCTGGTTTTTCCTTAGGACTCTTGTTCTGGGCGCACACTCCACAGGACATGACAAAGTTTCTGATGTCTTTTCTCCAAGGTGGCCACCAAAAGTGACGCTTGACCTTTTCCGAGGTCTTGGCCATACCCGGGTGTCCTTCCTTTAAGGAGTCGTGATAACAAGAGATGACTTGAGTTTGTAAGCTGGTACAGGGTAGATAAAGTCGTTCCTTGAAGTATAATAAGTCATCCTTTACTGTGAAGTCTTCCCCCCGAAGTTGCCATTTTTGTATGTCCGTTGGAGTTACAAGTTGTTTAACCTGGGTTTCAATTTCTTCAATGGATTGCATGCTGATCAAACCCAGGATTCTTTGTTCAGGAATAATAGGTACGAGCTCGGGGTTAACCATGTGTTCCTCTACTCCGATTCGAGAGAGGGCATCCGCTTTACCATTCTTATTGCCTGGTCGGTAGGTGATTATAAAATCAAATTCGGCAAAAAATAATGCCCAGCGAAGTTGTCTGGAGGATTGAGTTTTGGCTGATTTAAGATACTGTAGATTACGATGGTCAGTAATGACAGTGACTGTGTGGCGGGCTCCTAAGAGATAATGCCGCCAGGCCTTAAAGGCGGACTTAATAGCCAACAGTTCCTTATCGGTAATGGTGTAATTGATTTCTGGGGCTGATAATTTGCGAGACCAAAACGCCACGGGGTGCAACTGGTTGGTTTTTGGATCTCTTTGTGAAAGCACTGCTCCCATAGCAAGGCTGGAGGCATCGGTCTCTACGATGTAAGGTAGTTCCGGGCGGGGATGTTTTAAAATCGGGGCGGAGGTAAATTTAGTCTTTAGCTCCTGAAAGGCTTGTTCTGCCTCGGTAGACCACTCAAAACGTTTGTTTTTTCTGAGGAGAGCTGTAATGGGTTGGACTACCCGAGAAAAGTCTGGAATAAACCTGCAATAGAAGTTGGCGAAGCCCAACATACTTTGAACCCCTTTTACAGATGATGGTGAGGGCCACTTGATTATTGCATCTACTTTCCTCGAGTCCATGTGAACTCCGTTAGGTGACAAAATAAATCCCAGAAATTCGACCTCAGTAACATGAAAGACACACTTCTCTAATTTTGCAAAAAGTTTGTGTTTGCGGAGCCTCTCCAGTACTGCGGTTACATGTTTTCGGTGTTCTGCCTCAGAGGGCGAATAAACCAGAATGTCGTCAATGTATACAACTACACACACATCAATGAGTTCACGGAGCACGTCATTCATAAAGAACTGGAATGCAGCCGGTGCGTTACACAACCCGAAGGGCATCACTTGATACTCGAACAGTCCATACTTGGTACGAAAGGCCGTCTTCCATTCATCGCCCTCCTTTATTCGCACCAAATGGTAGGCTCCTCTGAGGTCTAACTTAGTATATATGCAGGCGTTTTTGACTTGGTCAAGTAGTTCTGGGATCAATGGCAATGGATACCTGTTCTTAATTGTAATCTGGTTCAGGGCACGGTAGTCTATACACGTTCTTAAGTCTCCCTCCTTTTTTGGCATGAAGAACAGAGCTGAGGAGGCCGGGGACTTCGAAGGACGGATGAATCCGTTAGCCAGGTACTGGTCCAAATATTGCCTTAGGTGGAGATTTTCAGGTTCAGTAAGGGCATAAATCCGACTACACGGAGGAGTGGATCCGGGAATCAGGTCTATCTGACAGTCGTATGATCTGTGGGGAGGCAAAGAATTAGCTTGGTCTTTCCGAAAGACATCTTGGAATTCCTGGTATTCAGGAGGCAGTTGCGGACTCTCAGAAACAGTTGCAGCTAGTTTGGTGGAGAGCTGAGGGTAGCAGGTAGAAGCGCATTCTGGAAACCGGATTGTCTTTGCTCGCCAATCAATTTGAGGATTGTGTTTCTCCAACCAAGGAACTCCCAAGATGACTTGAAACTGAGGGGCCTTGATCACATCAAACACGATCTTCTCTTGATGGCCATCTTGGCTTACTAACGTTACTTCCATGGTGGTGTGAGTTACGGGTCCGGAAGCTATTTCCGTCCCATCCACGGTGGTAATGACGTCTTTTACCGTCTTTGGACAAAGAGATAGATTCATCCTGGCGGCCAGCTCACAGTCCAAGTAATTCCCGATTGCGCCACTATCAATGTATGCTTTAATGGCATGCATACGATTAGGTTGTTCAGGACTCACGAGGACCATGGGCATGATGAAATGCGAGGTCAAAGAACTGGTTTTAACGCTCGGCAAGCGGACCTCTACACTTGCCGGGCGAGGTCGTTTCCCGGCTCAGAATTCTCAGTACCTTTATCAGACGCCCCTACTATCTTCTTCTTGGGCTTCACTGGACAATCTCGAAGAAAGTGCCCTGAGTTTCCGCAATAGAGGCATAATTGCAGTTGTCTCCTCCTTTCCCTCTCCTTTTGGGTTAAAGGTCCTTTTACACCCCCTATTTGCATGGGTTCCACAGAATCAGTTCCTTTCGTAGAACTTTGCGGCCTTGAAAAAAGTCGGGTTTCAAATCTGGATCGATCGGCTTTCCGATTCTGTAGTCGATGATCCAATTGCACTACCAGATCGATATATTCGGAACAGTCTTGTGGAGGATTTACCACTTGAGCCAGAACGTCTTTTAATTCCCCACGCAGACCTCTGTAAAACAGTGTGATCCTCTTATCCTCCGGCCATCCGGTTTCCACCACTAGTCTGTTAAATGATGCAATATAAGTCAGAAGATCTTGATTGCCCTGTCGTAGTGAAAGAAGTTCATTGTCCAAGGCCTGTCCCTGATAGTGCCTTGCGAACAGTTTCTCCATACTGGCTTGGAAGTCCTGGAAGTTATGGAGAATGGGGTCATCTTGAGACACTAAAGGAACAGACCAATCTACGGCAATGCAACTGAAATAAGAGAGCACGAAGGCCACTTTAGCCTGGTCTGTTGGAAAAGCGGCGGGTCTGCACAAAAAGTGCAAGCGACATTGATTGAAGAACACAGCAAACCTTTTTGAATCACCTGAAAAGCGTTCGGGCGGAGCCAAAGGTATATTTCCTGGTAGATTGATTTGTACCGGATTCGAGGAAGCTGGAGGAGCGTGGCCCCCACTTGGGGTTGGTAGAGGAGTTTGTCCAGCTTGGGCTTGCAGCAATTGTCTAGCCAAATCGTCTGTTCGCTCTTTGGAGACCACTAACTCCCTCCTTAGGGCATTTGTTTCCTGACGTGCAGCGTGTACTTCCGCCCTCAACTCCCCGAGTAATTGGGCCAACTGGTCTGTGTCTGAAGTTTCCATTGCGCCTGGGCGGGAATTTTGTGGTAAGGCTTCGCGTTCTGTAACGCTCACCTGGTTCCCCCGGAGGCGCGGGTCTTGATCTGGCGAGGATACTGTCTTCAGTGTTAGGCGCAGGGTTCGTTTTGCTCCCGGACTGGGCCCCCTTCCCACCGACAGTTTAAGCTGAAGAGAGAGATGTCTGCAAGGGTAAACCAAGGTATTAGTGTTTGGAAGGTTCGGAAAGTTCCTAGCCCCTCTCGCCCTTTCTTTCCCCGTGGAACTGGGTTGATATTGCGCTTACCTTATATAGGTAAATGCCGGGCTCTCCATCCTGCGTCTTATGCAGGGGCGCTGGATCCAGTTGCTTCACTGGTTGCGAGCTCTGCCTCTTGATAGCAGAGGATTTGCTGAGAGCGAAGACGCCGTTAATGCACGAGCGTGCCTTGTAAGTATTAAAGTTCCTTTTGCCTTGCTTTCTTCTCTTTCAAAAGTCTTAAGTCTGTAAAGTCTATGTCTTTCCCTTTTCAGAGGCTGTGACGATGAAGATTATCCTTCTAATGGCACGTAAGTAGAAAGACTGCACTAGCGCTGGAGAATGCTCCGTAATGTCTCTTTTGTCTTTGCAGGTGCTGAGGTGCAGCGCGAACAGATTGAAAGCGAGCGTAACACAGGTAAGCAGAACTTGTAGTTGAATATTACTAACCGATGTTCTCTCTCTTTGCAGATGTCGGATGCCGGAAGAGAAAGGCAGAAAAAGGCGCCTTGGATGCTGCCGTTGGATTAGGTAAGTAGATTCACTGCCTTTACTTTAACTTAACCTGTGCCTTTGTTTTGCAGGAGCTGCAGGAGACTGAAGAAGACTGCAGATTGGATTCCAGCAGGTTATTTCGTGTTCACAGGATCTGGAGCTGGAGATTTCCTGGAGCTGACACGGTGAGCGTCCTGCTGCAGATGCAGAATAACGCGAAGCACGTGAAACCAATCGGGTGTGGTTTAAATAGCCTTCTGTAGTGCTTAGGCGTCTCCTTCCACGGCCCCACCCAGGTAAGAAAAGAGTTCCAGATTTCAAAAAGAGTTCCTGTGTTCTGCTTCCAGGGAGTGGCTCCTGCTCCACCCAGACAGAAAAAGTAGTTCCAGGCAGAGAAGGATCAGGAGACCAGTTAGCTGGTAAGTAAGCAGCATGGTCTGCTACAGGTAGGTCCACCAAGCACTCTTATCCAATATGAGCCCGGCGCTTCCTGTGCCGGGACCAGTCACCATCATGAGCCTGGCGCCACTGGCGCCAGGACAAGGTCCAGAGGGTCCCTAAAGGGACTGGCTGGTTCCTGGGATCAGAGTCATGGGCCTGCTTCCAAGGTCGTGGGGCTAGTCCTGACCCCTTGGAAGCAGGGATCGTGACAATCGCAAACAAAACAATACCTCTTTATATCTATATATTTTTTCTCTCCATACTGCAATCACTCCCACAGGCACGCACACACCAGCAAAGGAAAAAACTTCACTACTCAAAAACTTCACTACTCACTTACTTTCACCTGCAATATAACCGAATCCTATCTATGTTCAAACAGATTCTTGAATACTCGGAACAACTCATCATAAATATCCTGTTTGTGACGCCAAAAATATATTGCTCTCCCCAGAGTGCACAGAAAAACATAAATCACCAATGCAATTATAGAGCCAATACTTTGAACTCAGAAAGATGCAATTACTCGCAACCACACACTCTTAGAAGATAATCAGCACTTATACGGCTATTTATTCAAAGTTTAGAAGCAACCAGTAGTAACATAGAAATAACTCACAGAAATAATATAGGCATAAATCACAGAAGATGTAAAGAATTCAAAAGAAAATACATCACTGTGAGCGTAACTGGATTCCTCATCTCGCCCAGAAGCGGCTGGAAGACCCTGGGAACAGCCAGGCCGAGAGCACTACAGCTCACAGGAGTGCCAGACGTAAGCGTCCTCCTCCGGCTGAAGTCTCACCTGACCACAACTGGGTTTCTGCATATATACACACTCCAAAAAGGGGTGGCAGTTCTCGAACCTTCTGGAAATGGCACTTGCGCAGTTGATGAGCAGCCGTCGGTTGCCAGCTGGGTCAATCGACAGCCACCCTCAAGGAGCAGGGTGCCTCCCTCCTCTAAAAACACGCTCCACGGAGAACAGTAACAAAGCATAACAAAGTTAGCTTTCCCAGCAGAAATGTCCTTGACCGCATACCAGGTTTGGAAAGCATGTTTTCCTCAGCACCGTGAATCTAACACTCAGCAAAATGTGTGCAGCTTTTCACTGCGGCATGAAGTAAATGTCTATCATGGCTCCGAGTGCTCCCAGAATGCACTGCGCACCAGCGCCATTTTAGTTCAAGCATAACAATTCCACCCTTGGATATTTACCTTCCATAGCCCGGTGGCAAAGGAGCCGGTCTCTGAAACCTATGAAACATTAAAACTAAATTGGGAATACATTGAATACAACAACAACAAGCTATTATGATAGCTAATATAATGAAAATGCAAGCAAAAGCGTAACGTAGTGTACCCCCAATATCAGGTATCCATGAAAATAACCAATCCCACCAATTCCCAGTACGATCTTGAGACACTTGAGAAATGAGATCCCTCAAACCTCGAATATGACTTTCAATGGATCGTGAATGGTCACTTAGATTAAAACAACACATACCTTCAAATGTGTTACACCCTAAATTACTTTACTTTAGCAGTAGATAATCAACAGCAGCTCTGTTCAGCAAAGTTGATTTTCTAATAACTTGACTATCAAGGAGTAATTCTTCTAATACCTGAGAAGTATGATTAAGGCTTTTGACTACTAAACATGCTAATTTCATCAAATATTTGTAACCCCCAGCAGCTAAACCCCAAACTCCCACTAATGAAAGGGTTAATGCTAGAACCTCAGCTTCTGATAACAAGTGTACATGTGAATCACAATCAGGAGATAGACCCACAGATTCGAAAGTTGACCGTTTACCTCGAGTTATCGCTGTGTGTAAAGGAAACATCATTAGTCCTAATCGAGTTAAAGCACATGGACCTCTGGGAATGTTAGCTGGAATATAAGTGTATGTGATGTTGCCACATGAAAAGAGCCATCCTGTTGGAAGTTTCAAATGATTCAAATGACTGGCAGCTATCACTGTATGATTACAAGACATAGTATTATTTACACTGGTGCATGTGCGTGGCACTCGCGAACACAGTCGCTGCTCAAACCTTGTATGATTGTGCTGTTTGGTTAAATCGATCTGTTGGCATTTGCCAATTTCTTGTGCATTGCAGGTCATAAAATAGCATACATCACCTTGGGTTATATTATAAGTAATAACAAGTGTCAAATTTCTCCATTTGCGATCGGTTTCTTGGCAAAACCTACAGTACTCATAAACGGAAAAAGATTGCATAATATCCGAATCTTGAACCAAAGAATCATTGTGTGTGATGCCGAAGATATGCTTTAAAACTGTAACAGGCGTCGGCACTGCTACTAAGCAAGTAGTCAGTAAAGCTTCAGCATTGGGCACATCAGTAAGACAGAAGTGCAATATGTTGAGCACCTGCTGTGCCAGATATATCCACATATTCTCCATCTGGGTGATCATAGGAGAATGTTTTCGCTGTCCTGAAAATGCTTCTCGCATGACTGGCATCAAGGTTGTTTTCACTTGCTCCTGATGTGTTTGCCACATTTCACGAATCCATGTCTTCGGTCTGGCTGGCTTTTCTGCATCGGCATGAGGCTGCTTTGGGACAACACTATTCATCACTATCAGTATCCCCTTGATCACTGGCACAGATGTGACATTTTTCGTTGGTAGCAACAGGCTGTTTAAATCTCCCAAAAGGAGTCCATTTAGTACCACAATTACACCAGCCAGACACAGGATCTACAAGGCAACCCCAGAAAAGAGATATTAGTGTTGCACATCACTCTCTCAGGTAACATTTGTCTGCGTGCACATATTGCCATTTTTATCTACCAGGCTCCATGACTAAAACTACTTGATCTTTGCCTGATGCAATGACATCTGTGGGCACTGGTGGGCCACTTGGCTTTTCCACCCACACCTTTGCACCCGGTACCATACTGTCTGAAGAGCCAAAACCACGATCCCCACGGGTAGTTAGCACTGTAGGAGGCTCCCCCTTCTTAATCATGGACAACTTAACAGGTATAATGATCAATTGGGCCACTCAATCACCCTTGTGGATCGATAACAATTGGTCCCCACTATTCATTAGGATGACTTTAATCTCGCCTTGGTAATCAGCATCAATTACCCCTCCCAACACTTGAACTCCCTTCAATGCTAGGCCAGATCTAGGGGCAATTCATCACATATGCTCTGGGGGAATTTGTACCCCAATCCCTGTTTCAATTACAACCATCCCTCTCGGGTCTAATCTGATTTCTTCATGGGAATGCAAGTCTACCCCTGCTGATTCTGGAGTTGCTTGATAGGGAGCTAAAGAACCCGGAGTAATTTCCCAGTACAATAGTGTTTCTCTGACTGAATTGGGTTGAACCTGTAAAGTAGGAGTCATTAGTCGCATCAAATGAGTTTCATGCTCATTCACAGGTCTATTGTTTAATACTTGCACTGCATCAAACACACGATCACGCCAGCCTGCCAAATTGCCGTCTCCAGATTTGCGCAACTGTTCTTTCAATAACCCATTCATTCGTTCAATTAACCCTGAAGCAGCTGGATAATAAGGTAAGTGATACAACCACTCAATGCACTTTTCCTGACAATACTCTTGAATTAATTTGCCTTTGAAAAAATGTGACCCATTGTCACTTTGAATCTGCAAAGGCACTCCATAATGTAGTATGATCTGATCTAACAACCTGATGGTGTTCAGTTGTGTTGCACGTTTGCATGGCAAAACCATCAAATATCCTGAGTATGTATCCGCAATACTGCATGCATACTGACAACCTCTACTGATTGGCATGGGACCGATATAATCAATATGCCAAATTTGACCTGGTAATTTTCCCCTTCGCAATGTACCTCGAACAATCTGAGGGATAGGTCTATGCAGTTGGTGTTGGCACACTGGACATTGCAAAATGATCGTTTTCACTACTTCTAAAGGAAGACTGATTCCTCGAGCTTGTGCCCACCTGATAGTAGCCTTTTCTCCAAGATGCCCACATTTCTCATGAGCCCAATCGGCCAAACCCTCCAAATCGTCTTCCTGAGCCTCTGCATCCACAGATGAAATCTTGGTGTGTTTGTCTGCAACAGAATTAAACCAACGTTCTAATGAGTCTGTGGAACAATGCGCGTCCACATGATATACAGTGACTTCACTTTGTGATAACATTTCTGCAATATCTTGCCACAGTTCTTTTCCCCACAACTCTTTTGAATGAATCTTCCACCCATTCTTTTGCCAAGTTGGCAACCACACTGCCAATCCATTCGCCACTGACCATGAATGTGTGTACACATAACATTGACCAGGGGTCTCTTGTTTCAATGCTTGGTAAACCGCGTAAAGCTCTGCAAACTGACTGCTCTTCCCTTTCCCTGATGTTGTCAACATCGTTTTTGTCTTGGGATTGTATGACACTGCTTTCCAGTACCGCTCAGTTCCCACATATCGAGCTGACCCATCCGTGAACCAAGCATGCTCTGTTTGCTCCACGGTCAAATCGCTGTAAGGTACTCCCCATTTCACGGGAGACTCACGTTTTTCAGGCACTTCCGGTGGTATGTAATCTGAGGGCAGTATGTTGGCTACTTGCTCATGTAATTTTGCAACTCCACCCTTCCCTGATTTGGCTCTGTCTTGAATATACCATTTCCATTTAATTATGCTGGCTTCTTGAGCATGTCCTATTCTATGCGTTTTAGGAGAGCTCAGTACCCATTGCATGATTGGTATTTCTGGTCTCATTAATACATCATGGCCCACCGTCATTTGCTCAGTATCAACAAGGGCCCAATAACACGCCAGCAATTGCTTCTCAAACGGAATGTATGAGTTACCAGCATCGGGCAACTTAAGGCTCCAAAAGCCCAATGGCACACGTTTCCTGTCTTGTTTCTGCCACACACTCCAGTAAGCATAATTGTCTTGTACAGACACATTTAATTCCACTTCACCTTCCTTCAATGGCCATAAATCAAGCACCTGCTGCACAGTGTCTTTCGCCAGCTCAAAGGCTTTCTGCTGCTCCTCCCCCCACTGAAACTCATATTTCTTTCATGTCACCTTGTAGAGGGGGGGCAATATCTGCCCTAAATGGGGAATGTGCTGTCTCTAAAACCCAAACAGCCCTATAAAATGCTTATCTTGCTTTCTGTTCATTGGAGTGGTGAATTCAAGTATTTTCTGTCAGGCTTTTGGCACCATTTCTCGATGCCCATGATGCCACTGAATCCCTAGGAATATCACTGTTTCAGCTGGACCTTGAATTTTACTTGGGTTAATCACCCACCCTTCCTTCTTCAATCCTTCCATAATGACATCTAACTTGCTTTGCACACTGTGCTCATCCTTGCCCTGAATCAAAATATCATCAATGTAATGAGAGATTTGTATGTCAGGTTTACACGGTATCTTGTCTAAGTGCTCTGCCATCAGCCGGTGACAGATAGTCGGGCTATGTATGTACCCCATAGGTAGCCTCGTGAAAGTGTACTGACGTCCACTCCACGAAAATGCAAACTGCTCTTGACACTCTTCAGCAATTGGCACAGAGAAAAATGCATTGGCTAAATTCGATCACTGCATACCAAGTCCCCTCAAACTTTTGGACATTCTCAATCAAGGTAATGGCATCTGGGACTGCGGGCACTAAGGGAGGAGTGTGTTTATTCAACTCCCGGTAATCCACCGTCATCCTCCACGACCCATCTCCCTTTTTAATAGGCCAGAGAGGATTGTTTCATGCGGTGGTAATAGGGCATAATACACCCGCCTCCACGTACTCTTTGATGGTGTCTGAAATTTCCTTGTGCCCCCCAGGAATGCGGTATTGTTTCATTGCTACCGGCTTGGTTGCCATTGGCACTTGCACTGGGGGCATCTTCAATTTGCCTACGGTAATGGGTGTACAGATCAATGCACTCACCCCAAACTGGTACGTTTTACCGCCAAGTCCCAAGGTTAACCCTTCCAAAATGTCAAAGCCAATTATATATTCAGGTATCGGGACAATCAACACTTGGTATTTCTGTCTATTCAAATTGCCTATCTTCATCTCCACTTTCGTTTGTACTGCGGGGGTCTCCTTTCTCCCTAGACCTGTAATAGTAAACTGTTTGCCTTTAAATCGTGTTGGATTGCCATGAATCAAAGAGGCCTCCGCCCCGTTGTCTATCAATGCTTGCACCCCTTGTGTATTTCCTGGCCCCCAAAAAATCTTAACATCAACATGAGGCCGCCTATCAACTTTTATGTGGGCAGACGCTGCCGGAGCTTGGCCGAAGCCCTAATCAAACTTCGAATGAGTGTGACTCGACTCCGCCTCTAACATCGCACTCACCATCTTTCTCAAATCAGCGTATGTCGGCTGGTACGGGGAAGATGTCCCCATAGACCCTTTGTCTTGTTCTTCCGCAGTGGGAGCAGAAAGTGAGGTGTCCCCCTGTGGCGTTGTGACTACTTGCTTCTTAACCTGTTTATAGCGCTCTTTGGCTGCAAGTCCTCGTTTTTTGTATAATTCATACATTACTCTGGTTTCAATGCTATCAATTTCTTCCTGTGGCACACAATCTTTTAACAAAGCCAAAACATGTCTTTTCGGGACACTCGGGAGTCTCTGCTATCTTGCCGCCTGCCTTCGATTCTTCTCTCACTACGCCCCTCTCCCTCCCATGGCTTGTTATCACTCTTATCCCACTCCCCTAAATCTGCAAGTTGCCGAAAGGCATCCGCTACCTCATCAGTAGCTTTGCCCGTCATACCTACGAGCAAAGTCATAATGACACTTTTGTATGCGGGTGGCGCGGTTCTAATCACCATGTTTCGAGTTGAAACTGAGAGCGGCACGGCTCCCATGTGCTCAGGAGCATCTATGTGAATAGCCTCTTTCATAGCATGCTCTCTGACTTTTTGAATTGCTCCTCTCAACGTATACTTCGCTAGGCCAATTGTTTCTGCGCTAGGCCAATCTGTGGTAATGGGGTATTTACGGTTACATGCTTGGGCTACCAGGTGCAACAAAGACACCTGTGTATCGTGACCATTTGCGTCAGGGGGCGGTCCTGCCCTTAAGACCTCCTGTACATTGGTGTCAATTGACAGGGGTAAAAAACGCGGTGAATCCGTAGAATCTACCAACAACCCTGCAGCACCCCATCTAGCAATCTCACCATCCATGTCAATAAAGCTTCCCCTGATTTTTGCCTCAAACGGGTAATAATTTCCCCAACCTCCTGCTGTGTTTAATCCTCCAGCTTGGTTAAATCCACCATTCCGGGAGCAGGATTCTGCGGGTGGGGTCCGGCTCGCCGTCTTCTAACTGGCTTAGCCGCCACTGTTTTCTGTTTCACTTCCATTTTGGGGTCAGACTCATTTGCGGAACTACTTTCTAGACTAGTTGAATCAAAAATATCTCCAATCCACTTATCTGGATCCCAGTCCACACCAGCGGTAGCAATTACAGCTGCCACCTTTCTTTTGTTGACCCCTCCCTGTCTTTTCCTATATTTATACCGGGCTACTCTGACTGCTGCCCTCTCGGCCACAGCCTGATATGCGTCAGCCTTATCTTTAAACAGTTTCATTTGAATCTGCTGCATTAACGCAGTCTGCCTTTCTGCAGCCAGCTCTCTGTCTAATCGCAAAACCTCATTTTTCATTTCCATCTTCATTTGATGTATTTTCCTATAAGCATGCAAAAGAACCCAACCTCGCCTATCTAATGCCGCACATTCTTTGCCACGTTCTACTGGAACTTGTTGCTGGCATGCCATTACATCAGACGGATGGGCATCTCCCAATCCTTGATCCCATGTTTCACTTAGACCTGCAACACATGCCCACGCCTGGGCCAACTTATCATATGGACTCTTAGTCCAGCCTGGAAATACAACATCAGAACAGTCACCACCAGCGGTAACGCTCTTCTTTCTGAACAAACTACTCATTATCGCAAACAAAACAAAACCTCTTTATATCTATATATTTTTTCTCTCCACACTGCAATCACTCCCACAGGCACGCACACACCAGCAAAGGAAAAAACTTCACTACTCAAAAACTTCACTACTCACTTACTTTCACCTGCAAGATAACCGAATCCTATCTATGTTCAAACAGATTCTTGAATACTCGGAACAACTCATCATAAATATCCTGTTTGTGACGCCAAAAATATATTGCTCTCCCCAGAGTGCACAGAAAAACATAAATCACCAATGCTATTATATAGCCAATACTTTGAACGCAGAAAGATGCAATTACTCGCAACCACACACTCTTAGAAGATAATCAGCACTTATACGGCTATTTATTCAAAGTTTAGAAGCAACCAGTAATAACATAGAAATAACTCACAGAAATAATATAGGCATAAATCACAGAATATGCAAAGAATTCAAAAGAAAATACATCACTGTGAGCGTAACTGGATTCCTCATCTCGCCCAGAAGCGGCTGGAAGACCCCGGGAACAGCCAGGCCGAGAGCACTACAGCTCACAGGAGTGCCAGACGTAAGCGTCCTCCTCCGGCTGAAGTCTCACCTGACCACCTCTGGGTTTCCGCATATATACACACTCCGAAAAGGGGTGGCAGTTCAAGAAGCAGGGTGCCTCCCTCCTCTAAAAACATGCTCCACGGAGAACAGTAACAAACCATAACAAAGTTAGCTTTCCCAGCAGAAATGTCCTTGATCGCATACCAGGTTTGGAAAGGATGTATTCCTCAGCACCGTGAATCTAACTCAGAAAAATGTGTGCAGCTTTTCACTGCGGCATGAAGTAAATATCCATCATGGCTCCGAGTGCTCCCAGAATGCACTGCGCACCAGCGCCATTTTAGTTCAAGTATAACAAGGATGCACTCTGAAAGAGACCCCATTCAGCAACCCGTAGCTTGTAGCCTTGCAGCCTTCCGTACTCTGCGAGTGTGCAAGATGTGTGCTTTCATTGGCAATGCAGGGTCCGTCTGCAATGCTGCAAGCTTCAGCTGAGCCTGTTCTCGATGTTTCTTGGTTAAAAAACGGAATTTATTCACATAATAGGGTCCAGAAAGTCATATACTTCGATGTATTGCCTAGTAATCGTCAACAATGCTGATGGCAATTGCATTTCTCGTGATACTCTTTCATAGTCCCTCAATCAACTGCCCGTGGTGACATTTAGACTTTTATAAATCCCGGTGTTATGTTACTTCTTCGTCCTCATACTTGACTAACAGAAGGCAGTAGGCGAATTCTTCTTGTCTTCCCACCCAACATTTGACTTCCATTGTATGTCCCATGAAAGTTTTTTACTTCCTAAATCTTAAGTGTGGAATTAGTTTGACTGCCAACATAATTCACAAACCTACGCATTTTTAGGCATGGTGTGTTATGACTTCCTTTTCCTCATCCGATATTTGACCAAATTGTCTATATACTGACCAGAGAGACATGAAGGGGTTCAAGGCACTTTGATATTCCATGGTCATTGCAAGATCTTCAATACTTCATTGTCCATGTGTTCTAGAATATTTTGGACGATTCTTGAAAGGCAATGTATTGAAAGGCTTTGATTTTCAGAATGACTGGCAGCTCATTCCAGCTAGTTGCACATTGCCATGTTGTGGCAGTGCACCCTTATGAACCGGATATTTATTGACACAGTCAGTGCCTCAAAGAGCGCAGATGTGCCTGAGGCTGGGTCGCAGACATGTTGCCTACTTGTAGCTCCAGGCTGTACAGACAACTGTATTATGAGGTGCTGATCCATGGCAGCACTGAGAAGGAAGTATCAAGGTACACTGTTTGCACACTGCTGTGGAACATGGTAAAGGGTACGCGTTGCTGTAGACTGACACACAGTGAAAGGGGCATTATTTTGTCACCTGTGTTAAATATGGATCATACGCCTGTACCTATAGCCTGGCGCATTTTCAATAATACATAATTCAATTGACTGGGGTAAAAAACGCGGTGAATCCGTAGAATCTACCAACAACCCTGCAGCACCCCATTTAGCAATCTCACCATCCATGTCAATAAAGCTTCCCCTGATTTTTGCCTCAAACGGGTAATAATTTCCCCAACCTCCTGCTGTGTTTAATCCTCCAGCTTGGTTAAATCCACCATTCCGGGAGCAGGATTCTGCGGGTGGGGTCCGGCTCGCCGTCTTCTAACTGGCTTAGCCGCCACTGTTTTCTGTTTCACTTCCATTTTGGGGTCAGACTCATTTGCGGAACTACTTTCTAGACTAGTTGAATCAAAAATATCACCAATCCACTTATCTGGATCCCAGTCCACACCAGCGGTAGCAATTACAGCTGCCACCTTTCTTTTGTTGACCCCTCCCTGTCTTTTCCTATATTTATACCGGGCTACTCTGACTGCTGCCCTCTCGGCCACAGCCTGATATGCGTCAGCCTTATCTTTAAACAGTTTCATTTGAATCTGCTGCATTAACGCAGTCTGCCTTTCTGCAGCCAGCTCTCTGTCTAATCGCAAAACCTCATTTTTCATTTCCATCTTCATTTGATGTATTTTCCTATAAGCATGCAAAAGAACCCAACCTCGCCTATCTAATGCCGCACATTCTTTGCCACGTTCTACTGGAACTTGTTGCTGGCATGCCATTACATCAGACGGATGGGCATCTCCCAATCCTTGATCCCATGTTTCACTTAGACCTGCAACACATGCCCACGCATGGGCCAATTTATCATATGGACTCTTAGTCCAGCCTGGAAATACAACATCAGAACAGACACCACCAGCGGTAAGGCTCTTCTTTCTGAACAAACTACTCATTATCGCAAACAAAACAAAACCTCTTTATATCTATATATTTTTTCTCTCCACACTGCAATCACTCCCACAGGCACGCACACACCAGCAAAGGAAAAAACTTCACTACTCAAAAACTTCACTACTCACTTACTTTCACCTGCAAGATAACCGAATCCTATCTATGTTCAAACAGATTCTTGAATACTCGGAACAACTCATCATAAATATCCTGTTTGTGACGCCAAAAATATATTGCTCTCCCCAGAGTGCACAGAAAAACATAAATCACCAATGCTATTATATAGCCAATACTTTGAACGCAGAAAGATGCAATTACTCGCAACCCCACACTCTTAGAAGATAATCAGCACTTATACGGCTATTTATTCAAAGTTTAGAAGCAACCAGTAATAACATAGAAATAACTCACAGAAATAATATAGGCATAAATCACAGAAGATGCAAAGAATTCAAAAGAAAATACATCACTGTGAGCGTAACTGGATTCCTCATCTCGCCCAGAAGCGCCTGGAAGACCCTGGGAACAGCCAGGCCGAGAGCACTACAGCTCACAGGAGTGCCAGACGTAAGCGTCCTCCTCCGGCTGAAGTCTCACCTGACCACCTCTGGGTTTCCGCACATATATACACACTCCGAAAAGGGGTGGCAGTTCAAGAAGCAGGGTGCCTCCCTCCTCTAAAAACATGCTCCACGGAGAACAGTAACAAACCATAACAAAGTTAGCTTTCCCAGCAGAAATGTCCTTGATCGCATACCAGGTTTGGAAAGCATGTTTTCCTCAGCACCGTGAATCTAACACTCAGAAAAATGTGTGCAGCTTTTCACTGCGGCATGAAGTAAATATCCATCATGGCTCCGAGTGCTCCCAGAATGCACTGCGCACCAGCGCCATTTTAGTTCAAGTATAACAAGGATTCACTCTGAAAGAGACCCCATTCAGCAACCCGTAGCTTGTAGCCTTGCAGCCTTCCGTTCTCTGCGAGTGTGCAAGATGTGTGCTTTCATTGGCAATGCAGGGTCCGTCTGCAATGCTGCATGCTTCAGCTGAGCCTGTTCTCGATGTTTCTTGGTTAAAAAACGGAATTTATTCACATAATAGGGTCCAGAAAGTCATATACTTCGATGTATTGCCTAGTAATCGTCAACAATGCTGATGGCAATTGCATTTCTCGTGATACTCTTTCATAGTCCCTCAATCAACTGCCCGTGGTGACATTTAGACTTTTATAAATCCCGGTGTTATGTTACTTCTTCGTCCTCATACTTGACTAACAGAAGGCAGTAGGCGAATTCTTCTTGTCTTCCCACCCAACATTTGACTTCCATTGTATGTCCCATGAAAGTTTTTTACTTCCTAAATCTTAAGTGTGGAATTAGTTTGACTGCCAACATAATTCACAAACCTGCGCATTTTTAGGCATGGTGTGTTATGACTTCCTTTTCCTCATCCGATATTTGACCAAATTGTCTATATACTGACCAGAGAGACATGAAGGGGTTCAAGGCACTTTGCTATTCCATGGTCGTTGCAAGATCTTCAATACTTCATTGTCCATGTGTTCTAGAATATTTTGGACGATTCTTGAAAGGCAATGTATTGAAAGGCTTTGATTTTCAGAATGACTGGCAGCTCATTCCAGCTAGTTGCACATTGCCATGTTGTGGCAGTGCACCCTTATGAACCGGATATTTATTGACACAGTCAGTGCCTCAAAGAGCGCAGATGTGCCTGAGGCTGGGTCGCAGACATGTTGCCTACTTGTAGCTCCAGGCTGTACAGACAACTGTATTATGAGGTGCTGATCCATGGCAGCACTGAGAAGGAAGTATCAAGGTACACTGTTTGCACACTGCTGTGGAACATGGTAAAGGGTACGCGTTGCTGTAGACTGACACACAGTGAAAGGGGCATTATTTTGTCACCTGTGTTAAATATGGATCATACGCCTGTACCTATAGCCTGGCGCATTTTCAATAATACATATTGTTCTTTCCATGCATGATAGTGGATTCTGTTCAGACCTCACCACTTGGGAGTCAGTGCTCTTTTGACAGAACAGTGAGACGCTGGAGGTGAACTCAGGATCAGACTAACACTGTAGACACAGACATAATGACAAATTGGGTAGGTCTTTTAGCTAGAGCTTGACATGGGCTAGTAAGTGTTCTTAATTACGGTCAGAATGGACTTTTACACATTCTAAGTAGAACCTTGCTCACGTTGATTGTGTTAAAAATTGAGCCCTGATTTACTTAAACCTGTGTGGCTTGGTGTCAGCAGTAAGAGGTGAGTTACTGATAGTTTGAATTAGAGTAGAAAGGAATTCTGAAGACAGTGATTCAGCCCCAAGACAGTGGCGTGCATGAGGTAGCCTAGACGATAGCCACATGAGGTAGTGTGTCCTGGAGAAATAGATTTGAAACAACACAAGGAAACAAGCATTGACAATGCCAATAGTTTTGGCGTTTACTGCTGTTCTTTGCATTTACTGGCACCAAGGCGCAAGGAGAGTCCACATTTTGAAAGGGGGATGTGATAAAGGGTGCAGATGTGCAATAGATTGAGCAGGGGATGAGATCAAAGGAGAAAGCCATTGACAGAGGGTGGCATTGATGATGAGCAAGAGGAAATATGAGCGAGAAAGTGTGAGAGTGAGAGGGTAAGAAAAAACAAGTGTGTAAGAGTGTCGCGGTTTATTATATGGTCACAGTCAAGGATCTCCTTCCCCTACAATGAAGGTGGCGCACAATAAAAATACTTTTATATCTACATTCAGCTCCTTTTTGATAAAGCCTCCACCTATCTCGCACAAAAACCCAACGAATACCAAGTGCCCCAATGGACTAGGAACCAGTGTGTATTAAGAAGATATTTATTAATTTATTATATATGTCAAATTAGAATAAACAGCTTACATCAGGCACCAATATAAACAAAGAACAGTTCAAAGCACGCAATGAAAATTAATGAAAACAAAGTTAATTAATGACTTTCTCCCAGCAAACCTCACCTTCCCCCCCAAAACATCCACTGGGCTTGATTCTTTTGAATGGAAGGCAGTGGCAGGGAGTGAGAACACACTGGTAGTATAGTGGTGGGGGTTGAGATAGTGGGGGTTGAGTGGGGGTAGAGAAATTGGGGGTTGGGTGGGGGTAGGGCGATTGGGGGTATGGTGGGTGGGGGTAGAGGGAGTGGGGGTAGGGTGGGTGGGGGTAGAGGGAGTGGGGGTAGGGTGGGTGGGGGTAGAGGGAGTGGGGGTAGGGTGGGTGGGGATAGAGAAAGTGGGGATAGAGAAAGTGGGGATAGGGTGGGTAGAGATGTGGGGGTAGTGTGGGTAGGGCTAGAAAGAATGCGTGTAGGGTGTGTGGGGTTAGAAAGAGCGGGGTAGGGTGGGTAGGGAGTGGGGTAGAGGGAGTTGGGATAGGGTGGGTAGGAAATGGGGTAGAGAGAGTGGAGACAGGTTGGGTAGTGGTATGGGGTTCAGAAATTGGGGTAGGGTGGGTAGTCGAAAATACATGCTATAGTAACATGCACTATCCTAAGACTCTCACATAGGCCATAAATGTTTGTTATTTATAGGTCGTACGCATTTTCTAAATAACAAGCATTTACCACAATATAACATTTATCCTCATCTCTATGGAGTGAACGTATATGACTAAATACATATTCAAACATGATTAAACATTTTGGCACACACTCTATTATAATTCAATAAAATAACATTTGTTCATGGTTTATTCACAAAACACGTTGCTTTACAAAACTGTTCAGCCGGTGCTTTAAAAAACTGAGCAGTTTTGGAAAGTAAACTGTAATTCATTATGCACGGAACGCATGCTCCCTGCTGCAATGTGACGGGGGGGAGGGGGGATTGTGGATTCATTGCATGCAGTACGCTGCATACATGCATGTCTCCAGCACACACGCAGTGCAAATATGTTAAAAATGGAATCCTGCTACCGCTCCAATGCTAAACCTGCACTCCACCATCTGAGCACACTCCATTTCTATGTACCTAAGGAGCATTCATTTAGAAAGGTGAAATGCAGAGAGATATAGTTCTGTGAAGCCATTGAAGTGGTCTTTTAGTGTTTCACAGACAGGAAGTGCCCACTTAGTTCATACAAATCAGGGCAAATAAAACCTGACATGCAACGCTCAAAGAGACAAAGTTGTCCAATATGTGTCAATTACAGTAGGATTATAAAATTATATTTAAAGGGCACAAAGTTTGTCGCTGAAAGTAGGGAAATCACTAAGCTGCTCGGCTAACTTGCTTTTTATAAAGCTGCCGATTGGAGCTAATTTTGTTAAGGAGGTACTATTGGGTAGCACAGCAGAGCAGTTTCAAAAAAGAGATTTTAGTGAGTTGGCCATTTCATTCCTTGCCATTGCTGATTGCTATGCCAACCAGATATTCTGAGTTCAAAGCCCCTTTTAACTCTTTCTTTCCTTGTAACAATGGTTTTGGCAAATGTGTGGCGTGCGGCACAAACATTTGTCAAAACCAAAAAGAAAGGTCAGGACATGTGACGATGTTTACTCTGTCAGTCCTGTCAGAATAGATAATTTGTTAAAATATGATTGGAATATGTAATGAATACATTGTTATGCTAATTAAAAAACATGAGTCCATGTTCTGCAGATGGAGCTGTCAATTGGAGAAAAGGTCCATGTTCGTTCCGAGTTTCTTTTTTGTGGAAAGTGCGGGTGGTGCTGTGGAAGGATACTAAACCCCAGTGGTGCAAACTGCCTCCTAAAAAACAAGCATGTGGGTGGGGCACTAAACCAGCATTATGTTTTGCAAACACGAACAGAATCCAAGGAACCCACTCCATGACATAACAAAAGACATAATGAGAGATAGCCATAAGAGGAGGACACTAAAGTCTGAACACATAGACAGACCAAAACGAAAGCACTTAGATGAATCATCCATAGCACCCCGGCCTGTACTACACCCAAAGCACCAGCAGATAAACTCACATAGATAGCCGGGAAAGAAGACACCACAACTCCAGCTCCAACACCCTAGCTGGAGAACAGATACTCCAATCTCACTATACATAGTTCATTAGAATACAACACTGTACTTAGTTCATTAGAATACAACAGGGAGTCAGTCGTCAGCGCTAAAACCTCAATTGTAGGCCTTCCTCCCACTGTACTCTCAGATCGATCTGTGTTCTGGGACTGTACTGAATTGTTCAACTGTCTCTCAAATCCAGCTGTGTATGGTACTATACTCAATTGTTCTGTTAAGCATAGGCCTCTCTCGCACTATGCAGGACTCTCAAATCTAACCGTTTTTGCGCCATTTAGGATTCCCAAAATCTAGGCATTCAGCCAAACTGTGAAGATTAGCTGCAAAACTTAACCCACTTACAAAAAGCTCAAACTTTCTGAATACTTAATGCACTCAAAAACTCACACAACCACCTCTCGCACTGCAAGCCGCATGCACTTCACCACACCGCAACAACACATAAGCTGCACCAACAGCACACAAGGACTGACATCGCTCCGATACTCCCACCAAAGCTCAGCGCACGGTGTATACCGATGAAGCTGCCAACAGAAACCACTCCTCTCACTATCCTACTTTCCCTCTTCACCTTACTAACCCATCTCGCCTTCTCGTTTGCAGATCCGCCAGAGCGCCTGCGGACCAACTCCATTGGTGACAGTGCACGGTACAAATACCTCTAACTTTTAACATTTAACATTTAACATTTAACATTTAACATATGTTATGTCTCATACATATGTAAATAATGTTTGGTTTGTAGAAGGATGCCTCCCACAATCCGGGGACAGCTAAGTGAGGGAGCACCCGTCTTCTGGTATGAGGGAAGCAAGTGCACAGACAGCTTTCATCGCACAGTAGATGCAGCAGCGGTATGCTCTCATTATGTCTAACATTGCCACCTATAGTAGGAATCGCTCTACTTTGGTTCTCAGAAGCGAGATCTGCAGTCAGGCTGGAAGGGTGTTAACAACTGGTGCCTGCAGCTGCGCAAAAGAGAGCGAAAGGTGGCTCCCTCACGTAGGTGAATGAGGGCTGTTGAGATTCCTCGAACCCTGCTGTGTAGAGGCCACAGGGGAAGATTGTACTTGCTTCAGCATCATTGCCCAGTACTTGACACTTTACGGATTTGGCAAACTCGAGAACCAAACTCATGTGTGCAGTCTGTTTCATCTTTGCAGTCCTTCAATCCATTAAATCATTGGCAATCTGAACCCAACTGGATTCCTGTTCCATATCGTTTTAATGTTTGATTGCTTGTGCCAGTACGTTACCATTGAAGAGTGCAGCTCCATTATCATGTGCTTTTGTCTCTGCATTCATGTCCAGCCTTAAGACTGCTGTCATGTTAGTTCCCTGTTTCCATGTTGCCATCTTTTGCAGCCTTACACCTTTGCTTGCAGGTTTCATGCTCTGACATTGTTTCCCCATCTCCGGACTTTCTTCTTTCCAATTTCCAGGTATCTCAATAGAATGCTCTGTTTAAGATTGTCCAGATAGCACAACACGTTTTGTTTTGTTTTTGCTATTACCATTGGTCTTTCCAAGCCTTAGTTGGTTTGTTACTAGCTTCTAATGTTAACTCCAAAATGTGTTTTAGTGCCATGTCTAATGTTGGTTTCACAGCATATAACACAGCATATAACAGAGTCGGCGCTAGTATTAGGGATTCACATGCAATCTTTTCTTGTGTTCTGTTTGTTCAATACTCTTCATCTGATGCCCCACGTGTATGTATCTTTAATTGTATCTTTAGACCCTGGTTATTTTATGTTTCATGATAGGTCACGCTCCTACAGCAAACAAAAGATCATCTTCCATGGTAGTTTATCGTATATACCTTTCATTCACACCGAGGAAGGGCGATCAGCCAGTCAGGTGGTTGGAACAGCGGGTGAGAATACACATTCCCCACACCCTGTTCCAGCCACCCAAGGCCCTTCAGCAGGTGGCGCCATCTTTTTCTTTTTTTGTAATGTGGGGAGGCAAGAGAGAGCCTCTCCCTATTGCCTCACAACCACCCCAAACAATTCCTGACCTCTTCCCCACCCCCTCCTTTCTTCCCCACTTACCTGCAGGACCAGCATTTTATGCTCTGGTCCACCACACCTCCCTCTGTGGCTGCCATAGATGGGGGTGGCCATCTTGGATTCATTTTTTTGTTCCTTCAGAGATTGTCTTCGCTTACGGCAGCCAATCTCTGGAGGAAAAAAGAGAAATCCATTCACACCCTGGACGAACCCTGGGGTGCAAATGTCTTGAAAACTCCAGCAGGGGGCGGACATGACTGTTAACGGCCCACAGCCCTAGCCGAGGTCCCTCGTTCGCTTGGGCCTAACAAGGCATGGGCTGGTGGGCCATTAATGGTCATGTCTGCCCCCCCTAGCCTTGGCAAGGGCATGAAAGCCATATTCCTTGATCCTTCTTTTACCTGTTTTCTTGGCATCTCACAAAACCCTCATAACCTGATTTGCATCTTGGCTTCTACTCATCCTTTCAGATTTCATGTTCCATTCCAATTGTCAGCGGGTCATAATAATATTATTACTGTATCTGCTGTTGCTTTCCACTGCCGGTCCCATTCCATGCACACGTTAGCCACACACCCAATTACAGTTCTTACTTCTGAGCACTGTCAATTCTTGTTACATCATCCTGCCCCCTGCCTTACCTTCCTACCAGAATTGTGCCTAGCCTGGTATAAGCAGAACCTTTATCCCTTCCAGACTCTTTTATTTCAGCTCTACGCAGGGGACCTTCTGACCTGGTTTCACCTGTGGCTCCACTCCTGAGAAACATTTTTCGTAGTGCAATTCTGCTTCTCATCACATTCATTGATATCCATTACTTGTTATTAAACACCTACAATTCTGTTTATTAACTGACCCTGACCAAATGTCAAACCAACATCTAATCTTTTAGTTAACTCCTAGATGTAAATGAGTATGTAACAATTGGTCTAAGTTATTGTTTATTAATCAGTTTATGTGTTTTGATCCCGAACTCAATAAAATGCGATGAATAGATCTTTAAATAAAATGTGTTATAAAATAATTCTTTGTCTTATGTAGGAACTACGAACATCATTTTTTTACAGTCAACTAGTAAGTGGATACATAATAACGATTTCACATTCTTTGATTCTTTTTAAACTCTTAGGGCTAGATTTTCAAACCTGTCTCATCACTTGCACCAAGAAAATGTGCACCCCAACTCACAAATGGCATCGGAATGTGCAGATATATGCTAATATGCATACATGACTCCAGTATTCTGCGCTCTTCATTGGCTCCCTGTGACCAAGAGGATCCAGTTTAAAGCACTGGGGTGCATAGAGCAGCTTATAGGCCGGGAGCTGACTATCGCTGTGAAAAATTCTGACCCTATTTCCCGGGCCGTATTCTTTGCTCCAGTAACGCTCTTCTGCTGACGATTCTGAGGTTCTGTTTTTCTAGCATAGGTGGCCGGGCTTTTTCTGTGGCAGTGGCTAAACTATGGAATGGACTGCCTGTCGCCCTGAGACGTTTTGAGTATCACCTTCAGTTTCGTTGTCTCCTCAAAACTCGTCTCTTTTTGACTGCTGTTACTCGTTAGCCCCCCCCCCTTTGCTATCCTCGCCCCTGGGCAACTGTGCAAGTTACAAATACCGATAACATAACATAACATTCAGATGCCTCATTCCACATACTTTGCAGAGAATTTTAAAGTGTTTTAAAAAGGTTTTCTTTTTAAAATGTGCAGAGAAAAAAGACATTGACCTGCACTAGTGTAAAAAAAAGAAGTAGGGTGATGTGTGTTGCATGGAAATGTAATGTTGGCATTTTGTGTCAGTAGGACACCAACGATATGACATGCTGCTGCCCCATAGGAATTTCGAGCCCCCACAAAAAGGAAGTCTTTTTAATATTCACACATTTCTCAACAACAAGCCCCTGTAAGACCCAACACAGTGAAATGTGCAACCAGCTGTGGGTGCTGGGATCCTGTCAATACATGTAAGCAAGTAGGCTGTGCAGCGCATCCTTTGTGCTGCTGCTCCCCAGAAATGTGTTGGTTGTCTTCGTGAATCGGTTGAAAAACCCATTTATCAAACTAATGCAAATAAAAAAGCACATTTTTTTACATGCATTTTTTGTTATAGAAGTTGGCCCTTTGGTAGTTTCCAAAAACATTGCCCCAAAAATGATGATAATGACGAGTATGAATTATTTATACCGTGCACAAAGACAAACCAAATAGTAAAAATATTTATGTTCAAAAATATTTCATAAAATGGGGTATTTACTTTTATCTCCTGCTATCTCTTCCACCACCAAATGCTGGATAGAATGCATACATCTCTGCACCCTTACAGGAAAGGGTGCAGTGTCTATATTTTGACTCTAGTGAACTACATTATCTAACATAAATAAAATACAATTAACCGCTTACATCTTTGTTTATGAAGCTGAGAAAAAAAAACGAAAGTTAGCTACTTCAAAAGTATAGAACCGATAAAAAATTAGGAAAATAAACTACGTAAAACTACTATTTAGAAAACCCTGTTAAAATATCATTGCCACTTCCTCTCTACCATATGTTTTAAAAAGTCAGAAAAAAATACAAATAATTGCATTAATCTTTAAGGATATGTTAATCAAAGAAAAAAACAAGTTAATTGAGTAAAGTCTTGAGACGTCTCTTATTGTATATTTTTGCTGAATGCCTGATACTTCTTGTATCAGGCATTCTGATTCTGTTCGGCATCGAGATTTTCTCGGGGGATTGCCCGTTTCGTTGGAGTGCGAGGAAACTCGACTATTTGGGCGTTAAGTTAACACCTTCTTTTAGCTTGCTTTCTAAGGCCAACATCTCCCCGATGTGGGGTCCTGAGTGAGGACCTGAAACAGTGCGAAGGCTTGTAAGTTTCCTGGCTGGAACAAATCGCTGCTATTAAACTGATTGTGATCCCACTCTGACTTTACATCGTGTCTGCTGTCTGCTCTGCCTGTCAGTATGTCCTCCTCTCAGGTCCTGTCTCTTCAGAGGAAATTGTCCCGTTTTATTTGGGCCGGAAGAAAACCCAGGGTGGTTTGTAGGGTCCTGCAGGCTAGTGGGCTTAAACTCAGTGATTCTCAGTAATTATATTGCAGTGTAAAGATAGCGCACATTTTGGATTGGACCCCAGAATCTCGCCCAGCTCATTGGAGAGGGATCAAACCATTGTTCACAGGTCTGGCCCTGCAAGCTCTTCCCTTTCTTGATCACTGGTAGGTGTGACCCCTTTCCACCACTCTCACTTCCTTGCAATATTGGGATAGGTTGCTGAGTCAGTGTGGTTTCGCATCTGGCCTGGGTCTGTTTCCACCAATTCTGGGAAACCCCCCCATTTTCCCCCAGGCTCCTATCCAATGCCTTTGTGCTATCACAACTGGAATCATTTTTACATGTCTGGATAGGAGAGGGCTCTTCAGGGCCCTATCTCAGGGTATTCCTGGGGTAGCATCTGGCATAGGGCTGGCATAGGGCTGCTACCTCTTCCAAATGTATAATGAATAAAGAATGAGATCAACACAATTCTTAACAGGTGATTTTTGATGCCAGTTCATCTACATTCAATTGACCTGGCAATTCCCCCCTTTGTTGGCAGAACCGTGGTTCCCACAGACTCTTCTTGCATCTTTGGAGTACCTGTGGGAAATTCCAAATATTTTGGAAGGAGGGTCTGGCTCTTATCAATGACATTGCAGATGCATTACTGCTATTGGGTCGTATTAGCGCCTTGAAACACTTGTGTATAGGCGCGTTAAAAATGCCATATCATATCATATCATATATCATATCGTATGGCGGTGCTTTCGGGAGATGCTGTTGAGGGGTGTATCATCTCTCTGGGCCTACCTAACTCGACTCTGATCACCCATTTACTAACTGCTGACAGGATGTCCTTGGCGAGGTGTTGGAGGTCGTTCTCACACCCTCAGATTAATGTGCAGTGGTCTAAGCTGTGGATCTGCGGCAAAGAACCTGCCCCTTAAACAAGGTTGACTTTCAGATACATCTGGGATTGGTTTCCATGAGTTTTGCCATAGGTTTCCGGGCCGGACAATGAAGCCCCAAATACTGAATTATTTGACACTGTTCTAACCCCGAGATTGCCCTATTATTGTTGATGTTGCTGGAGGGAGGTTTTTACTGGTCCTCTTTTGGATTCCTTGATGTGTCATGTGGTCTAAGGTGCACAGCTTATCTTCCACTGTGTGTATGTTCATGCTGATATGTGTATGCGACTGGAAAAATAAAGATCTAAAAGGAAAAAACATATTTTCACTTTCCTGTGAGAATATCTAAACGGGAAACGTGCAGGTTGTGTGTGGCTCTTCTCCCGACTGGAGATATATTTGGCCTTCCACTGTTAGGTGGCAACTGGTTTTGCAGCCAATGTCTACACAAATAGTTTGGTGGTGGATGGCATTGACATGTGCCATCAAGTTTCACATGTAGGATGTTCATCTTTCTGCTTGGATAAGGAGGACTGCTATTGGTCCCCTTTGCACAAAGCAACATGTTCCTAACTATATGGCATTACATTTCAAGAGGGCAAGGGTGTTACCGGTGGTATTCAAACCACACCCTACCCAAGACGCAGTAAACATAGTTTAAAAGCAAGACGTGTCAAATATAAGTGTGCAACCTTTAAACTATTAATATAACAAACACATGTTGTCCAAACAAGCAGACTGTTTGTATACAGAATGCATGGCAGGAATGTATTTCTGCAGAGTTGCAGGGTAGTTAGGGAATTTCCCAATAGCTGGCAAGGCACTCTTAAGAGACGTGTTGCTATTGTTAATTATAGCAGATGAAACCGATGGCTGCCAGACTCAAGTACCTACCAAGGTATGAATTATGCATGACTCAGTATGTGTTCTGGTTTATCTCTGTGAGAAAGTATCCCTTGAACACGGCGTCCATCTCTGATTCAAACACCAAAGCACCGCGTGGGTAGGGATAGCACGGGAGGTGACTGAATGACCCAGTTTCTCATCAGAACGCGGTGTCTCACATGAATACATCATAGGACGCATAGCTGTCATATGTTTCAGAGGTACTTTTCTCTGCTGGCTTCGTGCGCTGTCTGTGCTTGCTTTCATCTCCTGCTGTGTGGTGCTGAATTTCTAGTTAGCAGCATTGTGTGTGCCAGCAAGCTGTTGCCAGCTTTCTCACGGTGAGAGCTGAGATCCCTCCCTGAGGAAATAACATGGGGAATACAATACATTTAACAATTTTCCACAAAGCTCTCTCCAATATTTCAAATAGTGTTGTCATTCTCATATTACCTTTTAGGTCATGTGAAGAAGTAGGTGCAAGAAAGTAATCTAAAAATACAGTCACGGATGCCTAGATGGGGGAAACTATAGTGTTTACTTTTTTTTCCCAAAGAGTGCATTATACGAGTGTTCATATATCATTGTGGAACTTGTGTGTATAAAATATGTTTAAAACAGTGCGTATATCTTTTCGCAAAGACAAAGGATAAATAGTGTAGAATCTCGACTATTTATAAGGACAAGGGATACATAGTGCAGAATCTCTACTATTTACAAGGACAAAGGGTAAACAGTGGAGAATCTCTGCTGTTTACAAGGACAAGAGGTACATAGTACAGAATCTCTACTATTTACAAGGAAGGGTATATAGTGCAGAATCTCTGATGTTTACAAGGACGATGGGTAAATACTACAGAATCTCTGATGTTCACAAAGACAAAGGATAAATAGTGTAGAATCTCGACTATTTATTAGGACAAGGGATACATAGTGCATAATCTCTACTATTTACAAGGAAGGGTATATAGTGCAGAATCTCTGATTTTTACAAGGGCGATTGGTAAATAGTGCAGAATCTCTGATGTTCACAAGGACAAAGGGTAAATAGTGCAGAATTGCTCCTATTTACAAGGACGAAGGGTACATTGTGCAGAATCTTTGCTGTTTACAAGGACAATGGGTAAACACTACAGAATCTCTGATGTTCACAAGGACAAAGGATAAATAGTGTAGAATCTCGACTATTTATTAGGACAAGGGATACATAGTGCATAATCTCTACTATTTACAAGGAAGGGTATATAGTGCAGAATCTCTGATTTTTACAAGGGCGATTGGTAAATAGTGCAGAATCTCTGATGTTCACAAGGACAAAGGGTAAATAGTGCAGAATTGCTCCTATTTACAAGGACGAAGGGTACATTGTGCAGAATCTTTGCTGTTTACAAGGTCTAAGGGTAAATAGTTTGAAATCTCTGGTGGTGTACAAGGACTCAGGGTGAAATATGCAGAATCTTACTTTTTACCAGGACAAAGAGTAAATCATGCATCTCTGCTAATGATCAGGGCAAAGGGTAAATAGTGCAGAATCTCTGATGTTTTCAAATATAAAGGGTAAATAGTGCAGAATCTCTGCTATTTAGCAGGACGAAGAGTAAATTGTGCACAATCTCTGCTATTGACCATGGCAAAGGGGAAATGGTGCAGAATCAGAATTTCTGCCATTTAGAAGCAGAAAGTGTAAATAGTGAAGAATCTCTGCTATTTCCCCCATCAAAGGCTTAATAGTGCAGAATCTTTACTATTGACCATGGTTGAAATGTAAATAGTGCAGAATCTCTACTACTTACCAGGGTGGGTAAATAGTGTATATTCTCCACTATTTACAAGAATGCCTGTGAAGATCTGAGGGGAGCCTTATAAAAGATTTAGGGCCTCATCACGATTTGGGCGGGAGCCCTTAAATGTTGCGGTAATGGTTTTACCACCACATTTAAGTGCTGGCCCTATCACAAGTCTGGCGTATTTACCCCACCTCTGAGCTGGTGGTAAATAAGACGAAAACATTCACATTCTCGGTGGAATTACCGCTGGCGGTATTAGCGCGCAGTAATTGCGCTGACAATTCCCCATTGGGTCCAATGGACCTAATGGGGAGTGGGGACTTACAGTTAGCGCCCAACCTGTGATCCGGTGGTAAGTCCCACCAGACCGGTGGGCACTAACGCTAATATAGTTTGACGTTATTACAGCACCGATACCGCCGCACTTGTGATGAGGCCCTTAGACACCAGTACCCATTGTCCCATTAAATAGAGAAGTTTTGCTACGTTTACCAGGGCAAAGGGTAAATATTGCAGAATATTTACTATTTACCAGGACAAAGGATGCATAGTACATATTCCCTGCTATTGACGAGGACACCATGAGGTCAGCTTTGAAAGTGTTTTCGAGGGGAGATAACCAGCTGTACCCATTCTCCTTGCACATAGTAAAATGTTGAAACATTAACCAGTTCAAAGGGTAAATAGTGATTATTCACTACTATTTACAAGAACTTCATGAAAGCAGCTCTGAGATAGCATTAACGTGTGGTGCAATTAGCATGTAGCCCAGAAGTATAGCTTCCTGCTGCCTGCAAATGTCATTGGTCCCACGCGTAACACATGGATGTGCCAAGCGCACATCCCTTAGTCTGCATTTAGGCACTAGGAAGCCAACCCATACCACAGCAATGGCTCCTCTGCCCCAACAGCACCTGCACCCTCCCAACGCGTAAGGAAGTAGAGCCCCCAATGGCTGCCCCTATATAGCTCTGGGCCCTGCTTTCATCAGCATCCAAGCATCATCGACTCGATGTGGACCAAAAAGGTAGGTTCTAGCAACCCCTCAACATTACTCAGACCAGGGCAGGCTCAGTGAACGGAGGCTGATAAAGGCTAATGCCTCATAGCCTGTTCACCTAGCTCGCTCTCCACACCACATAACTCCTCATAACCACCCTTCTTCGTGTCAAGATGGCAGCCTGTGTACACTTTGACTGCTCCTGTACATCTTTTAGATTTACGTCCCTGAAACCCCGCCTTCCTTACAGTACTTGCATGCCAGCCAGTCTTCACCGATCCTCACGTCCCCTCTGTCACTTGCTACCGGCCTATTAAATTTGTTTTGGGTCGTTAATGGCCTATTCAAACCTAACATTCTACATCATTGGACTACAAGGTAAGCACTGTCTCTCTGTGATTCTTCTGGTCTGCTGAGGTCAGCGGTGAAGATATGTACATTATGGTACCTCCTCTTCTTCATCAGAATACCTAATTAGTGATCCTACCTGAACCCCTATATCCCTCTTCCTCATCTCAGTACTGAATAGTAATCTTACTTATATACCCCCTCTTTACTCTTCGTAGTCACAGTTCCCTACTAACCCCACCTCACTCTTCTTTGCCACAGTACCCACACTACCACCAACTATCTCAACCTTGTCACAGTACCACACTACCACCAACTCACTCTTTCTCATCAGTCCCCTACTACCACCACGCCACGCTTCCTTATCACAGTACCCCACTACCACTAACTCACTCTTCATTTTCACAACCCACAACTGTCTAGTACCTCACTACAACAAGCTCACTGTTTCTCGTCACAGTACCCCATTACCTCACAGTCACTCTTCCTCATCACAGTGCGCTACTACAACCAACTCACTCTTCCTCTTCAAAATCCCCCACTACTGCAACATCCCTCTTCCTCAATATAGTACCCCACTATCACCAACTAACTCTTCCTTGTCACATTCCGCCACTACCTCCAACTCACTCTTACTCATCACAGTACCCCACTACCACCACCTCACACTTTCTCATCAGTCCCCCACCACCACCATGTCAACCTTCCTAATTACACTTCCCACTACCACCAACTCAATCCCCCTATTAACAGAATCCAACTGTCACAGTGCCCCACTACCACAACTCACTCTTCCTCATCACAATCCCCCACTACCACCAACTCAATCTTCTCCATTACTATCACCTCACTCTTTCTCATCAGTCACCCACTACCACCATTCCACTCTTCCTCATAACAGTACCGCACCAGAGTACACCACCACCTCTTCCTCATCACGCTGCCCACAATACCACTATGTCACTCTTCCTTGTCATTGTCCCTCAATAACACCACTTCACTCTTCTTCACCACAATCCCCACTGACACCCTGTCACTCTTCCTCATCACAGTACCCCCACTAAAACCACATCACTCTTCCTCATCACTGTATCACATTACTACCAACTCACTTTTCCTTGTTACATTTCCCCACTAGTACCACCTCACTCTTTCTCATCAGTCCCCCACTACCACCATGTCACTCTTCATTGTCACACTCTCCCACAACCACCACATCGATGTTCCTTGTCACAGTACTCAATTGCCACTAACTCACTCTCCTTCTTCACAGTGCCCAACTGTCACACTACCACACTACCATCAACTCACTCTTCCTAGTAACATTACCCCACTACTGTCACCTCATGCTTTCTAATCAGACCCCTACTACAGCACTCTTCTTTATCACATTAGCCCACTACCACCAATATACTATTCCTCATAACAGTCAGAGTTCCTGAATACCCCACCTCAGTCTGCCTCATCACAGTCGCCAACTACACAACTTAAGTGTTCCACATCACAGTCCCCAGCTAACCCGACCTCACACTTTCTTGACACAGTACACCAATACTAATCCCTTCATATCTAGAGAACAGAAAAATGGATGAAATACGTGATAAACCTGATGTTGCATAGCTGTGTAACAGATATTGATAACAAATGATATTACATCTGTTATGTTATAAAAGAAAAGTGGGAGGAATGGCATAACAAAACCCTTGAGATTCAGTGAAAAAACTTTAGTTAAGGGACAGTTAAGGTGAATCTCTTCAGTGCAACAACACCCTTGAAATAAAGTGAAAAAAACTCTAGTTAACGCACCATTAAGGTGAAACAATCTCAGGCAACAAAACCTTTGAAATTCAGTGAAAATCACTTCTATTAATTTTCTATGGTGAAGGTGTTGTATTGTTTATTAAGGCATGGTGGGACAATGCCAGATGTGAATGATGCACTTATGAATGCTGTCAAGAATGGTGCTAGGTTGTCTGCGCAGTCTTTGATGATGTTCAGGACAGATATGACCCTTGCAGTTCGAAGGTTTTATGTTTTTAAGCACTAACACTTCAGTTTCTGAGACATCTCTGAAGGAGAAGAGTGCCTTATCCTGGGAGTGGGTGTTTTTAATGGGTGAGATGGGTGTGTCAGACCTGGGAAAGGCATTATGGTGGGAACACATTTTGCTCTGCAGGAGGTCTATTCTATTGAGCAAAGTTGATTGAATAGTTGAGCACCAGGATTCCTCTTTTACAATGTCTTGGGTGCTACGGTAGGGGTGGCAATTTCCATGAATATAGCAAACCTTTCTTCGGATTCAGATTTGGCATTCATAATTCTGGTGTTGTATGAGGTAGATTTGACCAGAATAATGGCTTTTTTTGTATTGGATAGACAGTAGTTTGCATTCTTCTTTAGTGGAGTCTTGTGGATTAGTTTGCCACTTGGTAAGCACAATACGCTTGAAGGTGCGTAGTTCCTGAAGTGTACCAGGAGTTGGCGTGCTTTGTAACTTTGGATTTCTTTCTTTCTAGAGGCACTATGGAATCAACTTCTCTTTTGAGCGTGAGATTATACAGTTCAGCTAGAACCAGGGGGTTGTTAAAGAATGGAGGCTTGAGGGCTGGAACCTCCAGAAGAAGTAGGAGCTTGTCTGTGGTTAATTTACGGGCGCTTCTGGCTAATGCTGGTGGTGAGGGAGTGTTATGTTTAGTGGCTTTAGTGGAAGTGGGGATGGAGATGTGAATCAAGAGGTGGTCGGTCCAGTCACATGGGTTGTTAGAGCTGATGTCGGTGCTGCCGTTGTGGTCTGCCACCCAGTATAGAATGTGCCCTTTAGAGTGAGTGGAGTGAGTGAATCGTTGCAGAAATCCCAGATCCCGAAGGGCCTTTACAAGAGATTTGGCTTGTTTGTCTTTGAGATAATTAAGGCCAAGGTCTAGGTCACCCGGTAGGATGGATTTGGTGTCGATTTTTGCGTTCTCACCTAGTAGATGGAGTAGGTTTTCCTGAAAGTCTAGTAACGGGCCAGAGGGTTGGTAGATAATGTGAATGGCAATTGTGCGGTTAGGGAAGAGGGAGTGTTTAATGGTCAGGGAGTCAGAGCTTCCTTCTAATGGAGAGTTAATTTGTCTGAGTGACAAGGATTCCTTGATTATGAGCGCTACTCCACCCTCTTTCATGAGCAGCCTATCATGATGAAGTATGGTGTTACCTGGTGGTAGGGCTAGTACGATAGCTGGTCCAGCTGCTTCATGAAGCCATGTTTCTGTAATGGCGAGGATATCCAGGTCAAGGTTGGTGGGTAAATCACGGATCTCTGTAGTGTGTGCTGGGAGCGAGTGTGAGTTTATGAGGGTACATTGGAGTGGAATGGGAGGAGAGCGATGCTTGTTGCCGTAGGAATAGCAGGGAGCATGTGATTGGTGGGGTGGGGTGAATATGAGTCAGACTTTGGTTTCATGGAGGCTGAGGAAAGGGATGAGTGCAAGCCTAGCAGTTGGTTTCTATGAAGTGTTGGCCTGGGGAACATTTGGTGTTGTTGAGGCTCAGTGCGACACCTCAGCCTAGTTAGTCTGCGGGCTAGGTAATCAGCAGAGCTAACTATGGTATTCAGTTTCTGAGTGTGTGGATTTATGTGGGGTCTGAAGAAGGAGGGTAGGAAGGAGGTTGGGGGGATGTCATATGATTTGGGAGGACTCCAGGCCATGTCTCAATTGTAGGCGTGGGGCACGCTGGAGCTAAGTGTCATAGAGCTGAGGAGAGAAGTGAACACGAATGGCCTCCTTTAGAAATACACACAGGAGGCTAAAGTGCGCAAACTGAGTGGGTGACCATCAGGACCCTAGAATGTTGGTTTGAACAGAGATGAGAGACTAGCATAAGTGGGAGGTTGAAAAGTGGGAGTGCGCATTGCTGGTAGATAGAAAACATTGGGTAGAGTTTCTGACCTGAGCAAGTAATTGTTAACCTCGAATTTATGTAAGGGTCCCCTATGGAGTTGGTGGGGATTCCGGTGAAGAGATGGCTGTGGGTTGTATTCTAAATAACCACGGCCCCAATTCTCTGAGCAGAGGTCTGTGGGAAAAAGATTTTTTTGGTGAGCACATGTGGCCTAAAGATTAGGGTTGCAAGATTCGGGGCAGCAGTGGAAATTGTAGACTTTTTGTGACTGATTAGGCATGATGAGGTCTATTCCCAATATTCAGCATGGACAAGTCTGAACCCAATATACACAAATCACTTCAGTTATCACAATGAGTGAGGAAGGAATTGTTACTGTCATAAGTTATAGTGGGGCAGGGTTTCAGTCATAGATAAACACACTGCAGCGCCAATGTGCACAGCTGCGGACACGTTGGGCATGCAAGGTATATTGACAACATTGAGGAATGATTTTAGATGTGTCAATGTCAATCGGGAATGAGCCAGGCAGTATTACAGAGAGGGATATAGCTAGGCTGAGTTACATTCACAGGATTTAGGTATGCATTGTTAAAACCCAATACAAAGAATATGGCTAAGCAGTGTTACACTAACAAGATATGGCTAGGCGATGTTACACTCACAGAATATGACTGAGTAACATTACACTCATAGAAAAGGCACAATGGCGTCAATGTGTGCAGCTTGGGACCACATAATAATAGGTCTATTGCCAGCAGAGGCAAGCTTCTTTGGTAATAGCAAAGGCAGGAATAGGCGGTGCATCAGGCTGCAGGATGGCAATCTAGGCATTTGCGAACCGCAATACTGAGCGAGAATTGAGTTAGTGGCAATGGAAAAGTCTGTTATTGAGTTTAAGACCAGGTGCGTATGTGGAGGCAGTGTGAGTAGTGGGGGTTGCACAATGTAATCGTGTGCTTGCGGCCGTGGAGATTTACCCTAGTGTTTTCTGCGTTCCTCCTGTTCCTCCCGGCTCCAACAGGCTCAGGACAGGAGCCTTACACACTGGCCTTGCAGCAAAGGGGGCCGGCTTACGCATGCCGGTTCATGGGTTAGCCAGTATATATCCGGGCTAACCAATCACTGGGAGGCTGATGTCTTCGAATAAGTAATAGAATAAGGCGGCCATCTTGAAATTAAAATCGGCCTATTCTCGTCTGGATGAAATCAACGGTGGTTTCTTGGCAAGTTTCAAATTCAGCTTGCTTGGGCAATAACAAACACTGAAGCGGTTTAAAAGGGAACGCACCACTCTAACCAAAAGGTATTACGCTATTAAATTAGGGGAATTCCTGATGTAGCATACCTTGGTCAAATAAGCCCAGAGGCTTACCTCTGAATATCTGGGGCCTGGGGAGTGGTGCACGTTGCTCAACGCGCATGTGGAGTTCAGGAGAGCTCCTGCTCAATCCTTGTGCTGCTGGCACTTGTTGATGCAGAAGTAGATGAGGCAGACTCCGGACAGGAGCCTTACACATGGGGCCTTGCAGCAAAGGGACCAGCTTACTCCTACTGGCATAGTTGGTGTATGCTATTTCGATGGAATCCAGAAGGTCAAAGAGTGGATTAGTAAAGATATTATAGAGCGTGGGAGGGACGCAGGATCAGAAAACACTCTCATTGCTCTACCCTCTAAGAAGGTGGCAATCCAAGTTGTGGCTACAAGTGAGAAGAAGGCAGACGTGGTGATGTTGTGAGGTGGTGGCAGGGGATTTTGTGGTCAACTAAATTAAAGGCAGCAGGCAGATCTAAAAGGAGAAGAAGAACATGTCTCCCTTCATCCCTACATCTTGTTGAGCTGGTTTTTAAGGTTGGGGGTGAGGAGAGCTGACTCAGTGACATGGCGTGGACAGAATCCGGACTGGTGCATTCCCAAAATATGGTTTGCTTCCAAGTAGTACTGAATTTGGATAAAAAGCCACTCTGTTCAAGATTTTTAATAGGAAGGGGATGATAGGGGGGAGCAAGTGCAAGTGGATCTAGGTCACCTGGCCTAAGCCCTGCCCACCTGGTGCCTTCTAGGTTGCCGCTCTTTTTCCCTATTTAAGGAGTCCTCCAGCCTCTTTTCCTTTGCAGATGAGAAGCAGGTGCAAATGGATTTAGGTCTTGTTCCGGAAATGTTATCAGGCCTAGTACGGTAGTCACCTGTCTGTTTCCATGTCCTTCCATTTCCTTCCCACTCTCCCCCTCCCCTCCTTATCTATGTCTTAGCTCTTGCACTATCTGAAATGTCATCAGGCCGAGTGTGATAGTTAGCTTCACATCCTTACTGTTCATGGCCTGTAAGAAGTCATTGTATTTTCCCTTGTTCCCTCCCTTGCTTTGAAGCGCTTTGAAACACATTGTGTATAGGCACTATATAAATAGACTATCATATCATATCATATCATATCATAGTGATAGGGAGATAATTAATTTGAACCACTGGGTTTAGGGAGGTTTTTTTTCAGTAAGGGGAGGTCTTGGCTTCCTTGAGGCTGGAGAAGTCTACAGTAGCAGCACATGAGGCATTAATGAAGGTGAAGATAAAGGGTGCCAGGACTTCAGATCAAACCTTAATGAGAAAGACCGGGCATACATCAGCCTTACACCTCAAAGGTTTCAGGATTTTTAAGATAGCTCCGGCTTCCAGCTCTCAGACTCTTTGGAAGCGAAACAGTGGGTGGTCTAGACTAGTAGCCGTAGGTGAGGTGGTGGTAGCTGTGACCAGGTGAGAATGTTTCAAAGTGGCTTGTTTAGCAAGGACTATTTTGTGTAATGTATCAATTTTGAGGAGCATAGCATTTTGTATATTGGTGCACCATTATTTAGTGAGAGTGGGAGGAGGGGCCATGGGGGCTCCAAGTTCCCTGAGGATGGTAAATATCTCTCTGGTGATAGATTTGGCTTTGGCTATTCTAGTTAAAGGTAGAAGATTTGGCATGAATGATCACTTGTTTGTACAACTTGGAAGGCCTTGTGAAGACCAACCTCAAGGCGTCTGATGTTTTCTTTTTCAGTTTGGAGAGGTGGTCCATTTAATTTATAGGATGTCAGGGAGGTGTCGAACGGCCTTATGTGAAGGAAGTATTTTGATATTAGAGCAACCCCTCCACCTCTGGCGTTTAGTCTATCATTCTATCATTCCTGAAAATGGAGAAGCCTGCGGAGATGCTAGTGAAAGGGCTGAACCAGAGGCTGCATGTAGCCATGTTTCAGTGACGGCCAAGGCATCAAGATTGCATGCTAAAAGGAGGTTGTGGATACCAAATGCGTGGGCTGGTAGGGTGTAAGCATTGGTCAAAGCAAAATTGAGAGAAGGCCCAGGGGATTTGGTTGTATGGGAGCTAGAAGGTTAGGTAATGATAGTAGGAGTGTGGGCATCTTGTGGTACAAGAGCCGCTAGAGTAGGCTTGGAGGGCATTGCAGCCCAATGAGAAGTTGGCTTCCTGAAATGGGATGTGGCTTTGTTCACTTGAATGAGTGGCATGGGCCGTAAGGATGGGTGTGATATGTCCATTAGTTTCTTGGAAGATGACATTGTTTTCAGGGCTTGGAGCTTTAACCAAAGGGCATTGATCAAAAATCATAGGGCAAGTCACATTTTCAGCAGGGCTGTGGGCATAGTTCACAGTGGATATCACATTTTCAGAAGGGCCTTGGACGTAATTCACAGGACAAATCACATATTCAGCAGGGATTTGAGCATCCGTTACAGGGAAAATCACATTTTTGTCAAGGCTATGGGCATCCGTCACAGTGCATGATACATTTTTAGCAGGGCTTTGAGCATCAATCACATGGCAAATCACATTTTTAGCAAGGCTATGGACATCAGTCACAGTGCCTAATATGTTTTTAGCATGGCTTTGAGTATCAGTCACAGTGCATAGTACATTTTTAGAAGGATTTAGGGCATAAGTTATTGGGCAAATCGCATTTTAGCAAGGCTACGGGCATCAGACACAGTGCATGCAACTTTTTTAGCAGGTCTTTGAGCATCAGACACAGGGCAAATCACATTTTTGTCAAGGCTATGGGCATCCGTCACAGTGCATAATACATTTTTAGCAGGGCTTTGAGCATCAATCACACGGCAAATCACATTTTTAGCAAGGCTATGGACATCAGTCACAGTGCATAATATGTTTTTAGCATGGCTTTGAGTATCAGTCACAGCGCACAGTACATTTTTAGAAGGATTTATGGCATAGGTTATTGGGCAAATCACATTTTAGCAAGGCTATGGACATCAGTCACAGTGCATAATACATTTACCACAGGGCGTATGCATAGGTTACTGGACAAATCGCATGTTTGGTATGTAAGTGATTTCAATCCGGCACGTCACCTAAGTCAATGCCTAGCGTGTAATGCACAACTGAAATCCTTAATAATTTATTTGTGTCTAAAAGTTATTTTATTCTGAACGATGTACCACTTATGTCACGCCCCTCTCTTGGAACCCCCCCGCAACCCTCCCGGTCACACTGAACCAGGAATCCGGCTGGTTTGCAAAGTTGAAATATTTATTTAAGTATTCACAATATAATCACACTATGTTTAATGGATATACAATAATCACCAATGGGTGATGTCACACCAAGCAATCTATTTAATCACAAGGAGTAATAATGAGCAAAAACAATGCAGCACAGCAATAATACTTTTGTTGGTGTGTGTTCAGATCAAATGGCAATGTGGTTACTATTTCCTCCTGCACACCCCTCAGCCCCCCAATATGCAATGTAGAGAGATAGGAGGAGAGAGAACAGGTTTCAGGAATGCAGAATTCAAGCAAATGTCAATCCCAATTTCCCCCCCAGCAAACACAAGAGAGAAACACAATTGATTGCAAACTGTCAAAATGGTTTTAAAGTTGGCTTTGAATGGAATAGGTAAAACACTACATATGGTTTAAATTACTGAAATTATTTAAATTCTAATGAGAGCCGCTTTATCTGGTTGCAGACAGACACTAGCAATGATTTGACACCAATAAGCAATGTGCCAACTGAAATTTGAGGTCGGGTGCAATGAAAGGCTGTTTTACACGTTATGGAAATTTCCTAAGACAAAATTTGCTGCAAACTCTTCCATGCGCGGTAATCGCAATTGCGGAAAAACTATACGGATTTGAGATTGTTTCTAGCATAAAATTTGATATGGACGTTTTACTGGAGGTCGTTTTTCAGATATATGTGAAACAATGAGAAACAGGGATGCACTTTTAAAAGACAAACAGGATTTCTTTACACTAGGATCAGACTATGAAGAAGCAAATACTACATGGGAGCACAGCCACTAGACTAGGACGCCTCTGGATCAAGTTTTTGCCTGCTGAGGAGCTTGCCGTCTTCAGATGAAATATATCAGTGCAAAGATATTTAACAATACTAGTACCAAAGGAGATAATAGGGATAATATAAAGAGTTCAGGCAATTCAAAAATATTTCTAACAATGCAGTTCTGAAGACAAGATAGGATGGATTTGGATAGGGATTGCTATGGACAGTACATAGACTAGTGACACAGTTCTATACTCTGGATACTCACTATATGTATTTGAACAGAACAGTCAGGAATTCTGGTCAGTTAAGATTTCTGGACATGAATTCTGCTGGGCACACCGACTGGGACAGGCTGCTGGGCACACCGCATGACAGGACTGGGTCTGCAATGGCTCTCTGGTCACAGCACAGCACGGCACAGGATTGGGTTTAATCTGCCTTGGTTCTGCAGATAATTATTTAGCAGGCAAGCAGTTACAGCACGGCCCAACTGTTTTCTTTGATGTTCCCCTTTGGTGGTGTGATTCTAGTTCTGGATATTCAAGGCCTTGTTGAAAATGGTTCAACTAATGGAATGGGCCTTTCTGCTTTGCCAAGTTTCTGGAGTCTGGAGCAAGGAATACGGATGAATCTCCTTCAGGGTGCTTCGCTGGGATCAGGATAGTGGGTGGATCTGTTTGTCTTTCTAAGTCCTCAGCTGTCCCTATTTATGCATTTGGTAAACTGGTGTGTATGCTGGATTATCCTAAACGCGCCCCCTAGGCTGACTATAGGCTAGAGTCTCCCACTCCCTTGATTGGAGGAGAAAACACGGTGTCACCATGATGATGTGGTTTTATGAGTTAGAGATGCTCCCCTTGGCTTTTGAACATGAAATCTACTTTTATACATATTTACAATTTTGCAAACTTTATAACAATAACATATCTAGATCACATATTTTGTGGAGAAGATGCTCTTCCAAGCCCCGTCATTGTAGGATCTTGTGTCGGCTCTTGACAGAATTCTGCCCTTTTGGGCCCCAACACAATATCTAGTTTGTCCAAAAATGTGTACAACTGTGCGCATTGTATCTGGGCATAAGCGTGTGAAGTTTCATGCTTTTGATATAATTACATTTGGTACAAAACCACAATTTCTACAGTTACTTCCCAGAACATAGCACAGAGTTCTGGCGCCTCTTAAAAATTAGGTTCAGAAGTCCGGGGTTTCCATATTTTTTACAAATGTACACAGTAAATTATCAGTCTTTTTAGAAATATGCTTTTTGTCCATTGTGAATCAACAAAAGGTTGTCTGTACCGCCTTCTTCTCCTTCTTGCAGCTCAGAAGCAATCTCCGCCCCTTTCCTTCTGGCTGAGGCAATTTACGATCCTTCCTGATTAGCATATCCTTGCCTTGGAGGATGTCCATTGTGCTCTTCCTACAGCAGCCCAAGTTCCCATCCCCTCTTAATCAAAACAAGGGCGTGAGTTCCTGGTCTAGAGAGCAGAAGGGAGGTGCCTGGCCCTGTGGGGGAAGTTGTTTGTGGTTTGGCTTGGAGTCCGGCTTAATTTTAATTGTCATTTTGTTGCAATTTTCTTTGTTTAAATAAATTTGCCATTTTAAAACAAGCAGCTAGAACACTGATTCCAGACTCTAAACCATGAATAAATAGTTACAACCTAGGTTACTCTTGATAACAAGTCACTTAGATTTCAGACATTAGATCTTAATGGTACAAGTTTACAGTTTTAATGCAGGCTTTTGAAACAGTCATTCAGGCGGCCGCTGGTAGTGCACCCAGATTTTGACAGATCCTACAGGCAGGCAAAATTGTGCTGTGGGTGTTTTGATGACCAATTCAGCTTTTCAGGATATTGCAATTTCACAATGATTTCTTGAATTCAGTAAAATGTGACACCCAGCAAGAAGATTGTATGTTTGTGGGTGTTTTGGACTCGCATTCTGTATTTTCAGCAACCATGAAAAAGATTTGAAAACAAGATTCTGGATTCCTTTCAGTAAAGCACTGCTTTTCCCTCTGTGCTCCATTTTTACTTGTTGGGCAGCCCAATTACATGTTTCAGGAGTAAGGTCTCCATTCCACCACTGACAACATGCATGGTAGATTTGGCAGCCATCTTTTTGTGCTTTGTAGAGCGCAATTTTCAAAGGTTTTGGTGCGCATAGGGCTTTTGCGGCCATTTTGATCTTTCTGGCACCACCAGGACACAGTGATGCCGCAGGGAAGAGCATAAATGGGTTAATACATCCCACAGATAGGGCTATGGGCATCAGTCACAGTGCATAGTACATTTTCAGCAGGTCCTAGGGCATATGTTACTGGGCAAATCATATTTTGGCAGTGCTATCAGCATCAGACACAGTGCATATAACATTTTTGGCAGGACTGTGGGGCTGTGGGGCAGGTCAGTTTGATAGGCAGGCAAGGTGTGTGTAGTACATGGGATCTCTATGAGACAAGTGTTCCAGGTGACTGTAGAATGTAAGTGAGCACAGTGATGCAAGCTGAGTGTCCTCTGTCGGAAATTGTGGTTCCTTAGCTCGACTGTTTGAGGAACGGTAGTTTGGGCGAGTCTACGGCGTGCCTGGTTCTCATTGAAATAGTCGTGGATGCTTGAACTAGGCTGTTAGTTGGGGCAGGATTGCGGGACAGTAATCAGGGGTATCCTATTTATGAGGGGGTGTCTCTGCAGTGAACGTCATAGTGGGTTGAATGTATGGTTGTGATTTGCGGGAGCGAGTGATGGATCATGGCTCTGGTAGTAAAGAGGGGGTGACACGCTGTTGCTCTGTCGGTGGACATTGGCTTAACTTGAGGCTCTATGCATCTCTGCAGCGTTAATGTCACGCGAGCGAACATGGTATACTTTGTGGCCTTATATATTTGAGTGCTGGCAGCATACTCCCATTGAGACCCTTCATCACCGGGGCATAGAAGGGGGTGGGAGTAGGCAGGGGGATATACTTTGCACATGTCAAGGAGGAAGGAAAGACCATATTGTGAAAACAAAGAAATTGATATGAGGCCGGGAAGCCCAAAGGAAACACACCAACACAGGTTACAAAGAACATACAAAGTGCTTTATTCAAAAGCTACAACAATTACCAAAAAGTCAATTGACAAACGGATAGCTATTCGGTTCTCAGAGTAACAGAACGAACTTCAACGAGAGTTCACTGCGTTAGTGTGAGAGACCGTACATTGGGATACTCGTGCTTTTATACTTATTATCCAGCTCTGGCCAACCCCCTCGCGGGTTGACCATTCTTCGGACCAGGCCTAGGGTTCCTTGCCAGGTCAATCCCATAATGTATGCATTTTGATCAGTTCCGCTGATACAGTTGTTCATTTACATATAGGTCAGGAATAGGACAAGGTCTCAGTTCGCGACCCCAACAAGTGGCCTGCAGGCATATTATTTATTCATGTGTGCGGAGGTCACAACGGCCAGAATCCCACTCGAAATGTCATTCGGCCTCCATTTTGATGTTCAGGGTGACTTCCACATTACAAGAGAACCTAAAATGGTGGCTAAATCCAAGATGGCGATTTGCACAGTACATTAAGGTCAAGACCTTGCCGCGGAATCTATTTACACAATGTTTTTAGACAACTTGGCATAGGCCAACACACATTCAAACAATGCAATAGGAGGTATAATATTATTTCGATTCCGACAGACCCTCCTTTTGGCCTATGCCAAGTGCTAACATCATTCCTAATACTTTTGAAAATAACTCCATGTGTTATCATCCATAGATTCCGCATCATTGTCTGTAATGTCTATAGCCATTAGGTCGTTCATAAAAACCTCTTGTAACATGAATTCTTTAGATGCTGTATCCGGGGCATATATTTTATGCCCTATTGCGCTCACTGATTGGGCACAACATCCCCTAACAATCCACATATACTTGGGAGGCATTGAAAACAGCAACAAAGGAATAGCAGGATCCCCAAAATAACCAGAATAACAGAAAGCACCTTCCAACCCCAAGATCGTAAAGAATAACCAAATGCTGAGGTTCCAGTCTCCTACAGGGATGTGTACTTCAGAACTAAGAGTATGCAAGTTCTGTATTGCTTTAAAAATTGTTGGCGAGGAGTCTGGTACGAAAACACAGCAAGCGGACCCCACTAAT